>NC_057346.1:20103369-22715869 GCF_016509475.1 Prionailurus bengalensis | reverse complement strand
CTACTACAATATGTCAAGGGCCCCAGGAGGAGTCTCATCCACCTGTGCATCTGGTAATAAGCAGACAGACCTCAATACAGGCTACAGAACCCCTGGAGCGAGCCAATCAGCACGGACTCCTTTTGCCATGGTCAGGGGGGAAAACCTGGAAAGTGCTGACCTGGGAAGATCAGCATGAGAGAATTCGCAGAGGTTCAGCTCTCCTTGGGGGAGGTTCTGGCACCTCACTACATTCAAAACACCTAACTGCTTAATTAACTAAAATATGAGTTTGGTGGCAGCAAAGGCAACAGCGAGAAAATTGCCCAGTATCGCCCTTCCCCTCTCAAGGCGACACTGCACGGGGCTGATCTATCTGACAGTGGAAACTTCCCATGGGGATAAGGGGGGCAGTGGGTGAATGCCTGGCTACCCCAGTTGTGCAGGACCCAGCCGAAGAAACCCGTGTCTCTTCACCAGCACCCAGAAGACTGAGGTGGGACTTCCATGACTGGGGGGTGGGAGGATATTGGGAAGGAGTCAGATAGGAATTTCAAAAAACAATAAAGGGATTGCACTCAGTAGGAAGTCTGCTCACCATCCACAAGCTTCTGTGACTACTATACCTGGAGATCTCTTTATTGAGTTCGATGGCCCCGCCAATTCCCCCGGTGCTAAACCCACACCTCCCTCCACTCTGTTGCCAGTGCCTTGTACCCACTCCTGTGCACTCCAGGAGATGGGGAGACCGCTTAGAAAACAGGCTTTGGTCGAAGGGTAAAGAAGAAACCGCAAACAGGAGCTATAGCACCACCTTGTGGAACCCAAAAGAGAAGTTTCCAGCAGCCAACCTGACGAGTTGTAAGAACCAGAGAAGACACAAAAGCTTAGGAATTCTGCACAAGAGAGAGCAAGAAGGGTGGACAAGATGTACCAAAACAAAGACAGAAAAATCCAAATAATAACAGCATCATGCAGGACACAGCATCTGAAGGTCACTAACAAAGATTTAAGGCGATGTCTGCTGCTTCAAATATGAAAGTAACAATACAGAACTACCAGGAACAGGAAAAACCAAGGAAATGTGCCATCACAAAATTAAATAATAATTCTCCAGTAACCGAGCTCAAATGCATGAAATTTTGTGATCTGATAAAATAGTTCAAAATTGTTGTTTTGAAGAAACCCAACAAGTTTAAAACTCAGAAAGACAATTCAGTGAAATGTCAAAAAATACATGATCAAAATGAGATTTTTTTTTTTTTTTTTTTACCAAAGAGATAGAAATCATTAAAAAAAAAAAAATCAAACATCCTGGAACCAAAGAATACATGAATAAAATAAGACAGGTCACAGAGAGCACTTGCAGTGAGTGGAGCAAAGAGAAAACAGAAGAATTTAAAGAGTAAGAATTTTTAAATAACCCAATTAGAGGCAAACAAAGAACAAAAGAATAAGGGACGCCTGGGTGGCTCAGTCGGTTGGGTGACTGACACTTGATTTTGGCTCAGGTCCTGATCCCAGGGTCGTGAGATTGAGCCTCGCGTCAGGGTCTGTGATGAGTGTGGAGTCTGCTTGGGATTCTCTCTCTCTCCCTTTGCTCCCTCTCCTGCTCAAGCTCTCTCTCTCTCCCTCTCTAAAATAAAAAAATAAAAAATAAAGAAAAATTATTTCTGCCACTATGGAAAGCAGTATGGAGGTCCTTCAAAAAATTAAAAATAGAACTACCATATGATCCAGCAATCCCACTTCTGGATATATATCCAAAGGAAATGAAAATAGGAGCACAAAGAGATATCCGTACTCCTGTGTTCATTGCAGGACTATTCACAATAGCCAAGATATGGAAACAAGAATCATTCAACAGATTAAAAATGGAAAACACAAGGGAATAGTATACAGCCAAGAGAAAGAGAGCAACCCTGCCATTTGCAACAACATAGATAGATTTTGGGGGCATCAATATTTCAAGTTTTTTGTGTATCCTTCAAAAAGTATTCTGTGTATTTACTAACAGATAGGCTTACATATTCCACTTTTTTATACAAATGGTATGGCTATAGACTGAATGGTGCCCCCCCCCACAAAGTTCATACATTGAAACCCTAATTCCTAATACCTCAGCATGTATTTGGTGATACAGCCGTGAAAGAGGTGATTAAGTTAGAAGTGAGACCTAATCCACACTGACGGGTGTCCTTATAAAGAGAGGAAATTTGGACACAGGGGGACTCCGGGAGTGCCCATACAGAGTAAAGACCATGTGAGGACACAGCGAAAGGACAACCATCCACAAGTCAAGGAGAGAGGCCTCAGAAGACACCAGACTCACCGCCATCTTGATTTGGGACTTCTAGTCTCCAGATCTGTGTAAAAAAATTCCTGTGGTTTAGGCCACCCCGTTTGTGGCATTTGGTTCCAGCAGACCAATACAGATTTTGGTAACTGAGGGTCCAGTGCTATTGTGACAAATATCTCAAAGTGTGGAATCAGCTTTTGAACCAAGCAATGGGTGGTGGCTGGAGGAGTTCTGAGGTGCATGTTAGAAGTTTAGATTGTCTTGGGGCACCTGGGTGGCTCAGTCGGTTGAGCGTCTGACTTCAGCTCAGGTCATGATCTCACGGTTTGTGAGTTCGAGCCCCACGTCGGGCTCTGTACTGACAGCTCAGAGCCTGGAGCCTGCTTTGGGTTCTGTGTCTCCCTCTCTCTCTGCTCCGCCCCTGCTCATTCTCTGTCTCTGTCTCTCCTTCAAAAATAAACATTTAAAAAAAAAAAGAAGTTTAGATTGTCTTGAAAAGACCATTGATAGAAATATGGATGTTGAAGGTGATTCCGAGGAAGCCTCAGATGGAAACGAGGAACGTGTTATTGGAAACTGGAGGAAAGGTAATCCTTACTATAAAATGGCAAAGAATTTGACTGACTTGTGTTTTAGTGTTTTGAGAGATGGCCCTGGATTTTAGCTGAGCAGATTTCTAAGCAAAGTGTTAAAGGCATGGCCTGATTTCTCCTTGGTGCTAAGAGTAAAATGTGAGAGGGGGAGATAGACACCCTTTTGTCTGTATCCTCCTCGTCACATTAGCCAGGATTCAGCTTCACACCAGACCAATATCTCCAGAGCATGGGCCCGATCAATACCAGATTACCATTTAGAACCGAAAGATAGAGCCAGCTAGCTACTCATCTCCCTAGATATATCACTTTGTCTTACCCACTCATTCAAAATCTACCTTGTCATTTCTGCGAATCACATCAGTCTTCAATACCTGGGGCTGTACATGGGTTTGCCATCAACCTCCATCCAATGTTTTCAAAAATTGAGTAAGAAGATCAAGCCTCGCCCTAATATCTGGATCTTTTTTTATTTTTAGCATCTCAGGATGCTATTCTTTTTTCTTTTTTTTAAGTTTATTTATTTTGAGAGAGAGAGAGAGAGAGAGGGAGAGAAAGAGGATCCCAAGCACAGAGCCTGACACGGGGCTCAATCTCATTAAGTATGAGATCATGACCTGAGCCAAAATCAAGAGTCAGACACTTAACTGACCGAGCCATCCAGGTGCCCCCCTAATATCTGGATCTATTTTGTGCAGCGCTCCACTGGTTAAACTCAGGGAGCCTTCCCCTCATCTGCCACCACTAGGAAAGGTGCTTGCTCCACACATTCTCACTAGACCTCAGTGAAGGGAGAGGTTAGATGTGGGCCAATGAACAGATGAGGATCCTCCTGTGTGCTTGGCTTGAGCCATCAAATAACAGAAACCCGTTTCTGTCACTGACTCTCAGGCTGTTTCTAAACCCCCTACTTCCTCTTCCTCCTCATACTAAGCACATTTTACCTGCTGGTGTTTCTCTCCATCCTAAATACCAGGGTTTTCAGTGTGATTTTTAGGAAAGGAAGAGTCTGGAATGGATACAAAGCAATTGGTTGAAGGGCTGAGCTGAGTTGGATTTCTCCCAAAAAGAGAAACGACTGTGGAAGACAATGTGTAGTGTCATGAACTCTGGGTCTAGAGTTCTCTCTTGTCCAGCAAAAGAGCAGGACGCCGGATTAAAAATCGAGAGAGGACGGCAATCAAAAAGAATGAAATCTTGCCATTTGCAACTACGTGGATGGAACTAGAGGGTATCATGCTAAGAGAAATTAGTCAGAGAAACACAAATATATGACTTTACTCATATGAGGACTTTAAGATACAAAACAGATGAACATATGGGAAGGGAAGCAAGAATAGTATAAAAGCAAGGAGGGGACAAATCATAAGAGACTCTTAAATATGAAGAACAAACTGAGAGTTACTGGAGGGGTTGTGGGAAGGGGAATGGGCTAAATGGGTCAGGAGCACTAAGGAATCTACTCCTGAAATCATTGTTGCACTATATGCTAACTTGGATGTGAATTTAAAAATTAATTAATTTTTTAAAAAAAGAAAGAAAAGAAAGAAAAGCTACAGGGGCACCTGGCTGGCTCAGTTGGTAGAGTATGCAACTCTTGGTCTCAGGGTTGTAAGTTCAAGCCCCATGTTGGGTATACAGATTACTTAAAAATAAAAATCTTGAAGAGAAAAAGAAAAACTACAGTGATGGGCAGCGAGTAATATATAAAATTGTTGAATCATTACATTGTACACCTGAAACTAATTTAACACTGTATGTTAATTATACTTGAATCTTTAAAAATTAATTAATTAATTTAAGATTTTTTTTAAATAACAAAAAAATGCAAGAGAGATTAATGTCCGGGAAGAGGTAAGAGCCCCAAGTAAGGGTCCTTGCTCTGTTTTTATTAGGATCAGAAGGCTTACAAGCGTGATGGGTGATGGCCGTGCACAGAGAGACAGTGAAACCGTGAACATTAATTCATGGGCATGGGGAAAAGGGGGTTTTGGAGATATGCGGTGTTAGGGATTTGGGTCAATACAAAACAAGATTCTGGTGCTGGGTGGAAGGTTGTTTACAGCAAACAGTCCTCACCTCTGTTTACCTAAACCGGCCTAGGGGACAAGAAAGACGGAGCCTGCTACCTCAGGGTCAACAAGGCATCTTTCTTTTGCTAATTAGCTACCCTCTGGGCCACGTCACTCCTCCCCAGCCCCCTCAGCAGTCTATAGCCCTATTTATACCTGTTTACCTAATTTGGACCCAATTTGGTGCTTCCTTCCTGTGAAGAAGCTTTCTGCTGTTGTCCTATACTTTTGTCCTATACTTTGCCCTGTTTGCCTAATCTTATTTACCTAATCTTGTTTACCCAAACCTGGGTGTGTTCATCCTATGGCTTTCTAATTCTTTATGCCTTGTTAACCCACCCTGGTGCAAGGCCAGGGAATTCCTACCCTTATTCCCCACAATGTAGTAGACAGTGTGGCAGAGGTTATGGATTAAGCCTCTGATGGTCCTCAGCTGTCATTGGTGTGGGTGCCACAATGGCGGACAAAGTTTTCAGTCCCAACCATTCTTCTTTCCCTTCCTGTGCCTTACCTGGTACTAACTCAGAGTAAATTGACAAAGAGAAGAGGAACAAGAAATGGAGGCACTAGAGGCAGATAAGCCATGTGTTAGGTGCAAAGTAGAAAAATTGATGGAAGGATTTGCCTCAGACCTACATGCAACACCCTGGCCTTCGACTTTCCAACATGGAGGAACAGCCAAAGTGTAGTGCAGAGAAGGAACACCTCAACATAAGGTAACCAAAGAGGGAAGACTAATTCTGCACCACCACCACCCCACTGTGCTGGTTTTTTGCTACTTTTCCTAGGCTCTAGAGATATTAAGGACACTGTGACATACTAGAAGGTTCTTGAACTCAGGCTCAGTACCACGTTGCCACATCTTGGATCTCAGGAAGGATATTTAACCTTCTCTGGCCGTCAATTCTTTTGTGCCTCAGAGGTGGGGGGATTGGCCATGATCAAGCATGTAAAGAGCCTACCACTGTGCCCAGCAGTTGGTGTGTGTGAATAGTTAGTAATAAGTATTAGTACCCTCACTCACCCTGTGCTTTGAGAATCTGGGGTCAGCAGACACACTCCCTGACCACCTTCAGCCCTGCCAGACCCCTGTCCTGCCTATGAGCACAACCAGCACCTATGGCGTGCTGTCCAGGTCTCCAAAGCTTTTGTTCTCTTTATGTGTCTAGATGTATTAGCATGTCCCTCGAGGATAAGAATCTGCCCCCAAAAGACCTACCGAGACTAGAGAGGCTGAGGGCTCAATAGCACTTGGTTAGGGTTGTTGTAGCCACAGAAAGAACCATCCCTGGGCTCCCGGTGAGCCCCCTCCCCACCTGTACAAACCCCACCCAGCGGCTTGACAGCAACAGCACGAAGAAAAAAATAGGTAAATTGGACTTCATCAAAATTAAAGACTTTTTGCTTTCAAGGACACTCTCAAGAAGGTGTAAGCCAACGATGAGAGAAAATGTTTGCTAATTATACCTGAGAAGAACCTAGTATCCAGAGTGTGTATACATATACATATATATACTATAAAATATTTTCGTTACTTACTATAATAAACACGTAAAGAATACTTACTTCTGAACAATAAAAAAAAAACCACTTCAAAATCAGGCAAAACATTTCTGAACGGGCACTTCTCCAAAGAAGACACATAAATGCATAAAAGTCCAAATAAAAGATGCTGAGCAACATTAGTCATCGGGGATTCGAGTCAATAACACAACGAGATAGCAAGTTTACACGGGCCACAGGGACTAAAATAAACAGATGGGCAATAACATATGTTGGTGAGAAGACAGAGAAATTGGAACCCTCGTTCATGGTTGGTGGGAACATAAAATGGTGCAGCCACAAGTTCAACAATGAAGTATCACGTGACTGAGCAATTCGGGTCCCAGGCACGTACCTGAGAGAGCTGACAACAAGCCTGTGCAAACTCCCGCACACAGGTGTCCATGGCAGCACAATGCATAAAAGCCAAAGAGTAGAAAAAAACAAGATGGCTGTCAACCGAGGCATGACTAAGCAGAGTGTGCATATCCCTACAGTGGATACTAATCGGCAGTGCGAGGAAATGAGGTCCTGATACACGCGACCACACGAACGAACCTTGGGAAGAGCTTGCTAAATGAAAGAGGCCAGATTCAAGGCGACAACATTGCCTGATGTCATTTACTGAAATGTCCAGAGGAGGCAGATCCATAGAAAAGGAAAGTGGATTAGTGGAGGCCAAGGCCTGGGTGTAGGTGGTTAAGGGCAGTGACAGCTAATGGATACAGGATGTCTGGGGTGATGAAAATGTCCTGGGTTAGGTAGTGGCAGTGGTTGCCCAGCTGAGAGAGCACACAGGAACCCATGGATCTGTACACAGTGAAAGAGTGAAGCATATGGTGCATTAATAATATCCCAGTGAAAAAGGAAGGAAGGGAGGGCAGAAGGAACTAAGGAAAGAAGGAAAGGAGGAAATAAAGACAGAGAAAGATGGGAGAAGCGGGGGAGAAAAGGAAGCCCAGGGTTTAAGTCCCATCAGAGGTAGGAGAGGAGGAGATCAGGCTGAGGGAAAGAAAGGGCATCATGAATGCAGGACCTGGACGGGCTCAGGAGGGGCTGTTGCCCTGTTTCCCGGCGAGTCAGGGGAGACCCTGTGCTGTCCGAACCAGGTGGTCCCGCTGTCTGTGCTCCTGACCACCTTCAAAACCAGAGCCTCTGCCCCCAGCCCTCTTCGACCCGGAGAACAGTGATGTCACTGACACTGAGGAGCACGGGTCACAAGGCAGAGAGCAGCTTAATGGTTCACTTCCCTGCTGCAGAGACGGAGAAGACATCACCAGGTCGGAACAGGGATGCGGGCTGGTCAAGGTGCAGAACGTCCCCGCCCAGCAGGACTCCTCCCAGCAGATCGTGGCATAGGAGAGGGTTGTGTGTCTGCTTTGCCAGCAGACTAGTGCGTTCAAAACACCAACTCCCTGTCCCGAGTCACACTGCTTGTCAGAGACATCGCTTGTCACCTCCATTAACTCCTGGAGGGTGCCAACACGGGGTCCCCAGCACTGCCCTGCTTCCAGGTGGTTGGCAAACACCTGCACCTGCCCTACCAAGGTGATGTCACAGAGAGGACTGAGCCAGCTGGCCCCTTCCCTCCCCTTCCAGAAACATTCGCAGACATTCAGAAACCGGTCCTGACCGGACTTCTGCACTAAACAGACCATGAACAATCATGGGACCAGTGTGCAGTGAAAGTAAGATCCCTGCTGGCTCGGCACCGGGAGCCAGGTGGACCTGCGGCTTGCACCCCACTTTCCCTTTCCCCGGGGAGGGCCCAGTTCTCACCGCGTCGGGGGCTCTCAAAGGATTGTAAGTTCCTTGCCCTTCACCTTATTACCCAGCAAGCACATGGAGCTCCCGGCCCCTTCTCAGGCCTGGCTCTCAATCTCCTGCTGAAAGATGCATGAGGGAAGCAGGATGGGGGCGCCATTGGGGACTGGGGTTCTGGAGGGTTCCGGAGGGAAAGTGCCCAGGTCTAATCGCGGGGCTGCCATGCTTTAGCTGTGTGACCTTGGGCAAATTCCACAACCTCTCTGCCTCCAGGGTAACACGGGCATGAAACCCCCCACCCCCACCCCCGTGCGTCCTTAGGGAGTTCATAGGAAACAGTGGCTGCCACCCGAGGTGCTCCTCACCAGTCACGGCCACCAGGTGGTGATGTCATGGGGAGTGTTTTTACCACTCCCCATGCCCATGCCAACTCTTGAGCTTAGCAAGTCTAAACAAGCAAATATGTAAATAAGTAAAGTGCAATGAGACAAAAATCTTTCAAATGATTTCTGCTTCTTCAAAACACAACAGAAACAAAAACAGAGAGAGGTGAGACAACACAGAAGATGGCTGTTGGGCCACCACTCTCCTGATTGTGGCTGCCCGACTCACACCTGTCATCCGGGGAGGCCTGTCCTGGGGTCTCACCTAGGGAGCCCTCAGGAGGTGTCCGTGCCTGCGTGTCCCTTGAGGGTCAGCATCTCGGGCTCCTCGAGTGGGAGCTGTGATGATTGTGTCTGTGCTGCATCCTGATGGCATAGGTGACCGTCTTCCCTGGCCCCTCTCCGTCCTCACACATGGACCTCAGTGACCTGTGGATTCAGGTGGGGCAGGTGGAGGGGTCTTACCTCCTCCCGCAGTCAGATCATAGTGAGCACGACTGCTCCCTGCAGGCAGTCTCTAGAAGTGCAGGCACACATTCGGCCTGGCCCTTGTTCAGCCACTGTGGGCCCTGGGCAGGCATCTCAGATCCCATCGTGGTTCAGAGACTTTCCTCCTTCCTGTGCTTGCAGAGTGCACACTGACTCGAAGGCACAACTCACGTGGATTTCCAGGGTGCCTGCAGGGCCTCCTTCCCCCCTCTCCCGCAGACACCCACCAGTCCTGCCAGCTCTCCCTAGAGAGGTATGGTCTACTCAAAACCTTCCTCCTCAGGCCCTGGCTTTGTAGGTGCAAGGAAACCCCTGTTTCAGTGGCTCTGTCCCCCAGAAGGTGCTGCTGGCTGGGATCAGTGTCCATGGAATTCTGTCTCTGCACTTTGAGCCCATTGGGAAAGAGGGGCTCATCCGAGCACCTCTGCCCCCGGCCTGCTCTCTCCTCACCAGGAGGCCTCCAGGCCACGCGGAAATTCTGCGTCCACACGTGTGGGGGGGAGATGCACGTGACTGTCTCTCGTGGTCACTGTGGGTTCCAAGGTCTGCCTTTCCCTGGTCTCGTGACCTCACAACACCTCACCTCCCACGGCTTCCCTCGTGCCTGAGCCTTCCCCACCCCCACCAGGAAAGTAGACCCTTTTCTGAGTTTCACCCCCTCACCTTCAACGTAGTAGAGGGCATTTGTGCACACAGGGGGCTTTGAGGGTGTAGAATTTAACAGAGGAGTTGTACACAGTAAGGTGCAGCTCCCTGGGCACTCCTCTCGCCTCCTCCCTCCCCACTCTGTGCTCTTGAGCCCTGTAACCACAACCTGGCCAGAGGCTGGCTTCTAGAAGGAGGAGAAACAGTTTCCTTCCCTTCCCCTCTGGCTCACCCTGGTCCTACCTCCCACATTTACCCACTCAGCCATCTCCCTACAAAAACAAAGGTCTCAGCTTTTAGGAATGGATACGATTGAAGGTGCCTTTTCTTCTTCCTCTTCAGCAGGGACGTCAATCCCTCTAGGACAGTGTTTTCAAAGTCAGTGTTTTCAGTGATACTGTTTGTGTCTGTTACATGATTGTGTTCATGGGATTAATCTGTAACACACGCCTCTGCCAGCGTCTCAGGTCTCCCCCAAAGGCGTTTTATCAGGAGACGGAAGCCTACTTGGAAGGCTGTCTGCGAACCTGAGGTACAATGTGTGTGAATGCGGACAGGACAGGGTCTGATCTTTGTCACCGCGGGACGAGCTCAGAGCCCAGTTATGACCGAATTTTTCTTAAGCTTCTCAGGCCACTGCTGCTGAAGCCAGGCTCTAAGCTGACACACAGGCAGCCCTGTCCGGCCCTATCTGTAGCTCCCCATCCGTCTGTACTTTCAACATTAAGTGCGGACTCTCTGACCTGCCCTCACAGGCTGGGCCAGACTTTGGTGCAGACACTGACGTGTGCGTGTTCCCACTCGTCACAAGGGGGCGCCACCGAGCGGCTCCTCCTGCCCTGATTTGGGAGGCTTGGTCTCAGCAGTGATCTCAGAGTCAGTATTTGCAAAGTGTGCATTTTGCTTCTCTTGACTGCAAAACTAAGTGGAAAATGGAAGCTACAAATGGTGGTACCAGATAAGAAATACAGTTTCTGTAACTTAGTGCCTGATTTGAAAGTGAAAAGCGGCGACTTGGGCACAAGTAGCACCTGTGGCTTCCATTGGAGGCTCATGGGACCTCGTCCAGGGGCTTCATGAGCACTTGTGCAGATAATTGCACAGAAGGAATGGAATTGACACACTGAAAGTAGCATAGCAACTACATTGTGTCCAAGGGATGGCATTAAGAATTTGGTATTTCCAGTTATGTAGGAATAGACACCTGGTTCTAACACGAAGCTGCTTTTCACATTAGTTTTCATAGACATTTTCAGGATCCATTGTGCCTGGAGCCCGCCTGAGCTGGCAGGAGGATCTGCCCTGAGCTGAGCCCCTACCCTTTCAGACCACGTTGGCCAGGTTTTCGGTGGAAAACCCCCGGCCCTTAAGCCTGTCCCAAGACCCCAGGGGAACTGTCAGTGGCGGGGAGCGGTACCCGGACCACGTGGATGGGGCCCGTCTGCTGGTTTGGTCCTTTCCCCAGTCCAAGGCCCATGGGAATTGGGGGTGGTGCACACGGGCCGTCTCCCAGCCAGGACCCAGTGCGTTCTCTGCTACTGCCCATAGATGCAGGTGCACCTGTCTGTCCCCGTTGGTGGAGATAAAGGCTCCCACTAATGGGGCTCTTGGAGGCCAAAGAGCCACGAAACTTGGTGGGCTTTGGGTGAGCACTTAGAGCTTCAGACCACTTGACACCAAACCCAAAGACTCCTGCGTTCGGATGAGCTGGTCGTGGCACCAGTCAGATTGGCAGGAGGGCACCGCCCCACCCCGACGTCTAGAGGACGTCCGAGCAGGGAGGTGCATGTAAAACACACTGCACGACCCATCCCGCGGCACAGGCCTTGTAGGTGATGAGTTGGGACCCAAGAAACCCAGAGGTTCCCTAAGTGGATGCTTAACTCTAAAGACTCACATGTTTCTTCTCCGGGCACACCTGCTTAATTTATGTCTCTAAACTATAGTCCTGGAAGCTATAAATATCTACCAAAATGACGCCATGTACTGTGGCCTGAGAACTCGTTTTGGGAGGCATCCCAGGAAGGGTCCCCAAAATGGTGCTCCCCACCCATTCAGAAAAAGATATAACCAGAGAAAAATGTGGGTTGAGCTGAATTTGTGGCTCAGCGTCCTGCCGAACTGCTGCTGGCCTTCAGGATAATGGCAACGGCCATAAGGAGGAACTTTAAATTAGATAAGAAAATGTAAGAGGAGCACTTGAAAGACGGGGGTTCAAAGTAAACACACAGGATGGGAACCTATTTTCATTGGCATGCAAAAGCCCCCGAAAGGCCTCGCTGCAAATTCCAAAATAGCTTCCTTGAAAGAGTTTTTGCAAACACCAATGAAATACACAGATGGTGGTTGTTGAACATTGCCCGCAACACTTCCTGTTTGTCCTGCCTATAAACTACAGAGTAGCTCTGTGATCAGAAATTGGCCAGATTGCACAGCGTCAAAGAACTAAAAAAATGTTTTTGATGCCTCCTCCCTGAAACCACAATAGAACTATGTACCCAGAGGGACACAGAAACCTCAAAAACCTCTGCAACCTTCCTGAATGTATTTACTTAAAAAGATTACGCACTTACAAGGTGGCTCGACCTAGGATAGCCTTTTAAGTGGCAACCCAATGCCTTGAGGAATTGGGAGTAACTGTCCTCATCTTGCAAATCTTTGCAACACTAGAATGCAGCTCTAGAGGTAAGCCAAAGTTCACCAGTGCCTTTTTACCCATCCCCACACCTCCCCTATTTCCCCTCAAGGGCTTGTAACTTGCCTTCTTGCCTGGGCCTCTGAGATGTAAATGATAGACAAACTTCAGGGTGGTGATTAAACCAGAAGTGGGAACTCCATTTGGAATGTGGGCTACTGGGAAATCCCAAGTGTATGGAGTCTGGAAGGTCTCTGTTTCCTCTGTCTGTATGGTCTATACACGCGCGTTGTGTATGTGTGGTGTTTTCTACCTCCGGATCGTATGGCCAAAATTCATTGTAAAAGAACTCTATGTAATTGCTGTAAAGAAAATCAAGCACACCCCTAAATTAAGTATTCATAGGACTTCTCAAAACAGTCGTAGGAGCTAACCCCATTACTTCTCAGGGTCACATGCTCTGGGATAATCTTTGGCAAATAAAAGCAAGTTTCACTTTGGTTTCATTAAAAGAGGCAGACTTGTCTTCAGACTTTCCAGCATGAAGGATCCTGCAGAGACACCACTTCTGTTCTACCTGGTCAAATAGGCTCATGTTCTTCTCACAAAATTTGTCAGCCAGAAAGACAGCTGGGAATGATGGCTCACTGTGTCTGATGTCGCGCAAAGTTGTCGTAAACATAAAAATTAAGAACCAGTAAACTAGGTAGGTAGAAATAGCATGAACAGTTCTTCGGTGAACTTTTAGAAACTTTCTCCACGTCTGAGAGAGCACTTCTGAGTGCCTGCTCTGTGCCAAACACGATCCTGAAGCTTAGAATATGTAATTAATGAAGCGAATGGACAATGGCCACCTGCTGTGTGCGGCCAGGCACTATGCTGGTTATTTGGATGTCAACCCATGTCATGTCATTGGGTACTCAGCTCCAAGACGGACATTGGCTTCACCATTCTAAAGGTGAGGAACCTGACCAGAGAAGTGAATTTCCTAACAAGATTTTATCGTGCTACTAAGCAGCAATGCGTGAATTCACACTTAGATGTCCACGCCTGCTATAGTCGGTTCTTTCTTCCACCCAGTTTCCCCTTTCTCAGTCCGCTTCGATGACCTCCCCTGGACTTGAAGGGATATGGCCATTTTGTATGTTGCCAGATAGTGCAAGAATGATGCACCTACTTGTGGAAAGGTTACTTAAAAAAAAGTTCCTCCAAATCTTTTTGGTAATCTTAAGCCTTAGGTGTTTAAGTTAAATTAAATGATGGTCAGTCATTAACTGTCTCGGGCAATTCAAACAAGATGCAGGACTAAAACGTTAATTCCCAAACAGCAGCTTGCTTTTACAGGGACACTAAGGAGCCCTTGCTTTTACATCGACACTGTTAGTAAACAAGCTACAAACCCTGAAAGAAATTACCAGAAGAAAATATGTGCCCGTGATGTATCAGGAGCACTCTGCCTACAGGTGTGCAGGACAAACTGTGGCAGGGGTGAGGAGGGGGAGGAGGAGGCACGGATGGAGGCAGGGAGACCAGACAGGAGGCTGCTGTGACCTTCCTTCCTTCCTTCCTTCCTTCCTTTTCTTTCCTTCTTTTTCTTTCCTCCTTTTTTTCCTTTCATTTGTTTATCTGATAGACTTTGCTAAAATACAATCTTCCAAATTTCTATTAAATAATAAATTTCTATGATCATCGCTGAGCATACTAACAGTGCTGAAAGTCTCCTCCGTATTTCTGTTTATTTAAGCTATCTTTAAAAAAATTAAGTGTGTGTTTGAATAAAGGCAGAAACATCTTTCCTCTGTCATCTGAAACCCAGGAAGACCCGTGAGAACTGGAGGCATGTGGCACCGTTGTCTCTGGCGTCCAGCACTACTCCTAACAGAGACAACGTCAGTTCCATTTCTTTCTGCCATTTCTGCTTCTTTCTAGAAAGGCCTAGTACCTTCCTTATACTGTCATAGGTGCTGGAGTCTCACAAAGGTGGGTGCGGTGGGGTCTTCTGCTGATTTTCCTCCTTGACGCTTGCTAGACCCTTTCTACTGAAGATTTATGTCTCCCTTGAGGAAAATGAGAAAAATGTTTTCTTTGATAAATCCTTCCCATTTTTTTTTCTGGAATGCTGAATGGATGTTGGTGTTGCCCTATGGGTTGACTTGCGCATGTGTAGGAATTCCTCATACAGGGGTGTCTGGGAGGCTCAGTCGGTTGAGCATCTGACTTCAGCTCAGGTCATGATCTCAAGGCCCGAGTTCAAGCCCTACGTCGGGCTCTGTGCTGACAGCTCAGAGCCTGGAGCCTGCTTCAGATTCTGTGTCTCCCTCTCTCTCTGCCCCTTCCCTGCTCACGCTCTGTCTCTCTCTGTCTCTCAAAACAAATAAACATTTAAAAAAGAGAGAAAGAGAGACAATACCTCCTACATTATTTTTGACTTTGTCACTCTTCTGGGCCGGGGGAGATGGAAGGCACAAATAGGTAGGAGAGGAGGGGGAGGGTACAATAGCCAGAAGGGGTTTTCAAGAAGGAGGGAACAGCCAGTCGCAAATGCTCCTGGGGACTTAGGGAGAGACGGGGGGACAACGTTGGCGCCCAGTGTCCTGAATGCCCTGCCCTCTGAGGTCACATGAAGCTCAGGGCAGCGCAGCCTCTGAGGATATGCGCCCTGACGGGCTCTGTCCGGCCCCAGTTTCAGATCCTATCAAAAATGCACTTGTCCCGGGTGCGGCTCACTTGTCACATAAACATTGGAAGCGCCCCAAGTGGCGAATCCCTCAGACACACCTGGGGTTTGGCCTCCTCTACCCCCCCCCCCCCCACATACACACACACCGCAGCCTGAGCCAACACCCCGATCGTGGCTAGTGTGGAGACTTCCCCAGAAGTCTCCTCAGGTCCCCCCTGACACAGCAGTGGCAGATTCAGCCAAGGGGAGGAAATTCATGTCCCCTTCCTGCTCTTTGTCCCCCGGACACTCCACCCCTCTGGCCTCAGGAGGCCCTGTGAAGAGGAGCCTCCCAGAGCACATGAAGCCATTCTGTTACTTCTCAGAAATTGACTCTGCTTCTCCTTTACGTGATTTTTGTGGGCCCTCTGCAATCTTACCAGGGCAGGAAACATAAGGTAGAAAGAATGGATTTGTTAGCACTGGACTCTGAGGTCCAAAAATGGCCTCACTTCTCATTCCCTTAAAGTCATCTCTGTTCTGATGCCCAACCACCACCTACCCGGGTGGTAAATAATTGCATTTCTGTTATTTGGGGGCTTCCCCCCACCTCTCATTTCCTTCAGGGGGGAGGGTCTGGAGAAGAGACACATCAGTGCAGCTCATGAATTTTTGCGTGAACTGACAGCAGAAATGCCCATACTGAAGCACCTGGTCCATTTGGTTTCATGCCGGGGCCTCGCTGGTTCCGGCCGAATCTGAAATCCACGGGGATCAGGGGCCACCTCTGTGCGTGAAATGCCAGCCTTCCCCCTGTGAGGTCACCTGCTCCTGCAGGCGCTGCCAGAATCAAGATGGGAGAAACGACCCCATCTCCCAGAAACCCCAGGCATCCAGCCTCTCCCCTCCATCTGGGCAATCCTGCCAAGGGCTTCAGGCTTCCAGAGAAACCAGCAAGTGGCGAAGTTGTTCTCCAACTACTTCTGTTTGTGCTTGCCAAAAAATCCTCCCTGAGGCCACGAATAAAAGGGACTGGAAGCTTCTTAGAAGAAAGTGGAAGCTATGTGAGAAGGGGAGAGAGGAAAGACAAGACTTTAGGAGGTCAGCCAGGTATCCTGACACAAAATGGTTTTGTCCTTGAGTTGATGTTCTCCAAAAGGAAAAGAGGTCCGAGGGGAGCTTTCCAGCCCCCCGGCAGCCGGCTGGCACGGTGGCCTGCTTGTGTCCATGCCCCAGTGAGAGGAGAGGGGCCGGGCAGAGCCCCTGGCGGGGCAGAGACCCAGGCCTGGCGGGAGCTCCCGGGAGCACTGCTGGCTGGTCTTCGGGAGATGCTGATGTGTGTGTGGGACCCGGATGAAAAGCCTGCTGTCTACCAGCTTCACTTGCAATCCCGACGCTGTGAGCCTGGGGGGAGCACCTGCCCTGGGCAGCTGTCCCCACGTCGGCCACCTGCACTTCCTGCGAGTGACACAGCGTAGGTCACGTAGACGGTCTCCTCATGACCTCAGAACCTCCCACCCGTTCGGCTAATCACACATATTTCACATCGTGAGACGCGTTCCCCACATACCGTCAGGATCCCAAGCTTCCCAGGGGACTGTGATTCCACCTTCTGTCCCCAGGCCCCGATCCCCAGTGACAACCGGAGTTTATCTGTGAGTACATCCCACAGCCAAGGGGTTGTCGTGTCTCACCTCCTCCGATTCGTTTTATGAAAGTTATTAGCACTGATTTTCCTTTTCAGGACGTGAAATACTGTCCCCCACCCGCTGCCTCCCACACATGTGATGCTGGGAATGAATCACTGTACCTGAAGCAGACTCTGGGAGGGAGGTAGCCCTCGGTCCCCTCTGGGGTAAGTCCTAAATTCAGGTCCAGTATCATGTGCTGCCCCGACGTCGTGTGGAGCCTCGACGACCCAGCCCTAAATTTCCCACCTTGTTCTGGTCCTGTGGAGAAGGTTCTAGTGAGCCAGCCCCTCATTAGGGCACCTGCTGTCGTCCTGCTCATCCCCACGCGGCAGATTTCAGGTCCCTGACAGCCATGGTATTATTCCTATGACCCGCTCACATCCTGTCTGCGAACTAGGGGTCACCTCGCCTCTTCCTTCTACAGAACCGCCCTCCAAGTCCCTCTGTGGCCACAAACCCATGTGCAGCCCGCTTAGGCTCCTCCATGGCGTGTCCTGTGTGGCATGATCCGCGGGCAGTGCCGTCCTCCTCCCCTTGCCTCGAGAATATGTGACAGAAAAAGTGTTGTCATCTCACCTGTCCCCTGTCACACGGTGAGCTGTGGCCACCTTCCTACCTGCGGAGCGGGGACCCCTCCCTCCTCAATGGGGCGAAGGAGGCACACACCACCTTCTGCTCCGGGGAAGGAAGCACCGTGGCCCGGGAGTCGGCAGGGTCCCCTGGACTCAGGTTTTGCAGACAGAGTCTGGGAGAAGCGCCGAGGAAATGTGTCCCTTCGGGCTGAGCCGAGCAGCTGGGTCCACTCCGTCTTCCTGTCAGAGCCTTTCAGAAATCACGTGAGTGACTTCACGGAGTGTAGGAAGAACCATTGGACCCATAACGGTTTTGAAGTCAATACGGCCGTGGAGCCAGACCAGGGCCCCGAAGAAGGCCTCTCAGAAGCCGAGACTTTCACCAGAGACACTTCTAGAAGGTGACATGGAGCCAAGTGGTGCCGGGATTAGAGACAAACCATTTCTACTGAGGTGGCCACCGGCTCCAGGGACTGACTGGTTCTTCCCGGAGGAGTCAGAACCACGTGGGACTGTGCGGAGCAGGGCCCACGGGTGCTGTGTGGCCAAGCGCTGGAGCCCACGTATGGGAGACAGGTACTGCTTGCTGTGAGCCTGCCCACATCGCTGACCCTCAGTCTTCAAATGCACAAAGTGGGAGTAAGGACACCTCAGGAACCGGAAGTGGGGGAGCAAAGGGAAATGCTCATCCAGCTCTTGTCTCAGCGGCTGGTCCTGGGTAAATGCTCAGTGCAAGTAATTATCCTTACTGAATCTTCCAGAGCCCTTCGGGCACATGGAAAATAAGAAAGCTTCCTGGAATGACCTCACTGCTCTGGGGGGCTTGGCAGGCATTGGCTGGGGAGGAAGGACAGCAGGAATGTGTGTGTGGGTGTGGGTGTGTGGGTGTGCGTGTATGTGTGTGTGTGTGAACTTGCACTGACGTCCGTGGATAAAGAAGGATCCCTCATCATTCAGCCTAAAGCCAAGAAGGTCTGAGCAGACCATCCCAGTGGAAGGCATACGCATTCGGGACTAACTGTACTTGAATCATACGTTTGGCTCTTTCCCTGGGTGGGGATAAGCATTGGGACCCTCTCTCTTGAGGGGTGAAGGCGGCAAGCCCCGGTGCCAGTCAGCCCCATTGTCAGGAGGGCCAAAAACAGGGACTCGGACACCATTCTGTCCCCGGAATCATGCTGTTTACACCTTCATGACACCCTCCAATCAATCCATGAGATATTCACCACCCTTGCATACAATAGGCCTGCGTAGATGATTCTGCCCAACCATGGGCTGCTGTCAGTGTTCTGAACAGTCTAAGGTGGGCCAGGCTAAGCTATGATGGGTAGCCGGTTAGGTGTGTGCTCAGTGCCCTTTTTCTTGACTTAGGACTTTTCCTACTCAGGATGAGTTTGTCCAGAAGTAATGTCATCGGAAGTCAAGGCAGATCTGCGTTAGTTTCCTGTTGCTGCTGAAAATCAACACCACGACTTAGTGGTTTAAAGCAACACGTATTTATTTCTTAGTATTCTGGAGTTCAGAGAGTCTCGTGGGGCTAAAATGGAGATGTCGGCAGGGGTGGATCCTTCCGGAAGTTCTGAGAGAAAACCCTTTTCTTGTTTCTTTCAGCTGCTGGAGGCTGCTGGCATTCCTCAGCTTATGACCCTGTCACGTCATCCCAACCTCTTCCTTCCATCACCACATCTAACACTACTGACGGATGAAGGGGCTCTGGGTGGTTCTGTTGCTTAAGCGACCGACTTGGGCTCAGATCATGATCTCGTGGTTCACAAGTGCGAGCTCTGCATTGGGCTGTGTACAGACAGCTCCGAGCCTGGAGCCTGCTTCAGATTCTGTGTCTCCTCCCCAGTTCACACTCTATCTCTCTCTCTCTCTCTCAAAAATAAATAACACTGCTGTCTCATGATCTGTCTTCCTCTGTAAGGAATCTTGTGATTACTCAAGTCCCACTCAGAAAATCCAGTCTAATATCCCCATCTCCAGAGCCGTAATGACAAGTGTAGATCCCGTCTTTGCTAGGAGTCACAGGTTCCAGAGATTAGAACATGGACACATTTGAGAGCCACCGTGTGGATACTATCTACTGTCCTGTATTTAGTACATATTATTATTATATACACTACACACACTCGCAGACACACATACACACGTGTGTGTATACTAGCATGCATGTATATGTGTATATTATATGCATATATATAAAGACTTCTAATATGTGTTTGTGTTTCTTTATATGTGTGTGTATGTACACATATATGTATACATATGTATGTACACATATGTATACATATATAATTTATTTTCAGAAACGGACTCATGTAATCATGGGAGTGGACAAGTCACGTGTATAGGATGGGCCACCTCCAGCCGGGACACTCAAGCAGGGTCTACACCGCAGGCTTGGACAGAATTTCTTCTTCTCCAAAAAACTCCTTTCTCTTCAGGCCTGCAACTGATTGGATGAGATACACTCTTATTAGTGAGGGTGCTGTCTCTTCCTCAAAGTCAACCGTCCACATCTGCAAAATATCTTCGCGGTAGGACCTGGACTAATGTGGCCTCGGTCACCGCAAAATGCAGCCTACCTAGTTGACACATAAAACCTTCCGTCACTGATGTGGATCAACGTTTTCCATCCAGTTGCGTGGCATTTTCAGCCCCTGTTATTGTGGATACTTTTTCCCTCCTTTCTCTCTCCTCTCCTGAACCCCAATACACATCTGTGTGCGGGCTTGATGGCACCGCACAACCCCCGACACTCCACTCATTTTGTTTCACGCTTTGCTCTCTTTTCCTCAGATTGCATAGTCTCTCTCTATTGACCTCTTGAGAATTTCTGACTGCTTCTTCAACCAGTCAAATGTACCCGCGACCCCTCGCAAGATGCTTTTCATGTAAGCTGACTTGTAAACTCCAGAATGTCCGTTCGGTTCTTTTTCACAATTTCTATCTCCTTGTTGGTTTGCTGTTTGATGAGGCGTCAGTTTCCTTGAACATGGCCACGAGGGCTGCCCGGCCGTCTTGGTTAAACGTGACACCAGACTGTCTCAGAAGTTTGTCTTCTCCAGCTTCATTGAGGGATAACTGACAATAAAAATGACGTATATTTAAGAGGTCCCATGGAGTGATTTCACACACACGTATATTGTGAAGTGGTTGCCACAGCAAGCTAATCACTCCACACAGTTACCACTTGTGCTTGTGTGCTGAGGACACTTTAGATTCACTCTCGGCAAATGGCACGTACACAGCACAGTGTTCCCTATGGTCACCATGCCCGTACTGGTTCCTCAGAACTCCGTCCTCTTGGAACTGAGTGTTTGAGCCCTTTGAGCCACATTTCCCCCACACCCTTATCGCAGACGGATTCTGTTACCATTTCCTGGCTGAGAGTGGGTCACACTTGCCTGTTGCTTTGACGCCTCAAAGTTTTTGGATGAAACTGGATACTTTAGGTAAATTATCGTCGCAGCGCCGGGTATCGATTCCCACTCTTTCACCCCACCTCCAAACCAGGGCTTTTGGTTGTTGTTTTCTTGACTTGACTCAGTGACTTGCCTGGACGATTTTAGTGAGGCTGATTTTCCTTTGATGAAAACGTCCACCTTCTCCCCGCAGAGGGACAGTTTGTGCCCCCCGCAGTTACCCGGGAGGGCAGTCTAGCAGGACCCTTCCCCAAGGTCTCTTTCTCTCTGCCCTGTGTTAGGCTCTGTGCCTCCGTGGCTTCAAGCAAACTGTGAGGCTCCAGTAATTACTGGTTAATGGCTGAGTGTTTTCCACCAGGCCCTGGGGCAGAGAGAGCTCCCCAGTTTGAATTTGCTGGATATCTTCAGGGCTATTTCCAGAGATTTGAAACGATGGTTTACAAAAGTATTTTTCACCAGTTAGGAGTGTCTCACTGGGCGGGGTTAGGTGGGTTAGCAGTTCTCATGAGACCATCTGGAAAGGAAACCCTGCACTCACCGTATTCCAGCATCCTGAAGAGAAAATAAAGGTTATTTAGAACAAAATAGTGTGATCAAAAAACAAAAAACAAAAACCTATTATGGGTTTCTTGTAGCATAACTCTTACAGCTGGGGACAAATGCTTTCCTGCGCTCCAGATTGGCCAAACAGGACAAAACAAGGCAGACATGTTTCATTTCCAAGTACTGAGTCAACACCACCACCACAATCTATTGTGTTCTGTTGTGTTCTGGCCTGCACTTTATAAAAGTCTAAGCACATGTGTATATCTCTGTGTTTATTGAATAAGAAAGAAACTTTAAAGGTGGGGGTCTTTGTCCACACCGTATTTCAGTACTTCCCTTAAATATGGCAAACTTCTTTTTTTTTAAGATTGTCTAAAAAATGTTTTTTTAATGTTTATTTATTTTTGAGAGAGAGCGAGCATGAGCAGGGGAGGGGCAGAGAGAGAGGGAGACACAGAATCCAAAGCAGCCTCTAGGCTCTGAGCTTTGGGCCTGATGTGGGCCTCGAACTCATGAATCATGAGGTCATGACTGGACGTAAAGTCAGATGCTTAGCCGGCTGAGTTCCCAGGCACCCCAATATGGCAAACTTCTTGAGATGGGGACACATTTTCTAATACTTAAATTTCTGAAAATCTTAGGCTATGTAAATCAGGCTTTATTATTCCAATTACGATTGGGAATTTGAGACACATATGAGCGATGTCCTCTTATCCAACTCGGCGCCCTGAGTTGGACCCGTGGAGGGAGCAGGGCCAGTATTGCTGGGGGGCAGGCAGGGCCCGGGCTCCTCAGGCACTGCGTCCACTCTGTGTCCCGGGGAAGGGCGGCTTCGCCCGGCTGCCATTGGCCGCTCCCCCAGCCCACACGTATAAAGCCCGCGCCTTCGAAGATGCTGGGTACCTGCAGTCCTGCCTTGTTCTGCCAGTCGTCGGGGCTGGGGCCAAACGGAGAGATGGGTCACTGCCTGTTGCTGCTGCTGCTGGTCCTGTCCTCACAGCTGGGCTTCCTACCAGGTGAGTCCCTGGGGAGCACACGGGAGGGCAGTGAGGACGACGAGGATCGGGTGAGTGGCAGACTCCAGCTCCAGAGCTGACCTCTCTCTCTGACTCTCTGTCTGCCTGTCTCGTCATGACTCGACCCAACAGGGAAGGTTACCATGTGAGTTATCATCGAACTGGGGACATCTGGCTTTTGTAGGGATACATGTCTGTGTCTTTCTGCTTGTACCTTTGTTTGTCATAATTTCATCTAGTTCAACACTTTTAGGCTGAGATGTGCTGGGACTCCCTTCCTTGAAAAGTTTAAGATTTCGACCGTTGGGTTATCCTGTGGAATCAGGATGGTCCCTCGCCCCAAACGTGGTTCAGATGTCCAGATACGTGATGCCACATCGCACCCAGAGGGAATGACAAGGCTTTTCACTTGCCACCTGAGGCTTTCTGGGGAGAGCAGGGCCCGAGTCCCACTGGTATCTCAATGGCCAAGGAGCAGGGAAGAGAGACTGGCTTGGGATTTGCATGGCACTTGGGAGAGGGCAGGGGAGTGTTCCAGGATGCAGTGAGGTCTGTATGGTTGGAACCTCCCGCCCGTGCCAATGCAGAAGCCCCAGGACCCATGTGTGGGGCGGAAGGCGTGAACCCGGAGAGCTGTCGGCTATCAAACATCAAAAAATGGAGCCAGATATTTTATTAATGGGAAGAAAATTTAGGGTTCAGTACCGCTGTGGGACACTTAGATTGAATCATAAATTAGTCATTCAGAGGCTCGATCATTTTCCACAACTGCTCGCTGACAGGCGTTGCTGAAAGCAGTGTGGGTCTCATATCACCTTCGATGCAAAACTTTATTAGTTCAGCTATTGCCGCTGTGGGTGTCGGCATACGGACATATTAAAAGCCATTTATAGTTGACACACACACACACACACACAGACTATGACAATTGTTCAAACACAATTAAGATACAACTAATTTGTTTTGTAGTCACATTATCACCACAAAATAAATGAGTTCATGTTCAATGTAAATAGCAACACTGAATTTATCACAGCATTCACAGAGTCAGATGTTTTACCGTCTACAGAATAGTGCCCACAGCTTTCATTTGATCCCGTGGGTTGACTGAAACGTGCAATGGTCGCTGGCGGCATTTGTTTGCAATGTTCTCCGTCTGCAGGTGGAATCAGCCTATTACGAGTCCACGTTTCTTTTTTGGCACGTGCACTAGAAGACTCAGAATAAAAACCATGCCAAATTGAGGTGCCTGGATGGCTCAGTTGGTGAAGCATCCGACTCTTGACTGAGGCTCAGGACGTGATCTCAGGGTCGTGACATCCAGCCCTGCATCGGGCGCTGCCCTGTGCCTGGAGCCTGCTTAAGATTCTCTCTTTCCTTCCTCCCTCCCCCACTCACGCTCTCTCTCTCTCACCGTCAAAAAAAAAAAATGCTGACTGAATTCTGGCAACACTCATTCCATGAATGACAGGGCCAGACTGAATGTGTGCCTGCACTTCTAGAGGCTGCCTGCAGGGGGCAGTCCTGCTCACTATGATCTGACTGCGGGAGGAGGTAAGACCCCTCCACCTGCCCCACCTGAATCCACAGGTCACTGAGGTCCATATGTGAGGACGGAGAGGGGCCAGGGAAGACGGTCACCTATGCCATCAGGATGCAGCACAGACACAATCATCACAGCTCCCACTCGAGGAGCCTGAGATGCTGACCCTCAAGGGACACGCAGGCACGGACACCTCCTGAGGGCTCCCTAGGTGAGACCCCAGGACAGGCCTCCGGATGACAGGTGTGAGTCAGGCAGCCACAAACAGCAGAGTGGTGGCCAATAGTCATTCTGCATTTTCTTCCCTTGCGCCTCTTGTTTGTCAAGGAAGCTATAACCCTGAACATAAAAGCACAGCTAACACTTTAAACCGCTTCTCCATTTCATTTTGCTGCTGCTGTCGTTGTGTGCTGAGTGCTGCGTAAGGCTGTTGGACCTGATGGCTCCTTGCTTTGGTCAAGTCATTCCCCGTATGAGAAAATTAGTCTCTCACATCTAATAGGAAATTCCTAGGGAAGAGAATTCATGAGCCCAGTTGGGTCAAATGTCCACCATGTTTACAGTCAACTCAGACCAGAGGAGAGAGTCTTGTAAGAATCACATGGTTTGGCCTTTGAGGAGGTGTGTCCACACCCACCCCCCCAGCCCATGGCAAGTTGTGAGTCTGTGACAAAGCCGCGCTATTGCCATCCTGAGATCATTAGCAGGTGACGACCAGTTAGAACCTGTCTTTTCTGAGGAGGGAAACCTCATGAGTAAAGGAAACTCCCAGTGGATGAAAATCCTGCCTCCATACAAGTGCCCGGGGTCATCAGAAGGCGTGGCTTAGCATCAGAGCGTCTTTAGCGTCTCCGCGGGATGGACAGGAAACTGGATCAACGAATGCGTCACGGGTCCTCTGCGGAGACTGACCAGAACTGGGCTGCCAGCTGATGACTCCGCTCCATCCCCAGCATCAGAACTCACGCATAATTTGCATGTGTACAGAGGAACCCTGGGACAAGGAGGTTTGGGGGACAGGCTAGGGTCCTAATGATGAAAGAAGCCAGATAGACAGCAGTGGGATTTCTGACTGTCCAGCCCTTGTGGATGGATTTGAGTTGAACGAGTTCAGAGTCCGCCACCCCAAAATACATCAGGTGACAAAGGATTATTTTGAGCTGAAAGCAATTTCTGAGAAGCAGATACAAGAACAACTCTCTGCCCTCTAGGGAGGGCAGGAGGATGCCTGGTCACCAGGGGAGACCTTAGACGCCAGCCCTGAGGAATCGACATAAGGATCTTTACTAAGCAGCCCTTCCATTCTTTTCCCCATATGGTTACCTTCCCATATTTGGCCGCCTGGGGAGGTATAAACCCCTTTTCTTTCATTTTGTCACTTCTGAACAAAGTGGTTCTTTGTTAAGATGCTGTAGGAGCGCCAGTGGCGAGCATTCACTCGAGTTACTCGTCACTGGCTATGCTCGTGCATACACGTGAGTGACGTTGGTGTCAACACACTCTGTTTGGTTTTCCTCTTCTTCCTTTTTTTTTTTTTAAATGCACATGGTACAAAGAAATGTCAGGTTAAAAATATAGTTTATTTAGGGGTGCCTGGGTGGCTTGCTCAGTTAAACGTCTGACTCTTGGTTTTGGCTCAGGTCATGATCTCACGGTTCATGAGTTCAAGCCCGATAGTGGGCTCTGTGCTGACATCTTGGAGCCTGGAGCCTGCTTCAGATTCTGCGTCTCCCTCTCTCTCTCTGCCCCTCCCCCATTCGCACCCTTTTTCTCAACAATAAATAAACATTTTTAAAAAAATGGGGCACCTGGGTGGCTCAGTCGGTTAAGCGTCCAACTTCGGCTGAGGTTATGATCTCGCGGTTTGTGAGTTCGAGCCCCGCGTCGGGCTCTGTGCTGACAGCTCAGAGCCTGGAGCCTGCTTCGGATTCTGTGTCTCCCTCTTTTTCTGGCCCTCCCCCTCTCGAGCTCTGTCTGTCTCTCTCTCTCTCAAAAATAAAAAATAAACATTAAAAAAAAAAAAAAGAGCTCAACTGACTGAGCCACCCAGGTTCCCCTGGTTTTCCTCTTCTTGATCTGCCTTTCCCAGGGTAGCCACTGGCGGCATCCAAAGGTGTTCCTCCCTACGGAGTCCTGTGAGGAAAGGAGCCACAGGCAGAGGTGGAGAAGCTGTTTCAAGACAGCGTGTGAAGGGGAATCTGGGGACCAGCGCCTCTCCTGACGGCTGGCTCTGTGGGGAAAAGGAGGACCCGAAATCACTGGCAGGCACACTGGGGTTCCCAGGGTGGGGGACACAGCAAGAGAGCTCTGAGACCCCTGGAGCAGCACTGAGGAAACAGCGAGGACACAAAAAGAAAAAGAGCACTGGGTGTCACGGGCAGGCTCCTGAGACGTGCTGGGCCCCAGTCTCCATGTGGGGGAGACCGAAACGGGGAGCACAGAATACCTGGTCAGGTCACAAATGTTTTACTTGTAATCAGTATATGGGGCTTTGTGGTCCTCATTTGCTAGGTTATTCTTTCCTTTGTAACAGAGGTCAAATGTGGGTGCACATTAAGGCGTCTGATGGGGGGGCAAGTGGGGGGCAGGGTGGGGGTCAGGGGACGGAACCGGACTCCATCCACTGAGTTCATCAGACCATCCGGATCTTCTTTTGGGCACATGAGATTGCAAGATCACATTTCTTGCAATTTGTTTGGAGTCAAGGGACAGCGGAGTGTGGGAGAAATTGTGTACAACGCTTTGAGCTCCGGCCCTATGAATCTCCATGTTCATCTACCTTTCCGTAGAGACCTTGGAGACTATGTTAAAGACAGTAGCATAAAAACTTGAAAGGAGCTAGGATCCCTAAATAATCACCACCACCTCGTTGAACTGTGCCATGGGTGAGCATTCATTTTTTATTGTTTTAGGACACCGCCATTTCAGAGATTTTTGTCACAGCAGCCCGCCTACACCAACTAATGCATCATTTATGGCCACCTCATTTCCTATCCTTTTCAGCATCTCAGGACTCTCCCTCTTCCTTCAGCTGGCTGCCTCCAGAACCACGCAGAATCACAAACCCCAGACCTTGCCTTTTTAAAGTGCAAATCAGTGTGGTCCTCGAAAGGAAGAAGGCACGCCTGGACCCACCTATGCCCACCACTCTTCACCCCGGTTTGATTTTAAAATATCCCAGTGGCATCTCATAACGAGGAAGAGAAAAGGTGGCTGGGCCTGACACAGACCTAGTTTGCAATTTCTCCCCGTATTCAGTGCACGTCGTCTTAAAGCTCATGAGAGTTGAAAGGTACGTTGAGTCAGCTTTATCCACCAGCTCAGGGCAAAGCTGGGCCCCATCTTTAGAACTTGTTGCAGAAAGGTGAGTCATTACAACATCTCTCCTCCAAAGTAACAGCCGGATTAAAGAGCATCAAAGGGAAACACACACTGCTACAACCTTGGTATCCATATGAAAGGGTGTCATCTGCAGAAGGGCGGAGAAGAGGACAAATGAGACCCCGAAGCCTGGACTGCAGACCCACGGCTGTGGGGTTCAGCATGTCCTGGTGAACAGTGTTCATTAAATATTGCTGAATGAACCAGTAGATCTTTGCATCAACAAATGAATCAAGGAATGAGGAGAAAATGGAAACATCCTTCAAGGATGCCTGCTCTCTGCCTCCCAGGATTGAGATATTTGAGATAGAGCCCCCTAGTGTATCCTTCGTAGGCCAGCTCTGGGGGCTCTGTGTCCTAGGGTTCAATACCTCCCCACACAGGAGAGGGCAGGAAGGGGTGAATAGAAAATGCCCTAATACCCTCTCCACTCCCCGCCCCTGCCCATGTCTGCTTCTGGTAACACAACTCTCTACCACACTCAGGTCGGGGTCAGTGGGATTTTAGCAGCCCTTCCAGTCACCCCAGGAGCTAACAGAAGATCCCGTCTTCTTCTCTTACAGGTACTGGCCCAATTAGGGGTCACTGGCAGCTGAGTTCCAGAACCAGGTGACACAGCTTCACAAGCTTAGTGACAAAAGAAAATCAACCCCTGCCCATACTGCTGCTACTCCCAGGGTTCCTAAGGCCCCGGTTCCCTGGGTCCTAGAGTCACTTGCCTTGTCCTGGGGGCCCCAGCTCCATTGGTCCCATGAGGGATTCATACCACTCCCACCCCTGAACCACCACTCCTAGCACTTAACTTCAGGCAAGGGTCACCCAGGTGACTTCTCAGGACCCACCTACCTTCGTAGACCTTCCTCAGGAAGCACCGCTGGCTGCCTTGAGTCTCGCAGACACTTTCCCCAGTCTCGCAAACCCCACTGGCGTTGACTCGTGGGCACTGGAGACATGGTAGAGCTGGAAAGTCAAAACCCGCACGATGAGCCTCGGCCACCGCTGCCTCCTGGCAGATCAGCAGGGAGCACACCTTCTGGGCCACACGCAGCCTGGAGGGGGCTGGTTCCCAGGCCTGAAGAGGTGGCTGAGAGCGGGGGATTTCTGGGTGCTTGGCACACCCCTGGGAGGAGGCATACGTGAGTACGGACAGGATCCTCCTCTACTCCCAGGGATGGAGGAGGATATGGGAGGGTCAGAAGGAGGGAAGGAGGCAAGTCAGGGAGGGCAGAGGAAAGGAGAAGAAAGGAAGGAGGGAGGAGCTGTGGGTGTCACTGGCAGATGTCTCACCCGCAGCCCCAGCTCTTCACTCGTCTCCAGCCTTAGCATGGGCAGCTGCTTGCCCCGCCCTCACTCTGCAACTACGAGCGCCTGCTATGTGCGAGGCACTCTCGCCGATGTTGGGAACAGAGTGACAGGAGAGAGACATGAAACACGCATGTCACTTAGGCACTAAGTCAACAAATAAATAAGAGAAATGACTCACAGAGGACAAGGGAGAACTTCGGGTCCTGGTGACAGAGGAAGAACATGGTCCTGAGTGAACGTGACCTAGCGGGGTGGGAGGCAATAGGGCTGTTTCCTCATCTGAGGGCTCGGAGGAGTGTTCGGAGGGGTCACTTAGCTCAAACATGAGCAACTGAAAGAAAGAAAAGCTGACTTTTTAAACACCTGGCAGATGTTGGCACACCAGTTCCGGTAAGACACATGGGCAAGTGCAAAGGCTCAGAGACAACATTGGTCTGGCCGGTTCTAGGAAGGAAAAAGGCAGCAGAGGGAGAGGAAGGGGGAAAGGTTGGCAGACTGGGGAAGTGAGACTGAAGGGGTCCCAGGGACCAGATGCGACAGGCTCTTCTTGGGGCTGCAGTGTCCGCTCGGGGGCCCCACCCTCGTGGTTGCTGTCTGTGTGCAGGGTGACTGGTCCCACGTGGCCCCCAGCATGTTGGCCAAGTATCCAAGGACTCCTTTTCTTCTTGCCATTTTGATCCTGTTTTGCTGGGTTTTTTTCTGAGTATCAATGAGCCTGGTGCTGAGACCCCTTCACTGCCACAACGTCAAGCCGACACACGATCCTTTCTACTCAAGGAGACTCCCCTATGTTACCAACTCCAGACACGGCTGCCTCAGCCTTGCATGAGTCCTATTAAATTCTCAACTGACCAGTCTTGACCCACAGGGAGGGTCCTGTCTACACCCCTATTCAGTAGGAAGAAGTTATAGAAGATGAGACCTTCCGTCCTCAGCAACCTTAATGATTTAAGGGTCACGTTTGTTCAGGGGGCAAAATGATGGGAGAAAACAACAGAAGCGGGACTTTGCTGTGGTTCACAGTCTCGGGCAGAATTCCTGAGGTTCCTGCAGCCACGTCAACGACTTCCTTTAGTGTTTTACCACCATAGCTTTGCTCTTGTTACTGTTAGTTCCCTCTGATAACCGTTGACAACCCCCGCCCCCGAAAATATATATTAGCAATCACCTTGCAGACATATGGCCCAGCTGCTACACATTTGAAGGTCTTGTGACTAATGTTTTACGAGACAACAATAAAAGCAGCCTTATCTTAACAACAGCTAGTGCTCCAAGGTCCTGGACACCTTGTCTTTACCATGTACAAATTCCTTGGAGACTAGACTATCCTTCACTCCCTAACTAACAAGTACATATTCAATCACTTCTCACAATCCCAGGGCAGCTCTTTCTGCCCACAGGTCCCGTCCCTGTGCTATAACAAAAACACCTTTTTGCACCAAAAAAAACAAAAACAAAAACCATAAACCAAAACCAAAAAACCCAACAAACCCAACTAGATGGGCCCTAAGTGGATTTCCCACACGTCATACAAAAAAATTCTTTTAATGCTGATGAGTAAGTGCAATGTTGATTATGTGCCCTGCTAGTATTTCAGATATTTGGGGGTAAATAAAATGCATTACTAAAATTAACTTTACACATTTGTTATTTTTTGAACACGTCTACTCAGAAACTCGGAATTACATACATAGCGGGCCTTGGGACCACCGTCCGGGCCACCGTAAGAATTGGGATTTTACTCTACAAGAGGAGGCATTGTAGGGTTCAAAGTGGGGAGTGACATGAACGGTTTCTGTGTTGTGAGCATGATGTACTTTAAGGAGGAAAGCAGGAAAGAGGCCCCGGGCAGGTGAGAGATGGGGACACAGGAAGTGGGAGAGGAGCCACTGGTCAGCAGGGTCGCTGCAGTGGGTGTCGCCCAGCCTCGGGGCCTCAGCCTTCCCCTGCACATGATGACGGCTACTGCTGCACACACACAAGGACTCTGGGGGGCACACTCACCTTACACACGGGGCTGCTGGGGTCTACAGAGACACGGCCCCTGGAGGCATCCCTCTCCCAAGAGCGGGCAGGCACTCCAACTGTCTCACACTTGCTCTGGGATGGCTGGTGGCCTGAATCACACTGTCCTCCACAACGTCCTGACACGACTGGGCTCCACATGCCCACCATGAAGCCAGCTTGATGATGCGTCTTCTATCAGCTTCATCTCTTCCGTATCTCACTTCCTCCCTCCCCTGCTAGTATTTCCCGGGGTCATTTACGGGACAAATGATTTGTACTCATTTCTGTCCCTGAGAGTCAGCTTCTAGGGAACACAAGTCAGGATGATGAATTTTCATTTACATGGAATGAGTGTTGTCAGAATTCAGTCAGCATTTTGTGGTTTTTTTTGACGGTGAGAGAGAGAGAGCGTGAGTGGGGGAGGGAGGAAGGAAAGAGAGAATCTTAAGCAGGCTCCAGGCACAGGGCAGCGCCCGATGCAGGGCTGGATGTCACGACCCTGAGATCACGTCCTGAGCCTCAGTCAAGAGTCGGATGCTTCACCAACTGAGCCATCCAGGCACCTCAATTTGGCATGGTTTTTATTCTGAGTCTTCTAGTGCACGTGCCAAAAAAGAAACGTGGACTCGTAATAGGCTGATTCCACCTGCAGACGGAGAACATTGCAAACAAATGCCGCCAGCGACCATTGCACGTTTCAGTCAACCCACGGGATCAAATGAAAGCTGTGGGCACTATTCTGTAGACGGTAAAACATCTGACTCTGTGAATGCTGTGATAAATTCAGTGTTGCTATTTACATTGAACATGAACTCATTTATTTTGTGGTGATAATGTGACTACAAAACAAATTAGTTGTATCTTAATTGTGTTTGAACAATTGTCATAGTCTGTGTGTGTGTGTGTGTGTGTCAACTATAAATGGCTTTTAATATGTCCGTATGCCGACACCCACAGCGGCAATAGCTGAACTAATAAAGTTTTGCATCGAAGGTGATATGAGACCCACACTGCTTTCAGCAACGCCTGTCAGCGAGCAGTTGTGGAAAATGATCGAGCCTCTGAATGACTAATTTATGATTCAATCTAAGTGTCCCACAGCGGTACTGAACCCTAAATTTTCTTCCCATTAATAAAATATCTGGCTCCATTTTTTGATGTTTGATAGCCGACAGCTCTCCGGGTTCACGCCTTCCGCCCCACACATGGGTCCTGGGGCTTCTGCATTGGCACGGGCGGGAGGTTCCAACCATACAGACCTCACTGCATCCTGGAACACTCCCCTGCCCTCTCCCAAGTGCCATGCAAATCCCAAGCCAGTCTCCCTTCCCTGCTCCTTGGCCATTGAGATACCAGTGGGACTCGGGCCCTGCTCTCCCCAGAAAGCCTCAGGTGGCAAGTGAAAAGCCTTGTCATTCCCTCTGGGTGCGATGTGGCATCACGTATCTGGACATCTGAACCACGTTTGGGGCGAGGGACCATCCTGATTCCACAGGATAACCCAACGGTCGAAATCTTAAACTTTTCAAGGAAGGGAGTCCCAGCACATCTCAGCCTAAAAGTGTTGAACTAGATGAAATTATGACAAACAAAGGTACAAGCAGAAAGACACAGACATGTATCCCTACAAAAGCCAGATGTCCCCAGTTCGATGATAACTCACATGGTAACCTTCCCTGTTGGGTCGAGTCATGACGAGACAGGCAGACAGAGAGTCAGAGAGAGAGGTCAGCTCTGGAGCTGGAGTCTGCCACTCACCCGATCCTCGTCGTCCTCACTGCCCTCCCGTGTGCTCCCCAGGGACTCACCTGGTAGGAAGCCCAGCTGTGAGGACAGGACCAGCAGCAGCAGCAACAGGCAGTGACCCATCTCTCCGTTTGGCCCCAGCCCCGACGACTGGCAGAACAAGGCAGGACTGCAGGTACCCAGCATCTTCGAAGGCGCGGGCTTTATACGTGTGGGCTGGGGGAGCGGCCAATGGCAGCCGGGCGAAGCCGCCCTTCCCCGGGACACAGAGTGGACGCAGTGCCTGAGGAGCCCGGGCCCTGCCTGCCCCCCAGCAATACTGGCCCTGCTCCCTCCACGGGTCCAACTCAGGGCGCCGAGTTGGATAAGAGGACATCGCTCATTTCTATCTCAAATTCCCAATCTCAAAATGGAATAATACAGCCTGCTTACATAACTTAAGAATTTGAGAAATTCAAGCGAATTAGGGAGTGAGTCCCCTTCTAAAGAAGTTTGCCGTATTTAAGGGAAGTGTTGAAGCACGGTATGAGTAAAGATACTTACCCTTTTAAAGATTCTTTCCTATTCAATAAAGACAGAAATAAACTCATGCTTAGACTTTTGTAAAGTGCAGGCCAGAACACAATAGATTCTGGTGGTGGTGTTGACTCAGTTCTTGGAAATGAAACACATCTGCATTGTTTTGTCCTGTTTGGACAAACTGGTACAGAGGGAAGTATTTCTCCCCAAGTCTTTAAGTATTATGCTACAAGTAACCAGTAGCTGGTTTTTCTTTTCTTTTTTTTCTTTTTGTTTTTTAAATCTCACTCTTTTTTAAATTTTATTTTAAATGTTTCTTTTTGAGAGAGCCTGCATGAGCAGGGCAGGTGCAGAGAGAGAGGGAAGGGAGGATCCAAAGCGGGCTCTGTGCTGACAGCAAAGAGCCCAATGTGGGGCTCAAACTCACCAACCATGAGATCATGACCTGAGCCGAAGTCAGACACTCAACCGAATCAGGCACCCATGCAGCCCCACTATTTCTCTCTCTTTTTTAAATTTTTAATGTTTATTTTTATTTTTGAAACAGAGAAAGACAGAGCATGAATGGGGGAGGGGCAGAGAGAGGGAGACACAGAATCTGAAGTAGGCTCCAGTCTCTGAGCTGTTACCAAGGAGCCCGACCCGGGGCTTGAATTCACCGAGAGTGAGATCATGACCTGAGCCGAAGTCGGATGCTTAACCGACTGAGCCACCCAGGTGCCCATCACTATTCCTTTTTTAATAACATTTTCTTATCTCTTCAGGATGCTGGAATACGGTGAGTGCAGGGTTTCCATTCCAGATGGTGTCATGAGAACTGCTAACCCACCTAACCCCGCCCAGTGAGACACTCCTAACTGGTGAAAAATACTTTTGTAAACCATCATTTCAAATCTCTGGAAATAGCCCTGAAGGCAACCAGCAAATTCAAACTGGGGAGCTCTCTCTGCCCCAGGGCCTGATGGAAAACACTCAGCCATTAACCAGTAATTACTGGAGCCTCACAGTTTGCTTGAAGCCATGGAGGCAGAGAGAAAGAGACCTTGGGGAAGGGTCCTGCTTGACCGCCCTCCCAGGTAACTGGGGGGGGCACACAGCTGTCCCTCTGCAGGGAGAAGGTGGACGTTTTCATCGAAGGAAAATCAGCCTCACTAAAATCGTCCAGGCAAGTCACTGAGTCAAGTCAAGAAAACAACAACCAAAAGCCCTGGTTTGGAGGTGGGGTGAAAGAGTGGGAATCGATACCCGGCGCTGCGACGATAATTTACCTAAAGTATCCAGTTTCATCCAAAAACTTTGAGGCGTCAAAGCAACAGGCAAGTGTGACCCACTCTCAGCCAGGAAATGGTAACAGAATCCGTCTGCGATAAGGGTGTGGGGGAAATGTGGCTCAAAGGGCTCAAACACTCAGTTCCAAGAGGACGGAGTTCTGAGGAACCAGTACGGGCATGGTGACCATAGGGAACACTGTGCTGTGTACGTGCCATTTGCCGAGAGTGAATCTAAAGTGTCCTCAGCACACAAGCACAAGTGGTAACTGTGTGGAGTGATTAGTTAGCTTGCTGTGGCAACCACTTCACAATATACGTGTGTGTGAAATCACTCCATGGGACCTCTTAAATATACGTCATTTTTATTGTCAGTTATCCCTCAATGAAGCTGGAGAAGACAAACTTCTGAGACAGTCTGGTGTCACGTTTAACCAAGACGGCCAGGCAGCCCTCGTGGCCATGTTCAAGGAAACTGACGCCTCATCAAACAGCAAACCAACAAGGAGATAGAAATTGTGAAAAAGAACCGAACGGACATTCTGGAGTTTACAAGTCAGCTTACATGAAAAGCATCTTGCGAGGGGTCGCGGGTACATTTGACTGGTTGAAGAAGCAGTCAGAAATTCTCAAGAGGTCAATAGAAAGAGACTATGCAATCTGAGGAAAAGAGAGCAAAGCGTGAAACAAAATGAGTGGAGTGTCGGGGGTTGTGGGGTGCCATCAAGCCCGCACACAGATGTGTATTGGGGTTCAGGAGAGGAGAGAGAAAGGAGGGAAAAAGTATCCACAATAACAGGGGCTGAAAATGCCACACAACTGGATGGAAAACGTTGATCCACATCAGTGACGGAAGGTTTTATGTGTCAACTAGGTAGGCTGCATTTTGCGGTGACCGAGGCCACATTAGTCCAGGTCCTACCGCGAAGATATTTTGCAGATGTGGACGGTTGACTTTGAGGAAGAGACAGCACCCTCACTAATAAGAGTGCATCTCATCCAATCAGTTGCAGGCCTGAAGAGCAAAAGCAGTTTCCTGGAGAAGAAGAAATCTGTCCAAGCCTGTGGCGTAGACCCTGCTTGAGTGTCCCGGCTGGAGGTGGCCCATCCTATACACGTGACTTGTCCACTCCCATGATTACATGAGTCCGTTTCTGAAAATAAATTATATATGTATACATATGTGTACATACATATGTATACATATATGTGTACATACACACACATATAAAGAAACACAAACACATATTAGAAGTCTTTATATATATGCATATAATATACACATATACATGCATGCTAGTATACACACACGTGTGTATGTGTGTCTGCGAGTGTGTGTAGTGTATATAATAATAATATGTACTAAATACAGGACAGTAGATAGTATCCACACGGTGGCTCTCAAATGTGTCCATGTTCTAATCTCTGGAACCTGTGACTCCTAGCAAAGACGGGATCTACACTTGTCATTACGGCTCTGGAGATGGGGATATTAGACTGGATTTTCTGAGTGGGACTTGAGTAATCACAAGATTCCTTACAGAGGAAGACAGATCATGAGACAGCAGTGTTATTTATTTTTGAGAGAGAGAAAGAGATATAGAGTGTGAACTGGGGAGGAGACACAGAATCTGAAGCAGGCTCCAGGCTCAGAGCTGTCTGTACACAGCCCAATGCAGAGCTCGCACTTGTGAACCACGAGATCATGATCTGAGCCCAAGTCGGTCGCTTAAGCAACAGAACCACCCAGAGCCCCTTCATCCGTCAGTAGTGTTAGATGTGGTGATGGAAGGAAGAGGTGGGGATGACATGACAGGGTCATAAGCTGAGGAATGCCAGCAGCCTCCAGAAGCTGCAAGAAACAAGGAAAGGGTTTTCTCTCAGAACTTCCGGAAGGATCCACCCCTGCCGACATCTCCATTTTAGCCCCACGAGACTCTCTGAACTCCAGAATACTAAGAAATAAATACGTGTTGCTTTAAACCACTAAGTCGTGGTGTTGATTTTCAGCAGCAACAGGAAACTAACGCAGATCTGCCTTGACTTCCGATGACATTACTTCCGGACAAACTCATCCTGAGTAGGAAAAATCCTAAGTCAAGGAAAAGGGCACTGAGCACACACCTGTTTTTGGCCCTCCTGACAATGGGGCTGACTGTCACCGGGGCTTGCTGCCTTCACCCCTCAAGAGAGAGGGTCCCAATGCTTATCCCCACCCAAGGAAAGAGCCAAATGGAAGATTCAAGTACAGTTAGTCCCGAATGCGTATGCCTTCCATACGCATGGGATGGTCTGCTCAGACCTTCTTGGTTTTAGGCTGAATGATGAGGGACCCTTTTTATCCCCGGACGTCAGTGCAAGTTCACACACACACACACGCACACCCACACACCCACACCCACACAGACATTCCTGCTGTCCTTCCTCCCCAGCCAATGCCTGCCAAGCCCCCCAGAGCAGTGAGGTCATTCCAGGAAGCTTTCTTATTTTCCATGTGCCCGAAGGGCTCTGGAAGATTCAGTAAGGATAATTACTTGCTCTGAGCATTTACCCAGGACCAGCCGCTGAGACAAGAGCTGGATGAGCATTTCCCTTTGCTCCTCCACTTCCGGTTCCCGAGGTGTCCTTACTCCCACTTTGTGCATTTGAAGACTGAGGGTCAGCGATGTGGCCAGGCTCACAGCAAGCAGTACCTGTCTCCCATACGTGGGCTCCAGAGCTTGGCCACACAGCACCCGTGGGCCCTGCTCCGCACAGTCCCACACGGTTCTGACTCCTCCGGGAAGGACCAGTCAGTCCCTGGAGCCGGTGGCCACCTCAGTAGAAATGGTTTGTCTCTAATCCTGGCACCACTTGGCTCCATGTCACCTTCTAGAAGTGTCTCTGGTGAAAGTCTCGGCTTCTGAGAGGCCTTCTTCGGGGCCCTGGTCTGGCTCCACGGCCGTATTGACTTCAAAACCGTTATGGGTCCAATGGTTCTTCCTACACTCCGTGAAGTCACTCACGTGATTTCTGAAAGGCTCTGACAGGAAGACGGAGTGGACCCAGCTGCTCGGCTCAGCCCGAAGGGACACATTTCCTCGGCGCTTCTCCCAGACTCTGTCTGCAAAACCTGAGTCCAGGGGACCCTGCCGACTCCCGGGCCACGGTGCTTCCTTCCCCGGAGCAGAAGGTGGTGTGTGCCTCCTTCGCCCCATTGAGGAGGGAGGGGTCCCCGCTCCGCAGGTAGGAAGGTGGCCACAGCTCACCGTGTGACAGGGGACAGGTGAGATGACAACACTTTTTCTGTCACATATTCTCGAGGCAAGGGGAGGAGGACGGCACTGCCCGCGGATCATGCCACACAGGACACGCCATGGAGGAGCCTAAGCGGGCTGCACATGGGTTTGTGGCCACAGAGGGACTTGGAGGGCGGTTCTGTAGAAGGAAGAGGCGAGGTGACCCCTAGTTCGCAGACAGGATGTGAGCGGGTCATAGGAATAATACCATGGCTGTCAGGGACCTGAAATCTGCCGCGTGGGGATGAGCAGGACGACAGCAGGTGCCCTAATGAGGGGCTGGCTCACTAGAACCTTCTCCACAGGACCAGAACAAGGTGGGAAATTTAGGGCTGGGTCGTCGAGGCTCCACACGACGTCGGGGCAGCACATGATACTGGACCTGAATTTAGGACTTACCCCAGAGGGGACCGAGGGCTACCTCCCTCCCAGAGTCTGCTTCAGGTACAGTGATTCATTCCCAGCATCACATGTGTGGGAGGCAGCGGGTGGGGGACAGTATTTCACGTCCTGAAAAGGAAAATCGGTGCTAATAACTTTCATAAAACGAATCGGAGGAGGTGAGACACGACAACCCCTTGGCTGTGGGATGTACTCACAGATAAACTCCGGTTGTCACTGGGGATCGGGGCCTAGGGACAGAAGGTGGAATCACAGTCCCCTGGGCAGCTTGGGATCCTGACGGTATGTGGGGAACGCGTCTCACGATGTGAAATATGTGTGATTAGCCGAACGGGTGGGAGGTTCTGAGGTCATGAGGAGACCGTCTACGTGACCTATGCTGTGTCGCTCGCAGGAAGTGCAGGTGGCCGACGTGGGGACAGCTGCCCAGGGCAGGTGCTCCCCCCAGGCTCACAGCGTCGGGATTGCAAGTGAAGCTGGTAGACAGCAGGCTTTTCATCCGGGTCCCACACACACATCAGCATCTCCCGAAGACCAGCCAGCAGTGCTCCCGGGAGCTCCCGCCAGGCCTGGGTCTCTGCCCCGCCAGGGGCTCTGCCCGGCCCCTCTCCTCTCACTGGGGCATGGACACAAGCAGGCCACCGTGCCAGCCGGCTGCCGGGGGGCTGGAAAGCTCCCCTAGGACCTCTTTTCCTTTTGGAGAACATCAACTCAAGGACAAAACCATTTTGTGTCAGGATACCTGGCTGACCTCCTAAACCCTTGTCTTTCCTCTCTCCCCTTCTCACATAGCTTCCACTTTCTTCTAAGAAGCTTCCAGTCCTTTTTATTCGTGGCCTCAGGGAGGATTTTTTGGCAAGCACAAACAGAAGTAGTTGGAGAACAACTTCGCCACTAGCTGGTTTCTCTGGAAGCCTGAAGCCCTTGGCAGGATTGCCCAGATGGAGGGGAGAGGCTGGATGCCTGGGGTTTCTGGGAGATGGGGTCGTTTCTCCCATCTTGATTCTGGCAGCGCCTGCAGGAGCAGGTGACCTCACAGGGGGAAGGCTGGCATTTCACGCACAGAGGTGGCCCCTGATCCCCGTGGATTTCAGATTCGGCCGGAACCAGCGAGGCCCCGGCATGAAACCAAATGGACCAGGTGCTTCAGTATGGGCATTTCTGCTGTCAGTTCACGCAAAAATTCATGAGCTGCACTGATGTGTCTCTTCTCCAGACCCTCTCCCCTGAAGGAAATGAGAGGTGGGGGGAAGCCCCCAAATAATAGAGTCGCAATTATTTACCACCCGGGTAGGTGGTGGTTGGGCATCAGAACAGAGATGACTTTAAGGGAATGAGAAGTGAGGCCATTTTTGGACCTCAGAGTCCAGTGCTAACAAATCCATTCTTTCTACCTTATGTTTCCTGCCCTGGTAAGATTGCAGAGGGCCCACAAAAATCACGTAAAGGAGAAGCAGAGTCAATTTCTGAGAAGTAACAGAATGGCTTCATGTGCTCTGGGAGGCTCCTGCTCTCAGGGCCTCCTGAGGCCAGAGGGGTGGAGAGTCCGGGGGACAAGGAGCAGGAAGGGGACATGAATTTCCTCCCCTTGGCTGAATCTGCCACTGCTGTGTCAGGGGGGACCTGAGGAGACTTCTGGGGAAGTCTCCACACTAGCCACGATCGGGGTGTTGGCTCAGGCTGCGGTGTGTGTGTATGTGGGGGGGGGGGCGGTGGGGGAGGCCAAACCCCAGGTGTGTCTGAGGGATTCGCCACTTGGGGCGCTTCCAATGTTTATGTGACAAGTGAGCCGCACCCGGGACAAGAACATTTTTGATAGGATCTGAAACTGGGGCCGGACAGAGCCCGTCAGGGCGCATATTCTCAGAGGCTGCGCTGCCCTGAGCTTCATGTGACCTCAGAGGGCAGGGCGTTCAGGACACTGGGCGCCAACGTTGTCCCCCCGTCTCTCCCTAAGTCCCCAGGAGCATTTGCGACTGGCTGTTCCCTCCTTCTTGAAAACCCCTTCTGGCTATTGTACCCTCCCCCTCCTCTCCTACCTATTTGTGCCTTCCATCTCCCCCGGCCCAGAAGAGTGACAAAGTCAAAAATAATGTAGGAGGTATTGTCTCTCTCTCTCTCTTTTTTAAATGTTTATTTGTTTTGAGAGACAGAGAGAGACAGAGCGTGAGCAGGGAAGGGGCAGAGAGAGAGGGAGACACAGAATCTGAAGCAGGCTCCAGGCTCTGAGCTGTCAGCACAGAGCCCGACGTGGGGCTTGAACTCGGGCCTTGAGATCATGACCTGAGCTGAAGTCAGATGCTCAACCGACTGAGCCTCCCAGAAACCCCTGTATGAGGAATTCCTACACATGCGCAAGTCAACCCATAGGGCAACACCAACATCCATTCAGCATTCCAGAAAAAAAAATGGGAAGCATTTATCAAAGAAAACATTTTTCTCATTTTCCTCAAGGGAGACATAAATCTTTAGTAGAAAGGGTCTAGCAAGTGTCAAGGAGGAAAATCAGCAGAAGACCCCACCGCACCCACCTTTGTGAGACTCCAGCACCTATGACAGTATAAGGAAGGTACTAGGCCTTTCTAGAAAGAAGCAGAAATGGCAGAAAGAAATGGAACTGACGTTGTCTCTGTTAGGAGTAGTGCTGGACGCCAGAGACAACGGTGCCACATGCCTCCAGTTCTCACGGGTCTTCCTGGGTTTCAGATGACAGAGGAAAGATGTTTCTGCCTTTATTCAAACACACACTTAATTTTTTTAAAGATAGCTTAAATAAACAGAAATACGGAGGAGACTTTCAGCGCTGTTAGTAAGCTCAGCGATGATCATAGAAATTTATTATTTAATAGAAATTTGGAAGATTGTATTTTAGCAAAGTCTATCAGATAAACAAATGAAAGGAAAAAAGGAGGAAAGAAAAAGAAGGAAAGAGAAGGAAGGAAGGAAGGACGCAAGGAAGGAAGGAGGGAAGGGAGGGAGGGAGCAAGGAAGGAAAGAAGGAAGGAAGGAAGGAAGGAAGGAAGGAAGGTCACAGCAGCCTCCTGTCTGGTCTCCCTGCCTCCATCCCTGCCTCCTCCTCCCCCTCCTCACCCCTGCCACAGTTTGTCCTGCACACCTGTAGGCAGAGTGCTCCTGATACATCACGGGCACATATTTTCTTCTGGTAATTTCTTTCAGGGTTTGTAGCTTGTTTACTAACAGTGTCGATGTAAAAGCAAGGGCTCCTTAGTGTCCCTGTAAAAGCAAGCTGCTGTTTGGGAATTAACGTTTTAGTCCTGCATCTTGTTTGAATTGCCCGAGACAGTTAATGACTGACCATCATTTAATTTAACTTAGAAACACCTAAGGCTTAAGATTACCAAAAAGATTCGGAGAAACTTTTTTTTAAGTAACCTTTCCACAAGTAGGTGCATCATTCTTGCACTATCTGGCAACATACAAAATGGCCATATCCCTTCAAGTCCAGGGGAGGTCATCGAAGCGGACTGAGAAAGGGGAAACTGGGTGGAAGAAAGAACCGACTATAGCAGGCGTGGACATCTAAGTGTGAATTCACGCATTGCTGCTTAGTAGCACGATAAAATCTTGTTAGGAAATTCACTTCTCTGGTCAGGTTCCTCACCTTTAGAATGGTGAAGCCAATGTCCGTCTTGGAGCTGAGTACCCAATGACATGACATGGGTTGACATCCAAACAACCAGCATAGTGCCTGGCCGCACACAGCAGGTGGCCATTGTGCATTCGCTTCATTAATTACATATTCTAAGCTTCAGGATCGTGTTTGGCACAGAGCAGGCACTCAGAAGTGCTCTCTCAGACGTGGAGAAAGTTTCTAAAAGTTCACCGAAGAACTGTTCATGCTATTTCTACCTACCTAGTTTACTGGTTCTTAATTTTTATGTTTACGACAACTTTGCGCGACATCAGACACAGTGAGCCATCATTCCCAGCTGTCTTTCTGGCTGACAAATTTTGTGAGAAGAACATGAGCCTATTTGACCAGGTAGAACAGAAGTGGTGTCTCTGCAGGATCCTTCATGCTGGAAAGTCTGAAGACAAGTCTGCCTCTTTTAATGAAACCAAAGTGAAACTTGCTTTTATTTGCCAAAGATTATCCCAGAGCATGTGACCCTGAGAAGTAATGGGGTTAGCTCCTACGACTGTTTTGAGAAGTCCTATGAATACTTAATTTAGGGCTGTGCTTGATTTTCTTTACATCAATTACATAGAGATCTTTTACAATGAATTTTGGCCATACGATCCGGAGGTAGAAAACACCACACATACACAACGCGCGTGTATAGACCATACCGACAGAGGAAACAGAGACCTTCCAGACTCCATACACTTGGGATTTCCCAGTAGCCCACATTCCAAATGGAGTTCCCACTTCTGGTTTAATCACCACCCTGAAGTTTGTCTACCATTTACATCTCAGAGGCCCAGGCAAGAAGGCAAGTTACAAGCCCTTGAGGGGAAATAGGGGAGGTGTGGGGATGGGTAAAAAGGCACGGGTGAACTTTGGCTTACCTCTAGAGCTGCATTCTAGTGTTGCAAAGATTTGCAAGATGAGGACAGTTACTCCCAATTCCTCAAGGCATTGGGTTGCCACTTAAAAGGCTATCCTAGGTTGAGCCACCTTGAAAGTGCGTTATCTTTTTAAGTAAATACATTCAGGAAGGTTGCAGAGGTTTTTGAGGTTTCTGTGTCCCTCTGGGTACATAGTTCCATTGTAGTTTCAGGGAGGAGGCATCAAAAACATTTTTTTAATTCTTTGACGCTGTGTAATCTGGCCAATTTCTGATCACAGAGCTACTCTGTAGTTTATAGGCAGGACAAACAGGAAGTGTTGCGGGCAGTGTTCAACAACCACCATCTGTGTATTTCATTGGTGTTTGCAAAAACTCTTTCATGGAAGCTATTTTGGAATTTGCAGCGAGGCCTTTCGGGGGCTTTTGCATGCCAATGAAAATAGGTTCCCATCCTGTGTGTTTACTTTGAACCCCCGTCTTTCAAGTGCTCCTCTTACATTTTCTTATCTAATTTAAAGTTCCTCCTTATGGCTGTTGCCATTATCCTGAAGGCCAGCAGCAGTTCGGCAGGACGCTGAGCCACAAATTCAGCTCAACCCACATTTTTCTCTGGTTATATCTTTTTCTGAATGGGTGGGGAGCACCGTTTTGGGGACCCTTCCTGGGATGCCTCCCAAAACGAGTTCTCAGGCCACAGTACATGGCGTCATTTTGGTAGATATTTATAGCTTCCATGACTATAGTTTAGAGACATAAATTAAGCAGGTGTGCCCGGAGAAGAAACATGTGAGTCTTTAGAGTTAAGCATCCACTTAGGGAACCTCTGGGTTTCTTGGGTCCCAACTCATCACCTACAAGGCCTATGCCGCGGGATGGGTCGTGCAGTGTGTTTTACATGCACCTCCCTGCACGGACGTCCTCTAGACGTCGGGGTGGGGCGGTGCCCTCCTGCCAATCTGACTGGTGCCACGACCAGCTCATCCGAACGCAGGAGTCTTTGGGTTTGGTGTCAAGTGGTCTGAAGCTCTAAGTGCTCCCCCAAAGCCCACCAAGTTTCGTGGCTCTTTGGCCTCCAAGAGCCCCATTAGTGGGAGCCTTTATCTCCACCAACGGGGACAGACAGGTGCACCTGCATCTATGGGCAGTAGCAGAGAACGCACTGGGTCCTGGCTGGGAGACGGCCCGTGTGCACCACCCCCAATTCCCATGGGCCTTGGACTGGGGAAAGGACCAAACCAGCAGACGGGCCCCATCCACGTGGTCCGGGTTCCGCTCCCCGCCACTGACAGTTCCCCTGGGGTCTTGGGACAGGCTTAAGGGCCGGGGATTTCCACCGAAAACCTGGCCAACGTGGTCTGAAAGGGTAGGGGCTCAGCTCAGGGCAGATCCTCCTGCCAGCTCAGGCGGGCTCCAGGCACAATGGATCCTGAAAATGTCTATGAAAACTAATGTGAAAAGTAGCTTCGTGTTAGAACCAGGTGTCTATTCCTACATAACTGGAAATACCAAATTCTTAATGCCATCCCTTGGACACAATGTAGTTGCTATGCTACTTTCAGTGTGTCAATTCCATTCCTTCTGTGCAATTATCTGCACAAGTGCTCATGAAGCCCCTGGACGAGGTCCCATGAGCCTCCAATGGAAGCCACAGGTGCTACTTGTGCCCAAGTCGCCGCTTTTCACTTTCAAATCAGGCACTAAGTTACAGAAACTGTATTTCTTATCTGGTACCACCATTTGTAGCTTCCATTTTCCACTTAGTTTTGCAGTCAAGAGAAGCAAAATGCCCACTTTGCAAATACTGACTCTGAGATCACTGCTGAGACCAAACCTCCGAAATCAGGGCAGAAGGAGCCGCTCGGTGGCGCCCCCTTGTGACGAGTGGGAACACGCACACGTCAGTGTCTGCACCAAAGTCTGGCCCAGCCTGTGAGGGCAGGTCAGAGAGTCCGCACTTAATGTTGAAAGTACAGATGGATGGGGAGTACAGATAGGGCCGGACAGGGCTGCCTGTGTGTCAGCTTAGAGCCTGGCTTCAGCAGCAGTGGCCTGAGAAGCTTAAGAAAAATTCGGTCATAACTGGGCTCTGGGCTCGTCCCGCGGTGACAACGATCAGACCCTGTCCTGTCCGCCTTCACACACATTGTACCTCAGGTTCGCAGACAGCCTTCCAAGTAGGCTTCCGTCTCCTGATAAAACGCCTTTGGGGGAGACCTGAGACGCTGGCAGAGGCGTGTGTTACAGATTAATCCCATGAACACAATCATGTAACAGACATAAACAGTATCACTGAAAACACTGACTTTGAAAACACTGTCTTTAGAGGGATTGACGTCCCTGCTGAAGAGGAAGAAGAAAAGGCACCTTCAATCGTATCCATTCCTAAAAGCTGAGACCTTTGTTTTTGTAGGGAGATGGCTGAGTGGGTAAATGTGGGAGGTAGGACCAGGGTGAGCCAGAGGGTAAGGGAAGGAAACTGTTCCTCCTCGTCCTAGAAGCCAGCCTCTGGCCAGGTTGTGGTTACAGGGCTCAAGAGCACAGAGCGGGGAGGGAGGAGGCGAGAGGAGTGCCCAGGGAGCTGCACCTTGCTGTGTACAACTCCTCTGTTAAATCCTACACCCTCAAAGCCCCCTGTGTGCACAAATGCCCTCTACTACGTTGAAGGTCAGGGGGTGAAACTCAGAAAAGGGTCTACTTTCCTGGTGGGGGTGGGGAGGGCTCAGGCACGAGGGAAGCCGTGGGAGGTGAGGTGTTGTGAGGTCACGAGACCAAGGAAAGGCAGACCTTGGAACCCACAGTGACCACGAGAGACAGTCACGTGCATCTCCCCCCCACACGTGTGGACGCAGAATTTCCGCGTGGCCTGGAGGCCTCCTGGTGAGGAGAGAGCAGGCCGGGGGCAGAGGTGCTCGGATGAGCCCCTCTTTCCCAATGGGCTCAAAGTGCAGAGACAGAATTCCATGGATACTGATCCCAGCCAGCAGCACCTTCTGGGGGACAGAGTCACTGAAACAGGGGTTTCCTTGCACCTACAGAGCCAGGGCCTGAGGAGGAAGGTTTTGAGTAGACCATACCTCTCTAGGGAGAGCTGGCAGGACTGGTGGGTGTCTGCGGGAGAGGGGGGAAGGAGGCCCTGCAGGCACCCTGGAAATCCACGTGAGTTGTGCCTTCGAGTCACAGTGTGCACTCTGCAAGCACAGGAAGGAAGAAAGTCTCTGAACCACGATGGGATCTGAGATGCCTGCCCAGGGCCCACAGTGGCTGAACAAGGGCCAGGCTGAATGTGTGCCTGCACTTCTAGAGACTGCCTGCAGGGGGCAGTCGTGCTCACTATGATCTGACTGCGGGAGGAGGTAAGACCCCTCCACCTGCCCCACCTGAATCCACAGGTCACTGAGGTCCATGTGTGAGGACGGAGAGGGGCCAGGGAAGACAGTCACCTATGCCATCAGGATGCAGCACAGACACAATCATCACAGCTCCCACTCGAGGAGCCCGAGATGCTGACCCTCAAGGGACACGCAGGCACGGACACCTCCTGAGGGCTCCCTAGGTGAGACCCCAGGACAGGCCTCCCCGGATGACAGGTGTGAGTCGGGCAGCCACAATCAGGAGAGTGGTGGCCCAACAGCCATCTTCTGTGTTGTCTCACCTCTCTCTGTTTTTGTTTCTGTTGTGTTTTGAAGAAGCAGAAATCATTTGAAAGATTTTTGTCTCATTGCACTTTACTTATTTACATATTTGCTTGTTTAGACTTGCTAAGCTCAAGAGTTGGCATGGGCATGGGGAGTGGTAAAAACACTCCCCATGACATCACCACCTGGTGGCCGTGACTGGTGAGGAGCACCTCGGGTGGCAGCCACTGTTTCCTATGAACTCCCTAAGGACGCACGGGGGTGGGGGTGGGGGGTTTCATGCCCGTGTTACCCTGGAGGCAGAGAGGTTGTGGAATTTGCCCAAGGTCACACAGCTAAAGCATGGCAGCCCCGCGATTAGACCTGGGCACTTTCCCTCCGGAACCCTCCAGAACCCCAGTCCCCAATGGCGCCCCCATCCTGCTTCCCTCATGCATCTTTCAGCAGGAGATTGAGAGCCAGGCCTGAGAAGGGGCCGGGAGCTCCACGTGCTTGCTGGGTAATAAGGTGAAGGGCAAGGAACTTACAATCCTTTGAGAGCCCCCGACGCGGTGAGAACTGGGCCCTCCCCGGGGAAAGGGAAAGTGGGGTGCAAGCCGCAGGTCCACCTGGCTCCCGGTGCCGAGCCAGCAGGGATCTTACTTTCACTGCACACTGGTCCCATGATTGTTCATGGTCTGTTTAGTGCAGAAGTCCGGTCAGGACCGGTTTCTGAATGTCTGCGAATGTTTCTGGAAGGGGAGGGAAGGGGCCAGCTGGCTCAGTCCTCTCTGTGACATCACCTTGGTAGGGCAGGTGCAGGTGTTTGCCAACCACCTGGAAGCAGGGCAGTGCTGGGGACCCCGTGTTGGCACCCTCCAGGAGTTAATGGAGGTGACAAGCGATGTCTCTGACAAGCAGTGTGACTCGGGACAGGGAGTTGGTGTTTTGAACGCACTAGTCTGCTGGCAAAGCAGACACACAACCCTCTCCTATGCCACGATCTGCTGGGAGGAGTCCTGCTTGGCGCGGACGTGCTGCACCTTGACCAGCCTGCATCCCTGTTCCGACCTGGTGATGTCTTCTCCGTCTCTGCAGCAGGGAAGTGAACCATTAAGCTGCTCTCTGCCTTGTGACCCGTGCTCCTCAGTGCCAGTGACATCACTGTTCTCCGGGTCGAAGAGGGCTGGGGGCAGAGGCTCTGGTTTTGAAGGTGGTCAGGAGCACAGACAGCGGGACCGCCTGGTTCAGACAGCACAGGGTCTCCCCTGACTCGCCGGGAAACAGGGCAACAGCCCCTCCTGAGCCCGTCCAGGTCCTGCATTCATGATGCCCTTTCTTTCCCTCAGCCTGATCTCTGCCTGTCCTACCTCTGATGGGACTTAAACTCTGGGCTTCCTTTTCTCCCCCGCTTCTCCAATCTTTCTCTGTCTTTATTTCCTCCTTTCCTTCTTTCCTTAGTTCCTTCTGCCCTCCCTTCCTTCCTTTCTCACTGGGATATTATTAATGCACCATATGCTTCACTCTTTCACTGTGTACAGATCCATGGGTTCCTGTGTGCTCTCTCAGCCGGGCAACCACTGCCACTACCTAACCCAGGACGTTTTCATCACCCCAGACATCCTGTGTCCATTAGCTGTCACTGCCCTTAACCACCTACACCCAGGCCTTGGCCGCCACTAATCCACTTTCCTTTTCTATGGATCTGCCTCCTCTGGACATTTCAGTAAATGACATCAGGCAATGTTGTCGCCTTGAATCTGGCCTCTTTCATTTAGCAAGCTCTTCCCAAGGTTCGTTCGTGTGGTCGCGTGTATCAGGACCTCATTTCCTCGCACTGCCGATTAGTATCCACTGTAGGGATATGCACACTCTGCTTAGTCATGCCTCGGTTGACAGCCATCTTGTTTTTTCCTACTCTTTGGCTTTTATGCATTGTGCTGCCACCAACACCTGTGTGCGGGAGTTTGCACAGGCTTGTTGTCAGCTCTCTCGGGTACGTGCCTGGGACCCGAATTGCTCAGTCACGTGATACTTCATTGTTGAACTTGTGGCTGCACCATTTTATGTTCCCACCAACCATGAACGAGGGTTCCAATTTCTCTGTCTTCTCACCAACATATGTTATTGCCCATCTGTTTATTTTAGTCCCTGTGGCACGTGTAAACTTGCTATCTCGTTGTATTATTGACTCGAATCCCCGATGACTTACGTTGCTCAGCATCTTTTATTTGGACTTTTATGCATTTATGTGTCTTCTTTGGAGAAGTGCCCGTTCAGAAATGTTTTGCCTAATTTTGAAGTGGTTTTTTTTTTATTGTTCAGAAGTAAGTATTCTTTACGTGTTTATTACAGTAAGTAACGAAAATATTTTATAGTATATATATGTATATGTATACACACTCTGGATACTAGGTTCTTCTCAACTATAATTAGCAAACATTTTCTCTCATCGTTGGCTTACACCTTCTTGAGAGTGTCCTTGAAAGCAAAAAGTCTTTAATTTTGATGAAGTCCAATTTACCTATTTCTTTCTTCATGCTGTTGCTGTCAAGCTGCTGGGTGGGGTTTGTACAGGTGGGGAGGGGGTTCACCAGGAGCCCAGGGATGGTTCTTTCTATGGCTACAACAACCCTAACCAAGTGCTATTGAGCCCTCAGCCTCTCAAGTCTGGGTAGGTTTTTTGGGGGCAGATTCTTATCCTCGAGGGATATGCTAATACATCTAGACACATAAAGAGAACAAAAGCTTTGGAGACCTGGACAGCATGCCATAGGTGCTGGTTGTGCTCATAGGCAGGACAGGGATCTGGCAGGGCTGAAGGTGGTCAGGGAGCGTGTCTGCTGAGCCCTGAATTCTCAAAGCACAGGATGAGTGAGGGTACTAATATTTATTACTAACTACTCACACACACCAACTGCTGGGCACTGTGACAGGTTCTTTATACCCAATCCCCCCACCTCTGAGTCACAGAAGGAAGTGATGGCTGGAGAAGATTGAATATTCCTCTGTCATCTGAAACCTGGGAGACCCCTTGAGAATTGTAAGGCATTATTCCATTGTCTCCAGCATCCTGTGCTTCTACTCACAAGAAAAATGTCAGTTAAACTTTTTGAAGTTGATGTGCTCTTCTCTCTAGTAAAGAGTAGTATCTTTTCTGTATACTTGTTAAATTTCGAGGCACCTGGGTGGCTCAGTTGGTTAAGCTTCCGACTTTGGCAGGTCATGCTCTCATGGTTCGTGAGTTCGAACCTCTCACTGGGCTCTGTGCTGACAGCTCAGACCCTCGAGTCTGCTTCAGCTTCTGTGTCTCCTCTCTCTCTCTCTGCCCCTCCCCCATTGACCCTCTGTCTCCCTTCTTCTCTCAAAACTAAATAAATATTAAAAAAATAAAATATGCTTGTTAAATTTCCCAATGATGTGTCCAGTGGGGTTTTCTCCCTTGACACTTGCTAGACACCTGCTATTTGAAGATTTATGTCTCATTTCAGATTATTTGGAAATTTTTTGTTATTTCATATTTCCTTATTAAATTCTTCCTATTCATCTTTTTTTTTTTTTCTGGAATCCTGTGGGTTGGTATGCACTCTAGTTTGACCTTCCACATCTCTAAGAATTCCTCATACATTTGTTGTCCTTGTCATTTTTCTCTGCTTTGGGAGATTGGAAGGCACAGGTAGGTAGGAGAGGAGAGGGGAGGGTACAATACCTAGAAGGGGTTCTCAAGAAGGAGGGAACAGCCAGTCGCAAATGCTCCTGGGGACTTAGGGAGAGACGGGGGGACAACGTTGGCGCCCAGTGTCCTGAACGCCCTGCCCTCTGCGGCCAATGAAGCTCAGGGCAGCGCAGCCTCTGAGAATATGCGCCCTGACGGGCTCTGTCTGGCCACAGTTTCAGATCCTATCAAAAATGCTCTTGTCCCGGGTGTGGCTCACTTGTCACAGAAACATTGGAAGGGCCCCAAGTGGCGAATCCCTCAGACACACCTGGGGTTTGGCCTCCCCCACCCCACCCACATACAACACACCACAGCCTGAGCCAACACGCCGATCGTGGCTAGTGTGGAGACTTCCCCAGAAGTCTCCTCAGGTCCCCCCTGACACAGCAGTGGAGGATTCAGCCAAGGGGAGGAAATTCATGTCCCCTTCCTGCTCTTTGTCCCCCGGACACTCCACCCCTCTGGCCTCAGGAGGCCCTGTGAGGAGGAGCCTCCCAGAGCACATGCAGCCATTCTGTTACTTTTCTGTAGCATTGGTGCAATTTTCTCCTTTCCACTTTCTGCTGACTCCTGACCCCTTAAGGACAAGGGAAGGGTTGTCCCCTTCTTGGCTGTTCTACCAACTTTGTCAGCAGGGCCCAACTCTTCTGTGATTTCTCTACAGCCTTAGACACCACTGGCCTCGTCTCTTTCTCAGTTTGGATCTCCCAACCTCTGCCATTGAAAACGTGGACCCCGCTCCCATTGCCCCAAGACCACCTACCCTTCATGGACAACTGCAGCCACGAGGCCTACATCTGGGTCCTCTGGTCGACAAAGGAATCTTTGCCACAAGGTACAACACTCTCTGCCCTTCTCAGTCTTTGCGGTCTCCCTCAGGATCAGGAAAAGAACATTTATGTTCGGGCTTCTCCCAGATCAACATGAGTTCCAGGTAGCAGGACTAGGAACACAGAGACCAAGACCACAAGGACCATCACCCTAACCCTTGCTTTCTAGCCTGTCCGCATCTGGGAGGAAGAGGGAACATGAGGGGATACACAGAAGCTGGGCATCCTGCTGCCTCTACAAGCAGGTGCACACTAGGACCAACATCACTGGCTACTTGGAACATTACTGTTCCTTCCTTAGGAAACACTCAGAGCCATAAGCACTTTCTTGTTGGCCCCTCCTTCTCTGGGCTCCAGTTGCCTCAACATCCCAGAGAGCAGTGGGGGCTTCTGGCAGCAGCGGGCTTGGATGGTATTTCCTTTGATAGACTGTGTGGGAAGAAGACCATCCCCCCGGTAGCCTGCACTACAAGTGAGTCCAGTCTTGGCACATCTCTGAGTGTAAGGGAGGCAGGACAAGCACCCAGGCTGTGACCAGGAGACCCGTGCTACACCGGCTGCCCCTAGGATCTGAGGCATCGGAGTGATCACACCTCCTTAATTCCTTAGGCATAAAATCTGAGTTGTGCAGGAAGTTCTGAGAAGGTTCCTACCCTGTCCCCATCCTTCCCACACACCAGTCACACAGCTTGTTTACCAGAAAATATAGGACCAGGGATAGGATGGCACTGTGTGAGGGCCTTAGTTGTCCAACATTCAAGGGAGGTATGATAAGACCTAAGAAACTAGGAGGGGGCTCAGACTCACCTGAATTGAAAATAAATTTACTTACACGTGATTTTTGAGGACTCTCTGAAAGTCTACTAGGGCAAGAAGTATAGGCGTAGTAAGTATGGATGTGTTGTTAGTATAACCTCGTGTCCAAGAGAAACTTCATTTCTCATTCTCTTAAAGTCATCTCTAATCTGACACCCACCCAACTGCCTGGGTGGTAAATAATTCCATCTCCGTTATTTTGGGGCTTCACCCCACCTCTCATTTCCTCCGGGAAGAATGTCTAAAGAGACACATCATTGGAAGTTCATGAATTTTTGCCAGAACTTACAGGGGAAATATTTGCCCATGCTGATGCTCCCGGTCCGTTTTGGGACCCCATGCTGGGGCCTCACTGGTTCCTGGCGAATCTGAAATCCATGGGGATGAGGGGCCACCTTCTGAGTTACCATCAGCCATACCCCTGTGAGGTCACCCACTCCTACAGGCGCTGCCAGAAACAAGGTGGGAGAAGTGACCCCATTCTCCTAAAGATCCCCAGGCATCCAACCTCTCCCCTCCATCTGGGCAATCCTGCCAAGGGCTTCAGGCTTCCAGAGAAAGGCAGCAGAGAAGTGTGTTCTCAAACTACTTTGGTTTGTGTTTCCCCAAAATCCTCCCTGAGGGCAGGCATAAAATGGACTGGAAACTTCTTAGAAGAAAGTAGAAGCTATGTGAGAAGGGGAGAGAGGAAAGACAAAAAAGAGTTTCGTAGGCCAGCTAAGTATCCTGCCACAAAATAGTTTTTGTCCTAGAGTTGTGCTCTACAAAAGGAAAACAGGTTATAGGATTCTGCTCGCTGGCAGAACCCCCTGCTTGTCTCTATGCTCCAGTGAGAGGAGAGGGGCCGGGCAGAGCCCCTGGCGGGGCAGAGACCCAGGCCTGGCGGGAGCTCCCGGGAGCACTGCTGGCTGGTCTTCGGGAGATGCTGATGTGTGTGTGGGACCTGGATGAAAAGCCTGCTGTCTACCAGCTTCACTTGTAATCTCAGGTTATCCTGACCCTGTGAGCCTGGGGAGAGAACCTACCCTGTGCAGCTGTCCCCACGTCAGCCACCTGCACTTCCTGTCAGCGACATACGTAGGCCATGTAGCTAGCTGGTCTCCTCATTATTTCAGAACTTCTCACCCATTCTGCTAATCACAAATATTTCACATTGCAGAGCCTCTTCCCCCAAATGCACTGTTGGGGAGGAAAAATTTTCCTATGCCCTTCAAGATTCTTATAGGTGGTCTACAAATTAAGTTGACATGAGACAGATTAACAGAGGAAAAAAATCAAATTTACTCACGTACATATGGGGAGTTCACATAGACATGAGACTTCAAGGATAGTTAGGCACAATGACATATTTATGTCATCCTGAACTGAGGAGAAGGGAGTAGGGGTCTGGGACTTCAAAAGGAAAGGAAACAATTCACAGGAAGTTGAGAAAGAGTGAATGTTTTATTAGCAAATTTATTAGCAAATTTATTGCTGGGCCATACAGAAACAATGGGAGGTAGAGGGGAATTTTAGCAAACAGACTTTGCTAAATTCCTCCCTGTCTACTATTCCTAGTTCATATTATAATGTAGTTATCTATGGTGATAGTTTTCTTCTTGGAACAAGTATTCTATCTAAATTCTTTTTAGGCATTTAGAAGGAAAGTCAAAATTTCTTCCTGAGTATTTTGGGCCTTGATTGTTTCAGCTCAAAATAATCTGCATGCCAGAGTGGTACATCTTGGGGCAACTGGCTTTTGGCTTCCATACCATCAAGATAACAAATGCTAGGGGAGTTATGGTTTCCACCTTGTGTTTGCAGGCCTGACTCACCCAGCGGGAAACTATGGCAGTCTTTCCCTGTATTCACACAGTGAGATTTTTGTCATGGTTTAACTTTTGTAGTTTGTGTTATGACAGTAGTTAATGTTTATTTTCTTTCTCAAAAGAACCACTGCATAGGCAGTAGGCTCTGATGTCCAGAGGTTCAGCTCTCAATCCCTCATAAGCCAGGGAGGCAAACATTATGAACTGGGAGAGTCCTCTGGACTGGATCCTTTGTAGACAGAGTCAGGGTGAGACTTCAAAGAAATGAATCTCTCAGGACTGAGCTGACTTTGGCCTCAGAGCCCGAGTTCTCCAAAAATCACATAAGCAGTCTAGAAGAACGATTTGAGTAAAATAGTTCTTCTCTGTCAATTTGCTTATAGAGACAAGAAACGACCCAGAATGGGGCCCCTAAAAAAGCCTCAAAAAAACCCCACATTTTTTGGGGCGCCTGGGTGGCGCAGTCGGTTAGGCGTCCGACTTCAGCCAGGTCACGATCTCGCGGTCCGTGAGTTCGAGCCCCGCGTCAGGCTCTGGGCTGATGGCTCAGAGCCTGGAGCCTGCTTCCGATTCTGTGTCTCCCTTTCTCTCTGCCCCTCCCCCGTTCATGCTCTGTCTCTCTCTGTCCCAAAAATAAATAAATGTTGAAAAAAAAAAATTAAAAAAAAAAAAAAAAACACATTTTTTAAGGGCCAATTTTAAGAACAGACTGATTAAATGGGTAGTCGTGGTAGCTGTGAGCAGACACACAAACTGGCTTACCTGTGGCAGAGCACAGAGGAAAGAAGTAGCCTCCATAAAAGCCGAGTAAAACACAAAAGCAGGGCACCTGGATGGCTCAGTCAGTTGGGCATCCAACTCTAGATTTCAGCTCAGGTCATGATCTCACAGTCAGAGATCGAGTTCTGCACTGGGCAGGGAGCCTGCTTAAGATTCTCTCTCCCTCTCCCTCTGCCCCTTCCCAGCCCATGATCTCTCTCTCTCTCTCTCTCTCTCTCTCTCTCTCTCTCAGAAAGAAAGAAAGAAAGAAAGAAAGAAAGAAAGAAAAGAAAAGGCATAAGAATTGACTAGCTAAGCTTTTAACAAGCATTAAAAACCAAGTGAGGACTCAAGTGTCAGTAGGAAAGAAATGAGGGCCTCAGACCTAATAGTATTTTGTACTTGCTTACAACCTGTATTCCAGAGATCTCTACCCAGAGCTAATGAGAAAGATCAGAAGCAAGGCGGACCCACCCTCCACCCCAAGGCCTTGCAGACTCGCAAGACCTGATTGGCAGCTGCTGAAAAAAGACACACAGCCCCCCTTACTTTCTTTGACCTTTTTTCCTCTAAAGCAAATGCTTTACATTTCTGGGAGAAGGGCAGAAAATCCTGACCATAGGACACAAAGTCCTATTGTGGCTGGGAAAAGGATAAGTAAAACAACAATTTTTTACAAATCTGTACTTCTGAGGTGTCCGGGTGGCTCGGTCGGTGGAGCATCCGACTTCCGCTCAGGTCAGGATCTCGAGTTTCATGAGTTGGAGCCCCGCGTCGCGTCGGGCTCTGTGCTGGCAGCTCAGAGCCTGGAGCCTGTTTCAGCTTCTGTGTCTCCCTCGCTCTCTGCCCCTCCCCTACTCACACTCTGTCTCTCTCTCTTTCTCTCAAAAATAAACATTAAAAATTTTTTTCTTAAATCTTTGCTGCTTTGAGAAGGCCAAAAACTATCTCCTAAGACTAGCCCTAGAACGAGGCAGAAATCCACAGAAAGGAGGGGCAGCATACTGAAAGTGGCCCAGGCATTCTGAGACAGGCTCAGATTGCAGTTGAACCAGGAAAACAGAGACTCATAACCACAAATTCAGCACCAAATGATAAGCAGCAGCATTATCATGCTGAGAGAGGAGTGAAGGGGAGCAGAATATGGCTTCCTAAAATAAGTGTCTTTGGAATAAGGGTTGTTTTAAGCTGGTCATTTTTAAGACACAGCAGACATAGGAAAAGCTCTGAAAATTGAGTACGTACATTCATAAGGGAAATTTCCATTTGTAAGGGGGTCTCCCTCTGTGTACCAGGAAGAAGATGACTAAAATCTCTAGAAAGTCTTACAGTGGACAAGGCAACGACTTAAATCTGTACAACAACCTTACCCTTGTTGATTATGCTTTTTCTGGTAACTGCCGCCCTCTCCCTGCAATGTCTTCTTTTGTCTTTCGCTGGAGATGGTATTTAAGGTGGTGGTTTGAGCCTGTTTGGAGAAGAGTCACTCAGTTTGCCTGGGAATCTCCCATGTATACAAGAGGCAAGCATGCTATTAAATTCTGTTTTTCTTTAATCTTGTCTTACAGGGCAGTCTTAGCCAAGAATCCAGATAGGTAGAGAGAAAATTGGTTTTCCTCCGCCACATTAGAGTGTAAGCTTGGAGAGAGACCTGGTTGTGCAGGAATACAGGGATGTCTAGTAGCTGGGAAGAGGGCATGAACAGAAAGAGAAACCCTCCCTGACACAAGAAAACAACATTCCATCACTGGAGGAGTTTGAAGCCTGGGGCACATGGAAAGTAACAATAGCAACAATAAAATGTAACCTATCACAATGTCCGACTAGATTGCCTCAGCCCCTCACAATGACAGTCTCACTCAAAAAGAATCACCAGGGCGCCTGGGTGGCTCAGTTGGTTAAGCCTCTGACTTGATTTGGGCTCAGGTCATGATCTCATGATTCGCGAGACCGAGCCCCATGTTAGGCTCTGCACTGAGCCTACTTGGGATTGTCTCTCTCTCTCTCTGTTCCTCCCCCACTCATACTCTCTCTCAAAATAAATAAAGTTAAAAAAATTATAAAAATAAGCACGTCCATTTCTAGGTGTAATAGTTACCTCATGCTCTACGATTCTACTCCCAGTGCCAAACATTTGATTTAAAAATTACAAACACAGGGGTGCCTGGGTGGGTCAGTCAGTTAAGCGTCCGACTTCGGCTCAGGTCATGATCTCGCAGTTTGTGGGTTCAAAACCAGCATCAGGCTCTGTGCTGACAGCTTAGAGCCTGGAGCCTGGTTTGGATTCTGTGTCTCCCTCTCTCTCTCTGCCCCTCCCCTGCTCACACTCTCTGTCTCTCTCTCTCAAAAATAAATAAACATTAAAAAAATAAATAAAATAAAAATTACAAACACAAAAAAGCAAAAAAAAAAAAACCCAACCCATTATTAAGAGATAAAGTAACTATCATAACTGAACTGTGCAATGGCCTGTTGTTGGAACTATTAATCAGGGACATTAACTATAATATGTTAAAAAGATTGAACAGAAAAGTTAGGATGCATGAACAGATGAAGGATTTGAAAGAAGAAACGGAATCTCTAGGAAAGAGTCAAACGGAGATGCTAGAAATAAAATAACACAATATCAGAGGTAAAGAATTTCTGTCATGGGCTCATCGGTAGACTCAATACAGTGGAGGAAAAAAATCAGTGAACTTGAAGATTGGGCAATAGAAATTAGACTGAAACATGAGGAGATATAATAAAGTAATAAATAATAACAATAATAAACCAGCATACAGCATCCAAGAGCTGCAGGATAATACCAAACATTCTAACATACTCAATTAGTTGCCCACACAGAGAAGAAACAGAAAATGAGGTGGAATATATACTTAAAAACATAATAGGCACCATTTCCAAAAAATAATGAAAAGCAGCAAAACACAGACCCAAAGAAGCTGAAAGAATCTGTAACAGATGAACACTGAAAACAACATCACCACAAACATCAAACTGCTTAAAACCAAAGATAGAGAGCAAATCTTGAAGACAGCAGGAAAAAAAGCCACTTTATTTTAAGCAAATGTGATAACTTAAGGAGGTATACCATAAGCCCTAAAACAAGGTATGTCTCTGCATGGTAGGGTGGGATTGTCTATTCTGGTCACTATTTTATATTTTTCCTAAATTGAATATTTACTCATATAATTTAAACATAAAAACAAAAATCTAAGCAACACCACGATGCAAGATTTATTCAGAAAAAGCTACACAGTGGAAAGGGGGGAAGACTGAGGGAGACAGAGAAAAAGAGTGAGTGTGTGTGTGTGTGTGTGTGTGTGTGTGTGTGTGTGACAGAGGGGCTGGTGAAGGAGTCCCTTCCAGCCTTAAGTCCTGTGAGTAAAAACGAGGCAAGATACTGGAGCTATTGTGACCCTGGTCACCTGGCAGAAAAGGAGCCACTAAAATGAAGGCACATTGATTGAGGACAGAGATCAGGTCTGTTTTATTCACTGTTCTCTAATCAGCATCGAACTCCCGGGCTTAGCCGTCAGAAAATATTTGTCAGAGGAAGGAAAAGGGGGAGGAGGGAGAGCTTGTTATATGCCAGCCAATGACAGGGGAAGCGAGGAGGGATGTGGGTACAGAGAGAGAAAGGGGGGCAGACAGGAATCTGAGAAAAAGAGCAGCAGGGGCGATGGGAAACAGGAAGCATCGGTCTGGTGGGTGAAGCTGTGGAAACGTCACCACCCGTAGCTTAGTAGGAGCAGGCTTCGGGGCTTGAACAGTGCTGGGGAAGGATGACCCCGTCCTTTGAGGCTGCAGGAGTACAGAAAAGGGCTAAATGGGAGAAAAGGGCTAAAGGGCCAAGTCTCTAAAATCTGTTACAGAAAGGGGTGTCATTGCAGCATACAAAATCCACTTGAACACTTTGTCTGAAGAAAGACATGGAGAGGCACAGGTCCCCACAGCCCTGGTATCCATACAGGAGCCTGTCATCTGGAGAGGAAGACAAGAGAAGAGGACCTCGGATTTGTGACTACCAACTTCAAAAGTGTTTGCCACTTAAGAGGTAAAGCAATAAACATTTGTTGAAAGAATGGGGGATTCAGAGAATAAGGAGAAACAGCACATAGTCCTAAGGAGTCGGGCTGCCAGGTAATAAGGGACGTTGGCCACCCTGCAAAGACAGAGGTGAGCCCCTCGTGGGCCATCTTCCTCCAACCCCTTACCTTGCCTGAACTAAGGCCACCAGTTCCCAAAAGCACTACCACACACAAGCTCTCCTGGAATTTTCTTAGCCAGTCCCTCCCACCCCTGAGTAGCATGGGGACGGCCCAAGGACCCAGGGACCCCTCAACAAGCACTTTTTCTCCTAACAGGTCTGCTGGTCCAGTCAAGGGCTAGTGGCAGTCCAGCACCAGGTCCAGGAAATCCCCTTCCAACTTTTTAAGAAAAACTTCCTTCCCAAACTCTCTGCTTTTGCCCTCAGGGCTCCTGAGAGCCACCTCCCACAGGATCAGGCAAGGGTCACCCAGGTGACTTCTCAGGACCCACCTACCTTCGTAGACCTTCCTCAGGAAGCACCGCTGGCTGCCTTGAGTCTCGCAGACACTTTCCCCAGTCTCGCAAACCCCACTGGCGTTGACTCGTGGGCACTGGAGACATGGTAGAGCTGGAAAGTCAAAACCCGCACGATGAGCCTCGGCTACCGCTGCCTCCTGGCAGATCAGCAGGGAGCACACCTTCTGGGCCACACGCAGCCTGGAGGGGGCTGGTTCCCAGGCCTGAAGAGGTGGCTGAGAGCGGGGGATTTCTGGGTGCTTGGCACACCCCTGGGAGGAGGCAAGCGGGCCAGTACGACAGGATGCCCCTCTACTCCCAGGGACGGACTGTGCTGAAGGTCAAGTCCTACACCGCAGCTCTGCCAACCCCCCTCATATGGGCCGTCACCGATCTTCCCAATCCTTCTGGACGGCCCCCACTGCCTTCGCCACCCACAAAGAACCTTCTTTGCTCCCTTTTACGCAAATGTAGGGCTCTTGGCAAGAAAGCTTGAGGAACTGGGGAGTATCGGATGAGAACTGAGGTGGGAAGGAGGTGAAGTAAAAGTGGGAAGAGGGGAGAAAGGAGAAAGGAAAAAGCAGTGACAAAAGTGGAGGAAGCATCGGAGAGGGGAGGCAGAGACAGAGGAAAAACAGTGGGGCCAGGAGGTAAGGACCACGATCGCCTCTGAGGTTAAGGTTAGGCCCTGGTGCCTTGCTCCTCACCTCCCCCTGACCCACCAACGCACAGAGCACCCAGCCCCAGTGCCCAAGGTCCTTCCAGAGGCCCTGCACTGGCTCACCTTGCAGGAAGCCCAGCAACAAGGAGAGGCCCAGCAGCAGGAGGCGCGCACCCATCTCGGACCAGGCCACAGAAGGAGGGACAGAGCCACTGGCGTCAGCCCCTGAGTATCTGGCTTTATGCCCCCCGGCGGGGAGCGGCCACCAATGGGAGCTGAGGGCTGGGCTTCCACAGACCCTGGAGTGAACAGAGCGCCTGGTGGGAGCCCCAGCCTCTCCGCCAGCCTCCGGGTCTCCGCTCACCTCCACTGGCCCCGCTGGGGGAGCCACGTCCTTTCACGGCTTCTTTTGGTCACATGCCCCCCCTAGCTTTTAATGGGAGAATCGTGTCCGCCTTGCTCAGCCCAAGAATTCTTGAGATTCAGGTGAGCTGAGGAACCTGGAGGGGTGGGGCACGTGACGCCAGGATTTTCCGGACTCACGAGACCACTTCCCTGAATGCGGTGTGAGCGCAGACTCGGGAATCTCCTGATTTCACGGAGATGGATACGTGCCTGCACTGGTGCTAAATAAATCACTTAACCTGAAAAAGCAGACTTGGGGTAATCTTCCAGGCAGGCTGCATGCCAGACTAGAGATTTTTGCTCGTTTATACACTGCTGAATGTAATTTTAATGTTATTTATTTATTTATTTATTTATTTATTTATTTATTTATTTATTTTTGAGACAGTGACAGAGCGTGAGCAAGGGAAGGGCAGAGAGAGAGGGAGACACAGAAGCTGTCAGCACAGACTCGAAGGGCTTGAACTCACAAACCGCGAGATCATGACCTCATGACCTGAGCCGAAGACTCAGACTTAACCGGCTGAGTGTAATTTTAAAACACCGATGCGGAGGGGCGCCTGGGTTACTTGAGTGGATCAAGCTTCCAACTCGTGGGCTTTGTCGTGATCTCCCAATCCGGGAGTTCAAGCCCCAGCGGGGACTGAGAGTGAGGTGCCTGCTTGGGATTCTCTCTGCCCCTCCCCTGCTCATGCTTTCTCTCTCTCAAAATAAACAAACTTAAAAAAGAAGAAGAAGAACACTGATCTGGAAAAAAAAAGTTTGCTTTCTTAATACAAACTACATAAAGCTTGACAAAGTCATCACAGCTCATGGTGGTATCAGAAAGCAGTCAACCCCCTTCTGAACACTGTCAAGGAATGTCCCTCGTGGCTTGTACTCCCTCTATCACAAAAGTAAATAAACATTTAAAAAGAAGGTGGCCACAGGGTGCCTGGGTGGCTCAGTTGGTTAACAGTTAATGGTCCAACTTTGGTTCAGCTCATGATCTCACCACGGCTCATGGGTTCGAGCCTAGTGTCGGGTTCTGTGCTGACAGCCCAGAGCCTGAAGCCTGCTTTGGATTCTGTGTCTCCCTCTCTCTGCCCCTCACCTTCTCTCTCTCTCTCAAAAATAAACATTAAAAAAATTAAAAATAATAATAATAAATTTAGGTGGCCTGGTTCCCAAGGAATCAGAAGAATAGCTGTGGATGCATACAGTGAAGGCGGAGTCCTGGGCATCAGGGTCCTAGCCTCAGGAAACATTCCAGGGCAAGACCTAAGTTTGTCACATACGTGGCAGAATTCCCAGGCTGGGAAGAGCAGGCCCTTGTACAATGGCTACTAATAACCTTTATCAATAACCAGTTGAGACAAAAGACTGCATCCATTGGATGCAACCATTAGCGCAAACTATCATTCCTTATCTGGCTTCAACCACAGAATTCCTGGCTTTTAGTTTTAAAAATATTTATCAGTTGTCCGGTTAGATATGAGTTCCTATGCTGAAGGAATTTGCAAGGTTTCAATGTCTTGAAAAGTTCTGAAAAGTTTCAATGTCCTGAAAAGTTGGCCACCTTCCCCAGGTTACAGTACATGGATTCAGCCTCCTGGTGTGCTGGGGTGCTCGTGGGGTGAGGCTAGTGAAAAAGGTCCCGATTTGTAGCATTTATAGATTTCCATGGTGCAAATGGCAATTACCAGCTGCCATCCTGACATCGCTGAATCGGACGTTGAGAAGACACGTGCCCACCATTATATAGTATTTCCAGCAAACAAGGGTACTAAATAACATTATGAACACAGATAATAGTATAATGTAAAATAATAAAGAATTGATGAGGTTTTCAGTATTTTTTACCTCTGTTTCTAATATGATTTGTCAGTTTATATGTTAACTTTAATAATATCTGTGTTTAGGGTGCTTGGGTGGGTCAGTCAGTTGAGCGTCTGACTCCCGATTTCAGTTCAGGTCATGATCTCATGGATTATGAGAGCGAGCCCTGCATCAGGCTCTACACTGACAGTGCGGAGCCTGCTTGGGATTCTCCCTCTCTCCCTCCCTTACTGCCCCTACCCTGCTTGTGCTCACTTGTGTGTGCTCTTCCCTCTAAATAAGTAAATAAACATTGAAAAAATAATAATAGCTGTGTTCGACAAGTAGCTTGTAAAATTCCTGAACTTTCACCATCAGCTCTTATCCGCCACAGCTCCCAGCACACCACGGGTTAAGTCACTATCATGCAAAGAAGCTGGTAAAGTGAAAGGTAGAAATTGCTGTATCCCTTTATTCACACAATTCCCAGTGATAATATCACACAGCCCATCCCTGACTTGAGTTGATATATCACAGAAGGAACAAATCTATACAGACAGCCAAACAGAGGATGTCCCCACCTTTGAACAGGCCTCTCCTTCTCAGGTTCGTGCTGTATTCAAGAATGTGTGGTCTCAAAAGGACTCAGTCTAACCATCTGTTTGTGTGCTGTGAGACTGGCAGGGCTGTAAGGCTGTGGAAACCGAAGCTGGAGAAGCCTGATCTTGGACATCTTTGTTTGGAGTTTCTGCAGCAGGTTAGGAAGAACTTCATTGCTCAGGATTTTAGTTTTAGAAGTCAGTTATGGCGACAGAACAAAGGAAAATTCTGATGAGGACAACAGACCGAGAAGAAGCTGTTTCAGTGGTGCAGGGGAGGGATGAGCCTGAACTTGGGTTGTGTCAGTGGGAGTAGAGAAGGGCTGATAAACTGAAGAAGTAGTTAGAGGTAAAATTGATGTATTGTGTGAGGAGTGAGAGAAGGAGGAGCCCGTTACTGAACCAAAGGTCCCAGGAACAGAATTGGGGTACAAATGATGAATTCAGTATTATGAATGTTGAGTTTGAGATGTTGTGGGAATACTTGGGTACAAACGTCCAGCTGGTAGTTGGAAATCTGGATCTGAACTAAGGAGGGAAGGCTCTGTGGGCCAGCTTGCAGATATGAGGAGCCCTCAATTTGTAGGTGGTGGTGGACATGATAAGGCTTCTTAGGGAGTGTGTAAAGAGTAAGAATTCTCATCAGGAAGACGGGATGGAGAAGTACAATTTCAGGAAAAGTGGGGAGGAGCACTAGGAAAAGGCAGAGAGCATTGCATATTCAGAGAAGAGCTAGAAGTTGGCTATGGGTAGGGCTTGGGATGGACGTAGGATGAAGAGGGAGGAACAGCTTGTCTAGAAAGACAATTCATCCATTCCTTCATTCAGGAAGCATTTATTAAGTATGTATTCTGTGGCAAACCTGCTGCTAGGTAGTGGGGATACTACAGTGATCAAGACAAGGACCCTGCTTTCAAGGAGTTTAGAGTCAAATGGAGGAGACATATATTAAACACATAATTATGAGTGACAAATACATCTATTCTGGGTCCAGCATCCAGGAGTACATGTAACAAAGTGCTACAAGGGAGGAAGGTAGGGAAGAAGTAGGAGGTGAGGGCCAGGGGATCTCTGCCACCCAATCCCCAATATACCAGGTGGAGGCCTCATTGCATCCATCTTCTACCCCCTTGACAGAAATTACAGCTCAAGGCACAGCTCTCAATGATCCCTTGTCAATCTCTATTTGTGCCCATATCATGTATTTGCCAAAACCAACATGTTACCACTGCCTCGTGAAGAGCAGGAGCTGTAGAAGCTTTGCCATGTCAAGATCCAACCAGTGTCAAAACTGTGGCAGGAAAAGAAGAAATATTTCAATCTCAATCTGTGTGTGTGTGTGTGTGTGTGTGTGTGTGTGTGCATTTCCCCCTCCAATCTTCCAAAGGCTAAATCTAGTCTGCAGCCAAACCCAGCTAGCATTCAGGTGATCGAGTCAATAGAGGTCAGCCTACAGAGCCAAAAAAGGCTGATTTAAAGAGCCAAATAGATAATAATCAGCCGATCACAATTCATTGTCAAGAACACTTTTGAAAGAGAGTAAATAACTTCTAAATTTTATTTCAAAGAGAGTATGTTATTTTGGTAATAAGATGTTTTAAAAAAAAAGATAGGGCAGAGAGATTGAGCCCCAAGACACCACCTGATACATGGCAAATTAGTCTTCATTGGCACAATTTGCCGTGGGTTGTTAGAGGGCCTTCCTGCCTGAGCAGCATACAGGAGAACCTCAAAGCTCAAACCCATTGTGAGGCAACATGGGTGGTCTCTGAGATTCTAGAATTCCCAGAAGCTGTAACCTAGCATTGGGAGCTTCTGCTCACAGGTTTACTTCACAGCTCTTGGGTACCCCACACCAGGGTCCCGTCTTCCCCAAAATCCAGATGAAGTTTCTCTTACTAATGAGTCTTTGTCTCGTTGGATCTGCCAGAGGTGAGTCCCTTATATTGGCTCTAGGAGGCCTCTTTAAGGTCTTTTAGCCCTTGAAGAAGAAAGTTACCCAAACCAATCTGACTCAGAATCAGGAAGAGCTAAACGAGTTCAACTCTGAGAGCTCCTGAGTCCATTGATTCCTCCTAGTTATGGCTTTACCACCAGAGAAGCCCACTGGCTTGGCACAGTCTCATTCCTACTTCTTTCAACCACTCACCATTTGAACCTGTTGCTCTGTGAGATGAGAAGATAAGTCTAGGGGTTCTGTGGAAGTCCATTGAAGGTTTGTCCCAATTAACTGAGTGCAAGGGATCCTTATGTAGTTGATGTAGCAAGGAAAGATACAAGGAGACGGGAATGTGATGTACCTAGAAATCCATCTCAGAGCATAGTTATGGGCCAGAGACCTTACGAGCCTCTCCTTCATAGCCATGTTCTATCTATCCAATTGTATTTCCTCTTTCAGGATCCTCATTCATGAAGGGCTATGCTCCCTCATTCCTCCTAGAGGAGAAGAGAGGGGCCGTGAGCTCTGAGGTGTCAATTAAATGACAAATGTAATGTTGGTTCTCAAAGAATTTTGGTTTTTACTTTCTTAGACTTTCAAAAATTGACTCAGAAATGCCAGCCACGTGGTGAAACAGTTAAGTCATCAACTATAAGAATGACTAAGAAATTAGTGTGCTTTTTCAACCTTTCTGTATCAGAAATCTCTGTACTAAAACTTCTGTTAACTATTGAAGAATAGTTTGAAGAATATATTGAAGAATAAGGGGTGCCTGCATGGCTAAATCGGTTGAGTGCCTGACTCTTGATTTCAGCTCAGGTCAGGATCCCAGGGTTATGGGATTGAGTCCTACATGTCGGGCTCCATGCTGAGCATGCAGACGGCTTAAGATTCTCTCTCTCCCTCTGCTCCTCTCCCCTGACTTGTGCTCTCCCTCTCTAAAAAATATTTTTAAAAAATTTTTTTTAAATTTTGAAGAATCAGCAAAGCAGATATTTCAGTAACAACTTTTAAAAATAAAAGCCTCCCAAGGGGCGCCTGGGTGGCTCAGTTGGTTAAGTGTGACTTTGACTCAGGTCATGACCTCACGGTTTGTGGGTTTAAGCCCCACGTCAGGCTCTGGGCTGACAGTGTGGAGCCTAGAGCCTGCTTTGGATTCTGTGTCTCCCTCTCTCTCTGCCCCTCCCCTGCTTGCTCTCTGTCTCTCCTCAAAAATAAACATTAAAAAAAATTAAAAAATAAAAATAAAAACCTCCCAAAAGCCTTAACAAATAATTGCTTTATCAATGTATTCTATTCCTAGTCTTTCAGAAAGTCATTGATTATAAGGACTACAAATCACCCAGAATATATATATATATATATATATATATATATATATATATATAATTGCAGAACTCTTGCAGAGATAAGGGTATTTTAGAGACTTAGGCTACCTTAGCCTCAAAAGATCTTGTAATTCCTCTCAGCTTTTGGCTGGGATTAATAACTCAGTAGCCTACCTACTCTCCTCTGGGTTACTCAGTCTAGTCAAAGAGTAATAATCAAATTGTTTGGTGCTACATTCCAACAAAATGAAAGTCATGCTTAAAGAATGTTTGTCTGATAGTCATTTGGTGAAATGGATTAAAGATAGAAGAAATTGGCCAGAAGAGAATGACCAGTTAAGAGTTTTGTTAAGTCCCAGTGTAAAGTGGGAAGGAGAGAAAAATAAGTTGAGCACCTAAGGAATAAACTAGGAACTTCACAATTTATCTTATTGAAGACTCGTGACAACTACATGAAGTGAAGTGGATATAAATGGTATATGTCACAAGGAATATCAATTCAGAAATAAATAAGCAAAGAATGTTTTTATCTTAATAATTTTTTAATGTTTATTTTTCAAGGAGAGAGAGAGAGACACAGAGCATGAGCGGGGGAGGGCAGAGAAAAAGGGGGACAGAATCTGAAGCAGATTCCAGGCTCTGAGCTGTTAGCACAGAGCCCAACACAGGGCTCAAACTCACAGAGTGTGAGATCATGACCTGAGCTGAAGTCGGATGCCCAACCAACTGAGCCCCCCAGGTGTCCCTTACCTCAATAATTGATGGCAACTTTGAGTCTCCAACCCACATGGATTGGTGACTGAGTGTGAGCAAGAACCTGAATTTGCCAAATAAAAGTGTCTTAAATCCTGTCTCATAATTTTTGTGGGTTCCTTAGATATTTGTCATCTCTAATTTAAAATTTATCCTGTCAAGGTTAAAACCTTCCACGTTAAATTCCAGCCAGAACTACTTAGCTTCTCTTTCCCTTTCATATCTTCATCCTTCTTGCCTTTCACCCACAGAGACACGGGAGGGAGGGCTGGGGTGGACTTCTGGTTATGTGAGTGATGATGGTACTTTGATTTCCAAATGCTGGCTTTGTCAGGGGGAGCACGTTATTTTCCCTTTAGGTGCTTTTGGTACATGGGCAAGTGGGCCCCCCTGTGCATTTCTTAACAATGCAGATCTTAAAATTCTTCCTTTAAATGCCAGGGTTTGTCTCTGTGTGTTTCATTACTAACGCCTCTGACCTTCATGGTCTCTTGGGTAATTCACTGAGCTCCCCCAACATCTGTAATATCTTCAGGTGCCTGATCTGGCCCACAGGAAACCCGGGAATCCCACAACATTAGCCTTACTGCATACGAAAAGCAGTCTTTATCCCAGACATTCTTTCTCACCTTCACTCTCTCTTCTGTTCCTTCACCCCAGGAGCATCAGGTCAGCCTGATGAACCTCCTCGTTCTATGGATCATCAAGCTTCCGTTCAGCAATTTCCAGGTGGGTACTTTTCACTTGGAAACCCTTCAGATGGTGAGGCTTTGTATGAGACTTCTTCAGACGAGAGCAGTTTAAGTGAGCACACCTCAGGTGGGCACGCTTCAGTTGAACACGCTTCAGGTGAGCACGCTTCAGGTGAGCACACTTCAGGTGAGCATGCTGCGGGTGAACACATGTCAGGTGAACACACCACAGGGGAGCACACTTCTGGTGAACAACCTTCAGGTGAACAGACTTCTGGTGAAAAGCCTTCAGGTGAACAGACTTCTGGTGAAAAGCCTTCAGGTGAACAGACTTCTGGTGAACAGACTTCTGGTGAACAGTCTTCCAGTGAAAAGCCTTCAGGTGAACAAGTTTTGGCTGAAAAGCCTTCAGGTGAACAGGTTTCAGCTGAAAAGCCTTCAGGTGAACAAGTTTTGAGTGAGAAGCCTTCAGGTGAACAGGCTTCCGGTGAACAAGCTTCAGGTGAACAAGCTTCAGGTGAACAAGCTTCAGGTGAACAAGCTTCAGGTGAAAAGCCACCGGGTGAACAGCCTTCAGGCATTCCACCTTCAAGCACACTTTCAGGTGAGACCCCTTTTCAGGTGAGGCACATCTGGATGGGTACTAGTCCTTGACTTCAGGTGTGACCTAGGCAGAACATCAAGAAAGCCAACTTTAAGGAGATTGTATGGAAGAGAGACTAATTCACAAACACTTCACGAAGAGCTCTCTCAAAGACGCTCTTTACGTCTCTTGATAATAATACCAGGAGGCAGGATACAGGTTTTGTGGGGCCCTGAGAGCTAAGCAGTTTTGAGGGCCCTCTTTAAAACACACACACACACACACACACACACACACACACACACACAAATACAAAATGCCAGCAGTCCCCCCATCTTTATTCTACATAAGAAACTATGAATACACTCCCTTGGAAGGGGCTCGTGGAAGACTAGGCTCCATGAGCTTCATGCTGAATCTGCCCCAACAAACTATGTTAGAATGCTTTGCAAACTCTGTAAGTGGATATCTAGCCCTGGCTAGGTGGCTCTGTTTTGTTTGAACATGGACAATAAAGCATGAGCACACTTTTGTCTATTAGATCCACAAGTAAGTTCCCAGTAAAACTGCAATGTTTTAGCTCTTACTAAAAAAGGGTTGTCCAAGGAAGGAAAACAAGACCCAGAGTTTGATGTCTCAAGATATTACCAAATATAAGTACTTCATATTTCCTCCCATTGCATAAGTAGTAGTATTCCAAATCTTCTAAGAAGTAAGGCTAACATCACATCGCTAGAGAGGAGCAATCCTTGGATTCAAACTTGGGTCAGCCTGACTCTTCAGCCCACATCTTTCCGATTTCTTTGTGCTTCCTCAACTAGGGAATTGGGAATGGAGATAGCAAAAGAGGCAAAACGGAAGCATTTCAAAAAGAATGCCCTTTGTGACAAATTGACATTGTTGAAGGTCAGTTTGAAATTGGAGACTGATCACCCTTTACAGAGTTTGTAACATTACAGTATTCTAACATAGCTTATTAATCAGTTTTTACTCCATTTGTCCCGTATGGGTAAGAGCATGACAGGGGAGTACAAAGGGGAGCCAGTCAAGTGACAAAAGTTCTACTTTGCTCCTATGGAGTCAGATGTGGCAGAAGGGCATCTAACTAAATATCCAGGAAGCCAGTGGGGGTATGGAGCAAACATCAGTAATATACGGAGCAGTCTGGGATTCTTCAGCAATGAAAATCATAGATGAAGCAGTAAGAATGAAAGCATTTCCTCAGGTACAGAACAGAGACTATGCTCTATCAGACGCAGGGCCCTCAGATGCTCAGTGAGAGCCAAGCAATGAAATGTGTGGTATCCAGGCTCCTTGCTACCCATCATCCCACCCCTTGTGACTCATAGCTATACACCTGGACCACCAGGGAATTTCATTAGGCTTATCTTAAATTGGCAGGCCCGATATTAAATTGCCACACATGCTCATATATGAATGATCAAGGAAAATGTCTTCGTGGAGAGGGAGTCTGCTCCACTCAGAATTCCCAGCAGTGCATGTTAAAGAAGATCTTTGAAGGTATGTGGGGACTTCATGATACAATCTTTGCCAGGGAAACACATCCACTAACCTGAGTACTCTTGGGAGTAGTTGCAGTGGTGGGAGTCTGAGGAGGGGTCAAGTTGTGATTCCCCAGAAACTTGGAGATTCAGGAGAACCTTATCCTTTCAAGAATTAAGAGCAGCATTCCAGCTACTGATGGAGAGGTAGAGGCCCTCCATAGAGCAAGCCTATGATGTCTTAAAAGGAGACAGGGAGACTGTCTATCTCTTTGTATTAAAGAAATGTGTGAGTTGCACTTTGAGATGTTGACACATTGACCATAAGCTCGGGACTATGTCTGTCTTGTTCATGGCTATATGTTCCTAGCACTTAGCACAATGTTTAGTTCATGGAAGGCATTTAGTGAATATTGAATAAGTGAATAAAGAATTGTCTTTCAGTCAGTGTTCATAGGTTGCCAGAACTATCTTAGTATATTCTCATACCTCTCTACTCTTATACTCACTCCTCATCACCAAAACTGCCTGATTTCCCGTGAACCACACTGTCTGATTTCCCTTGTGGTTTGTCTAGTCCCTCAATAGAGGCAGTGCGCAACAGATATGGGGAAGGGCCCAGAAAAGGCGGATGGAAAGAGAAGGGGTGGAAGAATATACAAGCTGGAGACCTTGGTCGTGCCTGTATGGGGACACTGGGGACCATGGATGAAGGCTAAGGTGGGAGAGGGAAGCCTTCTGCTCACTATAGTCTATCTCTACTTCTTTCAGGTGGAAAACTCCAATTCATGGTTCAGGGTTGTGAGAATATGTGCCCATCAATGAACCTCTTCTCCCATGGAACCAGAATGCAAATTATATGCTGTCGGAATCAATCTTTCTGCAACAAGATCTAGAAGCCTGTGCCCTTGCTTCCCGCTCTGACTCAGGCAGCAAAAATTCTCCATTACCCTACTGGGCTCAAGTTATATTGTTTCTCCCCCAGTCTATAACTAACCACATCTGTCTCCGCCTGAGTGTCAGACAGGATGTTCAAATCCCTCACCTTTCCTCTCCTATCCATGCCCTATAAGCCATTCTTCTCTGTCATCTGCCTTCCCTTACCCCATCTCTCAACATTCTTTTCTTTCTCAATAAATTCCGTATGGTGAAGAATATAGGCTGGCGACAGACTTCTTTTCCCATTAGCCAGTTGCAGGGTCAGCCGGAGCTTAAAGTGGATGCATTTTAAATCACTCCACCTTCCTCAAAGTGGAGGGTCCCCCAGGGCAGAGACCACAAAGAGAAATGCAAAGTAGCTTAAACAACACTGTGGAACCTTCTCTGAACCCCCTACCTTTCCATCTCAATAGGAACCCCACCCCTGTCTACTTGTCAGGATGTCTAAAACTCACCTTCTTTGGCTCTGGAGAATTTTCAGTATTCAAGAGTCTACTCTTGATTTTAACAATAAAATGACTCTTTTTAAAAATTTATTTGCTATATAAATATGTAGTAGGTCATACTGCTTAAATATTTTTCTCACACAATGTTACGGGATCATATCAGCATAGAGGGGCAAGTGGAAATAACTATTAATAGTCCCTCACCTATCTGTATTAGTGTTATATTCTTCAGTGTGTTTTCACATACATGGTTTCATCTGATCCTCAGAAAAGAGCCCAGAAAGGTAGACAAAAAAAATAGCATCATCCTTAGTGTACAAACACACAGAATTTATTCATATTTCATGTTGTTCCAAACTTGCCATGGTTACAGAGCTACAGTGAGCCAGGGCCAGATTTCGAAACCAAATCTGTATGATGTCAATTTGAGTTGTTTCCACTACACTATAAATATTAGCCAGAATGGTTCTTTCAAGACCAAAATCAATCCTCTCTTCCTACACAAGCCCATCTCCTTTCAGCCACTGCTCCCCCAAACCTCTGTTTAAAACTCCTGAGATCAGCTGAGTGGTCTTTTTTTTTTTTTTTTTTAAATTTTACATCCAAGTTTGTTAGCATATAGTTCAATAATGATTTCAGGAGTAGATTCCCGTGATCCATCCCCTATATATAACACCCAGTGCTCATCCTAAGTGTCTTCCTTAATGCACCTTACCCATTTAGCCCATCCCCCACCCACAACCCCTCCAGCAACCCTCAATTTGTTCTCTGTATTTAAGAGTCTCTCATGTTTTGTCCCCCTCCTTGTTTTTATATTATTTTTGCTTCCCTTCCCTTATGTTCATCTGTTTTATATCTTAAAGTCCTCATATGAGTAAAGTCATATATTTGTCTTTCTCTGATTGACTAATTTCGTTTAGCATAATACCCTCTAGTTCCATCCACGTAGTTGCAAATGGCAAGATTTCATTCTTTTTGATTGCCGAGTAATACTCTATCGTATATATATACTACATCTTCTTTATCCATTCATCCGTCAATGGACATTTGGGCTCTTTCCATACTTTGGCTATTGTTGATAGCACTGCTATAAACATTGGAGTACCCCTTTGAAACAGCACACCTGTGTCCTTTGGATAAATACCTGGTAGTGCAATTTGTAGGGTAGTTCTATTTTTAATTTTTTGAGGAACCTCCATACTGTTTTCCAGAGTAGCTGCACCAGTTTGCATTCCCACCAGCAGTGCGAAAGGGATACTCTTTCTCCGCATCCTTGCCAACATCTATTGTTGACTGAGTTGTTTATTTTAGCCATTCTGATTGGTGTGAGGTGGTATCTCATTATGGTTTTAATTCGCATTTCCCTGATGATGAGTGATATTGAGCATTTTTTGTCTGTTAGCCATCTGGATGTCTTCTTTGGAGAAGTATCTGTTCATGTCTTTTGCCCATTTCTTCACTGGATTGTTTGTTTTTTGGGTGTTTAGTTTGATAAGTTCTTTATAGATTTTGGATACTAACCCTTTATCTGATATGTCACTTGCAAATATCTTCTCCCATTCTGCCGGTTGCCTTTTAGTTTTGTTGATTGTTTCCTTCGCTGTGCAAAAAATTTTATTTTGATGAGGTCCCAATAGTTCATTTTTGCTTTGGTTTCCCTTGCCTCCAGAGAGGTGTTGAGTAAGAAGTTGCTGCAGCTAAGGATTAAGAGGTTTTTGTCTGCTTTCTCCTCTAGAATTTCCTGTCTTATGTTTAGGTCTTTCATCCATTTTGAGTTTATTTTTGTGTATGGTGGAAGAAAGTGGTTCAGGTTCATTTTTCTGCATGTCGTCATCCACTTTTCCCAGCACTATTAGCTGAAAAGACTGTCTTTATTCCATTGAATATTCTTTCCTGCTTTATCAAAGATTAGTTGGCCATACGTTTGTGGGTCCATTTCTGGGTTCTCTATTCTGTTCCATTGATCTGAGTGTCTGTTCTTGTGCCAGTAACATACCATCTTGATGATTACAGCTTTGTAATACATCTTGAAGTCCAGGATTGTGATGCCTCCAGCTTTGGTTTTCTTTTTCAGGATTGCTTTGGCTATTCAGGGTCTTTTCTGGCTCCATACAAATTTTAGGATTGTTTGTTCTAGCTCTGTGAAGAATGCTGGTGTTATTTTGATACAGATTGTGGTGAATATGTAGATTGCTTTGGGTAGTATCGACATTTTAACGATATTTGTCCTTCCAATCCATGAGCATGGAATATTTTTCCTTTGTGTGTGTGTGTGTGTGTGTGTGTGTGTGTGTCTTCTTCAATTTCTTTCATAAGCTTTCTATAGTTTTCAGTCAGCTGGGTGGTCTTAACAATGTCTTTTGCAGAGCAAAAGCCTTTAGTTTTGGTAAAATCCAATTTATCATTTTTTTTTTCTTTTATGTACAGGGCTTTAGATTTCATGCTTAAGAACTCTTGGAATAGTACATCAAGAAACAAATTTTACTGTTTGTGAAATTAAAAATTAAACACACACACACACACCATGAACGCTCTCCCAAAAACATATTGGTAACAGACTCTTTGTTGGCAATAACTGTTGCCTGGAAGACAATGGAACTTCAAATTTCTTAAAACAAAACAAAACAACATGTTTCTTGGCATGTATTTCCATTGGCTAAAACTCAGTGATGGTTACATTCATACTTTTTTTTTATGGGAATATCCATATTGACAACACATTCAACATTTTTGTATGTTAATAGAGAAATATAAGCTGTGGTTAATTTAGTATTTTCACCTATGGATTTAAATATATCCTATTTAAGAACCAAATGAATGAGTTGGGCACTGATGTTGTGTATGTATTTCCATGAAGACAATCATCAGTGTGAAGAGGGTGGGAATAGCATTTACAGAATATATACTCTGTGCCATGAGAAGCAGTTTTGTTTATGCTTTCTCTTTTAATCTTGAAAACAACCATACAAAATTGTTAAAATTGCAGGATCCTAAGCAAGACAAACTGGAGAATCTTGCCACAAGCTAAAATAAACGGCAGTGGTATCGAGACTCTTTCACACTCCTTTTCAAATTTCTGAGTGAGAATTATTTTAGATACATAGTACTATCCCTTGATAAACTGGCATTCAAAACTAAAGACCCCCCAAACCTGAACTAAAATTACAAATGAATTCTCAATTGAAATATGGTCTACTGAGGGCAAGAATGAAAATGAAATCCTACTAACACAGTTGACACCTTTTTTTTGAGGGAAGGGGATAAATATCAGCTAAATCTATTCTATAAAATATAGCTAAACCTATTAGCTATGTATTTTGAGGAAATAAGTTCAAATATGTTAAAATTTAAAAGAAGGGAAGTTCTGGCTTCCATTAATAGTGGAATAGTTTGGTTGAACTACCCCTCCTTTAGATAAGAATATACAAGTTGGATGTCATGCTCATGCCTGCAAATTATAAACTGGGTAAAAAATAAGAAAGAACTATTTAAAAGTTCCTTGAAAGGAACTGAAGAGGGGTACCTTGGTGGCTTAGTTGGGTAAGTGTCTGACTCTTGATTGGCTCAGGTCATGATCTCACAGTTTGTGAGACTGAGCCCCGTATCAGGATCTGTGCTGACAGTGCAGAGCCTGCTTGGGATTCTCTCTCTCTCCCTCTTTCTCTGCCCCTCCCCCACTCTCACTCATGTGAACACTCTCAAAATAAATACACATAAAAATAAAAAAGAAAGGAACCGGAGGGAAGTCACCCCTAAAAAGATAGGAACAGCAATGGGTGAGATTTACAAGTCTGTGGCTTTCTACCTAAGGGCACTTCTTCATCCACATAACACAGGGAGGGCACAACCCCACAGTTTACTGGTTTGAAGATTCAGAGAACCAAGATTAGGGCTGGCAAAGCAGCTGTAAAATTAGGGAAATTCTGGAAAGGAAGAAGCCACAGATAAGCCTCAAAATGTGTATAAACTGTGACCAAATTCTTGGCTGATCACTGACTTCAGGAGGTCTGACAACAATAGCAGCTGGAAGCTAAAAGAACTGAGCAGAGATTTGTGCTGCTGTATACCTCAAAGGAGATAGAGTTTGGAGTACAAGTCAACCTAAGATAACTACCTAGTAGAACACAAGTCGACACACTTCAGAGGAACAGAATCCAGAATCTCTACAATGCATCATTCACTATGTCCACTATATAAGAAATTAATAGACACAGAAATTAAAATGTGACCCATAGCAAAGAAAAAAAAGGTTACTGACCCCAAGATGTACCAGGCATTGGACTCAGTGAACAAAAGCAGTAAGCAGCTATTAGAGATATGTTCAAGAATCTGAAGGAAAATAGTGTCATATGAACGAACAGATACAGAATCTCAACATAGAAACTGAAACTATAAAAAAGAATCAGATGGAAATTTCAGAACTGAAAAGGACAATAACTGAAAAAAAATCACTAGATAGTTTTAACAGCATATTAGAGATCACGTAAGAGTCAGCAATTTTGAAGAGAGCTCAACAGAAATTATCCAATCTGAAAAACAGAGAAAAAATATTAAAGAAAGAGAACAAATCCTCAGTGACTTGCACGGGACAATATCAAGCAACGTAACATATAGGTAATTGGAGTCACAGAAGAATAGGGGAGAGATAATGAGATGGAAAAAAAAAAAATAATGGCCCAAATTTCCGCAAATGGGTTGAAAAACATAAACTTACACATCTAAGAAGTTCAGTGTACTGAAGGTAGGAGAAATACAATTGAAAACCACATAGGCACGTAACAGTCTAATTACTAAAATTCAAAGGTAAAGGGGAAAAAACTCAAAATTGGTCCCAATGAAAGATACATTATTATATAGAACACTGATACAAATGTCAGCTGACTTCTTATCAAAAAAAAAAAAAAAAAAGGAGAACAGAAAACAAGGGAATTACATGTTTAAAGCCATAAAAGAAAAAAAAAATCCTGTCAGTCATAATGTTACAAACAAGACAATTACCCTTCAAAAATGAAGGTGATGAAGACATTTTCATATAACCAAACAGGAAGAGAATTCACAACCAGCAGACCCATACTACAAAAAAAAGCTACAGGAATTTCTTCATGTGCAAGGAAGCTAAAGGAAAATGTTGCCAGATGGCAACTCTGATCTACAGGAAGAAATGTGGAGAACAGGTAAAGTAAATACGTGGGTAAATTTAAGACATGTATACTATTTCTTTTCCTAACTAAAAAAAAAATGTAATGTTTATTTTTGAGAGAGAGAGACAGAGTGTGAGCAGAAGAGAGGCAGAGAGAGGGAGACACAAAATCCGAAGCAGGCTCCAGGCTCCAAGCCATCAGCAAAGAGCCTGACATGGGGCTCAAATTCATGAACCGTGAGATCATGACCTGAGCCAAAGTCGGACACTTACCTGACTGAGCCACCCAGGCGCCCCTTCTTTTCATTATTTTAAAAGTCATGCTCACTTAAAGGTAAAATTAGTTGTAATGTAGAAAGATATAATATATATAACAATAATAGCACAAAGGACAGGGGAGGTCACTGGAACTATTTCAAAAGTTTCTTATTTTTAAGTGAAATAGTACAATATTAATTTAACTCAACTGAGAAAAGATAGAGTAATCCTTAGAGAAAAGTCATTTTAAAAAATACAGAAAGCGATAGCTAAAAACCCAACAGAAAATTTTAAATGGAATACTAAAAAAATATTTGATTAACTCAAATAAGGTAGAAAAGGAAAAAAAAAAATAAAAGAACAATCCCTTGGGCTAAATTGAAAACTGGTAGACAAAGAGTGTCAATATGGTAAACAAAAATCCAAACATCAATAACTGCGGACACACCATCAGTGATCTTCCTACCCAAAATACATAATCTGAACCTAATCATCTGAAAACATCATACAAAACAAAACTTAGGGAAATTATATGAAATAACTGGTCTATAATCTTCAAAAATGTCAAGGTCAAGAAACATAAAGACAGAGGAACTGTTTCAAATTCAAGAATAAGGAGACATGAAAACCATGCATGACCCTGACCTAAACATTTTTCTAAAGAATATTATTGAGAAAATTGATAAGATTTGAATATACACTATGAACTGGATAAGAGTATTATATCAGTGTTAAGTTTCTGGATTTCTATAAACTAAACTAGGTTGTCTATGAGAAGGTCCTTGTTCCTAGGAAATGCATATTGAATTATTCAGAGGAAAAATAACACCAACTGAAACTTAGGCTATTTGGACTACTCCTCATACTGAAAAAAAAAAAAAAAAACTAAACTAAAAATACTGGAAAATATTTAAAATACTTAGCAGTGCCTGGGTGGATCAGTAGGTTGAGCGAGTGACTTCGACTCAGGTCATGATCTTGGGGTTCATGGGTTTGAGCCCCACACTGGGCTCCATGCTGACAGTGTGGAGCCTGCTTGGGATTTTTTTCTCTCTCTCCCTCTGCCCTCTCCTGCTCACCATCTCTCTCTCAAAATAAATAAACATTAAAAAAAAGAATTAAGGTCAAATAGGCCATTTTCAGACAAGTGAAAACTAAGAGTATCACCACCAACAGACCCTAAAGGAAAAATTAAAAAGATGAACTTCAAACAAAAGGAAAATTATCCCAGAAACTCCATAAGAAGAAATGAGAAGGAAACACTTGAAAGAAAGAAAGAAAGAAAGAAAGAAAGAAAGAAAGAAAGAAAGAAAAAGAAAGAAAGAAAGAAAGAAAGAAAGAAAGAAAGAGAAAGAAAGAAGAAAAGGAAAAGAAGAATCTGGCTCAATCTACATTGCATAAATAAAATAATGTTGTCTCAAAGAATTAAAATATATTCCATATGTTGACACTTAAAACTGATACACGCCTAAACTTCCGCTTCTGTGAGATGGAGTAAACATACTTGTCTCTATGCCTCCCTCAAAGGACAACCAAAACCCCTGGACATTATAAAACATACGAATCTGAAAGGGGGAGACAAGAAAGTAAACTAGCTAGGGACCTCGGGGTGCAAGGAAAAACAGTGTTGAGTTCCCTGTTTGGTTTTTTTACCCTCAGATATTCCAGATATGGAGGTGAAGAATCTGGCAACCTGAAAATGCCAATAGGAAAGAAAAAGAAAAAGGACAATAAACAATCAATCACAAGGAACTATCACCTCACATGTTAGAATGGCTAAAAAAAAAAAAAAAAAAAAAAAACACCCAAAACAAAACAAACAAAAAAAACCCGTAAGAAACAACACATGTTGGCGAGGATGTGGAGAAAAATGAACCTTCATGTACTATCGGTGGGAATGTAAACTGGCACAGCCACTGTGGAAAACAGTATGGAGGCTCCTCAAAATTTTTGAAATAGAATTACCATCTGGTCCAGAAATCACACTACCGGGTATTTACCCAAAGAATACAAAATGTTAATTTAAAAGGATATATACATCCGTACGTTTATTGCAGCATTATTTACAATAGCCAAATTATAGAAGAAGCCCAAGTGTACATCCGTAGATGAATGGAAAAAGAAGATATGAGATATACACAGGTGTGCGTGCACATGTACACACACACACACACACACACACCCCACAATGGAATATTATTCAACCATAAAAAGAATGCAATCTTGCCAGGTGCAACAAGATGGATGCATCTAGAGAGAGTGCAAAGTGAAATAAGTCAGAGAAAGACAAAAACCGTATGATCTCATGTAAAATTTAAGAAACAAAAAAAAAAGAAAAACAAAGAGACAAACCAAAAAAACAGACTCTTAACTGTAGAGAACAAACAGATGGTTACTAGAGGGAGGTGGGGGGGGGCGATGGGTGAAATAGGTGAAGGGGATTCAGAATACACTTTTTTTATTTTTATTTTTTTTAGAGAGGGAGTGTGGGGGAGGAACAAAGAGAGAGAAAGAGAATCTTAAGCAGGCTTCACGCTCAGCACAGACCCCCATGTGGGGCTCAATCTCATGATTGTGAGATCATGACCTAAGCCAAAATCAAGAGTTGGATGCCCAACTGACTGAGCCATCCCAGGCGCCCCAAGGGTACATTTATCTTGACAAACACTGAATAATGCATAGAATTACTGAATCACTATATTGTGTACCTGAAACTAATATAACACTATATGTTAACTTTATGGGGATTAAAAAAATTTTTAATGTAAACTGTACAAATGTAAGGAATTTGTTATTAAATGCTTTTTTACTCCCCCCTCCCCTCCCCCCATCAAAAGACAATAACCAATCAATTACAGCTACATACCACAGTAACAGTTATGGTCCCATACCCACCAATACCAGCACAGGCCAAGTGAGGAGACTGAACTTCTTTCTACATAATGAGGATATAATCAGCTGCCCAACACCTCTGCTGTAGTTGTGTCAGAGAAGGCCAAGTACGGAGTTGGGATTTCATTCCCAGTAGGAAATAAGGCCCTTCCCAAACAGTGTCAGTGCAGGCCATGGGGAAAGCCAGGACTTTTCCACCTCCACTCGGCAATAATGGGGAGTATCTTCCCATCCCCACTGGAGTGGTACTAGAGGAAGTCTAGTGGGGTTGGGACTTTCCCCATTACCCAGGAGTAAGGAGGCAGGCCCCATGATAGTATCAGTGGTGACTACATGTGGAGCTGGAAGTCTACCCTGCACAGCAGTAATGAAGAGCTCCCCAACTTGGGTGTCAATGAAGGGCCAATGGAAAACCTGGACATCTGTCTCTACCTGATAGCACAAGATATTGTCCCCTCTCACTGCTGGAGTAGTGTTGCAAAAAAGCCAATTAAAACAAAAGGCTTAAATAAAATTCAATTTCCAAAACACAGTTCAAAAAATGTTGTTTCAGGGCACCTGGGTGGCTCAGTTGGTTAAGTGCCTGACTGTGGCTCAGGTCATGATCTCAAAATTCATGAGTTCAAGCCCCACATTGGGCTCTGTGTTGACAGTGCAGAGCCTGCTTGGGATTTTCTCTCTCTCTGCCCCTCCTCTACTTGTGCATACACTCTCTCTCTCAAAATAAATGAATAAAATTTTTAAAAACTGTCCAAGTTTAAAAAAATTACTCTTCATATCAAGAACGAGGAAGATCCCAGACTAAATGGGGGAGGGGGGGCGGGGGAAGACAATGCATGTCAAAATTGAGATGATAGAGATGTTGGATTATCTGAAAAAGATTTTAGCAGCTATAATAAATATGCTTCCATGAGGAATTATGAACATTCTTGAAAAAAGTGGATAGAAAGCCTCAGTAGATAAAATGTCTCAGCAAATAAATAAAACGTATAGAAATACCAAATAAAAATTTTAGGACTGAAAAATGTAATAACCATAATAAAAAACTCAGTGGATTGGACTCATCAGCAGAATGGAGAGGAAAGAAGAATAAGTGAACCAGAAGACAGAAAAGAGAAATTCCCCAATCAGAAAACAGCAAAAAACTAACTAAACAAAAAATATACATATAAACACAAGAACAGAGCCTATAACAAAAGATCTAACATTCACGCCATTGGAGTCCCTAAAGAGAAGAAAGCAGGACTGAAAATATACTTAAATAACAGCTGAAAACTTCCCAAATTTAGAGAGACATAAACTACATATTCAAAAAGCTGAGAAAATACCGAATAGCAAAAATCTAAAGAAACCTACACTAAGAACCATCATAATTAAGCTTCTAAAAACTAAAGACAAAAAAAAAAAAAAACTTAAAAAAATTTATTTTTAATTGTAGTTGACATACAATCCTTAGTTTCAGGTATAAACATAGTGATTTTATAATTATATACATTATGAAATGCTCACCATAGTAAGTGCAGCTACCATCTGTCATCATACAAAGTTACAATATTATTTGTTATATTCCCTACATTGTACTTTTCATCCCTGTAACTTATTTAGAACTGGAAATTTATACCTCTTAACTCTCTTTACCTATTGCATCCATCCCCCCATCTTCCTTTCCTCTGGCAACCATCAGTTTTTTCTTTATCTTTGTGTCTGTTTCTGTGTTTCTTTTTATATATATATCCCATATACAAGTGAAATCATATGGTATTTGTCTTCCTCTGTCTGACTTATTTCATTCAGCACAACACTCCTACTAGGTCCATCCATGTTGTCACAAATGGCAAATTTTCATTTTTTATGGCTGAGTAATTTTCCATCAACACACACACACACACACACACACACACACACACACAGTACACCTCTTCTTTATCCACTCATCTATCAATGGACACTTGGGTTGCTTCCATATCCAACAAACATGGGATGTATATATCTTTTCTAATTAGTGTTTTCGTTTTCGTTGGGTAAATACCCCAAAGTGGATTTACTAGATTGTAAAGTATTTCTATTTTTAATTGTTTGAGGAACTTCCACATTCAGAGAAAAAAAAAAAAATGTTAAAAATAGCCAGAGAAAAACAAAACCTTATGTGTAGTGAGAAAACAATTAGAACTCCACTTTTGCACAGGATTTAAAAGACAAATGCATAAAAAATAACTGTAAATCTATGTTAATAGGTATATGATATATAAAGATATAATTTGTGACAACAATAAAATGGGGAAGGGAAGAAGCAAAGCTGTAAAGGCCTAGAGTCCTTTCATGCCAAAATTAAGTTGGTGTTAATTTTAAATATATTGTTATAACTATAGGATGATGGGAATGTAAAATGGTACAGCCACTGTGGCAAACAGTATTGTGTTATCTTGAAATATTAAAAACAGATTTAGCATATAACTAACGATTCCACTTCTAGGTATATTCCCAAAAGAACTGAAGGCAGAGACTTAAATAGATATTTGTACACTCATGTTCACAGCAGCCGTACAGCTGTACAACAGCCAATAGGTACAAACAACCCAAATGTCCATCAAAGGATAAATGGATAAACAAAATGTGGATTATAATACAATGGAATATTATATAGCCTTTCAAAAGGAATGAAATCTGATACATGCTGTAATATGGATAAACCTTGAGAACAAATGCTAAGTGAAATGAACTAGACACAAAAGGACAAATATTGTATGATTCTACTTCTATGAGGGACTAGAGGTACTATATTCAAATTCATAGAAATAGACAGGATGTTGAGTGCCGGTGGCAAAGGGTAAATGAGGCATTAGTTTCATATGTACAAGAGTTTCAGTGTGGGAAGATGAAAAAGTTCTGGGAATGGATGATGATTGCATCACAGTGTGAATGTACTGAATGTCACCAAACAGGTCACTTAAAAATACTTAAAATGATAAATTTTATATTGTATATATTTTACCACAATTAAAACTAAGACACAGTTGGGGCGCCTGGGTGGCGCAGTCGGTTGAGCGTCCAACTTCGGCCAGGTCACGATCTTGCGGTCCGTGAGTTCGAGCCCCGCGTCGGGCTCTGGGCTGGTGGCTCAGAGCCTGGAGCCTGTTTCCGATTCTGTGTCTCCCTCTCTCTCTGCCCCTCCCCCGTTCATGCTCTGTCTCTCTCTGTCCCCAAAATAAATAAACGTTAAAAAAAAAAAAAATTAAAAAAAAAAACAAAACTAAGACACAGCAAGATTTTTTTTAGATTCAGACAGATTATTCTAAAATGTATACGAAAGACAAAGGACTAGAATAGCTAAAACAATTTTGAAAAAGACAAACTGGAAGGAATCAATCTACCAAATTCACATTATATAGTTGTAGTAATCAAGATTGTGGGGTATTTTTGGAAAGATATGCATATACATCAATGACACAGAACAGAGAACCCAGAAACAAACCTACACATACACCCAACTGATGTTTTTACAAAGGTGCGAAAGCAATTCAATGGAGGAAAAATAACCTTTTCAGCATACGGCAGTGGGACAACTAGATATTCAGAGGAAAAAGAAATTAAACTCGACTGAAGGCTCACACCTTACACAAAAATTAACTCAAAATGCATCACAGCCTTCAATGTAAAATGAAAGAACAAAAACTTTTAGAAATAATATAGGAGAAAATCTTTGAGATCTAAGCCTAGACAAAGGATTATTAGACTCTTTTTCTAATAGATCCCCAAAACATCATTCATAAAATGAAAAATTAATAATTGAACTTGATTTTAATTTAAAACTTCTGTCATTTTCAGACCCATTAAGAAGATGAAAAGGCAAGCTACAGAACGGGACAGTGTATTTGCAAACCATATATCCAACACGGAACCAGCATCTAGGACATACAAAGAACTTCCAAAACCCAACATAAAAAAATCCAATTAGAATATGAATGAGACATGAAAAAAACATTTTATCAAAGATACACAGATGGCAAGAAAGCACATGAAAAGATATTCAACATCATTAGCCAGTAGGGAAATGCAAATCAAAATTATAATGAGATATTACTATAATTTTCTCAAAAACATTTATATAGACAGAATTACATATAAACACACATATTAAAATACAAAACAACAGTATATAAAGTAGAAAAATATAAGGTTCTTAGATTGCCCAGAAAGAGTATAAGTGATTAGCTTCAGGCTTTGATAAGTATGTACCTTGTAAATTCTAGAGAACCGGTCCTCCCTGCCCTCACCAAAATAAGAGTTATAGTTTCAAACTAGACGAAGAAGACTAAATGAGTTTTAAAGAAATACCAAGGAAGGCAAAACAAGACAAAAAAAAAAAAAAAAAAAGGAGAAAAGAATTGAAGTACAGAGGGACCAAAGTAAAATGGTAGAAATAAATCCAAATATATCAGTAATTAAACTGAATACAAATGGAGTAAGTGTGCCAGTTAGGCAAAGATCATCAGATTGGATTAAAAGATAATTAAAAGAGGTGCATTTTACACATGGCTTAGAAGAGTTAAAAGAAAAGGAGTGGAAAAGATATGCCATACAAATATTAACCAATAGAAAGCCTGTGGAGCTACCTTAATATTGGACAAAAAGCATTACTATATCCATATAGAATGCCATGTCAAAATAAACAAATGGCTTAATTCACTAAGAAGATATGACAAGTTTGCACCTGTATGTAAACTAAATCATTGCCCCCAAATGCAAAGTAAAATTAATAGAATCACAAGGAAAAATACACAAATCTACTATCGTAGTGAATTTTAACTTCCTCAGTAATTCAGTGAATAAGAAGTAGGATATCAAAAATTTGAATATGTTACCTGCATTGATTAGATACATATGGAAGTCTATACCCAACAATTATATACACCATATTCTTTTTAAGCACAGATGGAACATTTACAAAATTTAACTGTATTCTGAACCACCAAATAAGACTTAACAAATTTCAAAATACTGAAACTACATAAAGTATGCTTTATGACCACAATACAATTAAGCTAAAATTTACTTTAAAATATTCACAAACTATTACCAAGGGTATACCAAGGGAACTGAAAATTGCATGAATATGTACAAAAGTGTGTATAATAATGTTCACAGCAGCCTTTTCATAATAGCCAAAAGTAGAACAAACCCAAATATCCATCAACTGATGGGTTAACACAAAGTAGTATCCACATATTATTATTCAGCCATAAAAAGGAATGGAAACCTGATACATGTTACAACATGGATAAACCTTGAACACATTAAGTAAAAAAACAGACAGAAAAGGCCACACATTATACAATTCCAAAATAAGCACATCCATTCAGACAGAAAGTAGATTAGTGCTTCCCAGGGGCTAAGGGAGGAAAAAATGAGTATAAGGTTCCTTTGTGGAGTGATGAAATGTCCTGGAATTAGATGGTGGTGGTGATTGTTGCACAATTTTGTGAACACATTGCAAACCACTAAATGGTACACTTTTTAAAGAGTGAATTTTATGGCATATAAATTGCATCTTAATAAAAGTTTTTAAATAGAAACAATTCCCAAAGGTTTGGAAATTCAGGAGCATAATTCTAAATAATCTATGGGTCAAAAATAACTCACAGAAAAAAAAAATAACTCACAGAGATAGAAAAATGTGAGCCAGATAAAATACAACAAATGAAATTTATGACTTGAAATGGTACTTAGAGGGATATCTATGATTTTATTTATTTATTTTTAAGTTCATTTATTCTGAGAAACAGGACAGTGTGTGTCCAAGTGGGGGAGGGGCAGAGAGAGAGGAGACAGAGAATCCCAAGTAGGTCTGCACTGTCCTGACCATGAGATCACGATGTGAGCTGGTCAGAGGCTTAACCAAGCCACCCAGGCACTCCTGGAAATCTATGATTTTAAATGGTTATATGCAACACATATAACTGACATAGAACTAGTATCCTGAAGTATGTATGTAAGTTTTTCTTTCTTTAATGAGAGACAGACAGCGAGCAGGGGAGGGGAAGAGAAGCAGGGAGACACAGAATCCAAAGCAGGCTCCAGGCTCTGAGCTGTCAGCACAGAGCCCGACCTGGGGGCTCAAACTCCCGAACCGCAAGATCAGGACCTGAGCTGAAGTTGGATGCTTAACCGATTGAGCCACCTAGGCGCCTCTCCTGAAGTATATATTTAAAGAAACAGGAAATAGAGGAAGCATGAGAAACTGTATCACAATGATGCCATCAGTAAATCCAGACCAAAGAAAATTACAAAGTAAACCAGCTGGATTCTTCTATCAATAATTTCAAGGTTAAAAGAGTCAGAAAGAGGGAGGGAGGCTGAAGGGGAATTTGTAGACCAAAATCAAGTTAAAAGACATCAGTCGATTGCTGACGTGGGCCTTATTTGAATCCTGATCCAAAATGTACTGTAAAAAATAAGAATTGGAAATCTGAACACTGAATCAATGAAGAGCAGTCAGTGGGAGTAGGATAATCTTTTCAATAACCAGTCCTGGGGCACCAGAGTGACTCAGTCAGTTAAGTGTCCAATTCTTGGTTTCAGCTCAGGTCATGATCTCATGGTTCATGACATCGAGCCCCATGTAGGGTTCTATGCTGACCCAGAGGCTGCTTGGGATCCTCTCTCTCTCTCTCTCTCTCTCTCTCTCTGCTCCTCCCTCACTCATGCTCTCTCTCTCTCTCTCTCTCAAAATAAATACATAAACTAAAAAATGTTTTAAAAAACGGCCAGTTTTTTAATTTAAAAATTGGATAAATTTAAAATTAGATAGCCAAGTGGGGGAGGGGAGGAATGAAACTTGACCTCTGCCTCACATTATACACAAAATCCATTTTCAAGTGGATTGTAGCTCTAAACGTGAAAGCCAAACTATAAAGCTTTTAGGAAATAATATACAAGAAAATCTTCACGATCTTGAAGTAGAGAATGAGTCCTTAAATAGGAAACAAAGCCAGCCAAGAAAGGTCTTACTTGAACTACATTAAAATTATAAACCTCCATGAAACATGAAACACTAAGTCACAGAACAGGAGAGTGTACATACTACTTATGCAACTGACAAAGAACTAGTACGCTGAACATACGAATTAAAATCATTAAGGAAAAGAAAAAACAGAAGAAAAATGAGGAAAAGACGGCGGTGGGGGGGGTATATCATAAGATACTCAACCTCATTTAAACTTAGGAATGAGCAAATTAATACCAAAAAGACATTACACACCAGTAATTTGGCAAAAATTAGACCAATAACAATAAACACAGGTGAAAAATCTGAGAACACTAGACATACATATTCTGGTATGAAAATTCTGATACTTTAGATCATTCCAAACTTTTTCCAGCAACTGCATCCTCTTTTCATATGACAGTATAAATTGGTACAATCACCTTAGAAAAGTTTGCCATTATTCTATTCAAGTTGAAGATATAGATATCCTAAAACCCAGCCATTTGCTCAGAGGTATATATATTAGTCTCCAGGACCTAGAGAAATTCATGGACATGTACAACAATGTTCTTAGCAGGCGTGTTAATAATAGTGTCCAACTATAAATAATCCAAATAATCCAACCCATTAGCACTAGAGTGAATACATAATTAGTGGTATATGTTCATAAATGGCATCCTATACAGTAATTAAAATTGATGAATTCAATACATGCCATAGCATAAATATAAAGAGAATGCAACATATAAAAACTACATACAGCCTAATTTCATTTATATGATGTTCAAAAACAGGCAAAACTAAACTATATCATTTAAGGATGCATAAATAACTGAGAAAACTAAAGAAAACCAAAGAGAGGATTATTACAAAAATAAGCTTTATAATTACTTCTGGGGGAAGGGAGTGGTCTGTAAGAAGGGGCCAAGGGAAGGCTTATAAGGGTCCAGAAATGCTCTTTCTTCAATTGAGTTTGGTTAAACAGATGCTAACTTTATAACTGCTTATTAAACTGTACGTGTTTTATGTGTTTATATTTATCTCAGCAATCACCCACTACACATACCACACCACACCAACGCCACACACACACACGCGTGCGCAGCACTCATTGATCTCTCCAACAAAATTTTAGCTGTTATCTTGGGATAAGAATCCCTTTCCCATTTTTACACTTAGCAAATTTTCACTGATAAACAAACATTAATTTTAAAAATGGGAGTAAATGCCTTCTCCCAAATGGCATAATGAACACTGCAGAAAAATTAGAGCAGCTTATGTTTATTGAATGCCTTTTGTGCAACCCAGTATCCTATACTCTTCATACACATTAACTCATTTAAGATCAAAAACAACTCTAGAATGTTTTCCAGAGGCAGTTGCCTGGGTTCGCACAATTGTAAATGTGAGAGCTAATCTGTCCAAGTCTGAATGGGACTTTCCCCACTATTCTACACAAATCCCAATAGCTGAGAAAGTTTGTTTACTATACACCTATTCACCTTCCCCTTACAATGTTCTGTAGTGTTTTCTTCATCTGATATTTAATTCATTCATTTATTCATCAAATACTTATTTAGTACCTGCTATATCCCAGATCCTGTTCCATATATAAGATATACTAAAGGGCAAGAAGGGAGAGGGGGAAAAATTATAAAGAAAGAAAGAAAGAAAGAAAGCAAGCAAGCAAGCAAAGGAGGAAAAGATATGACAAAGTCCAAGCTTATATTTTAGTAGGGGACACAGATAATAAATAATTTCAGATAGTAATCCGTTCTATGAAGAAAACAAAACAATGGGACAGTGATTGGGGATAGTAGAAACATTTGGGCTGAGATATGAATACTAAATAAGCCATGCAAACTACTGGAAGGGGTTCCAGGCAGTGGCAGCTGTAAACATCAAAGCCCGGTAAGGAGAATGAGCCTTGGCATATCCAATGAATAGAAGAAGAAGTAGAAGGCCACTATGCCTATAGTACGGTAGGCAAAGAGGACAGATGGTGTATCTTGCAGGTCAGTCCAAGCAAAGAATTTAGATTCCATTTTTGATGCAATGGGAAGTCACTGGAGGTTTTTAAGCAAGGAATGTCACAGTACAATTTATCTTTAAAAAAAAACCAGCTTGGGATCTATGTCAAGAAAAGGCTTTGAGGGAGCAAGGGTTGGGAAATGGCAAGAGTGGAAGTGGGAAGACATTAGTTTTTAGTAAGAAATCCAGGGAGGAGATGAAGGAGCTTGAACTGGAGTGATAGCAATCAAAATGGAGAGAAGTGTTCATCTTTCAGATCTATTCTGAGGGGAGATAAGATAACTGAGTGTCTATTTCTTCATTAAGTAACCATTCGCTGCATGCTGTAATACATAAGGCATGTTCTAGGTGCTGGGGACACAGAACTGAACAAGACAGATGGGATTCCTGACTTCAAGGAGCTTAAATATTACATATTGCAATGGAGGAAACAGACATTTAATAGGTAAATAAAAGTATAATGTCAGATAATAAGTGTTATGATGAAAAACAAAGAATGATAGAAGTGGGGTAACATTTTAAGTAAGTCAATGAAAGACTGTATAACATGTGACACTTAAGCACAGACTTAAAGTGAAGCACAAATAACATGAGTCTGGGGAGTAAAGCACTCCAGAGAGAGCGAACAGCAAAGAAAGACCTTGAGGTGAGAATGTGCTTACACTGTGAGTGGAACAGCAGAGCAAATGCAGCTACAGCAGGATGAGTAAGTCAGAGAGCAGCAGAGGAGGCACAAAATGTGGCGAGGACGGGTCCTATAAAGCCAAGAGGTCAGAGAAAATTCTAAATTGTGTTTAAAGTGTGGTGAAAAGTCATGAGAGTTGAGAACTGGGGAGGGATACCTGATTCACATTTTAGAAAGGTCATTCTGACTACTTTTTTGAACTGTTGAAGAGTAAGTAATATGAAAAGAGAGATAACAGAGACTTCAACTAGAGTACTTCTAGGAGAGATGTGAAGTCGGATAGGTTGTAGATAAATCTGCTAAACTGAATAGGATTTGCTGTATTAAGTTTAGAATATGAAAATCATGTCAAAGAGGATTCCTGGGGTTTGGGCTTAAGGGACTGGAGGGCTGAATGTAACATTTACTAGGATGGGAGGAACTAGGGAGGAATGGGTTGTAGGACTGGGACCAAACGTTGGTTTTGGTCATGTGTTCACTATTAGTCAAGTGGAAATTGTCAGCTTGGCTATGGCTGTAAAAGTCTGGAACTCAGGGAAGAGGTCAAAACCTGAGATAACTTTGTTTTTGAGAGTTACTAATGACAAGTTCTCAAGAAGAAAATTCCTTTCATGTTTGAGATTTTACTGGCTCAATTCGTCAGAGCCACCTATTGGTTCAAATTTATTTCTCCTATGAGTATACTGCAGCAACACAATTTACCAGTATACACTAATAATGATAAAACTCTAACCATAAAACTTCATGTTCTTAGCAGACTAAGATGATTAATTTTATAAATTACCAAGAAAAAGGAATACAGGCCCCAACCTAATACATTCAAAAATTAATATAAATTTTATCAGAAAAACAAAGTCTTAGTAAATCTAGCAGATCTATTTCTGTCACAGCTTCTTTCTTTCTCCCTCCTCTATTATTCCCTACCACCTAGAAGCTTGGTCACCAATAAGTCCACAGAGTTAGCTCTTCATTTTCAAAATAAAATTTATTTCTTTAATAAAGAATTAAAATATGGCTGTGAAAGTAGAAAATAATATAGAAAAATATTTAAAATGTGCAACAGTAATTTTAGAGTAAAGGTAGTTAAGCATTAGAGTTTATGCTCAACTTCTACTTGAAAGACCAACCAGTATTATATATATTATTAACCACACTGGAAAAAAACATACCTACTTGCAATTTTAATTAACAGTTATAATTCAAAAACAGATTTATATACTTGGTCATGCCCTTGTGAAAATAGAAGTACAAATCTTGAGGATACATTTTTTGAAGTTGGCTTCACTTTATAGGCTGATAAATCTACTGTCCAAAAGTTACAGGGATTGCTTTTATTACTAATCCATCCATATAACTAAATCAACATGAAGGAAACATGTACTTTTTGGATGAAACCAAATGTTTTGTTAACAATGTGGCAAGAATATCATCTTTCATTACATTGGTATAAAAGCTGGTAAGCTCATGTATTCCCAAAGTATGGTTTCCATCACATGTAGACACTAAACACAAGATGAAGAAATATCTAATGAATTCTATCCATTCGTTCCCCAAATCTTTAGTTACAGTGAAGATACAGGTATTATCTGTATGCAGGACATACAAAAAGAATTGGAAAATGTTTGGCTAGAGGGAAGACAACTCTTCAGGGACTAATGTTTGCAGTTTGCAGAATAGGATAATCTTCTCTAGGAAGAATAATGTCAACATAGCAGCACTATATTCACCAGGAATCCAATGGATCTCTCATGTGGCAGGAAGCCAAACCTTCTGGCTACTCACAACATCACTCAGTTTCCCTTTAATCTTCAGGAAGTGTCTCTTGAATTCCAATCCGTCACCCTATATTAGGAATAATATCCAAAAAAAAAAAAAAAAAAAAGTCAAAAAAAAGAGACTGCCATAAAATCAAACTTTCTTTAGTGGTAACTAAAGGCAAATATCCTTAGGTATGTCCAGCTACAATTCCCTTCAGGTCTTCTTATGAAGACCAAATATTCTCGAAGAAATGGCTACATAAATAATTCCAACTTGATTTTGGGCCCATCACTGTTCCCCCTACACTGGGCTCAGAGAGCAGAAACAATGGCAGCTTGTCTGTTTCAAGCATTGGTAACTCTGGACCTAAGTCACTGTTTTCCATAGGCACTGGGGGTTTGTAAACTAAAATTAAGCTACACAACTACACTGAAATCTTGCCAAAATACTGTGGCAACAAAGCCAGTCATTCAGTCATGAGAAAGATTTCACTACAGTAGGATCTTAATAATTTAATTCCATACTAAGCATCTAACAGCAAAGCTCCAATTTCAGAATGTGACCTATTTCTCCAACCTCCTTAGAGCCATGTACAACCTCTCAGGAAATAGAGATAATGCTATTTTGGTCTTCTATCAGAATGAGTAATCTCTAAAGAAATAACCAGAAATGTGAACAAAACTCTATGTACATGAACATTAATCACAGACTTACTTATGACAGATAAAGATTCATTAATGATATTGTACATTTTGACAAACATATAATTGTAATTAAACAGATGCATTTGGATTAAATAAGAAAACGTTTAGAATGCTTTTTTTTTTGAAGTTTATTTATTTTGAGAGAGAGAGAGAGAGAGAGAGAGAGAGAGAGAGAGAGAGAACATAAACAGGGGAGGGGCAGAGACAGAAGGAGAGAGAGAATCACAACCAGGCACTGAGCTGTCAGAACAGAATCCGATACGGGGCTCAAACTCCTGAAGGGTGAGATCATGACTGAGCTGAAATCAAGAGCCAGACACTCAACCAACTGAGCCAACCCAGGTGCCCCAAAGCTTAGAATGCACTAAAATAATCAGGGTAATTACTGGTGGGTAGCATAATTTAGGATTATTTTTATTTCATTTTTACTTATTTACATTTTCTACAAAAAAGACTTTGTTTTAGAAGAATGACAAGAATGAATGCTCATAACATTGAATGAGAAGAAGCAAGTTACCATATTTTACACATGCCATGTAAATACAAATAAATGGCATTAAAAAAAATCTCTACATAAGAGTATTTGCATATAGTACATACTAAAGAAGTAGTAAGACTACTATAATATAGTAAAAAATAAGTCTCTGTTCTCTCTGGATGACAAGATTAAACTTGATTTTTATTTTCTCCTCTATATGTTTTCATATTTTTTAGGTTTCTACAACGAACACGTAATACTTCTCTAACAAAAGCAAAACAAAGTTTTTTAAAAAAATGTGCTATTCTAGGGGCACCTGGGTGGCTCAGTTGATTAAGCATCTGACTCTTGATTTTAGTTCAGCACACTCTGTCTCTCAAAAAAAAAAAAGTGCTGTTCTACATACCTTAGATAGCCGAAAGTCAACCAAGATCTTCTCATCCATTTCTACCAAATTCACTTTGAAAATCAGTTTATTGTTTCTCCTATCAGTTGTTGATACAGTAACCTAAGGCAATAAAAATCAGGTTAGTCCAAATTACAAAAATATCTATAATAATTCTCACTTCAAGGAATGACTATAAAAAACACACTGGTGTACCATAATTATGCAAAACTAGAACAACACATCATGTTCTGGAAAAATACAAAACACATACATTGCTGCTGGGAATGTAAATGGTGCAGCTGCTTTGGTAAACCACTTGGCAGCTCCTCAAAAAGTCAAACGTAGAGTTACTCTATGCTTTAGCAATTCTATTAGCAGGTATAGAGCTAAGAAATTGAAAACATATTGTTATGGGTGCAATTGTGTCCTCTCAAAATGTGTATGTTGAAGCCCTAACTCTTTACAATACGATTGTATTTGAAGACTGGGCCTTTAAAAAGGTAATTAAGTTAAAAATTAGACCATTAGGTGGGCCCTAATCCAATATGACTGGTGTCTTTGTAAGAAAAAAGAATTAGCATACATAGATACCAGGCATGCATGCACACAGAGGAAAGACCATCTGAAAGCCAAGAAGAGAAGCCTCCAAGGAAACCAACCCTGCTGGCACCTTGATCTTGGACTCCGGTCTCTGGAATCATGAGAAAACAAATTTCTGTTGTTTAAGCACCCAGTCTCTGCTGTTTTGTTATGACAGCCCTGGCAAACTAAAACACATGTAAATTCATATAAAAACTTGTATAAGGGGCGCCTGGGTGGCTCAGTTAGTTAAGTGTCCAACCTGGGCCCAGGTCATGATCTCACAGATCATGAGTTCGAGCCCCACGTCAGGCTCTGTACCGACAGCTCGGAGCCTGCAGCCTGCTTCAGAGTCTGTGTCTCCCTCTCTCTGCCCCTCCCCAGCTCATGCTCTGTCTCTGTTCTCTCAAAAATAAATAAACATTACAAAAAAAATTTTTTTAACGTATGTAGCAGCATTATTCATATAATAGCCTATATGTCCATCAACAGGAAAATGGACAAATAAAATGTAGTCTTCTATCCACATAATGGAATATTATTTGCCCATAAAAAGGAATGAAGTAGTAATGAATGTAAACAACACAGATTATCCCTGAAAACATGCTAAGTAAAATAACACAGACACAAAGAGCCATTTATATGACATTATATGACTCCACTTATATGAACCATCCAGAATAGGCAGTCCACAAAGACAGAAAGGAAATCAGTGGCTGCCAGGGAATGAAGGGAGGGAAGAATGAGGAGTGACCAGTAATTGGTATAAAGTTTATTTTGGGGGCAATGGAATGTTCTGGAATTGAGTGATGATAATAGCACAATCTTGTGAATACACCAAAACCACAAAATTGTACACTTTAAAATGGTTAAAGTGATGATTTTTATGTTATGTGAGTTTTATCTCAATAAATCTACCTGACCAAAAAAAAGTAAGTTACCGCACACAAGGGAGAGGAAAATCAGACTGGCCTCTCAGATTTCTGCATAGTAACAATTTCCCTTAGTTTTTAATTTTGAAAGCTTACAAATCTACAAAACAACTGAAAGAGTCTACAATAAATAACCATATATCCTTCATTGATTTTATCAACCTAGATAAGTATATGTTTACTTGTCTTTTTTGTGTGTGTTTTTTTAAGTTTTTCAACCAAGCTATAGAAGACATACACTTCACTTCAACATATTTCTCCTATGAACACATTCGCCTACAAACCACGATATTATGATAACACCCAAGAAAGTTGACACCGATACAAAAATAATATCTAATATAAAAACCATATTAAATTTCTCCAATCATCCCAATAACACTCTTTAAAGCTTTTTTTCCCCTTTAAATCCATGATCTAGTGAAAGATCATGCATTACATTATTTATCAGGCTTCTTTTTTTTTTTTTTTTTTTAACATTTATTTATTTTTGAGACAGAGAGAGACAGAGCATGAATGGGGGGAGGGCCAGAGAGAGAGGGAGACACAGAATCAGAAGCAGGCTCCAGGCTCCGAGCTGTCAGCACAGAGCCCGACGCGGGGCTCGAACTCGTGAACCACGAGATCATGACCTGAGCTGAAGTCGGACGCTTAACCGACTGAGCCACCCAGGCACCCCTATCAGGCTTCTTTAATACATAATATTCCCCTCATGTTGTTTTTCATGACATTAAAGTTTTTGAAAAACCTAAAGACAGATTAGAATTTCAATGATACAGGGGCTCCTGGGTAGCTCAGTCAGTTAAGTGTCTGATCTTGGTTCGGGAGTTCGAGCCCTGCATAGGGCTGTGCTGACAGCTCAGAGTCTGGAGCCTGCTTCAAGTTCTATCTCCCTCTTTCTCTCTGTCCCTCCCCTGCTCACACTCTGTGTCTCTTAAAAATAAATAAACATTAAAAAAAATAAAAAAATAAAGAATTTCAATGATACAAATATGCCATAATAACATAAACAACAAAAACTGGTAGGTGGGAGCAGGGGAGGTGGAAGAAATATGGGATTATTAATGTATTCATCTTTCATAGAAGGGAATCTTTGTTACTGTTACAATTTAAGTATATGTAGTTTTTAAGAAAATAATGACTTGAGTCAGTATTTTTAATAACCTCAGAGAAGACTTTCAATATTATTTAAGGTAAACAACATTTTACTTAAATCCTTTGAATTTCAATTGTTTCTTTTTTGAAAATATACTGATAATGATCTTTTTTACTCAAATATTTACATTTTTCTTTAGGAAAATCAATGAAACATACCTGATTCATACAGCTCTTTTTCCACTGATAGCCCAGTTTCTCACAAGTCTCTTTCAGGCATTGGTAAGATTTGTCTGCATCCAATTTGGTAAAAAACCGTGTCATTCTTTTAACCAAGCGCTGCCAAGGGTTCTACATGTCAAACAGAGGAGACCTGAATAAATCTGGTATCACCAAAAGCAGTCATGTCACAACTAACTGGTCTGAAAATTCTCTTCTGTGACTTAAGATTCTTATACATCAAAGTATCTTCTAATTCTTCCTTCCTTTGCAAAAAAAAAAATCTGTATATGTTAAAGTGTTAATACAACATTTCTAAGATTTATACATTAAAAAAAAAGGCTTTATGACAAAAAACTAGAGGGTTTTCATTATTATTTGAAAAACTATATTCCCTTACCTGTGAGGATCCTGGGGTGCCAAGTAACTGACTATTCAGGAGCATATGATCAGGACATGTGGGCTGGGAAAAACTGATCCCTTGTACCAGTTTATCAATATATGAAGGACTGGTGTCCCATAAGGAAAGACCTGTCCGTGGTTCTGGTTGGGAACTGGAGTACTTCACATTTTCTTCACTGAGGCATTGAAATATGGGGAAAATATATATTTTTAGATAAAATCAATCTGGCCTTTCTTATATCACATTACCATTCTCACACTAATAAACATTACATTCACTATTAAGAAAAAAAATATATATATATGCATTACTTCTTATGGGAGTACTACATTCAACAACTATTTGATCTTTGCTGATTTATCTTACCTAGAAGCACTGTTCACTGGAGAGAAGTCCAAATTGGATTGAATGTGCTTAGAAAATCCACTAGGAGACTCTGATATACCACCTGAAGTGACTCGGGGCCTCTTTGCCCCTAAAAAACAGAAAACATAAATACAAATATTTTCAAGTCTCCTAAGCAATGTTCTTCAACTAACCCCACTGGAAAATTCAAGAAGTAAAACCACATCTAAATCCATGTATTTAAAGCAAAATAGTTATATAAGACAAATAGTGGCTCTTTGTACATGATTACAAAAGAAATATGATCATTATAAACTTATGATGACTCACTTATCAAATTACACATTTCACAAATCCTGACCTGTAAGCATGTTCCAAGTATGGGGTTAAGGCCACAATTTTAATGGTACCATTTATGGTAAAAGAACAGTGTTCTACGAAGACCAAGAGACCTAGCTAAAAAACCAGAACTTTTAAAAATAGAAAACAATTTATGACAGTGGTGATAAATATTATGAATCTGCTCTATCCAACATTCTTTGCTCCCTGGAAAAGCTTTACCAAGAATAATCATTATACAGAAAATGATGCCACTATAAATTCATTGGTTACTACCATCAGCTGAATCTTCAACACTGTGTTTCTCTAGTTACACAATGATCTCTTCAAAACTTCTATACTCTTTCTACACAATGATCTCTTCAAAACTTCTATACTCTTGTCAAATTCCCATAACGACCCACCCCCACCACCTCACTGCTTTGCATTCGATACCATCTCCAACTGCACAAAGAAAATAAGTCATTAGAAACTCCCTCAATTTGCCACTACTAAATCTGTCAATTTACTTGCACTGCTACCCATCCTTCCCTCTTCCATGCTCCCATAAAATGTTCATCTCTGTACTTGTACGTGAGCCTATGCCCTCCTATCTCAGGGGGTCTTGATTCTCCTTCATTCCTTCTCTCTTGACCTTCAGCCTCCTCCTCTCAACTGGAACGGTCCCAAAACCATTTAAACACACACACATTTAGCTGAACATTTTATTTACTAATTCATTCAAATATTTTATTTTATTAAGCCTACTATACATCAGGCAGTAAGAGGAAAGAAACAGCATGCTGGTATGCTGATGAGAAAGCACTAGAGAGGGAAAAATTAATGATGCAGGAGGAAGACAAAAGAATTGTCTCTGAATAGGCAAAAGAGAAATGGGCCTAGTGCATAAGAGAGAGAGCTAGTATATATCTGGAGCAGACAATTTATTCATAGCAACAAAGGAGAAAGCAGAATATATGAGCACAGAGGCAGCTGGTTAGGTGGCTGGAGATGGTGATGGGAGCTTATGGAAGTTGCCTTATGATTGTTTCTATTTCCCAGTGAAATAGGAAGTGAGAGTGAGGATGGGGAAGGAGGTGCTAGAAGTTGAGAAACAAAAAAAAAAAAGGTATACAAATGTGACTTAGAAGACTGAGGTTGTGAAAGAAGTAGGGAAATGCATTATAATTGCCTGGCAGAATTAAGGGCTCACTTGAGATCAGTGATCCTGAATTTAAAGTGAACATTGTTGTGTATTTTGGTCCAGGTGCAATCAGCTGTGCAGGTGTAAGTATAGAGCAGGTAGAAAACTGGATTAAAATTGGATTAGGTTTTGTCCAATAAGCATGATGAAGAGAGAATAGGGCAGGAAAGCTGAAGCTGAAAGTAAAGAAGTCATTACAATGACTGACCTTGGGATTTAAAGTAGTGACGATGGAACTGAGGACCTAGGGAGGGGACAGGTAAGAGATAGTGAAAAGGAAGTAGAATTAATGGACTTCAAGTCTAGGTAGGGTCAAAGGATTGTTGAAGTCAGGGTACTAGAGGAGGAAGCCAGAAAAAAAATATGCCAGTAGTCAAAGCAGGATGTCTGAAGAGAAGATCACTAGAGAGAAGGTAAAGGAAGTATGAAATCAGGATACTCGAAGGGTCATCCAAATGAATATTTAAATCACCAAGAGCCATGACAGAATGTACAAGAGTCACGTTAGAGAGAGTGACAATGTGGCAGGAGTTTTAAATGGGGGTTCAGAAACTGATTGTCACAAGGAGGGAACATTAGGAAGTAGTCTGATAATATGAGATTCAAAATGAAGAGGGGAGAAATATGAGAAAAAGGGAGAAAGCAGAAATGAAGGACAAAAAGGATGCTTGCCCCACTCCCAGATTCAAGGGTAGGAGTGTGTGGGAAAGAAAACATCACCACTTGAGGGGAAGCTGTGTTCTCAGGAGAGAGCTTGAGTTCAACTAAAACAAAGGGAAAAGGGAAAAGACACATTCAGAGAAGAGTTAAAAACTCCTCACTTATCTTTAGCCATTCTTTCCTCCCATTCACAGCCAGACTTCTTGAATGAGCTGTCTATACTCTGCTTCATTATCTCTCTTTTAGACTATAATCATTGCACTATCAAGTAAAATTACTCCTAGCCTTTCACCGAACCTATTCCTGCCATGATCATGAATAACTACTGGGCAAATTTTCAGGCTTCATGTTATTAATTCACTTAACAGTGTTTGCTACTATCACACATTTTCTTCTGTTGGCCTCACTTTTTTCATATTCTCCAGGTGTTCCTCCCATCTCTTTGGCTACTTTTCTGTGTCCCTGGCCTCTACTTACCACTTAAATGTTGACATTCCTTAAGGTTTCATATACTTAATTTCATCTACCAGTTTAAATTATCATCTATTTGCAGAAAACAACTAAATAGTGACATCTCAAGCCTGGTCCTGTCTCCTGAGTTACACACACACACACACACACACACACACACACACACACACTTATTAGACAGTTTTATTTCTCAAAATCAACATGTCCAAAGCCAAATAAAATTTCTCCCCAATTCTGTTTTTCCTAAGTTATATCCCAGTAAATGGCATCACCATTTTCTGAGTTTGTCACCCCAGAAGAGTCACCCCGGATTCCTAATTCTCTTTCATTTTCTACATATAAACAATTACCAGTCCTATCAATTCTAGTTTGTAAGTTTCTTTGGCATCTACCTCTTCCTTCCAAATCCATTGCTACTAACCCAATCCAAGGTACCATCTTCTCACATCTAGGATAAAAAATTTCAAAAACAATGGAAAAAAAAAAAAAAAGTAGGCAGAAGGACCTTTTAAAACCAAATATACGATCATGTCATTTCCTTGCTTCCTCAATGGCCTTAAGTTAAAGCCCAAAATCCTCAACATGGTTTACAAGGTCCTCCTTCACACTTCGGTCACTATCTACTTCATTTCAAACCTCTCTCCCTCTCCCCCTTCTCTATTCACTCATTTAGTCAACAAACATTTACTGAGAGCCTACAATGTACCACACATCATGCTAACGACTAATGACTTAAAATGACAAGCCAGACATGGTCCATGCCATACTGGTCTTCTTTCAAGTTCCTCAAATGTATCACCTGCCAAACTCTAAGACTCTCTAAATGTTGCTTTCTCTGTTCAGAATCTGCCACTCATCTTGCTAGTACTCATCTGGCTAGGTCCCTTTTAATCTTCGGTTCTTAGATTTAATGTGATTTCCTCAGGAAGACAAGTCTTCTAAGTCACTTAAGACTGGGTCAAACACTTAGCTATAGTACTCTGCTTTTCCACTTTATTAACAAACTTAAAATTATTTTTTGTATTTCTGTTTTTCCTACTACACATTATAACCTACATAAGGACAGAGACCATAGGTATCCTGTATTGTTGATTTGTGATACTGAATGCAAGTGCCTTTTCTTTCACAGAAAAAAATACTTGTATTTTAAGGATATTACCTTTCTTGAGAGGTTTATTGTACCATCTATCTTTTTTGATGTCTGGAATGGTAATCCTTACTGATGGATTCTCAACTAGGATTTTATGCAGCAAAGCTAAAAATAAAATATTAAGACAACATTTACAAAAGAGACATGCAAATTAGAAACTTGTACTGTGGAATATATTCTCTATTGATCTCCTTATATCCAAATATTATTTCCAGGGAGGAGAAAGAATAAAGCTACTTAATTATTGCTTTAATTTCATGCATTTGCTCTTTGCTACTGTCTGTATCTGAGAACGCCATTCCCAGATCTGATGCTCAGTTGTCTGCAAACAAGTAAAGCAAGAACCAGGTGGAAATGTTTCTCCCCACTTGACAACATTAACAAAAAGATTTAAAAATCCTCATCCATTTTCAACACCAAACTCCAGTGTGCCAATATGTCAAGTTACATCCTCATTCACACAGTTTTATAAAGAAAAATTACTTTCTAGTAACTTTTTAAGAGATAGTAATATAAGTAACTGTCATCCTAAAGTACCTTAATTATTTTGACAAAGAACTCACACATCTCCCAAAAACCAAAATTATTTTCTTTTTTTCATTCAGGTTTTTTTGTTTATTTGAGAGACACAGAGACAACATGAGCAGGTAAGGGGCAGAGAGAGAGGGAGAGAGAATCCCAAGCAGACTCTGCACTGTCAGTGCAGAGCCCAATGCAGGGTTTGAACTCATGAACTGTGAGATCATGACCTGAGTCGAAACCAAGTGTCTGCCGCTTAACCGACTGAGCCACCTAGGCACCCCCAAAATTATTTTTTTTTCAATATATGAAGTTTATTGTCAAATTGGTTTCCATACAACACCCAGTGCTCATCCCAAAAGGTGCCCTCCTCAATACCCATCACCCAACCTCCCCTCCCTCCCACCTCCCATCAACCCTCAGTTTGTTCTCAGTTTTTAAGAGTCTCTTATGCTTTTGTTCTCTCCCACTCTAACCTCCTCCAAAATTATCTTCTAATGGACCAAAGACTTAAATGAAAAACTGAAGGTATAAAAACACAAATGAGGGGTGTCCCCCTGGCTGGCTCAGTCAGTAAAGCATGCAATTCCTGATCTCAGAATTATGAGTTCAAGCCCCACACTGGGCATGGAACCTACATAAAAAATAAACTAAGGGGTGCCTGAGTTGCTCAGTTGGTTAAATGTCCAACTTTTGGTTTCGGCTCAGGTAGTGATCTCATGGTTTTGAGTTCCAGCCCCACTGTGGGCTCTGTGCTGACAGCTCAGAGCCTGAAGCCTGCTTCAGATTCTGTGTCTCCCTCTCTCTCTCTACCCTTCCCCCATTCGCACTCTCTCTCAAAATAAACATTAAAAAAAACCACACACACATATGAAAACACAGGAATTTTCTTCTAAAGTTAGGGGTGGGGAAGACCTTGCCAAACATAACAATACAGTCAGAAAACCACAAAGGACAAAATAATAGATTTGAATAAATAAAAATATAAAACTTCTGCACATGAAAATAGCATAAACAAAATAAAAATGCATGGCAAATTGTGAAAAATATTTGTAACAAATGCAAAGATCTAATGACATTAATGTTTTAAAAAATTCAAAGTAATAAGAAAACCTCCCTGCCAAAAAGTGAGTAAAATAAACCATCCACAAAAACAGGCAAAAAGCTAATAATCAAATATTTTTAAAAATATATAAACCAATGAGACTGTGGTAAAATGGTACAAACTTTCTGAAAAGTAATTTGGCAAAGTAAACCATAATAATTTAAAACTGCATACATCCTAGGGGCACCAAAGTGGCTTAGTCAGTTAAACGACTGACTCTTGATTTCAGCTCAGGTCATGATCTCATGGTTAGCCTCACACCAGGCTCTATGCTGATGGTGCAAACCCTGCTGGGATTCTCTCTCTCCCTCTCTCTGCCCCTTCTCACAAACATGTGTTCACTCTCTCTCTCTCTCTCTCAAAATAAATATTTAAAAAAAAAAACAAAAAACCTGTATACATCCTTGATATTTCTGGATTTGCTTTTTAATTAAATGATTTACAGTATGTGCATTACAGGGATGATCACTGGATCTCTTTCATAAGTAAAAATTTTTTTTAAATATAAGTCTTTGAAACAGTGAATTGGATGCATATAGTAAGACATATCCACATAGCAAAATACCATCACAGCTTTCATTTATAAATAATGAGACAGACCTACAACTATAGTCATGGAAAAATGTACTTGACTATAGCATTAAGACAAAAAAAAACAGGTTATAAAATAGCATGTGTAGTATGATCTTATTTTTTGTAAAAACACACACATTTATATACATATACAAAAAACATATACTTGCTATTTATTTTTACAACAGTGTAGAACTATATATCGAAACATTAATAGAAACTATTAACGAGTGCTCAGTGCTGGGATTATAGGGTTTTAAAAAATTGTTATTTTCTAATCTATCTGCAAGGATCACAGACTATTTATGTGATTATTTAAAAGTTAAAAAGAGGGGCGCCTGGGTGGCACAGTCGGTTAAGCGTCCGACTTCAGCCAGGTCACGATCTCGCAGTCCGGAGTTCGAGCCCCGCGTCGGGCTCTGGGCTGATGGCTCAGAGCCTGGAGCCTGTTTCCGATTCTGTGTCTCCCTCTCTCTCTGCCCCTCCCCTGTTCATGCTCTGTCTCTCTCTGTCCCAAAAATAAATAAACGTTGAAAAAAAAAAAAAAGTTAAAAAGAAAAAATTTATAAGAAAAAAATTCAAACAGCACTAGTCTTCATTATCCAAGAAATCAGTGCTTTCAATCAACATAACCCAGTTACCTAGAGGAGCAGAATCAATTTTTTTCCAAGGGTTGAGGTATGTTTTTTTTTCTTTCCAATCAGAATATTCCTGACAACTGTCACTGGGCTGGTCCCATGGCAATTCTAAAAAAGAAACAAGTCCCAGTTTTCTTAGTGTTCATGTCATTATATAGTAAAGATTTTAAAGGAAAATAATCAGTGATACAAATCCATTAAATGTTTCCTCCAAATTAATTCAATATGGTTTTCAAACTAAGAATGCTAACTCATAGAAATTTTAGAGGCACCTCAAAGACAGAAGAACTACTTCTGCCCTACTCTTTGCAAAATTATTCACATGAATTTTTTTTAATTTTTTTTCAACGTTTTTATTTATTTTTGGGACAGAGAGAGACAGAGCATGAACGGGGGAGGGGCAGAGAGGGAGGGAGACACAGAATCGGAAACAGGCTCCAGGCTCCGAGCCATCAGCCCAGAGCCTGACGCGGGGCTCGAACTCACGGACCGCGAGATCGTGACCTGGCTGAAGTCGGACGCTTAACCGACTGCGCCACCCAGGCGCCCCATTCACATGAATTTTAAAAGAGGTTGCTATCGTGATATTTCATTTAGTAGCTCTTCATAAAACTGATTTTTAAAAAGCTTTGACATTAGAAGTTCCAACTTAGTTATAAATAAGTTTACTATCAAAATACTATCACATAAATATGGATTCCCCTGGTTTGTTTTATTTATTTTTGTACAACAAATCTGGCTTTCCATAGACAGGAGTTTCATCATGATTAAAAAGCTCTTGGGGGGCGCCTGGGTGGCGCAGTCGGTTAAGCGTCCGACTTCAGCCAGGTCACGATCTGGCAGTCCGTGAGTTCGAGCCCCGCGTCGGGCTCTGGGCTGATGGCTCAGAGCCTGGAGCCTGTTTCCGATTCTGTGTCTCCCTCTCCCTCTGCCCCTCCCCCATTCATGCTCTGTCTCTCTCTGTCCCAAAAATAAATAAATGTTGAAAAAAAAAACTTTAAAAAAAAAAAAAAAAAAGCTCTTACCTCCAGCCAACATTGCTGTAAGTACTATTCCACAGGACCAAACATCAACTGGTTCTGCATGAAATTCTTTTCTCTTTAGAAGTTCTGGAGCAACATAAGGTAAAGTGCCACACATCTTGTTCAATAAACGCTCACGATTATTATGCCGAAACACTGTTGCCAAGCCAAAGTCAGAGATCTTGAGGTTATCTAAACCAAAGGAAAAATGAATGGCACTTAATAAAGATGTTTTGTAAATAGATATACTTAAAGGAATTAAGTATTACTGGAAAATCACTGGTGTTACTTCAAGTTTGTAGAACTTTTCTACCTTAAAATGACAAAAAAGACATTTTAAAAGAAATAAAAGACATTTTCACCTAGCTAAACCTAGAAAAAGTCCTCAGAGCTTCTATTAACTAAAGAAAAATCATCAATACACAAAACAGTTTGGACCAGGTTAAAGACAATGGAGTCAAAAGGGGCTGTCCTTCTGTAAAAAGGGCACTATAGTCTTAGGCTGAAAGCACAGCCAAGTCCTTCATCAACTTGTACAAAGGGCTGGAAGGAGACATCAATAACAAACCAGGTACAACTTTCTCAGCAGCAAACAAACCCACAGAGCAGGAAGAAAATATGTAAAGACATACCAAAACTAAAGATCCACAAACAGTTAAAATTTCGTGTCAAAGTGGCTAACTTTAGAAAAGGAGGAGGAACTACGCACAGAAAATAAACCAGAAAGGCAAATTTCCTCTAACTTCATCTTTAACACACACAAACTACAAGCAGAACTTTCAACTTACCCTGTGCTTAGTGAATATCCACCACAACTGACTGATGCTATGCTAGCCAATGCAGGTAAGTGAATTACTAAAGAAGATTAACAACAGACAACTGTTGGGAAAGTTATAAAAACATAGGATATTACTAGATCTTATAGCAAGGGAATCTAACCTAATCTTAGGAGTGAGAGAAGACCCCCTATTATCAAGGTGTCAAATGGTATAACCTTTTTAGAGGGCAATCTATCAAAAGATGTCAAAATTGAAATATTCACTCTTTAAACTAGCAATTCCTGGGGCACCTCGGTGGCTCAGTCGGTTGAGTGTCTCACTTTGGCTGAGGTTATGATCTCACAGTTCAAAGTGGGTTCAAGCCCTATGTCAGGCTCTGTGCTGACAGCTTGGAGCTTTGAGCCTGCTTTAGATTCTGTGTCTCCCTCTCTCTCACTGCCCATCCCCTCTTGTGCGGTCTCTCAATCTCAAAAATAAATAAACATTAAAAAAGAATTTTAAACTAGCAATTCCCATTTCCAGGAACACAAACACAGAAATAATCCCCCAAATTCACAAACACAAGGATATTCCTAGCAGTATTATCTGTAAATAGCTTAAATATCCAATAAAGAAATGGTAAAATCTTGTTACACATGTATGGAAGGAAAACTATGTAGGTAAGTTGTTTAAAAAAAGAAAAGGTCTATCTATAGTTCTGACACGGAATAGGGTATGCGTGGAAAAAAAAGGACAAGGGCCATAGCAAATATCCATTATAACATGACCCAAGTTTTATACAGGGACTGCGCAAAACTTTAGAACAGACATCACTGTTCCATTTTCTAAGCTAGAAACAACTTAAATGTCCTAAAATAGGGGACTGATTCTTTAAAATCAGGTATATATATATATCCATACAATATGATATATAATCCATTGATGTTTACCTGTATTTGAATTGGGAGGTAGCTACTGTAATTATCCTTTTAATAGCCATACATGACACAATCTTGACAAACCACTGAGAGTTAGAGTGCCAAGTTACTTCTATGTTACTAATCACTGAAAATACTAATGGATGACTGCAGCATTCCTCAGATTTTATTGTTTCCTTATGTCTGCAACATAACACTCAGGTTAGAGAACTGCATGTAATCAATTCTAAATTGAGGAGTGTGGTTATCTCTGAGAAAAAGAAAAGGGAATACATTTGAGAAGGCATACACAGGACTTGGACTATATTAGTAACATTATCTTTATTTATTTTTAAAAAATTTTTCTTTTTTAACGTTTATTTATTTTTGAGACAGAGAGAGACAGAGCATGAACGGGGGAGGGTCAGAGAGAGGGAGACACAGAATCTGAAACAGGCTCCAGGCTCTGAGCCGTCAGCACAGAGCCCGACGCGGGGCTCAAACTCACGGACGGCGAGATCATGACCTGAGCCGAAGTCGGACGCTCAACCGACTGAGCCACCGAGGTGCCCCAGTAACATTATCTTTTTAAAAAAAGATTATTGGGGCGCCTGGATGGCGCAGTCGGTTAAGTGTCCGACTTCAGCCAGGTCACGATCTCGCGGTCCATGAGTTCGAGCCCCGCGTCGGGCTCTGGGCTGATGGCTCAGAGCCTGGAGCCTGTTTCCGATTCTGTGTCTCCCTCTCTCTCTGCCCCTCCCCCGTTCATGCTCTGTCTCTCTCTGTCCCCCAAAAAATAAATAAACATTGAAAAAAAAAATTTTTTTTAAATAAAAAAAAATAAAAAAAAAATAAAAAAGATGATTAAATATTGAATAGAAACAAAAGAATGTTTACAGAATATGCAGGATGTGAGCATATCCCATTTACCCAATACTCAATTTAAGAACTTTCATATCTCCTTTGAAATCCCCTGTAATTAATTGGGGTGCCTGGGTGGCTCAGTCGGTTAAGCGTCCAACTTCGGCTCAGGTCATGATCTCGTGGTTTGGGAATTCGAGCCCAGCGTTGGGCTCTGTGCTGACAGCTCAGAGCCTGGAGCTTACTTTGGATTCTGTGTCTCCTTCTCTCTCTGCCCCTCCCCCACTTGTGCTCTGTCTCTATCAAAAATAAATAAATGTAAAAAAAAAAAAAAAAATTTGAAATGCCCTGTAATTACTTCCCTCAATTTCTTTCTTTCTCTACCTTCTCATAAGTAACCACCATTCTGATTTTGGTTTTAATATGCTTTTTTCCTGTAATTTTTCCCATATTTGTTTATTCTCAAATAATATGTTTTATTTTACATATTTTTGAACTTCCTATAAATAGAATCATACTGGTATAAATACTTCTATGAAACTTATATCCATGTCATTACTTGTACCTATAAATTATCCATTTCATAATTTATCTATTCTATTGTTGACAGATATTTAGGTTGTTTCCAGTTTTTTTGCTATTATAAACACCACTGCTTCGAGTGGTATACATATGTATAATGTTTAATTTTTGAAACCAAGTTGTTACGCAGGTGGTTGCTGTATTTTTATCTTATTATAATATGTATTATATGTTTTATATAATTTTTTATGTGCTTGAATTTATTTAAGTAAGCTCTATGCCCAATGTGAGGCTTGAATTCATCACTCTACAATCAAAAGTCACATGCTCTACTGACTGAGCCAGCCAGATGGGCCCCATGCCTGAATTTTTTTTAAGTTTTCATTAAAAGTAAAGATTTTTACACTATAAATACAATGGAAAAGGCTGAAAAATAAAGTCCACATGCATGTTAAAAAAGCATATATCTTATGATCTAACTTACGTTAATACATATATGGGTAAAGATATAGATGTCTCCTTTATCCTTACAACCCAAATAGATTCTTACTATCACCATTTTATAAGGAAGGAAAGTGGGGCAGAGAGAAGGCAAGCAACTTACCTAAGGCCATACACCTACTAGGAGGTGGCCTAGATTAACCCTACGTTCAAATGACTGTAAATCTCAAGCTGTTAAAAATATGCTATACTGCTTGTCACAGGTAGACACACAATTCTTCTTTCCCAGAGTGTTTTATTTAGCTAGAAACCTACATTTATTCAAAAAAGGACTTAATTTGTAAATGAAGAAGGGGAGGAATTGACTGTAATACCATCAAGGCTATTAGCATTCAAAAAGTAATGAAAATAGAATGATAACTGGAAGTTAAAGGAATTCTCCAGCATCTGAGACAAAACTTGGGAGAGAGGTACTGCCTGGGGCCTGGTCACAGAGAGTAAAAAAGCGGGGAGTGGACAAAAGCTGAAGACAGTGCTGGTGTGCCATTGCTGATCTGGGAGAACAGACTGGGTAGCTGGGCAGCACCATTTTCACCGATCCCGCGCATACGCACCTAGGAGCGTGCAACAATGCACCCCAGTAGGCTAGCAGCGCCATCTAGTGGAGATCGGAGCTGATACACTGAGCCCCGCCCAACTGGGCCAACTTCATTCTTCAAGAACAAAAGTCTCACAGCTGGCTTAGTTTATGGAGTATAAAGAGCTATATAGACTGACTTCTAGGGGAAAATGAAGCAATTTCAGTCCTACTTCAATCTGTTAGTAGGTTCATCTATTCAATTTTCTTTCTTTTTCTTTTTTTCTCTTTTACACTTCTTTTCTTTTTCTTGAATACAGAAAGAGAAAAAATTCATTTTTATTTTCAAATTTATTAAAAATATTTTTAATTCTTATTACTATAGTTTTTGCTTTTGTGTAAATTTTTTCATATTCTATTTTACTTCCATCATTTTATTTTAATCTACTTCAGTGTATTCACCTTTTCAAATTTTCAAACAATTTCCTTTTTCTCTTTTTCGTGAATGCAGAAAGAGAAAAACTTCATTTTTACTTTCAATTTCTATCAAAAATAGATTTTTAAAAATTTTTTACTTCATTTTTCACTTTTATGTAAATTATTTCAAATTCTATTTTACTTCCATCATTTTATTTTAGTCTACCACAGTGTATTCACTTGTTCAAACTTTTAAATGATTTCCTTTTTTTCCTCTTTTTCCTCTTTTTCGTTTCTTTTCTTTTTCTTGAATACAGAAAGACAAATTTCATTTTGTTTTTAATTTTTATTAAAAATATTTTTCTTTAATTTTTTTCTACTATATTCTTTACTTTTGTGTATATTTTTCAAATTCTGTTTTACTCCCCTCATCTCATTTTAGTCTACTTCAGTGTATTCTTTTCAAATTTTCAAACGATTTCCTTTTCTCCCCCCCCTCTTTTTTTCTGTAATCTGTCAAACCACTTTCAACACCCAACTAAAACACACCTAGGATCTAGCATCATTTATTCAATTTTTGTTTCTGTGCGTGTTTTTAATTTTTTAATTTTAACATTTTTTAATTTCAATTTTTCTACCTCATTAATTCATTTTCCGCCTTCAAAATGACAAAAGGAAGGAATTCACCCCAAAAGAAAGAGCACAAAGAAACGACAGCCAGGGATTTAACCAACACCGATATAAGCAAGATGTTTGAACCAGAATTTAGAATCACCATAATAAGAATACTAGCTGGAGTCAAAAATAGATTAGAATCCCTTTCTTTTTTTTTTTTTTAATTTTTTTTTTTCAACATTTATTTATTTTTGGGACAGAGAGAGACAGAGCATGAACGGCGGAGGGGCAGAGAGAGAGGGAGACACAGAATCGGAAACAGGCTCCAGGCTCTGAGCCATCAGCCCAGAGCCCGACGCGGGGCTCGAACTCATGGACTGTGAGATCGTGACCTGGCTGAAGTCGGATGCTTAACCGACTGCGCCACCCAGGCGCCCCTAGAATCCCTTTCTGCAGAGATAAAAGAAGTAAAAATAGCCAGAATGAAATTAAAAATGCTACAACTGAGCTGCAATCACGGATGGATGCAGCTGCGGCAAGGATGGATGAGGCAGAACAGAGAATCAGCAATATAGAGGACAAACTTATAGAGAATAATGAAGCAGAAAAAAAGAGGGAGACTAAGGTAAAAGAGCACGATTTAAGAATTAGAGATATCAGTGACTCATTAAAAAGGAACAACATCAGAATCATAGGGGTCCCAGAGAAGGAAGAGAGAGAAATAGGGGTAGAAGGGTTATGTGAGCAAATCACAGTGGAAAACTTTCCTAACCTGGGGAAAGACACAGACATCAAAATCCAGGAAGCACAGAGGACCCCCATTAGATTCAACAAAAACCGACCATCAACAAGGCATATCATAGTCAAATTCACAAAATACTCTGGCAAGGAGAGAATCGTGAAAGCAGCAAGGGAAAAAAAGTCCCTAACCTACAAAGACAGACAGATCAGGTTTGCAGCAGACCTATCCACAGAAACTTGGCAGGCCAGAAAGGAGTGGCAGGATATATTCAGTGTGCTGAATCATAAAAATATGCAGCCAAGAATTCTTTATCTAGCAAGGCTGTCATTCAAAATAGAAGGAGAGATAAAAAGTTTCCCAGACAAACAAAAATTAAAGGTGTTTGTGACCACTAAACCAGCCCTTCAAGAAATTTTAAGGGGGACTCTCTGAGGGGAGAAAAGAAAGCAACAAAGATTAGAAAGGACCAGAGAACACCACCAGAAACTCCAACTCTACAAGCATCATCATGGCAATAAATTCATCTTTCAGTACTCACTCTAAACGTCAATGGACTCAATGCTCCAATCAAAAGACATAGGGTAACAGAATGGATAAGAAAAGAAGATCCATCTATATGCTGTTTACAAGAGACCCACTTTAGACCTAAAGACACCTTCAGATTGAAAATAAGGGGATGGAGAACCATCTGTCACGCTAATGGTCAACAAAAGAAAGCCGGAGTAACCATACTTCTATCAAACAATCTGGACTTTAAAATAAAGGCTGTATCAAGAGATGCAGAAGGGCATTATATCACAATCAAGGGGTCTATCCACCAGGAAGAACTAACAATTATGCACCAAATGTGAAAGCACCCAAATATATAAATCAATTAATCACAAACATAAACTCATCGATAGTAATACCATAATAGTAGGAGACTTCAACACCCCATTCACAGCAATGAACAGATCATCTCATCAAAAAATCAACAAGGAAACAATGGCTTTGAATGACACACTGGACCAGATGGACTTAACAGATATATTCAGAACATTTTATCCTAAAGCAGCAGAATATACATTCTTCTCCAGTGCACATGGAACATTCTCCAGAATAGACCATATACTGGGACACAAATCAGCCCTAAGTAAATACAAAACGATTGAGTCATACCTTGCATATTTTCAGACCACAACGCTATGAAACTCGAAATCAACCACAAGAAAAATCTGGAAAGGTAACAAATACTTGGAGACTAAAGAACATCCTACTAAAGAATGAATGGGCTAACCAAGATAAAGAGGAAATTAAAGAGTACATGGAAGTCGATGAAAATGGTAACACCACAACCCAAAACCTCTGGGATGCAGCAAAGGCAGTCATAAGAGGAAAGTATATAGCAATCCAGGCCTTCCTAAAGAAAGAAGAAAGATCTCAGATACACAACCTAACCTTATGTTTTAAGGAGCTGGAAAAAGAATAGCAAATAAAACCCAAAACCAGCAGAAGACAGGAAACAATAAAGTTTATAGCAGAAATGAATGCTATCGAAACCAAAAAAACAGTAGAACAGATCAATGAAACCAGAAGCTGGTTCTTTGAAAGAATTAACAAAATTGATTAACCACTAGCCAGTTTGATCAAAAAGAAAAAGGAAAGGACCCAAATAAATAAAATCAAGAATGAAAGAGGAGAGATCACAACCAACACAGCAGAAATAAAAACAATAATAAGAGAATATTAAGAGCAATTATATGCCAATAAAATGGGCAATCTGGAAGAAACAAATTCCTAGAAACATATACACTACCAAAACTGAAACAGGAAGAAATAGAAAATTTGAACACACCCATAACCAGTAAGGAAATCGAATTAGTAATCTAAAATCTGCCAAAAAACAAGAGTCCAGGGCCAGATGGCTTTCCAGGGGAATTCTACCAAACATTTAAGGAAGAGTTAACACTTATTCTCTTGAAGCTGTTCCAAAAAATAGAAATGGAAGGAAAACTTCCAAACTTTCTATGAAGCCAGCATTACCTTGATTCCAAAACCAGACAGAGACCCCACTAAAAAGGAGAACTACAGACCAATTTCCCTGATGTACATGGAAGCAAAAATACTCAACAAGATATTAGGCAACCGGCTCCAACAATACATTAAAAAAATTATTCACCACGCCCAAATGGGATTTATACCTGGAATGCAGGGCTGGTTCAATATCTGCAAAAACAATTAACGTGATTCATCACATAAATAAAAGAAAGGACAAGAACCATAGGATCCTCTCAATAGATGCAGAGAAAGCATTTGACAAAATACAGCATCCTTTCTTGATAAAAACCCTCAAGAAAGTAGGGATAGAAGGAGCATACCTTGAGATCATAAAAGCCATATATGAACAACCCAATGCTAATATTCTCAATGGGGAAAAACTGACAGCTTTCCCCCTAAGGTCACGAACAAGACCAGGATGTCGACTCTCGCCACTGTTATTCAACATAGTATTGGAAGTTTTAGCCTCTGCAGTCAGACAACACAAAGAAATAAAACGCATCCAAATCAGCCAGGAGGAGGTCAAACTTTCACTCTTCACAGATGACATGATACTCTATATGGAAAACCTAAAAGATTCCACCAAAAAACTGCTAGAATTGATTCATGAATTCAGCAAAGTTGCAGAATATAAAATCAACACACAGAAATCGGGTGCATTCCTATACACCAACAATGAAGCAACAGAAAGAGAAATCAAGGAATCAATCCCATTTACAGTTGCACCAAAAACCATAAAATATCTAGGAATAAATCTAACCAAAGAGGTGAAAAATCTATATGCTGAAAACTATAGAAAGCTTATGAAAGAAATTGAAGAAGACACAAAAAAATGGAAAAAGATTCCATGCTCCTGGATAGGAAGAACAAATGTTGTTAAAATGTCGATACCCAAAGCAATCTACATATTCAATGCAATCCCTATCAAAATAACACCAGCATTCTTCACAGAGCTGGAATAATCCTAAAATTTGTATGGAACCAGAAAAGACCCCGAATAGCCAAAGCAATCCTGAAAAAGAAAACCAAAGCAGGAGGCATCACAATCCCAGACTTAAAGCTATACTACAAAGCTGTAATCATCAAGACAGTATGGTACTGGCACAAGAACAGACACTCAGATCAATGGAACAGAATAGAGAACCCAGAAAGGGACCCACAAACGTATGGCCACCTAATCTTTGACAAAGCAGGAAAGAATATCCAATGGAATCAAGACAGTCTCTTCCGCAAGTGGTGCTGGGAAAACTGGACAGCGACATGCAAAAGAATGAACCTGGACCACTTTCTTACACCATACGCAAAAATAAACTCAAAATGGATGAAAGACCTCAATGTAAGACAGGAAGCCATCAAAATCCTTGAGGAGAAAGCAGGAAAAAACCTCTTTGATCTTGGCTGCAGCAACTTCTTACTCAACACGTCTCCTTAAGCAAGGGAAACAAAAACAAAAATGAACTACTGGGACCTCATCAAAATAAAAAGCTTCTGCACAGTGAAGAAAACAATCAGCAAAACTAAAAGGCAACCGACAGAATGGGAGAAGATTTTTGCAAATGACATATCAGATAAAGGTTTAGTATCCAAAATCTATAAAGAACTTATCAAACTCAACACCCAAAAAACAAATAATCCAGTGAAGACATGGGCAAAAGACATGAATACACTCCTCCAAAGACGACATTCAAATGGCCAACTGTCACATAAAAAAATGCTCAACATCACTCATCATCAGGGAAATACAAATCAAGACCACAATGAGATACCACCTTACACCTGTCAGAAAGGCTAACATTAACAATTCAAGCAACAACAGATGTTGGTGAGGATGCATAGAAAAAGGATCTCTTTTGCATTGTTGGTGGGAATGCAAGCTGATGCAGCCAGTCTGGAAAACAGTATGGAGATTCCTCAAAAAACTAAAAATAGAACTACCTTATGACCCAGCAATTGCACTACTAGGCATTTATCCACAGGATACAAGTGTGCTGTTTTGAAGGGACATATGCACCCCCATGTTTATAATAGCACTATCAACAATAGCCAAAGTATGGAAAGAGCCCAAATGTCCATCGATGGATGAATGCATAAAGAAAATGTGGTGTATATATATATATATATATATATATATACACAATGGAGTATTACTCAGCAATCAAAAAGAATGAAATCCTGCCATTTGCAATTACGTGGGTGGAACTGGAGGGTATTATGCTAAGTGAAATTAGAGAAAGACAAATATCATATGACTTCACTCATATGAGGACTTTAAGACAGAGAACAGATGAATATCAGGAAAGGGAAACAAAAATAATATAAAAACAGGGAGGATGACAAAACAGAAGAGACTCATAAATATGGAGAACAAAGTGAGGGTTACTGGAGGGGTTGTGGGAGGGGAGATGGGCTAAATGGGTAAGGGGCACTAAGGAATCTACTCCTGAAATTATTGTTGCACTATATGCTAACTAATTTGGATGTAAATTTAAAAAATAAAAAATAAAATTTAAAAAAAAAATAAATAAATAAAGGAATTCTCCAGCTGTGCTCTCATTTCTTGGGACTCATCAATCAACGATTCTGTTCCTTTTTTCCCATACACCAAATTCTCGAAATGTCTAAATGTTTGCTATGTGCCTTAAGAAGCTACTTGCAAAAGGCTAAATAACCAAAGGAGGATCTTAGGTAGCTAGGTAGGTGGGTTAATAAAAGGATATCAAAAAGATATTCACCAAAACTTAACAGTGGTTATAACTGACTGATGGATTTCTGGTGATTTTTTACCTTTTTCTTTATGTTTTTCATCTTACTTCATGATTAACTTTTATCTTTATAAAGAAAAACACCCAATATTTTTAGCTTGGAAACAAAGCTTTCCTATTCCAAATATTTACATCTCCATTACTTATTAAATAAACTGGCTTTTCTTAGCTTATCTCCTTGTATGAAGGTCAATTACAGAGTTCAGGAAAATGTTAGGAGGCTGAAAAGAAAGTACAGTGACTTGTGAACAACACTGCCAGCAATACTAAATGTCAGGGTTGGACAAGATCTTAAAAATACTTTGGTCCAACTAGCCAAGCAATGTTTAAATTCTCTTTATAATATTCCCTGATAATTAATAATCTAGTGTTTGACTCTCATGTTATAAACTTATTACATTCCAAAGCAACCTATTCAATTTTTGGATAGGTCCAATACAGGGTCCATGCTTGCACTAATCCACTGCTTCTGTATAGTTTTCACCAACGTGTTCAGAAAAACTGTATTTAACCACTAGTAACGTTCTCCTGGGCTCCTTCAATTATTCCTTATTTTACATAGTTTGTGCCCCTTCCACCAGTCTCATCACTGTCCTGTAAAAGCACTTCAGTGATCTACATACCTTTTACAGTAGTGTCCCAGAACACCCATTATTTCCAGTATGGCCTCACTGAAGCAGTGTTGGAATGGTATCTTCCTCATTCTCAATATCACCCTAGTTTTCTACTGACTACATCACACAGGTGACTAATACGAAATGTTACTTGGTAAAAGTCTTTTTTAACCTGCTTTTCTACCAAAGATAATGTGATTCAACTAAACTTAGTTACTTTTCAAAATCTAAATCCTGAACTTTAGATTTTTCTGTCCTGGAAAAGTTAAACCTGACCCACTTCTCTGGCCTGCTGTATCCATTCATTCAATATTTTTGAAAGCCTACTATTGGCCAGGCACTATTCTAATGTACTAAATAACCATTAAACAAAACAGACAAAAATCACTGCCTCATGCTACAGACATTTCTGTCATCTTTTTTGATCCTGACTTAATAAGCTAACACTTTCACTATCCATCTCTCTCAGTTTTCATGACATCCATAAAATATAGCTAAACTCCTTGCATCTCTATCCAAATAACAGATTAAAAAAAACAAACAAGGGCTCCTGGGTGGCTCAGTTGGTTAAGCGTCCAACTTCAGCTCAGGTCATGATCTCAGGGTTCATGAGTTAGAGTCTGCATTGGGTTCTACACTGATGAAAATGGATGCAGAAATTCTCAACAAAATACTAGCAAATTGAATCCAATAGTACATAGTTATTCTTGGACTAAAAGCATCCAATCAATGAATAGGATATACCATATTTGCAATCAATGAACATGATATACCATATTAATAAAAGAAAGGATAAGAACCATACGATCCTCTCAGTAGATGACAGAAAAAGCATTTCACAACATACAGCATCCATTCTTGATAAAAACCCTCAATAGGGGCACCTGGGTGGCTCAGTTGGCTGAGCAACTGACTTGATTTTGACCCAGGTCATGATCCCAGGGTTGTGGGATCAAGCCCCGTGTTGGGTTTTCTTGATAAAAACCCTCAATAGGGGCACCTGGGTGGCTCAGTTGGCTGAGCAACTGACTTGATTTTGACCCAGGTCATGATCCCAGGGTTGTGGGATCAAGCCCCGTGTTGGGTTTTATGCTGAGCATGGAGCCTACTTAAGATTCTCTCCCTCCCTCTGCCTCTCTCCCCTACTCGAGTTCTCTATCTAAAAAAACAAACAAGAAAACCCTTAAGAGGGGCGCCTGGGTGGCTCAGTCAGCTAAGCATCTGACTTCGGCTCAGGTCATGATCTCCGAGTTCATGAGTTCAAGCCCTGCATCAGGCTCTCTGCTGCCAGCACAGAGCCCACTTTGGATCCTCTGTCCCCCATTCCCTCTGCCCCTCCCCCACTTGCACTCGCTCTTTGTCTCTCGTTCTCAAAAATAAACACTTAAAAAAAAAACACAAAACCTCAGTGAAGTAGGGATAGAGGGAACATACCTCAACATCATAAAAACCATACATGAAAGACCCACAGCCAATATAATCCTCAGTGGGGAAAAACTGAGAGCTTTCTTCCTAAGATCAGGAACAAGACAAGGATGTCTACTATCTCCATTGTTATTTAACATAATACAAGAAATCCTAGCTTCAGCAATCAGACAACAAAAAGAAATAATAGGCATCCAAATCAGCAAGGAAGAAGTCAAACTTTCACTATTTGCAGATGACATGATATTCTATGTAGAAACCCGAATGATGCCACTGAAAAATTGTTAGAACTGACACATGGATTCAGTAAAGTTGCAGGATACAAAATCAACGTACAGAAATCTGATACATTTCTATACACCAATAAAGAAGCAACAGAAAGAGGAATCAAGAAATCAATCCCATTTACAATTGCACCAAAACCCATAAGAATACACCTAACCAAAGAGGTAAAAGATCTGTACACTGAAAACTACAGAACACATATGAAATAAACTGAAGATGACACAAAGAAACAGAAAAACATTACATGCTCATGGATTGGAAGAACAAATATTCTTTGCAGAGCTACAGCAAACAATCCTAAAACCACAAACAACCCCAAATAGCCAAAGCAATGTTGAAAAAGAAAAGCAAAGCTGGAGACATCACAATTCTGGACTTCAAGTTATATTACAAAGCTGTAATCATTAAGACTGAATGGTACTGGCACAAAAACAGACACATGGATCAATGGAACAGAACAGATAACCCAGAAATAGACCCACAACTATACGGTCAACTAATCTTCAACAAAGCAGAAAAGAACATCCAGTGAAAAAAGATGGTCTCTTCAACAAATGATATTGGGAAAACGGGACAGCAACCTGTAGAAGAATGAACCTGGACTACTTTCTTACATCATATACAAAAATAAATTCAAAATGGATCAAAGACCTAAATGTGAGACAGGAAACCATCAAAATCCTAGAGGAGAACACAGGCAACAACCTCTTTGATTTCAGTCATAACAACCTCTTATGAGACACATCACCAGAGGCAACGGAAACAAAAGCAAACATGAATTACTGAGACTTCATCAAGATAAACAGTTTCTGCACAGAAAATAAATTGTTTCTGCACAGAAAATAAATTGTTTCTGCACAGAAAAAAATCAACAAAACTAAAAGACAACCTTTGGAATGGGAGAAGATATTTCCAAATGACATATCTGATAAAGGGTTATTAATAACATCCAAAATCTATAAAGAACTTTTCAAACTTGGGCCTCAGTCAGTTGAGCATCTATCTGACTCTTGATTTTGGCTCAGGTCATGATCTCATGGTTTGTGAGATCAAGCCCTACTGTAAGTGCAGGGCCTGCTTGGGATTCTCTCCCTCTCTCTCTCTCTGCCCTTCCCCTGATCACTCAAGCTCTCTCTCAAAATAAATACATAAACATTAAAAAAAAAAAAAAAAAAAAAGAGCTTACCAAACTCAACACTCAAAAATCAAATAATCCAGCTAAGAAATAGGCAGAAGCCATGAACAGACATTTCTCCAAAGAAGACATACAGATGGCTAACAAACATGAAACGATACTCAACATCACTCATCATCAGGAAAATAGAAATCAGAGCTGCAATGAGATATCACCTCACACCTGTCAGAATGGCTAAAATGAACAACACAGGAAATAACAGATGTTGGCCAGGATGAAGAGAAAGAGAAACCTTCTTACACTGTGGGTGGGAATGTAAACTAGTGCAGCCACTCTAGAAAACAGTATGGCGGTTCCTCAAAAAGTTCAAAAAAGAACTACCCTATGATCCAGCAACTGCACTACTAGGTATTTACCCTAAGGATACAAAAACACTGATTCGAAGGGACACATGCACCCTGATGTTTATAGCAGCATCTTCAACAATAGCCAAGATATGGAAACAGCCCAAGTGTTCATCAACAGATGAATGAATAAAGTTGTGGTATACATATACACTGGAATATTACTCGGCCATAAAAAAGAATCAATGTCAATCAATCTTCAATGACATGAATGGAACTAGAATGTATTATGCTAAGCAAAATAAGTCAATCAGAGAAAGACAAATACCATACGATTTCACTCATATGTGGACTTTAAGAAATGAATCAGATAAACATAAGGAAAAAAAAGAAGAGAGGCAAACCATAAAACAGACACTTAACCATACAAAACAAACTGAGGATTGCTGGAGGGGAGGTTGGGCTGTGAGATGGGTTAAATGGGTGATGGGTATTAAGGAAGGCACTTGTTATGATAAGCACTGGGGGTTGTATGTAAGTGATGAATCACTAAATTTTACTCCTGAAACTAATATTATACTATGTTAACTAACTGGAATTTAAATACAAACTTGAAAAAAAAAATTAACTAACTAACTAACTAGAACAAACAGGATAAGGCTATAGTCCAGGGTATTCCAACATAAACTTTCCTTTATTAATTCACTGAAGAGTTAAGACTATTCATACAGTTATTCATTTAGTGAGCTAACCCTGCATCTAGATTAGATTTCTCTATCTCATCTACAACTATATCAGGAAGGGCTTGTAAAATATACTGAGTGTCTCAAATTTCCTACACTTTTCAGATTTTTTGCCGTAAATTTTCAATAATGCAAAAGCTTCAACTCTGCCTTGTATAGATTAAAATAATTTAGGCAACAGTGACAAAATGCTATACCTACCCCTTTCATCCAATAGGAGATTTTCTGGCTTAATATCCCTGTGAGTTATCCCAATACCATGTAGATAAACCTAAAAGAGAAACAGAGAGAGGCATACTTTGGTAACTTACTTCATTCATATTAATTTTATGTAAAAGGAAAAGAAACAACTGTACTTACCACCCCTGCCATGAGTTGATGGAAGAACCTTTGAGCATCTTGTTCAGGCATGCCTATGTCTGGCTCTATAAGAATTAATAATGAAAGTTAGCCTGCCATGTAAACATAATCAGGCAGCAACCACAGTCTCCTAAATCAAAGCTTAGACATTTGTGATTGTATACTGACAAACAGAATCTTACGCTAGCAACTAAGACTCTAGTGTCCGTTAATTCACATGGTACTTAATTAACTCACATTCCCCATCTGTTATGTGGCAAAGATAAAATAACATCACAGGAAAACTACAGAGAGAAACTATTATCCAGACCAAGAATGCAAGCCATACCTTGAAAGCCTCTGATTATCTTACACTAATCATGATTTATTTGGTATCTTTCCAATTCTCCCCTAATTTCTTCTAAATGCTCTGACATTGTTTTCCTCATCGCTAAAATGTAATTGCCAAAGTATAAGCCTGGGCAAACATAAACTAATATCACCAAATATTGAACAACAAAATGAAACTTCATCTAATCCCTCATACTACAAAGCTATGAAAGTTCCTTTAGGAAATACAGTTTTATTAAAAAATTACAGTTTTATTAAAAAATGTTCTATTGTCAGTTTTCTTTTTATACTTTGATCTCTGTCTTTACCTCTTGATTTCTTTTACACTGAACTCTCTCCTGAGATACATACTGGAGATTCTAAATAATCAGTTTTTAACTGTGAAAACAATAGCTGTAGATAATAAATTTAGACCCACATAATATATTTTTACGTACTTCTCAGTGTTCTGAAACATCAAGCCTTTGAATCTACATAGAATGCTGAAAGTAGCGAGTACAGAATTTACTAAATATAGGTAAAGCAATTCTAAAAAGTTCTCAAGTTATTTCACTGAAACAAAAAAGAACAAATATAACAACATGCTATTATTTTGGCTCTGTAAATGTATGCAATGATTTCATGTAACTGGAATGTCTATAAAGAAAAATCACTGTATAGGTAAAACAATACTTCACCATGAGATTAGTTTATCATTCTTAAACTCTAGAAAACAGCAACCCTAACCAAAATCACATGTACAGTTTGGGAAAAAGGTTCTCCTTGATGAATCTATATATACTTTAATGTATTAACATAATTTGCAAAAACAAGAAAACTTACTGTAATTTCCTTGTTGCATAAGCAGTTCTGAGTGGACAATGACCAAATAGCAGATCCAAGATTAAAAAACAAATTTAGAAACTTAATTAGTAGAATAGATATCTTAAATCTTATTTCCATACCTATTCTGTCAAAAAGTTCTCCTCCACTACAGTACTCCAGAAATAGATACTGGATATTGCCTTCTCTCCTGTGGCCATAGAATTTCACTACATTCTCATGATTTAACATTTTATTGATACAGATCTCCTTCTTAATATTTTCTGGACAGTCTATGGCACGTTTCATGTCTACAATCTTGACTGCAACTGCTTCTTCAGTTCTTCTATTCACAGCAAGTTGAACTCTAAAAAGGAAAACGAAGACATGTGAATTCTATTTAAGACTTCAAAAGATTAAATACTGACTTATCCAACAATTTTACCTTCCTTACTTTCTCCACCCGGTAAAAGCCAAGAAAATGGTTTCTGCCATGTTCTTAACAGACAGTACTCCTTTCTGAAATGTGATGTATGATGGCTAATGCTCTACAGAAGTCATTATGTTGTGTATCCAAAGGTTATTTAATAAACGCTTGATAAAGTAAACTAAAACGGACTAACAGTAATTCTAGGCCACATCACATATACACATGCTCTATTTATTTGATTTTAATAACGTTACCTAATATTTATTAACCTCATGCTATATATGCTTGTGCTAACTGATCTAAGCACCTATGGGGTAGGTACTATTATTGTCATGGTAGACCTGAGGAAACAAGATACATTAAGGAGCTTGCCTAAGAACACAAAACAATGTGTTAGTATGTAACAGAGTGAAAATCTGAAACCAGGTAGTCTGACTCCAGAGTCTGTTCATTTGCTCATTTAACCACTATGCTTAAAACCCAGCAAGGAATATGTGGGAGGAGAACCTGACTTCACAGGTCTCTTCCACTTCTTTACAGAAAAAAAAATTTTTAAAAAGGAAGAAAAAAATTGATCCTTACAAAATTTCACGCGGCTTTAGTTCCCAAAGGTCTTAGATTTCAAATGCAAAGATCTGTTCTCTGAGATGCCACTGTATTATAATAAACAACTCCTGGTGTGCCTAGGTGGGTCAGTTGGTTGAGCATCTGACTTGATTTCCACTCAGGTCATGATCCCAGGGTCGTGAGATCGAGCCTCAAGTTTGGGTCCACACTGGGCATAGAGCCTGTGTAAGATTCTCTCTCTTTCTCTCTCTCTCTCTCTCTCTCTCTCTCTCTCCCCCCGCCCCCCCCCCCCCCCCGCCTCTCAACCATGCTCGCTCCCTGTCTAAATAAATAAATGAAAACAAAATAGAATACACAACTCCAAAACAACAAATCTGTACTCAAACAAGACAACAGACAGAAAACGAAAGCAAGCGTGAAGGCAAGGTAAAAGGACTCAAACTCACTCTCCATAGGCACCTTCTCCCAGGGTTTGCACCAAGTCCCAGTCTTCCACAAAGGGCACTGCCATGACTCCAGGATGGATCACGGCTGTAAAAGGCAGGAACCCGGAAAAGACGGGGCTGAGGATAAGCTTCAACCATCTGCCACGATCCCTCAACGTAACTAACAGTTTGGTTTCCCCCTCCGCCTCACCCGTATTTTACCCAAGGCTCTCAAGCACCAGCAAGTATGCTAAATTCTGGCATGTTGTGGTGTAATTCACACTCCCCACTCCCACGCGAACCGAAGCTACAACCGCCGCCCTCAGGCCTCCGAGGAAATGCAGCGGCTGTGCTGAGAGGCTGGGGGCACAAATGCTTTGGGGGGGGGGGGTGACTGGGGAAGGGAAGGGGTGAGACAGGTGAAGGGCTGCGGGCTACAGGACAGGGTTTCCCGACGACGCCTGCCGCCCCTCCTCCCCCCTTGCTCAGCTCCAATTCCCACCCCCACGCCATCCAGAAGGCCGGGAGGAGCCTGGGGCGGGGCCAAACTGCCCCAAGAAGCGGAAGGAAGGGCTAGCTGGCCCTCGAGACGGCTGGCGCCCAAACCTTTGTGGTCCCCAGCAGGCAGAGAGGTAGTCTCTCCAATCCCTCTACAACAGGGTACCCCTGGTCCCAAACTCCTCCAGTCTCAGAAACCGCCCCTCCGCGGGAATCTCTGATCCACTTCGCTTGTCACCCATAACTTTCTCTCGCCATGCCCCTCTCAACGAATGTAGACCCCCGAAGTCCTTTTCCAGACTCCTTTCCAACCCTACCGGCTGCCTCTCCTCACCAGGCCGTCCTTTGCCCGCCACCACAGGAATCCAAATGCGGCGCTTTTCCCGCCAAAACTTTCCCGGCGTCACGCTGTCGCAAACGCGCGCACCCTTGCCGTAAAGCAGGAGAGCGCGCGTCTCCTACTGAGGCTGCTGTGAAGAGTGGCCTCTTCGGGAGGCCGGTACCCAGAGGTTGACCCCGAGGCGTGAGCGGGCCAGGTCCGGGTTACTTTAGAGTCGAGAGGAGACCCAGGCTGGAGAGGTTTAAGAACAGCCGAGCGCATCAACGCGAAGAATCTCCCGGCCCCAGTGCATGCAGGGTGTCCGGTGCGTGGCCCGCAGTCGGGCCGTCCTCGCGCTCCTGGGCGGAGCCGAAGTCCCCTCGGAGACCTGCACACACGCTGGGAGTGCGGGTCCTCGAGTACCCTCCCCGCTGCTCTGGGCCTGCCAGCATTGTGCGGATAGTATTCAGAAGTGTTGCCTCGGAAACTTTAAGAAGGGGTACAGATCAAACTAGAGCCGAGAAGCTAGAACAGCCGTTTCGAACAGATCCCGTGAAGAATGAAAGAACTTTGTGGCGGGAGCGAGAAGCACAGACTGGCCGCGCTGCGGGGTGGGGGGTGGAAAGGCATCCCTCGGAAGCAAGCGACACTTTGTACTGTGAGGGCGTGTCAGGATAGCCAGTTTTGCCTTGTGTCTCCAGACTCCAAAACACGACTTTAGCCCAGCCTTTCTGAAGGAACAGCATCTCCATAGCCTTAATTCTTCTATCCTCTTTTTCATTCTGTGTAAAAAAGACAGCTGGAGGCAAAGGGACTGTTTTGCCTCGTTTTTTACGATGCGTTATTTTAAAAGCAGAGTAACCAGTTTAAATGGGAAAGAAAATTCTTGGGCTAGGGACTTGCTTGAGAACAAAATAATGTGGAAAAACCGTAAGTGTTCCCCCTCGACAGTAAACTAGACTGGGAACTCAAGGTGCAGGCAAGATAATCTCCATTAAATTCTCCAGTTCTTATAACTGGGCTACACACCTCGAGTATAAAGCTCTTGATTGTGATACTGGTAATACAGTAAAATGAGTGTACATGTTACCCAAAAAAAGCACACACATGTTTTAAAGCAAAGTCCGGGGACAGAAAAACAAGGCCACAGCACTTCAAAGTGCTTGTTGGAGTTTTTAACCATGACATCAACAGTTTAGGCTTCATGGAATAAAGTAAGTTTTCCAGGTCATTTACTCCATTTTTGCACTGTGCTATAAACAAAGAATATGAAGAAAGGAAGAGGGGGGCCTACACAGTTCCTGTGTCTGGATGGAATTAAGCTATCTTAGCCTGAAAAATGAATAAGGTATACAGGTTTCAGGCAGAATACCAGTTAAAGAATGTGAGAGAATCAGTGCACACAATAGCCTCTGTTCCCTTCTGAAACCTTACTACAATAAATATTAAAACAACGATTTAATAATAGTAAAGTTTACTATTTTAAAATAGTAAATTTGTAACAAAAGGCAATAACCCACAAGAATGGAGTATGAAAAACAAAATTTTGGAAATCGGGAAGTTTTTAGATGAATGATAAAGATGAATCTTAAAACCAGCAATAAGAAAAGCAACTTGATTTACATCACAGAACTCCCAAAAGGCTCAAGTTGGGTTAGTGACACCAGGTAACTGAACGTGGAGATGAAGGTGGGGCTAAACAGGGCAGGCTGAAAGACTAAGAAGCCAAAAGAATTGGATCCCGTCCCTCCTTATATACCCAAGGAACTGCTCCTCCCCAAAGCTGGTACAAAACTTGAGAGGGTAAACCCTATCCTAACTGGAGAGCATCAGGCACAGTTAAAAACTTGGGTACCTTACTGAAAACAAAGGTATTAAGTTTATGTACTGAACCTCAAAGCCTTCTTGCCCCACCTTACTCCCAGAAATCTGCCAGCTAGGCATCCCTAAGACATACAGGCCTTCAGGAGGGAATCTAACCTATCTAAAAGATCTAAAAATACCAGTATCAGGGATCTCCTATGTAACAATTATGTAACAATGTAATTCTGTTCCTGTGTATCAACGTGACAACTCAGCCAGATCACAGGAGAGCAGCTGACATTCAGTAAGCCCCACCCCATATAGACCTTCCAATCAGCTTTTTAGGGCCCCACTTCCTAAGAAGAGCAGACAACCAAGAATTTGAAAAGGCCTTTAATATGAAGGATATTAAAACAAAGGAATATTTTTTTTAAAAAGCTCTTGGACATAAAAAAAAAAAATAGTAACAGCAGAAAAAAAAAGGAAACTAAATAGAAAGGTTAGAAAAAAAAGTTTAGGAAATCTCCCAGAAAAAAAAATAAAGATAGGAAACCAAGAGTACATATAAGAGTATCAGGAGACTAGGGACACCTGGGTGGCTCAGCCAGTTAAGCATCCAACTTCGGCTCAGGTCACAATCTCACAGTTTGTGAGTCCAAGGCCCACTCTGGGCTCTCTGCTGTCAGCACAGGGCCCACTTCAGATCGTCTATCGTCTTCTCTCTCTCTCTGCCCCTCTCCCGCTCTCAAAAATAAACATTAAAAAATGCTAACTAACTTGGATGTAAATTAAAAAAAAAAAAAGAAGAGTATCAGAAGACTAACCCAGTAAGTCCAACATCCAAATAATTTTCAGAAAGAGAAAAGGAGTTGAGAGAATACACAAATAAGTAAATTTCTTAGAACTGAAGAACTTGACTTTCCATACTTAAAAGTTTAAAGTACCCAGCACAATGGATGACCCATCCCCAAGTGCATCATTGGGAAAATTCCAAAATATTACATAAAAAGAGAGGTTCCTAATAGGCCTGTGGTGGGAATTGGAGGGAATGGACACATACGAAAAAATTGAGAATCAGAATAGCATTGCATTTCTCAACAACATTTAGAAGACAGAAAACAATGAATGGCCTATGCCTTCAAAATAATTCTAAGGAGGGGCTCTTGGGTGGCTCAGTTGGCTGAGCATCTGACTCCCGGTTTCAGCTCAGGTCATGATCTCACAGTTCATGGGGTCCAGCCCCACGTCAGGCTCTGTGCTGATGGTGCAGAGCCTGCTTGGGATTCCCTTTCTCCCTCTCTCTCTGCCACCCCGCTTCTTGCTTGCTTGGCTCTCTCTCAAAGAAATAAACTTAAAAATTAAAAAAAATAATCATTCTAAGGAAAAGTTTTCCCCAACCTGGACCTCTGTACTTGCCCAATTGAGTGTGACAAGAAACATGCAAGATCTATCTCCCACACATTTTCTCAGGAAGGTAAATAGAGGTGATAATCAAGAAGGAAATAGGAGATTAACACAATATGGAGGACCTACCAACCCAACAGGCCTAAGACGTAAACCAATCCAAACCACAACATACCAAAACAGAAGACATCCCCAAGAATGAATACCTAACAAGCTTGAACATATTGAAAGGAAGCTGGCACAAATGAAGGAGAGCTCGGGGAGAAATTAGTGTCAAGTACAAAATACAAATGAGAAAAGCTTTTTTCTCCAAAAAAGTTATGCGGAAGGAAAAAAAAAAAAAGCCGTAAAAGCATATATACCACATGGCCTAGTTGTGAAAAAACATAAAGTAAAAACTATTGAGCTATTGTAAATCATAACTAAAATATAGAACTTTAAAATGGTAAGAATCTGTGTGTCCATGGGAATAGCACCCTCAATTTCCACACCACCAAGTCAACAAATGATACCTAAAATTGAAAAACCAACACACAGCAAACTAAAGCAAGTTATTTAATGATAGGGAGGTAAGTAATGTGAGAATCAGCAGAGTTGAAAGTGGGGTCTCTGGGAGGTGGAAAACAGTGTTGTTGCTTTTTTTATAACTATCTTTTTCTTACACTAGGTGCACTACAACCATGAAAGGTGAAAAGTAAATCTTAAAAAAAGATAGCTTCACGTAGCCTAGAAGATAACAAAACTAAAATTGTAAGAATAACAATGATAGTGATAAGTTAAAGAGTTATCTAGCCCATATATACTAACAAGGAAGATCACTAATGATCTTTACCTGGTATTGCTCATATCGATTTAAAAAAAAAAAAAAAAAAAGAAACTCAGAATAACCTCTTCCACTAGGGAGAAATTCTGTATCTAAATCAAGTAACATATTTACATATAGTAAATTAGATCTTACACCAAATCTAAATCTCACCCACAGGTCAAGCACTTGGTATAGAAGTTGGTTGGAAGGCTAAGTTTCCTGGGTATACAAGAATACCTGAGCATACCCTTTAGGAGCACCATTTTGACTTATCTAAAAGCCATGTAATTGCTCCTGTTTCTTAAACAGGCAACACTCAACAGTTACCTTGTATTTTTGTTATGACTTAGGGTTTATATACATCACTGATATATGTCGTATGTTGTCAAATACACAGTGTCCTACTGTACTGAATATAAGGCTGTTTGTCCTGACATTAAATATTGATGGAACTACTGTGCTTTTAGTTAAGTTTGTTTTTAAGTTTCTGTTCCCCTTTACTGCAGTCAGGCTAGCATTGTCTCTAGCTACTTGGTAATAGCAATTCTTCCCCCTTTCAATTTGTAGCTCATTTCACCAGGGCTTCAAAACCAGATCACTGAGTTTGTTTGCAGCATAGAATAACAACAAACAGGCTGACACTAAGGGAGAAAGAAGCCACCCTTAAATAATTACAAGAGTTTTAGCATATAAGCTAAAAGAAATGAGCAAAAAGACATTTACTGTATCATGGATAAGTGAATACTGAAAAGCTGGATTTCAAATAGAAATGTCTGATTATATTTCAGCTGATTCAAAAATACCAACTGATCATCAAATTCCATATATAATACTGGAGAAGTTTCACGTCCATTGAGAACAATAATTTCACTGCCTTGAGTCTTTCTTCAAAACTTCAAGTGATCCTCACTTGATTTATTCTTGCTCAAGAAAAAAAACAAAACAAAAACAAAAAAACCTAGCTAGTCCCAAAGAATACTGGTGAGATCAGGTCTGGCTAGTCGACTACCTTCTGTCCCTCATAAAAGCAAAGAGCTTCTAAGGACAAGAGACGTTAAGAACAGAGACGTGACGGCAACGCACTGCCTTTCCTGTCCAGAAATGGCACTCCTCTGGTTCCACAAACATTTATTTATTTAATAAAAGTTTACTGAGCACCCACCGTATGCAAGGCTTTGTGCTAGGTGCTACGATTTTTGAAATGACAAAATTACTTGTACGTGTAGGATCTGAGCTAGTCCTTGATAGTGTTCCTGATTTGAGAGAGACAGAATGCCCCCACAGGGTTCAATTAGGAAGCTAAGAGCATGGACGAGGTCTGCTTTCCCTCCTTCTATCAGCCCAGCACAAACTTTTGTCTTTCTCAAACCAGCCATAAGTCAAAAGAAATAAGGCACATTTAAAAAAAAAAAGTTCCCCCCTTTAATTGACCAAAGTAAAGCCATGACATTTCATTTGGTAACCTGCTCAGAATTATAAAAATCGTTCCATTTGGCCCAGCCCATACTGCCCAGGGCAAAACTTCCAGACAATACTAATCCCATCGTGCTCTGTTCTTATAAACTGCATATTTAAAAAACGTCTTCAGCGTCCTAAACGTGACGCGTTCAGTGCGAAGCGTATCAGAGCTGGCTGTAACATTTATGTCCGTGACAAGCCTCGATTATCCAGGTCCTTTACCTGCAACATAAGGATGTCATTTTAATATTTATGATCAGGTCAACTTTGGAGAGCTTCTCTACTGAGTTGGGTTCTGCTGCCTGGTGTGGTTTTGTGACAAAATGAACACAGGTTTGAGACTAGCTACTCTCTGCTTAGCCTTTAGGAGTACCTCTCAAGAGTAGAATAAATGGTCTACCTGCCAAATGTATCAGGGGTTGTCAATCTTTCCTTATGTAAGAGATATAACACATTTCTGTGTAACTCTATGCCATAAATTCTTCAGGGGGGGAAAAGAAAATGTAGTGTACACACACACACACACACACACACACTTTTCTCCCCTCCAAGCCTGATAATTACTAAAACAGATCAAGTACAGCCAACTGGAAAAATAACACTGTAACCACAGCCAAAATGACAGCAGACTAGGTGTCTACTCTCTAACAACAATCTAAAATAAAAATATTAACACTCTGAGTTGCAAACTACTTTTCTGACATTAGAAAAGTCCCTGTATTAGGGGAGCCTGAGCGGCTCAGTCGGTTAAGCATCCGACTCTTAATTTCGGCTCAGTCATGATCTCATGGTTCATGAGTTCGAGCCCCATGCCAGGCTCTGTGCTGATGGCACCGAGCCTGCTTGGGATTCTCTCTCTCTCTGCCACCCTCCCACTCACATGCTCTTTCAAAATAAAAAAACTTAAAAAAATAAAGTCCCTATATTACAAATATGTGGCCCATTCTTAAGCACTAGAACCAATCTGCAAACATGAGAGCTGCTTTCTCAGTGTAGCACCTGCTCACCTTATATATCCTGACTAGCCAATGTTCTGTGGTATATGCTTCCTCCAGGACATCAAGTTCAAAGTCTTTATTCCCAATCTCAGCATTCCGGACACGGTCAAAGCCGGGTGGGCGCTCTAGAATGGAACAAAAAAAAAAAAAAAAGAGAGAGAGAGAGAGAGAGAGAGAGAGAGAAACACTTCTTTCTACAGTGCTGATTTCCTAAGGAAAAAGTAAATCAATCTGATAAATCATCTACCAAATGGAATGTTATTTCTCAGCCTGTAGTTTGTGTAGAGAGTAGGACCTATACAAAAAGACATCAGGTAGTAAGCATAGATCAAGTGTTACCTTGACTCAAGTCCTCTCCAAGTTAATGCTTGGCAAATTCATGGAGGCTATCTCTTTTAAGAGATGGGAGGCTGACTTCCCAGGCCCTCCTTTCCTGGGGATGCTACCCAGAGGCCTCTGTGTTACACTAGTAACCCTTCCATGGATCAGAGAAGAACCTATCAGAAGTCAAAGGCCTGCCTCTCTCTAAAAAAAAAAAGTAAACTAAAAAAAATTTTTGTAATGTTTATTTCTGAGAGACGGTGGAGGGAGGGGCAGAGAGAGAGGGAGACACAGAATCTGAAGCAGGTTCCAGGCTCTGAGCCACCAGCACAGAGCCCAACATGGGGCTCGAACTCACAAACTGTGAGATCATGACCTGAGCTGAAGTCAGATGCTCAGCCAACTGAGCCACCCAGGCACCCCATAAAACTAAATTTAAAAAATTTTAAAAAAAGGGAGGGAGGCACCTGGGTGGCTCAGTCGGTTGAGTGTCAGCTGGACAGCATGGAGCTGCTTGGAATTCTCTCTCTCTCTCCCCTTCTGCCCCCACCTCAACCACACATGCATGCATTCTCTGTCTCCCTCTCTCAAAAAAAAAAAACCAAAAAAAACCAAAAAACAAAAAGAAATCAAAGACCAGAATCCACTTCAGGAATTGTCCCTAGTGCAGAAACAAGAAATTAAAGTCAGAAGGAAAGACTTAACCTAATCAGATTAGTCTCCATGTATTTATTTAAGGAAATGAAAAGTCCTTTATATCACTGTATCCCCCTTCATTCCTCTCTCCATTCCTCTCTCCTCTTTTACTGAGAGGCAATAAAATGTAATGGGTAAAAGTACAGAATTTAGAGCAAGACCGCCCGAGTTTAACCTAACTCTGCCACTAGTTAGTTACGTGACATTGGGCAGGTAAGTAACTTATTTGTACCTGAAATTCCTCATATATAAAATTGAAATAATATTAGTATCTATGTTTTGAGTTGTAGTGAAGATCATATGAGTTCATAGATGTAAAGCACTTGGAGCAATACCTGGTATCTGAAAAAACTATATGTGTTAGCTATCACGGTTCTTACTGTGTTATTAATGTTATAAATCACTCACTGGCTTCTGTGTAGACCTGTCCAAAGCGGTAGTAACACATCTTGTACATAAGGCAGTTGAGCAGCACTGGAGAACCTTCACGGTCCACACGGAATTCCCCAGTTGGAGTATAATAATCATGCTCCTTAATATGTTTGCCTGTGTCGGTGCTCCCTCCAATGCGGACCATCCACAGAAACTTATTGATATCTAGAAAAAAGTAGAAAGAGAATTGCTGTGTCACAAAGGCTGCTGGAGCTAAATCACCTAATGAAAAGCTACTATTTCTTTCCTTGTTTTTTTTTTTTTAACTGAAGCATAGTTAACATACAATATTAGTTTAAGGGGTACAACATAATGACATGACATTTGAAAAAGCCACTATTTCTAAGAAAATCCCTCATTTTTAAATGGGAAATAGTACCATTTAAGTCTAATTTTTAAAAACATGAAACACAATGTGGCAGCAAAACTTTTCCCTCAAAATTTACAACTCTTCCTGTAGATTATTCCTGAAATCCTGTGCTATTGGTCCAGAGTTAAGTCACAAAGATAGTATTCCCAGGTATGAGCTGGGCTGAGCTGTCCAATATAGGAGCTCTATATACTAGCCACCTGTAGCTACTGACACTTGAAAGGTGGCTAGTCCAAATTAAGACGTGCTGGATATATAAAGTACATACTAGACTTGTAAGACTTAGTCCAAAAACAAAACAAAGGAAGTAAAATATAAGGAACTCATATGTCTTAATAACAAAACCCCAGGGCAGCCTGGGTGGCTCAGTCGGTTAAGCCTCTGACTTTGGGTATGATCTCATCGTTTGTGGGTTCGAACCCCACATCGGGCTGAGCTGACAGCACAGAGCCTGCTTGGGATTCTCTCTCTCTCTCTCTCTCTCTCTCTCTCTCTCTCTCTCTTTCTCTCTCTCTCTCTCTCTCTCTCTCTCTCTTTCTCTCTCCTCTCCCTGCCCTTCCCTGACTCATGCTTTCTCTCTCTCTCTCGATAAATAAATAAGCTTTAAAAAAAAAGGATTTAAAAAAAAGTAACAAAACCCCCAAATAATCTGATTAAAAATAGGCAAAGGACCTGAATAGACATTTTTCCAAGGATATTCAAATGGTCAACATGTACATGAAAAAGTGCTCAACATTACTAATCATTAGGGAAATACAACTCAACACCATAACGAGATACCACGTAACACCTAATTATCATAAAACAAGACATAACAAATGCTGGCAAGGATGTGGAAAAATGGGAAACCTTATATCCCGCTGGTAAGCATGTAAATTGGCAGTGGTATGTAGCCACTACATAAAACAGTATGGAGGTTGCTCAAAAATTTAAAAATACAACCACCATATTATCCACCAATCCCACTTCTGGGTATATATCTGAAAGAATGGAATTACTATCTCAAAGAGATAACTGCACCCCCATGTTCACTGTACTTTACTTATAATAGCCAAGACCCGGAAACAACCTAAGTGTCCACTGATGGATGAATGGGTAAAGAAAATGTTATATCTATATATCTAGATACACACACACACACACACACACACACCCCACATATATAAAATGGAATACCATTCAGCCATTGAAAAAAAAGAAAAAAAGGAAATTCAGCCATTTGCAACAACAGAGATGGACCTTAAGAGCATTATGCTAAGTGAAATAAGTCAGACAGTGAAAAACAGATACTGTATGATCTCACTCTATGTGGAATCTAAAAAAACAAACTCAGAAACAGAAATCAGAATTGTGGTTGCCACAGGCAGGGGATGATACGGTAATTTCCTTAATCTCACACAAAAAAATTACAGTATGTTCCAAATAATGACATTTATTTTTATGCCAGCATTAAACACACTTCTGTGCACGTTAGTAGGCGATAAAAACCACTGAAAGTGGTTACTTAACAATGGTTAGTGCTAAGACCTCAAGAAATTATCCCTTTCTACCACATATATGTGTACAATGATACATATAAAAATACATATACACATAGACATACATACACAAATGCTTTTCTATAGGATTTGGCTATATTGTGACTATTAGAAAACCTATAAATAATTACACACAAATAGTGCTGGTGTGATTGTGAAAGTTCAAGTCTGTGAACACATGTCCCTGCTCTCATCATTCCTCCTCTGCTGTACAAGACACACAAGAAAATCAATCTTCTTACTTTATACTTGGCACATCACACGTACTATATACATATAATCTAAAATTTAAACATCTTTACAAGCAGGCATATATTCAAAGAAAACTAAGATAGAAATAAGAGGTAGTTAGTAACTGCAGGAAAAGAAAAGTTATTCGAGGAAAGACTGTAACCATGGTATACTGGTTGACTCAACAATGAATATTTACATAGTCAGGACTTTGAAAACACTTTATCTGGATTTAACCAAAAACCAAAAATTAACTCTACTAAGGAGAATCAAGAGGAAAAGGAGGGAGTGAGAAAAGGTAAAAAGAATGAAATTTCTTATCTACAATTATAAATTGATATAGCATATATAAAATGCTCAATGAATAGAATACACATATTTTTTAAATATGAACATAAGTACTAGAAGAAACAACTAGAGAAATAATTGCCTCTGGAAACTTGTATCATAAGGGAGTTTAAGTTTAGGGACAGGGTACTCCCTACCATTTTTTTGTTATAAACCCTCAAAAGAATTTAATATGTTAAAGTATATAAAGTATTGCTTTAATTTCTTAAAAGTTTTTGTTAAGGCAGCAAACCATGTTTTGATGATTCTTCTAAAAATAGAATTTTGCTAACAATCACAGGGAATATGGTAACATATACCATACATACATACATATATGTATATATAACATAACATATGCCATACATATACATACATATATATCTCAAATATGAAACATTTTAAGCTGGCAGATGAATCTATGGCTTAAACCCACTAAAAATGCTAATTCTAAAGTTCATTTTCAGATGCCTTATGTTTTTTTCCACACTGTATTTTACCTGTTATTATTTTTTATTTGATTTACCTATACTGTAAAATGATCGCCACAATAGGTTCGGCTAAGCTTTATGTTCTTTGTTTCCTGGTTGTAAGCAACTCCTAGGTCTTTAGACAACTATACCATGCCATATCTAAGTGAGAATTATTTGCATTTACCTCCTACTTGTTGCCAAAAAAACCAAACCAAAACAACCCCTAACGTTACAAATACTGAGGAACTTCCCTAACCAAGAAAATATGTTGAGATCAGTAAAAAGACAGAAAAATAGGACAGTCATCTAGTTTTCTTACAATCTATGACTATAGTTAGAAATACAATCAAGTACATACCATCAGAGGAATACCCAGTAAGGCCTCCAAAAATGACCAGCACATAGCTGACATCAAGCTCCCTCATGATCTCATAGGCTTTTTCTTCTGTGGATGCCATTGCCTAGAAAAATAAATGCACATTTCTCAAAGCAAAAAATTCCAAGTCATGTGATCCCTCAGAGAGAAATATTTCCCACTAGATCCCATGAGCCAAATACTCATATAATCCCTTCACTTTACCTGTCCTACTCGAGAAATATGGGTATTATTCCATGTGTTATTGTCCACTAAAATTGTCCGATTTGCCATAGCCGTAATCTGGTAACCATAATCCCACCATGACATGACCTTCGCATCCTGAAAGAAGAATGGGAAATGAAAATAAGTTGCTCGCTGCCTCCAAAAATCAAATACAAGAGAAAAACTGGAAGGGCATCCTATAGTATAGTAATTGAGGGACTTCCTACAAAGAAAATAATTCTTGGCACTTGGTACTACATTTACATATAATCGTGAAATCTCAGTGTAAATTATACAATCTAACACTCCCAATACTTTCATCTCAGATCACCTTATATAAACAAGCATAATAGGATGGCAGGTGTAGGGGGACTGTGTGATATTTCCAAATAAACATTCGGGTGTCATCAGATAATTATATTAAATGATCTTTCACAATTCACAAAAAGCAGTTATTATAAAAATGGGAGGGAATACAAACCACAGGATATGACGCACCAGGATTAAGAAATTCTTACAGCTTAACTCCTTAAGAGTCTAACTCAGAAGTGCTACTCCCAATAGCTACTGCAAAGAAAATCACTTCAGATTCTCAAAAGCTTTAATTTTTTTTTTTTCAACGTTTATTTATTTTTGGGACAGAGAGAGACAGAGCATGAACGGGGGAGGGGCAGAGAGAAAGGGAGACACAGAATCGGAAACAGGCTCCAGGCTCCGAGCCATCGGCCCAGAGCCTGACACGGGGCACGAACCCACGGACCGCGAGATCGTGACCTGGCTGAAGTCGGACGCTTAACCGACTGCGCCACCCAGGCGCCCCCAGATTCTCAAAAACTTTAAACCAAAATGTTAAAAGTGCTTATCATTCGGTGATCACTTTATGGAAACTATCTTTTTCATGTTTCTAACTTTCTGATTTCTTTTATAATTGGGATGGTCCACCTCATGATAAAATCACCACAGTGTCAGAGTGTAGATGATTATCAGTAAGGATACAAAAGAAATCCTGAATTGAATGAAGGCTGACTTTCAAGGCTCATTCAGCACGAGGGTTCTATAGTTCCAATTTCTCCAAGCTTTCCACCCATCTAAAAGCTGTATGATTCACTATCAGAGCAAATGTCCCCAACTTCACCCGACTCCTCAATCCCACTCCCCCCCAAATTTTTACCTCTGGAGTATTGTGACGGAGCCAATAGTATGCTTCTCGAAAGTCATCAAAAATGATCCTACTGCCATCCCCACCACGGGCAGACAGCACGATGGAGGGAGAAGAGTAGGCCTCACTGGTCACCCAGGTTGAATGAAAGGTGTAGGTGATGAGAAAGAAAGCCATGACCAATATCATCCCACTTGCCACCTAAACAAGAAAACTGTGTTGTAAATTAAATTTACACAACTCAGAACAGCTTCTTACACACAATAATACAGATGAAATGAATCCAAATGAGTCAAGACCTGTATGAGTTCACCCACTATGACAGCACTCTACTCCCTCACTCAAAACACACACACACACACACACACACACACACACACACACACACACATTTCCCCAAGCCTGTTCTTAGTGTTGCTTAATTCTCACTTCATTCTTAATAGGGTAGGTAGAATCCTGTTGCTTCTTGCTCTTTTTGTCTGGACGACTTATGTCCAGATTCTTCATGTAAGTGGACAGCACCTGGGAGACTCCAATGCCAGAAAGGATGCACATTACAGGTGCCAACACTAGCATGAGACGCACCTAAAAGAGACAGAAAGCAAAAACACAGTTCAATCAGTGTTTTACAAAATTAAAGACTTCAACCTGGTAGTAGATCGTGACATCAATTCAGCGGTTTTCAACAAACATGATTTCTTAGTAAAAAATAACAGAATATGAGAAAATATTTGATACATCTACAATGGAAGTATACACTTCTTAAAGCTGTTTTTCAGTTACATGCGTATATATGAAAGCGTCCTAAATAATAATGCTATGTTAAAGAATGTTTTTAACGATGGTTTGAAATTTAAAAAAAAAAAAAAAAGCATAACAAACACTGTCTTACTACAATTTATAAAATCTTTCCTCTTTCAACAATCTAATACTTGGCAATCTTCCCAGAACGTTAAGGAAAAAACATCAACTCCTTTCTTAAGACACTGAGAAAGAGAGACAAAGAAAGCTGCCCATGGTCACTTTATCCAACAAAGTATATGTGTCTCTCCCTAACACAAGATTATGAATCCCAGAAAGCTGGGCCCCACCACCAGAATGTATGAGTGCACGATACATCCCTGGGAAGGATCAGCACCAGTGAGCAGCTTTACAACTCAGTTCCTCAAATGCTCCAAGGAAAGCATGTGCACAATCATTACATTCTGAATCCTGCCATGCACCTCAGAGTCAGGGGTGGAAATGTTGCTAGGACTGAGAGCATTCCTCACCATGACAGCTGAAAAGTACATGCTGGTCACACCATACATGATGATGAAAATCCGGGCATCAGACAGGTTGCTAAAGCAGTAATAGAGACCAACTACAAAAGTAAAAGTAAAAAGAAGCAGGCAGCTAAAATAAATAATCATAGATATGTGCAAAGACATTTATTTACTATAGAACTCTTTAAAACATCAAAAAGTCAGAACGACTTAAATATCCAACATTAAAGATGTAGTTTTTATAGCGTATTTATATAATAGAATACATCAATTAAAATATTGCTGCAGGATATTATGGCTATTTGCCATCTTCTTTACACATCTCTGTACTTAAAAAATTTAAAAATAATACATTTAAATGTTACATCTCTAAAATAATACTAAATAACAGAAATTATGATTCTTTGTAAAATGAAAAAAATTGGGGAAAAACAGTATCATCCTGAGGGCACCTGGGTGGCTCAGTAAGTTAAGTGGCAGATTTAGGCTCAGGTCATGATCTCACGGTTCATGAGTTTGAGACCCACATCAGGTTCTGTGCTGAGAGCTCAGAGCCTGGAGCCTGCTTTGAATTCTGTCTCTCTCTCTCTCTCTCTCTCTCTCTGCCTCTCCCCTGGTCACTCTCTCTCTGTCTCTCAAAAAAAAATGAGAAAACGTTAAAAAAAAATAAACAGTATTATCCAATTTTTGTTCAATAAATAACTGGATGAGGGGGTGCCTGGCTGGCTCAGAAGAGCATGTGACACTTGATCTCCGGGTCATGAGTTTGAGCCCCAGGTTCGGTGTAGAGGTTACTAAAAAAAAAATTTTAAATAAAAAAATTTTAAAAAGACTAACATAAATAAATGAATAAATAACAGGATGAATATACATCAATATGTTAACAATAGCAATAGATGTTTGGTGAGAACTCCCCAATTTTTTTTTTTAACTTGTCTGTATTTTTTACAATAGACAACAACTTACTTTCATGAGGGATAAAAACCATAGAAGCTGTTTTATTAAAAAAATAAAAAAGGAAACACCCCTCCACCAGTAAATTCAAAAACATTTCTGGATTGGCTAGAAGGTAAGTAACTGAGGCTTTACAACCAGCCATGCCTATTCTCAAACTTTAGTACTGCCAAGAAGATAGATAAATGGGGAAGAGTCAGGGATGGGGGATGGGAGAGAGGCACACTGAAAGTACTCAAAAAAAAAACAAAAGCCTGAATACAAATTTGAGTTGAATTTTAACTTATAATACAAATGAACAGAAAACTGTGAGGCTCTGAACTTGCCAGCATCTCCAACTGTTCAACTTCTGACTTCTACTCTGCTTCAAATATTAGAAAAATGTGCTTAGCCATCCTTTGTACTGCATAGGGTAAAGAGGCAAAAAACAAAAACAACAACAAAGTACAAGGATGAGGGTAATTTACTTATTTTGAATCAAATGGTGATTCTTACAAAGAAAGCCACTTCAGAACACAAAGTAGACAGACCTGGAAACATGAAGACCAGAAGCTGTAGGTCAAAATAGTATGAGGACCAGGTCGTGGGCTGATGCTCAGACACAGAAGCAATGATGGGGATGTTGTTCTTAGCATAAGAAGGATCCAGCAGTGAGTAGAAACGCCCAGTCCAGGGAGATATTTTTCCTGGCAGCAAAGAAGCAACAAATATTTCACAATCACACTTGAAACAAAATAACATCTTATCCTAATTAATCACAATTTCCTATTTTCATAAGAGTCTCTAAGACAGAAAAGGACTAAGTTTTTGTTAAAATACCATCAATAGTTTGAGAATCTCACTCTTTGCTTTCAAACTTGAGAGTACTTTTGTCAGCCCAGCCAGCAGAATAAAGTCAGGCTGTACATAAAGTCAGAGATGGGAGGCAAAAGTGTTTCCTGTGAAGGTTTTAGGGTCAAATCTGGCCAAACCAAGATCAGCTCTAGAAACAAAGCTACTACATCCTCCAGTGCTGCTCTGAAATAGCCCACACAGACAGACCTAGGCAGAATCCAATCAGCCTCTGAGAAGGACAAATGGGAAAAACAAAGGAAAAAAATGTGGCATGCTAAACAGCCATGAGTTAGTGCATATGGGCTTAGACAGGCCATGTTTGTAAGGAATGGCCAGCAGTGTTATGATTTCTCTTACCCTACCAGTAGGAAAGAAAAGGAAAAAAAAAAGAGAGAAAAATTAGCAAGGCAAGATCCAGTCCTTTCAACAAAGTGTGATGTTGCTAACATTAAGAACTACTCTAGGGGCACCTGGGTGGTTCAGTCGGTTGAGCGTCCGACTTCGGCTCAGGTCATGATCTCGAGGTCTGCAAGTTCAAGCCCCGCGAGTTCGAGCCCGGCGTCGGGCTCTGTGCTGACAGCTTGGAGCTGGGGCCTGCTTCGGATTCTGTGTCTCCCTCTCTCTCTGCCCCTCCCCCACTCATGCTCTGTCTCTTTCTGTCAAAAATAAATAAACATTAAAGAAAAAAAAGAGCTACTCTAACAAGACATTCTTAACTATGCAGAATCCAAACACTGGGGCTGACAAGTGGACTGAATTGAAGAAGTAGGACTTTATACTCTTAGGAGAAAAAGAATGAATCTTTCTGTGGTCAAGAAATAACCCCTATTTTTGAAGTTCATTATGTGTCCATATCCATTTACAAAAGCTGTGGGCCTTCCTTACCTGTCAGCATGAGGAGCGCTCCCACGGTGAGAAGGACAAAGCCTACCAGGGAGATGACACTTCGGAAAAGAACTTCAAACTGCTGTGGATTCAACTTGCTGCGCAGATAATCCACAAAGGCATGGATCTGGCAGAGACCAAAGACCCCAAAAGCTGCCATGTGCTCTGACGAAAGGACGGGCTGTAGGTAAAAGCATAGATATGACAATGCTGGAAAGCAATGAGTCCAACCTAGACCTGAATTATCCTGACCCAGTTCAGACCAAACAAAGGCTCAAATGAGTTTTGAGGCCTCCAAGGAATTAGGTAGGGCCAATGGAGGAGAGGGACTAATTTCACCTACCACATTTTCCAAACAGTATTTGGAGTCCTATAAATCATACCTTACCCTATCCTGCAAATACCATTTCCTCCCAATCTGCCAAACTGAAATCCATCACTACCCTCTATGTTCCACGCACTTTTGCTCTTTCATTACTTATAAATTCTTTGCTTAGACCAGTGGTTCTCAAACTCTAGTGAGTACCACAATCATGGAGAGGGCGAAGAAGAAAGGGTGTTAAGACACAGATTGCTGAGCTCTACCCCTTAGAGTTTGATTCAGTGGGTCTCTGATGAAGCCCTGGAATTTGCTGTTTTTGAATAAAAAAAATTCGTTGGAGTTTATTTGGTTCCTCACAATACTTAACTTTATTATTATTTTTGCAATCTCTACACCCAACGTGGGCCTTGAACTCACAACCCCAAGATCAAGAGTCGCATGCTCTACCAACAGAGTCTGATAGCTGTCCCCAGAATTTGTATTTTTAACAAATTCCTGATGCTGCTGCTGGTCGGCGAATTACATTTCCAGAACTGCTATACTACAGAATATAGACAGCTGCATGTACTTCCTTCCCCACAAGACTGTAACTTCCTTAAGGACAAGAATCATATTTTTAATTTTTACATTTCCCAGTGATTAGCGAATTGCATATAGCAGGTGATCAGTAAAGAAAATACAAGCTGACCTCTGAATAAGTCCTCCATTTCCTTAAGAATTTTATATGAGAAATCAAACACACCACATTATTCTCTGACTTTATAATTATCTCTTAACCCTATGGGAAATGGGGTTAAAAGTTTGTACTTTGAGGAGCACCTGGGTGGCTCAGTCAGTTACGTGGCAGACTTAGGCTCAGGTCATGATCTCACAGTTTGTGAGTTTGAGCCCCACATCAGGCTCTGTGCTGATAGCTTAGAGCCTGGAACCTGCTTTAGATTGTCTCCCTCTCTCTGCCCCTCCCCTGCTCACACTTGCCCACTCGCGTGCTCGTGCTCTCTCTCTCTTCCCCTCCCCCAAAATAAATAAACATTTAAAAAATTGAAAAAATAAAAACGTTTGTACTTTGCTTCCTAAAGGACTTTCACATAGATCCCATCAAGAAGTTCAGGGGTCATTACTATTAAATGGACTCATTAGCATTAAAAAGGACTGGAAATAACTTTGCATTCATATCAACTCAGCTCAAAATATCCCTCCTTCTGACAAACCTAAGCCAAATTAAGAGTCATTAAATTCAAACTTTATGGAGCAAATATTAACACACCCCTGGAAGCAGACTTTAATGACCAGTGATGCTGTTACTTCATTTAACACAACGGTCCAAGGTAAATCAAGCTACTTGGAGCTGTTTAAAGAAGTTGAAGAAGCTAACAACTCTATTCAGTCTAGGGCTCACCTGGAAACCCACAAAGGAGATCTGCATGGAAAGAATGGTGCCCAGGCAGTAAACAGTACAGTAGGCCACATAGATCCGGTGGGAGAAGCGTCCTGTGAGCATCAGCACCAGTACATGGAGAGGGATCAAGTTGATCAAGAACACATAGCCTCCCCAGGAAGAGACCTAGGACAGGATAAAAAAGAAGAGCTCCTCTGAGCGCTCCTCCTCAGGCCACCACTTACGATATTACCTGTGATCTTTTCAAAGAACATCCCTTTACAGTAACTATAAGCTTTATTTATGACAAGTGGCCTCAAGAGTTTAAATAAATGATTTCTTTAAGTAGAAAAATCAAAGTCACCCCTATTACTGTAACTCAATCCCCTATTCCCTATGCCTCCTACCATCATGGTAACAAAAGCAGCAACACCCAACTCTCAGGGTTCATCTACATGTAATCTATTGTAATGTCATGTGGACAATTTAGGGATTCATAGGAAACGTGAGCAGGTGGAAGCAGTTAAGGGAAGAAGTCTAAGTGACTATGTAAGATTGAACAGGAAAAAAATACATTAGAAAAGAAAAGGAAAAATTTTAAAGGAACACAGCAGAAAATGTGGCCAACCAATATGTATCCACGGGTCATATGGTATCTGAAGAACTTTAAAAATTAAAAACATTGCCTCTATCTTGCTGTTACACAACGGATGGCCACACCTGCCTTGGATTACGCTTTGTATGGATATAAGAGAAAATAAAGACTTCTAGCCTCCAATCCACGGTCTCAAAGCCCAAGAGCTATTTCCAATTTGTATCAGTCCCAATAAAGACACTCGTGGAATACAGGAGTGAAGAGTTACCATGTAGAAATAAGCAAGGGCACACTTGGCAGCCCAATAGATAGAACCAGTCTTTACTGCTTTGATCCACATGTAGTAGGTGAGGAGCATGCAGAAGATGGCAATCCCTGCAGAAAGAACAGAAAAAAATTCAATAAAAGGCCATGCTTGCGTAATATTTAAGAATACTACTCTGGAACAGACTTCCTGGATTCATATCTCAAACCTACTGCGCATTAACAGTGCAATTATTTTACCTCTTATTGTCTCGGGTTCCTATAAAAATGAGGCCATAATAGTATCTATTTCATAAAAGTGTTAAAGGACTTAGAACAATACCTAGTATAAAACAAATATTATTACTATTCCTTCCAGGCACTAAATTCCTTGCTAGTGTAGAGTCCTAAAGATATTCCACATTATTATGCACCATCCACCCTCTGCATCTTACCACAGGCCAGTCCTTATGCCCTGACTGCCCCTCTCCTTAATATGTGCCTAATGAGGGGCGCCTGGGTGGTTCAGTTGGTCGAGCATCTGACTCTTGATTTCAGCTCCAGTCATGGTCTCATGGTTTGTGAGATCGAGCCCCACATCAGGTTCTGCACTGACAGCATGGAGCCTGCTCCTCCTACACTCACGCACGTGCGCTCCCTCTCAAAATAAATAAATATAAAAAATAAATATATATGCCTAATGAAGTCCAAACCTCACTGCCTAGTGCAACCTCAACTACTTCCAAAGTCTTCCCTGATCTCCAAATCTGAATTAACCTCTCCTTTTACACTCCAAAGTACTTTATTCATACTTCTCTAGTGACACATAATACTACCTACCTGTTATGAGTTATAGGTCTATATTTATCTTCCTTAACAGATTATGGGCCAACATAATTTTATTCATTATTGGTCACTGTAATTCCTTAAATATGAGCCAAAATTATCTTATTCATTATCTATAATACCTAACATTGTGTTTTCCCAACAACATTCAATAAATATAGGCTGAATTGACACAGTCAACAAAAGTCATTATAGCTTTAAGAACATTAATTTCTCGGCATGCCTGGCTGTCTCAGTTGGTAGAGCATGCAACTCTTGATCTCAGGGTTGTGGGTTCGATCCGCACCTTGGGTATACAGATTACTTAAAAATAAAATCTTAAAAAAAAAAACGATATCCATTTTTCTTATCTAGGAAAATAATGCAAATAATTACAATGTTAAAATAATAGTACCATTCAACACTAAACTAACTCTGCTTTTATCAGTCCAGAGAAGAGATAAAGCCCTTATAAAAGGAAATTACCTTTCTGAAGGGGATGACAGAGAGAGATTATAAACTTGTCTGAGGTCCCTTCCAGCCCATTTCTAATCTTCTCACCCAGATACCATTTTTGCTAGTGCTAAACATCAGATCTGAACTCAGATTTTACTGCACTTCCTGAATGTCTATGGAACAATGAGATGAATTTATCATCTTTGGCATTTTAAGTCTTACCTTCATTATCATAGGAGCCAGCCACAGATCGGGAGATGTACCCAGGAACTACAGCAATCATGGCAGCAGCAAGAAGCCCAGCCCCTGCATCCTGGAAGAAAAGAGGGGTAACAGGAAGTTAACACTATTCACTCACAAGAGAGAAGAGAGGATCCACTAGTCCTTCTGCTTATACTGGGCCCAGAACACAGTCCAACACTTTCCAAGGTAGACGTGATGCTAGAAATGCTAGAAATGTTCACAGCACAAGAAAGCTAAAGACTTCACAACCAATTCCCCAGGATGATACCACATCTGAAACTGAATACATATATGCTAAGGACAGACAAATTATGTAAGCTGTCAGACATCAGACACTGCCCCAGAATGGGCTGTTTGGCTGGAGCATTCCCAGGTTTATGAGTCCCTGCCCCTAACAATACCTGCACACTGCCAGGACAGTCACACCTCTAAAAGCTATGCAAGGATAATCAAAAGGAAGACAATTATTATTTAAGCTAAAAAGCCAAAAGGTGATCATCTGTCTGGACTAAAGATGCCAGGAACTTAGATAATAAAGCTGGAATATCACAAAGCAATCTGTGAGGTCAGGAGAGAGAAACAACGAAATATAATCACACTCCAAAAGAGTAGGGACTTGTCTGTTGATAAGAATCAAATTTGGAACAAGGGCAGCAAGGAGAAGGATGAAAAGATTTCCAAACTAAACTCAAGAGTCCCAAAACCTCCTACTAGTTTATCACCTCTCAGGTATCTCCCTGACACCACAGCCACAAACTAAGAATAGCATCTAAGGAGCCAGATCAGCAAGGCAGAACCCTAGAAAAAGAGAGCCATTATGGAATCTACTCCAAAAGTGATTTAATAATTTTTTTAATTTTTTTTATTATTTATTTTTGAGAGAGAGAGGCAGAGCATGAGTGGGGGAGGGACAGAGAGAGAGGGAGACACAGAATTCAAAAGCAGCTCCAGGCTCCGAGCTGTTGGCACAGCTGTTGGCAGGGCTTGAACTCACAAACTGTGAGATCATGACCTGAGCCGAAGGTGGACACCCAATTGACTGAGCCACGCAGGCGCCCCAATAATTTTTAAATTTTTTTTTTTTTTTAACGTTTTTATTTATTTTTGGGACAGAGAGAGACAGAGCATGAACGGGGGAGAGGCAGAGAGAGAGGGAGACACAGAATCGGAAACAGGCTCCAGGCTCTGAGCCATCAGCCCAGAGCCTGACGCGGGGCTCAAACTCCCGGACCGCGAGATCGTGACCTGGCTGAAGTCGGACGCTTAACCGACTGCGCCACCCAGGCGCCCCCCCAATAATTTTTAAATAGGGGCACCTGGGAGGCTCAGTCAGTTAAACACCTGACTCTTGATTTCAGCTCAGGTCATGATCTCGTGGTCATGAGATGCAGCATCAGGCTCTGCACTGGGTGTGGAGCCTACTGAAGATTCTCTCTCTCCCTCTGCCCCTCTCCAGCTCGCATGTGCATGTGCACATGCATGCTCACTCTCCAAAAACAAAAAAAAAATTTTTAAATATATGTTTAAAGAATCAACAAATAATTGCTAAATGTCCATTTCCAGTAGGAAGAATGAACCATTCTGGAATACTTCCTATAGTTATTTTTCCTCTCCCTTAGGTTGTGAGGATTTCAAAATCTAAAGCTCACATTTTATATTTTAAACATTTTTTTTTACCTTATGTAGAAATTTATATTTGACCTTCAAATGTTCTCTTATAGGACAATCAGTTGCTAATAATAAGAAACCACATATTCTAGAAAGGGGCTGGAGTGAACCCAGTAATTCAGCCTAGCAAAAGCTATCTGTAGCCTCTGGCTCCCTGCCCTTCTATAGCTATCAGACCCCCACCCTTTAGCATCTACTAGAGAGGTTCAACAACATTCATTCCCAAGCCTATCACCCCAAATCCTTCACCTTGAGCTCTTTGGTAAGGTGGTACGTGACGATGGTGGTGAAGGAAGAGAAGAGAGGGGCCAGGAACACACAGACATTCCGAATGTCGATGGTGATGTGGAAAAAATGGAGTACATGGTAGATTGCAGCAGACGTGATCATTAAGCCTGTAACAGGAAGAAGAAACTCCATTAGGTTATCTTGGTAAGACCAAAAACTTAAGGGAAAGGGAAAGAGAAAGAGAATCAAAGTATCAATCAAGTGATAACGTAACATAGGTCCTAACAAACTACCAGAAACACTAATATAGCAACTGCAGTAAGCTTATTAAATTTCTCTTCTTAGGATTCAATCCGAAGTCCAGAATTTATGAAAAACCTCCCATCCCCATCTCCCACACACATTCTCCTGTATACAGAAGATCCACTTTTAGGAACTGGTAATTAGAATGAAATTATAATTGTCACAACAAATGCAGACATTAGAAATAAGAGAAACTGTTCTATAACATACAAATACCTTATTTCTGTTAATTTTTTTTTTTTTTTTTTTTTTTAGAAAACCCTGTTCCTCTCACCTGGATAAATTGTTCCTCCAATGATTCGTCCCAAAGGATACCAGGCTCGGTCATCAAACCAATTATGAAATTTATAAAATCCCTCCTCAGCCAGGAACCGGGTAGTCCGATAATTAAAGTACCTATAGCAAGAAAGAAATGATCTGTATCTCCTCCTCTTCAAACTCAAATAACTATACCAATTTGCAGAGAATCTTGTTCCTCAGGTCACACCATCGAGGAACTGATCATTACATCAATCTGTATGATTACAAATCAGTTAGGTACCAAAAATTATGCCAACTATGAAAATCATTTTACATTACCATACATCCCCTCATTTCTAGCTCCACACGTCTCAACTAAAGCATTGCTTGTCTCGAAAGGAAATGCAACCGGAGCCTAACTCAAGTAGGATACTTCACCAGCCTGGCAATTAGTAGGTATCAGCACCAGTCAGAGAATTCAAGCACCCACAGACAGAACAGCTGAGATGTGGACATCAATAAATCTGGCTCTTTTCAAGAAAAAGGAACATACAAAGATTTCAATAGCACACAGAAGGACACACGGATAACTTCAAGTGATGAGCATCTCTAGAGATGTTGGTGTAACACTATACGCATGTCACAGTTTAATCCACTCAGTAACGTAAACTTCTTAATGAGTGTTTAAACTTAACAACAAATTCTACTCATGTTGTTTAAAATAGTTCTGAATGCCACCTACATAATAGCATAAAAATATAAATAGTATAAAAATATTTAAGGAGCACCTGGCTGGCTCAGTCAGTAGAGCATTTGACTCTTATCTCAGGGTTGTAAGTTCAAACCCTATGTTGGATGCAGAGATTACTTAAAAATAAAATCTTTAAAAAAAAATGTGACATAAAATGCTTAAGAGTCATACATGGGAAGACACAGTTCTTTAGGTCCAAGCTATGTAACACTTTCTTATTTCTTTTTAAATAAGAAACTTGAGAGAATGACTAACAGACTCATGAAAAGATGCTCAACATCACTCATCATCAGGGAAATGCAAAGCAAAACCACAATGAGATATCACCGTACACTTCTCAGAATGGCTAAAATCAAAAAGACAAGAAATAACAAGTGTTGAGGAGGATGTGGAATAAAAGTAACCCTCATGCACTGCTGGTGGTAATGTAAATTGGTACAGCCACTGTGGAAAGCAGTACAAAGGCTCCTCAAAAAATTAAAAACAAATACTATATGATCTAGTAATTCTTCTCCAGGGTGTTTACCTAAAGAAAATGAAAATATGAATTTGAAAAGATATATGCACTGCTATGTTTACTGCAGCATTATCTACAGTAGCCAAGATACAGAAGCAACCTACAAATCCATCGACAGACGAATGAATAAGGATGATATGGTATACATACACACACACACATATACACACACAATGGAATATTATGCAGCCATAAAAAAGGATGAAATCATGCCATTTGCAACATGGATGGACCTAGAGGGTATTATGCTAAATGAAATAAGTCAGATTGAGAAAAACAAATATCATACGATTTCGTTCACATGTGGAATCCAAAACAAACAAACAAACAAACAAACAAACATAAAGCAGAATCAGGCCTGCAAATACAGAGAAGAATATGATGGTTACCAGAGCAGTAGAGGTTGGGGGGATGGGCTAAATGGATGAAGAAGAGTGGGAGATAATGGGTTGCCAATTATGGGATGAATAAGTCAAAGGAATAAAAGGCACAGCATAGGGAATATAGTCAATGATATTGTAATAACATTGTATGGCGACAGATGGTAGCCACACTTATGCTGAGCACTGCAAACTTGTCCAATCACTGTACTGTACACCTGAAACTATATAACATTACATATCAACTACAGTCAAATATAAACTTAATTTAAAAAAGTAGAAAGAAATAAGAAAAAAAGAAAAGGAAAAAATATAAATAAATAAACCAAATTTTTAATTACTAAAGGCAATCATGACTAACCACCTCTCCTGGCCATCCCTCTAATCCTATTTCCTCCTTGGTCAGTCAAGTTTTAGCAGCTGAAGTGAGCAGAAGTAGCAGATGGCAGAAATCTCTACCCATCTGTTTGTTGCTGTTGAACGTTATTTTGGTAACTGTCAGAGAAACAATAGAAAGGAGGGTAGCAGGCAGTCAACATGTGTGAAAACTCTGTCCTTTACCGAAGGGAAGGGGAGGGGAGGGGAGGGGAGGGGAGGGGAGGGGAGGGGAGGGGAGGGAAGGGAAGGGAAGGGAAGGGAAGGGAAGGGAAGGGAAGGGAAGGTGAGGCAGAGGAAGTCTAAGTTAGTGGAAAGAGGTCTGACTGGGGTCACAATCTCTTAGTTTCCTGCTCTGCAAATGGAAGCATCAAATCACAAGATCTCTTCAGTCCTTTCCAGGCCTATGACTACAGACCAGATAGTCTTGCTTTCCCTGACCCTCTCACCTTAATGTTTGTTCATCTAGAGAATCTGAGAAGAAGCCTTAACAGACTGGTGATCAAGAAACAAAAAGATTAAGTTTCCTCATTCATGAGAAAAAAACATAAATTCATTTGAGAGACCCCAAAGAAAATATTTGTATGCCTCCAAAGGGCTTTCATACACCTACACAAAATATCAAATTTGCAAATCAACTTTTGAATCAATGTTCCATAAACTGAAATATGCTATGTTTAAAATATTAATGATGCTTGAAGAACCTATGATTCTGGCTTTACTTTAGGCAATACAACAAAATGTCCCCAGTATCCAGAGACAGATAAACCTAGATTCAAATCTTGGCTCCTCCAAATGTGTAACTTGAATAGCTGCTCCCAGGCCTAGTCTCCTCATTTATATAAAGGAGAAAATAGGACCTCCATCTAATAGGGTTGTTAAGGGTTTAGAGATGATCTGCAAAACAGTGCTTGAAACAAAATGAATACTCACCTATACCTTTTCTTATCTAATAAACAAAATCCCTAATCAAATTCATGGCTTAAAATGTTCCCCAATGTCTTAGAACTTAACCAGTAGATCCAATTTCTATCATCTAAATTGTTAAACAAACAGTCATTAAATCACAAGTTCATGACTTGTGATTTTCTTCTGAGCCTCACACAGGCCCCTTTACCTCAAAGTGCATCACTGATTGTTCAATAAGCTGAGCAAACAGACTTCTCCTAGCCTGGCCCGGTCTTAACAGGCAGGCACACCAGCAATGCTTCTCATATTTTCTATGAGTTTGAGAGATTTACTTGGTTAATTCCAACAGAAATGTCTCAAAACAAAGCAATTATCTCTGTTGGAAAACTTGAGGGTTTTCCCCCCTAAATATATAGGAAGCACAACCCCATCACTGAGAGCTGATTAGAATTTCACTTGGAAATCCATTGACTTGAATGCTTCCCAAAGCAAATACCAGATCAAGCAAAAGTACTCACGGGTCAAACTCATGGATGACACTTTCAAATCTCAGGACAGCAAAGAGACGAGTAGAGAATGCTGCAAAAATCAGAGAGTTAATACCTTAATGGTAGTGTGCCATGAAAAATACTAGTAGACTGTAGTATTATAGAGATAATAGCACAGCACAGAAGTCACAGGAAATGTAAAATGATCCCTGAATAGGGGTGCCTGCCTGGCTCAGTCAGTACACCATGTGACTCTTGATCTTGGGGTCCTGAGTTCAAGCCTGAGTTCTATCTTGGGGTAGAATTCACTTTAAAAAAAAAAAAATCCTTGAATAAAGTATTTACCCATTTCTCCTACACAGAAGAAACGAAAGAAGTTCACTCTCCCCTGACAATGACACCTACATTTTCCACACAGGTAGGACACATTTAACTTTCAAGACCTATAACAATGCATTCACCTACTAATACTGCACTCCACTTACATGGTCATCTTTTTTAATCGTTGACTTCCCCTCCCCAGAACTAACTTTTATTCTGGAACAAATTAAGGGGGGTAAGGCAAATCAAGACTATATTTATGACTCACAAAGAGCTAGAAAATCTAAAAAAACCAAAACCAAACAAACAGTAAGTTCTGAAGAGATTTTCAGAAATACTAAAGTAGGCAACTAGTACAGCATGCTTCCCATTCTTTCCCAGATGATCTCTAGCACTGACTTTTATAATCCTTGTGTTTCTTTTGTCTTCATAAAATCATACTGATGGATAAGAGCAAAAACAACACATTACAATCTACTGAAAAGAACAAGACATTTAAGTAAGCCATTCTTGATTTTTTTCTCCTTTCCACCCGCAAAGAGAGGTCCACATGCACACTCACATAACACAGCAGCCATCGACAGAATGAGAAGCTTCAGTAGTGTGTCCTGCTTCTCATAGGACAACCGCAAAAATCCCAGCTTAGTCATCTTGACATCAATGGGAGGCAGCAGATGATACTCAAATAGCTGAAAAGGAAAAGTCAAGACTGTAGGACATCAAACACTTCTAACTTATCTAATTCACTTTCATGTTTTATGGCGGCAAAAAAACCATGAAAGAGACACATGCCAACGAACACACCGAGAGGGTCAGAGCTAATACTTGACACCCGAGCCAATACTAACACCCTAGCCTTGCCTGAAGTCTGACCGACTGGCAAGGAAGTAGGCATAAGTCAGGTCCATGTGTCAAGACTCAAAAGGAGTGATTAGACTCTATCACCATAATTCTGCTTCTTACTCCTTCACAGCTAACAAGTACATAATACATAACAAATACAACTGACAATAGCGTGGTACAGCAGGAGTAAAGAGCAAACACAGGAATAGAAAAAGGCAGTTGGGTGAAGAGATGCAAAGAAAATAGAAAAGATTGGAAATAGAGAAAAAGAAGAAACAGAGAATAAAAGAGCACTCAAGAAAAAGCAGGAATGTATGAAAGAAAGCAGGAAATGGGGAAATGAATACTAAATGGAGAGGTGAAAAGTAGAAATCAAACTATGACTGAATATGCCCAATATACGGCCCTACATTTCAGCAGCAACTGAATGGCCACGAGCTTCTTTTTGTTCCAAATCCTAATGGTGTTGCAGGGCCAGCTAAAGAGCATGACTGATCACTAACACACAGACAGTGATGCACTCAAGAGGGAGAGAAACACATACACAAATCACTGCACTTTCAATCCCATGTATCACAATGCAACTACTGCTCGGATCTATAGACGCTTCCAGTTGCCTATCTCAAGATAGGCCTGTAATTGACACTGCCGATTTAAGCCACTGATCTCAGAGATAGCTCATGGAACCAGATGACAATCTAGAGGGAAAAGAAAATAAAATTTCCTACTGAAACAAGAAAAGCTCGGCGGGGAGGGCGGGGGGGGCTAGATTAAAATAAAATGTTGAAGGAAGTAGGTTAGCTATTTCTGTTTAAGAAAGTGCTGCCTTCTTAAACCATAAGCTCATCAAGGGCTAAGTTATAAAGAATACAGTAATAAAAGATATGCAACACTGTTCAAGACTGCAGGGAGAGAAAAAGGAACCTTCATGTCTCCTGATCTTTTTCTCAGTATTATTGGAGGAAAAAAGGGGGAAAAAAAACCAAAACACCAGACTAGGTGGAAGGCATAAAGAATCATACATTCCTAGCTCCGACAACATCTTTTCCATAAGTAACTGGCCCAGAGGGGCAGTTTTGCATGTGTTTTTAATTACAACCCCAAAGGAAAACCTCATCTTGCAATCAAGAATAAACACCTAACTCCAGGAAGTTCATAATCCCGCCACATCGCTCAAGTTTGTACTTGTTTTTCTCGAATGCCTGAAACAGAAAAACATAACACCACTACGAGCTGGTATGAGCCACACACCTGGAAGAGTCAGCGGAAGAAATGAGAGTACTAGAACCTCTACCTGCAAGCTGAGTAAAGGAACTGGTAATTTGAGGCAGGACCTTAAGGGAGTTTTCCTAGTGTGCTCTCTGGTCATTTGAGCACATCGCTAAAGCAAATAAGGGCAAAAGACACTTCACTTTAAACACTTAGCATCGGGTCTCCTCCTCAACGGTGCCTGCGAGCTGTGGCATCCGAATCCCATCCTCCTTCTAGTTTTCCAAGACGGAAACTTCCCCATCCCCGTTAGCCCCCACTCTCACACCTGCTCACACTCCTTTGCTCCCCCATCCCACCCCCTTCTTCTGGTCACTCTAGCAGGTCCCAACTCCCTGCCTCCCACCTGCATATAACACCTCTGACACTACCCACCGCGGGACACCCCACCACCTCAGCATCCTGAGAGCCCTCCCCTCCAGAACTAGTCGCAGGATTCAATCTTTCCCACGCCCTCCAGGCCTAAGCGCACGCCCCATCCCGAACCTTCACATCCTTCCATCCCAGGACGTCTCCACCCCACACCCCACGCCCCCTCCTCTGCAAGGCCCTAGACCCCGCTTCCCACACCCCACCCGCCGCCATTAAAGCCCCACCTCCAGCACTTCGTCCAACCCCACCAACAACCTGGACTGCACCTGCAGCTAATTCTCAAGTTATAGCCTAAGGCCTTCTCACCTGGCCAGCGTTCCTCAGGAATCGGCTGGGCTCCCTCTGCCATCCGTTCAGCGGCGCACCCAACCCTGGCAGCGGCCTGGTCCGCCTCCTGGGCCGCTCCCCATTGGCTGGCCAAGGCTCGATACGCCACTTCGAGAGAGCGATAGGATTGTGGAACTGTCTGTCAGGGCTGGAGGCGGGGACAAAGGCGCGCTCCTACTTCTTAACTGGGCAATACAGATATCACTCAGACGTCAGGGGGCGGGACTTCGTGCTCCTGTAGCGCTGTGATAGACCAGCTCAAGAGAGCGAGAGCGCGGAAAGAACGTGCTCGGAGCAGTTTGGTTGAGAGCCGAGGAGTGACGTGTCGGTCTGCGGACCGCGAAGGAGTCGCGGGGGATGAAGGTGTGGCGGGTTTACCCCAGTCATGTGACCAGAAGCGGAAACTACGCGGAGGAATAAACCGAATCTACAAATCCCAAAAAGCCGGGTTAGGGTAGCTCCCCTCTCGGTTTCCAGGAGATTGTAGAAATTGACCGTCATCAACCATAAGGTTAGAGAAGAGGAGGGAAGAACATTCTACCTATTTTAAATAAACACTCAAACGCTTTCTCGTCCAGACCGTTATATCTTGTACGGGATTTGTCCGACAGTTCGTTCAAGAGCTGTTTTTGACAGCGATAGACGAGAGAGCCCTGCCGATTTCTCGAGGCGTATCCTTTTCTTAAGCCCCCGACTTCGTGAACGAGCATGCCTAGCCCTAAAAGGATCGTGGGGGTTAAATTGGCAGACTCTCCATTGCCAGGCTAGTAAGTCAACCAACGCCGCAGGGGCAGTCCTTGCAAGCAGTACACAAGCTTTTTCCGGAGACCCAGCACGCAGCTTTGCTGTGCTTTGTCGGCTCACCCCTAACCACTTGTCTCTTTTCCCCCTTAACCGCCCTCCCCCTGGGGGGGGGGGGGGGGAGGCGGGGAAGAAATGCTGAGGTAGGTGAGGGCTGGGGAGAGGGAGAAGGGCGAAGTTCAGCAGCCAATCCCGTCCCCTCTCAGACACGCGTGTGTACACACACCCACACACTGCAGTGGGCAAAAGCTACCAAAGAAAATGGGAGCGTCGTAACTTCTAAGTCAGTGCCGATGCCACCACGCACTTCTCTTCCTATTTACGCTGTGAATGCAAACCACCAAAGATAAACTGAAAGCATATTTAAATCAGTGCTTCAAAATCATGGGTACTTTTCACAATTCACATGACCAAGCTGACCCTGGGCCGTTATGATTCAACAGCTCTGGGTTTTTTTGTTTTTTTGTTTTTTTGCTTTTTTACAATGTGTTCACTGTAATTTTGCTAATGCAAGCAAACTAAAGCTGAACCTGAAGGAATTGCAGAACTTCCAGTAAATGCTTCTTCAAAACAAGAGCTGATTTTTTTTTCTTGTCAAAAAAGAAAAAGGAATTAAAAATAGATTCCTTTGAAGTAAAAAAAAAAAAAAAACTGTTTCAAGAACATAAAATCTTGGTTTTTCATTAATTTTTAAAAAATTGTTGGGGAGCCTGGGTGGCGCAGTCGGTTAAGCGTCTGACTTCAGCCAGGTCACGATCTCGCAGTCCGTGAGTTCGAGCCCCGCGTCAGGCTCTGGGCTGATGGCTCAGAGCCTGGAGCCTGTTTCCGATTCTGTGTCTCCCTGTCTCTCTGCCCCTCCCCCGTTCATGCTCTGTCTCTCTCTGTCCCAAAAATAAATAAACGTTGAAAAAAAAATTAAAAAAAAATTGTTGAACATGTATGTTTCTTAAAGGGAATCTCATAAGTTCCCAGGTGGTAAAATTAAGTCAATTTTTTTCCAAAGTCAAAGTATACTACTCAAGAACAAAGTTCAAAATTTAAGCCTATTGTTAGGATGATTCTTTATTGCCAATTGATAGGGAAAGTCTTCTCTGTAAGTAAAATCAAGGTCGGGACAGCAGTCATGGGGGAAATTATAGTTTTGTAAACCCAGATATGATACATAAATTCAGCATATTAATTAATCCTCCTTCCTCCTGCTTTGTTGAACCAAAAGTTTTGAGTTGGTTCTTTCAGAAACACTATTTTTACTATTTCATCAATTGCTTAGAATAAAGCTAGATTTTGCCTGCTTTGTAGGAGTCAGTTCATTCCTGTGAAGCTCTTGGTCTTTCCTGAAGTGTCTACTTAACGTCTTTTACCTCATTGATCAAAAGAACACATGCCTTCATCTCATCTGAGGCACACAAGAGTAACAGTAGCTATTTTTTTCTTCAAGATGTTCTCCCCAGAATCTACCTTTCCAGGTGTGCTGCAAAAGCTACATTACCAAGATTTCTTCCTAATGCACCTATTTCACTGTTTCACATTGTTTGGTTGGGTATTTTGTTTTGTTTCAGTTACTCATCTATTTCTTGGATTTTTCCCTTTGATAGATTTTCAAGTAATTTTTTCAAGAAAGCAGAGTGGAAAGCAAACAATGCCTTTGTTTTGCCCTTAATAACACAGAATTATGGAAACAAAATTCGGACTCACCCATCCCTTATACACGACCACACACAAAAAAGCACCCTTTTAAGGCATTTTATCTTCTGTCATTTAGACTTGTTCTTAAGAAGTCTAATGCCCACGTCAATCACAATCCTCTGCAAGTAATGTATCTTTCTGTTTGATGAATGGCTTTTCCTTAAAGATCCCATCGATGTGTTTTTCTTTCATTTTTGCTGCTTTACTTTTTGCAGGAACTTTTTATCCGAAAACTCCAATTTTGTCATCAGTCCAGGAAATTTTCTTTGGTTGTATTCTTGTCCCCTTGTTCCTGTTCTCATTTTCTGAAGGTGCTATTTAAATGAATGCCAGACCTCCTGATTTTTGGCCATTTCCATGATTCTTAACTTTTTCCATGTCTTGATCATTCTGCTCTATGTTCTGAGAACTTTCCTTAATTTTATCTTTCAGTTCTCTAATTTAGGCTCCTCAGTGTCACTTTTTAAAATCATTTATTTTTTAATCCTGATAAATGTAGTCTTTCATCCCCATCTCCTATTTTGCCCACCCACCCCTCCCCTCCCCTCTGGTAACCACGTTCGTTCCCTATTGTTAAGAGTCTGTTTCTTGGTTTGTCTTTTTTTTCCTTTGCTCGTTTCTTTCTTGGTTTGTCTTTTTTTCCTTTGCTCGTTTCTTAAATTCCACGAGTGAAATCATATAGTATATCTTTCTCTGACTTCTTTCACTTAGTATCATATTCTCTAGCTCCATCCATTGTCATTGCAAATGGCAACATTTCTTTTTATGGCTGAGTAATATTCCACTATATACACAAACACCACTTCTTTATCCATTCACCTATCAAAGGACACTTGGGCTGCTTCCATAGTTTGGCTAGTGTAAATAATGCTGCAATAAACACAAGGGTGCATGTATCCCTTTGAATTAGTATCTTTGTATTCTCTGGGTAAATAGCCAGTAGTGCAACTACTGCATTGTAGGATAATTTTTTTTTTAATTTTTTGAGGGAGCTCCATGCTGTTTTCCACTCCCACCCACAGTGCACAAGGGTTTCTTTTTCTCTACATCCTCGCCAACACTTGTCTCTTATTTTAGCTATTCTGACAGGTGTGAGGTGGTATCTCATCATAGTTTGGATATGTATTTCCCTGATGATGATTGATGTTGAGCATCTTTTCAGGTGTCTATTAGCCGTCTGGATGTGTTCTTTGGAGAAATGTCTGTTCATATTTTCTCAGTGTAACTTTTATAAGCCATCTCATTTTCACAATTGCTTTAATGTCTAAGAACTTTCCTATTTCACCCCCTTTTCATAAGTAAGTGTTCTTACTTTATGGATGCCAAGTTTCCCAAATTTCTATGAAAGTAGTTATTAGAATTTTTAAAGTTAACTTTTGTTCTGGAATTAGCTTTCCTCCAGGTCCATGTGGTCTTTTGTTTATTTTGAGAGAGAAAGCATGAGTGGGGGAGGGATAGAGAGGAGTGAGAATCCCAAGCAGGCTCTGCACTGTCAAGAGCAGAGCCTGACACAGGGCTCGAACTCACAAACTGCAAGATCACGACCTGAGCCGAAGTCAGAGCTTAACTGACTGAGCCACCCAGACGTCCCCAGGTCCAGGTGGTCTTATGTGTATTTTGGGAAAGCTCCAGAGAGGCTTCTGATGCTGGTCCATAACTATTTATTTTCTCCATGGGTCTGAAAGCACTACAAAACATTTAAATTTGAAATCAGAGAATGAATGCAAGAATGGGAGGCTGAGTGTACAGCCTAACCTCTCATCCCACTGAGATTCTCTGAAATCCAGTGTTTTATCCAGCTTTGAGACCTATGGAAAGTAGCAGCTATTTGAACATGTTATTTTTAAAATTTTGATCATTTGTCACTCTCTTTCACAGCACTGTTAGGTCCAAGAGGACAGTAATCATCTTTCTGGATCATCCTTGAATCCCCAGTACTTTGCACAGTGCCCAACAGAGAAGGCAGTCAAATGTTACATGATGAAGTCATCCATTGGCTCTATGGACTCACTCTATGGACTCCAAAATATTTCAGTGATGCATGGCTCTCATTATTTAAAAGGCATAAGTTACACTGTAGTCAGCTTCCTTTTAACTTCTGTGGGTCATTATAGCATAGGGGGAATGTAAATGGGGAAGGAGGGAAATTCCACTGTACTACTGAGCTGATAGCCTTTACGAGAACGGTCTCGATAGAGGTAAACGCATGAACGTAGAAGCTGAATGTACTACTGTTATCAGAAAATGTAAGTGGAGAGAAACTGAATAGACAGTGAACGGACAACTACAGTTGCCTTTTTTATTCCCACAGTTGTTATTCTTTTAAGGTAGTTCAAAAACCTCCAACCACTGGCTGTCCTCTTCTCAATCCCTCTTCAACTTTCTCTTGGCCCCTTCCTAAGTGCAGAGCAATTAAGTAGGAATGTGAATCTGTCCATTTAAAACTTTCCAACCAATTTAAAAACATCCTGAGGTCTGAAGTGTCCACTTTCTAATTCTTCAAGCTGCTATAATGGGTGACTAAGCTCTAGATGGGGTACATGGGTAGTGTGTTGAACCACAAATACCTGTCGAAGTCATGATGCCTATTCCTAAAAAGAACTTTTGTGAACAGGAATCCTTAGATCCTCCTGGTTGCATGGTTAAAACTCAAGGTCTCTCGTGTTTAGCAATGTGATCTCCCTTACTTTGTTACTGTTCATCTGCCTCAAATTGCCATTTGGAACTTGGCAAAAACACAGCCTAATCTCCCTTCGATTCTAATTTCCTAACCACTGCCCTCAGGCCCTCCCCCTAATGAAAATGTACGAAAAGTTCACACTGCTTTTGCGTGCATCTCATTTGAGACCGTGGCCAGATTTCTATTATAGATATGTCTAATCTATCATTTGTGCAGGCCTGGCCTCTCAGTTACACTAATAAAACTGGATTCCTCACTTCCATCTTTAAGCATCTTCTATAGCCAGTCACAGTGCTGGATAAGCATCACTTCATCCACTTAACCTCCCACCCTTCCAAACTAAGACCAGCTTAGTTGTACAAACAAATTTCAGGCAGCAAAGATGCGGCCACTTAAATAACTATGCCAATTGTAAAAATTTAATCTTAAATAAGGTAATTGCTGATGAAATATGAAGATCTTTGTCAAACCACCCCCACAGCAACCTGGAAGTATTTCTCTGCAATACTACTGTCAAATGACCAAAGATATCACAGATGAATATTGGAAGGAAACCTTATTTTAACTATGTCATTTACATTTTCTTGTGCACAATCTGGTAACAACACCCACTTCCAAGATGCCCATTATTTTAAAACCTTCTATACTTTGAACTTGCTTTTATGTCTCTCAGCAATGAATTTTACATCCTTACTGTCTTGTATGTAATAAACGTTTCTGTTAACCAAATGTCTAACCTCTTGCCAAATGCAAACGTTCAAAACCTAAAAGCCTCTCCCACCCTTCCTGAATATGCAGGAGACATACATACAGACTTTAAAATAAACAATTCCCAATTCACAAGATGTAAACATGATTATAATCACACACTCCACACTTTCTTAGGAAACATGTTTTAGGACTAATCTCTCAAAACCACAACCAAATTATCCAAGGCAAAGTCGTGTGTTCCACTTAACCTTTTTTAACGTTTCACAAGGTGATGACTTTTGAAAACCCAACCATTACACACTTGTGGGAAACCAGCTCACGTTTAATTGTGACATTTTAAAATCGGACAAGTGTTTTGACATCTGCCCCCCTCCCCCATATTTAGTCTCTAAAATGACAGGAAAACACCAACCAATCACAGGCTTAATGGGTTTAATAAATTTACCCCTTCAGTTCCTATCTGCAGCACCCAGGATTCCTTTGAAATTCCAGACAGACCCGGCAGCGGCCAGCAGCACACTTCGGACCTCCAGAGTTAAAAGTGCAGGTTCTCTGAGCATTCGGTGTTGTGTGGCACTTGTCCGAAACTGGTACTTCCCTACAGCTGGGGAACTTTCGGTGTACCAGTGGAAAAAAAGCTTTTCCCCTTCAAGGGGAAGAAAATCACTCCTCAACACCCAGCAGATCTGGCTGTGAGGTCTTTCCTCCTGTCCCATCTCTTCGGGCTTGTTTTTTTGCAGTGGAGCAAGAGAGACCAAAATCTAACCTGAGTTACAAGAAACAAGACAGTGATGGCTATAAAGGGAGTGACCCGGAGCAAATGAGATGCTCCTTCGCCTCCCACATCCAATATATGTGCTTCACAGAAAAACAACAAAAAAGTAACAGGTCCACAAAATACAACAGCTAGAATTACAAAATCCATTCATCCAGAGGGTGGTGGAAGGCAGGAAGGGGAGTTGGGAGGGTAAATGGCACAGGGAGAAAAAAAAGTATTCAAATCAGTCCAGGCACGGGGGCTGGCAAGTGCTAGAAAAGAGCTGCAGAAAAACCTGTGGTCCATTCAGACCCACCGATGTTAGAAATCCACATACTGGTGTCAGGAAGATTCTGCCTTATGCGCACCAGAGACAAAAATCCCAATTCCTCAGAGAGAAGGGAGTATGCAGCGGGCCCTTGGCAGAGCGGGTCCTGCCTTCTCTGGCAGAGGAGGTGACAAGGAAAGGAGCTCCTACAGCCCCCTTCTGATCCCGCCCATCCCCTCTGGGTGGCAGGCGACTCAGTGGCCTGCAGCAGCCTTCAGTTTGGCAGGAGACGGATGCGGTGAAGGGAATTTCTCGGCAGAGGTTGAGCTACTCAGGGCAGACTGCAGGTAGACCGTCTTGTGGAAAAGTCTGTTGCTTAGGAAAACCACCAAGGAGAAGAGGCGCAACTGGAAAAGGCTGAAAGGCAAGAGACCCGACTTGTTAGATCCCCAGCTGCTCAAACTTCGTGTTTTCACTACTCGACAGCTTATTTTTAAACTTAAAAAATTTAGGTTAAACATTTTTAAATGACATAGGGGGAAATAGGAGAACTGAAATTTGATCAAGGAAGGACAGACACTAGACACATGGGTTAACAGGCAGCAACCAAAGAATGCACTGGGTCTGATGCGGTCATGAGTACGACAGAATCACCACTGGGAGTGTCAGGCTTCGAGGAAATAAAGTTACATTTCAGGTTAATTCTGATTTGAGGAGTACTTGTCTATGGCTGACTTCAGAGTATAAACATCAAGCCATGTCTGAAGACATCAAATACTACATGTGCTCCATTTTCAAGAGTTTCAGGGGACAGCCAATTACAGAGCCTGCAATTACAGTGAGCAAGAGTGAGCCAACACCCAAAGCAGATCTGAAATGTTTAATACATGTATCCTCACTGACTTCAGCAAAACTGATCAAAGATTAAACTTTTTTTTTAAACTTCAGGAATGCTATTATTATTGCTGAAGATTCATAGTACTTTTACTATCAATAAACTCATGTAGCCAGATCACATAGCCCACTATAAAAAGTTGGCCATTTTTACAAAAATGGACTTACCCATAGGTGTTTACAAGTGCCTTATGTTCAGTGAACTGTTAAATTTTAAGAATATGTGTAATTCTTTGTAATGTAATGTGCATATATGCCTGGGAAAAATTGGCGAATCCATTCCACAAGTGTTTTTCTCTCATCATAGTGTGTATTAATGTTTTCCTACAATGTAAGAGGCTATTTTTAAAAAAGTCTCATTCCTATAATTGTGATGTTATAGCCCTGATCCTTTACACAGACAGATAGCTTACATTAGTTACTACATTTTAGCCAACACTGGCTAATACTTACTATGCTTTGCCAGGGGTCTTTGCTTCATTGGCGCTGATAATGAATAGAGGAAAGAGGATGGAGAAGAGGCAGCCACTGTAAACAGAAGGGAAATAGTCACCTTCATGACAGCCAAGACTTTGGAAGGGATATTAGAAGCCCAAAGTTCCCTTGCCTCCAGAGCTAACATCATGGCTTGATGAAATCTTAATGTTTCAAACATCTCCAAATTTTTTTTTTTCCTAAGCACCAGCTACTTTTAACACTGCTCCAGGAGGCAACATAAAAGAGTATGTATGGCATATAGAATCATGAAGGCTAGATTTTAATGCTGACAAACATCTGACTATCTGTCAAGGAGAAAAAGTCTACAGACCTGACAGCCAAGTAAGAATGGAAAATGCCTACCACAGGAGCAGGTATACGGAAGGTGCTCCCTACAATGAGTCTTTATTTTTACTAGTCCCCATCAAGTCCCTCAGGCCAAATTACCTGATAATATATGAGGACTGCATTGCTGTGAGGAAAGCCAAGGGCAAACCAAATCCAAAGTAGTAAGGCCAATTCCTTTCTATGTTTGACAACCGCTGATGCATTTCAATTCCTAAAACAAGAGAGCTGATACAATTAGATCGCTTATTTCCTTTTAGTCAAATGACTACGTAGACAAATTATTTGAGGTCTCAGTTTTAGGTACAGATCTGTCATGTAGAACAGTTAAAAAAAAGCATACAAATTGGAATTGTTTGAATATGGAAAGGCTTCTGTTCAAAGCTTTTCAGTTCAACAATCACAATTTCAAAACTGCTAAGAATCATGAATTACCTCATCAGCATCCTTTGTCATGATGAGTCCTGAGCAAAGGTATCAAATAAAAGGGCAGCCATTCTCTAGAAATCAATTAACCTCTTCCAAACATGGGACACCCAGACAAATATGCCAAGGTCTTTTAAAACATCCCCCAAAGAATATGAAAGCACTGACATCAGATAATTTCTCTAATTCAGAATAATGCATGCTCTTTTATGCTATCGCATGGCTCAGTCAGAGCTACATCAAATTAAGCGGCATAAAGACAATGTTACATTGCCATATCCCCCAGCATCAAAGTTAAGGGTTAAAACCCCTTAAGTGAAAATTCTCTCTTGCCAAAGAGGCTACTTCCTTCCAAAGATGGTTTGCCAATGCCCTATGTATTGAACAGTTTAAGAAGTCTGCTTCGCAGCACTCCTGGACTGGATATCCTACTTCTCAGTTTCTTTACACAGACTCACCTTTATTGAACCAACGATATTCAAAGCAGTACAGTGAGTAGAGAAGGGACATATGCAGAAGACTAACCAGTTGACCAACAAGGTGGATGGGAAAGAGACTCACAAACATCCCCTGAAGAACAAATATGGAGAATCTTAATTCCAACACTTCAGAGAACTAACACTATTCACCTGCCACTGAGTCCTCCCCCTCTGCCTAGATAGCCTCACAGATGCTCCGTAAGGGTCTCAACAGCAGGAGAGTGGACAATGCCCATGAGCAAGGAAGAGCTGGTAAGTTCGTGTTGCTTATCATTTTAGGATTTTTAAATTCTCTATTTGTTTCTGTGAAAAAATTATTTAAAAAGCATTACCTCCCATAAAGCTTATCTGCCCCCGTATAAATGCAACACCCTGTCTTTGTGAAGCTCCCTCTGGTGAATCCTTTTTCAAAATTTGCCCATGTACCCAGAAGGCCAGTCTCACCTGGATGAGGAAAAGAGCCTGCAGCAAAAGGTTGAAGAGCATGTCAGCAATTATTTTGCTGACACTAGGGAATGGGTGAGGCTTCCTCCCTGACACCTCAAATGCTAGGTCAGCTATGTCCTGTAACAGAGAAAGCAGCTCACCAAAACATGAATAAGATGGCTTCACTATCCATTCCCAAAGCTAAGGCCACTGATCTACCATTAGATCCGCCAGGTGAGAAAAGCCCCCGGACATCTGGCCATGAGATGCTTTTGAGACTGAGACAATAATTCCATTTTTTTTTTTTTACAAGGGCACAAAAATCACCACTGGCTGCATGACCAACAAAGGTTAAGGCTATGAAATCGTTCCTGCATGGCCACCCCTCACAGGCTAAAACTTGCCACCCACCAACCCATCAGGCGGCAGCACCCAGACTCCATTCTCTCCTGGACCTACCTGAAACCAAATGGCATTGACAACTTTGCTAAGCACGAACAGAGGAAGTACCCAAAGAGCACTGAAAATGGACGTAAGGAAGAATTCCAGCCACGACCAAACATCTCCATGTAGTGATGGATCACCTAAGAAAGGGGAAAAGAGAGTTGTCACTGTAACTGGAGAAATGAAAAACAAAAGAGACCGAATATGGAACCCCCTAGTTGGTGACTATTCTCCCTCACCACACACACACACACACACACACACACACACACACACACACACACACACACCCTGTGTTTCTTTCCAGCACACGACCATGACTACTTCAGATAGTTCTCCTCTTCGTAGACACATCAAATTCTAGCCACAGCTCTCATTGAAGTAGTCCTAGATATGTGCTGCTTACCTTGAGACAGACCTGCTTACCAGATGCTGACTGACACATCACAGACCTTTGACAGTACACAGTATAAAGGAAACTACCTGGGTTTAAATCCCAGCTCGGCCCCTTACTAATAGTTTAACCTCGGGTAACTAACTTCCATTTTCTCATCCACGAAAATGATGTTGGTAACAGTACCCACTCAAAGGGTTGTTGACAGGCTTGAGCTAAAAACAGCTAAAGCTCCTGGAACAGGGAAGTGTTCGGTAAACTGAGGGAGACAGGGACAATCCCTTGTACCTCCGCCCCAGGCACGGAGCACACAGCAATGCATATACTTACCAATAATTTGGGCTGTTACTGACTGGAGTACAGGAATAAACACTCGATAAAACAAGAGGAGACTTAACTAAAGGAAAGAATAAAGTAAACATTAAAAGCTCTTCTTTAAAAAGAGTTCCAAGTTTCAGTGTCATTTTCCAGAGGGAGGTGCCTTTTCAAGGAGCCCTGAAGAGGCACCAACACTGGACCCGTTTCTACAGCCTAGTCCTTCTCTAAGGTACAAACCTGACATTGCTTGTAAAAACAGAGGGTCTTAGGGACACAGACAAACATTTTAAATAATATTCAGACCAAAATACAGGCACATACTAAATACATAGTAATATTTTATTAAGCAAACATCTGAAAACATCTGTGAAATGTTTGGATTAAGACAGGTTGGATTACATGGAATTCCAAGTCCAAAAAAAAAAATCTCACTACCCGTTCTTCAAAGTACTCAAATTTCGCTTAAGCCCATGTTGGCTCTCAGTTAACTCTAGGCAACATTTTCTGGTGTGGGTTTTCAATAGTCATCAATTCTAGTAGAATGATAAGACCAGGTGCAAGGATAACCTTGCTCTTGTCCTTCTGCCTTTCCCTTCTGATAGCTGCTCTTCTCCAAAATGCCCCATGTCAAGAGAAACTGTTACCGCTAACATTAAAACTTGTGAATGAGTCGTTTTTTAAAAATAAAGTGTATATTCAGGGCTATCCCTGACATTTACATACAAGTGTTCTTTGAGTGGAAATAAAATCATTGTAGATGCACCGATTCCCAGTTATGGTTTAAGCATGTATCAGTAGGTGAAAGCTACTTGTCTCAGTTTCAAGAAAAGAATTGAAAGCTATTAAGAGAGCAACAATCTGAAGATGCTTGTAAGGCACCTGGCATTTGAGGAAAAAGAACTCACCCAGAATACTCCACCATTCCAAGCGCAGCACTGGAAAATTCTACTAACGATACGCGGCTCACTGGAAAAGACCATATGCATTCAGCTAATATGGCACACAGGCCATTTCCAAATCATCATTCATTCACTCACTCACCATTACCTTTTGTTGGTTACCATTATTTTTCTAGCACCTACTGTTCTCTCAATGTTCTCCCAGTGTCAATAAGAAATGGTTAAAAATATTTCTTAGGGGCTCCTGAGTGGCTCAGTTGGTCAGGCGGTTAAACGTCTGACTTCGACTCAGGTCATGATCTCATGGTTCCTGAGTTCGGGCCCTGCATCGGGCTCAGCACAGAGCCTGCTTCGGAGATCTGTCTTCCTCTTGCTCTGCCCCTCCTCAACTCGCCTGGGAGCGCTCTCTCCTGTGCACTCTCTCCCCCTCTGTCTCAAAAATACATGAACATTAAAGAAAAATATTTCTAGGAAAACAGATTCTTATAATTATTATTTGCGGTTCTCTATTCACCATTCTGTCTTTTTAAAACACCATGACATTATTTTTTAAATGTCAGTTTATATAAATCTCTGCATTCTTTTTTTTAATTTCTTAAAATATTGATTGATTGATTGATTGGGGGGGGGGGGAGGCGGCTGGATCCCTCGACCCTGAGATCACAACCTGAGCCAAACTGAAGAGTCAGACACAACCAACTGAGCCACCCAGGTGCCCCAAAACACCATGACATTCTGAACAAGCATTATTAGTAGACCCTAGTTTAATTTAACGTGGGGAAAAAAAAAGAGTCACCCATAACATTTTTTTGGAAAAAAAGTACAAAAAACAAAGGGGGTACTGAAACTCTAAGTGACTATATAAGGTCTTCATTCTACACTAAGGACCAGCCACTTTCTGAAGCGCCCTCCCCCTCAGATATTTTCTGACATCAGCCCCCGCTGCTTACCTCTCTTGCTTCCTTTCTATACTTTGGGCTCTCCTCTGTGCCAGGACACTGCTTGCCCTTCTTCGACGCTGCTCCTCTCTCTTTTGCTGAATCCGAGCATCGAGCTTTGAGATGGTACAAATTCCCCAGATGGAGTCTTTGATTCCCTGTATTAAAGAGGGAGGAATACACATCAGGAGACTTTCCCAAATTACATAAAGTGAAATAACAGTGGAAACTATTGAAATTTCTCTGCTACATGGCTTAAAGGAGACTTAATCTTTTGATGTAATTCAAAATTTATAGGAGTTGTAAGAATAGAACTTCCAAATATCCTTTCTCCAGCTTTGCGAAGTAATAATAAATGTGGTAAATTATTTACACATATACATTTTTCCTATATCAGAATGTGTATTTCTAAGAATGATATTCTTCCATATAAACACAAGTTACCAATTCAAGAAATTTAATACTGAAATACTTGAATCTACAGTCTATATTCCAGTTTCTCCATTTGTCCCAATAATGCCCTCTAGGGCATGTTTACCCTTCACCGTGTCAGAAATCAGTTCAGAATCATATACTACCTTTAGCTGTCATGGCTCTTTAGCCTCTTTCAATCAGAAACAGCTCTTCAGCCTGTCTTTCTTTTTGAAATACAGAGGCCATTTCATGCTATTCTCTCAATTCAGGTCCACTCACAATTAGACCCAGGTTGCCCCTTTTGGGGCAGGAATATCACAGAAGTGCTGGTGTGCCCTTCCCGGTATTACATCCAGAGACACATGACATCTGTCTGCCCTTGCGAGTCATGTTAATTTTACATACTCAGTCAAGGGGTTGTCCAGCTTTTCTCCACTATATGGTTGCAAACTTTTCATCTTGCAATTAATCAGCTATGGGTGGGCAGACAGGGCTGAGACCAGGCAAGTATCCTGCTCAAGTTCTCTCCCCTAGATTTAGTACCCACTGACAATTCTTGCTCAAACCAAGCTTGAAGAACATGGTTGCAAAACAGTGGCTTTCCAATCCCTCTACACTTAAGACTACAAAGCCCAGTATTGCCCTCCCCTATATTCTTTCAGTATTAATCAAATGCCTCTAGTGTGTCCTCTATCCTGTGCTAAACTCTAGTGATACTGAGGACAAATTAAACACTGGTCTCTAGAATGACCACAGATGGAGAAAGACACAAAGAAATCATTACTATAAAATGTGAACAGCTGCAGGATAAGAGCATGCCACATAAGACAGAGATAATATGGCGGTAGAGCTGGAGAAAAAAATGTCCTTAAAGAGTGTATGAAGGGGGAGAAGGTTAAGTCTATTAAGACAGTGACAGAAGCTCTTGCCAACCATATTGGAAGAGCTCCAATAGCAGAAAATTTTCTGTTAGTGCTACAACCTCCAGAATTGCCTATCACCCAGCCCCAAAAACTACACTCATTCATCCATCCATTCACCCACACATTAAGCATCTTCAATGAGCTAGACATTGGTCATATAAAAATGCTCAATAAATGTATAATTTAGCAGGAAGAGTATACAACCAAAAAACGACAAAAAAAAGTTTAAAATATGTGTCCCAAAAAGTTTATGTCCAGGGTAGAATGGTAGCACTGGGGTATTCAACCTCACAAAGAATAGGAAGGAAAAAGACATTCTGGAAGCAAAAGCCAATCTGGGCTCAAAAATGGCATTTTTACCTATTTTTATTAGCTAAAACAAACTTTAGATATAACTCCCAGGATACATAAAAATGGGAATGGGCAAATGATTATGTACTAACCACTGATAGCATAAATTGCCAGTGTGCACCTGATCTTACTAGTCTTATTTTGCTTTTAACTTCTAAATCTTCCACAAATTGTTTCAATATTTAAGGTAGTTAAATTTAAATGGCTGAGGGCCTTGTATGTGCTAGAACAATGACAAGATCCCCACCTTTGAGATGTTTACAGTCTACTGGGGCAGACAAACATTAAACAGTACATTGTAGACCTGATTCAGGGTTGGAATTTTACAGCACAAGAATGGCAAGATGAGGAGGTAAAGGTATTAAAAGTAGATCTCATTGCATATGAAGTCTCTTTGACCCTTCTGAGATACTCCAATTCCCCCTCTTTTACTCTAAAATGTAATGAACTTTTAAGCACTCCCATTGAGCAAGGACCGCCCCCCCCCCCCCCAATTGAATGGGCCTCTCTCTTGCTCCCAGGAATACAGCTACATGGGCTACAACCAGGGCATTAAGTCTCAGACATCCACTATGATGGAATTGTGTGTTATTGGTTAATTTGGGTTATTAAGTCCTAAACAGATCTTTATGGGACATTTTCCTAGAGTATCATCTGCACCATGTAGAATGGGGAGAAAATAGGTTCTGTAATGCAAATATGAATAGAGTTGTTTAGGTAATAGTATTATATCAATGTTCATTGTTTAATTTTGACCAGTGGACGAAGGTTACATAACATAACATTAGGGGAAGCTGGTGAAGGATATAGGGCAACTCTTTGTACTATCCTGCAACTTTTGTGTAAGTCTAAAGTTATTCCAAAATAAGAAGTTTTTTTTTTAATGTAAGTATCAGTATACTTTTTTTTGAGAGAGAGGGCAGAAGAGAGAGATAGAGGGGCAGAGAGATAATCCCATGAGGGGCAGAGAGGGGGGGAGAGTGGGGGGGGGAGAGGGAGGGAGGGGGAGAGAGAGGGAGAGAGAAAGGAGGCTCACCCGAAGCAGGGCTCGTGTTTTACCCGAAGCGGGGTTCGTGCTCACCTGATGCAGGGCTCGAGCTCATGAATGTGAGATCATAACCTGAGCCAAAGTCAGATGGTTAACGACTGAGCCACCCAGGTGCCCCCAAAATAAAAAGCTTTTCATTTCTTTATTTTAATGTTTATTCATTTTTTTGAGAGAGAGAGAGAGCACAAGTGGAGGAAGGACAGAGAGAGAGGGAGACACAGAATCCCAAGCAGGCTCTAGGCTCTGAGCTGTCACTACAGGGCCCAACACAGGGCTCAAGCTCATGAGCCATGCGATAATGACTTGAGCCGAAGTTGGACGCTTAATTGAGTCCCCCAGGCACCCCACTAAAAATCTTTCTAAAGAAAAGGCTCTGGAGCCAAACTGACCAAGGTTCCAATACTAGAGACATGCGCTAGATAGGTCTCTCAAGCTTCTGGAAGATGCAGGACAATACTTACTGTCCTGAGCAGTATGGATGAGAATGAAAACCTGCATGTGAAGAACCCAACAAATATAATAAAAATTCCCCCAAAAAACCTAAAGGATTTCCTAGTCGGTTTCTGTAGCAAAAAGATCAAAAGATTACTCGATGACATACTCACCCTGGCAAGGTCCTGGAGAAAGGTTTTGACACTGTCAGCCATCTCTTCACCACCCAAACTACTAACTACACAGGAGAGAGAAGCGTCTCAAAATCTTTCATCATGAAGGACCTGGAAACAGATGGAAAATAATGGGGCAACAAACAGTTATCTTACAGGTAAGTTACCTCACGTACATTTCTACATGATGTTTTCCATGTATTTACATCTCTACTCAAAGTGCAGCAGATTCCAGTATCCCGTAGATACTAACACAGTGAACTAAGTAAAGATACACCTGCAACAGCTGAAACCTGAAATCAATTCAATTTTTTTCATGTTTATTTTGAGAGATAAAGTAACCACGTGAGCAGGGGAGGGGCAGAGAGGGAGAGAGGAAGAGAGGAAAAGAAGGAGAGAGAGAATTCCAAGAAGGCTCCACGCTCAGTGTGGAGCTGGATGTGGGGTCGATCTCACAATCGACCGGGGACCCAGGCGACCGAAGCAATACAAATTTTAAATTACTTCCCACTCTTTCACTTTTATATGGGGTAAATGTGCTCTTGGACCAGGCCTCCTTAGGCCTTGAAGTCCCTAACTATCCCTCCTACACTTCCCAAATACTTGAGGATTTGATGAGTGATAATTACATTTCAGTATCCTCCTAAGTGATTATTTATGCTTGATGTATAACCTCAAACACCTGAATGAAAACACAAGAGCAAAATCAAAGTTCTAGCAAGAATTACTAAATACTATAATTCATGCACAGGATCCTCTGGTATACAAGTGAGCTTAAGGTACAATGTGAAACTGCCCACCTAGACCACCAAATAAGCCTCCCTCTGTTTTCAACTTTAAATATATACATATATATACACACAATTTTTTCTTTTAACATTTATTTATTGTTGAGAGACAGAGGCAGAGCATGAGCAGGGGAGGGGCAGAGAGAGGGAGACACAGAATCCAAAGCAGGCTCCAGGCTCTGAGCTGTCAGCACAGAGCCCGACGGGGGCTCGAACCCACAAACCGGGAGATCATGACCTGAGCCGAAGTTGGACGCTCAACTGAGCCACACAGGCACCCCTATACACACAATTTTAATATGCATGCAAGAAACGGTGGACTATAAACTGGGCCAAAAAAGTTCATGTGTATAAACATTCTTTAAAATACTATAACTTTTTCATTTTATGCATTTCTCAGGTGAGTGAGAAATCTAGCTTCAAAAATTGAGACTTTCACAAGCATCTTGTATAAAACTCAACTTTCAAAACACAGCACATTTTGTCACATATGTAACCACTTCAAACTGTACCTTGACCCAACTGGATTAGTGCCACCCAGAACCAGAAGAACAAGGAATATAGTGGTAGGAAGGCAACTTTTACAACACCATATGTACTACCTGCTCCTGAGAGGAGCAAATCCCATTACTTCAGAATAAAGAAGTTTCTAGGGTAAGAAACTTCTGTTAACACTCCCAGTTGAAAACAAAAATACCTCACAGTGACAGGATAACTCGCTACCAGGTGAATAATAACTGTTCACGGATGATACCAGTTTGTAAAGACTATCACGGATTCACTCTTAACCAGCTACTTTCTCATCTATAAATTAAGGATCTTAAAATTCTCCATTCGTCTTTTGAATACAAGGTGTAACATGAAAATGGTAACTTCTATATAAACATAATCCCAGTAAACATGAACTAGCTTGGGAATTTAACAAAGCCAATCACTTAGTCTGGATTTCTCACAGGGCATGAAGCACGGCAGTTCTAGTCCAGCAGAACAGCTGTGTTATCTGAACCGTGGCCATGAACACCTGGTTTCTGCACGTACAAGTGGCAGGTTACCTAGTGGCCAACAGCAGCCTTGGTAGGACAAGTCACTTCAATTCTCTACAGAGACCCTAACAGCCTTCCTTCAGGAATTCTTGGTGATTGTCCGGTTTGACAAAAACTGAAGCATGGAGAAAAACAGAACTTGACACAATTTAAGACCACACAGGAGGAACGTTACAACTGAGCTGGAAGGAATGAAGATGCATCTGGTTCCCATCATTTTACAGCTGGAGGAACTGAGTCTCCGAAGTTAAATGGCTTGCTCAAAATCACAGCAAACGAAAGGCTACTGCAATCTTCAAAACCCTCGTGTTCAGACCCTCTGTCGGGACTTCTTTTTCCTCAAGCTTTGCAATTAGTTTAACCCGAGCCATCCCATGGACAACTTCTGAACCTAGATCTACAGACGGCCATTAGATTCTCAGCAGTCATTAGAACTTATTAAGCATCTACTGAGGCACATTCCTGTCCTTTCATTTCTAAGCCACCAAGCCCGGAAAGCAGGAACCTGTCCTAGCCCACACCAGGTGCAGAAAGGGTGAGCATCCTCACGTCTCAAGGGGGCTCCACGGATTGCCCCGGGCCCACGGGCTCAGACGCATCTTCGCCTTAGCTCCTTGCCAATTTCGACCGGAAACTAGTCTCCTCCCGCAACCCAGCCGTACACGAGGTGCGGAGCACGCTCACCTCCGGTCACACGCAGAGCTAAACATAGACGCGCCGCACCTGGGGCAGCGTCCCGCGCCCCGGCCCGACCCCGCTCGGGCCCGCACCTTCCTGCCAGGGGTCCCCTCCAGGAGCCCCTGCCCGGAACCCCGCACCTCCGCGCTCGGGGCCTCCCTGTCCTCGCACGCCCTTACCGCCCCTGCCTCGCAAGGCCCCAGCCGCGCGCCCGCTACGCGGCGCCAGGGGCCTGGCTCGGCCACTCTGCACCTACCCGGCCGCTCCGCCGCCCGGCCCCTCGCCCACCGCGCGTCCGCTCGGCTCCTCCTGGCCCCTTCACGCCCGGCCGCCAGCTCCCGCCCGGGCGCTCCCAGGGCCGGGGCCGCTGCGCCCGAACTGGGCATGCCCGGGCCGCACGGGGCCGCTGGGAAGTCGGGCGGGCGCCGAGCCGAGCGGAGACGATCCGAGCCACGCCGCGCCGCCCCGGGTGGCGGGGGCGGGGCCGCAGCGGCGGAGGGGGCGGGGCCAGGCGGGGCGACTGAGCCTGGGAAATGCAGTCCGTGGGCCGGGCCTCGCCCGTCCCGCGCCGCGTGCGAGGAAGCCTAGGACCGCCCGACGCGCTTCCCATACCGCTTTCCTCATCCCGTCCTTCCCGATACCTCATCCTGTTCTTTGCCCTCCCCAGTATACTCCTGCCTGGTTGCTTGTCCTTCTAAAACCCTACGAAACCTAACAACAGAACGAAATAGAGGTCACCTTGGTTTATCTGGTTGGAGATTTTTGTAAGCAAAGGGTACTAAGCAAGATGGGTTTAAGTCAGGATCATCAAGAACAAACAGGACAAGCCGCTATGCAGTTTGGCTGCATTAGGTGTATACTCTGACGGCAAAGTGATGGTTGAGATTAAAAATTTTAAAATAAAGAAATAAAACCTTTTCATCTCCATCCCCACCCGTCCATTTTTACCCCAGGGATGGCCATTCCTTGGGATCCACATTAAGCCTCACCTGCAACCTTTTTCTCTTCTATTCCAAGCCTCTTAAATCTCATTTCCTATTTCTTCTTTTCACTTCCTATTTTCCTTTACCTCTAACTGTGCTTAGAGCTGCTAGTGCTAAGATCACCTATAGAATCAGATTTTTACCACTAGAAGCTATTTAGTGCAACCTCCTATGTGTAGGCTATGAAGCCCAGGTGTCAGGTGACTCACTCAAGGTCAGTGGCAGAGCAAATGCCCAGGACTCCTGACCCTCTCCTCAGTTAAGTGGGCTGGGAGTTGTCGACCTCTCTTCTCCTTGGCCCAACTTCCAGCCCCATGCCAAAATAAGCCTGTTAAAAAGTTTGGAGACACGCAGTTTGGAGACAAAAAGGAAGCAACTTAAGGACTTGGTGGTTGGATGAAGAGGTAGAGAGAAGGGCACATGAATGCTCCTATGTTTCTAGGTTGGCTAACTTGATGGGTAGAAAGGTCATTAACTGACATTGGAAATGCAGGACAGGTAAGAATCATGGAGGAAGACAAATTCAGTTTTACACACGTTGAGTTCCAGGTGCGTGCCATATATACACAAGTGGAAATATTTCAGTAGGCAACTGGATCTGGACTCACGAGAGAGATATGGGTAACAATACAGATCTAGGAGTTGTTGGCATATAGATGATAGTTGAAATGACAGAAGTAAAAGAGATCACCCAAGGAACCACATAGAAATGAAGCAGCATTGGGGCTATTCAGTCCCTGGAGCAGGCGAATCTTGATCTCAGGGCTGTGAATTTGAGCCCCATGTTAGATGTTGAGATTACTTAAAAAATAAAACCTTCAGGGGCACCTGAGTAATTCAGTCAGTTAAACATCCGACTCTTGATTTCGGCTCAGGTCATGATCTCACGGTTCATGGGTTCAAGCCCAGAGTCAGGCTCTGCACTGACAGTGTGGAGCCTGCTTGGGATTCTCTGTCTCCTTCTCTCTCTCTCTCTCAAAAAGAAATAAACATTAAAAAAAAATAAAAAACCTTTTATAGGAAAGAAAGAAAGAAAGAAAGAAAGAAAGAAAGAAAGAAAGAAAGAAATGCAGCAGCATAAACTGAAGCCATGGGTATAATAGCTTTTAATGAGTTCTGTCTTTCTAGAAAATTATTGAAACTAGGGAAGTTCTTGGGAACTCCTGAACTTGCAAGTGGTGTCAGAAATAAGGGTGCTTTTGTAGACTGTGCTCCCTCTAACTTCACAGTTTACCAAAAGGCATACAGAGGAATATTCATAGCAGCACTATTTCCAACTGCCAAATTCTGGAAACAACCAAAACATGCATCAACAGTAAATGGATTAAAAAATGTTAGCATATTTATAAGGCAGAGTACTGTATGAATGAAAATGTATCAATCTTATAAATTTAAATTGGGCAAAAGAAACCAACACAAGAGCATGCATACTGTACATTTCTACTTATAGAAAGGCAAAAAGCAGGCAAAACTAATCAAGGTGTTAGAAATCATATTAATGGTTACATTTGGGAAGGAAGGGGGAAGGGATATGAGGAGGACATTTGGGTTGCTGGTAATGTTCTATTTATTGATCTGGGTGGGAGTTACATGGATGGGTTCACGTAGAAAACTTAGTTCTGCGCTTAAAATTTGTGCTTTTTCTGTGTATATGTTACACTTCAGTTGAAAAGTTTTCATTAAGAAAAGCTTAAATGTGAAAGAGAAGGGCTCTGTCATCAGGTGACTAGAACTAAAAGAGCCTTTTTTTATTTTTTTAAGTTGGGGGAAAATTGAATATTTTTTTCTAAAAAGAAAGAGCCAAATACAAAGGAAAGTTGAAGAAACCAGAAAGAGAAACTAGAGAAATATTCTTGGAGAGATTTGAGAGAGGATAAAATCAAAAGTTCTTGTGGAACTTTGTCTATTTCTTAGGTATAGAAAATTTGTTAGAGGGGCGCCTGGGTGGCTCAGTCGGTTAAGCGGCCGACTTCGGCTCAGGTCATGATCTTGCGGTCCGTGAGTTTGAGCCCCGCATCGGGCTCTGTGCTGACGGCTCAGAGCCTGGATTCTGTGTCTCCCTCTCTCTGACCCTCCCCCGTTCATGCTCTGCCTCTCTCTGTCTCAAAAATAAATAAACGTTAAAAAAAAAAATTTAAAAAAGAAAATTTGTTAGAAATATACACTTGTTTTTAATGTTTATTTATTTTTGAGAGAGAGAGAGAGAGAGAGAGAGAGAGAGAGAGGGAGAGAAAGGCAGGGCGTGAGCAGGGGAGGGGGAGAGAGAGAGGGAGACACAGAATCCGAAGCAGACTCCAGGCTCTGAGCTGTCAGCACAGAGCCCATTGTGCGGCTGTGAGATCATGACCTGAGCTGAAGTTGGATGCTTAACCTACTGAGCCAGCCAGACGCCCTAGAAATACACATTCTAAAGAGTCACGCCAGAGATTTTGATTCAGTGTATCCGGGACGGAACCCAGAAATAGGCACTTTATACCAGTCCTCCAGGTGTTTGTACTGCAGGAGGTCATAACCCTGAGAAACACTGCCCCGAGGCAGTGAGAGGGGTAGAAAGGGCACAATATTGGGGGCCAGATGATTTTTGCACAGTTTTTGATTTACCACTGTACCTTCCATCAGGAGAGTTTTGTATCTTTTGCTTGCTTGCTTTGGTTTTAGTTCCCACAGGTCATATACCATGCAAACCTCTGTGCAACGTTGTTCATTTCTCCAAGCTTCAGATGCCTCATCTGTAATGATAGTATCTACCACAGAGTAATTAAGAATTGAATTAAATTATGTGGAAGGGAGGCTTCTTCTTCTGGCCAACATATAGCAACAGTCACCCTCCCAACTGAAACAACTACAGAAACAGACAATATACATACACGCAACAATAATTTTCAGATATCGGACATCAGGCAATGTAGGACAATGATCCCCTGAGAGTGGCGGAAACAAGTGAGATGAGCCTACTGTGGGTCCATTTTAGTGCATGGGGGCTGTAACACAGACAGTAGAAATTCAGGTGAACCTAGCATGCTCCCTGAGGGTAGCAGCTGGAGTTGGGGGTCCCACGGGGCACAGGTGGCTAGAGTTCACAGGGCAGAGCTCTAGAGAGGGAAGAGAGCAGAGAGAGGGGTAGAGGCTCCAGTGAGCTGTAGAGAGGCACCTCATGGGTTTTGCCGAGCACACATCAGTGCATCATATGAGGAAACTACTCAACTGTGAGTAAGAGCCACCCAAAAGGACTAGAGGAAATAATCCCTGAACCTCACAAAAATGTAAGAATACTTTGTGTTCTCACCAGCCGGAAGGGAAAGAACTTGATAATTAAAGGACATAGGGTAGAATAATGCCCAGAAAGACATTGTCTCAGTAGTGGCAAAAGCCAGCCCTTACCAAAGGCTGTACTAGTCCTACCTAACAAACTTTAAAAAAGCCACCCTCATCCTTGACAGAGAGTACCAGTGTTCCAAGTATGTTTACTATATCCCAGAAAAAAGGTCAAACATATGTACATGAGGGGTGCCTGGGTGGCTCAGTCAGCTGAATGTCTGACTCTTGATTCCAGCTCAGGTCACGATCCCAGGGTCATGGGATCGAGCCCCGCATAAGGTTCTACACTGAGCATGGAGCCTGCTTAAGGTTCTCTCTCTCTTTCTCTCTCTCTCACTCTCTCTCGCACGCACTATCTCTCCCTCTGCCCCCTCCCCAGCTCACTCTCTCTCTCTAAAATAAATAAATAAATATAATACATACATACATACATAAATGTGTACGAATACAAAAATATCCAACTTTCTACAAGGAAACATTCATAATGTTTTGACATTTAATAAAAAATGCTGAGGCATGCAAAGATGCAGGAAAATATAATGCATCATGAGGAGAATAACCAAACAATAGCAACAGATCCATAAATGGCACAAGTGATAGAATAAATAAGAACATCAGAAAGAGTTATTGTAATTATATTCCATATATTCAAGAAGGTAGAAAAGAAAGTGAGCAAGTTAAGTAGATGTATGAAAATATTAAAAAGGGCCAGATCAAACTTCTAGAGATTTAAACCACGATGTCTGAGATGAAAAATACATTTTATGGAATTACAGCAGATTAGGCATTACAAAAGAAAAAATGATGAACTTAAATACACAACGAGAGAAAATATCCAAAATGAAAAAGAGAGATCCATGGGCCAGGGACATGTTCAAGGGATCTAAAGTACAGCACTGGGGTACCAGGGTGGCTCCGTCGGTTGAGTGTCCGACTCTTGACTTCAGCTCAGGTCATGATCTCATAGTTCGTGAGTTTGAGCCCGGGATTGGGCTCTGTGCTGACAGCATGGAGCTTTCATGGAATTCTCTCTCTCTCTCTCTCTCTCTCTCTCTCTCTCTCTCTCTGCCCCTCCCCTACTCTCTCTCTAAGAATAGATAAATAAATAAACTTTAAAAAAAAATAGAGTACATGCATTAAGAGTGCTAAAGGAGACTGAAGTGAGAAGTAGAATGACTGACAATGTCCAAATTTGATGGAAATGATAAACCCAAAGATCTAAAACAAGAGGCACAAGAAACAGGAAGAAAACCACACCAAGGCACGTCATACTCAAATTGCTTAAAACCAGCGATAAAGAGAAAATCTTAAAAGCTGTCAGAGTAAAAAGAAATATTCGGTTTAGAGGATCAGAAATGAGGATGCAAACCGTATGAGACTGCAGAAACATCTTCAAAGTATTCAAAGGAGAGGTAACTGTCAACCTGGAATTCTACACCCGGCAAAATGCTTTTCAAAATAAAGGTGACATAAGAGAGCTGATACAGGGATGCAAACAAATACAGGCACATGAATGCATCACTGTTCATCATAGTCAAAAGGTGGAGACAGCTTCAATGTGCATCAAGGAATAGAGAAACAAAGTGTGATATACACATACAATGTGTTCAGTCATAAAAAGGAATGAAGTAGGGGTACCTGGGGGGCTCAGTTGATTGAGCATCTGACTTCGGATCGGGTCATAATCTCACAGTCTGAGTTCGAGCCCCGCGTCAGGCTCTGTGCTGACAGCTCAGAGCCTGGAGTCTGCTTCAGATTCTGTGTCTCCCTCTCTCTCTGCCCCTCCCCTGCTCATGCTCTGTCTCCCTCTCTGTCTCAAAAATAAATAAAAACATTTTAAAAAATTAAAAAAAAAAAGGAATGAAGTATTGATACATGCTACAACCAGATAAACTTCAAAAGCGTTATGCTAAGTGAAAAAAGATAGTCACAAAAGGCCACAGATTGCAATAATTCCCTTTATATGAAACATCCATAAAGACACAATGCAGATTGATGGTTGCCAGGGGCTGGAGAGAAAAAGCATAAGAAACTGCTTAATGGGTACAGTCTTTTATTTGGGAGAGATGGACATGTTTTGGAACTATATGGAGGTAGTAGTTGCAAGACATTGTGAGTGGACTATATGCCACTCAATTGTTCCCTTTAAAATGATTTTAGGTTAGGGGCACCTGAGTGGCTCAGTCGGCTAAGTGTCCGACTTCAGCTCAGGTCATGATCTCATGGTTCATGGGTTCAGTCCCCACGTAGGGCTCTGTGCTGCCAGCTCAGAGGCTGGAGCCTGCTTCGGATTCTGTGTCTCCCCCTATCTCTCTTCCCCTCTCCCACTCATTCTTTCTCTCTCTCAAAAATAAATAAACATTAAAAAAATTAAAATGATTTTTAGGTTATATGAATTTCACCTCAATACATTTTTTAGAAGTAAAATAAAGACTTTCTCAGAGATAGAAAAGGTGGGGTGCCTTAGTGGCTCGGTCCGTTACACTTCCGATTTCCACTCAGGTCATGATCTCACAGTTCGAGCCCCCCGTCGGGCTCTGTGCTGACAGGTCAGAGGCTGGAGCCTGCTTCGGATTCTGTGTCTCCCTCTCTTTCTGCCTCTCCCCTGCTCACACTCAGTCTCTCAAAAATAAATAATAAACATGGGGAAAAAAAGAAAGATAGAAAAGGTAAAAGAATTCATTGCCAGGAGACCTACACTACAGGAAATATTCAAGGAAGTTCTTCCATAAGAAAGTTATACCAGTTAGAAACTCAGATTTACACAAAGGACTGAAGAGCTCTAAGAATGGCATATATGTGTATAAAAGATTTAAAAACATTTTTAGGTGTCTTTCAAAACTAATGAGCCGCTTCAAGCAAAAATAATAATATACTGGAGGTTTATACCATGTGTAGAAGTAAAATGTATGACAGTAGTACAAAGCCCAGGAAAAGACAAATGATCATATATTGTTTTAAGCTTCGTAAAATGTACACGAATACAATTTTACTTAAAGGTTGACGATGACAAGTTAAAGATGTAGACTGGAAACCATGAAACAACCAGTAAAATAACAAAGCGAAGCGTTATGCTTAATAAGCCAACAAGGGATGTAAGGTGGAATCTTAAACAGACTCAGTTAATCCAAAGGACGGTAGAAAAGGGAAAGGGTGGAGAGAGACGGAACAAATAAAAGATAAGATGTTAGATTTAAATCTAGTCATAGCAGTAATTCCATTAAATTTAAATGGTTTAAACGTCCCAATTAAATGTATGAATTTAATGAGAAAAATGCCTCTTTGGCCATAATTGGAATTGGGTATTCTAGAAGTCTTGGTCACAGGGTTCATAGGTAAATAGTAAGAACGAGACCAAATTCAGTTGGCAAAAATCCGCTTTACAAATAAACCAGTGAAAACATATTTCAGCCATTGAAAGGTATTATGGATAATAGATTATAATGTCTATCAGGCAGCAATTTGCAAGTGACACAGCAGAAGCTTTACTGGAACTAAAATAAATTCTTTTTTTTTAATTTTTTTTAATGTTTTTATTTATTTTTGAGACAGAGAGAGACAGAGCATGAGCAGGGGAGAGGCAGAGAAAGAGAGGGAGACACAGAATCTGAAGCAGGCTCCAGGCTCCGAGCTGTTAGCACAGAGCCTGATGCGAGGCTCAAACTCATGGAGTGTGAGATCATGACCTGAGCCGAAGTCGGATGCTCAACCGACTGAACCACCCAGGCGCCCCTAAAATAAATTGTTGATCATCATAACTATGATTAATTGAGGGCTTCCAAAGTATCAGAAACTGGGCTTTTATTTATTTATTTATTTATTTATTTATTTATTTATTTTTTAATATGAAATTTATTGTCAAATCGGTTTCCATATTTGACACTGGGTGTCATCACCCAGTGCTCATCCCAACAGGTGCCCTCCTCAATGTCCATCACCCACCCTCCCCTCCCTCCCACCCCCATCAACCCTCAGTTTATTCTCAGTTTTTAAGAGTCTCTTTTTTTTTTAATTTTATTTTTTAAAGTAAGCTCTATGCCCAAAGTGGGACTTGAACTCACCACTCAGAGATCAAGAGGCACCTGTTCTACAGACTGAGCCAGCCAGGTGCCCCTGGGCTTGTATTTTACATTCCATGCTTTTTTTTTTTTTTTAACATTTTTATTTATTTTTGAGACAGAGAGAGAGCATGAACAGGGGAGGGTCAGAGAGAGAGGGAGACACAATCTGAAACAGGCTCCAGGCTCTGAGCTGTCAGCACAGAGCCTGACGCAGGGCTCGATCATGACCTGAGCCGAAGTCGGACGCTTAACCCACTGAGCCACCCAGGCACCCCTACATTCCATGCTTAATTTAAACCTCAGGTCAACTCTATAAGAATGGTATGTTATCAATCATTTCTTTCTCAATTAACAGATAAAGGACGAAGATTTAGGGAGGTTAATTGATTGCCCAAAGACAGACAGATAATAAGTGATGAAACTGTTCCAAACACAGATCCATGTTATCCCAAAATTTGTACATTTAACCATTATTCTATATTGTCTCCAAAAATTAGAGAGACTTCTCCTTTATGATGGTCAGTGATTCCAAATTATTATAATTTTTTAATGTCTATTTAGTTTTGAGAGAGAGTAGAGAGCAGGGGAGGGGCAGGGAGAGAGAGAGAGAGAGAGAGAGAGAGAGAGAGAGAGAGAGAGGATCAAAGCAGGCTCTGCACTGACAGCAGAGAACCCAATGAGGGGCTGAAACTCACGAACCAGGAGATCATGACCTGAGCCAAAGTCAGATGCTTAACTGAGCCACCCAGGCGCCCCACTGATCCCAAATTATTTATCAAGCATCTGCTTTGGACCCAGTCCTGACGCAAGTGCGAAGGATATGCAGGTGACTAGTCAGTGCTTACAAGGGGGGTCACACAGTATTGCAGGAGACATTTGATAATAGAGGAAACATTTGTATGTAAATAATGACAACAACATGAAAGTGTAATTTGAGGCTGAATAAGGGACAAGTCACGAGGAAGATTTCTATTGCTTGTCTGGAGATGTCAGGGAAGGGGTTCTGAAAAAAGCGACATTCCTGTTGAGTCTTGAAGGGTTGATGGAATCTCTGCAGGCCAAAAGGAAGAATTACCATTCTGGTTTAGGATGAGGGACAGATAAGGTAGCCACAAGCACAGAACTCATGGGAGGAGGAATAGAAAGGAAAGGCTGGTAAGGTGAGCAAAGACCATCATGGAAGGTAGTATAAAAACTGCTAAGGAGTTTTAGCTTCTTGTTTTCACTTTTTTTTTTTTTTTTTTTTTTTGGTCAGTTACAGCTAATCAAGTTCATTGTACTTCTCCACTCACAATACACCTCTCAGCTCATAGTACCCCGCCATCATTGCTCTGGGCAAAGCCTTGCTTGTTTTCTTGTTTTCCTTTCTACATTCCCCTGTATCACCAGTCTCCATCCCCCTTTCCCCATATTTTCCTACACAAATGTTCCCATGTGTTTGATATGTATCATGTTATTTGAACATGTTCTTGTAAAACATAAATTATCTTACAACGTGTACATAATTTTAATTTACACAAATGATATGCTATAGATCTCAGCCTGCTTCTAATTTTGTTTTCGATCAGCACTGCTCTGAAGGTTGCACCAAGGTGATATGGACATCTAATTTTTTTTTTCTTTTTTTTTTTTTTTAAATTTTTTTTTTTCAACGTTTATTCATTTTTGGAACAGAGAGAGACAGAGCATGAACGGGGGAGGGGCAGAGAGAGAGGGAGACACAGAATCGGAAGCAGGCTCCAGGCTCTGAGCCATCAGCCCAGAGCCTGACGCGGGGCTCGAACTCACGGACCGCGAGATCGTGACCTGGCTGAAGTCGGAGGCTCAACCGACTGCGCCACCCAGGCGCCCCTTTTTTTTTTTTTTTTTTTTTTAAGTAGGCTTCACCCCCAGCACAGAGCCCTATGTGGAACTGGAACTCATAACCCTGAGACCAAGACCTGAGCTGAGAGGAACGTTCAAATGTCTCCTCTCTGTAAAGAGAGCTTTTCTTCTATTCTTCCTTTCTAGTCTTATATTCTAATAAACTTTTGCCTGCTGCTCAAAAAACAAAAACAAAAACAAAAAACAAACAAAAAAGTCAAAAAAAACCAAAAACCAAAAAACCTGAGCTGAGATCAAGAGCCAGACACTTCACCAACTGAACCACCCAGGTACCCTGGATGTCTAATTCTTTACCTATTTGTGCCTAAGGAGACGGTTTTGTCTTGGCTTTTTCTTGTAGACCCAAAGGAACTGTTCAAACATGACTTGTAAAGTCAAATGTCTACAGGCCCTGTGGAGCCGGCTGAGCAGGATGGACTGGGCGGAGGAAGTTGTCAGTTGGCTCTGGGTAGTTGTTGCTATTTGGCAATGCAGGAAATATTGCAAGATGATACGATTCTTCCAGAGACACCAGAAATCAGGATTTCCACGGAAAATCTTCTGATTTTCTAAGTGTTGGAAAAGCTGAAGTTTCAGCCACGCATTGCCATCTCTTGACTTTTACATTAAGACATTTGAATCAGAGGCCCCTGGCAGTCTCAGTTGAGACTCTTGATCTTGGGGTTTTGAGTTTGAGCCCCACGTTGGGTGTAGAGATTAGTTAAAAAACAAACAACAACAAACAAAGCATTGGAATCAGGGAAGGAATGAGATCGGCTTTGTGTTTCAGAAATTAGGGGGAGGACAAAACAGAGTAAAAGAGAGAAGACTAAAGATTATGAATTGAGGTTTGAATGTGGATGGATTGAGGAGTTTATGGAATGAAAGTCCAATACTCGCTGCCCAGATGAACCTGGAAAGCATTATGCTAAGTGAAAAAAGCCAGACAAAAAACAAAGATCGCATGATTCCACCTAGATTAGATACCTAGAGTATAGACGGCAGAAGAGTGGTTACCAGGGGCTGGGAGCAGGGGAGACCAGTGAGGGGTATTGTTACATAGTTATGAAGTTCCAGTTTGGGATAATGAAAAAGTTCTGTAGACAGATAGTGATGAGGGTTGCAAATAATGTGAATGTATTTGATGCCAAACTGTACACTTAGAAATGGTGAATATGCTAGGGGCACCTGGGTGGCTCAGTTGATTAACTGTCTGACTTGGCTCAGGTCATGATCTCCTGGTTCGTGGGTTCAAGCCCCTCCGGGGGCTCTACACTGACAATGAGGAGCCTGCTTGGGATTCTCCCTCTCTCTCGGCCCCTGCCCCACTTGCGCTCTCTCTCTCTCAAAATAAATAAACTTTAAAAAATGGTGTCTATGCTAAGTTTTATGGTATGTATATTTTACCACACACACACACACACACACACACACACACACACACACTGACTCTCAAACTAGCCCTTACTGTCAGCAGGACAAAGCTGAGTTTAATATGGAGAAACACCTCACCTGGACAAAGCTTAGGCAGTGTCTCAAAGGGGGAAGGTAAGTGAAAATGTACGGAGAATATCAAGTTTCGTTTCAAGCAATCGTCTTCAATACCAGGGAGTTGATATAGGATAAGATTGAATAAGAATCATGATACAACAGTCCAGGATTGGTGGGGAAAGGTGAGGATTTGAGAGGAAGGATTTAGACGATTAAAAAACAAAACAAAACTATATTGAGATATATAAGTCCTGATGAAGGAGTTTGGGGCAAGCTTAGGGCAAAATATAGGCTGGCACCACCCCTCCTCCACCCCAGCCAGGTGGAATATGTGTGATATTCCTTGGACACTCCCGGCTACCCAAGAACAAAGGAAAGGGGTTTAAGGGTTTGCCATGGTAAAGTGGGAAACTAAGGCAAGTAAAAAATTAAATTCCCTTACTGCTTATAGCCCGTTGACAAATCCTTGAGACTGGCTGAGTAACTTCCCTCGAGGACCTCAGCTGCCTCAAGGATGACACTTCGCTGGGGGCAAAGGAGAACCTTAGCTTAACATTATCCCAACCTCCACGATCCTGTAAGTCTGCTTCCTTTATCTCCACTGCCCCAAGACATATGCAGAGAATCATGCCCCAAGCTTAAGGCTCCCTGATACACATCTGAAGGGTCTCAAGACTGAGGTTTTATTAAGTGGTAATACATGGTATTTCCCTAGTAACAGCTAGCCTGTCAAGGTCCTGGAAACCTTGCTTCCGAACTTACTCCATCCCTGACCCCCTCCCAACCTGAGGGTGTATAATGAGTTACCAGTCACGACCCCAGTGCAACTCTTCCTGCCCACGGGTCCTGTCCCGGTGCTTTAACGAAATCACCTTTTTGCACCAAAGATGTCTTCAAGAATTCTTTCTTGGCTGTCGGCTCCGGACCACCCCACCATCACCCCAAACTTCATCACTTCCCAGATTATACAATTTGCCCATTTAAAGTGTACAATTCAATGGCCCTTAGTGTAGTTTGTGCATCTGTCATCAGTCAATTTGAAAACATTTTCACTACGCGCAAAACAACCCCCCGCCTATCAGCACTCATTCTCCATTTTCCCCAGTACCCACCTCAGCCACCACCACTAGGCAGATCCAGATGCACTTTCTGTCTCTAATACAGATTTACCTATTCTCTTTGCCTGTTTTGGGAGAGAAAATTTTTCCTCTACCAAGTTAGGTTCCGTAATGGGGGCCTTTGAATTAGCAATAGACAGATGAACAGAAGAAAAGAAGCTTATTTTATAGGCATGTTGGATCATTCAGCTCAAGAGGCTCTCTGAACAGCTAGAGATTGGGGTTTATATATCAATTTAATAGAGGAAAGAAAGGGGGCGACAAAGGGTTTCTATGGGAAGAACAAAAGGTTTGGTGGGGTTTCTTTGTTTGTTCTCAGGAAAGACAAATGGGCTTTTAGGGAAGCAAGGGGAAAGTATGACAGTTTGTAATAAAGTTGGTTTATGCCATTTATCTTCCCCATGTGAGAGACCCATCTTCTTTCTGGAAGCGAGGTACCCTGAGGGTGTTTATGACGGTTTCAGGCTTGAAAGACTTTTTTTTTTTAGTTATATAAGGGAGCCTCTGAAAAGGCTTCTTCCTGTTTCTGCTGTATATCAAAGTCTTCCGTTTAAAATAATCTTTAAATGGGCTCTGAGGTCTTGAAGTGGGTCTCCATAACTATGCTGTTTCCTGTGAATGGAATCATACAAGAAGTGATCCTCTGTGATTTTTTTTCCATTTAGCAAAATGTTTTTAGGTCCATCCGTGTTGTAGCAAAGAAAGTGTTTAATTTCTTTTTATTGCCAAATAATGTGAATCAAAGAATTGTCACCTACAAGCCATCTATTAATGCTTTCCACCGAAGGGTGGATGGCAAATTCATGTAATGTACAATCGAGCTATTTGCTTGGGCAGGAGAGCCCAGGACTGTCCCAGTCAAGTAATGCCAACCAATACAGTGAAATTACACTCTTGTGATTGTAGATGGGAAGGGAAGGTTTTGGTTCTCAGTGCTCAGGCCAAGTATGGGAGTAGAGGGTTTTGTTTCTCAGTACCTAGCTCATAGGAATAATGCAAATAAAGTGCTTAAATAATTAAATAATAAAGTACTTAAAATACTTTCTTTTAATGTTTGTTTGTTTTTGAGAGATACAGTGTGAGCGGGGGAGGGGCAGAAAGAGAGAGAGAGAGAGAAAGAGAGAGAGAGAGAGAGAGAGAGAGAGAGAGAGAGAATCTGAAGACAGGCTCCAGGTTCTGAGCTGTCAGTGCAGAGTCCCATATGGGGTTTGAACTCAAAGCGTGAGATCAAGACCTGAGCCAAAGTAGGACACTTAACCGACTGAGTCACCCAGGTGCTCCGCAGATAAAGTACATAACCTGGTGTCTGACACTCAGTACTCTGTAAATTTAAGCTCTTATTGTTGCAGGATTCTTTACCTCAATACCCGCAGTGTGTTGTCTCACGGCTTCAAAGAAGAAAGAGGTGGACAAAGAACGAGCGGCAGACAGAAGTTTATTAGAGTAGAAGATCAGAAAGGAAGAAGAGTATGAAAGCTCTGTTTGCAGAGAGGGGTCATTCGAAGGGGAACACCCTTGACTATAGACAAGGGACTTTGTTTTGTAAGGCTCTGGCTGCCCCCCCACCCCCCTTTCCCTTCCCCCTTGCTCCTTCTTAGGTCCTACCTTACTGGCTGGATAACTCTAGGCGCTGGGTTGTCCATTCCTGATTGACTCGTGTCCATTGTAGGAAGGGTGGTCTATGGCCAAACCGTTCCCTGTGGGTCACACAGGTTTTATGGTCTACTTTTTTTCAGTCAGGTCTTTTGGCAAATTCCTGAGGGAATTCTGAGGGGGAGTAGGTGGTGTCTCTTACATTCTTAAGAGGAACCTGAAGCCTAAGGGCGTTTGCTGGGGTCAGGCACTCCCAGTATTGTCCTGTAATACGTGTTTTTTCCCACCCAGGGGCCTCAGGTCCTAATCTTTCCCTCTCTGCCTACTTTATCCTATCTTTTCCTATCATAACAGGACTCTCTCAGAGATTAGAAGCAACAACAACACATGTTAAAAACTAAATTAATTATTAATGCGGGAAGCAGTAGAATGTTACAACCAGTTTAAAGGAGAAGTCAAAGAAACACAAATTTATGTGGAGTAAAGGAATGTCAAAATGAATTTACAAATGGCTGTTAATCTGACTTTTTCCCCCCAAGGTGCAGTGAAGAGGGAAGGCAACCTCCATTTGGCTGAGTGAATTTGCACGTCTATAGGCAAGACTTATTTTGCATTTCTAGGAGTAATTTGCAATTTACGAAATTGCAAAGTAGCTCAAGGGCAATGAGAGGTCTAGAACACCCCACGCCAAAATGTGCTGCTTTGGTATATTGATTATTTTGAGTTGAAGGCGCTGGGGAAAACAGATGCAGGAAACTCTCTGACTACCCCTTTCTACCTAAAAGCTGGTCAAAAAATTTCCCATGAGAAAAGCGCCTTCCCTTACCAGCCAGACAAGAACATTGTTGTCAACCAGAGACTGGGAGTTGATGCTGAAATGGATTTGTACAAACAGACCTACAAAATAACGCTGATCTTTCAGTAGTTTCCTCTACATATTTCCTAGTGACTTTCCCACAGTTTACTGCCTTTGCTTCAAACCCCTTTGTCTTTTCAGTTCTCCACAAATTTATCATTTATTTAAAAAGTATATAAGCTCTTGGTCCTGACTGCTTCTTGGGATCTTCCTTTTCCTCACGAAGACTCCCATGGTTACATAAAAAATATTGAATAAAATGTGTATACTTTTCTCCTGCTAGTTTGTCATAAACCAGCTTATTTGTAAAAAAAAATGTGTAAGTTTATTTATTTATTTATTTATTTATTTAGAGAGAGCATGGGCAGAGAGAGAATCCCAAGCAGGTTCTGTGCTCCAGCGCGGAGGCAGACTCGCAAACTAAGAGATCATGACCTTGAACAGAAATCAAGAGTCCAATAAGCATCCGACTGAGCCACCCAGATGCCCCAGGAATATTTATTTTTGAAATAGGGCTTCTACCTCCATATGACCTCAGCATCTATTTTCTAATTAAGTTCTTCTTTCTAGCTTATCTTTAATTTAGGCAAAAGACCGTGGGGGCAGAGCATCCCTTGATAAGAACTGAAACTACCCCCACCCCCACCCCAGGCAGTAACAATTGCCAGTAAGACCCCATGTGATTGACTCCAAGACAATGACTGACCTGACTTTTGCTGCCCACCTGCATGTACCCACCGACCTTTGTCCCACATTTTCCTTATATAAACCTGGAAAAATATTCGGCACTTTGGAGACAGTCTTTGAGATGCCGGTCTGCTGTCTTCCTGGTGTTGGCCTCACTGAAATAAATTCCTTTGTTTCCCCACCTTCCTTTACCTGCTTTTGGAGTCTATCAGTGACAAATGGCCAAACCTGGTCTATTTGGGCACCCCAGACCCAGCTGCTTTTGCACCCCTGCTCCCCGGTTACATTATTGTTACCATTTCAGATATGATGACACTGAGGCAAAAGAGAAATAAGTCACCTGGGACAACACAGTATAATGTTAGGGATTTCCCTCCCAATAAAGGCTTAAGAAGTAGTCTTTTCTATTCCTCCTTCACCTTGACGAAGCCCAGGAATTAAAGAAGGAATACACTTATGGCAGAGTTAAGAAAAAGTAAGGTTTCTGGACAGAATTGCTGAGCCCAGGAATGAAAACAGTCTTTTTTTTTTTTTAATTTTTTTTTTTTCAAAGTTTATTTATTTTTGGGACAGAGAGAGACAGAGCATGAACGGGGGAGGGGCAGAGAGAGAGGGAGACACAGAATCGGAAACAGGCTCCAGGCTCTGAGCCATCAGCCCAGAGCCTGACGCGGGGCTCGAACTCGTAGACTGCGAGATCGTGACCTGGCTGAACTCGGACGCTTAACCGACTGCGCCACCCAGGCGCCCCTTTTTTTTTTTTTTTTTTAAAGGAGAGTGAGAGAGAGCACATGAACAGCAGAGGGGGACAGAGGGAGACAGAAAGAATCTTAAGCAGGGCTCCATCCCATGACCCTGGGATCATGACCTGAGCCAAAATCAAGAGTCAGACACTTAACTGACTGAGCCACCCAGGTGCCCCCAGAACAATCTTAAAAGAATCCCTCCTTAGTTAACCAGGGGGATAGTCAGGTCAGGGGGCCCTGCTTTGTTTGATTTTTCTTGTTAAGCTATGAGAACAATTAGAACACAGGAATTTGCTAAGACCTAAATGTTTCTTTTTGACTTTTTTCAGTTTTTAGACATCTTTATTGAGATATAATTCACATACCATACATTTCCCCCATGTAAAGTATATAACTCAATGGTTTACAATATATCACAGAATTATACAGCCATCACCACAATCTAATTTTAAGATTTTTTTTTTTTGCCCCCAACATGAACCATACCCATTAACTGTCTCACCCCATTCCCACCTCTTTCCCCTAGCCCTAGGCACACACTAATGTTTCTGTCTCTATAGGTGACTATTCCGGGTATTGCATATAAATGGAATCACACACTCTGTAGCTTTTCACATCTGGCTTCTTTCACTTAGCACAATGCTTTCCAAGTTCATTCATGTTAGACCACATATCAGCACTTCATTCCTTTTGTAGCTGAATAATATTCCATTGTTTGGATATACCACATTTTGTTGGTCAATTCATCAGTTGGTGGACTTTTTTTTGGCTTGTTTCTGTTTTTTGGCTATTATGAATAATGCTGCTATGAATGTTCCTGCACAGGTTTTTGTGTGGACATATGTTTCCATTTCTCCTGGGTATGTACCCAGGATTGCTGGATGTGGGGTTGTTGGATGACATGGTAACTCTATGTTTGTTTGGCTTTTAAATTTTTTTTTTTAACGTTTATTTATTTTTGAGACAGAGAGAGGCAGAGCATGAACGGGGGAGGGTCAGAGAGAGGGAGACACAGAATCTGAAACAGGCTCCAGGCTCTGAGCCGTCAGCACAGAGCCCGACGCGGGGCTCGAACTCACGGACCGCGAGATCATGACCTGAGCCGAAGTCGGCCGCTTAACCGACTGAGCCACCCAGGCGCCCCTGTTTGGCTTTTAAACTATAGTAAAACACACATAACATCAGATTTACCAAGTTAACCTTTTTGTCAGTGTACAATTTGATAGTGTTAGGTACATTCACGTTGCGGTGCAACCAATCTTCAGAACTTTTTCATCTCGTAAACTGAAACTTTATACTCATTAAATAACTCCCGGTTTCCTTCTTCCCACAGCCCCTGGCAACCACCACCACTTTATGTTTCTATGAATTTACTCTACATACCTATAAATGGAATTATACAGTATTTACCTTTTTGTGACTGGTTTATTTCACTTAGCAAATGTCTTCAAGGTGCATCCAAGTGTGAAAATTAGTAAAAGGAAACCTCGTTCAGAATGGAGTCAGGAGGCCAGCAGGGGGAGCTCTCATACCCTATCACTCTTCCTTAATTGCAGACCCAACAGGAAGAGATGGACTCTGCCCATGGATATTACTTTACTATCTGGATCAGCAGGAGGAAGGAAAGCTTTCCTCCTTCCCCAGCAACAGCTTGGCCAAAGAGAGAGAGTCAGAGCTCAGCAAATGAAAAGCAGCTACATTTCAGTCTCCCAGGTTACCCCAATGGACTTTTTGTGTGTAACAACCCTCCCAACTTTCTCCTTTCCTGTGTAAAAGAGCCTTCCTTCCTTTTGCTCTGCAGACTTGCCTATGGTTTTGCCATAGCTTGCTCATGCCAGATGTCAATTCTCTGCTATTTCTGAATAACATTCTCCCCCACTTTTTTTTCTTTTTTTGCTGGTAAAATAACTGACAGTTTTATATTTAAGAGTAACACATGCTATATAGCATGTATCAGTTTCCTTCCTTTTTAAGGCTCAAAAACCTTCCATTGTCTGTATATTCCTCATTTTGTTTATCCATTCATCCGTTGATGGATTTTTGTGTTGTTTCCAACTCTTCTATTATACATAATGCTGCTATGAACAAAAGTGTGTTAGGAAGGAAAAAATTTTTCTCCACTCTCTTAATTTCTGTATCTGGAGCCTGTGAATTAAACTGATAAAAGATAGATTGGCAGGAGAAAAGACACTTAGCTTATGTGCATGGGAGGTCACAGAAAAGAAGTGAAAAGCAAAGAAGCGTTTAGACTTGGGGGCTTATATATATTCTTTTAACAAAAGAAAGTGGGTTTGGATTTCAAGGGACAATAAACTGTGGGGAAGTGACTAGGAAATACAGGGGGGATCTAATGGAAGAAAAGGGCTATTTTAGTAAGTTCTGTTTATGCAAACTCATCTTGGTGCGGATTTCCCATCTTCAAAGATCAGAGTCTCTTGGGGCACCTGGGTGGCTCAGTCGGTTAAGCGTCCAACTCTTGGTTTCAGCCCAGATCAAGATCTCACGGTTCGTGAGTTCATGGCCCGATGCAGGCTCTGCACGAGCAGCAGGAAGCCTGCTTGGCGTTCTCTCTCTCTTTCTCTCTCTCTGCCCCTCTCCTGCTTGCACTCTCTCTCTCAAAGTAAATAAATAAACTTAAAAAAAAAAAGAGTCTCTTTTCTCTCACTGGTATTGGGGAAGAACAATTTTCTCAAAGAGAAAATTATGCTGGGCTTCTAGGTACTGAAGGTAACTGTGTGTTTTGTTTTATTTTGAGGAATTTCCAGTTTTTATTTGACAACTGATAAATACAGAGAGAAAATTCACCATAGCAAAATCTGAATAAAGTAAATCGTATTTCAGAAATGTACATCAACAGAAGACAACCCAGTATCAACAAAAATGTGTATTTTATTTATTTTTTATTTTATTATATATTTTTAAGATTTTATTTTTAAGTAGTCTACACCGAACGTGGGGTGCAAACTCACAACCCCTAGATCAAAAGTTGCACACTCTACTGACCGAGCCAGCCAGGCACCAGCTCCCCCCCGCAAATGTGTATTTTAAAAAGAAGAAATATTTTGATTTTGGAACTGTAAATCATTTTTAAAATTTGTCTTTATTTTTAAAATTTGTCTTTATTTTTATTTTATATTACAATGAATTTGTATTTGCAAGAAAACTAACTTGGATTTTTTAAAAATGTGGTGTCAATCCAGGGAGGAGGACCATAAGGAGAAAAGCAGATTTCCAGGCAAAGACATCCAACTGTAGCGACAGCAAAGCATGTTTTGCATTTTGCCATTTTCCTAGCTAGACAAAGAGCCCAGATGTATTAGTATATTTACATATTAACTTGATCTTCACAATGCGGTATCTATTCGGACCCCTCACTAGGCAAAACAATGGACTTGAACAAGTGCCAGGCACCTCTCTCCCTAGGTTTAGGGAAGAGAGAACTTGTGTGAAGGCAGGGGGGTTTGGTCCAAGGTCCCGCCTGGAGACATCAGAGATCGACAAGATCTGTCCTCTAATGTTCCCTGGGCCGAGGCCCCCTTTAGTCCTTGTTTTTGCCCTGGGGGCAGAATGGTCTCCCTTTCTCTTTGGGTGGAGGGCACTGCCTATGGGAAGGCAGCAGCTCATCTCGGTAACCATGGGAACATTATTGGCATGGCAACCTGGCAGCCACAGAGAAAGTCAGCAAGGGGTGGAGGGCTGGAAGCGGTGGGAGGTAGTCCTGTGGAAGAGGGGAGGGGAGGCAGCCCTCTTTGCTGAGGAGAGAAAAGAAGGAAAGATGCCCAGCTCTCTGAGTGGCCTCACGGAGAAGCCTCTGATCAATTAAAAACTCACTCTTGCGGCGCCTGGGTGGCTCAGTTGGTTAAGCGTCTAACTTCAGCTCAGGTCATGATCTCACAGTCTGTGAGTTCGAGCCCCGTGTCGGGCTCTGTGCTGGAGCCTGCTTCAGATTCTGTGTCTCCCTCTCTCTCTGCCCCTCCCCTGCTCATGCTCTGTCTCAAAAATAAATAAAAACATTAAAAAAAATTTTTTTTTAACTCACTCTATAATCCAGTTCAGGGGGACTTGGGGTAGGGCTATATGGTGTTCAAACTGGACACCAGGATCTAGATCTCTTGATGTTTTTCTGTACTAAAGTTTGTCTCAGCAGCAGCAAGGAAGGAATCGGGGCTGGGAGACACAGTGTAAAACATCTCACATGTGGGCAAATTCTGACATTAAGTTTTGGTTGCAGGCAAAATACCACATGGAGCTTTTGTAGGGCTCTGAGAATCCAAACATCTTGTGCTAAAGACGAGGAAATTTCCAAGCAGCATGTAAGGCAAGAACTAACCATGCAATAAGGTTGGGAAGGTTAAGAAGGTAGTAAAAACAAAACCAAACAAGATCCACTAGGGAGAAAGAACTTCTGAAGAGGAAGGAGTGAATGTCAGGGTAGCCAGCAGTGCCTAGGCTGTCCTTTCTCTAGGCTGAGCTAGAATCCCTCTCCTTCATGGTTTCTGTGATGGACAGACAGGGTGTGAACTTAGGAGTCAGATGGCCCTGGGGTGGAACCCCTGCCGTGCACCTTACTTACCTGTGTCCGTCTCAACCAAATCAGTCTGTCTCTCAGAGTCCGTTTCCTCTTCTCCAGAGACAGAGGGTAATGGTACCTCCTTTTGGGGATGTTGTGAAAATTGAATGAGATAAAAACAAGTTTAATAAAAAGTAATCTTAAAGAATCTTGAATGAAAGGCACTTAAAAAATCTTGAATGAAAGGCACTCAAATGCTAGTAACACGTCTTGTTACTCTGTTGGCTTTTCAGAAATGGCTCTGGGAGCGCCTGGGTGGCTCAGTTGGTTAAGCGTCTGACTTTGGCTTAGGTCATGATCTCACGGCTTATGGGTTTGAGCCCCACATCAGGTTCTGTGCTGACAGCTCAGAGCCTGGAGCCTACTTCAATCCTGTGTCTCCCTCTCTCTCTCTTTCCCTCCCCTGCTTGTGCTCTTTCTCTCTCAAAAACAAATATTAAAACATTTAAAAAAAAAACAAGAAATGGCTCTGGGGGCTCCTGGGTGGGTCAGTTAGTTGAGGCTTGCGTGTCCAACTCTTGATTTTGGCTCAGGTTGTGATCCCATGGTTGTGGGATTGAGCCCCACATCAGGCTCCATGCCAAGCATGGATTCTTTCTCTTCCTCTCTCTCTCTCTCTCAAAACAAAAAAGAAAAGAAAAGAAAAGAAAAGAAAAGAAAAGAAAAGAAAAGAAAGGAAAAGAAAAGAAAAGAAAAGAAAAGAAAGGAAAGGAAAGGAAAAGAAAAGAAAGGAAGGAAGGAAGGAAAGAAAGAAAAGAAATGGCTCTGTTTGGGTGGTTCTGTAGCGTCACCTGAGATCTAAGCAAGGTTTTGTTGTTGTTGTTGTTGTTGTTGTTTATTTTTAAATGCATTGACTTTTTAAAAACTAACAGCTTTATTCAGATACAATCACATATCATAAAAGTCATCCTTTGATGAGCACTGGGTGTTGTATGGAAACCACTTTGACAATAAATTTCATATTAAAAAAAAAAGATTAGTTGAAAAAAAAACCAAAAGTCATCCTTTGAAAGTGTACAATTCAGTGGATTTCAGTATGGTCACAGACTTGTGCAACCATCCCATTATCTAATTTTAGTACATTTTCATCACTCCGAATGAAAGTAAAGGAACCACACCCTCCTCAGCAGTTACTCACCATACCCCCTCCACACAGCCCCTGGAAACCTCTCGGTTACTTCCTTTCTCTATGGATTTACCTATTCTGGACATTTGATATAAATGAAATCATGCAATTGATGGCTTCCGGTGTCTGGTTTCTTTCACTTGCATCACGTTTCCAAGGTTCCTCCATGGTGTATCCTGTGTCAGTGCTCTGTTCCTTTTTATGGCTGAATAATATTCCATTGCACGGATATACCACAATCTATTTGTCTGTTCATCTGTAGAAGGATGTTCGGGTTGTTCCCATTGTCTTGGTTCTTATCAACATAGTCACTATGAACATCCACATGTAAGTTTTTGTGTAGGGACCGATCAAGTTTTAGTTTATGGTTTATCAGGCCCCATGGACTACTATGATCAGATAAAGAAATGGTGGGGTGCCTGGGTGGCTCAGTCAGTTGGAAGTCAGGCTCTTGATTTTGGCTCAGGTCATGATCTCACAGTTTGTGGGTTTGAGCTCCCTGTCTGGCTCTGTGCTGACAGTGTGGTGCCTGCTTGGGATTCTCTCTCTTGCTCCTCCTCTGCTTGTGTGCATGCACATGCACACACACACTTTCTCTCTCTCTCAAAATAAATAAATAAATTTTAAAAAGGATAAAGAAATAGCAAATATGAAGGAGAGGTTGATGTCAAATTGGTTGATGCTAAATGCTTTTAAAATTTCCTCCTGATCATACCTTTCCTTTCTCCTATTCTCCTCCTTACTCTTATACTCATCTCTCCCCATAGAGTGGTCCAGTCAGTCTCTTGCAAATGTCCAAAAAAAGGCACTCTGAGATGCTCATGAAAAACATTCCATAAAAATATCCCCCACAAAAGATATTCCATAAGTCTGGAAAGGGGAAAGAAAGAGAGAGAGAGATAACGATGTATAGCCCAGACTTATTATTCAAGGACAATTAAAACATCATTTAGAAACATTAACTTTTTTTAATCGAGAGGGGCTATACAAAACTATGCAACTCAATTAATTATCACACACACACATGCACATCATTTAAGATTCATCTATCACCACCGAAGTAAAGGTAGATAAAGAGTTGCTAGATAACATATGGAGGCATGGAGTGTCCAGTTAAACTTGACATTCATTGCAAACAATGAATAAATTTTTAGCACAAGTGTATTCCATGCAACATTTGCGACATTTATTTAAAAAAATATTCATTATTTATCTGAAATTCAAATGCAGCCCTGTGTCCCATATTTTTGGTAAATCTGGAAATCCTAGAAGGGGATATTAAAGAACATCCATTGGGTATAAATCATTCTTATGACTGAGTAGCAACTGGAGCTTGGTTAGAGGAAATCCCTGAATAAAATGAAATTTGGACTTAATTTGTAGATTTAAACGACTTTGCTCTCTCCCTAGGGTTTTGAATAAATAAGCTTGTGTCATCTTGTTTTCTCGCAACACCTCCACGCAATACTTGGCGGTCTACAAATGGAGACACAAAGGCAAAGATGTCAAAAGACACTCCAAGATCCCTCAGTGAGTTTGGGGTCTATTTAAACAAAATGTCGTGACTGGTTTCAGAAAGAAAACAGAGAGTTTATTGATAAAGTTTAAGAGAAGGAAAAGATCTTATTTGAAGCCCTTCATACTGTGGATGAGGAAACTGAGGCTCAGAAAACCTAAGTAATTCTCCCTAAGTCACAGAGCTGGTTAATGGTTGAGTTGATGCTGAAATCCAAAACTGCTGAGTCCTGGCTTTATGGAGCTCTTTCCAGTTTGCCAACACCACACATCCTTCCCCTTCTCCTCCTTTCCCTTTAGTTTTCTTCTTTCTCTCTTTTTTTTAAGCTTATTTATTTTGAGAGAAAGGGAGAGAAAGTGCATGTACAAGTGGGGGAGGGTCAGAGGGAGAGGCAGAGAGAGAGAGAGAGAGAGAGAATCCCAAGCAGGCTCCACACTGCCAGCATAGAGTCCCATGCAGGGCTTGAGCTCACCAACTGTGAGATCATGACCTGAGCCTAATTCAGATGCTTCACGTACTGAGCCACCCAAGTGCTCCTAGTTTTCTTCTTTTGCAATATGGTATAGATAATCAGATCAGCCATAATCATACAGCTATATGGCACACTAAACTGAGAATTTTTCCTAAATCTTTCAAGTATAGAGAGCTGGATTATTCAAATCCTTTTAAAAAATGTTTATTTTTAAGGGGGGGAGCAGAGAGAGAGGGAGACAGAAGATCCAAGGTGGGCTCTGTGCTAACAGCAGAGATCCCCGATGTGGAACTAGAACTCACTAACCATGAGGTCATGACCTGAGTGGAAGTCAGATGCTTAGCCAACTGAGCCTCCCAGATGCCCCAAGAGAGCTGGATTATTCAGTGTGGGTCAAATATTTTTCTGTTCTAAACGAGGTTTACAAAAAGATTTAAGAATCGTCATTATCAGATCATGGGGTAATCTTTTCCTTTGATTTATACATTTTCCATTTCGTTCATGTCCATTGGACCCAATGAACAAATTCTGGAAAGAATCTGGATTTGTTTTGAATATGCAAACCTACAAAATCAGCAGATTCCAAATGATTATAGATTGCCAAGTCTCTCAAAGCTTCTGTATTTATATTCGTTCTATATCTAATTGCTCTGTGTGTTTCTAAGTCAGTATTTGCCTCCTGGACTTCTTTTCACATGTTCCAGGGATTTGGTCAATATCCAACACCGGATTTTTCCTCTCATAGCTCTCCCAAACCCAGTTACAATGCCAAGCCACGTCAAGAACTTTGCAGGCTATCATTTGGTCTGTTTATTTGGGGAGGAGCCATCTTGCTCCTCTTCTTTGGGGCTTGATGTTCAATGTTGGGAAGCTCTCACCTTGTAGGATGTGACAACTGGAAGAGAATGCTTTATTGAAATCCTTGCGACAATGACTTTGTGAAGACTTTGGAGGTTTTTTGCTCATTTCTACAGGGTGGAAAATGCCGTTATGACTCAGAGTCCTGTCTTAAGGAGGACAGCTGTGGCCCGGGGCATTTGCAGATCATGTGGGGTTCTGGAGGGTTGCTGGTGAAGTGACTTTTCTATGGCCAGACTAGTGCAGTGAAATGACAGTGTTAATCGTCATTTTCGTTTCCTCAAGTTCATTTCTGAATCATCACATTTCTGAAAACCAGGGCATCCTGGGGTAGCATAAAATAGAGAGTACCTGACATTGAGGGAAGGGGCAGTCAGTCCTCTGGAGTTTATATAAATGATGTGTCTACTTGGCCTGGTGGTCTCATGAAGAACCAAGAATTAATCTAAAAGTGAGCTCATGGAAGTGAACTACCTCATGAGTGGCCTCCCCTCATGACACTGCAGTTGAGGCTCTATTTCCTATTGAGAGTAAGAGACAACAATAAGCCTATTCTGTCCCTATTCACCCAGGCACATGCTGATCCGCGCTGATAAATCACTTGGTAGCTACAGAGAGGGGAAGATTAATGACCTTTCTTTTTTGACCAGTGTACATCTAAAGCTTCCCGCACACTGGGGGCCTCATTTTCCATTTCCTATTAAAATCTGTGGCTCTCCTTTCCTGAAATAGCCAAATATTTTCTGTACAGAAAAAAAAATATCTCATCATATTTACACTCAAGGGAATTTCCAAGATCTCAAGGGATCTGAATTCCTTATTTGCCAACTAGTTCATGTATTTTGTCATTTTTCATCAGGTAACAGAGGTGACTATTCTAGAATTTGTCATTATTCTCGGGGTTGATTTATTGTCAATTTTTATAGTACTGCTTATTCTTTTTGAAAATAATGTGATCTTGTTCTGGGTGCTTGTGCTTTGTGGTAGAGAGTAATTACCTACTGACGAGATGGCTATGAATAGATTTTGAATCTTGGGGAATATTCCACTTCCCTTGAGGAAACAAATCAGGGAGTTTAATCAACCCTGGAGATTGAGGACGGAGATGAATATGGGCTGGAATTGAATGTTGGTGTTTGAGAGCCACCAGTGATGGAAAAACCAAGCAGCCTTAAAATGTTCGTAGCTGTGAGCTCATCTCTATTTTGCTAGGCTGTGATTGACGTAGGTTTTCAATAAAGATTCAGCAGCTCATTTCCAGAATGCCATGGAAAACTGGCTTCTTCAAGAAGGATCATTCTAAGGGAAATCAAATAGGACTAGAGCACAATACAAACCATGCTAACACTGAATTTCAAACAATAACAAGCCATTTCTAGCCTTGAAAGCCATTAAAAAAAAATGCTAAGGAAGCACAGCCTTGCAAGGTCAGGTTTCTCATCACTAGAGGTGTCTAACTAACATCACCTAGGAGGGATATTGGTTTCTGAATCAGGTGGGAGGTTAGACTAGATGACCTTCAAATGCAGTATATATTCTAAGATTCTTTAGCTATATCAAGGAAATTAGGGACTAAAAGAAGTTCAGTTCAGGAACTAAAATAACCCTCTAGAATGGTATTAGTGTGATTCCAGGAGTATGATGTACCCTGTATTTCCAATAACCCACACTTTGAACCTATGACCCAGCGTCAGTGTTTCTTACTTAAAAGGCACACGTATGCCTTTTCATATACCCAAGCTTTGGCTCTCCTAGTTTTCTCCATAGGAAATGCAGCCCCAGCCTGGCCGAACATCCACTAACCCCTTAAAGACCTATGTCTAAGGTAGTGGTTCTCAGCTAAGGTGAGTTTGTGATTTTTTCCCCTCCAGAGGTCATTTGATGAAGTCCAGAAACAGTTTTGGTTGTAACAACTGGGGGGATGCTACTGGCATCTAGTGGCCAGGGATGCTGCTAAACATCCTGCACCCCACAGGACAGCCTCCAACAGCAGTCACCTAGGACATCAATAGTGCTGAGCTTGAGGAAACCTGTTCTTAGTTAGGTGAGCTTTTAGGCAAAAACCCCTGCATAGCAGCCGTAAAGCTTTTCTTTTAAAACCCTTTATATCTTGGGGCATCTGGGCTGTTCAGTCGGTTAATGTCTGACTCTTGATTTCGGCTCAGGTCATGATCTTGCAGTTCATGAGTTTGAGCCCTGAGTCAGCCTCTGCGCTGACAGTGCAGAGCCTGCTTGAGATTCTCTCCCCCTCTCTCTTCCCCTTCCCCCACGGAATAAATAAATAAACCTAAAAAAAAAAGAAGGAAAAAAGTAAAATCAATAGATGTTTTAAAAAAACACTTAAGGGGCGCCTGGGTGGCGCAGTCGGTTAAGCGTCCGACTTCAGCCAGGTCACGATCTCGCGGTCCGTGAGTTCGAGCCCCGCGTCAGGCTCTGGGCTGATGGCTCAGAGCCTGGACCCTGTTTCCGATTCTGTGTCTCCCTCTCTCTCTGCCCCTCCCCCGTTCATGCTCTGTCTCTCTCTGTCCCAAAAATAAATAAACGTTGAAAAAAAAATTAAAAAAAAAAACACTTAAAAAATTTTTTTTAATGTTTATTTATTTTTGAGACAGAGAGAGACAGAGCATGAACGGGGGAGGGGCAGAGAGAGAGGGAGACACAGAATCTGAAACAGGCTCCAGGCTCTGAGCCATCAGCACAGAGCCCGACGCGGGGGTGGAACTCACGGACCATGAGATCATGACCTGAGCCGAAGTCGGACGCTCAACCGACTGAGCCACCCAGGCGCCCTCAAAAACACTTTATATCTTCTTTAAAGCACTTACCATTTTGTCCACTGGGAATGTCATTTCTTGGGAAACTTTCTTAAGCTCTAATCTCTTAGTATGTATAAAAATAAAATTGGGGGGCACCCGGGTGGCTCAGTCAGTTAAGCGTCTGACTTTGGCTCAGTAATGATCTCACAGCTCATGAATTCAAGCCCCATGTGGGGCTCTGTGCTGACAGCTCAGAGCCTGGAGCCTGCTTTGGACACTGTCTCCCTCCCTTTCTGCCCCTCCCCTGCTTGTGTGCTTTCTCTCTCCTTCTAAAATATAAATAAACATTTAAAACATTAAAAAAAAAAAAAAGAAAAGAAAATTGGACTTACTCTGATTGGAGATGTAGGGTAGGGGGTGGGAAAGCTCTACCTGTTAGCCCTAAGAGGAGTTTTGAAATGTTCAACAGCAATAACATATAAAGAGCACTTACTGAGCACTTACTATATGCCAGGTCCTGAGCCAAAGCTTTACATGGCTTGCACATAGGAGGAGGCATTAACCTATGTTGAATGTTGAATTGTTTTATATAATTCAGAAGAATATATAAGGGTTCTGTGTTAGTTTCTTGAGACTGCCTTAACAATGACACCAAGTCATTGTTGGATTAGGCCCACCCTAATCCAGTGTGATCACGTCGTAATTACATCTAAAAAAAAAAAAGAACCCTATTTCCAAGTAAGGTCACATTCTAAAGTTTGGGGTTGTGATGGTCTGAGTGCTTGTGTCCTCTTAAAATTCATAGATTGGAAACCTAATGCCCAGCGTGATGGTATCAGGAGGTGGGGTCTTTGGGAAACCCCACAAATGAAGTGAAGCCCTCATGAATGGAATCAGTGTCTTTATAAAAGTGGTCCAAGGGATATCCCTATCCCCTTGTACTTTGTGAGAAACTGGCCATTTGCAACCTGGAAGAGAACCTTCACCGGAACCCTACCATGCTGGCACCATGACCTTGGACTTCCAGCCTCCATAATCACTAAAAATAAATTCCCGTCATTTATAAGCCACCCGGTCTGTGGTACGTGGTTAGAGCAACACGAGTGGCCTAACACATGGTGGACATGACTTTTGGGAGGACACTTTCCAACCCACTAAGTCTGCCCTCTGGCCCTCTTGTGTGAAATGCATTCATTCCATCCCAACATCCTCAAGTCATTTTTTTATTGAAGTTTATTTACTTATTTTGAGAGAGAGAGAAAGAGGGCACGCAAGAGCTGGAGGGACAGAGGGAGAGGGAGAGAGAATCCCAAGCGGGCTCCACGCTGTCAGTGAAAACCCAGAGTCGGACGCTTAACTGACTGAGCCACCCACGTGCCCCCCAACATCCCCGGGTCTTAACCCATTCCAACATTAAATCTCATCAAAATGACATCAACTCCAAAAGTTCCAAGTGTTATCATCTAAATCAGGCATGGGTGAGACTGTGGGTATGATACACCCTGAGGCACAATTCCCCTCCCTTTGTGGACCTGTGGAGCTGGTCAGCTTCTACAATACAAGGGTAGGGGTGCCTGCGTGGCCCAGTGGTTAAATGGTTAAGTGTCCACGGTTCAAGAGAGTTTGAGCCCCACATTGGGCTCTCTGCTGCCAGTGCAGGGCCCACTAGGATCCTCTGTCTCCCTCTCTCTGCTCCTTCCCCGCCTGTGGGTAGGACAGACATAGTCTATACATTCCTAGCCTAAAAGGGAGAAAATGGAAGAAGAAAAAAGACCACTGGTCTAAAGCAAGCTCGAAATCCTGCAGGGCAAATTCTACAAGGTTTCAAGGCCTGAGAATAATCCTCTGTGGCTCAGAGCTCCATCCTCCAGGCTCAGGGCCGTCCTTCCTGTTTCTCGGAGGATACCAGGTGCTTGCAGCCGAGTGCCTCTATCAGCCTGTTTCCTGGCTGTGGATTTCAGAAATCGAACAGTCTCCCTTCATTTCATCCATCTTTGATGCTTTCGGCTCCTGTTGGCAGTGCTCCGCTGGGATACACTTCTCAGGAACCTTAGAAGTGTAGGGGGTCCAGTCTATTCTTCCTCATTGCACTTTACTGTAAGCACCAAGGGACACCAGGCCACCTTTTCCACCCTTTAAAAATCTTCTTAGATAAATACCTAAGTTCAGTCCTTGCCATCTGACAGCGGAATACAGTTCAGCCAAGTTCTCTGCCACTTTATAACCAGATCATCATTTGTCTAGTTTCTAACAGCACGTTCCTCATTTCCATCTGAGACCTTGCCAGAAGCACTTCAACGTCCATATTTCTAGCATCTTTCTGTTCGTGATAATATATGTGTTCTCGGCGGTGATAGCTTTTTCTACAGCTCTTCCCATATTTTTTCCCCCAGAGCCTTCTCCAGAATCACCTTTGACCCATATTTTTTAATTAAAATTTTTTTAGTGTTTATTTATTTTTTTGGAGACAGAGAGACAGAGCACAAGTGGGGGCGGGGGCAGAGAGAGAGGGAGACACAGAATCTGAAGCAGACTCCAGGCTCTGAGCTGTCAGCACAGAGACTAATGTGAGGCTCAGACCCACAAACCTCGAGATCATGACCTGAGCTGAAGTCAGACACCTAACTGACTGAGCCACCCAGGCGCCCCACCTTTGACCCATATTTCTTTCTTTCTTTTTTTTTTTTAAGTTTTTAAAGGTTTATTTATTTTTGAGAGAAAGAGACAGAATGAGTGGGAGAGGGGCATGGAAAGAGGGAGACACAGAATTGGAAGCAGGTTCCAGGCTCTGAGCTGTCAGCACAGAGCCCAACGTGGGGCTTGAACTCAGGAACAGCAAGATCATGACCTGAGCAGGAGTCAGATGCTCAACCGACCAAGCCACCCAGGCACGCCCCCCCCCCCTTTTTTTAAATTGACCCATATTTTGACCAACAGTCTCTTCAGGGCAGTCCAGGCTTTTTCTGTCATGAGCCTCAGAATTCTCCCAGCCTCTATCCATTACCGAATTCCAAAGCCACTTCCACGTTTTAGAGTATTTGTTACGGCAGCACCCCCCACTTCCTACTACTAAAACCTGTATTCGTTTCCTAGGATTGCCATGACAAATTGCCACTAACTGGGTGGCTTAGAACAAGAGCAATTTATAGTGTCTTAGTCTTGGAGGCTGGAAGTCCAAAATCAAGCTGTCAGCAGGGCCGTGCTCCCTCTCAAGGCTCTGGGAAAGAACACTTCCTTGCCGCTCTCTAGCTTGGGTGGTTCCTGGCAGTCCTTTGTGCCCTCTGGCCTATACTGCATTGCTCTAAGCTCTGCCTCCATCATCACACGGTCCCTCTCATAGTCCTCCCCTGTGTCTCTCTGGGTCCTCTCCCCTTCTTAAGACATCATCAGTCATGGGATTCAGGGCCACCCTAATCCACTATGACCTCATCCTAACTAATTTCATCTGCAAAGACCCTGTTTCCAAAAAAGGTCACATTCTGAGGTTCTGGGTGGGTATAAATTTGGCGGGGGGAGGACACACTATTCAACCCACTACAGGTTCCAAGTAGAAAAGTTTTGGAAATCACCATACGAAACTCTGAACCTCTCGAAGGCACGCCTTCATTTTTACCTCCCCAACTTCTCGTACAGGTCATGGAATGCAATTAAAAAATATGTATTGCCTGGAGTGTGCATACCTATGTTCATAGCAGCATTATTCATATAGCCAAAAGTTGGAAACAACTCAAATGTCCACCAACAGACAAATGGGTAAGCAGAATGTGGTATAACCACACAATGGAATATCATTCCATCTTAAGCATGCATGAAGTGAAATCGCCCAGACACAAAAGGACAAATACTGTATGATTCTACCTATATGAGACACTTAGAGTAGTTAAATTCATAGAGACAGAAAGGAGAGTGGTGGTTACAGGATGTGCAGGGAAGAAGGAATGGAGATTTATTGTTTAATTAATATAGAGTTTCAGTTTGGGAAGGAAAAGTTGTGCAGGTAGATAGCAGTGATGATTGCAATAATAATGTGAAGGTACTTAATGCCACTGGATTGTGCATTTAACAATGGTTAAAAGGGTGTCTGGGTGGCTCAGCTGGTTGAGTGTGGAACTCTGTATTTCAGCTCAGGTCATGATCTCACAGGTTTGTGAGATGGAGCCCCATGTTGGGCTCTGTGCTGACAGTGTGGAGCCTCCTTGGCATTCTCTCTCCCTCTCCCTCTCTGCCCCTCCCCTTCTCGCACTCTCTCTCTCAAAATAAATAAACTTAAAAAAATTAAAATGGCTAAATCACACAGCGCTTGGATGGCTCAGTCGGTTAGACATCCAACTTTGGCTCAGGTCGTGATCTCACAGTTTGTGGTTCAAATCCCGTGTCGGGCTCTGCGCTGACAGTTCAGAGCCTGCAGCCTGCTTCTGATTCTGTATCTCCCTCTCTTTGCCCCTCCCCTGCTCACGCTCTGTCTCAAAAATAAACAAAACGGGGGTGCCTGGGTGGCGCAGTCGGTTAAGCGTCCGACTTCAGCCAGGTCATGATCTCGTGGTCTGTGAGTTCGAGCCCCGCGTCGGGCTCTGGGCTGATGGCTCAGAGCCTGGAGCCTGTTTCCGATTCTGCGTCTCCCTCTCCCTCTGCCCCTCCCCCGTTCATGCTCTGTCTCTCTCTGTCCCAAAAATAAATAAACGTTGAAAAAAAAATTAAAAAAAAAATAAACAAAACGTTAAAAAAAAGCGTTTTTTTAAAATGGTTAAATCAGTACATTTTAAGTTATGTATATATTTTACCACAATTAAATGAAAGAAATATTTACTGGAAGAATTACTTCCCTCATGTTGGAGACATTCTCATCCCAGATGCCTAAAATACCAGTCGTCAACTTCTAGTTCCTTCAAATCCTCACAAAAATAAAAAAAAAAACAACAACCAGAATTCACTTATTGAATACTTATTATATGCCAGGCACTATGCTAAACATTCTGCATGCATTATTTTATTTAATCTGCACAACAACCCTTAGTATTTATCGGAATCCCCATTTTACAGATGCGAAAACAGGTTCAGAGAGGCTAAGTAACTTGTGCAAGGTCACCAGCTAATAAATGGAACACTGGGGTTTGAACTGCATTTTCTGGAGAGCTCATGCTCTTTAGCACTTTGCTGGGCTTCCTCAAAAACCTCTCTCAAACCCGTGAGTCCCATGCTTTGAAGATCAGGACAGAAGGTGGCCTCTAGTACAGTGTCCCCAAGCTTCTCCTAGAGAAGATAATAGCCAAGACTTACATAGTGCCTTCTACTGTGTCTGAAAGTACTTTACGTAGATCAACTCCTTTAATTCTACAACAGGCCCCCGAGGTGGGTGCTATAATTTATCCTCATTTTACAGAACAGGAAATGAGGCACAGGAGGTTAACTTGCCCAAGTCTCACAGAACTGGGTATCTTCCCAAGAAAGTCGACTCAGGGAACTTTCAACCACCTCCTTTTCTTCCCCTCTATCAGGAAGAAATCCTCTGGGTAATGCCACCTGAAGGGCAAAGTGACCAAATCTTCCTCTCACTCACAGGAACCTCATTCCTTTGCTCCACCTCCGTGTCATGATTGAAAAGTCTGTGGAATGAATGCATAAATGAGCCAAAGGGGGCTCCCTGCCGCTTTCAGCTGAAGCCCTCCACATCACCCAGAGATGCTCTGCCATCACACTTCCGCCAGTTTGACTTATCTCTAACTTGATGGAAGTACTTAGGTTCTCCAAGCAGACATGCTCTTCTGGTGCCTTCCATTGATATTTGAAGTTCTTGTGCTTTTAGTTATCTGCTGTCATGAATTATTAGACTTTGTATTGACAGCATCTATAAGCACAGACTTACGCATAGCAGACAAGATAAATGAATGAATACATTTTCATAAGACCCCAGGGTCCTTCCTTATATCCCCTGATGAATTGTCTTCTATTACCTCAAGTCCTTCTGTGCCAGAAACCTCACTCTGCTTTGTCAGCCTGGATCCAGCTCTCATTCTGCATCCTTGGGTGGTAAAGGCATTCATCACTTTTGGCTTGAGGTCCGAACAGGGTTTGGGTTGGCAGGCATCCCTCAACTTGCCCACCTGGGTCCCAGTATAGTGGAATGAGGAGCCCAAAAAGTCCAGGGGAATCTTTAGTGTGTTTGCCTGCCCATCCGCTCAGCCACCTGCCTTATGTTTTTATGGAGAATCTACAGTGTCAGGCACCCTCGAGTATCCGTATTGGGAGTTACTGCACGCACACGTCTTGGAGCCTCTGAATATTCATGAGAGCAGCAGAAAGTCCAATGTTAGAGAGGGGAGAAATAGTAATTCATAAATATTAATAAAGGCAGGCCACATGCTGCAAGGAAGGCTCTGAATGCTAACGAGTAGATGACGTCGGGCCGGGCGCGTGCCAGCGGGCGGGTGCCCGAGCGCGGGCGCGCCCCCGAGGGCCCGGGCACGAGCGCGGGGAGGGGGCGGAGGGGGCGGGGTGGAGGAGGGGAGCGGAGCCGGGCGCCGGCCGAGCTGCGGGGGGAGCGCTCGCTGGCTCGCCGCTGCCGCTGCCGCTGCCGCCGCCGCCGCCGCCGCCGCCGCCGCCGCGCTGTGCTCCGGCCGCTCCCCGCGGCCCGTGGATGGGGGTGTCCCGCTGAGCCCCGCGAACCGCCTCCCTCCGCCAGGACCCGCACAGGTGCCGTCGCGGGGGGCGACCTTAGCCCGACCGACCCACTGCCGTGGGTGGGGGTTGGACGGGGGTGGTGAAGGAGGCCCCGCGACTCGGGTTTCTCCGTCGGCGGGTCGGGGGGCGCCGCAGCCCCGCGCCCCCAGCCCGTCCCATCCTGGAATCGGAACGAAGGAGCCCCGAGGCCGTCGCCCTCCTGCCCAGCCCTTCACGGGAGTGCAGCGCCCGGGCCGGGAGCTGTGGGATGATGGGCACTTCAAGCATCATCAGATCAGAGCCTTGGCCCCCCAGCCAGGCCTGGCGTGCGTGTGCGAGTGTTTCTGTGTGTGTGTGTGTGTGTGTGTGTGTGTGTGTGTGTGTGTGTGTGTGACAGAGAGAGAGACAGAGAGAGAGAGAGAGAGAGAGAGAGACACGGGAGGCGGCGCGGACTGGGGGGCTGGGGGAACCGGGGAACGCTGCCCGGTGGTGTGGGCCATTGGATCTGTACCTCCTCCCGAGACCGTTATCTTGCCCGGACGCCCTTAAACGCCCCAGAATCCTCTGTGCCCCTACGAGCCTGACCCCGCACCCGCCCGTGCCCCTCCCTGGGGTGCCGAGCCTTTCCCCAGGACCATGCATTCCTGCAGTGTCAGAACCGCTGGCAGCTGCCGCAGACGCTGCGGGAGCAATTGTTTTACTACGGAACAGGTCGGAGAAAGGACGAGGGTGGTGGTGGTGGGGGCGCTGCCCTCCGGTGGGCCCAGGACCCCTTGGGGTTCAGGGGTGCAAGGCTTGACAGAGACCTGGGGCGGGCGTGTGATCCCAGCCCTCCCTTCTTTCTGCCTATCCCTTCCCTTTTCACTGCTCGACACCCCCGGATCTCCCTGCCACTCCCGTGTCCCGCTCTTGTTTGGCCAAAGGGCCGGCAAGTATGTGTGCGGCCTGCGCGGGATGAGCCCAGTTTTCCCCGTAGCGCCAGCCATTGTGCTGCTTGGAGAAGCCTTTCTTTACCCCAACAGACCCGGGGGGTGGAGAGGAGGGGGATGTGAGATGAGGGTGAGTGGAGCAGCAGGAGGAGGGGGACGGGGTGGGGAAGCGGAACCGCAAAGGGGTTGCTGACTTCTGTGCAACAAAATACTCTCTTTCTGTGGCAATGGGAAGCTGGCACAATCCTGTATACTGACTGCTTTTGCTGAGTAGCAGTGGGAAACTGCCGTGGATCAGTGGAGGGCAGATTTTAGGGATGAGGTGTGGTGAGGAGATAGAAATCAACTGATCTATGGGGCAGGTAATAGGAAGAAGGGGGAGATGGAATGGGGCCTGGGTGCAGGTGCAGAGGCCCAGCAGGGGGAGGCATGGTGAATTCTCTAGTGCTCCCCCTCCACCCTGCTCAGCTCAGCAAAGCAGGGAGTGAAAATTTGTACTGCAGCCCCAAGCTGCAGCTAGTGCATCGTTATGCTGCAAAGGAGAGGCTTATGTGTTTCCTACAGGGTCTCTGTTAAGCTCAGAGCCTTTTTTTCTCTTCCAAATTACACCATCTATTGGGAGCCAAAATAAATGCAATAGATTATAGGACATAATCAAACTATAGTCCTGCACTCTGTTCTAGGGTAAGAGAAAAAGACAAGGTGACCTTTTGGTGGTTCCCTTTTTCTGCTACTCTTCATGTATTTTTAAAAAATTGATTTTGGAAGTATAGAGAAAGAGGATAAGCAATCAATTGTATTACCCCTCGCTTTTAAGGGGGGAGGCCTCTAGGATGAGCTGTGAATGAAGACATGGGCGGGCGAGCCAGGATGCAAGGGTAGGACATTTCAGTGGGGGTACAAAGGCACCCCACCAAGAGAGAAGAGCAAAAGGAAGTGAGCTAAAGGAAAGAGACAAAGGGCACAGGTTCAAGAAAGGCTGCCAGCCCCAACCCAGAGACCCCTCCTTGAGCCAGGCTCTCACGGCCTCTGCCATAGTCTGGGGTCTTTGTACAAATACCCGGCTCAGTCTGGGTATTGAGTGATATCCAATTCCCAGTGCAGGCTTTCAGTTTTGGTTTCATCTCCAGGTGGTCATTCATGCAGAGCTTCTTGGCTCTTGGGAAGTGAGTTGATGAAAAGAAAGCTGGCTATATTATGGATTGTTCAAATGGCCACATTTCTGAACTCTAGAGCTGTGATACCCCGTTCTTTTATCATCATCTGGGTGAATCCATTTTCTAGAGGCTGCCTGGGCTGAGCATAGGTGCTTTGAGCATAACCTCCCTGTTGACAACACCCAAAACTCAATCTTTGTCTTAGATGCTGATTGGATTGCCCTTTTGTTGCTGGTTAATAATATAGTTTGTGCCATTTCGAATTAGTACCCCATTGGTATCACCTATTCATTCTGGCTCCCCCTTCTCTCCTAGAGAAGAGTACAAGTCTAAAGGAAGTGTAAATATCTCTAACATCATGTCTTTCTGAAATGGGGCCAGTGATCCAAGAAGCTTTCACCAAATAAATTGAAAATAGCAGGGGTGCCTTAGTAAAAAAAGGTGATAAATTTTATTCAGCAATAGTTCTCCCATTTGATCAGCATGTAAAGCATTGCACATAGACTATCATGGCAGGGGGATTTTGTTTTGTTTTGTTTTGTTTTACTTGAAACACCCTCCCCCTACATTTGCTGTGAAACTAAGTTATCCTCATTTTCCTAAAATCATTGACATTTATCAAACACCACATATGCAATACATTGTGTTTAGCACTGCCAATGATTATTTTCATTACTCTGCAAAATAACCTTCAGCTTAAATACTGTTTTAAACCTCATTTTATGGGTGAGGAAACCATGGCACAAAGAGGCTGATAATTTGCCCAAAGTCTCATCGCTAGGAAGTGATAGGACCAGGATGGGAACCTGGAATCCAGGCTCTTAACCATCACAGAGTCCTGCTCTGGTCAACCCAAATCCCCCATCTGTAAAACCTTCCTTGCCCCCTACTGCACTCTGTGATCTTTTCTCAACTCCCTTTGGCACTCAGGGATGCTTAATCTTTTTTTGTGCTATTGGCCCCTTTTGACAATGTAGAGAAATCTATGAGATTCTCCAAATATGTTTTTAAGTGCATAAAATATAGTTATATTCAAAGAGCCCTTTAGGGGTCTGTAGACCCTAGGTGAAGAACGCCTGAGTGGCAATTAGTTATGTATTGCTTTATAGCTGTGCTGTCCGCTCTGGTAGCCCCAAGCGACATGTGGCTAGTCCAAGTGGAAATGTACTGTGAATACACACTGGAGTTCAAAGAAGTAGTATGAAAAGAGAATGTAAAATGTTTCATTAATATTTTAAAATATAGATTACATATTGGAATGCAATCTTTTGGACATATTGGATTTAATAGAATACATTATTAAAATATATTATTACAACTAAGATTATCAATTACACTAATAAGTTATTAAAATTAACTTCCAGAGCTATTAGCTCTATACCAACACCTTCACTGTAACAAATGAGAAAATTGGAACCCACGATGCTTGTCACTCAGCCACACATTGGCAGGTAGGTCTGTTGGCTCTTGAGCATATGTTATTTCCAAGATGTCATAAGGTCCCAACATGTTGCCTTTGCACACTGTAAATACTCGGAATATATTTTGATGTGATGCAACGGTAATTGGCTTCCTCCCAGTACAATCCTGGTAAGAGCTGTCTGAGTCCCCACCTGGCATGGCCTTTGCCTCACTTACTTAGAGTTTAAGTTTTATAGACAGAGATGGAGAATGGCACTTTCAGGGCAAAACCCATTATTTTTGCTGTCTGTTCAGTTCTCCTCGGTAGTGGTTCCAATTTAAGCATCTAACTGGATCAGAAATTACACAGACAGGAGAGAAAAGTTTGGTTGCGTTTCCGCATTACAGGGAAGAAAGTGGAGTATGTAGAGAAGGGCATGACAGACAGTAATGCTGTGCTGTCTAAAATTGGAAATGAAAAATGTATGTGGGGGACAGATGATCATTTTTCAATGAACACACATTGATTGATTGCCTAGCCGCAGAGCAGTGTGTACAGGATGGAACGATGCAGGATGTCCAGAGGACGTCTGTGCCCTCGAGGAATTTAAATTAAAATTGGGGAAGGGCTTGGATACACACACAGTTGGATAAATCACAGTGGAAGGCAGTGTCTGAAGAGGGCCTGGAGCTCAGGAAATGAAAGTAGGCCTGAGTGTGCAGCTTTCCAGGATGTGGTGTCCAAGATGGTCATGGAGGCTGACCTTGGAGCACATGGGTAGTTGGGTCTATCTCTTTCAGGATAACCAGTCATTTAATCCGTTCCTTTAGCCCCAGACATAAGCTCTATATCTTGGAAACGCTCAGGTGCTTGTTTTTGAGGGTAGTCATATCTAGGTCCATGCATCCCTATCCCAAACCCTTGGGGCCAGGCATTTTAGAAAGCAGTAATAGAGTGTGAATTCTGCATATCATTTCCTGGAGATCGGGGCAACAATCAGTATAATTTAAAAAATTATTATTTCTGCAGCAAAACACACTCAATGGGATAAATTGAAACCATAAGCAATTTTATATTCATGTAGATTAGGTTTAGTTGCCAAGTGAGTTTAGATCAAGTCGGTTTTTGCCACCAAATAAGTTATGAAAGACTTCTGGTTTTCAGAGCACATGGTTAAGGACGTGGACTTATGGCAATAATAATAATAATAATTGTCAATAACAATTATTATTATTATTATTAACAGAGAACATATGGGACAACAATGATGTTTATTATCTGCCAGCCACTGTTCTAATCACTTACCTGTATTTTTACTCCTTTAACCCTTAAGACAATCCCTTGAGGATTATTATTTCTGTCTCGAGAAGAATAAAGAGAAGCACAGAGAATTAAGTAACTTGCTAAGGTCACGTGTATGATAGCGAGGAAGTACAGAAGTGACGGATGCCTGGAAAGTGGAGTCTTCCGTTTTCAGAGGGATACAGACTAATGGATTATGTGGTTATGGTTCCTCAGCAGAGGCGGCACAAAAGCCCGGTCCAAGCTCACATTACCTTGTTTGTTTCTCCTAGATCAACGAATCCTGAAAGTCACAGTTGTCCTATTGCTGTGAGAGAATGGAGGCTCCACTGGTGAGTTTGGATGAAGAGTTTGAGGACCTTCGACCCTGCTGCTCGGAGGACCGGGAGGAGAAACCACAGTGTTTCTATGGCTCATCTCCCCACCATCTAGAGGATCCCTCCCTCTCTGAGCTTGAGAATTTTTCTTCGGAAATAATCAGCTTCAAGTCCATGGAGGACCTCGTGAACGAATTTGATGAGAAGCTCAATGTCTGCTTCCGGAACTACAACGCCAAGACGGAGACCCTGGCTCCTGTGAAGAACCAATTCCAGATCCAGGAGGAGGAAGAGACCCTGCAGGATGAGGAGTAAGAAGTCTTAATTGCCCTCTGTTGCTTCAGACATGAGCCCTGTAGTCTGGGGCTCTTTGACATAGAACTCGTGTCTGTGGGTTAATGGCATATCACTTATGCTTTCATGTCAGTGGGGCAGGGCCCTGGTAATTGCTGACATTATTCTATGATGTCCCTTTACAGGGACCTGGAGAGTTTTCTAAAATTGAAATCTTAGAGGAATGAAGACTTTTTAGAAAATAGATTTTCTTAGGTACAAAATAGAATTTTAGGAGCATGATCCATTTTAGGGTCCATCTATCTTCCGTTTCTTTGTATCAGTAGTAATCCACCCAGATATTAGAAATAAGGATCAGAAAAGAAATTAATTAACTGTGACGGAGGAATCTGTCACTGGAACAATTTGCTTCAAGAAACACCAGAATTATGAAAATCTCCAAACTGTTAACAAATCCCCCCTCAGGACTGGAAAATCATCTACAAATGTTAAGATATAATCCAAATAAGAAAGCATACAAATTGAACTGACAGCCCAGGGGATTACCTTGGACCAAAATAAAGGTGATAATTAGGTGACATGGCTTTTGAGTATACAGATTCCCTGTGTCACTTACTAGTCCCCTTTTAGGGTCTTAACAGTAGTCAAGAAAAGGGATTTGAGAAAACTGCTGTTTGAGGAGGGACTAGAAAAAGAAGAGGATAATTTGTAACATAAATTAAAGAAGGGTGTTTTGGGCACTTAGTAAAAATAGGCCTGAATTCCCTGTAGAGATAAAATATGCATCAATTGTTCTTTCTTTCTTAAAAAGGTGAGTTGGGTTTTTTTTTTTTTTTTTTTTTAATTAAAGCACAGGGACAGGACCCGTGGGCAGGAAGAGCTGCCCCTTGTGTTTGCATTTATTTTATTTTATTTTATTTTATTTTATTTTATTTTATTTTATTTTAATTTTATTTATTTTAAACATTTATTTATTATTAAGAGACAGAGAGAGACAGAGAATGAACATGGGAGAGGCAGAGAGAGGGGGAGACACAGTATCTGAAGCAGGCTTCAGGTTCTGAGATGGCAGCACAGAGCCCGACGTGGGGCTCGAACTCACAAGCAGTGAGATCATGACCTGAGCCGAAGTTGGATTCTTAACCGACTGAGCCACCCAGGCGCCCCTATTGTTCTTAATTTTTAAAGTTTATTGATTTATTTTGAGAGATTGAGAGCGAGAGAGAGAGAGAGAGAGAGAGAGAGTGAGAGAGAGAATCCCAAGTAGGTTTTGCCCAATGAGGACACGGGCTTGAACTCAAGAGCCAAGAGCTGGACCCTTAACCAACTGAGCCACCCAGGCACCCCAAGCATCAATTGTTCTTATGGAATCACACAACAAATGTCAAGTGGTTGTAATGGGACTTGGGAGCAACTGGGCTTTTGGTTTCTCTTTTTATGAACTTGAGTGGCAAGAGTTGCCCATAAATAAGTGGGGTGAAAGGTGTGTCCCAGACAACTAAACCCGACCTGTTTGGGATATAGTTGCTTGCTTGATGACTCTGTGAGTATACAAGGACTCTGTGTCTGTCTTACTATTATATCCCCATGTCTAATACAGGGCTTGGTGTGTCATAAGTATTCAAATAATAGTTTTTGAATGGAATACTGAATGTCGAATGAATTGGGTGAACAATAATAGCTAGTTTTGTAGGTACAGGTAACGGATTTCCAGGTCCACACCATTTCCTTCTTTTCTTTTTAATTAATGTTAGCCTGAAGTCATGATCACAGAGAACATTTTCCCCTGGTGACCAGTACTGTAACTGTGGGCTATGTGTTTTAATTCAATTTTAAGTTTCAAACTGATTTTTTCTTAAATTCTGAGCCCATTATTAATTTGTTCAACTCCTGTAAGTCTAAAAAGAATGGCTCTGGGGCTTTATTATACAGAGTATTTTTTCACTATAGTTCATTGCACCAGGCAATGAACTAGAAATACAAAAGACTATGAATTATAATTTTCATACTCTCGCTAACTCACTGTGTGACCTTGGGCTAGTCACTTAACTTTAGTTGACTGCGTGGGTCCTCATCTTTGAAACCTCCAGAGCTCAATCTTGATGAAGCGGGGCTAAGGACTTGGAAAGAACCTAATTTCTTACCTCACCCAGGCTGTGCTCTGAAAATGACATTTTAAGATGCGTCCCATTCCTTTTGCTTCCAACAAATCATTCCTCCCCTATCTAAGCCCCCCTCTGCCTCATTAAGGATGAAGGCCCGGTGAGCAAGTTCTTACTCTCTTCTAGCACATTAGCAGAGGCCACTCAATGTTAATTACCATCACATGGGATTATTGGTCTCCTCACCCTGATTTTTCTGAGTTGCCTGCCTCATTGACTGCCTCAGCTAAAAGACCAAAGGTTGAATAGTTCCTTAGAGATAAAATACAATTTGGGGATAGTGTAGAGGGAGGAATCTGGGAAGAGAAAAATTAACACTGTGCTTTCAAGGTGGTCAATGTATCTAAACCTTTCCAACTTAAAAATCAGAGTTAAATTATACACGTTGTTTATAGATACCTATTCATATACTTCAACTGTAAAGTTATGATGAAGTAAGGGAAAAGATAATTTAATATCTAATCTGGTTGTGATTCTCCTGAGCATAGCTTGTAATAAACTTCCTTAGGTTTGCTAATTGGATGGATATTTCTTCCACAAATGAATTGAAAGTGTGTTGGGTGGGTTAGCAGGACATAATAAAAACATAAAACAAAAGCAGTGAACTTCTCGGTCAAACTAACCTCCTTGAAGAGAGCACAAATCATAAAGCAAATGTGGTCATTCCCTTTAGAGTTTGGATTTCTCTAGTCCTCCTTTGGAACTATTTTGCTAATAGGGAATTGGCTGAGATGTCAACTTCTCTCTGATTTATCAGGGAATGGAAGTATTAGGCATTACAAGAGAGTCAAATTTGAATAGATTTTTCCTGGTTTTAAATTTGGATACTCTTCCAGAATCTGCTCTTTGCATATGTGTGATCATCCTTCCTGTCTCATAAGAGATTGAACTTGGAGGCCAGAGCCTCTCTAGGGGACCGTTACAGAAGGGGAATGGACAATCCTCACCCCACCACCTGCCTCACTGGGATTACAATCCGCCCTCTTACAGGCACCTGTAAGGTAAAGAGGGGCCAAACTTGTGAGAACAATCACCATTTGCTGTTCTGCAGATAGAATTATTGGGTGAAAGGTGCTAAAAGTAAGTCTACACAATAAATACATGGTGCGTAGTCAGCCATACTTGAAGGTGAAGTCAAGTAAATACCACACAACCAGGATATGGAAAGTGGATGGATAACCGTGATTTTGAGGAAAGTTAATTATCCTCTCAGAGGCTCAGTTTCCCCCTATAGAAGGCCAAGGTAGTATTGATTCTATTTCAGTGCTTGAAAGAATCTCAAAAGTTGTTCAAAGTCATTATGTGCTAATAATAATTCCTAAGTCTTCGCAGCGAAAGTGTACTCGCGTGAACACACATCAAAATGTGGCTGTTGGCTTGATTGGACACGAGACACTGGATAAGGGCAGTAGCCAACCTGGAGGGGCTTAAGGGAAATGTTATCAAATTGGAATTCTAATAAGCCCTTTAGGCTAGCTGCCTACCATGTTGTCAAGAACAGAGGAGTGTGGAGGGGGGCAGGATTCATGTAGCCTTGATGGCTACATGATTGCCAGTAGACCCAGATCTTTGTGTATGTGCGTCTTGTCACAACCCATTCTGTTGGGTGTGTTCACCCGGTGCCAGCTTCCCTTTACAAATCCCCAGCCCTGTGTGGTGAAAGATAGCTTAGTCACTTCCATAGGCACCTGAGCCCAGGCTATAAAACAGCCATAGGAAAAGCCTTTTCTGTCACTATAGGGACTGAGAGAGCAAATTGAATCGCGGGTGCCATGGCAGCAAAAGCCAGGAATTGAGGCGACCTGTTTAATCTTGGCTCTTTGATAACAGATATAGGAGATAACATTCAGAGTCTCCTTCGCCCAAGATAAGAGAGAGTGGCAGGACACTTCTCGGGGAAAGTAGGATTTCACAGTCCACCTCAGGGTGACTATAAAAGGGAATATGTTCATGCCCAAGGCCCCTGCTCAGGATAGAACAGATAGCCTCTCTGCGGGGGGTGGGGGGGCATGGAGGAAGAAAAGCCCTTCCCATTCTCTTCCTCACAGAAAGCTTTGTGTTTTTCCCTCCCACCACCCGGTCTGCTCTGGCTGCCAGCCTGCCGCCAGTGTTCTGCCTTCGCCTTCCATTTAACCTTCACTGGGGCTGGAGAGATAGACAGGAAGCAGTCATGCACCCCGCTGCCCCTGCCATTCCTCCTTTTGTAGACTGATGAAAGCGCTATGTCCAAGAATAATGTAGTTAGAGATCTTTCACGCAGAGCTGGTTTCTGAATTGCTGTTCTAGCTTGTGACTGGGAACTTGGTATATTACTCTGATGCCCGTGCCCAAGCCAGTCACAAAATGATAAAGACTTAGGATAGTTTTGTGGTTAGGAATATAGGGCTCTGTAGCCATATGCCCTGGTTACAAATCCCACCTCTGTCATTATTGGCTGTGTGACCTTAGACAAGTTAACTGACTTGTCTGTTTTAGTTGTTTTTTTTTTTTTTTTCGCCTTAGGATCTGCCTTACAGAGTTGTGAGGATTGAATGAATTAATTCACACAAAGGTTTAGAAGAGAGTACCTGACTTACAGTAAGTGGCCATTAAGTAGTGACTGCTAGGGTTAGTATTGGATAAACAGTACTTCAGAAAAGAAGAAAATCTGGACAAAACAGGAAAGAATGAGGATGGCTCGGAATCCCGAGGAGAAAATGGTGTAGGGAATTGTCGTAAAAATCTAGAGTTTTTTTGAGAGAGCCCCCCAGTTGCCATTTGAAGGACAGAAACAGTTTCAAGGTCATTGGAAAGTGTGCAGTTCATTAAAAGTCCCAGCTTCCAGCCAGCCTAGGAGAGACACAAAAGGCTCCCGCCTATTTTGGGCTTTGCTGAATTTTATTTTTCCAGGCACTTGCTGCAGGGACAAATCCGAAGGTCAGTGCTTGCATGCTTGTTGTTGATTCTTGCGGCAGAGAATGTAATGCAAGGAGGAGTCTGGCCTTCCCCCACTGGGTGTGGTGCTTGGAGTTTTGTCTTGGACGTAGCAAATCATCTTTGCCTCTTGGCTGTACAGTGCTACCGAGACTTGCATTTAGCATTAGGCTGGATTAATGAAGCTCTAATAGTGCCTGATGGAGATTGGATTATCACCCATGTTTAAGAAGCAGACTAAAATCCTGCTGAATGGATGTCTAATGAACACTTGATGAGTCCTCTCAAAGTGCTTGCTTGTAATTGCAGGAAAATAATGAGTCAGCGGATAACCCAAGCACTGCTATTAAATTGTGCTTTCTTGAGCTCCTTTAATGTGTTGCATCGCCGACTGTATGCTTTGTGCACTGGGAAAGTCTCCTTGCTCTATGCCCATGCATCATATATTATTCCCGATTTGACATATGCTAAGAGAACTCGCCTCTCCTAATGTCAGCTGTCTGTGCTCTTGTCCACCTTGCACTTACCTTTTCAGCGTCTCACACCGTATTCTGTCATGTTTTGAATTTGATCCACATATATACATATTTGCTTACTTTTAAATGGCTGCTTCTTCATGTGAGTCTGTCTAAATACAATTTACCTTCTTATACCTTGTTTGACATGCATAGGCACCTGAAGGATATTGCATAGAGCCCTCATTTATCCTTAGCTAATATTAACTCAAGTGCCACTGGCTTCCATGGATGACATTATTTTAGGAGCTTGGTTTACTGATTTACATTAATCTCTGGATGTTGACTCCTTTGTTTATTTTCCTGTGTGTGAGAGTTTGTGACTTTAGGATTTTCCCCCAACCCCTCCTTTTCTCCCCCGCAAAGAAATATTTCTGAAATAAGAGAATTAAATGACACAAATTATAGAAAAGTTTTTCTTATAATGTACATATCAGAACTTTTTAAAGCCATGTAATAAAGGGACCCCCCCCCCCATCTTCCCTCACTACAACCCAATTGTTAGAGGTGTATTGATCGGTTCCTTTCATACATTTGCCTTGCAGTGTCCATGATGGAGACAGGGAACACTTACACTCTACTTTGCTGGAGCTGGGGAAGTATGCCACCACGGGCTCGCTAGAACATTTTGGGTAATTAGTAAGCGTTAACAGCATTGGCATTATCCCTTTAGTTACATTAGATGTCAGGGAGTTAATTCTTGACCATTTAGATTGCAGGCCTCTGATATTGAAATGCACCTAAACTCTATGGTGGCCCTGATCTCAAAGAGATTCAGCCAGAAAATCTGCCCAGATATCCATCTGTCGATTACCTACCTACCTACTTACATCACTATCTTCCTCTTTCCCCCTCTTTCTCTCTCACTCTTCTTTGCCCACAGAAAAGGAAAGGAAACATGGGCATTTCTCAGGTTCATGAGTCATGAACCATTTGGTTGAGGGGCAGATTTATTTTCAGGGGCAATTTATTTATTGCCTGAGGTGGTTTGATTGTAGACTCTACCATTTGTGTCTCAATGGTGAGAAATTCCTCTTCTCTTAAGCAAACACCTTTTAAGCTGCAGTCCCTGACCAGGGCCCATTCTCTTGGCTCTTTCTCTCCTGGTAGTGCCTCTAATTCAGTTTTTAAGCTGCTTTGCTCTTGCATGCTGGAAGGCAGATGATCTCAGCCTGGCACACACAGAAGCCTCTCTCCTCCCCTGGCCCAGCTCTTCCTTCCTCCAGGCGGGGCCAGGCCACAGATGTGTGCTAATGAGAGCTTCTCTTTGTTTACAGGGTTTGGGATGCTCTGACAGACAATTACATCCCTTCACTCTCAGAAGACTGGAGGGACCCAAACATGGAGGCTCTGAATGGCAACAGCTCTGACACCGAGGTACCTCTCTGGGGCCCCTTACTTGATAAGGCTTGAGAAGATGTGGATTCCAGTTAGAAAAACATTCATTGATTCAACAGTCTTACCCACTAGGTAATGAAGCTCACCCATAGCTCCAAAACATTGCTGGTAAGACAGGAGTTACGGAGGAGGTGAAGAATTAGATGAGGGGACATCCAGTGTCTGTGAGGTGACTCGAATGGCCGTCTGTAAAAAGTATAAATGCAAATTACTCTGTTATTGATCTGTGTACTGCAACATGCAAAACAAGGTGGTCTGAAGAGGAGGAGAGTGACTATCACAGGCTTCTCATGTTCAAATAATAATGGTTTAAAAAGAATCAGGTTTTCCTATCCAAAAGGAAGAGTTCAGTCTCACCAAAAACAAGATGGCAGGTGCTGATAGATTTGTGGCAAACTCAAAGCCTGGCTAATGGCCAGAGTTGGGGCCTAGACATTAGTGAGGTGGCCACTCAGTGGGGAGTGGCCAATGAGACGTTGATAGACTCGACCGAGAAGCCGTTCTTGTGGCTGAACCAGAGTCACATTCTGTGCTTACTGATGCCAAAGAAGAAGGTGGCCTAAGGGCTTCTGAATGAAGAGAATACTTATTTTTTTGTTGATCTGCATAGGCTATGGGGAGTGAACTTTCAGAAGATCCAAATGGCCCCTCCTAGCTGAATCTACATATAGGAAGGTAAAATTATTTAATGGCTTTGTCCACACTAAAAGCCAATTTCTGCCTTGCTTGGTTTTCTAGTTTCAGCTATAAGGAAATTTGACGATTTCTTACCACGAAGGGCTGTCACAGCCCTGTGGGCTCAGCAAATGAGGGAAAGGAAGGTGGATCTAATCTTCATAGGTACTCCAGAATTGAGTCCAAGTGAAAAAGCAAGAGAGAAATTTCTGCAGATCATTGCCCAAAATAGCACAGCAAAAAGATCAGCAGTTGCCTGATTGGTTGAAAAGGTGGCTGTATATCCTTCTTAAGTCTTCTAATAATTAGCAATCCTGAAATCTCAAAACTTCAAGGTTTCATTGAGTGGGACAGGTAAAATGGTGACTTCAAGACTCGGAGATTTGATGCAAGCCTACTCATCGTGGCTATAGGAGGCTGTGTCTCAGTTCCTGTTTTGATTCCTAACTGCTCATTTTCTCTTGCAATGCTTATATGTATCCTTATCCCAAATGCAAAGGACAAGGAGGCAACCATGGACTAAATCTAGTTACTGAAATGAAATCAGGCCCATCACGGTGCAAAAGGCAGATTTCGCTTTATCTCTTTGGCTCCCTTTCCAACTAATTTTGTGGATTAAGCCAAAGGATGTATAAGACCGCCTGCCCTTCAGAAGGACTCTAATTTATCCTCGTTTGCAGATTTCCCTCAAGAGGGTTAATATTTCAGGGCAAATTGAATGGCCCCGAGAAGGATGATCTTGAGTTCCACTCCTTGTAGAATTTCTTCCATCTAACCCATGGGAAAATGACAGGGTAGCAGAAGTGGATGGATTAAGGCTGTTTTATTTCATCTCCTTTATTATCTGGATTCATTACAGTAGAAGCTCTTTTAACTGACCTCAGTTTAAATGATTTGCTAGATTAACCAGTGCTCTGTACTTTTATAAAAGAGCGACTGACCCAATGCCCTTGGCTTGCTGAATGCACACAGCTGGTAGGCTTCTTCTAGCAAGCCCTCCTAGCTCCTCTTCTACTTAAGTGGTTCATTGCCAAGAATCAGGTGTGTTTGTTCTTGAACGTCTTTATCCTTGTCCTTCTGACTATAAGTGGTATAATCAGAATTATGGAAACTATTGGATTGTGACAGCAAAGAGAATCACATTTTGTATTTGGAAGATCAAATAACACATGCACATAGCTTTAAGAGTCAGATAATACTTTAGAAATATTGTAAGACCTTAAAAACCACCCCAGCAGCTTCTGCCTTATCTTTTCCCTATTCCATAGAGCGAATCGCTTTTTTTTTTCACATTTATTTACTTATTTTGAGAGGGAGAGTGGGGGAAGGGCAGAAAGAGAGGAAGAGGGAGAATCCCAAGCAGGCCATGTGCTGTTGGCATGGGGCCCAACAAAGGGCTAAAACCCACAAAGAGTGAGCTTATGACCTGAGCCGAAACCAAGAGTCCGTCAGCCAGCTGACTGAGCCACCCAGGCGCCCCGAGGCAACCACTTTGATTTCTTTTGGCATATATATCAAATTTACTAAGTAATACATTTATATTGCTGTTTGATGATTAAAATAAACAGTTTTTGGCTGTTATCTATTAACTTTGCATGATGGAAGATAAGTTTAATTCTTTTACACCACTTCAAATACTCACACTTAGCTTTCTCATAGGATTGTCACCAATTTATATAGTGAAATCAATACTCAAAATATATACTGTTGTAACTATGTAAATACTATTTCTTACTGAATCATGTAGTTTTGTATAAAAATATTTCCTTTCTTGTACCACTTTTTGTTTAACCCGGAGTAAAGACTTGACTTTGTTTTTTGTTTTTTGTTTTTTGTTTTGCTTCGTTTTCTGTATATCTATTTATCAATAGTTCAATCCCAAATGGAGTGAAATATAAATCTCACAATATGGTTAAATAAATCAGATATTCTATCAATTCAGAATTTTTTTTTGTTTTTTGTTTTTTGTTTGGTCTTGAAGCATCCAAATTAGTACTGTCGTCTTTCTGCTATGAACTAGTCTGGTTGTATTCTAGATCTGATGCCCAGCTGTTGTCCCTGGGACTTGCCTTCACCTTCATCCTGGGGATCCTTCCTGACTCTCTCCCTGCCTTCTGACTGCCATAGTTTTTTATCTTTCTGGGTTTATTTCCTTGTTTTGTGGGGAAAAAATCGGTATGTTCTGAGAAAGGGTACAGAAGAATATCTTTTTTAGAATATACGAGAATGTCTTTATTCTCCTGTCATGTACTTGGTTGAGAGTTTGACTTGATAGTTAATTTAGGTTGCAAAAAGTTTTTCTACTCAGAATTCTGAAGGCATTGTTCTCTTATCTTCCAGCTTTCACTTGCTGTTGAGAAGCCCTCAAATTCATTCTGATTCTCCTTTTATATGTGACTAGCTTTCAGGATGTTCTTTTTTCTTTCTCATTTGAAATTTTCCAGTGATGTGCCTTGTAGTGTGTGCCCCCCTCCCATTCATTCTACATTATACTTAGTGGGCCCTTTCAACCTGGACTAAATTGTGGCATGTTTTCTTGTGTTATTTCTCTGAAGATTAATTATTTCTGTTTTCTGCCTCTATTGAGATGATTACATGCGTAGTTTTATCCTTTATTATGTTAATATGATAAATTACATTAATTGATTCTCAAATATGAAGTCAACTTTGCATTCTTGAGATAAACCCAACTTGGTCATGGTGTATTATTCTTTTATTTCATTTCATTTTATGGTTTTCTTTTTTTCTCATAGCTTTACTGAAGGATGATTGGCATATGATAAATGGCACATATTAAAGTGTTCAATTTGATAAGTTTTGACATATGTATACATCTGTGAAACCATCATCACAATCAAGATACTGAACATTTCCGTTACTACTCTCTTTCACCCTCCAATCTCCAGGCAACCCATTTCTGTCACTATAGATTAATTTGCATTTTCTAGAATTTCCTATAAATGGAGTCATGCAGCATGCACTCTTTTTTGGGGGAGGGCAGGTCTGGCTTTTTTTTTAATGTTTGTTTTTGAGAGAGAGAGAGACAGAGCATGAACGGGGGAGGGGCAGAGAGAGGGAGAGGGAGACACAGTATCTGAAACAGGCTCCAGGCTCCGAGCTGTCAGCACAGAGCCTGACGTGGGGCTCAAACTCAGGAACGGCGAGATCATGACCTAGGCCGAAGTCGGACACCCAACCGACTGAGCCACCCGGACGCCCCCTGGTTTGGCTTTTTAAGACTCAGTATAATTGTTTGGATAGTCATCCATTTTGTTGTTTGTATCAATGGTTCATTCTTTTTTATTGCAGAGGGGATTCCATTATATAGATATACCATAATTTGCTTATTCATTCACCTGTTGATGGACATTTAGGTTGTTTCCAGTTTTTGAATATTGCAAATAAAGCTGTTATGAACATTCTTGCCTAAGTCTTTTTGTGGACATATGTCTCTGTTTCTCTTGGGTAAAATAACCTATGAGTGGAACATCGGGGTCATATGGTAAGTGTATGTTTTGCTTTTTAAGAAACTGTCAAACTGTTTTCCAGTTTGAGAGCTCCAGTTATTCAACATCCTCACCAACACTTGTTATAGATGGCCTTTTATTTTATTGTTTATTTTTATAATATTTATTTATTTATTTTTGAGAGAAAGAGCTACAGAGTGATGAGCACGTTTGCGAGTAGGGGAGGGTCAGAAAGAGACGGAGCCTTTTACATTTTAGATATTTGAGTAGGTATATGGAGTGTCTTATTTGGGTTAAATTTGAATTCCCTTAGTAACATATGATATGGAGCATCTTTTCATGTACTTATTTACCATCTGTGTATCTTCTTCAGTGAAGAGCGCATTTAAATCTTTTGCCCACTTTCTTAATGTGGTGTTTGTATTCTCTTTAAATAGTTATTATTCTTTTTTTAAAAATTTTTAAATGTTTTTATTTATTTTTGAGAGAGGGAGACAGAGCGTGAGTGGGGGGAGGAGCAGAGAGAGAGGGAGACACAGAATCCGAAATAGGCTCCAGGCTCTGAGCTGTCAGCACAGAGCCTGACGCGGGGCTTGAACTCACGAACCGCGAGATCATGACCTGAGCTGAAGTCAGACACTTACCGACTGAGCTACCCAGGCGCCCCTAAATTGTTATTATTCTTTACATTAAAAGATAAAATGAGGCATACTAAAATTTTAAGAGTTTACTTGAGTAAGAATCAAATAGGACAGTGCCAAAGCTAAAGTGGTTAGGAGTGTTCCACCAACAGGAGCTACAGGAAAGACTTTTACATAGAAAAGGGAGAAGCAAAGAAGGAAGTTGATTAACTATAGCTTAAGTGGTTGTATTATTTGGGAAAGGCCAGTTGGCTGTTTGTGATTGGTTGTTCTTTGGTTTGAATTCTTAACCTTGAGGCATTAGAGACTTAGATTTTGGTTTGCTTAGTAGGCTTCTAAATCATTGAAACCACATCACTCTAATAGCCTCCTTGTTTAATTAATTTAACACATATATTCTAGACATAAGTCTTAAGTCCTATGTTTTGCAAATACCTTCTTTTTGTCTACGCCTTTTAACTTTCTTAACCTTATCTTTTGAAGGTCAAATGTGTTTTAAATGTGATCAATCCCAATTTATTGATTTTTTTTCTTTTATAGTTTGTGCTCTTTGTGTAGTATTTATTTATTTATTTATAATTTTTTTAAATCTTTACTTATTATTTTGAGAGAGAGAGAGACAGACAGAGCACAAGTGGGGCAGGGGCAGAGAGAGAGCGAGACCCAGAATCCAAAGCAGGCTCCAGGCTGTCAGCTGAGCTGTCAGCACAGAGCCCGATGTGGGGCTCAAACTCATGGACTGTGAGGTTATGACCTGAGCTGAAGTTGGATGCTTAACTGACTGAGCCACCCAGGCACCCCCTCTTGTGTAGTATTTAAGAAGTCACTGAGGTTTGTTCTTAAGTCTTCTGGAAGTCTTATAGTTTTAGCTCTTCTGTGGTTTATGATTCATTTCAAGTTAGCTTCTATATGTGGTGTGAGGTAAGGGTCAAAGTTGGTGTGTGTGTGTGTGTGTGTGTGTGTGTGTGTGTGTACGTGTATGGCTATCGAATTGTTCTGATACTACTTATTGGAAATACTGTTCTTTCCCTATTAAATTGTCTTGGCACCTATGTTGAAAATCAGTTGACCATATATGTGTGGATCTATTTCTGAATTCTTTATTCTGTTTCATTGCTGTGTGTCTATGCCAATACCATGCTGTATTCATTACTGTAGCTTTGTAATAAGTCTTGATATAAAGTAGGACAGCTGACCCTTGAACAACATGGGTTTGACCTGCGTGGGACCACTTACATATGGAGTTTTTTTGGTAAATACAGTATAGTACTGTAAATGTCTTTTCTCTTCCTTATGATTTTCAATAACATTTTCTTCTCTCAAGCTTACTTTATTATAAAGATACAGTGTATAATACATATAACATACCAAATATATGTTAATCAACTGTCTATATTATCAGTAAGGCTTCCATCAACAGTAGGCTACTTGTAGTTAAGTTTGGGGGAGTCAAAAGTTACATGTAGATTATTACTGTGCAGGGCATTGGTACCCTTAACCCCTGCATTGTTCAAGGGTCAACTGTATAAGTCTTTCAACTTTGTTCTTTTTTTCCAAAGTTGTTTTGGGTATTTTATTTTATTTACTTTTTGTTTTTATATTTTGTAAAGTTTATTTATTTATTTTGAGGGATGGAGGGCAGAGAGAGAGGGAGAGATAGGATCCCAAGCAGGCTTTGTGCTGTCAGTGAGGAACCTGATGCAGGGCTCGAACTCACAAACTGTGAGATCATGACCCGAGCTGAAATCAGGAGTCAGATTCTTCACCAACTGAGCCACCCAAGGGCCACTCTTTTGGCTATTTTAGGTCTTTTGCATTTCCATATAAATTGTGGAATCAGGTAATCAATTTCTGTAACTTGCTGAAAATTCAACTGTGATTGTGTGTTAAATCCATAGATCCATTTATGTAGGTAGATCAATTTATTATGTTAATGTGATGTATTACATTAATCGATTTTCAAATATTAAAGCAACCTTTCATTCTTAAGATAAACTCCACTTAGTCATGATATAGTATCGATTTTACATAATGTGGGATTTGATTTGCTAATATTTTATTAAAGATTTTTGCATCTATGTTCACAAGGAATCTTTTTCTGTAATTTTCTTTTCTTGTAATGTCGTAACATGAATTGGGAATGTTTCTACTTTCTGAGTTTGTCTTAGACTGGTATTATCTCTTCCTTACATATTTGAGAGACTACACCAGTGAAACCGTCTGGCCCAGGTGTTTTCTCTGTGGAAGATTTTTGGTTACACATTCAATTTCTTTAATAAATGTAGAGGGGACAGGGCGCCTGGGTGGCTCAGTGGGCTGAGCGTTCAACTTCGGCTCAGGTCAGGATCTCGCAGTTTGTGAGTTCGAGCCCCGCATCGGGCTCTGTGTTGACAGCTCAGAGCCTGGAGCCTGTTTCAGATTCTGTGTCTCCCTCTCTTTTCCCCTTCCCCACTCATGTTCTGTCTCTCTCTGTCTCTCAAAAATGAATAAACGTTAAAAAAATTAATTAAAAATAAATAAATAAATAAATAAATAAATAAATAAATAAATGTAGAGGTGTTCAGATTTTCCATTTCTTCCTGAGCTGATTTTGGCAAATAGTGTTTTTCAAGGAATTTGTTCATTTAATCTAAATAATTGAATGTATTGACCACAAAGTTGTTTATGATATGTTCTTATTATTTAATGTCAGTAAGATCTATAGTGATGGTCCTCTTTTTATTTCTGATCTGCTAATTTGTGTTTTCTTTCTCCTTCTCTCCCTCTCCCTCCCATCCTCTCTCTTAAGTCTAATTATGGGTTTATCACTTTTATTCATCTTTCCAGAACAGCACTTTTAGTTTTCTTTTCCTCTGTTGTTTGTTCATTTTCTCATTTGTTGATTTCTTTCCTTAACTTTATTATTTCCTTCCTTACACTGACTAGGGTTTTACTAAGCCCTGTAAGGTAGGAGCTTAGATCAGATTTTAAACTTTAAAAATAATTGTCTTAGTCCACTCGGGCTGCTATGACACAATACCACACACAGGATGGCTTATAAACAACAGAGATTTATTTCTCACAGTTAAGAAGGCTGGACATCCAGGGTGCCAGCATGATTAGGTTCTGGTAAAGGCCCTCTTCTGGCTTACAGACTGTCAATTTCTGGCTGTGTCCTTGTTGGTACAAGGGATCTCAGGAGCTCTGTGGAGCCTCTTTTCTAGGGTACCAATCCCAGTCATGACGGCTCCACCCTCATGACCCAAGCAAATCCCTGAGTGCCCACCTTAAATACCATCACCTTGAGCATTAAGATTTCAACATGTGAATTTGGGGAGGACACAAGCATTCAGATCAGCCATACCATGAGCATCTTAAAGTAATAAAATTTCCTTTCAGCATTGCTTTAACTGAATCCCACGGTTTTGATATGGCATGTTTTTGTTAACCTTCAGCTTATGGGTAATTTAGATGTATGTTGCTGAATTTCAAAATGTTTGGGGATTTTATAGTTATCATTTTGTCATTGATTTCTGATTTAGTTTTGGCAAGAACACAATCTGTACAAATTCAATCTTTTAAAATATATTGGGATCAATATATGGCTCAGCATATGTTGTATCTTAGGAATGTACTACGTGCCATTGAAAAGAATGTATATTCTGTAATTGTTGGTTGCAATGTTCTATAAAGATCAACTAGGTTAAGTTGGTTTAAGTGTTGTTGAATTCTTCTATTTCTTAACGGTTTATTTTGCCTGTTTATCCACTACAATTTAGTTTTTGGTTTTAATTTTTATTATTGAAGTAAAATTGACATATAACATTAAATTAGTTCTTTTTTCAGGTACACAACATAGTGAGTTGACAATTCTGTACATTATGCAATGCTCACCATGATAAATGTGGTTATCATCTGTCCCTATATAGTGTTATTACAATATTATGGACTATATTCCTTTCCTGTTCTTTTCATCTCCATGATTGATTGATCAATTGATTCATTTATTGTAAGCTCTATGCCCAACGTGGGGCTTGAATTCATGACCCCAAGATCAGAAGTCATATGCTCTACCAACTGAGCCAGCCAGGTGGCCCCCCCACCCCGATTTATCTGCTTTATAACCAGAAGTTTGTACCTCTTTAGCTATTTGCCCATTACCCCCACCACTCTTCCCTCTGGCAACTATCGGTTTGTTCTCTGTATTTATGAGTGTTTCTAATTTTGGTTGTTTTGTCTTTCAGATTCCACATATAAGTGAAATCATGGTATTTGACTATCTCTGACTTATTTCACTTAGCATAATAACACTAGCTCCATCCATATTGTCACAAATGGCAAGACCTCATTCTTTTTCCTTAATGTGTGTTTTTTTTTTTATTTTTGAGATGGACAGGGAGAGTGAGTGTGTGTGCACGTGTGTGAGCACACAAGTAGGGGAGGGGCAGAGAGAGAGGGAGACAGAAGATCTGAAGCAGGCTCTTCTGCACTGATAGAGCAGAGCCCGATTCAAGGCTTGAGCTCATGAACCACGAGATTGTGACCTGAGCTGAAGTCGGATGCTTAACTGACTGAGCCACCCAGGTGCCCCAAATTCTCATTCTTTTGTTTGGCTAAGTAATATTCCATTGTATATATATACCAGATCTTCTTTATTCGTTCATCTATTGATGGACACAGGTTGCTTCCATATCTTGGCTATTGTAAATAATGCTACAATAAACATAGGGGTGCATATGTCTATTTGAATTAGTGTTTTCATTTTCTTTGGGTAAATACCTGCCAGTGTAATTACTGGATTGTACGGTGTTTCTATCAGTCCTTTTACTTTTCACCTATTCCTGTCTTTATGTTTAAAGAGTGTCTTTTATAGATTGCATATAGTTGAGTTTTTTTTATTATTATTCTTATTTTTGAGAGAGAAAGAGAGAGAGCTGGGGAGGGGCAGGGAGCAGGGACTCTTCCACGCCATCAGCATAGAGCCCAGCCTGGAGCTCCATCCCATGAACCATGAGATCATGACCTGAGCTGAAATCAAGAGCCAGTTACTTAATTGACTGAGCCATTCCAGCACCCTTATCTTTTCTATTTAGTCTGAAAATGATGATGTGTGCTTTTTCGTTCATTGGGTTTAATTCATTTGCATAGTGTTTAGTCCATTAACACTTAAAGTAACTTGAATAGTTTGTGTTTAAATGTATGATCTTGCATTTCTATTTGTCCTCTCTGGGTTTTTGTTGTTGTTGTTATTCCTCTGTTCCATCTTCCTGACTTCTTTTGGGTTAATCAGATTTGTTTGGTATTCCATTTTATTTCTTCCATTAGATTTTAGCTATACCTCTTGGTGTGTGTGTTTCTGGTTTGTTTCTGTTTTTGTTTTTCACTGACTTCTTTAACGATTATACTCTGCATTATTAAGTTATCATAGTACATTTAGTATTAATATTATGCTACTTCACATAAAATGTAAAACACTTTCTGCAGTATAAGTATATTCCTGTTATCCTCTGTGCTATTGTTGTCATATATTTTACTGCAATCCATATTATGTACCCCGCAACACAAAGTTTTTATCTTTTGCTTTAGACAGTTAGTTGTCTTTTAAAGAAATTAGGAAAAGGAAAAAAGCATAAATATTTAATATTTACCATTTTTGGTATTATTTATTCCTTCCCGTGGGTCTGATTTTTAATCATTTCCTTTTAGGCCAAAAAACTTTCTATAGGATTTCTTGTAGTGTTAGTTCACAGGTGACAGATTCCCAGCTTTCATTTATTTCATGTTTTCCCTTCTTTCAATGGTCACAGCCTTTCACTGTCTATGCCCAGTGCCTCAAAACAATTGGCTCATAGATTTTGTCCAGATTTGTAGTTGTATGTGGCTGAAGCGGTAAGTCCAATACTAGCTACTCTTTTGTGGCTGAGAGAGACCATCTCTTGTGTTTTTGTGTTTTGGAATTTGTTTTATTCAAGTGTTGGACTTAAAATGATCTTCTGCTTTTTCTACCCTCCCATTTTCTATCCACTTATTTTGCTTTACTCTCTCGGTGATTTTCTCAACCTTATCTTCAATTCTTCTTTTGAAAATATAGATTTTGCTACTATAATTTTAGTGTCTAAGAGCTCTTTCTTATTGTTTTTTTTTTCTTTAATTAATTCTATTAAAAAGACCATGTTTTGAGGAAGCAGTGTTTCCTTGATGTCTTTCTGAGGACAGTAATGATAGGAAGGAGTTTCTTCTGCCTTCTGTATTGCTTTTGATTTGCTTTTCCTATGTATTTGTTTCAGTCCCTGTCTTTCATGTTGGGGATTGTCTGCAAGTGTTTGACAGTCCTTGGGCATAATTTCATATTTAAAAGTGAAGCTAGACTCATTGAGCTCTTCCTTTGGGGCAGGTCTTATCTCCTGCTGCCCCCACTGTAGTGATCAGTAAGGACCTGGTCATTTTTTTTGGAGGCCCCAAATATTGGCATGTATCTATAGGTCTTTTTTCTTGGGCAGTGTAATAGAAATGTGCTGGTTAGTGACTTGAGTCATGTTTTGCTTGAGGAGGATAAGCCTGACTGCCAGTGTCCTTAGAGCCTCATAACGGCAGGAGGGTCTTGGTGAGTATGTAGACTTTCACTTAATCCCTCTGTTTGGGGCAAGATCCCTCACCCCTGCTTTCAGGTGGCCATGGGTATCTTGAGTCCAGGGCCTCCTAGTTCAACCTTTCCAGAGTAAAATCTCCACTTCTTTTAATGGTGAGAGGGCGGTAGTTGCCTTTCTACGTGGGAAGGGAGAAGAGACCCGGGGTCTTGCTGCTCCTATGAAGAATCCCAGCAGATCCTTCTTTTTGCAGCCCCACCTCCCAGTACCACCTGAAGTCTCCAATTCTGAGTCTTTCAGCATCTTTGGGGTAAAAGCACTTACTTTGGGAAGCCTCCTCCTACAGAGCTTACTCCTCTAGCCTGCTAGCTCAGCATCTGCTTTCTAGCATCTCCTTTGCTGTTGTCTTTACTCTGGTTTGTTTTGTTCCTGTGGGATATCCTCTTTTGGTCCTTTAGCTCTCGCTGTAGTCAGATTTCAGGAGGAAGAGGAGATAATGGAGTGTGTGTGCTATCTCCTGTCTTCCTCCTGCTATAAAAACACAGAAATGGGAAATCATTTAAAACATCTTAAAAAATTGTGTTCTGATGTGGACGATCGGAGAAAGACAATATGGAACCTCTACTCAGAGGCCCATCATGAAGAAAAAGGCCTTGGCCTTACGTTAGGAGCTTGGGGGAAAAATACGTGTACACTTACATTTTTAGGTCAAAATACCATGCTCGAGTTCTGTAGTATTATTATTATTATTTAAAGTTCTCCACGTTTATTGGGTTTTTCAATTAATCAATATTTTGTCCCTGATTGATGTAAAAGACAGTCTCTTTTGTCCCTGTTACTTGAATTAATAGCACATGGCGGTTGTCTTGGATAAGAGGAACGAACATCCAGGACCGGGTGTTCCACTCTTCTGTTTTCCAGGTGACTAAACAGCTAAGTTGTATGTGGACAGGGGCTGACTATAGGAGGCAATAGTGTTGCCATTCCTGTCTCTTTCATGTGTTCATTAATTCGTTCAAGAAGCTTCTGTTGTCTACATGCTGTTTGCTGGGCTCTGGTACATCTCACTGTGGGGATTCAGAGGCATTGACTTAACCCCACACAGATGTTTCCTGGTTGTTCACAAGCATACAGGGGATGTAGTTGTCTTTTCCCCGGGCTGGGTGCATGCCATTGATTTTTTTTTTTTTTTTAACTTTTGACCGAAGGTGAAAATGTACCTTCATTCTCTTACTTTTGGTCAAGGCAACCACCTGTGTGAAACAATTGTGATAAGGGGAGGGAATAGAATCATCTGGTTAATAGTCATTATTGAACACAAGGAGTCTGTAATTTCAGTCCTCACTCAGACTTCTGTGCAGCAAGACTTGGCAGTCTTATAGGCTCCAGGGAAGGTTCTCCACATTTAGTGTCAAGTTTGAAGCTACCACGTTACAGCCTTGGGGGCACACCCTTGACCCAAAACAGGAGGAAGAAATGGCTTGTCGAGTAGTATGGCCAGACCTTTTCTGGATCTCGGTCTTTTTTTCTCAGTTCTGGAAAGAAGTCACTTGGAAGAATGATTTTTCTTGAAACAGTCATAGTTCACTTCTACAGTATGGACACAATGTGAGTTTTAGTCTACAAGCTAATTCAGCCTTAAATGACCTAGCCTGAAGGTTGTTTTTGGCTTTAGTCTTCCCAATGCCACACAAGAGACTAAACAAACTCCCTGTAGCAATTTCTAGGTCTCTCATATATGAGAATAAGAGTGTATACATACTCTTCCACGTACATAAGTGTGTGTGTGTGTAAATCATATAATCCTATCCATATGTACTAGTGTTATCATTTTTCAAATTTTTTTCTTTTTTTTCCCTATTTGTTCCCACCCAGTTTTCCACTCTCTGCCTGAGATATTGTCCTGGTAAAGAAGGGAAGTAGGGAGTCTATAAAAGGCATTCATAAGGAAAGAAGGCTTGTTGAGAAGGGACACAAACTGTAGGCGGAACAGAGTCTGCTAGGACGGGGAGAAAATGTGGCAAGAGCCCTAGAGAGGGTAAGGAAGGAAGAGAGAATGAGAACCAAAAGCTAGAGAGGGAGGAGAAAAGGCCAGGGATGGGGTGGATGTGTGAAATCAGAGGCAGGGGGGATAATCCACACATGAGAGCGGAGGGAAGGAGCCAGGACTTTAAGTACTTTGTGTTTGTTTCTCCTTTTATTTTACTTTTTAGCATCAGACTTCTGAGATCTGAGAAAACGTGGGGTAGGGATGGCTCACACAATACTAGGAACTCAGGGTGACTTATCATTCATTATAATTGATTTTCAGGTCTCTTTTTACCCAAGCCTGACGAATCAGACCCGCAGGCTTTGTGCCAGAGGGAGAGGCGAGAAAGCTCCAAGAGGCATCCATGCCACTGCTCGGGTTCACTAACATTTAAACAGCAAGAAGCGTCTGTCCCTAGAAACTCCCTCCCTGCTTTCAGCCAGGAGCTCAGAGGGAAGACCTTGGGAAAGCAGACAGTGTAGCTCAATGATGCAGTATTAGCAGTCAGTGAAAATTGGCTATATCTCAGAAGATGTAAGCCTTTTGTTTTTAGAGTAGGTTTAATGTCAAAGAAATTCTGGTTATATCTCACACTCGCCTGTAGAAAATCATCCAAACAGAAAACAACAACCTCTGTTCCCCAGGGTGAGCCTAACTTCTAGCTTCTGGGCCTTTCTGGCCCTGAGAAGTTTTGCCACGAGTGTAGTTGTGAACAAAGTGGGGCTCCGGGAGCTTCGTTCTGCAGAGTGGGGAGTGCGGAAGCCAGGCGGCCACCACAGGTGGTAGGTAAACTTGGCGGAGAGAGCAGCATATGGGTTCGCCAACAGAAATAGATGTCACCATCTGGCGCACAAGCCCCTCAAATGATCCCATTACTTCCCGGTCCTACCCCTCATCCAGGTTGAATGCAGACAGCATTTGAGATATATTTGATTAATTTTTTAATGACATAGTCCTAGTTTCACGCAAACGTGGACAGAAGATGATGTGTTTTGTTAGGGGCATCTGCCAAGGTGGAGCTCAAAGAAGAGGGGAGAAATTTCTGAGGATAGATGATCTCTGACATGATTGCTTGGGGTGGAACTGGGTGTTTTCTGTCGGAACAGAAGTGTAATCCCCAGGGAAGAGGCAGATAAGCATGCCAGCTATCGAAGAGCAAGTAAAAATTGATTCCAGGAAGAGAGGTGTCTCTGCAGAAAGATTTCCTGCAGGCTCTCCTTACCAGCCTTTATATGACTCTCAAATCTGACTTCTGGACACAGACAGCCTGTGGGGTGATTTAGTGGTTTATTTTGTGTAGGATTTGAACCTAAGTGCTGGACCGTGGCTGTTTGGGATATGGTCAGTAAAGCCAGATGTGCTGTGAACACCTTGTTAGATTTCAACATCTAGAATCACAATGGCTGTGAACTTTCAGAATCTTACTTGGCATTGTGGAATTTTGGAGAAACGGCAAATGTTTCAATATTTTTGATGTTTAGTCTGTCCTGTAGTTCACGTGGTCAGGTGATACTGTGGCATGCCTCATGTAGATTCATCACCTCCTTCTGCAGCTATGACACCAAGCCTAGAATTCCAATTCTAATTCCAATTCCAATTCCAATTCCAATTCCAATTCCAATTCCAATTCGAGACAGCCTTTCATCAAGTTCTAAAAGCTTGACTGTTTGGATTGGAACAACCCACCCGTTAAAATGCCTAATTAAGTAAACTCTGGAAACAAAACCCCAGATTGAAACTCCTTGTATAAATAAGGGTGATTTTGCTGCCCGAATTGTCGACAGTGTCACTTGCCTTGGGAAGGTTCCTCGTTCACACAGGGACAACCTGTCTGTGGGTTAAAGAACAGTGCTCCTCCCTTTGAGTCAGACATCCCTCGTTGTCCTTTCCTGGACTCAGGGATGCATGTTGTGCAGAAGGGCTATGTTTGGAATTGGGTGAAACTCTGGGCACCTCTTCAGATTCCCCTCTTTACACAGTGGATGGCCGGCCGGAGGGGCCTCTCAGTCATGTTATCCGTTCTAGACACCAGAGAGTAAAGAGATCCCTGGTTCTGCTGATGATCCATTAGAATTCCACCCCCTCCCCACCCCCCTTCAGATCCATGAGAAGGAAGAGGAAGAGTTCAACGAGAAGAGTGAACACGATTCTGGTATCAATGAGGAGCCTCTACTCACAGCAGATCAGGTACGAATATTTCTCTTGGTTCTCGGGACTTTTTGTTCTCTGGCTCAAGAAAAAGTTTAAGTACACATACTTGTCACATCTTTTTATTTTATTTTAATTTTTTTAAAGTTTATTTATTTTTGAGAGAGAGAGAGTGAGCAGGGAGAGGCAGAGAGAGAGGAGGGAGAGAATCCCAAGCGGGCTTCATGCTGTTAGTACAGAGCCCGATGTGGGGCTTGAACTCACGAGCTGTGAGATCACCACCTGAGCTGAAACCAAGAGTTGGACGCTTAACCGACTGAGCCACCCAGGTGCCCCTTGTCACATCCATTTAAGGCAGAAGAAAGATATATGGTCTAGTGGTGGCTGTGTTGATGACTCGGAGCATCTGTGATAAGGGATTTCATTTCTCTTTATGCCTTAGTTTACCCACCTGCGGTAAATAGGAACATAATTCCTGACCCTTGGGTTGGGCGGGGCTCATGTTTGATTACGTCCAGAGACGGGCCCAGTGTTGACTGGCTTCACTTCTTGCTAAGCCTCTGCATGCAATCCCATTAAGAGTCAAGACACTTAAATAATTAGGGTCCTAAATCCCTGTTCCTGCAAAGATAGAAGTGGCAGATGAGGCTTTTGTTTGATGGGTATTTTCTCGTATTTCACAGAATACTCAAAATGTTGAGCCTTACAAAGGGACTTTTTTTTTTTTTTAATGTTTATTTACTTTGGAATGAGAGAGAGACAGAGACAGAGTACGGAGGGGGAGGGCAGAGAGGGAGACACAGAATCTGAAGCAGGTTCTAGGCTCTGAGCTGCCAGCACAGAGCCCGACGTGGGGCTTAAACTCACAAACCATGAGATCATGACCTGAGCCGAAGTCAGACGCTTAACCGACTGAGCCACCCAGGCACCCCCCAAAAGGACTCTTAATATGCAGTTGCATCTTTGTTTTAAAAAAAAAATGTAGTGTTTGACATTTGATTGAATTAGTTATATTTTGGCTTTAGTCACTTATTACTTCAGGGGAATAATCTTGGGTCTTTGGACTCTTTTTTCAACTTTTTAGTCAACAAATGTTTATGGGTGACTTTTTTGAGCAGGTGCCATACAAGTTTTTCACAAAGTAGTTCCACCAAAAAACTCCACCAGGAGCCTTTGGTGCCAGACAGTGCTTTTTTGGTGAAAGGAACTCTGTGGTAAAAAGGTGGGATTATAAACAGATGAGGTCCAAGAGATTGAAGGGAGCCGGATAAAAAGAGAATAGGGGCCAACAGTTATTCTTGTGAATGGTAAGAGAAATATGATTCAGTGATCCAAAGTCAAGGACAAGTAGGCTGAGAGACGAGAAACTGAGCCATAAAATTTTAAAGGGGCTTTGTCATTTGCTTGCATTTTATAAGCGGCTCTCAGCAAAGACTAAGTATTCCCTAAACTGGCTGAGTGGAGTTGAGAAGTTGTGGGGATAAAATAGAAATTATTCTCAAGGAGGGGACCCTAAGTCCCCTTGTCCTTGGTCCAGCTGACATGAAGAAACCTGCTTCAGGGACCACAGTCCAGTAGCCTGGAGCCTCAATCCATCCCAGAATCGACAAATGTATAAAAATGCCCTATCGTGACCAGACCCATCTGTAGACGCCTTTCAGACCTTCTTTGCTTGTTCCATTTTCTTTATGTGTAAACCATTAACGGACGAATCAGTCCTCTGGCAGTCCTCTCATTCAGCCCTCTCTGCTGGGCCCTGTTAAGAGTCTAGATTACAGCTGGTTTCCTATCTATTTTCTGCTCTCCGGACCCTACCCACCCTTTTGTTATTTTGTCATCCTGTTTCGTACTTGTGTCTGGGCAGCCTAGTTCCTGTCCAGGTGAATTCTGGAGAAATTTCCTCGGTGTGAAAAAGCCTCCCTGTTTTGAGCTGTTCTAGGAACAGCAGAAGCACCGTGACAGTTGATGGACTGGGTTTTGTGCTAAAGTTGGTTGGATAAAGTATTTCCTCACTTAGAAATAAAATGCTCAGCAGATTGAAGTAAATGTTCCCTTCCAGGCAGCTTTGCTTTGTTTCCCGAAAGAGGAGTTTATCTCCAATAAAGCACTCATCTAAATGGTGTTCTTGGAAGAGATTTCACATTAAAGTGTGCTTTACATTAAAGAGTGTATGTAAGACTTTGGTCAGATCTATTTTTATTATTATTCAATATGTATTAAATAACGATACCGCTTTGGGAATTTTATAGGCAGCAAATCAGAAACTTCCTTAACCGATCAAAATTTGAGCCAGCCTGTCCTGCCAGCAGAGAATAGAGTTAGCACTCTCTTGTGTACCTTCTTTAGGTCATTGAGGAGATTGAAGAAATGATGCAGAATTCCCCAGACCCTGAGGAAGAAGAGGAGGTCCTGGAAGAGGAGGATGAGGGAGAAACCTCCTCCCAGGCTGACTCTGTCCTCCTTCAGGAGATGCAGGCCTTGACCCAGACCTTCAACAACAACTGGTCCTATGAAGGTGAGGGCCCTGGTGGGTGGGCTTGCCAAGGATGAAGACCATTCTGGGCCAGGCCCTGGGCACATGCTTCACATGTAGCTCATAGAACCTCAAATCGAGGAGGCTGGTGGCACCTTTCTTACTGGGCATCAGGAGAGAAGTTAGCCTTTTTGGTGGGGAGGTGGAGAAAAAGTCAGTTAAACAGAATCAAAAATGGCAAAACTAACCAAAGAATAAGACAAAAGCCGAAAAAAGAGAAGAAATCTGAACCCACTATCCAAAGTGATGCTACCGTAAAATCAATGAAAAAGGTAATAATAATGATAGCTGATATTTTTGGGAGAGCTTTCTGTGTGCCAGACCCTGTTCTAAGAATTTCTGTGCATAATCTCATTTCCTCCCCACGCCAACTCCATTAGGATCGAGGTAATTGAGTATCCTGAGAGGTTAAGTGACTTGTTTGATGCCACTGTGGGGGAAATATAATTAAAAACAAAATCTCCTCCTCACCCAGAAAACCGTTCCACAGAGGAGAAGAGAGAAAGAGGACAATTTTATCATTGAATAAGCGTTAAGCCAGAATGGGGTGCACATCACAGGCAGAAAGAAATCCTACTCTCGTCTACAGCTAAGTGGATACAACCCATTACATTAAATAGGTTTGCAATCTGGAGTCAGGCGACTAGTTAGGCTCCTGTCATCTTCCTTGGTGATTACTTTTCAGAGCCGTGACTCCTAGGGGGTTGGGAAAACATTCCTGAGTCCTAAGACGGGCAAGAGGCTTATTTAGCCATTAAAATGATTGGCATCTCTCTGCAAAGGACCCAGGAAGCCATTCTCAAAGAAAAGTCAGGTAAAGGAGAGAGAAAGTCTCTTCCCTTATTTTCAACAGGGAGAGTCAAGGCTCTAATTTTTTATTTGTATCTGCCCTTACACTACATGCAGGTCACGAGGGGTGGGGCCCATATGTGAAGCCAGGCAGGTTGATTCCAGAATCTGTGCTCTTAATCTGGGTTAGCTCTCTGATACAGGTTTGTAGTAATTATAGTCACACAAAGAAAAAGGCGGATGAGGCGTGAAATGGAAACATGTAACACAGTGAAGGCACAATTGGGTATAAAAGTCATCGGTCTGGAGGGGTAAGGGTACCCATGCTGCAGGAGGGGCCGAGGAGATCTGCACGCAGGCTGGTGGGGACTTGGAAACACAAGAGGGAGAAGGTGGGCCGGGCAGGTGTAAAGGTCCAAACATGGTAAAAATTGAGGCCTGATCTGAAGAACTGTGTCCTGAAAATGAAACTCTGCGGCCCTAAAGAGTAGAGGCCAGGGGATGGCCAATGCAGAAGGAATGTGCTGGGAATGATGGGGCAGACTTGGCTGCCTTCAAGCCGTTCTCAGCCACACAAAGGCCCCAAACAGCGGCATTCAGCGCAAGACTCCCGAAAACAGCTGAAGTGCAGAGTGAAATGGCAAATGCAGAAGGAGGAGGCAGCTCCAAAGAGCAGAAGAAATGGGGAAGGTGCACCAAGGCAGCAAACACATAGGCCAGAGCAGAAACGGGGAAGTAAAATGGATTCTGGGGCCGAAACAAAAGATCTCAGAAATGGACAATTTGAAACGATGCCTCCCTCCTCCCCTCCACAATCGATTTTATTTTTTTTTTTAATTTACATCCCAGTTAGTTAGCATATAGTGCAACAGTGATTTCAGAAGTAGATTCCTTGATGCCCCTTACCTATTTAGCCCAACCCCCATCCCACAACCCCTCCAGGAACCCCCTGTTTGTTCTCCACATTCAAGAGTCTCTTAATGTTTTGTCCCTCTCCCTGTTTTTATATTATTTTTGCTTCCCTTCTCTTGTGTTCATCTGTTCTGTGTCTTAAAGTCCTCCTATGAGTGTAGTCATATGATATTTGTCTTTCTCTGACTAATTTTGCTTAGCATGATACCCTCCAGTTCCATCCACGTAGTTGCAAGTGGCAAGATTTCATTCTTTTTGATTGCCGAGTAATACTCCATTGTATATATATCCCACATCTTCTTTATCCATTTCATCCATCGATGGACATTTGGGTTCTTTCCATACTTTGGCTATTGTCGATAGTGCTTCTGGAAACATTGGGGTGCATGTGCCCCTTCGAAACAGAGCACCTGCTTGTATCCCTTGGATAAATGCCTAGTAGTACAATTGCTGGGTCGTAGGGTAGTTCTATTTTTAATTTTTTGAGGAAGCTCCATACTATTTTCCAGAGAGGCTGCACCAGTTTGCATTCCCATACAATCGATTTTAAATGAAGAAGTCTTAGGGGACAAGAATTTAAGATAAAGTTATCTGTATCCCTTTATCTCAGGTTCCCTTTCCTTTTCCCTGATGGCAGACTCTGTACCAACCAGCCAGGGTTCATTTTTCAGTGTGTTGACATTTCCCATGTTCCTGGATATCTGCACTCGCTGCCGGACAGGACTGGAGGGGTGAAGAGGGCATCAGGTCACTGCGCTTATTTTGCTGTCCGGCTATCTCTTTTATTTATTATTTATTTATTTATTTATTTATTTTTTAAAATTTTTTTTTCAACGTTTATTTATTTTTGGGACAGAGAGAGACAGAGCATGAACGGGGGAGGGGCAGAGAGAGAGGGAGACACAGAATCGGAAACAGGCTCCAGGCTCTGAGCCATCAGCCCAGAGCCCGACGCGGGGCTCGAACTCACGGACTGCGAGATCGTGACCTGGCTGAAGTCGGACGCTTAACCGACTGCGCCACCCAGGCGCCCCTATTTATTATTTATTTATTTTGAGAGAAGGAGAGAGAGAGAGACAGCATACGCAAGGAAGGGGCAGGGAGAGAGGGAGAGATTGAGAATCTCAAGCAGGCTCCGCGCTGCCAGCACAGAGCCCGATGCAGGGCTCCAACTCATGGAACTGTGAGATCGTGACCTGAGCCAAAACCAAGAGTCGGTCACTTAACCTACTGAGCCACCCAGGCGCCCCTCTCCCCCTGATTCTTGACCCATTTTGCACTTGGACTATTATAGAAATAGAGAATAAGTAGGAAGAGGAACACAGGATCAGAACGGCACATGTCTGTCCATGTGCATTTTTGCGGACAGAGTCCACAGGCTTCCTGGGGGGCTATTTCTTCTTCCTCTTTTGTGTCCCTGGAAGGGGTGTTCATTCTGGCTGTCGGCATATGGGTCCCTCCCTTCCTGGCAGCCCCTCAATTTCCAGTCCTATAAGGGGTTGGCAGGGGTCCCCTCTGGAGAGGCAGACCCACCTCAAGCAGCAGCAGCCCCGGGAGCCTCCCCTTCAGGCTCTGGCTCGGATGCAGCTGTCACCTGCGGGATGGCCTCTCCCTGCAGGCCTGAGGCACATGTCCGGGTCGGAGCTGACCGAGCTGCTGGACCAGGTGGAGGGCGCCATCCGGGACTTCTCGGAGGAGCTGGTGCAACAGCTGGCCCGCCGGGACGAGCTGGAGTTTGAAAAGGAAGTGAAGAACTCCTTCATCACGGTGCTGATTGAGGTTCAGAACAAGCAGAAGGAGCAGCGGGAGCTGATGAAGAAGAGGCGGAAAGAGAAAGGCCTGAGTCTGCAGAGCAGCCGGATAGAGAAGGGAAACCAGATGCCTCTCAAGGTACGCGGACCCCCAGGGGGAGGACCCGGTGTGTCCGGGCCCCAGATCCTCGCCGTGTCAGGTCCCAGTACCGACCCTGCGCAGGACCCGTAAGCAGCGACTGTGAGCAGGACCCCTGGCAGACAGTGGGGCTGTCAAGAGGGAGAAGACACCCCTGTCTCCTTTACTCCCCCAGAGGATCCCGGTCCAGCTGAGGGAGGCGGGACGCAGACATCGGAAAATACTTGCATATGGCATGTGTTCCCTTAGGCAAGACCTTAGAAAGAGGGGTGACCGGTGCTTAGTATTGATGGGCATTGTGCCCTGGGACTCAGGGTCAGAATCCCTGCTATTCGTCCTGACTTACCTCTTTAGGATGTCAGTAGGGGTGTTTCAGGATTGAAAATTATGACTCCTTACTGTCATATTAACAGGATTCTCCAGACCTGTGGTTCTTGATGAAGGAAGCTCACGAGAAATCATCCAAGATTTTTCAAAATACCTTGGCCTAGGCTCTATCCCAGACCCACTGAATTGGTCCTAGGCTTGTGCCTTTTGGGAAAAGCTTCCCAGTGAAGGACAGTAGCTTTACATCCGCCCTTCCCAGTGGCTGGACATTTTGTTTTCCTTAAGTTAAGACACTTGCGTCATCATCCGCCCCAGGTGTCCCGTCCTGCTTCATTCTTCCCTTTGCACGTGGAGGGGGAAGTGAGGAAGCGAGGGCAGCGCAGGGGGGCCTGTTGCCCTGAGGGACAAAGATGAGAGTCTCTGAGACTCTACTGTTGGTTCTTGCAAAGATCAGGCTTAAATTTTGGCCTGTCCCTTAGCCTTGGTGTTATCTGGGACACGGTGGTAGTGGGTGGGTCTGGGTAGTTTAGGGAGGGCACCGAGGTCCCTGGAGGCGAGGACTGCAGAGCAGGAAGCGTTTGTTCTTGAGCCCCCCTCCTCTTCACAGCGCTTCAGCATGGAAGGCATCTCCAACATTCTGCAGAGTGGCATCCGCCAGACCTTTGGCTCCTCAGGAACGGACAAGCAGGTACAAGCAATTCCCTTGCTCCTAGCTTTCCTCCTGGACTCTTGCAACTTGGTGATTCCCTGGGATTATCCTGGGACTTGGGCAAGGGGCGGGGGATGCGGGGGTGGGGTTCTTCACATTTTCTTCCTTTCTTAAGGAGGAACGGCCAGTGTCTTTTAAAAGGGGAACCCTTTTTGAGCTGTTGCCAGGCCCTCAGGTACAAAGACGGGTTCGTCCTGGTCCCTGCCCTCGCGAGGGGTGTAATCTTATTGAAAGGGCACGTGCATACCCAGACGAGATTGAGATGGTAGAATAAGAGCACGTAACTGCTTGTGTGTCTGTTAGACACATTCGTAGCTGAATCCTCAGGGTTAGAATTCTAGCGCTGCGGCGTGGGAAGAGATTTTAGGAATATCTAACTCAGGCGCCTCACTTTGCAGCCGTGAGAGCTAAGGCCCAGAGACGTTAGGTATTCTCCCAAGGCCACACCACTAGGCGCAGAACCAAGGCCAAAATACAGGTCTGGAGCTCTTCTCACTCAGTCCCCCAGGCTCCCCCACAACCTTCAGGGGTCTCTCTGGTGCTGCCTTCTCCAACATCCCACCGGCCCAAGGTGATCTTGTTGTAGAAGCACCTCGTATCCAGCAGAGGGAGCAAACCCGACATCCAAGACCAAGGGCGGGGTTGAGGTTCTCTCCCCTGTCATTTTTGACAAAAGGGAGACTGTTCGTTTTCAAATTGCTCTGCGAAGGATGAGAAAACATAACCCCCCTCTAAAATGTTCTCCGCGCTCAGCCTCTGCTCACCAGGATTCCTAAATAACCCAAAGCTTCTAGCATCAGAAGAATGTATTAGATGGAATAGAAGGCTAATATGGTAAAGTCTTACTTCCAGAGACCGCCCCCAACGATGGGGACAGGGTCCTGACGCAGGGGTGTGCACAGTGTCATGGGTGTTGCCGAGAGTGTCCGATTCGGTGGAGCGCGTTTGTTAGAGAAAAGCGCAATCCCCGTGAGAATTGCCGACTCCTCTTCCCAGCAGAGGGACCGTACTTGAGTCTCAAGCCCTGCGTGCCATGTTTGTCTTGTAGTACCTGAACACCGTCATCCCTTATGAGAAGAAAGCCTTGCCTCCGTCAGTGGAAGATCTCCAGATGCTGACAAACAGTGAGTTCCTCTCGTCCTCAGTGAGATGGGCTGCTCGTTTCCGCCCTCCCTTCCCTGTGAGCGTCACCCCTGGTGCCTCAGGCCTGTGGTTTCCCTGAGAACAGCAGCCTCAGATGGGTCAGAATGTGCCCCATATCACTGTGTCACTTCCCCCTACACGGGGGCAAAACTAAAATACTCTGCAGTGGTACCCAGAGCTGTCTTCTTTGTTTAACTTTCTTTTATCGTTTATTTCCTTGTGTGTGTGTGTGTGTGTGTGTGTGAGAGAGAGAGAGAGAGAGAGAGAGAGAGAGAGAGAGAGAGAATGAGCAGGGGAAGGACAGAGAAAGAGGGAGACACAGAATCCGAAGCAGGCTCCAGGCTCTGAGCTGGCAGCACAGAGCCCAACACGGGGCTCAAACCCATGAACCGTGAGATCATGACCTGAGCCAAGTGGGATGCTCAACCGACTGAGCCATCCAGGCACCCCTAATTTTTTTAAGGTTTATTTTATCTTTGAGAGAGAAACAGAGCACAAGTTGGGGAGAGCCGGCAAGGGAGACACAGAATCCGAAGCGGGTTCCAAGCTCTGAACACAGAGTCAATGCCGGGCTTGAACCCACAAACTGTGAGATCATAACTTGAACCGCAGTCGAGATCATGACCTCAGCCAAAGTTGGACACTTAACCGACTGAGCCACCCAGGCACCCCTGGAGTGGTCTTGTTTTTCCTCTGCTTCCTCATAAAGGGCAGAGACTTGCCAGGAAAGAATGAGCTGGTGAAAGAGGTTGGGGGCTGGGTGAGGGCAGTGCTGGTGCGCAGGGACTTTCTGGGGCTCACCCAGCAGTGCTCAAAGCCTTGCATTCTCTGCCTTTCCTGTTCTCTTGTGAGCAACTTGAGGTTACTTTGTCCTACTTCGTGGCCCCGAAGAGGGGAGCTTGGTCTATGGGATTGGCTTCGTTTTTAAATTATTACTGTTAAAATTTTTTTTTAATGTTTATTTATTTTTGAGAGAAAGAGAGAGAGAGAGACAGAGAGAGGGGGAGGGGGAGAGAGAGAGAGAGAGGGAGACACAGAATCCGAAGCAGGCTCCAGGCGCTGAGCTGTCAGCACGGAGCCAACACAGGGCTGGAACTCAGGAACCACGAGATCATGACCTGAGCCAAAGTCAGACTCTAAACCGACTGAGCCACCCAGGTGCTCCAGGACTGGCTGCATTTTTAAGGAGAAGCAAGGTTTCTTGGGTGGCGGGGTGGGTGAGCCTGACTAGAAAGAACAGTTTTCCTTCCAGGAAAGGACTGCCTCCTCTCCTTTGCTTTGACTCTATTTTCAAATATTAATAAACATTCTGAGCTGCGGGAGAAACCAACGTGTGATAAAGAGCCTTCCGTAGGCAAAATCTCCTTACATACACCAGACACTGCAATCCCCGAGGGGCTGGGGGCACACGGTGTTAGCCATCAGTGTCAGCCTGATGCTTTTCGAAAGAGAAAAGTCCGGGGCTGAGATGGGGTGTCAGGCTCGGTGAATCACAAGAATGTCTATCTCCCTGGCAACCGTGCACGGCACGGAGTGACATACCAGGCCGCCCAGCCCAGCATCACCCTGCTTCAGAGGCAATGGCCCAGCATCATCGGGCCAGACCGGTGCAGGGCTATTTGATACCCCAGGGGAGGGGAAGAGAAGTTTCTCCTGTTCCGATGAGGAAGGAAGATCCCCGCTGGGCCCCCTGGTGCTACAAAAGGTGACCCAACACTTTCATGTTTATCAATTGGGCGAACTGAAGCAGGCAGTTCTGGTGAACGGAAACCCTGCCCACACCCATGGATCCGGCGTCCTTGAGAATTTGGAATTTTAAATTCAAAGTACATTGGCTTCCTCTTCCCTCATCTTAAACTCCTTTATTTGCATAAATATGCACTAAGATTTTTTTTTAAAGGGAGCTGACAGAAATGAACTGACATTTATAAGTTGTTTGTGTTTTCACAAGCAGTAAGCACTTGGAAAATAATTTGGACAAATTACGCAGGTTGATGTATGTAAAGTACTCTATCATATTTTTTTTTTAAAGGAAGAGCTATAAATTTATTACAGATACCCATTCAGGAATTCAGTGTGAAATTTTTTCATTTTAATTAAGAAACAGTGGGTTTTATTTACATGTTTCAAGTTTGCTTGAAAAATTTTAATTGGAGTGTTTCCATCATTTAGAACAGTTCGGAAACACAGGAAAGTGAACAAAAGAAAATAAATAATTCATTGTCCCCTCTACTGTGGGTACTATTTTGGTGTTTTCAGCCATAATATTTTATGTCTTCTCCATATAGTTGGGATGATACTGGCTATAAAATTTTGTATCATGATTTTAGTTCTATCAGTTAACATTTGGTTAACGTTCTTTTTATGGGTCTCTCTCCCATCATGTGGGTCCACCACATTCCAATATTTTATTCCTTTTAAAAGAAAAAAACTGCCATCTTTCCTGAATGCGAATTCCGCTGCAGGTTATAAAAGCTCTTTTTTTTTTTTTTTTTTTTTTGTGGCAAATCCTCATATGGATTGTGAACATCTCCTCTTTCCTCCTGAACCCAAAGACACAGGCCCAAGACCAGCTCTTGGGGACCGGATGACGCATATACATTTCAGATTTGGGCAAGTTCAGACACATACTGGCTGAGTGCAATTTCATTTGTAAAGCTGTCTTCTTGGTGCAGCATTGAGTCTGCCCGTATTCCGTTGTAAGGTACCTCCAGCCGGTCCGGTTGACAAGGATACATGCCTAAAACTACGGAAGAAATAAAAGAAAGGAACACCTGGAGAGCCCTCAGGTTCAGGCTCTTTCTTTTCTCCGGCCGGACCTGGCCACTGACTCACACCCCCGCTCCCAGTTTTTGAAATCCAAGTTTCGTGACCCTGCCTCCACGGCATAGATACACTATGGTTTATTTATTTATTTATTTATTTAAAAAAATTTTTTTTTTCAACGTTTATTTATTTTTGGGACAGAGAGAGACAGAGCATGAACGGGGGAGGGGCAGAGAGAGAGGGAGACACAGAATCGGAAACAGGCTCCAGGCTCCGAGCCATCAGCCCAGAGCCCAACGTGGGGCTCGAACTCACGGACCGCGAGATCGTGACCTGGCTGAAGTCGGACGCTCAACCGACTGCACCACCCAGGCGCCCCACACTATAGTTTATTTAAAGAATCTGTTGATGAAGAATCTGGTTGGTGGGATCCCTGCTCCCCTCATTCCATGATATTATAAACAAAGTCCAGCAACGTTCTTGAAGGATTTGCTCCAAAGCTGACTTCCACAGGATGAATTATGAATATAGAAAGTTTTACCTAGTGTAATGACAGAAAATACTATTGTAAAAAATCTCTAAAAAGCTTTTATTTGTTCATAACTTTCCTATTGTGTGCCTTATACTTGTGAAAATCGTGAAGTGTCTCGATGAGAACTTTAAGAGCTCCCTGAGGGTCCGTAATTCCTTTGCATTTCCACAACTTCTAGCACTGTACCGGGCATGAAATAGAAAATAAGTATTTGTGAAAGTAAGTTCATTTGTTGTTAATAAATTGGAATAATAACTTATTATTATCGTAATTAGGGAAATTTTTCTAATATCTGTTTACACGGATAGAACGTGTTTAAAGAATTTTATTGGTGATTTGATAATGGGGATGACTGTTATTCTTGACATTAGATTGCATCTGAAGGTGGGTTCTTTTTTAATTGCTTTATGTTTATGCTTATTAAAGATATATACTTAGGAAATAATGTGGAGATGATAGATGGGGAAAAAAAACCCACATATAAGATAAAAGAAAATAAAATCACTGACAGGCCACTCTGACTCTTTGGATGTATTCTCTCCTCTGTCAGTATGTTGAGTGCTGATTCTTGACAGAAGCTTCTAGGCTTTTGCTCAATACTCAATGAATGTCTGGTTTCCTTGAATCATTTCTCACTTGGGGTTGTTGGACTGTCTGGCCGCAGAAGTGAGCTTCATGCCCTGATGGCATCTCGACTCATCTCTCCCTCTCTCCTTCCCCAGTTCTCTTTGCCATGAAGGAGGATAATGAGAAGGTGCCCACTTTGCTAACGGACTACATTTTAAAAGGTAAGAGCTGTCCCCAGGCCTCCTAGAGCAGGGCCTTCCCAGGTCCCCTCCCCCAGGCCTCCCACTGAAGGCCTGGAGTCCTCTCTGCAGCCTTCCCAGAGTGACCCCTCCTGCCCAGACCTCACAGGGCCAGGGGCCGCCGGTGAACGATTGTGAGGCCCTGGCAGGGAGAGGATTTTGTCTTTGCATGTTGCCAGGAGGCCGGAGAAGGAGATGCCTTTGCCTTGGAGTCACCAGGGCGACTCCACATTAGGGCAGCCAAACCATCACAAGACTGAAAGTTCTGTGGAGTTCGGGCTATTTCTTTGGGAAAAACAGAGCCGGGGGTACCTTTACTAGGTTTCAGCTGTTCGAAGTCATGATTAGCTACATCCTTTCCTAACTTTTGTTTTATCTTTTATTAAGGAAGCTTTTAACACATATAAGAGTGACTGGTATAATGAACTCTCATGTTCTCAACATCCTGTTTCAGTAATTGTTGACTCATGGCTAATCTTTTTTCATTTATACCCCTACCCAGCTTCTCCTCTCCATATTATTTCGAAGCAAATCCTAATCATCATTTTTTAAATCTATAAATATTTCAGTGTACATTTCTAAAACATAAGGACTCTTAAATTTTTTTTTTTATGTTTATTCTTGAGAGAGAGAGAGAGAGAGCGCGAGAGCGCGTGTGCTTGTGCGTGAGTGGGGGAGGGGCAGAGAGAGGGAGACAGAGAATCTGAAGCAGGCTCCAGGCTCTGAGCTGCCAGCATAGAAACCAACTCGGGGCTCGAACTCACAAACTGTAAGATCATGACCTGAGCCAAAGTTGGACACTCAACTGACTGAGCCACACGGGTGCTCCTAAAACATAAGGACTCTTAAAAAACATGACCACAAGGGGTTCCTGGGTGGTTTAGTTGGTTGAGTATCTGACTCTTGATTTCGGCTTAGGTCATGATCTCATGGTTTGTGGATCAAGCCCCACGTTAGGCTCTATGCTGACAGAATCCCTGCTAGGGATTCCCTCTGTCTCCCTCTCTCTCTGCTCCTCCCCTGTGTGTGTTCTCTTTCTCTCTCTCAAAATAAAATAAACTTAAAAAAACCATAACCACAATATTGTGATCAAAATACAAACTGTCTTAAAATCATTGACTATCCACTTAGTGCTCAGATTTCCCTGTAATATTTTTGTTCAGTCTGTTTGAATCAGGACCTAATGAGAGTCCATACACTGCCATTGGATAATATGTGTCTTAAGTCTCTTTTAATATATATAGATTCCTCTTTCTTTCCTCTTGTTCCTTGAAGTTTATTTCTTGGAGAAACCACGTGATTTGCCCCCTACAACTTCCTCGTTTTGGCTTCTGCTAGTTAGTTGTGTCCCCATGGTTTAATTTAATAAATTAATTTTTGTTTTTAATAATTTTAAAATATTTTAATAATCATTTCTTTCATTTTTTGTGTTTCCTGTTCAACTGGTAGAGCTAGAGGCTTGATCAGTCTCAGTTTCAAAAAAATTTTAAAGTTTATTTATTTATTTTGAAAGAGAGAGAGTATTCACATATGCTCTTGAGCCAGCGGGGGAGGGGCAGAGAGGGAAGGAGAGACAGAATCCCAAGCAGGCTCCATGCTGTCAGGACAGAGCCTGATGTGGGGCTTGATCTCACGACCATGAGATCAACAATCAAGAGTTGGATGCTTAGCGGACTTAACCCAGGCACCCCTCATATTTTTTGATAACTGCTACAGTATCAGTGGTTGTCAACTTCTGTTAAGAGACACATATTCTCTGGTTGTCTTTCCTTTTGTGATGTTAATACCTGTATTAGCTTGCTCAGGCTGCTAAAACAAAATACTTAGCTTAAACAATAGAAATTTATTATCTCTCAGTTTTAGAGGCTAGAAGTCCATGGTCAGAGTGCCAGCAAATCCAGTTGCTAGCAAGGGCTCTCTTCTTGGCTTGTTGACAGCCACCTTCTCGCCATGTCCTCACGTGGCCTCTCTTCTGTGGGTGTGAAGAGAGAGTGTGCTGGAGCTCTCTGGTGTCTCTTATAAGGACACTAATCCTATCGGATCAGAGCCCCATCCGGTGACTCATTTAACCCCATTTCCTTAGAGGCTCCATCTCCAAATACAGCTGCACTGAGGGTTAAGTCTTCGACATGTGATTTGGAGAAACCCGAACATTCAGGCCGTAACGGTGTCCATTGATGGTCATCATTGTCCAGATTCTTGACTTCATTAGGCTTTGCTTCATATGCATACACGGTGTTGGGGATAGTTTCCATAGGCTTCTGGATCTCAGTTAAGAACCTCTGAGTTATATTGTTTCCATAAGGATCAGAAAGATTAGTCTTAAGTTTCTGCAGGAGGACTTCAGGCTAAACCTTGGGAAGAACTTCTAACTCTTAAAGGCTTTAAAAGCAAATTTCTCAAAGGAGGTTTGTAGAAATGGGTTCTGTAAGTCTGGGAGCCTGAGGGCTAGACCCGTTTCCCCACCGTGATCCACAGAAATGTCAGTGAATTCATAAAACTAGTTAACATTTACTGAGCACTTTCTGTTTGCTTCTGAACAACCCTGTGGGGTGGGCAGAGGCACAGTCTATTGTACATATCAGGAAGGAAGCACAGATAGGTGAAGAGATTTCCCTGAGGTCGGAGAATTACCAAAGGCCGCATGCGGGGTTTGAACCCAGGCAGACGAACACCGGAGACTTAAATCATTGCACCAAAGGAATACCTACCATGGTCTCTTCTTCTGGAAGGAAGACACGTGATCACAGTTATTCCCAGGTTCCTAAGGGGCAGTTCGGTGCTCAGGACATGAGTGCCTTTTGGCCAGGACCACCCTGTGCTGGGAGGTCCTGACCCACGCTGTGCTTTGACCTCTCTCCTCTCCCCTTCTCTTTTCAGTGCTCTGTCCCACCTAACCTTGCCCCTGGGGGCAGCCTTGCTGCGGAGGTCACTGAGCAAGAGACATTCCATCACAGGGACTGCATGACACTACGTAACCTCCGACGTGTATTTAAACGTGTATAGCTTAACCCGGATTAAACATGAGCAAGCGCGCGGGGTCCTTTGCTGTTGGTTTCTAGTCCTAGTGACCATTGGATGCATGACCGAGGGGCAGGGCTGCTGAGACGCCTCTCCGCCCACGTTGCCTCCAACGTGGAGAGGCAGGCGCTCTCACTGCTCACTTAAGTAGTCTGGCTCCAGCCCTCAAAAACAGCTTACATTCTAAGACTAATTTTGAAATAAACCTTCATTTAATATTCTTCATGCGCTTTGGAGTGTGGTGTTTCAAACCTGGAGAGAAGGCTATGTAGCTGCCTTCACGTTGATGTCCCGTGGCCTATGGCAGACCACTGGTGTTGAGGGACCAATGGCCTATGGCAGACCACTGGTGTTGAGGGCGCGCCCTGCTGTGGGCTGTGGTGGGGGCTGCACATGGTGCAGTCAGAAGGGGGAGGCCATCCACAGAATCCCAAGGTCTTACCGCTCGGCAGCTTTAAAGGGAACTGTGCAGTGTGTTCTAGGAACTACTGGCTGGAGGGTGTCAGACTAGCTGGGTGATGGTGAAATTAGCAGATAGGAAGTGAGCCTCGAGGAGGCGCCAGGGCCTCCCCCTGAGATGGCCACATTGGCCACTTGCCAGCCCCTCCACCGGGACCCAGAGGCTGGGGGTGGGGGGTTAGAGGGAATTGGCTGTGCTGAGCAATCCCAGTTTGGGGGATCGAGGCTCCTTCCTGAACGCCCCCAGTGACCCCTGGGAACAGTATCCTATGACCGTGCATGCCCTCCCCTGCCCTCCCTGCAGCCCTAGGGGTCCAGCACCTCTGACCCTTACGTGCTGTCTCCACTGTCGCTGGCAGGCACCTTCTGGCCTTGGTTGACCAGCAGGTGAGTGCTGTCCTCAGACCTGGATGGTGGCTTGATTTCACTGCAGCCAGAACATCCTTGGCTTCCACCTTCAGGCTTGAATGATAGTAGCCCTGTGAATGGGAATTCACAGCCCTGTCTTAAAAACAAAAAGCACTTGCCACGCCCCTGCCCCTGACCTTATCACCCATGACTTTGTCTCACATCATAGCACCCCTCCCTGGTAAGTAGGCAATGGCGTGACCCAGATTTTCTGGATGAGGAGACCAGCAAGCAGAGATGTTCAGAAGTGGTAGCTCAGACTGCCACCTTCCATTTCGCTCTTAGTATAGTGTTGGCTTTAACGGGACAGACTAAACAGAAAGCCATATTTTATGGCGCTGGCAACTCCACGGAAGCCCGTGGGTCAACGTGGGTGACAGTGGAAGGCATCCTTGGTGCCTTGCCTCTTACTCTTGGGGCTCTGCTTTTCTGGGAGTATGGCCGAGCAGTAGCCATCTTACCACGGGCGGAGGTGGGGGACCTACCCCTCCAGGGAAGCTGCAGGTCTGACTCAGGCATCTAGCTAGAGCAGAACGTCCACCTAGGCAGAGCCCTGGCGTCTGTAGCAAGACAGAGGCAACCTCAGGTACCCACACAAATCCTTAGGGGCCATATGACGTTAGGTATCAGTGCGCTGACAAAAAGGGATGACTTCAGTTCCGCATTCACTGGCACTATGGTTAAGGATGCAAAGGGTCCCCGGTGGTGTGAGGTCATTTGCCAGCTCTGGGGTTTTTCACCTGCCTCAGCAAAGGGGAAGCAGCGAATCCCCAGAGCTTTTCTCCCTGCCTTGGATTTGTCAGATCTGGGTCAGCCACTCCTCCCCACCGCCCCCCCCCCCCCCAGCCTCATGTATCCTGCCAGCAGGTGTCTGAGGCAGCAGAGACAAGCTAATCAAAGCTGCTGGCAGTTAAAAATAAATCTCAAGTGTCGGGGACAAACTCGAGCTAGCAGAGGTGAGCAGGGGAAGGTGGGGACCATGGTTCTTCTTATCTCTCCTTTTGTCCACATTAGCGGCCTTAGAGGGACTATTCAGTCAAATTCTCTCCTTGCTACTCAACGTGTGGTGCCTGGACCAGCAGCACTGACAACCTCGAGTGGCCTGTTAGAAATGCCCCGCCCCAGACCTCGTGAATCAGAATCTGCATTGTGTGTGTGTGTGTGTGTGTGTGTGTATGCGTACAAGGAGGGCCAAGGAGAGAGGGACAGAGAGAATCTTAAACAGGCTCCACAGACACGGGGCTCCATCTCACAACCCTGACATCATGTTCTGAGCCGAAGTCAAGAGTCAGGTGCTTAACCGACTGAGCCACCCAGGTGCCCCCAGAATCTGCATTTTAACAAGCTCTCCAGGCAATTGGTATTTGCCTTAAGGTTTGGAGAAGCTTCTCCTCATGGAGGCTGAACCAGGGGAAAGTGCGGAGTGTGGTTAACAGGTGAACGCCATTTTCCTCCCCCAGTGTCCCCTCTTCTCGTCCTTGGGGATGTAGGAACACAGAGAAGGTGCCCTAAGGGCGGACACTTCAGACTCCATTGAGCCCTGATGGCCAAACTCAAGTCCAGGCTCGGCTGTGTGCACGCAGTGAGGAGTACCGGGGAGCCCAGGCCTGTGGGGCACCCTGCTTAGTAGGTAGCAGGTGGGCTTTAACCGAGGTGGGTTCCCTGCAATTAAAGGCCCCCATGTGGGTTTTGCCAAGTGTAATGTGACCAAGTCCTGGTAGGGAAACTCCACTTGTAGAGCCAGATACCGGCCTTCATTTGTGTGGAGTTGAAACAATCCTGTGGGGACAAGCCATTTCCCAAATATTCCCTATCCTCATCTATTTCAGGAGGGAGACAGACGTGGTAACTCAGCAGGAAAAGCTAAGTGTGTTGTGGCCCTACCGTTTGTGGGATAAATTGGCCTTTAAAAATTAAACAGACCTTTCTCGTGCCCACTGGAAGGTCCGGAGGGTGACTCTGGCCAGCCGTCGGCTGGGGAAGAAGAGACGCGGATGGCAGGTGAGAAGGCACATCCTGCAGGTGTCTTAGGAGGAACAATAAACCAGGCTCTGATGGGCACCCGGTCCGTGTGGTGCGTGCTCTGAGTACCCGCAGCGTCCTGCCTCCCACCCCACCCAGTCACAGCAGCATTGGGGGGGGGGAGTGGTCTCACCAAAGGCCAGAAGCAGGGAGCACCCCGGGGCGCCCAGCCTGCCTTGTGGCAGGAGCACAAAATGGGGAGAGGCAGCCTCATTTCCCCGGAAGCCAGGAGAGGTGACTCCCATCACGGAGCCAGCCTCTGTGATTAGCATGCGTGGAGGGCAGAGTAATTAAATGCTGCTCTTGGAGAAGAGACTCGAGTTCTTGATGGCGCCTGATTATTTCCTTGAGAGGATGAGGGGATAGTCGCTGGGCTTTCTGTCTGGGCCTCCACTCTCCTCTTCTCCTCCCTTCACTAGGGAGGGGAATCGGAGGCCACTCTACTGACCAGAAAGGTGCCTTGGCTTCAAACCAATGCCTCTCCTTTAAAAGAACAATGAGCCACCTTAGCCCACAGCCCAGCAGCTCCACACCCCGCCCAGGCCCTCATGCATATTCATCCTGCTTCAAAGAGCACAGCATGGAATATGCAAATTGGCCAGGCATGAGCTGGTTGGCATTTTGATAATAGCTTTGTCTGAAAAACCCCAGAGACACTTGCACATCTACTTCCTCTCTCTCTCCCTCTCTCTGTCTCTTTCCCCTACCCTCGTGTCCCCCTCCTCATTCTCTCTTGTACTCCCAACCTGCCGGAGCCGGGAGGAGCTGCCAGGGTCCGTGCTCCAGTCTGGTTTGTTTCCACTTCATCCTCTCCCATCCCCGCCTCCTCCCACAGAGTCACTTTGGTATTCTCCCCGTGAAGTGTTGCCCAGTCTGACAATGCCCTTGGGCTCCGGGCCTGTCCACTCTGTCTGGGGACACATTCTCTGCCATCTTCCCCAGAGACGAGGCTCCTTTCCTTTGTCCTCCTTCCTCCCCTTCTGACCTGGTTTTGCCCTCACGCTCCACCCGTCCAGCCTAAAAATCGAAGACCCTGGCCTTGCCGTCTGAGTGGGAGGGAAGGCATCACTTCAAAGGCAGGAGAGGAGGCTTGGATGTCAGCTGTCATCACTGACAGATCACTGGACCTCCCTAGTTCCTGACCTCACTCAGCCTTCTCTACAACACAGCCAAGCAGCTGAGCAGCCGTCAACGACAGGACAATGGCCTTGCTGTTGCCCGCTTCTTTATCCCGTTTTTTTTGGTGGTCAACAGCAGCCTCTTCTCTAACAGGAGCTCCCTGGCCCCCTTCCATAGCACAGCTCCTGGAGAAGTATGCAGAGATCCGGCCCCTCCCCCCACCCATCCCCCAAATGTAGCAGGTTCAAGTTAGGAGCTGGTGGGCTACTGGGTAGGTGCTCTGCTGTGGGGGAAGCAGGCTAAGGTTTGGATCTCTCATCGTTGAATGCCATTGCATGTGGGGTCCTTAGAGGACAAAAGCTGAGGCAGGTGCAGGGATGCAGGTACCTCTGAGATTTCAGGAAAGAGGGGGGCCTCTGCCTTTGACCCTGAAGGCCAGCCCTGGTCAAGCTGAGCCTTAGGGAGATACATTATCTCATAGGAGGAATATGGGTTTTGGCCTTGGGTTCAAATCCCAGCTCTGCTACATATTAGTAAATAATTTTTGAGAAAATAATTTCTCTGAGCCTCATTTTAAAAATGGGAATACTAACACTAGTAGTATCGGTCATTCTCTCAGGGTTATTCTGAATACAAGATCTCGCATACATGCTAAACGTTTGCTCAATAAACTGTGGCTTTTTACTAGTAAAGCTTGAGGAACATAGAGAAAGGGCTGGACACTGTGGCCCCTTTACTGTTGGGGACCGGATCATGTTTTGAATCCAGCAGGCACAGAGGACCTCAAAACAAAACAAAACAAAACAAGGTATGGGCTATTCCCCGAAAATCAGCCGTACCCCTCCCCCCCATCCTGTCTAAATCCTGCTTAGTGGTGGCCCAGTGAGTGCCGGAACCTGCTGATTCCAGAGCCAGTGGCCTCCGGGCACTCCCGGACAAGGACGCAAAGGAGTGAGGCAGGAGTTGGATCATGTTCTGATTCTTCAGCAGGTTCATCGGGGGGGGGGGGGGGGGGGGTGGGGTGTAGGAGGGAAGGCGAAAAGTCCAGTTGATTTTTTCACTTAGCGAAAAGATTCTATTTTCACTGCCAAGGCGACAGGTAGGGCGACAGCAGAGGAAACCCACAGTCCACCCCAGAGGCACTTAGAGGAGCCTCATATCTGCCTTATGATTAGGCCAGACAGGTGGGAATGTGCGGAGTGGTCCAAGAGGTTCCAGAAAGGCATTTCAGGTCTCCTTAAATACTGCTCCCACACACCGACTGAGCCTTGAAGACCACATTGAAGCAGTCTGGAGCTTTTCTGCTTCTTTGGACTGTCTCCGATCATGATCTCGGATCACGAGTTGGGGGGTGGCGGGTTGGAGGGACTGCCGTGGCTCTGCGTAGCCATGTAGCCTTTCTGCCTGGGTGGCGTTGCTCCCCAAGGCCGGAGGTGGGCGGTAAAGGCAGATGACAATTTACGGTGTGCTGTGGATGAGATTCCTATATGGGGCGAGCAGGTTGGGTTTCCTGACCCTTTCTGGGGCTGAGAAACGATTTTTTCATTCTGGGCTTGGATCCTGCTGTGGGCAAACCTGCCTGGGAGGGGCCATACTCACAGCATCAGGCATTCTCCACCCCCAGTCCCCTACAGGGCACCTGCTCCACAGATCCTGGTCTGAAATCCGAGTCTGAGTGAGGTGGTGGTGGCTCAGAATCGCTGGGATGCTGTCAAAAAGGCACTTACTTTGGTCCCAGCCTGGGAGACTCTGATTTAGCAGACACAACAGAATTTGGGCTCCAGAGGCAGCCCCTGCCCTCCCCCCATGGCTGCTCAGCGATTCTAGGTGCCCCGAGCCCACCGCTCCTGGGTGGGGCTGCAGGAGAGGCAAGATGCTGCTGGCCCCCGAGGTGCTTGGGGGAGATTCCAACACGAGAGCCAAGTTATTCCACCCCCTTTCAAAATGTGACCCCATCAGAAGGGCAGCGAGAAGCGGGAAGGCGGCTGGTTGTTGGAGGCCTGGGCGGTGATGTCAATCTCAGCTTCTCCAGCAGAGATGGGGGCTGTCCAGAGAGTGGAGCAGTCCTCCTCCGGGGGAGAAGCTGGGGACCCACGTCATCATCCACAGGACTAGTTTCATGGAGCATCAGCTGAGAGGAACTTAGCAACCATCTCCTCTAACCCCTCAATGTGCAGGTGAGGAAGTTAACTGAGAGGGTCCCTGTGTGTGAGGGGGAATTGTTATCGGAGTATTGCCCAAGTCCAGGAGAATCCGGCGCACTTCCTCTCCGCGCAAAGGAGCATGGGAGGTCCACGGGTGGGCGGAGACAGCATTAAATGCATTTCGTCTAATGAAAATTTTGCAATACGAGGGGGGAAGCAACCACCCAGAAATTCATGAAACAACAGGTGGATGTGTGATGTAGACACCTGACATGAGTTCTCTGAATAGTGCTTGGGTGTAAGAAGATGAAAAAAAATCTGAAAATGAAAAGATATAATAAGGTACACACAACTGAAGGGAATTTAAGACATTAAATGGCTGATTGTAATGAGATGTACATAAATTGTAAGGCTTGTAATGAAATGAAAAAAAAAATTCTTGCCTGATAATACTGGGTGTAATGTCTACACCTGAAATAAGTCGTCTCACCGCGCCCAGTGTAATGAGATGCACATAATTCTAAAGAGTGTAATGAGATGAAAAATAAATCACACACTTGTCTTAAAATGAAAGATGTACCAAGATGCACACACCTGACGGGCATTGCCCTAAATGGGCTTGCTTGAATGAGATGCATTTAATTTGCAAGGGGGCTAAATGAGATTGCCCAGAGAGAGGCTAATGTAAAACTAGAAGATATGTACACTTGAAAGTGGCATCATAAAATCTGCCTTATCCGTGGGATGGAAATAAGGTGCCAAAGTGGAAATGCATGGAGTCTGACACAATCGACATTGTCTGCCAGTCCTTGGTGATCCTTTGCCCCTGCGATGCTGTGCAAAGTGGAATTATCCTCTGTCTCCCGTCTGAGGACAGAGCAGGCACCTGTGAATCCTACTGGCTGAATCAAGGTCTTGTAGTCTAAATAGCAAGAGGAAGTTAAGGGAGCAGCGATAAACAAGTAATTTCTAAACGGCAACAGAAAAGTGTTTTCTGAGAGCAGTGTTTTTCAAAGTCCTCAGACCTCTTGCCTTGGAATCTGGGAAAAAGTTGGTCCTGGGACCGAATCTGCATATATAAGGAGTAACCCTGAGGGGTTTTATGCCTCGAGGTTAATGTTTGCCTGTAGAGGTCAGGTAGGCAGGTAATATGAATGAAGATGTCTGGATGTAGGACACAGGGACACTTTGCAATTAAAGGTAGGCTTATCTTCACTTCCACAGATACTTTTTCTCTGATTTTGTTTTTTCAAAGGCAGAGTCTCTCGGACTCTTGTTTTCTCCTGCTTGATGGAGCAGTGGGTATAAATAGTTCCCCCCCCATCTTTGTTTTAAGGGTTTTTTTTTTTATGTTTATTTCTTTTCTTTTAGAGAGAGAGAGAGTAGAGACAGAGAGAGGGAGACAGAATCCCAAGCAGGCTCTGCTCCATCAGTGCACAGAGCCGACCAACTGTGATCCCACGAACTGTGAGATCATGACCTAAGCGGAAACCAAGGGTCTGATGCTTAATCAACTGAGCCTTCCGGGTGCCCCGAAATAGTTCCCTTCTTAAAAGCAAGCACTCAAATATTGAAGGAAAGTCAAAAAAAGGAAAAAAAAAATTAAAAGACAGGGTAGGGGAAGCATAACTAGCCAATGAGCCAACCAAACAGTGACAGCTGGATAAGTGGCAAGTGGCACTTAGTGCCAGTGCTGGGGAGACCATGTGCATGGCCAGTGTTGTGATAACCTGGAGAGCACATCATAAGGGGTAGCGATGGTTCAATTACACCCTGTTGTGGCCTTGTAGGAATACAGGTCCTGAGCTGCAATTGTCCATCTTTTCAACGTTGGCACAAAAGTGCCTAGAAACAATATATGGTCCAAACAAAACGTGTCTGGGAGCTGAATTTGACCGGAAGGCCACATTTGACCTGACGGACTTGTTTGCAATTCTGAATGTTAACCTTTGAGGGCACCGTCCTGGGATGAGCTCACATTTTCACCATTAAGGGGACGTTAGCAGCACACATTCAGTCTCAAGTTTCTGCTAGAATGGAAACTCCCTGAAGGCAAGAACTTTGCTGATCACAGCTGTACCCTCCACACCTGAAACCGCCTGAGATTGAGTTGGGGCTCAGTAATATACATCGGATGAATGAGTGAGTCTGGGCAGGCTGCGGTGTGATAGTGTCAATGCCCTCATCTGGCCCAGGTCAAGGCAGCAGAGGGGTCTCTTGGTCAAGGCAGTGTAGCTCTGGCCATCAGCTGCCCTGAGCAGGAATCTTCCAACCCAAAAGGTCTGCCCTGCTGGGGTAGGGGCCAGCATGCCAGTCCAATCCTGCATTTTCCCATTTTCCTTCTTTCCACAGGGATTGTGGCACATCTCGTCCCTGGGATGGATAGGATTTGGGTTCACGGAGAGAGAACTTGCTGCCTCCTCATAACACCCCCAGCCATGTCTCAAATGATTTAGGAACCCCCCTTTTCATTGGCGGCATGGTGGAAAAACTGGCAGAACTTGATAGAAATACTTAGGAAGGGGCGTGAGAGGCTGGACAGACTACTCTGTAATTTCTTAGAATAGTGTTCCCTAAAGTGTGTTTTGGGCGATCCGAGTATAACTCGAATAGATATTACTGGGGCAAAAAAAGGGAAATAAATCTGGGGGGCAAGATAAACAGGTTTCTTTCCCGCAGGACTCTGCTGAGCCTTTATTCGTAATGTGCCTTACCGAACTCCACCAGCAAAATAGATTATGCAGTTCATCCTAGACTAATCTGGCCGTGGGTTTTTTTATTTGATAGCATATCTTTTAACAATGGCTTCCTTGGAAACCACTTCTTTGAAAGCGGGCTGGCTTCTTGGCTCTGGGAGGTGAGGCTCAAGTGGCATCTTCTCGCAGATCTTGAGACTTTCTCGCTGCCTAGAGGCGGGGTCTCTGCAGACTCTCCAGGTCTGACTGGAGGCCTGGGCTCCGTGAGAGAGGTGACCCAGGGAGCGGTCCTCAGAGCTGCGGTGGGTGCAGAGCCATTTTGCCTGTGTAAGCACTCCCTTCCGCACCTTCAGCCTGGCTGGGAGGGTGTCCCAGCCTTTGCGAGAGCAAGGAACTCCTCACTCCTGCTTCTAAACCGATGCCCTGGACTTCGATCTCACCAACAGTGCCCAGATAAGAAAACCTTGGGACTGAAAGTAAGAAAGCTTGCTTGCTTAGGGGGCGAAGCTGTCCCTAAATTTCCACTTGCCCCAGGGAATACAGTGCTGAGCCCTGGGATTCAGAGGGCAGGCTCCCCTCTGGGCGCAGCTCTAGGATTAAATGCGGCTGTCAAGACTTCCTCTCCTTCCCGATTCCTGGGACCCGGATGGGCATGTGAGGGCTGGGGGAGGGGCACTGGGGCCACCAGCTTCGAGGATGAAAATCCTCAGAGCCTAGGATGCAGCTGGGAAGAGCAGAGGCCTTGGAGGGAGGTAGAGGGTGGTGGAAGAGACCACAGTCTGAGCGCTCCACTGCTATGGGGGAGAACTGCCAGGAGAGGGCAGCGCAGAGCTTCCTCCTGTCTCTCCCTAATCTCTTTGTCTTTCAGCCAGACGCATAGACAGCGTGTGCAAAATGTGGCTGTCTTCGGGCCCAGAAAGGTAAACTGAGGCCACCCAGAGAGCCTTCTACCTTGTTCCCTTCCATGGGTAGTCGGTTCAACAAGAGGTAGTCTGAGGCTCCAAATTTTTTCCGGTCCGGGGTCCCAGTAACCGCTAACCACAGAAAAAGAACCGCGCACCAGAATTATGGTAGGTAATAAGATTTACTGAAAACTTCTCGGCCACATTCAGTACTGGTTTGGTGGATACATCAGAAGGAGGTTGCATAACATTAGGCAGGTGGAGGGGCTGGAGGAGGATGTGTGGGCACATGTGTGCGGGTGTGCCTGTGCGGGGCAGGTCGCTGTCCAAAGTGGTAGGTGAAAGGGGGTGTGTGTGTGTGTGTGTGTGAGAGAGAGAGAGAGAGAGAGAGAAAGAGAGAGAGAATAAGAGAGAGAGAGAACAAGAAAAATGAAGAAAAGGAAATGTATTTTATCCCACTGCACATTGCAAAAGTCTCACGCCAAAAAAGCTAGACTTTCCTCTACCTATGGCATCAAAAGGGAGTAAAAAATGATTGGATCACCCAGATTATAAATAAGGTTATTTGTTTTTCAAAAATCCCTATTAAAACATTAAATATCAGCTCTTTTGGGGGAGAAATACATTCATCTCAGGGAGACCTCAGGAAAGCGACCATCCTTTTGCTCCACCCCAACCAGGAGGGGGAGGGGAAGCCCCAGAGGGCCCTGAGGGGTCCCCTCAAGTGGAGCCAGGTAGCCACTCGCATCCTGCCACTGAAGGAGATGGCCAACGCACAATTTACAAATGAAACTGCAAGTCCATTAAATTAAATCCAATGGAAAACACACGTGTGACCAGTCCCATCATTCACAGCCAAGGGGTGGAGCAGGAGGGGAGGAGGGGTGCCAATCATGGGGGCCCGGAAGTTGGGCGGGAGGGTGTGAGTTAGGGCAGGTGGTAGAAAGCCTCCTCCTCGAGGGAGCCCCGGTGCCTCCAGTGCCGTGCGTCGTGGTGGTGGCTAGATCGGCAAGACGTGTGGGGTGGGGCACCGCCTGGCTCTGGGCCCTGGCCCACACTTTGGATATTGATGGGAAGAGGGATGTAGCACCTTCGCCAACCCCTGGCTTCCCATTGGACTGGATGCTTCTTTCCAATGTTTCTTCTGCCTTCTCTGAAGAATGAAGAAGAGAGAATGGGGCTGGTGAGGCCAGCCTGGGAGCAGGGCAACAGCCATGGGGGGCTGAGGGCTGGAACACCTGGGATAAGACACCACTGTCCTGTTGTTATGGGAGCTGAGCTCTGTGACCACCTGGGGATGGCTGTGGTCCCCAGAGTCACCTTGATATGGCTCCTAGCTCAGGTTGTGCCATCTCCTTGGGTCCTGGAGCCAACCCAGGGGAAGGGATTCCGCTCAACCCCCTACGATCTGAGCCTGCCAGCTGACCATCCATTTTGGGGAGAGAGAGAGAGAGAGAGAGAAGGTGGCTGTGGTGGCTCCTACCCTCTCTCCCAAGTCCGTGATTGCCCGTGCCTGAGACAGGTCCTTGGAGGAATGAGCGGGAGCCCCAGGGAGCTGTGGTCGGCAGACCTCAGGGCCTCCCACTCTGCTAGCCACTGGTGATGCGTCTGGGCTCCTCCTGCCCTTGAATGTCTCTCAGAGGAGCTGAGAACCTTCCGGGGGTGGAATCCAGATGCCCTTGACTCTCCCTTTCCTTCTAACTGTGTCCCTGGCAAGGCTCATTCTGTTGAACAGCACCGATCTGCCTCACAGTGCAGGGCTTGTAAACGACTCAAGTCCTTCAGTGGGGGGGCCGTGGGTGCCATCTGTCCTCAGGGATTTGGTGAGTCCAGCTCTCACTCCCACCTTTCCGTATGGGCTGCTTGACCGGCCCCGCAAACGGAGTCCTCTGCAGTTCTAGGGAAGTGGGGCTGGGGTACTCATTGAAGCTTGGTGGTTTGGGAAGGAGCAGGCGTCTGCTCTGCATTTCTTCAAGCTACTGATCTGGGGAAGCTAGGGCCCAACTTCCTCGGTGCTGCCTGCCCGCGCCCCCCTCCCCCCCCACCCTGAAGCCCTCCTGACGACACTCCTCTCCTGCTCGGTGACCAGTGCCAGCTGGGCTGCCAACTACTCCAGGGAGTCACTGTGTTCCAAGCCCAGGTCGCTGACATTTGTCGTCTGAAGCTCGTCGGCCTCCTCCTCCAGCTCCTCTTCCTCCTCCTCTTCCATCTCATCCTCATCTTCTTCTTCTGTCCCATCCAATGAGTCCTCGTGTGCGGCCATCATAGCCTGCTGCATGGCCATGGTGGCATTGTCTGAGGACAGGGACTGCAGGTTGTCCAAGTTAATGGAACCTACATGAGACAAGAAGGTAAGGGTTAGGCCCAGGAATCTCAGTGTTGGGTAGAGTGGTGTGGACTGGCTCAGGGGGCAGTGGACAATTCCCAGGTATGACGGCCCCTGCCCGTGCACTTGTTGGCCACTCCCCGCCTCATCCTTAGCATCCCTAGGCGCTCCTAGTTTCCATTTACTGAGCATCTTCTATGTAAGTACGTTAAATACCTTGACTTTCTAACAGTTCTGCACTGTGGGTGTTATTACCTCCATTGGACAGAGGAGGAAACCGAGTCTCAGACGGTTATTAGCTCAAGGTGCCAGTCAGCCAGGAGTTGGGATTCTCTCCTTGGTCAGTCTAGCTCAAAATCTGCTTCTTTCCTCTACGCCTCCCGTGGCAATTGCCCATCGCACGGGAACCTGAACACAACCCTATAGATGCACACGAAGGTATGTACGTGCACACGCACACTTCCACTTCACTTCCCACACAGAGCTGTCTTCACGTGCCAAGCTATAAAATGTCTGGCTTACTGAATTATTCATTGTGCACCAGGCGACCGGCAATTAGAAAAGTGTATATGGAGGGTGTGATGGAGAAGCTGGGAAAACAAAGCTCTTCCTGGCCTCCGTTCACGAGCCAGCTGCCTGCTTCAGTATTTATAGATGGCCCGAGCTCTTGGGGAGCCGTGCAGACACTCATCGGCGCTAAGGAACTTTCGGGAGGGCGTGGGAGGGAGGAGGGGGCTCTGCTGAGCAGTCACGGACTCTGATGACCATGGCCTCCCACTCATCTTTGTGAGGTTGCTTGCGGCTTGTTAAGACATGTGCAAAAACATTCCCTTCTCTCAGGCTTACACACATTCTTTGATGGAGAGCGGGTGGGGCTCATTATGGCGACAGAGCTGCCAGTGCCGCTCAGGCGAGTAGATGTTCAGCCCTTGTGTGTCCAGGAGGCCCGCCCGCCAGCCCCAGTCTAGAGCACACTCATCCCCTGGTCTCACCATCGGGGTTTGTCCCTGGCGCACCGCCCTGCTGCTGCAGCACCCCTGCAGCAATGGAGTTGGGCCAGAATCTTTGGGTGGGCCGGTGCTGCGATTTGATCTTCTTGGCTTTCGGGGCAGGGTCTGGGTTGCTGGCATCAAGCATGGGCTGCAGGATGCGCCTCCGGGCATTGATGAACCTGCCCAGGGGTAAAGGTAGAGACCTGGTTAGTCACCCCTGAATTGTGGTGTGTGTGTGTGTGTGCGCGCACACACACATGTGGGCATGCGTGCACATATACAGGGAGCGTAGAGCTGCTCCCGGACTTTCAGCTGCTGATCCACCGTATGGAAGACTGGGGTCTGATCTAGGGTGTGAAAGCCCAGCCAGGAGAAGACCCCCGGGCACTGCAAGGCTTGCGGGATCACCTGGAGCTTGGTAACCACAAAGCAGCTTGGGAGGAATGCATGAGGAGGGTCAGAAGTCTCTACTCAGGACTGGTCAGGATGGAACAGAGGAAGTAAGAGGCCCCTTAGTCAGAAGCACTAAACTCTGACTTCTCTCCAGAGGGCTCAGAGATCAGATCAGGGGGCCCAACTCTTGGGTCTACTCCCATCCAACCAGACGTGGCTGTCTGAGATTTCCATGACAGCCCAGCCAGACACAGAGAAGGGGAAAACAGATCCCCGTGAGGTCCACAGTCAACTGTCCCTCCCCCTTCCCACTCCCAGCTTTGTAGAATGTTGTAGTTTTTCAGTTTACATAGTTGGTGGGTAGACCAGATGACCACCGGCAGCTCCTCCAGGTTTTTGGATGCCTGCATTCCTGTGTGTCTCTGTCCTTATAGGCGGGGCAGGGTTTCCTATTTTTAGCAAGAAGCCTCCAGTGATGTTCCTAACACAATCTCCCAGCAGAGGGCGCTGAGAAGCCGCAGATGAAGCTCCTGGTGGTTGGGTTGACCCTCGCTTTCCGCTTGTAGGCCAACTGGGAGGACCGCTGTGGTAGCTGGGCTGTGCTGAGCTGTCTCTTTTCCCTGCTGTGCATTCCCCTGCCAAGCAAGTGGCCCCGGATCTGAGAGCCTCTGGGTAGGTGATAACTCACCAGTTATTTACTTGCAGGAGCGTGAGGTTTGTCTGGGCTGCGATCTGCCTCTTCTCATCCTCCGTGGGGTAGGGGTGCTGAAATGAGAAGTAAAGGGCTAATGTGGCGGGGCACCTGGTGGTCCCGGGCCCCCTAGAGATCATGCCTACATCACAAGCACTACCCTGGTCCAGGCAGCTCAGAGGTTTGGAAGCCCAAACTGGGACAAGTGCAATGTTTGTTTCCCAAAAGCAATGGGACTAAGGCCTGGGAGAGGCTGTCCCCTGACTGTGGCTCCACATTCAGGGCCACCTGGCCTCAGTCCAGCTCCCCCACAGGGTAGCAGACCAATTGGTTCCCCAAGAGTCAGTACAGTTCAATATTGATAGCTTCCAAGGCACTTTCATATCCTGACTTGGTCCTCACGGCCAACCCCCAGCAGGCAGGTCAAGCATTATTAGTGTTAGGATTGACAACGGCCAATAGGACTATCAGAAGGTGGTAAATGGGTGTATGAACCAATTGAATTTATTTTTATTTATTTATTTTTTAATTTATTATTTTTAAATGTTTATTTATTTTTGACACACACAGATAGAGTGCAAGTGGGGGAGGGGCAGAGAAAAAGGGAGACACAGAATCTGGAGCAGGCTCCAGGCTCTGAGTTGTCAGCATAGAGCCCAACACAGGTCTCGAACTCATGAGCTGTGAGATCATGACCTGAGCTGAAGTCGGATGCTTAACTGACTGAGTCACCCAGGTGCCCCATCAGTTCACTTTAAATTAACTGGTATTTACTGAATATCTACTGTGTGCACAGATTTATGCAGGCATCCCAGGAGACAGAAGATAAATATAATGATAACTCTAGTTGAATAATACTTGGTAACCTGTCAACTGTTTTCATGCACTAAATTTCATTTAATGGAGCATATCACTAAAATTTTATAAGGTCAATAATTGTTATTCCCACTTGATAGACGGAGAAACTGAGCGACTTCTCCAATGTTCCCCCAATGGTGGCACCAGCCTGGAACTCAGTTCTTTTCATTTTGTTCCAGTCTTCTTGCCCTCACTTCATGCTGCCACTTTGTAAGACTGGGCCTGTGTCTTTGTGGGAGTAAGAAAGTGGTGTCCTGGCACAGGTCAGTCCCTGTGGTGTTTACATGTTGGTTTCCCTCTCTTGGATTGTGCTTCATGAAGGCAGAGACCATGTCTTATTAATTTGTCTTATTAATGTATCCCCAGTGCCTTCCACGTGCAAATGACATGCAAATGACTGCTGAGGGAAAGAAAGCAGAGACAAAGCAATAGGTGCGGTGGTTTGGGTAATGGGCACCATAGGAGGTTTGAAGGAGTGATGGGAAGGCTGCACAGGTCACATTAAGAATGGGAAAGTTTGGGGTGGTGGTGGAATAGGGGTCCTTCTGCGTCCCACTTACTGGGTGGGGAGCCACATGGTAACTGGGTCTCTGGGTTTTTGTGTCTTTCCCAGGTCCCCGCACCACACCCCGTACCCAGTAGGCATGCAGTAAATGTGTGATGACTGCCTGGGCGGGTCAGAACTTTGTCCTGAAGTGAAGGGAGATCTGGGGTTGGCGGGGGGGGGGGGGGGGGGGGGGGGGGGGGGGGGGGGAGGGGCTCTCTCTGTCCAGCCTCCGTAAGCCAGGACCATTTTTCACTATCAGGGTGGCGTTAGAAAGTGGTGCTTGGGCTTTCTGGAGTCCCAGAGGCTGGGACTCAGAGTCTGGCTCTGTCACGACCTGCTATGAGTTCTTAGGCATGTCCCTTAACCCCCCAATCATAAAGTCATCTAACGATTAAACGGAATGATACTCGTCAAGTGCTCTAAATGAGGTGGCTCTTCACACTAGTATTATGGGATGGTGTTGGCAAGGTGCTTAAAGCTGTCTAAGGAATGAGTGTGCGAACAACAACCTTGGAAGCGCTCTCATTATCAGCGACAGAGGAAAGCAGTTGGCCTCAGCACCCCCTGACTGAAGCAGTGAGGGTCACGTGTTGTTGTAATTCACACCTCTGACCCTGACCGCCATGCCAGGACAGCCGTGCCTTGTGATTCATACAACATTAAGATTCTAACAAGCAGGACAACACATCAGCGTCACAGGAGCCAAGTTCATCCTACCTGGGAAGGAACAGAGGGAGGTGGGAGGAGAGACTGCAGGCCCCAGGGGTAGGGGAGCAGGGGCTCTATGCTTCTGACACCTTCTGAGGAAGGGGCAGGGCCCAAGCCCTACTTTCCTGCCCCGTGGAGTTCCAATTCCCCTACTCATGATAAGGAGCCAAGCGGCCTCCCTGTCCACGGCCAGGTGGACTGAGAACACAGCAAACTATGGCATCTTTCCGGCCTTCCCAGGCTGCGCCAGGCCCTTTCGTGCCTTCTTGCCCTTGCACGTGCTGTTCCCTCCACTGCAAAGCTCCTTCTCCCACTTTCCCACTGTGTGTGTTCCTGAGCTTCTGGGAAGACCTGTCACAGATCAGATTCTCTGTGAGGCATTTCCCACCTTCTCGGGGCAGAGATCGTCACCGCTGTTTGAATAACTATATTATCGAATATTATTGAATTCAATAACAAATTCCCACATAGTGGGCATATTCCATCTAGGGGGTATATAGCCCGCCATATGGTCATATGTCTCCCTAAGATACCGAGAGTTGTTCTCAGGCAGGAACCTGGTCTTATCAGACAATGTATCTCCACTGTCCAGCCCGGTAACAGGCAGAGTAGTTTGGTGTCTGTGTATGGAACATAGGAGTGAACCAACACAAGAAGGAGATGGCCAACTTGGTTCCTGAGCAGAGCAAGGCTGTTCCTGCCAGCTGGGCCAGTTCATCTGCCCACCAGTGGTGGGGGGCTCCAGCATCTTGGGTGCTGGCAGTGAAGGGTACCTGGCTGTAAGAGCTCACAGCGTAGAGGGAAAAGCTACAGGCACAGGGGGAAGAAACCTCTATTAAAGGGCAGTGTGTTGGTTCCCATTGAGTGGTAAGAGAAGGGTGGGCTGGGCTGGTCAGGGAGGACATCCCGAGGGAGGTGAGACTTCAGTTGGACTTTGAAGAATGGCCAAGCCATTCTAGCAAAGGAGGGGGTCGGCATTTCAGGCAGGGGACTTGCACCAGGATTTACATTTAAGCCAGTCGGATGCAAATCTCTTCCACTATTAAAGACCTCCAGGGCAGGAAATCCTTCAGCCTCTCATGGAAGGATAATGTTTGCTGTCTCTAAGGAGGTTCCTGGTGCAGGCCTCTGTGCTGAGTGGATGTCATAAATCCATAGATTAACATGCTCCCGTGTAATGGAGAGGGTAAGAGGCAGTGTCACGGAAACTGGCTGGCTGTTCTCTTATGGATAAAGATATAAACCTCTCATCTTCCCACATTGCAGGTGCCACCACCCAACCCTCCTGGAACCAGTATCTCAGGAGGCACGTGGTGGAAGCCATGGGGTGAGTGGCAGCTTTGGCTCAGCTCTGGGGACAGGTGTGCCGGCCAGAACATTCCTGGCTCCGCATCGGAGTTCTCATGGGAGCAGTCCAGCTCGGACACGCCTCAGACCAGATGATTCCTGAGGACAGAGTCAAAATAGTCCTGAGCCCTGGACAGGCCTCGATTTGGTCAGTGCTACTTTTAGCACAATTGGAAAGGCTCGGGGCCAAGGACGGGAAGAGGAATCAGATGAGATCGTGGTAAGCCATCAAGCCACAGTAGCTGTTCTCTGATCGTTATTTGGAAGAACTCCTTTGGAGCTGGAGAGGGAAGTGGCAGCCGCTTTCTGGAAGTACATAATCCTTCCTTGAAAAAGAGATACAGAACGGACCAGAAAATGACAGATCCTTCTCAGGGCCGGCATGGAGGCTTGCACAACTAGGCTGAGCTGCCTGGTGGAAAGGAGCTTGGCCTTTGGAGAGGTCAACTCCTGCACCCAGCACTTAGCAGCTATGTGAGCTTGGCAACTTGTTCTAGGTTTTCCATCATTAGCTTCCTTGGCTTAACGTGGAATTAACAAAAGAGCCCGTCCCTCTTGGACTTGGGGGCTGATCTAATGAGATAATGCAGGTAGAGCACTTGCGCTCCAGGGACTCAATCCGTACCATGTAGCGAGACCCCCCAGACAGCACGGAGTCAACTGTTGAGTCTCCAGGGAAGGGAACTGCAGCATTTACTCAGAGGAGCTGTTTCATGGTGCCACAGCTGCCGTCAGGAAGTCCCTCTGAAATCTGACCTACACTCTTTCCCGCCTCTCTCTGATACCTCGCTTTACGGCCTCCTAACTCAGGTCTCATCTGGCCTAAATTGAAGCTAAAGAAAGGCACCTTTCGGTTGGAAGAGTGAGTTCCTCCTGGGGTTCTGGGCCAGAAAGAAGTGTGGCCAGGGATGGTTCATAGGTCCCTGACCACTTCTTGCACCCAGAGACTGTCCTTCCACCTCCTAGCCCGGGCACATAAGCGTGAGGCCAGCCAGTCACCGAGGGACATCACACAGGAAGTGGGAGACTGCCGGTGCCAGTGGCCTTGTGCTGTCGGTGAAGCAGGGCTTGGAGCCAGTTTTCCATCCCCCCTTTCCCGCCATGACCGGCACCGCACTGGTGTCCACGACAGCCCTCTTCCCTTCTCCTTCCTGACCAACCTTGGGCGCGTGCCCTGTGGCAGCCCCAGTTCTGTGGGCGTGGCCTTGCTCTAGGAGGGTCAGATGCCAAGTGAACAGAGGCAGTCAAGATGGTGGGGGTGGGGGTCCCTGAAACAACCCTGTTTCATCACATCGGAGATGCCACCGACGGCGGGGTGCATCCTGATTTCAGAGAGGCTAAGTGGGGGAAAACCTGAGCCTTTTAGAATGGAGAGGAATTTCTCTTTCTACTGTAATTGACCTTGTGCAGACCTTCCTTTCTTCTTTCTCTCCTTTTTACTCCCTTCCCCCTTATAGTTGTACACACACACGGAAAAGTACAAAGAACGAAAACGTATATGGCTTTATATAATATCACAAACACCAGTGTGACCACCACCCGGGTGAAAAAATAGGATGCCACCAGCACCCAAAAGCCCCCTTTGTGCCCCTTCCCAATCACTACCCCCAGAAGATATCGTCCCCAAAGATAACTTGATTTTTATGGTTTTCTTGCTTTCCTTTGTAGTTTTGCTATCTATGTCTCATCCTTAAACATTGTGGTTTACTTTCGCCCAGTTTCTGGACCCTATGTAGATGGAATCAGGCAGCATGCAGTATTTCACTCCACAGTAGAGTTGTGAGATTCATGTACGGTTGTTCTGCATAACTGTACTGTTCATTTTCATTGCTGTATAGTATTCCCTTGCAAAAAAATCTGCCACCTCCCAGTTCCTCACCCTCCCGCAATCTCAGAACGATTCCCCCTCCCTCTGCTGTCTATTTCAATCCCTCCTTCACGTTGCAACAAGACCGGTCCTTCCTAACCCGACCCCAGTCCCTCATGCCTGCTTGGACTCCTCTCCCATGGGCACCAGCGCTTACCCTTCCCAGGGTTCCATGCGCTACATGGATGATTTGCTTAGTTGTCTGTCACCCAAACCAGACATGCTGCCTGTTTTTGAGGAAAGGGACCCCCACCTTTCTTTCCACTCCAACCTCATCCATGCTAAGGAAAATGCCTGGCCCACAGTAAGTGTTCAGTATGTATTTGTGGCCTGGATGATCATAGCAACCTAAGGGGGTAAGTGGTGGTTACCACCCTTCCCTGTGTGTCCTTGAGAGTGAAGAAGAGTGGGAGAGAGTGGGGAGCATCAGGGATTCAGACTTCCCAGGAATTCTAGCTAGACTCAGGCTCCCTTACTTACTCAAAGGGCCGTTCCTTTAAGTGATTGTTGCATGCATGTTTGTGGGGAAAGAGAGGGGGACTGGGGCCTTAGGGTCCATGGGGGCGCACCGGCTGGCTTTCTAGAGGAGTCTTGGGGGCAGCATGGTGTGAAGTAGGTAAAACGTGAACTCTAGAGCCAGGCTCTCTGGCTTGGAATCCTGGTCTCTCACCAGCCCAAGACCTTGGGCTTGTGACTCAGGTTCCTCTTCTGTCAACTGGGGGAAAGATTTCCACCTACCCTGAGGTGGTAATAAGGACTGAGTGAGTTACTGTTTGAAAAGTGCTCAGAGGGGCGCCTGGGTGGCGCAGTTGGTTAAGCGTCCGACTTCAGCCAGGTCACGATCTCGCAGTCCGTGAGTTCGAGCCCCGCGTCGGGCTCTGGGCTGGTGGCTCAGAGCCTGGAGCCTGTTTCCGATTCTGTGTCTCCCTCTCTCTCTGCCCCTCCCCCGTTCATGCTCTGTCTCTCTCTGTCCCAAAAATAAATAAACGTTGAAAAAAAAATTAAAAAAAAAAAAAAAAAGAAAAGTGCTCAGAAAAGTGCCTGGCAGCCTGGCACTCTGTGAGTGTTTGTTAAATCAATCAATCAATCATGAATAAAATCAATCTGCTGCTTCGCACACGTGGTTCCGTCTCTGGGAAAAAGCCACAGGTTGTTTTTTCTGACACATGGCAGGAGCCCCTGGCAGCCCCTTCCGCGCATGTAGAGATGTGCTCCTTTTTTTCAAATGGTTTTATCTCCTGGATTCTGGGACTGCTCCTGTCCCTGTGTACACACGATGGGGTATTTCCCCCGAACGTGGGCCTCAGGCTTCTTGGGGGATGCTGTGAGGTTGTAAATCTCCCCCGGCCATTTTTCAGGTGGCATCTTTGAGAGCTGCAGGCTCCCAAAGGGAGGGTCCTGGGACACAGTGCACGCCAGTGGTCTCTTACCCCCCACCCCCTGTCTTCTCTGATGGGCTCCATCCAGCCCTGCGGCTGCCCAATCTATTGTCAACAAGGTCCCATCTTTAATGGAGACCACCAATCTCACCTCCTCCCCTGGGACTCACTGCTGCTGAAGCAGCCAGTGCGGCCCATGCCCTTGGACTACAGCTGCCCCAGGGCACGCCTCCAACACTCTCTGTCTGTCCTGGGGGAGTTGGAGGGCAGCTTCAACTGTGCCCTCTCCATCCCACATGAAGGGTGGGTGTGAGAAAACAGTGTCACGTCACTAGCAGGAATCCAAGACCTAATGTTTCTCTGGCACAGAGAGATGAACGTGTCAAGACATGGCTGGCCTGACTTCTTCTAGCTCCTGATGTACCTTCCACTGAAGCTCTACAGGTACAGATGCCTGAGCAGCATGGGACAGACAAGTCATGGCATGACAAAGAGCCACACAGTTCCCCATCCTCCAGGGGAGTGAGTAAGGGGAAAGGAGGATTTCATGCTCATAACACTAGAAGGAGGGGTCACTCTCTTTGGTCAACAATAATCACAGGCCAGACAGGGGGCACTGATGATCAGTGGGGAGAGAATTCTTACCCGAACAACTCCTCTTTCTCTTTCTACCCAATCCTAAATCCTAGCCACCCTTCCAGGCCTCACCCAAGTCCCAGTTCCCCCACTGAACCTTAACTTGGTTCATCAGCATCACCTGCGGGGCTTGTTAAAAACCAACATCTCTGTATTGCACAGAGCCTTCGAAATTTCTGAGACCAGCTCTCCCACTGGGCAGGAGTCCTTGATGCCAGTGCTCTCGGCGATGCACCCCAACAACTTACAGGTGTGTAGGGATAGTGCCAAGGTGGCTTGGTGGGGTCTAGGGTGGTGGGAGTCCCCTGGCTGGTCTCCAGCTACAAGCAACGTAGTTGGTTTACTGTCATTTTCTGTGTGCACCATCTCGGAAAAGGTGGGGAAACGTGGCTCTGTGGAGCCAATGGACACGGTGCAGCAGCCCTTTGCGCTGATGGTGGAGAAGGTCTTTCTGTTGAACTCAAGTCTCCTCCCTACTCATCCAGAGAGCCTACACTGTCCTCTGAAGTCACACAGGGGCCTCTAGCACTGCCTCTCACTTCATGACAAGAGCTACCCACCACGCATGGGATGTCTATAGTTTTTGGTTAACTTTGAATACTTACTCTGTCAAAGTACCTGCCATGTATTCTCATTGAATTTTCTAGGCACCTATAAAACGGGCATCCTTCTTCACATTTCACGCATGAGAAAAACTAAGCCCAGAGGGGTTAAAAAAACTGGCTCCAGGTTATACAAGCAGTGAGTGTCAGAGCCAAGACTCGCACCCCCTATATCTTTAACCACGTCCACTCCACCTCTGGGCTCGACCATCTGTCAGGCACTGCGCTTTTTAACATATTATTGATCATCTTCACCACAGGCGGGTATTATTGTCTCCACTTTATGAAGAGGAAATTAACATCAGAGATGCTAGTTGACCTGTTCAAGGTCATATGGCAAGTACAAAATGGAGCTGGGATCAGTCCCAGGCCTGTGTACCTCCAAAACCCTTGTTCCTTATAAGGAACACATCTTTTCTACAGACCAAACATCCCCAGTCCTCTTAACCAATCATCATATGACACATTTCCTGTTAATCATTTGAACAGACCTTTCCCCATCCTGACCGCTCTTCTCTGGACACAACTTGCCAAAGGACCTTTTGAAATGTGATCCTCAGTACTGGACACACTAATCCGGATGTGTCTGACCAACACAGATGGTCAAACTCCTCTCACCTATACTGAGTCCTCCGTTCTCGGACCCCTGGAGTACGTGTGTGTGTGTGTGTATGTGTGTTAGCACTTGATTACATCATGGGTTGACCACTCTTGGTTTCTGTGTATACTTTATCCCCCAGTTAAATGACCAGTCCCTTGACTGCGGAAATCATGTCTCATACCTGAAACTTAGGTGTTGGTGGATAGATACGATACTTGGAACTTGGATTACATTTCCCCATAGAATCAAGTTATTTTGTTTTAACAGCTAGCTTTCCAGGCTAGCCCCAAAGGCCGATTTAGTTAAAGATCTGTGTTCTGGTGGAAAGGAGCCCACAGAATTCAGGGACAAACAAGAGATCTCACTGTAATTTCAGGCGGCAGACTAGACCTGAGTAAATTCTGAGATGGTAAGCACAGACTTGGACCTCCTTCCTTTCCCTGCTGGCACTTCTGAGCACCTTTTCTCACCAGCCCCAGGCCCCTCGTGTGACCCTGTGGTCAGCTTTTTGAATCTGAGGCCTCTGGCTGCTGGGACTTCAGGGTCAAATCTCCTGAAACTGTATTCATGATGATGCAGATAAAACTTTCATCGGATTCTCAAAAGGTCAGGGACCTCGAAGAATCTGCTAGAAACAGAACAATTGCTAGAAACCTTTTCCCTGGCATGCCAGCCTGGTTTGCCTCCTCAAAATACTGTGTTAAAAAATGCCCTATCTTCATTTTCTACCACTAACAAGCATTGGTACTCCTCCCATGAAGTGGATCTTAGCTGAGTGGGAGTAAAACAGCAAGCTTTGGAACTAATTCATACTAAGCTGTGAAGGAATGATGGCGTCCCGGTCTCTCTATAGGCATCTGTTTTTGACAGGGATTGGATACCTTTAAGTGGACATCTGATGAGTGGAATTTCAGATAGTGTGACACAGTTAAAGGAAAAAAGTAGCAGACAAGATATTCTGGAACAAAAATGGTCTTTTTAAGTCCCTCCGATTTTGCTTTTCAAGTTTTCTTACTTTTCCCTGCAGATTCCCTAGAAGTGTTGAGATTTCTCTCAGCTCTTTCTGAGACAGGGCAGGTTATGGGGACTCCCGGAGGGAGACGGGCGGCCTTTGCAACAATGGCGGTGTCTGTATCAGGACAAAGTACTGTCACATCTATCATCTTACTCTACCCTCACTACGACGCTGTGAGCTGGATATGGTCATTCCCATTTTAGAGCAGAGAAGACTGAGGCCTGATGGGGTTAAGCAACTTGCCCCAGGTACCCCTGGCTAGGTAGAAGGGGTATGACACTCACATCCAGAACCATGCCCGTTCCATAGACCATGCACTCTTCCTGTTTGTAAGAGACATCACCGTTTTCTAAGTCAGCTGTAGACGGATCCTGTTAGTGGGTCTCTGACAGGGACAGATATATAATTCCTTGGGACTTAATACAATGGTAGGCACAGGGAAGGTGGCAAGGCACACGCAGAGTATTTGTTGAGTAACTGAAGATAACGCCAAGGCACAGAAGCTACAGCTGGATTTCATGTCCACACCCTCTCCTTGGTCAGGAGCCCATATGCAGGGCACACGGTGTACCCATGGATGCAGCAGCCTGTTTCACCCAGCGGGGATAAGCCCAGCATGGAGGGTTCCGGTGCTGTGGGTGAGAATAGCTGGGGATCTGACAAAGACTCACTAAGATAAGGACGGGCTCGGATCATGTAGAGTATGGGAATGTTCATAGCAGCATTATTCGGAGGCCAAAAAGTGGAAACCACCCAAATGCCTACCAACTGATGAGTGGATAAACAAAATGTGTTCTATCCATACAATGGAATACTGTTCTGCCATAAAACAGAGGAAGCATTGATACGTATTACAATAGGGATGAACCTTGGTTACATTCTGCTGCGTGAAAGAAGCCATACACAGAAGACCACACATTTTATGATTCCATTCATGTAATATCTGAAATAGGCCAATCCTCAGAGAGCGCAAGTGGATTACTGGTTTCTAGGGCCCAGGAGCAGTAGTAGCTAATGGGTACAGAAATTGTTTCAGTGATGAAAATATTCTGGAATTTGTGAGTGGTGATGACTGTATAACTCTAAATATACTAAGCATCTCCAAATTTAGTTAAAAAGGGGGTGAATGATATGGTATATAAATTACATTTCAATTAAAAAAAAAAAAAAACAACCACCAAGAGGAGTCCGCTGGTACATTTTATGCTCTCAGCTTTTGTGACATCACCAGACTTCAGACGAGGGCCCTGGAGAAAGGCCCTCCAGCTGCGCGTGGCCAGGTGGAAAGGCAGCCACCTGGGACACAGGGTCGGGTGAGATGGCTATGAGCAGCGCACAACTGTGACCCTGGCTGGATGCCACACTGGCGCTGTGAATGTGATGGATGAAGAAGGGAGAGGAAAGGAAGGGAGGGTGAGGCGGCCTCGCTGCGTCTGGAAACTAAGGCTGGCATATAAAAGTCCTGCATCCCACCCCCCACCCCCAGGACAGGGCTCTCTGTCTCCACTGAGAGCCTCTGCTTGCAGCTTCTGTTACTTCACCTAGACTTGGCATGGGAGCCCAGAGATGCTGTGGTGTTTCCTGGGCCAATGCAGAGGCAGTGTAGCCTAGTGGGTGACGTATTAGAGCTGCGAGGCACCACAGACCTGGGCTCAAATCCCGTGAGATATTGGGGAATAGGTTCCCTCCTTTGAGTCCAGTTTTGTTATTGGATATGAGGATATCCAATTGGATATGAGGATATATTGGATATGAGGATATATTGGATATGAGGATAACTGGCTGGGTGGATTCAATGAGATGATGTCTGAAGATGCTTCGCATAGATCTGTCCCCTGCCCTGCAGGGGCTGCTGGGGCTTGGTTTCTTCTCTGGGACCCCCCCCCCCCCCCCCCGCGACATGCAGAGAATATTCTATAAAGTGCTTCAGTGGCAGTAGCACAGAGAACAGTCATGTTTTGGGTGGAGATGAGCAGAGTGACCTGGCAGGGCCAGGGGTGCTAGGATCTTGAGAACAGAGGGTGGGGGCAGAAGCTGGGCAAGGAGAGCGGAGCCTTTCTCTCCTTCCTCCGTGGAGAGGACCCTCTGCTGGGGTTTCTCCCCCGGCCTGGGTTTGCTATGGAGTGATTGCTTCCAGCAGGAGTCTGGCCTCTTTCAACCAAAAGGCAACCCAGCAATAGTAAGAAAATATCACTGGATTCTTTGGGGACCCAATAGCAAGCGGCTAATGGATGAAACCTTCCCAATCTCACTGCAGCCTCACAGCAAAAAAGGCTCTGGGGGGAAAGTCCCAGTTCAGGAGCATTCTCTCATCTGAATCTATTTCTGTAGCTGCTAATGCCACACAACAGTGGAAATGACAAGAAGCCTCACACACAGGACGAAAGGAGTCAAAGAATACGAGCTTCTCCCCGAGGGAAAGAAGACAACAGAAAAGACTAGTATTTATGACAGAAGTTTTAATGAACAATCTCTACTAATTGAGACTGTGGATTTAGCATATGCTCTTCATCTCTTCTGCAACCCAGGTGAACTAATGGCCACATTGTCCTGGATGCTCCAGGTGAACAGGCTACTGTGTAGAATGTTCATTAGACAATAGTATCTGCTTCTCAGGAAGTTGGCAGTGTTTGTATCCAGACTGGTTTACTCCGGCTATACGTGTTAGTGTAATCATGTGATTTAATTAACTATTCTGTAAACCAATACCATCGAAGTGCAAAAAGAAGGTTATTCTTGCTAAAAAAACTAAGTGGAATGCTTTGGAAAGATTCGAGATTCCGATTTCCTTAAAAATGCCATATAGTTAGGATCGGTGAGGCAAATTTAAGAGGCTGGAATACATAACAAAAGTCTAGAAAGATCCCGTAGCCAGATTACTTCCCAGACATCAAAGTTCTTATTGATGTTAAATAAGGATGGAATTTATAGATGTTCTACTATAGGAGAGGTCTGTGCTGGTAAAAGTATGACCCTTAATCAGAAAAAGATCTTCCCCCCTCTATCAGGACATTTGCAAACCAACCTGTGTGCATATATTCTACATTAAAATAAAATGTATCTTTTTGTTCTTATTTATTTTTTAATTATTTTTATTTTTATTTTTGAGGGAGACAGTGTGAGTGGGGGGGGGCAGAGAGAGAGGGAGGATCCAAATTGGGCTCTGCACTGACAGCAAACAGCCCCATGTGGGGCTTGAGCTTACAAATGGCGAGATCATGCCCTGGTTCGAAGTTGGATTCCAGCCAACTGAACCACCCAGGCGCCTCTGAAATGTATCTTTTTAATGGCTGTTCCTTTCTTCAGCCAACTTTTCCAATTAAGCCATCAACAAATGGGTTGTCCCCACTGTACTGGATAGGAGAACGTCTACTGTATATTGAGATCTGTCCTTTTTCATACTTTTTTCTACCCTATTTTCCTAAAACTTGAACAGCTACTCTATGCCCATAAGGCATTACCGCAGAGTTGTATCTCCCAAGAGCTACAGTCTCAGAGTTGTTCCTCAAAGTGACAATGAAAACAAAGGCGGTCTTTGAGTGATCAAATATGTTTGGGGAAATCTTCCAATCATGACCCCTCTTGCACATTCACTAAGAGTCAAGAACTGAGCTAATCTTTGTATAACCCAGATTTTCCCCAACTCATTTAACCTGTCTTGGGAGCAACACCTGTAACATCCTATAAAGGTACACACTTTGGGAAGCAAATCTTTAGGACCCACAGGAGAGATGTAATGTATGTTCTCTATCCTGGAGTAATTTACAATTGAGTCAGAGAAAGGAGACATGGAGATTTCACACATACACATATATACGCAGAACAGGCCAGTAACGGTATTCTTCAGTATATTTTTAGGGTCAAAAGATGGCAAAATCAGTAAGTGTTATAGATCAGAACAACAGATCAGCCGTCCACCTCTAATTTGCACAAATTGTGGGCCTGAGTCTCAAAAACTTGCTCTTAGTTCTAGACTAAATCCTTGCACTGTTCTAGAAAGTTCAAAGAGGATTCACATTTCTCAAATGTGACTGTGTACCAAGGTTGGCTCTTTATACATGTGATCTCATTTAATTTTTCAAGCATGAGAAATGGGTATTATCTTTTTTCAAAGAAATAGACTCCAAGAGATTGCACAGCTGGGGGCAGGACCTCAGTTCATGCCCCTGTGTGTCTGTCTTGAAAGCCTGTCTTCTTTCTGCTGTGCCCCCCTACCCAGTTTTCATAGCCTCTCCTGAGCTGGGGTTTGGGGGTGTGTGCGTCCACCTGTGTCTGGGTAGCCAGGCTGATCCATGGCCCAGACTGGGCCTGCAGGCGACAGCTGTGCCGTGCTGTGTCGCTAGAGACTGAACATCTCCCCATCCCTTCCTTCTCCGGTCCAGAGGTTCTGAGTTGTGACTTTTTTAAAGGGCTAGGGGTCACTCCCTTGTCCTCTCCTGATGGCCGTTGTGAGGAAGGCATTAACTGAGGGAGGACTTTGCCAATGTTAAGTGCTTTATTAATAGTATCCGCACTGAGTGCACTAGGAGCTGGAGAGGGTCCAGGGTGGGAGGGTGTGGGGCAGAAAGTCTTACTCATGCTTTTCAGCAAGCCCTCTCAATGGTTCCCAGTTCCTTTTGTAGAGCCGATCTGGGTCTTTCCTCCCCCTCTTCTTTGTGCTCAGTGACTACTCCCCCTCTTCTCCACCTCTACTTTCCCGCCATCCCCAGTCTGGCTGGAAGTGGCCATGGAGTGGAAAGAAATGACCCTAAGCTGTAGAGGGGGTTCAGCAGGAAGGGGGCAAAAGGACAGGATGTAAACTGAAGTCCAAGGTCAGAGGGGAGACACAGCCAGGAGGGACAGATAGGGTGACGCTGTAGTCTCAAGACTTAAGTCAGGGGCGAGTTGCAAATGGGGTGTGGCAGGTAGCTGAAGCAGGAGCCCGCAGGGGTCAGTGCAGGTGCTGGCCTGGGAGCTTGGGCAGGGGAAATGGTATTGCAGCCTCCTCTCCCCTCCTATGCTTGCCTTTTCTCCCCCTCAGGGATGATATTGCAGGTATGTTCACATCAGTCTTCAAAAATGCATGGGGTGGGGGAGGCAGGGAAGGAAGGACAGGGAACTAATGTGTATTAAGCCCCTCAGTGTGCCAGGATCTTGGCAATTATTCCGTTGCTTCTTCGTCATCTTCACAAGAGGTGAGTGTGTCCAGGTTACAGAGTAAGAGGTAGAGTCTAGATCTGAGCTCAGGTTTGGCTCCCTCAAATGCCCATGAGCTTCAACCACGCTCATAGTGTAGAGTTACACATCACTGGGCCACAACGTGTGGAGCCAGCTCTGGACCCGTGGCAGGGTGGGGTTGGGAGAGGGACGGCTGCCCCCATGCTGGGTATGATGGGCCAGGGCACAGAAATGGATCGTTCCCAGGGAGCCCCTCTTCCCACAGGTGGGGCTGGGAGTTGTAGCATGGACACAGGGCTCACAGGGCCACCGGGGCTCCCTGATGGTGTGGAAAACCAGGATAGGTAAGAGGCCTGGGCATCCCCACCACCGTCTTCGGCTACTGAGTCAGAGCTGCTCCCAGGAGGCCTGAGGGAAGCCTCCATACCTGGCCCTGCTCCTGGCTTCAACACTAAGTTCCTGGAGTCTCTCCAACCTCCTCTCCTCACCTTGACCCATAGCCTTCCAACCCCCTCTCTCCAAATTAGGTTCCTGGTTGTTCTCTAGGTGGTGCTTCCAAATTTTGCTTCCTCAGCTTTCACTGGGGTGGCCCCAAGACCTTAGAGCTGGGGGCTGGCCATGTGAGGGGAGAGGCAGAGCTCCAGCCCCTCACTGGTCACCGTTGAACAATTCTTCCTGTTCATTGGGCGTGTGGGCCCAGCACTTCCAGGGCAGGGTCCCTAAGATGCCCATATCTGGGAATGATGGCCCAGGCTTGGGCTTCATGGCTTCTGGAGGTACTCTTACTTCAAATTTTTTTTTTTAAATATTTATTCAGTTTTTGAGAGACAGAGCATGAGTGGGGGAGGGGCAGAGAGAGAGGGAGACACAGAATCCGAAGCAGGCTCCAGGCTCTGAGCTGTCAGCACAGAGCCCGACGAGGGGCTTGAACCCACAAACCGCGAGATCATGACCTGAGCCATTAACTGACCGAGCCACCCAGGCACTCTGAGGCATTTCAAATGAAGGGTTGCTGATTGACCGACTGACTAATTCCCATGATCCCTTTGATTCCTCTCCTCTCTGAAGAAAGACTTTCCCTCACTCCCCGTTCTTTCCCACACTTCACAGGCCAAGACAGTCCTTGGTATTTGTTTGCTTCTGTCTGTCTTTGTACTGCCAGGCCAAGACCTCGCAGACTCCCGCCAGTTTGCTGGTGCGTCCAGAATCTACCCTCCCACTCTGGTGCGCACATGTGTGTGCGTGCACACACACACACGCACACAAACGCACAAACACACACACATACACAAACACACACACAAACATACACACACATGTGCACAAACATACACACACACACACGCATGCACACACATCCTACACAGGCAGCCCAGACATGGCCATTGGTCTTCATTTATTGCTACAACTTTTAAATGATGCTAGGGGATTATAGTTTCAAATTCATTCCTGACATTCAACCGAAGTCCTATCTGCTGCTACTAACAATGTATACAGCACACAACTGCCATCACGTTAGTGCACACAGCAGGCTCTCTATAGACATTACATTGAAACCCAAGGCTGTGTTGCCATTTTATGGAAGCAACCATAGAGGCTTATGAAGGCAGTTGTTACGTAAGGAAGGAGATTTCTCCCTGGGCTGTTCCCTCCAGATTCCATGGTCACAGCCACCACTCCCCAGCACCGTGCCTCATTGGTCTGACCAGAGGGACAGGGAAAAGGGACACACATACACTGCTACCCCAGTGGTGAGGACTCCGGGAAACAGAAGAGCACGGGCTGAGAATCATCATTTTCTTCCATGGGAGAAGGGCAGGGGTGTGCGTGGCCACCTGTAGCAACCACAGCCCTGACCCCGTGGAATCTCACCGCCTTCATGAGACACTTTCCCAGTCCTTAGTTCTCTTCAGAACATGTCTATCCCCATTCCCTCATTTGATGTCACGCTTTTTCATGTCAGTAGCAAGCACTAGAGAGAGTGTCCCAGCTTTAGGCCCCACTAAATCCTCCCATCTGACCCGGTCTCTGGAAGATGAGATCTCTATCAGAGAGCCTCTCTCTGGGGCCACACCCTGTGCAGATCTGGGGACGACAGCAGAGTCTGACCCTGGGGGAGTTATTCATGCCCCACGCTGCAACTCCACACCCCCAATATACACACACTCACCATGAGATGTTGGAAGAGCCAAGAACGCATTATATTGGTGGCATGCTTGGGCAAGACTCCTCGTTTGTTCTTGGACTTCTTATCCTCATTGTCCAGGAGGGAGGTGAGGTCAAGGTTAACCTTCAGGGCACGTGGAGAAAAAATCAGCATCAGCAGGCTGGCGGGCCAGCAGCTAGGGACCTGTTGCTATAGTGACGGCAGGCTCTCGCTGCCAACCCCCTTTTGCAACTCATTCTTAGGGCCCTGGGGAGGTCACCTTTCCTGTCACCGTGCACCAGCCCCTCAGAGAATGGGAGACAGGAAGAAGAAGAAAGAGGAAGAGGAGTGGAGAAGGAGATGAGAGAGGACACAGAAGAAATAGGGACATGTGGAGGGTATAGGAGAGACAAATTTGCCAGAAACCATCTACTAGTTATTAGCATCTCTAGGGTACTTCACAGTTTGCAAAGCACCTTCCTACCTATTATCATGGTCAGCACTCACAGAGCCCTGCAGGTTGGGAGGTCTCTGTGCAGCTGGTGTGAATCCCCCTTCTGTGGATAAGAACTCCAAGACTCAGAGAGGTCAGGTGACTCATCCAAGATGACAGACCTAATGTCACATCTCAGGCCTGACCTCAGATCCTCTTACTCCCCGCCACTTGTGTGTGTGCTCTATCCCACTGAGCTACAGAGTGGCTCAGGGTGGAGACCAGGAATAGGAGGTGGAAGATCCTTTGAGTGAAATCCCAGGTAGTGAAATCCCAGGAGTTGATAAAGCCTTTCCAACACCCGGCTTCTGATCTGTGAACTGGGGGTAACTGACCCCTCTTGGAGGAATAATAAGGATGAGATGAGCTACTTGTGTAAAGCGCCCAGCACATGGTAAACAATTACGGCTGCCCTCCCCCATACCCATGCCCAAGTGCATGCCCTATGCACACACACTCACCTGTGTGTTCTGGATCTGGATGGCTCCCTGGGGGATTGCTTGGGTGACCACCTGACCCTGGGAGGTTACCATGGTAACCGGCTGGTATAAGGCTCCACCTGAGGAGACAACCAGTTTTTGGGTCCCCTGCCATGGGGGTGGGTAGGAGTGAGGGCAAGCAGGATTTCCAAATCACTTGGCACTCCTATGCAAACACCCTCTATTCTGGAGGCATTCAGCCCCTATTGTGGGGGTGGGTGGGATGGGAACAGGGTCCAGAGAGCAGAGCCTCTGGTGGGAACTGTTTGGGGGAAGGGACAATAGCTTTATTTGGTTTTGAGGGGCTCATGAGACTCTGACCCAAATTTGTTCTGAACCATCACAATCAGGTCTTGGTGCTAAGCATCTATAAACTTATAGAGCATTTTAGTCAAGGAATCGAGCTAGGAGCCCCTCCTTGGCAGGGGACACCCCTTCCCATTTCCTAAGATAGTTCCTACAGTACCCTGCCCCCCACCTTGGGGCACCCCATTTTCCTCCCAGGAGTGTTCCCCACAATCCCCTGCACCAACCTGACACCACTTGGGAGTTGACGGTTGTCATGGCGATGTTGCCCTGCTGGAGCGCTGAGGCTGGGACCACAATCCCCTGGGGGTTATTGGAGACTCCAGACATGGAATTGGGGGAATTCTGCAGGAGGTCCTGGCAGTAAGGGAGGTGTGTGGTTTGTGACAATGTCACTAAATGCTTAGATGCCACAACCCCAAATTCCTCCTCCCCTTTTCTTCCTTCTTGCCTGCCCTCCTCCCTTCCTCCTGCTCCTCCCAGGACCCAAATCTGACAGACAATTCTTATGGCCTCCTAGAAGGGGTGAATAAGAAGACTCAATATTAAAAACCAACCAACCAGTCAGCCAACCAACCAACCAACCAACCAACAATATTTACCCACTTAGCCATTCCATTCTTCTGAAACTTGAGACATAAATTATCTCATAAACCAGTGGTCCCCACCTCAGCTTCACTTGGGAATTTCCAATATTGATGCCCGAGTTCCAACCCCAGAGATTCTAATTTAATTGATTGGGGGTGTGGTTGGGGCTTTGGCATTTTAAAAACTCCCCAAGTAGTTCTAATGTGTGGCCAGGGCTGAGGACCAGGTTTTATCTGCTTACCATCTCTTCACCCTTCACACTGTTGTCTACAGATGCCTTCCCTGACACTGTCTTCCCCCAGAACCTCACTTCCTCACCTACCTATGATGACATTTTTTTATTACACCAAGCTCCACACATAAGTGGCCTCCAATGTTTTATCTTTGTAACCTGAGCACCTAGCTCAGGTGCCTGGCACACAGTGGCTACTAAAATACTTGTTAAATCATAAGAAAAGACAGCCACCCTAGTCTCTTTATAACCTGCCTCCTAAGGGCATCTCATAGGAGCCTCAACCTCAGCCACCCATCTGCACATTTCATCGATTCCTTCCTTTACCTCCAGCTCACAACACCGAATCCCACTGCAAACAGAGTCTCCCTTTGCCCGTGCTATCAACCTGCCAGCCCCCATTTTCCCTGTAAACAATCCTTCCAGTTTGTTTTTGCAGTAGCCAAAGCAGATAAGAAGACCATTTTTCTCCCTGGCACTCCGGTCACCTCGTCATTGCCATGTAACAGCTGGGCAAGGAAGTCTTTGGATGCTGAGGGATTCCGCTTGCCTCGCACGAAGGCTGCAATAAGTCCTCCCTGCTTGCCTGCTCGGTGTGGGGAGAACTTGTGAGGAAGGATTTGGGTGTGTGAGAGGCTGGGGTGTCTAGGCTTTATTTGGAGAAAGCAAGAAAGGTGGCCAACGAGATGCAGCAAAAGGAGTTGTACGAGACCTGCGTGGGTCTCCAAGCTCCTCTGACCATAGTTCCTCATCTGACGACAGGGCTTGAACCAGGTGACCCGTCTGATGGCTGTCTAGGGCTGACACTCTCATGCTCAAAGCCTGGAGTCACAGGGCATGAGCTGTAAGAATTTACATGGGTAAACAGTCAAGAAAATAGACTAAATCAGGGGGGAAAAAAGACCCCTACCTTCCTAGCTTTTGTTTCAGGACTGGGAGAAGCTTGGGTCTTCAGCCTCCAGGGAAGGTCTAGAGGTTCTTTGAGCCAAACTCTTGGCCTCCTCACTCAAGCAATTCAAATCTAACACTGAGTCGGACCTTCAGAAGCCTAAAGAAGATTTCTTAAAAGCCACATATTCCAACTCCCTGAGGAAAAATAAGGAACTGAGGCTTATAAACCCAAGTGACTCACCCAAGGCCCCCAGCTGGTTCGCAGCAATGGGACTAGAACACAGCCCTCCTTCATCCACAAATATTGAACACCCACCTTGTCCCAAGAACTGGGCTATGAGGTGCTCCTGGAATCACAGGGGTTCAGCACATAGTTACTGGAGGCAAGGTGAACAGGTAAAACAATCAAACCCCGGAAGTGCAGAGGCAGCATGGGCCCCAGAGGAAAGATGAGAGACTTGGGAGTCAGCAAATGATGGCCCTTCTGTGAGCCTCAGTCTCATTCATAAAACGTGTCTGGCCCAGTGCTGACATCCAGGAACCCTCAAAGCCTGTTTTCAGCTATGTGTCCATCTAAGGTCGATCCTGCCCTCGTTCCCAATACCCCGGCCAACAAGTCTCATAGGATGTAAACCAATGCTGATGTTATTTGAAGCTGAGGTGAAGTTGGAAGGTACAATGAATAGAAGAGGGCGTCCCTCCCTGCCTCTCCCCCTAAAACTGATGGAAATGACTTTTCAATAATCTCTTGTCGGGAATCATTCATGCCACGGTGCTCCTCATGGGTAAAGGTATTTGGGAATTTCACACATAAAAAGTTGTCCCAGACTTTCTTTTCCCCCGAAAAAGTATCCAGCAAGGTTAGGGAAACACAAGCAAAATCAGTAAAATAAATACAAGATGTGTGTTTTGGGATTCAACCAGCACACATATTTGCTTGCCAGAGGCAGAAGGGTGAGGAGCCTGGATGCTTCACCTGCTTATTCAAGCTCTGGCTGGTTCTCTGCCCTGTGGTTTTGCTAGCCTCCATGCCAGGTTCTGAGTTTGGGTAACTAAAGGCAATTTGCCTTATGCATGAGATCAGACTCTTCTCTTTCCTACCCTTTCCTCCTACTCTGGGGTCGTTGGCTGGGACGTGCCCAGAGGCAGCCAAGTGATATCAGCAAAGGAATGGAATGTAGAGCTTCAGGGACAGAGATCATGGGCAGGGCCAGGGCTGGCCACGTCTTAGCTGGGCAAAAAAAGAGGAAGCAAAATCTGGCATCGCTGAGGTGTGGGGGAATAACATCCACCCCTTACATTTGTAAATATGAGCTGTTTCACAAACCTGCCAGAGCCCTGGAGAGTTTTTAAAGACACAGATTCTCAGCATCATTGAATCAAACCCTCAGCAATCTGTATATTTAGAAACCTGCCTCAGCTGGTCCCAGAGATCAGTGGGTCTGAGACTACCTCTTCGTTGCACGTATCGAATATTAGCAATGCTTTCACCACGCTATTTCATTTTAATCTCCCCACTACAATGATGTCATCTGGAGAGAGATTATTCTATTTGTCTGAAGAGGAACTGAGGTCCAGAGAACCAAAGTGAATTCCTGGAGTCACAGCTGTGCCTCGCATGCGGGTCCTTCGGCTCTTGCGCTGATGCTCAGAGACAGAGAGATGTGCCTTGGAATCAGACATCCAGGCTTGACAGAAGCAAGGTTCCTGGCACATTTGAACACCCAATAAATCATTTTCCACTTCCTTTGGCTAACGCTACTCACCCGGGGAGCTGGGCTTGGCATAGTCAGGATTTAAAACCTGTCCTAGAAGGTCCCTAGAGCCACTTGGGTTCTTAGCAGCAGTGGAGATTCATCTGGGACTGCAGACCTAGTCACGGTGACCGGTTCTTGCCACATGCCCGGCTCATTCCTGCCTAAGACGTTCCCGGGCCCAGGCCAAGCTCCAGAGCTGGAGCTGCGTCCCTGTCTTGGACGAGCTCTGTGACCTGACTGCAGCCATTTCAGGTCAAGCCCAAGGTCTGGCTCTCTGGAGCCTTTGTCTATGGAGACAAGGGGGCTCTGAAGCCCTGGGAATGGTCTACGGTCTTTTCTGAGGAGGGGGCTACTACGTGAGCAGAGGAAGCCCCTTGGGGAGAAGATGTTGGCTAAGCACACAGTATTTTCATCTTGACAGCTTCCTCTTGGGGCTTATCAGACTCCAAACCAGGTGGATGATGTGTCTGGACCCAAATAGAGCTGTGTCCTTCTTAGCGCCCAAAAAGAGGTGAGGAGCACATGCGGTAGTTTTCGTGACGTTCTTCCGCATCCAGAGTCCCCCATCCCTGCCCAAACTGTCCAGGAGCCAGGGGCTCAGAGCTGGTTGTCTAGGTCAAGAGCTCTGCCTTGTCCCACCAGGAACATGTCTGTGGTGTCTCCCAGCCTCAGAAAGTTGCCAGAAGCCTGGCTTCCCTGGTTGGAGCCATCCCATCTAACTGGGAAGCGTGCGGTCTCCTACTTTCTAGCAGTAGGACGTGCTTTCAGAGTACGAAATAGGCCCCAAAGCTGAAAATGTCCATAGAGTTTCCCGGGAATGCAGTGGCAGGGCCTAGACCAGGTGACCCACGACTTGGATGGAAACTCACGAGCTGGGCTCTGCAGGCCTCCCCAGAAGCTGTCCCACTGCTGATTCTCGCGTGCTGTTTCCCTGAGACACAGAGAGGCACAGAGCCTTTCAGGAGCAGGCACAGCAAGGTTAGGGGAGCAGCTTTAGATGGGCTGACAGCTTGTGCCTCCTATCCCCACCCGGGGACAAGCTGCAAAGCCTTTGCTGCCTGGGGCCGTCGGCCACTCTTTCTGCGCCACGGTGTTCACTGTGGTGAGTTTTACTCCAAATCTCATTTGGGAACAAAAAAAGATGATTCCTGCAAAAGGAAACCTTACTGAAGAAAAAGCGAAAGTCTCTGGGATTACTCTTGGAAGTAGAGGGTGGGAGGGTGGGGTGTGACCTAACAATGTGTGACGTGACAATGACTGAACTCTGACCTCAGGGTCTGCTGTTGGCCTAGGAGGAGCCAGGTCAGTCTCTGGAGCCATGGGTCTTCACTGTTAACAGGGAAAGGGCTTATGTTGCCCCGGGGAGACTTAACTTCCACTGAAGGAAGAAATTCCTGGAATAAACTGTGTTGGGAGGAAGAAAGGAAGGAGTGAAGGAAAAAAACCGATAGAAAAACTGTCCTTTAAGTTATTTTGAAACAGCCAGAATGTTTATCTTACTAGGATGCCTGCAAAGCAGGGGATTCGAACTGGATGACGCTGCAAAGGTCTTTCCAGCTGAGGATTTTAGAGAAACCAGTGCCGTTCCCTAGGAATGTGTGGGTGGGTGGGTGGGGGTAAGCAGATGGCGGTGGGCTGGGGGGCACTGTCTCCCACCCTACCCCACCCCAGCTGTCTGCCATCCACCCCCAGGCCACTAGGGGTCTCTGCTGATCCACCAGCTCAGATCACACTCCCCACAACTTCCCAAACCTCCCAGGAGGGCAGGTCTGTGGGCTAACTGGCCTGGGCTAGGGGGCGGGGACTTGGTTCTGGGCGCCACATTTCTGCAGGAAAGCTTGTCTTGACTCACTCTGGGTATGCCCATGGCCCATTCTCTTGACTCCTTCAATGCTTCCTGTTGGCCTGATATCCTGGACATATAGCATAATGGTGCTCTTTCTGTGTCCTCTTTCCCTGGCCTTCATTGCAGATCTTTTGAGGGAAAGAGGGATCTTTCCTTGAATTCCCCCCAACTGCCTACCACAGTGTTGGGTGCATGACAGATGCTCAATAAACACATGGCCTGACTGGGCTTTGGCCTGGGATGGTGTGTGTGTGTGTGTGTGTGTGCGCCCTAGGCAGGTGAGGAGGGTGGGGAGGTTGACCCTGTCCCCAGACACCCCGTTCCTGGCAGCCTTCCTCCACTCTGGCAGGCCCAGAGTCCTGTCCTCTGCTGGGAAAATCTGGGCTCCCAAACTCAGGGAAGCCAAACACATGTAAACAAGCCACCTAATCCTGTTCCTGCTCTGCTCCTGTTGGGGGCTTTAGTCTCAAGGGAAAGGCACTTTTGGCCTGTGGGGACAAGTGGCAGCTGCTGCTCTTAAGGAACATTCCTTCTCGGAAGGGGAGAAGTGCTCAGGTTTCACTAGCCTGGCTGGGAGGGCGGTCTCATGGTCTCCGGGTCCTCTGAGCTGGAGGGCTGGGGGCTAGGAACTGGCAGAAAGCACAGCTTTAATGGCTACGGCAAGAGTGAGGCAGAATAGCTCCTAGAACTCCACTTTTTGTCACTGTGGTCTGGGGGTGTCCCCTTTCCAGCCCAGTGGTGATCTTGCAAGGTAGATCACCTCCCTTTATTTCCGCCAGCCTTAAAACTCCCTGGTCAAATCTTCACGATGGCTACTGGGCAGAACTTGGGGCTTGACTGAGGTGACTGCCCCCACCTCCTTGACCTCCTGCTAATCTTGCAAATGCAAACTCCCTGTAGGTCAGGAGGTAAGTCTACCTTCCCCAGGGAGGGATGTACTCAGTCCCTTCCTATTTTTTTTAGGGACTTCACATGGTTGGAGAGTTCTACCCGCTCTGCAGGGCCCAGAGTCTCAGAACTGGGCTCAGTCTGTACCACTCTTGTCCCTGCTTTCAATCTATTAGCAAACCTAAATTCTTGCTTCCCAGCAATTAGTTTCTTCCTCTCTAGTGTTCAAATCCCTGCTCTCCAGTTAAGTGGGGTCACCTCTCCCTCTCCAGGGCCCAGGACCCCTGGTTCTTCAAAGGGGTCAGGCAAAAAGGTAAAGGGAGTGATTTTAACAAGTAGAACATAGACTTGGGAGTAGCCCATCCCAGCCTCTGCTGTTTATTAGGTGTGTGACCTTAAGCCAGTATCTTAACTTCTCTGAGCTTCTCTTTCCTTGGGGGAGAAAATGGAGAAAATAATGTGCTCCTTGTGGCCTTGTTGTGAGGAGTCAATAAGATAATATATGTAAAGCACCTAGTACCTACTGTGCCTGAGATGTGGGGGAGGCTCAACAAATGTTGACATTTTCCCCTTTCTCTGCCAGATCTTCTTGGAGCAGCATAAGAGGCTACTCAATTAATTTGCCTCCAACATGTTTTCAGTCCTTATCCCATCGCCCACATTCTCCATTACCTCTCACATCTTTGGAGATTGGCCATCATTATCAGCCTCAAAGCATAACCCCCTACAACTTGGCTGCAAGATACTCCATTATGACATTTGGAGGTCAGAGATTATCCCATATCCACTTTGATATCCTTGGAACTCAGCAGGCTCAATAGGTTTGAACAGATGCATGATGTGGGAATGAATGGCCTCTTCTCCTCTACCAGCTTCTCTCCAGGGATTCTGAAAGGCTGTCTCTGTTCCTTACCATCTCCCAGACTTCTCTCTACATAGGGAACACTCACTTTTAGAGTTCCCAGATAGCACACCCCCCCTCCATCTCCCTCCTCCAGGAAGTCCTCCAAGGCCAGTGAATCTCCAACTTCTCCGATGACAATGGGCAAAATCCTTCTGCTGGCCTATCTAATCCATATGCTGAGGTTTGCTCATTCTGCCTCTGGCAGGAACAGACCCTGGCCCTGAGGGTGTGCAGGCTGGGCCCAGGCCTTCCCAGGGCAGGAGGAAGGAGGCCGAGTGATGGCTGGGGCAACCTGCAGCCACACATGTGGTTTGTTCAATCCAGACCGCTTCCTGTGGCTCTGTCTCCAGCTGCTCCTTTCCTGCCTTCCTCAATGTTTACTTGACCTGGAGCCTTCTATAGCTCATATAACTGATCAGGATCCTCAGGTATGACTCACAGCTCCCTCACACTGAGATTGGGAGCTCCTTATGGACAATTCACTTATGCTTTCACAGGACCTAGCACAGTGCATGCAGTAAGTGCCCCCCAAATGCTTGGTGGCTGAGATCCGCAGGTAAGTCTGATTTGCCCCACAATAGGGTTGCAGCTAAAATCCCTACAGAGAACGAGGGGTGAGTTTCAAGTCAAATTAATAGTTGAGCGAGGCAGGAGTTAGGTTCTCTCTAGTGGGATGGTTTAGTTTATGCCCTCTAGGGAAAGATAGGAGAAGCCCAAGTCGGAGTCTAGAATGAGCCTCCTTACCGAGGGGATTGCCCCTGCAGGAAGCCTGGGCTTGGAGCTATGAGGAAGCTTGGATGTCATTCCAGTGCGGGCAGTACAGGACGGCTTCCTGGGGATGTGGGAAAAAGTAGCTGTGGCTCAGTTCCTTGGGAACTCTGTTTCAGCTCTCTCACTTGGTGGAAGCAATCTCCCCCACTCCCTACCCCGATTCCATCCCCCAGAGAAAGTTCACATTCAGAAATGGAAGGCCAAGCCGCGAATGTGCCCAGCTGCCATAGAGCTGAATGGGGACACAGTATGGCATTTGGTGGTGGTGGTGGGGAACCAATTTGAAGAAAAAAATGTCTCCCACTTTGCAACACAGGCTGAGTGATTAGCACATAGGGAAAACCATGAGCCAGCAGTTTGCAACAAAGCTGGCAGGCGGCTGGAATGTTGGTCCTGAGGATCATGTTCCAGAGGGGAGACACCCCTCCTTGGACCAGGCTGGCGCTCAGTGTGGCTATTTCAGGCTGGGCGGATTAAGGTCGAACCATGACGAATGTGAACCATCATACACACACACACACACACACACACATGCACCCACACCAGACACTCCTTTTCTCTCTTCTCTCCCATACTGGCTCCCATGCCCTGACGTCTGCCTCCTCTCCTGAAAAGTCTCTTGGCAGTGGAGACTCTCCTTCCCGGGAAGGCCCCGCCAGCCCCGCACCCCCCAGCAGCTCAGGGAGACAGTGACGGGAGTCCGACCTGGATAGCATTGGGCACGTCCTCTTCACATTCCCTCTCCCGCACCTGACTTTGCACTGACACCACACCTGCCTGGCCTGTCCCTTCATCCCACTGTGGCTGCCATACTTTCCCTCTCATTTCTGCCTCCGTCTCCATCTTTCTGGGGCCTCGCTTCCCTTTTCCTCGGTCTGCGTCTCCTACCCTTTCCTGTCCACCCCCCCCCCACCCCGCCGCAGATGTTCATCCTTCCTGTATCTCCTCTCTTGAATGTGACTCTCCAGAGTTGTCTTTCTTCCCCCTTTATCTTTCTTCTGACTTCTCCTTCCCTCCTTTGGCTTCTCTGGCCTCTCTTGATCTGTCTCCTTCTTTCTCCTTGTCTTACTTCTTTCAACAGATGTTTACTGGCTGTCCATGCATAAGATTTTGGGTTAGCCGCTGCCAGGCATGGGTTATAATTGTATATAAAATACTGTCTGTACCCAAAACACGTCTGTCATCTAGGAGGGGAGAATAACACTTACACTAGCGACTCAGAGATAAAGTCACATGTGATATTTACATATAAGTGCTCCAGCAGTTAGTTGAGAACAAGAAAAGTGCTTTCTGCATGGGGCACCTAGAGAGGCCTCCAGGGTAGAGCAGCCTTGTTATTGTCCTTGCAGAAGAGGCTGGGTTTGGTCCTGCAGAGGTGTGGAAGCGTCACCCTAACAAACAGGCATGGGCGAATGGGGACCTGGAAGGAGCCTTGAATATCAGGCGATAGGATGTGAAACCTCTGAGGATAATCCAAGCTTTCGAGCTCAGAGAATGACAAGAACAGAGCTTTAGGACAACAAATCCAGCAACAGAAGCTTAAGAGGCATGTGTAGGGGTGTGTGTGTGTGTGTGTGTGTGTGTGTGCGCGCGCGTGTGTGCATGTGGAGGGCTGAGGGCTAGCCAGACAGCACAGGGGAACCAGTAGGAATCTAGGGCAGCAACCTGTGTGTAATTATCTTATTTACCCACTGAAGTCAGAACTACGTACGTGGTGGCAGTCACAGGCAATGAAGGGACAAGTTTGAGAAATTCCAAACAGAAGCACTTGCTAAGTGTCTTTTCTTCTTTTTCTGGCTGTCTTTGTTTTTGCCCGATTGTCTGAGTTCCTCTTTCTAAGCAGATCAGAAGCTTTTTTGCAGTGGCCACCCCAGGGCTAGCTTCGCTGTCGGGCAGAGATCTGATATTTACAATGACGGGAATCAAAGTTCTCCCTCCTCCGTCCTCAAAGCTCAGAGGCACCAAATGCTGGGATTTCCCGGGAGGACTGACTTTCGCAGGCAGCATCTCTGAGCCCTGGCTCACCCAGAGCCCATGTTATCCTTCTCTGCCAACTCCACGTCCCCAGTGGCCCTGCTTGCTGCAGACTAACTTGTCAGCCCCAGGACCCCAACCTGAAGCGGGCCGCTGTGGCTGCTAAGCCCCCTGGCCCTCCTTTCTTCCCCCCACTGCCCTGGTACACCCCCAATGTCAGCGCTCGAGGTAGACTTGGAGAGCCCAGGAGGGGAAATCCAGAGCCTCTCCAAGGACCTGATTATTTCCAAAGACTTGTGCTAATTTTCTGATATGATCCTCACATCTCTGTGAGGCACTAAATCCTCATTACTTTTCCTGACCGATGCATTCTAATTAGATCAACACTTAAAAAAAATTCACAATAGCCACAGGATGGCTTTCCATCTCATTAACTCCTCACTTATTATTTTCATGAAAATTACTGATAAAAATGTGCATCTCCATTTGGTGAGGCCTCACAGCCTCCTCAGCTCCTATCTTGCATCTCTCCCGTCACCGGGGCTGCGCAGCGTCACCATGGTAACCCACAATAATAGAAACTAATAAATTACAAACGAGATGCTCGTTGAGCAATTATTGTCCTCTTTTATGCAAGTTTCTTGCTAATTTTGATCATAAGGGAAAGTACAATAAGACTCTGAAGGAATGAGTCTATTTCAAGAGAATATTAGCAAGCAGAAGCCTGGGCGGCTGTTTTTAGATCTGTAATAAAGTGATTTGGTGATTTCAAGCAATGGGAAGAGGAAATAAACTTCTTGCCTCATGTCCCATGCAGTACTCACTGTCAAGTCCCACAGAGATCCCTCTGGGGTGGGTTTAATGTAATACTTGTTGTCAATATGTGCAAGGCGTGGCTGACCTTCTAGAGGCCCCCCCGACCCTTCCCCTGCCTCTACCAACCTGGAGGGATGGATCAAGTGTGTTGGCCCTTAAAGCTTAGAGATAAAAATGGCACCCCCTTTCTTAGGCATTCTTTCCAGCACTTACTAATCTTAGAAAGCTTATCCTTTCCCCCAAGCCCGACTGTCTCATGAGGATAGGCTACTCTAAACCTCCAGGGGCCTTCCACGTGTCTGTCCTAGACTCGGGAGCTCACTGGGAAAGGAAGAAAGTGGTGAGCTATGGCTTACGTAGATGTCAGTGAGTTTGATGAAAAGGTGGTCACCAGGCAGCTTTCTTAGCTCGTAGGTTTGGGGGAAATATTCTGCCCTGGAGGGAAAACTCCATTCTCACCTACAACACATAGCTGCCATTTCCACATCCCCGGTCCCCAGGATGAAGGTGGCAGGTGACTCTTGGGAGGGGGGTAACTTGAAGTGACATTTACAGTGGCCCTGAACCTTAGGAAGACAGAGGAGTCAGGGTAGGACAAGCAACTAGAAAACGATCTGGGAGAAGCAGTTGCATGAGAAACTGTCTTCATTTATTAGGTGGGCGGGATTCAGGGAAGGACCACTTTCCCCAAACTGTCCTTCTCAAGAACATGGAGAGCTTAGCAAGCCCTCTTGAGAAGTGCATGAGGCTAGGAGGTTGGAGTCCATCGCGGGCTCTGCTCCTGCCTCACCTCCAGGAAAGCTTTCCATCTCAACACTTAGGCACATTTCTTAGGATATCTCGGGCCAGGAAGCCAGGAATCACTTTGGTCATCTTCTAAGGAATATTAATGCCTTGGCACGGTGCGTTCTGGTACTGCCGATGAGAAGGAGTGGATCAGAGGAGGGCCCTTATGCTGAAAGGATCCAGTGAGCCTGCTCCACTTTCCTAGGCCACCAGGGGACCTTCAGACATTTCTACACCTGGCTTAGGAGCTAGGACCCAGCCCTGTGTGTTACCTGTGAGTGAAGGTTTATGGAGGGCTGGTTGGGGGAGTAGGGTCCCCCGAGGTCATTCCTGAGCAGGTTATCACTGTGCATCTTGGTTTTGAGGCAGGTGATGTAGCGGTTACAAAAGTCCTTGCAGAGTTCATTGACTTTCTCCAATTCCAGCAGGTGAATTCTCAGGACCTGGATTGCCTTCACCATCTGGGGAGAAAAGGGGAGAAGTGAGCCCAGGTGTTCAGATGACACTCCCCGTGCTGCCTTGACCTCCAGAGCCCTGAGCACACCAGGGGGGAGAAGCCCATCCCCTGCCCCAGGTATACGCTTTCTCATCCACTCGATTTAAATTCCAGTTACGGCTGTCTGCTGATTGTTTGCATGCTTTGAGCCCACTGTTAACACAATCTTTCTTGAGTAATGGTATTCTGAGGACCACAGAGATGAAAGCCAGGTCTCTAGCACCGGCCCTGCCACGTGTCATCTGTGTGACCTTGGGCAATTGCTCTGCACCTTGTTGTCTGAAAGATGGGGATAAGTGTGCCCTCCCTAACAACTGTCTAGGTTGGTTGAAAGGATTCACAAGTGGAAAAGTGAAGTGCTGAACAGGCACGAGGAAGATGGAGATCAGAATTTCTTGTGAGTGCCCGAAGAAGTCAAGGACTGTCTATTCTTGCACATGGACTCTGAGTGCCTCATGTAATACAGGTCACCTTGCAGATGCCCCCATTGATACTTGTTGACTGACTGAATCATCCAGCATGACTTAGCTGGGCTCTGGAACACCTTGCTGTCCGTGGTGGTTACTCTTGTGCCCTTTGGATTGTTGTATGTGTGCCTGTTGCCTCTTCAAATGGACATTCCCAACCTTCCCTGGCAAGGAGCTGTTTCTCAACTGGAGCTTTCTCTTTATCATTGTTATTATTATGCAAAGAAAAATGCTGCGGGAGGTTTGGAAAAGATGACAAAAAACTGTGCTTGATCCAATCACCCTAAAAAAAACGATTTTTTTTTTTGTCTTTTCACCGTGTGCAATTTTGTTTCCTGTTTTTTTTCCTTGGTATACCAAATGTATTTTTCATTTTTTAAAGATTTTTTTTTTCAACGTTTATTTATTTTGGGGACAGAGAGAGACAGAGCATGAACGGGGGAGGGGCAGAGGGAGAGGGAGACACAGAATCGGAAACAGGCTCCAGGCTCCGAGCCATCAGCCCAGAGCCTGACGCGGGGCTCGAACTCACGGACCGCGAGATCGTGACCTGGCTGAAGTCGGACGCTTAACCGACTGCGCCACCCAGGTGCCCCGTATTTTTCATTTAAAAAAAAAAATGTTTATTTATTAATTTTTGATAGAGAGAGAGAGAGAAAGTGCATGTGCACAGGTGGGGAAGGGACAGAGAGAGAGAGAGGCAGAGAGAGAATCCCAAGCAGGCTCAGAGCTGTCGGTGCAGAGCCCCACGTGGGACTCGAGCTTACAAACCGTGAGATCATGACCTGAGCCGAAGTCAGATGCTGAACTGACTGAGCCACCCAGGTGTTCCCAGATGTATTTTTCTAAGCACTGGAACTGTTTTCTCCATTGTCCCTTCCAGGCTGTGAGCTTCTAGAAGGGAGAGATGGTGTCTAATTTGCTTACCACGTTATCCTGGCACCAACACTATGGGTACTGAGTAAATATTTGTTGAATGGGTAAAGATAATTGAGTAAATATATTTTTAATTGTTGCATATTTTTTCCCACGTGTGCCATCCTTAAGCAATCTCTGATTTTTGGGCATTCAGGCTACTTCCAATTCTTCAATTTTACAAAAAACGTTCCAGTGACTGTTTTCCAAGTTACAGCTTTTATTCATGTGTCTGCATTATTTCCTTAGGGTGAGTTCCCAGAAATGACAGGAAAAAAGCTATGGGCATTTTTTTGGCTCATGATAACTATTGCCAAATTGCTTTTCCAAAAAGCATTGCTCAACTGATGTTGGAGCAATCGGATATCCACAAGCAAAAAGGTGAACCTTGATTGAAATCTAACATCTTCTATAAAAGTTAGCTCAAATGGATCAAAGACCTAAATGTAAGATATAAAACTATAAGCTTTTAGAACAAGAATGCAGAAGAAAATCATCAGGACCTAAGCGTGGGCAAAGAGGTCTTAGGTTTGACAATACCAGCTTGACCCAGAAAAGGAAAAATTGATAAATTAGGACCCACACAAATGAAAAGTGTTTGCCCTTCAGAAGACCCTGTGAAGGAGATGATGAAGAGGCAAACTATAGATTGGAAGAAAATACTTGCAAACCATGTATCTGACAAAGGGCTTATTTCTAGAATATATAAAGAGCTCTCAGCAGTAAACAGTAACATAGCAAGCAACCCAATTAGAACAGGGACAAAAGACAACATGAGACATTTCACTGAGGAGGATATACAGATGGCAAATAGGCACATGCAAAGATATTCAAAGTCATTAGCTACCAGGGAAATGCAAATTAAAACCACAATGAGATATCACTGTACACCTATCAGAATGGTTAAAATAAATAATGGTGACAACACCAGATGCTGGCAAAGAAGTGGACACTGGATCACTCATACATTACCGGGGGACATGAAAAATGGTAAAACATTTTTCTGGAAATGTTTATTTCTCTGGAAAACAGTATAACAGTTTTGTTTGTTTGTTTTTATAAAACTACATATATGCTTACCATATACCCAGCAATTGCACTCTTGGGCCCTTATCCCAGAGAAATAAAATATGTGTTCACACAAAAACCAGTCAAAGCAGACTTATTTCTAACAGCCCCAAACTAGAAACAACCAAAATATATTTCAATAGGCGAATGGATAAAGACACTGTGGTACATCCATGTCATAGAATACTAGTTAGCAACAAAAAAGAACAAACTTGAGACACTCAACAACTTGATGGATTTCAAAGAAATTATGCTGAGAAAGAAAAGCCAATCTCAAGGGGCGCCTGGGTGGCTCAGTCGGTTAAGTGTCTGACTTTGGCTCAGGTCACGATCTCACGGTCCGTGAGTTTGAGCCCCGCGTCAGGCTCTGTGCTGACAGCTCAAAGCCTGGAGCCTGCTTCGGATTCTGTGTCTCCCTCTCTCTCTGACCCTCCCCTGTTCATGCTCTGTCTCTCTCTGTCTCAAAAATAAATAAACATTAAAAAAATTTTTAAAGAAAAGCCAATCTCAAAAGGTTACACAGTGTATGATGCCATGAATCTAACATTCTTGAAATGACAAAATTGTGGAGATGGAGAACAGATGGGTGGTGGCCAGGGGGAGCAGAAGGGGGCGGGAGGGAGAAGGGAAGAACTATTCTGTACTTCGACTATCAGCATTTACATGAATCTATATATGTGAGAAAATGGCACAAAACTAAACACACACACCGAAGTACATGTAAAATGGTGCAATTTGAATAAGATTGGTGGGTTGTATCGTTGTCAGTTTCCTGGTTGTCAAACTGTACTAACAGTTATGCAAGAAGGGAATCAGAACTTCTTTGTATTAGTTCTTAGGACTGCATGTGAATTGACAATGACAACAAAATAAAAAATGAAAAGGGGGTGGGCCTTGCTGCCTTTTGAGACCCATTGATGTCGACATAAGCAGTATACAGGGAGTCCCTGTTTAATTCTACCCTTCTAGCTATTGGCTAACATCTCAGTGCTTAGGAAACAAGCAGAGAATCTCTCCAGGAATTTTGACAGTCAGGTGTGAGTAGAGCTGTGTGGCTGGACATCAGTGCCACACTCCTGTCTGAGCTTCGCTGGCATTTCTAGTGGAGTACTACTGAGTAGTCTCTGGGTTAGCTTTTGCATGGCCTGATGGGCTGGAACTGTGCTCAACTAATTAAGGGCTCTCAGAGTACTGAATTAGACTAATTGTCACTCAAAGACAGAAACCAACAGTTTTGTGTCTTCACACAGGGCTCAATCCTAGGGTCTTACCCTAAAGGAGTGCTCCCTCTGTGGGGCTGAGACCAAAAGAGACTGTGCTCTCCCAGGCAAAGAAAAGAATCATGACTTTAGAATGGATTATTTGGTACTGAATGAACATCTTCTTTAAGTTTCCTACTTGACTTTGGCCATGGATCCCTTGGTTTATGTCTTTCAGAGTAATTAGCACCACATAAAGCATTTAATAAATGCCCTTGACTCGTTGATTGATTGATAACAATACCCGAACATTTCTTATTCTTACTATGTCTCAGGCACTGTGTTAAACCTATCACATGACTTATCTTATTTATACCACAGAATCACCTCTGCAAATAGGCACCATGATTGCCCACATTTTACAGTTGAAGAAAATAAAGCCCAGAGGTATTTTTACTGTTTTAAAGTCACACGGCTGGTAAGTGATAACACTAGGATATGAAGCTGGGTGACCTATGTTGCTTCACCCTCAAGATGGGCTCTTGGGATTTGTGTAGATGGAGAAAAGCAGTTTGAAGGGTGCATGGTCTGGGGGGAAAGTGGCTCAGTGATGGGAAGTATGAGGTTCCAGGAAGACCAAATAGTGTTGGGGACATTAAACGTTTGGATTTCCAGAACTCTCCCTGGTAATGTTCCCTTATTCAGCTGCTCTGGCTTCTCGTCTCTCATTCCTGGCCTAGTGCACAGGGGTCAAAATACCTACTGATGTAGGTGTCTGCCTCCTCCTCCATAAAAAGAGAGGGTTGGGCTCTCAGGTGCTTTCCATTTTCTGATTCCCTGAACATGACCAGGACTTGTGCCCTCAATTCACTGATGGGGCTGGAAGGGACCCCAGGAGATGACCTGGGCTGGTGTCTAGGTGAGTGGATGGTCCAAACTCTAGGATACATGGCTGCCTCCTCTCTTCTGAGGCTCTCCCAGTCAGAACCCTTGCTTCAGACCATCTCTATTTTCGTTCAGTCTGCTGATTGAGAAGTTCTCCCTTACATTTACCAAAATCTCTCCTGCCTGAATATAAAGAGCTTACTCAGCCTTTTGCAGGCATTAAGAATACCTACGTAGTGCCTCTGTCAATACACCTCCCTTAATTTAATGTTATCCATTCAACACAAATATTGAGTCTCACTATATGCCATACACAGAACAAGGCATCAGACTTGAATAACTTGTCCAACTAGCTTTGTCTTCTCGAGACAAAATCATCCTAATTCTTTAAACCTTTCTTCTTTTTTTCCTTCCTTCCTTCCTTCCTTCCTTCCTTCCTTCCTTCCTTCCTTTCTTCTTCCTTCCTTCCTCCTTCTCTCCTTCCATTTTATCTTTCCTTCTGTCTCTGAGCTTTCATTTACTGGACCTGTCTTCATTTTTAATCAAGATTTCACTTCTTTATTTTTAAATATACATATACACATTCACATCACAGTAAGGTACACATATCTATTCATTCATTTAAAAAAACATAGCCAATAAATACTTACTATTAAAAAAGAATCAGAAAGTACAAGTAAGACAAACTATAACGTAAAATCTATGCAGAAAGCTTTTGTTTCAATGAAATACACACACAGTGAGCTTACACCAGATCCGGTGCACGGTGGCCAAAAGTGGACCTACCTTTGGGTCTAACAAAGCACAGTTGAAGGATTACTTTTTCATGGGATAATGGGCTTGGTTTAAAGATTTAAGAAGGTAGAGTAAATCATAATGGTATTCTGAGGCATGAATATGTAGGACCTATTCAATACTAGAGAACAAGATGGGCCATACCATTAGTGGGGGTGACTGTGTGGCAGAACAGATAGCCTGTGGGGGCTGTTGCCAAACAGCCTGAATCCAGGCCTACTGTTTACAAATTGGATGTTACGGGCCAGTTCCATGACTTCTGTGGGCCTCAACGTCCTCATTTGTAAAATGGGGATAATGATCATCCCTAGCTCATAAGATCTGATGAGGGGTAAAGGAGATAATGATGTGAAAATATCTTATAAGCCACAGGGAACCAAAGGCATATCATTTTTTAACCTCTTTTAATGATTTCTAATATGCTGGTGGCTTTTCTATTGCCATTCCATATTCAGCTGGTGGAAACAGAATCATTCCTAGTGTTTTGCCTCTGTATTTATGTTTAGCAAATCATTCTCTATCCTATGTGTTTGCAATTTTGGGTTTTTGCTTCTAAATCAGAATAAAACTCTGATTTATTAAACTATTTTTCTAAGTGATCAATGTCATATAAAAAGTTATTTCAAATCTTCTAGAGCAATAACAATTCCATTTAATTTAATATCATCATCAAATGTGATGAATGTGTTCTCAATCTTCCCCCCCCCCCCAAGTCTTGCTTCACCTCCAGCTTCTCTCTCTCTTTTTGCTCTTTCAAAATAAAGAAACAGCCCTTTTCTTCTGAGAAGTACCCATCAAAAAAAGAAAAAGCAAAACAAGATGCCATCTTGCATTTTAGTCTCATACCGCTGCACGTGAGCCCAACCAGTCCCGGGAGAGTACCCGGGACTGGAGCTTCTGGCTGGCTGTGAAGACGCATGGTGTGATGTCCCAAATCTACTATTTCCTGCCTGCCTATTTTGGACAAGTGGTTTAACTTTATCTGTAAAACTTAGGATTGTAACCCCTACACTGTAGAGTGGGTGGGAAAGTCGAATAAAACAATGTATGTAAATGCTCTGGGTGCATAGTGGCTATTTGATAAATGTCTATCCCTTACGCTAACCCCCTCCCCCACCCCGCTATCACCAAGTTCCTTTCTGAAAAGTGGCCTCTCTTGTAGGATCGTGGCCCCCTCACTTGATAGTCATAAATCCTTGCCTTCCAAAACATTTATATACATACCACTTTATGATTTGCAAAATGCTTTTCTCATCATCATCTCACTGGAGTCTTCTAACCATGGGGATACACAGGTGATACGCTCGGGTAGCCAGAATTCCACGCGGCAGTTAGGGAGGTATCCATTCCCTGGGGGACAGGTTCTTTTCACCCTCTCCTCCTTCGGCAAGTCAGGAAGCTGGAACTACTCTCCCTCACTTACAGACAAAAGGGTTTATAAACTTGCATTCCTTAAAGTGCTCAGATATTTCCTGCGGGTCTTTAGGGCAGCCAAAGCTAAATTCTAATCAGGAGTTGTTCTCGACCAGACCGGCTGGATCTGAGCAGTTGGAAGTGCAGCGTCACTGGAACAAGGAGCAGGATGTGGAAGAAAAGGTGAAGACTGGAGGTGCGAGAACTGCCAGACGATTAGGGGATAAAACGAACGGCTATGGAAGCCATCGTGCATGACCAGCTAAATCACGTTTTAGTCAATAAGGCGACACTTCTCTGATGTCCTCAGAATGTGGAGAAGCAAGTGGTTCGGGGGAAAGAGGTGGGCTTTGGGAATTAGACCCACTTGGTGCAAATCCCAGCTCGGCTGTGGGACCCTTACTCCTTGATTTTCTCCTCTGTACAGTGGGGATGTCAATAACTACCTCATGGGGGCTATTACGAGAACTGAATAGAGAAGGGTGGTCAAGAACAATGGGGTTTGGAGGCTGAGTCTCTGGGGTCTTTCACCCACTGAGAAATTCTGGACAACTTACTTAATCTCCAGACTTTACTTTCCTCATTTTTCCTGTAAGATGGGATAATAATAGCAACTCCCCCAGAGTTGTACTGAGGATTAAATGAGATGCATCTAGAAAGAACTAAAAACAAGAGCTGGTGCATCCAGAGCACTAGAGAAAGAGTAGCTAGAAGTCAGCATGACGGGTAAGAGTGTGGGCGCTGGAGTTCGAGACCTGTGCAGTATCTGACTCGGGCCTCTGCCTTGGACTAGCTGTGTGATCTTGAACTAAGTGATGCCACCTTGTGTCTCAGTCTCCTCGTCTTTAAATGGGGATAATAATAATACTTGTAACCTACCTCGTGGGTTTGAAAACAGGATTAAATAAGATAATATCTGTAAGGTGTTTAGAATGGCACCTGGCACCTGGTAAGTGCTCTATAAATGTTAATCATGACTAGCTTTGATTATCCTTATTTGCTTTCCCTTTCCTGGTGTTGGTAAGATTTTTCTGTCCCTATGTAGGGACCGTGGGACCGAAGCCTGAAGTGAATGACTCTGAACGGGGCTGCCTGAGGTCTCTGTGGGCCCAGACTTCTGGCCTGGTTCCTTCCTGTGTCTCCTTATTCACAGCCTCCGGCCTCTGGCCCTGCCTCTTTAGAGTGGGCCCAGGAGTCTGGGGGGCCCCATTTTGGAGCTGGCTTTGCGGTCAGGCAGCCATAATCTGTCCCTCGAGCCACACCAGAGTCTCATTAAAACGTGCCCCATAAATGTTAAAAAATTTACACATAAAAAAATTCCATGCATGAAACTGAAACCGTACGTTTTACAGCCTCGGTTTGAAATCTTGCATAATATATAAAACCTCGGGACTGCACTGGGGGCCCGTAAATCAGATTTTATAAAACAAAAAGCTTTTACCTTTCAAAGGGGTTTGGGGAACTTGCAAATTTTATAAACTTTACCAACTGCCAGTCAGAGGCTGCTGGGTCCAAACGGGGGATCAGTGGGCCCGGTAAGAAATGGGTCTGGTGAGCGCTGGTTGGGTGTGCGGACTGGGGTGGAGAGTATCCAGAGGGAGGGAGCTCTGGATGGTTGGGGGACAGGGGGCAGTGTGCCAGCTTAGCCACCCATGGCACTGAAATAGGGAGGTAGAGAGGGTCAGAGAGTGGGGCACCAGGGGATGGGGAGGCGGGGTGGGCAGGTGGGGATCTGGAGAAGCTGGTGGCGTTTATAAATGAGGGCATTACTAGAAGAGAGGTGGTGACCCTGGAAGGAGCAGGGTATTGGGAGCCAGCAGACCTAGGGTCTGGTCCTAATGAGTTATTTCCCTTCTCTGGACTTCAGTGTCCCCATCTGTAAAATGGGTAGTGGGATGGGCTGAACCAGCTTCTCGCCATGGTTTTCTCCCTAGCTGTTTGTGAATCTAAGTTTCCCTTCTGGCAGCATTGTGCTATGGGAGCAGCTGGCTCAGCAGGGGAGGGAAGTTCCCTCTGAAGCCTTCTATCTGGGAACCTCTCTGATCTTTGGGCAGCTCTGGGAGCTCTGGGAGAGCTCAGTCAGCCGTTCCCATGGGAACCTGTCTGGGAGACTACTGGGAGCAGGGGAAGGGACCAGTCAGCACTGTGATTTGCATGGAGGATGGGTGGCTGGAGGTGGGAGGATTGATGTCCAAATGGCGGGTCTGGCAAGACTGGGGCCGACGGGCTCTCTGGGCTTGGGAGAAAGCAGGATCAGAGCGTGGCTTGAGGGTTCAGGGTGGGCCAAAGTTTGGGGGGGACCCATGTCCTCCTGACAATCCCATTTGTGAAAGTCAATATTCAAGGGCAAAGGAAAGCCGCCCTGACACACACATATATAAAAAATAAATCTCTCAATTATCTCAGCTCATTTGCTTGGGGTCTCTCATTTTATGTCCCTGCTCCGCTGCGCAGTATATCTGTCCGGATAAAGAGTTACAGTCCGTTGGGCTACGTGTACAGGGTTGTAAAAAATACAGATGCCAAATTAACTGGCTGTGGCACTCAGCAGCTGATTGAGCTGATAATGACGCGATCTGACCTTTTTCTAATTTCTAATTATGTGCATCTCGGCTGTGCTGGCTACATGATTCTTGTTCTAATGATGGCTCCTGTGGTTGGCCTCTTCAGCTGCCCCCTCCCGACACAGAACTACAAATGGGGTGGCAAAGGGTCCTGCTTGACCCCCCCAAATAAAGTTGCAGGGGCCCAGCCACACGGTCTCTTTGATGGCCAGGAGGAGAGTTTGGGAAGGTGGATCGCCTCACCCAAGGGATACTGCATTTGAGATTAACCTTCTGGATGCCATGCATTTTTAAAGGACATTTAGTTCCACATGCCATCTTGTTAATTTTTTGTTACAGTCACATGAGACAGGTGTATTAGATCTACAGACGAGAAAACCGAGCCTCAAAGGAGTTACGTCATTAAAGTCACACAGAGGGTAAGCAGTGAAGCCAGGCTCAGGCCCTCTGTCTCTAAGTGCTCCTTCAACCCTCTCTATTTATCTATGTATGTATGTATGTATGTATGTATGTATGTATGTATGTATGTATGTATTTATTTTATTATTGTTATTTTGTTTTTACTTTATTTTTTAATTAATTAATTTACTTTTATTATTTACTTATTTTTGAGAGAGAGAGAGAGAGGGTGTGAGTGAGCGAGGGGCAGAGAGAGAGGGATAGAGAGAATCCCACCCAGGCTCTGCACTGTCAGCACAAAGCCTGAAGAGGGGCTCGAACTCACAAACCATGAGATCGTGACCTCAGCCAAAGTCAGATGCTTAACCCACTGAGCCACCCAGGTGCCCCCAACCCTCTCTCTTTAAACAAGTGACCGGTCAGCCAGTCATTGACTGTGGCTAGCACATCTAGGTAAATCAGGCCCATGTGGGTGGGTGCGATATCTGAGGACGGTTCCACCAACTGCCCCACTCCCAGCCCAGTCACCCAGGACAGACGACCAGGCAACACCAGAGATCTGGGGCCACTGGGGCAGCTGCTGCTACATCTACATCCTTAGGTCAGGCGTGCATGTAGCAGACACTTAACCAAGTTTTGCTGGGTTGAACCAAGAAATTGGATTCTTTGAGTGAACAAAACCCAGAGAGACCTAGGCAGTGTTAGCAAGGGGAGAGCACAGAGCTGGCCCCTTTTCGGTATTTTCCAGGTTATACTGGAACAGGAGGCTGTCCTCAGTGTGTCTTTGGTAGCTCGCCTGGCAGGCAGTGGTGGGTAAGGTACGTGAGGTTCGTTGCCCCAGGACTCCTGCTTCTTAAAAAGGTTTCCATTCTTTTATATTACTTGGTCTGATTTTAGGTATTTTCTACCAACTTAGGCCTCAGCTTCTTTTTGTGTCATGTGACAGGAGGGGGTCCTGGCCCCCCAGGCACAGTCTAGCTCCCACAGAAAGAGCCGCCTCCTCTCCTGGCTGCCTGGCTGCTGTGGGTCTAAGTTCCAAGGACCTGCTTCATAGCTGCAGTTCTGAGATGGTAATCAGCTGAGCTGCAGGGTAGGGCCAGACCAGCCTGGAAGGAACCGGACAGGCAGTGGGCTGGGCTCCCGGGAAGTATGGCTGCTCAATCCCAGCCAGGGAAGAGGGAAGGCCAGGGATGAGCAGAGTGGTACCTACACTAGCACTTCTGATGCCAGGTAAGCGCTTACTCTCTGGCACGTGCTCTCTCTCTAAACGCCAGCCCTGCTCTGACACTTCACGAATTTCCAGGCCAGGGTGGGCTCTCTCCTGGCAGCTCTTCTGGACTCCGTAAAATATCACGTTCAACTCTTGAGAGAAGCAGTGGGGTGGGTAATTCACAGCATAGAATGATACGTAAGTCACTTAAATCTGTTCTGTAGGTGCTCTGAGTGTGTGTGTGTGTGTGTGTGTTTGGGACCAGGTATCAGCTAAACTCTGGACCCAAGAGGTCAGCACTATAATCACTCAATTTACGGAGGAGAGTTTTGCCCAGTTTCCAAATTCACCATGCATGATGTGGGTAATCCACCCACAGAAAAATCAAGAATTATGGTTAATAATTAATAATTCCATGGTGACTGTATATCGTGATGACTGGACAGAGCAGTTTCTCTCTCTCTCTCTCTCTCTCTCTCTCTCTCTCTCTCTCTCTGTGTCTCTCTCTCTCCCTGCAGGATTCCCAGGGGAGAAGAGAATTTCAGATGTCACCTATAGTAGTGGTTATCAAATATTGTTGATTGCAGTTTCCTGGGAAGCTTCAAAATGTAGATTCACAGGCCCCTACCAAACTTACTGAATCACAGTGCCCAGGTGGTGGGGCCCAGGAATGTGTATTAAAAAAAAAACCCTGTAGTGATGATCTGGATGATAAACTGGGTTTACGAGCCTGGTCTGTGTCCCTCAGATGGACAGGACATCTGCTGGCCTTCTCAACATGACTGTGTCTCCAGCTCTTTTTCTCTGTTGATGTGTTTGAATATGCCTGTCGCCCTCATCCTCCACACTGTAGCACACCAGCCATCAACTCGTCTGGGGGCAGCCCAAGGCAGATTCACTAACATGCTGGGACTCCAGTCCTCAGAGCAGCTACCCCAGACCTTCTGGCTCCCATGCCTCTCCTTCCCTCCTGTCCATGCTGCAAGGAGTGCTGGGTAGTGGGATGTTGGTGCCGCAGTGAGCAGAGAAGAAAAGGCCGCTGGCAGCAAGACCCGGGCATGCAAATCTTGGTTCAAGGAACCAGAAACGGTTCTCAGCTGCTAGATGGGGGCATCTAGTGCCTGCCCCAGAGTGGGCACCCCAAATTTTCTGTGGGATGGATGAAGGAATAAAAGGACCATTTCTAGGGCATTTAGAGGGGTCAGAGGGTAGGAAGACCCTAGCCAGGGTGGGGGTCGGAGGGTCTTTACCAGATTGTCCAGTTCTGGGTCATCGCTGAAGAAGGCTTTGTGCTCCTGCTCCTGCTGGTGGACAAAGTTCTCGATGTCCACATCAAAGCTGGCGGAGGTGATGCACTCAGAGCCCTGGGTGGCCTGCTCACATTTCTCAAACAGCAGCGTCAGGAGCGGGAAAAGAGGGTGCCTGCGGGGACATCAAGAACTCACACATGCGCACACGCAGAGACCCGCTGCTGGCTGGGCTCAGAAGCCACCAGGGCCCCTTTCCCACATTCCCCTCACTCCTTCTCCCAAGGTCCTACTTCTTAAGAACATCCCGAGTCCCCACGCCAGCCTGGATGACAGCACTTCATACCCTGGCACGGAAGGATCCAGTCTCCTCGTTGCTGGGGCCTTAGAGGGCTCCGTTCCTCCCCACTGGGTGCCTAACGCTTCTCTTTGGTCAGATAAGCTGCATGGATATTTGGTGAGAGATGATGGGTATAACTTATTTCAAAGAAATAAGTGTCCATTTCTGGGTCAGGGTCAACCCGGGACGGAGATGTAGGAAGTATCCAGAAGAGTCCTGGGTATGAGCGGTAGTGCTTGGTCACAGACCCATTCGTGGCTGTCTGGAGCCAGCTGAGGGCCACAGATGTGCACACCTGTGTGTCTGCAAGTGTATGCAGGGGGATATGTGTGAGCTGGAATATTCGTCCCACACGTGGTGGGCGGGTATCTCCACCTGTCCAGAGTCTGCTGACTGACTCAGTTTAGATCAGACACCCCAGTTACATGTATAACATCTCCCTGCACCTTTCTATCGTCGTACACTAAGCACAACCGTGATTCGATGATTATCTGCATCACTGTTTTCTTCCAAGATTGCCCCTGTCATAACAATCATTGTATCCTTAGGACCTTGCCCCACATGCTCATAGCAGGCACTTACTAAATATTTGGTGACTGATGACGAATCGGCAAATGAAGACAGTGTGAGTGTGAGTATGGGGTGTGTGGGCATCGTTCTGTGATGTATTATGTAAGCTGAAGTGCCTACCTGACTGGCTCTAAGGGTCTTAGCTTAGACATCACCAACTCTGGGAAGCTTCCTTCACTGCCCCTGCCCCTGACCTACGCTGATGGCTCTCTGAGCTGTTTGTTTTATTATCTGCCTTCCTCACCAGACTTCGAGCTATATGAGGGAGGAACCAAGCCCACCTTATTCATCACTGGGTGTCCCGAGTCTAGAAGAGGTATGTGGATCCCAATACATACTTGTTGCATATTGTATGTGTGTGTGCCATTTGTACTTATAAGTGCATATCGTTCTTGTTTCCCTGCAGCATGTGTGAACAATCAGGTCTTAGCATCCCGGCAAGCGTGCATGTGTTTGCACAGATTGTTGACCCTGGAGCCTGCAGCCTCATTCCCTTCCACTATGATTCCAAAGAAAGCATCTGTCCATCCCTCTCTGGGCTCTCCTCAGTCCCTTGGGACCACACAATCTAGCTCTTTTCTTTTTGATTAAGCCCTGCTTGCTGGGAGAGGAGGAAGTATGTATGTTGAGCTTGGCTCCCAGGCCTCTGCCAACAGGGATATTCTAGTCAGTGTTGTCTGATAGAACTTTCTGCACTGATGGGAATGGTCTAGAATCTCTTCTGTCCAATATGGTAGCCACTAATGACTGAAGCCAACAGACACTTGAAATATGACTGTGGTGCTTGCAACACTGAATTTTAAATTTATTTAACTTTAGCAATTTTAATGTAACTAGTCGCATGTGGCTAGTGGCTACCATACTGGAGAACACAGTAAGTCTTGAAAAGGAAAAAAGATCATGCTTTTTTCCTTCCAGTACACTATGAACACACCAAGAGAAAGACTGAATATCCAGCCTATACAGTGTTTGTATGTAGATGGGGGAACCCCTCACAGCCCGTATTGGGATTCAATAATTCTGGGCAAAAAGACAGAAGGTGCTTAGTTCCATCTACACTCATACCTACACCTACTAGTCATTCTACTCAGGCTCAGGGGCAGTGGGGGGATGAGGAGACATAAATTCCTGCCTCCTATGAGCTGCTTGGCATGGCCGCCTGTCTCTAGACACCATCTCCCGACCCTTGTTTTGGGAGCTGATGCGTAAACATCTGGATCCCCAGAGTGCAGCCTAGGTTACAGTTTGGAGAGGAAAAAAGGGTCAATATCTAAGGATGGTGCATCTGCAGTCCCCAATTGCTAGAAGATCTATTCAGCTCCAGCAGGAAGCCGGTAGGGAAAACAATGGGTTCGCTTACCCATCTGGCTGAAGACAAAGAGAAAACCAGGTGAAGGGGTTAAACTCCAGTGTAAGTCTTCATTTGCAGCCACTAATACCGCAGCATATTATAGTCTAATCTAACCTGATCCCAGTTTAATGCAAGATTCTCCTGGCCCTGAGTGGAATACCAAAGAAAGCCTCAGTGGCTGTAATTTAAGCAGAGCCCTGCAGTGGTTTAGCTGAGGGACATGAAAGGCAAATTCTAGACGGTGTTATGAATTATTGCGCCTTATGAACCTTCCTACTCTCAACAGATGCCTGCTGCCATTTAAACAGCCACTAGATCAATTAGGAATGAAAGGCACAAATCGACTCTGTACAAGGGCACTAAATTACCAGGAACTAATAATCCGCAGCATCGTGCCAGGTGCTGGGGGCGCAGCCCCCGCCCCAACCCCGCAGCAGCCGCCGGTCACTGCACATTCCTTTCTCACGGGTTGCAGGGAGGGTGGGCAGCTGCTGAATGGAGAGGGGATGGTCTCTGTGTGTGCGTGCATGTGCATGCGTGTGCACCAGGGCTCAATGTAGGCTGTCAATGAGAGCGAGTGTGAGTGTTGTGTAAGTGTTCCATCCCGTGTGTTTTTATGGTGTGTGCCCATACAGTGCGTCTATGCAGAATGTGTGCACATATGGGTTGTGTGTATGAAAGTGGGGTTCAGATTTTGCGTGCTGTGAGTACAGTGTGCACATGCCCCATGTTGTATGCAGTGTGTGTGCACACGTTCTGTTATCTGTATGCGGTATGTGCGAGGGGATTGTGTGTTCTGTGTACACAGCATGGATGCCATGAGGGGTGGGGAGGAGGGAATCTGCCAGTGATGGTCTCCCAGCACTAGAGTTCGGGTAGGTGGGGAGAGTAGTGTTCTTCGCCACTGTCCTTGCCCCTGCAGGGCAGAGAGTAGTCTGGGAAGGCCTCTCTGAGGAGGTGACATTTAAGTTAAGCTTCAAATGATGGGGAGGCAGTCATGCAAAGATCTGAGGGAGGGCCATTCCAAGCAGGAAAAAAAGCAAAACACTAAAGATAGGAATGAGCCTGGCACATTTCTAGAACAAAATCCAGATGAGTGTGTGTGGAGCAAGGTAGGCAGGATGGGAATAGAGGGAGATGAGGTTGAAGAGGTAAGCAGGTGTGGTGGAGGCACTGTCACACACGCGGGGAACAATGTGCATCTTCTATGCGGAGCCACAGCAGGGGCCCTTTTTATAAATTTCTCACTTCCGGGTGTCAGATCTCCCCAGAGTGTGTGTGTGTGTGTGTGTGTGTGTGTGTGTGTGTGTGTAATGTTTTCTGTGGCTTTTGCTATCTCTCGGAAGGAAACATACTTTCTGTCGCCACCTCCCCTCAACCCCCCATTCAACCAGGGGCCCCTGGAGCACAGAACAGACCTCATGGGTACTGGGATGGCCACCTCTCTCCAGCCCCTCCCTGCCTGGGCCACACTACCAGCTCCCAAATCACACTTCTTATATACCTACCCTCCCCAGGCTCCTGCTTCTGCTCACTCTGATCCCTGGATCCCTGAGCCCAGGGGCTCAGATGGCACCTGAGCTTGCCCACAGCTTTTCTGTGACTGATAGCCAGCGTCAGTGGGCTGCCTGTAGCTCCCATGCTCTATCTGCCTGGATCCCTCGATAAACCCAGACTGCTACCTGTTACCTGCTATCTCAAGTGTGGGGATAGGTGAGATGCTGTGCACCACCTCCTGAGAAACCAGCTGTTTCCCGGTGACCCAGCTGGGTTCCGTGGCTGCAGTCATGCCATGGGCTCCTCTAAGGCTGTTCCCAGCCCGGTTCCCGGCCCCTTTCCCAGTTGTCCAGACTATGCGCTAACCTATACTTCTAAGCTTCCCTCCAACATCACCCTAGAAGGCTGGAGATGAGGCCGGAAGTCTTCCAATAGAGTCTGTTCCAATAGCCCTTGCTGCAGGCTTGGAGTGGGGTGGGGTGGGCAGGGACCATGGGAGCCGGGGATCTTAGCCACCGGGGAGATGAATGGTCCTGTCTGAACCGGGCAAGGGATGGGAAGAAGGATTTCCAGTTAGGTGTGGGATTTGCTTCTTTATTCTTGGCCCTCCCTGAACTTCCATTTGTCCAACTACAATGGGTTTTAAGGAGTTCCTCTTCATGCTGTCCAGATCTGTTCCATTGTAGATCAATACCCTTCAGAGGCTAGAAGTAAGAATGTGGAAACCCAGTCCCCAGTGCCCAGATGATGATGAACAAGATATGAAAGATGGTCATTAGACTTTATTTCCAAAGAGTGGAGGACATTTGACCTCCATAAGAGCTCACCTTCTCCCTCCCAGATCTTTCTCCGCTCTTCTCTCCGTCGCCTCCTGTCTGACCGCCCCCTCCACCCCAATCTCTCTTAAGCCGTTCAAAATTTGGAGGAAATAAATCTCACTGCACTAATTCAGTGAGAGTTTGAGCCTCGTCAGTGCAGAACAAATAAAAGGAGTGAACTGGCATGACATTTTACTGCAGAAGAGAGGTCGTTTCCAGCCACTAATAAAAAGGATTTGACACAGACTAATAAAGAGAAATGAATTTCTCTAATGGCCTAATTTAGCACATTCAGCACTGTGCCTCTGCCTGGGTGCTGGGGGGCGGGGGGAGCCGTGAGTGCCGACGGAGCCAGGAGCAGGGGAGATGCATGGCGAGGAGAGGGGAAGAAGAGATGATCTCAAATAACATTTTATTATTTCTTTTCTCTTTTCTGAGTCCTTACCCCCACCCCCAACCTCATCACCTCTCCTCAGGAGCATCTGAACCAAAATCAAGCTCAAGATATGCAGTTTCTGTTAACGATCCAAAGAAATAAAGAACCCCTCTCCACAGACTTGCAGTCTTGTGCTAGCTTAAGAAGGTGATTAAACCGGATGTGTTGATTTCTACAGGGGTTTAAGCCATCGTTTGGTTTAATTACTTCTGACATTTCTGCCTTCGTGTTTTTTACATCACCCATTTGCTGGCCTGCAATGCCCAGTTTGGGCTGCCCCCCGGAGACCAGATTGAAGACAAGGCAGGATTTTGGCTGAAGCCCTTTGGCAGTGGTGAACATCACCCTCTCTCTAGCCGCAGAGAGGCTGAGCCACCCCTCGCTCAAGCCCAGGTTTTTCTTCAGGGCAAGGCAATCCCCCTAACCTGCCCCTCTCCCAGGTGAGGCTTCTGAGAGCCTCAACATAGCCCATCTTATTCTTCTCTACCTCAGGACAGATCTTCTATTCTATTCTATTCTATTCTATTCTATTCTATTCTATTCTATTCTATTCTATTCCATTCCATTCCATTCCATTCCATTCCATTCCATTCCATTCCATTCCTTTCCTTTCCTTTCCTTTCCTTTCCTTTCCTTTCCTTTCTTTCTCTTCCTTCCCTCCTTCCTTCCTTTCTCTCCCTCCCTCCCTCCCTCCTTTTCTTTCTTTCTTTCTTTCTTTCTTTCTTTCTTTCTTTCTTTCTTAGATTTATTTATTTTTGAGAGAGAGAGAACGCGCCAGTGGGGAAGGGGCAGAGAGAGAGGGGGACAGAAAATCCGAAGCGGGCTCTGCACTAACAGCAGTGAGCCCAATGCAGGGCTCGAACTCATGAACTCTGAGATCATGAACTGAAGTTGAAGTTGGATGCTCAATCCACGGGGCCACCCAGGCGCCCCAGGACAGATATTCATAACATAAACTGTCCTGATAGGTTTCCCTAACACTTCTAAAGGCCTCCAGGGATGGAGACCACCACTTCCTTGGTAATTCGCATACTTGTACTTAACTTCAAGTTCCCCTATAAGGCTGAAGCTTGTTAAAAGGATTCAAGAAAAGACAGTTGGACCCTTTTCTGTTTCTCTTCCTTCCCCTCCTTGGACAACCTAGGTTTTAGGAAAACAAACAAACAAACACAACTTTTTAACATTTCTTTCTGCTTAGAGGACCAGAAATACAGAAGCAGAGGCAGGAAAAAGTTAGAAGGAATGTAAAAATATAGAGCTTCAGGGAAAGTAACATGCAAAGAACACAAGAGAAAGAGACAGAGAATAGATATGTAGATGGAAACAGAGCACTGCAGACTGGGGGGGAAAGGGGGCGAGGATGGTCACACGCAGGGAGGCACGTTAGTGTTGAGTTCTCTTTCTGGGTGATAAACCTTGTGATTCACAGTCATGCCACTCTGTCACTTCTGAGCCTCTCAGCCATCCCTTCCCTTGTGACCTTGGCCAGGACTGCAGACCTCAATTATGGGTCCAGCCAAGTGTGTGGCAGCCTGCCTGGCTATCCACCTCCTCTCCCTGTCACTGACCTTGGAGCCCCTAGGCCTGTCCTGCACCTCACCTCACAGTCCAGACTCATTCAGCTAGGGGGAAGATGGTCAGAGGAGGCTCAATGTTGGCTCTCACCCCCCTCCCCGAGCCCTGGCTACGTCTTCCAATGGGAACAGAGGTCAGAGCCTCCAAGGCCTGGGTGGGATGAGGGATGGACGGTTCAGAGGATGGAATGATTGTCAGGAGAGCAAAATTTCTGGTGGAGATTTTCAGTGATGAGCCAGTGGGACAAGAGGCCTGGTCAGGGTCTGACTGCTGCAGAGGATATTAGTCTACTGGCCAGTGAGGTGGGGTAAGGTGGGAACAGCAGTGACCAGGCTGACTCTCCAGCTATCCCACCTAGTCTCCACCCATAAACACAGGGCAGGTCTTGAATTACCAAAGACTCGACCCCCTGGAAAGTCCACCCGGGCACTGGCATTTTGATCCTTTATTCCTAGTGCCCTAGGTCAGAGGTCACAAGAATCACAGAATCATAGACAATACCCTGGAGTCACTTTCCAGGACAGCCCCCTGTCTTTTTCTTGGGCATCTATTCAGAGCAGAAGCCCATTACAAGTATTCGTGTTGTTTCGCTCTAGTGAAATTTCTCTCGGAGGCTAATGAAATAAAGTTCACGTCCTCAGATGAACGTTCCAGGTACATCAGGGTGTGGCCTCAGACTTCTGTATTTTTTCTCAACAGACTGAGCAGAGAATGTGCTGTTGGACAGACAGCAGGTGCACTCTGGCCCCCTTGTCTTTTCACTCACCGCCTTCACAGACTCAGGGAAACTGGACTTCTAGCACTAGCCTTTGTTCCTGCTGTTCCCATCACCTCAACTGGGTTCCTGGGTCTCTGCCTGTCCTTCTAATAATCTTCAGAATGCATCTCAAGATACCACCCACTGTGCCACGGCTTCCTGGCGGGTCTCGCCAGTGAGAAAAACCATTGCTTCCTCTGAACCATCCTGGGAAATGTTTTGGGGTTTGTATCTTGACCTCACTCACACTCTAGGGTGAGAAGCTCCGTGGTGTGAGATAAGCACAGATTTCAGAGTGGGACGGTGGGTGTGCCTTTGGGGGCAAGTTACTGAATTTTTCTGAACCCCAGTTTCCTCCTTTATAAAACAGGGATAGCATCACCTACCACGCAGGTTATGGTAAGGATTAAATGAAGAAACACGTAGAGCGTCTGGCACTTAGTAAGCTATCAATTAATGCTTGTTCCACTTCCCTGGAAAGGTGTGTGGGCACCTTTTTTATTCAGAGCAACATTGACACCATCGGCTCCAATAAATTTCTATTCCCATATCCACTGACTCATTTGGCAGGGAAAACAAGCCCACGTGCCAATTCAAATAGGCACAGAAAGAGGAGGAGGAGAGGCAACGTACAATTTATCAGAACTCAGAACCTCTTCTTTTTTTTTTTTAACCAAAAAAGCACTGCCAGTAAGAATTTATTTTTATTTCCCTTATGACACTCATTAAATTCTACTAACTATAGTTGTTTGTGCACAGATCTGTCTTCCTCACTATGTGGTGAACTGCTCTGGTCCACGAACTCATCTGATCTCTTTTTGAATTCCCAAGGGTCATGCACAGTGCCTGGCACACAACAGAGGATCAATAAATATCTGGTGAATTAATGAGTGGGAACAGAGGAACTATGGGAAGGAAGGTTCTAAGACACAATCCTAAGGTTCTTTTGGGCTCAGAATCCATCTCTATAGCAAGACTCAGATGAAACGTTGCCATCTGGCAGCTTCTAGCTACAATGGCTACGAAAGGACCTGCCTTCCTTGGGCTCTGCTGGGTGTGTGTGGGGTGGGGGCTGGCGGGGTCCTGGAGGGAGGGGGGTTAGTGTGAAGGAAGAGCTCACCCAGCCCTCCATTTCTCCTCCCCTCGAAGGCACCAGATGGAGAGAGCAGAGTGGGGTGGGGGAGAACGAGCCAGCAGCTCCTGGTTGGATATATTTTTACTTCAGGTGTGACGTTGAAACCATGCGGGTGTATTTTTAGTCCTGCCTAGTGGGTGGTGTGTTCGCCTGGGTTGCCTTGGAGAGGACTTCTTCTTGTTGCTAAATTGGAATCGCATCTGCTAGGGCTCCTGGGCTCCAACAGGCTCTCCTCCCCCAGGTGGGCGGATAGGTCCATTCTTGGCAAGGGTGGGGCCCAGGTCAGGCCACAGTCGGCTACGTCCCCATCCCTTCGTGACACCACCTCCCACACCCCTGCCTTCTGGCACATTAAAAATAAAAATAATAATAATAACAAATGTGAAATCTCAACAAAGGCTAGTCTGCAAGGGCAGGAATACAAACCACCTAAAAGTTGAGATCTGTGGGGATCCCATGTTCAACCCTTTCGTTTTACGGAGAGGTGACTCAGGCACAGAAAAGGGAAGTGTCTTGCCCAAGGTTAGCTAGTGAGAAGCAGTCAGAGTTTCTGTCCAAGTCACCAGAGATTGATCTCCAGCAAGCATACAAAGTCTAAGGGAAGGGGTGTTGTGGGGAAGGCGCTCTGTCCATTCTGCCTTGGTCACTGGCAATGACTAAACACACACACACACACACACACTTTGTGGCCCTCTGTAAGTTACAAAGTGTTTCCATGTGCTTATTGCATTCAAATGCTCAATATTCTTATTCCCATTGCACCAATTAGCAAACTGTGGTGAAGTAATGATATTAAGCTAGTAAGTGGCTGAGTTGAGATTTAAATCTGGGAATCCAAACTCCAAATTTTGCACTCCCCCCCTCCTATCTGTTATTTTTGAACCATTATCGGAATCACTTCCTCCTCCCCCCTTTCTCTCTTTTTCTCTTCTGTCCTTGAGTCATATGTGTCTTTGGGGTCACAGAACTGACCTGCCATGTTTACCCTTCGAGCATCAAGATCACTGCAGCACAAGAGAATCTCCATCTTATCAAAGGAGTTTCCAAAAGAATCTTCTCTCATGATAATAATACTTCTGTGTGTTTGGAGAGGGCTTCCACATTTTTACAGCTCTTTCAGTTTCTCATCTGATGCCTACCATGTGAGGTAGGACAAGCTTATCTAAAGAGGTTAAATGATTTGCCCAATGGTAGAGTAAGAATTGAGACTGAAGGCTTAGTCTTATGTTCTCTCCACCTGACCACGAAATGGACTAGAGCTTCAGAAAATCTGAGAGTGGCGTCATGGTTAAAAGAAAGGCAACGGGCGCCTGGGTGGCTCAGTCACTTGAGCATCCTACTCTTGACTTCGGCTCGGGTCACAATCTCATGGTTCTTGGGATCGAGCTCCATGCTCTGCACAGAGTCTGCTTGGGATTCTCTTTCTCCCTCTCCCTCTGCTCCTCGCCCCTGCTTACTCACGTTCTCTCTCAAAATAAATAAATAAACATTAAAAATTTTTTTAAAAATTTTTTTTACATTTATTTATTTTTGAGAGACAGAGAGAGACAGAGCACAAGTGGGGGAGGGGCAGAGAGAGGGAGACACAGAATCCTTAGCAGGCTCCAGGCTCCGAGCTGATAGCACAGAGCCGGACGCGGGGCTCGAACTCACAAACCATGAGCTTGTGACCTGAGCCGAAGTCGGACGCTCAACCAACAGAGCCACCCAGGCGCCCCCGACGTTTTTTAAAAATTTAAAAGAAGGGCAAAATCGGCTCAGTCCAGCCCTGGTGAGAAGCCCCTGGCCACATGAGCCCTCAAAGCCCCAGCCTGCCGGCCCTCCTCCTATTCTACTCCACCTGGTTCACAGCAGCAGGAGGCCCAATTGCTGGCTATCTTCCCCCTTAAACGAGGGACAGATCCAGTCTAGTACGTATCACAGTAACTACTCACAAATGCAGCCACCGTTCACCGTGAGCCTTCTACGTGGCAAGCACTGTCGGCTGTTAGCACTGGTTATCTCCTTTAATCCTAACACAACCTTGTGAGGATAAAAGTCGGTGGGTTCCAGGCTCTTCATATCTTATCAGCGTGCCTTATCTTGGTGGGGTACCTGGACTTCTCGGCTGTGCCTGGGCCAGGCCGGTGAGCTATGGAAGCAGCAGGATCCACACTGCCTCTCAACACGGCACACCTGCTCCCTGGACCAGACAGCTGCAGCCCCCGTGCCTGCCAACAGCATGTGCAGAGGCCGTGCGTGGGCTGGGGGCCCTCCAGATGCCGGCAGGAGGGGCCGAGAACAGGCTTTGCCTGGTGCCCGGGGAGAACTGAGCATGGTTTTACTTTCAGATTATGGCTCCAACAGGATAGCTCCCCTGACTATAGTCAACAACTGAAATGTTATCTCTGATGCCAGTGAATCCAACTGCTTCCAAGAGCAGGGAGTCGGCTGGAGCCCCCAGCCCAGAGAGCCCAGCCCAGAATGCAGCCAGGAACATCTGCTCCCGGCATCTAGTCTAGAAGCCCTAGCCTGAAGCATCTGGCCCTGACTTTTCTGCTTGGAATGGCTGAACTTCTCCCACATCTTTCTCAGGCCACCTCGCCCAGCACATTCCGGAAATGACCAAGCACAGTGCCAGGGAAGGCATAGGGTTAAGCCCCAGGGTCAACTCACTGGAGCCAGGACACCCTTTGGTCACAAGGTGGAAGCCTTCCCTCAAAAACACTTCATCAGGACGTGCCAGTTCCCAGGGTCCTTCCTGGCCAGGCAGCTGCTAAGGAGGACAGTCACAAGAGGACCCAGCCCCTCTGTCCAGCCCCCAACCCTCGGGGGTCCCTCCCACCCCATTTACCAGCTCAGCTATCATTCCCCCTGGGTTTCACCTCCCTGGGGAAAAGCAGTGCAACTCTCCCACACTGCACTGTGGTCAGAAGGCTCGCAGTCAATTCCACAACTACTTTTTGAGTCCATACTATGTGCCAAGTTTCTATTAGAGCCGCTCTCTATGTCTATCTTTCTCCTACTCCCTGGACTGGCTCTTCTTTATTCAAAACCCCTCTTGGAACTTAACACGACGCTTGACACATAGCAGAGCTCACTACACATTTAACTGAATTGCAAGATAGACACCTCTTGACTGGGGGGTCCTTTCCAGTCCTGCCTCTGGCTGCCTCGCCTCTCAGCATTTCTAGCATCTTCTGGCCTGACCAACCCCTGCTTGCGTTTCCCCAAACATCTGACAGCCGCTAACATCTACAGAGAACTCCCCAAATGCGGGATTCTTTACTAAATACGTAATGTGCATTCTCTCATGGATTCCTCACAACAACCCCGATGAAGAGATAATACCGTTTTACAGATGAGGAAATCGAGGCCCAGAAAGGCTTAGTGCCAAGGGCGGTGCCAGAATGTAAACGCAGGTGATCTAAATGTAAAGGCCCATTTCCTAACCCCGAATTCCACCCCGCTGAATGCACCAGACCGCTTCCCATCCTGAACACGCCATGGGGACACATGCTGGCCCCTCTTGCTTCAAACAATCTCACCCCATCCCCACCCCACGCAGCAAACACTGATCTGTGTGTCAGGTATTATCCCGTATTCTCTAATTTTAGTCTAGCTATTACTATTTTCTTTTTTACAGTTGAGAAAACAGAGGCTCGGAGAGATTAACTCACCCAAGGTGACAAAGCTAGTGATCACCAACTCTATTTCTAGGGCTCGTGGCACGGCCCAGCATGGCCATTCTCCTGCATTTACACCTCTAACTCCAGGGCTGCCAGGACCAAGCCCGGAGCCTCAGTGACCTTTACAAGGATGGTCTCTTACAATAGAGCGATCCGAACGCTGCCACTGCGCTGTTCCGATCCTTCCCCAAGTGAGTGTGCATTCTAGAGGGACCCGGTCTGGAGGAGGCTGGAAGAAGTGGAGCACAGACAGGGCTTTAGAAATGTGTATTGCTCTTACTGAACTAGAGATGGAGTCCAGCATGAGCTGCTCGGGGGTAGTCACGCACGGGTTAGAAGTTCTGAGTCTGTGGTTGAGGAGGGGGATGGAGCTGTCCTGAAGACCTGGAAGCACCACAGGGCAAGGTCAAGATTCTCGAAGCTGGGACACTGCAGAGGAGGTGAAGCCTGGTTTGATGCAGGGTTTCTGAAGCTTCCAGGAAGGAATTTTTGTTAATGGGTAAACCAGGAAGGGCCTGGAATCCACTTGGAGAAGATGGGAGTGTGGGGGTGAAGGCAGGGCTTTGCTCAAGCAGATGGGAAGAGACGACGGTGCTGGGTAGAAACTAGGAAGGAGAAAATTCACTGCCTCAGGGTTAACGGTGAAAAATCACAATTGCAAACACCTACTTCGTGCTGGGCACTGTGTGAAGTAGTTAATTCATTAAGAGAGAACATTTCAAATTTAGAACCCAGGAGTAGACCGCACAGGCCCATGAGGACAACAGAGAAGTGTGGGCTCGTGGCTAAAGGTATGAATAAAAATAAAACCATTCCAAAGAATTGGTTATAAGATGTATCGACCTGTTTAAAATCAGAGACTGTGGGCCTGTAACTTGCCTACCTGTATGGGGGTTGTACTTGAGGCAGGCAAGAGCCAGATGGGAGCCCCTCTTTGCAACTCTAGTCAGTGGTATCGTGTTGGTAGTTTGAAGTGGGCCCTGGTGGGAGCATTTACACAGTGGAATTCAGCAAATGCTACGAACCAGGGCTCTGTATCGCCTCGCCCCCGATAAGCCAGCACACCAGCCTAGAACTGTGGTGTATTTATGAGGTGCTGCCTCGCCTGAGTTAATCAACCCATTCAACAAGCTCTAGTACACACTCTGTCCAAGCTGCTGACTCTAAGGTATGGGATGGGGCGCCAGGGATAGGTCGATGAATAAAACAGACATAGACCCTGCCCTCATGGAGTTAACCATCTAGTGGGGGAAACAGAAATACCGTTGATGAAATCAACTTAATTGTGAGCCATGCCACAGAGGAGAAATACGGGGTGTGTGTGTGTGGGGGGGGGTGGGTAGCAGTCAGCCACCCTCTCCACCTGCACAGCATCTCGATTCTCCAGCATTTTAAGTGCAGAAGCAAAGCACCCTGCCCCTGCCACTTCCTCACTGCTCAAGCCTGCAGCCTGGCATTTCCTATCAATAGCAGGTAACTTCTGCACTGGGTGAGCCCCTTCCCCAGTTCTTGGAGAGCTTTTCAGCCTTGTGGGAGAGAACCAGCACCTTAGCCTTAGCAGAGCTTTCTCAGCAAAGCCGACCTCCTCCCCACCTCGCACCTGGCCAGGCCTAGCTCTCTGCCACTCTGCTTGCTCCCCAGGACATCATGGTTTCCATGGGAACCCACTCACTTCAAAGGGGAGCGAAGGAGACTGGAGGGGAGGAGGGAGAGTGAAAGCTGGATTAACCCCACCCTCCTGGCCCTATCTCTGCACGCCTGGCCATCTAACCACCAGGTTCTGGACAGCACCTAACACTGTCCATCCGCATGGAGGGGTGGAGTGGGGCGGTCCAAGCTAAGTTTGAACGTCTTGGGTGTAAGTCCCAGGGCTGAGGTGGGGGACTAGGGAAGGGGAGAACTGAGCTAGGTCCAAACCTGCGGTGGTCCTCACTGTACAGGGCCTCCCCTCCTCAGACCCCCTCTCAGCACTGTTCTTGGGCCACAAACACAATTACCCACGATGTGCATCCAATCATGGGATCTGCTCGGATTAGACTGCAATCATTAATCTGAGCGGGAGCTCCTGGTTGCCTTGCTGATTAGCCCAGATGATGCTCTGGTATGATCCAATTAAAGACAGACTGCCTCCCCTCTCCCCCACTACACGCGCACGCGCACACACACACACACACACACACACGCACACACTTTCCACATCAGAAGGAACCAATACATTTCATTAACACGTCCTTATACACAAATAGAACCTCAGGGGCATTGGACGCTCCAAGGGCTCACAGGCACACCCCTCCTTTTTGTCACACTGTCCCCCTGCCACCCTGCAGGGGCCTGGTCAGAAAGGGGCTCCCTCCACCCTTCCTTCATCTGTGGTTTTGGGAGGGGCCACAGTGGGGTCTCCCAGAAGTCGGCGCTGGGCACTAATCTGAATTGAAAAGTCTTGTTACATTTATTGACATAAAATGCTGACTCCCTGATGTGCTTTGGAGCAGCCAGGCTGCCCCAAGGCAGGCAAATCTAATTAAAATTACCCGACCCTTCAGGAGGCTGAGCTCCCTCCCCGGTCATCCTGCAATGGCTGTAGAGAGAACAGCTGGTATTAATGGGAGAGGTGTGGTTGTGGGAGAAAACCCCGGGCCCCTGGGCAGGAGGGACTGCGGAGAAAAGCCGGGGGAAGGTGCTGGTGTCAGCTCTCTTGGTTGTCCTGAGATGCCGGGTGGCCATGTTTGTCTGGGCAATTGGTGGCAACCAACCTGGGATTCCTTCTTCACGGTCAGACAGCTGCAGAGACAATTTGGGCAAAGGCTGAGGGCTGCTGAGGGTTCAGCCCGGTGGGAGAAGGTAAAGCTCAGGTGTGAAGGTGAGCAGGAAGAAGCGTTGGTTGGAGGACCGTCTGGGCTTTTATGTTTCAAGTGACATCATGATGAACAGCTCCCACGGGAGAGGTGACCCACATCTCCTGCAGGTTGGCCTGGGTGGGAAATGAGCCTGAGATCTTGGGAAGGGCCACAGCACCAGGTGCTTACATGAGCTGTCTCAACAATCTTACTGAACCTACTGGTTAGCTTCTGTCATGAAACTCAAGCTCACGGAGATTAGTACACAAAAGGAGCTGGGACTCAAGCCTGGGTGTCCAGAAACTTTCTGTTGTATCACGAACCAGGGGTCTTTCTAGACTATGATCTGTGCTCACCACAGGTCCCCTGTCTGTGAAGGTGCCCAGGATGATGCACACAGATCACGTGGTGTGAGTGGGACCAAGAGTCTGCGTCTCTCAAGAACTCCCAGGGGATACAGTGCTGTTAGCCCCTGGGCCATACTATGGGTAGCAATGATCTACATGGAGTATGATGGCTCTAACCCCCAAGCCATCAGACCATCAGGTGGTTTTCAGACGCCATGGTACTCTCCCTTCTCATGTTCACCCCAAAAGCACAAGCCCACCTCGAAGTTTAATTTCCAGGTGGTTGTGAAGCCTCATCTCCCCACACCCAGATGCTCTGGCCACTGGCCATTCTGGGAGCACAGAGGTTCTGCTCTGTCTGGAAGGCTCTACTCCAGCCCATTTCTCCTGGTGGACTCTCTCACCAGCCTTTAAGATCAAGCTCAAATATTGTCTCCTCGGTAAAGCCTTCTCTGTTAAAGCTCTGACCACACTGTGTTGGTTTCTCATCTGCCTATCTATCTGTTCCCGGAGAGATGGGGAACAGAGATGCGTTTGCTTTGATAGTTTACCCTCTTTCGCTGGGAGTCCAGCTCAGCGCCTCCACATATTAATAGTAAGGGTTCAATACAAGAGTGTGAAGGAAGGAGAGACAGGAGGACAGGAGTGTCCAGTCTCTCTAACAGGTACCATGACCAGATGTGGGAGTTCTTTGGGGTCCAAAGCAGAGTTCTTTCCCGGCAGGCAGCAGGGCCTGGCCAGTGCACTGGGCAGAGCGGGGCACAGGCATGGTGATTTATTCTTCCAGCAAGGCTGGGAAAGACCCTCGTGGCGGGACCTATGGATCAGGGCTCACTGCTCTGGACTCCGTGTTGGCATTAGAGGCACTCGGCTCATCTGAGTAACTAAAAATAATGCCAGTGGTAATGATAATAACAGCAATAATTACCACCATTACCATAAAAGCATTGTCACCGTGGGGAGGAGTGAGGAAGGAATCAATCTTCTTCCCATTCATCTTGGCTGGATTGTTCCCCATGTGACGATACCGGCACCTGCTGCAGTGTGTGTCCAGACACAGGTAAGACGCGTTTGCTGGTACACGTGAATGTATGTGCTCACACAAGTGAGCATGCGCTAGGGTGTCACCTCCATATTGAGTGCTGACTCGGGCGTCTTTTCTAGCCTTGTGGGCGCCCCACAGAAAGACAATGACTAACATCCCTGCCAGGGTGGCTCTCAGAGGACTGCATCTTCTCAACCACATGGACAAACCAGACAGGCCCTGGGCCCCTCCCAGCCTCCGCAACATTCAGGGCCTGGCCCTGCTCTCAGCTGCCGGCTCTCAGCACACTCCCCCTCTGGAAGGAGGGTGCCAGAACATACGCAGCCACACACCACGCCTCTTGCTACGAAACAAAGACAATCATGGATCAAAAAAGGACCTGCTGCATTAGATCTACCTGGAATGCTTTTTAAAAATTCATATTCCTCTTCCTATAGCTTGACCTACTGATTCAGCATTTCTGAGCATGGAGCCCAGAAATACGGGTTTTAATAAGCTCTCCCAGTGATTTTCAGGCATATTAAAGTTTGTGTAATGCCAAGTCCTAGACGGGACCAGCAGATGTCCCCTGGGCTTGCTGGAGTGAAGGCACAATGGCGGACACGCAAGGAGAGCCTCTCAAGGTGGCAGTTTGCTGAGCGGAGGGTTTCTGATGCTCAAGAGGGCTCAATCCCCAGCTGGGATGAGAAAAGGATCCTCCAGGAAGATGCTGCCCGGGCCCTCTTGGCCCTCACCAGACAATCCCAGGAAGCTAGCGTCAATCCACATGGGCCAGCTGAGGGATGTCCAGATGGATTTGAGAGAGAAGACAGTGAGAGCAGCTGTTGGGCATTGTCTTTATGCACCCACCCACTGGCCTGCATTCTCTTCTCCCAGGGCTGAGCTGGGCCGGAGGCTGACTGGGGCGGGGGCTTTCAACACAGCTGAAGTGTCTCCTACCTGTACACAGCTCGCTTGTCAGCTTCCAGCTGGGCCTGGGGGTCAATGGGGGCACTGGGCACAGGCGTACTGGCAGCAGCTGAGGGTGCGGAGATGTGGACAGCCTGGGTCTTAGAGGGTGCCTGAGCAGTTGCTGTCATCTGCAGAGAGAAAAAAGGGAAGGGGACAGGTTAGTATGGCCAGGACAGCCGGTTCCCCAGCTGGAATTGGGAGGCCCGCCCTGGCCTGTGGCGTGTGTGTGAACAAGAGAAGGTGGGCAAGGGAACGGTGGGTGTGCAACCAGCATCCATTTGTTTGCGTGCCACAGTGAGAAGGAAGCATTCCCTAGGTGAGAACATTTTAGAGAATAATTTAGGAGCCTACAAAACCAGGTGGTGCACCGGCACTCTTTAGAAGAGACGACTGATTCTCCTTAATGCAAATTAGGGTGGTGACCTCTGCCAAGAAGCAGAAAAAGCCAAAATGATGAACCCTTTAAATTGTGCTTATGAGTCATTTGGGCTGGACTGGGCAGTAGTAAGTTGATTTCATGACTTTGAAGAGCAGGAAAAAAAAAAATAGCTGAATCAGTTCTCATTTGGGTGGAAGTTTACTCCGTTTAACCCAAGACAGGAGTAACTGTTTTAATGGCTTTGATTGATCATTGAATGGGTCCCCAAATTTGGTCTACCTGGGTGTTTGGAGATAAGCAGGTTTTAGTGGACACTGGACAGATTTTTGTTCTCAGCCGTAACAAATATTTAGGGCCGTGATTTTCGTCCTATGTAATGTTTTTGAAGGTATCCCCAGGCCCCAAATTTTGTGCCAATCAGAGCGACTCCTTTTAATGTTATATGTTGGGCTTTCTATATAAAATTTTAAGAAACTATGAGATGGCTTACATTTTTTTGATAACCACCCTTACAGAGTTTAATGCTTTTATAATATATTCTCTCTAGTAAAATGGATCCCTAAAATGTCATGAATGGTGACATGCCTCAACTATTCTTTTCTGCCAGCCTGTCCATAGCACCAGTGTTGTTGGGCCTGATACACTTGTCTGACTTCCCCACTGAAGCCTTGTTTACACCTTCATCCATAGCATCCAATTGACACAGAGTATGTGCTTAGCCTTTGTTGAGAAAATGAATGAATGAATGAATGAATGAATGACTACATCTTAAAAGAATCAGATGTTTTATAGCTGGAATACTCATCATATGATCTAGGTCCCTGCTTTTTGGAAGAAAAAGTATAGTTCTCCTGTCAACACAGGCACATCGTTGCTAATGCTGTTGCTATCCCCAAGACATTTGCTTTTGCTGTCTCATTTTCTCAAGATCTCTGCTTGGATGTCACGTCTTCAGAGTGAAATAGAGCCCCTCTGTCCCTCCTATGCCCATACTCTGCTTCATTCCATAGGCCTTTCTATGATCAGATACTATATATCTACTTGCTTAGTGATTTTCTCTTCCACTCCCAACTAACTTAAGCTCAAAGAGGGCTTGATTAGCAGTTGTACTTCTAGGGCCCAGCATAGCCTGGCACTGGTAGATACTCAATAAATATTTGTTGAATCAATGAATTAATGAATGACAGGTGGTGAATGAGATCTTTCATGTCTTAAAAGACACATATCTGCTTTATTGTACTGGCTCCCCATCATTTTTTGTTAGGAAGAAACACCCTTCTCATTGTTGGCTGAACTGGGGGGACTCACCCAAACTCAGCATCAGAGGCTAGACATAGCATCCTGATACCTTTAAGCCAGCAGACAATGGCTTGAATCCTGCTGTCTCCCATTATTAGCCTTTGACCTTGGGCAAATCCGTTGTTTTTCCTGAACTCTTATTTTCTCATCAGTAAGCCATTTGATGTCATTTTAGGATCCATAAGTATTTTTTTTTTAAGTTCACATAGCATTATTAGGAGTGTTTTTTTTTTAATGTTTATTTATTTTTGAGAGAGAGACAAACAGAGCATGAATCAGGGAGGGGCAGAGAGAGAGAGGGAGACACAGAATCCGAAGCAGGCTCCAGGCTCTGTGCTGACAGCTCAGACGTGGGCTTGAACCCACGAACCGCAGGATCATGACCTGAGCCAAAGTCAGATGCTTAACTGACTGAGCCACCCAGGCGCCCCTAGGATCCATAAGTATTAAAGAGGTGCTATAAGGATGAAAGTAGAAACAAATGTTCCAGTTTTCAAAATAGAGAAAGAAGGTGGAATCAGAAAAACTAAATACTGCTAATCTTCGCTTTGATCTGGGCCAGTTTCTTTCATCCACTAATGTAAGCAGTCATTTCTTCAAATATTTCCTGAGTTGTTGGCAACGTCCTTGGCACCGTGCTAGGTAGGCACTGAGGTCCTGAGGATGAGTGCCTGTTCTCATGGAACTCAGTTTCTGGATTTAACATAATGACTATGCTGGCAGGTAAGGAAAACATACAGACATGTCAATGACCTCAACAAGGCACCTCCCATGACACCATGACACCCTTGAGGAAGACACTGAGAGCTGTGACCGGTGGACAACTGTGTGGATTAGTAAGCTATACCCAGAGGATGACATTTAAAGGATAGATGTCTGCTTGAGGAAGGCTTCTAGGATAGTGCCACCTGCTTTCTCCTTAGCCCTCTTTTTCAATATTTTTATTGGTGATTTAGAGGGTGTCTGAAGAAATGCTCAGCAAATTTATAGGTGACATGAGACTGAGATCCAAAAGATCTTTACAGATTTTGGCCACAGGCTAAGTCTAATGAGATTAATTTGCATCTACTAAGTTGGAATGTAACACTTTTAACACTTGAGCCAAAAAAAAAAAAAAAAAAATCAATAATATAAGTGCAGAACAGGAGAGACACGGTTTAACAGCAGTGTTTGAGTTGACAGAAGGCTCATACATCCAAAGTGTAATGTGTCTGTCAAAAAAAACCAAGACAAGCAACCTAACCTGACGCTATCTGAGGATGCATTAACAGAAGCATGACTCACATAAAGCCTCTAGTCTCATTCGTCTCTGCTGAAACCAGTGGAGGAGAATGCACTCAGAGGATAGATCAGGCTGGTGGAGGCATTCTGCACTGTGTCGTGGGAGGAATATTTGAATCTGAGATATGTAAGGAAGATTTGAGGGACAGGGGAGATGAGACACGAGAGCACCCTTTGAATATCGGCACAAGGGATTCGATTACATCAGCTTTGCTCTGCGTGCTCCCAAAGGGTCAAACGACAAAACAATGCACTCAATCTGTATCACACAGAGACAGATTTGGGCTCAACCCAAGTAATACGTTTCCGAGCCCCTGAGCATTTTGAGGCCGGAATGGGCTGCATCCAGGAGGCGTGAGTTTCCACTGCCGCAGCCAGTGGCCAAGTGGAGACTGATCAGCTGGTCCCCTGTGGAGGGGACTGGAGGCTCCAGCTGGGTGGCCTCTGAAGTCCCCACCCTGACAGGCTCAGACACATCGGGGAACTCTACCAATCACCACCGGCTGCATGGGGCTGACGAGAGGCTCAGACGAGATGGTGTACAGAATGTGGGAGTGCTTGGGAAACTCTGAAGGGCTCCCAAGATGGCGGGGTGGTTGTTGTCATTAAACACCCGATTTCCAAAATGAGCTTCTTTTCTAAAGCAAGGCACAGCTATGTCCACGGAGCTTGTTTAGGGGTGAAGTGTAGGGACGGCTGGTATGGCTCTGCCTTGCCCACTAAGGGTGCATTTCCTCGTGTCCTTGAAGGAATCCACAGAGGACCTCCATGAAGATGAGCTAAGAGAGAGAGAGGGATGAGGGGAGATACTCCTTTTCTTCTCACCTCCCCTTTCTAGGCAAGACTGCTGGGTTACGGAGGGAAGCAGAGAATGAGAATAAATCAAAGGCAGTCACTTGCTGGCATCCCAGGAGGCCCCAGTTGAAAGGCAGTTCCTGGGGCTCAGGGAGGGTTGCGGGGTGGGGGCAGAAGAGAACAGATCTACTCTGAGCGGGACAATAATTCAGATTTATTTAGCTCCTGGGGGCCAAGTCAGCAAACTGCATTTCTCCAGGTTTGGAGAATGAGTGTTTACCTCCAAATAGATCCCCTTTTCTATCCAGAGACTTCCATTTCCCAAGAACTGGAGCTCCAAAGGAGCAGCCCCCCAGCAGCTGCCTCAGGGCCTGGAGGAGGGGGTGCCACTGTGGAGGTTCTGGGAGGTTCCTGGGTAGCACGCCCAGAGCAGGAGCAGGGGAGAGGCTGGAGGGACCAGGGGTAGGGCAGGGTCATTAAGTGACATGACATGCTGGAGCTCCCTGGTTCTGGCTGGTGAAAGCCAACTGTTAAATCTTCTGGACTTTTGCAAGCTGGTTGATATCACATCGGTGGCTCGAAAGTGGCCTGGTTGAGCATTTACACCATGGAAATTGGCAAATGCTACAAGTCAGGACCCCTCCCTGAACTGGCTGTCAGCTATTTACTAGGACACTTAGTGTCAGGCATTCTCTCCAAGTAACTTTGTCCGGTTCTCCTCTGTCTGGCATGTAAAAAAACTAGTGATACACACTCCACGTGGCCACTTGGCATGTTTACAGCTGGTTCCAGGACCGGCCACTCCAGACTCTGAACCTTTCTACAAGGAGGCTTCAGAGAACTCTGGAACTTCTGCCTTGGTGGCAAACAGGGTGTGGGTATGGCATTGCCCAGACACAAGGACAGTCCCTTTTCGACAAGGAGAACTGAGCACAGAGAAGGAGAGGCAAAGTTGAACAATATCTTGAGAGTTTTCTTGAAGATCAGAAAGGTCTCAGTGAATAGAAGGAGCAGGGAATCTGAGAGCCTGGGTTTGAAGCTCCTCTGTCAACGATTAGCTACATGTTGGGGGGCAAGTTTCCTGACCTCTTTGACTCTTGGTTTTCCTATATGTAAAAAGCAAGGGAGGGACGCCGGGGTGGCTCCCTCAGTCAAGGGCCTGACTCTTGGTTTCAGCTCACATCATGATCTCACAGTTTCGTGAGTTCAAGCCCACTCTGCACTCACAGTGTGGAGCCTGCTTGGAATTCTCTCTCTCCCTCTCTCTGCCCCTCCTTCACTTGCACTGTCTCTGTCTCTCTCAAAATAAAGAAATAAGCTTTAGAAAAATGTTTTTTAAAAAAGGGATAATACCACACAGGCTGTGAGGAGTAATCAAGAGAACAGGGCAATGACTAATGGCCAGGAAAGGGGGGCAGCAAGAGATGGGGTGCTGTGAGAGCCCACACAGGGTTCTAGGGTTCACCTTAGAGTCCTTTTCTTGGGGCAAACACCCTGAGGCCACCACTCCATGCTCTTTCCTTCCATAAAAGCTATAACCACTGGACCTCTCTCCATCATTCAGCCAGAACTGGCCCTGCCTTAAGCTTGGAGCGGAAGGGCCCAGATTCTTGGTCTGAAACACCTTGAGATGAAAGTTCACGAGCCCCGCCCCCATCCGAAAATGGACTGGGATGAGTTGACATTTGCAAACTGCGTATATGGGAAGGCAAAATGTGCAGGCAAACCTGTCAGCTTCTCTGACCATCTAGTCTGACCATGAAAATGAGTAGGAGATGCTCCATGGTGTGATTTGAGAGGTGCTGACGACTTGAGAAGCTCCTCTCCCCTACCTGCTCCCGTTGCCCTCATGGACACTGGAACGCCCATCCATGCTTTCATTTCTGCTAAGCACCACCCTTTCCCAACTGTAGGAGGAGAGTGGCACTTATGTTCTAATGAGCTAATAAAATACCTCTATAGGCTTTCATGTCCAACCGTCATCCTGTGCAATAAGTTAGTGTCATTCTCATTTTCCATGAGAAAATTGAAGCCCACAGAGGTGAAGAAATTGCTAGAAATCACAGTTTACACGAACTGTTAGGGCAAGAACTAAGAGTTTTTTTTCTTTGAAGAGGAGAATGGGCAGACCCCCCTGCTTCCCTATCAAGTGACAAACGGGACAGAAAGGAAGGGAGCCAAAAATGGGCTGAAGTGTCACCTCTCAGCCATGCTGGTGGGTCTCCCATGCAGCTACTTGTCCCCATTGCAGTCCAGCTTCTCCACAACACCCAAGAGGCCTCCCATACACAAGTCATTCCCCAAACACTAGTCATGGGTCATCCCAGAAACAGTCCTTCTGTGTGGAGCCCAAGCAGGAAGGTATGGGTGGTTCATGAATTGAAGGTGGCTCAGTGCTATTGAGTTCACGTTCCTGGGAGGCTGCAGAGGAAGGACCTGTGACATAGGTCACAGTGACCTAGAGATGGAGAAGCCTGATCCCACGGGCTACAAGCCTTCCATCACTGCCAGCTGCCAGCTTCCATTCAGGGCTTCTCTCTTTTGCTCCTGGGAGGTGGGGAGGGGGACTCAGGACGAGAGACGACACCGGAGTCCTTCCAGCACCCCACAGGAGACACTGGCATCAAGCAGCACTGAATCCCACCTTTGCCACCCACCACTGGCCAACCTTGCACACGTAACTTTACCTTTCAGGGCCTCAGTTTCCTCATCTGTGAACCGGTGGTGACGCTTCCTACCTCCCACCAGTCACCACTGTCATGAGGTTTGCTGCCTCCTTCAGTGGACGCTAGCTGAGCCCTGGCGACAGTCAGGCCCATCTGCCCTGTGTTCCCAAGGCCCCGAGCACACGATTTAGTCGCCTGTGCTTATTTGCCTCTGTCATCAACTAGACAGTAGGACCCTGCAGGGCATGGGCTATGTCTTCTTAGTTTACAATTGTAGCCTCAGTGTTTGACAGTGAGAGTATCCAAAATATCTATTGAATGCAGGCATGACTGGTGTGGAGTAGATAGGCTTCTCATCAAATTATACCTTTTTAGCTGCAGGTTTACTTTCTTGACACTGAATGCCTCAGGCCACAAAAGAGAAGTCACAGTTCGTGCCTGCATATTGTTTGGGAGCAGCAGGCATCCCACCCAGGTCTGGAGATCATGGGACATGGTGTGATGTACTGGCATGAGCATTCACTTTGGACTTGACTCTCTGCCTGTGTGACTTGGGCGAGTTACTCAACCTTTCTGTTCCAGGGCCCTCATCTATAAAATGAGAGTAATAAAGGTGCAGTGTTGTTGGAATTAAATGAGATAATGTGTGCAAAGCAGCTGGCACTTAATAGCGTATGGTAGTTATCATTAATATAATCCACAATCTGCAGCCCACCCTCAGTGTTGGCCTCTGTTGCTTCTGTACCACGGGCTACCTGGAGGGGGAGGGGGTCCTGACCCTGTAGAAGGAACCTGCTCTCTTGTAAGCACCCGGGGGAGTGGGGCAGGCTTGGGTTCAGGCGCAGGGAGAGGGGGCCATGGTGTTGTGGAAGGAGACATCACTCTTCATCAGCTATGTCACCTTGGGTGACTGACTCAGTTTCTCTGAGCCTCGGTTTCTCCATCAGGGACAAATGGAGCTAATAATCTCATTTCCCAGGGCTACAGGGAAGCCATACGTGAGGGTGAAATGCACATGGTGGATACTCAGTAAACCTTGGTTTCCAAGCATGTTTATGATTCCTTTTTGCTAGTCTTCTCTCTGAATCCAAACTCCACTCCCTGCCCATATCCTGCCCCGGACACCTCAGCACCCACGCTTCCCGTGTCACCCTACATATGCCCTTTCCCCCCACGTGCTCTTTGTGTCTCCGACACCCAGGAATCTCTCACAGAGTCCTTTGTTCCAACCCTGGACAACCTAGGCCTGCACCTTCTCAGCGTGACTCAGCAGGAACACCCCTCCAAAGAGGAAAGCCCCTCTTCTGAGCCTTCCACCTGACCCGGGCAAGGTGGGAGCTGCCCATTCCCAGTACCTGCCCCACCAGGCCACAGAAGCACTGTGCTGTGGTGAGCCGGGGGGGGGGGGGGGGGGGGGGGGGGGGGGGGGGGGGGGGCTGCACGCGCCTGGCCCACTAGGGGCCGCTGGGGTGCCAGCAGGGCTGGGCTGGGCTGGGCTTGCCCGGGAGCTGGCATTCTCTGCAGTGCCCGGGCAAGCTGGCAGGGCAGGATCTGGTTCCCTCACAACCAGGAGAGAGTCCAAGGACCTGGGAGGAGGTCAGGGCTTGAAGCTATTTGGTAAACATCGGATTTGGCCCCAATAGGTGGGAAGCAGCAGGGGGCAAGGCCAAAAAATGATGTTTTTGTGGGAAGGGCACAGCCCACAGGGTACTCCAGGCCCGGGCATGCTCGATGACCCTGGTCTTGTCTCCAGTACAGCCCCCTTTCCTTACGCTGCACCCTGATCAGACCCTACCATGTAGGGTTGCCTGAACATGCCCGATGATTTACATCCTCATGCCTTTGCTCTCCCAGCTGCCTCAGCAGGAAATGTCCACGTTTCCCTGGCCTCCCTCCCTCCCTCCCAACTATATGTAAACCTACCCCTCTTTCAGGACTCAGCTGGAGCATTAAGTCTCCCCAGAAGCCTTTCCAATACTCCACAGCCCCCGGACCTAGGTAGCCTGGACACTCGGCTCATCTGTGTATGCTTTGAACCTTAACGCCTGTAACACTTGGGGGCCCTTAATGGTCTGTCTTCCTGAGTGGACTGGTTTCCTAGCTCCCATTACCATGACTGGCTCCCAGTAGGCTCCCAGTGTGTTTGTTAAACGACTGAATGACAGACTGAGCGAGAGAATGAGTGCGAGGGAGGTGTTAAAAGGTTCAGGGTTGGCAAGGGCTCCTCTAACCGTCCCCTGACCCAGTCAGAACTGGGGGAGGGGGGGAGAAGGGGGGGGGGGACGATCTGAAAGCAGACCCAGGCCAGACCAATTTAACTTGAAGGGGCTCCTGGAACAGCAGGCCTAGGTCACCTACATTCTGATCCCAGGGCCGACTGAATAGAACAAACCACAGAAAAATTGCCTCTGTGGTGCAAAATGAGGGGTCTTAGTTAATTCATTAGTTTTAAAAGGGTTTGTAGGTAGTGGTTTATAAAACGAGTCTTGTAAAATGTTCACTGGCCCTGTCTGCACTTCTGGGGTGTTACTGACATGTGGCTAATAGGAGGAAGGCTGTGAACTTAAATCTGAAAGGGCACTTGGGCACTTTCCTGGCAACTGTCTGCTCCCCACCCTTCCCATCCATCTCTGGAGAACCCTCACCTATATGACAGTCCCAAACCAGTGATTTCCAGTATAGTTAGTGGGTATATCAGAATCTCAGTGTGTGTGTGCCTCTGTGTGCTAGGTATGTGCCTGTGTGTGTATGTGTGTGTGTGTGTGTGTGTGTGTGCATTTGTGTGCAAGGGGGTGTGTTTACAGCTAGAAACAAATATTTGATATTCCTATCATATTCCTAATAAAAAGGAATTAAAGTTCAATGCAATCTTGGCTACTGAAGATGTACAGAAGAGAATGAGTGAAAAATCAATGTCAGGGTCATGGAGGAAGAGAGGCCGGGAAAGAGCACTCTGCTTTTCATGCCCACACTTTCAACAATCCTGTGAGGCAGGGAGGGCACAGTTATTCCCATTTTACCGATGCCGAAACCAAGGGCCAAAATGGACTATAAGCTCCATTAGGGCAGGAACTAGTCATTTCGTATCTCCAGTATTTAGCACAAGTTCTGCAAGATCACAGGAAGCTCTCAGTATTTATTGAATGGATGTGTGCATGAAAGAAATCTTACTGAAATGACTGGCCTAAATGTGTGTAATTCACCAGCAGTGCAGCTGGGCCAAGGCCTAGGATTCCTGAATTTCTGCCACGTGGAGTCATCCCACTTCTCCAGACCACAAACTCCAGGGACAGTAAGCACCCCTGGGGCCTTGCTCACCCATCCCCCTCTCTCTAGGCAATGTAGACACCCCAGCTCCTAGAAAATCACACAGGAAAGGGAGGCAAAGTAAGTTCAAGTGCTCCTCAGGTCCGCTGCGGACTTTGATCACCTGTTCCCTGATTTATTTTAAGCTTTGTGTACTTGGGCCATTAACTATTTTTGTAGCTGTCTGGGGCACTCATCTCCTGCTTGGAGGTGAGAGGATAGACAATCAAATCTCTGTGCTTTTGGTAAATGTCAGAATCGAGGTATAAGTTCATCAAATAAAAAACCTACACAAGACCAGTGGAGCATTTCTTCACAAGCTTAGAAGTCCTATTGCATGCTTACCATCTCCTAAGTCGGGGACACAAAGGCCCGCCTGGTCAGACCTGTAGGCTGCTTTGCCTTTTCCACAATGAGGAATGAAGGTCTTGAGTGAGTTGGAGTTTGGGGACATGTCCGGTTTAAAAACATGGGTGGCCCAAGCAGGCCAGGGAGAGAGGTCACTGTGCACAAAGAGAAGAAAGACCCAGTAAAAAATAAAAAAGAAAGAGAAGAGTCCATTTTGATGAGTCAAAGCAAGGGAAGGCAGGTCACCCATATGGTCCCTGGGGTGTTGCCCCCAGGGGCAGAGGGAGCCGTCAATCACAACCACAGAAAAGGCTTAGGGGGACTTTCAAAGCTGCTGAATTAACTCTATTGCTGCAAAGTGAATGTGTTTCACAGGCAGCTGAGCAGAGGGCCCTGCAAGGCAGGGGGCTCCAGCCCTTAAAGAGATGAGAGGAATGGAAAGTGTGAAAACATCTGAACTCGCGCTGCCCGTCACAGCTGCATGGCCTGGATGGGGGCCATTCACAGCCAGGGGCCCCAGCCACCCCCTCTGCCTCCAGCTAATGAAACCAGCATGGGGATCCTAATGACTGATCAAAGCCCATCCAGCTTCCCCAGGATGTCAGCAACCCTAGCTCTGCCCGGAGTAGGAACAGTAGGAACGGTGCTCTGAGAGGGAGGGAAAGAAGGTACCTGGGGGGGTTGGGTGGGGGGGGCAAGAGAGGCGGGTCTTGCCTGGCCTGGCCTTAGCCTTCCTCTTGAAGGAAAGGTGAGACAGCATCTTTCTGACCCCAGATCTCCACGCACAGTCTTCTGGGGCCTGAGCACCAGTCTCCTCACTCCGGGGACGGCAGGAGGATGGAAGGGGATGGAGGAACGCAGCTTATGCCAAAGGGTCCCAAGCACATGCTTGACTTCCTTCTGAAATGAGCTTCCCATACTGGTCCTGATCGAAGAGTTCTGACTTGGCCTGCCTTGCCTCCCTCTGGTCACTAATCCCGGGTGAATGGCCAAAACATTTTTAATATCACCCATCATCAAGTCATGCTACCTACATACCAGTTTGTTCCTAAAGTGCTAACTAAGTGCCCACATCCACAGGGGGCTGTGCCTAGTGGGACAGACTGGGACCTGCCAGGATGTCTGCTTTCTGGTCAAATGCTCATGTAGCCCGACACGCCGGGGACATGCAGACAGAGGAATACTAAACATTGAATACATACACAAATAGACCAGATAAAATATTTGTCTTGCCTATAAGCCAAGGGCAAAGATATTTGTGGAACGGTAGGTATGTGTCTGTGTTTGAGGAAGAGTGGGGGGAGGTTGCTGATAGCAGGGGTTGGTGTGTGTGGGTAAGGTGAGGGAGGGAAGCTACTCCTTTCATGGTTAAATCCGAATGGTTTCCTGAATTTGCCGATGGAACTGCAGAAGGGAGAATTTTGCTTGGTGTGGACATTGCGTGTGGAGTGTTACAGGAAGTAGAAGAACTTGAATGATGTTCAGAGGTGAAGACAGAATACGTGAATGAAGGGTATATGCCCAGAAGGAATGAGAAGGTGATTGTGTTACCTTGAAGATTCGGGGGTTGGGAGGGGGTGGGGGAGACTTGCTGGGAGGGGAGAAGAGTAGAGAACACAACTTTTAGAGTTCCATTAAGATTGGGGTGTGGGGTGGCAGTGGGTTGGGGCAGCGGGAGGAGGGGGTTGGGAAAGTCCAGGTGACAGATGGCCAGGCTGGCTGTTGCAGAGATGCAGAAGAGGGAAAAAGAGTGATGTAGGAATTAACAGCATGTGCCGAACAGGGGGACCACACACCTAGCTCATAGCCACGTCTCCCTGGAGACAATGTTTTCATTAAACAATCACTGTAGAAATCTACAGTCCCCAGTGACTTGCCCCTACCTCTCAGGGCATAAAGTGAGGATCAAGGACTCAGTGACATGATGCTGGAATCGAAGTACTGTAGCTAGACAATAGAGGGCGCTGCGGCTCTAACAGAGTTAAGCAGAAGCCACCAGAAGGAGGAAGCAGGCCACAGGAAGGGTTTCAGTGGGTTGTTGGTTTTGCATCTTTCAAACTTATGGTCTGCGTTTAGTGCACAATAAACACAGAGTGACATCCTTACAAGTAATCACAGTTTCCCCAGGATGGACTGAGACGGAACTACGGGGCCAGAAGCTGCTTGGCCATCATACCACTTGGCTTGTGCCCAGATAGCATGGGGCCATAACCATTAATGGTTCTCTCCTGAAATGGGAAGAAAAAAAAAACCTCCCTCATTTTTAATAACTTTATTCCCCAAACTTCAAAAATGAAATTGCCAAGTTAAGAACTTGCCTTGAAAAAAAAATTCTAATTTATTATAAAGAAGGTCCGGGGCTTGGGAATTTTTTAATGCAGATTCCTAATTTTCCAAAGTGAGATTCTCCTGTGCATTTGAATAGATTATGCTCAGTATTGCTAGCCCTTAGCACAACGGGAACATTATTAAAACGATTGCGTGGGTCTCAGAGGAAGGGCTCTGCTTCTCGCTTCCTTTTTCATTTTGGGGACTTCGTATCAGAGACTGTCCATTTTTGCCTGTAGAAGAAACTGGGTTTCCAAGGAGGTGATAGAGAGATGTGCTCATCTGTCCAGGCCTTGAGGAAACAAGTCATACCAGGTCCAGAAGTAATGGGATGAGACCTAAAGGAATAGGAGGAAGTGGAGAGTCCCTTTCCAGAGAGCCCAATTTTGGAAGTGACTCCCCTGTGTGCCTGACCCATGTTCCTATTAGGCCTGTCTTTCCTGAGGACACTGAGTGTCAAAGAACAGTTGGTTCTCTAGGATAATGAGCTTTAGGAGGGCAGTGGAGCGGGGCGTCCCCTGAGGAGCTGGGCTCAGCCTCTTGACAGCACAAAGGGAAGACAGTAGGAGGATCAGAGCAAGTTCCCCAGCAGAAGACTCACACTGAAGACATTCCTATGTGGGAGTCACTTCCAGAAGCCCCCAGAGAGTGTGGAGAAGGGACCCCACCCCCACCCCTGCCTCCCAAAGCCAACTGACATGAAAGTCTAGCTCTCTCTGGAGAGAAGTGCCTTTCCCCGTGAGTCAGAGGTCTTTGTCCTGGGGGTCTCATTCACCTCCTCCATCCCATCCATTCCATCTCTGCCCTGACTACTCCCACTCCCCAGTGGACTAGCTAAGGCCATAAGGACCCCAGACTTCGGCTTGGTCACTTTACCATGGACACTGACACTTCTTGTCAGACACTTCTTTCCTGGACCTTGCTTGGGATTACAAATAGATGTGTGGCTTCCTCAGGGCAACGTATTCCTTTGCTATAACTATATATTCAATGGCGAAGTTCTGGTGGCTCCTCAGAGAGGAGAGCCTTGGGACAGTCCGCACACAGGGCTTCTACTCTGAGGCTCTAGACGGGGAGCTGAAGCCTCTGTTCCTCCCTCAAAAGGCTGCTCAATGGTGGCTTCCGGGGGGCCGAGTGCCTAGGAGCTGCAGCCCCACATCTATCACCTCCCCCAGCAGCTGGGATGTATTAGTTCTCGACTGTGTGCTGAGAGTTAAATCAGGCTCCTGTTCTTAACTACACCTGGATCAGCATGCTTAGACAACATGGGTCCTGCTGCTGCTCTCTGGCTAATCCGCACCAAACCCAAACTTCTCCTAGCTGCCCCTGCAGGCGTGGGGTGGGCGGGAGGGAGGCAGCAGCCACAAGCTATGCCAGTTCAATGCTCTCTGAGCTCTTGGCCCTGCGTCGTCTGTCCCTGAGCCTTGTGTACGCAGTCCTCTGCACCCACCACTGGCTAAATACAGGAAGGGGCCCGTGTCCACTCCCCATTTCTACTGTGGAGCTAGGAGAGCAGTATCCAACGACAAAAGAAACAGAGCCAAAGTTCCTGCCCCTTTATCAGTGCCCCAAGGATCCCCAACACTGCCTGAGCAGACGAGAGGATGCGGTCTGTGTCCACTGAGGGAGAATGAGGCTCGTCCCCCGTTATGACCCCTAGGTGCCTGGGTCCTTACAGCCCAGGCCTCCTGTACTTCATTCTGACTATGGAGGGGAAGGCTGGACATAGTGTCACACACCTGGAAGTTTTCAAATAGAGGACCATGTAAATGCCAAGTCCGAGCCTACGGTCATTCGTGGAAAGCTAATGACATGGGCAGAGGGTTTGCTGCATATAAGGCTAGGCTGGGGAGAGCCCAGGAAGGAGCATGGCGTTGACATGTTAGAACAGGGATGGGGACAATAGGACGTGTGCTCAAAGGTCAGGGAACGACGAGTGCTTTTGGATTTTCAAGGGGGAGAGGAGTCAGTGGCGGTCCACACGCTGGATATTCTGTAATGTGGTGATTTCCTGGGGCAAGAGGGGGCGACAGGGATGGATTGAGCAGCCATTATATGCTCACACTAGGCTGGGGGTGTCAGGGTCATAGGACCTAATGTGAGCAAAAGCCTGCCCCCCTGCATCTGCACCTTAATATCCTTTTCACACTGCACAGATCTTCCACGTGGCCCCTCAAAACGGCCGTGTGTGAAATGCTAAGGAGCAAGGGACATCAGACAGAGCAAAGACCAGCTGCTGGGTCAAGCATGAGAAGGACTGCCGGGCACACAGTAGGCTCTCACTGCCTGTTTGTTGAATGAATGAATGAATGTTCTAGCTGGCCACATTTAATATTACAGATACTCAATAAACACCAAATGAACTAATACTGACTTGAGGGACCAAGGTAGAGAAAATAGGAGAAAGTGAAGGTAAAGGTCAGAGAATGGAGGCGTCTGTGACAGCCCAGCACATAACTAACTCAGAGTCTCCAGAAAACCATGTGTGGAGAAAGGTGCGCACGGGGGAAGCACGGATCTGAAGTGTCAGTCTAAAGGACTGGGGGAGCCCAACTCACAAAAGCTGGGCCAGTCCTCTAGAAGGAGGAGAGGAGACAACAGGAAGACAGCACAAAGATGCCGCCTTCTCAAGAGATGCAACCAGGATGGAGTCTCAGAAGAACTTGGGAGCTGCTGTGTCTGAGCTGGGGGGTGGAAACGGAACCAGGAGGAAATGGCTGGAGAGTGTAGAGATACAGTCCTGGCCTTTTTCTAGAAAGAAGCAGACAGAATCTTGAACAGAAGGGCGATTCCTGGAATGGGCAGGCAGAGAAGGGCTCCAGTGATAAGGGCTCCAGTGACCAGTTAAGGGGGGATCTGGTGCAAAGGAACCTCTAAGAAGTTTCCCCAGATACTCAAACGCAGAAGCGATTCACTGACATCTGGATCTGAGGGAGGGGTTCCGTGCATTTGTCTGATATCTGCTCTGAGTGGGGAGCAGGGTGGGGGGTGGGGGCAAGACCATGACTGGGTGCCCCAGACAAGGGTCCCAGATGCTGGTGACAGAGCTGCTCAAGTCGGATCTGAACCCGGTTTTGTCAGATGCAATGACATGACCTCCAGGGGTGTGTGTTTGCCGGCTCTCCAGAGTGGGGCGGGGGAAAGAACCCAGAGTGGCCAGCATACAGCTGAGGGAGGCCTAGCTCTTTCCCGCCCGGGGGAAGGCCACCGCACCCCCTTCCCCGTCATCTGGTCAGTCGACACTCACCTGTGGGCTGTCCTGGTAGGGTGGGGGAGGGACATTCTGCGTGGCCATCATCGTCAGAGCGGGGGCTGGGGAGGCATGTTGCATCATGGGATTGATTCACATCGAGGATCTGTGGCAGGAGAAAGGGGGCCGCACCGTTAATACGCTGAGCGCAGGGAGCCCTGGGGACCGGCCGGCTTGACATTTCCTCAGGGTGGGCCACCTGGACTGACGGGATATACAGCAAAGGCTGGAGGCCCTTTAGGGGAACAAATGAGAACTAGAGGGAGACGCCTGGGTGGGGAGGGGCTTGCTGTGCTATTTTGACTTGAAAGAAACGATATTCAAATCGCCCGTGAAACAACCTGTGCAACCGCAACCATGCTTTGTTCAGCATCAGCTGGGTCCTGGCGGAGGTGGGGGAAGGGGTTGGGCTTGGCCGGTGGCAGCACAGGGCACTGGCGGCCATTCGGGTATCCCACAGGGCACGGGCGCTGTCCCTTCCCCAGGCTTCTGGAGCAGCCACCTGCGCTCCCAGGGGCAGGAGGCCTCACGCCCTTCCACTTCCACCCACCTCCCCGCCCCAGGGTCTGAGAGCACGGACTAACCCCTCCCAGGTGTGCTCGCCACGCCCCCTAGCGGCCGAAGAGAGAGGTGGGGCGCAGGTCGGCTCCTCTGACTGGAGGGTGGAGCCAGCAGCAGGGGGTGACCCGTTGGAGCTCTGCAGGGAAGGGAAAGAGAGGCAGGGGAGCATCTGAGATCCCGGGTGAGCGCCCCGTCACTTGCCGAAATTTTCTAGGTGTGTGCTTGTGACTATGGACATATGGATGTCTCTGCAACATTCTATTAAGTAAGACTCCTTAGCCTTGGTTCAGTATAGCGTCCCAGGCATCGGGGGCCAGAAGAGCAGTCAGAGCCAAGTCCACGCCCTCCTTGTAGAGGAGGAGACAGAGGCCAAGAGGAATAATGGGTGTGTGTGTGTGTGTGTGTGTGTGTGTGCAGTGAAGCAGGGATTGGACCAAAATCTCCAGGTTTCCTGTTCCCTGTGTCCTCCACTGTACTACCCCCTTCCCATCACCAGTAAGTGAGCTGCCCCTGCTGGACCTCAAGGTTACTTCTTGAACTAGAATGTAGTGCTGTAAGTGGAGACAGCCTGGAAATACCACCCAAGGAAACAGAATGCCCGGAAAGCTGTTTAGCTACAGTAGATGCCCTGAAATATTTAGCGCTGGAAAGCAGCGGCTACTTGCCTGATGCAGGCCTGTCCACCGTGGGACCTGGAAACTCCTAAGAACCTCTGTGGGGCAAGGGACCTGTCCTTCTCCCGGGCTGGAGGGTGCTAATGAGCTAGAAACATTTGTGACACAGACTCAGACCCTTCCTCCCCTCTCCTTGAGGGCCCTCAGGGGCTCCACCCTCTTCCCACAGATGCCCTCCCACACCTGTCCTAGAGGTCTTCTGAAATCTTCACATACCTGAATTCTGTGGGAACTTGAGGGTGTTTTGGAGTTGCCTAAGGGAAGGGGGCTGGTCTCCAGGACCGTGTGTGTGTGTGTGTGTGTGTGTGTGTGTGTGTGAGAGAGAGAGAGAGAGAGAGAGAGGAGAGAGAGAGAGAGAGAGAGAGAGAGAGAGAGAGAGAGAGAGAGAGAGAGAAAATGTGTGGGTGTTGTTTTGGTTATTTTTCAGGAAGAGGAGAAAATAGAAAGCCTGGCCTGAACTGAGTCTCTGAAGCACCAGGCATGCTTTGACCTTAAGTGCGCAATGCACTGGAAATTTAGGTGCTCATTCAAGGACTATTTATCAAGTGTCAACTACATGCAAAGGACTGAGCCAGGAGGTGTGGTTGAATAAATGACAGGAGGCAAGATCTCTCCGAGGAGTGTTATCAGTCGGGGAAGTGATGGTCCAGCGGGCAAGAGGAAAATGAAATGGAGGTTCCAGAGGAGACAGTGTAGGAAGAGAGGACTTTTTCTGTGACTGCAGGGGATTCCACGTGGCCTCACTGCTACCCACACCTCACCTACCCTGGCCTTACTTCAGATGACGGGCCACTGGGATATCTGTGCAATAAAAACACTCAGGGTCTCCCCATCTCTCTCTCTCTCTCTCTCTCTCTCTCTCTCTCTCTCTCTCTCTCACACACACACACACACACACACACACACACACACACGGCACCCAGATCATTCTTTATTTTCACAGAGTCTCAGAAATGAGCCCTCAGGAGCCCATCACTTCAGGACTGGGAGAACCGATGCCTGTTTTCATGGCTGGGTCTTTGGGTGGCAATAAACATCCAAGGAAGGCAAGAGCAGAGTGAAAAGGGTTCCCGAGGAAAAAAGAGGATAGAGACTCCTTGTGATGTCAGAAGAAACGTGCAGAATTAAGACTTTTGAGATACTGAAATGGGTGTGGAATCTCTCTTTTGGACCTAGAGGGACAAAAGGAAATAGGGATATTTCAGGGGTGTGTTAGGCCCAGCCTTTCCTGGAACTCTGGCAGATGAGGAAACTTTGGTTGGGGCCTCAGGACCTGCCTCGAGGATCTCTTCCAAAAAGTGCCAATCCTTGGCCCCCGGAAAAGCGAACCACTGTGGGGCTGTAGTGCCAGCAGCCCCCAGAAGAGGGAGCCTGGGGGCAGAGTCTGGGGTGGGAGCTCCCTCTAGGCGGTTTTCTCCCCTCTTAGGGGCAACTAGTTCCCTTCAACCTCAGGTTTGGGTCTTGGGGTAACCTAATTCCACGGATGAGAAAGTCAGTTAAAGGCAAAGCAGAGGACGCTCAATGAGGAGGATTGGGGCTAAATAGAGTCTTTAATCTGCATTCTTTTGTTCACTGTCCAATGAATGGGAGGTGGGGGCACTTTAGAGTTGCTGTCCCTAGAAATATTTGCAAGGAGAGATGGTGAAAAGCGGTCTGCACCCAGAAACAACCACGGCTGCCAAGGCTGAGGGGAGATTTTTCAGTCTGGAGTCTGTCAGGCTGTGAGCAGGGGCCAGACCTGCCTCACCAGAGGACACAAGAACAATTTTCTGAGGCCCCAGATGGCCTTTGCCCCTCCCCTCCCCCTCTCTGGGGTCACCACAGGCCACTAGGCCACTAACCCATTGCCCTCTGGGGGCTTCTCCTGCCAGAGAACAGGAGGCCTTTTCATCAGGGGCTTAAGTTTCGTTGGTTCTGTGCTCACTCAGGCACAGAAGCCTCTGGTAACAAGACACTGGGGGAGACCCCACGCCCATCTCGGGAAGCTTGCTCTTTTCTTCACACCACTCCACACGCATATGCACTCCCCCCCTCCCCGCATTGGTCCTTGGGAAACCCCGCTGGTTTGGGGGGCTGAGGGGCCATTTGGAACCACCCTGGAAAGGAACATGGGAATCCGACTTCTCTTGTTCTGAAACTGGACCCAGTGAGACTCCACAGCCGGGTGCGGGCTGCTCCTTAAGCAATAGCTGGGTGCCCGGCCCTTTTTGAACTTTCTTTGGGGATTTGGAAAGGGTTCCAGCATTTGTCAGTGGGCCGGAGAGGCTGCTCCGCCCTGTCCAGAGGCCTCAGCACTCTGTTACCAGACACCAGGGCACTTGAGGGAGCACAGCCAAGATTGCAAAATGGAGGACACCGAGCACTGATTTACCACAGAGAAATACGCCATCGAAGAGAGGCTCATGTCAAAAGATTGTTCTTAGTGCTGAAAACCTTTATTATATGACAGCCAATGGGGGGGGGGGGGGAGAACCCTGATGCAACATTCAACCCCACAATGATATCCAAGAAGAAATAATTTGTGTCACTGATATTATCAAAAGGAGCTAACACTGCCATTTTACAGAGCTCAGGAGCTGAGGAAGGCCATGTTGCATGGGTTGTGGGTGGCTGAGGGGGCACACAAAGATACCCCTTTAGGAAGTAGGAATGGGCAGCCCTAGAGCATCCACTCCTTCTGTCTCCTCAACTCTTGCTTCCCCCCTGCCCTGCAAGGTGAGGCCCTGGGTCTGTAGCCCAAACTCCAGTGTGTTGACAAACAGGCTTAGAAAAAAAATAGCAAGCTCGTTAGGAAGGAGCTCATTAGGACTTGTTGACATGAAACCCATTAGACCAATTAACATTCCATTAACGGCCTGGGGCACCAAGGGGTTAATGCTGCCCAGCAGTAATTGGGCTAGGGTGCCGGGGTTGGGGGCTCAGGGCCTTAAGGATGAGAAACAAAGTCTAATTGGGAACTCTCTGGCCAGCTGGCCCAACAGCATTTGTGCTTGCCCTCTGACCCTAGCTGAGACTACAGTGTATCCGGTAGGAGGGGGGACAGGACCAGCTTCCCTCTGGCTCCTCACTGTCGCACCTCATTGCCCCAGACGGCAGACTGGGTGGATGCTTGGCACAGGACATGGTGTGGATGTATTTCTACCCTCTGGACTCTGATAGTCCTGTTTATTTCATCTATCTCTGCCCCCACCCCCATCTGGTCCAGTTTCTCTCTTAGTGTCCAGGGAAGAAAGTCCCCGCTCCTCTCCCCAGTTATTCGCGGCCCAGTCTTACAAAAGTTCTTTGGAGAAGCTAGAATCCTTGAGGCCCCAGAATCTGATTCATCTGAAGAGTGTTGTAGTTTAGGGCAGAGGGGTGATGGGAGGGAGCATGGACCCTGGGTTTTCCCTCCCTCTCTCCCCCTCCCTCCCTCCCTCCCTTCCTTCCCTTCTTCCCTCCCTTCCTTCCTAAGACACACTGCTGAGGGGCCCCTGGAAGCTCTTCTCCTCTGTCCTCTGACACACACCAGCAGTATTTTCATTATTTTCCTTGCCTTGCTACACGAAGAGGCTGTGGAAGTCCTGCCCCCTGCCTGGGCCTCAATTTCTTCTTTTGCAAATTCCCATGAATTTGCCCATGACCCTGCCTGTGCTTAGGGTCAACAGGTCTGGATTCCTTATCTAGCTCTGCCACTTATCTGTGGCTAGTACAAGCCTCTTTCCCCTCTCGGACTGCAAACTGGGGGGTTTCACCAGAATAGCCTGAAAATCTTTGCCCATCATTAGCCCTCAACACAAGCTTTGTTGAGGAGATGGAAATAGTTGGGTTGTAGTTTCATTCCAAAGGCTAGCCAAGCTGGAGCCTTCTCTACCTCACTTCCCATTTGAGAGGGAGGGAGGAGAACCCTGAGGCCAGAGAGCCAGGAGCTCTCCTCAGCACCCCCTGCCCAGAAGCCCCCAGGTGGTTCCCAATCCCCCCCTTCTCCTCCGCCACCCCAAACCGGCCCCTCTGAGCGGCTGCCTAGGCCTGGGTTCTGATGTCTAGACAGATTTGCAGGAGGCTGAAATAACAGAGTGAACTCAGCAGGAGGGACCAAAAGGCTGCATTAGTAACCTGGCTGGCTGCAACTTCTCCCTCAGGAGCAGCCGCCTCAACCCTGGCGCAATCCCGTTTATTTTCCTTCAGCCTAGAGCCGCCTCCAAAATGATAGTCTCTGGCCCAGCTCCCTTCCCAGGAGCCGCCTGTAGGTGGCACCTCGGAGCCCCACTTTAATTGCATTATATAATATAACCTGTTTACTAAATCATGTAATCAGTCGCCTTAGGATTTACAGCTTCGGATGTGTATAGAGAATTGGACTTTGAGTCAAATTTAAAAACAAATAAAAATGAGAGGCAGCTGTTGCTGATAGTGTGATATTCATCTTTTGGAAACAAATTCACCCCACTGCTATAAATTATGCTTGGAAAAAAAGTGTTGTTGGTGGGAAGGAGTTGGCTAGGTCTCCTGTGCTGGCAACTCAGAGCGATGAATCTTGAAATAACGGTGTCAACCTGTCACTGATTTCATGTGACTCTGTGGATTTATCTAAAGAAATGCAGGGGCGCGCGCGCGCACACACACACACACACACACACACACACCCCAGATTTCTTTGCAAAACCCTGGAAGGGCTAGAAATCTGAAGCACGATGGTCACTGTGCCCGGTTTATGGAGTCAGCGGTGGGCAGTGACAGGGCCGGACCAGTGCAGGAATGGTGGAGAAGACAGAGGTGGGAGGGAGGATGTACCTGTGGGCTGTGAAGCTGTAAAATCTGAGAAGGTCTGGTTGAGAAGGTCACTGTTTGCAAGCGAGGGAGAAGTGAAGGGCCTTTGAGGAATGAAGGGGAAGGGGCCAGCCCCCCAGGAGCCCACCAAATGCTGGACCAGGTGCTGTAGGAACTGGGTGGTAGCACAGGGGCCGGGGGATTCAGGCGACAGGAATGCCGTGGCCTGGTGGACGTTGTTTTGCCCCCGTCTTTCTGACCGTGGGTGCTGGGGGCAAATGGAAGTCCTCCAGTGTGCTAAGAGCAGAGCAGGTCCAGAGTGGGGTGTGGGAGACTGGAAAGTAGTTGTGTCTCTGTTACTGAAGGCCAGACAGGCAGGAGGGGAACCAAGCAGGCTTTGCACTCGGGATCAGACCCCTGCTCACTACTGTCCTGAAGGATGGCTGGCTGAAGCTCCAGAATGAGCCACTGCTCCACCATGACCCAGGTCCCCAGGGATACTGCACCTGGCATGGAGCCCAAGTCATTGCAGAATGCCCTAGCCAGCAAGGCCACTTCCCTGGTGCCCCTGTGGTTCCTGCTTGGTTCCTGGGACCCTCGATAGGAAAGAATTCTCTAGTGACTTCAGCAAGACAGCAGGCAACTCAGACCCCTCAGCCACCAGAGCTCTTTGAACTAATTATCATTTGCTACCTTTCTGGGAAGCCCACTTGGGTGGTGGTACCAGGTCATGCCCTATTATTATGATGCTGGTCTCCAGGGAACAGAGTGGAGACAGAGCGGAAGCCAGAGTGAGCTTTAACTAGGACTGCTGGCTTCTGACTCCCTGGGAGATGTGAAAATGTCTCTCTCTCCCCACTTTTCTCTCCTCCTTCAGCCCTTAACTGCCACATGGGGCAAATGGTCTTTGGAAGGGGTAAGAGCCTTCTGTGAAATCAGAGAAGGCAGGGACCCTTCTGCTCCCCTATACCAGGAGTATAGTCTCTTCCAGACGGCTGTGGTCCTCCTTCCAAGGGCCTCCACTCCTCTCCACTCCCTGCTCCTGAAGCCATTTTGTGGTTTGGTCTTTATCCTGAATAGCAGTATGTCTTCCGTGTGTGTGGCTGGGTCAGCAGGTCATTTGTGCACTCACTGACCCAAGCCTAGAGACCACATTCTAGGAGGAGAGGTTTTGTTTTGTTTTTGTTTTTGTTTTTGTTTTTGTTTTTGTTTTTGTTTTAATCCACACTGGATCCCTCTGTGCACTCAGTTTAGTGATGGGACGCTCAGTGGTCATGGAAGGCAGAGGATTCGACTCCGCCCTGGGTGTGAGTGGGGCTGCTGGCAATCAAAGACCCACATCACCCCCTGACCAGCTTTCCCAGACACGAGCCCCCATCTTGACCTATTGCTTCCTGCCATGCCTCTCTGACACATGAGGTTCTGAGCACATCAGGGCCCAGACTCTGGGCACATCAGGGCTGCTGCTTTGTCCCTCGACTCCCCCAGTTTAGCTGTTTTTCAATTTGTCTTCAAACACATGGACCAGGGTCAGAGTTAGGATAGCAGCTCATGCTCATGCTCTGCTCCAGCCCTCTTTCCTGCCTGCCTCCTGCTTCCCCACGCCAGGGCCAGAAAGTGACAGAACCCCCTCTCCTCCCTGCCTGGGCTGTCACACCTTTCCCGGCTTCAAAAAGCTGCTGATATATTTTACAAACTGAAACAGCAATTTAATTCCCCCTGATAGCAGCAATTGTCCATTAGATCTTCCTACCGAGGAGCTTTAACAATAATTCCTTTCATCCGACTGCTTGCTTCTTCTTGATCTGAGAATCAATCCCATAAATAGCAGGCAAGAGTTTTCACATTACTCTCCCCCTCCAGCTTTTAGCATTTTGATGAAGATTCTCATCTCCTCTTAAAGCACTTCACAACTTGGCAATTTTTCCCCCTTTGGTTCCTTTAAACAAAATAAAACAAAAAAACAGAAAGGCGGGGGGTGGGGGGGAGAAGCATGCTGGTTATAAGGGTAAGCACTGCCCTCACATGTGCCTCACAGGTAAGTGGTTTGCGCTTTCGCCTGCCTGGAGGCAGGGATGGCAGCAATGACCTCCAATGGCCACCTCCAAACTGCTGAAAGTGGGTGCTGTTCTACCCCACAGGGGCACCATGTTGGGGTCCTAAATTTCACACTCACCCATGGCTGGGGCCAGCTTTTGCCAGCAGTGATGCCTGACTTGGAACATTTTTCCCCTTCCAGGAAACATCTCCCTTGGTGCTACACCTCAAGAATGGAGGCGGGGGGGGGGGGGCGGGTCATGCTGTTGCCACATGGGGTAGAGTCCATGTGAAGGTTCTGTCAATGAGCCTCTCTCCCTGGGCCTGTGGCCAAGTTCCCACCCATCACTCAGGCAACTCTCAAACCTAGAGCTGGGATTCTGCCCTCTGTTTTACATTTCCAGCCACTCCATCCAAATAGCCTGAGTGGGTGAGGTGGGGAGGGACAGGGAAAGGAGAGAGTCACAGGCCTTTCATTCAATTATTTCTCTTTTCTTTTACACAGGCAGGCAGCCCTGATGGTCAGGGGCAGAGGAGAGCCCTCCAGCTCTTCCACAGGTATAGGGAGGGTGGATTGCCAGGGCACCTGGGAGCCCTGGGCTGCTCCCCCAAGACACCATCACATGCTCTCGTCTGCACACACACACACACACACACACACACACACACACATCTAAAAATGAACCCAGGGACCGAAATCCCCCTCGACAAACCTGATCCCCAGGTTTATTATTATTTGTCAAGAGCTGACGGCAGCCGCTGCTCGGGAACAGAGCTGAGAAAACAACACAGGCTGGGCCCCTGAGGCTCACAACTCAACAGAGACAGAGGAGCAGCTCAGATGCTGGGGATCCCAGATGGGAGGAGAGCTTCTGATTCTTGGAGGAGTGAGGCAGTTACCTCCCTCTCATAAATCTTTCTCTTCTCTGAGGCAGGCACACAGGGAGGATAGCACTCCTGGGGAGCTGGAAAGAGGAAGGAAAGCAAGAATGGGCTGGGAGGGGGGTGGGGCAACAGGACTGTGAGGAGGGTGGCATCCATAGAGATAAGGGACCCTGACTCCCATCCCATCTGTCCCTTGTGATGCTGTCAGATTCTCCTGGAACCAGAGGATCCTAAGGGGGTCAGCCAGGCTCCTTTTGGTCCTCAGAACCATACCATCTCCTCTGGCTGGATGATACCTGGTTCCATTTTTTTTTTTAAATGGCCTCCAGAAAGAAATGGTCAAGAGTCAGGGTTGTTGGAGCAAGTGGCTCTCTGGCTCAGCTTATCATAGAAATGCCACTCATCCCTGATACTTCCTTCCCCAGCTCATGGAAGGGAGGGAGACCAGGTAGAGTCCAGAGCAACGAGGTCCACTCAGGGAAGGGGGAAAGGATGCCCAGGGGCCTCCCTCAACTTGGCCTCACTGCTGTTGGCAACAAGGACAGGTCCACTGGCTCTGTGTTCCTCATCTGTCAGGAAAGGGAGCCCCAGGGAAGGGAGGATAGTGGCTGCCATGTGCAAAAAAGTGATGCTGGGCAGAGAGTGCATTCCTGGGCTTTGCCAACCGGACTCAAGCCCCAGCGAACAGACATGCTCTCTATCACCTAATGAGAGTTTTCCTCCATGCTTTTTGCTGTGCTTCTCAGCTGCCATCAAGGTCTCTGTATCACACTCTCATGTCCTTTCCTTCATCAAAATTTTGCTCAAAACTCTACCCTTCCATGAAGGAGAAGTAGAGCATGGATGATCACTACGTGTGTTTCTATATTATGGAAAATCTGCTTCCCATCCTCATGGCCTATCTTGGCCATTGAACCCTGTGCTCCCTGGTGGACCAGATCATGGCTCTTCCTTGCCTTTCCTCTCTAGGGGGGAAAAATCTTATGAGATAGAGATTTCACAAGCTCTATCTCCTCACGGAGCTTGAATATATACACAGTTACAATTTAATTTCTTTGGCTTCCTGTTAAAATGTAAAACAAACAAACAAATCTGGAAAAGATAGCTCTTCAAGTTCCAGCAGTCACTTGCACCTCAGTGAGAATGAGTGTGTTTCCCTGGAGCAAATTTTGATAGGGGTGAGATGGTAAATGCAATTAATAACAGCTGCTGTGCATTGAGCTTTCCCCACGCCCCAGGCATTATGCTAAGCTTCTGATGCACATAACCTTGTTTATTTTTTCCCAGCCACCTTATGGCATAGGCATGATGGCTGTCCTCATTCATGGACGTGGAAACTGAGGCTTAGTGCGGCTGAGGAAGTTTCCCAATGTGACACCCCGTCTGCTTTCAGATTCTGAACATTTAACCTAGAAGTCCCAGGGTGGAGGCAGGAAACCCAGAGGAGGAGAGAGGCCCCCGGGGAATTGGGGAAGTACAGAAAAGGCAAGGATGAGTGTGGAAACAAGCTACTGACTTTGAGTTGGGCCATCCACTACAGGCTGCCCTTTCACCTTCACATGCCCTGCATTTCCACGAATTATATTCCAGCAGTCCCCCTAAACGTCCTCCGAATGCCAGACCTGGGCATCTGTGCCTCCACTAATGCACACGCACTTCACGCCTTTGGAAGGTGCTTCCACTTAGACAGCAGTTCGCTTCTGCCAGCCCTGTCGTCTTTGGACGGCAGCGTGTGCACACCTCTATTTAAATATTTTATTGCATTTTGCTCTCATTATTTCATAAAAACGAGTGGAAGGTGGAGAACTGGAAGTGCTGATACCAGCTATAAGAAGTAGGGGTCTCGTAAACATAATACCACTGAGACAAACATGGAGAACATTAGGCGTGCTGAAAGAGGCAAGTCTTGAGTCTCCGTCGTAGACTCACTGGACTGTGGGTTCAATTATGAAGGGAAAGAACAAAATTAAAGAATGAATAGGAAACGACAGAAGTACAAGGTTGAAGACTGCATCTAAAAGGTGATGCGTAAGTGGTAATTGGGTCATGTGCTTTAGCTGTCTGGGGGCACGGCTCTCCGGACTCGTGCAGAGCGAAAGCAGGGCCTGCCTGTAGGCTGACCCCACACTCTGTGGCACCAGGGCCGGGGCTCTGACTCACATTGACTGTGATTCCGTCAGCGTCTCTTTCCTGTCATCTGGACTCTTGGGCTCTGCTCGGCCCAGGTGGGGCAGCCCAGGTGGGGCCGGGTGGGCTGGAAGGGAGGGCGCCGGTGACTATCCGCCTGCTCTCCACGTCTCCCCTTGGAGTTCTTTCCTCACCCCACCCATGGTTTTCCAGGGACCACCCACAGCTGCAAAGAAGCCCCTGCTCTGGGGGGGGGGGGGGACGTGTACCCATGACTCACAGGTGAAGAGGCACCTGGCTGTATCTTTGGAAAGCCTGTCCAGTGGAGCAGTATTGGTTTTTGCAAGTTGGGGCAGCTCATCCTTAGGGGGCATCCCATCTCTTGTCCTGTCTCCCCAAGTTCTAGCTTTATCACCCTGCAGAAGCTCCTTCCTGCCCACCCTCCTCTCTCAGCCCAGAGGGACTCCAGGCAGCCATCTAAATGGGTGGCCAATGAGGACATCTTTGCAGGCCAGCAGCGGGGTTATTCCCCACAGCCTCCCAAGCAGGCAGCAGGCTAAACAGAAGTGCAGAGGACCAGAGCTGTGTTCCACTTCCCACTGGCTCCTGCCTGTCCCCTGCCGAGCCCCATTCCCTTTAAACTCCAGCCTTGGAAAGGGGTCTGTAGTTCTCTGGCTTCTAATAGGGAAACCTTTACTCATATGCTGGCCCTTTCTACTGCACTCAGGCACCAAGAAGTGTTTCATATTAACTTGTCTGAAAAGTATAATTCACCTCCAACCTTAATTCTGCCTTTTGCAATGCCAACTCACATTCTATCATGGTGGTCCCCCAGTGGAAAGAAAGAGTCCTGACTTCAGTACAGAATCTTTGTGGACTTGAAGTTCAAATTTGTGCCTCTACTTTCCCCCTCTTCTCTCTCTAGTAAGAGGGGACCCCACTCGTCATAGCAGGGCAAGGACCAGGGGATGGAAGAAGAGAAGACAATTTTGCCCAGTAGACTCTGGCCCTTGGGGACCAATTAGGATTCTCTGACTTAGAACAGAGGATGATCTTCTGGGATCTGAGCTCTTGTTAATCTGGATCTTCCATTTTCTGGCCCTCTCAGGAAAAAGGAGCAAAGCATCTTGGCTCCCAGATCTAGAGGTTAGATCTAGAGGTTCTGTCCAGAGCAGGTCGGTCTAGGCAGTCAGGGGAGCTGCGTGTGAGGTGTCTGCTCCCAGAGCAGTATCTGGGGTGGGGAAGAGGGGCAAGTGAGAATTCTCACCCAAGATGCCTCCCCCAGGGTACAAGGTAGCCTAAGTCTGGGGCATATCTGAGCTATCGGCAGGCCGCTCTAATCTTTCTTCTCTTTTTAGGGCCTGGCTGTCTCAGGTCAAAGCATCTGCTGTGCAGCATTGCGGAGGGAAGTCTTTTTGTGCGGGAATTCATAAAAGTGAAAAAAAAAATCTCACTTAATGAGACACTTGCCATGGTCAGAGATTATTTCGCTAATGGGACCTGTGTGTGGAGGGGAGCTGAGAAGGTGTAGGGAGCAGGGAGATGAAGAGGAAAAGAGGCCCATTTGAGAATGATCAGGAAGGTCAAGGAGAGAGGTCCCCAAGGGGGACAGGCAGGGGATGCTGAGCAGATGAAAGGCTCGGGGAAATGTCGGTAGTGGGAGGCTGGCCGCTGTGGCTGCCCTCCTGCCCAACCTCTGCCTTCCCCTCCCTTCTCACTCCTCAGTTTTTTCCCCAATCTCAGGAGCAGCAGGGACTCTGGGCTCCAGGGCAGACTGTCAGAGGACTGGCAGAGTGGAAGCATCTTGAGCAGTCATGAGGTCGGACTTCTCTGCTCAAATAAGAAAACTTGTCCAAGTCCATGCAGTGAGTTGAATATAGGGACCTAACTAGAACCCAGGTCCCAAGGAACAAATTCGATAATCATTTACTGAGCACCTACTATGCACCAGGCTCTGTGCTGGGCAGTGGAAGTTCCAGGAGGAAACAGACAAGTGAGCAGGACAAACAAAGGAATAATGAAATGAACATATCCCTGAGCTGAAGCAAGACAGGTGACTATTTCGGGTTGAAAGTGGTCCCAAGGCCTGAGTAGGGGTAATGAAAAAAAGAAAGGTGCAAACAAAATCAAACACACAGTGGTGACATTCTCGAACTTGCAAAAGAAGAGAAAATTGAATGTTTCCATAAGTTCTCATTGCAAGATTGGAGATAGGAAGACAGTAGAACAATGTCTTCAAGACCTAAGAGAAGAAGGTTTTGATATGGGATTCTGAGCTCAATCGAATTATGCATCAAGTTTGAAGACAACATAAAGCCTGTTTTGGACATGAAGGAACTCAGAGTTTATTTCCCACCCATCAATATCAGAAATAATTAGCGGGGTATTCCAGTAAAACAGAGGAATCAGAGGAAGAGGGCAGCGTATACATAAGATGGTGGCAACCTGATGTGACCCAGTGGGAGGGAAGAGAGCTGGATGGGAATGAAGGGTGGGCGGTTACCCCTGGGGGCTTGGAAGATTCTACTGCAGCAGCCAAGTTGTAATGTAGAGGGTTCCATTTCCTTTTCCCTGGTCAAATCACACCATTCAGTTCTGTGGTTGGATAATATTTCCATCTTACAATCAACCTATAGTTGAAATGCAGAGGGAACTACAGTGATAGACTATAAATCTTCTAAATCTGTAAAACCGCTATTACACTACATAAATAAAACATAGAGTTAATTATATGTAGTACTATGTGCTATATAGTGTAGAACATGTAATATATACACACTATATTCTTTTTGTTATTTTTTTAATATCTATTTTTAATGTTTATTCATTTTTTCTGAGAGAGACAGGGACAGAGTGTGAGTAGGGGAGGGGCAGAGAGAGAGGGAGACACGGAATCGGAAGCAGGCTCCAGGCTCTGAACTGTCAGCACAGAGCCCGACGTGGAGCTCGAACTCACAGACCGTGAGATCATGACCTGAGCTGAAGTCGGGCACCTAACCGACTGAGCCACCCAGGTGCCCCAACACCATATTCTATATAATACTATATATTAAAAATAGATAATGTCAAACATAGTTTAATAAAAATTATCAAACTAATTCAAATTGGAAGGGGAGAATGTGTGCTAACTTCCCTGGCTTTCATAGCAGGGAGTTAATAGATAAATACAGAAATGAAGAAAGAGGGACGTAAGTATATTATATAACATAGTAAACATTGGCCACCAAATAACTAGAATCAGAGACTGTTCGTTGTGGTTGACTCTGGATTGTCGGACTTTGTGGGTAGAGGTAGGGGAAAGAAGGGTCACTTTTTATTCTATTTTGTGCCTTTTACCCTGCCTTTTCCTCACATACATACTTTACTTCAATTTAACAATACCTAAAGTTAAATAATGGAATATCCATCTAAGAGAATACTATATTCAGCAGTTGAAAATAAGGAGACAATCTATTTATTTTCACCTGAAAAGCTGTTCATTATGTAACATAGGTTAAAAAAGAAAGTTTTTAAAAAAAGTATTTAAGGGGCGCCTGGGTGGCTCAGTTAGTTAAGTGCTGACTTCGGTTCAGTTCATGATCTCGCGGTTCGTGGGTTCGAGCCCCACGTCGGGCTCTGTGCTGCCAGCTCAGAGCCTGGAGCCTGCTTCAGAGTCTGTTTCCCTCTCTCTCTGCCCCTTCCCCACTCATGCTTTGTCTTTCTCTGTCTCTCAAAAACAAATAAATGTTTAAAAAAAGTATTTAAAATATGATATTTAAGTCTGTTCGCCTAAGCACCCAAACCAGTAAGCTATAGTCCCCTTCTGTGTTCTCTGCCCCGGGCCAAGGGGCTTGCTTTTGGAAGTCTTGCTTGTCTCGGGTTTTTATAAGATGCATATCTGGTTTTGCCACAGGGAAGAGCTATTTTATGTATGTTTCAAGTAACAGATGGAAGTTTTTGATTGTAAGTGGTCAGTCCCAAGACTGGCCTGGAGGAAGCCGCCGGGGAAGGAGGATCTGAGGCTTACAGATGTCAAGACTGAAAGGTACTTCAGACAGCTCCTGGCCCACCTCCCTCCTTTCACAGATGAAGGACATAGGTGGGGCCTGATAAAAGGTCACTCCATTGAAGTAGTGTCCAGAAAAGAGAACTTGGGCTGTTGAAAGCCAGACTGGGGAGCCAGCCCATGCGAAGTGGAAGGGCTGGAATGGAAGCCTGAGGCCAAGGCTCTGCAGAGAATCCTACAGGGAGATGTGTGAGGGGCTGGAGGATCTCCTTTAGGGGCTGCTCAACGTTCAGATGGCTTGATCTGGAGGTGGAGACCTGGCAAAATTAGACCAGATCACCCTTCCTTAGTGTCCACGGTAGCCGGAAAGGCAAAACATTAATGGAGGCAGGAGGAAGCGTGTTGGGGCTCCTAAGGAGGGGCTTGGCAAGGAGCTGACATTTACGGAGTATTTATCACGCGCCAGCTACTGTGTGAGGTGCTTTCTAGTACGTTATCTCATTTAATCCTCGAAGAAGGCTTCTAAGGTAAATACGATTATCCCAATTGCATAAAAACAATGATGGTCAGAAAAGTTCAGTTCACTTGCCCCAAATCTTACAGCCGACAAACAGCAGAGCTAGAATTTGAGTCTGGGTGCGTCTGGTCCCAAAGTCCCTGCCCAAGGGATCAGAGGGCTTCATTAAATATATGTCAACCAATTATAAGAGGAGAAATGTCCTTCCTGAACCGCGAAACAACTAATCCTGTTCTCTTCCTGAGCCCCGCGTGTGTGATCAGTCCCTCTACTCAGTCCACGAATACTCAGGCCCACTGGCTGGCTCCTGGGGACCAGGATTTACATTTGCCCAACAGCACAGTGAAAATTCCCACCTGGGAGAATATCAGCAGTGGAGGCTCTGAGGACTGACATTGCCTCCTGAGGACATAGAGTCCTGCTGTTCCAGAGCCTGGAAGGAGAGGGGCTGAGGATGAAGCATGGGCACAGGGAAGAGGAGAGCGGCTGGAGCTCAGCCGAATTCCTGGTTTCTAGGTGCTCAGCTCCACACCTGTCCTCCACCAATCTCAAGGGCACACTAACTGCTCTTGTGGCCCCGCACATGCTGCCCCCGGCCTCTCTCTGTGTCTCCCTGGGTATCTCTGCCTTCAGGGGGAGGCAGGCAAGCCCAGGAGAGTTTGTCAGTTAGGGTTTGTCGGTGACACGTGGAGATCATTAACGAGGCTTATTTTTAAATTGTAATTGCAAAATGTAAATGCTCCCCAAACTGATGTGTAATTGCTACCCCTCCGCCCCAGCCCTTCCCCTCTGGTGCCAGCTTTGCAAGGAGAGAATTAGAAAATAAAAAGGGGGTGGATTATGTAAGCAAAACGATTTTAAAAAAAGAGAACGAGAGAGCTAAGAATTTAAGTGAGACAGCTGGCGGCTCCTCTGATTGCCACACTGCCAGCATTAGCTGCAAAAATTGTCCTTGCCGACTGCACCAATCCAAGCAACGGTGTCAACTGTATTTAGCCCCTGGAACAGACTTGTCTGACATTCAGCAAGATAGTTTGGTGGTCAGTGTGTGTGTGTGTGTGTGTGTGTGTGTGTGTGTGTGTGTAAGGAGAGTGAGGGGAGGTCAGGATATTTGAGGTTGCCTCTATGTCATCCATGGAAACTTTCCATTCTATAAGACACAATTGGTAGCGATCGTTACCAGTCCATCAACCCATTTCTGTTCTTCCCTTTATTCTAGCATGTAAGGAGGTGAGGAGGGTTGGGGCACCTCCATTCTCCCAGGCATGCTGTGGTCTGTTTGGACTCTAGTATCTGCAGCCTTGGAGTGGAGAGAAATAGGACTCTATCAAGTAGTTCAGCAAGAACCTCAGCATGATTGCCAGTCCCAGAGAAAGTCCCCCGGACTTGGCCACAACACCTGTGCACACAGGTTCACCAGGAGTCTCTAACCCTGTCCCCTTTTCCTTTCCTTTCCTTTCCTTCCTTCCTTCTTTCCTTCCTTCCTTCCTTCCTTCCTTCCTTCCTTCCTTCCTTCCTTCCTCCCTCTTTCTCCTTTTCTTTCTTTCTTTCTTTCTTTCTTTCTTTCTTTCTTTCTTTCTTTCTTTCTTTCTTTCTCTCTCTCTCTCTCTCTCTCTCTCTCTCTCTCTCTCTCTCTCCATCTTCTTTAAGCCCTCACCACAACTGTCTGCAGTGATCTCCCTTTGACATGGCCGTGCACACAGGCTCGTTGAAGGCTGTTGAAAAGATTGTCGACTTGTCCCTGAAATGGACACTGCCAAATCCCTTTGCTCAAGGGTGAAGCCTTGATCCCCCTAGATATGTCTTTTTCTCTGGCGTTTACCTCTAGGAGCCACAGCATGCTTCAGCGTGCTCCCCACTGCTTGATACACAGAGCTCCCCACATGGCTAGAAGGCATAGGAACTGGGACAAGCACTGTGAGCCAGTTCTTGCCCGTGTGGTCCTCTGGAATATCTCTGGCCTTGCTAACTTGGGGAGCTGGCCCTGGGAACATTCACCTTTCTGGTTAACTGTCTCCCTTTCCCTCTCTCCAAGGAAACCAGCTTTTGTGAGGAATCGGGCAATGATGACTGCCCCCCAAAATGAAGGCCGATGAACTGTAAGGTCATGGCAGCTCTAGAACAGCAGAGAAACTTCCAAAGTCCTGGGCAGCGTCCTTTGGAGTTGGGGCCCAATCTCACCATAACAGATCCAGCCCTTATCATGGCTTACTGGAAAGAAAAAAGGGTTGTTCTGGATAACCGGATTCCTAAATCCCTGCCTATACTTATGTCTTTGAGATCATGAAGTTACTTAAGGGGATTAAAAAAACCCCTATCTGATAAGAAGATTAAATGAGATTCTCCATTCAAAATGCCTTATACATTCTAAAGAACCATTTCGCAGAGTTCATCAGAAACACCTGGAACGCAGTTTCCTCTGTGCTCATCAAAAACACTTGGGGTGCAGCTTCGGTCTTAACCTTGGCTTAGAAATCAGACTCTCTGGTGCGAGGTCCAGGTTGTGCTTTTTAACAAACGCCCGTAGGCGGTTCATAGGTGATAACGCTTGCTCCAGAAGGTTGTACAATGTTATCATCACTGTGGATGTAAGCAACAGCCTGTCCATCTGCATCGACATCACTTTATTGTTCCCAGACTGCACAGAAGAAAGAGAGGTACGTAGGGATAAGGCACAACCCTGGCCCTGTCCTCAAGGAGCTAAGGGGGAAAGATGTGAAGCAAAATGATACGAGGTGTGTGTTCCTAGGTCGTATATGCTAAGTGCCGGCTAATGTGATGGGCTGCTTCTCGAGGCTTTCAGAAGAAAAGATCATCTGCCTGGAGGGTTTAAATATGTGCTTAAGGATGGAGAAGCATTTCTTACTGTTTGGGTGATCCTGGCGGACTCGAGGATGGCCCTCAGGAGACTCACTCCCTCTTCTCACTCCCAGCTGGGCCAGAAATTCTTCCTGTCACCTGGTGCCAGAGCACCTGTAAAAAAGGGTAGAGCAGCTCTCAGAAGGGGTTAGAGGCCCGGGGGGGTCAGAGGACAAGGGGGTGCCCACTCTGGTTGTGAGAGAGCATTCCATTTGCTCTACAGACCTCCCTGCCATATGTGCCAAGCCAGTCTCTCTCTTCAGTGTGGCTGTTCGGGCCCACTGAGCCATTTTAGAGCCCAAATCCTTGTCACGGTTCCAAGTGCCCTGTTGTCAACCTTCTGGTCTCCTGATATCGGTTGTATGTTCGGTCCTCTCTCTCCCAGCGTGTGGGCAGGTCTCTGAGTGACTCTGGGCCCTGGGCAGGGCAGAGCTGGCTTCCTGTTCTAAACTGTAGGGAACTCAAAGGAAGGGTAGTAGTCACAACCTTTCCAGATGTACATCTGAGTCTCAGATCCTTTTCCATTGGCAGACTTTGGCTGGGGTTTGGGGAGACACTACTGGGGGTGGGGAGGAGGTCTGGGGGCAGAAGGCATGAAGAGTCAGGAGGGCAGTGAACCCCGAGCAGAGCCTGGCAGTGAAGGCAGCCTTGGCCTACAGGTGGCTTTGGCTGTACCACTTACTGATCTATTTTTAGATCGAAGTGAATCATTTTGGTTCTCAATATTTGAAATGAACTTAGATGTTCAGAAACTGAGGTTGGTGGTCTGTACTGTTCTAAGGGCTGACCTGACACTTCCCAGACACTTATGTTAATTTTCTTCTTATGAATCCAGGTGCTAATTTGACCCCAAGGAGGCTGCGCTTAGGGCTAGGATGGCAGTGTCACGGGATGGAGGGTGGAAGAGAGCTGCTCGATGCCTGGGCTGCATTTTTAGGGCAGCACTAGGGGGCATACAGCCGAGAGCCCCGGCCCTACAACCAGAGGTAAATGCATCTTTTAACATTCACAGTTCCTTTCTAGTTAACACCATCTTGGTCTCCTTGTAAAAACACATTTGCACCTCAGTAAAGCATGTAATTAACTAGTGACATGACAACAGGAGGAGCTAAACAGTGGCCCGGGCTGGGAGTTGCAGTGGGGAAATGGAAATTTAGACATTTGCCTGAACAAGACTTTCCCGCCTCCCTTCCGGGGTGTGTGTGTGTGTGCACACGCACACGCACACGCGCATGCGCCTCCCTGGGGGTGAGAGTGGCAGAGACAGAGAGACAGAGTATCCGGGGTCCTGAGGGGGTATGAATTCCCACCTGCAGGAAAGAGTGAGCTGGGGCATGCTAGGAGGGTGGGATGGGCTGAGAGAAGCTTCCAAGATAGGTGGGTTGCTTAATGAATTTCCATTAACAAAAACTCGCTGGGTTGAAACAACCCCCCTCCCCACCCCTCAGATGCCTCCCAGGAGCTGAGGAATAGAGACACATTCAAAGCAGCAGGGAGCCAGCCCCCCCCTGGCCACTGCCAGCCCCTGGGATACCACACAGAGAGGCCCAAGGGATGAGGACCAACTGAGGGGAACACATCTTGAGCACCAGATTGCTCTTGTCACACTCCTCATGCCCCCAGCCTGTTCCTCCTCCCTGGGGCCTTGGGTGAATTCTGTGAATGGCTCCCAGTTCTCTGCCGCCCCCCCCCCCCCCCCCCCCCAGGCAGCCACGCTGGGAGAGGTGTCCTAGTTCCTTCCAAGATCACCCTCTCATTTCATTCTTCTACCACTTCCCATCCCTTTCCAGTCAGGGCAGAAGATGGTCCTCCCTCCCTTTCATGCCCCGTCACAGAACCATGGTGGCCAAGCCCTTCCTTGTCCCCACAGTTTGCCCCTCCAGCTCCTCAGCTGCCTCCAGACTGAGCTTCCCAGGCAGACGCCCTTATTCTGCATCCATCCCAGGCCCCAGAGAAGGTAGAACCTCACTACCCCTGAAGGGTTTACGCCGGTGTCAGCTCCTCTCCCAGAACTTTCAGTGGCTCCCTATTCACAGAAGGCACCAACAAAGGTTCACTGATGGCATTTTATCAAGTGCAGCCTTCAAGGTGTCTGCAGCCTGGCCCTGTAATACCCTTCTAGACTCTCCTTTTCTCTGCCACCCACAGGGTCTCTACCCTCCATCCAAACACAAACTTTTTCCATTCTCCAAATCTGTACCACAGTTTCCTGCTTTGCTTGCTGCCCCAGTTCTATATTTCTACCTGACAGAACCTTAACCGTTCTTCAATATTCAACTCAAACATTCTGGCGCTCTCCTCTAGAACCATAAGTAATTTTACCTCCTCCGTGTTTCCAAGTAACATGCTGTTTATCGTTCTCTGACAGCTCTTGCCACATTCTGTCTCATGCTATAGTTATCTTATGTATCTGTCATGTCTTTCCAAACTGGAAGTTCCTCATGGGCAGAGACCCTGTCTTATATCTGTAACTTTTCAGTTTACAAACAACTTTTGTATGTAATATCTTCTTTAACTCTTTTTAAAAAAAATTTTTTTAAGGTTTATTCATTTTTCAGAGACAGAGAGAGACAACGCATAAGTGGGGGAGGGGCAGAGAGAGAGAGGCAGACACAGAATCCACAGCAGGCTCCAGGCTCCGAGCTGTGAGCACAGATGCGGGGCTCGAACTCACGAACCACGAGATCGTGACCTGAGCTGAAGTCAGACGCTTAATCGACTGAGTCACCCAGGTGCCCCCTAACTCTTAAAACAACCTGTAAAGGTCAATATTTTAATGCAACTTAATTTTCATTATCTTTACAAAACAATAGATGCTGATTAGTACAAAATAGTTAAGTAAGACAGAGAAAATTTTAGTTGCAATCCCACAATGCAAAGATAACCATAGTTAATATGTAGAATAAAACTCTTCTTTCCTAAAAACAGTGTCATCCTATATAGACTGTTCTGTAATCAGCCTTTTAAATTTAGCGACATATCATAAATATCTTTGCATATAAGGAAAATATACACTGTAATCCTGTGGCTAAATGGCATTCCATTTATGGACACACTATAATTATTCAGCCAAATTTCTACCACTTGTTCAGATTATTTCTAGTTTTTGCTGTTATCAGTTATGCCCATTCTCATCACTGAATTTTGCTCCAGACATGCTCATTGTCTTAGGATAAGTTTCTAGATGTGGGAGCTGCCAAATCCAAAGGGATGTTCGTTTTTAAAAACTTTTACAATGACTCACAGGCAGGTCACACAATTTACATCCTGTCTGTGGTGTACAAGAGACGCCTTTTTCTTTGCCAGCTGGTTGTTCCCATTTTACAGATGTGGATAATGAGGCTTAGGAAAGTCGGGTACCAGGGTTTGCCTGAAACCACAACCAGCAAGTTGCACATCTTCTGACTCTAGACAGTTTGCTCTTCCAACCTACCCCACTTCTCTTTGCTCTCGTATTTCTTACCAATCCAAAGGGAGGGGCCGCATTAAGAAGAGCCGAGTAAATGTTGGGCTCCCGCAAGAAAGCAGGTGGCTGTGCCCTGAGTTGTGGGGTGGGCCCTCCTGGGAGCTCTGAGGATGTCTGCCTCCCCTGCCTCATTTCCCAGGTGTCTGGAGCCTACTCGGCTGATGAAACCTCTGCTCTTGGGTAGCTTTTTACTCTTCCTTCCTCCCCTCTTCTGGGCAGCGCAGGTTTAGCCTCTATGTATTTTGGACCTTCAACATAGCAGGGCCTGGGCATACAAAAATCGCGCGCGCGCACACACACACACACACACACACACACACACGACTCTGTCTTGGAGGTGTTCAGAGTCTTGATGATAAGGAAATAATTGTACCCTGTAATGTATGGATGCTGCTGCTTCTGGTTCTTGGCCTCACCACCCTCTCCTCTGCCAAAGCCCACAGTGGCAGGGGTTGGGGGAGAGGGTCTGGGTCAGGGCATGGAAGGTTGGAAGGCCCGCCTGCCTGGTCCTTCAGCCTCTGCTTTAATTGTGTCCCTTCTGGCACTAAGGAGAGAGCTCCTTCCTGATGTCCTGGTGTAGCCACATGCTTTTTGTCTGTCTTTCTGCTCTAGCTCTTCCTCTGCCTCCAACCGCCACCCCTAAGGTGGCCCTGCGGATCCAGAGCCCCCCAGGCAGGAATCACACCAATGTTAGGGAAGGGAAGCCGTCCATCCCTGGCCCCACTCAGCACTAATAAAATACACATTTGAGAGAGGGAGGATGCTCTGAGTGACACCAGCCTGCCCCCACGCAGGGCACCACTTCAGGGCTACAACATACATAGATTTCTCCTTTCCTAGAACTGACAACCACCCAGTTCCCAACAGCCTGGAGAAAGCTTCAAGGCAGAAATACAGCTTGTAATCTCTGTTCTGTCACTGCCAGTGATCCCTCTGAGCATAAGGAGGGCAACTCACAAGACAGAAAGCACTGAGGAGAATGAGAGACAGTCTGGGGTTGTGGGGCATGGGGAGGAGCCTGCTCGTGGGTCGTGGCCACCCCTCTTATCCTGGGGCAGCTCTGTGAGCCATGCTGCCCCTCCTCGCTCAAGGCTGCCTCGCCTGAAGGAGGGGCCAGAATGTGCCTTGTTAGATCTTGGCCAGAGAGGACACACCACCCTCCCTCTTGTTGCCATACAAAATCCTTTTCCTCTAGAGGCCAGCATGCAGCCTGTGACACTACTGCCCTGATCCTGAGGCTGGACATGGGCTTAATTATCAGGCAGCCTGACAGGCAGGGAGGCAGACAGTGAGTGAGAGAGAGAGAGAGAGAGAGGGAGAGAGAGACAGAGACAGAGAGAGATGGATGGGAAGACATGGGCCCTGTGTGACCTGATGGCCCAGATGTTTCAGGGACAAAGAAGGAAGCAGGAGCTTCATCTTAAAGATGGAGTCCCTTCTGTCTCTACGAGATCTCCAGGGAATGGGGTGGCTCCCACCCCTAGTTCTTTAGCCCTGGTCAGGCCTCTCCCTGCCTGTCCAAGTTTTAAACCAGGGCGCCCTCTGACAAAGACGGGCAGGCTTCCCCAGGAAACACCTTTGCCTGTTTTGCCAACTTGTACTTTTTGTAGATGAATAGGACAGTAGTGAACTGGGCCTCTGAAATCTCTGACCAGAAGCCCAAACCAAAGGCCACTTTGGAAAGCTGCCCCATGCTGTATCTATCCCAGGAGCAAACAACACCAGAGTCATTGTCTCCTTTGGCCTAAGAGGCTTGAAAGAGCCTGTTCTCACTCTGGAGCCCACCCCAGTACCAATTCTGGTGTAAGTGCAGTGGTGGAGGGACCCTCGGGCACCTCTCCAATAATGGACATTTGTGACAGTCTAAGGCTGCTCTCACCTCCTTGCTGGGCCGAGCAAGCTAAGGATGCATGACAGCTCGATCCAGCCAGGCCATGGCTTTGCTAGGTGACATTGGCCAAAACCCTTCACGCTTTGAATTCTGTTCCATCATCCCCATCATCCCCATCATCATCATCACCACCATCATCATCATCCCCATCATCATTGTCATCATCCCCATCAACCCCATCATCATCATCATCATCCCCATCATCGTCATCATCATCACCATCCCTATCACCATCACCGTCATCATCATTAGTTTTCATCATTGTCGGTACACAAGAGGCTGGACCTGGCTGACAGTGTGATCTCATTCTCTGACTGCTCTTGGTCAGTTGTTAAACTCAACTGTCCTAGCCTCATGTATCACCAGAGCAACAAGGCTGATCTCAAAGAGACCAGATTCCAATCCTCTAAGAAGACAGGGCCTCCTTGGAAGCTAAGATAATTCATAGACTTGTTTACACCGATTGTCCCCTGTCCTTAGGCCCTGTCTACAATGGCTTGCCAGGGCCTAAGAAGACAAAATCCAAATTTCTTAGCTTCTATCGTTATCCTCCATAATCAGCCCAAACGTACCTCTTTACCTAATCCCCTGGTCCTTTCAACCCAAACCTTTCCCCAGCCAGGCTAGGCTGCCACTGTCTCACAACCTAGCACGTGCCATGTGTGAGTCCTGTGCCCCCTCGCTAGGCCACCATGCCCTTCTAGAAGGCCTTGTGCTCCCCTTCTCTCTTGGCTGTCCAGGTCCATCAAGTCCTGCACTTACTCAGGTCCTCTTTCCTCAAAGACAGTCTCAAGTCTTGCCTTTCTCTGACCTTCTGCAACTGCATGAAGTCAACCTCTTGTACCTCCAGCCTGTGATTGACCCTCAATCTTAATCTATTTTGTCAACTTCTGCTTTCTGTGTTAATCTGATATCCTCAATGGCACCATATGTCTTTGAAGACAAGATATGTGTCTTTTATTTCTTTTATACTCTCCATATGTACATAGGTTTGTACCTTGTCCTTGTAGATTATTGAAAGTATCATTCCAGTCACACGAAGAGGGACTAGTCCTGGAAAATACTAATTCCAATGAATGCTTAATCAGTTTGTTTGAAAGTTAGCTATTTCACTATCATTACTTATTGCCAAAGGCATTATAATTCCCTATATTTCAATGTGTCTCTGAATGAAGAGCTTTTGACCAAACTATGGATTATTTCATATGACTCTTACTAATATCATTAATGAATGTGGAGAGATAGCCCAGCAGAGTGGAAAAGGCTGTGAAGTGAGACAAACTTGGATTCAAATCCTAGATCTCTTTCTTCCTAGCTATGTGGCTTCTATAAGTCTTGGTTTTCCTATTTCTGTAAAATGCAAACAATAATAGCTAACTCACAAACTGTTTATTAGGATTTTATGTGGATGTGCTTAGCAGATAATAAAGTACTCAGCAGTGACCCAGACTAGCCTTTAACAGATGGTAACTGTTGTCATTAATGACAATGATAGTAATGACAATTCACTTAGATCTTGTCATCCTTCAAGATTGAGCTCTGTATTGTTTTCTCTCCATGCCACCTTATTGCACATAGGGTAAGTTATTTCCTCCTTTCTTCTCCCCTAAAAACTGGGACCATATTTCTTATAAGATAAAGTCCAAAGTTCTTGGCCATGAATTCCAGGCTATATCTCACTAAATTATTGTTACATATCCCTATAGATATCCCTCCCATTAAGCTCTGAGCTTCCTGAGCAAGGTGTTCCTCACATTCGTGCTTCTAGCTCAGGCCTAGTTTCAGGCTCAATGTGTATTTATTTAAAAAAATTTTTTTTAATGTTTATTTATTTTTGAGAGAGAAAGATAGAGCATGAGTGGGGGGAGGGGGCAGAGAGAGAGGGAGACACAGAATCCAAAGCAGGCTCCAGGCTCTGAGCTGTCAGCACAGAGCCCGACGCGAGGCCCGAACTCATGGACCATGAGATCATGACCTGAGCCGAAGTTGGATGCTTAACCGACTGAGCCACCCAGGCATCCCTCAATGTATATTTATTAAATGAGGTAATGAATGGATGAACAGGAATGCCAAAGGCAGTCAAGAAACTTGGGAAAAATTGGACCAGACACAAATTAGAGATTGGTGACTAGGAATCCATCATGGAGAGCAAATGTCCCTGTTAAGGCAACTAAGACCAGCCTGACTTTAGAGAAGTTACTTAACTTTTCCAGCAGGATTTCCTTTCTTGGAGAAACTTTCAGCCCCATCGAAAGCCCTTTCAAGATCTCTGCAAGGCCCTGCCTATCTCCACCCTCCCTTTCTGCTCAGCTGGGCTCACTCAGCCCCTTCCCTGACTACTCCCTTGCCATTCCCACATGCTGGGGTGCCTGGGTGGCTCAGTCAGTTAAGTGCTGGACTTCAGCTCAGGTCATGATCTCACAGTTCACGGGTTCAAGCCCTGCATCAGGCCCTGTGCTGACAGCTCAGAGCCCGCAGCCTGCTTCAGATTCTGTGTCTCCTTTTCTCTCTGCCCCGCCCCCAGTCACACTCTTTCTCTCAAAAATAAACATTAAAAAAAAAAAAGAATATCCTATGTGCTATTCTCTTAGCACTTACCCCACCAAATTGTGATAGCCTATTTGCCACTTTGTCTACTCCACTAGATCGTAAACTGAATCTCAAGCCTATATATTGTTGCAGAGCCTAATATGTATTTTGGACATATTGGGTGTTCAATAAATATTTGTTGAATAAAGGAGCAAATAATGTATACATTCGGCAGAGGACATGTACGCACAACATGCTAATGCCCTTTACAAAGGGCTGTGTTATCCAACTTATAATTAAAATTGTTTTTAATGTTTATTTATATTTGAGAGAGAGACAGAGTGTGAGTGGGGGAGGGGCAGAAAGAGAGTGAGGGAGACACAGAACTCGAAGCAGGCTCCAGGCTCCGAGCTGTCAGCACAGAGCCTAATGTGGGGGGCTCAAACCCACTGACCGCAAGATCATGACCTAAGCAGATGTCAGATGCTCCACTGACTGAGCCACCCAGGCACACTCAATTTATAATTTAATTCTTGTAATAGCCCTATAAAGTGTTATTAGTCCTGTATTTTTTAATTAAAAAATATTTTTAAGTTTATTTATTTATTTTGAGAGAGAGAGAGAGAGCAGGGGAGGGATAGAGAAAGAGGGAGAGAGAGAGAGAATCCCAAGCAGGCTCTGTGCTGTCAGCATAGAGCCCAATGTGGGGCTTGAACTCACAAACCATGAGTTCGGCCCATGACCTGAGCCAAAACCAAGAGTCAGATGCTTACCCAATCAGCCACCCAGGTGCACCTAGTCCTGTTTTTAAAAGAGGAAACTGAGGTTAAAAAGTGACTTTGTGACTTGCCCAAAGTCACAAAGCTGGGGAAAGAGCAAAATGAAAGAGCAGAGTCCAAGGGTTTCACAGTGGCCTCCTCAGCACCCCTGCCCACCCGCCCACCTGCCTGCTGCCTACCTCGCCAGGGAAAGGATGCAAAGAGGCTGAGCTGCTTCAGGTCTGCCTCACTTGGGAGATAAACAAGAATTCTTCTTCTCATCATTTGGTGAGTTGCTGACATTTTGTTTGACAAAGAATCTAGGAAAAGGGTCTCCTGGGACTAGTTTTGGGACTAGGCTGTGATAATATTGCTTTATTGAAAAAGGATGCTAGGAATTGAGCTCTGGTTGGCCTTTTACATGGAGTAATTTATGCAGGAAATGAGAAATAATTTTTTTTTAAAGAAACACATGTTGAACTGCACATGGTAACAAAGACAAGAGTGATGACCACACACACACACACACACACACACACACACACACACACAATATCCCAGAGACGTAGTCACAGACCCACAAAGGCACAAAACTCTAGTTCACAGTCATGGTCACAGCCACACACTCTGTAAGAAGTAAAAAGATTCCCAGTCAGATCAATAGAGCCCCGGGGACACACCCACTTGCAAGATAGTCTGATGCCTCTGACTTTTCCTTCCAGGCCTTCCAGGGGAAATTGGAATTTTCCCCCACATGTGTAAATTTCAGTTATTAAGGAACACACAGGAAGCATGACACTAAAAAAACCGAATCTCTCTGTGCCTCTCTGCCCTTTTCAGGGCCCTGTTGCCTCCTGCAGTGATCACACTGCATATGGAGAAGCTGCCAGCCTGATGACGTGCCACCCAGGACATAAGTTCCCACTCCGGGAGATTTACACCTTGGGCCTCACAGAGGTTTCAGTCATAACCTGCTCCTGGAGGACAGCAAAGGAATGATAACAAGGATGAGAAATGAAATGTCTGTAAAATTCTCATTCAGATGCCACTCAGAAATGAATCTCAGAAATGGAAGGGATGGTAAAAGGATTTTATTTAAAATGCCTCCCTCCCTAGGCTGTTTGGGAAGGACTGGGATTCTGAAAGTCAGGAATTCTCCAGCCATGGTGATTTTGACTTAGGCTCAGAGCTGAGCCTAAGATCCCTGTTCCGGTGGAATTAGCAACCGAGATGCTCAAAGAGGCCAGAAATTGCACCTGGAGGCAGGACACCTGGCTTCTATCCATAAGTCTCCTGTATTAGCTCTGGATTTGACCCTAGGCACATCATGGCCTGGCCCTCAGTTTCTCTGTCTGTAAAATGAGAAGGTTAGGACCAGATTGTTGCTTCTGCTAGGGTCTCATCAGAAGTCCCCTTGCCCCCTAGGCAAGTGTTAGCAAGATTTCATACACCTCTGTATCTGCACGGTGATTTATACATCCCAAAGCATATCCAGCCTCATCCATCAGCTTCTTGCTTGAGCTCACAGTGACTTTGTGACATTGGTAGTGCTGAAATCAATACACTCATTTTATAGATACAATAATCAAAACTAAGACTTAAAGTGTCTTGGCCAAGGTTGCAAAGAGAATCAATGTTGACTCAACTTACACGGAATTCAAATCTCTTGAACGTCACTCCCCATTTAAAGAGGGAAAAATGCACAATATACCTTGAAAACCCTGGAGTTTGCTCTGGAAAGTAGTTTTTCTATTGCCTACCTTGGACTTGTTAAATAATAACTATGATTTTAAAGCTCCTGCTCTCTTTTTGCATGGCTTAGGATGGAGGCCCAGGGCAGATGTTCTTTCACTTAGGAAAAAGATTTAACCATCCTTTGACTACTAAAGAGGGCCTAGTCTGCTGTGAGGGGAAAGATCAAAGAAAAGGGAACTCAATTGTTATTCACTCATTCAACAAATGTTTACTGAGTGCCCACTCTGTGCTAGGAACTGTTCCCAATTGTTAGCCAAAAAAGAAAAAAAATCTCAGCATTCATGGGGCTTGCATCCTGGTTGGGGGCCTGTGGAGATGGGAGCAGTGAACAGATGATAACAAGGTATATAAATAAAATATACAGTGTCAGATAATAAGGGCAAAGCAGAAAGGGTAAAAGGAAGGGTATTAGGAACTAAGGTACTAGGAATTTAAAGTTCCCCACCAACTTCCTGGGGAAACAAAGCCAGGGCGTCAAAGATGGAAAACTGTAAACCTCAGCAGAAGACAGGAGAAAGAAGGTGTTGGTTGGGAGAACAGGTCCCATCAAAAGAGTGGCAGGCCAAGGTGTGCAGGAGAAAATGGACAGTGAGAAATTCCTTCAATGCAGATAGGAGAGGGATTTGAAGATGTTACCTCCTCTGTGAAGCTTAACTCACTCTTGCTCTGTGCCATAGCCCACCTCTGGCATCAACTTCTGGAGGAGACCAGGGCTGGGTGAGTAAGGCCAAAGGGTGTCAAAAACTCAGCAATGGAGATAAAAACTGGATCAATAAAAGTGTGCTGCCTAGCCATACTGGAATCCGAGGCAAAGGGAAGGATTGGTAACACTGATTCTGTCATCCTTTAAAAGTTTTCTGTTCTGTTTATCATGTATTTTTGTCACTGATGTTGATTAAAATGTTTTTTTTTTCATGAAAAAAGTATTTGTCCTGATTATTGAGTTCTTGATGCCCACTTGAATTTTATGCCTGGAGTGAGTGAGTCCTGGCAGCTTAGCTCCTGCATCTTTAGTAAAGGATGCACACATGAGACGGGAAGAAAGAGAAGGGGCCATGCCCGTGAATTTGCACGCAGAGCAACAGGGGCCTCACAAGCCAGACAGAGAAAGAAAGGGGAGCAAGACATAATTCCTGGAGTGGAACCTTGAAGCAAGATATGACCAGGAGAATCCAAACACCCTTCCTCTCTTGGACCCTGAGGAAGCTGGATTTCCCACAGTGTGGGAGGGAATCTGAAAGTTCTATTGGGATATTCATGGGAAAGGTGAGCCTTGCACTCTGGAGGGCTTGGGGGCACACCGCTGATGGCAGGTGGCCAAGTGTTCCCCCTTCCAGCTCTGCACCCAAGGGTCCACTGCGATAATTAAACTGTGAAGGCACCAGAGTCCATGGGGAATTCTGGGAGCAGAGCTCCCCTTGCCACATCCCGCAGCTCAGCCCCGGTCTGGGAGGGGAGGGGAACGTGGGGGAGGGGGAAAGTGGTCACTCTTTGCTTTCACTCCAAGGGAAAGGATGGGGTAGCATCTTGTCACTGTGTCTGCCCAACAGAGTGTGAAACCCCCTGAGGGCAGGGATTAAACAGAAAGGAAGACTCTGTAGGATGGGGCCAGTGTTCTCCAGTGCACACAGATCTGACCCCAAGGGAGATGCCCAGACCCGAGCCAGCCTGCTTTCCTCACTGTTGCTCCTTGCTTTCCTGCAGTGCCCTCCAAACCCTGACAGTAAACCCCAGGGCCTTTAGATGATCCATTCCTATGCTCAAAACCTTATTATTAAAAAAAAAAAAAAAGGTCAAGTAGTCGAGACCTTTCGTCATATGGCTTCTACCTGACTTCCCTGGCTTATCTCTTACATCTTTCCTTCAAGTCGGGGGATGGCAAACTACACCCATACCAAATCCTGAAGTTGCCTGTTTTTGCAAATAAAGTTTTATTGGAACACAGCCACATCTGTTCATTCACCATGATCCATGGCTGCTTTCCTCAACACTGGGAGGGTTGAGTAGTGACAACATGACACCTGGAATATTTACTGGCTGAAACCTTCCATGAAAAGTTCGCTGACCCTGGGTAGGTTATAGGTAAACTGTGCTCATCCTCTCCTATGCAGACTCTACTTAGAGATGCCTCCACACCCTTGCTGGTTCTGCTCTCCAAGACTGGGATGCTCCATTTCCCTGCTCTAGGAGCTGACCGTGGCTCATTCTTCAAGGACTCAGCTTATATATTATTTACTCTGTGATGTCTCCCGAATTCCTATAAATACTGTTCATGCCTCTGCACAGCCATGGAGTATTGTTAGGATGACCACACGTAATTTATCACCCAAACTGGGGCGATTTTGAGAATGAAGGAGAGCACGATTAATAATTATACAGAAACTTCAACTGAGACTGTCCCAAGCAAACGGGCTCATATGGTGGTCTACACTCAGTGCTTAGTCCATTCTGCCTTCTAAGGGCTGATTGTTTACATATCTAGCTCCCAAAATAGGCAGGATGCTCAATGGTGAGGAGCATGTGTGTGTGTGTGTGTGTGTGTGTGTGTGTGTGTGTGTATGTGTGAGAGGGTTTGGGGGAGTTGTTGATCCTGAGTGTATCCATACATATAAGCTGTGATCAATTAATGCTTATTGAAATGAAAAAAGGAAGGACTCTGGTCCTAAATGAAACAAAAGCAGGTTCTTTAAGAGCAGCAATCTGGGACAACAAGGACAGAGGAGCCACTAGCCAAATGGAGAGGCCCTTGGAGTTAGTGGAGGTGGCAGGCTTGTCTGTGTCATTGTGCGTGCACACCCAGCACGGGGGGCCGTGACACTGCCTGGTTCCCCCTGGTACTCTCACCTTTCTGCTTCTCTGGCTCCCCTGTGGCCCCCCACCTTCCTCTTCCCAGCTCCTCCAATCCACGGCTTAGCTGCTTTCCCTCCAGATAGTTCTCAGGGAGGCTGGGGTCCCCATCCAAATCAGAATGCTGGGCTTGATTTGGGTCATGGCCACTCGAGTCTCTGCCAAGTTAGGAAAGGAGGGGTGCCACTTCAAGGATGAAAGTTCATTTTTGCAGGTTCTGAGCTGAGGCTGAATAGTGGATGTTCAGAATTTAGAAATACATCTCTCTTCATAAAGCTCCAGCACATTCTATAGACTTCAACTTCCCAAAGTGGAAGATAGGAAACAGCAGGAAACTAAGATGACCCATTGAACACATTGATACTCTCCATCTGTTCTCCACTAAACAGTCAGGAAAATCTTTTTCAAGTGCAAATCCATTCTGTCCCCTCCCCCTCTTCTCCCTTGTTAACTGGTTTCCCATTCCTCTTGAGATCAAGACCAAAATCCTTACCTTGGCCTAGAAGTTCAGGTGTGGTCTGGCCGTCCCCACCTCACCTGCTTTATCTAGTTTGCATTTTGCCTTCCAGCCACCCTGGCCATCAGTCCATCAACTAGGACAGGCTTCTTTTGACCACAGGACCTTTGCACAAGCCATCCTATCTTCCTGGAAGATGCTCTTTCCTCATCCACTTTCAATTAGTAACAGCCGGCTTCATGTCTCAGCTCGTGTCACTTCCTCAGGAGAGCTACAATGAACTCCCACAGGTCAGGTGAGGAAGCTTTGTATACCGCATTTCTTAATTCAGTTTGAGTACTTAATTGAGCCGATAATTATACATTCATTTATGATTATTTGAGAAGTGCCTAGGCTATAAAGTACTAGGCTATAAGCTCTGAGTAGACAGAGACCCCCGTTTGTTTTGCTCACCTTGAATCCCTAGCACCTAGCAGCGCTCAAAGATATTAGCCGAATAATCATCCTCACTAACCCGAGTCAAAGATCAGGAAGGTGACCTGTGACCATTTCTCAGTGCAGTGAACTAAAGTGATTGGAAGTAAGACGTAGAGATTAAATCTTTCTTCTTAGCCTCCAATTTCTGCTCCTTCTCCTTCTCCTAACAGAGCTGTCTGTAGGGACCTATTGCACAGAAGGCCACATAATGGAGTTTACACAGGCCGAGGCATTGGCTGTGAGTTCACAGGACAAGACAGGCAATAGAGGTGGACAGACCCATATCAGGGCTGATCAACAACCAGTAAAGAAGGCTCAGCCAGTACCAACCAGATGGCAATTTGCAGTAGGACTTGTTTTCTCCATGCTCCTTCCCATACCATCTTAGGCTTAAAGGGAACCCAGAGGGGCCTTCTCTATCCCTGAAGTCCCTCCCTCCCTACTTTCCTTCCTTCCTTCCTTCCTTCCTTCCTTCCTTCCTTCCTTCCTCCCTCCCTTTCTCCCTTCCTTCTTTCCTTCCTACCATCTTTCCCTCCCTTCCACCCTCTTTCCCTTCCTTCCCTCCCTCCCTCCCTCTCTCCTTCCTTCCTTCTATTTTTCCTTCCCTCCCTCCTTCCCTCACTACTCCCTTGCTCCTTCCACCACCTCCTTCCCTTGCTTTTGTATAGTATTCTTTATGTGTGTGGACATCTTGACCCCATGACAATGCCAGCTTCTTGAGGTTAGGGACTGTGCCATAAATGACTTTGGATCCCTCACAGCTTCTGGTTACAATGTGCAGCACACGATGAGTATCTGTGGATCCTGATCTTATCTGGAGGGTGTGCAATGTAGTGGTGACTGCCTGGGGTAGACAGCCAGAGCACAGCTTTAAGGCCTGGGTGGGGGGAAGTACGAGGGAGGCCATGGGAATGCTGTGGTCCCACGTGTGCAGAAAGGGTCAGCTCTTGGGCCAGACAAATGCTGAGGCCCTCGAAGCCCCGCCTACCACTGGGCTAAGAATCGGCCCACTCCAGGGGCCTGGCTCATCTGAAGTGTAGAGCATGTCACCACGCCTTCTCAGATCTGGAGAAAGACACATTCACTCAACCTATCCAACCCCAGCGGTTTCACAGGCAGCCTGGCAGTTGTGCCCCGGGGTGGGGCTCAGGAGCAGGGCCCCACCCTGCCTGGGAGAAAACAAAGCAACTGCCTCCGCGCTGGCACCAGGCCCGCTCCCTGTGAAGTGAAGCCTCGGTGCCGGGCCAATCAATAACAGAAAATGCAAGTGGCCCAAGGTAGCAAGCAACTCCAAGCCCCTGGGCTTCAGGCAGGATGGGGCAGCAGCCCACCAGGTCGGGAGCACGGGGATTAATAACGCATCAATTTTAATGCAGGGAGAGGTTTTTTTTCTGCTTCACAAACAGCAAAGTGAATGTTTGAGCATCCCGGCAGGGGGTTAATGAGGACTCTGATTAGTTATTCGGATTTCTCCACACTGCCTCAATCCATCCTACTAGGGAGGAAAGAGGGAAGGAGGTGGGGAGGAGGAGAGCTCCAGTCTCTGAGCCAGCTTCAGCACACCCCGCCCTTCCTCTCCACCCTCTGCCACACTGGTGGAAGAGAGGGCTGGATGGGGCTTCTGGGTGACCTAGTCCAGCCCCTTGATCAGAGGGAAGACCAGAGGGGCATGATTCCCTGGCCACACCTAGCATGCGTGCAAGCCTTCGCCCAGGCCAGAGCCCGGCCCAGGCTGGGGCTTTTCCACTAGACCAAAATTCCCTTACCCCACCCCCTCTTCCCAGCCCAATGTGAATGTTCTTCTCAGGGGAGGCTGCTCATCAGGGATAATCTAGAGTCATTCTGAGGCCCTCAGCCAAGGGGTGTCTGCTGGGCTGGGGGACCAAGGGGCATCCTCATCAGAAAATCTCTGCTTCTGGCCCAGGCTAGTTCCCAGCTCAGGAGGGAAGGTGCGGCTCCCTGTGATGGTCCCCTGGGGGAAGAGGCCATCTCAGCACGGACTCCTTGCTTCCCAGCCGCCTTCCCAGCTTCGGGCATCCAGTGCAGCTCTGGGGGAACCCCAGCACGAAACCACCAGCTCCCTCTGGCCCGGCCTCCTGCAACAATCCCTCTCCCCTCCCTGCTGACTCCAGATCAGTGATGGATCCTGCACTCTGGCCCCCAACATGCAGGGCACAAAACAGGGGCAAAAGCATGCAGAGACACAGCATGATCTCAGGAAGAGAAATCGCCAGGCCATCTGGACATGGGCTCTGTGCCTTTCCTGCTATGACAACGCAGATGGACTTGTGAGCGAGGGCTCCCCACTCCCCTCCCTACCCCTACGTCCCAGACCATCTGCTGCAGCCCAGGGCCCAGAGCAGGGTCCAAACCTGCATCCACAAGTGATGCCACAGCAGGGCACCACCCCTTGGTTTTTCTGAGATCATCTTGGTGTCACTTAAGTTCCCCAAATGCCTCTCTCTGGAGGTCCCTCACGCCAACCCCAAATTCTCAAGCTGCACACTGAGGCCCCATCAACTCTCCCCAACATGAATCTGTGGATTCTCCCTAAAGTCAGGGACTATCAGCTTCTTGGCGCCCACAGGGCTCTGCGCTCTGAAGGGAGTTCTCTGCTGCTGTCCAGGGTCTCAGTGACCTCTTCTAGTTCATTCAGAAGAATAACGGCTGATGTCTCCTGAAGACTCCTGTGTGCCAGCCATCGCGCCCAGTGTGTTACACACGTGTGATTTAATTGGCCCTCACTGATCCCGCGGAGTAATGCTCATATCTGTGTTTTCACCTGGTGCAGTCCAATAGAACTTTCTATGATGCCGGAAATGTTCTCTGTCTGTGCTTTCCAATACCATAGACACGGTGTGGCGGTTAAGCACTTGAATTGTGGCTGCTGTGACTGAGTAACTGAATATTTACACCTTCATTTCATTTTAATTTAAACAGACACATGGGGCTGGTGGCTACTGAATTAGACAGCACAGCCTTACAAGGGTCAAGCAGTACGGTCAACAGCACCCAGCCAGGAGGGGCGGGGCTTCGTACCAGGTGTGTCCGCCTCCAGGGCACAAGTGCTTCTCCACGATGCTGTCTTTGAGGCCTTATTATCAAATGCATTAAGAAACCAAGGCAGAGAAGGTAAAGGAATGGTACGTAACCAGTAAGTCTAGGATGCTCACATTACATTCCAGTACCAGGTCTGCGAGGGCGTCAAGGACACCTTGGCGAAGATGAGTAAGACAAGTCTCTGCCCTCAAGGTGCTACTGATTCCGTTAAGAGACAAAGTAAATTCTACTTGGGACAGGGGATTTTGGATGCAGAACTGGACCGAGGTAGGATGCTGCCTCGACATCCCACAGCACCCCCAGCCCCAAAGTCCACCCCGCCCAACTATGGACTCCACTTTCTCCATTCTACTCACTTCCCCACACGTGGTTCTCCCATGTTCCTCATTTTGGCCTTTATTTACTCATTTTTACTTTTAAGTTTACTTTTTTTTTTTTCAACGTTTATTTTATTTTTGGGACAGAGAGAGACAGAGCATGAACGGGCGAGGGGCAGAGAGAGAGGGAGACACAGAATCGGAAACAGGCTCCAGGCTCTGAGCCATCAGCCCAGAGCCTGACGCGGGGCTCGAACTCCCGGACCGCGAGATCGTGACCTGGCTGAAGTCGGACGCTCAACCGACTGCGCCACCCAGGCGCCCCTTAAGTTTACTTATTTTGAGAGAGAGCAAGAGAGAGGGAGGGGCAGAGAGAGAGGGAGAGAGAATCCCAAGCAGTCCCTGATGTAGGGCTGGAACTCATGAACATGTTGAGATCATGATCTGAACTGAAATCAAAAGCTGGAGACTTAACTGACTGAGCCACCCAGGTGCTCCCCCACCCCCACCACCCATGTTCCCCGTGTTGGATGAAAGGCACCATCACAGGCAGGAACTCAAGAAGGAAACCCGGAGGCGCCCTCGACTTTTCTTTTCCCTTCCTCCCTGCTTTTCTCACCTACTTTCCAAGACATGTTGAGATTTCTTCCTAAATGTACTTTATTTTTTACTTTTTGAATACATTTCTGTTTTTAATTAAAGATTATTTATTTATTTTTGAGAGAGAGAGAGAGCACACACTCACACACATGTGAGTTGGGGAGGGGCAGAGAGAGGGAGAGAGAGATTACCAAGCAGGTTCCACACTGTCAGATCAGAGCCTGATGTGGGGCTCGAACTCATGAACCATGAGATCATGACCTGAGCTTAAGGGCAGACGCTTAACTGACTGAGCCACCCAGGTGCCCTGCTAAATGTACTTTAAACACCCTTTTCCTCCCATACCTGTTGTCTAGGCCCCCCATTACCCCTCAGGTGGCAGCGCCCTGCTGTCACTCCACCACAGGCTCCAGTCACATGGCTAAACAGGAGCTCAGGATGATTCTTATGCCTCTGGGCTTTTGCGTCTCCTCCTCTGTCTTTCTGGAATGCTCTTTCTTGCTTCATCTACTTGGAAAAACACAAGTAACTAGAGATTCAGCCCAGGGCTCTCTCCCCCTAGAGGCCGAGCCTCCTTGCCTCCGTGGCAGGATGACTTCCACCTCCGTGCTCCCGTGACTCGGCACACCTGTTCACCTGTTTTATGCCACTTACCATACTGGGTTGTAAGTATCGGCATATCCCATGGTGTCCTTTTAGGTCAGAGATGGTGGCTTTGTCCTTTTTGTGCTCATGGGGCCTGCAGTGTAGGGCACAAGGCAGGAGGGAGGGAGGGTACAGATGTGTTTGCACCAGCTGTTACCTGAGACCTAATGCACTCTCTGCTCCTGCCTTCCCGCCTCCCACCCACACCACCTTTCTGCATGAGCAGGTTGCCGGAAGTTCCCTGAAACATTCTTGATTCAGCTCACAGGCCGCTCTCTGGAGGCACGGCAGAGTGACCTTCCACAGAACCTGGCACCCAGTGTGAACTCTGACAGCTTTGCAGAGTCTCAAAAACGGTTTGCATCAGGGGCGCCTGGGTGGCTCAGCCGGTTAAGTGTCTGACTTCGGCTCAGGTCATGATCTCATGGTTTGTGAGTTTGAGCCCCACGTTGGGCTCTGTGCTGACAGCACAGAGCCTGGAGCTGGCTTCGGATTCTGTGTCTCCCTCTCTGTCTGCCCCTTCCTCTCTCTCTCTCTCTCTCTCTCTCTCAAAAATAAATAAACATTAAAAAAAATTGGTTTGCGTCAGCCTCAACCAAAATGGGCTGCAACCTCTAAATGACCTTCCCAACATCTCTCCCTTTGCCTCCAGCCTTTTCCCAGTTCCCTCCACAACGCAGTCAGTAACAGCAGCATCGGGCACCGCCCACAGGGACTGCATCCAAGAGAATTTACAGCGCGGTGCACCTGTCTGGGGGCCAGATTCCTCACACTGACATCATTCTTGCCTGTACATGGCGCTTCACACTTTACAAAGCCACTCTTGCCACGTTCTCTCACTTGATTCTCGTGACTCCCCTTTGTGAGCAGGGAAGTTAGGCACTGTTGCTCCACTTCACAGAGGAAGACACAGAGGCTCAGAGAAATTAAGAGACTTATCTAGTCTAAGTGCAGGATCCTAGATTCAAATGCAGGGGGGGAAAAAAGGATTACAGAGGAAAAAATATGCTTGCAAGACTAAACAAATAGGCTTATTTGAGGATGTGTGGTGCTTGGTGTTTTGATGGGACACTGGGGCAGAGCAGAAGGCTGGGAAAGCGTGTCTGGGGCTGTGTTCTACCCCCAGTCCACCATGTGGTCTAGCCACGCAAAGTCATCGGCCGTTCACACACCATCTTGTTCCCTTACCTTTGTGCTTTGCTGGGGAATTTATAGCTTTCCTTGCATCTCTGACTTCTGATATTCTCCCCAGTCTTCCGTGACCATTTCAAATGCTACCTTCTGCAAGAATCTCTCCTGGATCTTCCCAGGCAGAAATGGTCTCTCCTCCCATTGGACTCTCACAGTGCTGTGTATATTTGGGCATTGCCAACTTTGCCTCATCCCGTTTAGGGCTATGACAATTTGTGTGTCTGCCTCCTCCATTGTGTCCAAGGCAGGGACAATTCTTGTTCACTTCTGGATCACCCACAGTATCTGGAACTGTGCCTCGGGCATAAGAGGTGATCAGAAAATATTGGTTGGGTTGAATTTCATTGCTAATGATATTTTTAAGGAGGGCTGGTAAAGGAAGGTAAAGTGAAACCATGTCTTTCTACTGGTGAGTGTGAAATGTCACCGACATCACATCTTTTGTCCTCATTCTCCAATCTGAGCTCCAGGATGATTTAAAAGCACGTGTGCAAAAGATCAAAGGAGGGGCTTCTACACAAGCAGCAACAAAAGAGTAGCCTGCACCTGTTAGAAGTATGCCAGGAAGGCCAAAGACCAGAATGCACTGGTGTCTGAAAACACCCCCCTCCCCTCCACCCTCACATTCCCCCTCTCCTTTCTCCCTTAAAAAGCAATACTTGAAGCAAAATGGAAGAGGAAAAAAAATCAGAGTGAGGTAGCTACAGCCCGGGGCAGACATAGGAGGTTACCGGATGGCAGAAGGAAAGCAAACAATTTAACTCCCACTTTGCTTTGTTTTCTTCAAGGACGACAATCATCAAAACAGAAAAATGATTTATCAAAGGTTCAAGTTTGAGATAGGTGAGGAGATGGTAATCAAGTAGCTTATGGCTTTTAAGTAAAGTCAAGGCTGCAGACAGCCACAAATCACACCGCAGTATATGGAAAGAGCTTGGGTAGGAGTGTTGAGACACAGTCAGCTGTTTGCGAACTGATGAAAAGAAATCGTTTATTTTTTAGATGGAAATACGCAACAGTCACCTCTGTTTTCACAAAGTGGCAAACAGATTTTGGAAGCCGCATAACCACACGTGTAGCATGAATTGCTAACAAAAATTCTAGATTGAATTGTGAAAGAAAGAAGCGATGACCAAGAGCCAGAACAGGCTCATTGAAAACCAGTCATGGTTAGCTTGGTGGCCCTTGGTGAAAAACCCAGAATTCCTAGGTTGGCAGCGAGGAAGATCTGAGGAGTGTGCCGATTTCAGGAAGCTACAGGACAACATGATATCCTTCTGGGTAAGGAAGGGTAGGTCTGAGGAGTCAGTTGACAGGAGAACAGGTAGGTGAACTTTTAGCTAGCCTGTGATCATCCCCAGTCAGTAGTGATCAGCAGATCCCAGTCTGGAGGGAGAGCGTTCATGTTGAAGTGTCCGGCTTTGTGCCCGAGTGTTTCTACGAGTGATCTGTGTGACGTTGTAGAAGGTGTGTTTATGTTTATAGTTGATGTGTTTACAGACAGAATTAAGGTTGAGAAAGAGCTCGTGAGGCAGGAAACATGGGCTGAAAGCAAGGAGATGATGAATAAAGAGAAATAGAAATATGGGGCGCCTGGGTGGCTCAGTCGCTTAAGCGTCCAACTTCGGCTCAAGTCACTATCTCACGGTTCATGAGTTCGAGCCCCGCGTCAGGCTCTGTGCTGACAGCTCAGAGCCTGGAGCCTGCTTCGGATTCTGTGTCCCCCTCTCTCTCCGCCCCACCCCTGCTTGTGCTCTGTCTCTCTCGGTCTTTCAAAAATGAATAAACATAAAAATTTTTTTTTAAAAAATTAAAAAAAGAGAGAGAAATAGAAATTTATACTGTTGGAGTAAAATGCAAGCTGTGCATGTGAGAGAGATGGAGTTTAAAATCATTACATGTGAATAAAAGAGAGGGGAGTTTGAATGACAATAGGTAGCAGTGTTGTGATATGGCTGCCAAAAAAAAAAAAAAAGAAGAAAAAAAGGTAATTGAGATCTTAGGCTGCATTCCTACGAGTCCAGGTAAAGGACAATGGTTTAGACCATGTTGGGGGCCACACTTAACTTGCTTCATCAGAGGAATACTGACATTACAGAGCGCACGAGGAAGTAGGCTAGGATGTTGACAGAAGGAATCTCCCTGCAGCGCAGAGCACTCTGGGAGAGGCACGGGTGTCGTCTTCAATATTCAAAGCGCTATTATACAGAAGAGCTGTTGGCCTTACACTATGCTGTCTAGAGCAGAACCAGAACAGAAAGGTGGATGTGACAGAGAGACACATTTCTCCCTCACATGAGGGAGCCCTCCCAGGGACAGCTGCCCCAGAGCAGAGGAACTGCCCCTGCTAGGAGCTGTCAGGGAGACGGCGAGAGCTTGTCTACTGGAGATGCCTTCACAGCATGGCAGGTTAAACCAGGTGACCGCCAAGACCCCTTCCAGCTCTAGGACATTATGAGGCCCCTGAGTGAGGAAGATGTTTCTGATTGGGGCAATGCCTCTCCAGGGTCCTTCGAATACATTGTGGAGGTCACCATCTCCTCTGCGGTGTAATAAATCTGGTCCTGCATTCTGGGGAATCGCTCTTGGGAGAGATCATAGCGGTCGTGACATGTGGCATCTGGAAAAGAGCCAACATTTTCCCCTGTGCTTCTCACAGAGATTCCCTGCCCCACTAACATTTCTGGGAGGAATGTGGCTCCCACTTAATCGTCCCCTGAGGCGTGAGCAGGACTGGGAAGAGGTGGGAAGGGGCAGCAATGGTGTGGCTCAGAAGGCCAGTGTAGCCAGCAAAGCCCAGCCCAGGCAGAGGCAGAGAGCCGACCGCTGTGGCCAAGGGTGTGATCCCAAGCTGCTAACTTGTCAGGAGAGAGGAGCAAGAAGGAGTTAAAGAGCACATTCTAAGGAAGGCCAACCCAGTAGCCAAATGGTCTCCCCGGACCATACACTCAACACCCGCTGATACGAATGAAGTATCTGTGAAGGATTCTTGTTTCCAGCCATCTCTGTGCCTTTGCTCACTCGACTCCCTCTTCTCAAATGTTCTCCTTCCCCTTTGTGTTTGCCTTTTCTGGTCTTGCTCATCCTCCAAGGCCTATCCTATGCATATTCTTTGTGTCTCTTTTTAGTTTCCAAATCGAAGTCATTTCCCACCAGGGCACTCGTGTTCTGCCTCGAATTATGCTGAGTTTTATTTGTGCCTGATGCGCCTCCTCCATTAGGAAGCAAGCTCCTCGAGGGTAGAAAGGGTCCTTTTGCATATTCTTAGCCTTGCATATTAGTGGCAAGAGGGCAGCCGGTAGAGCCCTATACCTGTATCCAGAGTTCTGGCCCTGGCTCAGACAGCAGCTGCTCCAGGCCTCGTGGTCCTGAAGAGTCAATTGAGTACAGTGGCAGGTTCCCAAGTTCCATTGGGGTTCACACCCTTGTGATTATGTTCAGTAAACGTTGTTTGGAGGGATTTTCCTCTTTATCACTAATGTCAAATCCTGTTTCTCCTATGGTCTGCTTTCATTTCTTTTTCTGTTGTCACTCATCCAACTATCCATCCACCCATCCGTCCACCTGTCTGTCCATTCACGCATCCGGACTTTCAGCCAACATTTATTGGACATCTGCTTTGTGCTAGGTCACAAAAAGACAGGGATGTGCACACTGCTCCCAAGGAGAGCATGGTTATAGCAGGGGGCACGACCATGTAAACAGGTAACACAAATACAAGGGGATAGGTACTGTATCAGAGGCGAGCAGAGAGTGTGCTGGGCGCACACGGGGAGGGATGGGGAGAAGGAGCTTGGTTCACAGGCCGAAGCCCCTCCTCGCCCTCTCGGCTCTACCTCTGACCCTGATGACTTGCAGCCTTGCTTTTGGCCAATTCCCCCAATATAGCACCGAGAAGAAAGACGGGGTTTGTGTGAAACCGAGACAGGGTGCAGAGGGGCCTGGCCTGACGGTCCACCGAGAGTCTGTGGTCAGACTAACATGAGCCCCAGCAAACCCTCCCAGGCCGTGCAGGGGTCTCTGAGGTCCAGAGTCTGCATTTTCGAGCCGCTCACCTCTCCCCACCCCCACTGCAGCAGCACACTCGGCAAGTCATTTATTCCTCCATAACATTTGCTCGAAGGAACGTTACTGCTGAATTATAGCTGGGACCATTATCTCACAATAACTGTCTGGGAAATGTTAATGTTAATGCATGGATCATGCAGAATGCCACATTAGGGGTTTTATGGTGGACATAACATTTTTATGAACTTTTTCTCTGGTAGCATCAGCCTTTGATGGAAAGAAAAGAAGAAAAGGAAAGAAATAAAGACAGAGTGGGAAGGAAGAAAGCAAGCCGGCACAGGGAGAAGGGGGCCTGGGAGCATAAGTGCCATTTGATAGCGCCTCGGGCTGAGCCCTCGAGTGTGCCGCTCACTCAGGGAAGGCCTGCCTGGCAGTGCTCCAGTCGGCTGAATATCTTTCGTGTTAGGTATTTGTTAGTGGAGAGCAACCGGCCAAATTGGCAACTGGTGGGAGACAGGGTCTACTTGGGCAGACCCATAAAACTTTTCAGCCTTTTCACTCACCTGCTGCCAGGCGGGCATTCAGAGCCAAGGGGGGCCAAGGGACGGGTGGGGAGGGCCGTCCAAGGCTTAGTGGGGTGGCCACTGTACCTCCTGGATGAAGGGATGGGTTCCTGGCAGAACTGCTTTGGGGGCTCACCTTGGGGAGTAATGGCTAATGGCTTAAGGAGATTTTAATTTCTGCCATTAAAAGAAAAAAAAAGGAAAAACACAATCTTGGGAATGGCAGTATTTTACACCTGGCTTTTAGAAAGGACTAATAAAGGCAGTGTTTAGCATTTTATATCCTTACTCAAAAATAACGATCTTTGGTTCTCATCTCAGACATATTTTAAGTGAGCCTGTGTCTCCTACCTCCAGAATATTCTTTCAGGAGGCTGGATTTATGGCTCTGTTCTTTGCCTGCCCTGGGCTCCAATTTAAGCCTCATAACCACTGCATTACGGTCAGTTTGCCTCTTCTCTTCCCTCCTCTCTACCTTTGCAGTCGCCCCTGACAGTCTTACTGCAATTTTTCTTCCAGACAGAGTGCTGTTTAGCTCCTGACCCTGCAAGACACCTAACACCTGTTTACAGCCATTCCTTTGAGCACATTAAAACTTGGGCTGGGGGTGGGGTGGCAATGCTGTTCGGAGGCCTCCTCTCCGGCAGGGTCAAATCACTGCCCGGAGAGGCTCCAAGACTTAGCCACCACCTGCCCACCCCAAGTCCAGACCATGAGTCCCTCTGACCCGGGACAGGTGGTACAGGTGGCACAGGGGTGTGTATGGTCTCTGAGGCAGGAAGGGGTGCAGGGAGTGGGCAGGAGGCTGCCTCTCTTTGAGAACACATTTGTGGGCTTGCTGAAGAGACCTCATCGGTGAGCATGGTTCAGTAGAAAGAACCAGGGCCTGCAGGCCCGGCCCTCCAGGTTCTAGCTCTGAGACAGTGCGTGACTTTAGATGGGCCACCAAATCTCCAGGGGCCACTTTTCCTCTGTAAAAGGCTGAGGCCAGAGTGGCAACTTCCTAGGTCTTCCTGCTCAGCAAGTCTGACTCTATGGCCCACTCAGATCATCTAGAGGTTGTTCAGGTGGCCTTGGGTGTCTTGTCTATCTTTGAGGCAAGGTAAGTGCCACGGGCATTGGGCTGGATGAGTTTAAATCACACTTCACCACTTCCTAACTCTGGGGACAGATTTTTTACAAACCCTGAGGTTTCTGTTTCCTTGCATGTAAAAAGGAAATCACAAGGCTTATCTTGTAGGTTGCCAAAGTTAACACGCCTTCGAACACACTCAACAGTTTCCCTATGTATTATGTTTGACTTATATATTATGTCTGTCATTTCACACTAGAATGAAACCTTCATGAGGGCAGGGATCTTGCTTTCTTTACAGATGTATCTCCAATGCCTAGGCCAGTACCTGGCACATAGTAGGCCCTCAGTCAATACTTAGGGAATGAATGAATGTCAAAGAATGCCAGGGTAGATATTAGCTCCTCAGTATCCCCACTCTCACCCTGGTACAGACTCCTGGGTATGTGCTCTAAAGCTCTCCACAGAAGGACATTCTTCAGGCTTATGGTGCTTTTATGTCTTTTGACATAAAATGCCAGTTCAAGGAACATCGAATGCATTCATGACCCAAGATGCAAAAGGAATTTGCACAAGCCCTCACTTCTGCTCCCTCGGATGCCAAGAGCAGGTGTACCTGAACGAGGCAGCAGGCCCGGAGCCCTCGCCTTTCCAAATACCCCCTCCCGCCCTTCTCCAGGCTGCTCCCCTCCTTCCTGGGCTGCCACACGCTCACTCCTGGGGACCCCCGCCATATGTTCCATTCCAGCTCTAAACTGCGTGCTAATTGTTCTGAATGAACAGCTCCAGCTGGAAAAGCAGGCAGGCCGTTTACAGACCTTAAGATAACACCCAGCTTCCCGTAAGTAAAGGGGGGGTTTCCAGCAAAGGGGAATGGCAAGTCTTCCTTTCAGGACCAGAGCTGGGCCAGACGTGGCCCTGGGGCTGGGTATACGGTGCAGGATATCGGTTCTTCTTGGTCTCGACCCAAGTGAACCCATTTCAAAGTAGCCCCACCTGAGCAGCTTTCTCTACGGAGGCCCAGAGCTGTTTCCTGCATCCATCAGGCCGCGGAGCTCCCGTGTGAAGTCACGCTCCCCACATGTGGGCAGGGGCTCCCGCAACAATGTCCCTTGCTCTGCCAGAACATGGCAACATCCCTGCAATCTCTAAGAGGCCCTTTGAGATTGGCTTACCCTAAGTGCCTCATTCTTATAGGCATTGTACACCTCTCTTGGGGAAGCAAGGAAGGAAAGGAGTGTGGGTGAAGGGTGGGAACAGGGTTTGGCAGTGAACCACTCGCTCTGCCATGCAGGACAGCCTCCTAGTGCCTGTCCCTACAAAGAAGCTCAATCCTCTCCAAGGTTCTGCAAGGCGGGTTCAGCTTTGTCCTCCATTTCTGTCACTATTTCCCTAAAGCAAAAGAAGAAATGTCTAAGGGGACAGTTTTCTGAAGGAGGAGCCTCAAGGTTGGGAAAAATATTAGAGGCCATGACACTCACCTCCCTGATTCACTGAGGCCGAGACCAAGGCGGGCCGAGGGGTCTCTCTGGGATGGGGAAGGGCTCCCCACTGCCCCTGCATCCTCTCCTTTGCCCACCGCCTGTCTGGGGACCCGGCAGAGAGGCCAGGGCTGTGACCAGACGCTTGGAGACTGGGACCCAGTGCCTACTCCGCCACAACTTAGCTCTATGACCTCAGGCACGTCACTGGATCTGTACCCCCATTCTCTCATCTCCGAAAGTGAGGGTGATAAATCGATGCTTGCTCTGCTCGCCCCTCAGGGTGGTTTGAGGGTCAGAAGACAAGTAACTGTGAACAGGCTATGAAAACTAAAAAGCAGAATTCAGAAGTAAGGGATGTGGGTAGTGCTTCTTTTCAGGGCTTGGGGTCCCTCTTACCTACCTGGGGGTTAAGGTTTTCAAAGATGTGGAGAAATAGCCATCTGTGTGAAAAAAATCTGCCCAGGTCTCCACAGCCAGCGTAAGAGAAACATGAAGGGCTGCTGAGGAAACCAGGGCTTGGGCCCGCTCTGCCTGTGTCTCTTCTAGAAGCTGGAGTGCACAGAGGCCCAGGCTCTGAGCAGGCTCTCACAGATCTGCCTGTCCAGGGTGGAGCCACAGGAGGAAGGTTTCAGTTTAACAAAAGGAAGAGCAGACCGGCCATGAAGTGTTTGGGGGTTGGTGGGCTGGGCTTGGAGCTGCACAACTACAACGTTCTGGAGGCTTCTGCTGCCTCCAGAGTGTCTCACAACAGACATTCCCTGACTTCTGAGACCCTGCTGGGAAAAGAAGTGGAGAGGGCATGGAGAAGGGGACATGGGCCTCTTTTTGAGGGGGAGTTCAGCCAGAAGAGGAAAAGCCACAGGGGCTCCTGGCCCATCTGTCTGCCCTGCTTCCCTATCAGGCACTGTTTGTACATAAGACTCATGGCTCCTGGCAATAGGCCTGACTTGGAGACAGCCTTGACCCTGAAGGGCCTGACCCAGCCCCACGGCCCCACCAGTACATGGGGTGGCCAAGAGTGCCTCAGCAGTCAGCCTCTCTGGCCAAAGGAGGGCAGCAGGGGAGGTGAGCCAGAGGCCAGCTTCCTCCCTGGAAGGCTTTGAGCCCAGCCTGGGGTACAGGCCAGCTTGCTGGAGGCGGCAGGGGAGGTGGTGGTCAGTGGGAGCTTCACGGGCAGGAAATTACACCCATATCAGCACTGGAGGAGAGTGTAAAAAACAGATCTTTGATCAGACACGGCCTCAGTTACTCAATGGTTTGCCAGGGTCTGGGTCAGCTCAGGGCCAGAGATTTGGCTCAGGTATTCTCTGTCTCTCCAGGCCCAATTTCTAGGTCTGAAGGCTGAATGCAGCCTTTCAGTTTGTGCTCTCCATGCTTTTTTCTCATTGCTTGCAATGCCTTTGCTTGCCTCCTCTGCCAGTGGAAAGGTCCAGCTTAGCTGTCACCTCCTCCATGAAGCCTTCCTGGATCTCCTCCAGGGGGCACAGCCACCCCCTGCCCCTCAGACAGAGTTGGCTGTGTCTGAGATGCCATGACCACACTTAGCACACAGTCAACACCAGGCCCTGAGTTCCTTGTAGCAAGGAGCTTGCTAACAATTAGCCCTGGGATCTCCAGAAGAACGGTACACAGTAGGCCCTTAAACATTCACAAGCACACAAATGTGTAACTGCATGCTTGCCCTGGCCTAAAGACATTTGTAAAACTAACACCCAGAAAGGAAGAATTGGAAAGATGGCTGAGCCCCCCTGAAGGTTGCCCTGGGAAAACACTTCTGTCTTCCTCTCGCAATGCCTGCCTCAACCCCGAGCCCAGAGCCCACCAAATCCAAATGGTTTTTTATCAGCGATGAAACAATAGATGATCTTTTGACATTTCCAGGGCTGTTTGGAAGGAGGAAAGATAATATGTAATAAATTCATATACTTCTCTGTGTTTCTTGGCTCCGGCAGCTATATTTCCATCTCTTTATGCAGGAGTCCTGGGGAGCTGAAATCCTTGATAATGCCAAACAATTCAACACTTTTTTCTCTTTACTCTGTCTGCACCGCAAAAAAATATCGACTTTATGCTGGCAGCTGTGGGAAGTGAAATCAGATGCCACATTCCTTTTTGCATGCAAGAGAAGTCAGTCCTGCTTTGGAGGCCCCGTCCCTACTCAAGGGTCTTTGGGAATGAGAGCTTAGGACCTCACGTCTGATTTCTCCAAGACGAAGGGCAGCCTGGCCCCACCTCCCTCCGGGGGGATGCGGGCTGGTGGATCTTGCACCTGAGGTGTCCAGGACGGGCTGAGACATTTTCTCCCTGCCCTTCTACCTCCGCTGCCCACGGTCCTTTCTCAGACAGTCCCAGCAGTAGACGTTGCATCTGATCTGACTCCAAACAAACACTTCCTGAGCCGGAGCCAGCCCAGGGCCCTGGAGGTTAGTGGAGCACGCTGGTGCGTCTGAGCTCAGATTCTCAACTTCGGCAGCACATTTCAGCCCAGGGCTGAAATCAGCATCTATTAGCAGCACCTTCATTTCCCCGAGAAGGGGGCTGGGGAGGAGCCAGAGAACAAGACTTGCCCAGGGCCACACGCTGCAATCTGGTAGAGCTTCAAACTTCTTCTCCTGACCCCGGACGGAGATCTATCTATCTGTCCATCTACACTCTGAGCCCTCTAACAACCTTTAAATGCCTGCCATGTGCCAGGTACTGTGTGCAGGTCCCAGGAAGCTTTTCCCGGGTGGGGGAAGCTTTTCATTCAGGTTTCCCCATAGAGACAAAATGTGAGGCTCTGCCTGTTTGGATCTGGGTGGGTTCTGTTAGGACAAACGATACGTGGCATCAGCAGGGCACTTACAACTCCCCCAGCCTCCCCTCCCCTGTGCCCAGCCCCCTCCATCTCTCTTTCTCTCTCTCTCTCCCTCTCTCTCTCTCTCTCTCTCTCTCTCTCTCTCACACACACACACACACACACACACACACTCACCTGCACTCCACCCACCCTAAACCGCACTGAGCACCGGGCAGGGGGGTGGGGGGCGTGGGACAGCTCTGTTACATTAACACACCATTCTCTCCTTCTCACATGATAGTGATCAAGAATATGGACTCAATACTGGGATCTGTTGGGAGACTGTGGCAGGTTACCTCTCTGTGCCTCAGTGACCTCATGTATAAAATGGGAATAATAATGATAACACCCTAGGATAAAAGAGGATTAACTAGAATAATACATGCAAAGTGTTTAGCACAGCATCTAGCACATAGTATTCAAAACCTGCCTGCTGTTGTTGGTAGTAGTAGTTGTCTGGTAGGGAGTGGCCCGAAGAGGGCTAACCGGGGTGGGAATAGAGAGTTCTCCAGCCCTAGTCTTGGCCAGCCTTGTTCCTTCCAAAGCAGAGTTTCCAAAGGCGCCATTCCAAAGTGAGGACAGGAGCCACGCTTTTTGGCCTGCTTCTTGTCCCCTTCCCCTGCCCTGCACATGAGGGCCCCAAAGCACCGTCGCAAGACTTCTCCCTCTCCCTCTCCCTCCCCCAGGGACAGTACCGGCTAGAAGCAGAGAAGGCGACCCTCGACCCTGGACACAGTCAGCCCAGGGGTGATGAGCATCAGCCTTTCCTGGGGAAGGAGAGCCATCAGTCTCCCAGGCCACCGCCTGCCTTTCAACCCCAGCTGTAGGGAGGGGCAGGCAGGGGTGGGGGTGTCTCAGAATCGGGGAAGAGACTAAGCGGCCTTAGGCCCCTGCGGGTTTGCTGTATAGTTCTGGGGGGAGCATCTGGGTCACTCTTGGCCCAGGACCTGAGCTCAGGAAAGCCCAGAGGGAAGCAGGTGGGAGGATGCGAGGGGACCCAGCCTGCCCTCACTCCTAGCTTCCTCATTCACCCTCTCCAGGAGCAGGAACAAGGAGACCCTCAGGACAATAGCTTCAGACTCCTGCTAGTGCCATTTGTGAAACACTTCCACATCCTTTTCTTTCTCCCAACCAGGCTTTGAGACAAACACGGCAGATATAATTGACCCCATTTAACAGATTAACATATTGGGGCGCAGAGACACTAAATGTCACGAGTAAGTGGTGTCGCCAGGATTCGAACCCACCTACCCTGATTTCTAGTTGAGCACACCTTCCTTCCACCACCCTGCCCTGAGTGGTCAGTCCTCCATTTCCTCAGGAAGGTAGCTGAGGGGCTCATTAACTGCGTCCCTTATCCTGCACCCAGGAAGGGGAAGGAAGCAAGGAGAGTTATGCACTCAGACTGTATCTGGCTTTAGAACTTGGCCTGGGGAAACCTCACAGGTGTTTTGGACTTCTGACATAAGAACCAATGGCCAGGTAAGGACTGAGAAAGGGAAGCACTGAGCCTGGCCTACAGGCATGTCACACGGGTTGAGGAGACCCTGGGAATAAGTCAAAGGTCAGGGCCCCCAATCTGAGCCTGAGGTTTGACCACTTCTGACTTAGCCCTGTAACTTAGCTTGCTTGCATGCCTTCATTCATTCCAAGCATCTACCCAGGACCAGGATGCCATGCTAACATCTACCCTTTCAGGAGCTCAGACCTTGCTACCTAGGAGACTCTCCTGCACACAGCCGAGGCTAAGTGCTCTTAGAGCACAGAGGGAGCACAGGGAGGGAGGCACTAATTCTGCTTTTATCTGTGGCAGAGTCTGGGACAGCCCCTCTAGCTACAGCTTTTGTGCTTCATTCTACTTTTAGAAACCCCTCCACTCAGGTGGCCAGGCGGAAGGGTATGCAGCCAGGGCATGCAGGGAGCAGGCAGTAACATTCCCATAATGCCGTGACCAATCTGTTGGCTCCAGAGCGTCCCACGTGGGCCTCCAGCCAGGACACTCATGTTCACAGGTGGCTTCTAAGGCTTATATACCTCAGCAAGAGGCCTGATCTTTCTAGACGTCCCATGCCCAACTGTAAGGGTGTCCTGTGCAAGGCCCTTTGTCAGCCCAGTCTAACACTTCCACAGTTCAGGAGCGCCTCTGTGCCCTCAATGCCACCTTCTGAGCCCCTACTCTCTTGAGCTTGTTCAATCAGGTCTGCTCAACAGCCGCTCCTTGGCCACCCTCACTATGAAGGTCTCCCCAAACCTTAGAAGCACTCTCCTCCCCTCTAGGGTAGGTTTAGTTTGGCCCAACAGTCAGTCACATATTGAGGGTCCACCCTGTCACAGGTCCATGATGTCGCACAGCAGCAAGAACAAAAGTGATTAAGACTATTTGTCCTGGGGTGCCTGGATGGCTCAGTTGGTTAAGCATCCGACATCAGTTCAGGTCATGATCTTACGGTTAGTGAGCTTGATCTCTGTATCAGGTGAGCTTGAGCTCTGCTCTGGGCTCCACACTCCTTCTTCCTCTCTCTCCCCCTGTATCTTGTGGGATTCTCTCTCTCTGCCCCGATGCTCACTTGTGCACTCTCTCTCTCAAAAAAAAATTTTTTTTAATTAATTAAATTAAATTTAAAAAGACCATTTGTCCTCAGGGGAGTTATGATTTGGAGGGAGTTATGGAAATACGACAAAGAGCTAGACTATGGAGAGGGTAATATGGGGCTAAAAGAAGGGCCAGGTCCATCCTGGGAAGAAGATAATGCTGAGCCGGGCTCAAACAAACAAACAAAAGAGAAGAAGAGAACACCCCAGACAGGAAATAGCATTTGTAAGGGTAGGAAATAGCACCGTGATGCAGGAAATGATAAGTCTGTGTATTTGATGGAGGGGTGGCAGGAGACGATGCTGGTGAGGAGAACAGAGGCCGGGTTATGGTGAGCCCCACATGCTAGGCTCAGAAGCTTGGCCTTTATCCCTCCAGGAACAGCCAGTTTTCATGAATGCATAGCACTCATTTGCAGAGATTCACTTCAAATGTCACCTCCTCCAGGGATCCTTCTCTGACTTCTCCAGAATTAAGTACTTTCTGAATGATGAGCTCCTATCTCTCCTATAGTACTTATCACATTGCTCTAAGGTTTTGCTTAAATGGCTGTTTCCACTACTAGCCTAGATATCACATATAGTTTTCTATTTGTTTTAGGTCCCTAGAAACTAGCAGAGGGCCTGACATACTCAGGTGCTTACTAAGTATTTTACAGATGAATGAAGGAGAGCAAATTGAAGTCAGATGATCTATTCACTCCCTGCTCTCTGCCTCCATTCTGAATCCTCAGTTTGAATAACAAATATTGATTTATATCTGCACTCATCTATATAATGGAAATAATAGTACTCTGAGGATTGTCGTGAGGAATAAATAATATAAGTAAAATTGCTCAAGTAATAACTTACCTTGTAAATGTTAGTTTCCCTTCCCTTTCATTCAACTCGGATTTATTAATCCCTTTCTATGTGCCAGGCACTGTTCTAGGCACTGGGTTCATAGCAAGAAACAAAACAAACTCCCTGTCTTCATAGGCTGCTCTTCTAACTGGGTGGGATCAATAATAAATAAACAAGCAGATGCATAGTATGCCAGATGGAGGAGATAAGAGCCATAGAGAAGAATAAACCAGAAAAAAAGGAGAGGGAGTCCCAGGAGTCAAGGTGGAGGGAGTCAGGAATCTGCACTGGTGAGATGACAATTGAGCAGAGATTTAAAGTCACCAAAGTGTGTTCAGGGCGGGAAGGGTGTGCTGGAGGAGCGGCAAGGAGGCCAGCATGCTGGAACAGAGCCAGTCAGGAGATGTGGCAGAACTGGCAAGGATCCGGATCAGGTAGGGCCGCGGGAAGACGGAATTTTCACTCTGAACGAAATGGGAAGCCATTGGAGGCTTTTGAGCAGAAGAGTGGCATGATCCCATTATCATTTTAGATGGAGACTCTGGCTGGCTGCGGAGCTTGAGCAAAGGCTGAAAAGGGTGACGAAGGACAACAGGTTGGGGGCCAATAGCAATACTCCAGGCAAGAGACTGTGGAGACTGGGACCAGAGCGGGAACCGTGGTGAGGACTTTGGTCTGCCAAGGTTTCTGAATTCATTGCTGCAGAGTGTGAGAGAGAGAGTGAAGCCAGGACGACCCCAAGGTGTTTGACCTGAGCACCTGGAAGCCTGGATTTGTCCATTACTGAGATGGAGAAGGCTGTCTCCCTTGCACTAGGTAGTGCAGAAGTGAGGGGAACAAAAGGACATTCTCAAAATGCGTATACACACATTGGGCAGGGAGGAGAATTACTCATGGTGCAGATGAGGGAAGAATAGGAAGTAGCAATCTGTGAAAAAATAAACCAAATAGCAGCCAAATGCCAAAATGATACAGACAAGAAAGGTTATGGCTGGTCAGGAAGGGGATCACTTGTGTTGGCTCAGGCTCTGAGACTGCCCTTTATGAAAGCCACCTTCTTGCCAAATCCAGTGACCTTGTCTCAGACCTTGTTTCCTTTCAACTCATTGTCACATCTGACCCTAGGATAGACCCGACTCTGTGACAACCCTCCTACAGCTATAGCTTCCTCGTGCTGCCCTCCTGCCCCACTGCTCCACCTCACTGTGAGCTCCTCTTCCAAACCCAGGCACCCACCAAAGGCCACCCAGGTCCTCACAATGCTCTCCAATTCTGAGAATGGTGTGTGCACGCACCTGTATGCATGCGCTGGTGCACATGCATGCAATACACATGCACACACCTGTGCACACACCCGTGCACATGCATATGCACACGCACACACCCGTGCACATGCATACACACACTTGTGCACACACTCGTGTCCACTGGCGGATTTGATCTGTGAGAGTGCGTGAGTCTCAGATCTTTATCTCTAGGGCTGACCACTCGTCCAAGGAATTCCTCTCAACTGCACACTTATTTTAGATGTCCAGTTTTCACCTCGTGCACAAGCTGCGCTCAGGACCTCCCCTCATCCAGGTTTTCACACCACCTTGCGCTTTCTGTCAGCATCATGGTTGCGCCGACACTCCAGCTTCAAGCCTCAGATCTGTCTTCGGCTTGTTCCCCATCTTTTTCCCCATGAAGTCATGCAGCTCTAACCCTCCTTTCTAGGACAGGCTTTAGGGAGGTGGAGTCAGAGGAAAGGGCGGGGCAGGAAGGCCAGGTGGCAAGGCATTGTAAGTGGTCTCCTGACCAATCTCCTGCAACTCTGTAGCCCCGCCTCCAGCTTCCCTGCCCAGCCAGTCCTCCCGGAGGCCATGGCCAGACTTGTCTGACTACAGCATGCTCCTTACTATTCCACTTCCCAGTTTGAAAACTCCACGTAGGTCTCATTTCTAGCAAGACAGAATTCCTATTCCTCAGCCTGGCACTTACTTCTCCATGTCGCATCTCATTTTTAACTCTTCCTGGGCCCCAGTACTCTACCTGAGGCCGGTGGGGCGGGGGGAGCTGGCGACACTTGGGCCCCTAGTAGTGCTGTTCATTGTCTCATTTCGTCTTGGCGAGGTGGGCGGTGCGTATTCGTTTTGCAGCTGAAGAAATGGACTCCCACTAAGAGTGACATCCTGGAAGTCACAGAACTAGTGAGGAGCAGACCTGAGAATGATGCTCGGGCTCCTTCTACTGTATAGCCCCCACCCTTTCCATCATACCGCACCGTGTCCCCCACACACACGTAACCTTTCCACTGTGGAGAGATGGCTCATGTTTTTTTGCTCACTTGCAATGCCCTGCCGCTTGGCCTCCCACCCCACCCTTTCCTCTGACCCCAGCTCCCTATATTCTCTTTATTTAATTTTTAAAATGTTTTTATGTATTTTTGAGAAGGAGCAAGAGAGAGCGTGTGCGCAGGGTAGGGGGAAGGAGGGGGGGGCAGAGGATCTAAAGCAGCCTCTGTGCCGACAGCAGCAAGCCAGATGCACGTCTCGAACACACAGACTGTGAGATCATGACCTGAGCCGAGGTCAGATGCTTAACGGACTGAGCCATCCAGACGCCATCCCCCCCCCCCCCCATATTTTCTTTATGGCCCAGCTCTGGGTCTCTTTCTCCTCTAATCCCAATTCTCTCGCCTTCTCCACTTGGCATGGATTTCTCCTTTTTCTTTGTGCCTAAGTCGGTTCTTTCCCAGAGCTTGAGAAAGTTGTATACCCCGATCTCAAGCTCCGTAAGAGCAGGGGCCTGTCTCAGACCCTGGATTTCTTACATGTTCTGTTAGGCCCCAAACGAGATAGTCCACAAATACTTGCGGAAATGAAAACATGATAACAACTAGTTCCTTAACAGAAACATTCAAAACAACTTCAAGCAAGGATCATTTGTATTTTAGTTCATTGTGTTAATTTCCTCTAGTTAACGTGGAAATAATTGTCTGAAATTACAAGTTAAGTAGGATAGTAATGTTAGGAAGCGTTGTCATTTAAGAAAAATATTTTTACAACATTAGTGGCAGTGAGCTACAGAGTTCAGCTTAGGAGACGACTTCCTTCCTTGACACGCAGTTTTCCACTGCTCAAAATATTCTGTAACATTTCTGATTTTTTTTTCCTCCCTCCATCACTGTCTGAGGAAATGAGATTAAAGGTAATATCCACAGCCATTTGAAGACATTTGAATAAGAGGTAAGAGGGAGAAGGGAGAAGACACTGTATTTCCCCAGGGATAGAGTGTGTGTGTGTGTGTGTGTGTGTGTGTGTGTGTGTGTGTGTGTTGTAACTACCCCAATAAAAACTAAACTCACATGAGGCTGGTCACTGGTGAAGACTGATTCTTCCCAAAGTTTATAAAGATTTGCAAAAGACAAAAGACCTGAGAGCAGAAGGGGGAGTCTTGCAGATACAAGACCAAAGATGTTTGTCCATGAGGCCAGACAAAGAATAAGGAAATGAACTATTGAAAAAGGAAGATCTCTTCCTGAGGAAGAAATTCAAGTAATACCTACCACTTGAGTGAGCTCCCTAGAGACAGAAGCCCCCTCCATACCTCCCACCTTCCCCTGGAAGACACTCACTGACTAGAGAGAGCAAAGGGGGAGGGAGCTACATTTCCCTCACTTGCCCCATTAGTCAGACACCTGCTCATTTCCAACACATGGTGCTGGCCTAAAAAAAATTTTAAATTTGTTTTTGTGATTAGGCAATTAAAAGCATATGGCCAAGAAGGTAAGGAATTGAAGCAGCACAAAATGAAATATATATATAAGCTATTTGGGGGCACCTGGGTGTCTCAGTTGGTTGAGCATCTGACTCTTGATTTCGGCTCAGGTCATGATCTCATGGTCGTGAAATCAAGCCCTGTGTCAGGCTCTGCACTGGGTGGGGAGACTGCTTAAGATTCTCTCTCTCTCTCTCTCTCTCTCTCTCTCTCTCTCTTTCTCTCTCTCTCTCTCTCTCTGTTTCTCCCTCCCCCTCTCATTCTCATTTTCTCTCTCTCAAGAAAAAAAAAAGAGAGAAAGAAGAGCTATTTCTCTCACTTCTGACCCTGAATCCCCCATTCTTCCACTCCCCCTTCCAGGGGCAATCGCTGTTACAGTGTTTGTGGCTATCTCCCAGGGAGACACTGTGTGCACACAGACAGGTATGTTTCTGACATAAATGACAGAGTGCACTACAGTGCTGGTCTGCATCTTGTGTTTTCCCTTGGCGTTGGCCTATAAATAAGCTTAGGTGGTCCATAGTGACTGCCCCACCCTCCCCAACACAAGCTGGGTTCTTGTTCACACCAGACCTGTTTCCCCACTTCCACATTTCACAAATACATTGAGCGTGGACAAATGTCCCCGGTCTTAACGTGATGCATTTCCTCTTCTCCAGGGCATGCACATCGTCAAGTGCAACGTAAGTCGGACTTAGGTCTGAGAGAACCTCAGCTTGCTCTCTGGGATGGCAATGTTACTGAGAGCAAAGGGATGAGAGAAAGGAAGGGGTTGTTGTTGCCGACCTCATGGATGAGAGCCACCTTCCCATGCACGAGGAGACCTGTTGAGTGCCAACAGTCCCCAGGTGAGTGCCCACTATGTGCCCAGCCTCGTAGGAGGAGCCGGGGATTCAAACATGAATCCTGCCTTCAGAGGACTCAGCAGCAGTGCCCCCAGAATCAGCATCACTATCAGAAAGACTAAGAGTCCCTTAACACTGAACCAGCTAGGGTCGGCCCCTCACCCCCACCCCACCCCACCCCACCCCACCCCTGCATCCCCACCAAAGGGAAACAAGCGGGGGCTGGCCCTCACTCATCTCGTGTGGCTGCTACCGCCGCCACCACCACCACTGAAGAGACTGTCATTAAAGCTTTGTCCCCGGCTCTCTGATTTACATGTACAAATAATCGCTGTCAGGGGCACGAGCCCCAGAGAGCAATAATAGATTCTGGTGGTAGCAGATGCAGATGCAGGAAATAAAAACAAAAATGAAACACGCTAGCCTGGCAGAACTCGATGCTGGGAGAAATCCTAGGGGGGATGACAGCCTGTGGGGAGGCGGCTGGAGAGGATCTATCAGATCAGGTATTGATTGGTTGGTCTTCCACAAAAGCTAGCCTAGGCCTAGGCTTCTTCTTCTTTTTTTTTTTTTTTTAATTGTGGTCACATATATCACATAAAGTATTCCATTTTATCCATTTTAAGTGTCTAATTCAGCGGCATTAATTACACTCATACTTTTGTGCAACCATTACCGCTATGTTTCCCAAACTTTTCCATTACCCCAAATAGAAACTCCCCATTCCTGCTATCCTCCCACCCCCTGGTAACTTCTGATCTGCTTTCTGTCTTTACAAACTTGCCTAGTCCAGATATTTCATATAAGTGAAATCATACAATATCTGGCCTTTTGTATCTAACATAATGCTAATTTTCTCACTTAGCATAACATTTTCAAGGTTCATCCATGATGTAGAAGGTATCAGAACTTCCTTTTTATGGCTGAATGCTGTTCTGTGGTATAGATATGCTACATCTTGTTTATTCATTCATCTATTGATGGACACTGGCTGTTTCCACCTTTTGGCTACTGTGATTATGTGCCTGTTATACAAATATATTAAATTTTTTTTAATGTTTATTTATTTTTGAGAGAGAAACAGAGTGTGAGCGGGGGAGGGCCAGAGAGAGGGGAGACACAGGATCCCAAGCAGGCTCCAGGCTCCTAGCTGTCAGCAAAGAGCTTGATGTGGGGCTCAAACTCATGAGTCGCGAGATCACGACCTGAGCAGAAGTTGGATGCTTAATGGACTGAACCACCCAGGCACTCCTGTAAATATATTTTAGAGTCTCTGTATTCAATTCTTTGGGGTGTAATTGCTGGGCCACGTGGTAACTCCGTGGTTAGCTTTTTTGAGGATCTGCCATACTGTTTCCCACAGTGGCTAGCCTAAGACTGGAAAGGATGACTCAGTCCCTACTCTGGGAGATGGAGCTCCGGATATGTTGGTCCTGGGAGACCACCTGGCACACTCTGGCATGGCTGACCTGGCCTGGAGTGGAAAGAAGGAGAAAGAGCCAGAGCTGAGGGGTAGCAAAGTAGGGTCCAGCTGGCCTGTGCTCCAAGCTGATCCCCAGTGTGCCCAGTGAGGGCCTGGAAGAGAGCCCACTGTAAACCCACAGTGTGGGGGGGCAGGGAATCCTAGCCTCCCCCCATCCCCCTCGTAAGGTTAGCATCTTGAGAGCAGAGAATGAGCATGCTATGTGTGTATGTATCCTTAGGACAAGGCTGGTATCTAGTGTTTATCAAATGAATGAATGAATGAATGAATGAATGAAAGTAATTGAATGAACTACATGCTCTTTATAACCTTGCTGCTTAATAAATGCTTATTGACTGACCAAATGAATGAGTGAATGGATGAATGGCATCACAAGGGCTGAGTGAGCTTGTGGAGTAGACTCTTGGCTTATGGTCAAGCCCTCACTCCCTCAGGCACTCACTTGCTCATGTATTCATTCATTCATTCTAATCACTGCTATGTGTCCAATCCTATTAGGTACGGGGGCTCAGATACAAGTTAAGACTCTGCCTCTGTCATCAGGAAGCCCACAGAAGAGTAGAGGGAGACCCAGGTAAACAAGAAGTATGCTTCAAGCTACTCCATTTTTCCCGAAGCACACAGGGACTCACATCACATCAAAACCCGACCAGGGCCTCCTCAGCTCCACCAGTTGCTGGGCACAGCTGGCTGTGGGAGGAGTGGCCAATTAGCATGCTGCACAGACCTGTCCGGGGCTGCTCCCAGGATCCAGGGGCTGGAGAATTAACGACCAGGAGGATTTTTGGAGCTCCCGGAACCCAGCCCAGCTCACATCAGAGACCTTGCTCCCCTTTAGGGATTCATTCACTCTGCACAGCTGGTTAATTTTTCATCAAGGGGCTGGCGGGCGGTGGGGGGGGGAGGGTAGTTGGGAGAGAGCTCTGATCCTTCACTCTTTCATGCTGGGGGTGGAGGAGAAACATAACATCCTATCCATTTTATTTTTGAGATGAAATAGGAACAGATTGTGGTTGCCAGGCAAGACCCAGCCCTCACAGGGCTTGTGCTTCTGCTGCGGGCTGATTAACGGTTATTGGGCAAAGGATAAAGCATCCAGACGGCACAGGCCTCCGGTGAAGGTGCTTACACATTTAATGAGCACCGGGTGACATGCTAGTGGTGAGCAGCAATCTTTTGTAAAAAGTGATTTTAAGGATCCAGGCTCCTATCCTACTTTCATCTCCTCTCCCATTAGGACCAGGGTGGGCTAACTCCACGCTCTGGCCTGGGTACTTTGTTCCCTTCCTTTATGAGCACCCCCTCTTCTCCACGGAGCCTCCAACTGCAGCACCAGGGGCTACTATTTCGGCTTAAATCTGACCCACAACCTGAAAGCATGGGGCTGAAAATGAACTCTCTCAGTTTGCTCATCCGGAAAAATGGGAATGGGAAGAATAAGAAACTGGCCTTATAAGTAAATGGGACTAGAGGTATCAAAGCGTGTTCACGTCCATCATCTCACTTGACCCTCGTTCAAAATTGGGTGTGCCAAATTTGAAGTGGCTCCAGAAGGGCTGTGGAGCAGATGCTATCATTCCCATTTTGGAGAAAAGGATGCCGGAGGACAAGGTTACCTTCTCTGCCCAGATCTGCCCAGATCATTCCCTGAGGAGGGAAGTGGTACACAGCCAGAGATGAGAAGGTGCTCACTTCCTTCCTTGTTTCTGGAGTCCCTCCACTGTGGGAGTCCCCGACCCGGCAGTTGAGAAGACTTCCCCCAGTCAGCGGGGCCCCTGCTGTCCTGCTATGGACTCAGTCTGAAGAACCGAGCATTTCCTGCCTCCATGTCCACCCTTCCGGGATGTCCACAACCCAAACTGAGAGGAGAGAGAGTTTCTGGCCAACAAAACATTTAAAAACACCTACTGTCTACCTAGTGGGGTGCTATGCTGTTACATGCTCTGTGCAAGACATAAGGTGTGGTCCCCCTTTCTCAAGAAGAAGGCGATTTTATTTATGTGACAAAACCTACACAAAGAGGACTGATAGAGGGTGTGTGTTAAACAACAAATATGAGTGCTTCCCCACCTTTGGTGTGCTTATGAATATTAAGTCTGAGGATCTTGCTGAAATTTGGAGTCAGCAGGTCTGGGTCAGGAGCTGAGACACGTTGAGGCATTTCTAACAATCTCTCGGATGCTGCTGGTGCTCCTGGTCCTCAGACCACACTTTGAGTCGCAAGGCTCTGTATGGCCCATGTCATGACAAGTCAGAGAAGCCAGGGGGTCAGGCAGAACCTCCGACAGGAGATGTGTTTATATGGGGTCTTCAGGACGGGAGGGATAGAAATAGGCAAAGCAGGAGAAAAAATGGGACTGCAATTCTCAACAGAAACTCTGTGGGCTGATGGGTCATGGGGACGCAGAAGAGACCTCGGAGAGCACACTCTCAGCTGGGAGTTGGAGGCAGAGTGACCTGTCCTGACTGTGTGACCTCGGGCTCGTCACTTCCTCAAACAGGGCACTTTCTTCCCCTCTAAAGGAGGAGTTCTGTGGTTCCCAGCCCAGGCAGTGCGTTAGAACATCTGGGCAGCTTTTAAAATCAAACAACACCTGGATTCCTTCCTGAGAGGTTTTTATGTAGTGGTCTGGGGTAGGACTGAGGCCCAGGTAGTTTTAAAAAGCCCCCCAGTGATTCTAATGAGCAGCCTGGGTTGAGACCATTGCACTGGGCAACCTTAAGTGTACCCCCCACCCCCACCCCAGCTCTGTCATCTTTCTATTTGGATACAAAGCACCAGGAACTTGTGGCTTCTGTTCCTGGGCATCCGGCCTGGAGAAAAAAAAAAAAACAACCAAAAAACAAACCCACAGTATTAGAGAAATCCTAAGAACAGCTTCACCACAATGCCAGAAATGTGAGCATTTCTCTGGTGGAGGCCAGGTGGAGGGGCTGTCCTGCCCATCTGGTTCCCATTAATCCCAGGGCATGTTTCACATCCCTGGCAGGTACTTGGAGCTGGGAGCAGCCCCCTGGGTGGCCCTCGGCAGGGGCCTTTCAAGCCAAGCCCTGCTGACAGGCTGCAGGGCTCTGTGGGGCCCTCCTGGCTTCCAAGTCACTTGCCCCCTCTTGGGGGTAGAATCCCGGGCAAATTAGAAACCAAAGAAGGCAGTTGCAGAAGCTTGGCCTCCCTTTCATTAGCAGTCTGTCACAAAGCGTGAAGGGCTTCGATAAATTCTGCAGCTCTCAGCAGCTGCCGAGGAGACCCCGGGAGGAAGAAGATTCATTTGTTCCCCCAGAAGACGGAGTCTTCAGGAATTTCCAGCCCCTTTCCTCCCCCACCCACTCAGCCGGGAACTAGCCCAAAGCCACATGTTGCTGTCTGCCTGTAGATTCCTCGGCTTTGGAGACAGTGCAGAGGGAGTGACTACCCCATCTGGTGGGGCCCTGAGGACCCTTCTGCCTTGCCAACAAGGGTAGAGAGTCAGGCTGTGTTTCCATAAGGACCCCAGAGCATTTGGCTGCTCACACATCCTTCCCCAGGCTGCAGTCATGTGAGGGGGAGGGGAAGGACTGGGGGGAGAATCAGTCTTTGTTGTGAGCCACCCCACCGGTCCCAGGGTGGCTAAGTGGGGCTGGTGGACTTGGAGTGGGTGGGTAGCCTGCATGGAGAGTGCCTGGGCTGAATCTCCACCTGAATTCTCCCCAGAGGGATCTGCTTCTCCCTCTGCCACTGGCTGGTCCCTAAATGAAACAGTGTTCCGGTCTGGCCTGGGCTCTGAGGTCAGACAGCCCCGGAGCACGGCGTCCCGGTACTGCCACTTACTAGCTGTAAGATCTCGGGCAAGCTAACGAGCCTCTTTGTGCCTCAGTTTCCTCAGCTATAACACGGGACAATAAAATAGGTACCTCATGGGGTGACGGTGAGGATTAACGTGGTAAGATGATTAATAGTGAAAGTTTGAGGGACAGAAAGGTCAGAGAGACAAAGAGGGTCTCCCCAGCTGGCAAGTTCTCGAGCAGCAGGGAGCTCGGAACTGCTTGCTCAAGTGAGCTGGGGGAGAGGCTCCGTGTGCAGCACTGGCTTTCCAGGACAAAAGCATTAGTAACAGCCTCCGTCTCAGGAAAGGACAAGAACCTACAGGCCATACTTTGTCTGACATGTGCTATCCTTCCTGCACATTCTGGCCAAGTCAGCACTGGGAGACTCTGGCCAAATAGTAGCGCCAGCCCCTGGAATGGGAGTGGGCCAAGGGCCACGCCTGCAGATGTCCCTCCCAGAGGGAACCCGTGGCTGGATTCACAAGGAACTGTGTAGGGGGAAGTGGGGAGGAAGGAGAGTGTGCTGCAAAACACTGTCCTGGCCTGGTGCTCGGCCAGAGGCCAGCCAGGTACAAGGCTGTGAGGCCCAGCAGGGCCCCAGGCACACTGACACCAGCCAGCCCCAGGGGCCAGGGGCAGGTAGTGGGCAGTGGGCGGTGGGGAGGAGGGGCTCCCAGAACTTCCGCTGCTAGAAAGAGAGGTAGGTCGGCGCCCACCAGGACCTTAGACACAATACTTTCATGAAGTCTAGTTAACCTTACTTTGAAGAAATTGGGCAAAAATCCATTTTACACAAAATTTCAGTGTAGGGGAAGAAATTACTTATGTTTCAAAAGGATTCCTTCTAGGGCAAAATTATTTACCATGGGACTTTTCAGTGGCAGCCACCTTTAAGATACAACTTGATTTTTGAAAACTCAAAATTGACAAGCAAATTTGCAGGCATTCAAATCTGTGAAGCACTAACGTTTCTTTGGGGCACCAATCCTGCATTTTTTTTAAGCCGCCTGTGAGCACTGGTGCCCTGTTCGCAGTTCTGTTGGTCAGCATCCCTCTGTTCCACGTCTCCCCAGTTACATCCAGAATTAACTGAGTGTGTACCACATGCCCAGCCCTGAGCTGGGGGCTAATCCTCACAAGACCCTCCCCATGCCCCATCCTTCATTCGTGGCACACCCGGGACCAGCGGTGTGCTGGTAAATGTTTAACAATCTGCTCTCTGGAATAACACGCCCACCATAGCCAATTCCAAGCTACAACGAGGGAAGAGAGGAAGAGTAGCCATTACACGGTATTTCCACCACACAGCTACAACAGGCAGGAATGACCTCAAGGGCATGGATAATAGCAAAATACTTAGGAATCAGACGTTTTGAGTATTTATTACCTTTGTCTTTGTTTTAATTTTAGGGTAATATACATCACAAAATTCACAACTTTAAACATTTTTAGGGAATGTACTGTACAGCATGGTAGCTACAGTTAATAATACTGTACTGCATATTTGAAAGTTGCTAAGAGAGTAAATCTTAAAAATTCTCATAACAAGAAAAAAATTTATAACTATGTGCGGTGATGAATGTTAACTATACCTATTGTGGAGATCATTTTGCAATATATACAAATGTCAAACCATTATGCTGTATACCTGGAACTAATATAATGTTATATGTCAGTTATACCTCAATTAAAAAAAAACTTAAAAAAAATTTTAATGTTTATTTTTGAGAGGGGGTGAGGGGGAGAGAGAGGGAGACACAGAATCCGAAGCAGGCTCCAGGCTCTGAGCTGTCAGCACAGAGCCTGATATGGGGCTTGAACTCACAAACTGTGAGATCACGACCTGAGCTGAAGTCAGATGCTTAACCCACTGAGCAACCCAGGCGCCCCTAAAAAAAAAAACCAAAAACTTTTAAGCGTACCATTCACTGGTGTTAAGTACATTCACACTGTTGTACAAATATCACCACTATTCATTTCCAGAATTTTTTTTTTACCATCCCAAACAAAAACTCTGCACCCATTAAACAAGAGCTCCCCATAGCTTTGCTTTAAAATATAATTTATTGGGGCGCCTGGGTGGCTTGGTCAGTTAAGCGTCCGACTTCAGCTCAGGTCATGATCTCACGGTCCGTGAGTTCGAGCTCCGCATCGGGCTCTGGCTGACCGCTCAGAGCCGGGAGCCTATTTCGGATTCTGTGTCTCCCTCTCTCTCTGCCCCTCCCCTGTTCATTCTCTGTCTCTCTCTGTCTCAAAAATAAATAAACGTTAAAAAAAAATTTTAAATATAATTTATTAAACTTAAGTTTACATAATTTAATTTTAATCATGGCTATGTTTTGCCAGTGGCTTGAAAAATCCCTGAAAATTTAACAAACAGCTTTAGCAAACTGGTACAAGCTAGCCCCAGCACAACACTGTCTAGAAACTAGCTACTGCAGCATTTACTCACGGTGATAATAATGACGTCAAGCCTAGAATTTTGACCGCAGCCTTTCATGTAAGCCTCATGGCAAACCTATAAGTTAGGTCACTTATTATCCCCACTTTACAGATGAGGATCCAGGTGAGGCTACACTGAAGCTTAAGAGAAGTTCAGTGACTCACTGCCCTGTGCTAGATCAAATCTAAAGTCCTTGGCTTAACTGTCAAGACACTGAACTGGGCCTTCTTTATTTATACAGTTTCATTTTTCAACACCACTCAATGTCCTTATCCTCAGGGAATCTGGGATGGGTTTTTGAAACTTCTTATTCTAGCACGGGGTCCTTTCCAAGGCAAGAGGGCTGTAGAAGCACCTGGAAGCCTGAGTTCTAGCTTTGGCTTTGCCTCTGATATACTGAACAAATCACCTTCCCTTGGCCTTGGGGTCCCCAGCTGAAGAATGAGGGGAGCAACAGTCTCCATGGCCTTAATTGCTCCAGACTCTAGTATGCTGTGGCACGACATTTCTGCCTAATAGCCTGGGAAAGCAGGAGAAGCCCAGATTCTATTCTCTGCTCGGTGGCCAGCTCACCCCCAGAAGTGGCTCCTTTTATTGCACTCAGACCAGAGTAGATCTCTCAATACCGTTAGTCGCCAGGCAGAAGCACATGGATGGGGTACCTGAAAAGCTGGACCAAGGAGTGCCCTCAAAGAAGCTGAAGGACCTCAGCAGTGAAACAGCCATAAATGAAGAATGGATTGGGGGAGGCTGCTCAGATCTGGCGTGGGGGCGGAAGGAGGATCAGATGACCTCCAGAAGTCCCTGGTGTCCTCTCCCCAAGGAAACTGGTCTTGTGGGTTTCCTGAGCTAGATTGATTCCAGGCCTGGAATCCATCATCCCCTTCATAATACAAATAATCACCAAATGTGCTCAAGCACTCGGTAGCCTGGATATTCACTCTAGCAATTCTCTGTGTGGACGGTGATTAGACCATCATTATCTTAATGCTTCTTAATTTATCTTTCTGATTAGCAACTTACCATTTTATTTGCAAAAAATAGCCTTCTGCTGGGTGGAAGCCAGCCGAGCACAGCAGCTGTCATTTTCTCTGTACTAAATCAGGCCAGGCTTAAGTTGGTTTTCGGGTGATGCTATTGCATGTGTCTTGGCGCTCACACACAGCACAATCCATCATGGTTGTTGTAAAGACTCACCCCCGGGGGGCTGCAGGCTGAGAGGTCACCTCTACCCAGGGAAGAAATCCAGGCTAAGGCACCCCCTCCCCCATCAACACACTCGGGGAAGGACTCCCAGAGTCTGCCCAGCATCCTGCCCTTATGGGACAGCCCACGGGGTAACCCACTGCCGAGAAGCAAAGTCAGTGGTACCTGTAACATAATAAAAGCTGCATCTCAAATGCACCTGCCCTGTGCCAGGCACCGTGCAAAGCACCTGATACCCATGATCTCATTCAATTCTCAAAACAACTCTATAGGTGTGTGCCACTGTTATTTTCATTTACAGATGGAGACACCAAGGCTGAGACAAGTTATGTAATTTGCCTACGGCTTGTAAGTTGCAGAGCGAGCTCTGAATCAGATCTTTGAGACTCTCAGAACCGATCTCAAATGCCACGTTATAGTACCTTCCCAGGCAGAGTAGACACAGCAGGAGATGAGAGATGTTAGGGCAAACATCATCAGGGTGACTTTTGAATAGTAACACTTTCCTGCTTTCCCACTCATAGAACTGGCTCAAAGCAGCATCTCTTCATCCTAAGCCACAAACATCATCCTCGTCTTTCCCACTCTCCACCACCACGAGCAGGTCCACGCTTGCACGCTGCTACTAGGTGTCAGGCCCTGGGTCACAGAATGTTTTCCTTTTAAGCTGACCCTTCTGTTTTTCCGTCTTCTAACCAGGAACAAATCGTACTGCCTTCTGAGTCCTACTTCTTTCCAGAAAATATCTTTACTGTTTTCTATCCCTGAAACATACAGGTCATGGCTCTGGCAATCGCTGCTCTACTATTGTCCCTAAGAGGCCCATCGTATTTATCCTACTTGGGTGTCAAACCCTACACTTCATATATTTCGATTGTTCTTACTTCCTCCAGAAAGCAGTATACCTAGATATTCAGGTACATGAGGGAAGGTGGGGAGGGGGAGGGGGCTTCATTACTTGACTCCTAAAGTCTCCAGAGAAGGTCCTTAGGTGGAGGGAACTCATTGAAGTAGCAGGTGACTGTAATGTTGTGTCTTAAGCCTAGTCTTGGTTAAAAAAAATTTGTTTTAATGTTTATTTATTTTTGAGAGAGAGAGAGAGAGAGAGAGAGAGAGAGAGAGAGAGAGAGAGGAAACATGAACATGAGCGGGGGAGGGGCAGAGAGAGAGGGAGACAGAGGATTGGAAGCAGGCTCCGCATTAATAGTACAGAGCCTGACACGGGGCTCAAACTCATGAACTGGGAGACCATGACCTGAGCCGAAGTCAGACACTTAACTAGCTGAGCCACCCAGATGCCCCGAGCCCAGTCCCAGTTCTTGACATGTCATCTGCCTAGCCATATATTTTCCTGGTTAACAGACATGCCTTCACTAAGCTCTGTCTATGAGGCTCTAGTCTGCACCAGTTAATGTGGTAGTCATCAGCCACAAGTTATTTAAATTTAAATGGAAAATGCAGTCCCTACTTTTACCAGCCATACCGCAAGTGTTCACGTGGCTGGTGGCTACCGAACTGGACAGTACAGATACAGAACATTTCCATCACTGCAGAAAGTTCTAATGGACAGCACTGGTCCAGATAATTTAGTCCTCCAAACCCACTTGGAAGCCTTTGTAAACTAGGCTGGACACCTACTAAGGTGCAAATTTAATGGATTATGGTCAAATATTGCCCTCACTTTGGTTTAGACAGACCAGGGCTTTTCATTTTTTTTTTAATGTTTATTTATTTTTGAGACAGAGAGAGACAGAGAGCATGAACGGGGGAGGGTCAGAGAGAGAGGGAGACACAGAATCTGAAGCAGGCTCCAGGCTCTGAGCTGTCAGCACAGAGCCCAAAGCGGGGCTCGAACTCACGGACCGTGAGATCATGACCTGAGCCGAAGTCGGACGCTTAACCGACTGAGCCACCCAGGCGCCCCAGACCAGGGCTTTTCAAAGTGTGGTCCTCACCTAGCAGCATTATCTAGGAATGAGTCAGAAATGGAAATCCTTAGGCCCCATCTCAGCCGTACTGAATCGGAGACTCTGGAGGTAGGCCCAGCAATCTGTGCTTTAACAAGCCCTCCAGGGGATTCCGGTATGCCACGTGTTGACAGACTTCTGTGTGCTGGCCACCGTCGTGAGCACTTCACAAGTACCATCTCACTTAAACCTGGCAACAACACTGTGACATAAACAGTGTATCCCAGTGTATTTGCAGATAAAGGAATGGAGGTGCTGAGTGGGAAGTAACTGGTCCAAGGTCACACAGCTTCAAGACTGGCAGAGGCAGGTTTCAAACCCGATCTGGTCTGACTCTAAAGCTCGTGTGCTAACAGCCCCCGGTTTGGATGCCCCTCCTTGCCAACTGTTTCTGAGGATACTTGGGAGACTGTCTTCATCTGAGAAGCTGAACAGTGGGACCCAAGACAGGAAAAAGAATGAGGCCAAACCACCCATGGAGCGGCTGCGGCAACAGCGCCGTTCTGCTAACTGCTGTTAGCTCCACTTTGTCCTAAATGGGGAAATGAGGTGGATTTGGGTAACCCAAAAGCCAGCCCTCTCTACTCCGGGCAATGTCTTTTTCTGGTTCTTTCCAGATTGGCCGGGCACTCAGGAATCTTGTCTGAAGGGTACGTGTGAGTTCAGAGGGCTGCATTGCTCTAAAAATAAACTTCTTCCCTGGATAAGTGTAGATTTGCTTTTCTTAAGAGTTCAAGAAAACCGCCAGTGATTGTATTAGGGGATTAGAGCGAGAAATTGCTGTTCCTTCTTTAATCTCTGCAGTAGTCCCTAGGCTGGTAAGTCGGATTTTACAGGAAAGGAGACACATGGTTTGTTCTGTACGAAAGTCATGTTCCTGAAACATTCAACAAACATCCATTGAGCACCCATGTTATCCAGATACTTTCCCTCAGGCCATCTCATTTAATCTTCAGCAAAGCCCTATAGGGACCTATTATTTAAGACAGTGGCTATTATTTTTCCCATTTGACAGATAAGGAAAGAGAGGCATTCAACTGCTAAGTGCCCAGTCAGAATTAAAACCCGGATCTGCCTATTTTGCAAGTTCTCACGCTTACTTTTTCTTACTCTTACTTACTTTTGCAAGGTCTTACTCAAGCCTACCGTGTCTGGCACTGGCATGAATTAACAGAAGGGACTGGGGACAAACACAAGAAAATCTCAGGCACAGCAGCCTGATAAATAGAGACAGGGAAAGAGGTTCTGTGTGATGGCAGGTCAGCCATGGGGAAGGCTTCGAAGGAACTTTTCCAAGAGGATTTGTGTAATTTGGGCTTGTTCTATACATTGCTAGGATCGTATCTGACCGTATCACATGCATATACCCCAGGCTTTCAATCCCTTTCCTCCTGAGGTAGTTCTAAGCTGGTGCTGGCCACCAACTCTCACAGGCCCTCGGGGGAGACATGGCCCCAGCAGGTAGCCCGCGCTCCAGAGGACACTGAGTCCCATGTGACCTTGATGCGAGAGCTGGGCTTGTCTGCCTGGACGAGCTAGTTCTGAATGATCTCTAGAGTATGAGCAGCACCTGATTCCAGAAAAATCTGTCTAGCTGGTGCCCAGGAAGCCAGTACAGTTACTCAGATCTCCAGTGTCCGGTTTTCCCATCTGTCTTAACCCTCTGCTTGGGGATGCTCAGCCTTCTGGCCTAAGACAGACGGCCCACAGTCTGCCCTCCTGGAAAGCAAGCAGGACTCAGTGGGCAGGAGGGAAGGGGCCAGGCACAATCCTTGCACCATTTAGAACTGAAGAACATCCATCTCCCTGGCACCAGGGACAGCCAGGACCTTGCCATGCCTGTGCCATCACAAATGGGCTGGGCGACCCATGTGGAACCCTCAAGGGTGATACAGGGCTGTGTGAGTGTATCAGACATGAAGCCTAAACCTTGGAAGAACCCCAGCCAGCCCTTTAGAAAGAGGACTGAGGAGAAACACGTATTGCCCCTCATATTGCCTGGGACACTCACAGAGGGCTCTACCAGATGGCAATTTTAACTCACATCCAGTTAGGATTTCCTCGGGATAGTTTAGTCACTCTCTGAATTACGGGGTAAAGCTAGAGGAGACCCATCCTATTCTATTTCTGAGTTAGGGTGGCTGGTACCTGTCCTCCTCTGACATTTAGGATACTAAAGTCTGACAGGGAACTCCAGAATGCCAGAGAGGAACTTTTTAGGGGAGACACGGCCTCTCCTTGCCTCTGTGCAGATGGCCTGGGCCCCTCCTCCCCCAGCCCTAATTTCCCATTCAAGATCCGGAATGCTGGTCCCCAGATGCCTGCAGGTTAAGAGGGGTGGTTATAAGCTGAGCTTCAAGCAGCCCCAGGAGCCTGGGTGCAGGTTCAGGCTGTCACGAGGTGCATATCAAAGCCGGAGTTTAAAAACTGTACTGGGAATAGTGCAATTATCTCGCTTCACCACATTTCTCAGCCCCGACTGAGGTTTAATTAAAGCCAAGTAAAAACACAGAGTCGCCATTTCAGATATCACCCCCACTGCATGCTGGTTAAAAAAAAAGGGGGGGGGGGGGAAGAAAAAAAAAACCTTTATCAGGGACTTAAATTTTTTTCTGTGGGTATCTTCCAGCTCAGTTGGATATTATTCCTTCATAACAGCCCCTTTAAAGAAAAATATATATATATATTTAATATATATGTATAAAATGAGTTAATCCCCCATAATCTCCTTGAGTTGTACCTAAAACACAGTTTCTTGCAGGTGACCTTTTCAGAAAAGGCTGTTCCTATGGCAACCGCATTGTTTGATTCAGTCAAGAGAAAAATGCTGCATGGAAATGTATTTAATTTTGCTTAATTTGATGCCGTATTTAACACTTGCGCAGGCTGAAAGGAGAGACGGGCTGAAAGGCAGCAGTCAGCTCATCGGGGCAGTTCACTGGCCCCCTCTCCTGAGGGCAAAAGGACCCCCAGACACCACCACCCACTTGGCTCCTGCCTGGCTTGGAGGGAGGGGAACAGGACTCAGGGTGTTCTGCAGGAAAGAGATGGACAGGGCCTACCAGGCAGTCCCTCAGAGGTTGGGCCACAGGGCAGACACCGCACGTTGAATGAAAATGTAGCACACACTGGTGACTTGGTGACATAGCTTTGGACCAAAATGTGAAGAGGCTCCCGTGGCATTTCCTCATCTGAAATGCGAGGCCATTGAATGCAAAGGCCTCTCAGGTGTCTTTTTAGCGCTAAGCCCACAAATCTCCGTGTGCAAGTCTGCTCTCCTCAAGCAGACTTTGAGCTTCATGGAAGTGGCCGGGCACAGGGTAGATGCTCAGTAAACGTTTCACTCATTTGGTCAGACAGGAGCCAGCTCCAGGACATGCCGCAGCCCAGTCCTGAGAGGTCTGGGTGTAGCCTTGCCCACTGCAGTTCACAGGCCACTCCAACTACTTTTTGCCACATACAATCACAGATGGAGATCCTACAGTAGGGTAAGCTAGGGCAACCAACCACAGAGAGTGACAAGGATGGAGACCCTAGTCCAAGCTCTCTGGTTTCCAGTGATCTTGGCTAGCGAGGTACATGTTCCTGTTCGGGGCAAACATGGTGACCCCAAGACAAGAATAGCACAGCAAGACGAAATGCTGTCCCAGAGGCAGCCAGGAGGCTCCTGCTCCTTCTGCCTCAGCCCTAGACAAGCGGCATATACAAACTATATGCATGCCTCTAGTCCCAGTAAGCTCTAATTCCACTTAATAGCTTGATGACCTTGAACAAATTATTTATCTGAAAAGTAAAAGAGTTGATTGGGGATATCTAAAATGCTTTTCCTACTTTGATATTCTTTGGGATATGATTCTATTATTCCATTCCCATATGTGAACAGCTAGATTAGAGGGCTAAATTAGCCACTACATCGTACCAACTCCAGTAACTCAGAGCCTCTCCTCACGTCTTCAACTGGAGCCCCAACATCTCTATCATGAGCCAGACCAAACCATGTTAATGTCCTCAATTGCGGATGGCTATGACATTCAGGACTAATCCCATCATGCCTCTGTTTCCCATTTACCTGAGGTGCCATCAGAAACCTAAGCTTACCTGATCATGCGTCACTGTATAGACATTCAACTGCATGCTCCTGTGTCCACCCCATCCCCCAACCTCTCCCTGTCTCCTCCTTCCCACATCATTTGAGTGTGCCATCTGGAAATCTTGGTCCTCTCTGACTGTCTCCTTCACGTTCTTGCTTTAAGTGAAACCCAACTTCCCCCTGAGGACATGTTCCCTTAGAAGCCCTTTCCAACAGAGGCAGATCTGTCTCCCACATCTGATGTACTTCAGAACAGGAGGGGAGTATTTGCCTACCTTGCTCCTCATCTAAACTGTCTCTTTTTTCTTTCAAAAACCCAAGCTTATTTGAAGAGCTTATCATCAGATCTCTTGACCCCTCCTACATACATAATTCTATCTTCTACAATTTCCTGGTCATTCCCCAGCACTCATGGATGGTTTCAGCACCTGGATTTCTGACTCCTTCACTACTACTCCTGCCATCATCATTGGAGACTTCAACATCCATGAAGATGATCCATCTGATACCCTGGCCTCTTAGTTCCTTGACCTTCTAGCCCCGATGAGCTTTTGCTCTAATCACCCCAATCACTGAATCACCTACTAAATGTAGATTTCTAACATCCCACTTTCTGACCATCACCGCCCTCTTTAGAGCTAGCTTACCCTGACACTCCACCCCATCAATTCTTCAACCTCATCAAGACTTTCATTCCATTAAAATCCACTTTTTTGGGGGGTTGATATCCATTCCTATCACTCCCTGCGTGTCTACTTCCTTACCCAGCTCTGATTCCCCAATCCAACACTTGAACTACTCCCTTGCCAATACCCTGAATGCCTAGCTCTCCTTCCCCTGTACCAGTCTAACAGAACTCCAGCTCTGGTATCCTATCCATTTACTAGCGGCCTGCACCACAGCAGCTGAACGTTGCTGAGAAAAATGACACAAATTTGCTGACTTAGACTCGGTACAAACATGACCACAAATCTCACTTGACACTGTCAAAGAAACCTACTACACTTCCTCAGAAAATTCAATTTCCCAGTCTCTGGGGAAACTATCCCACTTCCTTTTCTCTCCTCAAATCTCCAACACTCCCTTCCCTAGCCCATTCTCAGCTGATGACCTTGCTGTATATTTCACAAAGAAAACAGATTTCTATATAAGATGAGAACTACCTCATCTTCCCATCAACAAGTCCTTTACTGTATCCGCATCAGAATCAAAATACTCTGACTACCCCACCCCAGGTGCAATGGAAAAAGAGTCCTGGCCCCTACCCAAGGTCAACACCTTCCCTGGGTTCTGAACCCATTCTCTGCCCTCACTTTTTTTTTTTTTCAACTCTTCTCTTCCTTCTTGCATTATCATTTTCTCCGTCTTTATAGGGTCATTTCCATTGATACCTAAACATATCTCTTAAATAAACTCTCCCTTGACCCCACCCCCTCCTCCAATTTCTACCTCTTTTTGAGCTCCCCTTCACAGGACATCTGTTGAAAGGAGTCCATACTCACTGTCTCCACTTCCTCACCTCTATCATCTTCTCATCAAATAAAGCCCATTCCAACTGCCACTCCACTGATGACCAACTGGCAATGTTATTAATGACTCCATCTTGCTGAAATGGATGGTCAATTCTCTGTCCTCATCTGCAGTCAGCACAGTTAGCCAATTGTTCCTTCCCAAAAAGCTTTCTTCTCCAGGTTCTGTGACACCTCACTCACCTGGTTTTTCTCATACCTCACTGGCATGCTTTCTCAGTCTCCTTTGTGGGCATTTCCTACAAATACTGGAAGGAGACTGAGAAAGTGTGCCAATGAGGTATGAGAAGTGTCTTCAGTACTTTTCCCTTCTAGAATGCTCTGTCTCTGTGTGGCAGTACCTAATCTTGTAGCTTTAAGTACTTTCCTTCACACTCTGGTCTCTCAGATTGACATCTCCAGCTGCATCTTCTACCAGGTCCCCAGACATCTGTATTTAGCTGTCTGCTCAACATCTCTATTTCAGTGTCTAAAAGGCAACCTAGACTTAGCATATTCAAAATGGATCTTTCCCTTCTCAAGTCCACACCTTCCCTTCTGCTAAGCCTTCCCCATCTAAGTAAAAGTACACTCTCCACTTACTTGCTGAAAACCCAGGAATCGGTCTTGATTCCTTCCCATTCTCTCCTCCCCCACTTCCGGTTCACTAGGAAGTCTTTTAGGCCTGACTCCCAAAGTACACAGGATTAGAGCCACCTGAATCCAACTACTATCCCCTGTCTTCTATGTCCATGGCCAAGACCAAGTCTCCCTGACTGCACAGAGCAGTCAGACGGGTCTTTCTACAGCAGAGTTGGCTTTCCTCATTCCTCCATGGACAGCCTTCCAATGGCTCTCCACTGCATGTGGAGTAAGACCTAAATGCCTGTCCATGGCCTCCTGACCCTTTGAATGGCCTCTATCTGCCTCTCTGATCTCATGTCTCTCTGTGCCCTCTCTCATCTACGAATTCCCAGCTGCATGGGGTCAGGCCCATCGGTGACTCTGCTCTTACTTTTCCTTCCAATGGAGATGTTCTTCTCTCCCATCCATTATGTGGCTGCCACCTTCTCAGCCACCAAGTTTTTTTTTTTAATTTTTTTTTAATGTTTATTTATTTTTGAGACAGAGAGAGACAGAGCATGAATGGGGGAGGGGCAGAGAGAGAGGGAGACACAGAATCGGAAGCAGGCTCCAGGCTCTGAGCCATCAGCCCAGAGCCTGACGCGGGGCTCGAACTCATGAACCGTGAGATCGTGACCTGAGCTGAAGTCGGATGCTCAACCGACTGAGCCACCCAGGCACCCCTCAGCCACCAAGTTTTGATACAAATCTCCCATCCTCATTCTCTCTCTCTCTCTCTCCACCTCTCCCCACCTCTCCCCTGCTCTCTCTCTCAAAATAAATAAATCAACATTAAAAAACAAACAAACAAATCTCCCATCCTCAGAGAGGCTTCCCCAACACCAGCCAAGGCACTCTCCCACAGCATCTACCTTATCTTACTCACAGCATTCATCAGCACCTAACATTTTCTTATTTCCATATGTGCTTCCTTGTTTATTCACTCTCTCCCTCCCCACTTAGAATAGGAACTCCCTAATGGCAGGGACTCTGTCTTGTTCACCACTCTTCCTTGCACTTACAATAAGGCCCTGAACATGGTAGGAACTCCATGTTTGTTGGCTGACTTCCTGAAGGAAGCAATTTGTGGCTAGACACGAGGGGCAGAGGGAACTCTGAGACCCAGCATGGAGGTGGTGTGGGAAGAAGAATGAGATGGGAGCTCCATGAGGACAGGCGCTGCTGTCTCCCTTATGCCCAGGACTGCACCTGCAGCCATGCCTGGCTCAGAGCGGTACATAATAAATATGTAGGACACAGAGCATCTCAGAGGCGGGCATTCTCTTAGCACCCTGGATTAGCCCTCCACCTAAAGCAAGATTTTCTGCTTCTTCTTACATCCCTGGCAGGTGATCTTTCAGCCTTCCAGGATCCTAGAATATTTAGGGAGGAAGCTTCGCAACTCAGAGAATAGCCCAAGGCCACTGCCCACAGAGCCTAGCCTGGGCTGGGCTTGGCCCCCAGCCCTCGGTCAATCTTTCTCATTGCTGACTAGTCTTTTTGTCCCCATTGTGCACCCTGTTTGCACATCCTTGTCTGTGTTCTTGGTGCTGTGACTGCTGCACAGCTTGTTTTGTAGTTTATTAGACGGTTAAAAAAAAAAAAAACCACAGCTTTACAAACAGCTCTCCTACATGAACTGGCGGATCTCCAGTGCATGGGGCCAGCACGGCAGAGGTGACAGAGTCCCGCACGGCATGGCTTCTGTGCTCTTGTGAGGGATTATGACCCCGTTTGGGAGCCAGGATACCTAGTCTACTGCTGCTAAACATCCCTCGCCCTTCTGAGGGCTAATTGCTCCCTCCCCCACGTCATGAAGGGCAATGTGGCACAGTGGTTAAGAGTGTGGACCCCTGCATCATTCGGACCTGGGTAAGACCTGGATTATGTGACCACGGGCAAATAACTAGTTCTGGGAGTCTCCTCCGTAAAGTGAGGATAATAATAACACTTAGTTTAAGGGATTAGTATAAAGGTAAATGAGATGGCAAATGCAAAGTGTCCGGCACAGCTCTGGACATGGAGTGAGCATTCAATACGTGAGAATTGTCGTAGATATTAGGTCCTCCAGTTCCACCCTCTGGCCCCAGAACCAGGGTAATGCTACCTTCTCACTTGGCCACTCCCCAGTCTTACTCAGAATATCGAAGAAGATTCTTAATCTGCTGCTTCCCGTTCACACGACTGTCCATGTCGCATGGGGTGTCTTTGAGGATAAACTCAAGGGTTAACCACACTCACACAGTCTTGAATCATACACCTCAACAAGCAGCTAAGCACTTATTTAAATCTTCGTGATTATGGGGGAGAACCCCAGAGAATGTTAGAGCTAAAAGGACCCCCCCCCCCTTCTCATTTTGCTAATCAGGAAACTATAGCACATGAAAGCCCATAAGGTCACATAGTGACAGCTGGATCTGGACCTCAGGCCTCCTAACTCAGGAAGGCACACTGCCCACCCATCCTCCCATCCTCATTCCCCAATTCCCTTCCACATACAAAAGGACTGGATAAGACACAGACTATGAGGCATTTTTACACCAGAACGTCTCTTCATCTTGGCCAAAGCTGAGAAACGTTGTCTCTGCACCGTTTTTCCTCACCCCTTAGGGAGGAGAGTGGCCCAAAGGGAGTCTCCAGGGCAGAGGGCAACTGAATGCCAAACAGAGTGGTGGCTGAGACCCTGAACTGGCTTCCTCCTGCCCCACACCACCGCCCCCCCTTCCCTCTCCAACTCTTACTTGCCCTCCCTCCTTTTGCATTCTCTCCTTTTCTCATTTCGCCCGGGCTGCCTGCCTTCTCGGCTGTTTGCTCAGAAGCTGGGCTCTGTTTGCTGAGCTGTTATTCATTTTCATATTACCTGGGATATTTTCAGCTGCTCCTCTGGGTTTTTAGAAGAATTTCAAGTGGTGGGAAGCAACGTGGGCTGCAAAGGCAAATATGCATCCGTGACCTCTGAGCCTCACCTGGGGAATTTGCTCATCTTATCGGCTGCCTTCCTGACTAGCACAGCCACTGGCTCCCAGCCTCACGCTCGGCCTCTCATCCTGGGCTTCGGGGAGCGGGGCATGCTTTTAGGCAAACAGGCTGCAGGTTTCCTCAAATCCATGAGTGATGCATCAGGCCGGCTTGCATCAGGCTCTTGAGTGATGGCCTAATGACTTGTAGGGCTCTGGGCCCTGGCTCCCTGACAGGACCCCCTCCCTGCACTGCAGCCAGGCCAGAGAGAGAGCATCTCACAGGTGCTTTCATCCCCCACTCCCACCCCACCACCTCCCTGTAGAAGCAAGGAGCACGAGGCAGGCAGAGAAGTCACCTCTGGCAAACAGCCTCAGGAAAGCATTGCTTAGCTGCTGTCGTTCCAGACACACCAGGAACCAACATTGAGGTCGTGGAACGACAAAGAAGGGAGAATGGCATAAACAAGAAGGCTGCTCCTACAGGAGGGAGCTGGAGAATTGTCCCTGTGACCCATTACCAGACAAGATCGACTCCTGAGAGGCATCTCTTTAACCCCGACCTCAGAGCAGAGCAAGGCCTGAATCCTCCACATGATGGAGGGGACGGAACAGAAGGGTGCGGGCCATCAAAGGAACATGGGTATGAAATCAGATGACCTCGACTGAGGCTTGGTTATCCCATATGTCAGTCACGTGACCGTGGCAAGTCACTCCAAACTCCTGTCTCTGCCATCTCAAGTACAAAACCGGGACAACAGAATCTGTCTCGGGGCTGATGTGAACACTACAGAAGGTAATGTGTGAGCAAGGGCTCCCTATGTGGTGATGGTCTTTGTAAATGCCAGTTATTCTTCATCCAGAAGAATAACTTTTTTTTTTTTAAGTTGAGAGAGAGAGAGAGAGAGAGAGCACAAGTGGGGAAGGGAGAGAGAGAGAGAGAGAGAGACAGAATCCGAAGCAGGCTCCAGGCTCTGAGCTGTCAGCACAGAGCCCGATGTGGGGCTCGAACCCATGAACTGTGAGATCATGACCTGAGCTGAAGTCAGATGCTTAATGGACAGAGCCACCCAGGAGCCCCCAGAGGCAGACATTCTAGCAGCAGACCAATCATGAAGGATCCAGAATCAGGCACACTGAGACAGACTTACGGAACACCTGGCCTGCCCTTCTCACACCCCCGTGCTCTCTGAGACCCAGCGGCACCACTGCCACTGGCCCTCATCCCCCCTTTTCCTCCAAGCCTCCATGGAATTTGTTCCAAATGTTCTAGGACACTAGGCAAGAGGCCTGGGATATTGGATATGTGTCGGGTTTAATAAAAGCCCCTGTGTGGCTCTGGGCTTGTGTTCTCTAGGTTTGTCACTGTCGTGCTTATGGCCTGTGGTACCGCCACTCCAGGCAAAGACATCAGTAAAACAAGAGCAGGTTTTATTAACAGGATTGAGAAAGCCGGTGGCACATCCATCATGGGACATGGACAGCAGTGGCTTCCTCATCAGCATGGCGGGCCCCTCAACGGCTCCTGTCAGAGTCCCCTCACTTTGGATTCTACAGGCTGCATGGAGCCGGAACAGGCTCTGGGCCATGAACTAGAGCAGGGCCCACAGAGGAGATGCTTCTTTATGGGCCTTGAAGGATTTTTTTTCTTGAATAAGTCATCAAGTTGCTTATTGCTCTTTTCACGAGAGGACAGACATTGAAGGACTAAGAACAACTGAAGCCAGAACCTTCTCGGGGGCAGGAACTGAGCCTCCTCTGAAAACCAAGTGCTCAGCAAAGCGCCCTAAGATAGAACGTCTGGTAAATACTGAATGAATGAATGAATGAATGAATGAACGAATGCATGAAAACAGAAGTGGGGCTGAAGCTGAACCACGTATGTGTTCTGACATGGGATGGAGGTAGGGGCTGGGAAGCTACCTCAGTGCAAATGATGAGAGGTCAATTCCAGGCAGAAGAACACGGAACACACATCTAGGCAGCATTCAGTACTGGAGCCCATGAGTCTCTCTGATAGGACACAAAGGCAAAAGCCCATTTTCTAAAAGCGGGGCAAAGGGCCAAGTTGGACTTGCAGAACCCAGAGTCCCTGAAAATCTTCCCTCCAAAGAAAGCCAGAATATAGCATAGAGCCTGGGTAGGACCCAGTCTGAGGGCAGAAGTCCTGTGGCCCTGCCATGGGGAGGAGAGAATGGTAGGTAGAATAGAAAAATGAAGTCATTCAAACTTCCTTCTTCCAAATCCCTAACAAGATCATGAGCTCCCTGTAAACAACATAGAAATCAAATCACCAGGGGTTATCCCTGTAGAATCTTCTGTTTCACCCCCAAGGCAACCAAGACTCAGCCTCTTTGCTCTCAGCCAACTGAGAGCTCCTGACAGTCTGGAGAACTCCTTACACAGGGCCTCTCAAGTCGGAGTCACCCTCCCTGAATAGCCCAGTCCTGTCATAGACCCACATCCAGGGGCACATGTGTGGGGAGGAGAGCGGGGTGGGTTATGATTTCCATGCTTCTTCCTGCCATCCTATTTTGGAAGACATGAAATACAGACAGCATCAGAAGACCTCTTCTGGGAAGGTGGACTGGAAGCTGGATGCCACCTGTTTTAATTTTTTCCTCAATGAAATTAAGGCTGGGAGGCCACACTGGCCTTCCAGACAAAGAGTGGCAAATGGCTAACTACAAAATAAAGATTTTTTTTCCAGGGCATCAGTTGTCCCCTCATTACTTTCCACTCCTTGAACCAATTAACGAGAGTCTGGGCCACGAGCATATAGGAGATTTTTAGTCTGGGGACACACACAGTGAACAATGCCAGGCATGGGACAATTAGAATAGACAGTCAATAGGGAAAAAGGCTAACAAATGCTACATGAAAACTGAAATTAAAATCCCCAGAGCTTCAGCCCAAAGTCTGGGTCCTTGAGATCATGCATGGAGAAGTATGTCACGGGAGGGTCAGCAGTCTCCAAAGAGAGCCACTCACCTAACTGCAGAGGGGGAGCCACACCTGGAGTCCAGAATAAGAAAGAGAATGTTCAGGTCATGTATTTGGCTTTCAGAATCCCAGAGAGAGCAGGCCGGTGCTAGCTACAGTCTTATTTGCAAAGCAGTGATAAATAAACCCACAGGAATCGATAAATCCAGGAACACGGAGTTATTCAAATACTAGCCATGAGTCCTTGAACCCTGGGAGAGGTTCTTCTCTGGTGGATAGATTCCTGAAGATAGCCAGAAAGATTGTTTAATGGGGACAGGGAATGAGCAGAGGCAATGGCAGAATCTTCAGGAATTGTTGACAGTCTCATCTCCATTGCCGGTCTTGTTTACTGTGTATTTCTAGGGCCAACAATGATGCCCAGCACTGACGTGAAGCACTCCATAAATATTTGTTAAATGAAACCATGCAAGAAGCCCAATCTCTAGGAACTATTTATTACTATTCCCCAAGCTAATCCTATGTGGGAACTCACCCAAACTTCAAGGAACACCACCATGCCCCTCTCCCCACACTGCAAAATGTAAAAATGGCCTACAACTAAGGTCCCAGCATCCTTTTGAATGCATGTGACCAAAGGCACTTGAAAAGACCTAGAATACCCTGACCCCCCAATCTTCTGAAGAAAGAAGTGAGTCTCCTATCTCATTTCCAGACTCACTCCCAGCACCACACTGGAGGGTGGACATTCCCTGCCTCCATCAACCAAATGCACACAAGTAGCAAATGGCCAAGGGGCCAAGCGGGCTTTGATCTGGGAGACTTTGTCACCTCTCTGCAAGTGTGAGCAGACAGGCTGGATTCCCCAGCTCTGGCGTTAATTGTAGCCCATGCGCTATGATTACAAAATGGAATTAAATGACATGCCAAATTAAAGAGTTATTTTTTCTAATAAATATTTTGCATAGGATGTGTTTATAATGGCATTAATTATTTACACTGCCATATAGAGAAAGCATAAATATAAAGAGAGAGATCAGACGGTTCCTGTAGGAGAAATAAAATGAAAATTTCCATCAAGATGATGAATACCTGTGGTCTAACTTTGGGGCTGGGGCTGGGGGGAGGTGGAGAGAGAGGGACATCTTGAGAACACATCTGACAAACGTTATCGAGGCTTTTGAGGGTGGAATATGTTAAAAATGAAAGTGAGTACAGAAAGTTTAAATATTTAATACCTGCATTAATTCTAATTCACACTTTCTTTATTTTTCAGATTAAAAATTTACAAGAATCCCCATCTCTTTCATCCTTCTCCTCCCGTGAGGCACTTTATGGTCACCGTTCCAGGACCACCTCTGGCAGCCCGCGGGGACAAAGGGGGCATGAGAAGAGTGGCACCCATCCCCAACCACGGTGGTACCCGTCTCCCCCCCCGCCCTAGACATCTCCCCCAACTCCACTCCAGGAAGCCACTGTGTTGGGTTTCTGGCGCCAGCATGACTGATGGGACCAAAGCCACTTCCTGGCCTCCTCAGCTGGCCCCAAGAGGGCCACAGAATTCTCAGAGATTATGCAGCCAAGCTGTGGGTTTAAAGTGCTTGCCCAAGTCCAGATCTTGTGGGCATAAAAGAGATATTACTGCTGGACTGATTTCTCCTCGAAATAAGAGATTCTTGTCACATGAAGTTCTAGGCTCCCCTGCCCTCCAGGAGCTTTTAGTCAAAGGCCTAACAGATCACCTTTATACTCTTTAAATAATGCAACTTTAAATTCTGCAAACCAGAATTAATTTGAATGCAAGGAAGAAATAAAGTCTCGAGGACCACAGTTGAGAGAGTAACGCTAGGACATAACTTCCAAGCTTCAGCCCCAGTCCCAAACCTAGCATTAAGGTGGTGAGCAAACTCCCCTCATGACAAGAAAAAAATATCCACCTGCATTCCTTTAAAAGGCACTTTCCCACATCACAGCTGACCTTACCGTTCTACTCAGTGACAAAGGTGCTATTATCAGCCTTCATTTTATACACAGGAAACCCAGGTTCTGAAAGGTCACGTGACAAGTCCAAGGTCTCCCTAGTCTAAATTAAAATTCTTCCCACTGTTAATGATACAGCTTCTCCAGTACATGGTTCCCAAATATGGGACATAGAAGGAAAAGGAAAACTGAGCTGAGAGATGTTTTTTAATGCTCTTCCCTGATTTCTGAGTGGCTGGTCTGCCTAGTGGGCTTATATTTTCAGGATGACAGCAATGTGGCAAGAGCGACCACACTCTGCTCAGCTGGTGGGTCTGCTGTGTCCTCGTTCCTGTTTTCCTTCTGAGACTCTCAGTGACTGTCAGGCCGGAGACCCTCAGAGGAAAGTTGTTCATAAAGTTGTCTCAAAGTCTGAGCATTCCTCTGACCCTCCGGGCTTTAGATCGTCAGACACGGATGTGGTGTTTTCTCCCTTCTTCTCTCATAGTATGCACCCCCCTGCCCCCACTTCCATCACTTACCACAGATTCCTGTGCAAAATACCTTCATAAATAGTGCTGATTAGCTCCTTGTTCTAATCAGGCCTCTGCTTAGAGACAATTCCCTGCCCCCAGCCCCACTGCTCCTCTTGCGTCTACTGATCCACAAAGCGCCTGTAAATCAGCAGAGAAAACACACACACACACACACACACACACACACACACGCACGCACAAGCACACACGCACCCACCATCAGAAAGCTGAGCAGGAAATCGCGCCTGTGGTGGGGATCTGGCGCTGAGAGATGTTTGGGGTTGTTTGTTGTTTTTACTCCCAGATACCTGCTGGAGCAGGGCCAGCCCTTCAAATGAGATGAGCAGAGCTAGAAATCATCCCAGCTTAGTGTCTGGAGAGCGGAATCCCTCTGAGCGGTTCCTTCTTCCTCTCTCTCCCATAATTCACACAGCCTCCTCCTGAAAGGGCAAGGAAATTGAAGCCCCCGGCCAGGTAGAGGGCATGACTGGATGAGCTCAAAAGGACCAGCTTCAGAGACAGCTACTCTCCTGCTGAGCCTCCAGGACAAGCACATCCTCCTATTCTCTGCACAGAGAGCACAATTCAGGCTCAGAGTTAGAGCTGCGTGGGGACAGGAGCACACACCCAAGAATGGGGAGATCCGTTTGGTAGACCAGTTGCTTGAGCTGCATCAACAAATCTACCCACCCTTCCCAATTTCCCTGGTTGTGAAATTTTCAGATGATGGAAGGGGAGATAGAAGGAAAGAAGGTGATTTCACCAAATGAATATGCTGATCAGGGTCCGTGCTGTGGCTGATGACAGTAACAGACACAGTGATGGCAATCACAGTGCGGACACCTTGCAAGAATGAACCCCTTTCTTCCCAGGGCTCTCACCAACCTCTCTCTCACCTAATAAAAATCAAAAGAGAGATCTGATGTTTGCAAGAGCAACACTCCTAAGATCCTAGCACAGTGCGTAGCACATTATAGGCGTTCTTGTTTTTCTCATTTCCCCCTATTCTACCCTCATTTTCCTCTGCTAAATAAAATGATTTAAAACCTGGGTCAAGATTAGGAAGAAAGCACAGAGGCCTCTACTGACCCCCAGATCCTGTGTATAGATTGGTTTTGCTGCTGTAAGGGGAAGGAGGGAATGAAAGGCACCTGACAGCAGGGTCTAGGGTCTGGGCAGCCAGGACAGAGGAAGGAAGGGGAAAAATCTCTCCCTTTCTTAAGGGGAGGAGTTCTTGGCAAAAAAAAAAAAAAAAAAGAGAGAGAGAGAGAGAGAGAGATCATCTTAATTCATAAAGCTACTTTTATTTTATTTTTATTAATGTTTATTTATTTATTTTGAGAAAGAGAAAGAGAGAGAGAGGCAGAGAGAGAGGCAGAGAGAGAATCCCAAGCAGGCTCTGGGGCAGATGCAGGGCTCGATCCCATGAATCCATGAGGTCGTGACCTGAACTGAGATTAAGAGTTGGATGCTCAACCGACCAAGCTACCCAGGTGCCCCCAAACTACTTTTGTTTTTGAAAAGCTGTTTTCAGAGGAACTAATAACACCTCCCACCTCTCCACCCCCGACCCCACCCCTCCAAAACAGCAGGCCTGCTTTGCCTTCTCTCTCTGGCGAGCATCCTACTTGCCTGGGAAAAAGAGAAAGGGTCAAGGGCAAAGGGAATCACAGTTGCTAAAAGCCCTCAAAAAACAGTGAGACATGTGCCCACCTGAGAGGCATTTTCCCGAGATGAGGCAAAGTGGGAAAGTAAAGAATAGCAGGTCAGGGGACCAGCCAGCCGTGTGACCTTGGACAAGTCACTTACTTTGAGCCACCGTTTGCTCCTTCCCCAAATAAGAAAAATCTTACCTAGTGGGGTTTCATTCTCTTAAGCTAGTGCTCACTGAACCTCTCGTGCATGCCGGCCATTATCACATTGATAACGTTACTCCATTCTCACAAGAACCCTGTGAGAAAGGAACTGTTCCTCCCTCCTGACACAGGGGACAGTGGGGCAGAGGACTGAAGTGGCCTGCCTGTGGGCAGAGGCCCGGCCAGTTATGGAGCTGGGCTGGAGCCCTGGAGTTCTGCTCCGGAGCCCACACACGCTCTGTCACACCACAGCTGTCTCCTGATGGGCAGATGAGGTCATGTACACACAAGGCCTTCGGAAAGTTTAAAGGCTGGAGAATGTGAGGTGTTATTTTTGACAGTTTGGATAGTGGAGAGGAGAGGGGCACTTTTCCTTTTTTAAGCTTCCCCATGCAGGGTCTTCTCTGTAGACACTTGGCAGCCAGAATTTTCTCCTCCCTTTGTTCCAGAAGCACTGCCTTGCTTTTTGAAGCAGCAAAACCACAGATGACCCACAGACATCCAGGGGGCAGTTGGGGTGGAGGGTGGTGAAGCCTGGGGGCTTCCCTTCCTGGAGAAACCTGAGACAACCCTGTACTGCCTCTCCACCTCTGCCCTGACTCTGCGAAGGTCTAGGGCAAGGCCTCTCCCTGCCCCAGACTCCAGTGTCCCCATCTGGAATGGAGGTAATCTGAGTAAAGCTGAGCGGCCAGGCACAATGAGGTGGTGGATGAGGGCGGGAGGGCAGAAACCAGTGTTGGGGTTCCCTCCCTGCAAGAGCAGAGAGACAAGGGGAAACTTGTTAGTGGGCCATCTGTGGTGCTGGGATGCTCATGAGGAACTTAGAGAAAAACCTTGCAACTTCTTGTAGAGGCTGGTGTTGGCCAGGGTGGGTTTGTTTCTAGGATTTGAAACAAGGGTGCCGTGGTCACAGATGTTGAGGAAGCTCTGGGTTAAACTGAGTTTTCTTTAGTGCTGGACTTTCTTTTTTTGTTTATTTATTTATTTTTGAGAGAGCGCGCGTGCGCGTTTGTGTGCACACAAGTGGGGGAGGGGCAGGGAGAGAGGGAGACACAGAATCCGAAGAAGGCTCCAGACTCTGAGCTGTCAGCACAGAGCCCCACGAGGGGCTTAAATCCACGAACCCGTGAGATCATGACCTTATCTGGAAGTAGGAAGCTTAACCGACTGAGCCAGCCCCTAGTGCTGGACTTCTTAAAATCTTTAAAATTGTAATGAATCCTGTGACTCTTTAAAAGGGGGTGTTCGTGCAGCTTTACCCAAATTCGCTTGGCTTTGGAACTCATTTCCCCCCCACAGAGCCCTCTGTGCTGCAGAGTCCACTTTGGGAAGTGCTAATCTAAGGCAACGCTCCCATTTCACAGATGGGGCCAGAGGAGAATGGGAATCTAGGCAGCTTCTAAAATTGGCCACTTTCCTGAATGCCCCTCATCCCTAGGGGGCCGAGAATCACTCCACACCTGTTTTCAGGGATTAGAGAAAATGTGTCCTGTCCGGCTGCAGCTGTGGTGCATGGAAGAAAGGACATCTGTCCCCTCCTTTTAAGGGTGGGGGTAGTAAATGGGGTGAGGGGAGAGGAATGAAGAACTAGGCCCCTTGAAAGTGAGAAACCCTTTAACAGAGTAGAGGAGCAAGACAGCTAGACAGGTCACCCTGAGAACACTCTATGCCTCCCCAAGTCTTAGCAAGGACCACTCAGGATGCCAAGTCCCAGCCCCAATGCCCAACCCTGCAGTTATTAGGCCTACTCAGAAACACTATCTTTGACCTCAGTTTCCCCATTTGCTAATGGCTCCTTTCTGAAAATGAACTCGTGTCCAGTGGCTAAGTCCCCAGGGCCCCCAAGTCCACAGTGGCCTGAGCTGCTTTCCAAGGAGCTGGCACCCATCAGTTTCTGCAGCTGAACAGGGAGCTCAACCAGGGAGAGGAGAGAGGTCAGGGAGTGATGCCCCACCTAGCCCCCAGGCCCAGGCAACCCTCTCCCACCATCCTGGTAGCTCCTAGTCTGCATTTTCTCCCCTAAGGCATCTCTCTTTTTGAAAATGTCAGGCGCAGCACCAACCTGTTCAGGTTCAGGGAGTTTATTCCTAAGGGGCTTGAGAAAGATGACCTTTCCCACCCTCTAAAAATGGGGAGAGGACTTATCATAACCCTAACTTTGCTGAGGTCACTGGGGTGGGGCGAATGGGATTCCCATGGGCCTGGAAGAGCTGGATGGAGGGTGCAGAGATGGAGGCCCCCTCCCCCTCCCATTATACATCATTCTGGGACTTTCTCCTCCCAGCTCTGAGCCCAGCCAAGGCAGCTGTTGTCCAGATCCAAACAAAGACCTGATACTTCTTCCAACCAGGCCGAGCTGGGCGGTCTGTAGATGGGCAGGGGTTGGGGGCGGGGAGGAGGGAGAGCAGACAGAGGGGGCAAGGGGGAGCCAGGACAGGAAGATCGTCGGCTTGTCTTGTCCTCTGGTCCATGCCCTTTGTGCTAAGACTCAAGATAGCCACTTCTGTGGGGCCCCGTCTGGCCCTCGGGCAGCCTCTCCCCCTCCTGTTTTGCTCCTCAGCCACATGCCCTTGGGCTGAGCTAAGTCCAGAACCCGGCTGAGTAGGGGAATTGTTCTGAGAAAGTGGCCCGTTGGCTGGTTGCTATGGAAACCGACATACCACAGTGCTGACCCCGGAGAGGTTTAGCACGCTCCCCCAGCAGGGATGCCAGCAGCTGGACTGCAGCTGTTACAGCGTAAGTGGGGGCTGGAGCCTCCGCCAGCAGTCCCTGCTGTTTGCCTAAACTAGTCCCGGCAGCAGATCCCCTCCATTTGCCCCCACCCCCAGTCCTCACACAGCCTTCCCCCCTGCTCCAGCCAGGAAGGGAGCGGTTGAGTCTGCCCAGGCGCAAGGGGGTGGGGGTGCGAGAGGAAGAGTCGAGCTTGACTCCAGAGAGAGGTCTTTTATGAAGCAGGGGGCATCCTCCTCATTGCATTTCTGGGGAAACTGAGGCTCAGAGAAGAGAAGTCACTGGTGCCCAGTCACACAGCCAGGACGTGACAGAGCTTTGCTTTGCTTTGGGCTTTCCTTTCACCAACTGAGCACTCACTGTGGAGTCATGGGCTCTGAGCAGACAGGAAGCATCTAACCCAGCGTCGCGTCCGGACACAACCGTAGAGGGTGAGGCGACATCAATGAACAAAAGGTGCACCCAAAAACTAACTATAGAAAGAGAGGGGTAAGTGAAGAGGAATGGAGAGGGAATTGGGAGCAGTGGGGAACAGCAGGAAAGGGAGCTGGAGAGATAGGACAGACAGCGAAAGTCGGAGGAGAAAGAGAGCTCAGTGAGGAGGTACCCAGAACAGGCCTAGGAGAGATTGGTGGACAAACAAAGCCAGGCCTGCTGAGGACTCCTCATAAAGAGGAGGGAGTGGAGAAGGGGCAAGGATGGGGGGGGGGGGGCGGCTAGCGTTAAAATAAGTTTCAGGGAGGCATCTCCTGCCATCCCATAATGCCTTGAGCTCCCCAAGTGGCCTAAAGCAAACACACCAACCTGCCTCCCCTCTGCAGTGTGAAGCTGCAAGACTCAGGCCGGGCTAATCTGCACCCGGGACTCTAAACAAATCCCCACCCCCCCCCCCACCCCAGCCAGCCAGAGAGGAGAGATGGCTCTCTCTGGGGTGGCCCTGACATCAGCCAGCCATCTCTCACAGCAGCCAGAACACCAGCTGCCTTCCATTCCCCCTGTGCGGCTGGTCTCATACCGGGTTTGCTCTGACCCTCATCCCCACCTCTCAAAGGTGACTTGGGCCTGCTTCCTCCTTTGCTGCCCTCGCTCATCTAGAACTGCGGCCCAAGTCAATGCCTTGTGAGTAGGTGGCCCTCTTCTCTCTAAAACCACATCTCGCTGCTCCTAATGAATGAACACCCTTTTTAAAAGTTGGTTTTGAGAGAAACCAACTATTTCCCTCAAATAGTTGGTTGCAAGCGACTGGAGGGCTGCTCTGGACCCTCTCACCCTCTTGAGCTGTTGGGAAGTTGCTCTCTTTACAAAGGCTTTGCTCCACAGACACAAGCCTCTGCCCGGCAGAGCTTGGGAACGAGCCATTATCATTACACTCCTTAACTGAACACCTCGCTCTGCAATGGGCCGGCAGCTTGCTTTTGCACTTACCACCTTTTTAAAGGGCAATCTGGTATCTCAGGTGAGCAGATCCAACAAGGACAGCATTGAAGCTAATGTCCTGGTCCTCTGGCCCACCTCTCTGCTTTCTGAGCAAGACCAGCTAGTCAGTTATGGACACTTAGCCTTGACTTGGGGGTGAGAAGCACTGGCCAAGAGTTGCCTGGAGCCTGCCCTGCCCCAGCCAGTGAGGTCATCAAAAAGCATTTATTGAGGTTAAATGGGTGATGGACATTAAGGAGGGCACTTGTTGGGATGAGCACTGGGTGTCATATGTAAGACATGAATCACTGGGTTCTACTCCTGAAGCCAGGACTACATTGTATGTTAACTAACTTGAATATTAAAAAAAAAAAAAAGCATTTATTGAGCAGTTGACCATATGCCTAGCACTGTGGGTGTGGTAATAAGGAGAGGGCATGTGGAAAAAGTCTTGGACAAGGGCCCCTGTCCAGAAGAAGCTTGTAGTCTTAATGGAAGACAAGGCTGACCTACCATGTGAAACACAGATACGTTAGTGCTCAGCAACAGAGCACCCTGCATGCAGATACAATAGTCCTGGAGGCACTACACTCTCCAGGGGAAGAGACACCCACGGGAGAGTCCTATCCATTTCTTGAGGCCAAGTGCAGGCACGTGCTTGGCAGTGATGGGCCTACGAGCACACAGGAGGATAAAATCGGGCCTATGAAACCTTGCCAATGGTGAAACTCTAGCCAGAGCTGCCTTCCATCTCCTTTTTGGGAAAGGCAGATACACAAATACCCGAGTCCCATCCTGACGGCAAACATCTCTTACCCTCTTGCCAGCTCTTTCAGGATGAGAAATGGGCCATGATCCAGGACCCAAGGTCTGAATCACTCTGGGACTTGGTCACATTTGACCTCGATACTAATGAGCATTTACAGTTTCCACAATCACTACCTCACTTAAATCCCCCCTACCTCCTGTGACATGGGTGAGGATTATTATTCCCATGTTACAGATGAGGAGAAAGAAACCCAGGGAAGTGAGAGGCTGACCTGAAGTCATGTGTTTGAAAGCAACAAAGCCAGAATGAACCAAAGCCTTCCGTTGTGGCCAGTACCCTACCCACCATGCAACACGGACACTCTGTTAGTTTTCCATTTCTTTTTTTTTTTTTTTTTTAATTTTTTTTTTCTTTTTTTAACGTTTATTTATTTTTGAGACAGAGACAGAGCATGAACGGGGGAGGGTCAGAGAGAGAGGGAGACACAGAATGGGAAGCAGGCTCCAGGCTCTGGGCCATCATCAGCCCAGAGCCCGACGCGGGGCTCGAACTCACGGACCGTGAGATCGTGACCTGAGCCGAAGTCGGACGCTTAACCGACTGAGCCACCCAGGCGCCCCTAGTTTTCCATTTCTTACAGAAGCTGGCACCTGGTAGTTGGTCAGTAAATATCTCTTGAACAGCAGGAAAGCAAAAAGTTGCCCAAGTTGCCCTCAAGGCCACAGCAAGACATGTTCAGCTGTGTCTGTATGTGTGGCAGTGGGGGTGATAGAGGAAGCAGCAAAAGCCCACACGAGTGCCAGCTTCCATGGGGACGGTCACCCCAAAGCACTGAGCTGCCATTTTGAAGAAATGGTACCAAAGGACACTGAACTAGTTTTAAGTTGAAGTAACTTCTAAAACATCCTTAAAGCTCCCAACCTCTGTGAACAGCAAACATCTTTCTGACTAAAAATAAAAAACAAAACAAAACAAAACAAGGGGTACCTGGGTGCTCTGTTGGTTAAGTGTCCAACTTCGGCTCAGGTCATCACCTCACAGTCTATGGGTTTGAGCCCCATGTCAGGCTCTGTGCTGACAGCTCAGAGCCTGGAGCCTGCTTCGGATTCTGTGTCTCCCTCTCTCTCTGCCCCTCCCACACTCTCACTCTGTCTGTCTGTCTCTCTCTCTCTCTCTCTCTCTCTCTCTCTCTCTCAAAAAATGAATAAACATTAAAAAAAATAAAATAAATGAAAGAAAGAAAGTGAAAGGGGAGGGGGATGAGGAGTGGGTTGGAGCCATAAGCAGAGAGCAGGTTGTATGGTAACGAGCAGAAGGAAGTCAGTGGATAGACAACACATGAGACCAGACAGCCCTTCAGCCTGGCTCCACATAGCAGAGTCCGTGGCCAAGTGCCACTCAATCCTCTGAAACAAGGGAAGGTGGGTCTTCCCCAGGGTCCTGAGAAGAAGAGATTGCAAGGATGCCCTTCTGCTGGAATAAAAGGCAAAGGGTCAAGCAGGGGAATCCACAGGGCCAGGCTCAGTGTGGAAACAAGGGCAAAAGTCCTCATCTGTGCAGGTGCCTGTGAGCACTGATGCACCTAGGCATGAGGGCCCCGGGCATAACAGAGGGTTTTTAGGGTGCCCAACAGAAAGAGATCAAACTCCTGGTGTACAGACAATGATCCAGAAGCAGAGCCACAGGCTGGAACAAAAAGGTTACTTCACTGGTCACTTATTACTGAAATTTTTTAAATGTTGGAGCTGGTGGAGATTTTAGGGATCACTTTATAGGTGACTTGGCTCAGGGCCTAGAACACAGTAGGGTGCCCCCCCCACCCATGTTTATTCAATGAGTGGACACATGAATGAATGGAGAGAGAAGCAGAACTCCAAAACCTCTGATATTCATTATGATGTTCTGAAGTCCTAAGATATGGACCTACCTTCGGAATCATCCAGGAGAAAACCGTGCTCCCTGCGCTCGTTAATTGCGTATTAGGGTCATTGTTTGAAAACCGGTGCTCTGATGACAGTAACTCCTTGTGAATGAGAATTCAACCCGATTCTGTTTGATCGCCTTGCGTGGAGTTCCTTCCTAGCACGTGCCAGACACTGTGCAGAAGTACTTCACTGTCCCTTCCGTTCCAGACCACGAAGAAGTGGTAGTTTAGTGCTCTGACAGCTTTGCTGCTGACACTGCGGCTGATGCTGCAGAGGGGGGCCAGGCTGCAGCAGGAGGTGGGCTGGCCCCAGGGCGAGGGACATGTCCTCTGCATCCCCTGGAGGCCCAGGCAACTTCTGCTTTGGACCTGGATGACCCCTGTGGGTCCTCTCCCACCTTTCCCAGAGCCCCCCACCCCCTGGCAGCCTGCGGAGGCAGAAGGGAGGGGGTGCAAGGCTGCCACGGGGCTCCTCTCCTTGCCATTTCCTCCGCGGCTCCCTCGCTGGCCCTGTTTTTCAGACCTCTAGTAATAAAAAACAAGCCAATAAAATGAACATGAAAATATATTCATTAGGATTTATAATGCTCATTAAAACTGCCTGTGTACGAAAGCATGACTTAGCTTCATATAAGTGGGAAAAAAATGCAAATTATACTGCATGCAAAGGAGATATTTCCCTAATCGTCCAATCAAATGCCAGCCCAATTATCTGTGGCCAACCCAATGGGTTAAAATTATACTCTCTCTCCTTGGACACAGTGAGGCGCCTGAAAGTGTTTCATTTTAATAAAAATGAAATCTGGACCCTGCAGAAAACCAGCTTCACTAATGACGTGTTTACACAGAGAAAGACAATTTCTAGTTAATGGTGATTACTACCGAGAACAAATTAAACTTCCTGGAGTATATGGGTTAGAGATAATGGGAACGGGGAAAAAAGTTATGGTTTTAGTGTGTGCGTGGCGGCATGGGGGAACGGGGTGACAGAGGAGGAGAGAAGCCGGGCACCTCCAGGAGGAAGCCGAGACTGCAGGGGCGCCGGGGTGGGGTGGCGGACGCGAGAGCTGGAGAGCCTGGCTGCATGGCTCGCACGGGGACCAGCCATCCAGCTCGGGCTGTGGGAGGCAGCAGCTGACTCCGAGCTCTCCTAAGCCTGGCCACCTTCATCTGGGGCAAGGTCTCATTCTGCCTGCAAGCTCAGGCTCCCGGGAGTCTGTCACTCTTTCCTTCCCGGGAGGGCAGATGACTGGTTCCTACCACTCCCCAGTCACGGGGAACATATGCAAAGTGCTTCCTATCCCACTCCACCGGCTTGGGAGTGACAGAGCCCGGAGGCAGACATAGGCAAAGCTGAGTGAGCAAGCAAGCTTCAGATGGGTGACAGGGAGCAAAACGGACAGGAGGCAGGATGAGAGAATGATCATCATACTGATAACACAACTTCACCCACCCTTTACTAAGTCCTTGCCATCTGGAGGGCACCATTCCAACACATTACCTATTTTTATCCTTACCTTTGGGGCAGCAACAGCATCTTCTTCCTCCTCTTTTTTAAAGCAAGAAAACTGAGGCCGAGAGATGTTACCTAACTGCCCAATGCCACATGCCTAGTAAGTGAAGAAATTGGCTTTTTCTAATCCAGATCTGATTCCAGCACCCAGGCTTCTAACCATCAGCCCACACTGTCTGGCCACAATAAATATGGAGCCCTTTACTATTGGTATCCTCCGGGCTATGAAAATGAAGCTTCCAGCTCGCTGCCTGGCCCCCGTGCCCTCAACTTCCTATCCACTCCTTTGGCCACCCAGGGACACGAAGATGCTCTTTCAGCAGCAAAATCTCAGGAATTACCAAATCCCTTCTTCTCCCTGTCTCCTCTCTCCCCCACCTCCTACAACCAGGTGAGTCAGGGTAGGGAGGTGGGAAGGGAGCCAGGATTCCTCCAGTGCTGAGCTTTAATGTATGTTCTTTTGTAAACAAGAACAATCATTTGTGAACAGGCCCAGATGCAAACAGTCCCCAAATCAGGAATTCCAGCTCAGAGGCGCAGAATAATACAGCTTTGGGGAAGATTTAATAATAGTAAAATTAAAATTGTAACTGAAACATAATGAAGAATGTGGTACAAACAGGCACTGGAAAGGGAAAAAAAAAAACCTTACACAGATTAGCCCCTATGGAATAGTGATTGGTTGAGAGCAACAGTAAACAATGCACAGAAATGCAACTTAATTATCTCGCAATTCTTAACATTCTACCAAAGCCACATGGAAAGCTTTGATGTTGGCAGTGGCAGCAGCAGCAACTCCTCTCTCTCCCCGGCTCCTGAAGGAAGATCATTACTAAGAAATATGCAACCACTCTGGCAGCTGAGCCTGAGAAGAGCAGCGGGGTTTATCTGCTGAGAAGCCAGGAAGTGGCCAACCACCTGGGAAGAAAGCATCTCTCCAGGGCTACGGAGTCAGGGGATTGGTGGACGAAAAGGGGGCTCTGAGGACTGCGCACAAGGATCAGGATGCTGGTGGGGGAGGCTCAGCAGACAAGCAATCTTCAGAGCTAAGTGGACAAGCCCCTTGGGGAGCCTGGGGTCTGTCAGCCCCAGGACTGGCTTAGGGAGCACCGGGGTACTTGCTGGTTGGAATCTAGCCCGGTCTCTTCTCCCCTACCCCAAATACACACACACACACACACACACACACACACACACACACACACAGTACAACCTGGTTGAGAATGTCTTTGCTGTTCCTGGGTTTGTCCCTGAGGTGACCAGCCAGGGTTCAGGGCAGTGGGGGAAGAGACCCAGAGGAAGGACACTTTACTCTGAGTCAGATGTCTCTTTTAAGGATGCTTCTTTTTTTTTTTAATTAAAAAAAATTTTTTTTCTAATGTTTACTCATTTTTTGAGAGACAGAGAGAGACAGAGCAGGGGAGGGGCAGAGAGAAAGGAAGACACAGAATCTGAAGCAGGCTCCAGCCCAGACCCTGATGTGGGGCTCGAACTCACGAACCACGAGATTATGACCTCCACCAAAGTCAGACCCTTAACTGACTGAGCCATACAGGTGCACCTAAGGATGCTTCTGAAGAATGTCTGAAGAGATAGATTCAGTGGATTCCCACATCCAGAAACCCAGCCCCAACACTCCAAGGCCTGGCTTCCTCTAATCCTGAACTTGCCTAGGAACATAGCACTCCAGCCACTAATACATTTCCTTCCTCTTTGGAGCTCTCCTTTACTCTTTGTGAATGGTGATTCCTGGAAAAGGAAGATTTTCATCTGTTTGGTTGGTTCATTGGTTAAGTACAGTCTTGCCTAGAGACAGGGGGATGGGCAAGATGACCTCTTGTGGTCTCAGTCATACACAGGAACATAAGAAATCAAAACCGTGGAGCATGAAGTCTAGGTTTGCTCAGATTCTTGCCTTGTCTAACCTCCTAGGAAGGCTCCAGATTTTGTTTAGTTGAGTCCTGAAGCGCAGCAAGACTGAGTTCCATTAATCCCTAATCATGAGATGGCCTGGGAGGTCCCAGCCCCTTGGTAATGGGGTCCTAGAGTGCCAGTCTTGGGGCCACCCACTCGAGGCCTCCCCTGATGACTGGACACAGGGTCACATAAATCCAAAAGAAGTCTTTAATCCCTAGACAAAATAGTCAAGGCAAACAGGTGCCCAGATTGCTGAGGGGTCTGGGGAGAAGAAAAAGGTAGTTTTTCCCTGCATAGGAAATAGGGGTGCTGTTGTGGCCCCCCAGCAGTAGCCACTGCCCTGGAATGAAGTATTTTCTGTGGTTCCTCAGGACTGTAGGTTTCACTCCTGTCATTCTGGAAATCGGTTCCCGGGCAGGCCAAATTCCCCCATATCACAGATGGTGGATTCCAAGTTGAAATGGAGGGAGGCCACTGAGACCGACAAAGGAACCTAGAGGAAACAGAGGGGCCTAGACTGGATCCTTAACCGCCACTGGGGGCTGGGGGCTGGAGGGGAGAGGCAATCTCAGTGTTGATACATTTATTTGGGATGTTGAGCTTTAGAGACTCTGGCACGTTAGAGATGTGCAGACTCACCAAAATCCTGCCCCCAGCAGGGCAGTGTCTAGAAGTGAACAAAACCTGCCCCCTAGTTTCCACCCCCACCTTCACCACCCCCTAACCTCCCAACTGGTTCATCTGTGGCCTACCACCCTGAACATGATGTCCACAACCCCTATCTCATTCTGGAAATATCTGGCTTATGTAGGGTTCATTGCCCAGCCCTTGTCCCCACTAAAATATCAATTCCTCCAGGGTAGTGGGAGTGTTAGTTCAGCGATGTGGTCAAAGTGCTGGGCACACGGCAAGCTCTCTGGGGCCAACGGGCTAGGCTCACTGTCATCCCCATCTTCCCTTTCTCAATCTCACCTCGGGGGTGGCCTGGTCTCATCTAAACCACGGGGCCTCAAGAATGAGTGAGGCTGGAACTTGGCCCATGAGGGGATGTGGGACAAAGAGAAGTGCTCCTAGGGTCTGGGAACTTAATGGAAACACACAAAAAGCGCCCATGGGGTAGGCACCAGGCATGGCTCTGAGTCCTCAGCATGGATTAGCTTGTTTCATTGTCACAAGGTGGGTTTTGATACTGCCAAGTCTGCTAACTGGCCGTGTGACCTCGGGATAGTTACTTCCTCTTCTGGGCGTTATTTTCTCAGCCATCTGTAAAAGGAAGAAGACTGGAGACTCATCTAGAAATACGTGCTGGCCTGTAAATCCTGAAAGGACAGGGGCTGTGTATTCACTGTCACAGTGTCATGATCTAGCACCATGCCTGGCACACGGTAGGTCCTCAATAAATGTCTATGAAAGGAACAAAGTAATGTTCTATCTGGCACGGTTGTAGGATCCTAGATTGCCCATTGTTCTGCAGCACACAGGTCAGTTTCTCATTTCCCTTGGGCTCAGGAGGCCTTGTCTATTGTTTCCAAAAGCTTCAGGGAGACCTCAGACTTGGAATTCACTGTGTCCTCAGTGAAACGGAGGCAGGAACACCCAATGCAACCCTGGAGCTGGAGGAAGAGAGAGCCGGCCAGAGCGGGCAGAGAATTCTGTGTTGCCCAACTTAGAGGAGAGGTAGTATCACAAAGTGATCATGATCCGACACAGGATACAGATCTTCAGATGAGCCTGCCATGCTGGACAGCGCAGAGTTGATGGTTTTTTTCATCTTACAGATGCAGAAGCTGAGGCTCAGAAAAGGTAAGCCACTTGCCCAAAGTCACGCAGCTACGTAGTGACCAAGACCCCCAGCTTCCTCTGTTTTCCTCACTGCCCTCAGACCACAGCCCTGATTCCTCTGGCTGAGGAGAGAGCTGCTGAAAAGGTGGCCCCTCGCCTCCATCCCCCAACCGAGGGCAGAATCTCCTATCACCCCGTCACAGCCTTGGAGGAAAGACAATCAGAGTGAGATGTGGGGAGACGGAGAACTATTGATTTTTGCACTTGAATATTTAAAGATGCATTTTATTTTTTGTAAAAAGCTGCTTGGCAATCGCCCTGGTGCTAAATTTTTGCAGATGTCAGATGCGTCCACCTTTTCACTTCAGTTGCCTAATAGCACAAGTGGTTGCTGCCTTCGTTTGTTTGTTTCCTTGGGGTGTGCTCTCTTCAGTCCCGGGAGCCCCAGGAAGCCTGGTGTTACATAAGCACCTCATCAGAATAAACATCCAGCTAGTCGGGCTGCTTCCTTTGGTCCTCCCACCCTGGAGGAGCGCTTACCTCAAGCCCCACATTTTCCCAGAGTGCAGACGGAGAGTTTTTGTTCCTGACAGCTGCCCCCTTATTACCAGGGGTCGCCCCGAGGAGTCAAGCTCAATCTGGAGCATCTCTGGGCATCTTGTCCCTCCCGTAATGGACAGGGGACAGGGGATCTCCTTTACTCTCACCCCAGGCTCCCTCCTAAGCATCCTGGCATCCCTGATAGCATTTATTTATTCATAGAAAACCTGCTGCGTGCCAGGCCCTGTGCTGGGTACCAAGAATATAAATAGGAGTAAGCCTAGATCCCTTCCTAGGGAAAAACCAAAGTAGAGCTGAGGTGACAGACGCGCAAAGAAAGAACTACAAATCGGCAGCTGTAATTGAGAAATGTATGTATTCTGGGAAGCAGGGCACAAGGAAGTGCTGGCTCTGCCCAGGAGTCAGTGGCATTTGCACAGGGCTTTGAAGGACACGTAGGAGTGAAGGAGTGAATGAAGGACTTGGGATGCATAAACTGAAAAAAGTAATACATAACAGGAGGTGTGAAAAGCAGTAGGGAAAACAGCATGTGGAGGGCTGAACCAAGCCACTTCTCCTGGCACTGGGTTACCCCCAGACCGGCTCTGGTCCGTCCAGACTCCCTCTTTCCTTGACTCAGAAAGGGAAACTACAGGCTGGGGAGCCCTGGTAGCCTGCCGACTTAACCTCCTTCAGCCTCCACGCCCGCCTCTTCGGAACAGAGCCAACAATAACCTCTGCCTGATAGGACTGTTGCAGGGAGTAAATGAGATACTGAGCGCTTCGGACAAACGGACATAGTAGGCCTTGATAAACGTAGGAATCATTATTACTGCTTTTGTTACTATTACCACTACTGTTGCTGGCAGGCTTCCAGGGACCTAAAAAAAAATGTCTCGGAGGCACCAAAACACTTCTGGATATACTCGATTCTCCACATGGTGAAAGATTAAATTCTTCACTTCCAACCCAAACATATCAGGAAGGGCCTTCCTACTCTTTCTTGATGATGAAATGAAAGACACTTTAGAAGAGGCAGCTTTTTATCACGGGAGCTGCTTGGGCAATACTCAAAGGCCTCGTAGAGGTTCTGTTGCCTGGGACAGAAGTCAGAGCCAATAGGTGACCCATTTGGCTCAAAGCTTCGTGCATATGGGTGCGTTAAAGGGCTCTACAGAGGTGACTGTGCAGGACCCCTTAAAGGAGTGAGCTGACCCCCACACGCAGCCCACAGGCCCTGCCGGAGAAGGCGTGGGGGTCCATGGGTGTCGCTGGGGACAGTGACGAAGCTGCCAGCATCTCCTGGGATTTGGGCCCGGTAGCCCCACATCCCGGGTAACCGTGTGGACTCCTCATGGAGTGTAGTGTCGCGTCCTGGTTTCCAGGACCCCTCCACACACATTTACCCCACTGCCCAAGCCAGGAAAGGGCACCTCACCACCACGCCCACTCAAGCCTATCCTTTCTCCACCTGTAACACCTCACAAATTTATATAGCATTCTCTTTCTCCACTGCCACTTCCGGCAGGTGTGGCATTGGTGTCTCTTGCAATAGCTTCCCCAAAGGCCTCCTTGCTTTTTTTTTTTTTTTTTCTTTTTCTCCTGTCTTCTTCCAATCCATTCTACACACTGAAGCAGGAGTGATCTTTCCAAGACGCACATCTGGCCAAATCAATCCCCTGCTTAAAAACCTCTTCTGCATACCACAGATCCCTCGGTAGCCTGGCACTCAAGGCCTCCCATGGTCTCCAGCCCCACCTCTCACAGCAGCCTCTGTCCCACACAGTGCTCCTGTCAGATGGGAGAGCCTGCATTTCTCCCCTCCTGCCAAGCCCTCCCTAGCTACTGAAGTTCCCTCAGCTTTGAGAACTTCTGGCCACTCCCTGGATTCTTGGCTAACTCCTCATTCTTCAGGTACCAACTCCGACACCCCCCTCCCTCGAGGAACCTTCCTTGACCCCACAAGATTTTATTAGGTGCCCTCCTTGGGGCTCTCAGAGTGGTCCCCCCTTGCCTGATCATAGCACTTAACATAGCATACTAGAAGTACCTGCTTACCTGTCATCAGCCTCTATTCTCTCACTGTGCGCTAAGCTCCAAAAGGGTATCTTCCCATCCCGAAAAATCCCTGAATATAGCGGGCAAAAAACATTTGTTCAGTGAAGAAGAAATGAACAAATAAGTGAATAAACAACAAATGAATGAATGAATGAATGAATGAATGACTTAGGACACATAAGCTGAAAAAAATTACATAACAGGAGGTTATCCCCATGGTGGAAGCTGAGCACATAATGCGGGAGGCAGAGATACAGGATGGAGGCATTGAAGAGGCTGGGGGGGCTGACCCAGCAGGCGAGAAGCAAGAGAAGCAGGGAGGGGCCCTCGCAGAAAGGCAGGGAGGACATCTGAATAAGCCGCCCCTTTCCATCCGGCTCCAGAGCCCTGCACCCCAACTGCGTAAATCTCAGCTATCTGAGAAAAGAGTTTCACCAATAAGGAGACTTACACTATTTCATAAACTTTCTTTAAATTAAAATCAGGCAACGCACACACATACACATATACCCCACAGACATCTTCGTCGCTGAAAAGTTGCTCCCTATAAAATAAAAGAAGCTGTTTAAATGTCTTCCTTCCAAGCTAGCCCCACAGAGCTGGAGCTGAGAATACATTAGCCTTTAATGAAGTGAGACTCTCATCTTCCAGGAGACACCTCATTTAGCGCAATTGTTTCAGAGCCATTACAGAAAGACAATTACAAGGAAGCGGGGAGAGTAATTGGAAATGCTGGCAGGAGTTGGGCGAAATGATAATAAATAAAAATATTCAACCTAATAAGCTTCCAGGAGGGGGTGGGATGAAGAAAATCAACATAATTAGAACTGAACCTTAGCAAGGAAAAACAGACAGCAGGGTGGCAAGTGCTCAACTTGTACAGGAAGAAAGAAGTCACATGCAGCCCAAGATGATTCCGGGCCGCGGGGCTGCTGGCCCCTCCGGAAGCTGCTAGAGGGCGGAGGGATGCCCACAGCCCAGAGCTGTCGGGATGCTGCTCCTGGCCACAGAAACCCGGGTGTGTGGAAAAGGCAGGCCCAGCCTGGTGGGGCCAGGGTCCTCCATGCATGGGAAGGAGGCCAAGGGAGGCCGAGCGGGGAGCACGGCCTGAGTCCGGACTCAGTCACTGCCAATCTCTGGTTCTGCCTCGGCTTTCTGGGCTGCACTTTTCTCATCCTAACTCGAGGGAGGCAAACTATAAGATCCATAAGTGTTCTGCCTGTCTTCCGTGAAGGCTGTCTCCCTCTATAGGTGTGTCTTCCTCTCAGGTTCACTCCTTATCTGATGGGCCCCCTGTCTGGTTCTGAAGTTTCAACACGGGAGCCTAGAAGTTGCATTTAGAGAGTCAGGCTAAGCATCATTTATATAAAAATCATTCCTGACCCCACTCTGCTTGGCCCCAGGGGGCTGTGGCCACATCCTGCTTGCTGGGGCCCTGCCTGTTGTTGGGTCCAGCACAGCTCCTGGAACACAACTGTATTTGTTGATAGCTACATCTTTCCCTAAAAGGCTCAGAGTACTGTCTGGAGCATTTGCAGAGGAAATGGTATGAGGCCTGGGATTTGTTTCAAAATAACCCCAGTGAACAAGGGAGTGCTGATTTACATTATGATTTCTTACTTGGCTGTTTCAGAAAAAAGGAATGTAAGTAAATTGAAGTCAGGGCCCTCAGATCTGTCACCTGGTACCCAGCTTGGGACCTGGTACACAGTAGCCACATACTTATTTTCTTGTAGCATAATGGGTCTCTAGTAAATATATTCAATATGCTGACCGGGAGTAGACAGCAGAGCATTAAACTGAAATCAAAATGTAAAATTTTGAAAGATTCTCCCATAGTCTCAATCAATTCAAATAAATATAATTCAAACTGCACTTAATTCACTGAAAGTCTATAATATGCCTGCAATGTGCCAGGCCCTGGAGATCCATAGGGGAATAGGATCCCAAGTTACTTTCCCTAAGGAATTTGCCATCTAGTGAGATTCAGGTTGTAAATGTGAGGTCATGCTAGGGGATGGGACATGTGTCCAGGGACACCAGCAAATATGCATTAGTCTCCCCTCTTAGTGGGACAGTGACGCAAGTCATGGTCCTCACACAAGTTTCCAAGTTTATCAGTAAAAAAATTTTTTGAATGTTTATTTATTTGTTTTTGAAGGGGGTAAGAGGCAGAGAGAGAGAGAAAGAGAGAGAGAAAGACCAAAATCTGAAGCACACTCTGTGCTGTCAGTACAGGGCTTGACATGGGGCTCAAACCCATGAACCATGAGATCGTGACCTGAGCTGAAGTCAGACGCTTAACTGACTGAGTGACCCAGGCACCACATCAGTAAAAATTTTTAATACACCTTCAATATGGATATATATCAAAATGTGTGTGTGTGTGTGTGTGTGTGTATGTGCGTGCGTATTAGACCTACTGCTCCACCAATGTATGACATGCTTACGGCATACATTAAAAAATGGAAATCTAAACAGGATGAGATAAAAAAAAACACCAATAAAAAAAGTTATAATATTTTATTCTCCTATTCCAGTGGCTATCTTGCTTATTCTGTTTTGGAGACTTTACGTGTAGAATATCAGTGTCCTGGGACTCCACAGGCCTGCCATAGAGAAGTAATTCCAGTCTGCTTAGTAAACCAAGCAGAATTTAACACCTGCTTTTCTCTTGCTGGCCATAGCATCCAGTTTCCAGTAACTGGTGACAAATGTGCCTCCAGGTCTGTTAGAACCCTGGAACAGAAAAGTCAAAGCAGAGGATGAGGGAAGAACCCCAACACCCCCTGCTGAGAGAAACCAGGAGTAGTCCTGTTCATTCATTCATTTGGCAGACACTAACTATAAATCCAGAATGTGCCAGGTACCATGGCAGGTAGAGTGTGGGCTACAGAGCATCAGCCATGAACCCTGTACTGATCCACATTCATGGAGAAGGACAGTATTTCCGCAAATACTTAGGATGCAAGTGGACACTGGTCAGTGTCAGTAGCTTCAGGCCAGGCATCTAAGACTTGTGTGGAAGAGGTGGCATGGGACCAGGGAAGATGGGCCAGGTTTGGCCATGCAGAAAGAGGAGACAGACTTTCCAGGAAAAGGAAATGTCTGTAACAAATTCACAGGGGCAATAAATTAAAGGGGTCATTCTTCTCTGCCTATCCTCAGTTCCATCTGGAGATCCCATATCCTGAGGCCAGGTGGGAAAGAGAATGCTTCCCAGAACTACAAGTAGAAGAGACAGCCTGCTCTCTGACGGAACACCCTGGAAACTAGATCGTGAGGCCTGCTGCCATGCCAGCCTCCCTCCAAACACGCTAGTGGTGTGTCCAACAAAACAAGCATTTATTGAGTGCCAAAGGCTAATGGGAGAGAAAGCCAGTCTAGTGATGGGCATTCTCTTCTGTGAGGGATAAACTGAGCATGAGCTGCCTACAGGCAAGGCAGAACAGAGGACTCCTGAAGCCCATGCTAGTCCTGGGATGCCACACTTTGGACTCTTAGCCCCTGGAGAGCGAGGCATCTCTAGTAAAGTAAAGGCATCTCTGTAATTAAAGTACAGTGTGATTAAATAGTCACAGAAAGGTGCCCAGTGTGCACCAGGAGCTCAAGAATGATAAACCCTGGCTGGGACGTGGTCACAGACATACTTACCACCAAGAAACTGCACTCTAACCAGGTAAGCAAGGGAAATACAGAGAGCATTCTAGGCAAAGAGAACTTCGTGTGTAGAATTCGAGAAGCACAAGAGAGCACAGAAACTCTGAATCCTGCTGGTAAAGGCATATGGTCATAGGATCCAGCCAATCCAAGAAAGCAGGAACTGCTGGGGCCCTGGGAGGAGAGAGAAGCCCTGGGAGTCACTCTTAGGCTGACCCTGCTGTGCCTAGAGCTGGGTACCACACACAGTCGGTGCTTAATAAATGTATGTAGATGGTAAATTGTCATCTCTAGGAAGTAGGAGCTGAGATAAGCAATTCATTCTTATAAAGCCCCAGGCAGGACCACATGCTGAGATGCATTTATTAAAGTCTTTTGATGAGCGAGGGAGGGAAGTGAAAAGGGAGGAGGAAGAGCTGGGACAGGGGATGCCTGTCATCATCTTGACAGAGCACCGCCCTCCACCCATCCAGGAGCAGGCACAGGGTCTCAGAGGGGAAAGTAGACAGGAGCCATGGAAAAGAAAGGAAAACTAGCAATAATGTTCTAAGTTCCGGAGCAGGGTCGAGCATGCCTATAATTTCCCGTAATTTTCCCAACGATCCTATAAGATGGGGTTTTTTATTACTCTTTAACAGATGGGGAAACTAAGTAAGACATGGTTGGCGGAGGGAGAGGAAGCTCAAATCGGTTGGACACTATTCTTCCAGATCCTTCCTAGACCACAGAGTGGGTAAGGCAAAGAGAAGACAGAGATGGACACCAGCTGGTGGTCTTCAGCCCTGGGTCCTGCTGGCCCCAGGATGTCCCCAGTTGGTGAGAAACTGCCCCAGAGCCCAGGCCGTAGATGGCCAGCAGCCCTCTAGGACCTGGAAGGTTTTCTCTTAAGGGCAGTTCGTAAGGACCCTTAGTAGCCACAGCCACAGCAGCCTCCCATCCCCTTCTCACCCTGGTCCCTTGCTCCAGCCTTGACTTATATTTTACATATCCAGAAAGCCGGCCCTTGCCCTATGAAATCCTGGGACCTCTCCAGGCCCTGACATAGTTCCCCTCCCAGGAGTTGGGAGCCCAGGGTTCCATTCCAGTTTCTACCAGCAAACCCTCAGTGGCCTGAGGCAAGTTGTCAGCTCCTTTTGAGCTCAGTTTCCCCACTCAGTAACTAAGGAGCTTGAGCTCAAGGATCTCTAAGGTCCTTGAGCATCCTGTGAGCCTCTTCCTCAATTCCCCCCCACCCCCCCACCCCCGCTGCCCAGCTTCTCCTTTTGCTCCCTGCCCCACCCCCACAAAAGCCAGGAGTCTCTTCCCTCAGGTGAGTCACCTGCAGGCTGAGCAACCCATCATAGGACCCAGGAGCCACAGGCGATGCCATCCCATCAGAGAGGGCTAGAAACCTGGGGTAGGTGGGGAACAACCAGCACCTCTGCACAGCTTGGCCAGGGCGTGCTGGCCGCCAGATTTGAGGAGGTGACAAGGTCTCTGATTCAAAGTCAATCCCAGCTGCTTCATCTGAGAGAGATGTCCGAGTACAGCGGGAAGCACTGTCTTCAGAGTCGTGCAGACGTGAGTTCACTGCTCCTCTTTCTAGCTGTGGGACAATGGTGTGTTGCTTAACCTCTCTGATTATGCCCGGCTCCCTCATTTGTTCTGTTATTAGAGGACTTGTCTCAGAGGGTTGCGGGGAGGGTTACGACAGATAATGCGTGAGAAGCGCTGATGCAGCACCTGTCACACAGCAGAAACTATTCTTCTTCAATGCCCCCGACATTAGTAGAACAGTAGGACTCCCGAAGTACTTGACAATCGTGGGAATCACATGGTATGGAGAAGAGAGCTGCCACCCACACTCAGCCAGTCACCAAGGCTGAGCAGTTTCATGATAAAAAAAAAACAAACAACAAACAACAACAACAAAACAAGCCTTCCAGCAGGAAAAGGCTCCCCCAGGGAGAGACCCAGGTGGGTCACTTGAATGTGATACACTTTTTTTTTTAATTGGGTTTAAAGTTACAACACAACAGCAGTGAACTCCTCCTGCCTCCGCAGGTACTTAGGCCCAGGTGGGGATCAGGGGCATTAATTAAACTCACTCAACCTCCCCCACAAGACCGGTGGTCTTGGGCCCCTTGACGCTTCTCTCCGTGTAGTCTCCTGCGCCAGAAAGTCACTCTTCCGCCCGCAAACTCCAGCCTGGAGAAGGATCCACCTTGTGGACCAACCTACCAGGCGCCCTCAGACACCCACCCCCAGACGCCCACCCCAACCTAGCCTAATTCGGTCCTAAGTATTCCTAAGGTGCATTCCAATTTCCCGCTGTAATAAATGGCACAGAATGCAAATGGGGGTGGATGTGGGACACAGATGTTTGCACTAATTTAATTGAGGGAACACCTTGGATTAAACACTTTGCAAAACACTCACAAATAGGTTCAGTGCATTCGGTAATGAAAACGCTCCCAGCCCCCTGGCACTTGGCTGCGGCTGCCTGGGGCTCCAGGAGAGCGGCTGGGAGTGGGAGAGTGTGGGGGAGAGGCCCAGAGCAGGGTGGAGACAAGATGCCTCCAAACACAGGGAGAGAAGCAAGGGAGCCAGTTCCTAGGAGGGCTTCCAACAGATTTTCCACCAGCTGGGGCTGACTCCACCAAAAGAAAGAATCTGGAAGGGTTGAGGAAGGAGGTAGGCAGCACCTGCCTCCCCATGTGGGTAACTGCTCACCTGTAGGGGTCAGCAACAGGCAGGTGCCTCCGGGTCCTGAGGCCTCAGCTCTAACCTGGAGGCCTCACCTCCCACCTGGCTGACGGCCAGTCACTCACCTGTACAGGACTGATGTCCCCAGGCCCAGAAACCCCATGGAAGATCAGCCTATTCAACATGTGGGGCATGAAAGTGGGTGGAAAATAGCTCTCAGAAATTTGGGGGTTATTTGCAAGGCAGTGCTCATTTCTCTGATGCTTCTTCCTCATCTTCCCCTACAGATTTGGGGCTTCAAAAGCCTGGGGCACCTGGGTGGCTCAGTCGGCTAAGTGTCTGACCCTTGATTTTGGCTCAGGTTATGATCCCAGGGTTGTGAGATAGAGCCCTGCATCGGGCTCCACACTGAACATGAAGCCTGTGTAAGATTCTCTCTCTCTCTCTCTCTCTCTCTCTCTCTTTCTCTCTCTCTCTCTCTCTCTCTCTCCCCTTTGCCTGTCTCCCCTGCTTGTGCTCTCTCCTCTCTAAAAATTAAAAAAAATTAAAAAAAAAAAGCTCAAATCCTGGGCATCTACCAAATCCCAACCCTCCCCTTCACCTTTCACCGTCTAGCCATCCATCCCCTTAGCTCTGGGGCTGCAGGGAAGAAGCCCTCCTCTGTCCTAGAAGTGCAAGCTGAGGCCAGGGAGGCAGATATTAACAGTCCCAGGGACACTGTGATAAATGCCTTCAGAGAGGCAGACTTGGTAGCCTGGGAGCCTGGGGACAGTGCGGCAACTTGGCGGCATGAGAGGGTCAGAAGAGGGTGGAGAAAAGGAGACAAGCATTCCTGCCAGAGGGAACAGCATTTGCAAAGACAGTGGGGCATAGAAGTCTAGGCAATTTCAGAGACTCAGGAGAGACCTTTGTGTGGGTCCACTTGGGAGACGGGTGGCATGAAGTGAAGATGGACAGTTTTCACCAGCCCCTGCCTCCCACCCCAGCCCCTTGAGAGTTCCCACAGCTGGGCAAACCTGGAATCAGTTCCTATAATGATTGCTCTGTAAATCTCAGAGTTCAAATCAGGCCAGGATGGTTTTATATTCTTGAAAACAGAATCCCTAATTTTCAGACACAATGATCACTTCAAGTGTAATAACCATTATAATAACAACCTCTTATACTTGCATAGTGCTCCATAGTTTATAAACCACTTTCACAGACCTCTTACGATCCTCTACCAACAGCCCTTTGAGAAAGATAGAATAGGTAGTTTCAGTATTCTCACTTTCTGGATGAGAAAATTGATCCCAAGGTCTCAGCAACACAAATAACAGTACTAAGGCTCAAAGTCAGGTCTAACTAACACCAGAGTGCATACTTGTGCACTCATTCAATCATTCAGCCATTCAACCATTCAGTGCATCCTGGAGCACTGGTTGAACACCTATTATGTACCAAGAAATACTTCAGACTCAGAGCATCGAGAGCACGGTGGGCACATTAAGATGAATAAAAGCCTAGCTGCAGAGGAGCACCCTGATAGATGTATCTGGACCAATAGGAAAACACCAGGGCAAAAAGCAAAGCACTGAAACTCAGGAACCAAGACAAACACAAAGCCGCTCTCTACAAACACTGCCTCGCTCACTCACATGCACACACATGCTCACTCACACACACTCACATGCTCACTCACCTGCAGCCTGCACGTGCACATGTAACATACACATACCCTTATCACACGTGAAGATAGGAGCCATTTCTCTTGGACCGTCCCCATGCTCCCCAGCACGGAATGCAGACTCCTCCACACCTGACATCCCCACCGCTAGTTGGGTAACAGTCCAGATCCAGGGAGAGGCTGCCCCGTGGGGTCTAAGTTTCTCCCCACCTATAGCACACCACACAGACATACAGGCGTTCCAGCACTGTGTGAGCCCTGGTGTCATGGGCAGCAAGGATGTGATACACTTCTAGGGTGGATGGATTGACGGATGGATGCATGCATGGGTAGATGAATGGATGGAAAGGTGGATGGATGAAAGGATGGATGGATGCATGCAAGGGTGGATGAATGGGTATATGGATGGATGGAAGGATGGATGGGTGGATGGATGGATGGAAGGATGGAAGGATGGATGGATGGATGGATGGATGGATGGATGGATGGATAAATGGGGAGAGACACTGGAAAGCATAGCTTTTACCTGCCTAGAGGTAGATCCTGTTGGGACCCAGCCAGTGGGCCCAGTGACAGCTGACCACTGCTTTGCTTCCTGATGTAGATATATTAGTCTCGGTTCCCTCAGCAAAACCAATCCCCACCTCACAGGATCTATGTGAGGATGTGTGACAGGAGGTGCTGACACATGTAGTGCATGAGCTAGCCCACAGAGGTAGTGCCTCCCCACCCAGGAAGTAAAGGTAATGGACAGGCAACTCTGCAGAATCTCAACAGAAATCAGTCTCCTGACTTCCTACTGCCATTGTACGTCCTGGGGCTTCAAGGACTTACCAGGGAGTACCTCTCCATCACCCCACCCTCTTCTCCTAGGTGCATTCATTCCTTTTTTCATTCAACCAACCTTGTAGGGTGCCTGTTATGGTCAGGCCTTGTTCTAGGTACTGGGATAGGAGAAGAATAAGATTCAGTCCTTAACTTGGATAGACAGACAAATAACTACATTTAAGGTCCTATAATGACATAGATGAAAAGAAGGAATGCAGCAGTATTTCAAAAAGCTGGGGGAAGCTCCATAAGGAGATAGTCATAGAGGAGATATGTGAGCTGGGTATTGCAAGAGGAACAGGGGTTACCAGGTCAAGGAGATTCCAGAGAGAGGAAATAGCAAGTGCAAAGGCACTGAGGTGTGAAGTTATACAGAGTATCTGAGGGGAACTGAGCAACTAAGTGTATTTGGGGTATCAGGAGTAGGAATGTGCCCATGTGTCTGAGTGTCTGTAAGTAACAGGGAAGAAGGAACAGCATGGGGGGTAGGAGATGAAACTGGAAAAGTAGACAGGGTTGAGCTGTGAAGCCCACGGTAAATCAGGCCAAGTAGGCTACGGTCAGCAAAGCACCACTGGGGATTGCGGGGCACAGGCGTGACTGGCCAGATACAACAGTATTAATTAGGCTCCCACTATTCAGGCACAGCACTAGGCTCCTCCATATATAGGAGGTTATCCTTGGCTGACTCTGATGATAAATGAATTTGATGAGGTATTCTCCTCTTTGATTGATGCAATTATCCCTGGAGAAATGGTCAATTTGGGAGCGATTTCTCCTCTCCGAAGAGCCAGACTGGCTGGCTAACGGCAAGAGCAAGGGGAGGGTTCCCACATGGCCACCATCTCTCTACCACCACTGCCACCACCACTGCCACCACCACCACCACGCAGTACTTGGAAATCCCTCGCGATCTCCTGGGGATTTGGGAAGAACTTGAGAAGGGATAACAGCAGAGGTGACAGGAGCCAGAGAGGAAGAAAAAAAGGGGGAAATCCCTCGGGTGGAACAAAGATTTATGAGTCTGCGCTTCTACCCAACAGGACAGAAAGGCCGGGTGGGTGTCGGCAGCCAGCTTGTAGCTCCCAAACCCTCAAAGCTTCTCCAGTCCTGCTCACAGCAGGAAGTCTCTCCCTCCCCTTCTTCCTCTTCTCTCCCCTCCCTTCCTTCCCTCCCCTCCTTCTCAGCTCCTCTCCAGAAAGGTTTATGGAGAAGACTCCAAATAGCCCCCTCTCCTGCAGGCATAGTCACACCAACTGAAAGGAGATTTAATTAGCAAAATCTCGTTAGGCAAACGAAATTATCCGTAAGACAATACTCCTCTGGACAGGGGGTATGATTAAACAAAGCCATTAATTGAGAGAGTCGCTTTGGCAGCTCCCCGGATGCATTCATCTCTGGGCAGGCTCCACTTTGCCTCCTTGGGCCAGCCGGAACAGACTCTGCCTCCTCCCGCCGGCTCCACCCGCTCCCCACTTCATCTCCGCTCTTGCAGAGCCCCTCAGTTGGGGCTGCAGACCTCGGCATCTCATCAGCGGCCGCTCTGCCGCCAGATTCCTGCTAAAGTGCCTTGATTGCATAATGTCTATTTGCATAATGTAAATTGCAATCTCCTAGCTCGGGAGGCAGGAATCACAGAACAGCCATTATTTTTTACCACTCCACAAAAATTCTACATTTAGAAAGCAGATTTGCAGCTCAGAAAGCCGTATAAATCTGAATCCGCCAGAAACGCCATTAAATCACACCAATTAAGCCGGACCAACGAAGAGCCCCTGTCACTGTTCTCTGCACACTCAAGGACTCCCAGCCCAGATGGAGGCCACGAGATACTGGAGGCTATGGCAGTGGGGCTGGGCACAGGAGCTGCAAGAGGCAGGGAATTCTGTCTTACAAACCTTAACACACCCCCCATAGGCCTTTGCAACTGCCCCAATCAAGATTTGGAGGAGAAAGGGCGAGAGGCGGGTAGAACTAGTGGGAGTTATTTCTGAAAGAGGACTTCAGCTACCTCCATTTCGATCTCAGTCTGTACTTCCTAACTGATTAAGTTCTTTCCAGCTCATCTCTTAACTCAAACGACCCTGTGCACAAAGCATCCCGTGATGGGAACCAAAACTACCCCCTCAAGCAAGAACAACTGTCCTGACACCAGCAAGACCCCTGTGATTGACCCCAAGACAGTGATGGACCTGACCTTTACCGCCCACCTGCGTGTACCCACCGACCTTTGTCCCACATTTTCCTTATGTTCTTATTTTCAGCATTGTGGAGCTGGTCTTTGACATGCTGGGCCACTGTCTTCCTGGTGTTGGCCTCGCTGAAATAAATGCCTTTCTTATGTCACTACCGCTCCTCTCCCTGCCTTTGAATTTCGTCAAGGGCCAGTGGCTGAACTCAGTCTCTTTGGGACCCCCACGCCAGGTGCTCTGGCACCCCTGTGTCCCAGCTACATTTCTTAAGCTCATCACCTGATTGGGGGTGGGTGCACTGTCTCTAGACTTTTCAATTTGTGGAGCGGGAGATCTCGAATCAGCAAGAGGTCGGCACCTTTAGCAGAGGTAATGGAGAGATCTAAGGTGTTTCACACGTGGGCAAAACATCCATGCCTTTAGCAGCTCTTTAATGACTTTTCCTCTCTTCTCCCAAGTCCCCTCCAGCCAAGTGAAAGAAATGGTAGGAGAAATCCTGCTCACACTGGGCGGGGCTAGAATCTGAGCGCTCTTTACAAAGCTGTTTCCTAGGGGTCACTGGGGAGAGAGATGAGTCACAAGGTGCCTGGAAAGGGGTATATTCCCTCTGACAACTACATAAGATCCCAGCTTCCCTGTAGCCAGCCCTAAATCTGGTTACTCTTTTGCCTCTTTATTGCTCATTCAATATTCATTTGTCAAAGGGCAAGATGCTAATGTGTATTATTAAAATATCAATAGTTTATGAGTGAACTTTTATGGAGGATACAGTTAAAGGAGAGATTCTTGACCATCCCTGTCAGGAGCAATGGAGAGGGACAATCTTTCCAACTCCACTTTTTATTTATTTACTGGGTGGATGAAATGACTGAACCGTTTTTTGAGTAGCTATTGTGTGCCAAGAATGGCTTTAGTGCTTTCGCACGCTGGCTTCCCTCCAGTCCCCACAGCAGACCTGGGAAGCGTAGACAATCCCATCTCCATTCTGGACATGAGGGCTCTGAAGCCCAAGCAGATATGCCTGGGTCACAAAGGTGCTAAGCCAGGATCCAAACTCATTTTGGGGCTTCAGATCCAATCCCCCCACCTCCAAGTTGGAGCCTTGAAAATACAAATGATCTTTACGATTTTATCAGTTCCTTCACTTGTCCAGATTAAACTTTAGTTTCCTGACCTACATTTCCCAACTCCAGCACCTTTTTATCAAAACCAAGCCCCCTTATCCTTCTCCTCCCTGTTCCCACCCTTTCAGCATTAGCCATTCTCATATCTCAGCCCTTTGGAGAAATGAATTGGTTGTTTCCACTCTTCTGTTGCTTGAGTTTTGTTTCTATCCTCTTAAGTCACAACAAGGCATCCAGGCACTCAGATTCTCTTCCAAAATTCAGCTGCATCCATGTCAGTAAAATGACAAAGGAAAGGGGGTCTGGTCCCTTAATGGCACAGGTTATAATGTGTGGCAGAAGGGCAGGAAAAAGAGAGGACACGGGGATCAGATAGGACAGGCTGCCCAGATTTCCCCAGTCCTCTACAGAGCCCCAGTAGCCTCTTAAGTCCTGATCTTTGGCTGAAACCTCCCCCAGCTTGGAAGGCCATTGCGTTGGGGGTGTGGGGAGCCTTGAATGAAGGCTCTAGGCTTGAGAAATCCTTGGTCACAGATCTAAGTGTCCCATCATACCTGGCACCTCAAGCTGTGAGTTGCAAACTGGACTACTTTTGTGGAAATGGACACTAATATGGAAGCTTCCGCCAGCTGCAGGAACTCCGAACTCCAGCATGTCCTTGGGGGGTCCCGCTTTGGGAGGAAGCCTAGCCTGGCCTCTCGGGGGGAGGGGCTTTAAACCCAGACATTCTGTGACATGAGGGACAGTTTGATGCCCAAGGATGGGGGTTTCTTCAGCCTGTCTGTGGAAATTGTGAGGCTATACTATGTCAGACTCGCCAGGTACCAGTCGTGGTAGATTGTGCTCTCCAAAGATGGTTGCAACAACATGTATCCCATCCCTATCTCCTCCTTTCATGTGCTGTTGACACTCATCCTTCGAGTCATGATGGCAGGGATGTCTGTGTTCCCTTCTTTGAATTGAGGCAGGCCTGTGTAACTGCCCCACCCAAGAGAACATGGTGGAAGTAATGCTGCTTGACTTCGGCAACGCAGCTCCCACCCGGCTCTTGTTCTCATTCAGGGTGCTCCCTTCCTGGCATTCAGCCGCCATGCTGAGAAGGAGCCCAAGCCACCTGGAGCAGTCACGTGGGCCTGGCCGGCAGGCCCAGCTAACATCTCAGCCAACCGCTAGTATTAGCCCCCCGAATTATAAGTGAATGAGCCTTCAGTTGATTCCAGCACCCAGCTTTTCACCTGCCTCAGCCGAGATCCCAGACCCAGCAGAACAGAGACAAACTGTCCCTATCGTGCCCTGTTTGAATTCCTGGCTCACAGAATATGCACATAAAAAACACTGTTAAGACACTAGCTTTTGGGGTGGCTTGTTACACAGCCACAGTAACTGGAACACCGCTGGAATGAAACAGGATGTTTGCTGCTTCCCTCTCAAATCCAGCCTTCACAGGTCTTCACTCAGACTATTCCCTCCTCAAGTGGCCCCAGGCCCTCTGAGCCCACCCCCCCCTTCCTTCCAAAAGGCAGGGTCCTCATGCTCTTATCTCTCAATGCAGGTCCAAGAGCGTGTTCCTAAGTGAGGGGGCTTCCCCTGGATACGTGTGGGGGGCCCTCGGCCACAGGGAGGGAACATGCACATCTTTTCCCCCACTCTCCACTCTCATTAAGGTTCACGCTCAGCTTGCTTCTCTCATACTTGACTTGACTTACGAGGCCCCTTTAACCTCCAGTGCGAGGAGACAAGGTTCTCACCAAGGTCTATCTATGCTGGCTCCCCCAGCCCCCGGCTGCATCTCCCAGGTAGGCTTTCCCGGAACAGGATGGAGGGAGGCACCCTTCCCTGCCCCCCCCACCCTCCCCCCTCCCACTGGGGCCCGGGGATCCGACCACTCCAGAGCCTGGGCTGTGGAGGAGGTGCCCTGGGAGCCGCAGCCCGTCAATCACAGAGGCGACCAGCACTGAATCGCAGGCCATTAGGCGGGAGGGCCGGCGCCCTGCTCACTCACCGGGCAGCCATCGGCAGGATGTTAGACGATCGCATGGCGGCCATTCTTATGATTTATTCAAATACTCATTACAGTCAATCTATTTTTACACAGAGGTGAAGATGTGCGCTGATAACGGTTAATCATTTATAATTCCATGGACTGGTTGGAAGCCAATGTACTATCAAAGGCGCGGCAGCAGCCCAGCCTCTGGCAGCCCCAGAAGCGGGGTGGGGAAACTACATAGCCCGGGCGACCCAGTCTTCTGGCTAACATCTGCTGAGCAGAGACCAGGTTGAGGGTGCAGTGGGAACATGGAGACCCCGGAATCCCAGACTGCCCTCCAGGAGCCCACAGCCCGGCTGGGGGGGGGGGGGGGGCGCGCAGGAAGATGCCGGTCAGGGGGAGGTTGCCATGTGAGCACAGAAGAACTTCAGGAGAGGGAGAAATCACTTGTAGCTGGACTTACTAAAGAAGGGTTCATGGAGCAGGCTTGACTTAGGCTGGGTCCTGCAGGTGGGTAGACTTTTGCCAAGCGGGAGAGCCAAAATGGGCACGTGAGCTTAAGGTGGTGTTATCATTGCCACCAGCAGTGTCCCCCTTCCCCTCCCTCACGCCGCCCTAGAAATCAACCGGGTGTCAAAGCCAGTGTGGGCTTTCCCTGACTCCCCAGCTTAGCCCACAGATGACAATGGCTGGGGTCTGGGTTGGCCTTGCAAACTCAAGAGCTTCCCTCTCCAACGCTCATGACACACATAACACATCAGGTCCACCTTAATGCACAATCAATAAAGTCTAATTAAATAGGATGTCATATTACAGGGCTTCTTTGTCACATTCAGACCTAATCTAATTAGAAGTCCACTGTATTTTACATTCTGACTAGCTCATTGTTGAGGATTTCTCTTGCACAATTGCATGACTGTTAAAGATTAGGTTCAGGGCTGGTCTTTAACCCGTAACCTTATTGAGTCAGCCTGGAAACACCAATCAAAGTTACTTACAGTTCACAGTCCCTTTTCTGGTGAGCGGCATGGAGGACAGAAAGCCTCAGAATCCTGCTCCAGACTTCACCTGTCAATAAAAGAAAACGTTTTTTTTATAGATGTGTATGACTCTGCTGAGTGAGAGCTCTGAGTGAGAGCCAACGTGGGATGAGGGTAAACTCAGGAGTCGTTCTGGCTCAGGAGCAGCACAGGACTACAGCTCTATTCCCACAGTCCTGAGTGGGAAAACTTCCCGATCCAGGCACTCTTGGTGCAAAATGATCATTGTTTAGACAGCTAACCAGGACAGAGAGAGAGGATCACTCCCTCCTTACCTGCTTGCTGCCTCAATTTCTTGCGAGTTTCATCCCCTTCCCTATAGGAATCCCGGAGAAAAACAGCCTCATGGCTGTTGAGAGCCCTGAGCTGACCAAGGCAATAATCATTTACTGATGCCTCCCGTCTGAAGGGAGACCCCATGCAGAGGGACAGAGCTGAATGGCCCCTGTGAAAGCTTGCAACCTACATGGGGAAGGCTGTGAAAAACTAGCAAACCACAAAGCCCAGGTTGTTGTTTATGGAAGGATTATGGAAAGTCTGGATGGAAGAGAGAAATTTCAAGGAAAGGTGAAGAGTGCAGTTGGGCTAGATGGAGAAGAATGATGAGGGAAGGACTGGAAAGATAAAAAAAATGTGACTGCTTTTAATTCTCTTTCTGGAAATAGAGCAACAACAACAAGAAAAACCCAGCACATGCTTATGAGTGTCTGCTCCGTGATCGACGCTGGCTAGGTGCAGCAGGAATAAAATCCCACGGATGGGTCCTGCTATAAAAATGCTGCCACGTCATTCGGGAAATAAGATTACCCATATGGAACATCACCAGATATTGTGCAAGACAAGGCTATATGCACAGTAGTGCTGAGCTGTGTGGTAGGGACTATAATTCTCTCTCCACAGAGAAATGAAGTTGGCGAGAGCTGAGGTGCTCAAGAAGTATTTGGGCATAGGGAGAACTTGCATGGGGCCTTGGAGATTGGCAAGATTTGGCCAGCAGAAGGGAGCAAGAGGGCATTCGTGAAAAGGGAGCAATCCAGGCATGGATGAGAGGGGGGCAGCATGGGAGTGCCCTGGGACAAGGCAGAGGCTGTTTTGCCTGAAAGCAACCAGGAGAGACCAACACTGAATAAGCCAGATGGGGCCAGAGCATCTAAGGCTCTGAGTGTCAGGCCAAGAGGCCAGGCTGGGGGTAGGAGCTGGTAGAGAGCCATTGAAAGTTTTTCAACAAGGAAATGACACGAAGAAGAGGAACCCCCTTGCCCCGACCCCTCTAATAATATTTTCCCTTTAATTAAGACAGAGAGGCTTCTTGGAAGCGGTGGAATTTCAGACAGAAGATTTGGGCGTGGGCCATAGCGTGATGTGCTCATGAAAAGAAAATGTCCCTCTTGTTCAGGATGGTGTCCGTACTTCCTCTGGGGCTGTCTACTAACATCTGCATGACCAAGATGAATGGCTCAAGGAGGCACCTCTGAGACAAGGACCACGTCTTATGCATCTTTATAGCCCCAGAACCTCGCCAAGTGCCCACCGTAGTTCTCTGTGTACGTCTGTTGAAATGTTCATTGGTAGACCCTGTTCATTCCAAACAGAATCTACAACCAGCACCTTGGGACCAGCCATGGATGGGCAGTGGTTGGCAGTGGGCTCCAGCTTACGTTCTTTTGAACAGCTGCCATGCTGCTACTGAGCACGTGTGAACTCAGTGTAAGAAGTCTCTAGATGGAATTGTATGCAGTGGTGTTTTATCCCTGCCCTCTGGGATTGTGTGTTGAGACGCCAGCACCTGAGAAGAAGATATGGCAGACTTCCCATTTACATACGCTGTAAAGCTGGGAAGGATAGCCTCTACTGGAGAGGTGGATTCAAAAGTGTTAGAAAGCTTTTAACAAGCTGAAAGAAGGGGCCAAAACTACAAAGTCCAAGTTTTCCTCTACCAGTTTTTGTTTCTTGCACAATAACATCACGACAGCCATAAATGAGGTAACTTTGAAGATAAAGGAATATGGCCCACCATCCCATCACTCTGACCCATCAAATTATTATATCCTATGTCCACATGCAAATCCACTTTTATTTTTTACAGAATTGTAGAAAAAGATTTGACAAGGATATATTCACCAAATCCCACTCTCACATTCAAAAGTCAATCACAAAAACACCAAACAGGGTAACGTGGTTAAAAAAAAAAAAAAAAAAAAAGATGTGGGTTATTTGAATTTAACAGAAGCTCAGGATGATCCCAGAGTGTGGTGTTGCTTTGAAATCCATTACATGTGATCTTAAGTTGCATTCATAGCCATATAGTGTCCAACTGAGGGATGAACCGTCCCCTCACTCTTGACTTATCAATCCATATTAATTTAAGATGCAGTTTTGACATCCCATTTAATGTCTTTTTTAAATTAAAAAATTTTTTAATGTTTATTTATTTTTGAGAGAAAGAGAGAGGCAGACTGCAAGCAGGGGAGGGGCAGAGAGAGAGGGGGAGACACAGAATCTGAAGCAGGCTCCAGGCTCTGTCAGCACAGAGCCCGACACGGGGCTTGAATTCACGAACCGCGAGATCATGACCTGAGCCGAAGTCGAACGCTTAACCGACTGAGCCACCCAGGCTCCCCAGCCCATGACTCTTATAAAGGATGTCTACTGGCTGACTCTCTAGAATACTGAGGAGTCTGAAGAGGAAAGACAAGCTAGGCCAAGAGCGAGGGAAGGGTGCAGAGGGCATGCAAATTATCCCACCAGTCCCTTCTGTGTTTTTCTCTCAACCCACTCCCTTGATTGTGGGACTGAACTGTAATCAGACCAGGGAAACTGAGGCCTGGGATGGGTGAGGTGGTTTGCCCAATTGGATAAGCCACTTGCTTTGAGGACAGGCTGATTTGGGCTCAATACAAAGACCAATTTCTTTTTTGTTTGTTTGTTTGTTTGTTTTTAATGTTTTTATTTATTTTTTCGGGGGGGGGGGAGGGGTAGAGAGGGGGGAGACACAGAATCCGAAGCAGGCTCCAGGCTCTGAGCTATCAGCACAGAGCCCAACACAGGGCTTGAATTCACAAACCATGAGATCATGACCTGAGCTGAAGTCGGACGCTTAACTGATGGAGCCACCCAGGCACCCCCCACCACCCAGGCACCCCTCCGCCCCCGCCTCCATTTCAATATCTTTGACAGTGAAGAGGGGAGGTGAGCGAAGATGTCCAGTGGCTAAAGCGAGGGTTAAAAGTTTAGCCGTTAAAAGCTCAAGCTCTGGAACCAGCCTGCACAGTTTTCCATCCTGGCTCCACCACTTACTAGTGGGATGGACAGGTTACTTAACTTCTCTGTGCCTCAGTTTTCCATCTGTAAAATGGGGCTAATAAGGGTTCTACCTCTGAGGTTAGTGTGAGGACTGAATGATTTTGTATCCTGCAAAGTGCTTGGGACAGTGACTCACACAAAATAGGCACTCGCTGAATGTTAGCTATTGTCATTGCTATTTTGTTGTCACTGTTTTCATTCCTAGGAGGCTGTGTCCCTTAGGACACAGGGCTTTGTCCGTAAGATTACCCATCCTTCTCCCACATGGTGGTCCCCTAAATATTTGAAGAAATTGTATGAAAGAAGGGCTGTGTTACACTAGACAATAAGATTAGGACTAACTGGTCGATGTTAGAGGAAGTCAACCTTCAGTTCGATATAAGAAAGAAGCCTCTAGCAATGAGAACCATCCAAAAATGAGCCAGGCTTCCTCAGAAGGTAGTGAGCTCCCCAACCCTGGAAGGAGAATCTGCACTGGGTGAGAAGGTGCTCCAACCATGGTCTCCCAGACATGGCTTCACCCATCTATGAAAGGTTAAAAAAAATTAGGAGTCTGATAGGGTTGACAAACTTCTATATTGATAAAACATTGATACTGTCTTCATTTATCATCATTTCGTAAAGTAACTCAACCCCCAAAGTAAGGGGAGTAACAGGACCATTCTTTGAATTGAATAAATACAGCATCATGGAATGCATTCCCTCTCCCTCTCTTTCTGCCTCTCTCTCTTTGTCTGTCTGCTCTCTCTCTCTCACACATGCACGCACACACACATGTGTGCACACACGTGTTAATATGTGACCTCTCCATGCTATCCTTAGTTTTCACTCGTGATCCGTGGAAAAGTCTACTTTAACTGGCACTGATCCACGGACACATGCTGGGGAACCCCCTATGCGCCATGTATTTTAGAGCCTTCCAGAGCCAGCAGTGTGTGGTCCTGGCAGGCAAGGGTTCATGTCAAAAGCCTTCAGACAAGCAGCCGTGCAATAATAGGACCAGAATTTAAACTCAGGCCTGTCTTGTTCACCATGAAAATAAAATGGAACTATAAATGGGACTGACCACTCACATTTATAAATATGAGGAAACTTGTGAAGTGGTTAATGAGGGACGAGTTGTTGAATGTTTGTCTGGGAATGAGGTAGAAGAGGGACAGAACAAAGCTTCCTGCAGGAGGTGGCACATGCTCCAGGAGAGCTGAGTGGCACCCGTGGAGCATGCCCAGGAAAGCTGGAAGGCTGGAGAGAGATGAACTTAGGGCTTAGCAAGGGCATGAGTCTAACACAGAGAACACATAGAACATGAGTCTAACACTAGGCCTGGGGTGTTCACCAGACACGGGTTCACGCCCTCACTCTGTCATCGACTTACTGCGCGATCTTGGACAAGAAACTTTACCCCCTCCGTGCCTCAGTTTCCCCATAGGCAAAATGATATGGTTAGACTACTAGATAATCCTTAAACCGAAATTCCATCTGATATCTATATACCTGTGAGGTTGCCCAGACTAACCTGCCAGGGAGGGCTCTAAGTCTCATGCTAACGCACCTCAGTATATCACCCTGGTTAAGAGTAAAGATGTGGGAACCAGATAGTTCTGGATTCAAACCTAGGTCCATCGTTAACCTAACCTTAATCTCTATAAACCTCAATTTTCTCCTGTTTAAAAGGTAGGGGGTTAATAGTAGCATCTTTAAAAAAATTTTTTTAATGTTTATTTAGTTTTTAAGAGAGCGAGAGGCGGGGGGATGGGCAGAGAGAAAGGGAGACACAGAATCCAAAGCAGGCTTCAGGCTCTGAGCTGTCAGCACAGAGCCTGATATGGGGCTCGAACTCACGAACTGTGAGATCATGACCTGAGCCGAAGTCGGACGCTTAGCCGACTGAGCCACCCAGGGGCCCCAATAGTAGCATCTTTAAATGAGATGAGGCACCTAGAGCTGCCTGGAACATACTAATAATAATAAATGAGGATTTTTGTTGTTTTTATGTGTTTTATGTTTTTATGTTGTTTTATGAGCTAAGGCAGGCAGCAACTGAATGGGAAAGGAGAACGAGAGGCAAGTCAAGAAGATTGAGGCCTTCTGCATTTATCCCACTGCCCATGACAAGCTTTTCAGGTCTTGCCCCAGCCAGACCTTTGGGATGAGGACAAATTATGACAACCCATTCTGGGGCACCAAGAGTCTCTCTGGATGCTCTTCTTCTCTGAAAGCCCATCCACAGGCATAAGAGCAAAACTTCCAAGAAAGACAAAACGTGAAGAGACCATTCCAGAAGGAAACCCTTGAAGGACCACCCATCCATCCAGACGGTATGTCCCGTGTCTCCCCACCTCACTGCCGAGGCTTCTCTCTGTTCCACCTCTGCTCCCCCATCACCCGGCAAGAGCTTCCAATTATTTATTTACACTTGTTGAATGAGGTTGTCAGTGACAGCCCTGTAGGCTCTGACCAGCAGGCTCTAAATCACACAATAACTAGGTAGCTGAAAACGGATAAAATTACCTGGCACTAAATACTTGGCTCTGAGATGCAACCCCCACCCCCACCCCCCAACAGCCCTCACTGAGGGTGCAGCCTTTCTTGAAGCCTGGTAAGAGCCAATGCTAATGCCACACCTGTCTTCGGCCCCTTGGGCCATGGGCCGTGCTGGTCGCCCTGTTGCAGAGGGAATGGAAGAGCTCCCTGGGTCATGCTCCCCGGGCCTCTAATCTTGGGCCCATACCTGTAAGTACAGGTTCACATATAAACCCCTCTAAGGAATGCTGACACTGGTGGGCTAATCCTAATGACTTTCATACACAGGAGAAGGACCCGGAGGCCCTCGTGACCTGTCTGCATCCGACAGGAGTGCAGTGGGGGCTTCCAGGGCGGCGGGGCCCTCTACAGAGGCAAACCCTCAGGAGCTACAGGATCCGCTCACAGGGCAGCCTCCCGGCCCCATGGACATCCTCGGAGGATTGCTGATTCTCCGTCAGGAGTCTCACTGCCCTTCTCCCCACGGTATCGTCGTCGACCTGCCTTAGGCCTTCTCTCTCTTCCAGGGCCCTAATTGGTCTCCCGGCCTCCAGCCTCACCCCATGTTTGCCCGTGTACCACCTCCCCTCAGCCTGGCATCTTTCTGGAACACAAATTTGATCGTGGCCACTCCTCCTTAAAACCCTTCCATGACGCCTCATTGTCTGACAGGCGTTGCCAACTGGCAGTCCCTCCATGGACTCTTGCCTGTCTGGAATTTTTATAAATTCCGCCAACATCTCAAAAGTGGGAAATTTCAAATTTTAACCATCTGTATTTCTAACTTTTCTCCAAAGGTCAGATGACCTAACAATGCCAGTCCTGCATTTCCACATGGCAATCACTAGATGATGCTGAGTATTGGCCACCTCCTTTCATAGTTTTTTATTTATTATTTACTTTTGAGAAAGACAGAGTGTGAGCAGAGGAGGGGCAGAGAGGGGGAGAATCTCAAGCAGGTTCTGTGCAGAGCCTGACACGGGGCTCGAACTCACGAACAGTGAGATCATGACCTGGCCCGAAATCAAGAGTCAGATGCTTAACTGACTGAGCCACCCAGACACCCGAGTCACCCCCTTTTAATCACGCACGGGTCCTCCTGTTTCCCCTGAGGGAAGGCAGATGTCACCCTGGAAGTCTCTCCCGTCACAGGGTCAGACACCTAGAGGCTGACTTATTCTGCCTGCTGAAGAGGTTCGGGTTCAAAGTGACAGCACAGGGGTGGGTGGCTCATTATGTTCTCAGCTGTGCGGTGCCAGCGGGAGGGTGGATGACAGGATTCAGGAAAATATCAGCACTACCAGGCAGGTCTGCCTGAGTGTCCTTCCCTCCCACCTGGGCAACGCCACTCCTAGCCTGGAGACAGACAGCAAAGGTCCTAGGGCGGTTCTCCTGGAATGCCAACGGCTACAAGGCAGGTGCTGAAGAAGCCCCGCCTGCTTTATTCCTGAGGCCCCACCCCTGGGTCCAGCCTCTCCCCACCCCGGGCTCAGGAGCGGCCGTACCCCCTCCCTTTATTTCCATCCCACTGTTCCTATCAAAGCCCTAACAGCACATATTTTGTTAATTGTACAAACCTAATGGGGGAATGCATTGGCAAAAAAGGGTAATGGCCATCAGACCAGCAATAAAACAAAATTAATGGCCCATAGGAAGAAATCATGTCCACTTAATCCCGGCTCTGAAACTCTAATAGAATAATGGAATACCAACGGAGGGTTTTTTTCTCTCTATGCAGATTGCTTACACCATGTTAATCACTTGCAAAGCAGGCCACATACCACTCTGGCTCACATGACCCTCCAGGGAAAGTAGCAGACCAGAAACATTTAGTGCAAGGCTCATTACTGACAGGCACCACCACAGCAACACCTTCCCTCTCTCCCTCCTTCCCCCAGGTGACTCTGGGACAGCCGGTATGGGGTGTCATTGAGAGCCATGAGGCGTGGTGGGCCGGAAAGCAAGACACATAATACCTAATAATAGCAAACATTTATTGAGTGCTTACTATGTGCCAGACACTGGGCCAGCTAAGCACTTTCTATATACTGTATTACTGGATCCAATGTTCACCTTCTATCGCTGGCTGCGCAGTCTAACAAGGTAGCTGCCGGCCACGTGTGGCTTTTTAAATTCAAATCCTAATTGATTAAAAAGAAATAAAATTTAGAATTCAGGGTTCAGCCTCACCGGCCACATTTCAAGAGCTCGACAGCCACACGTATCTGGTGGCTATTGTACTGGAAGGTTCACATGGAGTACGTTTCCATCATCGCAGAACATTGTATTAGAGCCTGCTCTAGAATACTGAGGCCATTTTATCTTGCTCATTTAACAGATTCGGAAGTCAAGGCGCAGAGAGGTGAGGTAAGCCGCCCAAGGTCATGCAGCTGAAATACGGCTGCGTTGGGTTCTAACCCAGCTCTATCTCAGTCTGGCTCCAGAATCCACAGCCTACCCACCACTTCCTGGCAGAACAAGCAGTCAAGCCTGCAGGAAAGTCTTTTGAGGGAAGTTAGCAGGAGAAAGGCTCTTCTGGGTTGTCTTCAGCACCCACCCACTCCCTGGCACCCAGAGAGCAGACAGACCCCCAGTGCTCCACTTGGGAGAGCCAGCTCCGTGGGTGTGTCAAACTGGGAAGGTCATCTGGAGAGAGGGAGGGCTTTACAGATCATCTAGCCCCACCTCCTTCAAGTTATGAATGAAGAAACCAACGTACAGAAAAGTTAAGTGGCTTGCCCAAGGTCAAACAGAATTAGAACTACAATCCAGGTTTCCTAACCACCAGTCTTCACTGGCCAAAGGAGAGGACCAAGCAATGCCCAGACCCATGTGCAGTCACAGGTGAGAGGAGGAAGAGGTGTCCCTCCCACCTTCCTGGAGAGTCCTGGGCCAGGTTGGAAGTGGCTGGGATGAGTTTGAGGGTACTGGGCTCTGAGGAAAAGCAGGAAAGGAAGAAGGGTGGGGACGGTCAGGCCTAGAAGATGTACTGGTTAAAAGCATGACATTGGGGGGCACCTGGGTGGCGCAGTCGGTTAAGCGTCCGACTTCAGCCAGGTCACGATCTCGCTGTCCGTGAGTTCGAGCCCCGCGTTGGGCTCTGGGCTGATGGCTCGGAGCCTGGAGCCTGTTTCCGATTCTGTGTCTCCCTCTCTCTCTGCCCCTCCCCCGTTCATGCTCTGTCTATCTCTGTCCCAAAAATAAATAAACGTTGAAAAAAAAATTAAAAAAAAAAAAGCATGACATTGGGTCACTACTATCTTTTGGGAAAATAGTATATGAAATCTACTGTCATTGAGAATACACTGACTGACCAAGCAGCCCCAATTTGAGAATGTATCCTACAGGGAAAAAGTGGCAGGTGCACAGGGATAATGTGGCAGCATTTATCGTGGGGAAAAGTCTAAAGCAACGTGGATGTCCACCAATAGGGGAATGGCTGGATAACTCCTGGTACAACCATACTGTAAATACATGAGGGCATTAAAAAGAATGAGTTCGACCGACACCTTTTGCCAGGCAAAATGGCCATAACGTTCACAATAAGAAAAGTAAGTAGCAGAGGATGTGTGTGGAGTGATTCCAAGTTTATAAAAACAGAGAAAACTCTAGGACGAGTTGATCCCTTTGTATGTGTTTGTGTGAGCACGGAGGCAGCGTGGAAGGGGTGGCCCAGGGTGTTCACGCTGGTGCAGATGGGGCACTGGAAAGACAGGGATGAAGGCACACCGTTTTTAGCACATCTTAGCCTTGTTGCCGGTGCAGGGAGCACCGTCACTTCTGCAATTTTTGGGAAGAAACTTAATAAAGGAAGAGACAAATATTTGACAAAAGAAGAAAAAAAAAAGAGGAGTCAGATTCCAAACCTGCCTCACTCACTAGCTTCACGGCCTTGGCAAGTTCCTTAATCTCACTCCATCTTGATTTCTTTGCCCAGAGACTGATGATAATAGTATCATGTCATGAGGTGGTGGGGAGACTGGTGGGAAAACGAGTTTATAGCTGCTCGACAATTGGGGCCTTTCTATCAGAGGGGAAAATCTGCCAAGTACATGGAGGGACTTCCTGGGCCACCTCTCCAGGGCGGTCTGAGAGCCATGGCCAGGGCTCCCTACACACCCCTCAGAGCCCCTATATTTTGCCACACAACCATTTCATCTATTTATTTTTATTTTTTGTTATTTATTTATTAAAGTCTATTTATTTATTTTGAAGGAGATAGCGGAGGGGGGCGGGGGTAGAGAGAGAGGGAGAGAGAGAATCATGAACCGTGAAATCATGACCTCAGCCAAAATCAAGAGCCAGGTGCTGAACCAACTGAGCCACACAGGTGCCCCTATTTATTTATTTATTTGTTTGTTTATTTATTTATCTTGAGAGACAGAGAGAAGGTGAGAGCACTCATAAGTGGGGGAGGGGCAGAAGGAGATAGAATCCTAAGCAGGCTCCATGCTCAGAGACGTGCCTTGACATGGGGCTGGACCCCACAACTGTGAGATCATGACCTGAACAGAAATCAAGAGTCAGACACTCAACCAAAGGAGGCACCCAGGAACCCCCCTCACCCTCCCATGCCCCGCCGTACAACGATTTTAATGCGTCTCTCTGTCTATCAGACTGTAAGATCTTTACAGGTAGGAATAGTGCCTTGGTTATTTATTCATTCATTCAATCATTCAAGTTAATAACTTAAAAATTATGTCTTAGGCATGTGTACCTGCACTGTGCCTGACATCAAAGATACAACAACGAAGAAGACAGAAAAGTCTCTGCTTTCATGGAGCTCACATGCTAACGGAGGAAACAAACTACTTATACACACATATATAGTCCAGTGGTGATAAGCACTAGGAAGAAGAATGCAGCATGACAAGGGAGCAGAAGTGACTGGGGAGGGGACGGGGACATTTTAGAGAGAGAGGACAGGAAAGAGCCTCTGGACCTCTCTGGGAAAGCGTCCTTTGAGGCACATGCCACAGACCTGGTGAAGCCAGTGGTTGTATTCAAAAGATGTTAGTTTAAGGGGCGCCTGGGTGGCTTAGTCAGTTAAGCATCCGCCTTTGACTAAGGTCATGATCTCACAGTTCATGAGTTCAAGCCCCGTGTCAGGCTTTCTGCTGTCAGCACAGAACCTGCTTTGGATCCTGTCCCCCTCTATCTCTGCCCTTGCCTTTCTCTCTCTCTTAAAAATAAATAAATAAACTTTAAAAAAGGTGTTAGTTTAAGAATAAAATAAAAATAGGCTGGTGGGAGAGTGGAAGATAATTAAGACACCTCAAAAACATGCCTCCACCCAAAAGAACTGAAAGGGGGGACTCAGATGTTTGCACACCCCTGTTCTTAGCAGCATTACTCATAAGAGCCAGAAGGTGGGAGCAACCATAGTGTCCGTGGACAGATGAATGGAGGAACAGAAGCGTTATATGGATACTGACATATCACTGAGCCTTCAAAGGAAAGCCACGTGGATAAACCTGGAGATACGACGCTAAGTGAAGCAATCCAGTCACCAAAGGACAAAAACTGTCTGATTCTACTCACGTCAGGTACCCAGAGGAGTCATATCTGTAGCGATGGAGGGTAGAATAGTAGCTGCAAGGGGCCGGGAGGGAAGGGAGAGGCAGGGTTAGGGTTTAACAGATAACCAGGTTGTAGTTTTGTAAGATAAAAGTGTTCTGTGCAGAGATGGTGGTGATGATTGCACAACACTATGAAAGTACTTAATGCCACTGAACTGTGCACTTAAAAGTGGTTAAGAGGGGCGCCTGGGTGGCGCAGTCGGTTGGGCGTCCGACTTCAGCCAGGTCACGATCTCGCAGTCCGGGAGTTCGAGCCCCGCGTCAGGCTCTGGGCTGATGGCTCAGAGCCTGGAGCCTGTTTCCGATTCTGTGTCTCCCTCTCTCTCTGCCCCTCCCCCGTTCATGCTCTGTCTCTCTCTGTCGCAGAAATGAATAAACGTTGAAAAAAAAATTTTTAAAAAAAGTGGTTAAGATGGTAAATTTTATGTGATACGCATTTTACCACAATTTTATTTTATTATTTTCAACGTTTATTTATTTTGGGGGGAGAGAGAGAGATAGCACCCACTTAAGTGGGGGAGGAGGGGCAGAGAGAGACAGGGACAGAGGATCTGAAGCAGGCTGTGCTGACAGTAGAGAGCCTGAGGCAGGGCTCGAACTCACGACCCGAGCTCAAGTCAGGCGCTTAACCAACTGGACCACCCAGGCGCCCCATCACAATTTTAAAAAATACACGCCACCACTAACTTCTCAGAAAAAAAAAAAAAAAAAAAAGAGCCCGGGATGTTAAAGAGCAGGAGGAGAAGCAGCTGACAGCCAAGATGAGGCTAAGGGAGCCGAGGGCGGACAGAGAAAGCAGGGAACCCCAAGTCTCTGAGGCCCAGGGGAGAGAACGCAGAGGGGAGGCTGCCAGGCAGAAAGGGACAGAAGCTCCCAGGCCAGTCTGCTGACAGGAAAGGCAACTTTCCTGTGGAAACGTCTGAGCCAAGGTGATTCCAGAGTGCCGGTACTGGATTAATGAGACACAATTTAGGGTAAAAAAGAAAAGAAAAAAAAATGTTTTTAAACTGGTGGGAAGTAGGAAGCAACTGGTAGAGAGTTGGGCCACTCTCTAGCTTGAGATGAAAGACAGTCCCACGAATCCACTGCAGGAGATCTAAAAGGGAAAGGGAATAAGAAGCTGAGAACATGATGAGGGGTTTTGGGCCCTTTACCCGATGCAGCCGTGGGCAGCTTGGTGTGTTGGAAAGCATCTTAGGGCCCAGGAGACAGTCCTATCTTTGTGCCCCTTTGACCTTATGGGGTCTTTGACCTTGTCTGGGCCTCAGTTTCTTCATCTACTGAACTGAGTGTCTAGAACAGGGCAAGAGGAATCTTACATTTTTAGGGGTCCACAAACCCCTTGCGATTTATCCAGAATGGCATTTGTGTGTACATTTTTCTATGGAGGGATTTATACATTTTTACCAAGATTTCAAGGCTGTCCGTGTCCCCAGGAAGGTTAAGAATTGGTGGAAGAGATATTCACTAGGCTCACATTAAGCTAGAAAGTTCTAAGCTTCCCAGAAATCTTGAACTGGACACCAGTAAATACTTAGGCCTCAAGTAAATCAAAATGTTTATTCTTGCTTTGCCCGCAACACAGAGATATTGTAAAAACGAAGCGAAATAATTATATATTCCAAAAAGTTAAAATTATTTCTCTCATGCAAGTAACTATGATGATCGTTATTGTTGGAGTGTTGCAGAAAGAAAGAGTAGATCTAATTCTGTGTCTCCCTCTCTCTGCCCCACCCCCGTTCATGCTCTGTCTCTCTGTCTCTCAAAAATGAATTAAAAACATTAAAAAGAAGGGAAGGAAGGAAGGAAGGAAGGAAGGAAGAGTAGTTCTGCAGCAGGCATAAAGGGGGCATGATAAAGGGACGTGATGTGCTATGGGCTGACCCTCCTCTGGTTAGAAATGAGGAGGCCCTCAATTCCCCTTGTGGAGAGGGGTCCAGGCCAGAAGGAAGCGTATATGCAGCCTACCCAGGAGGGACAGCCTAGGGCAGAACAAACGCATCTCTTTGGGCCAAGAAGCTCTCATTTTGTGTCTGGCTTTACTTGGGAGAGAACTTTCAATTGTGTGCCTGAGAAAAGTGACAGACTGAGGATGGATGCGTCAGGGGAAAACAGCACAGGCAGACTGGCCACCAGAGAGCAAGACGCAGACTGGAAACCTTTGGAATGACTAAGCTAGCGTCACCAGGGCAGAGGGGACCTCAGCCACAATGGGGAGCGCCTATCCAGAAGGAGCCGGCCCAGAGGCAAGTGGGAGGGCCGGTTGTCAGAACCGCGCACGGTTGCACCTGGATGGAACCTTAGACATTATCCATTCCATCCTCCTGATTTCATGTCTGCAGAAACGGATTAAGAGAGGGGTGACACTTATCCACACCAGTCCAGGATTGAAAGCCAGCCAGTAGCTCCCTTCATTCGTTTACAGAATGTGTTTTGAGTGTCAGACCCTTTGCTAGGTTGGAGATCAATAACGAGCAACAAATCTATCCCTCTCCCCTCAAGGAGTCCATAGTCTAAAGGGAGAAACAGACACCGGTTGCTTGAGGGGGTAGGTGTCATCCAGCATGTTAAGTAGGGGCCACAGATGAGGGTCTCCCCACTTCAGGCAGCTACATCCAGACAATGGCAAGATGGAGGGTCAGCCACTTCCCCTCAGGCCAGTCCTGGAGGCAGTGGGAATATTCACCGTAGAGTCCAAGCCAAGCCAACAGACACCTACATGTCAGAAAAGAGTGCCCACCATGGCAGCCATCGAAAGAAGACTGTCTGTGCGTCTCTCCCGGGGGAAGAAAGCCACGCACTCCAGCAGGCCAGCCACAGGCCCTGGTGAGCAGGCCTCTCCAAACAGCACTTCCATTCATTACTTCCTAACTCGCCTCGGGGGGCTGGTCCTGAATATTGTTTCATAAATAACTTAACAGGGCTCCAGCTTGTTTAACTGAGGTTAGGCAGATGTGCACAGCACAGGCTGATTATGAGGGAATTTGGCTGTGCTGAATGGTTCTGGGATGCTGATTCTCTGCGGAGGGGTGGCTCAGTGGAAAAGGCAACCACTCGGCTGGTGTCCCCACCTGGATCCCCAGATCGCAGCAGGGGGACACCGAAAGAGCATTTGTTTCCAATTGTTCTTAGCCACTAATTTGGCTCCAGGGTATAACACCAATCTGAGAACAAACGGAGTAGGAAAACTGTGCGTTTCCTAAAGGAGGCCGAATATCACCATAAACAGGGGAGGGCGGGGGAGGATTCCTGAGTTCACTGCACATGCCCCAGCGGCCTCCAGAGCCCAGGCTGGCCGCTTCCCTCTCCAGCCCGGAGTCACCCGGCTGCACTGCCATCTGCCGTGCCTCACCTGCTCATTGCTCCTCTGAGGTGCCTCCAGCAGAGGACAGATTACTCTGATGGCAGGTAGATAAAATGGGATCCCTTGCTAGCAGTAACTACCCAGAACAATCTCTCTCCTGAGCAACTGACTGTCTCCACCTGGCACCTGCCAGCCAAAGAGCTGACGGGTGGCAAAGGGTGGCGTAGGCAACTCTCCCCATACATGGAGAGGACCGTGAAGGCAGGACTTGCTCAGAGGGCCCTCTGTCGGGCTGCAGAAAGGTAGGCCGGGCCACCCCTCAAGGGGGAGACATGAAAGCAGCTGTGTTTCTGGCAGAGGGAAGAGGTAGCACCCTCCAGGGGCAAAGGGGGTGACGGAGCTGGTGAGCCAGGCCACAGCAGATGCTTTCTCAAGACTGATGGGCAAAATCCCCAGTAAACAAGAGGCCCCTCTCATAGTTCAATTGCCTTCTGGTGGCTTAAAATAATGAGTCAGAGAACTTTCCCTGTGACCCTCTTGAAAGCAAACCCACAGATAAAATGCTTTTACTAACCCGACCACTCTCCTCACAGCGTCTTAGCAGACAGGCCGTAGTTTCCAGGACGAGAAAAGCCTCCCTCACCAGCATGTGAGTAAGCTAGTCGGTAAGCTCATAAACTCAACAATTTTAGAGAAAGAAAACAAATTTTTAAAAATCTCTGAGCAGTCGAAGTACGTGTCACAAAATCTTCCCACTAAAGTTTATGAACCTTACTTGTAAGGGAAACTCCCAGACTCTTACTCAGAGCTTCTTCTGACTGATTTCGTACATGCTTCTAACAGGACCAGGCATCTGGCATCTTAGACCTGCGCTGACAGAGGCAATAAAAGAGGAGGTGCGAGGAGGGAATGGAGGGTTGACCGAGGAGAGCACTGAGGGGCAACCTAGTGAGTCATCATATCAGGTTCAGCCGTGTTCAGGATCATTTACTTAGGAAGATAGGGAGGATGCCCACTGGTGATGCCGAAAACATCCTCAGAGGACGTGAAGAAGTAAAGCTTTGGCTATCTGGAAAATCCCAAATGAGTCTCCCTCGTGATGCTTCCACGCTTCCTGTAAGTTGTTTTGAAGCTTGTTCAGAAGCTGCCTGCATTCATACATTTGCTCAATAGGCATTGACTCCTGTGGACGCTGGGGCATAAAGCAAGAGGAAGGCAGGGACCTTGTTTAATAACAACACACACACACACACACGCGCGCGCACATGCACATCAAGAGCATCTATTTATTGCACACGAGGTGCTAGATAGATGCACATTGTACAGATGTTAGAAAAGGCACCTGGAAAGGGGAGGGGCAAGCCAGTCAGATTGTCCTTTGACCCAATCCCTAGCTACTCACATGAGAATCTTTCCGGGGGAGGGGCTGTCATAATTCAGGAGTCAATTAAAAATGTCATCGTATCAAAACTTTAAACTGCTCCACCAAGAAAAACATGAAGACACCACAGAATCAGGCCTGAAAAATGTGGACCAGATTGTCCAGTCCAGTGATGAAATGAACAGTGTGGAACCGTCCGTGTCTGAAATGCTTCCAGCTCCGGAGTCAACAGGACCCTAGTCCTACTTAAGGACAGACCTAGCCTGCCAACCTGATTTCTCTCCTTTTCCCTAAAGCTTTGGAAGGCAGGATTTAGGTCTCTGCCCCATCGCAGATCAAGGAGACAGCAAGCCACTCTGCCTCCTCTCCCAGCCCCTCAGCTGGCGGGCTGGGGGGAACAGGGCACCGTCATCATTTTGGGGAAAGTCTTTATGAGACTCATAAGGGATGGTGGGGGAGGGGCTAGGATTCTGGCAATCTGTCCTGAAGAATTCAGGTTAATAATTTATATATGCATTAAAAAAAAAAAAACCCTTCTGAAACAAATTGCATACAAATTGTGTGACATTTGAAGGAAATTTGCCAATGTTGCTCAGTGAAGCGTAATAAATATATGCAGCCCATAATAATAAGTTACTTAAACTCAAGGCACTAAATGATTTATTAATTGTCTTCTAATCCTTTCCAGCTCCAACTAAAACCAAGAGTGTAGCCATATTTCACATACCAGTTCATAATGCCTCTAACACCAAACAGCATGGCTGCCATTGGCTATTCAGTCCGTTTTTCATTCTGGCCCCCAACTCCCCAGACGGGCTTGTAGGAGGGCCCACAGCTGAGCGGACTGCTATTGTCAGCAAATGGGTAGATGCACCCCAAACACATCCCATCCCACTGCACTTCTCACGTGAATGTCACATCAAACACGTTCATTTTGCCTAGAGTTCCCTTCCTCTGGCTTCTACCTCTCCCACTGCCATCAGTACCACCGTGCCCCTGGGTAGACATCAATCCTGGGAGAACGGGCTGTTGTCTCCTGGGATGCGCCAGGCTCACAGCCCCAGACTCCTCTCCAGCAGCAGATGGTGAGCCAAAGAGAATTAGAACGGAGATGGGAAATGGAACACAGAGACCTGCCCTTTCTCTAGGACACACTGACCCAGCAGGGAATGTGGGATTTCGGTTGCCATGCCCACTCACTGGGCCTCCTCCCTACTGCTCCAGACATTAGCCTCTTCTCCCTGGAAGACTTGATGCTCAGGATGTTGCCCAGAGCCGCCTATAGACCCCACCCTATCTTGGGATTCATACCCTGTGTCCGGTAGGAGGGAACATCACCAGTAAACTAGAAATCTGTCGCCAGAAATATGGCCTGTGGATGGATGGAGAAGTAGGACCAGGAAGGGTCCCAGGAACTGAGTGTCTGTGTTCAGAGGTGAAATGATTCTCCACACCTCCTTGGTTCCCCAACATGCTTCTTTCCAGTCTTCTCATCTCAGAACGATGCCATATTCCACCAGCTACCCCATCTGGGGGCCATCTTGGATTCTGCCTCTGCTTCTCTCTCACTCCCACACCCAACCAGGGGGATTTTACTCTCAAAAAACATTTCTCAAATCAGGGTGCCTAGATGGCTCAGTTGGTTAAGCGTCCAACTCTTGATTTCAGTTCAAGCTATGATCTCATGGTTTGTGAGTTTAGGCCCCACATCAGGCTCTCCCCTGACAGTGTGGAGATTGCTTGGGATAATGTCTCCCTTTCTCTCTGCCCCTCCCATGCTCACCCTCTCTCACTCTCTCTTTCAAAAATAAATGAACTCTATAAAAAAATATTTCTCAAATCTATCCCTTTCCATCTCCACCGCCACTGTATAATTCAGAGCCCAAGGATGCAAATCAGCAGCTCTTTCTAGATGTTTTGTGGGATTTGCATAGTGCTCCTGGTGTTCCTTTGTTTTGTTTTGTCTTTAAAAAGGCAATGTGTAGGGTGCCTGGCTGGCTCAGTCGGTTAAGCGGTTAAGCGTCTGCCTTTGGCTCAGGTCACGATCTCACGGTTTGTGGGTTTAAGCCCCACGTCAGGCTCTGTGCTGACTGCTCAGAGCCAGGAGACTGCTTCCGATTCTGTGTCTCCCTTTCTCTCTGTTCCTCCCCTGCTTGCACTCTGTCTCTCTCAAAAATAAATAAACATAAAAAAATTAAAAAGGTAATACATAACATGGTTCAAAAATCAAAAGGTATCTGAAATATCTCCCTCCATTCCTGTCCCCCACTTATCCAAGTGAACACAAATATAGATTCTTGGTATCCCCCTTTTATGCACACTTTTCTGCACCTTGGTGGATTTTTTTCTTTTTACCCTTAAAATATTTTTGGAGATCTTTCCATATCAGTACAAAGACAGAGTCCTCATTCCTCTTTTTATTTATTTATTTATTTATTTATTTATTTATTTATTTGTAATTAATTAATTAATCAATTTTGAGAGAGTGAGTGGAGGAGGGACAAACGGAGAGGGAGAGGATCCTAAGCAGACTCTATGCCCAGGGAAGAGCCTGACATGGGGCTTGATCTTATGACTGTGAGGTCATGACCTGAGCTAAAATCAAAAGTCAGACGCTTAAACCAATGAGCCACCCAGGCACCCTATTTTATTTTTTAAGTAAGCTCTACTCCCAGTGTGGGGCTTGAACTCCCAACCTCAAGATCAAGTGTTGCATGCTCTACCAACTGAGCTAGCCAGGCACCCCTCTCCTTCCTCTTTTTTTTTTTTTTTTTTTTTTATTATTTTTAAATGTTTATTTATTTTGAGAGGGGAGGAGGGCCAGAGAGAGAGGGAGACACAGGATCTGAAGCAGGCTCTGCACTGATAACAGACAGCCTGATGCAGGGCTTGAACTCATGAACTGTGAGATCACCACCTAAGCCAAAGTCGAACGCTTAATCGAATGAGCCACCCAGGTGCCCCTCTTTTCTCTTTTTAAATGTGTAGTATTCCAGGGCACCTGGGTGGCTCAGTCGCTTGTGTCTAACTCTTGACTTCGGCTCAGGTCATGATCTCATGGTTCGCTCATGATGTCATTGAGCCACTGAATTTGAAAACTGATTGGGCTTTGCACTGGTAGTGCTGAGCCTGCTTGGGATGCTCTGTCCCCTCTCTCTCTCTGCCCCTCCCCTGCTCGCACTCAGTCTCTCTTTCTCTCACAATAAATAAACTTAAAAAAAAAATGTGTAGTATTCCATTGTCAGAATATTACATAATTTAACTAACCCCAACTGATGGCTGTTTGGATTCTTTCCAATCTTTTGCTATTACAAATAATGTCACAGAGGATATTTCACATATGATCAAGTATGTCTTCAGGATCAATTCCCGAGTATGAAATTGGTGGGTCAAAAGGCACAGGATTTATAATTTTGATAGATATTGCCAAACTGTCCTATAAAGGATTGTACTGATTTACACAATAAGACAGCCTGTTTCCCCAGAGCTTTGCCAATACAGTGTGATAGACTTTGGATTTTTGCCCATTTAAAAGATGAATGGATAATGTTGTCTCAGGATAGTTTTAATTTGCATTTCTTTTTATGTGTAAGATTGAACATCTTTCGTATGGTAAGAGCCATTTGTATTTTCTGTGAATACTCTGTTCAAATTCTTTGCCCATTTTTTTCTATTGGGCTGTATTTTGTTATTGTTGATTTTTAGGAACTCTTTGTATATTATGGAGAATAGCCTTGTGATGCGAGTTGCAATTGTTTTTCTCAGTTTTTCATTTGTCTCTTGACTTTGCTTAAAATATTTTGCCTGTGCTTTAAACATTTTTTTAATGTGAATTCCAGCAGGCCTGGAGCATTCACAATCCCATTTGCCACGACCTCCCTCACCCCTCAGTTTTCAAATGACTTGCTTTACTGTTTTTCATTGCCTAGACATTGGTGTGATGCATGGAACTGCTACCATCACTGTATGACCCAGAGGAAAGCTAGTCTGAAAACAGAGCTGATATCCAGAGGATGACAGAGAAAGAATCTGAGTGCTTGCTGATGTCATTGAGCCACTGAATTTTTCCAGCCCTCAAGCACTCCTGGTTCTGGGCTTCATAATATGTTAAAAAAAAAAAAAATTCTCACTGTTTAAGCCACTTTGGGTTGGATTTGCTGCTACTGGCAGGCAAAGGCGTTCTAACTGAAACATATTTTGAATGTGCTTGTGAAAGTCTGGTCCCTTCCAATCCATCCCCACTGGTGCTGAGGCCAAGTTCTAGAATATAAATCTGACAACACCACTCCCCCATTTCAATACATTCCATAGCTCCCCATCACCTGCAAAATATAATCCAAGAGCCTTAGCACTCAGTCTAGCCATGCCCAACCCCCTCCTTGCTCTCACCGTTTCACACTTCCATGTTGTTGCTCACCCTGTCCCTGCTCCCTGGAGGGAAGGCTCTTTCCCTCCTTCTCCTGTATTGTTCCCAGGACAGTCTGTTCCACCATCATCTCCTCCAGGCAACTTTCAGACCAAGTCCCCCTCCCCACTCCCACCCCATCCAGTGCTTTCCTCCCTGGTTGCATTAACCTCATTGTCTATACATCTTTTTTGCATGCCTGGGCCCCTACCCTCCCACTTCTTTATGAGTTCCTTGGAAGCAGGGGCAATAGCTTGCTCATTTCTCCAGCCCTGATGCCTAGCTTGAGACCCAGTGTGTGGTAGATACACACGTGCAGTGTTTGCAACCTGAATGGAGCTCCCCATACTCATCTTGTGTCCCCACAGACACCCCCTCAGACTTCTCCCAGCCCAAGTCCTCGGAACCAAGGCCTTGCCACCCACGTCCGTGTCACTCTATAGAGAAGCTGGAAGAAATGTCCCATCCAAATGGGCTTGCTCTAAGAAGAAGCAGATGACCTATTAAATCACCAGATTAAACAGTGCCATTTGCCCGAGCATGGGCTCCCTGCCAGTGTCCCCGATGCTGTAGTAAATCACCTACTGCAACAGAAAGCCAGGGTTAGGAAGTGTGTTCACAGCCACTTAACCAGCTGTGTGAACTCAGAGAAATTACTGAAGCCCTCTGTGCCTCAGCCTTCTTATTCAGGTAAAAGGCTGAGCAGGTTGTTGAGAAGAGTGTGATTGTCTCAGAGATGATGACCAGTAAATGACAGCCATGTTATTTCCTCTCTTTGAGCTGAAACAAGCCCCTAGAAGAAGGACACAAAGTCCACACAGAGCACACCCCAAACACTTGGCTAAGGCAGGCCTCCTTTATAGGTCAGACACCAATATGGTGACCACACGGCAGAACTATACTAATGGGAACAACAGGGAAGGGAGAGGGCTGGCATCCAGCAAGCGGTTCCTGCGTGCCAGCCTGTGCTACACAGCGTGCACCTGTCCCCATGCACGTGCATCACAGCAGCCCTGCAAGGAAGTACTTTCAGTCCACTTCTAGAGAGGAGCAGAGAGCGAGGCTGACAGAGGTTAAACGACTCACCCGGTGAGTCCACATCATGAACCCAATTAAGTGGGGGAGTCGGGGTCTCCACTCGGCTCTGGCTCCCATCCCTGAGCGCTGTTTACTGCTTCGTGTCACCTCCAGACCACATGGAATAAGGCTGGCCTGACACATCGTGGACTTGTGTTCCTGCTGATAAAACTGGAGGAGGTGACCAGGGAAGGGAGAGGGAAGAGGGAGGTTCAGGGGTGATGACAGGGGCGGAGTAGGAGACTGAAGAGAGAAGCTCCTAGAAAAGATTTTGCTCATATCCCTAGCATGACCCTGGAGGCGGTGGGCGGGAGGGGGGAGCTCTGACTATGTGTGCGTGTATCCATGACTCTGTGTGAGTATACGCAAGTGCGTGTGATTGTGTGTAGGGCTCTGTGTGTGTTTGCGTGTGTATAACTGTGTGACGGTGTTCCATGTGTGTCTGGCTCTGTGTATGTGCACGCGCATGTGTGTGCACATGTATATGACTGTGCGTGACCGTGTGCGTGTGACATGTGTATGGCTCCGTGTGCACGCACGTGTGTACACGGGTACGCGTGTGTGCATGTGGGGGAGGGGAGGACAGCTTGCACACATCGGCCTCCCCCCCACTTCCAAACACACTCACACGCTGGCTGCATCAAGCCTAGACGTGCCCCATGTGAGCTCCACGTGCAGTCAGCAGTGGGACACTTCGCCTATTAACTGTTGCAGGCAGTTCCAACCGGCCAGGTGACATCGGTGTTCCTGGCGCTGTTGTTATTAGACCAGGACTGACCCGGCCAGGCTGCCTAAGGGGACAGCACAGGGGGAAGGCGAGGGCGGAGGTGCCTTCTCTAATCCAGCCAGGCTTCCCTGGGCAGACCTTCCCACATCTGGACACACCATGGCCGCCCAATCAAAGAGAGAGCTCTCTCAGCTTTCAGAGATGTTCAGAGCATAGGGGAGACGCACACACCTTCCCCACCCAGCAATCCATAGCAGCAGCCTGGGCCTCCGCTGGGGAAGGGGTGGGAAAGGGAGGGGAAAGGAGAGGAAGCGGGCTTGGCTCCCAGGCTCCTCAGCACCCATCAGGATTCACCCTCCACCAGCCCTGTCCCAGGTTTCTCTCTCTTCCTCCCTCTCCTTCCATCTGGTGCGGTCTATGGGTGAAGAGGGACGGGGCCCACCGTGGGGTCATGGCCGCCTGCTGGGAACAGGCAGAATTGAAACCACATCTCACTCCCCATCCCTGCCTAATCCCCCCTGGCTACCTGCCCCTCCGAAGTCCTCTGAACTCTGCCGGATGGCAGCCGCCACAGAGGATTTTAGCAGGACAAAAGAAGACTCTTATGGAGTCAAAAAAAGAATCTTATGGGGCCTGGATGCAGTACCAATTCTTACCCTCTCCCTGGACTCCAGAGATAAAAAACCATAGCCTTATACTTACTTAACATAAAAACATCTCAGCGGCTGGGGAAACCCTTATTCTCTCAGTTCCCTAAAACTTGGGAGCCCCCAGTGTCCCCAAACACAGTTGACCAATTCAAGTTAGCAGCAAAGACTAACTGGAAAGTCCCTCCTTTGCTTCTTTGCAAAACAAGATGCAGAAACCAAACAACTGAGCATGGTGTGTGACTGCCTAGGACTGGGGAGAAAGAAGAAGAAACATAGGTATACACACATATAATGCGCATTATGATAATTGTCCAACCTTCCTGTGGTATTGTGGTGCCTGCAAAGAGCCTTTCACCTCCATCCTCTGGTTTTCGTGAGTCACAAGGTACTGGAAACCAGAAGTTTACATCCTGGCTCACACCCTGGTTTCCGAACTGAAAGACCTTGGGTAAGTTATGTCCATTGTACAGGTGAGAAAAATGAGTCCCAGAGGGGCCCAGGGTCTGCCCAAGTCACAGAGCAGCATCATTCACAGTCATGTGTCCACCAAAGCCCTAACCACGGCCACAGCTCTCTGCACTGCCCCCTAGCTTTTCTTTCACTCGTTCTAGCCTTGGTTAGAAAACCAATTATTACTTCACTCGCTCCCAACCCTCGTCTTCCTGGTGCGAGAAAAAGAGTCCCCTGGTAGCAAGCTGATATTTGGACAGTCTGAGAGCCAACTGCTCCGGAAGACATGGCCTTCCCCTTCCAGGACTTGGTCACGCTGCCAAAACAAGAGGAGAAAGCTTCCAACAAAAGTTTGTTTTCATGGAGATTTTATTTCCTTCGCTGAGGCTCTCCCGCCACAGATTTCTCTTTGTTGGAACTCGCATTCAGAAGTCACCAGATACACAGCCCCTGACCCTCTGAGCCCTCGGGGGATCTCACGCCTTTATCTCCCCTCCCAGGCCACCAGGCTGCCTGCTCCCCCACTCCCCCACTCAAAAGGCCCTTTGAGCCATTCTGGAGAGAGAGGGGCTCTTGGAGTGGACAAGAGGCTTCACTGGGATGAGCCCTCCACATCAAAGGGCGAGGGACGGGGGCCCTGCGTGCACGTGTCTCTGAGAACTGGCAAGGGGAAGAGGGTGCCTAACTACCTCCCTGTATCCCTCGGGCAGAGGTTGTGTTCCATAACGGAGAGGCTGTTAACTGAGGCCCACACGGCAGGACCCACATCTCCCAGGCTGTCCCCAGGGCTTGGCTCGGCTAGCACAGAGGCAGGGCCAGCCCAAGCACAACTCGGAAGGGGATAAAATCTGTCGTAGATGGACAAGGCTTTCCTTTTGCCCTTTTCAGGATCAGCTGCCCTCCCAGGTCCACAATTCAGAGATTTTACTCTGGCTGTCTCTCTTAGCCAGAAAGAGAGGGGCTAACATTAATCCACGCTTCGTGGGCAAGTCTCCCCAGTGTGTGCATTCAAGAGAGAGGGAGAGAGGGGGAGAGGGAGAGCAAAAGAGAATCCAAAGAGTAAATGCTCAGCTCTGGGGGAAAAATTGCTAACGGTAGAATTACAGGTTCAAGAGGCCAGTGGGATTTGGAGGTGGCAGCAAGGCGAGGCCCCCGACCGAGGTCCAGCTGTCCTCGAAGCCTCCCTTCAGGAGGTGGGCCCTCTTATGTGCTGTCACGGCCATGGACATTAGGGTCAGGCAGAGCTCATTCTGATTCTCAGCCCTACAACTTGCCAACTTGATGACCTTGGGCAACTTAATCTCTTTGGGTCTCGTTTCCATCCTCTGTTCAGATGGGGATGACACCATCAAGGATGGTGTAAGGAACAGACAACAGACCCAAAAAGCCAAGTAGGGTGGCCAGCCTGTAGGAGGAACTGGACTCTCCTCTGTGAGGCCTGAGGTCATGGTGGCACCATCGGTATTTCTCTTTAGGTTTCCGTACAAACGGTCTGGGTCTTCCTTTGCATACACCCTCTCACCCTTGCCCCAGGCTGTAGCTAGATGGGAAGATTTTTAATGTTTACATTTTTAAGTGCCTATGTGAACTTTTGTCATGAGGAGACAATTAAGACAATTTGCAACGCATTTTTCAAAACTACCACCTCATTTGTTTCTCAAATGGTCTCATCCCCATTTAATAAATGAAGGAGTCACAAGTCAGGGATATGAAGTGACTTTTCCAAAGTCACTCATCAGGTAAGCAAGAAAGACGAGGCCAAGCCTCATCATGACTGGCACAGGCATGTCCAAAGAAATTCCACCCTGACTGGGGCAGGGAGGGGTAACAGATATGAAGGATTTGGGGGCTCATATGCAAAGGGAAGCCAGAAAGGATGATGACTTTTTGAAGATGGAGGGTTCTAAATAAACCTTTAGAGTCTGGATTTGAAATTCCAGAAGCTTGAAGGCAGCTCAGAGGGATATCTGTCAGGCAAGGTGGCAGAGAAAAGAAGACAGCGTCACACAATTTCTGTGGCAACTCAGGAGTTCAGGGAAAGCTGAAGACCAGCAGAAGGCGGCCCTGGGCCAGACCAGGCTGCCAGAGACTGAAGATGTAGTAGAAACAGCATCTATAGAAGTTTACTTTCCAAGTCAAAGTGAGTGCTGAGGTCAGACCCTTATTGACCCACCTACCCACAGAGTGTGTGCCCAAGTTCTCAATCACACAGTAAGAAACAAGGGGTGGGGAGGAACTAGGGAAGGGCATTGGTCCTGTCCTAACTATAGAACCAGCCAAGAGGCCCTCCCTCCATGGGAGCTGGCTCCATGGATCATGTTGCCTCTCCATGGGCACCTTCCATTAACCTAGGAATACACAGAGTTGGGCTGTGACCTTTCTTCTCTCTCCCCACCCTATTCAATGGGGTCCCTTGACAACACTAAGCTCTGACAGACCCTTTAAAAGCAGCTTCCTGGGGCACCTGGGTGGCTCAGTCAGTGAAGTGTCCGACTTCGGCTCAGGTCATGATCTCATGGTTTGTGAGTTCAAACTCCGTGTTGGGCTCTGTGCCGACAGCTCAGAGCCTGGAGCCTGTTTTCAGATTCTGTGTCTCCCTCTCTCTCTGCCCCTCCCCCACTCGTGCTCTGTCTCCCTCCCCCCCCCCCCCCCCGAAAAAATAAATAAACATTAAAAAAAAAAAGAGAGAGAGAGCACCTTCCTCTCCTCCCAACCAGCGTCAACCTGTCAGGGCCAAGTCAGGTGCAATCACACCTGGCCTACAATGCTGACTCCTGAACATTCCATTCGGAGATTCCAGGATCTCAAATCCATAATTACCAGCTCCAGAAAGAACGCCACCCCTCTGCCTCCTTGGGCACACACAAGACTGACTACATGTTTCTGGACTGATCTCCTGCTTAACCAGCTGCAAAGGGACTCTTGCAAAGGGAAGATGAGGAATCCCTCCTGAGTCCAGGGAAGCCGCTAGTCTGTACTGTGAAGCGACTGCAGACAGTCTCTTTTTGCTTTCCAATATACTTAATCAACATGAAAAGGATTGTGAGGGCTGGAGTTTCTACAGGTAGAACTAACAGAGAAGAATAATGTTCATAAATCATTTAGCATGCAGTCCAAACAGAGGTGTTATTTTTTTTTCTTAAAGGAAAAGGCAATGCCAAAGAAATAGAGCCATGTAGGAAACCAAATGCACTGTGACTTGTCCCCAAATGTAGTGTCCCCAAGTGGAGCAACACAGCCCATTCATACCCTTTTCATCTGCAGTCTGACCCTCAGTAACTGATTTTCCAACTTGGGTCCCTCCCCCATCCCAAAAGCTCAGACCAGCAAAGGGGTCAGCACTGGGGACGGACAGCTGATAAAAACAGCTGCACTCCTACCTAGCACCGCAGCCCCAGTCCAGAGACCGACTGTTTCTCCTCCGACTGTTTCTCCTCCGCAGCTGACTCCACCCTGGGGCAGCTGGGCCTGAGCAGAGAGCTCCAGAAGGAGGGGAAGTCAGGCTCACAAGGCCCAGACTACATTTTTTCAGGCCTCAGCTCGAAAGTCACCTCCTCAGAGGACCCTTCCCTTGCCTAGCCACCCCATGGAATGATGCCCATGCCCCAGCCACTCTCGACCATCTTCACCTTCTTTATTTCCCCTTCAGAGCAGTTATTACTACTTTGCATTGTATTAGAGAGATGTTTATTATGTGTCTTCTCTACCAGCAGGTAAGCTGCATGAGGGCAGAAAATGTATGTTTGTTGACAATCGAATCTCCAGCACCTAGAACAGGACCTGATGCATAGTACCTACTCAACAAATATTTGTTGAATGGATGGATGGATGGATGCACGGACGGATGGAGAGACAGATAAGTAAGTAAGTAAATAAAATGGTTCCTTCTCCCTCATCCAGGGAACATTCCAGATAAAGAAAGCATTGTCTACCCCAAAGTAGGAAGATGGTAGTCAAGAGCTAGGGATCTGTTGCCGATTTCTGATTCTGTCATTTTGACCCCGAGTCACCTATTCCTATTCATCAGCCTTACCCTCCCCACCTGTAGAATGGGTATCATTCCAATGCAAGAAAGACAGGCAGGGAGGAGTCGGAGAGAACTCATGTTTATTGACTTCTCTTACAAGTGCCTTATACCATGCTAGGGACCTGATGACGATTGCCTCCTTTAATCCTCAGATTTAATCCTGTGAGATTAACATTATTACCTCCATTTTACAGATACAAAAACTGAGTCTGAGAAATATAATTCACCGAAACTTGCGCATCTAGGAAGTGAGAGAGGGAATTTCAACCTGGGCCTGCAGATCCCAGAGCCACTTCTATGTAACATGGTGGCATCCCGTTGCAGTTTATCCTTTCACACGTGTGTGCGGTGCGTCGTCCCAGAAGAAAATCCATGAACTCTGCACTCTTCCCGAAGTAGAAGTAGGGAGAGTTAGGGTGGCCAACTGGTCCCGGTTTCCCTGAGACTTTCCCGACTTCCACACTGAAAATCCCGTATCCCAGGAAATCCCTCAGTCTCAGGTGACCCGGAACAGTTGATAGCCTTCAGGATCACAGAGACCCTGAACACTGTGGCCAGAGAGCATGAGATTTCCTCAGAAAAAGCGTACCCTTCACAGGTCCCGCTGGCAGGGATACAAGGGTCCGTCCGTGTCTGTGCCGCACGGCTGTGTGCCCCCCAGCGCCGCACCTGCGTCTGAATCGCCACACACAGGCTGGAGCCCACACTGGCACGAAGGGAGAGGCAGGGACCCGTGAGGTGTCACGGCTCTCCTTTTCCCTGCATGCACTTCACCTCAGAACAAGAACAGCACGGACTCCTTCCCTTAAGGACTGCAACCACCAGGACGAGATGACCTCCTGAAAGCAAAGAGGGCAGATTCCTGGAATTCCGGTCAGCGAGGTTGGGCAGGAAAGGCAGAATTCAGGACTGCCAGCAAGTGACCAAGAGGTAACACAGGGCCCATGAGAGAGACCCTCCCAGATTCCCAGATCAAAGGCACAGATTCAGAAAGATAGGTCATCTCTGTGGGGTTCCCTTTCTGTACTAGAAGCTGTCTCTCTATTCTCCGGCCAGGCTCTGGCAGAACATTTACCACTTCTGTTCATTCTCCCGCCTCCAGAGGGAAGACCCAGCCAGGGTCCGCCCCCCCAGTCCCCACCTCCACCACCTTGCTTCACCTCCAGTGAGGGCCAGCCTCCATCCTGAACCACTTTGACTCTGGGGGAGGGGCTGATCGATTCTTCTCCTGGGGCCAGGACTAGATGAGAGCAATCGCAGCCTCGAATATCAGTGGAGACCAAGTGAAGGTGAGGGTGGGGGTAAAGGGTGAGGTGTAGGGGTTGCATAGGACACGCTCCCTCCCACCTTCAAGATTTCTACTTTCAGGGTCTTAGTAAGGGGCCCTTTGTTCATCTGTTCCTTCATAACCCAGGTGGTTCTGACCTGCATCTCGCAGCTCACAGCCATGGACCACAGCCCCCCTGTCCTCGTCTTCCACCCTCCAGTCCGGCCCCGCTTATTCCCGTGCTGTGGGCCTGTTGCTTCAAATTTTTCATCCGGGTATCTTCAGTGTCCTGGCTTTGTACCTAATGTCCTTCCTCTCCTCCTCAACATGCTGTATCTGTAACCTCCCTCTCCTTTTCTCCTGCCTCAAAAGTAGAGTCCCCTCTTCCTATCCTAGGCTGTCCCCACCTGGGCTCTGACCCTCCATCCCACAGTGCCCATCAATTGGGACCGTGTATTTGTGTATCTTCGGTCTCTCCCTCCGCTCAGGCTACCCTACTCGACCTGCAAACACACAAACTCTCCCCAGACCCACAGGCACGACAGTGCACTAGAAAGCACTGCCCAGAAGGCAGAACTCCACCCATGACACTAACTGGCGCCGTGTCCTCCAGAGACTCAGTGCCTTCATCTGTAAAGTGGGTGTAACAGCCCCTGCCTGATTCCTTTAAATACTGTGAAGAGTAGCAAGAGGATGGACTTGACATATTTCTTAAATCGTAATATGAACGTAAGAATTATTTAACCTTCAAATTATTGTCTTAACCCTCAAGAATGATATCCCTCCCATCTCTCTCTTTCCTTCCACTGCTAAACTTTTGAAAGATTAATGTGTGCTCACAGCTGTCATTTCCTCTTCTCTCCCGACCCCCTGAAACCTGGCTGCTGACCCACAGTTCCAGTGACGCTGCACTGAAGGTGGCCGAGAGGGCTCTTCCCTCCACCCCCCGTCCCCCACCCCTCCCGTGCAATGGCCATTTCTCATCACAATGCTCCTCAACTCAGAGTGTGACACTTGCCCCTTCTCCCTCCCTCACACAGGCTCATCTTCTCGTCTTTACTATTGCTGTTAATGGTATCACGTCTCTTCCGATCTATAGAATCACCAAGCTATAGAAATCTTGGAATTCTTGTTGATTTCTCCCTTGCCACCACCCAAACCCTGCCCCCTCCAGCTTTGACTTCAACCCCTCAGCTAACCTACCCCAGCACATCCCCACATGGGCAATTTCAGTCCTACTGGTCCAACTCCCACATAATCTCTCTTGTTCACTTCCGCCTTACCCAGGACTGACCTGCATCTTAGTTCCTTCATGACTTTTTATCCCCAATTACAGTAGTCTCCAAACTTGCTCCTCTCTGCTCTGATCTATGTTACACATTAGAGTCAGCAAAACTCCCCTATAAGGCAAAGTCTTCTGTTTTTACTCCTTATATAAAAAACCTGTTTGGCTCAGGTTGTGATCTCATGGTTCATGAGATCAAGCCCTGTGTCGGGCTCTAGGCCTACAGCACAGAGCCTGCTTGGGAATCTCTCTCTCTCTCTCTCTCTCTCTCTCTCTCTCTCTCTCTCTCTCTCTTGCCCCTCACCTCCTTGAGAATAAATAGACATTAAAAAAAAAAAACCTGCAATGCAAGGCTCCTTGCAGCCTATAGAACAAAGTACAAATCCAAAGCCTGGCATGGAAAGCGTTCACACCAGGGCTCCAACCTGTTTCCAGTCTTAACTTACAATCTACTTTGGGTTGACCCTACAGTTTTAGTTAATTAGAAGATTTCTTGTTCCCTGACTATGCTCCATATGTAACCTACCTCAGGGCCTTCGCACATCCCGTCTATCTACTGAAATGCCTCTCTTCCACTACTGCCCATTAGAACCCCACTCCTCTGTCAAGCCCAGCTCAAAAGTCATCTTTCCATGAAGTATTTCTTGGCAACCCCAGGGGGTTGGATATTTCCTAATCCAACTCATAGTATAACATCTATGATACTTATCATCTTTGTGTTATAACTATTTATATCTTTGTCCTAACTCTTCTAATAGACTTGTTCATTACTGAATGACAGCATACTTTTAAATCCACAGTAATTATGCAATAAATACTTGCTGAATAAAAAAAATAACAAATGACTAAATTAAGTCTCTCCAGTGGTTTCTAATCCAAGGGTCTCAGGTAGGATTTGCTTGATGATTGTAGGCAACCAGCTCATCTCCTGCTCCATCCAAGAGTCCTGTGGCAAAGCCAGGTTAACGGTCAGCCACACCTCAACCACATGTGATCTCACTACTTCCTCACCTCCCATGCACTCCTCACTCCTCTCCAATCTTCCACCCTCGTCTGCACACCTGGGTGCCAACGGCTCTCACATCAACAAAGTCGGTGAACACTCGCTAGTCCTTTTCTTGCTGGATTTGCCATTGTTGCTGCATCTGATGCTGTGGTCTCACTCTCCATCACAAAACTTTTTAGTCTTCTAATTTGGTGATGTCACCCTTTCCAGATTCTTCTCACTCTCCTCCTCTCTGTAGCTTGTCTGTGGTTTTTCTATCACCATCTTTTATCTTAAATGTTGTGTTCCTCTGGATTCTCTTTGCCTACTCTCTTCTCCTTCTGCACCCTCTCTCTGGGTGATCTCATTCACTTTCATGGCTTTGACTGCCATCCATGGGCTAATCCCTATCTCCAGCCATGTCCTCTAGTGTATATTCAGTTTCCTGACAGACATCTCCAAATAAGTGCCCCATACATATTGGAACTCAGTGTGTTGGAAGGGAGGAAGGAAGGGAGGAAAGAAAGAAGAAAGGAAGGAAAGGAGGGAGGAAGGAGGGAGGGAGGGAGGGAGGGATAGAGGGAAGAAGGAAGGAAGGAAGGAAGGAAGGAAGGAAGGAAGGAAGGAAGGAAGGAAGAGAGGGAGGGATGGAGGGAGGGAGGGAGGAATAAACCCACCCCCCAGAAGACCTATTCCTTCTCCTGTTTTTCCTGATGCAGTTGCTGGAACCACCGTCCACCCAGGACATAAGGTACAAACCTGGAAGTCTCCATGGAAAGCACCCTTTCAAAGTTCTTGAATCTGGCCCCTTGCCTCCATCCACAGCACCACTGCTTCAGCCCAGCATTCATCACTGCTTGCCTAGAGGGCTGCAATAGGTCTCCCACTGGTCTTATCCACATTAATCCACCTTCTCAGTACTGCCAGCCTGATCCTGCTAAAATGCAAATCTCTCCAAGGCACTCGCCAGCCTAAAATCCCTTAACGCTAACAATAGCTACAATTTATTGAACACTCTCTTTGTTCCAAGACTGCTCTTAGCACTTCAAGCTGATTAACTCACTCAGTCCTCACAACAAGGTAAGGACTACTTTTACACCCTTTTTACAGATTAAGAAATTGAGGCACTGAGAGATTAAGTCATTCACCCAAATTCACATAGGTAGCAAGTGGCAGAGCAGGGCATCCGGCTCCAGAATCTGCTTCTTAGCTACTATTTCGTACTGCCTCTGCAAGGGTTCCCCATTGGCTCCGCGAAAACTCTAAGCTCCACAGATGACACAGAAGGTTCTCCATAACCTGGCCATTCTTGCTCCCCCACTCACCTCCGGCTACTCCACAGACCATGCCTTATGCTCCACAAGTCCTGAACTGCTTACTTTGCAAATACACACCATGCTGGTTCATGCACACATGTCTTTGTGCAAGATGATCTCTTGCTTAACACTCTCTTCCCCAACATTTAGCCATATCTTGGACTATTTTCTACTCAAGTCAGCTTAGATGTCACAAAGTCTGGTTTCTCACAACCTCCCTGAAAGCCATCAACCTGAGGTGTGTCCCTCTAATGGTGGCCCCACAGCCCCCTGCCCTTAGGTTTCCTATTCAGTTCCCCCTCTAGATTATATACTTCTCAAGGGTGGAGACTCTGTCTTATTTGTCTCTGCATCTGCAGAGTACACAGCACAGCACCTGGAACGGGGCAGTTGCCCCCTAAGTGCTGAGCTGAACTGAACTCTGCCGTCCCCACAGTACTCCGTCCCACCTCAACCAAGGCACTGGCTCCAGTCATTCCAGAGCACAGCACCCCAGTGCACAGCTGTCTCTTTCTTCCCAGAATTCCCTCAGCACATAGAATCTGTGCCACTCATTTAGTAATTAATTAATCCTGTCCTTTTTTTTTTTTTTTTTTTTTTTTTTTTTGGTGACCTCTCCTGCATTGTAATCTTCATTATTATTTAACTCTTGTATTGTAACTTTTCTTTGCACAGACCACTTTCCCAATTAGAGGATAAACTCCTTGAGGCTGCAAGTTAGAAGCTAGGTTTCACTTGTATTTTTTTATTCCTAAAGGGCTTATACATCTTAAGTGTCCAATAAACGCATGTTAATGTAATGTAGTGCAATCTAAGGGAGCTGAGGTTAGGCGACAGCACACGTTTGGTGTAGGGCAGGCAATGGGAGAACAGGGAAGAGATCTTGACTCTACAGTAGGAGCTGCTTGGAGAGGCAAAGTATTTAGGACTCAAAGGAGCATCACCCAGTCTCGGTTTGCAGTGCCCCTCTCCCCCCCTCCACAAGCCAGAGACTCACCTGCTGGCTTTGAAATGGATTTGTACTTGGATGTAATAAAACACAGAATTAAAATTCTGTATGCAGAAACAAAGGAGTCACAAAGGATGCATAAGAACCAAAAATATCACTCCCTGCCCTCCATCAAGAAGCTGCCATTCTAGCTTGCTGGACACCAAAGCCCATACTGCATTAATTGTCCCTCTGCTGATCTAAGAACCACTGGAACTCCTGCGGGCCAGGTGGTGGAAGAGAGACTACCCACCTCAGAGCCTGGGGTTCAGGCATGCCTTTCACAAGGGCTCACCCCCTAGTCCTCTCCGGAAGCAACCCCGTGGCCAACATGGGCTTTCATTTCAACAGTGAAAAGTATTCGGCTTTACCAGCCCTATTACATGCCAGGCAGAATGGATACAAAAATAAGTGCCCAGAACCCAGACCTCCAAAAGGATCCATGGTGAGAACCTGCATTGAGGATCTTCTTTCTAGGAGCAACACGCAATGAACATGTAATAAACATATACTGCAAGTACAGATTCTGTGCCAGGCACTATGGCTGAGTTCTGGGAATATGGTAGCACACAGGACAAGCCCCAACTTTCCAAGAATTAACAGCCACTATGTGCAAGGCGCTGTGAGCACTCAAAGGAAGATCAGACACAGTCCCCATCCTAGTTTGCGGCCTGGTTTCAGAGACAGGTTCTTTATGTTCAAGACGTGGCATGTTCACGTGGCTCCTATTATTCTCTACAGTAGCAGTCACATGAGAGCCTCTACTAAGCATGGGTGGGCCCCAGAGCTCAGAGCAGGAAGAGGCTCTAGAAAAGAGGGAGCTTCAGCCAGGCCTGGAGGAGTCGAAGAGAGTATCACAAATAAAGAAAAGCCATTAGCAGAGTGCAGAGAAGAACAGTGGGAGACCCCAAGGGGGTTTACTGGAAGGCAAGCCTCACTGTGTTGCATAGGGCCCCCTCCAGCCAGAAATGGGGCTAATTCACATTCTAAATGGGGGCAATCTGACAGGGTGCGTGTCTAGAAAGCAGGTCTAGAAGCAGGGTAGTCAATCATCCTGGGAACTTTCATTGATAAAATGGAAATTCCCAGGCAAACTGGGATGGCTGGTCACCCTCTGACTGGACCACAGGTCAGCAACGTTTTACTTAGCAAGCACAGCACTGATATGTCCATTAGCCCCGTGCTACTCATAGTGTGCTCCACGGACCAGCAGCATCAACATCAGCTGGGAGCTGGTTAAATGCAGATTCTCAGCCCCACTCAGACCTACTGATTTAGAATCTGCATTTTAACAAGATGCCCAGAAGACTGGTTTACACATTCATGTTCGAAAAACATGGCTTTAGTGGCCCTTTCTTTGGAGATCCAACTGCCAGCCGTGCTGGCTGCATCTTGGGGACCAAAACCAGTTCCAGCCCCCACTGCTGCAAAGCCCACCCGCTGACATATTATGAACTGAACTTCCTCTTCTGGGAAAGGAGCAGGTCTTTCCTTTTCCCCTGTCCACCTGATCACCAGAATTCTTTCCCGCCTCAGAGTCTCTATGATTCAAACAACTGTGAAAATGAGATTTACTCTGCAGGGTCTGACCTCTCTCCCTGCCTACCCTCAATTCATGGATCTCCAGTAAAAGGCAGTTCCAGGAGCCCCAAGGCAAGGGCAGCATGAATTTTTTTTTTCTCTTTCCTGAACCTATGACCCATCCTCTGGGCAGAGGAACCCGAGTGGGTTGTACTTCTCCTTACTTCGATGGTGAGGTGGTGCATTTGGGGAATACAGGTTTAGGGAAATGAAGCTTGGGAAAAAGGGCTGACACAAGATTACCCTGGAGATGACACAGAAATTCTGGCGTCCTGAGTTTTATTCATTGCTTCAGGGAACATGCGCACACATGGACACATACCTCAGTCAGCCACACAGTAAGTTAAATTGAACAGTTTGCTGACTCAAGTCATGCCAGACTCCAGGCATTTTGCTAGTTAGCTAATGAAAGACCACCCCACTCGGAGCTCAGCCTGGCTTGTTTGTGATTTAAAAAAAAAAAAAAAAAAAAAAAAAAAAAAAAGCCCTCAGATGAGGGCATTTGGGTTTGTGGCTTGAAACTGTAGTCCTCTCTCAGTGGTTGTGAGCAGAAGGATATCCACAGCTGGGGGAGACAGAAAACCAAGGCCTTGCCATCCTGTCCTCACAGAACATTTTACAGGCTCTGCCCTTCTGGCTTCTGCTGTCTCCTGGTTTCACTGAAGGGCCAAGGAAGCATGGAAGAGGTGTGACAAGGAAACAGGGCCTCATGGCACCTGTCATGGCAGCACCCTGGCTGGAAACTGGCCTGATGGCCTGACGAGATAAATGTTTAGAGACCAGACTTGAGGTCCGAGTCCTGGACCCTCCGACTCTGAGCTGCAGCTGGGAATTTGCTGGGCAGTGTGTCCAGAAGGCCTACAGTCACGGTTACCAGATACCAGAGCCTTGAGGATAAGACTTGCAGCGAAGAGCTCGCAAGGAAAAATTTACCACCACGAAATTCCATTAGGAGGTCCATGCATTTAGGGATTGCAACTATTTTACCTCATCATGAAAGGTTTTAAAAACTTTAAAAACACCTGGCAGCTGAGGGTGGGGGTGAGAGAGCAGTGAGTGAAGTTGCCCATCTGTAAAATGAAAAGAAAAGGAATTTGTTTAAATAGTATCATCGAAGGGAGCTTTAAAGAAACAACCCACTCGGGGCGCCTGGGTGGCGCAGTCGGTTAAGCGTCCGACTTCAGCCAGGTCACGATCTCGCTGTCCGTGAGTTCGAGCCCCGCGTCGGGCTCTGGGCTGATGGCTCAGAGCCTGGAGCTTGTTTCCGATTCTGTGTCTCCCTCTCTCTCTGCCCCTCCCCCGTTCATGCTCTGTCTCTCTCTGTCCCAAAAATAAACTTAAAAACGTTGAAAAAAAAATAAAAATTAAAAAAAAAAAAAAAGAAAGAAAGAAACAACCCACTCGATGGGGATGGAGGTGGGTTGAGGGTGTGTGTCCAAGAGCCCTATTTTGTTTTCCTTTCCCCCTGCACTTCAGAAGGCCCAAACCAAAGAGTAAGGAAGGAGGGCACTGGAGGGTGTTCCCTGGGAGTGACTGAGTGCTCGTCTGCCCGAACAGTCTGGTGAGTGCAGGCCCCAACCCTCCCTTCAGAGTGGTGGGGTAGGGGGGCAAGAAGCAGGGAGCTTCAAGCCCGCTGTATACCTAGGCGAGGACTTCTCCCCCATGGTGCACCTGCAACGTGCCCAAGCCTCTTTGGGGACAGACACTTCTCCGTGTGGCAGTGCAGGTGCTTTATGCTTTATCCATGGAGGATGTAGGAGGGTGCAGGGTTTGAGGTCTGAGGGGAAAGGTGAGAAGCGCGGAAACGGGGTTCAGAGCCTAGTGGCTAACCTCCCCCACTTCCCACTGGCATTTAACATTTCCCCAGGACCCAGAGAGATGAGGCCTAATGCCCCTTGAGGGAGTGGGGGCGGGAAATGTCACAGCTGCAGCCTGGCAGGCCCCTGGCCCCCCGCATGTCTGGGGTGAGATGGGGGGCTCTCTCGGGGATGCCATTCAGGCCCTGTCTTTTGGGGGAAAAAAAGCCAAAGAAAAACATGTATTTATAACATGAACTTCCCTCCTCTCCTTCCCCTCAGCTAACTGATTAATTAAATGAATACAAAGGCCGTCTTGTTGGGAGCCCCAGCCGCAGGGACCCTCTGTGTTTTCTTTAAGCCAGCCTAGCAAACAGGAAACAAAAGGCTTAATTCTGTCTGGTTTCATGAAGGGGGCTGTATGTCACAGCCAGGGGCTGGGGCTCCGCCAGACCCCACGGAGCAGCCACAAGGCAGCTCACGACCCCCAGCCTCCCAGCTGAGCCCACCACCCACCAAACACATACTCTTCCCCAATCTGGAACTAAAGCCACGCTAGCCTGGCTCTTGGCGGAAAATGCCTACATGGCAGGAGAGAAACTAAAAGGGAGCCAACCATGCCCAAGAGAAAGCTCTGGAAGAAAACCTTCAAGGGAGGAATTTCATTCACTGGGCCATTAACAATGGGAGAGAGGGAAGGGGGCTAGGTCTGGGGCTCTCCTGATGGATAAGATGAAAAATAACCATTTTCCAGCTGTCATACTTCCTCTTCCAGTGAATCTCTCAGATGTTCTTTAGCTTCGCAGCCACACAGGTACCACAGCTCCCTCACCACAGGTGGAAACTACAGCTCAGAGAGGGACCCAGACAGGCAAGCCACACAGCACCACGGATGACTGCTCAAGCCACCCTGACCTGAGTCCTTGTACTGTCTCTTTCTCTCCAAGGCTTTGCCCTGTCTTCTCTGGACATTTCCCTAATTTTCAGGGAGTCTCCAGAACTTCGTATGGAGTCAGGGTTGGTGGGGGAGTGGGGACAGCAGGAGAGACTGCATTTTTTTTTTTTTTTCCCTGAGGAAGAAAACATTATCTGAGAAGGATTTTAGCTGCACTGGGTATAGCTCCAAAGGGGTACTGAGGTTTGTTCTCAAGAGTTCATCAGACCAATGGAAATGCCCCCGGCATGCCTCCCCCATCTCCCAAACCTAACTAGGAAGTGACAAAGAAGACCCTGGCTTCCTCCTGGGGGGTAGCTGGGACATGATCAAGCAGCAATCTGAGTTTACCCCAACCTAATCTCTCAGCTCAGAAAGTGCTCATGGAAACCAAGGCCTGAGAGGCCACAAAGAAGGAGACAGAGTGAGGGATGATGGCACAGAGGGGACCCCAGGTTGAATCCAGGCCAGTGGTCTGGATTAAATGAGCCTGGTCAGGGCCTGTACTTCAGAGACCCCAATTCACTTGGCAAAGCTTTACTGAGTCCCTAGATATGTGGTGTCCAATGCTCTTGCAGGGCACGCGTCCCTTTGGAAGACACAACAAGGAGACAGGTGCCTGCCTGGCCATCCATTCATTCAACTGCTCAACAGTTATATACCAAGGGCACTAAGGACACAGCAACCATCAACCCAGACACTGTTCTTGACCTCCTGGACCATGTCTGATGGGCAAGTCAGATATTAAACTCTAATCGCACAAATAAATAATGTGACTACAAACTGTGACAGTGTTGATGAAGGACAACACAGGCTATGAAACACAGGCTCTGCTTTTAGGGTAGAAAAGAGATGGGGGCATGGGGGGGGGGGGGCGGGAAACCAGCTGGAGGTACTGCAGTGGGCCAGACAAGCAACGGCAGAGGTCTGGGCCAAGGGCACGGCATGGGGACCGAAGAGAAGTGGTCGGGCCAAGACTTACCTTATGTAATAGGTGGAAGTGACAGGACACATGATTGGGCTATGTGGCCATAAGGAAAAGATCAAAGTCAAGGATGATACCTGGTTTTTGGACAAGCAGCGTGGTGAACCCACGGCTCTTTGGTGGGAGGCACAGACTAAGTTGAGAAGCGAAAGAGATTAAGTCAGTCTGGTCCTTTCTGTTCCCTACCCTGCCTCCAAACCTTGGAAGAGCATCTCTGCCCATCCCTTTGCCTTATTTCCTCATGTGACTAATGACTGTGACAGTGGAGAGCAAAATGCCTCAGCAGTGGGACCCTCTGGCCCTGCCTCAGTTGCAATCTGGGAGACAGCGAGACCAGAAGCCATGATCTAACGCTGTGCACTGACTGGCAATAAAGGTGGTGCACTGCTCATATACAGCCCTGAGGGGCTGTGTCACCATTTCATAGATGGGAAGACTGAGCCACAGGGACTAAGCCACCTGCTTGAGCTCTCACAGCAATGGGTGCTAGAACTGGGCTGCAGCTCAGGCCGCCCAGGGTTCCCTCTAGGAGTGGATGTTGCTCCTGTTTTATCTAGAACATAAGAGCAGCAAGGAGAGGAAATCTTAAAGAGCCAAGGAGCCCCCAGATCAGTGATCTGGGATAGTGAAATACACCACATTGTTTTCTTTGGCAATAACTTACTTAACTTGCTGATTTGGTTTCTTTTGGGTGGGTAATAAATTCCACGTGTACTGAATGAGTGTGTGGGGGTGGCAGGGGCACCTGGACCCAAGTGAAGGTGAGAACAAAGGAATGTTCTGCAAGGAGAAGGGAGTATCAGGACAAAGTTGGGAGCAGCCTGCATTTCCCCGGAGGCCGGTCAGCTTCTGTAGAGTGGACTGGAAGCCTGGGAGGTTGCTTGGAAATGTATGGGTGAGTCATGAAGACCAGCAGGGCTAGGCTGGGCAGCTGAGAGATGGCCCAGGGCGTGGGGTGGGGATGGGGACTTTGACAACCACCAATGAGAAAGAGAAAGAAAGGAAAGAAGAGGGAGGGAGGAGGAGGAGAAAGAGACACTGAGTCCTCGAGGACAACAGAAAAGCGCAGGGGAGGAGGGGGGAAAATGGGGGGGGGGGGGTGAGTCTGAGGAGCCCAGAAATCAGATCTACACAGTTAGCACTAAAGGTCATCTGACAGCCGGCCCGTTACAGATCAAAGAAACTCAAAGGAAGAAGAGATGAGATAAATGGACCTTCACTGATGAATTTGCTCAACAGTGAAGCCCATCCCCCAAATTCACCTGTACTCAAGTAAAATTTACCTGGGCACTAAAATTACCAGACTACTATGGGCAAGACTGAGTGTATTGATGGTGAGCCCAAAAGCAGGTTGTTAGGTTGTTTGTTGTTGTTGTTTATTTTAAATTTATTTACTTAAATTCAAGTAAGTTAACATACAGTGGAGTATCGGTTTCAGGAGTAGAACCCAGTCATTCATCACTTACATTAACACCCAGTGCTCATCCCCACAAGTGCCCTCCTTAATGCCCATCCCCCATCTAGCCCATCCCCCCACCCACCTCCCCTCCAGCAACTACAGTTTGTTCTCTATATTTAAGACTCTCTCACGGTTTGCCTCCCTCTCTGTTTTTATCTTCTTTTTCCTTCCTTTCCCCTATGTTCATCTGTTGTGTTTCTTAAATTCCACAGATGAGTGAAGTCATATATTTGTCTTTCTCTGCCTGACTTATTTCGCTTAGCATAATACACTCTAGTTCCATCCACGTTGTTGCAAATGGCAAGATTTCAGTCCTTTTGATTGCCAAGTAATATTCCATTGTATATATATACCACATTTTCTTTATCCATTCATCCTAATGGATATCTGGGCTCTTTCCATAATTTGGCTATTGTTGATAGCACTGCTATAAACATTGGGGTTCCTGTGCCCCTTTGAATCAGCATGGCTTCTCCCCTGCCACTTCCCCATCTTTCTTACCCCTTGGGTGCTGCCAAACAAAGAGGGAACCCAAGGTCGAAAGGGCCGGTTGATGGTGTGTGGTGTCATATGCTCCCCACCCCCACCTTTGCCTTTCTGGCCTGTCTAGCAAAAAAGCTGATGGGAGCAAATAGGCCTCCAGACACCAAATTCTTGGTCCTCTTTGAAGAGAGCACTGCTATAGAAATTATGGTGGCACAGGTGACCTCTTCCTTATGGGGACTCCACTCTGGGCCCCTGACACAACTCATCTCTCTGCTTATCTCTTTTCTGGCCAGTAGCCTTGAGAGTCACTGCCAGCCAGCTTCAAGAAGATGGGCACCTAAGCCTGACCATGGGGCTGGCAGACACAGGCAGGAAAGCTCAGTCTCTCCCAAACTTCTCTCCACCCAAGGGCCTGTCTCTGAGGTCTAAACAAAGAACCAGCTGCTTTTCTGGAGGGCCCTCCATTGGTCCTGCAAGGCCAAGGAACAAGCTGCTAATGTGCTTTGTAGAGAGGGAACAGCCAGGTTTTCCAGGGCCTCCAATCTGTACTCCGTGGCTGTGGTGTGGCCCACGGAGACGGCCGCGGTGAGTCTGTGTGCAGGGCAGCACACAGTGGGGGTGAGGATAACCCACCCTGAGATCATTGCCACCCCTTTCCAGCTCTGTGTGCACAGGCACCCCTAGCTCTCCCACGGACTCCAAGTGTATGGCACCTCAGAACCCCTGGGGATGTGCGCTCTCCCAGTGACTCCCTGGTTCACCCTGACTGTGGCCCCCATCACAGCCTTGGCCTGGGTCTTTCTTTCCTGCTTTGAGCAGGAAGGGGCTCTGATGTGGAGTTATTTATTATGAAGAAGTCCCTAGCATGATGGGCACCTGGGTGGCTCAGTCGGTTGAGCATCCCACTTCTTGATCTCAGCTCAGGTCTTGATCTCAGGGTTGTGAGATCAAGCCCTGTGTTGGGCTCTGCGCTGGGTGTGAAAGAAGTCGTGAGCATGAGAACTCCCCCAGCCTAAGGACTTGTTGGACTCTTGAGGGAAGCTGAGGACTAAGGAAGGCTAGACTGGGGCTTCTCCCTCAGGCAGAGGTAGAGAAGAAGAAATTTGCTCTTAGGCCCCAGTCAAATGGTGGTTCCGAAAGAGAGATCCCCACTCAGGGATCTGGGTGCCTTCCAGGACCTGGTGGGCAGGCAGGAAGGATCCATGCAGGCAGTCACAGGGCACCAGGAACAACCTCTGGGTTTGCTGTTCACCTACCCTCAGAGCCTGGGCAGTAACTAAATGACTCTGAAGGTCAAAGAGGCTGTAGTGAATCGAGAAATTTCATTTCCCTCCCATCTCAGATGTAATGAATTACACAAAGACCAATTTCCTCAGGTGTTACTACTGAACTCCTCCAAACACCTGCCTTTCCCAATGAAGCAAGGTCTCTATCTCCCTCAGAGAAATGGGGAGCCTGACGGGGGCTAACTTCCACCATAGCGCTGTCCAGTAGAATCTTCTGCAGCGATGGACATATGGTTACTGAACACTTGAAACATGGCTAGTGAGCCTGAGGGACTGAGTTTTTAATGTGATCTCATTTTATTTAGTTTAAATTTAAACAAGCACATAGTAGTGGCTACTATATTCTTATACAACAGGGCAAAGGCCCGTGTTTTCCGGGAAGTACCTTCTTCATGTCTATGTAGCACTAATACAAAGAAGGGCCTTTTCTCTAAGTACTGCAGCACAGGGGCCCCTGCTTGGGAACAGGGCCATCTTGTATCCTTCCCAGTGATCAGCAGTGGCTCTCTACCATCACTTAGAGTCATGGGAAATTAACATGGATAGACGTGATCAGATCCAACTCCTTTGTTCTGTTGAGGGAGGAATTCGGGCCCCGAGAGGAGAGATGGCTTGCCCAAAGTCACAGAGGAAATCACAGCAGGGCCATCAAAACCCAGGTTTGACTTCACTGCCCCATGGCTTTCTTCTTCCTGCTCCACCTCTGAACACCAGCACCGTCCCTGACAGCCACCCTTCTACTCTTGTCCCCTAAGGGCCTGGCTAGCAAAGTACAGGCTGGAGCTTCTCAGTGAGGGCAGTACACAACACTTGGTGAGGGTGTGGGGAGAGCCCAGGGGTCTGCTGTGTGGGGACAGAAGAGGGTCTTCTCAGCTCAGGCCCTACTTCAGGCCCTTTTCTGAGCCACTGTCCTCAGGGGGCAAGGAGGTAACCAGCCCAGCCCCTGGTGCCCACTCAGCACGCACACTCAGCAGGCAGCAGAACGAATGAATGAATGAATGAATGAAAGGAACATACCTCCAGGCCAAGTTTAGGGTATACACAGGCATACACAAGCCCTCTCTCCTGTTGGCTCAGAGACTGAGGAGGAAATCCCATCCACAGTTTCCAGGTACTTGCTTTGAAAGGGAAAAGTACCCCCCTCCAGGGATTGTGGAACGAATCCTCATGCCCAATACCCAATACCCCGAGACAGAACTGAGGCACTCCGAATGCCTGTTCTCCAGCTTCCCAACCAGAGCCAGTGGTCCATCCAAGTGGTGGTAGAGTCTGGATGCTCTCAGCCAGGATGAGGCCCAAACGGAGCTAAGGTTCTTAACATGGAGTCTTTATGTCCTAGGGATTCTAGTCTGGGACACCGTCAATGAAATGTGCCTCTGTGCATTTTAAAAATGGGACTCTTGGGGCACGTGGGTGGCTCAGCCAGTTGAGCATCTGACTCTTGATTTCAGCTCAGATCGTGATCTCACAGTTCGTGGGTTCGAGCCCTGTGTCGGGCTCTGTGCTGACAAGTGCAGAGTCTGCTTGGGATTCTCTCTCTCCCTCACTCTCTGCCTCTCCCCTCCTCAAAATAAATAACTTATAAAAAATTAAAAATGGAACTCCTGTCCTACAAGAACATTGCTCTCATTTTTATGAATAGTACGTCAATCCACTGAGTGTTCAGGCTGTAGATTCCACCCTAAGGTGGACTTCCAATATCTGGTCAATCACTGGGTTCCATCGGCCCTTCAGAACAGCTCTTAGACCCATTCTCTTTTCTATCCTCTTTTCTGTTTCCTCTACCCTAACCTGGACCTCTCCCACTCTCCCATCGCCATGCCACCTCTGTAAAGTTCTTCCCTTTCCTCCTGCTTCCCATCCCTCCCAGCTCCAAACCGTCCTCACCTTCTTTAAAAACGTCAATCTTACACTATTGCCCATGTGCCTATAATATTATGACTTGAGGGTAGGAAGACATGTGTCTTGAATCTGTGCCTTAAACCAGTAAGGGTGGAGGGGGACAGCAGAAAGACCATAGGCTTTGGAGCCAGACCAACCCAGGTTCAAATTCTGGCTCTGCCTCTTCCTAGTTCTGTATTAATGACGAAGTTATTCAAACTCTCTGAAAATCAATTTTTACACCTATGAGAGGGGGTAAAAATAAGCATCTTTCTTGATGAAGAAATATAGCAATGTTTCTTGTGTGGTGGCTAAGAGTTTAGGCTCAGAACCAGACTCTCTGGGTGCTAATCCCATCTTCCCAAATTACTAGCTGTGTGACCTTGGGCAAGTTCCTTAACCTCTCTGTGCTTCAGTTTGTCGTTTATAATATAAAAGAGGACAGCAATAGTATCAATCTCACATAAGTGCTGGGGATTAAATTCACAGGAAAAGCTCAGAACAACGCCTAACATGTAGTAAATGCTTGCTGAATGTATTTTAGCTATTATTACCAGTAGAGTTTATAAATTATCTGGGGCATAGAAAGCACCTTGCCCACTGCCTGGCATATAGGAGATGGTCGGTAGGTGACAGCATCTTTCCCTTCACTAAAAATGTTGAATTAGCCTGTTTTAAACTCACAGAGTTTGCATTCATTAGTAAAATATCCAAGTGGGAGCATTGTAGCAGAAGCACTTAGGAGGAGAAATGAGGCCTCGGGGGACATTGAAGGAAGAGTGGGATTGGGGGGTCCTCTGATTTGGCACCCACCAAAACCCCGAGGAGGGGCTGAACATCCCCATTCTATCAGCCAGTATAATCCCAACCCAGAGAGGTTGCTGGGCGGGGGGGGGGGGGGGGGGGTGGACAAGAGGGCCGAGTTCCCCTGCTGTACAGTAGGGACCCTCCTGTGAGGACAGGTACCTCCCTGCCTCTAGACCCCTACAACCTATTGAATAACAGTCTTCTCAGGAGACTGCTCGAAAAACCTGCCCGTGTTGCCTCCTGATGTGAAGCATCCACAAAGACCAGGGGAGGATTACTGCTCCCAAGAAAGATGAAGGGTGGGAGCCTGGGGGTGGGAAAGAGGGGGGCCAAGGGGTCAAGGTGCTCTTATCAAGGGGTCAGAGGACCCTGGAGGGAAAGGAGGAGCTGAGTGTGCAGAGCTCCCACCTCCTGCCCTGCATTACCCAGCGGCCCTCCGCTCTGGGCTCAGTGGAGCCCAGGGAGGCACATCCAGAGGCACTTCTACTTGACTTTGGAAAGCCCTGAGACATCACATTGCTCTTGGCTGTCCCCCTCCCTGGGGGCCCTGCCAGCAGTTTAGGGCTTGGAATAGATACCAACCAGCGCTCAGTTATTGCCTTTGCTTATGAAGGGCTCATGGTCATTAGCATGCCTGATACTCACAACACCTTGGTGAGAAATTTATAATCCTACCCCCATCCTGCAAATGAGGAAACTGAGGCTCAGAAAGGTTACAGGTTTGCCCAAGGTAGCACATCAGGAATGTTCTTCATTGCAGCCTTAAATCCTCATCCCTTGCTCTGAACTTCCTCCTCTTAACACCCCACAGTGCTGCCCTCATTAAGCCCCCCGTCTCACAGGCAAGGACACTGGGCCAGGTTTGCTGGGTAGATTCCTGCCAGTTCCTGTTCTCAGGTCGGTGTCAGTCTCTGCACCAGGCTTCCCCACCCCTCCACAACCCCCGGGACTGAATGGCATTTGGGGAGGGGTGTCCGGGGTATCACAGCCCAGGACAAAGCAGCCAAACCTCTCACAAGAAGGAAGAACTGGCTGTATACTACGTACACATTTATAAGTTACGAGCATCACAGGGAGAGAAAGAGGCACATAAATTAAAGTGGCCAACTTGTATGCACACATGCACACTGGCACGGGCAGAAGGCTGGCCTTAAATGGTAAAAATTAGCAGCTTGAAACAGTAAAAAACCTCAACTTTGCCTCAGAAAGATGCAGGGCAACTTCACAGAGTTTTATGTGGCCCATAAATTAGAGCTGAGGAAGGGCCTCCGCAGCATTCCCGGGTATAGACGGGGGCTTTCTGCGGTGCACATACGCTGTGTGGCAGCATTACAAATGTCCCAAGCAGTTTATATACAACAGCACAGCGTGAGTTTGCTGGGGGATATTGGAGCTGGTAATTGCTATTCTAAAACTGGCCTTGTAAGCTTGAAGAAATGTTTTGAGGGGGGAAAAGAGCCAATTTAAGAGCTTTATAAAGCCATAAATGCCTTCTGAGCAAACCAAATGTAATCTATCTAGAGAGACAGGTCATCCCTCAAACCCAACGGCAGGCCCTGCGATGACGCAACGCCCGGAGAAGTTACCCCGAAGGCCCCACCGCAGCAAGTGGGTTACCTGTATGGAGACAGCGGACTGTCCTAGATGACCCCGGTGCCACTGAGGCTCCCCTGGGGCAGGGCTGCCACCAAGGTATCGCAGGGCAATGCTGGCCTCTCAGAACAACCCACAACCCACTGACCACTCACAGCTCCTTCCCCTGCCAGCCAGGGCTGACTCCTTCCTCCCAAACAAACAAGACCAGCTGGCTGTGGCTTCCTCTGTGCTTCCCCAGTGTCCTTCTCTCCCTGTGGCCCTTGGAAACCGGGAGGCCTGGACAATTGGGAGCGACGGCAGAGAGTTCTCCAACCTGGCCTCAGTTCCATCCAGAAAGTGGGACTGTTGTCAGAATCAAGTAAAGAGATGTCTGTGGAGCACCTGCCACACAGCACTCAATAAAGAGTCAATATTATTCTTTTACGGCTATTGTTACTTGCGGGAGGAACCAGTGTCCCCTCGGCCGAGGGCATCCTTACAAGTCTCCACCTTCTCCATAAGCAGCCCCTGCCAGGCTTCTGGCATCAGGTGAAAGGACATCATTTACAAATCTCCAGCAGCACACGGGCACGGACACTGGCACAGCGAAACAATTCCAGCGCCTCCTTCCTGACTTATCTCCCCAAACTGCCTACAGACACATTCTTCAGTCGTAGCCCCTGCTCTTGCCTTGCACATCATGTCAGGACCCCAGAGTCCTCTGCTAACCCTGATTATCAACCAGAACCTCTTCATGCCAGTGAGCTTTGCCCAGGTGTGTGACTAGAAAAGACCCGGAGAGACCCGCTGAACAGAAGCGCCAGATTCCTCCTCTCCCACCCACCGTCCTCATCCCCTGGCCTTCTGTCTCACGTCTCTTCCCCGGTGCCCTCCACCTCAATAATCCCACTTTCTTTCCGGATGTCAATATTTCATAACGGAAAACAAAAGCCATATAATGCACAATTACCCACTTTCCATTGTGTTTTAACAGCTCTGTTGACAGCATGAAGCACCACACAGGAGCAGTAGAAAGGGATTCAAGATCAAGCTTCCAGTGAAATGTGTTTTTAGTTATGTGTATTTTCATAGTTTTTGCAACACCTTATTAAAGTTGAAAGCTATATATAACAGCATTACCGGTGGCAATGGTAATACCCTTTTCAGAGCCACTGAGGTCAGGTTTCTTTACCACCCAAAGTAAATGTGACCCAGCTGTCACCAAGCAGGCACTTCCCCATGTCTTCTTCTGGCCCCCCTGAGCTGTTCCCCACTCCCCAAACCTCCTGCGTGCCATACACACACAAACACACATGCACGCTCACACACGTGCACACACCATAACTTCTGAACAGTGGGTAGAGAGATGAGACACTGATTTGAGGTGTGGGCAGGTGGCACGGCTGTGACAGAAATCTTACAACCCCAATCACGGGACTGGAGGTCTTCCCTGACCCACCCCTCCGCACGACTCTGTTACAGAGGAACTATCTTGGCCTAACTGCTGTCTCCCCCACCTCTCCGAGACGATGCCAAGAGAGTTTCCATGTCCGGGACTTTGCTGAGGCCAGGCCATCCTGGTTTGCTTGCCTTCTTTCCCTCTGCTTTCTAAACCCCTACTTGAACTTGACAATGGTTGTGATCCATTCACAAAATAAAAGGAACACACAGGAGGTAGGTAGCCTGGTGATGGGGAAAGTATTCTGGACCTCCTTGATAAGATTTGCATTTGAGGTCCGGCCCTGCCATTTGCATTAGCTGGTCTCCCTGAGCAAGTTTCTGACCTCTCTTGTCTTCATTTTTTTGGTTCATCTATAAAGTAAGAGTTTGAACTACATGATTATGAGGGTCTTTCCAGGCCTAGCGTTCCTAAATGAATACCAGTTGAGGTTTTCTGAGAAGTATTTATGTTACACCCACTAGGCACTTGGTGCCATAAGGAATAGAAAGAAGGATGAGGCAGAGATATAGCCCCTGTCCTCGGGAACCCACAATTTCATTGAGGAGAGAGGCATATGAGAATAAAAAGTGAAATTATAGCAAATACCTTCAGCTCTAGCTCAAGACAGCAATACATGAAAAGTCATGAGGCAGTACATGATTAGACGCCAAATGGATTGTGCAGGCAATAATTGCTCTAGGCCGAGGAGTTCAGAGGAGGATAGGGTGCTAAGTGGTGGGCTGGTCTCAGAACGCTGTGCTTAAGAGGCAGGAATTGTAGCTGGGCCGGAAGGACACACGTGCGTGTGGGATTTGGAGATTTGTGTAGACAAAAGCAGAGGCTGGACGGCAAAGGGTTTCAAGCGCCAGACTAAGATGTTTGAGTTGCATCCTGTAGGCAGCAAGGAACCAATGAAGTGAGCAGCACAGTACTGTGTTTCGAGTGAATTCATCAGGCAATGATTTGCTGAATGGGTGGCAAGTGTGAGGCATGGGAAGTAAGGAAGCCGGGGAGAAGGCAGTTGCAGTAATCCAGGCAGGAGGTGTCAGTGTTCGGACCGGGGTGGTGGCAGTGACCAGGCAGCGACATGCCAGGTGTGGAGAAGGATAGGACAGCCTTGGTCTCTGAAAGGTTATAGACTGATGGATCACTCATTTACTGCCCAAACTTGGACACTTTTGAGAGGGAAAAGGAGTCATTACAATTGCATGGGGACAGCAGACTTAAACCAGGACTGTCCTGGGCAAACTGGGAGGTATAGTTTCTCTCCAGAGCAGAGAGGGGAGGACAGGAAAGGTGAGGTGGACACCAAGGTTTCAAGCCTGCGGGACAGGAAAAAATAGGAGTGATGACAGGGGGAGGGGGAAGGATGGTGGAAGGAAGGGGCATAGAGCCATAGAGAAATCAGGGATGAAAGGAGTTCCTTGCAACTGAGGGATGGGCCGAGCTTGAATTCTTCGCAGACAAGAGCTGCGTCTTACCTGAATCATCACACAGACGTTTGCTAGACTGAACTGAGACAGTAAAGACCCGCTGAATTTCATTCAAAGAGGGCTGATTGTTGGGGTAAGAAGAGGCAGGGCTACCCCTTCTCCTCTGGTTTTGTTTGTCGCCATGTATGTTTTTAGAGTTTCAATAGACCCACCTCTTGGGAGGTTTGTCCCCATGGCCATCTGCAGCCCAGGGATATCTTGTGAACTGACGATTCTAATGTGTGCTGAAAACATAAATGGGCACTGAAGTGGCCATCCCTCGAAGGGGACTCTCAGCAAATCCTCCTCCAAGCAGGAGACAAGGAGCAGGCAATTCAATTCAACTACGCCTCTCTTCCCAGCTAAAATGCAGAAAATGAGGCCAGAAGAAAGAGGAAATTCAAGCTAAAACATCAAGAGAGCAAAATTGCAGCCTTCCCCAACCCTGGGCTGATTTGGACTCTTGTAGGCAGGAGTCCTGGTCAGAACATCAACAGCAACTTCTGCTGTGTCTTATTCCAAGCTGAGGATTAGCGCCCAGCACCAGGACTCAGAACACCTAGAACTTTCTTACAGACGTAGTTCCGTGTAATCAGGACTCTGTTCCGTGGCTCATGCCTGCACTTCTGCGGCAGACCTACAGGCCCACTGGTTAGGTCCTGTAACACTGTCCATAATAGGATCTTACAGAGCTCCATTGACCCAGAAATTTGAGGCAGAAACTAAACATCAGCTATGAATTATCCAGGTACCTGGGGCTGCAGTTACTTGATAAAGCTAATCTCCCCAAGAGTGTCGATTACTGCTGTTAACAGCACAGGGCTTTGGGGTAAGGCAAGGTTGCCTGGCCCAGTGTTTCTCCTTGAGCTACAGAGAATTTGCTACCATTCCTCAGAGAGACCTCCCTCCTGGAACCTTCTCAGGGCAGCAACTCCACAAGTCTCTCTTGCTGATTTAGCAGCACCAACATCACAGAGGAAAGAAGATGCTGTGGTTTGCAGCAGCTCTCAACCTTTTGTCCACTGCACACACCTGTGGGTTGCGGCAAGGTCCTGACCATCACAGGGGATCCTTGTGGCAGTGGGTCCCTGCTGGGGGCAGGGCACCCCTGAATAAGTTATCGGAATAGGCTGAGGGGTGGCGGTATCTTTGAGAAAGACTTCCCCAGCCCTGCAACCCACAGGGAGGTTCTGATACACCACACAGAGAAAGAGTAGTGCTCACTGCCTCCCCTTGAGAATTACTGGACAGAAAACAAGAAGCCAATCTACAAATCAGGAAACTTACCACTCTACCATATGTCCTCAGAACACCTACCAGCTGTATGAACCACCTCGCCCCTTTATCATTCATGTTCTTACCTCTAAAATGGGAGTGGTAATAATAGAGAGCCTGTCTCCAAAAGGCTGTTGCAAGATTAAATGAAGTAATAAAAGTGTGTGCCACCTAGTAGGAACTTAACAAATGTTTGGGTTTTAGATCGGCTGACATTTTAACAGTGTGGCTAGTGCTGACATGAAGTTGATATTTTGTAATTAGCAGGTATTTTCTCTCAGCATGACCCCAAATATGATGCTCTGTTATAGACTGAATGTGTGTCCCCAAAATCCACATGTTGAAACCCTAATCCCCAATGTGATGGTATCAGGAGGCCAGGCCTTTGGGAGGAGATTAGGTCATGAAGGTGTAGCCCTCACGAATGGGATTAGTGCCATCATAAAAGAGACCAGAGAGCTCCCTTGCCCCTTCTGCCGTGTGAGATTCTAGCAGAAAGTTGACTGTCTGTAAACCAGGATGTGGTCCCTCAACAGACACTGAATTTGCCTGCACCTTGATCTTGGAGTTCCCCATCTCCAGAGCTGTGAGAAATAAGTTTATGCTGTTTATAGGCTACCTACTCCATAGTAATTTGTTACAGCAGCCCAAGCGGACTAAGACATTCTCCTTCAGGAGAAATCTATTTGTTGGGTGATAAAGCAGATGGTTGCCCCCATCCTCACCCAACCCAGGGCCCTAGGAGTGGCCCATCTTCAAAAGGGCAGCAGATAGCTAACGTCACGCACAATGATGAAAGGCTTAAAGCTTTCTCCCTAAGGTCAGGAATAAGACATGATGCCCACTTTTACCACTGCTATTCAGCATCGACTGGAAGTTCTAGTTAAAGAAATTACCCAAGAAAAAGAAATGGAAAGTATCCACATTAGAAGGAAGAAGTAAAACAATTTCTAATTGTAAATGACATGATCCTATATATAGAAAATCCCAGAGAATTTACAAGAAAGCTACTAGAACTAATAAACAAGTTCAGCAAAGTTGGGTGGGGGGTACATGGTCACATGCAAAAATCAGTTGTGTTTCTATACAGCAGCAATAAACAACCTGAAAAGGACATGAAGAAATAGCATCTGAGTGGCTCAGTCGGTTAGGTATCCTACTCTTGATTTCGGCTCAAGGGATGATCTCACAGTTCATGAGGTTGAGCCCAGAGTGGGGCTCTGTGCTGACAGTGTGGAAGCTGCTTGGGATTTATTCTCTCTCCCTCTCTCTCTGCCCCTCCCCTGCTCATGCTCTCTCTCTCTCTCTCAAAAATAAATAAACAAACAAAAAAAAGAAACAGCATCTAAAAGAAAAAATGCTAGGAATATATATAATCAAAAAGGTGAAAGACTCATAGACTGAAAACTGAAAAATGTTGCTGAAAGAAATTAAAGAAGACCTAAAAAAATGGAAAGACTTTCCATGTTCATGGATAGAAAGACTTAACATTATTAAGAGGCCTATGCCACCCAAAGCTAATCCTATGAAAATTCCAACAGCCTTTTCCTCAAATTCATATGGAATTGCAAAAGGCCCTGAATATCCAAAAACAATCCTTAAAAAAAAGAAGCACAATTGGAAATCTCATACCTCCAAAGTTCAAAATTTACCACAAGTCTGTCTATAGGAATCAAAACAATGTGCTACTGGTATAAGGACTATCATATAGACCAATGATACAGAATCAAGAGTCCAGAAATAACCCTGTACATGTATGGTTAATTTTAACAGAGGGCCAAGTCCGTTCAATGAGGGAAAGAATAGTCTCTTTAACAAAGGGTGCTGGGAGAACTAGATTTCCATAGGCAAAAGAATGAAGTTTGACCCTTGATTCACACCACATACAAAAGTTAATTCAAAAGTATCACAACCTAAATATAATAGCTAAAACCATAAAGCTTTAAAAAAACACAGGGATAAAACCTTGGATATGGCAATGATTCTTAGATATGTCATGAAAACTGTAAGTCACAAAAGAAAAACACATAAATTGGTATTAATTAAATGCTTCAAAATTTTGTCCATAAAAGAACATCATCAACAAAATGAAAAGACAACCTACAAAATGGTAGAATATATCTGCAAATCATGTGTCTGATAAGGGTGTAATATGCAGGATATGTAAAGAACTCCTAAAACTCAACAACAGAAAGACAAATCAATTTAAAAATGAGCAGAGCACTTGAATAGACACTTCTCTAAGGAAATATACAAACGGCCAATAGGCACATTAGGGAAAGGCAAATCAAAACCACACTGAGATACCACTTTCTACCTACTGAATTGGCCACAAGCAAACAAAAACCAAAACAGAAAATGGTACACGCTAGCAAGGATGTGGAGAAATTGGAACCTGTGTGCTTTATTGGTTGGAACTTAAAATGGTGTGGCTACTGTGGAAAACAGTTTGATAATTCCTCAGAAAGTTAAACATTGAATTACCATATGACCCAGCAATTCTTAGATATATAACCAAAAAAACTGCAAATAGGGACTCAGATACTTGTGCCAGTATTTATGGCAGTATTATTCCCAATAGTTGTTAAAGAGACTATTCTTTCCCCCAAATAACCCAAGTGTCCATCAACAGAGGAACAGATAAACAGAATGTGGTATACATATACAATGGACTATTATTCAGCCATGAAAAGGAATGTGATTCTTATGTATCTTATATAATTTTATGTGTGTGTGTGTGTGTAATTAATGTCACTGAATTGTATAGTTAAAATGGTTAAAATGACAAATTTTATCACATACATGATATGTTTAATTTCTCATAGAAAACTAAATTGAAGCCAAAGAGCCTAACCAAAGGAAAAAGCCCAGATCTCTTTCAACCTTGAACTCAGTAGTTATAAATGCACAAAGGCTTGGCAACAGAGTCTACTCAGACCAAGGTATGAGGCCGTTGGGCACAGACGACACTGAACAATCTCCAGGAAGGAAGGACCAGGGCTACTGCTTGGTTTCTGCAGGGGTGCTGGAATCAGGTACACACAAATGGAGTGGGGGACTCCCCTAAAGCGCAACCACTTTACAAACGTTTATTGAGCACCTATTATGTGTCAGGTACTGTGCACACACAAAGATTCACAGTGAGTAAACTGCCTGAGGAACTTGTACTTGGCCTGTCTTCTGAAGTCTAAGCAGAATTGGCCGGGAGCCCTGGCCTGTGCTCAACCATTAGGATGTCTTTCTTTGTGGTTTGTTTCAGGTTTCAAGTGGGGGTACTGTGTAGATGGAAAAGCATCATACGGGTGTGAGATGGTGTTGTTATCATGACTATGATGACTAGGGATTTAGAAAGACTCCTTGGAAGATGCCAGCCTACGCAGCGTCCAACTCAAGGCCAGTGAAAGCAATCAGTTGCTCCTGAGTGTGGGGAGGAGAGGTTCTGAGGAGAAAGCAGGGAAGAGCAGTCAGCACATGCGAAGTTCCAGAGGCCCAGGTTTCTACTCCACCGGGAGCCTTTCCTCCCTCCATGCTGGCTGGATCCGTGCCCTGGGGTCTTGGCTTTTTGTCTTCCTACACACACACACACGTTTGCTTATGGCTTCCCTCTCTCTGCTCAATTCAATCCTACCCAGTCTTCGAGGCCTGGCTCATGGGAGACAGGATTTCTAATGGAAAAAGTTTAGATGCGGATGGACATGAGTTCTGATCCAAACTCAATCATCTGTGTGGCTTGGGCCTTTGCCATAAAATGGGGACAGTCATACATACCCACACTCCAAGCCTGCCATCAAGGGTTTGACACACCCACCTCTTCCATGAGGTCTCTTCCATTCCCTACAGCCCACTTGATCTCTCCTTCCTCTGAGAGCCTCACTCTTAATAGTATCTCTCATCTGGTAATGAATCCTCCTGACCTGTAACAACCGTTGCCATGAACCACTCTTGTGCACTGCTATGTCACTCCTCCAAAATAATCTAATTTTCCATGTTTTCATGCTTATTTCCCTCACTCAAACTGTAAGCTCCTTCATGGAGAGACCAAATCTTACCATCTTTTGTCTTCCTCCATGGAGGCTGGCACACAGTGGGTACTAAATAAATTGAAAATATATTTGAGGCAAATGGAGGGTCCACAGGCAACAGAGGAAAACCCCACAGGAAACAGAACACATTCAGCTCAAAGTAATAGCCCATTCATACACTCTGCTCTGGATGAAACTATTCCCTGCCCATACTGGCACTTAATGAACACTCCATTCATTGAATGAATGAAATCTGCTGATGCCCCCTGCCCATTAAGGTCAGCTACTATGGCTAATCAGGAAAATAGTTAATCTGAAGGAAACACCTCTTTTTGTGAACTTTGGATTGTCTTCGGAAATGGTGTCTATCCTCTTAGTTTCACTTGACCATTACAAAGAGTAAATGTAAAAAAAAAAACTAATTTAAAAAAAAAAAAGAGTCAATGCCCCATAAGCACAGCTCTCCCTCCATTAAGACAAAGGAGGCCCAGGAGTAGGCTGCAATGGCAGAGGGTGGCTGGCCAGCTGGGTCACCAGTAATCCACAAAGCAGACAATCCACCGTCAGAAAACCAATGTGTTGCCTGCTGCCTTCATGTACCATGTCCCTTAGAGCTTCAAGGATTCCCCAGCCTATTCAGCCAGGAAGCCCTCTGGGTACTAACCATCGGTCAAATCTCAGATGAGTTATGACCACCCCGGCCTCTACGACTTCATCCGAGAAGAGACCAAATTAGACTAGAGGCTCCCCAATGTTCTCCTGCAAGTTTTATTGATTTGAGTGGGCCTTCTTATTTTCCAGAAAGTCAAATGAGTCAGGAAAAGAGGAAGAGACACATCAAAAGTGCCCTGGACTCAGGCCATCAGCCCAGGCTCAAGAACAGGGACAACAGCAGGTCACCTGTCTCCATCTGTCTCCCCACAACACCCCCCAAGGGTCCTGTACAGGCCCCTCTCAGGGCCTGCAGCCAGGACAGAACACTGCCATGGAGCAGGCCAGGTGCAGATGACTTGGGAAAGCTGGGGAGGCCTTACCCCGGCTCAGGCTCTCTTAGTGAAAGGAAGCAGTTACTTCTTATTATCCCATCCCCAAGACTGGGAATAAAAGTAAAGGCTCAGATAGTTTAGCCTGTTATACGGAACACCTATCACATGTCAGCTGCTCCGTGCATTAGGCCATGTGAGTCCCAACACAGCACCATAAGGTAATTATTACAGTCCCCATTTTTACCAAGGAGGACCCTGCGACTTGGCCAAAGTCAAGCTGATACACAGCAGATGTGGGATTTGAATTCTGGTCTGTCTGAAGCCATCCATTGATTTCTGTCTGCCACTGGGAGATTCAGAAACTAAATGGAGGGTGCAGTGAGGCAGCCTTTAGTGGGTACGGGAGCCTCAGCTGTACCCATCCTCTCCCTCCCAACTGACTCAGAGGGTGACCACTTTCCCCGGGTTGCCCAGGACTGGGGTTTCCCTGGACATGAGACTTTTACACTAAAACTGAAACAGTCCTGGGCAAACTGAGATGGTTGGTCACCCTATAACTGAGGCTTCCTTGTGCTTTGTGGTTCCAAAGAAGGCAAATCCATTTTCAGGATGCAAACGTAATTGAGAGAAATTATCAATGACTCCTACTCTGAGTAGGAGAACAGCTTTAGGCCTGTTCTCCAGTGCAGCCCCAAAAGGCCAGGTCATACAGAGGAACCTCCTTTCCTCTCTGCATCCCAGTTCCAGGCTAAGGCCAAGAGAAGCCAGTCTGGGCTGAGCTGGGGCTTGACGGGAGTGGATAGAAGAGATCAGGTACTTGGTAACTGAAGCCAATTGGGCCAGATTCTTTTGAGGCATTGCCTTCGTCAAATGCTCACAACAACCCCATACGAGGGGATTGCTGGCCCATTTTATAGATAGAACAGCCACCATTTTGGAGACCATTTAGACGATCTTCTCAGGGGTCCCCCAAACATTTCAGAAGCCTGGATCCTGAGAGTCTTGCTCAGGACCCTCCTTACCAGGAATCTAGAAAGAATCCCTACAACACAAGCCCATGGGGAACGGTTCCCATGGGGAGAGAGGTCAGGCTGTGCCAGGCCTCCTCCTAGCCCTCACTGGGCAGCTGGTAGAGAACCTCACTCACGTCTGTCCTCTCCAAGCGTATATATGCACGTGCCAAGGGAGAAGGGGACTCACCCCGCGACAAGACCTTCACCGGACACTCCTAACCATTGTTCTCTTCCACATGAAAGTGGAAACCCAAAGGGCAAAGCCCTTCTCCAGCTACCCAAATATACCTCTTCTAATTCAGGCAGCATCTCCTCCAGGAAGCCATAGAATTAAGGACTACTTCAGCCTGCGGCGAAGCCTCCTCCCCTGACCCCACACCCACCTCTTCATGATGTGTCTTGCATTCTTACCTTGTACTATCTATTATTTAACTTAATGAATAAGAAGAGGAACACTGGTGGGAGGCTGCCTGGGTTCAAATCCTGGCTCTCCCACATATTAGCTGGGTAACTTGAAACAGGTGACTTAACCTCTCTGTGCCTCAGATTACTAAAATGTGAAAGATGTAGGGCATCCAGTTCAAAGAGTCTTTGTGAGAATTAAATTAGTTACAAGGCATCAGGTGCTTATAACAATGCCTAGTACATAGTCAGTGTTCAATAAGTGTTTGCCTTATTATTTTAATAATAATATCAATGTTAATAAAGTATTGTCACCCTTGCTAGACTAGAAGGTCCTGGAATGCAGGACCAGAAACTAATACTTCTTTGCATTATTCTCCATGTTAGGCAGATTCCCACCAAATAAGACGTGTAAAATCATTTCCTGTGGATTGACCTTTACAGAGACTGACAGCTCCTTCCTTTTACTTCCTAGAGCTGGGGAGAGAAATATGTCTGCCTGTCAGTGGCCAGTGGCTGTCCTTACAAATACCCCCAGGATGGCCCCAAAGTGCCTCATGGTGAGATGAGCAGAAGCAACAGAGATCTTGGAATAAGACCCCAGGAAGAGAATTCAAGGAAGCCAGAGCCCTCTGGACATGACACCCCCTAGAAGTTAGGGATCCACAGAGCAAACCCCTCCTCCCCCCATGAGCTATGTCATGAAGAAAAACCAAAATTTTGTAGAGATTCTAGAGTGAATCCCAGAGACCTAAGTTCCCATCCTAGCTCTGTACTGTGTGACCTTTCATAAGCCCCTTAACCTCTCTGGGCTTGTTTCCTCAGTTGTTAAATGAGACGGTTGTTCAAAGACCAGTTAGTTAGTTCCTTCCAATTCTGACACCCCATGTCTCCATTTCAGAGGAAGGGAAAAAGCACCCTTGTATGAACTACCAATTCATTTCACAAGCAACTAGTTTTCCTCATTCAATCATTCCTTCCCCAAATACCGACTGGGCTCTCATTATATGAAACAACTCCCCTGGATTAGGAGAGTGAAAAAAAAAAGAGACAAAATCTGATCAATAATGGAGAAAAATAAGAGGGTAGGGAGAGCTAGGGATAGGAGAGAAGGGATTTATTTCATTTTATATAGGGTTCTCAGGAAGGGCCTCACTGAGACGATGATATCAGAGTGGAAACCAGATATCAGAGTGAAAAACCAAGGGAGCAAGTCAAGCAGATATGTGGGGAAAGAGTGTTCCAGGCAGTGGGAGCAAGTATAAATGTCCTGAGGTAGAAGACTGCCTGACTTGTTCTGGTCACCACAGGGAAGTCTGGGGTCAGTGTGGCTAGAGTAGATGAGTGGGGAAGACAGTGACAGGAGTTGAATTGGGGAGGTGGAGATTCAGCCACGGTAAGGACTTTGGCTTTTATTCAACTATGAATCCAAATCATTGAAGCTTTAACATAAATGAATTTGACATTTGCATGATGAAGGCCAAGTACCTTATCCATGATTTTATTTTTATTACTTTCATTTGGGACAGAAAAACTGAGGCCTGGAGAAATGTTTCTCTCTCCAGGCCTATGGCCAAACTTAAACCTGGTCTCCATTCCAGAATCTCAGACTGGGTTCTCCCACCTCTCCCGAAGCTGCAACCTGCTCCAGAGTTAGACTCCTTGTATCCCTTCCCAACCCTCCCAAGGTGTTGCTCTGTGATCACACCTGACCCTGTCCCTCTGCCCCAGCCCCCTTACCATCTCTCAATCTCTTCTTCTCTCCCCAGGGTCTTTACACCTACTGTTACCCCACCACCACCCTGGGACACTCTTCCCTTACATCTTTCTTCACTGATGTCCTACTGTCCCTTCAGGCCTCAGCTCAAACATCACTTCTCAGATAGACACTTTCCTACTCTCTCTAAACAAACTCTTCCTGTTAAATGCTCTCAGGGTTTCAGGTTCTTCCCCTCAAAGCTCTAATTACACTTGTATTCTCATGTTTATTTGTATGATTTTTTTTTAAGACTGCTTAACTTCATCTAATTGTAAACTCTATCAGGATAGAGGCTAAGTCTGTTTTTGCTCAGTTTTCTATTCCAGGAACCAAAACAGTGCCTGGTACACACTCGAGGTACCCAATAAACACTTGAAGAATAACTGATGTCCCAGGCCTTCTGTTTATTGAACCCCCTGGGGGCACAAAGTGGGACAAGCTCAGGGCTCTTTAGAGGGCCCTCTGGGTGTGGCCAGAACCATAAGCTATTGGGAAAGGGGCCCAGGCTGGAAGAGAAAGGATCTGAGCCAGCAGAGCCCCTGATACTACACAGGGCCCTTTACACTGGTTATAGCTCACCTCACTGTCATGGCCACCACTAGGGTTAAAGATTACTATTCTATCTGACGGCTAAGAGAACTGAGGCTCAGGAAATAAGCTTCTGTAAAGGTCTCTGTAGTCAAGCCTAGTCTTTCTGATTCCAAGGTCTGTGCTCTTTCTGCTCTGCCCCAACTGTCCTGGCCTGGGCAGTTTCAAAGGCAGCTCTGCCACTGATTTTCTGTGTGACCTCAGGCAAGTTTCTGCCCCTCTCTGAGTTTCAATTTTCAGTGTATAAAATACAGAGGCAGACTAGATGCCCTTTCTAGTTCGGAGATTTCATGACTTAAGATTCTATGCTTCTAATTCTGTAAAAATTAAACAATGGGTGCTAGTCAGCTCAACACCAAGCACATAGCAGACATTTCATAAGTGTTTAGTTCCTCCCTCCCTTCTTTACTTCGTCCATCCCTCCAGTTCCCTGTTTCAAAGACCTTCTGCTTCACAGCCCTCCTTGAGATCACCTATGCTATCTGGGTTCTTCCAGAAGACCTAGAACGTGCTTCCCGGGCCTTCAGGGACATCTTGCCAGGCTCTGATATCGATGTTTCCAGCCTGTGGTGTCCTCAGATGGCCATTCTAGCTGTGCTCCCCAGAGAGGCCCATGGTCTTCCTGCACCCCGCTTCCTCCTGTTTCCTAAAAGGGTACTTTGGTCTCCTCAATGTCCAGCACTGAGGGAGAAAGAAGGAAGTGACAAGAAAGGAACTCACATGTACTGAGCACCTTCTAGAGGCCAGGGGCTAGACCAGGCTCTTTGCTGTGCTATCTCGGTTAATCCCCTGCAAAGAGCCATTGCCATCCCCATTTCACAAAAGGGGAGAAACTAAGGCTCAAAGAGGTTAGAAAATTGCCCAAGATCACACATCCAGCAAGTAGCAAAAGCTGGGCTTTAACCCCTACCTGTCCAACCCTGGAGCAGATACCCTTTGGCAGCCCCCGGGGATCCACTCCGAACCATCAGCTATTCCCTGGAATGCATTTTTCCTCTTCATATTTATGCAAATGGATTTACAGCCCTAGCAACTTGATTCCATTCATCTCTCTGGCCACCCCCTCCTCCCTCTCCTCACTCCCCCCCCCTCCACCCAAAATATAAGACTGCAAAATTGTCGCCAGTTGTCCCCAGCATTTCTGAAAGGATGGCATGACTTTTTACTAATGCACCAAAAAAGCAATGTGAAGAAGTTGACTCCATCCCATGTAGAAGAAGGGGACCAGATCTTCCAATAAATACAATCTCCCCAGCTAGTGCTGACAAAGAAGGGTAAGCCTTTCCTCCCCAGCTCACAGATGCTACCCACGAGGACTTTCCAGAAATCAGATTCAGGTAAGACATCAACATGAACATCAACAGGTATTCCCAGATACTAGGGCTTCAGGAAGAATAGGGAAGGTATGTCTGCTTTTTCTAAAGGCTTCTCCTGAATGCTATGCCCTTAAGGAGCATGATGGTGGGTTGGGGCTGGGGGAGAGTGCTGTGAGAATCACATCAGCTCTGCTCTGGGAAGCAGCTGGACAGGAAACTCAGACGGGAGCAAAACTCCCTGGCAGGGCTTTTCTGGTGCCCATTGTCTTCCTCTCGCCTTGTTCTGCCCTTGCTAGGGATGGAAAATGAGTTCCCAGGGATGGAGAGGTTGGCCATCTCTTCACCTAGAAAGGGCCTCATGTGAGGGACAAAACACAAGAAGGCCCTCCAAGACCCTGACAGTAAGTTACACTCCCTATTTATGTTCTTGTGGCTTCCTGGACTTCTCTACGGCTTTAAAAATTTTTTTTAAGTTTATTTATTTTGAGAGAGAGAGAGAAAGCACAAGCAGGGGAGGGGCAGAGAGGGGGGGCGGAGAGAGAATCCTAAGTATGCTTCACACTGTCAACATGGAGCCTGATATGGGGCTCGAACCCATGAACCATGAGATCATGACCTGAGCCAAAGTCAGACACTTAACCGACTGAGCCCACCCCAGCATCCCTCTATGGTTTTTATAACAGTTTCAGTAATTACCTACAGAACTTGAATGCCCATCCCCCCAGGGACTGTGAACTCTACTGGTAGGAAGCCATCCATCTGGTTCACAGTCGTATCCACAGGACCTCTGTGGGGTCTGACACACAGAAGGTGCTCAATAAAAATCTATCAGATGAAGACCTGGTGGCTGATGGGACCTGGCAGAGGTCAACACCCCCCCCCAACACACACACACACACACACACACACACACACACACACACCAGGCACTAGACGGCCGCTGCACCGGGTTAGATGGGAAGGCATAAGTGAGAAGAACCCACGACACGTAGGCACGAATTCAGGTCTGGCAACTCTCTGCCAGAGCCTGGAAAGCCACCCAGAGGGAACCATTCATCCCCTAGCCACGGGGTGGTCATGGAAGGCCATCCTGCCAGCTTTTCGTTACTTAAGCACAGTTGTTGTCACTCTGTGTGAGAGGAGCTGTGTGTTTGAGTGAATGCTCCACTTTAAACTAATAAGAAATACAAAATCTTTGCCAACCACTTTTCTCCCCCATATATCACATGTGAGGCACCGTGTGGGTGCTTTCATTTATGTTTATATAACGTGCATAACACATCCACATGCATTAACTCATTTGGTCCCCGGCCCTGACAGGATGCATTATCACCACCACTTTACTGATGAGGAAAATGGGGCCAGCTTTTAAGGTCACACAGTAACCATGGCTGAGTCAAGGCTTAAACCCAGCCTTTGGCTTGTCCTGCACTGTCCTGCCTCAGTCACCCTTCTTGCCACACTACAGTCGCACTGCCCATGACCCGTCCAGGCTGGAGCCCTAGATCTCATGCTGAGCTATGCGTGCACTGGAGCAGGGGGGCTGAGGTGGGAGGGAGATGGAGAAGGAAAGCCGCAAGGAATCCAGCCACTTCCCCTGAAACATGCAACTCCCTAGAGTAGGCAGCATGCTGGGCTAGAATTCTAGACCTGCGGATCCAGAATGACCCAGAACCAGCTCTGTGATGCTGAGTGAATTCTCTCTCTTATCTGCTCTGAGCCTCACTTTCTTTCTCAGGTCCCTGGTGACGTCTAGATAAAATAAAGAGGTGAGAGCTCCCAGTACACAGTGAAGGAGCCCCCAGTGTGCGGCCTTGCACAGCTACCCAGAAATCACAGGGATCGGGACAAATCCTTCTCTTCCCTTGATCTACAAGCTAGCTGTGGCAGCCCATCTCCTTCCTCCCCAGAAGAGTCCAGTTCCACTGTGCTCACACAGGGATAAGGCACCACGACTCTGTGCAAGAAGCATGCCAGGGAAGTTCCCTTCTCCTGTGCCAGCAGCCAACAGCACTCCATCGAGCACAGCCTGGGAATGAAGTTCTCCTTCCATTTCCCCTTCCAAAGCCAATGGAATAGACTTCGAAAAGTATTCCAGGAGACCAGATGTCCGGCTTGGAAAGGGGCCTTCCTAGCAATCTGGAAGTCAGCAGGAGGTAGCAGTCCCCATCTCATTGCCACTAAGAGGCTCTAATGAATTGGGGTGTCTTCCCAATGAGAGCGTATGCCAGTGTAAGGAACAAGTCACTTTCCCTCGGAACAGCCTCCAGGGAAGGCTGGGGGAATCCCATCAAGCTCCTTGGCTTTCCTCCAGATCAAACACAAGTGAGGAGTGCCTCAGGGGACTACTGCCCCCCTGTGAGTCTGGCTCTCTCCTCCCAGAGCTGGGAAAGGGGCTCCCATCATGGCAGTGGGACAAGACCACCACTTGTACAGGCCTCAGGAGAGCAGCAGATTTGAGCTCCCGTATCACTGGGCTCCCCCGCTTGATTTCTGTCCCTGTGGTCCCCCTGGAGACTTGAGAACTCAGACAGACCACCAGCAGAAGCTCTCCCAACCCCTGCATCCAAATAGGTGAGGCTCAACTGTGGTTCTATCTATATCTTTCCATCCCCCTCACCTAATCAGAGTTAGAAAGGTCCTACCAATAATGGGCTAAATGTCCCTTGGTGTCCCATCACCTTCTCCAGGCATGTGGTGCTCAGGGGTCTGGACCACACATTGTAGCATTTATAGCCCATAGGGTCATAGAATAGTAGGTCCAGAAGAGGCCTCAAAGACAATTTCATGTAACTTTCTCATTGTGTAAAATGAGGATGCTAAGAGCCAAAGAAGTTAAGAGACATGTCAGAAGTCACACAGCTTGTCTTCAGTTTGACATGCATTTGTCTGGGCTCTGCAGTAAGATCGTATAGCTCCTCAGGGCACCTGGGTGGCCCAGTTGGTTGGGAGTCCAACTTTGGCTCAGGTCATGATCTCGCGGTCTGTGAGTTCGAGCCCCATGTCGGGCTCTGTGCTGACAGCTCAGAGTCTGGAGCCTGCTTCGGATTCTGTGTCTCCCTCTCTCTCTGCCCCTTCCCCACTCATGCTCTGTCTCTCTCTGTCTGTCTCTCTCTCTCAAAAATGAATAAATGTTAAAAAAATTTTTTTAAAGAAAAGAAGATCATATAACTCCTAGAGAAAAAGGCCTTGAGTCCAATGCAGCACACTACTGGGCATTCATGAAATAGTGGGCTCAAGCCATGCTTGTTGATGGACAGATGAATCACCAGGGAGAGCTCAGGAGTGAGAACAAGCACCTGTCACCACGGGGCCCTGGGCACACACAGGGGCCTCTCTAGGCTTCTCTCTGCCTCTGACCTGGAACTAGAGCTCACAGTCCACACAAGCACAGTCTCACCTGAGAAACAGCAGGAACAACCCTGCACTCCCAAGGCTTAACACAGATCTGGGGATAGAGTAGTACTCAGTGCCAGCGGGCTGCCAGAGGGAAGACAGAGGAACCTCTGGGGGTGGGGCTCACTCCCCTCCGTTCTACCGCAGACCCACTGTGCTACCCTGGAATCAGGGAGACTGTGCCCACCCCACATCTAATCAGAGTTAGCAGGCCTACCACGGATGGGCTCAATGTCCTTTGGTGTCTGTCAGGATCACAAGTCAGAGGCCCATGGGTGTGAGCCTCCATTCGCCTCGCCCCAGCCTCCTCCCATCGTGGGTGGGGTGGGTGGTGTGGGGTGGCTTACGGCCTGGCCAGCCCAGCCCCACCTGTCACTGAAGGCTTGTGGAAGGAGAAATACAGATCTTCTTCTAGGTGTTGGTTTCCATAACAGCTGGTGGCTGTCTCCAGTTTGCCAAGCAAAGGTATGGGTGACAGAGAAGATGGGTTCTGCTGGTTCCTTTAAAGAGATTCTCAGGAGAAGAATAGGTAGAGCTCGGGGCCAAGCAGTGCTCAGAGGTCAGCAAGGTGCTTGCTTTGTCTCCAAAAGACTAAAGAAAGGGCTGTTGTTGTAAAAGGTAGAGCTGGGCTACCCTATTGAATGTGAACAGGCGGAGACATCCACCGTCCAGTCCCGGACTTGCCCCTGCAGCCACTTTCTGAGTACCATCCTCTCTCATCTATAAAATGACATAACAATACCCATTTCACCTGCTTCAGAAAGTGGAGAGGATTAAATGAGAGAGTGTCTGAGGATGGGCTTTATTAGGAAAGAAAATTAACATGCACCATGAGCTTACCATGTGCCTAGCACTCTTAGATATTCCGTTCTAGACTTTCCGTAACACTCCTACGTGCTCTGTACCATTATTATCCTAACTATATCTCCAAGAAAACTGAGGCTCAAAGAGCTTAAGTGATGTGCCCAAGGACACACAGCTCAGTAGTAGTAGAACCAGGATCAGAACCCAGAATCTGATGCCAAAGCTCATGTGCCTTCTCTCAACACCGCAATGTCTCAACAAAAGCAGTAAATGTCGCTTTTGATGAAGAGGCTAGTAAATTACAGAAAGAGCCTAAATGTCCACCAACGGATGAATGGATAAAGAAGATGTGGTTTATATATACAATGGAATACTACTTGGCAATGAGAAAGAATGAAATCCTGCCATTTGCAGCAACGTGGATGGAACTGGAGGGTATTATGCTAAGTGAAATAAGTCAGTCAGAGGGAGACAGATACCATATGTTTTCACTCATATGTGGATCTTGAGAAACTTCCATGGCGGAAGGGAAGGCGGAAAAAAAGTTACAAACAGAGAGGGAGGGACGCAAACCATAAGAGACTTTTAAATACAGAGAACAAACTGAGGGTGGATGGGGTGGGGGAGAGGCGAAAGTGGGTGATGGGCAGTGAGAAGGGCACTTGTTGGGATGAGCACTGGGTGTTATATGGAAGCCAATCTGACAATAAATTATATTTAAAAAATAACTTTTTTGAAAAAAAAAAAGATGACGAAGAGGTTAGTAAGTCTTCAGACTCACAATACTGCCTTCGTGGAGGCAAACACTATTGCTAGGACACATCCACCTGCCCCCAGGAAGGCCGTCAGGAAGCTCAAAGCCAACCCCCCCCCCCCTACTGTCTTGAGACCCTACAACGCCAGGGCAACCCAGGGGCCAAGCCCTCCCAGTGGGTGCCTTTGCGGCTGTGCGGTGTCCCGATGCTTGCTTGGTGGCAGAAGCAGTGGTTTCATGGATTGCCTTGTCATGAAGCAGTCCAGCCAGGAGGCAACAGAGGGTCCTGGAACTTTGGGCTGAAGGGGAGCCTCGGGGAGCAAGTTCAAGCTCCCCATTGGATAAGTGGGGAAATGACACCCAGAGGCCAGCCACTTGTTAAAGGGCACACAGTCCAGTTGGTGGCCGAGTCTAGAGCAGAATCCACCATCCTCTGACTCCCGGGTCAAACTGCTGTTCTCTCCACCATCCACACCACTCTGCTATGGGGCCAGCTTCATGGGCCCTGAGAGGCCCAGGTGTGGGCCTATAATGTCTGCTCTCTTGGCTCAGGAAAGGCGGGGATGGTGGGTAAGAGAGTTATGTTGTAGTCAGGAATGGAATTAGTTGGTTCGCTTCATGCACTGAGTCATTAGCCCGAGAAGTCACCAGGAAAAGTCCTCTCGGAACCCCCTCAGTCCCCACCACAGGGAGGCCTGGGAGGTACTCCTGGGACAGTGGTGGCCCACTTGACCCCCAGACATCCTCAGAAGGGGCCCAACTCCTCACTCTAGTTCAGGTTGTCCCCCAGCAATCCCTATGAGCCCTGTAACCTGGAGACTCTCAAGTCCCACCCCTCCTCCTCCAGCCCTGCTTGGCCAGCGCTCACCCTCACCCTTGCACGGACACTGCAGAGAGCTCACCTCCGCTCGGCAGCATCCCATCCCACTGTTGCCTCCTTTGCTTAACAGTTGATTTATGCCCATTTTCATGTCACCTCCACGTGTCCGTGTGCCATCTCTCACGTGTTTCTGCGTTGAGTTTGTCCACCCGCAAACCGCACATTCCCCTGAGGGCAGGGTCTGTGCATCTATTCCTACCACAGCCTTCACCGGGGTCTTTGTGCAGCAGGCAGCACCAGGCCACAGGGCGACTGGTTGTTTGTTTAATACTTGTTGATGGTGCCAGTGACCTGTGAAAGGCCCCAGGCCATGTCCTGGGGAAGCAAAAGGAAGGGGCTGGGGGAAGCTGGGTAATCCACCAACTGGATCTCCAGTCCAGAGTAACAAGGGAAGGAAAAGGAACCTGATCGAGCCTCTGCTGTGTGCCACACACTGCCAGGTACTTTACAAATGCTCTCTCCACAATTCTTGGAGCTTATTACTTTTCTTTCTCACTTTACAGGTGGAAGAGCTAGATTGAAAGTGTTAAGCAACTTGTCTAAATTCTTACAACTAGAAACTAGTAGAGTGAGACTCTCAGTGCAGCTTTATCTGAGGCTAAGCCCATACTCTGCACCATTTCCAGAGCTGACAAGCTCCCAGAGGACAGGGACTCCGTGGTTATGTGGTTTTGTCCCGTCTGTTTTTGCTGCCTGTATTCTCAGTGCCTAGAACTGCACCAGGCATACACATGGGAGACACCCCATAAATATGTGCTGAATGAAGGAACAAAGGAATGAATGAATACCATGCTGCCTCTCCCCAGAAGGACAGAAAAAGGGCTTGTGATGTCAGGCTCCTAGGCTCCATTTCCAGGAATCTTGGACAACTATTTGCTCCCTCTCTCCAGCCAGAAAAGTACCCAATGTATAAAAGTTCCTCCAAAGGCCACGTGGAGGATGGGTGGGTTTCCTAGGACTGGGAGTGGAAGCATAAACTGCACACAAAAGACTGAGATCCTAATGAGGTGGGGGATTTAAAAGCGTTCTTGGTGCTCTGTGATCTGCTGATTCTGGGGCCACTCTGTGGCCCATGTGGATCTCGCCTCTCTCCCCAACCCCGGGGCTCCCTCATCCCCCACTGGGTATCCCCACTGCCTTGACTGAGCTATACTGAAACTGGCCACATTCCTATTAAGCAGAGAAACTAGCAGTTACACCACCCACTCTGGCCCCATCCGAACCCTCAAAAGAGTCTGCTCTGGGCCCCAGGGCCAGCTGCTTTTCTCCACATTCCAGCCAAAAATAATACGAGAACGAAGCTGTTTGGTGGAGACTTAATCTAATCTTCATTGCTTCAGTTTTAAAATATCCTGCCTGGTTTAGGGTTTCTTATTACACACAGGGATGTGTTTTTAGTGAGATAGGTCTTAGCAGAAACGGCCTTCTTGTAATTAGAAACCCGGTCAGGCAGGGCCTGCGGTGAGGCATCCAAGCCAAACAGCAGATCCCCATGAAGACAACACGTTTGCAGGGAGCTCTTCCCGAGCTGCCCGAGGGCTTGCTTCTCCCATACTTCTGGGGGATCTTGAAGGAGAAAAAGCTTGAGCTCTGGTAAAAGGCCCGTGCCTTCCAACTTGTATGTGTTCTCTTAGCAAAATTGTTGCCTCTTCTACCTCCATCCTGTGTCTCCCCGTTCTCACTCCCAATCAGAACGGAGACTAAGATGTTGCTCAAGGCTGCTGGAGAAGGATATGTAGAGGAAAAAATTACCCCAGGAAGTCCCCATGGACGAGAGAGAATTAAAGGCAAGCATTCCACTGGAGCCACGTCTCCAGTATCAGGGCTAGCTAGCATTGAAATATCAGGCATGGGAAAAGGACGACACTCGAAGTGCGGATACAGCTTTGTATAAGTGCTGGGTGTAACTTCTTGGGCTTTCTGGCCCAGAATCTGCTTTGATCTGCCAGCATGGAGCCTGCTAAGTGAGGTTCAAGCTGTGGCTAGCTCCGGACCAGCGCCCATCCCCCCCAGGCCGACCAGATGTCACACACCAGTCCGGGCTCAGGCCTCTTCTTTCCGCTGGCACAAAGAGAAGGGACTGAATTTCTGATAAGTCAGATTCTGTGTTCATCTGATGCTTGAAAGCTCTTCCAAGGTAGCCCTGTTGGGGAGAAGCATGCTGGTTCCCTCAACTTAATTGCCCCTCCTGATAAAGTGCAGGTGGATGTTAGAATCACAGTGGGGCTTTCAAATTCTAGGACGTAAAGAAAGGCAGGCGTTCAGCCCCTTCGCCCAAGTCTCAGAACCTGTTGTGAGGAAAGGCTCTGGAGCCAGGCAGGGAAAGAAACCGCGGGGAAGAAAGTGACTCTGCTGCTCAGAAACTTCTCTCCTTTTCCTTTATTATTTAGAGCCCACCAGAGCAGGAGTCATGCCGGATTCACCCCTCGTAGCCTAATGAGGAATTCGTGCCATACATTCTGCTTTACAGATGCGGAAACCGAGATCCAGAAGCCAGGGGACCCACTGGAGTCACGGAGCCAGACAGTAACAGGGCAGAAGACTGCTAGGCCCCCAAATTCCAGCTTAAACACTAACTCAGCATGCTGACCTGCCAACCTTGATCATCTCCTTCCTCCCTTTCCCACCAGGTATTAGATTTAATTAAATTAGCAGATCCCCATCGCAACAAGCCTGGCCATGCAGCCTGGCCGGAACCCAGCCAGGGCAGCGACTCCCTCTAAATTCTCCTTCTCAATATAATTCGATCTTCAATAAGTCACAGATCGCATGTGAAGTGTTTTATACAAAGCATGGTGTGTTGGCCAGAACCAAGGCTAACGGTGGCTCGTGATGATTTCATTTTCCATATAACTTCCTCTGCTTTTCCTCTGTGGCATCACTTCGCCCTCTCCATACTCTCATCTGCATTTTGTTTGATCCAGACACTTGGCTTCACATGCCGTCACCCTCCAGCAATTGCATCGCACATTTATATATATCTTACAGCATCACAGTCCTTGTGCCACGCAGCAGAGGAAAAAGGAAAACTTATAACAGCATTTCTCACCTTCCTCGAACTAATTTAGAAAATGTGCTTTAAATTAAATAAATCAGGAACAAAAGTCTGAAATCGGAGGTAGAATTTCAGGGAGGGGGGACGCTAAATAAAGAGCAAGGAAATCTTGCAACATGTTGGAAGCCTATAAATTTTATAGGTAGTTTCTTTAATAAAAACAAATTCGATTGCTAACAACACGGTATTATTAAGCCGCTAACATTTAAAAATCTAATTTGGCCTGCTCTGCTGCTGTTTATGTTGCATAGTGCGTTCACGCAGGGTAAGGAAGTCACGTTGATGGGTTTGGTTTGCTTTCTAAACCAGGCTAATAGAGACCCCTTTAAAACCCAGTCTTTTTGCTTTCTAGGCATGCCTTGGTCCCTAATGAGTTACAGTCCCAGGTTGAAGATGGACATGGCAGAAAGAAATTTAACACACACTCCGGTGCACCCATAAACATCAAGGCCAAGGGAGAGGAGGTATGTTTCCAGTTAAGTTAAAACTCCATGAATTCAGGATTCTCCACTCACAAGACAGTAATTCTCCCTATTTCATCACTAACTTACTTCAAATGTGTTTATACAATTTATTGCTACTGAACTTCCAGGCAACTGGTGTAGAGTTAATGAAACCCAGCTTGGAGAAGCTTTGAGCTTTGAACAACTAACCACAGTTTAAATGGTTATGACATGCGGTCAAAGCCACAGCCCAGCCCCACTGCAGTTTCTGTGTTAAGACCTAGTCAAAAACCTTGTCATCTCACCTTTTGTGCCAAATAGATTGAAAAAGGAAAAAAGCGCTGAAAAATAGCCCTTCCGTGTTTCTCCTGAAGGTTCCCAGCCTCACTCCCTGACATTCTAACACATCTATCTTACTAAATGCAAGGCAAAGTCCCTCCCCCAGGCCCCAAGTAAATATTTTAGTTACCCTCTGAATTGGCAGCCAGTCGAAATCCTGAAATCCAGTTTGGGTTTAATTGAACAGGGTCAGGCCTACATAAAGCAGTGTGAGACAGGGTGTAAGGGGGGAGGCACCAAAGCGGCATTTAAAGTCAGACTCCGTGAGAGTCCAAAAGGCAATATCAGGACGCACAGATGACACTGGCCTGGAAAAGAAGTAAACTCATCTTTCTGAATTACTTGGACATTGGTTTTTTATTAGTCCCCCTTGTTGCATGGCGTCGTCCCCCAAGCTCTGTCCATGTGGGAACTCCAGGAGGCTCTCTCCTTTTAAACAAGCCCATTTTGGAAGAGTAAAGGGGAGGGACTCGACTTGCCACTGCCGCACAATAAAAGCCCCTTTTGAAAGCAGCACTTTCATTAACTTAAAGCAATCTATAGACTTAAAAGCATGGAGCAGTAAACTCCCAGAAAGGATCATAAAACAGCCAGTCTCAAGTTGGGTACACTTCAGTGCAATTTGCACGAGGCATTTTACTGTGAGCGGTGGCCGGGCCCATCTCCCTCCAGTAACCCCTGCCCCTTATTCTGAGCAGCTTCTCTTTCTCTGGGCTTTCATGCCTTTCGCGCTCACAAAGGGGAGGCGGTGACTGGGGAGTCTCCGTGGGGTCACGGCTCCCTCCCGCCCTCCGGCTCCCGGCGGGAGAGCTCACGAATTCCAAGCCTGCAAGAAAACAGCCTTGGAGCTTTGCCCCCCGGGGCAGTCGTGAGGCCCTAGGCCGCCGCAGCCACTCGTGGGTCCCGCGTCTTCCACGTCCCAGAAGCGCCGTGTGGCTACCGGAGCCAGGGGTGCGGAAAGTGGGACCATGGGCTCAAGATTACAAAAAGGAAATTTCAAATATTCCTCTCTGACAACCCCTTTACACACTTTTCTACCCTAGTTGGCCAAAGGGATAACCTCCCTCCCTGGGCAGGACTTCTCTCCCACAGCTCAAGCTAGGCTTGAGCCATAGGGGTGAGGGTGGGGTTGGGGGTGCCTCTCGAGTGGGAGATCATGAGTCCAGACAGGAGACCCCCCCCCCCCTTCTCTTTCCCTAAGGCCCTGAGGCCTCTGGAAGGCCGGAATGGCTGGGTAAGCAAGAGGGCTAGGGACTAGGCTTTGCGTTATATCTTGTGTGTGAACACCATCATTTTCTCATCTTTGGGGACAGGAGGGTCGCCTAAATCTGCCTAAAATGTGAAGCCTTTGGCTTCCACCAGTTGAAGAACCTTGAAATCCTAAAAGTCAACACGCTGGAGAAGTCCTGGGACAAGTGGGGTGAGGGTAGAAGACCCAGAGCGCCCCCGTTTCCCAGGCTGAACATCACACTGGAGGCCCGGCTTGTCGGCTTTCCAGCCGGGCCTGAGGGAAGAGCACACTGAGCCTGCCGCGCTCCGGCAAGGACGCCAGACTTCGAGCCCGCCCTGCACTCGGCCGCAGCCGGGACTCCCTGGGCGCGATGCGGCACCTCGCAGCTAGCGCCCCCGGCGCAGGCCGCGGTCCCTCGGGGCCACCCGCACCCGCCCGCCGCGCTGCGCCCGCGGCCCCCAAGTGGCTTCGAGAGCCTGAGGAGCCGCCAGGGTCAGTCCTCGGATCCGCTCCGAGCCCTGCGAGGCTGCCCTATCGCTTCACCCAGAACGTCCCTTCGATCTGTCCGCTTCCCGGAATCTTTCTCCTAGGACCGGGGTCTGCGCGCCTCAAGTCCTCTGCTCCATATCCGCTTTTGGGGAGAGACAGCAGAAATTCGGGTCTCGCCTGCCGTGGCTCGGATCAACTACTTTCATCGCCTGCCTAAACGTTTTTCCACCCGCGGAGCGTGGGGACCCTCTGGCACGACCCTCCCCAAATTCCAATAGCCTCAATCCCAGTAAAAAGCCGCGATCCCACGACAAAATACTAAAAACGCCACCCGTTCCGCCGAGTCCAGCCTCAGATGTAACCCCAGGCCCCCAATTCCTACCTCCAGCCCCCTGCTTTGACCGAGGTGAAGATTCGATCCCTAAGCTACTCAGCAGCCCTTCAGTCCCGCTTCTGAAAACAGCCTGAATCCTACAACCCAAACTCTAGCGTGGCCCTGAAGCCCAGCCTTAATTCAGGGCTGCTGCACCACCACAAGCCACCCCCCGCCCCTCTGCCATTCCTAGCCCGTGTCCCCACCGCGCGGGAACCTCGGACTCGCCCAGAGCCCCGGGGAAAGGACCGCCCGCTTCGCTCGTTTCTTCCTCGGGTTCGTGAGTCAGGAGAGCCCCGCTCACCCAACCCGAAGGAAACGCAAAGTTTGCGCGGCAGACACGGGACCCTGCCCCATCCCCCTCAGCTCTCTGCTCTGGGGCGCTTTCCGTCCCCCCTTTTACGAACTCGTGTCCTAGTTCTCAGGCTAGGAGGGCTCCCTATTCCCAAACCTCGCCATGGGCCCCTACGCCTCCCCGACCTCGCCAAAGACTTCCAACAATCCGCCGAAAGCCAGTTACCCTACAAATCGCCCCTCCCAGGGCGAGTGTCCCCGAGCGCGGACCCTGGGAGACCGGCTGCCCTGACCCACAGCTCGCGTTCCGCTGTCCCCACTGATCCGCCTGCAAAACCCACTCGCCCTGGCTCCCCAGGCCGGCCGGGACGCGGCCGCGGCTCCTTTACTCCGGTCACCCGGCCCGAGACTGGGGCTGCTCCCGCTCGTAGCCGCCCCGAGGCAGCTCCAGGCCGGTGGCGCCGAGCAAGCGCCGGCCCGAAGGGCGCCCGAAGCCGGGAGCAGACGAACGTGGAGCGGGCCCGCCGTCCCCAGCCTCGCCCGCTGAGCGCTCAGCCCCGAGCTGTCTGCACCGGGGCTCCGGCCCGCGCGCCGGTCCCTACTCTCGGGCCCCCAGGCTCTCCCGGCGCACGGCTCCCCTCCCGCCCGCTCCGGTGTCTCGGGCCCGCGGCCGTCCGGGTCCGCAGCCCCGCTCCTCGCACCCGCGGACAATGCGCGCCCGGCCACGGGCCCGAGCGGGGCGAGGCGGCGGCGCGGCGGCGACGGCGGCGGCGGCGGCGGCGGCGGGGCTGCGCGCGGGCCGGGCCGGGGCTCGGGCGGGCCGCGCGGCTCTGGCCGCCTCCTTCCCCGGCCTCGGCGCCACTCGCGCTGCTTCGCTCCGCGCTCTCCCGGCGCTTCCCCAGCTTCTCTCTGCACGCTCCCGCCGTCCCTCTCTGCTCCCTGCCTCCCTCCTCCCTGCTGCCTCCCTCTCTCTCCTCCCTGCTGCCTCCCTCTCTCCCTCTCTCCTCCTTGCCCTGTCGCAATGAATAATACTCTGGCTTGGGGACTGGAATAAAACACACGCGCTCTGAGGCAGCCGCCCGCAGCAGCAGCAGCCGCCGCCGCCGCGCCGCCGCCGCCTGCAAAAGCGTCTCTGACATGGAAATGAATGACAGCTTACCTGATGCCAATCTTCATCAGACTGACACCGGCGTGACAACACAGCCTATACTTCCCAGCACTGCTCGGGACGTCAGCGGCACAGGGACCCGCCCCCCGGAGCCCCCCCCCCCCTCCACACACCTCCCCTCGCCCCACTCCCCCTCTCTCCCCACCCCCCTCGCCCCCACCCACTCCCGGCCCGGCGCTTCCAAGTCCGAGCCGCAGCTGGAGTGTCTCCCTCTACTGGAGGCTTTTCTGAGACGTCGGCGCGGGCCCGCTCCTGCTGGCGGGAGGCAGAAAGGCGCCGGAGAGGAAGCCGAGGACGGCGAGCCCGCCGTTGAGCGAGGGACGCGGCGGACCCCCTCGCGACTGGCGACACCGCCCCCGCTCCCACAGAGGGGGGCCACAGAGGCCGCCTTGCACGGCTTCCTGGGCTCAAGGGATGGAGAGGAGGGGAAATTTTCCGTGCACCCCGAGAGAACTCCCCCGAAGTCTTGAAACTTAAAGCTGGCGAGGAATCCTTCCCTCCACCACCACTCCTCCCCTCCCCCCCACCACTCCCACCCCGTGCCTGCCTGATGGCCTCATTTTTATGATTGCATTTGAATAATTCTCATTACCCTGGCCCCAGAAAAGGTGCTCAGATGACACTCTGGTTAGTTATTCCTATTCTCAAGAGCTTTTTCTGCTGTGGGCTTCCCGGGGCGTTTGGCTCACCGAGGGGGAGACTGTAACGGGGTGGGGCAGAGGGAGAGATAAAAGGGTGTAGAGGCTTTGTCACTAAATCACCTCTTTGCAAATGCCAGGCAAACCTATTCTAAGCCACTGCTATTTTCATTCTAAAAAGTCCCAGAGTTCTGGGGGTCGGGTGGTGTAATATAAAGGGAGAGACCAGCTGGGCTGTTTGAGTCTGGACCTGCTACGGTGGCTGCAGGGAGCAAATACACATTGGCGCCTTCTGAGAAGACCAGTGCGAGCACCCGGCCTCATACGTGTGCTTTTTTCATTCCACAAAGGTTACCGGGCCACGAAGGGCCAGGGGTGGGCACCCAGCCACCTACAGATGCAGGCTCGCTTGCTTCTACAGTGCAGCACATGGCCCTTTGCATAAAGGGAAAGGAGAACCCCTTCCCCCCTGAAATTTGCTCCTCCCTCCCCATAGAGGAGCCATTTCAGCCAGTCAGGCAGGGATTGATCCTCTGACCCCAGAGCAGGCAGGGGGCCTGGATAAAGCCCAGACAAAGACACTGATGGAAGCAAGGAAAGCAGAAAGTGAAACCCAAGCAGGCCAGGTTTGCAGTAAGGAATCTGACCCAAGAAGTTGAAGGCTGCCCCTTCGCTCTTTCCAGGCCTCTGGGCCACTCCTCATTTGCCTCCATCAGGGGCAAGGATGAGAACTATTAGCATTCCATGGCTCCGAAGGGGCAGTTGAGACCTTTTCTGCACCACATCCCCGATACACTAAATACTGTTTGTCCAGATCGTCCCGGTACCCCTCAAATTCAACCTCCAAAGTTGCTTGTGGAAGACAGTCTTCACTGAGAGCCCCCTTTATAGATGGAGTTGAATCCTCTCACCTTCACGTAGAACCTCCAAAGACTTCACTAGGTGGATTTATGTCACCCCAGCCTCTGATCTGTGGTCAGAGACTCTGGCTGCTGACAGCATAATCGCTATTATATATTATACATTGTATAATAATATAATAATAATGAATGCACTTGCCCTTTTTATGTAGTACAGAAGCGGCCAGATTCTCCAACCCAGAGGCTGGAGGTCAGGCTGCCATAAACTCTCAGAGGGAAGCCCTCTTCAGACACAGGAGGGGGAGGGGAGATCCATTTGCCCCTGCCCGGGACCCCTGGAGGGAGGGTTTTCTCTCTTTCTCAGGGCTCACAGTGAGTTGCCAAAGCTTGCCGAGTCAGAGGGGAGAATCAGGCTGAATGTAAATACTTAACCCCATCAGAGAGGTGTCAGTGAGCCATAAATAGTACTGCAGGCAACAGCCATGCATCACTGATTCACACTTGTCACACCCCTCATTTTCTGAAATCTAGTTCTGCACCCAACTCTTTCTTGAAACAGGAGATCCATTGCCATGAGCTGTTAATTTTTGGAGTCTTTTTAAAAATACCGTGATTTCTACTAATACCCTTTGGATGCTTTAAACTGAACGTTGTAATTTAAAATAAATGTATCTCGCTTTAACTACATTTGTAATTTGCAAAAGCTTAAAAAATGATTACCTAAATGTAACCATCCTTCCCACAATCATTCAAAGCAAATATTTGTCCTTCGCCCACCGGAAGCTCGGCTGTGTGCCAGGGCTAAGGATAAAGAGCAGAAGCCAAGAAGTTCCAGTCACAGCCCCTGTCCTCGAGGAGTGTTCATTCCAGTTGAAGCAGGCAAAGCACCAGTACATAAAACAGGAAACAATAATCATACAAGAATTCAACAGATGACACAAGCCAGTAAATACTTAAAGAACAAATAAATCAACAATATGTCAAATTCCAGGCGTTCCACATCTAAATGTTGGCTCTGTCAGTGAGTAGAGATGGGACAGAGTGAAAACTAAGTCTGTAGAATTCATTTCACATACTGTGCAGTCTCTCCCCCATAATCCTCCTGAAGATGAAAAGGAGGATGGAGAGAGGCACACACGTCATGTAAGTCACCAACACAGCAGCATTAGGACCAAACAGGAGTTCCTACCAATCCTAGTCATCACTCTTAAATGTTGGCAGTTCCTACGGCTTGGTTCTGGGCCCTTTGCTCACTCTGTGTGCACGTGATTTGTCTTTAGGATAAGCAGTTCATACTGGCCCACGTTGTCTCCTCTGAGCTGTAGACATGTATCGTCAATGGCCTAACTGAGTCCTGTCAATATCAGCCCATGAATAAAACTTAAACTTGTCTGTGTTAGTCTGCTTAGGCTGCCATAACAAAGTGCTACAGAGCAGGTGGCCCAAACAACAGATAGCTACTTTCTCGCACTTCTGGAGACTGGAAGTCCAAGATCAAGGTGCCAGCAGGATTGGTTCCTGGTGAGATCTTTCTTCCTGGCTTGCAGATGGCACCTTCTTGCTTTGTCCTTACATGGCCTTTCCTCTGTGTGCACCAGAGAGATAGCAATGTCTGGTGTCTTTCTCTTCTAAGTGCACCATTTGTATTGGATTAGAGACCCACCCTTATGACTTCCTTTAACTTTCATTACCTGCTTAAAGCCCCTATCTCCAATTATAGTCACATTGGGAGTTAGAGCATCAACATGTGAATTTAGGGGGAGACACAATTCAGTCCACAACACTGTCCATACACCAGAGGGACACCATACACCATAGAGGGAACTCTATTCTCAACTTAATTCTTTTCTTTGAGTTCTTTGAGATTGGGGACAATACCTATTTCATCTTAGAATCCTTAGAACCTTGGTACGGTGCTTAGTCCACAAAACATATTAAAGAACTACTTGCTGAGTTGACTTGAATGGAACTTCTTTCTCCATCATTTCCCCATCCCAGTTGAGGGCCTTATCACCTGGAATGCGAATTCCAGTCACCTGGAATACAAATATTTTTATGATTTCCTAATTGGCCTAATGTCACCAACATCCCTAACACTTCCTATATACTATCACCAGGGTGTTCTTCCTAAAACAAAGGTTGGATCATACCCTGGTTTCCCCTCAAGAAACCACTGCCTCTAATATTTAGCCTAAAATGTTTATTGGACCTTATAATCAAAAGTAGAGACTTGAATGCCACATTCCTTAGCATGGCACTCAATTTCCACCTCCTCATCTGGCTGTGATCTACTTTTCAGGCTAATCTCCTGTATTCCTGCCTACGTCTCCCCATCACCACCTTCAATGGTTCTCAGTGCTGGCCCGTGGACTTCCTGCATAAGAATCTTTGTGGAACTTCTCTATAGTTCTGGGTTCCTGGTTTCCAATCCTGGAACCAGTTGATCTGGATAAGGGCCTAGGAATCTATATTTTAAAAGCTGCTGCATGAAGAGAATGAAAAGACAAGCCACAGAATGGGAGAAAATATTTGCAAGAGACACATCTGATAAAGGCCTGTTACCCCCAAAATATAAAGAACTCTTAAAATTCAACATTAAGTGAACAAACAACCCAGATGAAAAACGGGCAAAAGATCTGAACAGACAACAGATGCACAGATATACAGATGGCAAGTAAGCATATGAAAAGAGGCTCAACATCATTTGTCATTAGGGAATTGTAAATTAAAACAATAAGGTATCATTAACACCTATTAGAATGGCCAAAATCCAAAACGCTGACAACACCAAATGTTGGCAAGGATGTAGAGCAGCAGGAACTCTCCTTCACTGCTGGTGGGAATACAGGACAGTATAGCTACTTTGGAAGATGCTGTACCAGTTTCTTACCAAACTTAACGTACTCTTATCATATGATCCAGCAATGACACTTAGTATTTACTCAAATGAATTTAAAACTTATGTCCACACAAAAACCTGCACACAGATGTTTACAGCATCTTCATTCATAATTACCAAATCTTGGAAACAACCAAGATGTCCTTTGGTAGGTGAATGGATAAATAAACTGTGGTACGTCCAGACAATAGAATATTATTCAGCACTATAAAGGAAATAAGCGATCAAGCCGTGAGAAAACATGGTGGAACTTTAAATGCATATCACTCAGTGAAAGAAGCCAATCTGAAAAGGCCACATAATATAGGATTCCAGCTATGTGGCATTCCATAAAAGGCAAAACTATGGGGATTGTAAAGGATCAGTGGTTGCCAGGGTTGGTTGGGGGTGGAGGTGGGGATAAACAGGCAGAGCACAGAGGGTTTTTAGCTCAGTCAAGTACTCTATATGATACTATAATGGTGGATACATGTCATACATTGGTCCAAATCCACAGGATGTACAGCTCCAAGAGTGAACCCACATGAACTATGGGTAGTGATGTGTCAATACAGGTTCATCAATTATAACAAATATTCCACACAGGTGGGGGATGTTGCTAATGGGGGAGGCTGTACATGGTGGGTGGGGTTGGGGGAGGGGGGACAGGGAGTACGTGAGAAATCCTGTACTCTGCTCAATTTTGCTGTGAACCAAAAACTGCTCTAAAGCTTATTAATTAAAAAGAAAAAACCCACTGCAATTGAGAGGTTTGGGCACTTCCATTTTGGCCAGCCCTGGGGCTCATGGATGGCGAGACAGCCAGTGCCCTCTTGGCCCTCCCTGCACCTGCTCACACTCTTCCCTCAGCCTTGAATTTTACTTCCCCCTTTCCCTACCCACCAAAATCCCATCTGATGTTGAGAGTTAGCTGAAATACCACCTCTTTTCAAAACTTCCTTGGCTCCCCCAGGAAAGAACAGCAGCTTTGGAGTCAAAATGGCCCTGGCTTGAATCTTCACCCTATCACGAAATAGCCACCTATCTGGGAAGTCACGGACATTGTCCGAGTCTCAGCTTCTGCCTTTGTGAAATGAGGATGATAACAGTATCCAGCTCATGAGCCCACGGAGATTAGATAAAATAATGAAGGCAGAGCTCAGCACAGTCCCCGGCACATGGGAGGCTCTCTAACAAATGGAGCCATTAGATTTAATAGCCCTTACCCAGGGCCTCCACTGCACTTGCCTGTGCCTTTATTATAGTGCTTATTTAATTGGCCTGAGGAAGGCAGATATTGTTTACTGAGTATACTGTGACAGGCTCCGAGGGCTGTAAACACAGATAATGGGAGCAAAGAAAGGGAGGAAGGGGCGCTTACTCTTCTCGTAAGGCCTCCTTCCTGACCCTGGAACCAGGGACTGGGGTACTGGGGGCGGGGGGGCTAGGGCCAAGCCAAGAAGATTCTGCTCCTGATTAAATGCATGGGGGCACACCCCTTAGAGATGGGCTGGGGGACTTGTACAATGTGCAAATGCAGACACTACATGTCTCCCAAAACGGGGGGCTCCTGCATTCTGCTGTGAGGTGGAAGTTGGGATGTCTAGGCTCCTTGCCCATATCTGATTCACTTTTCTGACCCTGGAAAAGCCTCTCCACTCCCCCATTTCACTCCCACCCTCTGGAGCATGAGGGATGCAACCTGTCCTCTGGGCACACAATAGGCAATTAATTGGGTCATGTCTCTAACTGGCTTCTCTAATATAGGAACAATATAGTCCCTAAAGCCATTCCAAAAACCCCACCTTTCTTATGGTAGTGATGTACATATGGGAAGTTTCTTCAGGCACTGCCCCCCCAACTCTTTCTCCCTGTGTGTCTGTCTGTCTCTGTCTCTGTCCCTCTGTCTCAAGCTACCCAGCCCTAACTCCAGATGAGAGGCTCCGTGGGAAGCAGGAAAGGAAAGAGAAGAGTTGTAAGTGATTCTGGAGCTCTTTCCAGTTTCTAGCAAGGGATGGGCAGTATCACAGCCAGTCTGACAGAACTGAGAAAGAGAATATTTAGATTGTAAAATGCTATGAGTTCCAAAAAGAGCCACTTGTGGGAAATGGCATCCCAAGAGTTTGGCCACAAAACTTTGAGAAAGGAAGGTATAAACCTTTGCTGTCCCCCCGCACAGTGGCCACTAGCCACAAGTAGCTTCTGAGTACTTGAAATGTTCCAATGGTCCAAATTGAGATGTGCCACAAGTATAATCATGGATTTAGAAGACTTCGTATGAAAAATGTAAAATATTTCATTAATAATCACTTTATATGTATTGAATCGATATTAGTTTGGATTTATCAAATTAAATTAAAATAGGCTATTAAAGATATTTTCACCTGTTTCTTTTACCATTTTAATGGGACTGCCAAAAATTTTTAAATTACTCTGTGACTTGTATTCTATTGTTATTGAAGTCTCTCCTCTGGGCTTCGTTTTTGTCTTGGTATAAACTACGTTTGGATGCTGAAACCTTTACCATTTATCATGTATCATCTGGCTCACCGGTTCTCCAATCTACTCTGCTTCCCACCAGCACCACACAGGACCAGCTGAGGGGGGCTGGAGTGGGGGAAGGCCAGCAGGACATTCAGTGGCTCCTCCCTCAGACCCTTGAAGTTGCTAGGACCACCCCTCCTCCACCCGCAGAGTTACATGGAGTCTTGAAATGTCTACTCTCTTCAAAACAAAGACTGCCCCTTGAAGACCTGTACTGACCCCTCATCCCCATCTCCTTCAGCTACCTCATCACCTTCCCACCTGTTGCCCCTGCTGTGACCATGACCGTGCTCTCCCTTGGCTCTATTTGCATTCTTACCACTTCACCATCACCTCCTCTCGTGGAACTGCCCTGTGTCCTTCTGCTTATACAGTGGACCATCTCCTCCCTGTCTCCAGGGATGAACCCAACCAGCATTTGTTGCCTCTGATGCTGCATCCAATCTCTAAGCTTCCCTGAGCTGAGGATTTTGCATGGCCAAGTTCCCAACTCTATTCTGGCAGCTGGACCTACAGCAGCCAGACTGCAGGGCTCAGAGAACCAAGTAACAGCACTGGAAAGGGGTGAGGCCACATCGCCTGCAGAGGCCAGTCCTGTCTTACCACGATGCGGGGAGGGGGGGGCGGTGAGAAAAAGTGATCAAATGAAGGAACAAGATACCCAACTTACCCAGCACGGGAAGCATGGTTCACTTAGCAAGGAATGATAAAACAAAGCACCAACAATAATACTAGCTAATATATATTGATGATTTGCTCAGTGCCACACTCTAAGCTAAGTGCTCAACATGCACTGCCTAATCACATTCCCATGGCATCCCCATGGGGCTTAGATAAAGGGAGTAACTTGTCACCAAGTGACAAGTGTGTGGACTCAGGCAGGCTGCCTCCACAACCCATACCTGGAACCACTATGCTGCACTGCTTCCTCATAAGCATCACCGTTCAGGCTCTCATTCACTCATTCATTCACTGGTTCACTCATTCACTGTGCATACACTGACAGCCTTTAAGAAATGTACCAGGAGATGGACTCCCATCCAGCATCTAGGCTGGCCAGGCCCATGCTAGGTCCTCGGGCTATAAAGAGGAGTAAAGCACAATCCCTGAACTCAGAGATCTCAGGTTTTCAGCAACCAAGGGAGATGTAGGAAAGCCTAACTCTGTCTTCAGATCACACTGTTCTATAAGCAGAGAAACTGAGACCAGGCAGGAGGGGAAGGATAGGTCAACCTCAAATCTTTCCTGACTTAATGGGGCAAGTGAAGAGTCCGCTTGCATTGTCTAACCAAACCAGGGTTTGTCATCCAGCCCCACCCTTCCCTGGAGACTTTGCAAACATGCTGTGTCACTTCTTGGCCACAGGTGCTCTTGACAGACTCAGCATGTCTTCTGCCTGGATCCCCATTGGCTGCTCTCGTAATGCACAGTGGGAATGTCAACACTCAAGTCAAAACTCAACCATTCCAGAAACTCTACTTAATTTAGACACACATGTCCTACATTCCTCTGGATTTGTGGGCTCACATTTCCACTATTGTAGCATACACTTGAATGCTGCTTTGTACATGTTCTTAAATTTCAAATATGTATACATTAGCTCCCCAACATGATTCTGAACTTCTCAAAGGCAAGGATTAAATGATTTTCTTATATCTCCAAGCATTTGGTAGGAACCTCAGCCTGTGTGAATGCTGATGGCTTGATCCACTGCACACAGACATAATGGTGTGTGTGTGTGAGTGTGTGTGTGTGTGTGTGTATGTGCCTGTCTGTCTGAACCAATATGTACAGCAGAAGTATTTATGAGTACAAGTATCAGTGTAAGTATGTGTGGATGAATTCTCCAGCTATTACAGTTATGGAAGCTTAGATACACATCAGCACAATCCGTCAATTTCCAGACGTTATCTCTCATGATAATTTCCTGACAAATCTTTGAGTTGCAATTAAGAAAGTAGATAATTTGAAACATTTTCCTCTGCATGTTGAGATGGATTATAATCCTAATTTGATAAAGACTCTTAATGACTCATTAGCCACCCTTGGCTTCTCCTCAGGTCATCTAACTTCCCAGGCACTGGGAGGCAGCAATGCTCAGGCCATTACATGTTATTGCTTTAGTAGCACTAAAATCAAAAGATACTACAAAGCCACAATGGCGACACTACAAAGCCACAATGGCATGCCACAGTGCCACAGCACCATAGCCCTTGAATTCTCTTTTCATCAGCTCCTAGATTTAGTCGTCGGATTTTCTTTTCCTGGCTCTGAACAAAGCCTCTAATTTGCTGATAACCAAAATGCTCTCCCTAGGATCTTTGCACACTGCCCTAAGACTTTGTAGCCTTTCCTCTGCATAGATAGCGGCAGAGGGAGTCACCATCCTCAAACCTCTGGCTCCTAGCCCCATCACAATTTGTTTCCTAGGAAGTGATCCCCAAGTCCAAAGGGTAGGGTTCCTGGGACCAAGAACTATTTCAAGTTGTTTACGGATGATAACTATGTAATAGCTCCCTTTCTTCTTTGGCTGACCAGGGATCAGAAAGCCCAGAAAGCCTTTAGGGAGGTTACCCAACCCATTTATTCCCTTCTCTCCTGACAGAGGGGCACCTCTTCCAGTCCCAGGCGTAAGAGCACTTATTGGGATAAGCACCGGGTGTTGTATGGAAACTAATTTGACAATAAATTATATCAAATAATAATAATCATAATCATAATCATAATAATTAAATGTTTCACAGAAGCCAAAGCCACAGTTTTCTTTGGGTCACCCACTCTAGAATTTCAGACCCCTGACTCTCAGAAAGTTCTTACTCATACACGGACTCATGTGAACATGTGTGCAGCATACACGTACAGATGTTCATGCAGGATGCACATCCACACATCACAGAAGCACAGAGACAGCATGCATACGTGTGTAAAGATTTCTTTGAATAGCCCTTGACCCTGAGATCTGGTAAGTGAGTAAGGAGGAGAGGGAGGCTTAGTCGATCAGCAAACATATCTTTTCTGCATGCCTACTACACGCTAGGCACTGTGCCAGGTGCTGGGGCACAATGTGGCACAGAGAGGAGAACCTGGTGGTGACCAAACATAGCTGGACCAGTGGTTACTGCGCTCAGGAGTTGGAGCAGGTGGGGGTGGCATCCGTGGTCCCCATCAGACTTCTGAGCCAAATTCCATTACATTCCTCCCCCATGTGTGTTCTCACCACTGTCCCTGCTCTACTTTATCCCTGTTGTCTACAGGGTAGGCTTGGGCGAGATAAAAAGCCTCTACTCCCCCACCCCACTCCCGCCCTGCACTTTCGATCAACGTGACAAATGCTCTCTGGGCAGGACCCCTGAGGCTGTCTTCACTGCCACCCACCCCTCCTTCCTTCCCAATGAGTCCAGGGAGATCTGAGCAGAGGGGTGATGGATAGCCTTGTCTTATTGTTCCAGACTCCGAATCCAACAGGGGCCTGGGAGAGCTGTATAAATCAGAGCCTGGGCTGGGCTCTAACCAGCGTGAGGGCTCAGCAAGAGGAATGGAAAGCGAGGGACCATAAAACTGTCTGTGGGCTAAGTCGTTTCATTTCAAGTCAGGGCCAGGGAGAGAAAATGTTTGGTTCTTGGGAGACAGACTCATTTGAAGAGGATGGATAAGCTGGTGGAGGTCTGCCTGTCTGCATGCTCAGAGAGAAGGGGCCTGAGAGAGTCTGGTCCCACAGGAGGGCACTGGATGAGTCCTTGTTTCGGTGTTCACTCATTCCACTACCCAAGAGGGGTGGGGTATGCTCATGTCCCACACTCTGATGACGTTTGGAAAAATTAGTCTCTAGTGAAGATAGATTTTTCACCCCAGATGGCTGAGAAACTATAATTTTCCCTTCTTTGAGCTAGGAACAGCAGCGTGGGGGGTGAGGGGGGGTGGTTAAAAAAAAAAAAGGCAATGCTGGGCATTGCTCTAACCAGCATCAAACCAGGATCAGATAGAGGGAGGAGTCATTCCCATTTCATTTACCGAAACTTGAATGGAGCAGCTACTGTGTATCATACACCGAGCTGGGTAGCAGGGGGCACAGAATGACGTGGCCCTGCTCTCAAGGAGCTCCTAGTCTAGTGGGAGAGACAGAGAGGCCGTCTCATAAATCAGTGGCATGTAATTCAGTGTCCATTATCACAGCACCTATGACAAATCGCTGCACTTACTGATTTGCCTGTCATTCTCTCATTAGACTGGAAGCTCCTTGAAAGGAGAAAGGGAAGGAACCAATATTTAAGTGCTAATTATAGGCTCCCAATAGGTACTTTATAGTCATTTTATATCCACCATAACACTTCATGGCATATCTTATTATCCTCATTTTACAGATAGGAAGATTGAGGCTTAGAAAGGTTAATTCACTTGCTCAAGGCCAAAGATAGTATGTGGGAGAGCCAGCACTCAACCCAAGTTGGCATGTTCCCACACACTGCCCAGAGTTTCACTCGTCTTGTGCCTTTAGCTCCGGAAGCAGTATCCAACTCAGGAAGCTGTTGATTATACAAGGGAGGGAGGGGTAGAGAGGAGTGTGTGGCTAATGTGGGGTGGGTGGGTCAGGAAGACTTTGCAGAGGAAGGGATTACTGAACAAATAGAATAACAAGTAGAACAAGTAGAATTGGCCAAAATGACAAGAGATGAAAGTCAATGTAGGTGGAAACCACATGTGTAAAATGACATGGAGGCATGAAATAGCATCATGTGTGTTAGCCATCTATTCAAAAGTTCCCTGCTGCATCCATGACCTCCTCTACCCCTCCAGTTCCAGGCCTAAGGAACAAGAGCTCAGCAGTGACCCAACAGGACATCTGTACTATTCAGTGCAGTATGTTTCTTTTGCCGTTATTATTGTTATCTTTCCTGGGACTAGATTATAAGATCCAGGTAGGATCCAGTCTGCTTTACTCATAAGTATAATTCCAACTTCTAGAATGGTGCCTGATTCATTTTGGAATGAGTGACAGAAGTAGACCAGGAAAAGGGGGGTGTTCTCTACATCTCTGCCTTCCCACAAGGCTGGTATAATTGGGCCAGACTAGGAGTCTGTTTGGGGTCAGGGAAACCATTTGAAGGCCAGACAGGCATTGAGATGAGGTGAGGCCCAGGGTTCTCGAGCAGTTGGCAGAGGCTGGCCCTGCCTTCTCTGTCTTCCCTGCTTCCTCCTCTCTAGTTCAGGAGCCAAAACTAGGATGTGGGCTCAGAGAAAGGGGGCCACAGAACTGACCTTGGACCTGCCCCTAATCTTCAGCTTATGCTAACAGGAAGGGTCTTTGTGGGGCAGAAGCCTGAGGAACACCAATATTTAAGGAACAACACAAAGCTGAGGAGCCTACAAGGGAAACTGAGGAGAGCCCAGGGAGCTGTGAGACCCAAAATGACACCCAGTCACCCACCCATATTCTTCTATAGCTTAGTGGCTATCACCCCACAGAAGCCTGTGGGTCACCATTCAACTTCTAGAAATGACAAAGGCATCAACCAAGGACAAGAATGACAGAGAAAAAAAACAGTGGGCTAAAGAGTTTCACAATTAGTTTTAGTTTTAGTTTTAGCTTTTGTTTTATTTTTTTAAAGTTTATTTATTTATTTTGAGATGGTGGAGGGGCAGAGAGAATCCGAAGCAGGCTCTGCACTGTCAGCATAGAGCCTTATATGGGACTCAAATTCAGGACCTGTGAGATCATGACCTGGGCCGAGATCAAGAGAAGGTTACTTAACGACTGAGCCACCCAGGAGCCCCCACAATTAGTTTTTTAAACAAAACAAAGAGGGAAGATTGGTATTGGATCCACAGAAAGAGTAAAGTCACAAGCCAAGGGCCTACAGTGGGGACTGATTCACTCTGCAGAGCCCTGAAAGGTTCAGCCCTCAGAGGCTCTAAGCACCACGGTCCTGGGGCCAGACACCCAGATGGACAGGGGGCATTGGTAGGAACTCTGTTTATAAAAGGGGTTTCCACTCTCCCCAAACAGCCAGTAAGCTATATTTCTTTACCCTCCAGCAAATGAGACTTTTCTTTGGAGGAACTGAATAAGAACAATATTGGAGTTGGGAACACCAAGTATGGTGGAGGGTGAATGAATTAAGGGAGATCTGCATGCTAAACTGTGTGACCTTTAGCCCTTTCTCTGGCCTTGCTAGCAACTCCCCCACACCACTAACCAATAGATTGGAAGATTCTTTGAACAACTGAAAAGCTACAGAGAGAACTCCAGTTACTGATATTTGAAGTTCCCTCAATAAAAAGACTTACTTACTTTTTTTTTTTTTAATGCTTATTTATTTTTGAGAGAGAGAAACAGAGTGCAAGTAGGCGAGGGGCAGAAAAAGAGGGGGACACAGAATCCGAAGCAGGCTCAAGGCTTTGAGCCATCAGCACAGAGCCCAATGGCTCAAACCCATGAACTGTGAGATTGTGACCTGAGCTGGAGCTGGACGCTTAGCCGACTGAATCACCAAAAGATTCACTTTTCACTTGATCACCCTATGTAAAGTCCACTAGTTAACAAACTGTACCATTTACATAATAAGTTTCCAAAATCAACTTTCAGTGCCTCCTTCTTAAATATAAATAGTCAAGAATCAGAAGATACTTAAAGAAAGATTCAAACTTGATAAAAGGAGATAGATATAACCAGAAAAAAAGATCTGACGTGATAGAGATTTTGCAAGGAGGAATAAAAAAAAAATTCAAAAAGGGCAATAACACCCATTCAAGAAGATAAGAGGAAAGGTTGCATCCAAAAAACAATAAGGGATTACAATAAAAAAGAAAAAAAATTAAATGAAAAAAGCCTCTCTGAAATTAAAAATATAACTAAAGTTTTTTTCAAAAACTCATAAGATTTAGAAGACAAAGTTGAGGAATACTTCCAAAGAGGGAAACAAAAAAGAGAGACTTAAATAATAGGAGAGAAATAAAATACATTAATCTAATTATCCCAGCACAAAGAATGAAAAAAAGATATCTACCAAAGCCCACCACCATCATCATTGTGATTTTATGAGACTGACATGCTGCCTACTCAACTTAGGTGGCCAGTTATTCTGATTTTAAATCAGGAGGGATAAGTAAAAATTCCTACAATCTTCTAAGGAGAAAAAGAAACAGGTAAAGGAAACAAGAATCAGACTATTAAACTTCTTCAAAAGTAGCATTAGGTGTTAAAAGACAACAGAGAAATGCCTTCTAAATTCTGAAAGAAAATATTTTTAAATCTAGAATTCTGTACTCAAGTAAATTATCAATCACACATCAGAGTAGTGTAGAGATATTTCCAGATAGCCAATGACTCAAGACAATTACTTCTTTTTTTTTTAATTTTTAAAAATGTTTTTATTTATTTTTGAGACAGAGAGAGACAGAGCATGGGCAGGTGAGGGGCAGAGAGAGAGGGAGACACAGAATCTGAAGCAGGCTCCAGGCTCTGAGCTGTCAGCACAGATCCCAACGTGGGGCTCAAACTCACAGACTGCGAGATCATGACCTGAGCTGAAGTCAGATGCTTAACCAACTGAGCCACCCAGGAGCCCCAAGACAATGACTTCTAAAGTACCCATTCTTAAGAAATTATTGGAGAGGGGCTCTAGGCTGGCTCAGTCAGTAGAGCATGTGACTCTTGATCTCAAGGTTGTAAGTTTCAGCCCCACATTTGGTGTAGAGATTACTTAAAAATAAAATCTTTAAAAAAGAGAGAAGTTATTGGAGAATGGAAGTTAGCAATTTAGTTAGGTGATAATGTAATAAAGAAGACAGAGAATTCAGGAAATAGGGACTCCAACATAAGAAGGCAGTAAAAGAAATATTCAAAATGATGGTAAAGGGAAGCCTCAGAATAAGTTATGTAGTATTCTAATTCTAAAATCAGCCAATCCAGATTGGAACAGAGAAACAAAAGGTTCTTAGAGAGATAACTGTAAGGGGAAAAATGGGACAGATGAGCTTGAGTGTATGCCAAATAGTATTACCAGGTATGTAGTAGAGTTGTTGAACCATTAGAAAAAAAAGAATTATAAGCACATTTGGACATCAGATCAATAAAAAAGGAGGCAGTTATTAACTCCAGGAAAAACAAAGAATTGTACAAAAGAGGACACATAATCACAGTGCACTACTTGATGCAGGAGTAAATAATATTTGCATAATCATTAGTATATAAACACTAAACATCAATTAAAAAAAAAAGTTTATGTTGGGAGAGATAGAATGAAGGGGACATGCAGGGATGGCATTGGGGGAAACTAAGTTCTCATCTACCATGACAGAGAGTCAATATATAATTTCGAGGGGCGTGTGGGTGGCCCAGTCGGCTAAGCGTCCGACTTCAGTTCATGTCATGATCTTATGGTTAATGGGTTCAAGCCCTGCCTTGGGCTCTGTGCTGATGGTTCAGGGCCTGGAGCCTGCTTCAGATTCTGTGTCTCCCTCTTTCTCTGCCCCTACCCCACTTGCACTCTGTTTCTCTCTCTCAAAAATATATATACATTAAAAATGTTTTTAAAAACATGTATAAAATATATAATTTCTAAAATTAATAAATCAAGAAATAGTAATATAAGCATATTATTTAAAAACATGGCAATATATACAAATGACAAACGAGCTGTAAGAGTTGAGGTTGACTGCCTTGGAGAATGGAACATGGGAATGTGAAAGGCTGAAGCAAGGCAACTGCTGATTTCCAAACTATGCATATATATTCTTTGATTAAAATGAAAATTAAATTTTTGAAAAAGAGTCTCTGTGGCTCACATACAGTCCAGCTTAGTAGCTTCTCATGATATAACAACAGATGATAATCTGGGGCCAAAGTTCTGGCCAAAATAAATGAAGCATTTTTATGTCAGTGTCTGCATATATCCCTTGGATATATGGAGACCTGACACAGTGGCCAGTGGTCAATAGGCTTCAAAGATTAAGAACTCCGATCCTGACCCACAGTTGTGGACATTACAGGCAATTCTCAAACATATTTCATGTCTGGACATGCTCGTCTCTCTGATTAGAAGAAACAAACCTCCCAAGCCCCTAACAAGGTGAACTTCTCTTCAACCTTTAAAACTCTTCTCGGCTATCACCTCTCCTAGAAAGTCCTTCCTGATGCCTCCTCTCTGAAGAGTTACTTGTTCCCTCTTTCAGCCTACTTCTGAATCATCTGTGTCTCCATCCAGCAAAGCATCCAACCCCGTGTGATTCAGTTGGAAATAAGCTGTCTCTCCAGCTACTCTGTGATCCTCTCTCTAGTCATCAGCTTGTGCTAGTTATGCTGCAGGATAAACAACCACAGAATCTCAGTCACTCACCACACAAAGGTTTATCTCTCATCATGTTATATATTGGCTGTGGCTCTGGCTCCACTCCATGTTTTCTCTTTATGTGGGTCTTATTCTGGACATGCCATTCTCCTGGCAGAAAGAAAAGAGAAAATGTGTGTGGGACCACAAAATGTTCCCGAAAGCCTCTGCTCAAAAGTGACATATCACTTCTGCTTAATTTCCATTGGCCAAAGCCAGTCACATGATGAAGTCTGATGTCAATGGCACAGATAAGCATAATCCTGTCACAGGGAGAGGCAGTAAACAATAGGGTATAATAATACCATCTACGACAATCTGCTTGGTGGGACCCACATCTTATTTTTATATCCTGCACCTAACACAGTGTTTGGCACCAAAGTAGTATTCAAGGCATCTTCGTTGACTTGAACAGAATTGTCAAATAATAACTTAGCCTCATATACAACCTGAGAACAGAAGGAGATTTGAAAAGGGCCTAAAAAAATGAAAAGGGCTTAACGTAGAGCTGGAAGGGTACCAACAAGCTCATGGTATGTGGAACAGCACTGAGTTTGGAGCCGATACACTTGGGTTTCAGGTCAGACTCTGAAAGTCATTTCACCCTTCTGGGCTCATCTTTAAAATGAAGGAGATGAGGGCACCTGGGTGGCTCAGTCAGTTAAGCTTCTAGCTCTTGGTTTCGGTTCGGGTCATGATCTCACAGTTCGTTAGTGTTAGTTCGAGCCCCACATAGGGCTCTGCGCTGACAGTGCAGAGCTTGCTTGGGATTGTCTCTCTCTCTCTCTCTCTCTCTCTCTCTCTCTCCCTCCCTCTCTCTCTGACCCTTCCCTGCTCATGCTTGCTCTCACTCTTTCTCAAAATAAATAAATAAACTTAAAAAAAATAAATAAAATGAAGGTGATGAGGTAGAGGATCTTTAGGATCCTTTTCAGTTTTAACCTTTTGGGAGTCTGTCATAGAACACCTCAACCTGGTTTCCTTAGGACCTGCTTGCCAATCCACTGACTTCTATTATGGTACCCAGTTCTACAATTGAGAAGGAAATAAGCCCCAAAGTCACATCGCAGGCTAAAATGAATTTCTAAAAACCGAAAATTCGATGATGACAATAAAAGAAAATAAAATTACACTTCTGAAATGAATGTGTTTTCAACAAACATGTTAAGTGGCAAATGTTTTCTTTAAAACAAACCATTTTCTGTTTTGAGCACATTGTTCTAGACAGAGGAGAATCCATTACACGAAAGCTACTTATCACGACATTACAGAGGGGTGATTATACACCCGAATGTCCCCACTCTGAGTTCTGGTTCACAAATGGAAATCATCACATAAGTAGAAGCCATCTCACACATAGTGAGAGTTTGTTGTTTGTGGAATGAATAAATATGTGTCTTGGCTGAACTCCTTGGGTTATTGAAGCTATCATTACCAATCCAATGCAGCCCTATTGCTCTGTATCTGGACCTAGTCATACTTTTTTTTTTTTTTTAAGTTTTTAGGAAAAAAAAAATCTAAGAAAGGGTTGAGAAATCCTGTAGCTCATGGGCTGATGTACTAAGAGAATTATTTAACAGCTACTGGGTCCTAAGCCCTGTGTTCTCAACAGTAGAAAGCAAATATTGTGATGATCCTGTTTGATTAGAGAAATTTGTACTCTTAAGTTTCCACCCATAAACCACAGATGTCAGCCCACGTACCCACCACCACCAGACAATAACAACATGTACATATCATTCACTGTATGCCAGGACTGTTCTGAGTTCTTTACATATATTAACTCATAACAATCATAGCAACCAGAGGCAATGGGTACTATTACTATCTCCATTTTACTGATGGGGGAATCAAAAGTACAGAAAGGTTGATTAACCTGCCCAAGGTCACACACTGACTGGCGGGGCTAGGCTTTGAGCCCAGGCAATCAGGCTCCAGAGTCTGTTCTAAAGTCCCCTCTGCATTATATTGCCTGGGGGTGGAGCATGCTACCAAATGAGTCGGGATCATTCTTGGATATAGATGTAGCCTGGAACCATAAGCATACCATCACTCCCTCACCCTTAAAGACCCTTCCCACCTGTACCTGCACCAGCCTAGGAGTCTGTGACTCCCACCCTCTGATCGTGGGTGTAGTGAGGGAAGTGAGTGTGACTAGCTCCCTCAAATACCAGGAAGGGTAATTTTTCAGGTGTATATCATCTGTCCTTATCCATTTCCAAGTTTCTGGACTGCATGTCCCCTTGCCTGGATGAGTGTCAGGAAAGGTAACCGAGCCCTGATACAGCAAGGTCCAGTTTCTAGTAGCCAGAGCACTGCAATCAGCAAGCAGGGCTCTTTCCTATAAAAACCAATCAATACTGTCCCATCCCACATCCTCAACCTTTCCTGCTCCTCGGTCTATAACTGCTATTGATTACATCAGAGCAGGGAAGCAAATGCCAAGATATATCAATCACCAAGGTGGCAAAGAGACTTTATTAAAACCATTACACCTTCTTCTATTTTCCTGCCCACCCCTGTTTCCTCAGCCCAATGGCCATTTCTTTTGGAAGGTTTCCAAGAACTTTGCAGACATGATCTGATGGCTGGTGGAATTTCCTCTATTTGGGGAAAATTTAGACCCAGAGAAGGAGCAAGAACAAGTCCCATGGTGAGAAGATGGAAACCAGGTGTGTGAAAATATGTGCATGTGTCTGTGCGGTATATATATATGAAAATGTGCACGTACATATGTTTGTTTAAAGAAAAACCTAGAACTTAGTCACATTTCAGAAACATTTTGTAATTATCGCTGAAATTTTTACAAATCAATTCCTTCTGGTCGCTTAATGTCCTTCACTAAGTGGTTTAATTGTGAAATTTCACTTTATAATTGGGTTCATTTTAATGCAGAAAGAGGTAGATTTGCATAAGCAAATGACAAACAGTTAACAAAATCCATTAGCAGAGAAGCAGGAATCCGAAGAGCCACACACCCTGGGTTGTTGGTTTCCAGTCAAAACCTGTGCTAAGGAAGTTGCTGGCCAAACCCAGACCAACCTCTGCGGCCCCTAACCAGACAGAGGGGAAGGACGAAAGGCATTTCAAATGCCTTCGTGTATTATTAGGATAGCCTGTCAATGTGGCAGGAGAGACAAGGTGAAGGAAAATTTTTGCTTGTCAGTGAAAGACCAGATTCTTTGCAACTCCAGGCAAGGATTTAAAAAAGATCACCAGTTTTACCCAGCTCCTTTACAGTTCTTTTTCCAGGTGAAGAGTCCTGGACTCAGAGTAGAAGGGAGTAGAGAGACTGATTTCTGGTCCTCATTCTGCCACTAACCAGCAAGGATCTTCCTGCTGAGGCCTCCATTAGATCGTATCTGGATATCTGTTTCTTAAAGCTCCTACTGTCATTACCAGTAATTGACAAATTCTTTCACTCATTCACTCAACAAATATATATTGAGTCCTTGCTAGGAATGGGTCCTATAGACATTACAAAGAATCACAAGGAGATGGGGTGAGGGCTAAGCTAAGAAATATAAATAAACAGTAGAGAAGGTCCTGCCCTCATGGAACTGATGTTATGGACTGAATTGCGTCCCCTTAAAGTTTACAGGCTGACAGGACTAGTGTCCTTCTGAGAAGAGGAAGAGACACCGGCGATCTCTCTCTCTCCATGCACACACAGAGAGGATGCCATGGGAGGGCGCTGTGAGAAGATGGCCAACTGCAAGCCAGGAAGGCATGCTGCACCAGAAACCAACCCATCTGACACCTTGATCTCGGACTTGCCCGCCTCCAGAACTGTGAAAAAATGAAGTTCTGCTGTTTAAGTCACCAAGCCTGTAGTATTTTGTTGCAGCAGCTGGAGGAGACTAATACGTCAGGGGAGGAGGGAAAGGCACAGTACTATGCCAAGGGAGCACAGGCTGGAGTGCCTTGCCCAGTCTAGGGGACGAGGGAAGGTTTTGCAGAGGACCTGCCACCGAAAAGGTCAGGAGAACCGGCAGGGGAAAGGCGTGAGGTGGAGGGCAGTTCTTGGGACAGGACACTCACGTGTGTGAAGACCTGCAGGTAAGAGGAGTAAGTTCAGTTGGGGGAGCCAAACACACTTCTTTGTGGATGGAGCCTGAAGTATCAGAGGAAGAGTATAGCAAGAGTGGGGCTGAGGAGGTAAAGGGAGCCAATTGGGGGAGGTTTCATAAACAAACATGTCCCTGAAGATCGCTGCCCCCCCCCAAAAAAAAGTAGGCTCCACACAACCATAGAGTCCAATGCAGGGTTTGAAGTCACAACCTTGAGATCAAGACCTGAGCTGATATCAAGAGGAGGACTCTTTGGGGCACCTGAGTGGCTCAGTCAGCTGGGCATCTGACTCTTGGTTTCGGCTCAGGTCATGATCTCGTGGTTCGTGAAATCGAGCTCCACACTGGGCTTTGTGCTGACAGCGCAGAGACTGTTTGGGATTCTCTCTCTCTGCCCTTCCCTGCTCTCACTCTCTCTCTCTCTCTCAAAATAAATAAATAAACTTTAAAACCTTAAAAAAAAAAAAAAAAGAGTTGGACCCAGGTCACCCACGCGCCCCATCCCCAAAGATCTCAAAGGCCAAGGAGCTGCCATACCTATTGCAACTTTGGACTCATGCCATTGACACGTCCAATTCTGAAAAGATGCCAACACGGGTTCTGCAGGCACAGAGTAATAGCTTTTCTTGCCACCCAGTGAAATCTCTGTGTGTTTGCATATGTTCCTTGTGGAAATGCTTCGTTTCTTTATCCACAAGCTTCCTCCTTGCCTTTTGAAGCATCTTCTGGGACAGCCTCTTCTTCAGGTACTTGCCTTCAGTTCTGCAAAATTCCTCTGCTTTTTGTTAATAATTGCTAGTACTTATGGAGTTAGCTAATGCCAACCACACACCAGGCCCTGTTTTAAGGGCTTTATGTATATTAGCTTTTTTAATCATCACAACAACCCTATGAAGTAGATTCTGTTAACTCCAGTTTATGGATAAGGAAACTGAGCACAGAGAGATTAAGGCACTTGCCTGGGGCCACTCAGCTAAATGGAGAAGCCAAGATTAAAACCAGGGCAGTTTGGCTCCGGTGTCCATACTTTTAACGACTACTAGGCTCTATTGTCTTTGGGGCAAAAAAAAAAAAAAAAAAAAAGACCGAGAAACTGAGGTCAGTCAGGTTCCCAAGGGCAGTTGAAGTCTGGGGGTCCTTCTGATTCCAGAGTCTATGCTCTTAACCTCTTGAGGGAATGAAGAAGCAGCAGCTGGCTTGGGGAGTGACTCAGGAAGTAGACTAAATAGAACTACCATGGAGTCGTTGAAGAAGAAGGAAGAGAGAGAGCTGGAGAGAAGTAGGAAGTTGCAGTAACACTCTGGTTTCTGGGTAAACCATACAACCAAACCTTCATCATTTTGTGCCACTTCATTCATTTGTTCACTCATTCTCCCAGCCATTTAACAAATGCTTATTGGGAACCTATTCTGTTTCAGGCATTGGGCTGGGAAAGTGGGAAAGAGGAGCAGGTGGGTACTGAGAATGGCCATGAACCTCACCAGCACCTTCCCCTTGCCCTCATCTGAGAAGCTTTATATTCATCTAAGAAGGACTTTACAGGGGCGCCTGGGTGGCGCAGTCGGTTAAGCGTCCGACTTCAGCCAGGTCACGATCTCGCGGTCCGTGAGTTCGAGCCCCGCGTCGGGCTCTGGGCTGATGGCTCAGAGCCTGGAGCCTGTTTCCAATTCTGTGTCTCCCTCTCTCTCTGCCCCTCGCCCGTTCATACTCTGTCTCTCTCTGTCCCAAAAATAAATAAACGTTGAAAAAAAAAATTAAAAAAAAAAAAAAAGAAGGACTTTACATTCGAGGGGGTGGAGTTGATATATAAATAAATTCAACACATTATTACAGTGTGATTATATATATCCATATATGCCCATCTATCTATAAAGCATTAAAAGGAGGACAGCCTATCTCTGCCTAAAACAGGCAGGTAGGGCATCGCTTTGAAGAAGGTCCCCTTTGAGCCAGCCATGAAGGATGATAGGAATATCCTAAGAGAGGAGCTGGGCTCCATGGAGCTTCCCTGGAAAGTATGTATGTAGCAGATCCCCAAATTCCTGGAACAGAGTCATAGAATTAGAGAACATTCACACTGAAAGGAGGCTTAGAGGTCACCTGGCCCCACCCCTTTATCCACAGATGGCAAAGTGGGGCCAGGCCTGGGGTGAGGCAAACCAAACGTTATGGGAGCATTTCCTCTCATGGCCCTGCGAGTGTGGCCCAGCCCTAGCCCCTGCCCTGGAACCGAGGCACAGCTTTACTGGGTTCAAACAACCAGTCAAGGGCCAACAGTACCTTGCAAGAACCCCAGCCACCTCCACCCCAATTTTCTGGGCTTTGTGGTTCATGGTTTGTGTGGAGAGCAAGGCAAATGGAAAAGAAGATGGAGAGGAGTCTAGAAAGTCACCATGATTTCCGGCTTGTATTACTGAAGAGACAACTCTAAATGTCCACCTCCATCACCCTTGCACTCTCAAGTTCCCAGCTTCCCCATCCCCAAGGTTTTTTTTTTTTTTTATGTTTGTTTGTTTGTTTGTTTGTTTGTTTGTTTAGAGGGAGAGAGAAAGAGAGCACTCACGCAGGGAACGGGTAGAGAGAGAGGGAGAGAGAATCTCAAGCAGCCTGGTGATGTCAGCACAGAGACCCAGGCAAAGCTCAATCCCAGGAACCCAACCAGGAGTTCATGACCTCAGCTGAAATCAAGAGTTGGATGCTTAACTGATTGAGCCATCCCCACCCCCAAGTCTTATATTTAAAAGTAAGGATATCTTTCTCGTAATGTCCTTCCCTCTCCTCTCTCTGCTACCCACTCTTCCAACACCACACCTCCCCAACATTTCTTTCAGCTTCAGATTCTCTTTTCAGCTGGCCGCCAGGAGCCCTGCAAACGTCCACCACGAAGGTCGCAGGGATGCAGTTCAACAATCTGCCAGCAGGGGGCAGGCCTGCCGCGAGCCCGGATGCTGCCCAAGCCTCCCAGCCCCCAGCCCAGTCACAACTCCTTAGAGATGCAAATTGAGAAGCAGCCTTCCTAACCCGAGAGGGCTGCTAATTCTCTGACGAGTATGCAGATTTCCATCCTGCCTTTGCCTGGGTTTATTTGTTTTACTTTGCAATAAATTTAATACAGACTCCCTGAAGCAGAGAGGCAGATGGACTATAAACTCTGCATTTTGAGCAGCCTTAGTTACTAGGTTAGTGTGGTTTTTGATCCCTACTTAAATTATATCTATGAAATTTGACATGGATTTGGGTCTGGGCTTTGCTGGCTCCTTGGTGCTCTGGAGCTGCTTCTAGGGAATTTACAAGGGTTGATTTGATTATTGGGACTTTAATTTCTCATGGAGGCTAACGAGCAGGCTGGGAAGCCTGGCTGGGGTGGAACAGGAAGATGGGAAAGTGAGAAAGAAGTAAGTTGGGTTGCTACATGCCCCAGTTAGGCGGGGCCAGTATTGTTTTCCCACGACCCTGGCTGGGCCCTAAGTCAGACAAGTTGAGGACCTAAGGCAGGAAGCCTGTGCTGCTCCCCTCCCCAGGGAGAGTCACGCAGCCCAAAGTGCCCACAAGAAGTTCAGAGTCCAGGAAAAAAAAATCAGACGCACATATGGGGCAGACATAACCAAAACATCCATAAAGAAGCATTAACAAGAACGGGGTTAAGCTGGCGTTGTATAACAATGTAAATTGGACATGGGGGGATGTGGCAGAGGGGAGAAAACTGCTACTCACCCCTCCTATTAACACCTTTGCCTCACTCATGCTGCAGTGTGCAGCCTTCTCCCCTGCTGCCTTTCACAGACTGCTGAAGAAAAGGCATAGCGAGCTAGGAGCGTGACAAGCTGGGTTCTTGTCTCAGCTTCACGGGGTACGTCTTTGTCCCAGTGTTCCAATGTTGAGTAATATGTTTAATTTCTCTGAGACTCGGTTTCCCTGTCTGCAAAATCAGAATCACCCGATTATTACGAGGGCCAAGTAAGATAATCGGGGTAAGAATGCCTGTATGCAGCAAAGGATGAGACCAGAAAAAGTGTGTAAGGGACAGGTGTCCTTAGACAGTTGCGATCAATGATAAGAGTAGGAAGCCCTCGGGACAGGGGGAGTCTGTGAAGGGAATTTCAGTGAGACCTATATCTGTTCTATCCTTGTACCTAAAACCTGTCAGTGGGCCCTATGCCCACGGCATGAGTGGGGCCCCCAAAGGCAGACGAGGTGTAGTGGCCAGCTGCCTAACTTGGTCCTGCTCACCTGCACACGAAACCTACCTGCCAGCAGAGAAGGACCGGCCGGGGCATCGGAGAAGGTTCAAGCAGCAGCAGATTCCAGGGACTGTTGTGCACACCTCTGAGGGCCTGGGCCACCCTGGCAGTGGGAGATGGGCAGAGAGGTGGGGGTGCAGCCTCACCTTGCCCCAAGAGAAATCCCAGAGCCCAGGCAGAGCCTGAGACAGGAAGGGGAGGCCAGCCCCCTTCCTCTGCCTCCCTTCTCTGCACCTCTGCATCCTTCAGCCAGAGGCTGAAGCAAGAAAGGGAACTTGAGGGGGTGATGAAAGGAATGTGTTTAAAGAGCTAAGAAAAGCAAAGGTTTAGGAGTCACCCAAGTAAAGGGGCAGAAAGAAGGAAGAGGGCAGATAAAGGAGAAAAGGAAGGAGCCAAGGACATGTTGACATTTGTTCCTTCCGCATAGGGGAGAATCCCCAGAAAGGAAAAGAAGTACAAGAGGAGCAGAGTAGAACCAGAGAAAGGAAACAGCCTGATTCCCATGGAGGAGGGGGTGGGGTGCCGGGGAGGTAGAGGCTGAGCCGAAATGGAAATGAGGGGCTTGGTCACCATGGAGAGAGAAGCTGGAAGCTTGGCAGCAGTTTGTCTATTAGGAGGAAAGGAGGGGAATCAAAGAAGCTGTGGGCGTGTCTACACACACAACCGAATTGGAAAATAACTAGCTGAATTCAGCCCAAAGCAGGGGATGGAGGGGGATGGGGGCAGAAAGACTGGCTAAATTCTCTCCAAAACAACAAAACCTGCCCCACTCACTTCTCCATCCCACCCCAATAACGCACTGAATTAAAAGTGAGCTGTCAAGATCCTGTTAAAGGAAATTTGGTGACTTCCCACCCCCCAAACCAGAAGCAGTCTGATGATTTGTGTGTGCAAGGGAAAGGAAACGGAAGGCAGCAGAGACAGAGGTAGGGTGGCAAGGAGGGGCAGGGGTGCAGGCAGAAGCAAGGAGAACCAGTCAGACACCTTGGTCTTCAGAGAACCTCCTGAGGAAGGATGAAGAAATCTAGCAAGTACGAGCCACAAGGCCAAGAGGATGACCACACAAGTTCTCCGGAACTGTGGCAGGGGCAATGCCACCCTGAGACCCACTGCCAGGCTTCTGCCTGACCCTGTGCATTAGAAAGGCTCACACTGGCACTCCTCCAGGTGCACCCTCCCCAGGGCCGTTGGGCAAGAGCCTTGCTCCCCCTTGCAGGTCACGTTCCACATACCCAGGCAGGCAAGGACGGCTGTTTGGGTGAGACTGGAGGTGGAGTGGGGGGTATGCCCCTGCCCAGAGGGTGCGGGCAGATCTTGGGAGCGGAGACACTGACCACAAGGCTCCTCACAGTGCGGAACGATGTGGTGATAGGACTTGGGGGACGTGGTGCTTGGCCGGGACCCCCACTTGCATGCTTGCCTTGGCCAGGAAATGTCTGCAGCTGTCCTCAGCAGAGGAGAGCCCGGCTTTACACCTAGAGATCCGGACACTGAAAAAAGTAAGGAATCCAAGGCTGCTATGGGTTAGAAGCCCAAAGGGCAAAGGGAGTGAGAGGGACACACAAACCCTGGGCCTGTGTGGTAGAGAGTAGAGAATTCATACCAGAATCATCCACTGTTTATCCAAAATTCAAAGTTGACTGGTTGTCCTGTGTTCTATCTGCCACCCCTCCCTAGGGCCAGAGGGGTTGGAGTGGTGGCCACAAGGGAATGTCACAAGGTAAATGAGGATGGGGACTGGCACAAACTAAGAGGTCAAAGTCCTCCTAGAACTAAAACATGCCAGAAGGCCAGAGTCAGACCAGTACCTTCCAGTCTTGGATGGGGTTGTGACAAGCATGTTCATTTTCAGAGACCCTGGGCTAAGTGAAGAGAATGACCAAATCCTCTTTTCCCGACCAATGACTTTAAGATAGAAGCAGGATCAGGGCAAGACATGAGCAAGTCTCAGGGTGGGAGGTGGTGGGGAATTTCTCTTCTGCACCCACTGGAACCCCAGAGGCTAGCCAAGTCTAAACTGATAAAGAATTTCCTCCACAGGCATCTTGCCCCGGTCCTTCATGTTGAAAAAAAAAAGGGGGGGGGGGACACTTTCAACAAAAGAAGCCTGCAACCAACACTTTTTCTAAGTACTTTAAAGTTTACACAATTCTACACTATTTTTCTGCTCTCACCTACACATCTCCTAGCACAACTGATATTTTTTAAAGTCCTTTTCAGAATTTAACCTTTCAGATGCTGCATTCCAGGAGGAAAGTAAATAAATGTGTAAATCAATAACAACCCTACACTGGTTTTGAACTCAGTGATGAACACAGAAGGAAAAAAAAAATCAGTGCCAAATGAAAAAGGAGAGACTCAAAGGAGGATTTCTTTTAATCCAAAAAAGTTTTACAATGGTGTAATCAGCAATAGAGAATAAAATAAAATTAAAACAATAATAATAAAAGAAGCATACCCAGCAGTGTCCTGTTAAATAATTGGATGAGATTCATCAGGGCAGCAACTGGTGCTGAGTGTTTTTTAATTTTCTCCCTGCTGGATATTCTCCTCTCATGGTGTCAACAAATAGATTAACTACTTGTCAGAGACGGGGCCTTCAGAGAGCAAAATTGAATTCTTCAGTATTTATTTTCCTCTTCATACCTCCTCCCCAAAGAGGAATATCTGGGCATTTTTAAAAAGATTCCCCCCACCCTCCTCAAAAATCAAGAAATGATTAATTCTGTCCATGAGGATCACTTGATCATATCGTGCAAGAAGTTAATTTCACCACAGTGCACACTGGATTCAATAAGAGGGTTTGAGAAGATGTACTCATTGCCTCTCCTTATGAAGGACTCAAGCTTGAAAGGGCAGACCCAATACTTACTACATCTGTGGCAAGCGCAGGCCAAAGGGCACCATGGTGTTTTCAACAAACCAAGGTTTCACAGAAATTTGAATCCAGAACAGCAGGGCCCATGGCTCTAGGTGAACCGCATAAAAAAAGAACTGAGCAGGGGCACCTGGGTGGCTCAGTATGTTAAGTGGCTGACTTCAGCTCAGGTCAAGATCTCACAGTCCGTGAGTTCAAGCCCCTCAACAGGCTCTGTGCTGACAGCTCAGAGATTGGAACCTGCTTCGGATTCTACCTCCCTCTCTCTCTGCTCCTCCCTCACTTGCACTTTGTCTCTCGCTCTCTCTCAAAAACAAACATTAAAAAAAAACAAAAGACTTGGAGAAAAAATTTAAACCCTTTTAAAACACATAAAAAGAAGATCCAAATGAATGCAGGAACGTATCATACCCTGGAAAGGATGAGTTAACTCTCTACAACGTCAGTTGTCCCTAAATTAACCTGTAAATTGAATCCATTCCAATCAAAATCTAAGTACATTTGGCCAGGAGACAGGGGTGGAAGAGTATCTGTCAAACATTCTAAAATTTACAAAGAAGAACAAGGGTCCACTAATGGTAAGATGGCTTTTTGAAAACAGCAGAAAGAAGAAACGCATCATACTAGAAATTGAGAAATACTACAAAGCCAGCATTATTAGAACAATGTGGTACTGGCACAGAAAGAGAGAAGCAGGCCAGTGGAATGGAAGAGTGGGTCCAGAAGCAGGCTGACAGGTACATGAAAACTTGCATATGATAAATCTGTCATCATAAATCAAAGGGCAAGAGAAGACTTATCTCATAAATGGTAAAATAAATTTGAATCTCTATCTCTTTAATGAATAAGAAAATAAACTCTACGTGGATTCAATCCCTGAATGTGAAAAGGTAAAATCATAAATAACAGAAGAAAATACATGATCGTATATTGTGACCTTGAGGTGGGAAAAGATTTTGTGAACAAGGTGCAAAAGCAACACCATAAGGAGAAAAATGGATGGATTTTATATCAAAGTTAAAGATTTCTGTTTGGTGAAGTATACCATCAACTGAGTTAGCGTATAGATGAGAAGTACCTGGAAGAAGACATTTGTACCAATAAACGATCAGTAAGAAAATGCTTAGTAAAAAAGAAGAAACAATAGAAAAATGAACAAAGTAGGTAAATAAGTAGTTCATAGAAGGAGAAATCCTAAGGTCAAACAAATCTTTGAAGTAATATTTAATTTCACAAATGATATGAAAAACACACAAAAAATAAGATACCACTTTACATATAATAAACTAACAAAAAATAGAAAGTCAGATAATACCAGGTGGTGACAAGGATGTGGAGAAACAAGCAGGCTAATAAATGGGAAAACTGGTCCAGTTCTCTTAGAGAGAAGATTGGTAGGGCTTACCAAAGTGAAGAATACTCAGAGCCTGTGACCCAGCACTGGCACTGTGGGTACACACACCCTGGAAAAAATCTCACACAGAAGCATGCAATGTCCATCATCTTGCTGATGGTGGAAGCAAAATGGTGGAAGCCGATGGTGGCAATCTGGGTATCCACCGCCAAGGAACCGGACAGGTAAGTAATGATAACTACAAATGACGAAACACCATGCAGTGGTAAGAAGGAACGAAATAGATCCACATAAGGCAACATGGATAGGTCTCCAAAACAGAGTTGGGATGGGGGGTTGGGGAGAGGAGAGATTTATAGCACAAGACAACTTATGTATGTTTTTAAAAGACACAAAGCAACACCACATATGTTTCAAGGACCATGCAGACGGATAAACTTATGGAAGGTGGATTAGAAGGTTACACGCTACAGTGGATATTGAGGTGCTCCACCCATACCCCTCTTCAGGGCCAGTGCACCTACTCCTCCACAACTGCTACGAGTATTAGCGCTGAGGCTCAAGGCTGCATCCATCAGGGGAACTGCCTCGCTGAAGCCTATGCCCCTTCCAGGGGAAGTGGTCAATGGTGGCTGATGCAAGGATGTACAAGGCCTGGTCCCTCCTGCCTTGTTTGGGAAAACTCTAAAGGGCCACGTCAGGTGCATAGTTTCCAGGATCTCAGTTGTGGCCTCAGTTGCACAGAGGGGACCAACTTCACCTTCGGTCCCTCCCTGCAGTCCTCACCTCCTATGTCTGTGTCTCCCGAGGGCCCTCCTGAATGGACCTGCACATAGGCCCCCATCTCGGAACTTTCTTCCTTCCAAGAGCTCTGTCTAAGGAATACATGAAATAATCAAGGGTGGGAGCTGTTACTGAGGAAAAGGGAAGAGAAATGCAGCTGGGAAAGAAAGAGGAAAATAAGAATTCAGTGAGCCTAAGCGAGGTCTCATAGGACTAGTGATGGTATCACACCGTGAACTGAGGAGCACGATCCACTCAACTTTGTGCACCCAAAGTCCAAAATGCAAAACATAAAATTGAAAACATACCAACTGTCTGTGGACAGTAGGCAAGCTGCCTCCTCCCTTATTCACAGTGCTCTGTAACTAAACACCAGTTAATCTTCTGCCTGTGGGCCAGTGGTGAGCAAGGAGCGGACTCAGAAAAAGGGAGACAAATGGGCAATGACTTCTGTTTCCCCAACCCTTGTAACTAGGGGCAACCTCAAGAATCAGGAAGTCAGGGATTCCCTTTGGCTCAAGTCCATCATGGTTGCGAGGCTCTAGGAGAGATAGTTACATCACACTTAGCATGGGAAGGTGGAAGTAAAGGGGTGTAGTATATGTGTGGTGGTGTGGGTGTGAGAGACAGAGACAGAGACAGAGAGGCAGACAGAGACAGAGAGTGTGTTTCCACCTCGGGGATAGAACAGCCCAAGATTTCACAGAGATACAGATTCTATTCTTTCCATTCACTCCAGCACCAGATGGAGCAAGAGATCTTTATGGCACTTGTGGGAGGGGGTTACTTACCTCTGGGGGAGCAGCTTTGTCTGTCTCTGAGCCAAATGCCACACTGACTTCTGCTTCCCATCTTGCCTGCCTCTCCCCTCCTCTGACTCTCCTACTTGATATTTCTGTAACAGAAACTGGTTCCCTTCCTTGGGACTTGACCCAGCCCATCTCCTCTCCACAACCCTCGCCCCCACTCCCGCCTTCCGCCTCCCCCCCATCCCCATCTCCAGAGTCCTTTGCCCTTTTCAGAGTCTACAGGGATTAGCTGGGTTAGCTTTCACACACGCAGACACGGAAGCCTCATGTGGCTACAAAGAAAGCAAAACCGATACAATTGTGTGTGCCCTGGGAAGAGTCTGTGGAATGTTCAGGAAGGCCACTCCGTGGCTGACCAGAGGCTGAAGTACCCAGAGTTTTCTCCCTTCCCATTCAAAGAAAAATAGGGAACTATGTTTGAAGGAGCATAAGTAAATTTTAATGTGAATTCACCAATCTACCCTTTCCATAAAATATACTGAGCTCCTACTACATAGCATGTAAATATGTTTGGAAGGCAGGGACTTCCAAAATGAGTAAGATGCAGTCCTTGGTCTGCATAGAGGTGACTGTCTGACCAATATCTATGAAGTAGAGGGTAATATGGAAAGGGCAATAAAATAGTTACCCCCAAATGCTCAGATGGTTCAGAGTAGGGTAAAAGTCACATTAGAAGGAAGAATCAAAGTTTTCCTAAACCACATAACTTTTAAAACAGCTTAAAATTGATGGATAAAATTTGTTCATATACTTTTAAAACTAGTTTTAAGGAACTTAATGCATTTGAATATAATGTAATGCATTCAATACACTGAATAACATTTTTTTAAGATCATAAATAATCATACTGCTTTTGAAAAAAACTGTATGAAGTAAGAAATCATGACTCCTCCTCCATGGGGTGCCTGGGTGGCGCAGTCGGTTAAGCATCCGACTTCAGCCAGGTCACGATCTCGCGGTCCGTGAGTTCGAGCCCCACGTCAGGCTCTGGGCTGATGGCTCAGAGCCTGGAGCCTGTTTCCAATTCTGTGTCTCCCTCTCTCTCTGCCCCTCCCCCGTTCATGCTCTGTCTCTCTCTGTCCCAAAAATAAATAAACGTTGGAAAAAAAAATTAAAAAAAAAAGAAATCATGACTCCTCTTTGACCCATCTCATTCCATCCCCCAAAAGTAACTCCTTTAACAGTTTGGAGTGTATTGGCCCTAATCTTTGGATGGAGATGATTTCAACAAAATGGGAAGAAGGAGAGTATCCCAGGTAAAGAACAGGAGGTGAGAAGAGAAAAGGCAAGTTTTGTACCCGGCATGTGTGGCAAAAGCAGGAGACAAGAGATGACATTGCAACAGGAGGTTGGAGTCACATCACAGAAGGTCCTTTGCACGAGTTTGGAATTAGGGACATTATTCAATAGGTGGTGTCATATAAGAAATGGTCCAAGGAGTTAGGGATTTAAAAAAAAATTTTTTTTAATATTTTTTTATTCTTGAGAGAGAGACAGAGACAGAGTGTGAGTGAGGGAGGGGCAGAGAGAGGGGGAGACACAGAATCCAAAGCAGGCTCTAGGCTCCCCGCTGTCAGCACAGGGCCCGATGCAGGGCTTGAACTCACGAACCTTGAGATCATGACCTGAGCTGAAGTCAGATGCTTAACTGACTGAGCCACCCAGGTGCGCTAAGAATCGGGGATTTTTAACTAGAGTAAAAGAAGATCTGGGGGCACATGGTGGCAATAATTCAATCATACAGGGGCGCCTGGGTGGCTCAGGTGGTTAAGCATCTCATTCTTGGTTTCAACTCAGGTCATGATCTCCCCGCTTCATGGGTTCAAGCCCCACATCAGGCTCTGTGCTGGCAGTGCAGAGCCTGCTTGGAATTCTCTCTTTTTCTCCCTCTCTCTCTGTCCCTCTCTACTCGTTTTATCTCTGTCTCTCTCAAAACAAACACACAAACAAATAAAAATAATTCAATATACAAAGTGCTATCATGTGGAAGAGAGATCTGGCTTTCAGTTTGAGGATCCACCGGTCAGAATTTGGGTCAAAACCTGGAAGTTTCTGGAGTGGCATTTCAGTTCTATATACATAGGAAAGGACTTTCTAACAAATGGATCTGTGCAATAATAGAGCGGATGACCCAGTGAAAACGAAGCATCTCTTCACTGGAGAAGCTCTGACAGAGGATTTGTGCATCAAGCAGGGAGCAGGGGACTTGCAGAGTCTTTTCTAATATTAAGATTCTACAGTAAAATGAGGAAGCAGTGAAGGATTTTTGAGCAGTTCTATAATTAGAGCCATGCTCTAGGAAGATGAATTTGGCAGAAATGTATAGATTGGGTCAAAGTAGAAACAAAGTTAAAACAGCTGAGCATGAGGCTGATAGAATCACTCAATCAAAAGCAATTAGGATTCTGGTTAAACATGGTACATTAGGCCTGCTTTTTATCTGTACCCCCTCATGAAATGTAACTAAAATGACAGTGCATGAATCAAAAGGACATGAATCCACAAAGTCTATGGAAGAGGAAACAACAGCAGAGGGGAGATGTCAACAAAATCTGACTTGGAGCCAGAAGCACCAGGTGTCTATGAAGGCCAAGGAAATGGGCAGGCGGGTGACTGCCCAACACCAGTCCCCCAAATCCCCAGTGGCAACAGGACATCCCAGGAGAGACTGGATTGGAGGAGGTCCACATGAGGGGCAATAGTCACAGCAAAAGGTGAAGTGAAGTACATTCTGAAAGCAGAGGAGTTGAGGGAAAGATTCCACACTAAATGGTGAGATCCTATGGTCCCCTTCCCGGGCTCGGCTCCTGGAATGCCAGCAGCCAGGCTTATACTCACCTCCTCAGGCAGAAGACTAGAGAATTTGTTTCTTGGGAAACTTACCAGCTCAAGAGAAAAAACTAATCAACACTAAGATTTGGGGGATTCCAAATAAATGGCCAGTCCCTGCCTAATGACTGCCATAAGGCCCACTAGTCACCAAGACTAAGTAAACCCCCACCCCCCCCACACACACACACATACACAGAATCTGAGCTTTAGGGTATCATTAAAAAAATTTTTTGGGGGGCGCCTGGGTGGCGCAGTTGGTTAAGCGTCCGACTTCAGCCAGGTCACGATCTCGCGGTCCGGGAGTTCGAGCCCCGCGTCGGGCTCTGGGCTGATGGCTCAGAGCCTGGAGCCTGTTTCCGATTCTGTGTCTCCCTCTCTCTCTGCCCCTCCCCCGTTCATGCTCTGTCTCTCTCTGTCCCAAAAAAATAAATAAAACGTTGAAAAAAAATTTTTTTTAAATAAAAAAAAAAATTAAAAAAAATAAAAAAAATTTTTTTATGCTTATTCATTTTTTTCAGAGAGAGACAGAAAGTGAGGAGGGGGAGGGACAGAGAGAGAAGGAGACACAGAATCCGAAGCAGGCTCCAGGCTCCGAGCTGTCAGCACAGAGCCTGACACAGGACTTGAACTCACAAACCATAAGATCATGACCTGAGCCGAAGTCAGATGCTTAACTGACTAAGCCACACAGGCACCCCTAGGGCATCATTTTTAAGTACTACTGCCAGGCAATAATTACTGAAAATTTGAGTGAAATCTCTAACACAAAGAACTAACAATCCAAATGAGTAAATTTAAGGAAACAGACAATGCAGAAAGAAAAGGCAACTTCAAAAGTAGAATAACTGAAACTTAAGAGAATCAAGGGATGACACTGTATTCATAAAAAACATCAGGATGCTGAGGAAGAGGACAGAGAGCGGGAAAGAGCTTTTTCACATTGAAATAAAATGTCCCCAATAAAACACTAAACAGAAAAGCTGGAAGAGGGCTGGGAAATTCTCACTGAAAATAGAACAAAACAGAAAACAAAAGAGAAAATAGAAGCAAAGAGGTAAGTACATTTGAGGATCAATTTAGAAGGTCCACAATCTAATAGGAACTCTAGGAGAAGAAAAGAGAGAGAAATGATAGGAAGGAATCACCAAAGAAATAATGTTAGAGCATTTCCCAGAACTAGAGCTCACAGTTCCCTGGGCCGACAGGGTCTATGGTGCCCAGCATGACAAATGAAGAAGTGGCACCAAGGATTGTCATTACAAAACTGAAGAAAGAGAAGAGGCAAAAACAAAATCCTATTCATGGAAGCGTTATTCATAAGAGCCAAAAAGTGTAAACAACCCAAGTATCCATCAGATTTTTTTTAATTTTTTTAACGTTTATTTATTATTGAGAGACAGAGACAGCGCATGAGCAGGGGAGGGGCACAGAGAAGGGGAGACACAGAATCTGAAGCAGGCTCCAGGCTCCAAGCTGTAAGCACAGAGCCCGACATGGTCTTGAACTCACAAACTGTGAGATCATGACCTGAGCTGAAGTCAGACGCTTAACCAACTGAGCCACCCAGGCGCCCCAAATTCTTAACAGATAAACAAAATGTGGTGTATCCATAGAACAGAATACTATTTGGGAGTACAAAGAAATGTGGTACTAAGACATGTTATAACATGGAGGAATCTTGACGATGTTTTGCTGAGCAAAAAAGCCATTCACAAAAGACCACATGCTGTATGATTCCATTTCTTTCTCTTTTTTTTAAAGTTTATTTATTATTTTGAGAGACAGAGCACCAGCGGGGGAGGGGTGGGGAGAGAGGGGGAGAGAGAGAATCCCAAGTAGGCTCCACAATGTCACTGAAGAGCCCAACACGGGGCTCAATCTCACAAACCATGAGATCATGACCTGAGCCGAAATCAAGAGTCAGATGCTTAACCGGCTGAGCCACCCAGGTGCCCCAGAAGTGGGTATTTTTGTGTGTGGAATGTGTTAAAGAGTTAAATTACCATCTGCTAGAGGAAGAAGACAATGATGATGGCAAAGTTGGGGAGGGGGGCGGGAATTAAGCATTAGAAGCACCATGCTGTTTAGAAAATACAGACTAGATACCAGAAGAGAAATTTAATTTCAGAAAGGTCATAAGGCCCTGAGTCAGAGTAGTGGCTGGTGGGGATGGATTTGTGAAACTTGGAAGCTGGATTGAGGACCCAGTAAATGCAGAGAGCAAGGGGAAGGGAAGCCTAAGAAAAATAAGAAACACACAAAATCATTCCATAGTTTTAAGCCTGGGTTACAATAATGGCGGTGGTTGGGAAAAAAGCTTGGGAGAAATTGGCTGCTTGGAAGAAAGATAAAGGTGGCCTCTACCATGTTCTGGGGGGTGGGGTCCCTTCATCTGCACATCTTTTGGTATGCCTCTGTGGCTTCTGGAGGCACAGCATTTTTTTTTAATGTTTATTTATTTTTGAGGGAGAGAGAGAGAGACAGACCATGAGCAGGAGGGGGACCGAGAAAGAGGGAGACACAGAATCTGAAGCAGGCTCCAGGCTCTGAGCTGTCAGCACAAAGCCTGATCAGGGCTCGAACTCATGAACAGAGAGATCATGACCTGAGCCCAAGTCGGATGCTTAACCCCTTAACCGACTGAGCCACCCAGGGGCCCCAGTGGAGACGTTCTGATTGCAGCTGTTCAGCAAACAGAAGCTTAGAGCATCTCAGATATGTGAGATTCTGCCACCAACAGGGGTCTTAGAAACTACTTAAATTAATGCCAAGGGAGGAAACAGTTAACCAAGGGATGGTCAACTGTGTTAAGAGACTTAGAGAAGGAAAGAACTAAAGACCAAGAAAAGGCCCTTGGATCCAGCAATCAGGTGATCATCAGGAGAATCAGTGCCCTGTAGGGGAGAAGGAAGAGCCAGAGGGCAGGGGGTGAAAAGTGATGTGGGGGCTGGGGGAACAGAATCTACCTGACAGAGTCTTGCACATAGTAAGGGCTTCACAAATATTAGTTGTTGGTGGTTTTTCTTTTTTTTTTTTTTTCAGAGAACCATGATGATATAAATGAAAAAACAAAACAAAACAAAAGCTGGTAGCTTTGTGAGGATAATGAAGTACTTAAAGATGATGTCTGAAGAAAAAATTAGTCATGGAAACTTGCAGCTAGATGGGGGGGGGGGGTAGGCAGTGACATTTACTAAAGACACCAAGAAGAGCAATGCCTGATGGACGCGAGGGCCAGAGTACCTGGGTGGACTTTAACAAAGGATGTCACCATAACGATTAGCTGTGAAAAAGAGGACTAGTCCAAGCTAAAAGAAAAGAAAAGAGGAAAGAAAAAGCTAAAAGGAAAAGAAAAAAGGATGGAAAAATATCCACATGAATTTTGATAGGGAAGAAAACAACACTGAAAAGCCCCACGTTGGGTGATCTCTTTCTAAGGAAAATGGGAGTCATGAACCACCGAATGAAAGCAGGTGGGGTTGCAAGCCGGAAGAAGACGGAAACGCTTTGGAACAGTGGTTCTCCGCCCGGAGTAATTTTGCCCCCCACTCCCGCCTGTACCCCCAGGAGACCTTTGGCAATGAGACTGGAGACCTTTTTTTGCTGTCATTGTTGGGGAGACGGTGCTACTGGCATCTAGTTATGTTTTGTGGAGGTCAGGACGCTGCTAAACATCCTGCAATACACAGGCCAGCCGCCCACAACAAAAATGATGCTGCCCCAAAAGTTAATTGTACCAAGGTTGAGAAACCACGCTTTAGAGCAACTACTGAGGGAATTTCACAAAGAAGTCAACAAGAAATGTGTAGGAGGATGGCTCAGCAGCTGCACAGGCCAACACAAGCTTAAATAGCATAAATTTTAGTAAATCCAATTGATGCTTTTTTTAAAGTTTTCTAGTTTACATTAAGCAGAGAGCGCTCATATAAATAGACTGTCTCCTTTTGAAGGGCTTTACACACATTTGTCATGAATCAATTGTGAAAGGTATAAATACGTAACATTTATTACCTTAAAGAAATCTTTGAGGTAGGTGCCTTTTTTCTGGTTTTCCAAATGAGGAAATAAAAACACAGATAATAACAAATAAAAACAAATAAAAACACTTACCCAAAGTCACATGGCCAGTACAAGTAGAGAAAGGATTTAAGCCCTGGCATTTTAACACAACTATCTATTCTTATTAGGATGCCATGCCTTTCGGGGACCTCTAAAATCAACCCTGTTTCTCATCTCACACCCTTCCAATGACCTTCCAATTCTGGAATGTGAGTGTTCTAGAAAAGGAGTTTCTTTCAACAGCTCTGCACCAAACATATCTCTGCCCCTTAATGTGCAGGACCCAGTCTTGAGTTGAACAATCCAAATCCTAGATGCTAAGGGCCAGAAAGGCAGTCAAGATTTCCTTAGAGAGAAGTCAAGTATTTGATATATGACCTCTGAAATAACTACTTTGAATGAGATCAGCCCCTAACCCCTTAGAAATTCTGCAAACGGCCAGTCTGTTTTGTGAACCCACATGTTAGCTATACCCCTCTTTCTGAGATTACAGAGTGACTGAATGCCTCTGAGCATTATTCATTCTATCTCTAAAGGCCTTTATGACTATTAATCCCTGATGATATGCTCTGCTCAGCCCAGGTTTGGAATTATCAGCCTCCTAGGTCTGTGTTCATCAGGACTTGGCAAAAGTTCATCAGAACTTGCTAAGTTTCTGCCTTCTACGTGCCTTAATTCAAGAACTCAGGGAAACCTAATGACTGGCCTATGACTAACGCTGTTATGAAAAATGCCCAAGAAACAGATGGGAATTAGACACTTCCAAGCATCATTAATTCATCCTCAGAACCAGTTTGACCTTTGACCCAGGTCTGGCTGCTGCCAGCAAGAGGGCTATAGGCTTGAGACTTCTGGCCTGTGGGCCTGTGGTAGCCTCCAGAGGGAAGGCTGTTGCAGTGGGAAGTGGAGGCACAAACAGCTTACCTGAAGGACTCGAGGTGGGGGGCAGCGAGAGGGGGCACAGGGACCAGGATACCCAGCAGAGAAAGACTGCATCCCTGCTCTGACCCCATTATTCCTCTCCCCAGCCTCTGTCAGCTCCTCCTCTAGGTCAAGGGGCTCACAGAAGACTCTAGGCCATCCATCTTCCAGCTCCTTCCTTTCTCTCCGGTTCTTCTCATGTCTCTGTTATCTGGCTCCTCTCCACTCCCCCCAACCCCAGGGGTCTCATGCTCTGCCCCATCCTAGCTGCCCTTGACCCCATTCAATCTGCATCCCCCGAGTCACCTGTTTTCCTTGTACACTCACTCTCAGAAAGTCTTTCTTGATTACATATTGACATATGAGAAAGACAGGTCCGGCATTGGAGAATGTTTTTATTTCAGTTTGAATTACTAAATCATTTAGGGTTTTTCCCCCTGCTCATGATTCTGGTTGTTGCTTAAGTACTTATTAGATAGAGCTTGTTCTTCTAGTCATTTTGTGTATTTCCCAGATAATTCACATTTGATGATTCCTGTTTACTCTGCAGGTATGATAAAATCATGACAGTTTTAGGGGTGCCTGGGTGGCTTAGTTGGTTAAGTGTCCGACTCTTGATCTCAGTTCAGGTCATGATTTCATGGTTTGTGGGATCAAGCCCCACATTAAGCTCTGTGCTGACAATGCAGAGCCTGCTTGGGATTCTCTCTCCTTCTCTCTCTCCCCCTCCCCCCACTCATGACCTCTCTCTCTCTCCAAATAAAAAAATAAACATATTTAAAAATCATAAAGATTTCAAATACTAGGATCTTCAGTTGACCCTCACTGACTATTAAATATTTGGGATTTTGAGATGACAGCATGATGGGGGTTACAAACCTCATTCAGGGCAAGAGCCTCCACTTAATCTGATCTTATATCCCTTGCCATTAGAAAAGTCTTGCTTTGTCTAACTTAAATGTATCATGCTCTCCAGAAATCCAGATTTTCATCATAGTATTCTTCTGGGAAGCATCTCTCAGCCCTTTACAAGAGTTACTATCCCAGCCTTCTCATGCTGTAGTAAGAGGACCTGGGACAAGAAGTAAAATCCATCTGTTCTTCTAACATCAAGAGGGAGAAGGAGCTTAATCAGAGTCAGGTACCTGAGAGAAAAGGCCAAGGATAGAGCCCTGAGGCTTTGGTCCCCAAACCTCTGCACCTCCGACGGCTATACACAGAGGGCTTCTCCCCTTCCCAAGTCTCCATGTTAGTCCCTTGGCCACTGCCTAATGCCATTCCCTGATGTCATTTCCTTTCTCTGATCCACCCCCTCCGTAGCTCTAACACCAAAGTTATTTTAGCTAGCTGGTTTACTTTGTCTTTGATTCTATCTCCCTGTTACCAGGCCTGTCCTGGTCCCTTTCTTAACCAAGAGGCCTGCGTTCATGAGCCCTTCATGTTGCCTGATTTCTGAGAAGGATACAGTTGCGCATGTCTGAAGCTGACTGCATCTTGATTTCCTGTCAGGATAATCAAAACTGTGTTCTACCAGGACATAAAGAAAGATGATCCAGCCAGGGCTCCTCTGGGGCCAAAGGCAGAGTCCCCAGGGTACCTCTGAACTCTTGAAATGATTTGGACTTTGAAGTGATCTGTTTAGACCCTTAGGTTAACTAAGAGCGGAGAAATATAATGTCTGCTGCCCTTTGCTTCTTCTAGGAGCTCCATAAGGAAAAGAAAAATAGAGGAGTCTAGGAGACCCACTATCCCAGTGAGCTGGAGAAGAGGAGTCACCAGCCAGGTCAGCCTCTCACCCAGCCATCACGGAGGCTTCTTGGAACACTTCTCATCCAAAGAAAGACCTACAGCAATGAATGTATATGGTAGGTGCCCTGTCAATATTTGTTGAATAAATGAAAAAGAAGTTTTAATATCTTACAGTATCTCTTCACTATTTAGATTACCCTCACTCTGAAGTAGATGGAGGCAAAAGAGACAGAAAAGAAATTAAAATGAGTTTGGCACCGAGACAGAGTAAAGCTGTGTCTAAACACAAGATGGAAATCACATCCTCTCTTCGTGCCCCAGATTCTCCACATGCAATGACTCGGGAGGTAATATTGGCAGACAGAAGAAAATGAAAACTTATCCTAGACCCCCAGCCCAGTGACAGTGTTCCATCTCCATGATCCAAAGAGCACCCAGGCCTATTCTGACCCAAAGAGAGAGACAAAAATTCCTTCTCAGGAAACCCAAATTTCTGCAGACCTGAAGAACTTGCTATATCATGGCTTTAGCTAAACAACACTAGCTCGATTACCAAATATTAGAATTGGAAGAAACAAGCATTGATGCAAGTAAAAGAATATTCTGCTGCTGATTTAAAGACAAGTGAATCGCTAAATATTTTTATTAGCAGCAAATTTGCTGCTTGCTGGAACTAATTTCACGCCCCGTAGATATGGTGCTTAAGCTGGAAATGGCGTTAAATTGCTCTCTCCTCGAGGCGCGTAAGGCTTCTGGTAGCAACCACCGCTAGATGGCACAGAAAAGGTAGCTCCTCTAAGATAAGCAGCATTGGAGCCAATCATGGGGAAGTCCACAGGAAGTCCCGCCCTACATTTCCCCTCCTTCCAAAGAAAGGTTTGTGTCTCAAATATCCAAACCTTCTAAAAAACGAAGTTGACTGGAAAAGACCATTCCTCTCAAGGTTCTTGAATTTCCCAGTTCAATCTTTTCTCTAAACTCATGCCTTTAGTGAATACATCCAATCAGTCAATCAATTGTAATTTATACAATTTCTTGCATGTTAGTCCTGTCTCTTCAAGGGTACCATATAGCTCCTTAAAAGGAAAGATTACATGTTATCACCAGAACTGAAACCACAGTGAGCAAACAGGTACAACTTGCAGATCAGGGAGCTAGAATAGAAGAACTGAGATAAAGATGGCAGTGCAAAGGATGAGACCGGGTTAGAACAAGACGGAACCAAACACGCAGAGGTTATGGGAGCCCCTGGGGAAATGAAAGCAGGTGAGCAAGCCAAAGTGGAGGCAACACCAGCTCTAAGAGTCAGAGAATTGCTGGGGCTCAGAAGCCACAGCCAGAGGACACATTAAACAGTAAAGGTCAGAGCAGGCTGCAGGTGAACAAATAGACCAACAAAATGCAGGACACAAATGCCTAAGGAGAAAAAAAGGCAAGAGGCCAAAGGTCAAAGCAGCAGTCAGGAAACACATAGAAGCTAAAGAAGTAGGAGCAAAACATACACAGAAAGATCGAGGTGCTTATTACATAGATGCTTAACGGTCAGGTAATGAGAGCCCACACAGGTTCACTAAGAATAAATTTTGCCAAAATGAACTCATTTCCCTGTAGAGTTATGAAATTGATAAATCAGATCATGTTCTTGATTTTCTTACTGAAAGACTTCTGAGTTAGCTACAGAATGAAGCCCAAACTCATGGTATTTGAGACCCTTCATACGCCATCTTGTTTCCTGTCACTCATTTCCCTGAACTTGGCATTCCACCCCCATTAGGAGTTTGCTCTTTCTGAACCATTCCAAAGACATTCACTTCTCCATGGTTGGCTTATCTTAATCTCTCCTTTCTCCAAGTCCTCTGTAAACTCAGCTTATATTGCTAATGTGGAATATGATATAATATATATGATATCTATTATATTTTACATTGAAAAAATGTATATACCTCTAACATAAATTACATATTTAAATTATACACATATTAAATTTGGAGCTGATGCTTATGTGGTTATCATCTCTGCTAAACTGTGAGCTCTTTAAGGTAAGAACAATATCTTGATCATTTTTGGGGCCTCACCACCTAACACAGAACCTAGTGGTTAGGGGGTCAACAATAAACATTTGTTGATTTGAATGGGAGTAAATGCCAAACACATATATCTTCAAAGTTATCATTATGCATAATGTTGTAAAATGTGTCGGGGTGGGGCGGGCCCTGGGTGGCTCAGTTGGTTAAGTATGTCAGCTCCGGCCATGATCTCACTACTGTGAGATCCAGCTCCGTGGCTGGTTCCTTGCTGGGTGTTGAGTCTGCTTGGGATTCTCTCTCTCCCTCTCTCTCCATGCTTCTCTCTCTCTCTCTCTCCCCACTGCCAAAACAAATAAACATTTTTTTAAAAATAAAATAAAATGTGTCCTTAGGCAAAACTGAAGCTGTCTGAATATATACCCAGACAGGAAGGAGATTTTTCAATGCTGCCAAGTTTTATCCTAGACAACATTTTTTTAATGTTTATTTATTTTTGAAAGAAAGAGACAGAGACAAAGTGCGAGTGGGGGATGGGCAGAGAAACAGGAAGGCACAGAATCCAAAGCAGGCTCCAGGCTTAGAGCTGTAAGCACAGAGCCCCACACGGGGCTCAAACCCACAAGCAGTGAGAACATGACCTGAGCCCAAGTTGGACACTTAACCACCTGAGCCACCCAGGCACCCCCTAGACAACATTTGTTTTAATGTTTATTTATTTTTGAGAGAGAAGGCACATGTGAGTAGAAGAGGGGCAGAGAGAGAGGGAGAGAGAGAATCTGAAGCAGACTCCGTACTGACAGCAGAGAGCCCGATGTGGGGCTCAAACTCCCGAAATGTGAGATCATGACCCAAGCCAAAGTCAGGCGTTTAACTGACTGTGCCACCCAGGTGTCCCTAGACGACATTTTTAATAGTAATCCAACTTACATACAAAGAAAGTTTATCAAATGTGCTAGGATACTAATGTCATAGGGGAAAGAATCAAGACTTTAACAACAAATCTAATAGGCTGGAATCTAGTACTCTAGAAAACTAACAAGATAAAATTGAAATAAATGTAAAGTTCTATATTTAGATTTCAAAAATAAATTGCACATAGGATAGAGATTTCACTTGGCAGTAATAAATGTGCAGAAGAGTTAGAAGCTTCAGTTAATCATAAGCTTTAAAAGCAAACAGTGAGATGTGACCAGTAACATTCTAAGGACACTGGAGTCCCTGATGGTTGTGGAGTATCCAGCTCAAAAGAAGCAGTAAGAGTGCCACTGTACTCCAAGCTTATATGATGCATTATGAGGAATTCTAGCACCAGATTCTAAATACGCCACAGTTCAAGTCCAGCCTAAAAGCAAACAAACAAATCACAGTTCATCCAAATCGCTGTGACCAGGAAGGTAAAGGAGTCTAGAAACAATGAAATGAAACAAGAACAGAAGAACTCTGTGTGTGCTTTACTTGGGAAGCTAAAAACTAAGGGAAGGTTTAATTGGTATCTTCAAATATTTTAGAAGTGGCCTTTTATATGTTGCTACAAATGGCAAAGCTAGACACAGTGAGTAGGAATTATGAGGAGGCCGAGTTTGGCTCAGTGTAAGAAAGAACTTTGTAAGATTTACAGCCATCCAACAATCATGGGGGCAGCCTTGGGAGGTTGAGAGCTCTCCAACCCTGAACATATTCAAGTGGAGGCCAGATAACTAAGTAAATATCTATATGAGACTTACAGAAGAGATGGTTTATATATACAAAATATAAATACCTTCCCTTGTGAAATCTCTCAGTGGCTCATCAGAATCTGCAGGATGTCTAAATTCCTCATCATGTCATACAAGCCCTTCATGACACAGATCCCAGTGACCTCCCCCCTTCATCTTCTGCTTTTTCCCACCTCCCATGCCTTCAGCCCCAGCCCATTCCATACCACGGACACTCTGAACTCCTCACCTGTCACCTATTTGCTATTCTCTCTCAAACTGCTAAATATTTGCATGTGCCATTCTTTGTGCCCAGAACCCTCTCCTTCTTATCCTCTGCGGCTAATTTCCAGTCATCCATAAAGACCCAGTTCAAGTATCAACCTTCCCTGACTCCTCTATATACTGTCCTATACTTAGGAAGCGCCCCATATTTCCCTCTGATGTAGCCTTTATAGCACGGAGCATTTTTTCTTGTTTGTCTCAAACAACAGAATGTAAACAATTTGAAGAAAAAGACTATGTCTCATCTCCATACCTCCCATTTCTAGAACACTGCCTGATGGAGGGCAGATGTTCAGTTTGGGAAGTGAATTGCATCAGGCCTTTATTCCTTAGGTCAAAACATGACCAAGGGGTCAGGCAGAATGCAGAGTTTACTAAATAGGCAATCATCGCCAGAAACAGAAGGTTTAGAGAAATGACCAATTCTGGGAATGGCCATCCTTCTCAACCGTGGACCACCTAAATAATTACACATTGTGCTTTCTTCTTCTTTAAGGAATCTGGCTTCACTGTCTTCATTCCTCAAGCCTCCTGCCCTTTGTCACTCCCTTTCTTTCTTCTCCTTGTCCCCCCACTTAACATACTCCCTGACTCTCCTATCTCAACTGGGGGAATATTTTGGCAAAGCAATCAAAGAACCAATTCTATTTATCATCATTTATTTATTAGATTAACTTAAATCACATCTACTGCCCTCAGGGCCTCTGAGTTTGTGTAGCAAACTCATGTTAATATTTTCTATTGAGGATAGTTTGGCATGGTGCCCCAAAGGTTAGCAAAACACGGTTCTGGGGCAGAAAATCCCAGAGCTGAAATCCTCAAGGCTTCTCTTCCTCCTTAAGGACAGGGGTTCTTGCCAACAACAACAAAAAAATGTGGAATATTTATGAGACTACCCTTTCAAGCTGGGCCATACCTAGGTATTTGTGTGGCTTCTCAGAGAACTATATTCCTAATCCTGACTTACCTCTTAGATGTCCTTCCTAAGTAGTAGGTCTTTCAACCCCGGAACCCAGCACCAATCTATAAAAAGCCTTTCAATCTGAGTAGCTGAGAGCTCAAATAAGATTTGTGTTCATATTTCAAAATCCCTCCATTCTGGCCATCTCCTCTCACTCAGAGCCTAAGAACTTGTGACTACACTGCCTGCAGCCTCAGCTTGACCCTGTTCTGAAATGCCCTGATGGAACAGACTGAGTGTTCACTGGCGGTTCAGTGACGTCAGCCCAACCGGAGCATTTTTCAGCTGCTTCTTGGGCACAGTGAACTTTCTCTCTTGTAAGGAAGCATGGGGCTCAGGCCTGTCATGGGCTGTAACAATGCCTCAAGACATCTGCTAATCCAGAAACCCCATGGTTCTTCTAATACTCTCACACTTGCCCATAAAGCATCGTGGGTTTCCTTCCCCCACCCACCAAATGTTCCTGTACAGGCTCCAGCTGAGTTTTGCCATATATATCCACCCAGCAGCTGCCTGGTATGTGCCTCTCGGGCTGCCGGCCTCTCCTCCTTCACAAGAGTTGAGGAAATCAGAACTCACGGAATCCTTCTCTTGCTGGTTGGTCACTTTATGTCAGCTCCGCAGAGAGAATGGCTGGACTGTGAACCCAGAGGCTAGGGCCAGTGGCAACAGTGGTAACAGCTCTTCCTGCTGTTCGATGCTCTATAGCCTCCTCTCAGTCTGTAGGAGAACAAAGGGACATTAAACTCCACCTTATCATCACCCTTGGCACTCTCCAGGAGAGGATGCCAGTTTACAAAGAACAAAGAAATCCACGCCCACGAGAGACGAGGAGAAATGGAATGAGCCTTCTCACTCCACACTCTGGGGAGGAATCACCAAAAGCTGGTTAAGGGCTTGGTATGATGGAATCAGGCCTCATTCTGACCATAGATTGTACTGACTAGTATTTGGCATACTCCTGTTGTTTTTTGGCAAGTCAGATCAAGTCGCCCCTCTGCTCAAAAATCCTCCAGATGCTTCCCATGTCACTCAGGGGAAAGCCCCGGGGCCCTACAAGGCCTCCTGCAGACCTCTCCCCCACCCCCCCAGGGCCTTTTGTCTGCTTGGGCATTGGCTCTGCACTCTCTCACTTCCTTCAGGTCGCTGCTAAGACATCACCTCAGCAGAGAGGTCTTCCTTTACTACCCTGTGTAAAATAACACCCCTCAACCTACACACCCCTTCATTATTCTTTATTCCTGTATCCTCCTTTTCATTCTCATAGCACTTGAAACCAGCAGGTATTTTACACGTTTATTTGTGGCTTATCTGGCTTCTCCCATTAGAATGTAAGTGCCATGAGAGCAGGGACTTTTTTGTGCATTCTTTATCCCCTCAGGCTGCAACAGTGCAAGCCATCCGGTAATACTCAGTCTAAACATTTGCAGATGAATGAACACACGAATGAATGGCCCTACCCTTAGGCATCTGTACTAATGACATATGATCACTTGCCTTGAGCCAATAGGTAGGCACTGCCCTACCAGGAAACAGAGCCTCTTGCCCTTTAGCCCAGCTACTCCCCTATTTTCCAGAACTCCAGCTTTTCAAATGATTACTAGCATAATCCGAATTCAACGGCCCCTCTGCCAACCAGCCTCTTCCTGTTCTTCAGCTTAAGAAACAGACCTTAGAACTCCTCCAGCATGAAAAACCTTCCCAAGTATCAAACAAGCCAAAAGGACCCCATCTTTAGGCAGCTGAATATACTAAAACATTTAATTTGGTACTTCTTTTTTTTTTTTTAAATGTTCATTTATTTTGAGAGAAAGCACAAGCAGGGGAGGAGCAGAGAGAGAGGGAGACAGAATCTGAAGCAGGCTTCAGGCTTCGAGCTGTCAGCACAGAGCCTGACACAGGGCTCGAACTCATGAACTGTGAGATCATGACCTGAGCTAAAGTCAGACACTTAACCGACTGCGCCACCTAGGCGCCCCTAATTTGGTATTTCTTTTTTTTTTTTTTTTTTTTTAAGTATTTTATTTATTTTTCAGAGAGAGAGACAGACAGAGTATGAGGGGCAGAGAGAGAGGAAGACACAGAATCCGAGGCAGGCTCCAGGCTCCAAGCTGTCAGCACAGGGCCTGACGTGGGGCTCGAACTTGTGAACCACGAGATCATGACCTGAGACAAAGTCAGATACTTAACCGACTGAGCCACCCTGGCACTCCTAATTTGTTATTTCTTAATGTTAAAGCAGAACAACTTCTTCCTTGTATGGGCAAAGCGGTCCTTTCAGAAAATAGACAAAATACCTGGCTCTCAGTTGCTGAGCCAACAGGTTGAATTTTCTGAGGGACATCCTGATCTGTAACGACAGACAAATAATTCAAAATCAAAAACCTGTTACTCGTCTCATCCATTTCTGAGTCCCACCAAAGAGGGAACTCACCTTCTTCTCTAAACCAGGGGAAGCAGAGGCTTTCACAAGACACAGGGCTACAGTGATGCTGAAGGAAGCTGTCCAGGTTTGCTTTTGATCCTATTGTCTTATTCTGTCTGCTCCCTCCTCTCCCAGAATCCAGGTTTCATAATGTACAGCGGAAAGACATTTAATAAATAAAACGGCCAGATTGCAGCCGTCAGCTCTACACAATGGGGCTGTCGGCATCTTCCGCTCGGCTTCAGCACCCGCTCTCCCGGCTTGCTTCAGCTAAAACAATCCCATTTGCTATTTTCATAAAATTAGTTCCTCTGCAGTTTCTATTAATCAGAACATTCTTTGGAGACAATGATACTGGGATTTCATCACCATCTGAGTTCAATCGTTATGTGAATCTGATGAATTTTTATCACCTCTATGAGCACCAGAGAAGGTAAAAAAAACTTGGGTGGGCTGATGTAAGTGGGCACAGAGTTTTTCCCTCGTATCAGCTGAGGTCTCACAGACATTAGAGCCCAGAGCAGTCTCCCCTGTCACACGTCTGAGTAGCTTTCTGCCCCAAACATGTCTCTTTTTATAGATCTGTAATTCTTCTTGGGGTCACGGGCTCTTAAAAATCTTAAGATATGGATACTCCCCCCAGGAAAGCCTACATATGCACATACACACTAACTGTTGCCATTCCGGGGGACTGTGGACACCCCCCTTCCCTTTCCACACATGCGGTCCATCCACATACTTCAGAGTAATAACTGTGTCCTACGGCTTCTTAACCATCCTCATCTCCCTGAAGAAACTTAGACTGGGGCAAGAAACTCAGCCACCTCTGAATTCCTTTGTTGAAGCAGAAAGAGATTTTTTGAAAGAGAAAAAGAGCATGGAAGTGAGAAAGTTTTTCATGACGGTAATACATCTTTTGAGAAATGAGAAAAAATGAAAAAGAGAAGACACCATCATATTGGCAGAAATAATGAAAGTCCAAGTATCCATAAATTGATCATAGTGCACTGTATTTGTCCAGATGAGACATGAAATCAAAATTTGGAAAGATGTGATGAATTCTCCTTGCCTCCAGAGTATACAACACCTATTCCATCCTAAGAAAGATGAGCTCTACATGGGAAAAGACTCAGCATGGATGAAAGAAACCTTGGGCCAATGGAACCAGGATTCTAGTACTAGCTCTGTTCACTGACTGTACGATTTTAGGCCAAGGAATAACTTATCTCTATCAGTGTTGTTTTTGTTTTGTTTTGCTTTTTATTCACATGATTTCCAAAGTCTGTTTCAGTTCCAACATTCCATGGGACTTGATTCATTAGAGACTTCTAAGACAGTAAGGCTCAAAACATTTTCCTAAGGGCTCAGCAATAAGTATTTTAGGTTTACGGGCCGTACAGTCTCGGTATTAATTACTCAGCTCTGCTGTTGTGAAGTGAAAGCCACCATAGATACTGTGCAAACATGCCCGTGTTCCAATACAACCTTACTTATAGACACTGAGACTTGAATTTCATATCATTTTCACACCTTTCTCTTTTTTTCCCCCCCAACCATTTAAAAACATAAAATTCATTCCTAGCTTGCAGGTCTTACAAAAAATGGATGGCAGGTCAGTTTGGACCCCCAGATCACAGTTTGCTGACCCCTGGTCTACAGCATCAGGTAAATATTATGAGCTGGAAAACCATGGTGATGATTCTGGATGAGCTTGAAAAGCCAGTAACTTGCGTTCAACAACAGACAATAGTACGGGGGGAAATTTTTGTTTACCCAGTTGCCTAATTAGCAGGATAGAACAATAGTCGCTTTTGCGTCTCAGCTAATAGCCAACAATTACTTAAGTTTTGGGTATATTTTCAGACCTACAGAAATGCTCACATAATCACACATCAGAAAATGTACATAAAAAATTCAGGACTCTCTGGCAGAAAAAAAAAATGACTATAAAATGAACCAGACAACTCTATGTCTTCTCCTGAAATCACTCCTTGCACGCCACATCCTGATGACCTCTTTTTGCTACCCTACCTCTATCAGATAGCATAACAAATGATTTTACACGTTTAAAAAAGAGGAAAATAAGACACTGGTTTTTATTGTTATTGCTCGAGCTTTTTGGTTTGTTTAGGAGGAAAGAAAATTGTAATTAAATAATAGGCATATATCACCTATGTATAAGCACAGTATTAGCAATACATACACAGCAGAGATTTGAAGCCACGTGGAGAGGCACTGTGTAACACTTGACACAGGAGACAATTTGTGAAGAGAGAAAGATTGGATAGTCAAGTAATCAATCTTCTCTAGAGTGAACTTTGATTAAGAGATGGCAAAAGATGGAGTGCTATGGTGACAGCACTTCTCCCAATATCAATGAGAGGTAGATTATCATTATTTAATCAGAAAACTCATACCTTGTCCCAGTTAGGGGGTGAAATAGGGATGGGGCTTGCAGGGCAGGTCCCTTGATGGGAGAGAAAACCGAAAATGTTATATCCATTCAGGAAGATGTAAGAGCTCTGGAGGGCCTTCTCAGTCATGCCTTATTCTTAATTTATAATTAAGTCAGCCTGATCAATAGACATAGAAGAAGGTCAACTTTCCCAATCTCAAACTTTTAAACACTCTCTCCCCCAAAATACGAAGAACTGGTCCTGACCAGCTGGTCTAAACAGTGTTCTTTTGGAGGGTGGGAGGGAGGGGAGGGTGGGTGATGGGCATTGAGGAGGGCACCTGTTGGGATGAGCACTGGGTGTTGTATGGAAACCAATTTGACAATAAATTTCACATTAAAAAATAAAATAAACAGTGTTTTTTCCATTATTTGCCTCCACTCTAGCTTACACCAGTCTCCAAATTGTTCCCCAGATACTCAGTCCTCCTCATCTCCATCTCTTTGTTCAGACTATTTTCTCTCCCTGGATTCCCTTCCATCTCTGTTCCACCTTTTCTACTCCTACCCATATGCCAGGACCCAGCATTAGTTCTAGCTATATCATGAAGACCCCCATTAACTCCAGCCAAAACAATATTTCCCCCAAATAATACAAGCGAAGATGTGCTCTGAAAACTACAAAATGCTCTGCAAATATGAAGTATTATTATTATCTTGGGGAGCATTTAAGTTTAGCACGTTATATTTTCTCTAAAAGTGTTTCCTAAGTGTTTCATATGCTGTTGGTGGTAACAACACAACAGCCTATTAAGGAAGGCAGGAATCACATGGTATTTTTTTGCACCCTCAGAGTCCCTACCAGTGCCTAGCTACAGTTAACACTCAATTCCAATGGAATGAATTAATTAAAACAATGGCTTTCTTCACCTCAAAGCTTCTCATTGGGCCAGTGGTGATGTTGTTAAACACATAAGAAGTAGTTGGTTAAGACATACGACTGTAAATGAAACCTTGAAAGTAGAGTAAATTTGAGACTTACATTCAGTGGAATTCAACCATCTTCTTCCATTTTACTCATACAGCTATGACCTGGGAGCTAAATTCCCTAAATCACAGATTCAGTGTTCCAAGAATGGTTTGCTTCACGATGTTTCAGAACTTTGTCTCAGGTCAAAGGTTCAGATACTGTAGTTCTCAAATTTGGTATTGTTTGTTTTGATTGTTGTCTGTTTTCGCTTCCTGATTCAGCAGTGGAGCATGCGTCCTCTGTCCTATTTCCTTTGGTTGGCCTGATTTATGGATGTTTTGGTCTAACAGCCATACATAGCTTTGGAGCAAAATCACGGCAAGTTTTAGTCTGCAGTTAGGTAAGTGCAGTTCCAGCTGCCTGGAGGTGTGGCTACAGATTTACTTTATGACCCCGACCTTGCTTCCTCAGTCTGCCCCATGAGAAAAATGACCCTTGCCATAGTCTACTTCCTAGGGCTGACGGAAGAATAACCCCAAATAAAATAGGGCGAGGTAAGGACAAATGAAAACATGATGCTGTCACAACTTGTGCTTCGGCCTCTGTTCCCTTCGCGGGGTGGGGGTGGGGTTTAGGGACCCTTAATGACTGGGCCTCACCCCACCTCTCCGAGGCCTAATCTGACTTGCCCCCAGAGTCCCGAGCCCCACCCGAACCACTGTGTCGGGGACTGAGATGTCTATCAGAATCCGAAACAGACATTAACGTATAGATTGCTGTACAAATCTCCGGACTTTCCGATGAGGGGAAGGGGTCGCCTTCCTGCGCTACGCAACCTGGCTGTACGGTCTCCATGGTAACAGCGAGGCCGAGAGAAGCAGCTCTCCCTAGCCTGACAACCCGCCCCCAGGCAGGACTGACCAATGGTCCTGTGGGTTACCTAAAGGATAGTATGATTGACAACGGGATGGGACGGGGGTGGAGTCAGGACTGCCTCGACCCAATCTAACTTGAGCCTCGACCAAAAGCACCGACCAATCGGAGGGCGTAAAGAAGAGCGACGTGCCCACCCACCCCGCTCCGCGTTGCCTGGAGGCCCTGTGGACGTAAGCAAATAAGAAGGAAACTGGGCGTTGAAAGAGTGACGCTGATTAGCGGATCTGGAATCGCCTGGATGAAAACCCACTTGTGATTCGTCGTAAGTAGATCAAAGCCCCTGTGGGCTGGAACTGGCCGGACAGTGAGGTGTGAGTAGGGGACCTGGGAGAAGGAGAGCCAGGTGAGGGGGAGGTGGGAAAAGTGGGGCGGCTGAGAAGGGAGAATGGCGGAGGCTGGGGCTGAGGAAAGCGTGGGTGGGTGGCTGTGCGTGGACTCTCAGAGCACCCTTACCCTTAGCGTAGATCTGGACCCGAGGCCCGGTGGCTAATAAATACTTAATTGGGAAATTAATTAGGAAAGAAGGAATGGTTTAATTTTCATGCTCCTAAGAAAGTGAAATGTCAGTGCCTGATTCCAATACCTTGTGATCGATACCTTCATCTTTCCAGTCTGGGAGGTAGCTGGGCGAACATTCTTCAAATGAGACCTGGGGGCGAGGTTTTCCTGCGCCAGTTTGAACCAGCTACAGGGCTGGGGAGAGACGCTAGAGCCCTGGTGCCTGGGGTATTGACGCTCCAGCACTGGGGTGCTGCTGTCCGGAGAGCCCATGGTGATGCAGCTAATAGTCGCTATGGTACCTTCAAGTCCAAACACCACCCAGGAAAGGAGGTGGGAGGACGAGATCTGGATCCATCGATCCCCTTTTTCTCTCAGTGCGTTGAGATGATGTCATATGGATGGCATTTAGGTAGCTCCACGATTGATTTTTCCCAGACTTGCGTTCTACTTAATTACAAAGGTGAGAGCATTATCCTAATATATTAAAATTAAAGCCATAGCGGAATGTTTAATGTAGAAAAATAAATGATCCCCCCCCCCCCCCCGCATTATAGTTGAAGGTTTGGAAGGCTATAAAGGAAAGGGAAAAGGAATCCTCGAAGAAGGGCCATTCACCCCTGTAATCCCTGTTTTCTGCCTTCAAGGGCTTGAGCCAGTGACAGTCCAGGAATGGGTGAACTACCTATCTCCCACCACCAGCAGCACTAGGGCCAAGCTACCTTCTATGGAATCCACATTTGTATTGAACTGTAAGTCATCTTGTAATGGCCATTATTATTCTCACACATGATTGACAGCGGTGGTGAACAGTGTATTTTTAATCTATAAGGCTGTATGTACATGCAGGGGTCAGGCACCTTAACGTATGCCTCTATCAGTTTTCTCTGAGAGCTGCATGAAAGGGTATGAAGAACCAATGGTAAATGAATGAGGACTGCACTCTATGTACCTCTTAAAGTTTTGGGCAATCTCTTTCCAAAGAAGGACCTCACAGCATGAGCACAGAGGGGGGAAATTGGCCTCATAACTGTTCTGCTGGTCAGCTACTAAACAGGGTGTTCAAATAGAGACATTATTTTACTCTGATTCTAGTCTACCTGCTTTAAATGCCATAGACTTAGGTAAATGGATTTTGGAAACCAGGTTGGCTAACCCATCCATTCTCCAGGTTTGAAAAAGTCCTGGACATTAATCAAAAACACCATGGTTTTAATCATTTTGCATATTTATAATACATATTTTATTACAAGCATTATTTCCACGCTGAATTTAACAGTATAAAATGACTAGATGTTCACTCCTTTCCCATAACAGCACTCTATATGCTATATCCAGCCTTTCCTTTCCAAGCTTAGTGCGAAAATGTATAGATTGGTTATAAAGTGATGAACCTCATTCTTATTTTTTAAATTTTTTTTAATCTTTATTTTTGAGAGAGCGAGAGAGACAGAGTGCGAGTGGGGGAAGGGCAGAGAGAGAGGGAGACACAGAATCCCAAGCAGGCTCCAGACTCCGAGCCATTAGCACAGAGCCCAAACCAGAGCTAGAACCTACGAACCCTGAGATCATGACCTGAGCCGAAGTCAGATGCTTAACTGACCGAGCCACCCAGGCACCCTGTGATGAACCTCATTCCTATAAGAACTTGGGGATATTTATCTCCTTACTTAAAAGCCATGTCCTATATGGACCCCAATGTCTCATGAACATTTAAGCTTCCATGGGGGATTGAAGCACAATGTTTCTAATAGAACCAGCTTCGGCTACCACTTGCCCTGTATTCTAGGTGTTAGAGTTGGTCCAAGTTTTACAGGTTATTTGTGCAATATCCAAAACAGCAGCAATTAAACTTAACTAGTTACCTTGTTAGGGTAGTACAAGTCAGCTCAGTCAACCAAGCAGGAAACCTGAGTCTTCTCTAACACCTTTTCTCTCAACCCCTTTCCATTTTCACAGGTAAGGCAGGAGTCCAGACCCTCATCATCCCTTACCCAGAGAGTCCCCTATTGGTCACTAATCTCTGGTCTCTGAGTTCGATTCATATGCACTGAGCCACCAGCTACCTGGTTAAAAATTAAGAATTATCTCAAAAATTTCATAAACAGACAATCACACTGGGTAGTATAATGAATACCTATGCCTATTAACTGGATTAACAAACATTAACATTTGGGCACCTCGGCTTCAGTTTTTTCTTTGAAATAAATAAAACATCCCAGATTTAATCCTCAGATCCCTTTTGTTCTCTTTTCTGGCCCCATTTACCTTCCTCCCTTCTTCCCTCCCAGAGGCAAACATTCTTTTGAAATTGTTGTACGTCATTCATGCCCACGTATTTGTATTTCTGTGGTATATCTACATTATAAATGATATAAATTGCTTTTTTTTAATTTTAAAAATACAAGTAGTGTCATACTGTGGGCTTCATTTTGTAATTTGCTTTTATTACTCAACATTAAAAAAAATTTTTTTTTAATGCTTACTTTTTTTTGAGAGAGAGAGAGAGGGAGAGAGATTGTGAGCGGGGAAGGGGCAGAGAGGGATACAGAGAATACCAAGCAGGCTCCGCACCATCAGCACAGAGCCCACCATGGGGCTTGAACTCACGAACCGTGAGATCATGACCTGAGCCAAGATCAGTTGGACGTTCAACCAACTGAGCCACCCTGGCGCCCCTCAACATTGTTTTTGAGATACGTTCATATCAATACAGATAGCCAAGTTCATTTATTCTAGTGTTTCTTATGAGTATAATGTTGTATCCGTTCTTATGAGTGTAACATCATATCCATTCCCTTATTGGTGGACACTTAACGTTTTTTCAGATGTTTTGCTATTATGAAAAAAGCTGCAATAAACATCCCTGTACATGTCTCTTAATGCAAGAATTTTTCTAGAACAGTGGTTCTCCAAGGGGGTGGTACTGCCCTGTTGGTCATTTTGGAATTTGTGAGAGCATACTTGGTTATAATTGTGATTTTGGCAGCATTACTGGGGTTTACAGAGCAGGGTGGGATGCTAGATGTTCTGCAGTGAAGAACTGTCCTGCATCCTGCACAATTTTTGAGTGTCCCACAGGGTAGCCATTTATAATCTGAGCCTAGAGCCTAACTCCATTTTTCATATAAACATTATATATATGTGTGTGTATATGTATATATATATATATATATATATATATATATATATATATTTTTTTTTTTTTTTGGCACAGCTTGCTATAGTAAAATTTCCAGGAATGCAACTCAAATGTAAATCAAGGGGAAATTATACTTACTTGTGTTTTGGAACTTTAACAAGAGTTGTTCATCACTTGAGAAGATCGCATAACCGAAGGCAGCCCAGCTCGTGGTATTTGAGTTGCCATACAACACACCTGCATGAGCCTGCATTTGTAGCTTTTGGGTTCGTGGCGATTCTAAGTTTAGGTGCAAGCATCTGACTGCTGTACTTCATTATGTATTCTAGTGTAGTCAGCCTGAACATTTGTATATTTAAACATATGCTGCTTTATTATGAATTACTTTCCATTTAAAATTGGCTCGTATAGGATATAAAGTAGAGGTCGAGTATTACTCTTTTCTGATTGGATAATCATTTGTCCCAACACCATCTATGAAATCCTTTACCTGCTGAAGCCAAGCCGACTCTGTCCTGTACAAAGTTCTCATAAATACACGGATCTGTTTCTGGATTCTCTATTTTATTCCGCTGATCCATGTGTCTTTATGCCATATCACACTGTTTTAATTACCTTGGTTTTATAATGTGTCTTGCGGCAGTTGGTAACAAGAAAGGCAAGTCTCCATCCTAGTTCTCAAAATTGTTTTCGCTATTCTTGGGCTTTTGCTCTTCCATATGAATTGAGGATCCGTTTTCAAGTTCCATGAGTTCCACAAAAATTTATTTTGAGATTTTGGTTAGAACTGCATTGAATTGATATTGAGATCTTTTAATATTGAACCATTCTGTCCAGGAAGATAGGTTATTTCTCTGTTCAGGTCTGTTTTGTTAGTCTCCTAGGGCCTTTAAAAATATATACCTTTTAATAAAGTTGAACAATTTTTGCTGTAAAAACCATACACACCTTTTTTGGGATTTATTCCTACTTATACACACACATATCTTTCTATTACAAAAGTTTCAAATACATTCAAAAGTATAAAAAATATTAGAGCCAACACTTGTGTACTCATGATCCAGCTTCAACAATTCCCCCACGACCAGTCTTATTTCATGTTACCCTCCCCTCCCCTCCTCTCCCTGGATAATTATGAAGTTCCCAGACACAATTTTCTGTTCTCTGTGTTATGTGTATGTATGTATGTGTGTATGTGTGTGTGTGTGTATATGTATATGTATATATATAAATGTGGTCACATGGCTAAAAGATGGTGATAGATATAAAGATGGTGAGATATATCTTTTAGCCATGTGACCACAATGTCACCACAGTTTAACAAATAAATAATTATTCCCTAATACCATTGACTATCCAGATACTGGTCAGATTTCCCAAGTTGTGACATTTGGCTTGTTTGAATCAGGGTTCTAATTTCTCCATGTCTTTGTCAACACTTGGTGGTGTTGCCTCCTCCAGAACAAAAAGATAATAGATGATTTAATTTTGAACTGTCCTTTCTCATCCTCCACACAACTGTTGACAAATATTTTAGCTCTACCTTTTTTTTTTATTATTGAAGTATAATTGGCCTACAATGTTATATTAGTTTCAGGTATACAACGTATTGAATCACTGTGACTTATTTATTTCATACTGGAAGTTTGTAGCTCCCCAGCCATTCTGGTGGCTATCTAGAGGGATTGCAATTTGGTTTTCATTTGCAAGTTCCTAATGACTAATGTAATTGAGCACCTTTTCACACATTCATTGGCTGTTCGTATATCCACTTTAAGTTTCTGAGAGAGAGATACTAAAATCTCCACTAAATTTGTGGGTCTGTCCATTTTGCAGTGGTTTTGGCTTTATATATTTTGAGGCTTTGTTTGAGATTCACATTTGTCCTGAGTTGTATCTATTCACTATGCTCTTTGTGAATATTGCTATTAATACCTTTCAAAGCTTCCCATTCTATTTTGCTCGATACTCATTGTTTCAGATTTTTTTAAATTGTGGTTAAAAAGACACATAAAATTTACCATCTTAACCATTTTTAAACATTCAATTAAGTAGTCTTAAGTATATTCACGTTGTTGTGCAACAGATCTCTAGAACTTTTTCATTTTACAGAACTGAAATTCTATATCCATTGAACATCACCCCATTTCCCCTGTCCCCTTGTTTTTGTTTTGTTTGTATTTGCTTTTTCAATCTGTTTATTAGCAGCCTTTGCTTTCCTTGCAAAGAGCTGGTTTAAAAAAAAAAAAATCTAAGGGCACCTGGATGGCTCAGTTGGTTAAGCATCTGACTCTTGATTTCAGCTCAGTTCATCTCATGATTTGTGGGATCTTAATCCCCTTCATCTATTTCACCCACCCTCCACCTACCTCCCCTAAGGCAACCACCAGTTTGTTCTCTGTATTTAAGAGTCTGGTTTTTTTGTTTGTTCACTTGTTTTGTTTGTTCAGTTCCACATATGGTGACATTATATGTTATTTGTCTTTCTCTAGTTTATTTCACTTAGCATAATGCTCTCTAGCTTCATCCATGTTGTTGCAAATGGCAAGATTTAATTCTTTTTTATGGCTGAGTAATATTCCAGTGTCTGTGTGTGTGTGTGTGTGTGTGTGTGTGTGTGTGTGTGTGTATCACATCTTCTTTATCCATTCATCTATTGATGGACACTTAGGTTGCTTCCATATTTTGGCTACTGTAAATAAATGCTGCAATAAACATATGGGTGCATGTATCATTTCAAATTAGTGTTTCCATTTTTTTTGGGTACATACCCAAATATTAAGTCATATGGTCTTTCTTTCTTTCTTTCTTTCTTTCTTTCTTTCTTTCTTTTAGAGTTTATTTATTTTGAGAGGTGAGGAAAGAGAGAGCATGAGCTGGGGAGGGGGCAAACAGGGGAGAGAGAATCCTAAGTAGGCTCCACAGTGTCAGCCAGAGCCCAAGGTGGGGCTCGATCTCCTGAACCATGAGATCATGACCTGAGCTGAGATCAAGCATTGGACACTCAACCGATTGAGCCACCCAAGTGCCCCAGATCATATGATATATCTATTTTTGATTTTTTGAGGATCCTCTGTGCCGTTTTCCACAGTAGTTGTACCAATTTGTTTCACGAATAGTGTATGAGGCTTCCTTTTTATCCACATCCTCACCAACACTTACTATCTCTTGTCTTTTTAATCCCAGCCATTCTGGTTAGTGTGATGTCGTATCTCATTGTGGTTTTGATTTGCATTTCCCTGATGAGTAATGTTGAGCATCTTCTCATGTGTCTGTTGGCCATCTGTAGGTCTTTTTTGGAAAAATTTTTCTTCCTGTCCTCTACCCATTTTTTTTCTTTCTTAAAAATGATTTTATTTACTTATTTTGAGAGAGAGAGAGAGAGAGAGAAAGAGCATGAGATGGGAAGGGCAGAGAGAGAGGGAGAGGGAGAATCTCAAGCAGGCTTGTTGTCAGTGCAGAGGCCAATGTGGGGCTCAATCTCATGAACCGTGAGACCATGACCTGAGCAGAAATCAAGAGTCAGAGGCCTAACTGAGTGAGCCACCCAGGCGCCCCTACCCAGTTTTTAATTAGAGTGGGTTTTTTGGTGTTGAGTTATAGTTCTTTACATGTTTTGGGTATTAACCCCTTATGGATCATATCATTTGCAAATATCTTCTCCCATTCACTAGGTTGCCTTTTTGTTTTGTTGATAGTTTCCTTTGTTGCACGAAAGCTTTTTATTTTGGTGTAGTCCCAATATTTTCTTTTTGCTTTTGGTTTCCTTGCCTGAGGAGACATATCCATAAATATGTTGCTGTTGTTCTTTGTTTTTAACTCTTCAAAAAGTGTGCCCTTCTTATCGTTACAGAAATCTTTACCATCAATATTTCCCAGTATCCTTCTCACCATTACTCCTTACATCTCATGCCTTCTTTCTTGGTTCATTTTCATTCTTGCTCAAGTACACCTATGACAGGTGAGCTCCATTTCAGTCTTTGTATGTCTGAAAACATCTTTATTTTATACCCAGTCTCACAGGAGCCTTGCATGCCGACTTGTGCAGCATCCCTACAGAAAGGTTTCAGTTGTCTCTGCCGGGCTCTTATGGGTTTCTCACTTTTGGACTGGTTTTATGTTGACCTTACTACTTGCGATTCCCATAGCACTTTGGTAGTATGATTTGAACCCCACACCTGCATGTGGTGTGGGATTAGGAATCAGATTCCTCTTGGGTTATTCTTTTTTCATCCATGGCCTGAGGTCCTTGGCCAACTTTCTTCCAACGTAAGTCAGCAGCAGATGTTTTAGTCCCTATTTCAAAGAGAGGTGAGCCCTTTCAGGGCTTAGCTTTAGGCCTTGATCTTTTCTTATTTTTTCAAATTTTTATTTAAATTGTAGTTAGTTAATGGAGCACCTGGGTGGCTCAGTTGGTTAAGTGTCCCACTCTTGATTTCAGCTCAGGTCATGATCTCAAGGTTCATGAGTTTGAGTCCTGCATCAGGCTCTGCACTAACAGTGTGGAGCATGCTTGGGATTCTCTGTCTTCCTCTCTCTCTGCCCCTTCCCCGCTCATGTACACTGTCTTTCTCTCTCTTAAAATAAATAAATATTAAAAAAATAAATTCTAGTTAGTTAACATATAGTGCAATATTGGTTTCAGTAGTAGAATTCAGAGATTCATCACTTACATACAACACCCAGTGCTCACTATAAGAAGTACTCTTTTTCATACCCATCACCCATCTGCCCATCCCCCCCACCTCCCTCCATCAAACCTCAGTTTGTTCTCTATCATCAAGAGTCTCTTATGATTTGTGTCTATTTCTCTTTTTTCTCCCCCCCCATATGTTCATCTGTTTTGTTTCTTAAATTCCACATGTGAATGAAATCTTACGGTATTTGTCTTTCTCTGGCTGACTTATCATTTCACTTAGCATAATGCACTGTAGCTCCATCCATGTTGTTGCAAATGGCAAGATTTCATTCTTTTTGACGGTTGAGTAATATTCCATCACACACACACACACACACACACACACACACACACCCCACATCTTCTTTATCCATTCATCAGTCAGTGGACATTTGGGCCTTTCCGTAGTTTGGCTATTATCAATAATGCTGTTGATGCCTTGTCTCATTTTCAGTTCTCTGTATCATGGGTCTAAGACTTCATCTGTCTGGGAGAGGACCACTGCAAAGGTCTGCAGCTGGTTTTGGTACCCTGTAGACCTTTGGGCTCAGCTCCTGCTTACACTCAGGCTTTGAATTACACTTTCATTTATAGCACTTAAGGATTTTCCTTTATTGCTTCTGAGCTCCACTGTGTATTGAATTCTTTTTGCTCTATTTTATTAAGCATTTCTATGTGTTCACTGTTGTGTGAGGTACTTTCCTTGTTAGGTCTGTCCAGCATATCGACCAGAAGTTACAGTCATCTTTCTAAAGCTAAGTATGATCCTATCACCCCTTTACTTGATTTCTGTGGACTTGTTAGCACTGCTTCATTTCTTCATCCAACAAATATTTCTTGCTCATAACATCAGTGGTGAGAGCTGGGGATACTGTGGTGAGCAAGAAATAACGTCTCTGCCCTCCTGGAGTTCACCATACTGGCTGGAGACACAGAAAGTCAGCCTGTAAACAATAAGTAAAAATGGGAACTACAGTTAGTGAAATGTCCCCTGAAGGAAATAAGGAGTGATGGAGAGCAGTTGTTTGGGGGTTACGTTAGCGAGAGCCGACAGGTGAGACCTCTCTGAGGAAGTTACATTTAAAGCTGAAATCAGGAGGATGAGGAGAGGCCAGCCGTGCAAATATTAGAGGGCTTGTTGGGGGCCGGGGGCTAATTCCAGGTAGTAGAAACAGCAAGTACAAGGAGCCAGAGGTGGGGAACACCGGGCAGTTTAGAATTACCGAGATGAAACCATGTGCTCGAATGGGGGGGGGTGCCCCAGTTAGAGAGGCAAGTGGGAGCCCAGCCTCATCTGCTGCCACTCCTCTCTCTGCCCACCCCATTCCTACCCGTCATCTTGCCGCACTGATTCTTCCCCAAAGGGGTCTGTGTGAAGTCACATCCCTGGTAAAGCCCTCCTCACTATCTCAGTTCCCACCGTACTTTGTCTCCTATCACAATATGGTGTGGAGAGCTGTTCACATGACGGTGTTCTCCAGGGGGCCTGCAGCTTCTGTCACAAGGTATGTCTTATTTACCGTCATGATCCCCAGACTGTGACACAATGCTTTACGTGGTAGGCACATAATAGATGTTGATTGAATAAGTGTTTGTTTGGTTTTTTGACAGTTCATGCTTAGGGCTTCCTTTCTGATCTTTCCAATGCCTTTATAACAGAACTTCTCATAGATCATAATTTTTGTGGTATTTAGACCATCAGGGTAAGGAAAACCATCAACTGAGGAGGAATTTATTTGCTTAAGATTTGTCTCTGATCCAGAAGGGGAAGATCGGGGGAGGTGCTATAGAATCAGTGGAGTGGGTCCAATGGTGGCCCCTGAAAAGATTGTGCCCACCTCCTAATCCCTGGAAACTGAATGTGACTTTATGTGGAAGAAGGGTCTTCACAGACATAGTTGAGGATCTTGAGGATGAGATCAAACCAGATTCTTCAGGGGGACCCTAAATCCACCACACGTGTCCTCATAAGGGACAGAAGAGGAGGAGACAGAGACACACAGGAGAAGGCCATGGGAAGACAGAAGCAGAGACTGGAGCCATGCAGCCACAAGCCAAGAAATGCCTGGACCTCCAGAAGCTATAAGAGCCAGGAAGCATTCTCCCCTAGAGCCTTTGGAGAAAACTGGGCCTGGCTGACACCTTGATTTCAGACTTCTGGCCTCCAGAACTATGAGAGAACAATGTTTTGTTGTAAGCCACTGGTTTGTTAACACATATCCCTTCACCTTATACCTCAGTTACCTCTTCTGTAACGTGGCTATAATAATATCTACCTCAGAAGCCTGCTTCCATGATTAAATGAAATATGTGTGTAAGGTACTTAGCAAACTGTGGATGCTCAAAATAGTGACGGCTCCTCTCTTCATCATCGCTGTCTTCAAGGACTTAGGAGTTTGCTTCCTTTTATGAATAAAAACTCAACCATAGAGTGGGACATTTCTGTCTTGTGACTGGGAAGTCAAAGCTCACACCACAGACTTGGCCTGAGGGCTTCAACTTCCACATTGGCTCCATAGTGCTTGACTTGAGTCCTGGTGCCTTCACAGCCCTCCGTTAGCATTTTATATCAAGAGCGAGTTCAGCTTAATGCTGTGGGTTGGGGAAGCCAAACTAGAACTCACATACCAAATTTGAAATGACCCACATGGAGCAAAAAGCAACCTCTCTGTCCTCAGAAAGGTTTGGGGATTTTCAATTTCTAATCCCTTTTTTTTTTTTTTAATTTTTTTTTCAACGTTTTTTATTTATTTTTGGGACAGAGAGAGACAGAGCATGAACGGAGGAGGGGCAGAGAGAGAGGGAGACACAGAATCGGAAACAGGCTCCAGGCTCCGAGCCATCAGCCCAGAGTCCGATGCGGGGCTCGAACTCACGGACCGTGAGATTGTGACCTGGCTGAAGTCGGACGCTCAACCGACTGCGCCACCCAGGCGCCCCTCAATTTCTAATTCCTATTGAGGGATTGGACATTCCCAAAGACCTGCACTGATGCATCCTATCACACCAGTCATCAGAAGTTCATCATAATGAGTTTGGACTTTCTGTATTTGTATTTGTGTTTATATGTGTATTTGTATTTGTTTTTGTCTGAACACCATTATAAAAGCAGGGAGTGTGTGGAAGACAGGCAGTACCTGCACACAGAGGGCAGACACTTTATGGTGGTGGGAAGGCCCCAGGGCTGAGCTGGGGTGCAGTGCTTATGCTTCCTTTCTCCCACAGATGGCTGGCACAGTGCTCGGAGTGGGGGCTGGAGTGTTCATCTTAGCCCTGCTCTGGGTGTTAGTGCTGCTGCTGTGTGTGCTGCTGTCCAGAGCATCTGGTGTAGCGAGGTAAGGCTTTCTCTCCAGCTGAGAGTCCAAGGTAAAAGCAATTAGAAGCGAAATCGTTGATGCTTATTAAACATTTAGAATCCAGAAGACCATTTCTGCAATTACTGGCAGTTTGAATGAATTGTATTTTAACCTGTTGTCATAAGCACTGACTGTATTATTGATGCTTTGAAGCAGAGGTGAGAGAAGGGAAGTGGTGTTTTCTAGTTTTCACGGTAGAGGAGATGGGGGGACATGAGAGATGAAAAGGAAATCTGCTTTTGCTGCCTGTGAATTTCTTGGTGTGTGTGTGTGTGTGTGTGTGTGTGTGTGTGTGTCTTAATTGTTCAGACTTAGGGCACATGCAGGTCCAGTCTTGAGGCTCTAACCTGGGCCTAGGGACACTTCAGGAGCACCAAGGGCTTGGGCTGGTTCTCTCTCGGGCACTGGCCTCAGAACACTGACTTTAACAACGCTATAGAGCTGTGCTCTGGCCAGACAGTATCGGTATGAAGCAGTGAACTATGTGATTTACCAAAGTATTCCAGTCTGAAAACAAACTGAGAGATTGAGAAGAGGGGAGGGCTGCTTTGATTTTTCATGATTATGACATTTTTTGCAGAGGCAAAAATTAAAACTACCAATTCCCATTCTTAGGAATTGGGAATTATGGGAATAAATAGGAATGAATCCAGCTGGGGACCTGTCTAGAAAGAAGGGCTTTGGGATGAAGGAGAGACCATTTCTAAATTCGCTGGACAGTGTGGACAGCAGGTCTCTAGGCCTTGTTAATAGGCTGAAACTTAGAATATTGGCTCCAAGGAAGAGCCAGTCCAAACCTCACTGATTAGAGAGGAATCTGTAAAGCGTGCTTGTGACATTCTGTCTTTTGACCTCAGGTTCTCTGTCATTTTTGTATTCCTCGGTGCTCTAATCATCACATCAGTTCTGCTGGTCTTCCCTCGAGCCAGTGAAGTCCCAGCCCCAGAGGTCGAAATGAAGGTAAAACTATTGGTTTTATTTTGCCCTCCTGAGTTATAACTCTTGCTTCTCTCGGTCTAGACCTCCATCCTGCCCTGAGGTGTTCCCCGATGTCAGGTCGGCCGACATGTGTTAGAAGTGTAAAGTTAAAACAAAGGTGGGGAAAGCCGAGAGGGAGTTTTAAATTCCCCTCTCCTTCCACCCAGACTGAGAATCTCACTCTGATTGCCACGTGCAAGACCACTGGGCAGTTATTTGCCTGATTGGAGTGCATCCCCACTGTGCATCGAGTTGAACAAGCAGTGTGTCCAAAAGCCACCTGATCCTGTGGGGCTGGAGAGGAGGCAGTGAGTTAGGAACAGGAACAGGGCCTGGCCCTGAAATGAAAGCATCCTCATCCTGGTAGTCTGGGCTCAGGAAGTCGGATCCTGGCCAAAGTGTATGCAGCGCCCTCGGGGTTGCCCTCCCCGTGTTTGATTTTCTCCACTTGTGATGTGAAGAGAGTACTTTCCGTAGAGATCAGTGGGGAAAGAGAATTTCTGTGGAAAGCAGTAATTGTAGAGACAGGTGAATTCAGTACTGACAGTAGTCTGGGAGATCAGCTGGCCCTAGTTCCTGGAACACCATCCGCCAGCACCCACCTCTCTAGGGGGCTTGTTAACCTCTCTCTCATAGCCCTTCTCTGGAGACCCCACCTATTCTAGTCCATTCTGGGCTGGGGCTCTGACTTTACCCTCAGATCTTGGTAATGGCATTGACTTCCTACCTCCCATCTACCTTCTAGCAGCTCCTCCCAACCCCCCCATTTTCATTTTTAAAGTGGTAATAATAATAATAGCTAATATTGTTTAAGGGGTTACTGTGCGTGAGGTTGTTTGCATGATCTCACTTAAACCTTAAGACAAGCCTAAATAGTATGAAGTAGGTGCTGTTATTATCCCCATTTTATAGGTAAGGACACTGAGGCTATAAGAGGTTAAAGTAACTTGCCCAAGGTCATACATATATGGGAAGAGGCAGAGCAAGGATTCAAGCTGAGGTCTGTCTGCAAAACCTTCATTGTTGGGGACTCAACAGAATATTGGGGGCCATCCCAGAGAGTTCATGGGTGAGTATTTGACACCAGACAACAGTACACAAAATTATACAACTTCTGAACTAAAATTGGAACACATTTCTAACTCTATCTAGGACTAGTCCTGGCAAAAGGGAGGCAATTTGCTCTGAAAAGTCCAAGGAACCACACAAATTTAAGGAATTATTTCCATACACGTCAGGTGTTTATCAGCATTTGAAAACCACCCTGTCAGTGTAAGTACCACGTGTGGGAGCCAGGAATAGCCTCTCACCTCCATTTCCCTGTCTGAAAGGGAGAGAGTGATGAAGGCAACTATATTTCTGGATTGCTGCAGATGTGAATATTCGAAGAAGGACACAGAGCAAACACTGTTTCGAATTTAATTCCTCTATCCTCTGTCATAGGAGTTTCAGACCCACGAGACAAGAATGAGGTTTGAGCAAAATATGTCCGTCAGCATGGCCAGCAGAATTGGTGTTCTCATTTTCAGGTTTTGAGAACCGGCCCCTGCAGCAGCCTGGCTCAATACTGTATCAATAATACATGACCTGGGCCTTCTGCACCCAAGGCCTGCTAATTGGCTAATTAAAAAGTGAAACGTGTCAAACGAGCAAACATGTAGCCCGCAAGAGACTTGTTCAGTACTGGAGCCAAGGTCAAAGTTATGTTAAAGCTGTTTTATCAAACTGACCTTTGTTGTAAGTTGGCTGTTGGGGTAATCTCTGGAGCGGCCCTTTTCTTCTTGGTATCTTTGGATCTCAGCAATCAGAGCAGCCCTAGGACTTGACGGGTACTTTGTGTATTGCCACTGTATTAGTTTCCTATTGCTGCTGTAACAAAGCAGCAACTTAGGTTTGCAACACAGATGTACTGTTTTACAGTTCTGTAGGTTAGAAGTCCAAATGCAGCCTCACTGCGCTAAAATCAAGGGGTTGGCAGGGCTGTACTCTTTCCTGGAGGTTCTGGGGAAGAATCTGTTTCTTTGCCCTTCCTAGCTTCTAGAGTCCACCCTTGGCTAGTGGCCCCCTGGGTCCATCTTTAGAACCAACAAGGTAACATCCCACTGACTCTACTTCCATCTTGACATCTCTTTCTTTGACCTTCTCTTCCACCTCGCTCTTCCATGTTTAAGGACCCATGTGATTAGACCGGGCCCACCTGGATTGGATAACTCAGGCTAATCTCCCTATTTTAAGGTCAGCCAATCAGCAACCTTAATTCCTTTGCCATGTAATCTAACATATTCACCATTTCTGGAGATTAGGATGTAGACATTTTTGGGTCAATATCCTGTCTACCTCCATTGCCTTTCAAGCATTTGGGATTCTATTCCTTTTGGGAAGCTGTGAAATCACCCTGTCATTTGGTTCATATTCCCTCTCCATTAGATCGATAAATTCAGTTGTTTTTTCCCTTCCCAATTTAAGCAGTGGGACCATTTGGGTCTGGGGAGAGTAGAGCCCTGGCAGTGGGCAGTGGACAAGTGGGCAGAGCCAACTCTGACAAAAGTATAGGTTTTGTCAGCAAAGACCAACAGCTTTGGGGCCTCAAGTATGACTGGTTGCCAGACAGCCAACTGTATGATTAGGGCACGTTATTTATCCTGTAAGGATTTTAGTGTCCCAGGCAAAAGGCCATTTAACCTAACCCTTGGAGTACTGGGTTACGAATGTTAGGGTTCAGGACACTTCTGATGAAAATTTTCAAGAATCACCTTTCCATTTTGAAAATGAGCCCTCCTGAAACAGCAGCAGGTTGATGAGTTGGGGGCTTCGATCTTGGATACAGAGGGTTTATTATGCTTTTATATTTTTATATACATTTAAAATTCTCCATAATAAAAAGTTAACAACAACAAAAATGAGACTTTCTAAGACCAAGGAAGCAAGCTTCTCATGAACTCCTTCAGATAACTGATTTCAGAACATAAAAGAGCTCATCTAAGGTCTTTGGAGTGTTTATGAAACCTCCTATATCGAGCCTTTTTTTTCCCCCCTGTACTTCATTAATCTTTTCTTTATCTTGTATTTCCAGCTCAGGGAGTTATTTCCCAACCATTTACAGAAGAGACTCAGATCAGGATGTTTCTGGAAGTCACAAATACAAACAGACTCTGGGCCCACTCATCAAAGATTTCAGATGAGCACAACCAGGGTGCTGAAGTGATAGTAATTTCCTTTTTGATGTTTCTTTCTGCAGATTGTGGATTCCTTTTTCATTGGCCGCTATGTCCTGCTGGCTTTCCTCACTGCTGTCTTCCTTGGAGGCCTCTTTTTGGTTCTCATTCATCATATCCTGGAGCCAATCTATGCCAAACCACTGCGGTCCTACTGAGCACTATTCAGGAAAGCCAAGACCCTGTTCTGTCCTTCGCTTTTGATGTCATTAATGAGCAGAAAGGTACTGTTCAGAGCCTTGTTTTGACAGCCTTCATGCCTTAAGATCAGAGAAATATCCATTCATGACTAGGATAAATCTCTTGAATCCTGGATTCCAAAAATGGGGTTGCAAAATTGGCCCTGCAGAGGCGATTCTCACCATCTTCCGAGGGATACTGCTATCTTCTTAGCACTTGTTCCTCAGGTTTTCTGTTTTGACAGGGAAATAAAGATAGTGATCTGCTTCTGGTAGATTTTCAATCAAGACATCATTAAGTGGATTTTGGGAAAAGGAGCACTTTGGCTTCCCCTGTCCAGTAGACAGAAGAATCTCATCCTTTTGATAATACACAAGATTCTTAGTTACAAGGTTGGGATCAGTTGGAAAGGAAAGGCACTCCAAGTTCGAAAGCTTATTTTAATGTGATGAGTTGGAAGACTTACCCAGATGTTGGTTGTTGACCAGTGTGCATACATATGGTGTCACAGAATCTATACAAGCAATGGGTGTCACTTCTCTCTGCTATAATAAAGCAATAAACAACCGAAGGACCGACTTTCACCTCAGACTCTTGGCCAAGACTTTCTCAGTCTATATTCTATATTTCAAGTTTGCTTGGGGATTAGAAGAAGGGTATGGAAATGTTGATTGTTTGTCTTGTTTCTGTGGATCTCTGGATTCTTTCAGGATTTGATAGCCTTTGTGTGCCTTCTTTAATTACTATAAAGTCCATTTTGGATTATTATCATTTCTTTTCATCTTTGTAGCTCTTTCTCCAAAGCTGGTAAGAAATGTATGTTCCTAGGAATAGATACAACTTTATGCCTATCTGAAATCCTAGATCACCCAAGATTTGTCATTAAATGGAGGGGCTCTGGGCTGTTTCTACTTTGGAAGTCTCTCCTGACTCCCTAGAACTAAATGAAGAAGGATCTTCTGACTTAAAATTAAGAACCAGAAAACAAGTTGGAAGGAGAACTTTGAGCACGTACTTTATGCCAATATGACACTAGTTACCCTGAAACCCAATTTATTTAAATTTTAGGTTTAAAGATTATATATATAATATATATGTTATATAAGTAATTATTATAGATTATTATCTATTTTTATCATTCCATTTTAAAGTAGAAAAAAATTAAGGCTTAAGGAGATGAACTAACTTGCCCAGGCATCATATAACATCCAGTGTGTGTGCCCAGGCATAACAGACTCCAGGGCCTGTCTCTGGACTGAAAAGAAAACACGCTGAGCTTTGTGGGACTTTGAGAGCTTGAGGAAGTCAGGGCCACATCTCCTTCACTTTCTCTCCTGGATCCTCTTGTCAGTGTAGAGAAGATCCCATCCCACCACCCCAGTGGGGGCTAAGCTCTAAGTTAAAAGAGGAGAGAATGGGTGACTTTTGGGAGTCATGGGCTGGTGAGGGCCAGATATATTTATTTCTGCATTTGAACTGTATCTTATTCAGTTCAGAAAACCTTTGCAGATAAGGCTTTGCCATAGAACCATTCAAAGGAAATGGTCTCTTCGTCTAGCCTAGGGCCCACAGGTAAGGAAAGAAGAAATATCCCTCCAACCAGATTGGAGGGGAGAAAGGAGAATGCAAACATATGGAGGGAAGTTGGGCAAGCTGGGAGTCAGGCTTTGTCCTCCTCTCTGAACACTTGCACTGAAGCTTCCAGATACCTGTGAGTCTCTGTGCAGAGACATTGAACCAGCCCAAGTGGAGCACGGACTCCTAACAAGCACGGGCTGCCATTTGTCACCTCCTGAGAGACTTGCTGACAAATCAAATCTGGGAAAACTTGTAGATCTTGACCTTGAATCATCCTTTTTTATTCCCAAACAAAGGTGTCCAACTTTGAGATCAATGGATAATAGCTATGAAGTTTTGGGTGACTGCTTACACAGGGAAAAATGTGTGAAGGTTGGAAACTAAATCCCTTCCCAAATACCACGGCTACCTAATGCGTGTGTGTGTGTGTGTGTGTGTGTGTGTGTGTTTTGCACAGATATAAATGACAGGGGAAAAATTATATACTTTGTACAAAGTATTTTAGGTTGGCCTGCCTCCTATAGATCCCAAATCCATAACTACCAAGTGTGGGGAAATGATAGATTACTCTCTACCTTCATGCTCAGAGCAGTCGTGGCCAACCCCCTGTGTGTGGGATAAGAAGTAGAAGGCTGAAACGTGAATTTCACTGAGAGTTATACATGGGCCACCCCTACAATGTCTAATATGGCACCCCTTGTGCCCACTGCCTTCCTAGAGACAGGGCTTAGAGGTCATCTTAATGTCCCATTCATCATTCTTTGATCAATGGCCTTAGAGCAGGTTGTGCTATACTGTTCCTTACCCAGAGGGGATCCTGTAGCCGAGAGACTTGTGGTGATCCCCACTGTTTACAAGTTGGAGAGGGAGAGCAAATCAAGAGTTCCACATAAAAAGTAGATGATTTCATAGCCTCTTAAAATTGTATCCTGACAAAAGCTAAATTAGCTAAAATTGTATCCTGACAAAAGTGATGCCACACTACCCCACAATGGAGACATTGATCTAGTCTGCTAGATGGTGCTGTGTGATATATGTTAGAAGTCCCTCAAGCCCACAAAACACACCTCCTAGGTCATTTTTTGGCAAGTTCCTTAAATCTCTCGTTTATAAAAAAGTTCCTTAAATCTCTCGTTTATAAAAATGAAACATGGTATCAGCTATTTGATCTAAAAATTCATCAAAATTATTGTACCAAAGTTCAGGTACGAGAGAATGCATAGCCATTCAGTCATGCTTCATCCAGCATGCACTGCCATTCATTCAATATCTACTGTGTACCTGTTGGGTATAAAGCATCAGTCCTGGTGGGATAGACTAGCCTAAGAAGTAGCCTCTGAGCTGTCTAGGCTGTCTTCCTAACCATCCCTGGATAAAAGCCGCCAAATTATTTTTTAATGTTTTTATTCTAACATAAAGCAATCCATGTCTTGTTCTAGAACTTCTCTAAGACATAAACTGGTCCATCAACCATTTCGTTGCTGCTTCAGTTGAAGAATTTTTATTTTACTTTTATTTTTATTCAACATGTAAAGAAACCTGCTGCAATTATTTTATAGAAGAACAACAGGCAGAGAGGTGAAAGGGATTTTAAAAGTTTCCCTAGTTAGTGGGGCTCAAACTTGACGTGGGGATTCCTGACATCTCACTCTTCAGATAACTTAAAGATCATTTTTGGCTGTCACACAACTCCTTGTTTCTACATTGGTTAATATTATTTTTTTAGCTCTTGGTACCCATATTTTCCCTAACCCGTGTCTAAAAAAGGTAAAACTTTCATTAAAGAATCTCTAGTTAACATCTACAGTACAAATAATAAATATTTTGTCATAACTTCTTGGCTTAAACCTTTAAGTATTTGGCTGTTGTCACATAGGAGCAAGTTTCCAGATGTGGAAACGGTATGGAAATGAAGTGTTGATTATCCTCACAGGAGCGCAAAAAGTCAAGGTTGGACAGGATTTCATAGTTCATAGGGTTCAATCTATTCTCTGTTTCCATCCCAATACTTGGAAATATTCTATTCCTCACAGGCTGAAATCACAATTTTCATTATATTTACCAAACGTGTTCTAAGCATTTTCCTAAATGCTTTGTAAATATTAAGTCATCCTCATAAGCAACCCTATGAGGTAGGTACTCTTACTATCCCCATTTCACGGATGGGGACAGGGTACAGAGTGGTGAGGTGATTTGCTTGAGGTCACTTAGCTCAAGGTTAAATAGGAGTCAGGATTTCAAATCAGATGGTTTGGCTCCAGTCTAAGCTTTTACATACTTTATATTACACTATCTTGCTCCATAAAATAAAAATAAAGAAAAACGAGGGACCAAAGTCAAGTGATGTAAATCCAGTTGATAGAAATACCAAAAAAGCAGCAACTGAGTCTAGTGGAAAACCCAGAATCTTGGGATTGGGCAAGAGTCCGAGACAAAGAGACAAAAGCTACATAGGACCTCACAGACAAGTGCTCTCATCCACCCTGTGTTTTTGGTGGGTCTTTGCCCTGTTGGACTTGGCTCCTCAGTGGCTGAGAGAGAGATTCAGTGGAGCAGCCCATAGATGGAGTTTTCAAGGACACACACAGCCATCTCTCTCTTAAGCACGGTCCACTGGAATGTTTGATACTTGGGTTGGTTTTCAGAAGCGCCACTGGAAGAATCAAAGCCACAAACCAAGAATCTATTTGTTTCTTGATCTCTCTTTCTAACATCATTATTGGTGGTTGCCGTTTACTCAAGGAAAAATGTTTCCAGAACCCCAGCCCCCAACCCCACCCCAACACACACCCTTCTTGTCTCAGTTTCTTGGGACCGAAGAAATGACAGGGATCAAAATCTGGGCCCAACACCACAGAACAAGAAAGTTTCTTTTTCTGGTATTCATCACATCATGTTGGGAATCCTGAAGAATGTGCATTTAGTACAAGCCCTGCCTTCAGAAGAACTCAGGGTAGTTAACGTGGGTAGCGTTTATGCTGTACCTAAATGCTACCTAGCCATCCCCTCCACTTGTTTTCTTTTAATCTTTGGGGATTTCTTTGGTTTTTCTGTCTTCAAATTGATGTCCCAGTTTTACACTGGGAACACGTAATAACTTCCTACTGCTGTAGTAACAAATTACCACCAACTTGGCAGTTTCGAAGAATACAGATTTATTATTGTACAGTTTGGGAGATCAGAAATCTGAAATAGGTTTCACGAGGCTAATATAAAGGTTTTGGAGGCTCTCGGGGAGAATCCCATTTCCTTTCCTTTTCTAGTGTCTAGAGGCTGCCCACACTCTTGCACCAGTATACCCTTCTCTGTCTTCAGAGTCAGCATCTTCTAATCCGACAACAGACACTCCTGCCTGCCTCTTTGATTAAGGAGCGCACCCTGATAATCCAGCATAGTCTCCCCATCTCATGGTCCTTAATCACATCTGCGCTTAACATATTCACGGGCCCCGGGAATTAGGCTGTGAGCATCTTTGGGGGCGGGGGCATTGTTCTGCCAGCCACAGAATATCAGGCCCCACCCTCCATGTCTAAGGATCGCTTCCTTCCACCCTCCCCACCTCACTGCCCCCTTATCTCCAGGAGGACTCTCTGGTCCCCAGGGCCCCCACCCCACACCCATGATGTGTTGAGTCTCCTTTCCCCCAACTTCAGTCTTGCTGAAAGCCTCAGAGTGCCAAGGGTTCCCTTTCTTTTCATTACTTCTTTCCCGCACCCCCCCCCCCAACCACACACCACCCCAGCCTCCCAATGGCTCTCTAAAGGAGAAATGCAAAGAGTTATTGCTTTTTAATTACAAGTGCTATCGTAACATCTATAAGGAAGAACACTTTAAGCTTAATTGAGACCAAATGTGAAGTTAAATTAAATGAATAACTAATTAACGTAATGCTCCTGCATTAGCCCCAAGTGAGTGCTGAGGCCCAGAGAGAAGGCAGGTAGCAGGCTTGTGGGGGAACGGTCCGAGCACAGAGCTGAAGCAGGGCAGGGAACCTGGGACCTGGGAGACGAGGGCAGAGGGACAGATCTCAGGGCTGGGGTTTTTCCACCTTTGGTGTTTCCCCCAAACTCCCTCCCACAGCCCAAGTCCTCATTTCTGAGCCAGGCGTTGAGCTCCACAAGCCTTCTGCTGATCGCGGGTGCCATGCCTACCCTGGGCCCAGGCACCAGCTGGCACCTCTTGTTTCTTTTCCAGTCCCCATGCTCCACTTGTAGGGGCTTGCTCTGTATTGATATTAACTCCCTTCCTCTTCCAGGTCCCCTCCAGACCTTATCAAACTGACCACCTGCCCAAGTCCCAGGCATTCCTCCTTCTGACACCTTACACCTTCTTTCCTCCTGCCCCAGGATCACCCACCCTCCGGCCCCTCTCCCTTCAGGCATAGGGAGGGATGTCTCCGCTCCAGTCACTACCTCCAGTGTTTTTCTCCTATTGTTTTCATATTTCTCACTTATTCCTCCCCCCAGACAAGCTCCTGGGGGGCGGGGAGTGTGTTGACAACTGACTCCTCTCCCGTCACACCAGTCCTTCGAGGTAGGCAAGGGTAGGACTATTTTCTCTCCATGAGGACACAGGCTTAAAGGTAGCCAGTGGTGGAGCCAGGGAAGCGGAAGTCCCCCACCACCAGAGGAGGTCTCCCAGGCCTCCTACCCCGACCTGGTGCAGTGGAAAGAAGGCTGAAAGTTGGCTAACGAAGCACCCTCTGCTCCCGCCTCCCCATCTGGAAGCAGGAACAGTGTGTGGCCCATGCCAGGCTTTGCCGAGGGATGGTGGCACCATCTAGTGTCTGCTCTGAAAGAAGCATCTGAGAATGCTGGACGTAAGGCCTGGCCCTGGGGCTCCTGAGGACAAGGTCCCTGACTGGCTCCAAGTCAGGGTGAGCGGCAGGCAAGTCTAAGGCTTACCGGTGTGTCACCGCAGCAGTGGGTGCCACCTATCTCAGTGCTGCCCTGGCCCAGGTGTCCCAGTGAATGTGACGGCTGTACCTGGTATGTGGCTCCAGCTCCCCATTTGACCCGCGGGTCATCAGTGTGGCCATGAGCATCTCCCCAGGGAATGCCCGCTGTAAGCAGCCCCACCCAGTACACGAACCCCGTGGTCCCGGGACCCCAACAACCCATGCGACTGGGCCAGGCCCTAATGAGGGCGAGCACAGGCACAGTGGGCAACAGGAATCTGTACTGTGCTGATGGGTGGCTCCGGAGGATGAGGAGAAACGCCAAGAGCCGGACTGGCAGGCAGCATTCCAGGATTGGGGCGTGGGGGGACTGGGATAAGTACATGGGGAACATGGGGGAGAAAAGGCAGGCTGCAGAGAGCTCCAGGCATCTACACATGTGACAGCTGCGGGAATGAACCACGCAGCCTTCTTTCCTGCTAGTCTCGTTGCGCTGGTGCCTGTGCTCAGGGCAGAAGTCCTTGCTCTGTGTCCACCATCTGCTCCGTTCCTGGAGTAGGGCTAGCAAGCAGTGAGCACTCTGCACCTACCATCCACACGCTGGTGTTTTCAGTCATGCCTCCCTCCCTCCCCAGCACTGCACTGGTGTTTGCTCTTCCCTTGGGGACGCAGAGGGCTGGCAGGAGACTGAGGCAAGGGAGACCTTCACTCTCCAGGGCGGCGCAGGCCCAGGCCCAAGCCCAAGAGTGATGCCTCCCTAACTTTTGCACCATTGGCACCTCCCTTGTGTCTCCCTAGTCCTGGCCCCGGAGGATATAGCAGTAACACTTTAATCGACTCAGGTCAGGAGTTAGAGACAGGATCAAATGCAAGGGAGAAGAGTTTCCAACGTGGGGGAATACACGAGAAAACCGGCTGGTGGATGAAGAAGCCAGGTGAGGCTGGGCAGCTCCGAAACAGGGTCGGAAATCCACCGACAGGTACAGGCTGGTCACGGAGGTTCAAACTGAACACGGGAAGGAGAACACACCTTTGCCAAGCCTTGGTCCATGTCAAGCCTCTGCCTTCAGTCTTGGAATCTGAACAAGCTGGAGTCTGAGCATATCCTCCCCTTAGCAAGCTGGAGACACCGCTCAGCTCTGATCCCCATCCTTTCTGCTTGCGGCTTCCAGAGCGCAGGCCCTTGAGTCTTCCATTCCCCATGTTGGCGGTCCCTTCCCATGGAGAATCGCCTAGCCTCTTAGCAGCCCTGTGGGCTGGCTGGTGTTAGGTCAAGAGGCTTCCACCAGCCATCGCTGGCAGTTTCCATAGTCTTGCCCCCGGTGGCGGGAGGGGGAGAGCTCTTTGGGAATCAGCTGGGGCCCTCCGTGTCTCTCTTCCAATCAAGGCCTCATATTTCTTTATACCTGCAGAAGAGAGGGGGAGTGGAAGAGAAAGTGAGGCACAGGTTAATAAGCCAATGGTCGGAGCAGGGAAGATGGGTTTGTAGGGTCCCTTAATAATTGCCTCTCATCCCTATTCTCTACCATTAGGGAGCCCTCTCACCTCTTCAGCAAGCCAGGATAATAGCGAAAACCTTACAACGTTTGTACCACATCTGACAGTTTTAGAAAGCAGTATCACATATCCCGTCTCATCGCAGCCTCCTATTGATCTTGTCGGGTATGTAGGGATAAGCATCTCCATGTTATACACATAAGGATGTGGAGGCTCAGAGGATACGCCCAAGGTCTTATAAATGAAAGTGAGCAGGGAAGTCAGGATTGCCCAGGGATTTCTGGTTCTAGGCCCAGTGCTCCCTCTACCCTAGTACATTCCTCCGCTCCCCCACACACTGGCCTTCTGCAGACAAGGCCCAGCCTAGGATGGCAGCAGTACAGAGCAAAGCAGACTCTGCTGGGACAAGCTGAAGGCCTTAGGCACATTCCATGAGTTCTGAGCCTCTCATCTAGAGATCAGGGAACCAATCTCACGGTTGCTGAGAGATAAGTGGGTATGTCTGAAGTCAGACTCAGTTCCAGGCACAGAGCAGATGCTTACCAAGTATTCATCCCCCTTTCCTGCTTCCTTCTTCCTCTCCCAGCCTCCCCTCAGGCCTGGCCTGGGGAAGGCAGAAGGGAGGAGCACGGATCCCCTGCCCCCTCCTCCAGGGCAGGCAGATAGATACTCTGCTAATGCCTCCTGCTCTCAGTTCCTCTCCCCCTGAACCTGGAAGATGCCATCCGTAAGTGGGAGTGCTTCCCCAGATACGATGCTGGTCATCATGACCCCAGGGGCTTCTTCCACACATTTACCATCTAGGACCAGGTCCACGGCTCCGGCCAGCTCATTAGCCAGAGCCTCCTGCTCAAAAGGAGAGCCAGAAAGGCCAGAGAGAGCGTTACCCTCAGCACCAGCACACAGCCCAACCTCTTGCTGGCTCTGCCTCAGCCACTAGCCTATCTGTGCGGCCTCCACACCCGCCACCAGTGGGCAGTACACAGAGAACACACCAGGCCAACCACCGAGACTTGATCGGAATTTTCTCCCAGAGGCTTTGATTGGTAGTTGCTTTTTTCTGTACACCCCAGGCAGAGGGGCCGGATGATCTCGGTTTCTGAACTTCAGGAGGTACGTACGGCTCAGAGTCCGAGTTCAGAGGGAAAACTATTTCCCTGGATCCTGCCTCTGTCCTCGGGGTACATCCAAAGCCCTAAGGAGAGGAGTCTGCCAACCTCTGTGGCAGCTCAGGCTCCTTAGGAAACAGATCCCAAGCACCATGCTCTGCTCGGGGAGAGAGTCTTTGGAGCTGGCCCCCAAGAAAAACAAAAAGGAAGTTGGAAAAATCACAGTGGAGGAGAGAGGATTTGCATGCAGGCCCCATTCTAATGGCACATTAGTCACCGACTTGAAGAAAATACTCACAAAAGTCATGGGACTTGAGGAAAATACTATCGCGGGTGGGTTAGGGCCAGACTAGAGCTATGGAGACATATGGGGACAACAGAGGACACATTAGCAGGGTTGGGGGTAGGGGTGGGGGGGCCACGGAGCACATCCAGGGTCTGGCTCCACTCTGGGCTACAGGTGGGCTCAGACTGGGTGCTGAGCCCCAGAGCACTGGTTTTAATGCCCACAAGAGGTAAGGTTGGGGATACAGCTATAGCTGTCTGGAGGACTCACCCTCTGTCTCTGCCCAGGGATGACTTCCAGGCTAGGATCTCTTTGTACACCAACCGGCAGAGGAGCTGTGGGGAGTTCGAGTACCCAAGGGAAGGGAGGGAAATATTAGCAATGAACACATGGTTAGTCCCTGGTGCTAGGTGACCAGGGGGCTGGCAGGAAGGAAGGTTGTGGGCACAGTTTCACCTGGCAGGGGCTCACTCATGGGAGGAAAGTGGTTCTGAGTGAAAGGCAGCTGTTCTCATGTTCCAGAGCCCCTCACAGCCAATGATTTGGACCTCCCAGGTTCTAGCCTGGCAGGACAGGACATTCACTCCCACCAGTGCCCATATGTGTACCCCAAGAACTCGTACCAAGCAGGCCAGGATGTCGGCAGAGATGAGCATGTAGAAGACATTGTTCCAGCCTGTGGGTGAAATAAGGCCAGCCAGGAGGGGCCCCAGAGCCGCACCTGCAAAGAACACAATGTCAGAGAAGGGAACCCAACAAGGGGCCCTGAACCTCCCTGCCCACCTGTGGGCAGCATTCCAAGAAATGTGCTAAAAACAAGGCTCAGGGCTCAGCCGCCAGGAACCAAAAGCTATAGTCACAGACCTATGGACCCAGTGCCGTCGATGATGGCCGTGACGGTGGAGAGTGCCTTTGCATTGCCTTTCAGGCTCTGGTGAGTTCCCTGGGGAGAGAAAATGGAGCGGGGAGGAGCACCAGGAGATGAAGAGGCAGCACCAGGCAGGACCAGGGCTGGGAGTGGGGCTAACTTGGGGAAAGGCAGCAACTGGGTTTGGAGTTGAGAGAAAAGGCCAGGGGCCGATGGCAGATTCTGAAGGACTTTGAAGATCTCATATGTCAGGATCTCTGTGCACTGGGAGGGGCTAGGGATGTTGAGAAATGGATCTGGAGCCCCCAGGCCCTGACCAAGCCCCCAGAGTCATCCCCGGCCCCAGGGGGGCAGCCCGCTTACCAGGTCAGCAGAGACTGCAGTGGTGATGAGTGCGTAAGGGCCATTGACCAAGGCCCCACAGATGATCAGCATTACTGAGGCAGTAACAGAGACAGCTGGTTAGGGATGAGGGATCGCCACCAGCCCCAGCCCCAAAGCAGGTGAGACCACCCCCTCCAGGCATCAGGCTGAGAACCTCCACTTCCCTGTGCCTCCCACCGATGTCCCCAAGCCAGCTTCCTGGGGTCCCCAAGGCAAGGCTTTTCCTGTGGGCTGCCAGGACTCGCATCCACGCCCTCACCTATGGAGTTGATAATCCCACTCTGACCAATGAAGTTATACAGGAACATCTGGGAGGGGAGAGGGGAGAGACAGTCACGCTCAGGCTTCCCCATGGGCTGCCTGGGTTAGATGGAGCCCAGAAGTCTGGCACACCCCCTCCTGCCAGGGAACCTCAGAGGTCACCTTACTCCTTTTCTTTCTCGAACCCAGACCTCTTGGTCTTTATTTTTTTTTTTTTAATTTTTTTTTCAACGTTTATTTATTTTTGGGACAGAGAGAGACAGAGCATGAACGGGGGAGGGGCAGAGAGAGAGGGAGACACAGAATCGGAAACAGGCTCCAGGCTCTGAGCCATCAGCCCAGAGCCCGACGCGGGGCTCGAACTCCCGGACCGCGAGATCGTGACCTGGTTGAAGTCGGACGCTTAACCGACTGCGCCACCCAGGCGCCCCAGAACTCTTGGTCTTTAAATGTCCCAGGGATGGAGGGTCCAACACATGGTAATATACTGTTGCCCTTTTTTCACAAAGATTTCTCTCTTACCTAACCTTAATTTACTATACTCTCCTTGACCAAGAAGGAGCTGCTTGCTAAAGCTTTAGCTGCAGGAGCTAAAGCTGCTGTTTTAGCAGCTGGCCTCCCCTTTCTCCACCAAGGCCAAGTCGTCGCTAATCCCTTTCCAAAATTCTCAGTCCAGATCTCTTTCCTGTGTTAACCCTGGCTTCTCCCCTGCCCCTGGGTGTGCACAAGGATGGACACACACGCAAAGAGACAGGCATGTGCATAAATGCCCAGGTATGCACACATTTCAACAGCCCACACGAGTCCACGTGAGCACACGTGCTTCACTCTTGAGGTTATACACACCATGGGGGCAGCCAAGATCAGCATGATGCAGCAGGTGGTGGCCCTGCCATTGGTGTAGTCAGAGATGAGCCCTGCCATGATGCCACCTAGAACACAAACCAACTCACACGTTGCTGCCCCAGGTATGGCCACGGCCTCCCACTACATGGCACCCCAAGCTTTGCCCCATCCTCTACCCGGTGCTAGCTTGGGCATGGGCATCCAGAACCAACAGAGCTTCTCCCTCTCAAGCCCTCCCGGCACCCATTGCTCATGAGAAGATCAAACTCAAGAGCCAACTTTCTTAGGGCCACCCAACTGGGCAGGAGCTGCCCAGGTCATGTCGCATTGGCCCTGTCCTGTCCTTCTGCACTCGCACAAGAGAAAAGGAGAATGAAACCTGAGGCAGAACAGGGAAGGGCCTTACCTATGATGCCACCAACATCAAAGAGGGTAGACAGGTCCCCAGCCTGTTTGGCATTGAAATGAGCTATGCAAAACACAAATATGTGGTCAGACCTGGGGGCTCGGAGCAAACGTCCTGGAGTGCCACTGCCATAAGAACCCCTATAGAGCACCTGATTCGGTCCATTTCCTCCTTTTTCAGATGAAGGAGTGAAGACTCATGGGGAAGTCATTGGCCAGGGTCACAAGTAAATTTGCAGCACTTTTGGACTGGACACCCTTTCTGCCCCTCCATCCCATCCTGTAATTCCTTCTCCCCCTGCAGGTTGGCCTTGACCCCTTGGAAAAGCCTTCCCCTGAAAGCACTGGGATCTGGCCCATAAGAACCCTGTCCCACTGGGCCACTTTTACCCTGGGGACACAACTCTCACTGAGCCGCAGCTCAACCAGCCACATTCCTGCTCTGCTCCTGAACAACTGGCCTCCTCTGCCAGGAGCCTTCCCACCCATTTGAGACCTCTGCTAATAAACAGAGCCAGGAAGGAGACTCACAGGCAAATGGGGACCTCAGGTCTTAGCCCTTGTCCTAGGATTAGAAAAAGGAATGTCCAGAAGCTTGAGTTGTAGCTTAACCCTCAAGGTTGACTCATACAAGGCCACAAAACAAAGAGTCACAGTGTCCACGGAGCCACCCTGATGCTCTACTTCTATCTTTGAAAGAGGCCTTATGACAGGGCTGTTGGGCAAGATATGAGCTGGGATTTGGCCTTGCATAATCTGGCCTTGCAGCATCCCGTTCAGAGCAAGTACGGTGCATGTAAAGCAGCCTTGGCCCTCCCACAGGGCTTGGAGGGAGCAGCAAAGCCCTGGAGCAGAGGGCCTCAGCACTGCAGGGCTCTGCGGTCAGGGGTGGGGGGGAGGGGGCCCAGAGGAGGGCAGTGCAGCTGACCCAGGCACAAGCCATCCATCCCAGGAGGCTCCCGGCAGCCCCTGGGGTGAGAAAAGCAGGCGGTGGGTAGCTCACTAGGCCCTCTCCTGGGGTTTGGGGAGGCATTCAAAGGCAGATCCTTCCTAGCACCATCTATCCACTCATGGGGGAGCCAAGCAGGCCTGAGGTGGGTGCTCCTGTACTTAAGGCTAGAGAAGTTAGGCAGGATTACAGAATAAAACTTGGGTGTTCCTAATCTCCAAGGAGGAGAGGTGGCTGGCATTGGGGTCTCTGAGGCCGTGTACAAGGTCTAACTTCCTACTTAACCAATTTTTTTTTTTTAAGTCTCCTTTTGCCCTATGAGAGGTTCAGCAGACATCCTGCCCATACTCTGGAATCACGCACATCCCATGACAGGTTTCCTCTCCCTGCCAAAGATGGCCTTGGCCTCCTCAGAGACCCCCATCCTCACCTCTTCTTCCCCTTTACTTACCCACATTGAAGATGTAGAGGGGCAGCCAGTAGAGGAAGGTGTAACTGACCAGCTTGGCAAAGAGCAGACACAAAGAGAACTCGACCACACCCTGGAGAGCATAACAGAAGGCATGAGGGAAGAGAAACAAGAGATCCCTGGCCCAGGTAGCCCCAGGGGCTGACTCGGCACCCCAGGGCTGCCACCACCTAGCCACAAAGCAACCTCAAGTACACCTCCATCCAATCCCAGTAAAAGCAATGTGCCTATGCTCCAGTGCTGTGTCAAGGCAAGCCTCCCATGTTACTCCCCCCAAGTTGGCTATTCACCCTAAGCATCTCATGTAAAGAAATTCTGGAAGCCATAGGTCACCCCGAGCGTCCCCCCATGTCCTGACATCCAGCAGAGAAATCTAGAGAGCCTCTCTCTTCCCTCCATCCTGCAAGCTTCTCACCGGGATCCGGAGCGCCCCGAGGAAGCTGATGGCGGCAGGCTGAGCGCTTGGCTCCTTGGAGCATCTGGCGGGGGTCTCCAGGCTGCTCTCCTTGTTAGTGTACAGACCACTCCCAAGGTCCTCAGGGTTGTGCTGGTTCTCTTCCAACCCATCCTGAACAGAGATGAGCCCTTGCTGTGAGCACATTTGCGTACCGCCTCCCACCAGCTGGAGGTATAAGCCACGTGAGAGGTAGGGGTTCCCAGGCTGGAAGAGGTATGCGCTCCTCTCCTGGACTGAACTACCATCCGGCAAGGCCCGATCAGGCTGTCGGGGAGCCAACCTGAGGGCCTGACACTGAGCCCGTGAGGTAACCCACTGAGCTCGTGGGTACACGAGCCCCTCCTCCAACTCCCTAGTCCCCTCTGGGACCTGTCTCTGAGGATGGATTGGCAGGGTGGGGGTCGGGCTGGGGGCACTCACACTCGTGTGGTGCTGAGGAGGCGTGCAGTCCACATCTTCGGGGTCTGAAAAAAACAACCCGCTAAGAAGCTTCCTGGCGGGCCAGCCCCCGCTCCCTAAGGTGGCCAGTCTACTTTCCAGCACAAGAGAGCCTGCAACCCAGGCTCGAGAGACACATTCTAAGCCTGGCTCCCCTAACAACCACCTGGGTCACTACTGCCTTGTGGACTTCCGTTCTTTTGCTACAAAGTGGCCACCCTGCCCAGCCTAGCTCTGTCTCCGAAGGCTGTCAGGGAATGGGGAAGAGGACAGGGAATGGGGAAGAGGACAGTGGATGGGAAGTGTCCCGTCACCCCCACTCTCCCCTTCTCACACTTCAGAGTCAGCTGGCACTTGCCGAGCACAACTACAGGCCGTGCGTCCCAACTGTATGTCTCACTGACACCTTAACCAACCCCCAACCCTAGGAAGTAGATGCTATTATTCTTAATTTACAAATGAGAAAACTGAGGCCCAGAGAGGTTGTCTGTCCCGGGCCACATACAGGTCCTCCAGCTCCACGACCAGTAATCCTCCCCCTCGAGCCAGCTGCCTTCTCTCAGACCCCGAGAGGAGAAGAGGGAGGTTCAGTTCTGAGCCCTGTGGGGAGGGAGGGGTCCTCTCACATTCGATGAGGAAGAGGAAGGTGATGACACCCATAGCAGCGGTGATGATGCCAGGCACCACAAACGACAGGCCCCACTGCTCATTCACCCAGATGCCAGCGATCAGGGAGCCCAGGATGTTGCCCACAGACGTGTGTGAGTTCCAGATGCCCATGATAAGCCCCCGCCTGGAGGGGAGGGAGCAATGGCGGGGAAAGGAAGGGGAGGAGAGTAAATAAATAAATAAATAAATAAATTAATTAATTAATTAAAAAAAAGTCAGAGAAGCACAGGGTTCATCACAACTGCCCTGGCCAAGTGCAAAACGCTGGCTGCCTCCAGCCTCCAAGCCCAAAGACAACCAGTCAGGGAGGAGGCGGAAGGCTTGCCTAGCGTCAAGCAAATTACAACAAGGCCTGGGGTCCTGCTCCCCTCTGCCAGCAACCAGAGGCAGCACACGCGGGGGCTTCCAGATGGAGCTCTCCCTGTCCTGAGGACATCAAGCCCCCCCACCCCCAACCCCACTATGGCTGCTGGTCCTCCACCAGGGCCACTCTGCCTCCAGGGGACATTGGCAAAGTCTGGAGATTTTGCACTGGCCCAGCCCCAGGTGTGCTACTGGCATCTAGTGGGTAGGTGCTGCTAAACCCCCTACAGTGTGTCAGGTGGCCCCACAGCAAAGAATGATCCAGGCCCGAATGTCGGTAGGGCTGAGCTGGACAATCTCTGCTCTAAAGCAACATTTTTTTTTTTTTTTTGCATGAAAGCCAGTTCAAGTACAAAATAATAATAATAATAACAACAATAATAAAGTTTTAACAGTCTCCATTTTTATCTTCATGCAAGATGAGAATTTGTCTGTTATGAGGCGAAAGCATAACTAAGGTCGCCTGTTTTTATGGATTAAAACCTTATCAAGGAGCAAATCAGCACTGCTTTTTAGTCACCAAATATGACAAACGTGAAAGTCAGCGAGACAGACACAGGTTCTAACCCTTCTCCCTGAAATTATACCGGGACCGTGAGTGACCTCCTCACTCCCCGCAGCCCTCCCAGGGTAACCCCCCTCTCCTCCTCCCTCGCCACACTCACTTCCCCTTCCCGAACCAGTTGCCAACGCAGGTCACCACAGAGGGCCAGCCTGTGGTCTGGACAAGCCCATTACAGATCTGCAGGGAGACCAGAAGTTAGTGGGACAGGCCTGGGCCGGGCAGCAAACTCCCAGCTCTGACCCCTCCCAGGCCGAGGGGCCTCCACGGCCCACCCTGCAAGTGCCCTCTTCCCTCACACACACCCTAATGCCACAGGTTGGTTTCTCCTCTGGCCCAAGATCCTTCCCTGCAGAGACCGAGCCCCTCAGGCATCTCAGGGACCTCGGGGTAGTGCTCAGTGCAGACTTAGGGAGGATCTGTGTGATCCTGAGAAGTGGGAAGTAGGACCCCAAGGCTCAACAGAGGAGCACTGGGCTGTGAAGAAGTTATCGCCAGCCCAAATCTGCCACCACCTGGGGGTGTCTGGGAAGGACTAGCAGCCTCCGCAATCCTTCCCATGATGGAGCAGAGGTCTGACTGCAAGATGGAGGCTCGTACCTGGATGAGCACAAAGTACCAGAGCACGTGGATGTTCCAGAAATATCCTAGGCCAAAGAGCGAGGTGAAGAGGCCACTGAGCAGCATTCCAGCTGAAAGGTAATAACGGAGGGGGAGCCGCTCCCCAAAAATCCCGCTGGAGAAGAGAGAGTAGGATTTGTGGTTAGTCACCATCTGCACTCCTCACCTCTGCCACATACTTCCTCCCCCGCCACACCACTGACACAGCTCTGGCCCAGGTGACCACCAATGACCTCTGTGTTGCCTGCCACACGCCAGGGATGCTCTCCGGCCTCCACTCACTGGACTTCCCTGCCTTAGCTGCCACTGCTGAACATGCTCCTTAAAGTGTCTCCGTGGCCTCCTCCCCTCGCTCCCCTCGGCTCACCACTGGACATTTACTTTCCCTGGGGCACAGTTTCCTGCATCAGTTTTACGGTTTTAACTACCACCTAGATATAAAATAGCTCCAACCACATATTTTCCATCCTGATCTCTCACCCTGCAGGATCACACCCAGGTGCCTTCTGGACATCTTAACTTGGGTACCCCCGAAACATCTGCAACTCAACACCCTGAACTCTCCCTCCTCCTTCCCCACTCAGTCCCTTGGCCTGAGCCCTCTTCTGAGTGAGTGTGGTGAGTGAGTATCTTCTGAGTGAGCCCCTCTTCTGAGTGAGTATCTTGAGCCCCTCCAGCCAGAGACCATGGAGCTTCCTGCTTCCTGCCTCCCCTCCCATGCCTCGCAATTCAGCCTCCAAGACCCTACCTGTTAAATAGTTCTCCAGGACATCAGCTCTCTTCAGCTCTATTACTGCTGTTCTAACTCAACTTCTCAAAGCTCATCTAGGCCATTATCAAATCTGTTCCTAAGTGTGAGTGAGCAGGCCTTCAGTCTCGTCCTCCATCTGTACTATCTTCCATCATGCCCAGAATGATCTGTCTGAAATATCTGGCTATATCCGAACATGACACCCCTGGGGACCACCTTCAATGGCTCTCCTGTGCCCGCATCTGGCACACAATAGCCTGGCTCTTCAGCCCCATCTCCTGCCACTACTTCAAATTTTACTCTGTTATTAAAGCTGTTAGGAGTACACCCCCAGTCAGATCGTGCTGTTTCCCACCTGCCTTTCTCTGCCCATGCTAGTCCTTCTGCCCAGCTACTTCTCCACTGCTCTTCCTCAGTATCATCTCCTTCCAGAAGACTTCCCTAACCCCTCTTCTCTAATCCCAGCTGGCATGAGGTGACTACCCCTGAGCCCCAGAGTGGCCTGTAGCCACCTCCCTCAGAGAGCCACCATACTGGTTTGTAACCAGCTGCTGATGAGTTGGGCACCTCCATTAGGCTGTGAGCCTTTGGAAAGCAGTACCCTACCTTTTCATCTTTGGCCCCTGGCAACAAACACCAGGATTGCTATGTAAAAGCCATGCTTGTTGGGCTAATTTAGGCCCAGGACAGGAGAGTGGTTTTCCTTGCCATCTCTGTGTGCAGGGCTACCTTTGAAGGATCCCAGTTCAGGACAAGCCATATTTGTCCAGCCACACCACCACCACTGTCATCTGAGAGAATAACCTCAGAAGGAGCATCCAGGAAAGACTTTCCAGGAAAAGAAGAGTCTGTCTGCCGGGTGACGGAGGAGGCCGGGTGACCATGGTAAGGAAATGAGGATGGCCAGGGGTTGGTGGTATGTGCCCAAGTCTTGGTCTCATTTCCACCTGGCGGTGGGCGGGGGCGGGGGGGGGGGGCATCGGCTTTTTCACTTCAACCCTGCTGCCTGCAGGTTCGTCAGGGGGAGGCAGCAGCCCTGATCCCCCCTGACTCGGGGACAGTCACAGGCTCTGCCAGTCTCTTACCTGATAAACATGCCGATGGCATAGGCCACAAGGAAGGCATTGTCCACGGCCCCCAGTAACTCCTTGTAGTTGTTCTTGTCTGAAAACAGATGGCAGAGACAGAAAGCTGGTGCTTGGCTGCCCCTGCAAGAAGTCCTTACCGGCATTGGACAAACTCTTCCTGGGGAGGGGAGCTGGGGAGTGGGGAAGAGCAACTTGCCCTGTTCGTACCAAAGGGAGCCCAGTCGCACCACGTAGTGTCATTGAGACTGTGGCTGTCATTAATGGGCTTGATCAGCTCCGAGCAGTTCTGGTGCAGACGGCTCTGAAAAGGCAATAGGATGCGTGGGTCAGGGGTCATCAGCAAGCAATCTGCCTCCCCAACCACACCAGCACCACTGCCTCCCCACTGGGCTCCATGCTCCTTCGGCTGGCATGACATCCTGCCTACCGTGACTGGTTATAGGGCAAGTGGCCACATCAGGCCCTCTGTGAAGGGGAAGAGGAGTCTATGACCAGAGCCCATAGAGCCCAGGGTCCCTGCCCTCTCATTCCACCCACAGCCGAAGGAATACACAGGGAAAGTTCCATAGGAAGAACAACTACTGAGAATGGGGCTTGGCCATGGGAAGGGGTCGTCTCCTGACTATGGTTGAGGGAATAAGGATGGTTATGGGCCAAGTTCCAGACCATTCTACCAGAGTTTATTTCAGCTGGGGCCCAGCATCTCCTGCATTCTTCCTTACCACCAGGCCAGCCTCACCTTGACAACACTGATGGGCTTCCTGGACATGTGATAACAGGTATAAATGAAGAAGGTGAGTAGCAGGATGAAGCCTCGGAACCTACAGGAAAAGGCAGGCATCTGGGTCAGCAGGAAGTTGGCCTCAGCCAGAAGCTCAGACACGGTATCCCCATGGGACTTGCTCTGGCAACCCCAGGGCCTCAGCACCACCAACTCTCTACCTTCAGTCTCCCCTCCAGACAGTTCCTTGGACAGAGGCCAAGGGGAGGGTAGGAACAGATGCCCGGGGTCCAGGGCACTCAGGGAGCCCTATCTCTCTGGTCCCACCTCCTGAGGCCCTTTAGCAAAGCTGGCTCAGTACCAGCACCCTAGACAACACAAATTACGCCTGCCCCTCCCCCCACCCCCGACTCCTGTCACCCCCCACACCTCTATTATCCTTTAACCTCGCCAAGGTCAGGACGCCTCTGTGTCTGCCTGTATGAGACATGGTGGCAGCGAAGTAGAATTGTTTTTAATAAGAATACCAGAAATGGTGGGAGCAGGTGGGAAGCTGACACTGGAGAAGGTCTGTCTCTAAAGTGAGCTCAACTCCTCTCAAGCCTTGAACACAGCAGAGACAGCACCTGCTGCAGTCCAGTTAGGGCAGTAGCCAAAAGTGGGAAATCTGGTGACACAATCCACATCCTCTTCCCAGGCCCAGTCTGGTCTATCCCACTGGACAGAAGGATCATTCTTTCCATCTGTGGCTCACACATCACATGTACCCTCTCCTACCCCCACTTCTCATCCCAAGGACCGGTCTGGAATGGAAAGAACAGTTCATCCAGGCACCACTGAAGTTTCCACCACACGCCCGGCCACTGCCCTTCTCCTGAGAGCCTGGGAAAAGGGCCTCAATGTCCTCCTGAGTCAGCGTCTGCGCCCCTAGCAGAGCATCAGCTGAGCTGAGTCAGCCACCAGGAGCCAGGAAGTACTTGGAAAATAGACCTCAAAACGGACCCCCAACCCAGGAGAAAAGGCTAGACATTAGGAAAGAGCCAGAGCCTTGGTTTATGCACGATCTCATGGAGAAGGGTGGGGAAGGGTGGGAGGGGCCCTGAAGCCCTTTCCATCCCTCAGTTCCATGAACCTGAAGGGCAGGACACCGGAGGCTTACTCTGCCGTCTTTAGAGATCTGCCTCCAAACCCCAAACTCACTTCCCCCAAACATGTCATGAAGGCTACCGCTTGTGAAATACAAGGGAATTTCAGAAGAGCCTGAATTTAGGTTGGGCTCCCAGGACCCTTCTTACCTCACCCTGGACTTGAGCTGCCTACCTGGGTTCTCTGACTCCGTTCTCTCCACTACCTCACAGTGTATCTTCTGAAGAGAATGTAGTTACACACCCTCCGTCACCTGGCTAAACATTTTTTCAGTGGCTCTCCATTCTGCTAAGAGTGAGGTTCCAACTATTTAGCCTGGATTTTATGCTTCTCTACAAACAGGTCCCTCTGGCTACCAGTTTCCAAGGTAGCCACAGAGGTCCTTCAGGGACTTGAGCCTCAGGGAATGTGGGGTTACTCCAAGTGACTGTTACAGTGACTGACATCGGAAGGCTTAGTGGCCTTCCAGGTCCCACCAATCGGCATATGCTTCATAATTCCTACGAGGGACTTGTTAATAGTTCCAAGTTCAGGGACTTGTAAAATCTGGGGGAAATTCTCTGAGAAGGTGGCCCTTCTTCAGAGAGTAATGGATGAAAGAAAACTATACCCTGCAGATAACCAAGCTACTTGGTTCAGGAAAAAAGCTAAAAGCTTTGAGTGATGCTTCTAATGTATTGTGTAACCAAAGGCAAGTTCCTAAATCTTTTCTCCCTCTGGTTTCCTCATCAGCTGCACATGGATGATAGCACCGACCACATCTATCTCAAAGACAGGTGAACACAACATTACTCTCACCCTAGCCCCTAGGTCCCTGTTGTACCATCTTTAAGATCCCCACCCCCATCTGCAGGGCTCAGCTGAGCCTATCCTGGCTGCTACATGGATACAGCCACTGACCATGGAGACAAATCAGATTTCCTCTGGGTCTGAGAGATCCTTGTAGCCCCACTGAGGCTCCTGACTCTGTTCTCTCATGATAGGCCCAGCAGTGAGGAAGGCCTTTGCCAGCTAGAGAGCCTGGTGTTGCCTGGGAAGCCCTCTCAGGAGCTGGTGAGAGCCAACGAGGGGCCTAAAGGTCTAGCACGGTTTCCAGCCACACTGCTCTTCTCACACGCACTGCCCACCATCACTCTGCTTCAACTCCAAGCTTGTGACGTGATGGAGCAGAGACTCTGGCCTTCAGTGGCCTGCTCATGTGCTCCCTTGGGAGCGGATCCAGAGGATCCGCAGGGGCCCACACTGGTATCCTCATCTGTGAGATTCCAGCCTGCCCCCCTCCAGCAGCCTGGCCTGCCCCTTCTCCCAGCTCTGACCCCAACCTCCAGTAGAAAACCTGATACCCAAGAGAGCAGAAGGGCATGATTCTGGGGGTAGGGGGGACAGGAGGATCAAGCGTGTTGTGATGCCAGGCCCGGCATGGATACCCTTTGGAACTTCCTTCCTGGACTCCAAAGAGGCAGTGGGATGAGCTCAGAATCCCATGGCTACCCGGGCAGAGCACCTGTTCACCCAATCCATCTTCACTCCACAGTCTTCCTTCCATTCCATTCTGCTTTAGCAGCTATTCTGAGGAAAAGGCCAAGGTGCCACAGTTCAAAGGGGACTAGGGTCATCAATCAGGTGAAGGGCTGAGATAGGCTGAGGCAAAGGCTGCCAAACTCATAGTCTCTCACAGGAAAGATAGCGATGGTCGCTTGGGCGTGAAGAAGAAGTTTCACTTCTCTTCTCTTGAACCGTTTCTTCAGAATCAAGAGGCCCCAGGAAGGGAGCGGGGAAATACACACGGCTGGCCTGGGGAGGTGGGGGGTGCTGTGAGGGGACGGATGGCAGCCCGGGTGGCAGGCCAGGCTGGGCAAACATGCTAGGCACGAAGGAACATGCACGGTGAGGCCCCCATACTGTTCCAGGTGAGGCCGGCTGTCCCATCCTCTAAATCCTTGTTAGCAAAAAGTGGCACTTTGCAGAGTCCCACCTCCCCCACCTCCCAACACTGGACACTCAGTGACTGGGCTAGATGGAGAGGCTAACGAGCTATCTTAACTGCTAGCTGACAGTCCAAATACCGACCTTATCAAGACTTTGCACTAGGACTTCTTCTGAGGTAAGGATAAGGAACAATGTGTCCCAACGCAGCAAGGGGTTAAAAACAAACAAAAACCTCAAAGGACCTATTATCACCACCAGCACAACAACAAAAAACTCCAAGAAACAGCACAGCAGTGGGATATTGGCCTTGGGAGACGGTGGAAAGGAGCCCCCTTTCCCCAGTAGCTACCCAGTCAACACCCCACCCCCACCCGCATACCTGCATCCTGACTCCTTGCTTTGTGACCACATCGCTACCCCCCTGTAAGGCCAGTCCCTCATCAACCACTCCCTACCTCCCCCTGCCTCAGCCAGGGGCTGCTAGTAAGGGTCTGCTCAGGTAGCCATGTGACAGGCTGGGCTGGCTGTGGCTGCAGGTAAGCTTGGCACTTGCCCTGAGGAAAGGGAGTCGGTGGCCTGTCCTTGGAAGTGCCCTGTTCTGGGACTCAGCAAATCTGCAAAGGATAGAGGCTGGGAACAGTAAGAACAGGCCGATGGCGAGAGTGCCACCACCCACCCCCTGCCAAATCCCCCACTGCCACTGGGAGACACCCCGGTAGGGGGAGGCCAGCCTGGAACAGACAGCATGGGGCAGAGCCCTGAGCCAGGCCTCCCAGCACACAGGATGGGACAGGAACAGGCCACATCTGGGAGGGCCCGTCAGGACTGAGGGCACAAACCCCTCTTGGGGGCAGAAAGTCAACCCAAGGAACCCTCTACTTGTTCCCCTTCCCCCAGCTGGGTCTCAGGAGCTTGTTCGGAGAGATCAATTTGACTCAGGGCTTGGTCCCAAGATCCTTTCCAGCCATTGGCAGGTAGCCACAAGAAGCCACAGGAGTTTATAGGATAAATGAATAGATAATGATCACTTTAAGGAAAGAAGAAAGCTTTGAGAAGGAAGCTCTGTAAGGGAACCCCCGAGTGCTCAAACAGAATGAAAAGACAAGGCTTTAAGCTACAGCTACAGCATGATGTTTTATTTGGGCAAGTGGAGAACGTGGAAGAGTGTGAGGGTTGGAAGGGTTTGGAAGAGGTGGTCAACGCTGTGCAGACAGCACAGATGGAAATGTGCTGATGGTGGAGGAGTTGTGGTCCTGCCCAGCGATCTTCCTCTCAAGATTCTCTACGGGCCTAGCCCCAACGCCTCACCCTCATCCACCGCTCTCCTGAGCATGAAGGATCCAGGGTAGGGGGCATGAGCCGGAGGCCAAAAGGAGAACAGCAGTACTGCCCCTCCCCCACCATGACCCAAAGACCAACTCAGGCACAGCCAGATGGGGGAGTGGTGGGCTTCGGGGACTCTACCCCTGGTGTCCGTCCTCAATTCTGTTGTTACTTGGGGACAGCTCCACTCTGATCTCTGCATTTGGTTGGTACAGTTTGAAGAAGAAATAAGGCCTTGACAGACCATTCCAGACCAGTTACCGGGCTCTAGGTCAGACAGCCCCGCCCAAAGCCAGGGAGGTACCAATCTGCTCAGTAAGAAGGGAAAGAGGAAACAGCAGGGAGGAAGAGGAAGTAAAAGGCAGCAATCACGAGTGGTGGTGGGGAGGGAGGGCGACCACCACAGGGTCATGTGCTCTCAACCAGTTCTGACCCTGAGGGGCCCAAGAAGATGGGGCGGGAATAATAATTTTCCCTCCGGTTTCTCCTCCCGGATCTCCCATTCCTTTCCAGAGCAGCACCTTGGCACCACAGCTCATTTTAAGGAGCCCTTTCTGCTGCCCTTCCCAAGAACTTCTTTGCAGTTACCAGGAAAATCAGACAAGACAGCTGCTTCGCAGCATCTGGGGCCCCTGATCTGAGGCCACGACAGAATAGGGAAAAGAACGTCAGACTTAGACCCAAAGAGGCTGAGTCCTGCTGCTTGCTGTGGCCTTGGGCAAGTTGTTTAACTCTCTAAGCCTCAGTTTGATCTTCTTTAAATAAGATAATAAGCTCCTGCACACAAGATTGTTATAGGATTAAATGAGATGTAATGGATGTGGAAGCATCTGGCGTACAGCGGGTTCTTGGGATGCATTTGAATGTCTTATGTGTCTACTAAGGGTGGGCTCTAGGATCTGGCAGTGTGAGCCCTCAGCAAACTCCAGAACGAGAGCCACTCAGTTTGCAGCCACCAGGCAGCCTCGGCCTCCAGCTCCCACGGGAAGGTTAGGGTGTGGGGAAAACAGTGACGTGGGAGTTCACAGCTCCGGCCTTCCTGAAGCCTTCCTCCTCCCTGTTCCTGCTCATCCAGCCGGGCCTCCTCCCACAGACTTTTCTTCTCCTTGTCTCGAGCGGTTCCCCCTCACAGGGCCCCAGGAAATGGGCCCAGCCCCGTAAGCACCAGCCACAGTCATCTCTGGCAAGGTGCCCACGTTGCCGGCTGCCCCCAGACATGCCCATGCAGACGCAAAGCAGAATTCTGGCAGGGCACCAGCCCGGTCCAGGGCTGAGATGACTCTTTCAGCCATGAACAAGTTATCCACCCCATCCTGACACAGAGGGGGAAGGGCAGTAGTATTGGCTTCCTGGGCAGAGACCTCTCAGTCTCAGACTTTTGCTTGCACACGTCCGGCTGCCTGTCTCTCTCAGCCTCGTCTCCAGGGACTGCTCCTTCCGCACCCTACGCCCCTGCCAGCTGCAGTTACACGTTGTTAGTCCTGAATAGACAGACTGTCTTCACTTCTGTGCCTTTGCTGGCTCCACGGCCTCCAGACCCAACAAGTCCAATGCTACTTTTCCCTCCTGGTGAGGCTGGATCCATCCCTCCCTCCACAGAACTGCCCAAGCACTTAGCAATGACCAAGGGCTAACTGTATGCCTGGCACCGAGCTAAGTGCTTTAAATACCTTCTCATGTAATCTCACCCAAACCCTGTGGTATCGATACATCGTCATTTCCATTTTGTGGACAAGGACCTGGAGCCTTTACATGTATTTATTTTGGGGAAACAGAGTGAGACAAAGCATAAGCGGGGGAGGGGCAGAGAGAGGGAGACACAGAATCCCAAACAGGCTCCAGGCTCCAAGCTCTGAGCTGTCAGCACAGAGCCCGATGCAGGGCTCGAACCTGTAAACTGCGAGACCATGACCTGAGCCGAAGTCAGACGCTCAACCGACTGAGCCACCCAGGTGTGCCAGGACCTGGAGCCTTTAAAGGGTTAAAGTGATTTGTGTGAGGCCAAAGGGCCCTGTGATCTTTCCCCTCCCGCGCTCTCACCCAGAGGGCAGCAGAAAGACCCCGGGCCTGAGAGTCTGACCGACCTGGATGCAAACTCCAGCCCAGTCACGTCCCTAGCTACGCGGTGTTGGACAAGCCACGTTACTTCTCTGTGCCTCCTTATACCCATACGTTAGGTGGCGAAATGAATAATCGCCTGGCAGTGAACTACAAACAAACAATGTCTGGCACAAAGTAGTAGAAACAGTGAGCAGAATAGCAGTCAATAATTAATGTGTAGTCAATGCTTAACAGGAGCCTGGAACTGGTCTGAGTACTTTACACACTGTACCTCATTTGCTCCTCACGACAGTCTTGTGAAGTAGGTATTACCAGTGTCCTCACTTCACAGACAAGGTATCCAAAGCTCAGAGCCAGTCCACCCTCTGGTGTCCTAGTCTAGGGAGGTCTGCCTAGGTCAGCTTTCTTCACTTCTGCTTAATTGAAAAGCCCTCCTTCGGGACCCATGAAGTAGTAAGTCCGAAAACTGCACACATCCTCTCTCCGGTTTGAGCCTCAGTTCCATCCAGGAAGGTAGGACCGTGTTTTCATCACTGCGGGCCTCAGAGTTCAAAATAATAATGTGCCTCCAGCAGGAAGTACGTTAACGTTTAGTGTTTGATAGGAGTCCAAACCTACACTCATCGGGAAAGAAGTGAAAGAACACTTCATGAGTGCCACTGGAAGTCAAGGATTTTCACACATCATGATTATCTTCAGGAACCCACCTGGCTGGGGGGCACCTGGATGGCTCAGTTGGCTAAAGCATCCGGCTCAGGTTGTGACCCCACAGTGCCTAAGTTTGAGCCCCACGTCAGGCTCGGCACTGACAGCACGGAGCCTGCTTGGGGTTCTCTGTCTCCCTCTCTCTCTCTGCACCCCCACCTCGGCACATCCTCTCAAAAATACAAACAACATTTGAAGAAAAAAAGAACCCACCTGTTTTTTACTGATGGGGAAACCAAGGCTTAGAGAAGTTAACTGCACAGGGCATACAATTTCAATCCAGCTCCGTCTTAAATCTGGGAGATGTTGGAGAACACAGGACATTGCTGGAGTCACACTTTCAAAAGTGTGTAAAGGACACGTGTGGTTGTAGAAAGCTGTGTTATGTGTATTCGTGAGCTCTTCTAAAATGCTGGTGTGGGGGCATCTGGGTGGCTCAGTCGGTTAAGCATCCAACTTCAGCTCAGGTCATGATCTCATGGTTCATGTGTTCAAGCCCTGCATCAGGCTCTGTGCTAACAGCTCAGAGCCTAGAGCCTGCTTCGGATTCTCTGTCTCCCTCTCTCTGCCCCTCGCCCGCTCACGTTCTGTCTCTCTCTCACAAATAAATAAACGTTAAAAAAAAAATGTTTTAAATATTGGTGTGGGACAGGCTGTTTACCGTTATCTACCCTCCCAACCCCCTTTTCTCTAAAATGTAAGTTATTTGGTTAAAGGACATAAGTAATGTGTATGAATGAAACTCTGTTAGGAACAACAGTGGCAGATAGGTACGACTTGGCGTATACAGTGATGAGATGCATTTTTGTTTATTAAGAAGAAAAAAAGGGAAGTAATTTATACAAATGTAAAATGACAGGTCATTCCGGAATAAGAAAAAGGACAATGAGGGATAAAACCTGACTAGATAAATGTGTACGTTTGTGAAAAGAGAATTTGACTTGCCTTAGATTATAGTATGTGCAAATGACGAGTCTGAACACAAGTAATTATGGTAAAATTTTGTTAAAATCTGGCACAGTTTTTATTTTATTCATACTATTTTCAAAAAGAGACTCTAGTTCCTTTAATATCAAATGTGTCAGTGCAAAAGTAGAATTTGGTTTTTGTTCTGTTAAAATGACAAAATTTTTTTGACCATTGGTTATTGGTCTGCTCTTAAAGAGAGGTTGTAAAATGTTATGCTCTTACCTCCTGTGTAATCTGCCTACATGGCAGAATTTGTGTGTCTTCACAGAATAATTTTCCACACTTTTTAAAACAAAGATTTCCCGCTTAGGAAATGACTTAAGTTCCCTTACAATGTTGGGCACCTGGGTGGCTCAGTCGGTTAAGCGGCCGACTTCAGCCAGGTCACGATCTCGCGGTCCGTGAGTTCGAGCCCCGCGTCGGGCTCTGGGCTGATGGCTCAGAGCCTGGAGCCTGTTTCCGATTCTGTGTCTCCCTCTCTCTCTCTGCCCCTCCCCCATTCATGCTGTGTCTCTCTCTGTCTCAAAAATAAATAAACGTTAAAAAAAATTTTTTTTTAAAGTTTCCTTACAATGTTACTTTCTATGTTTATTTTTTCATGTATTATTGTCACTTTCAAGTGGGTAGACAAGAACTATTTCTTAGGCACTCATGATAAGCATTCAAATGTCCTAACAACTTCTGATTTTTGCCTTCCCCAAATCAAGTCCTACGTGCAAAATAAAATTTCCTGGATATCTTTTATACCTAAGACTATCTATGAGATGTCCAAGAGGCCCCTAGAAAATCACAAAGATTTGTGGGGTTTTTTTTTCACTTTTTAAAAAGAGAGGTGCTACAAATAATTAGGTTTATTTGATATGTTGCTACTGACCAACTGCATGAAAATAACTGTGAAATCAGAAGAGACTCAGCCTTCTCTAGGTTAAATTTCTCGAGGTAAAAGGTTATTATTTACATAAATATTTCACAAATTGCATGCTGTATGAGAAGTTTCTACAGATCTCTCAGTGCCCTCTGGGCCCATGATCTGCCACCATGTATCAGCACCCCCAGTGGTGCTTTGCCTGATGATAACAACACAGTGTTACCAGTCATGGTTTCAGTTATGATTTAAAATGTTACCTGGGCTGCAATCCTACTTTAATTTGAACCTAACATCTGCTAGGTCAGTGGTTTTCAATTCAGGATGCACATCAGACTTTCCTATGGAGTTTTATTAAAATACAGATGTGAAGGGGCACCTGGCTGGCTCAGGTGGAAGAGCGTGCAACTCCTGATCTCAGGGCCATGAGTTCGAGACACATTGGGCGTCGAGATTACTTAAATAAACAAAATGCAGATGCACAGGACTTACTCCAGTCTTACTGAATCTCTTTAGTTGATATTCTTGGTACATCCTTGGTATATTATATAAATTCTGTCTCAGGATTTTTAAATATCTCAAGATTCTTTTCCTCTATAAAAATTGTGTTCGTTCATTTTTATAAATCAGGTGTCATGTTCACCATCTTTGAATTTACCTTACTACGTTTTAAGACATTGTCTAGATTTTTAATTGGCCTTATTTTGTTTTGCATATCTCAGGAACAACCAAATTTCCTGGGTAGCCACATTATTCTTGTCATGAATTCTCATCAGGTTGTTCATTTTTGAAAATTATCGTAGTAAGTTAATTCATACCTTTTAACGTCTCTGTCACCTACAGACAAATTTTTATTTTACTCTGCTGTTGTGGCTGCTGCTTCCTAAAGGCTCTTCAGTCAGCTATGGGCCAAAGGTTTTATCTCTACCAATGAAGAACTGTCTCAGAAAAACACTGCACCAGGCACTTATTCTTGTGTATAGGCTTCCCATGGCACAGCTCACACATCTTTAAGAACATACCAGTGGAGGGAGTCAGGATTTCCAGAACTCGAGTGAAGAAGCAGATAGGTTTATGAGATTGCTAACCCGAGATTCAGTGGAATGAGAATTAATGATATAGGCCTAAATGAACTGATGAGGGATGGCAGTCATTTATGTCTGGAATATTGTTAAGGTTAGAGTGTTTGATGATATGTAAGGAAGCCCTTTCTATTTCTTCTTCAGCTGTCTATAACCCAAAACACTTTAGTACATTCTGTTTTTTGTAAACTGAAATGAAATACTTGCAAATATCTTATTCTCCTTACCTGACCACCATGCCCCCTAAATTCAGAAACTTTTGTTGAGTCTTCCTGCTTTTCGTAGCAATATGGTTATCAGCAAAAGTTCAGTAAGAATCCATCCTTTTTAAATTTTTTCATTTTCACTTAATTTTTTAAGCTTATTTATTTATTTTGAGATAGAGAGCATGAGCAGGGGAGGGGCAGAGACAGAGGGAGAGAGAGAGAATCCCAAACAGGCTCCACAGTGTCAGCGCAGAGCCTAATGTGGAGCTGGAGCCCACAAAGCGTGAGATCATGACCTGAGCGGAAATCAAGAGTTGGATGCTTAGGGGCACCTGGGTGGCTCAGTCAGTTGAGCGACCGACTTCGGCTCAGGCCATGATCTCACGGTTTGTGGGTTCAAGCCCCGCGTTGGGCTCTGTGCTGACAGCTCAGAGCCTGGAGCCTGCTTCGGATTCTGTGTCTCCCTCTCTCTCTGACCCTCCCCCACTCATGCTCTGTCTCTCTCTGTCTCAGAAATAAATAAACATTAAAAAGAAAAAAAAAATTTAAAGAGTTGGATGCTTAACCTACTAAGCCACCCAGGTTCCCCTGTCTTTTTTTTTTTTTTTTTTTTAAACCAGGATGTAATTAGAAAAATTGGTTATATAACCAAGGCTTTGCCTGGGCTGTCATATTTGACAATGATGATCGCTTAATCAGACATAACCAGCCCCATTTAAGGAACGAAGGCTGCCTGCATGGAGCCAATACTAATAAAACCCTCCCAAGAAACCTGGCTTACTGTGTTCTCTTACAGGCAAATAAGGAACGTTATTCCCTGGCAGGCCCAGGGGTCTTAGAATATTTTCGGGGCTTCGAGTAAAGAGGAATTTGCCCAAATTTATAGGTACAGCAGGCAAAACCTAGTGTAAAGACCAGTGTCTTGGCTTGACTTCCAATCTCAAAACAGTAAATAATACAGAGATAGATAGATAGATAGATAGGGGCTTTTAAAAGGCCAATCTAAGATTCCTTACGAAAACTTCTAGCAAAGCAAACTTAACAAGGTCTATATTACAGATTAACACTATTGTTGCACCTATATACATAATCAGATCAAATTTAATGAGATCAGACTCATTTTGTGATTAAGAATAATCTTTGAGGGGCGCCTGGGTAGCTCAGTCGGTTAAACATGCAACTTAAGCTTGGGTCATGATCTCACAGTCCATGAGTTCGAGCCCTGTGTCGGGCTTTGTGCTGTCAGCTCAGAACCTGGAGCCTGCTTCAGATTTTGCATCTCCCTCTCTCTCTGTTCCTCCTCTGCTCGCACTCTGTCTCTCTCTCTCTCTCTCAAAAATAAATAAAGAATAAAAAAAAAAATTTTTTTTAAAGAATAATCTTTGAGACTATTTTTGATCAAAGCAGGGAAGACTGTAGAAAAAAAATGTTTCACTGGAAAACTGTGTATTATCTAGAGGACACCCCTCCAATTATTGAATTCTATCTAGCCTTTCACTGACTTTGGGCTATAATTCTTTGAAGTGGTAGGTAACTGATAAGTCATACAAACTATGTGTATGGAACGACAGTCTCAGATTAATAGCCTTTTCTCCCTCCCAACCTGTGGAAAAACCAATTTTGCCTCAATATTCCTGACTTATAAATGGGCATGCTCTTTGGATACTTTTTAAAGGTTATTTTATTTTGAGAGAGAGAGAGAGCGCTCACACGGCAGGGGCAGAGAGAGAGGGAGAGAGAATCCCAAGCGGGCTCTGCACGGTCATCTCAGAGCCCGATGCAGGGCTCAAACTCACAGACTGCACTGTGAGATCACGACCTGAGCCAAAATCAAGAGTCAGACGCTTAACCGACTGAGCCACGCTGGTGCCCCTGGATTTTTTTCAAATTGTGGTAAAATGCACAACACATGAAATTTACTATTTTTAAGTGAACAGTTCAGTGGCAGTAAGTACATTCACATTGTTGTGCAACCATCGCCAGCATCCATCCCCGGAACTTCTCATCTTCCCAAGCCGAAACTCCATGCCCGTTAAACACTAACTCCCTATTCCCCTCTTCTTGAACTTTTTCTTAACTGATCATAACATCTTCTGGTGCCCTCATTATGAGTAAAATAAAATCTTTACCACATGTTCATTTTTATATCCTATCAAGAGCCATGTTTTCATCTTTTTCTGAAAATATCTCTTCACAGTCCTAAACTCAAGAAAGATCAAATACATAACGTAAATGAGTGAAAAAGGCTGGAAGTGGTGAGGACTGTCACCAGTGAGGGCGGCCACCGACTGCAAAGCACTGTGGGTGATCAACCATCCCAATTTGCCCAGGACTGAGGGGGCTGGGTATGTAGGGTTTTCCATCTAAAATTGGAATAAGTCGGTCATCTTAAGAGCACCCATGCTCTGGAAGGGTACTCCTCAACCCCTAGTAATATAATCTGAGAATTTAGGCCTGACGTCTGTTTTTCCAGAGGAGCCAGGAATCTGGGTATGTCAAATTTTACAATTTGTAAATGATGGCAACTAACCCAATGTTACAAATAAACACGGTGCAGACCCCCCAAATCGCTCCAGTGGTGGCCTCTGATGAAGACTGGGCTGAAGGCCCTCCACCCACCACACACCCCAACATGTTGTGGCCTCCACAGCCTCCCCCTATTTGGTCAGGAGGAAAGCTACTGCGGAAGCCCCCGCACTCATTGTTGGGGTGCTAAGGGGCGGCCGAGATCAGAGAGGTATGCCCTCCCCTGGTATGTCCCTTGGGGCCTGGACCCCCTCCCCTCCCCCCAGGTGAGGTCCCAGGACCACGGAGTTCTGGCTTTTGTGTTATTCAAGGAGTAGGAGACAACAAAAGGGCCACTCAAAACTCCAGCTCCCCCCGGCCTCCGTTCCCCGGCAAGCCAGCCCAGGCCAGGTGTCAGGCTGGCCCCGGAGCGCCCCGGACGCAGGCAGCTGCTCCCCCTGCCCCGGCCCTGCTCACCAGCTGTCCCTGGAGAAGGCGCGGAGGAACCAGACACCCGGGGCCAAGGCAGACCGCATCGCGCCGGCCGGTGTCCGAAGCGGAGAGGGTGGCCGAAGATGGGGACGGCGCGGGGCGCGTGTCCTTCGCTGGCAGACTGCCGGGTTTAAATGCCCCGCGGCTCGGCCCGCCCCGGCTCCGCGGCCGGACGCCTGCAGCCCCCGCCCCCTTGCACCTGAAGGCCCTCGGGGTCGGGCGGCGCGCAAACCGCCCGGCCAACCTCCTCCGGCACCTGCATTTTCTCCCGCTCAGTCTCCAGGCTAGCGACCGACCGCCCTCAGAGATTCTAGGGGCTCCTCCGTCGGCCTTTTACTTTCTGCTCACTTCCCTCCTGGGCACCGAAAGCGGCGAGCCCAGACTAGCCAGCAGTACGCGACCTTCCGTCCGCCCGCAGCCTGTTCCTGAAGCGCCCTTCTCTCCCGAGGAGCGGCTCCCGACACACACCGGGAAACTGAGGCACGCTGGGAAACCTGACACCCAGTGGTCCCCAGCATTACACTGACCTGAGTTGGGGCGCACCCTCAGAGCAAAGGAGGTTTTCAGGGAGCTATGATGTTGGCCCAAATATATCTCCCAGGCCTGGCAGGGGCTTCCTGTCCCACTCAGGTTCCAGGCTGTGTATTGAGCCAGGCAGGATTCTAGCATTCCCCTTCCCCAGAAGGACTGGCCTTCCACGCACTCTTGCAGGGATAATCTTGCAGGCATTCCTTCTCTCCCTTCTGGAGGCGAGCAGCCAGGCAGCAATGAAGGAGCACAGAATTCTGTGCCTTAAAAGTGCTCTGCAGGTAGCCTAAAGATTTCCAGGGTGTTTCCATCTCTAAAGAGAAGACATTGTGGGGCACCTGGGTGGCTCAGTAGGTTAAGGGTCTGACTTGGGCTCAGGCCATGATCTTGAGGTTGGTGGGTTTGAGCTCCACATGTGGGTCTGTGCTGACAGGTCAGAGCCTTGAGCCTGCTTCGGATTCTGTGTGTCCCTCTCTCTCTGCCCCTCACGCTCCCCAACTGTCACCCTCTCTCTCAAAAATAAATTTAAAAAACCATTAAAAAAATTTTTTTAAGAAGATATTGTGAGATCTTTGGATACAAGCCCACGGGTGAATTGTAGAGGCGGGGGGGGGGGGGGGCGGGGGGGAGAGGAAGCATTCCCTTGGAAAATAAAGTTGTTAATAGAGCATAAAATAGAAATGGGTCTGTGCAAATTGGCTTCAGCCCCAACACCTCACTGCCCCCAAGTCCTAGGGGTGGCCAGACCCTACGCGCAAGGTCAGCAAAAGAAAGCAACAATTCCACCACACAGGTCAGGGCCCAGAATGAAGGGCCTGGCTGTTCCCAGCCCTAGAATCAAGCAAAAAGAGGGTAAGCAGAGTTGTGAAACCCTGTTGATGCCAGGCAGTCAGAGGCTGAGGTCTGGTGGCAGAAATGAAGACAACAAGGAGAGGACAGGAGGTAAAGGGGTGGAGAGAAAAGAGGAAAGGAGGCGGAAGGAGCCAATGCTAGATTAGGTACAGTACAGAGAGGTGAAACACCAACGGGAGAGCATAGCAAATAGCAGCTAACTTAACCCCCAATTATACCACTCACTATGCCTAGATGTCCATTCATTTCATTCTCACAAGTCAGTGAGATGGGCATTATCCATCTGGGATCCATTCTGGTTTACCTGGGATAATCCCAGGAGACACCTCATGTTTCAGAATGTATGACAGACCAGTTCTGGGGTCAGCAACACCCAGTAGACATTAGGCCTGAATGAAAGCAGGTTAAGGGGTAGAAAACAAACTAGAATACTGAGCTGATATCCCCAGGAAGACAGCTACTTGTTCCTAAGGGACTAAAGAGAAGGATAGAGTTGAAATACAAATGAGCCAAGGAAGCCGCTGAGTTACTCGATGCTATACGGGAGGAGAACATGGACATCACTTGAGGAATGGAGGGGGACCATCTCCATGGCTCCAGAGGTGCCACCCAGTCTTCAGTGGTGTGGAACATCTCTTGATTTCAGACAGTAAGAAGACAAGTAATAACTCTCATCACTGCTCGTTTCACATGCCTCTCAGGAGACATGGTGTTTGTGCCTCTTAGCGGACCATGCTTGCCTGGGGCTGGAGCTCTCAGAGAGACATTACTAATATGCCCTCGTCGTGGTATGGCTAATGTGCCCGGAGTGCCAACAAGTAGCTGGGAGCAGGGCCAGTCCTGAGATAGTCTTTGCCTTGTTCCAGTTCCTTCCCTGTGAGTTCCAGCCACATACTCCTGTTCAGGGGCCAGGATGGCAGCTTGGTAATGCCTTTGGTAATAATAGACTCTTACCAATGTCCCTTACTTGCTCCTGTGGGTGAGCGGGACAATCTCCTTGTTTCCTGCAGCTTAGGGGAGTGACAAAGAGGATGTTATGGCTCAGATAATCCTTTCACTCACCTACACAAGCTCTCCACTCTTGATTCACCTTCCTGTTCTCTGGCACCCCTTACACACTCCTCAAACCCTGCAGGGTGCGGACAGCAATATCTGATGGCAATAAGAAGGGAATGGATGAGTTACTGAATCTGAAACTAAAGGAAAAGATATCTAGTTCTTATTGTGGATAGTCCTCCATCATTTGTCAAAAATGCTTACTGTGGTTTAGGGGCACCTGGGTGGCTCGGTCGGTTGGGCGTCCGGCTTCAGCTGGGGTTGTGATCTCGCAGTTCGTGGGTTTGGACCCCACGTCGGGCTCTGTGCTGACAGCTCAAAGCCTGGAGCCTGCTTTGGATTCTGTGTTTTCCTCTCTCTCTGCCCCTCCCCTGCTCGCGCTTTGTCTCTCTCTGTCTCTCAAGGATAAATAAACATAAAAAAAAAATGCTTGCTGTGGTTTAGTATCATGCGCTTATAGGACAGGAGATGGCCTTTTTGTCCATCAAATGCCAGTTCTTACTGCTAGCAAGTGTCACTGATCACCCACAGGACTTTCTGGGTAGCCAGTAAGCTGTACTGGCCCTTTTAGATATGGCAACAGCATCCTCCCTGTTTTTTTCTAAGGGACCCAGAGACCCAAAGGCTGGAGGAAGCCTATGAGAAGTGCCATGAGAATAAGCCATTAGGCAACAGAACTCCAAAATCCAACCACACACATACAAGCGTTATTCTCACTGCCCTCCTCCCCACTTTTGTCTTACTAAACAGAAAGTGGCATCATTTTTTATGACAATTATTGTGAAATTTCTTGATAGAATCAAGACCCAGACCCTTGATTAATGGGGTAGGAGTTGGGATATTAGGAGACATAGAGATTATCCAACCTTTTAAAGAATCAATTTCAGGGTGCCTGGGTGACTCAGTCAGGTAAGCGTCAGACTCTTGGTTTTGGCTTGGTCATGATCTCAGTTGGTGAGTTCAAGCCCCACATTGGGCTCTGCACTGACAGCTAGCTGCAGAGCCTGCTTGGGATTCTCTGTCTCCCTCTCTCTCTGCCCACCACCCCCACGCTGTCTCTGTCTCTCTCTCTCTCAGAAATAAACATTAAAAAAAATAAAGATTCAAGTTCATATTAGACCTTTTTATTAAGATGCTGAGTATTGTAGTGAAAACAACACAGGCTTTGAGACAGAGTCAATCCTAAGATATTACTACTTCTCTGAACCTCAGTTCAGCTGTGAAATGTGGGTCATAATATCTACCCTGCAGGGTGGCTGTAAGAATTAAAAATTGTGCATATAAGGGAACCTGGGTGGCTCAGACAGTTGAGCATCTGACTTTTGATTTCCATTAAGGTCATGATCTCACAGTTTGTGAGTTGGAGCCCCACATTGGGCTCTGTGCTGACAGTGTGGAACCTGCTTGAGATACTTTCTCTCTCTCTCTCTCAGCCCCTCCCCTGCTTGTGTGCTCTGTTTCTCTCTCTCAAAATAAATAAACTTTAAAAATTCTGCATATAAAAAGTGCCTGGCCAGATTAAGTAGGTTTGCTAAGTGGAGCACTGATTATTATATGTGCATGAGATATTGGCTACAATGGACAGATACCAATGGTCACTACAAATGAGAACAAAACATCGGGGTCAAGATTGGAGTCCTTAAAAACCACCAATGAGTATAGCAAATAGGTTTGACTTGTAAATCCTTAATATCCTGTGTGTGTATATGTGTTTGTGTGTGCATGTGTATGTATATGGGTATCTGTGTATATATGACTTTACTCAGTGAAGTTATTGTAAGCATCATGATAACACATGTTGAATAATTTGAGGTTGACAAGGATGGATGTATGGGTTGAGTAAAGTGTCATAAAAAAATGAAAGAAGCTATTATTATTTCAAATATGTCAGATGCTGACATTTCACTAAAAAGAACTGCAATTAAATATCTTCTAGCTGGGGCGCCTGGGTGGCTCAGTCGGTTAAGCGTCCAACTTCAGCTCAGGTCATGATCTCCTGGTTGATGAGTTTGAGCCCCGTGTCAGGTTCTGTGTCGACAGCTCAGAGCCTGGACCCTGCTTCAGATTCTGTGTCTTCCTCTCTCTCTGCCCCTCCCCGACTCATGCTTTGTCTCTCTCTCTCTCAAAAATAAATAAACACTGGGGGGCCTGGGGGGCTCAGTCAGTTAAGTGTCCGACTCTTGGTTTTGGCTCAGGTCATGATCTCATGAGTTCGAGTCCCATACTGGGCTCCATGCTGACAGCACGGAGACTGCCTGGGATTCTCTCTCTCCGTCTCTCTCTCTGCCCCTCCTCTGCTCTCTCAAAATAAAATAAAATAAATAAATAAATAAATAAATAAATAAATAAATAAATAAATTCTTCCAGCCAACAGAGTCAAAAGATAGAGACAAGCAAAGTGACCATGTACCCCAAAAGATTTTGTTTCATTGAAAAGACAATGTTCTGGAAGGGTTTGGCCAAGAAAGTTCTAGCCTTGATATAAATGGTCAAAAGTAAGGGCTTCAGTCTCTTCAAAGCAGGACTGATGGATGGTTCATACTGGCCAGAAGAATGGTCTTTAAAGGAGACTACTATCAGCTGAACAAGGAAGTGGCCCTGCTCTCAAATGGTCAACCAGTGATGGCAGCAAATATATATGAGCATGACCTAAAAGCAGGAAAGGGAGGAGCAGATTGAGGAAGCAGTTAAATCATTAGTCTCCCAAAGTCATTTTTTGGGGGGGTATGTGTGCAGAAATAAAAAAAAAAAGATATGGTAATGACAAAAGTGAGGTGGCCTCAGGCAGCCTAGTCATGCAAGCTGAGGACAATTTTTGGCTGCTCTGGTATCTGGAAGTAACAAGTCACTCATCTCTTCATTTAATAAACACTTGTTAAGTGTCAACTATGTGCCAGGCACAGCACTCTGCTAGAGATACATTGATAAATAGGACAGGTACTGCCCCTACCCTCAAAGGATTTACAGTTGGATGGGACAGAGATGGATAGAGACACAATTCCACCTCAAAGAGCTCCAGTAGAATAAATCCGTTCAAATAAGAAATAGCTTGTAAGATTATGTTCATTCTGCTATGGTGGCACTGAGAAAGGGTCAGATAACTGGGAAAGTCTTGAAAGACTTCACAGCAGGTAATACAAGAAGCAGAATTGAAGTACAGCTAGGTGACTGCCAAGTAGAGAAGAGGAGACAGGAGCAGCAGAGTGCACAGGCACTAGTGTGTGCTCAACAAGGAAGCACCAAAAAGCAAGATAGATATATTTAAGTGGTGCATGTGAAATCCATGTAGCTGGAGGGTGGCATGTCCAAAGTGTGGAGCTGCAGAAGTTAGGACTGTTATACCTGGTTGTAAAATACTGAAGAGCCTTAAAAGTCCATGTTAAGAGCTTGGGATTTTAGCCTTTGGACAGGATATGATGAGGAGGTTTTTAAGGAGGGTTGAGACATGATCGGATTTATGTCCTTAGAGGAGAAATGGCCACTTGAAAGCTCTTTGTGAGATTTCTCGTTCTGGATCAAGATGGAATAGACTCAATTCTCCCTACTCTCACTAAATGCTGAAAACCCTGGGCATTATATATATATAGCAACATATACATGACTCTGGATGAGCTAGGAAAAGATCTGAGGAGAGACACAGCAGTGATTTGTCTGTGTTTGCTTTTTGCTTCATCTATCTGAACTGGATGTTGGAGAAGCCAGCCATCTGGAAGAGCCAACAGCACAAAGAAAAAGAAAAAAAGAAGAAAAAAAGAAAAGCCAGCTATATCTAGTTAAAGGATCCAGATGGGGGTAGTCTAGCAATAGCCACCCTACTCCCAAACACCACAGAAAACACGGCAGCCCCTTCCCACTCCTACCAGCAAAGGCAAAGCAGGGAGCCTCAACATCCATTTGGGCCTGGCTGTAACGATGTATCCCCCCAGCCCCACAGTCAGGGTGGTGTAAGGAAACTAAAAATGGGAGGCCAGAACTTTCACCAGCTTCCAGTGGTAATGAGCACCTAGCCCCTAACACCATGGTGTTAGTGGAGGACATGTGGGGATCAGTAAGGAGGCACCCTCCCGATCCCAGGCACGGTGATGTCAGTAGAGAGCCAGAACTCCCACTAACCAAGCAGTAATGAGGTGTCCTTCCCCAACCCCCACCTAAGGGTATCAATGGAGGCCAAGAAGAAAGCTGGATTTCAACCACCCACCTGACAAAAAGGATTAAAACCAGAACCCAACTGCATGCTATCCCTTTCTTAAAAAACTAAACATTCACTTACCATACAGTCCATTAGTGATACTCTGGGCATTTATCTCAGATAAGTGAAATCTTCTGTCCACACAAACCTGTACACAAATGTCCACAGCAGCCTTATCTGTAATGGCAAAATACTAGAAACAACCAAAATGCCCCTCAATGAATGAGGGGTTAAACAAACTGTGGTCCCCATACCACGGGACACAATTCAACAATAAAGGGAACAAGCTATTGGTACACACAGCAACTTGGATGGATCTCGGTGTCATTAAGCCGAGAGAAAAAAAATTAATCTCAAATGACCACTTGCTGTATGATTCCACTTATCTAATGTTCTCGAAATGACAAAATTATGGAGATGGAAATGGATTAGTGGTAGCCGGGGGTTAGAGACGGTGGTAAACGGGAGGGGTGTGCGAGTGTGACTACAGGGGTAGTAAGAGGAGATCTTTGTGGTGATGGAATAATTTTGTATCTTGACTGTGGTGGTACTGACACAAATCTACACAGGTGGAAATGGCACACATAAAACTATACATACATATTGTACCAATGTCAACTTTCTGGTTTTGATATTATACTATAGTTACATAAAATATAACCATTGGGGGAAACCAGGTGAAGCCTACATAGAACCTATCTGAACTACTTTTACAACTATCTGTAATTATTTTTTAAAAGTTTTTTTTTTTAATTTTTTTTTTTTAACGTTTATTTATTTTTGGGACAGAGAGAGACAGAGCATGAACGGGGGAGGGGCAGAGAGAGAGGGAGACACAGAATCGGAAACAGGCTCCAGGCTCCGAGCCATCAGCCCAGAGCCCAACGCGGGGCTCGAACTCACGGACCGCGCGATCGTGACCTGGCTGAAGTCAGACGCTTAACCGACTGCGCCACCCAGGCGCCCCTATTTTTTAAGTTTTGTAGCCAGACAAGTGTTGGGGGGTCGGAGGGGGAGGCAGCTGTTCATCAACTTTTAAGTTCCTTCCAGTAGTTCTCAGCTTGCTAATTCTAGAAACAAGAGATGGAAAAAAAAAAATACGAAATTTACCTTTTAAATATAAATTTCCTCTTTTGAGAATATGCTATAAGTAGCGGGATGAGCTGTCCATATGACTTAAGTTAACATCAAGCAAGATTTCGGTACTGTTCCTTAGATTCCAAGTTCTTAGTTCTTTTTTTTTTTTTAATATTTTTAATGTTTACTTATTTTTGACAGAGAGAGAGTGTGAATGGAGGAGTGGCAGAGAGAGAGAGGGAGACACAGAATCGGAAGCAGGCTCCAGGCTCCAAGCTGTCCACACAGAGTCCAACACTGGGCTCGAACTCACCGACCGTGAGATCATGACCTCAGCCAAAGTTGGACGCTTAAACCGACTGAGCCATCCAGGTACCACCCCAGTTCCTAGTTCTTATCTGACACCTTCCTCTGCACCACTCACTGGATGGCTAGGAGATAATCTCCTCAGACAAGGAAATTTAAGCTTATGGAGAACTGGCATGCCTGATTTACACAGTGATGGTGGTGGAAAGATGAGACAGCATCTCTCCCTGAGGACTTCTCCATATGTAAAATCAAACTCCCTCTTAGCACCTGGGGTAAGTGTGGAACTGCCTCCCCACCTAACACTGCTGTTCTCTTGGGTCTACGAGTGGGAACACATTTTAATGCTGTGAGGCAAGAGGAATGAAACAGGGAGAACAGGTTGGACAAATAAAAATTGGAAATTTGGTTTCGAAATCAGAAGCATGTGACTTCAAAGAACCATACTTTTCACAGGCAAGGATTGGAAGGTCTTCAAGGGAAGAGTTTTACTAGCAAGTTTTTAAAAGGTCTGAATAAACAAACCGGTGCCACCCAATAAAATCTGAAGATATTCCTGCCACCCCTAGATGTCTATGGCAACCAAGATCTGGAAAACTCTCTTATATCTCCTTTGGCCCAGCAATCTTTTCACCCTAGAATTTCTCCACAAAACCCTTGAGTACGGCCCTCAGATCCTTGGCTTCTAGTGTAATAGTGGCATGCCTTATAAAATACATGAAGGACTGGCTGCAAGATGCAGGAATCAAGTCCAAGACTGAAATTCCTGGGACAAAGAGTCCTAATCCTAGACCTACCTTCTGAGAGGCTCTTATTCTCTGTCCCAAGTCTTCCCTTCTTAGAATCAATGTCATCTAGATATTCACCGTATGTCAAAATGGGCTCTAATAATTTCTATTTACTGATCGCTGTTTCTAAACCTGGTTTACCCCTTCCTACCAATGAACTTGGACAGGTTCTTCCAAGTTTATAATGACAGAGTTTCAGTCAGAGAGAGGGGAACATTCCCAGGCCTCTCGAGAATACAAAAAACAAATAAAACACAAAAAACAGAAAATTCATCAGTTTCTTTCAAGTCTTTGTGTGTTGTCTTATCAAGTCCTTCAAGTCTTATCAAGTCCCTGTCTATTTATTGCACCAAATGAAGACACACACACACACCTCAAATTAAAAAAATCCAGTCAGGTTGAAAACAGACGAACTAAACAGTTCAGGTAACCTACGACCCAGCAATTGCACTACTAGGCATTTATCCACGGGATACAGGTGTGCTGTTTCGAAGGGACACATGCACCCCCGTGTTTATAGCAGCACTATCAACAATAGCCAAAGTATGGAAAGAGCCCAAATGTCCATCGATGGATGAATTGATAAAGAAGATGTGGTTTATATATACAATGGAGTATTACTCGGCAATCAAAAAGAATGAAATCTTGCCATTTGCAACTACATGGATGGAACTGGAGGGTATGATGCTAAGTGAAATTAGTCAGTCAGAGAAAGAGAAGTATCATATGACTTCAATCACATGAGGACTTTAAGAGACAAAACAGATGCACATAAGGGAAGGGAAACAAAAATAATATAAAAACAGGGAGGGGGACAAAACAGAAGAGACTCATAAATATGGAGAACAAACAGAGGGTTGCTGGAGGGATTGTGGGAGGGGGGATGGGCTAAATGGATAAGGGGCACTAAGGAATCTACTCCTGAAATCATTGTTGCACTATACGCTAACTAATTTGGATGTAAAATTTAAAAAATAAAAAATTAAATTAAAAAAAATAAAAATAAATAAACAGTTCAGGTAATTAACAGGTATTTTAAAAGTCAAATGTGACAGCATGTTTGGAGATTCTACCCAAATGTTGACAGGAGATCACCAAAATCCTACAGGAGAAAACAGGCAGCAACCTCTTTGACCTTGATCGCAGCAACTTCTCACTTGTTATCTCTCTGGAGACAAGGGAAACAAAAGCAAAAATGAACTATTGGGACCTCCTCAAAATAAAAAGCTTTTGCACAGTGAAGAAAACAACCAACAGAACTAACAGGCAACTTATAGAATGGGAAAAGATATTTGCAAATGAGATACCTGAAGACTCCCTGACTCTGAACCCTCAAGGACAGAGCTGTATGACAGTCAAGTTTGATGTGTAGATATAAAGTACTGATGAGTGACAGAAAAAGATGGGTTGGTCAGCTATATGGCAATTGCTTTGAACTCCTTACAAAAAACACAGTGCCCACCTAGGAAAGCAGGTTAAGGCACATCCTTCCTCTAGCTGAACCATAACCCAATCTTGATAAGGTGATAAGATCCTGTTGGATGAGGGTTACCTCAAGTTTTGAGCAGGAAGAATTAAAATGTACGTAGGCATCATCTCATTTCTGGTTAAGCAATAAAGAAGATATGCTAATTTTCAATTTACATAACACACCCATCCATCTGGCAATGAGGCAAACCCTCTTTCCTTGATTCTCTGCCTTAAAAAAAAAATCTGGCTTTAGTGGTAAAAAAGCTCAGTGTAAGAAGGAACAATAAATAAAATAACTAAATGCAAATCAAACATAAATGTCATAACATTTAGAAAACTTTTTCTCTTCGGCATTAAAAGGTCAAATTGGATGTCCCTATGTTCTTTTACAATTGCCAATTCATTCTTTTTGTCATTTCTACCCTGATGTTCTCCATGGTCTTTCATCCCTGATCTTCTGAATTTTTATATGCCTGGAAATTCATCAGATTATTAAAACCAGGTGACTGGGTGCCTATCTGATGATTCAGGGTGTGAGCTGTATTAGAGAACTTCCACCTGCTGGAATGAACCTATTGCTATTTAATCACCCCTTCTTATAGAAAGGCCACAAAATGCTGCAGCCTCTAGGTTTCAATAATAACAGATAATAACAACTAGGTCAGAAGTCCCACAACTAAGGGATACTACTTTCATACCTAAACCTTCTACTATTTATGGGGAGGGGGAGCAGAGAGAGCGAGGAGGACACTTATAATGCTAACGAGGTTATTTCAGGACCAACGTTTTTTTTTTTTTTTTTTTTTTTTTCAACGTTTATTTATTTTTGGGACAGAGAGAGACAGAGCATGAACGGGGGAGGGGCAGAGAGAGAGGGAGACACAGAATCGGAAACAGGCTCCAGGCTCTGAGCCATCAGCCCAGAGCCTGACATGGGGCTCGAACTCACGGACCGCGAGATCGTGACCTGGCTGAAGTTGGACGCTTAACCGACTGCGCCACCCAGGCGCCCCAGGACCAACGTTTTTAAACTGAATTGTTTTTAAGAAAATTCAAACATACACAAAAACAGACTGAATAACATGAGACCCTGACATACCCATGGTCTAGATTCGTTATCATCAAACTTTTGCCACACTTACTTTATCTCTGTTGTCTCATTTTGTTGAATTAAAGTAAATCTCAAGCATAATTTCATTTCTTCCCGATATACTTCAGTATCCATATCTGTATAGATATTTTCATATAATACTTCATCATATCTACCAAACTTAAGACTCTTCAAATTCTCTTGCCTGCTTCAAAGACAGATTGCTTTTTTTCACATCAGGATCCAAACAAAGTCCATACATTATATTTGGTGGTTGTTATCTCTAGAAGTCTGTCTTAATCTAGAACCATCTCCCCGTTTTTTAAATTCAAGCCATTAACTTGTTGAAGAAATTGTCAGTTTACTTTAGAATGACTCATCCTTTGGATTTCTGCTTTCTCATAGTATAATTTGTTTCCCTCTATTTCCTGTAAATAGAATCCTCACCACCCTTCTCTTTACATATTGTCTTCATCTAAACCATCTAAACAGAGAACAATTTGAGCGGCTATTTTCTCAATTCTTCCCAGGATGGTGCGTGGTGCCATTCTAAGTGAATAGGAGAGAAGTTACTTTATTATATACAGTAGATTCCATAGGACAGTAGGACTCAATTTCCTCCCAGAACCCAGATGAGAAAAGCTTACAGGCTTGATCATATTCAGTTTCAACTTTTGCAGGGCACAAATACTTCACAGAAGGCACTGTATGTTTTGTATTGCATCATAGCAAGAGGCACAATGTCTGCTTCTCTTACTCTTAGAGATGTGAGGATGAATTAGTGGGTTCAGATGATGGAAATGTCTAACAGTTTCATCCACTAATGACTGCTGTAGATATCTGGTGGGGGGATAGGCAGTTGCAAAGAACCTAAGCCAAGGATTGAGTGAAAATTTCTACCAAGGGTGATCTATCTCATCGTGGGGCCCAAAAGGGATGACAACTTATATGGTACAATACCAAACTGCCTTACTCAAAAGGAATCCATTTGACTTCTCCTTGGCATACCCCTCTAATAGTGGTCAGTGAGAGCAAGACCAGACATGGACTATTCATTTCCACCTTAAAACAGCTTTAAAACTTTGGGGCGCCTGGGTGGCTCAATTGGTTAAGTGTCCAACTTTGGCTCAGGTCATGATCTCATGGTCTGTGAGTTCAAGCCTGCGTCTGGCTCTGTGCTCAGAGCCTGGAGCCTGCTTTGGATCCTGTGTCTCTCACTCTCTCTGTCCCTCCCCCCACTTGCATTCTGTCTCTCTCTCAAAAATAAATAAACATAATTTAAAAAACCCATAATAAATAAATACATAAATACATAAATAAATAAATAAAAATCTAAGTCAACATATTCAAAGTTGTTTGCCTGTCAGAATGGGCCTAGCATGCCAGGAGAGCATTTCCTTTATCTTCCTCAATAATATTTCCAATCTCCCAAATCTTTTTTTCAGAGAAGCATGGAGAAATGCCCCACCAAGATGGGACACAAAACAAATTATGTTCACTACACCTAGCGGGAAATGAAAAGAAATATTTTGCCTCCAAAATCATAACCTAAGTAAACATGGTAAAGTAATACCAGATACCCCCTTTATCACACTTTAAGTGGTTAGAAGATATGAAAGCAGCAGTTTCTAGCCTCTGTACCCAGTGGGTAGTCAATAAAGTTGCTGACAATCTCATTCCTGCTATCAAAAAAGGGCTAACTAGGTAAGGGCAGGGCCTAGACAATTAAGTTATGTACTAAAGCAATATACTACAACAGTGCAAGAGGGAGAACAGAGTTTACTAAAACCAAAGCAACTGGAGCAAGCTGTTTTGGTTAGACCGCCTAGGAAAATGTATCATGCACCAGTTTTTTACTGCCGGAAAACTAGTACATGAATATCCTCCGCTACTACCATATTCCTGAGGTGGCCTCCATCATCTATGTGTTTCATCGCTTAGCATGGATGCTGTCAACCAATAAAGTTCCTGTCTTGGGAGCAGCACAGCGGGATTGTGCCCCTCTTGCTGCACGTATACCCGTACTTTCTTGCTCTTCTTCCACCTGCCCTCCTAGTCCACTGGGACCTATCGAATCTGCATCTACTCTGACAAGGTCGGTGGTGGAGTCGGAGTGGAGGAGAATGAACCTGCCCTACCCTCGCCTCACTGTCCACGAGTAAAACCTACACTAGTGCAAGCTCAGCATGAAGAGCAAATGAAATGGAAACCTTGAGAGTGAGGCCAAAAGTATAAAACATAATTAATAAGTCCATACAATGTTAGCGCTACAGGGGAGATTAAAGGTCACTTAGTATAACTCTCTTATTTTATAAAAGAGAATACTATAGTCCAGAGAAATTAAATTATTTGTCCCAAATTACAGTAGCAATGAGAAAATAAAATACAAAATAAAATGATGTCCAAAGACCTTTTGGGTAAAGATCAAAAACATTAGGTAAAACTACTAATCACGTAGAAATACTTGGAATTTTTAAAGGACAAAAATGTTCATTCATTTTACAAACATTTACTGAGAGCCTATTATGTGACAGGCATAGTCTTAAGAACCGGGGATGAACCATTGAATAAGCAAAAATCCCTGTCTTTGTGGAGTATACAATCCAGCAGGGAGAGAGAGAAAATAAACATTAAGTAAAATATATAGTATGTCATGCAGAAAGAAGTATTATGAAGAAAGGTAAAGCAGAGAAAGGGGATAAGGAATACCTGGGTGTGGAGGTGGTCAGGAGGTGACTTTAAAATAAGATAGTCAAGGGTACCTAAGTGGCTCAGTTGGCTAAGCATCCAACTCTTGATTATAGCTCAGGTCATGATCTCACGGTTCGTGAGTTTGAGCCCTGAGTCCAGCTCCACGCAGACAGTGCAGAGCCTGCTTGAGAGTCTCTCTCTCTCTCAAGAACAAATAAATAAACATTTAAAAAAAAATAAAAAATAAGACGGTCAAGGGTCCAGAAGGCCCTTTAAGAAGATACATTTGAATAAAGACTTAAAGGAGGTAAGGAAGTTAGCCAAATATTACCTGAAGGAGAAGTGTCTCCATGCAGAGCAAACAGCAAATTAAAAAGCCCTAAAGCAAAAGTGTCCCTAGACTGTCCTAAGGAATACAAAGATGAGCAGAATGTGCAAAAACAAAGAGCAGTTGGAGATAAAGACTCAAAAGGGATTAGGACCAGATTTTTTACGGCCTTGTATGACATAATAAGGACTCTGGCTCAAATTTCCTGAATAGCCAAAGGGAACTGTGAGCAGAGGAGTGATACAATCTTACTTTTTCTGAAAGGACTGCTCTGGTTGTGGTACTAAGAGCAGTCTGGAAGGGGCAAATATAGAAACAAGATAACCAACTAGGAGACGGTCACAATAATTCAGGAATGATGATGACTCAGATCAGGGATGCAGTGGGGCAGATACTGAGAAGTAGTTGTATACTGCATACATTTTCAAGGTAGAGCCAACAAGAAGTTGCATAAGAAAGACACAAGTAAAGGTTGACTCTCTTCTTCTTCTTCTTCTTCTTCTTCTTCTTCTTCTTCTTCTTCTTTTCTTGGCTAAAAAGATGGAGCCGTCATTTGCTGAGATGGAGAAGACTGAAGGAACAGATTTTTTTGTTGTCGTTAGGGGGTATGCATGTGTGTGTGTAAAAGGTGGAGACCAGAAGGTTGGTTTTTGGATGTGTTAAGTTTGGTTGCTGTACTGAGAAAGTATACAAAGTACAGGCAGAGAGATTACTTAGGAAACTCTTACAGTAATCCATGAGAGAGATGCTGGTGGTTTGGACCAGGCATCTGGCAGGATAAGGAACATGAACGGGAGATACACTTTGAAGGTAGAGTTGACACAATTTGCTGAGGAAGTGATGAAGGATGAAAATGAGATGAAGACAGAAGGCAATGATTTTTTCAAGTTTCTCGGCCTCAATAAATAGATGGGACATGGGAATTGACATGGGAAAGATTGTAGAAAGAGCAAATTTGAGGGAGGCCAACGATGTGGAAATGTCAAGTAAGCAGTTGGAGTTGCTAACAGTTTGATTTCAGTGATAGGTCTGGACCAGAATATAAATTTGGGAGTATGTAGATAACATTTAAAACCATCAGGGGCGCCTGGGTGGCTCGGTTGGTTAAGCGTCCGACTTCGGCTCGGGTCATGATCTTGCGGTTTGTGAGTTCGAGCCCTGCATCAGGCTCTGTGCTGACAGCTCGGAGCTTGGAGCCTGCTTCCGATTCTGTGTCTCCTTCTATCTCTGCCCCTCCCCCACTTGTGCTCTGTCTCTCTCTATCAAAAATAAATAAATGTAAATTAAAAACAAAAAACAAAAAACATCAGACTAGGGGTGCCTGGATGGCTCGGTCGGTTGAGCGTCCAACTTCGCTGTGAGGACGCTGTTGAGCGTCCAACTTCGCTGTGAGGTCATGATCTCACAGCTCGTGGGTTTGAGCCCCTTGTTGGGCTCTGTGCTGACAGCTCAGAGCCTGGAGCCTGCTTCCGATTCTGTGTCCCCTCTCTCTGCCCTTCCCCTGGTCGTGCTCGGTCTCTCTCTCTCAAAAATAAATAAACATTAAAAAAAACTTTTTTAAAAAACCATCAGACTAAAAGAGATCACCAGAAGAGTAAGTGTAGGTAAAAAAGAAGTCCAGGGACTGAGCCCTGTGACACCCTAATATTCAAAGATGAGGAAAACACAGCAAAAAGAAATGAAGAAGAAATAACCAGTCGAGTTGAAAGAAAAATCAAAAGCTTTGGTGTTGTAGAAGCCAGGTGATAAGAAACTTCAAAAAAAAAGTTTAATTCTGTTGAAAGGTCAAGAGGAAGTATGAGAATGAATGACCATTGGATTTAACAATATGGAAGTCATCGGTGACTCTGAAAAAAGCATCTTCATTGGAGAGATGAAGGCAAATGTCTTGCTAGAATGCATTCAAGAGAGAATGTGAGAACAGGAGGAGGAGGTAGAGACAACTCAAGGAGTTTTGTCAGAAAGAGAAACAGAGAAGGCTGGTGGTAGGTAATGGGGAAGGCAGGGCGAAGAAAGATAGGTTTTCTTCTCTCTGGTTGGTTTTAAAGACGGAAGAAATCACAGCAGCTTTATATACTGCTAGGAGGACTAGGAGTGAGGAGGAAATTATGATGCAGAAGACAAGGCAGAGAAATGCTGAGGCATTGTTTCCTTAAGTAGGTGGAAGGGAACTCGATCTAGCCACAAGTCAGAGCAGGCCTAAGATAGAATAAAAGTTTATCCATATTAAGAACTAAGATACACAGGTAGGTAGGCAGGTAGGTAGGTAGGATGGTGGGAACTTGGGGAACCTCCCTTTGACAGCTTGTTTTTCCAGAGATACAGGAAGCATTGTCACCACCTGGTAAGTATGAGGGAAAACCTAGAAGAAATTTGAGGAGAATAAAGAAATAATTATCTAAGAAAGTTCATTCTTACTCAGTTGTTTATTTGAAATGTCTGCCACCTACCCTATTTGAATTAGTGGGTCCAAACTTAATACCCCCCCCTCCCCTCCCAGAAATCAAAATCTATCTCACTTAGGCTCACTTCTTACATCCAGGTCTCTTCATTTTTATAGGTCCTTCTCATTTAGAAACCTTGTAGAATTTGTCCATCCAACCATGAGTTCACAAACTTATAAATTAGCAAACTCTTAGATTCCAAGCTTCTTTTCAAAGTACATTCATCCAATTTAAACAGGATTTGCCACACTACCATCAGTAAGGGTTATGAGACTCAGGCTTCCTCCTTGGTAGCTGCTAGCTATCCCAGCATTCTCTAACCCCACAGAAATAAATCATTAACACTGTTTATATATGGCCAAATTACAACACAAAAACATATTCCTGCTCAGGGGAGATTTATGTTCATAGACTGAACCTAGAGGAAGAAGACTGGAAAGTTGCTTAATCCTATGCAAGATTTAATCCCATTATCATTTCACTGTGAACTTGGTGTTGGACACATCAATTCACCTATCTCAGATAACCAAACTAAAAAAAAAAAGAAAAAAGAAACTAGAATGAACAAGCAAAAACCTTGTAGTACAAGACCAAATAGGTAAGAACTAATACAACTTATCCTAGAAGTAAAAGGTTGGTCTGACATCTGAAAACCAATTATTGTAATACATTTTATTAAGTAGAAAAAAAAAAGACAAAAAACACACAATAATCCTAATAGATGCAGAAAAACATTTCACAAAATTAAATACTTTTTCAGGATAAAAACACTCAACAAACTAGTAACAAAAGGTAACTTCCTCAAACTAATAAAGGGAATTCAGGGACCCTTTATTAAAAGCTTTTATTAAAACTCACAGCAAACATCACACATAATGATGAAAGACCAAATGTTTTCCCCCTAAGATTAGAAACAAGACAAGGATGTCCACTCGTCATTCCTATTCAACATGGTACTGGATGTTCTACCCAGGGCAATTAGGCAAGAAAAAGAAATAAAAGGCATCCAGATCAGAGAGGAAAAAAGCAAAACTATCTCTGTTTGCAAATGAGAAGATCTTATATATTAAAAAATCCCAAGAAACCCCCCCAAAACCACTAAAAGTAAAAAAGAGTTCAGGAAGGTTGCAGAACACAAGAATAATATACAAAAAATCAATTACATTACTATACACTTGCAATGAACAATCTGCAAATAAAATTAAGAAAATAATTCTATTGAAAATAGCATCAAAAAGAATAAGATACTTTGGAATAAATTTAACAAAGTAAGTACAAATTTTATGCCCTAAAAACTACAGAACATTGTTGAAAGAAGTTAAAAAAGACTTAAATGAATGTAAAGATATCTTGTGTTCATGAATCACAAGGAATTGCTCCAAAAGTGACCTATAGATTCAATGCAATCCCTATTAAAAAAAATCTCAGCTAGCTTTTTTTGCAGGAGGTAATCTTAAAATTCATATGAAAAATGCAAGCGACTCAGAATAGCAAACCAATCTTGAAAAAGAAGAACAAAGTTGGAAGACTTCCACTTCCCAACTTCATAACATACTAGAAAGCTACATTAATCAAGACAGATTGTACTGGTATAATGATAAACATATAGATTAATGGAATAGAACTCAGTTCAGAAATAAACCCCTACCTTAATGGTCCACTAATTTTTGACAAGAATGTCATATCAATTCAACAGCACAAATGATAATTTTTTTGAACAAATGGAGCTAGGACAACTGGATATCCTCGTTCAAAAAAGTGAAGTTGGACCCAGGTCTAACACCTGCACAAAAATTAACTCAAAATAGATCACAGACTGGGGCGCCTAGGTGGCTCAGTTGGTTGAACATCTAACCCTTGGTTTCAGCTCAAGTCATGAACTCACGGTTTCTGAGTCCAAGCCCTGCCATCGGGCTCCATGCTGACAGTGTGGAGGCTGCTTGGAACTCTCTCTCGCCCTCTCTCTCTGCCTCTCCCCTGCTCACTCCCTCTATCAAAATAAATAAACTTATAAAAAGAAAAACAATAGATCACAGACCTAAATGTAAGAACTAAAATGATAAAACTCTTATTAGAACACACAGGAATAAATCTTTGTGACCTTGGATTAGGTATCGGTTAAAGAAACAAAAGAAAAACAAAAGAAAAAGTTTAGATGAATTTGAGTTCATCAAAATTAAAAACTTCTGTGTGGCAAAGAAAATCATCAAGAAAGTAAAAAAAAAAAATCTCCAGAATGGGAGAAAACCTTCACTAATCATATGTCTGAGAAGAGACCTATATAGCGAATATACTAACACTCATAACTCAATAATCAAAAGATAAATAACCCAAGTACAAATGGGCAAAGGATCTAAAAAGATAGTTTTCCAAAGAAGATATACAAATGGCTGATAAGCACGTGAGATGCTCAACATTATTAGCCACCAGGAAAATGCAAATTAAAACCACTGTGAGATACCACTTCACACCCAGTGGGATGGCTATAATCAGAGACAGATAATGACACATGTTGGTAAATGTGAAGAAATCTGAACCCTTATCACCATAGGTAGAAATATAAAATGGTATAGCCACTTTGGAAAACGGTTTTCAATTCCTCAAAACATTCAACATAGAGCTACCATGTGACCCAGCGTATTCATTCCTAGGTATACACCCGAGAGAAATGAAAACATATGTCCACAGAAAAATCTGTAAGCAAATGTTCATAGCAGCGTTATTCATAATAGCCAATTAGGAGAAAGAGCCGAAATGTTCAAGTGATGAATGCGTAAAATAAAATGTGGTATCCATAGAGTGGAATATTACTGGGCAACAAAATGCAATGAAGTATTATACTGATACATGCTAAAACATGGAAAAAATCTTAAAAACATTATACTAAACATGGGGCGCCTGGGTGGCTCTGTCTGTTGAGCGTCTGACTTTGGCTCAGGTCATGATCTCACGGTTCGTGAGTTCGAGCCCCGCGTCAAGCCCTGTGCTGACAGTGCTGACAGCTCAGAGCCTGGAGCCTTCTTCAGGTTCTGTGCCTCCCTCTCTCGCTCTCTGCCCCTCCCTCACTCCTGCTGTCTCTCACAAATAAAGAAACATCAAAAAAAAAAAGAAAAGAAAAGAAATTATACTAAACAAAGACTCCAGACACAGAAATTATATATTGTATGATTCCATTCTTATGAAAAGTCCGGAACACATAAATCTATCTATAGAGACAGAAAGCAGGTTGGTGATTGCTGAGGGCTGAGGGAGGAGGGAATGGGAAGTGACTGCTAATGGGATGGAATTTTCCTTCCTAAAATTTTTAACTGTGGTAAAAAAACAAAAACAAACAAACAAAAAACTGCACATAATCTAAAGTTTACCATTGTGATTGTTTTTAAGCGTGTACACGCTGTGTTCAGTCATGTTAAGTAGATTCACACTGTTGTAAAATAGATCTCCAATACTTTTTCATATTGTAAAACCAAAACCCTACGCATTCAACAACTTTGCATTTCTTCCTCCCCCCAGACCCCAGCAATACTATTCTAGTTTCTGTCTTTATGAATTTGACTAAGTTCCTCATATAAGTGGAATCATACTGCGTTTTGCTTTTTGTGACTGGTTTACTTCACTCAGCATGTTCGTAGGGCTCATCCATATTATATCATGTGGTAGTACTTCTTTCCTTTTTAAGGTTGAATAATATTCATTGTATGTATAGACCACATTTTGCTTATCCATTCATCTGTCGACAGACACTTCTTGGGTTGCTTCCACTTCTTGGCCACTGTGAGTCATACTGCCATGAACATGGGTATGCAAATATCTGTTCGAGATCCTGCTTCCAATTATTTCAGATACATACTCAGTAGTGGGATTGTTGGATTATGGGGGCATCTCTTTAGAATGACGAAACTATTCTAAAATTTGACAGTGGTGACACTTGCACAATCCTAGAATATACTAAAAACCACTGAACTGCACATTTCAAATGAGTTAATCACATAGTATATGAATTATATCTCAATAAAACTGTTAGAAATACAACTCGTAAAGGCTGAATCATGGATACAAATACTTAAAGATTTTGACTGAACTGGATTATTAATCTGGTTAAATAACCAGTCAATCTTGTCATACAGGTAATTTTGACCCTTATTTTTGATGACCTGGCTTGATGTTTAGGCGTTTTTTGAGATGTAACCTATGTGCTTCTTCAACACTGATCATTAGAGAAAGTTGGAAAAAGAAATTCTCAGTACCTTTAATTCAATACTAAACCTTTTCATATTTTGTGTCAGGAAATCAGTGATGAAATAACAAATTCACACTAACTATAGAAATTTTTACTTCATCTGCTCTGTAGATACGCCATTCTTCAGATTTTTAAAAGATAGGGAAATAAGGCAGGACCTTTACTCACTTTGACTTCAGATTTACTTTTTGAAATGTCACTCACAATTATTTCACATAGAAGAAGCTCAAAAGACAGAGGGTTTATTTACCTTGTTTTTACAGTACAAAATTATAAAATTATAAAGTACTATGGCCAATGGCACTGAATGGGGAAAGAGGCAATAAGTTTAAAAGCCAGGAGAGAAAAATCTTGAGGAAAACAAAATGTGCATCAAATTCAGATTCTTCTCATCTCTAATCGCTATATACAACTAGAACAGCTAACAGGAATGTAGATGGCCACTGATGCTCAGAAACCCATTTCATCATCTTTTCTGTTTTATCTAGACATTTCCAGTTTTGTCAAGACTCAAAGAAACAGTTTTAAAAAGGCAATAAATGAGATAATCTCAATGATTTCTCATGATCTCTTCTGATCGGAGCAGAGCTAAGTAAAAAAACCTTACTGGTCTAACTGATCATTTTTTAAAAACAAGAGACTCCGCACAGTTCATGGCAAAAACACAAGCTTGGAAGCCAGCTTTCAATTTCAGCCCCAAGCACAGACTGAAACAATGGTAATGATCTAATTATAGAGACGGTTGTTACGTGGGACAGTCTTTCTAGATTACATATCTTATACACTTTATCAGTTTTTCCTAAATAATCTCTCAGGGTTGGTTTTAAATGAAGACTGAAATACTAACAGTTGGATTCAGATTCTCATTACACATTTTTCAAAGTCCGTCTGTGTGCAGAAACCAAATTATGCATGGCGACTCGAAGAGCTGAGTTCCCCACAGGGATATCACAGGAGTTGATGACCGAATGTAGTGCCCGGGTATATGCTGCAAATAAAGATTTGCACGGTGATGAAGTCAGTCAGATTCTCCACTACTCTCCCCACTTCCTTCCCATTAGTACTGCTTCTCTACTAAGTCTCATAGGTATTAACTTTGCCTATTCATTGAATACATATTTATCGAGTACTTAGTACATGCCAAGCACTCTGTGAGGACAGAAAAGATAATGAAGAGGATGGACACAGAGATAATTAAGTTTCAGGGTAGTACTTTCAAACCAGAGGCATATACAAAATGTTGTCACATAATGAATTTCAGAATGAATGAAAACACATCCGGGAAGAGGGAAAAGATTTCCAGAAGTAGTAACATTTAAGATGGTCTAGGAGGATTAATAAGAGTAAAGGAAAGGCGGCTTTCAGGGCAGAAAAATAGATGGCACAAAAGGTATAAAAGAAAGTGATGTGTACTGGAAGTAGCAAGTCTGATAAGGCTGGAGTGTCACCTGGGGCCAGAGAGAAAATATGCTAAATATGGCATGCATTTCGTACTGTAATGGTGAACCCCAGAGGTTTTAGAAATAGACGAATGGCATGATAAGATTTGTGTTTTTAAAATTTAACTCACAGAATTGATTAGGAGCTTGTATCACACAGACAGGGCAGGGGGAATACAAATACTGGCGGTATTTTTGGTATGCACATGAAGCCTACACAATCTCTACCCTATGTAATAAATAAATATATTTAAGGACAGCCAGGAAACAGAAACATTGGTGACAATAATAAGGACTCTGTTTTTCTCTAGCTGGGATTCCTGAATATAGAGCTGATACTGGTCCTCATTTTCCTCAGTGTCACCTGGCAGAAGTGGCAGTCTAATGTGGATACAGATGGTAATAAGTCTATGTTAAATAACATTAAAGTATTTGGGCAGTAGGGAATGTAACTGGACAGAGGCCTAACTTCGATGGCCCTAAAACACAAGCTCTCATTTCTTCATTCACAGGAGGACCTGGAATCCAAGTCTCCCTACAGTGGAATGGAAATATTTCCTCAGCATAAATGGAGACAAGAAAGTAACAGATCTCAAAAAGGATTTTAACTCACTATAATTATTTTTATTGTCTCAAGAGTTGCTTTGTAAAGGAGTTATAACAGTCACTGATATCTAGTAAACAACCAATGAATGTTAAATTACTACAACCACTACATTGTTTGTTGGTTTGTTTGTTTGTTTGTTTGTTTGTTTGTTTCATTGCCACCAGGCCCCAACCATTCCTTTAAGAAGCTTACCTCTAGGGTTTTTATAGAAAATACAATTGTTGGCACAGGTATCAGGATGCGCATCCCAAAAATCAGGACCACAACAGCATAGTGGAGGTAAAGTAATATTATACAGCTGCATTTTCTCCTGGATCTGGGCTCTTAGAGCTTCCGTATATCTATATAAAGATAACAGTAAGATCAGGCAAAGTGAACCACTAGGAAGAGAATGAGCATGAGCCCTTATTTCACCAGCTTTCACTAGTAAAATTATTTCACATCTCCATGCCTCAACTCTTCCTCTTGTACTGGGAAATAGCACGGGAGGAAATACAGTGCTATTCCGCTAGAGCCAGGACTTTATGCAGAACTTTTCAAAATACCTTTGGCATTCCTTTTCTCTCTGTTGTTGTTTTTCTCTGGCTCCTTTTACTTCCTCAAGCTGTAGCTGGGCTATTTTCTCACTCATCTTCTCTCCTGAACATGGCTCTTCATGGAAGTTCATTCTTAGTATCCTCTGCTCCTCAGCGTAACGTTGCTGCTCTTTCTTTTTTTTAATTCTGAGAATAAAATAACATGGTTAGGAATTTCATAAAATCATTATTTAGGACTAGCTACTAGAACCAAATAATTCAAAGAATTCCCAGAAACAAGGGAGTCAGGAAATCAGTTTAGCACCCCTAGAATAGCCTCAAAAATTCCTGCTGGCTGATTTGAGTTTATCTTATAGCTCACATAAATATGTAACCTCTCAAGTGGCAATGACCATTGGTTACAAATAAAAAAGTGTTTCTGGGGGTGCCTGGGTGGCTTAGTCGGTTAAGACACTGCTTCTTGATTTCAGCTCAGGTCATGATCTCACAGGTTTGTGAATTCAAGACCCACACTCGGCTCTGCACTGACAGTGAGGAGCCTGCTTGGGATTCTCTCGCTCCCTCCCTCCCTCTAGGCCCCTCCCTCACTCTTCTCTCTCAAAATAAATAAACTTAAAAAAAAAAGTTTTTCTGTAAGAATCCAATTACAAAAGCATTCTTTCCTTAAACAGCCAAATAAATAGATAGATAAATAAACCAAACAATCAACCAGACAAAATCCAAAAACAATGACTTTTATGGCTCTCAACATCAGGCACTGAGAAACAGTGATTCTTGACAAATGGCAAACAAATGAAGTGAGCCCTTTAACTGCCCAAGCCTTCAAAGTCGCCAGGCAGTGGCACAGGGGTGGGAGTGTTGAGGTAGAGCCTGGTGGACTGAGTTGAGAAGATACAGCTCACAGTCCAGGGACACAAAGGCAACTAGAGTTCGTAAGACAGAATACCAGAGAGGAGAAAACCCAGAGATCTACAAAGGTCTCCTTCTAATACACAGCAGAGTACTGTGCACATGTTGGAAGAGAGAACCTGAGGTTAGGGACAGAATCATCAGAATGACTAACAAGGGAGAGTGCCTTGTGCTCACACAGAGCTGGGAACAGTGCCTGTTCCTGCCACTCAGACATGAAAAACTCATAATGCACAGGGCACTGGGTAGAGTTTTCAGGAAGATCTTACCTCCACAGTGGGGAATAACGATTAGTCCCAAACTGAGCACTGATCCAGACACAATCTAATAAATTATAAAAGCAAAGCTCTAAAGTAATTTAACTACATCCCAGAACAAAGCTCAGAAAAATGTATATGAATACAAAGATATTCAGCAACCAACAAGGCAAAATTTACAATGTTTGACACCTAATTAAAGATTACCTGGCATGCAAAGAAGCATGTTTATGTTTTAAAAGAAGCTTATGTTTTCCTAAATATACTCATAATTAAGAGAATAACCAATTAAAACCAACTTAGCACTGAGTTATTAGAATTAGCCAGAAAAACGTTAGTTATTATGACTATATTTTATATGTTCAAAAGTTAGGATATAAAAAAGGACAAATCAAACTTCTCAAGATGAAAACTACAATTTCTGAGATGAAAAATGCACTGGAGAACAAGCCTAGATCTAATGGAATCAATAATTAATAACATTTCAAAACCAAAAACACCAAGCCCACATGGGTTCACCAATCACAGAAGAAATTATACCAATTCTCTACAACCTTTTTCAGAGAACAGAAGCAGAAAAAAATATTTCTTAACTCATCCTATGATGCCAGCATTACCCTAATACCAAAACCAGACAAAGATATTACAGGAAAAGACAACTAAAGACCAATATTTTTCATGATCACAGAGACAAAAATCTTCAAAACTGTTAGCACATCAAAACTAACAATGTATAAAAAGAATTAGATGCCAAGACCAAGTGTGATTTATCCCAGGAATGCAAGGCTGGTTCGACATGAAAAAAAATCAATTAATGTCATGTATCACATCAAAAGACTAAATAAGAAAAATCACATGACCCTATAAATAAATGCAGAAAAAGCATTTGACAAAATCCAACACCATTTATGATGATACTCTTGGTAAACTAGAAATAAAAGGAACATCCTAATCTTGATAAAGACTCTACCAAAAAAACCTACAGCTAACATCATACTCAATGGTGAGAAACTAAACACTTACCCACGAGGATCAGGAACAAAGCAAGACTGTCTCCTCTCACCACTCCTTTTCAACATGGTACTAAAAGTCTTAGCTAATGCAATAAGACAAGAAAGGGAAATAAAAGATATAGAGATTGGGAAGGAAAATAAAACATCTTTGTTTCCAGATGACATGACAGTCTATGTTCTTCCCAACCTGATCTATAGATTCAATGAAATCCCAATAAAATTCCCAGCAAGTTATTTTATAGATATTGACAAACTGATTCTAAACTTTATATGGAAAAGGCAAAATTCCCAGAATAGCCAACATAATATCAAAGGAGAAAAACAAAGTTGGAAGACAGACACTATTCAACTTCAAGACTTATTATAAAGGTACAGTAATCAAGACAGTGTGGTATTGGTAGAAGAACAATTAGAACAATCGACACAACACAGAGCCCAGAAATAGACCCATCTAAATAGAGTCACTTGATCTCTGACAAAGAAGCAAAGCAATGCAATGGCACAAAGACAGTCTCTTCAACAAATGGTGTGGGAACAACTGAATATCCATATGCAAAAACTCAATCTAGACGTAGAACTTACACTCGTCACAAAATTAACTCATAGAATTAAATATAAAACACAGGACTACAAAGCTCCTAGAAGATAACTTAGGAGAAAATCTATATGATCTTGGATATGGTAATGATTTTTCAGATACAATACCAAAGACACGATCCATTAAAGAAATAACTGATAAGCTGGCTCCATTAAAGTCAGAAACTTCTGCTCTGCAAAAGGCACTGTCAAAAGAATGAGAAGTCAAGCCACAGGCTGGGAGAAAATATTTGCAAAAGATATCTGATAAAAGACCATGAACCAAAATATACAAAGAACTCTTAAAACTCAACAGTAAGAAAACAAACCTGATTTAAAAATGTGCCAAAGACCTGAACAGACACAAAGAATATGCCCAGTTGGCCTTGAACAACACTAGTTTCAACTGCATGGGTCCACTTTGATATGGATTTTTTTTACAGTACAGTACTGTAAATGTATTTTTTATTTCTTATGATTTCCTTAATAACATTTTCTTTTCTCTACTTTAGATATATATACCATATAAAATACGTGTTAACCGTTTATGTTATTGTGAAGGCTTTCAGGCAACAATAAGCTACTAGTAGTTAAGTTTTGGGAGAGTCAAAAGTTACATGTGGGTTTTTGACAGTGTAGCATGTTGCTGCCCCTAACTCCTATTTTGTTCAAAGGTCGTACGATTATGGGATCATGCCTTGGTGATGAGTGAGTGAGTGAATTATTGACTGACAACTGACTGACTGACTGACTGACTGACTGACTAAATGGTGAGGTTACCCTTCGGTGAGCATTAACATGGAAGATAAATATTTTCATATCTTTTGCCTGGAGAGAACTATACATTTACCTCTTCCCCAGATCTCCTTGTCACCAACTTTCCAATAATGTTCCTTTCAAGTCCCCTGAGACCATCCAGCCAAATAACTGAGCACAGCCCATGGATCAGCATGGATTCCTGCCTCTATAAGCATAAGAGTTTAGGTTGAGTGAACAGTAATATATCTTAGATGACCAAAACAGAGTCATAATGGCCCTTCAATCGATTCTCAGACTTGAGCCAACTTATAGACCAAGAACCTCTTGAAGTGGAGTCCAGGTTTCCTTGAGGAAGGACCCTGCTACAATGCCAGAATTTTATACTGTTAATCTTTCTCTCAGTCTTCCACAAAGGAACCATGATCTATTATCCAAATGCCATAGGTCTCTATGAGTCAGACTATTGTGATTATTGCTTTGGCTCAGTTATCCAATTACAGTAACCACATCCCTCTTTTCTTGTTGATTAAGTACCTGCCATTCCAGAGTCCCATTATCCTCATTGCATCAGGAATCCCAATTTGGTGGTTGCAGTTCCTACTGTAATGTTTGACCTACAGAGAAGGGTGACTACAGAACTCTTCAAGAATGCTGAGGCTCCCCTCACAAGTTTTTCACAGTGGTGGTGAAAGGTGTGTCCTCTTGACCCTCCCAGAGCTGGTGAACAGGTCTTACATGGTAAGTTCATTCTAACGTACCAATCTCTCTAAGCTTTCGGGTACTTTCCTCTACAATATGCCAAAGAGGTTCTGGCATTTAACTTCATTTCGTATAGGCCACCTTTGGGTCCATGGTTTAGTCAACTAACCAACATATTAAAGACTCTTCTAACCCCTCAATCTAAAAGACTGAATTTGGAGTCTCTGCTGAGTGGGCACAGACCAATAAATTCTGCCTGATCCAACTTGATATTCCATCCACTATGATCCTATCCTTTTATGACCTATTCTACATGTATTCTCTAGATTTCTATACATATAAATTCTTTTTGGAGTGTAATGTATCTCCTCATAGGTCATACTTTGTATCTTACTTGGGGACTGCTGGGACTTGAGTCTAGTTATAGTTTGAGAAACTAAGAGTGCTGGCAGGGGTAGCAAATTAATATAGGCCCAAATCAGGGCAGAGGCTATGGGGATGGGTAGCAGGGTCTGATGGTTAATTTTATGCATCAACTTGATTTCACAGACCATGGGGTGCACATTATTCAGGGGACCTCTGTGAAGATGTTTTTGGATGAGATTAACATTTAAATCAGTAGACTACATGGGGCGCCTGGGTGGCGCAGTCGGTTAAGCGTCCGACTTCAGCCAGGTCACGATCTCGCGGTCCGTGAGTTCGAGCCCCGCGTCGGGCTCTGGGCTGATGGCTCAGAGCCTGGAGCCTGCTTCCAATTCTGTGTCTCCCTCTCTCTCTGCCCCTCCCCCGTTCATGCTCTGTTTCTCTCTGTCCCAAAAATAAATAAAAAACATTGAAAAAATCAATCAATCAATCAATCAATCAATCAATCAGTAGACTACAGGGGCGCCTGGGTGGCGCAGTCGGTGAAGCGTCCGACTTCAGCCAGGTCACGATCTCGCGGTCCGTGAGTTCGAGCCCCGCGTCAGGCTCTGGGCTGATGGCTCGGAGCCTGGAGCCTGTTTCCGATTCTGTGTCTCCCTCTCTCTCTGCCCCTCCCCCGTTCATGCTCTGTCTCTCTCTGTCCAAAAAAAAAAAAAAAAAAAAAAGTTGATAAAAAAATAAATCAGTAGACTATATAAAACAGACTGCCTTCTCTAATGTAGGTGGGCCTTGTCCAATCAGTTGAAGGACTAAATAGAACAAAAAAGGCTGACCCTCCCAATAGTAAGAGGGAACTCCTCCTGACCCTGGATGCTTTGAGCTAAGACATTAGTCACATCCTGCCTTTACACTAAAACTGAAATACTGGCTTTTCCTGGATATTGAGCCTACCAGCTTTGTGTGTGTGTGTTTTAAGTTTATTTATTTAAAGTAATCTCTACACCCATCGTGGGGCTCGAACTCACGACCCTGAGATCAAGAGCTGCATGCTCTACCAACTGAGTCAGCCAGGCACCCCAAGCCTGCCAGCCTTTGAATGGCAACTATATCATCAGCAATCCTGGTTCTGACTACAACTAAACCATTGATTCTCCTGCATCTCCAGCTTGCAGATCTTGGGACTTGTCAGTCTCAGTAATAATGTGAGCCAAATCCTTACAATAAATCATATGTATACCACACACACACACACACACACACACACACACACACACCCATTTTTGGTTCTGTTTCTCTGGAGAACCCTAACTAATACAGAGGGAAAGAATGAGAAGGACATTAAGGAGAAAGAATGAATAAGTCTTAGCAACTGATAAAATATAGATTTGGAGGACAGGGGAAAGAGAGAGAAGATGACTCAACCAGAGGATAGTGTGCTTGAGATAAGTGAAGAGGACAAATAGATTTGGAGAAGAAGACAGTGCATCTGACTTACCCAGCCTGAGTTTGAAAGGCATGGGCTACACCCAGGGGTAGATGTACAGGTTCCTGGAGGGAACTTGGGACTAGTTTTTGGAAAATAGTTCTAGTCATGAGAAAACAATGGGAGTCATCTCTACAGAGAGAGTTGAAATTTTAGTGAATGAGACCATGTAGATTATTTCAAAGAACCTAACCAGCTCCAACTCTCTATAATGAGTTTGAATTCTGGGATTATAACTGTCCTGGTTCCAATATTCTTTTTATTTTTAACGTTTATTTATTTTTGGGAGAAAGGCAGAACATGAGCAGGGGAGGGGCAGAGAGAGAGGCAGACACGAAATCTGAAGCAGGCTCCAGGCTCACAAGCCACGAGATCACGACCTGAGCCAATGTTGGATGCTTAACCAACTGAAGCCACCGGGCGTCCCTTCAATATTCTTAAAGGTATCTTGGTACCTAAGCCTTTCAAAAATTACAGAATTTATATTGCTGATTAGTGGTTCAGAGACCACTTCTAGAATCCCTCTCAGAACATCCCTGCTAGATGGTCACCCTGTATCTACTAAAGCCTACAGGGACAGGAAGCTCACTCCTTCATGAAGCAGTCCATTTCTCTTCAGTCTGGAAGAATTCTTGAGAGAAGGCCAGAATGAAAAGGGGCTTCAGGGGAAGATTTGCCAGTAAAATAGAGGAAGCAGTAGGTGGACCACTGAGGAACAAAGGTATCAAGAAAATCAAAGAGGAGATCTATCAAGAAGTTACAGGAGAATCAGAACTTAGACTCCTGGAGTTATAGATGAGGAGGCTCCTGATGACTGGAGAGAAGATGATTCCAAACAAGTGGTAGAAACTAAAGTCAGATTCCCAGGGGCTAAAGACAGGTTTGGTGAGAGGAGTTAAGCGTGTTGACTGCTTCTTCAAGTGAGGGCTCTTTTAGGGGACTTTGCATTTCCCCTCCATCAGCAAGGTGTATTTGAGCCTTTCTTGGTATTTGTAGGTGGAGAACCCACCTCTATTATGAATACTTGACTACATGAATACAATTTAGAGTGTAGGTATAGAAGAATCCACCTTTGAACGATTGCTTTATAAAGTGGGATTCATTTTGCAGATACAATTTTATAATGGCTCATATCCATACACAATTAGGCTGGAGTCATCTATTACTGCATTACAAATCACCCCTACAACTTAATGGCAGAAAACAACAATAAAGACTTATCCCATTATTTTTGTGAGTCATGAATGTAGACAAGTCACAGTGGGGACAGCTTATCTCTGTTCTATGATATCTGGGGCCTCAGCTCAGACTCAAATGCTGAGGAGCTAGAAACATCTAAAGGCTTAACTGACACTGGAAGATCCATTTCCGGACATGACTCATTCATGTGCCTGGCAAGTTCATGTTGGAAGTTGGTTCCTCCTGACATGATCTCCACAGTGTTGCCTGGATGTCCTCACAACAGGAGGTCTCACTTCCCAGAGTGAGCAATTCAAAGGGCCCAACGTGGAAGCTGCAATTTTGTTAATCATCTCACCTGGGGAGCCACACACCAGCAGTCTACAATATCCTATGGGTCACAGGACCAGCCCTCTTCATTGTGTAAGGGGTGAATACCAAGAGAACTGGGTCACTAGGGGCCAGCTTGGAGGCTGGTGGCCACACCTGGCATGACAGAGGTCAGTTAAAGCCAGACCAGAGCAGTACTGACAGAATGCTGAAGGTCAGGCAGCTGGCAGAGGCCCAAGCCTAACTGAGCTGGTCCACTGTCTTGGCTATTCTAGCCATGGGGTCTATAGATGCTGTGCTTGCTCTAACAGATTTTTCATTAGCCCAATCCATTAACCTTCCATAGGTGGAGAGTTTGTAATTTCCCAAAAGGGAAGCATCAGCTGGGACCTTCAAACCAAAGCCACACAAAGCCGCTTTGCTGGGCTGGACAAACTCTCTGCTTGACACATGTCTATGGGATGCACATTTTCTGGAAGCACATTTTCTGTGGCTGCTAATGAATTTAGAGCTGAGTGGGAAGGGGGAGTGAAACAACAGCAGGACCTCAGAAATGATTCTCCATTGAGCAAAGCTAGAAAGAAATCTACATTAACATAGTAGATTTGCATGAAAATAGTCTTTTCATTCTTTGTAAGGAGCCATAAATATGGATGTGTGGTGACACGTAAAACTTTGCAGGAGCCAGCAGGAGTTTCCACTATGGTTTCATGCTGGAGCACCTACCTCGCCAGCTATTTTGCTGACCCACAGGAGAACGGAAGGCCTAACATTCTTCCTCCTCACCACCTCCTACATGCCCTGGTGGGAGCTTTCCTGCCCTTTTGCCTTTCCAGGTGGAATGATGTGGCTTAGAACAGCCTAGACAGCTCGTCCTGAATAGAAGGGCAGGGAAAACCAGTGGACAGGACGGGAAAGGGAAAGGGTAAACATGTGAGAGATACTGAGGTGCCAGAAGCACAGTGGCCCCGCTAGAGAAGCTTCACCTAGAAGGTGCTCTCTCTTCTTCTGGGGCAGAAGCACCTCAACAGGATTGCCCCACTTCTCAGCAGAGCTTGCTAACTCGGAGACCTGCTGCTTCTGAACAGCTAAGTCAAGGTGAAAAGGAAGGGATTTTCCTCCAGGAAAAACAAGGGCTTCTGTTTCCATTACACAGCCTTTGTTATTATCGTGCTGTGTGACCAGGGCAAGTCTCAATCTTTCCACCTGTAGTTTCTTCATCTGTGGATAAGAAGAATCTGCTTCTCTGGAGTTTGGATATGTAGTTCAGTGCAGAAGGAATGAGTAAGTATTCACCAGACTCCAAAGCACGACTAGGTGAAAGGCTTACTGGGGAAACAGGGCAAAAGTGTTACCTTGCTCTCCAGCAATTTCCTGGGCTTCCTTCAGAGCTGTGTGGCATTAAGACAGGACCACAGACTTGGGGGCCAAATGCCTGGACAAACTGCTTGCCCTGCCTTCCTGTGTGCCTGGAACACACTGCTCCCTAGGAGCATTCTCCCCTGCCACTTTAAAATAAGGGACTTGGCCAGTGGCCCTCTGTACAGTGCTTTCTGGTCTTTCATGGCCTTGAGTTTAAAGGCTGGAACGGCCACATGGTGAACTGTGGAATGTGGACCAGATGGACATGAGTTCTCCCCCACAGGTCTCCAGAAGAGCTCAGAGATTAACCCATCCCGTTTCTTCACCTTTATTGATCACCTGGGGGACCTTGTAAAAAATATCAGTCCCCTGCCTCACCCAGACCAACTGAATAAAGATCTGAGGGCAGGGCCCCCGCTTAGGTATAGTTTAAAAAGCTCCCTGGGTGATGCAGATGTGCATCAAAGCTGAAATCACTTAACCCATCATGATTTACAGCTCTCAGCAGAGAGGCTCAGGTCCAGGCACTGGCCCAAACACTCTTATTAGTTAGAAGCAGGGCTGGAAGTGGACCTTAAAGCTTGTGAACCCCAATCCCTGAAAAGTACCTAGAAGTGACTTCTGGAATCTCTATCTCCCCCACCTATGGAAACTCGTGGATTGTCTCAATGAAAATTATCCCGCATCCTGAAGGTAGCAATGGAGAGACACCTCCAGAGTGGGAGGGCAGTTGGATCACACACTGACTTTCTGAGAGTCACCTTTCCCCTTGGCAATCTCATGAATCACGGGTGCTACTATCAAGCTGGACACAAGATGCCTAATTTAAATTTTAGCTTTGCTAAAAGGGAAAATTGATGGGAAGCAGCCACAGAAAGTCACATATGACAAGAAAATCCGCCCACTTCAGCTCACCTGTCTTCTGAGGGGGATGCCTGTTGGCTGCCTCCCTGCCTAGGCCCACATGGTGGAGGCCATTTCCTTTCCCAACAGACCAGAAAGTTCTGCGAGGCCCACTGCAGTCCGTGAGGTCAGAGTCAAGGAGGAAGGCCAGGGATCTTCTATGTTCAAGCTTCCTCTCCTGCTGACATGGTAGAAGGGCCACCCTCCCTCCAGCTCCACATCTCCCCCAGCTGTCCCCTCACTGGTGCCCTCCCAGCTTCAGGAAATGCACTGAAAGTATATAGCAGAGGGGTGGTTTTGCTATCCTGCTTCATCTTTTCCTGGCTAAGAGACCCAAGATTCAGTCACAACAGAAAGAATCGCTAGACCTGCAGTCGGCAGGTCTGCATTCAGGTTTCGAGTGTTGGATTTGCTTGCCACAAGACCTTGGTCTATTCCTTACTTCCTCTGAGCTTTTGCCACCTCAACTTAAAAATAGGGATCTAGAACCCCACTCTACCTCCGAGGGCTGTGACAAAGACCAGTCTCACTGACGTACGCCCTAGAGTCTACTTGGGTGAGGGCCTTCATTATTAGGGAATTGAGGCTGGGATAAAAGTACAAATACTCAAAAGGACTGATTTTTCAGAGAAGTAGAATATTTTGCCCAAACCACTTCAGAGTTGGGAAATAGCTTCAAGGGATCCTTGTCTGGGTCTACAGCAGAACATCCCTGGTATTTATGGGTTCCCTGAGGGCACACAATGGGGCTTACAGAGGGAGGCCTCAGCACAGACCCTGTCCTCTCCTGGATGGCAGAAGCTGTCCTGGAGCCAGAGCCTCCATAAGGAAAGCTACACACTGTATTGCTGCCGAGCAAATGTGATGATCTTCGCTACTGTCATTTATTGTGTCTGGTCCATGGAAGATGCCCATAAAAACATTTGTGGAGTGAAGTGACTTCAATATAAGGTAATGCCCATGCTAATCTCATACCCTCTTGAGATCTGCAACTTGTCAGGGCAGAATTTATAGATATTACGGAGGATTAAATTAGTTGGAAGTGAAAAAGAAATAACCAAACAAATCTCTCCAAGGAGAATACATATATATCCATCGTGGTTAAGAAGTAGGGATTACAAGTATGTACAATACACACACGACAAAAAGAAATAAGAACATAGGGGTGCCTGGGTGGCTCAGTTGGTTGAGCGTCTGACTTTGGCTCAGGTCATGATCTCATGGCTCGCGGATTCGAGCCCCGCGTCGGGCTCTGTGCCGACAGCTTGGAGCCTGAAGCCTGCTTTGGATCTGTGTCTCCTTCTCTCTCTGCCCCTCCCCGGCTCATGCTCTGTCTGTCTCTCTCTCAAAAATAAACATTAAAAAATTAAAAAAAAAATAAATAAGAACACAACCCAGTTTCATAAAACTTTTTAGTGACAGCTATTAATACGTGCCCCCAAACCATGCTGGGCATTGTAGGCAGAGTATAGAAAGAAATCACCCGCAATGTTACAAGGGAGGTCAAAGACTGCATGGTGACTGAGGAAGGGGGATCAGGAAGGATTTGAGGAGGGGGTGGCATCTGATGCAGGCCGAAAAGGGGAACTGGGAGAACAATCCAACCAGGAAATCATGTGACAAACGGAAATTCTAGGGCATATTATGATTAAGTCACAACAGCTACTGCTTACTGAGCAGTGGCTATGAGTGGGTACCGTGCTGAATGCTTTACATACAATGTCTCATTTGCTCCTCATGATACTCCCATGAGGTAGGTATTTTTATTCCCATTCTGCGTATGAAAAAACTGGATTTCAGATGGTCACAAAGCTAGTAAGTGGCAGGAACAGGGCTCAGACACTGATCTGATTCGCAGCCCCCTGCCCTCAGTCCTTGATCTTCCGTAGTCCTGCATGAACGGAACTAATTGCTCATAGAGCGGCACACCGGGGGAAAAGACAGGATGAAGACAAATCATGTAATGTTTTGCTTATGGATTCTGAGGTGACTTTACTGAACAAAGAGGCTGGGGAGGGAGGCCACAGAAGGGCAAAGGTGGGGGAAGAACAAGATCAGAATTGTGCACTGAGATCACTCCAGTGGCCACGGGCACAGTGAACTAGAGACCACGTAAGAGCCTATGGCCGTGATCCAGGCTTGGGGTGAGAGAATCATTGCTTGCCATCAAGCTTTGCCACTTGAGAGTGTAATCCTGGGAACAGCAGCTTGAGCTGCTTATCACCTTGAGTTTGTTAGAAATGCAGACTTGTGAGCCCCACCCAGACCTACTGAATCAGAATCTGTATTTTACCATCATACCCAGCTAAAGCTACTGCACACTGAAACCCGACCAGCACTGCCATAAAGGGCAGAAGCTGTGCCTGGCGGGGACTAGAGGAGGGAGATAGACTCTCCTCCTGGAGGTGCACGGTTTTGGACGGCAGATGCCTTTGGGAATCCGAGGAAAGCCAAGGACCTCACCCTAGAAAAAAGTGCTGCTGCATACCAACATTAGCCTACAACTTTCAGGGCTTCACAGAGCCCTGCAGAGCCTGAGCCACTGCTGGGTCTGTAGGAAATTCCTGAATCTTAATTCATTCATAATTTAGATGGGAAGGAGTGGTAAGGAGTTTACCATTAAAACAAAATTCAAGTCTGAAGCCACAGACAGTCATTTTAGTGAACTCTCCAGAGCCTGGATAAGGCTTTGGTCACTACAGCCAGGGAGGGCCAAGGCTCTGTTTCCATTCCACCCCCCCCCCCACCCCCTTGCATTGTTCTCCAAATCCCCTGGTGATCTGAGCAGATACCCTGGCACTACAAAACAAGGCCTACCCTGGCCTCCTTGAGCTGGACCTGACCTGCCTGTCTGTTTTTCTTTTCTTTAGTCCCAGAAGAGCCAAAATTAGCCTCTCTTTTGTTCATTTTCTTAGGAGCCTCTACATTGTATCTCAGGAAAGGATTATCGTGCTCTGGGGACTCTACCTCACCATGGGATGTGAGGAAGGTGAGGAATGAACAGAAAATGGTCTTTGACAAATTGGTTCAATTCAGACATTCACATGACTTTCCAGGAACTGCCCACCATTGCTTCAGTAAAGCTATTGTTTCAGCTCCCAAATATTAGCCCAATAGGAGGCCAGGGAAAGTTGAGAAGCAGTCAGAGGTTTGAAAACATGACCATGTGAGCAAAGGACTTTTGTTGGCCGTCTTCTGACATTATACTGGAAATGGTGATACCCCAGAGGCTCTTGTCCCATGACTTGAGTTCTTTGTCACTAAGTGAGTCCTTTGGGGGTCAGGAGACACATTAGGGTCACTGCCAGAATGCAGAGAAGTGGGAGTGACTCCTGAGGTGTGGGCTTTGGAGGCCGTAGCATTTGAGCCTGGTTTAATTCTGCAATTACTGACTTCCTTTTACCTATTCTTTTACCTCTCACAATGAGCACTGCTTGAAAAACAAAACCATGTGCAGTGAGCCGGGGGCAAAGGTGACATGAAAGGTCAGAGCTAAAGGTTTCACACAAAGAATTCAAGGTGTGATCAGGCATTTGCCTTATACAACTTCTCAAAAATTCCAGAGAGCTCCTGCTGACCTCATTCAGGCTTGCTCGGCCTCACATCCTTGGACATTTGGGAAATGAAGCCAGTGGTGGCAGCAGCACGTGAGAAGGTGTTGATGGGAAGAACATTTGCCCCTGGGCTCATGTGGTCACCAGTGACAGAAAGGAGCCATGAGGTGATCAGGGCCCAAGCCTTTCCCTGCTGCCCACCAGCAGCAGCTGTCTCCCCAGCCTGCATCCCCAGGGGTTCACCTCGCTCCCATGGAGAGTTCTGATATAGGGATTCCTACTTTGGACATACATTTTCTTCCATCTGCAAATATGTCCTGCTAGCCACACAGGGCATACAGTATTTGACAAGAGATTTGAGATTTAACTTTGAGAGCTGCACTATGTTTCCACCTTCTGATGAGAACCACCTACCCAGGATACCTCCCCGGTCTCGTACAACTCCCTGCTTAGGCTAACTATAAGGGCAACCTTCTGCCCACTCTGTCCACACCCTCCCCACGGGTCCCTTCCCACTAGGGCATCTCACTAGGATTTGGGACTCCCAGACTTATTGAATCAGCAAGACTTAAGAATCTGTATGATAAGCAGACCACCTCAGTGATTCTGCTGCACACTGGAGAGGGAATCACTGAGTCAGCTGATCTTGAAGGACAGACTTAGCTCCAATACTCTAGATCAAAATATTCCGAGGGATGGCAGCCTCCAGGAAATAAGCCTGCCTCCCAACTTGTAGAGGTGACTTTTACCAACCATTACATCTCAGTCTTCTTGTCTCAGTGATTCTCTACCTTGGCTGAATATTAGAATCAGGCATTGGGTTTAAGAAAATTACACATAATACAGGGGCACCTGGGTGGCTCACTTGGTTAAGCATCAGCTTGGGCTTAGGTCATGATCTCACAGTTTGTGAGTTTGAGCCTCATGTCGGGCTCTGTGCTGTATGGAACCTGCTTGGGATTCTCTCTCTCCCTCTCTGCCTGCCCCTGCCCTACTCATGCACGCACGTGCATGTACTCTCTCTCTCAAAACAAATAAACTTAAAAAATTTTTTAAATTATACATAACACAGATTCCAAGCAGAGATTAGATGTGTGGGTTTCACCTTCTCTAAGAAGCAAAACAGCGCCTTAAAATCCCCAACAATGGTTCCACCAGAAGAGTGTGTGTCAGCACCTGGTTATCTCGGGCAATATCCTTAATGAGGGTCAATCACGTGGCACCAAAGGGCAAGCAGCCTTTTGAACAAAGTAGGATGTGGGGACCCCAGGAATTACCCTAACGTCCTTTAAAAGACTACTTTCGGGGCGCCTGGGTGGCGCAGTCGGTTAAGCGTCCGACTTCAGCCAGGTCACGATCTCGCGGTCCTTGAGTTCGAGCCCCGCGTCGGGCTCTGGGCTGATGGCTCAGAGCCTGGAGCCTGTTTCCGATTCTGTGTCTCCCTCTCTCTCTGCCCCTCCCCCATTCGTGCTCTGTCTCTCTCTGTTCCAAAAATAAATAAACATTGAAAAAAAAAATTAAAAAAAAAAATTTAAAAAATAAAATAAAATAAAAAAATAAAATAAAAAAATAAAAAATAAAAGACTACTTTCGCTGGGGACAGGGCCGTGCCCAGACCCTTTAGGTTCCAAGATGGCCACAGAAATGCTGTGGACCCCAGGGTAGATCTCTGTGGGGAAGAAGGTGGGAGAATGGAGGTTTTGGCTCCACCAGCTACAGGAGCTGGGACTAGTCCTGACTCAGCACTGCAGGGCCGGCTGGCATCCTGGCAGGAGCCTGCGTACATGAACTGCTGTATTAGGAGACCAAGTCAGGGTACAGTGGGCTATGGGTAGCAAAGGGGGAGGTGGTGGTCCCTTCTCAAAGGGCCACAGCTGGGCCTGAAAGGCTGCTAGGAGCAGCGGGAAAGCACTAGCTGACGACAAGGTAGGACGAGGGCCCAACAGTTACGCTGTAAGGCAGTGAGAGGTCACAGCAGAAGTAATGATAAATGCTAATATTTCTCTGGTGCTATTTGCGCAGCAATGACCTCAGTGCCTTGCACTTATTCATTCATTTAATCACATTTAATAACAGTTCTGTGAGGGAGTCATGACCAGCCCTATTGTAAAGAGAAGGAAACTGAGCTGTGGAGGTTATACAGAGAGTAGCCACCAGGCTGGGAGCCAGGGCAGTCTGGCTCCAGAGCCCACACCAGTAATCACCAGGTAGGCTTTGACGCCCCCATGACGACAGCCATTATTTACTGAGCACTTACTATGTGCTATGACGTTCTCTGTGCTCTTTTAGTCTTCACCACTATCTTATGAGGTGGGAACTGTTTTAGTTTCCATTTCACAGATGAGAAAATTGAGGCACAGGGAAGATAAGTAGTGAAGGGCTCATCGTCCATTCTATCCCCTCTGGGAACAGAAGCTGGGCTAACCCCACCCACAGCAGTTCCATCACTTTTTTAGAACTTCTAAGCCTTTAGGCTTATCAGAGAACTGAAGCTAGATGAGAATCTTTACTAGGTGATACTGAGCTTCCTGCAATAAAACACGTGCAGTTTTTAGTGAGAACTGGAAAAACAAAGATCATGTGACAATATTTCTACCTCCGAATGTGTAAAAGCAGATCATATCAATTTCAGCAGTCCTGCCCCAAACTTACTAAATCAGAATACATGAAAGGTGGAGCCACGAAATCTGAATTAAAACAACACCAAAAACAAACCACAGGTGATTCTGGTACATAGCCAGGGTTGAGAATTACTGTCTTTATTTCATAGTAATATTTTAGAGCCCTCAATGAGCAAGCAGTATTTCCAAAAACCATCTTTAGTTTTCAAGTCTTTTTGCTTCGAAAGAAGCTACGTGCGGGAGCTGACCAGAGGAGAGGAGCTGGTTAAGGATGGGGGCAGAGAAGCAAAGCCCATGGGGCTTTAACACTCACATCCACGTGCACTTTGTTCATGCCCTCCCTTCGCCTTCTCCATTTGGAAAATCAACATCTGTTCTTCAAATACAGGCCCAAATGTCATATTCCTCGTGACACTTCCCCTGTCTAGCCTCCCTTCCTCCAGCCTTGCCCTGCCAAAGACTGCCACCCCTTGAGCCCACAGCACAAACCTCTCTAAGAGCACTGCTGACCTCATTCCTTCTCTGTATTCTCCCTGCACCACATCTGCAGGACTGGCAATAATTTACATGCTCCCCCTGGCCCAGCAGATGTCTGGGACATAATAACCTCTTGGAAAGTACTAGATGAATGAATATAAGGGAAAGAAAGAAGGGAAGAGCCGATACAGGGATAAAGAAGACAAAAATGGCCAAAGGGGTAACCACAGAGGGAGGATGGCTAGTGAAATCTGATTTAGTGCTGACCCCTTGAGCACATGTGATCCTTGCTCTGAACCATGGGACAGCCAGTCCAGGCACTCACTTGGTCAGCCTGGCACTGTGTGCAGAGTACTGAGAGTCACGTGAGAACATTTATGATTTCACCAGGAATCACTGCTTATTTCTGCTGAGCCTTAAAACAACCTTGTGAGATAAGCAGAGTAGATGTTGATAATCTCATTTTATAGCTAAGAAAATGAAGGCTCAGAAACCTGATAAACATGTCCAAGATCACATGGCTAGGAAGCAGAGCATGGATTAATTCAGATTCACTGCTAGATAAAAGTGGCTCATATTGTTAAGGTTGGAAGAGACCTAGCATATCATCTGATCCAACTCTCTGGTCAATGGCGCATCTTCCCCAGCTGCTCTTCAAGGAGGGGTGATGGAGCTGAGTCAGAGTATGGGGAGCTCTGTGCAACCACTGCAGCTTGGACAGGCCACATGAAAGTTCTCCCTGGCACTGAGTGAAGTCTTTCTCTGTAGCATATACCTGCCAACTCAACCCCCTCCTCCTGAAGACTAACCAAAGGCATTGCTCCCGTCCCACTCTGCCAGTTCTGCTCTGCTGCCCCTGAGATGCCAAGGCCGATGGGCTGACATCCTGGACTGAGTGGAGGTCCTGCTTCCCTCTTTTGCAGCACTCTGACAGAGAGCTGCCAGCGCTGGCTCAGCCAGGACGCTGACATTCTGGACAGTGTGAGTGTGTCACCACTTGCCTGTGGGGATCTATTTCATCGGTTAAGGCCTATCACAAGGGCATCATCCTCTGCCATTCTCTGTTTGCTCAGGAGAAAATGAGCATCTCAAGGTATCTCAATCCTGCTTCCTCAGAGGTTTCAAGGACTTCACTCACACAACCTCGTAATAAAAATATACTCAAGGCCTAAAAACCATCTAGCTGAGTTGCAAAACTAATTGTTTTGTGCCTACAAAGTAATAATAACAGATATCTCACTGGCCTTTAGGAGTTGAAAGGCCCTTTCGTGGTTTGTTTTCAGTTTTTGTAGCCCATCAAGAAGGCAGGCAGGAGAGAAGAAAACTGGTTTTTTGTGAACAAGAATAATGGGAATCAGCCTCACAGCTTACAAGTGTGGGATCAGGACTTACCCCAGGTGCTCTCGGTCCGAGGTCAGTGACTTGGACCCGCATGGCCCACCAGAGCAAACCCTGTGCAGACCAGCCAGCCAGGTGCTGACAGTGCCCAGCACCACAGACTTCCGCTCAGGCCTGAGTGGTGGCTGCTCCCACTGGGATGGTAGCAAACTTCTGAGCACTGCTTCATTTTGTATTCTCTCATCTCAGTAGGAAAAGGCAATTCAGGAAAAGAACCTTTGGCATGGTGCTCCAGGTTTTCCAGTTGTCTAGCTTTCGAAGCCCTGGTTGATCCCTTGGGTCTGACCATTACTCATATCCATGGAGGCACCTTAGCAGGGCTATCTAAGATATAGGGCCTATTTTTATCTCAGTATCAGACAAACTGAATCTATCCACCCTTTGTGGCCTGACATCCCCCAATCAGCTGGCTCTGAATCCAGCCACACTGGGAAGCTGCTAGAAAAGCAGTTCCTAGTAATCCAGCTGCTTCCCTCTTGCAAAGCCCTAGGATTTTAGGGACCTCTTCTGGCAAGTGTGGTGGAGAGCCATCTTCATGGTGGAGCTGACGGTGAGAGTCCAAACTATACCTTTGCCCCCAACTTTTTCCTCTGGACAGCTTCAAACCCACAGAAAACCTGAAGGAATAATACAATGAGCATGTGTACTATTCACCTAGATTCACCAGTTCTCATCTCGTCACATCTGCTTTATCACTTTCTCTCCATATACATACACAGCCAACCCCTGAACAACACAGGTTTGAACTGCACAGATCCATTTATACATGGATTCTTTTCAATACAGTCCAGTACTATAAATGTATTTTCTCTTCCTTATGATTTCCTTAATAATATTTTCTCTCCTCTAACTTACTGTAAGAATACAGTATATGACACACAAAATGCACAAAATATGTGCTAATCAACCATTTATGTCACCAGTAAGGCTTCCAGTCAACATTAGGCTATTTGTAGTTAAGTTTGGGGGAGTCCAAAGTCATATGCAAATTTTCAACTGTGCAGGGCATCAGTATACCTAACCCCTACATTGTTCAAGGGTAAACTGTACAGATGGCAAACAAATATATTAAAAAATGTGCCATCGTATGCTATGAGGGAAATGCAAAATAAAACAATGAGATACCACTGCACAGCTATTAAAACAGCCACAATCTAGGGGCGCCTGGGTGGCTCAGTTGGTTAAACATCTGACCTAGACTCAGGTCATGATCTCACAGTTTATGGGTTCAAGCTCCACGCTGGGCTCTATGCTGACAGCTCAGAGCCTGGAACCTGCTTCAGATTCTGTCTCCCTCTCTCTCCGCCCCTCCCCCATCACACTCTCTTTCCTCAAAAATGAATAAACATTAAAAAAAATTAAAAAAAAAAAAGAATAGCCAAAATCTAGAACACTGTCACACCAAATGCTGACAAGGAGGTGGAGCAAAGAGAACCCTCACTGCTAGCAGGAATACAAAATTGCACAGCCAGCTTACTCTTACCATATAATCTGGCAGTCACACTGCTTGGTATTTACCCAAAGGACTTCAAAAGTTATATCCAAACAAAACCTGCACATGGATGTTTATTGCAGCTTTTTTCATAACTGCCAAATCTTGGAAGAAACCAAGATGTCCTTCAGTAGATGAACAGATAAATAAACTGTGATATACCCAGACAATGGAATATTGTTCAGTGGTAAAAAGAAATGAGCTACCAAGCCATGAAAAGACATAGAGAAACTTAAATGCATATTACTAATTGAAAGAAGCAATATGAAAAGGCTACATACTGTATGATCCCAACTACAGGTATCCCCAGATTTTCAAAAGTTTGTGTTATTCCACTTTGCTTTTACAAAAGCCTTACATTAACACCTACTTTCACTAACTGAAAGAAATCTGAAGATTTTTGCTTTTACAAAAAATGAAAACAGCGTTCAGTTTTTGTTTTGCAGTGAACCATCACAGAGGGAGCAGGTACCCTCAGCAGTGAGAGTGGCACCACGAAGCTCCTTCCTTGGGAACTACACTCAGCAATCTCAGCATCAAGCCACCACCGCTGTGAAGGTTAGCATCTGTGATTCATCTTGATTTATTTTGTATATCCATTAGCATGATGTGTTCTAGAGTCAGAAAAGCTTAGGAGAGATTATTTTTTTGGGTCTAGGAACACTCAAAAATTTTTCTGTATCAATTAATGGTAATTGCTTCTTAGCTTTACGCCATTTCAGCTTATGAAAGATCTCGTAGGAATGCTCTACTTTGGGATAGCAAGGGAAACCTGTGTATGACATTCTGAAAACAGCAAAACAGTGGAGACCGTGAAAAGATCAGTGGTTGCCAGAAGTTAGCACGGGAGGGCAGGGCTAGAGGGATGAATGGACAGAGCATCCAGGACTTCCAGGGCAGTAAAACTACTCTGTATGGGGTTATAAAGATAAATACATGCCGTTATACATTTGTCCCGACCCATAAATGTGCAACACCAACAGTGAACCCTAATGTAAACCATGGACTTTGGGACTTAAGTTCATCATTTGTAACAAATGTGCCACGCTGGTAGAGTATGCTGATAACTGAGGTGGCTCTGAATGTTGGGGGACAAGGAGTATATGAGAAATTGCTGTACCTTCCTCTCAATTTTGCTGTGAACTTAAAACTGCTCCATAAAAATAATTTTAAAAATACACTGGATGGGATTACCAGCAGATTAGATGTTACAGAACCAAATCTGAAAGCATAAATGATAGAAATTATTTCAAATAAAGCGCAGAAAAAAAATAATCCAAAAAGAAGCAAATAATCCAATTAAAAATGGATAAAAGCCTTGAACAGATTTTTCTCCAAAGATGATCTGTAAATGTCATCAGGCATAGTAAAAGTTGCTCAACATCGCTAATCATTAGGAAATGCAAACCAAAACCTCAGTGAAATATCACCTCACACCCATCAGAATGGGTACTATCAAAAAAACAAAATAAGTGTTGGCGTGGATGTGAGCAATTGGAACCTTTGTGCACTGTCGGCAGGAATGCAAAATGGAGCAACCACTGTGGAACACAGGATGGACATTCTTCAAAAAATTAAAAATAGAACTACCATATGATCTAGGAATCCCACTTCTGAGTATATATCTAAAAGAAGTGAAAGCAAGGTATTTGCACATCCATATCTGCAAACCCATATTCACTGTGGCATTAAGAAGCAACACATGTTCATCTACAGATAAATAGCTAAATAAAATGTGCTGTTATATACAACAGAATGTTAATATGATTCAACTTTCAAAAGGAAAGAAATATGGTAACATGGAAATCTTAAGGACATTATGCTAAGTCAAATAAGCCAGTCACAGAAAGACAAATAACATATGATTACACTAATACGAGGATGTAAAGTAGTCAAATTCATAGGAATAGAAAGTAGAATGGTCAATTACCAGAGGCTGTGGGGTGAGGGGGAGTTGTTTAACAGTACAGAGTTTTCTATTTGCAAGATGAAAAAGTTCTGGAGATCTGCTTCATGGCAATGTGACTATAACATTTATTTATTGACACTACTAAACTGTGCACTTTTTAAAAAGCATGTTAAATAGAGCACCTGGGTGGCTCAGTCGGTTGAGCATCTGACTTCAGCTTAGGTCATGATCTCACAGTTCATGGGTTTGAGCCCCACGTTGGGCTTTGTGCTGACAGCTCAGAGCCTGGAACCTGCTTCGGATTCTGTGTCTCCCTCTCTCTGCCCCTCCCCTGCTTGTGCTCTGTCTCTCTCTCAAAAATAAATAAAATGTTAAAAAAAAATTTAAAAAGCATGTCATATAAATAAATGAACAAATAAAAGGGAAAAATGAAACAAAGTTGTTCTTAGACCTACAAAAGCTAAAAGAATTCATTGCCAGCATACCAGCAACTACAAGAAATGTTAAAGGTTGCAAAATAATACTTTATCTTTTTTTTTGCAAAATAATACTTTAGGTTATGTATATAACTATTCTTCTTGTGTCTTTAAATAATAGACTTTAAAAAATAATAATGTAGTTTGTACATAAAAGTAAAATGCATGGGGGCGCCTGGGTGGCTCAGTCAGTTAGGCGTCTGACTTTGGCTCAGGTCATGATCTCACGGTTCATGAGTTCGAGCCCCGTATTGGCCTCTGTGTTGACAGCTCGGAGCCTGGAGCCTGCTTCCGATTCTGTGTCTCCTTCTCTCTCCGGCCCTCCCCCGCTCACACTCTGTCTCTGTATCTCTCAAAAATAAATAAGTGTAAAAAAAAAAAAAAAAGTAAAATGCATGATAACAATAGGACAAATGTTGGGATAGGAGAAATGGAAGTATAGTCTTGCAAGATTCTTATACTATGATTTTTATACTATATGTATAGTAGTATAATATCATTGGAAAGTAGACTGTAGAAAAGCTAGACATGTATACCACAAACCCTAGAATAACCAATAATATAACAAAAAAAAGTTATAGCTAACATGCAAAGGAGATCAAACAGAATTATAAAAACAAAAAAGTAATTCAAAAGAAGGCAGAAAAAGAAAAAAAATGGGGGAACAAAAAGCAAATGGCACAAATAGAAAACAAACGGCAATATGATACTCTGATATCAAACCCTGTCAATAATCACATTAAAGGTAAATGATCTGAAACACCCCGATTAAAAGGCAGAAATTGTCAAATCTGACAAAAAGTCAAGAATTAGTTATATGCTGCTGACAAGAAATACACTTTAAACATAAAGGAACAAATTGGTTAAAAAATAAGAGGATGGAAAAAAATACATTGCGCTAGCACTAATTAAAAGAAGGCTGAGTGATTATATTAATATCACACAATGTAGATTTCAGAGAAGACAAAATTCTCAGGGATAATGAAGATCACTTCATAATTATGGAGTCAATTCATTAAAGAGACATAACAACCTCAAACATTTATACATCTTATAACAGAACTTCAAAATATATGAAGCAAAGACTGATGGAACTATAAGGAGATGTGACAAATCCACAGAGATTTCAATACTACTGTCTCAATTATTGATGAAGTAAGTAAGCATAAAAATGGCAAGGACGGGGGTGCCTGGGTGGCTCAGTAGGTTAGGTGTCCAACTCCAGATTTCAGCTTGGGTGGTGATCTCAAAGTGGTGAGATCAAGCTCCATGTGGGACTCTGTGCTGAGTGAGGAGCCTGCTTGAGATTCACTCTCTTTCTGCCCCTTCCCCCAGCTCTCTCACACACTCACACACACACTCACACACACACACACACACTCTCTCTCTCTCTCTCTCTCTCTCTCTCTCAAAATAAATAAACATTAAAAAAAAGAGAGAGAAACTTGAAAATCACATATTTGGAAATTTTTTTTAATGTTTATTTTTGAGAGAGAGAGAGACAGGATGTGAGCAGGGGGAGGGGCAGAGAGAGAGGGAGACACGGAATCTGAAGCAGGCTCCATCCAGGCTCCCAGCTGTCAGCACAGAGCCCAACGCAGGGCTTGAACTCACAAACCATGACATCATGACCTCAGCTGAAATCCAACGGATGCTTAACTGACTGAGCCACCCAGGAGCCCCAAATATTTGGAAATTAAATAATACACTTCTAAATAACCCACGATCAAAGAGAAACAAAGGAAACATGAGCAAGTATTTGGAACTGAATGGAAATGAATCCATCAGGTGCTGTTAGAGTAGTGAATTTTTTATATGAGAAAAGAAGAAAGGTATCAAATCAATGACCTACTCTTCTACATTAAGAAAACCCCCCCAAAAAAGGGAAATTAAGCCTAAAGTAAGCAGAAGAGACTAAATAATAAAGATCAAAACAGAAATCAATAAATTGGGGAACAGAAGAGTGAAAAAAATGAAAAAGCTAGGTCTTTGAAAAGTTCTATAAAATTGATATATCTTCAGCCACCTAGATCACACATACAAAAAGAAGAAACAAATTATTAAGATAAAAAATAAGAGGAGCAACAGAAGCGACATCACTACAGATTCTGCAGATAGTAAAAGAATGATAGAAGAACACTAAAGACAATGTTATGCCAAAATATTTAACAACTTAGATGAAATGACAAATTTGTTAAAAGACACAAACTACTAAAACTTACTTAAGAAAATAGAGATAGCCTAAATACCCCTGTATCTATTATCAACAGTGAAAATGTTGTTAATAACCTTTCCACAGAGGTGCCTGGGTGGCTCAGTCGGTTAAGTGGCCGACTTCGGCTCAGGCCATGATCTCGCGGTCTGTGAGTTCTAGCCCGCGTCGGGCTCTGTGCTGACAGCTCAGAGCCTGGAGCCTACTTCAGATTCTGTGTCTCCCTCTCTCTGACCCTCCCCTGTTCATGCTCTCTCCCTGTCTCAAAAATAAATAAATGTTAAAAAAAAATAACCTTTCCACAATGAAAAGTCTAGAGTCAGATGGATTCATTGGCAAATTCTACCAAACACTCAAGATAGAAATAATACCTATTCTGCATAAACTCTCCAAAACAAAACAAAACAAAACAAAACTGGAGAGAATACTTCCCAACCCATTCTATCAGCCTCTGAAATGAAAACTAATCAAAGATATTACAAGGAAAGTATAAGCCAGCATCTCTTAGAACACAGACGTAAATTCTGAACAAAATTCTCAGCAAATCTAATCAAGCAATATATTAAAAGGACTATACAGTGGGGTACCTGGGTGGCTCAGTCAGTTGAGCACCTGACTTTGGCTCAGGTCATGATGTTACGGTTTGTGGGTTCGAACCCTGCGTCAGGCTCTGTGCTGACAGCTGGGAGCCTGGATGGAGCCTGCTTCAGATTCTGTATCTCCCTCTCTCTCTGCTCCTCCCCCACTCACACTCTGTCTCTCTCTCAAAAATAAATAAACATTAAAAAAAAAAAGGATTATACATTATTACCAAGTGAGGTGTACCCCAGAAACACAGGGTTGGTTTAACATTCAACTATCAAACAATGTTATTCCCCATATTAATAAACTAAAAAAGAAAAACTATTATGGTCATCTCACTAGAGAGAAAAAGATTTTTGACGAAATCTAACATCCATGTCTGATAAAAATTCCCAACAAACTAAATGGCATCCATGAAAAAACTACAGCTGACATGACACTTAATGATGAAAGACTAAATGTTTTCCTGAGATCCAGGATTGTCCACTCTGAGCACTTCTATTCAACATTGTACTGAAGGTTCTAGCCAGTATAATCAGGCAAGAAAGAGAAAGAAAAGCCATCCAGCCAGATTTAAAGAAAGAAATACAAGTGTCTTTGAAGATAACACATGATCACCATGTAAATAAATCCAGTGAATAAGTACGCTTATTAATAAGGTTGCAGGATATAAGATCCATACCCAAAAATCAATTGTGCATTTCCACATACTAACAACAACAGCAAAAAATCGGAAACAAATAAAATAAACACCATTTACAAAGCCATTACCAAACACCACTACAAAAATATGAAATACTTAGGGACAGATATGATAAAAGACGTGAAAGACCTGTACAATAAAAACCATAATTGAGAAAAACTAAAGAGCTAAATAAATGGAACAATATACCTTTGTCACAGGTTGGAAGACTCAGTATCATAACATGTCAATTCTCCCCAAATTATCTATAGATTCAACACAATCAAAAAATCCAAGAAGGCTTTTCGTATGAATTGACAAACTTATTTTAAAATTCATATGGAAATGCAGGGGTGCCTGGATGGCTCAGTTGGTTGAGCATCCGACTTTGGCTCAGGTCATGATTTCACGGTTTGTGGATTTGAGTGCCGCATCAGGCTCTGTGCTGACAGCTCAGAGCCTGGAGCCTGCTTCGGATTCTGTGTCTCCCTCTCTCTCTGTTCCACCCCTGCTCACACTCTGTCTCTGTATGTCTCAAAAATAAACAAAGATTAAAATTCATATGGAAATGCAAAGGGCCTAGACGAGCCAAGACAGCTCTGGGGAAAAAAACCAAAGGGCTATCACTATGTGATTTCAAGCATTGTTATAAAACTACACTAATCAAAACTGCATGGTATTTGTACTTAGACAAATAGATCAGCAGAAAAGAAGAGCAAGTCCAGAAATAAACCAACACATATATGGAAAGCTCATTTTTTAAACACCTTTACTAAGATAAAATTTGAATGCCATACCGCTCACCATCACAGTAATATGAGAACCTGTTCATCGCTCCCAAAAGAAATCTTATATTGGAAAGAAACTCTGTATTCGTTAGCAGTCACTCTACATCCCCTCCTTCCCAAATCTATAGAGACTATAGATTTGCCTGTTCTAGACATTTCATATAACTGGGATCATACAATATGCAGCCTTTGTGACTGGCTTCTTTCACCTGGCATAATGTTTTCAAAGCCCTACATGTTGTAGCCTGAATCAGTGCTTCATTCCTTTTTGTTGCTGATATTCCACTGTATAGATATACCACACTTTATTTCTCTATTCATCAGTTTTTGGACACGTGGGCTGCTTCTACTTCCTGGCTATTATGAATAATGCCGCCACGAACATGTGTGCAGGTTTCTGTGTGGATGTGCATTTCCAGTTCTCTTGGTTATATATCCAGGAGTGGAGCTGCTGAGCCATATGGTAAGTCTGTTGAACCTTTCGAGGAACTGCTAAACTGTTTTCCAAAAACAACTGTACCAGTTGACATTCCCCACCAACAATGTATGGGAATTCTAATTCCTCCATATTCTTATCAACACTTGTTGGTATTTGCTGTTTTTATAACAGCCATGCTCGTGGGTGTGAGGTTTTGATTTGCATTTCCCAATAACTCTTGAGGTTGAGCATCCTTTTAAGTGCTTATTAGCCATTTGTATGTTTGCCTGGGAGAAATGTCTATTTAAATCCTTTTTAATTTAATTGGGATTGTCCTTTTATTACTGAGTTGTAAGAGTTCTTTAAATATTCTGAATACAAGTCCCTTATTAGATATATGATTTGCAAATATTTTCTCCCATTCTGTAGCTGTTTTCTACTTTCTTGATGGTTTTAATTTAATGAAGTCCAACTTATTAATTTTCCCTTCCATTTGTTGTACAACTGATTGTTGACATAGGCACAAGGCAATGCAGTGGAGAAAGGATAGCCTTTTTGACAAATTGATATCCACATGCAAAAAATAACTTCACATCATATATGAAAGTGTGAACTCAAACTAAATTACAAATCTAAATATAAAACCTTAAAGTGATCATCTTTCCAGAAGAAAGCAAAAAAAAAAAAAAATTATGACCTTGGGTTAGGCAACGATTTCTTAAATATAACACCAAAAACATAATCTACTAAGGAACAAGCTGAAAAACAGGTATTCATCAAAATTTATTCTGCTCTTTAAAAGACAATGTTAAGATAAAAAGACAAACCACGGTATGGGAGAAAATCTTTGCAAAGCATATATCTGATAAAAAAGACTTGTATCTAGATTATACTAAAGAAGTCTTAAAACTCAGTAAGACAACACAAAAACTTTGGGTTTGAACAGAAATGTTACCAAAAATGATATGCAGATGGCAAATAAATACTTGAAAAGATGCTCAACACCTTCAGATGTATAGGAAATGCAAACTAAAACCACAATGCAATACCGTAACACACCTATTCAAATGGTTAAAATAAAAGACTGACTATACCAAATACCAAGTATTGGTGAAGATGTAAAAACTTGAACTCTCTTACACTGCTGGTGGTAAAATTAAATGGCACAACCACTTTGGAAACCAGTATGACAGTTTCTTTAAAAATTTAAATAGAAACTTACCATATGATCCAACCATTCTACTCCCAGCTACACTCCCAAGAGAAAAGGTAACATATTTCCAAAGACTTGTGCATGAATGTTCATTGCAGTCTTTTTTCTAGTAGCCCTAAACTGGAAACAACCCAAATGTCCATCAAGCTATGAATGGATGGTGTGGTATATCTATAAAATGGAATACTATTGTACAACAAAAAGGAATCAGTCTTGATACTACAGCAAGGATGAATCTAAAAATAATTATGCTGAGTAAAAGGAGCTGGGCACAAGAGTACATGTTGTAATGAGGCAGTATAGGAAAAATAAGAGGAATCTAATTCCTATGAAGTCACTGGTCTAAGGCCAGTTAAGTTTCCGTATGCTTAAAGACAGATACCTCCTTCTGGGCAAGAGAACAAACAAGCAGTAACAACTGTTAGAGAATAAAGGTTGTTTGAGCAAAAACAAAAGAAACAGTTTACACAGAAGTAACAATTTAGAGTCAGCTTGAGCAAATATTTCTATTTTTCAGGTACCCTAAAGAATGCTGACCATGGAAAAAGGTATCCTATGACTGTCTTGTGACCAAAGAGTGATATCACAAGATAATGATCCAGGGACTGAAGGGCACTTCCTCACTCCTAGTCCCCCTGTCCCTGGGAGGAGTGCCTTTATATGCCATGCATAGTACCCCTTCTGAGCAACATTCCTCTTTCTTGTTGGCTACTTTGTATCCAAGCTATCTCCAAACCAAATATTGACAGAAAGCAAACCAGTGGTTGGTTGCCTAGGGAGGTAGAGACAGGGAGCAAAAGAAAAGTGGGACTGCCAGGGGCATGAGTAAACTTTTGGGGATGATAATATGGTCACTATCTTGACTATGGTAATGGTTTCATGTATATATATGTCAAAACATCAAAGTTTGTACTTTAAATATGTGCAGTTAATTGAACATTAATTATATTTATTTTTTTAATCCACCTACAAGTAGAGAGGAAATAAGTAGCTCATGGAAAAAAAAAATGAAAATCTAAGTAATGAGCTTTTGTTAAAAAAATATAACAGATTCAAGACTAAACCTTATATGCTGATAATGTCAACCGCTAAAAATTAATTTGAAACAAAAGAGCTGTTGTTTTCTGAACAGTAGTATGAGGCCAATTCACACCCATACCTCTTCAATAAAGCATGGACTGCTGAAAATTCTGGGCTTCTATCCATTTGTGGCAGGCTATTTACTCCAGGGGAATTATGGCCTTCCTTTTAGTTAGATTAACACAGGCATATACTAAAACCCAGGAAGTTGTCTTACAAAGGCTGAAAGATCAGGCACTGGAAAAGTACAAGAGACTCAGTAGTTGTATTGTATATGGAACTCAAGTCCATCCAGATTCTCACAGCTAATCAAGGCCACCTCTAGTAGAGTGACAAGACTACTTTAAACAAGGATTTTCTTACAACTGTTCTCCCACACTTGCCATTCTTTGCTAAGCTAAAACTCTAAGTCTAAATTGAATACTCCTCAAAGAGTATAAAACATAAGCATATCTTTTATAGTACGATTCAAACTCAAATGCAATGAGGTGAGAAATCTCATTATTGCAACTTGGGCAGACAGAGATGTTTTCATATCAGTGAAGATGAAGATAAAGGCACGTAAGGTGGTGTAGTAGCAATACGAGAAAAGGTAATGTGTGTGGAAAGGCCAAGACAGGCACATACTCGTTCACAACTGACTTTAAAATATATGTCAACTTGCTTTCTTAAAACACAATGTGTGAAATAAGCAAGAGAATCACAGGAAAAGATTAAGAGTGCAAAAGTTAAAAGATGAGCCTAAGATCATGAAGGGGCTCTTGGCTAGGGATCTACATTTATAGAGATATTACACCAAAGACAGCCAGTAAAGAGAAGTTGTATTTTGAAGGCATTTATATTTTCTTAGTTCAATAACTCCTTATGTTGTGAAAAAGGCAAGTGGTAAAAGTTAACGTTCAGATAATGAACCAAATTGAGGTTTTCAATGGTAAAATTTAAACGGCTCCAAGTGAATGACAACGGGAAAGATTAGCTACTGGTATAATTCTCAAAACCAATTATCCTCTAAGCCAGAAAACTAAGATCTAAGGAAACATGTCAGCATTGTTTTTCAAATGCTGTCTCTTTAGATCTTGGTAATAAGACAGTTACTAGAAATAATGGAATCAGCCCTCACTCCCACCCCAACTATTCCTCACATCAAACATCTCGTAAGAGTTGTCTAGACTTTCTGGTTCTATTTCCTGACCTCCTCACCTAAACCAATGTAGCTTATAGGCCCATCAATCGCTGCATCAAAACAACTTTCTCCAAAGTCAATGGTAGTGGTGGTTTACAGGTCATTTAATCCATCTAGCACATATATCCTCAATGGGAGCAATATTGTACCCAAGGTAGCAAAAACTGATTTGAGAGAGCAAAAGAAAAGTTACATACTAAAATAGTCTGTGGCCCTCCAAAAAGTCATAGTACCCAAGTAGAAATACAACACACCTAGGCATTCTTCCCTCACTTCTCACGCTGCAACTTCTCCCCAGGTGACTTTATGCATGCCATCTGCTTCAGTTCCCACCCACTAACACCTGTATCTCAAAAGCTACAGCTCATCATACACAGTTCCTCTGAGATTCAAACCTATTTAACTGCCTGCCAATTTGACATCCCCATTTGAATATTTCAAAGGTATTTTCCTGGGGAAAAAATCCACAGCTTTGGTCAGATTCTCAGATTAAGAACTATTGCCATATGGTAATTTCAGAAAGGATCATAAAGTCGAAAATGACAAAGCTAACTTACAAAGTTGACATAAACAGCTATTCTGTAAGTGAGTTCTTATTCTCTGATACCTGTAAGGCCTCTTGTGTAAACAGAACTTTCAGTTGATACACAATAGAAACTAAACTAGGCCAGAAATCAACATGTCAATGTATTGGTTGTTTCCAGAGCACTGAAGCAGGCAATGTAATGTACCTAGCTGTAACACCGAAAGTTATTCTGAAGCTAGTGTCAGACTTGGAGTAAAAGAGAGTAAGAATACAGAACACTGCAAATTGGTCCGTAAACTTGCTATGCTGAGTGTTGGCACAACTAAACAAGTATATAGGTCAACACTGACACTTTGAAAAGAATCCTGAAGATAAAGCAGTATCACAGGCAAACAGCATTTAAAATAGTTTTATCATTCCACCAGTTCAAAAATTCTTGTTGGTCATCCTCCATATTAATAAGGCCACACTACTAACCCTTTACAAAGTTAAACTAAAATACAGACCTGAAACTAAAAATGAGGCCTATCTTTTTGGCTCTATGGTATTTTTCTTCCAGAGCCAGCAATGTGCCAACACCGATATTCTCAAATAAAAGGAATTCTGCTTGTGGATTAAAACACAGGTCTATTTCAGGGGTTAAAGTGGTGCCCTGTTAGAAAAATAACTTCTCAAGGACATGAAAGAAATCTTCCTCTTTGGCACAACAGGATTAAGGTCTAATCTAGCAGGTCTAAATCTTTGCTTGCTGATCCTGTTTTTCTATTCAACCTTTCTGTCTGCTCACTTCCTGATTCTGATAAGTACTCTTCCTTAGTGATTTCTGAAATCATTATTAAAAATAACATAACATTTCCTACTGGATTCTCTAGTTGGATTTCCTTTAAGCACCTCAAACCCAGTATGCCCCAAACTAAACTTATTCTCTCCACATCTACCTCCTTCCAGGCAAATCTGTTTTAGATTTTACCTGGTGACCTATTTCATAAACTTGGGACTTAACCCTGAATTCTCCTCTGACAAAATTTTATGGACTCTCTCTTATGCTCTTAAAATTGTCTCCTTCTCATTGCCTCCTTGGTTCTGGCTTATTTGAAAGGTGGTGTTACAGACTTCAAAGAGGTTGGGTGCCTGAAATCCAATAAATTTGGGACTGAATTCCAGTTCTGCCATTGCTAAGTGTGATCTCAATCTTAGGCAAATTACTTAACCTCATTTTCTCTTCTACGAGATTAAAATAAAAATCAAATTTATCTCATAAGGTTATGGAAACAAGTAAATGAGCTAATGCCTCTAGAACACTCAACACAGTGCTGGGACACATTATAAACACTCCGTGAATGGCAGCTACCACTATCCTGCAGAATTGTATCAATTAAATGAGACCATAATGAATGTAAAGCATTTGACACATAGTAAGGACTTCATATAATAATCCTTTTTAAAAAAAACCAATTTCCTCTCTCATCTTCTAAGTGTATTATTTCAATAATCTCCTAACATCTAGTTCTTAATCACCTTATCCATTCTAAATGGCTCCTGCTTTCAGGATAAAATCCAAATCCCTTCTCATGACATACAAAGCTGTTTATGATCTTGTCTTTGTTTTTTAAGACTTACCTCTTGCCATTCTTTTAGCTCCAATCATATGCAACTCAGAAGTGTCATATTTTCTCAAGTCACTGCTTTTACAATGTTATTCCTTTTACCTAAGATTCCCATCTACTCTTTTCTCCAAACCAATTACAATTTTTTTTTAAAGTAAATTTCATGTCCAGTGTGGAGCCCAATGCAGGGCATTTACTCACAACCGAGATCAAGAGTTGAAGGCTTGACTGACTGAGTCACCCAGGCACCTCCAACTACACTTCTGTCTCATACTACTGCTTCTAATCCTTCAAGACTCAGCCCAGGAAGCCTTCTGCTACAAACATACCCCCAATTCTGAGTTCAAAACACAGTTGCTGTACCCCCATATATTCTTGCAATTTTTTATTCTAATGATATTAAAAGAACTATTTTATTTTACTTGAGATTTTTATACTTATGTTGGTAAGAGAAATTAGTCTGTAACGTTGCTTTACTGTAATGCCTTTGTCAGGTTGGCAGTGAGATTATACTGGCCTCTATAATTATTTGGGAAGTATTCCCGGTTTTCCATTCTCTGGAATAACGTAAAACTTGGTATTATTTTTCCTTAAATACTTGGCAACTAACATTTATCGAGCAGCTACTGTGCCAGATTGAGCACATTCATATGTTACCTCATTTAATCCTCATGGCAACTTCAGGAATATACACTGCTATTATCCCTTTCCCACACAGCTGGTAGGTAGCAGAGACGGGACCTGAACACATATCTCCACATGCTCTTAACCACATGCTATACTGTCTTGTAATACTTAATATATGGTATTATAACTATGTAATTCATTTGCCTGCTTCCCCATTCATGAGTGAAATCTATCTAGTAAGATCTTTGTGAAGAGTGGGATGATGTGTTTCATTTGTTGCAACCCCTAAGTCTAGCCATCATGTCTACCAATTAATAGATACTCAATAAATTGCTCCTAAATGAATGAATGAAAACATATTATTTGATTCTTAAAACAACTGAATGAGGTGAAGCATTATTATCAATTTCTGTCTAGAAAGAAGATATATGTTTATTTTAGAATGCTGCTAAAGTGGTTTTGCCTTTTTTTTAAAGCTGTTTTGTCTTTCAGTTAAATCATAACTTCCACGCAAAAAAGTCACGCGTGATTTCATTTCTTCAACAAGGAAGAAGCAAAAAATAATAATTTTTAATTGTTTGCAAATGATTGACAACAGATTTAATTTTCTGATACCATCTGTAAGACAGAGACCTTCATATTTTTTCTGGGGTCAAGAGTATAAATCAAAGAAGGAAAAGATTATCCAGTGAGAAAATGGCAATACAACAAAAGCCTTAAGCAGAAAAGCTTTCAAAGAAGGTCAGCATATAGCTAAAGAAGAATTCCCCACTGACTATGCCATGTGGTAGGCATGTCATAAGAAGATTTAGGTTAGACATAAAACATCCACAGCAGGGGTGTCTTGGCTTCAGTTATTTGAACTGAACTAAATTTCTGTTCTTTTGCTTGAAGAGTTGATAAAATGCTTACATACCGGCATTACAGAAATAAAAGGATTTTTGATGTAGATCAGATCATAATTATGGTTAAATGACTAGGTGATAGTAAGACAAATCGAGCCTACACATAAGAATGAACTTCCTGAGAACCAATGTCCTTAGATTCTGAAACTATCATCCAGGAAGATTATATAATTATGGCCCTGATGAACATTAAAAATAGAAAACAATCCTTGAAATATTTAAATAGAATCCTGGCTTAAAGGTTACCCTAGACAACATCATGAGGATTTTTTCAAGCCTCTTCCACCCCAATCCTAAACATGTACAGAAAATTTTTTATTGCAGCAGTTTCTGTCAAGCAGTTTTTAAGACAACAATATTCTAATATATCTTGAGGGGAGAAAAAGCATGTGAGAATACAAACATACTAAAGAACCTATTAAACACCTCAGAGGAAAACCATTCTCACCCATGAATTGCCACATAAAAGTTTCAGAAGTCCTTGTACTCTCTATTACGAAATACACAGGATATTCAGCAGCAAGGGGCCCCTGCAGATATTGTTTAGGCTCTCAAAGTCAAAAATACTAATGATAAAAAATTTGAAAAATTAAGAAACATGGAACAGGAGAAAATTATTTATTTTTAGTATCCAAACACAATTCTCAAACATCTTGGAATGTTTTATTTTAGTCATTCTTTTCATCATCATTGGTTGTGCAAAAAGCTTTGTTTCCATTGGGTCCATGGCTTGGGAAAAGTTCAGGGTGTTTAAGAAGCTGCGCTGGGACAGGAGGCAGAGATTTGGGCAGAAGTTCCAATGACAATCAGGCAAGATCGCCATGAAAACGAAATATTTTCATGTCAAGACAAAATTGCAAGTTTTCCATAATCCACTGCTAAAACAAAGAGGAGAATGGCTTTTAAAAAAGAAAAGAATTAGTTCCAAAGACAGGGGCATGCAAGAGTGCCTCTCAAAGGCCACTGGGCTACTATTTCACTTGGGATTTTACATTTATATTGAGGAGAGAAATTAGTCTGTAATGTTGCTTTCTCGTAATGTCCTTGTCAGGCTAGTATTAACGTTATGCTGGCCTCTACAATTATTCGGGGAGAATTCCCTATTTTCCATTCTCTAGAATAGTTTATGTAAAACTTGGTGTTGTTCTTCCTTTAAATATTTGGCAAGAATCCCCCAGTGAAGACATCTGAGTCTGGACCTGAACATGAATTTTTCTCTTTGGTAAGATTTTTTTTTTTTAAGCTTATTTATTTATTCTTGAAACACACAGAGAGGGAGAGAGAGAGAGAGAGAGAGAGAGAGAGAGAGAGAGAGAGAGAGAGAACAAGCAGGGGAAGGGCAGAGAGAGAAGGAGAGAGAGAATCTGACGCAGGCTTCTCACTGCCAGTGTGGAGCCCGACCCAGGGCTCAAACCCATAAACCATGAGATCATGACCTGAGCCAAAATTAAGAGTCAATATTTAACTGACTCAGCCACCGAGGCACCTCTCTTTTTGGTAAGATTTTTAATAACTGATTTACTGTCTTTAAGTGGTATGGAGTGACTCAGATTTCTATTTCTTCTTGCACTGATATTTTTTATTTTTAAAGGAGTTTCTCTATCATCAAAATGATCCAAATTTTTTAGCATGAAGTTGTTCATAATGTCCTTTTATATCATTTAATGTCTCTAGGCTCTGTAGTAATGGCTCATTTTTCATTCTAATATTGGTAGTGTTGTCTCTCTTTTCTTTTTTACTGATTAGTAAAAGTGGTATGTGCCTGGAAAAACTAAATTTTCAAAGAACTTTTGGCTTTGTTGGTTTTCTCCATTGTATATTTGTTTTCCATTTCTGGATGATATCTGCTCTTTATGACTTCCTTCCTCTTCTTTGATTTGCTATTTTTTCCTAGCTTCTTAAAGATGGAAAGTTAAAACATTGATTTTTACCCTCTTTACTTTTTCTGATAACTGCAATTAAGGCTCTAATATTCCTTCTAAGCACTGTTTTAGCTGAACCTGACAAGTTTTGATCTGTTACATTTTCATTATTCTCTTCACAGCACTTCCTGATAATTTATATTGTAATTTTATTTTTGACTCAGAATTCCTTTAAAATGTACTGCTCATTGATTTCTAGCTTAACATCACTATAGTCAGAGAACATGTCTGGAAAATAAGCCAGGATACAATCAATCTCGGTAAATGTGCCATGGACACTTAAAAAGAGTATATTCTATCATTATTCAGTGTTTTTATGAATACTTTTATTTTCCTTGAGGAAATATTTAGCAGCAAAAAGGATAGTTTGTAAGGTAGGTGTATGTTTAACTATATAATATACTAAACAGTTTTCCAAAGTGGTTATGCTCTTTTCCACTTTCACTACCAATACATCAGTTGTAACTTGTCTACATCCTTGCCAATATCTGACACTGTTGATATTGTCTACATTGCTGGAAGGGGCCAAGATGGCAGAACAGCATGGAAGTTTTTTTTGCATCTCTCATCCTTGAAATGCAGCCAGATCAACACTAAACCATCTTGCACACCTAGAAAACTGATTTGAGGATTAACACAATAATCTGCACAACCTGAACCACAAAATTCAGCAGGTACACAGTGTGGAGAGGTAAACTGGGGACAGAGAAGCCATGGAAAGCAGGGAGCTGTTTTTGCTTGCAGAGAGAGGATGGAGACTGGGGGAAAGTATGGGAAAAGCACCACCCCCTGAAAGCAGCTGGATAGAAAGCAGAAGACTGGAAACAGCTGCAAAGGACTGAACAAAAAAGGGAAAAAGGAGATAGGAGTTTAAATTCCATTTAGACTCTAAAAACAGGGGGAGTGCAGAGTCTGAAACTCTGCAGCTCGATACCTGGCAGTGCTCTGGTGGGAAAGGCAAATCCCTAGGAGCAGAGAGCGAGGTCCAAGGGGTCCTCAGGCCACATGGGGAAAGGCAGTTCCCCTGCTGGGAGAATATTGGTAGAGGCGACGTGGCCTTCCCACAGGCAAAGGTCCCAGCAGATCTTGGAGAAGGGCCACCACATTCACTGGTGTTGGAACAAGGACATTAAGGGTGAAACCTGGTACCAGATGTGTGTTGTGATTTGCCAAAATCCCTGAAATGCTGCTGCTACACAATCGCAGGAACTTTTACTGGGGCTGGCTGGCACCCAGCCACAGTCTCTGAGCATCGGCAGCAGCATGGTCTCCCGAACATTCCTGGGGCCAGTCAAGCACCCGGCCATTGCTCAGTGAGACCCTCCCCCAGAGAGTTGGAGTGGGTAACAGTCGCAGTTGGGAAACACGGCCCCATCTGAGATAAAATTCTGGATGCAGGTGCCTCCTGGCAGCCTGATGGCTTGGTCACAGACAGTGTAGAAGCAGAGAATGGACTTAAGCCGGAGACAAAGGAGGGATGCTTGATTGCCGGTTGGGGAGTGCACAGAGTCCTGAAACTAGATACTGGGTAGCCATTTTCACCCCTCCTGTGCATGCACATACATACCTACAACAATACACTCCAGTAAGCTAAGCAACACCATCTAGTAGAGAATGGAGCTATTACACTAAGCCCCGCCCAACTGGGCCAACTGCGCTCTTGACAAACACAAGTCTCTCTGCCTACTTAGTTTACGGACTATAAAATGCTTCATAGTGTGACTTCTACAGGAAAACGGTTGTAATTCCAATTTGTTTTCATTCTGTTTGCTGGTACATCTATTCAATTTTTTCTTCTTTTTCTCTTCTTATTCATGAATACAGAAAGGGAAAAATTTATTTTTATTTTCCATTTTTATTAAAAATATTTCTTTCATTTTTTTCTACAATAGTTTTTACTTTTTTGTATCTATCTTAAATTCTATTTTATTTTCATCATTTCATTTTATTCTACTTTATTGTGTTCATTTTTTCAAATTTTCACATTTTCCTTTTTTTCCCTTTTTTTTCTTTTATCTTTCCCTTTTTTCTCTAATCTATCAAGCTTCTTTCAACAACCAGACCAAAACACACCTAATATCTAGTATCCTTTATTTGATTTTTGTGTGTATTGTTTTTTAATTTTTTAATTTTTTTTTTTTTTACATTATTCCTTTTCTTACTTCAAAATGACGAAATGAAGGAATTCATCCCAAAAGAAAGGACAGGAAGAAATGACAGCTAGGGACTTAATCAACACAGATATAAGCAAGATGTCTGAACCAGAACTTAGAATCATGATAATAAGAATACTACCTGGGGTTGAAAACAGATTGGAATCGCTTTCTGTGAAGATGAAAGTCAGGATGAAATAAAAAAATGCTATAACTGAGCTGCAATCTCGATGGTTGCTCCGGCGGCAAGGATAGATGAAGCAGAGCAGTCAATCAGCAATATAGAGGACAAACTTACGGTGAATAATGAAGCAGGGGAAGACTAAGGCAAAAGAGCACGATATAAGAATTAGAAAATTCCGTGACTCATTAAAAAGGAATGACATCAGAATCATAGGGGCCCCAGAAGATGAAGAGAGAGAAAATGGGGTAGGTTTATGTGAGCAAATCATGGCAGAAAACTTTCCTAACCTAGGGAAAGACACAGACATTAAAATCCAGGAAGCACAGAAGACTCCCATTAGATTCAACAAAAACCAACCATCAACAAGGCATATCATAATCAAATTCACAAAATACTCAGCAAGGAAAGAATCAGGAAAGCAGCAGGGAAAAAAAAAAAGTCTTTAACCTATAAGGGAAGACAGATCAGATTTGCAGCAGACCTATCCACAGAAACTTGGCAGGCCAGAAAGGACTGGCAGTATATATTCAATGTGCTGAATCAGAAAAATATGCAGCCGAGAATTCCTTATCAAGAAGGCTGTCATTCAAAATAGAAGGAGAGATTAAAAGTTTCCCCAGCAAACAAAAACTAAAGGAGTTTGTGACCACTAAACCAGTCCTATGAGAACTTTCAAGGGGCACTCTCTGAGGGGAGAAAAGATGAAAAAACAAAAACAAACACGAAAACAAACAAAAAAAGACCAAAAGCAACAAAGACTAGAAAGGACCAGAGAACAGAAACTCCAACTCTACAGGCAATATAATGGCAATAAATTCATATCTTTCAGTACTCACTCTAAATGTCAGTGGACTAAACATTCCAATCAAAAGACACAGGGTAACAGAATGGATAAGAAAACAAGATCCATCTATATGCTGTTTACAAGAGATCCATTTTAGACCGAAAGACACCTTCAGACTGAAAGTAAGGGGATGGAGAACCATCTATCATGCTAATGGTCAACAAAAGAAAGCCAGAGCAGCCATACTTACATCAGGCAATCTAGACTTTAAAATGAGGACTGTATCAAGAGATGGAGAAGGGCATTATATCATAATTAAGGGGTCTATCCACCAAGAAGACCTAACAATTGTAAACATTTATGCGCCAAATGTGAGAGCACCCAAATATATAAGTCAATTAATCACAAACATAAAGAAACTCATTGATAGTAATATCATAATAGTAGGGAATTTCAACACCCCACTCACAGCAATGGACAGATCATCTAGTCAAAAAATCAACAAGGAAAGAATGGCTTTGAATGACACACTGGACCAGATGGATTTAACAGATATATTCAGAACATTTCATCCTAAATCAGCGGACTATACATTCTTCTCCAGTGCACATGGAACGTTCTCCAGAATAGACCACATACTGGGTCTCAACAGCCCTCAACAAGTACAGAAAGACTGAGATCATACTGTGCATATTTTCAGACCACAACACTATAAAACTCAAAATCAACCACAAAAAAATGTGGAAAGATAACAAATACTTGGAGACTAAAGAACATCCTACTAAAGAATAAATGGGCGAACCAAGAAGTTCAAGAGGAAATTAAAAAGTACATGGAAGCCAATGAAAATGATAACACCACAGCCCAAAACCTCTGGGATGCAGCAAAGGCAGTCATAAGAAGGAAGCATACAGCAATCCAGGCCTTCCTAAAGAAGGAAGAAAGGTCTCAGATACACAACCTACCCTTATACCTTAAAGAGCTGGAAAAAGAACAGCAAATAAAACCCCAAACAAGCATAAGACAGGAAATAATAATTAGAGTAGAAATCAATGCTATCAAAACCAAAAAAACAGAACAGATTAATGAAACCAGAAGCTGGTTCTTTGAAAGAATTAACAAAATTGACAAACTACTAGCCAGTTTGATCAAAAAGAAAAAGGAACCAAATAAATAAAATCACGAATGATAGAGGAGAGATCACAACCAACACTGAAGAAATACAGACAATAATAGAATATTATGAGCAATTGTACACCAATAAAATGGGCAATCTGGAAGAAATGGACAAATTCCTAGAAACATATAAACTACCAAAACTGAAACAGGAAGAAATAGAAAATTTGAACAGACCCATAACCAGCAAACATATTGAATTAGTAATCAAAAATCTCCCAAAAAACAAGAGTCCAAGGCCGGATGGCTTTCCAGTGGAATTCTACCAAACATTTAAAGAAGAGTTAACATCAATTCTTTCGAAGCTGTCCCAAAAAATAGAAATGGAAGGAAAACTTCAAACCTCATTCTTTAAAGCCAGCATTACCTTGATTTCAAAAGCAAAGACTCCACTAAAAAGGAGAACTACAGACCAATTTCCCTGATGAACATGGATGCAAAAATCCTCAACAAGATACTAGCCAACTGGATTCCACAATACATTAAAAGAATTACTCACCATGACCAAATGGAATTACAGCTGGTATGCACAGCTGGCTCAATATCCACAAAACAATCAATGTGATATATCACATCAATCAAAGAAAGGACAAGAACCACATGATCCTCTCAATAGATGCAGAGAAAGCATTTGACAAAATATAACATCCTTTCTTGATAAAAACCCTCAAGAAAGTAGGGATAGGAGGATCAAACCTCAAAATCATAAAAGCCATATATGAAAGACCCACCATACTATCATTCTCAGTGGGGAAAAACTGAGAGCTTTCCCCCTAAAGTCAGTATCACAACAGGGATATCCACTCTTGCCACTGTTATTCAACACAGTATTGTAAGTCTTAGCCTCAGCAACCAGACAACACAAAGGAATAAAATTATACATTGAAAACTATAGAAAGCTTATGAAAGAAATTGAAGACACACAACAAAAAAGGAAAAATATTCCATGTTCCTGGATTAGAAGAACATTGTTAAAATGCCAATACTACCCAAAGCAATCTACATATTCAATGCAATCCCTATCAAAATAAAAATAACACCAGCATTCTTCACAGAACTAGAACAAACAACCCTAAAACTTGTATGGAACCAGAAAAGACCCTGAATACCCAAAGCAATCTTGAAAAAGAAAACCGAAGCTGGAGGCATCACAATCCCAGACTTCAAGATGTATTACCAAGCTGTAATCATTAAGACAGTATGGTACTGACACAAAAACAGACACTCAGATCAATGGAACAGAACAGAGAACCCAGAAATGGACCCACAAACATATGGCCAACTAATCTTCGACAAAGCAGGAAAGAATATCCAATGAAATAAAGACAGTCTCTTCAGCAAATGGTACTGAGAAAACTGAACACCAACATGCAGAAAAATGAACCTGGACCATTTTCTTACACCATACACAAAAATAAACTCAAAATGGATGAAGGACCTAAACGTAAGACAGGAAGCCATCAAAATCTTAGAGGAGAAAGCAGGCAAAAACCTCTTTGACCTCGGGCTCAGCAACTTCTTATTTAACATGTCTCCAGAGGCAGGGAAAACGAAAAAAAATAAATGAAAGCAAAAACAAAAAAAAAAAGTCCTGAACTACCAGGACTTCATCAAGATAAAAAGCTTTTGCACAGCAAAGGAAACAATCAGCAAAACTAAAAGGCAACCGACAGAATGGGAGAAGACATTTGCAAATGACATATCAGATAAAGGGTTAGTATTCAAAATCTATAAAGAATTTATGAAACTCAACACCCAAAAAAACAAACAATCCAGAGAAGAAATGGGCAAAAGACATGAATAGACACTTCTCCAAAGAAGACATCCAGATGGATAACAGACACATGAAAAAATGCTCAACATCATTCATCATCAGATTAATACAAATCAAAACCACAATGAGATACCATCTCACACCTGTCAGAATGGCTAACATTAACAACTCAGGCAACATATGTTGGCAAGGATGTGGAGAAAGAGGATCTCTTTCTCTGGTAGGATCTCTTTCTCTGCTGGTGGGAATGCAAACTGGTGCAGACACTCTGGAAAACAGTATGGAGGTTCCTCAAAAAATTAAAAATAGACCCAGGGCGCCTGGGTGGCGCAGTCGGTTAAGCGTCCGACTTCAGCCAGGTCACGATCTCGCGGTCTGTGAGTTCGAGCCCCGCGTCGGGCTCTGGGCTGATGGCTCAGAGCCTGGAGCCTGTTTCCGATTCTGTGTCTCCCTCTCTCTCTGCCCCTCCCCTGTTCATGCTCTGTCTCTCTCTGTCCCAAAAATAAATAAACGTTGAAAAAAAAAAAATTAAAAAAAAAAAATTAAAAATAGAACTACCCTACAACCCAGCAATTGCACTACTAGGTTATTTATCCAAGGGGTACATGTGTGTTGTTTTGAAGGGGCACGTGCACCCCAATGTTTACAGCAGCACTATCAACAAAAGCCAAAGTATGGAAAGAGCCCAAATGTCTATTGACAGATGAATGGATAAAGAAGATGTGGTATATATATACAATGGAGTATTACTTGGCAATCAAAAAGAATGAGATCTTGGTGAGTTGCGGCAAGATGGCGGCTTAGGAGGACGCTGGGCTCACCGCACGTCCTGCTGATCACTTACATTCCATCTACACCTGCCTAAATAACCCAGAAAACCGCCAGAGGATTAGCAGAACAGAGTCGCCGGAGCCAAACGCAGACGAGAGGCCCACGGAAGAGGGTAGGAAGGGCGGCGAGGCGGTGCGCGCTCCACGGACTGGCGGGAGGGAGCCGGGGCGGAGGGGCGGCTCGCCGGCCAAGCAGAGCCCCCGAGTCTGGCTTGCAAAAGCGGAGGGGCCGGGCGGACTGTGCTCCGACAGCAAGCGCGACTTAGCGTTTGGGAGGTCATAAGTTAACAGCTCTGCTCGGAAAGCGGGAAGGCTGGAGGACAAAGGGAGGGAGAGCTGCTGAGCCCCCTGACAACAGAGCTCAGTTTGGTGGGGAACAAAGGCGCTCGCCAGCGCCATCTCCCCCGCCCATCCCCCAGCCGAAATCCCAAAGGGAACCGGTTCCTGCCAGGGAACTTGCTCGCTCCGCGCAAACACCCAACTCTGCGCTTCTGCGGAGCCAAACCTCTGGCAGCGGATCTGACTCCCTCCCGCTGCCACAGGGCCCCTCCTGAAGTGGATCACCTAAGGAGAAGCGATCTAAGCCTGCCCCTCCTGCCCCTGAGCACCTTGCCTACCCACCCCAGCTAATATGCCAGATCCCCAGCATCACAAGCCTGGCAGGGTGCAAGTAGCCCAGACGAGCCACACCACCCCACAGTGAACCCCACCCCTAGGAGAGGGGAAGAGAAGGCACACACCAGTCTGACTGTGGCCCCAGCGGTGGGCTGGGGGCAGACATCAGGTCTGACTGCGGCCCCGCCCACCAACTCCAGTTATACACCACAGCACAGGGGAAGTGCCCTGCAGGTCCTCACCACGCCAGGGACTATCCAAAATGACCAAGCGGAAGAACTCCCCTCAGAAGAATCTCCAGGAAATAACAACAGCTAATGAGCTGATCAAAAAGGACTTAAATAATATAACAGAAAGTGAATTTAGAATAATAGTCATAAAATTAATCGCTGGGCTTGAAAACAGTATACAGGACAGCAGAGAATCTCTTGCTACAGAGATCAAGGGACTAAGGAACAGTCACGAGGAGCTGAAAAACGCTTTAAACGAAATGCATAACAAAATGGAAACCACCACAGCTCGGCTTGAAGAGGCAGAGGAGAGAATAGGTGAACTAGAAGATAAAGTTATGGAAAAAGAGGAAGCTGAGAAAAAGAGAGATAAAAAAATCCAGGAGTATGAGGGGAAAATTAGAGAATTAAGTGATACACTAAAAAGAAATAATATACGCATAATTGGTATCCCAGAGGAGGAAGAGAGAGGGAAAGGTGCTGAAGGGGTACTTGAAGAAATCATAGCTGAGAACTTCCCTGAACTGGGGAAGGAAAAAGGCATTGAAATCCAAGAGGCACAGAGAACTCCCTTCAGACGTAACTTGAATCGATCTTCTGCACGACATATCATAGTGAAACTGGCAAAATACAAGGATAAAGAGAAAATTCTGAAAGCAGCAAGGGGTAAACGTGCCCTCACATATAAAGGGAGACCTATAAGACTCGTGACTGATCTCTCTTTTGAAACTTGGCAGGCCAGAAAGAATTGGCACGAGATTTTCAGGGTGCTAGACAGAAAAAATATGCAGCCAAGAATCCTTTATCCAGCAAGTCTGTCATTTAGAATAGAAGGAGAGATAAAGGTCTTCCCAAACAAACAAAAACTGAAGGAATTTGTCACCACTAAACCAGCCCTACAAGAGATCCTAAGGGGGACCCTGTGAGACAAAGTCCCAGAGACATCACTATAAGCATAAAACATACAGACATCACAATGACTCTAAACCCGTATCTTTCTATAATAACACTGAATGTAAATGGATTAAATGCGCCAACCAAAAGACATAGGGTATCAGAATGGATAAAAAAACAAGACCCATCTATTTGCTGTCTACAAGAGACTCATTTTAGACCTGAGGACACCTTTAGATTGAGAGTGAGGGGATGGAGAACTATTTATCATGCGACTGGAAGCCAAAAGAAAGCTGGAGTAGCCATACTTATATCAGACAAACTAGACTTTAAATTAAAGGCTGTAACAAGAGATGAAGAAGGACATTATATAATAGTTACAGGGTCTATCCATCAGGAAGAGCTAACAATTATAAATGTCTATGCACCGAATACCGGAGCCCCCAAATATATAAAACAATTACTCATAAACATAAGCAACCTTATTGATAAGAATGTGGTAATTGCAGGGGACTTTAATACACCACTTACAGAAATGGATAGATCATCTAGACACACGGTCAATAAAGAAACAAGGGCCCTGAATGAGACATTGGATCAGATGGACTTGACAGATATATTTAGAACTCTGCATCCCAAAGCAACAGAATATACTTTCTTCTCGAGTGCACATGGAACATTCTCCAAGATAGATCATATACTGGGTCACAAAACAGCCCTTCATAAGTTTACAAGAATTGAAATTATACCATGCTTACTTTCAGACCACAATGCTATGAAGCTTGAAATCAACCACAGAAAAAAGTCTGGAAAACCTCCAAAAGCATGGAGGTTAAAGAACACCCTACTAACGAATGAGTGGGTCAACCAGGCAATTAGAGAAGAAATTAAAAAATATATGGAAACAAACGAAAATGAAAATACAACAATCCAAACGCTTTGGGACGCAGCAAAGGCAGTCCTGAGAGGAAAATACATTGCAATCCAGGCCTATCTCAAGAAACAAGAAAAATCCCAAATACAAAATCTAACAGCACACCTAAAGGAACTAGAAGCAGAACAGCAAAGGCAGCCTAAGCCCAGCAGAAGAAGAGAAATAATAAAGATCAGAGCAGAAATAAACAATATAGAAACTAAAAAAACTGTAGAGCAGATCAACGAAACCAAGAGTTGGTTTTTTGAAAAAATAAACAAAATTGACAAACCTCTAGCCAGGCTTCTCAAAAAGAAAAGGGAGATGACCCAAATAGATAAAATCATGAATGAAAATGGAATGATTACAACCAATCCCTCAGAGATACAAACAATTATCAGGGAATACTATGAAAACTTATATGCCAACAAATTGGACAACCTGGAAGAAATGGACAAATTCCTGAACACCCACACTCTTCCAAAACTCAATCAGGAGGAAATAGAAAGCTTGAACAGACCCATAACCAGCGAAGAAATTGAATCGGTTATCAAAAATCTCCCAACAAATAAGAGTCCAGGACCAGATGGCTTCCCAGGGGAGTTCTACCAGACGTTTAAAGCAGAGATAATACCTATCCTTCTCAAGCTATTCCAAGAAATAGAAAGGGAAGGAAAACTTCCAGACTCATTCTATGAAGCCAGTATTACTTTGATTCCTAAACCAGACAGAGACCCAGTAAAAAAAGAGAACTACAGGCCAATATCCCTGATGAATATGGATGCAAAAATTCTCAATAAGATACTAGCAAATCGAATTCAACGGCATATAAAAAGAATTATTCACCATGATCAAGTGGGATTCATTCCTGGGATGCAGGGCTGGTTCAACATTCGCAAATCAATCAACGTGATACATCACATTAACAAAAAAAGAGAGAAGAACCATATGATCCTGTCAATCGATGCAGAAAAGGCCTTCGACAAAATCCAGCACCCTTTCTTAATAAAAACCCTTGAGAAAGTCGGGATAGAAGGAACATACTTAAAGATCATAAAAGCCATTTATGAAAAGCCCACAGCTAACATCATCCTCAACGGGGAAAAACTGAAAGCTTTTTCCCTGAGATCAGGAACACGACAAGGATGCCCACTCTCACCGCTGCTGTTTAACATAGTGCTGGAAGTTCTAGCATCAGCAATCAGACAACAAAAGGAAATCAAAGGCATCAAAATTGGCAAAGATGAAGTCAAGCTTTCGCTTTTTGCAGATGACATGATATTATACATGGAAAATCCGATAGACTCCACCAAAAGTCTGCTAGAACTGATACAGGAATTCAGCAAAGTTGCAGGATACAAAATCAATGTACAGAAATCAGTTGCATTCTTATACACTAACAATGAAGCAACAGAAAGACAAATAAAGAAACTGATCCCATTCACAATTGCACCAAGAAGCATAAAATACCTAGGAATAAATCTAACCAAAGATGTAAAGGATCTGTATGCTGAAAACTATAGAAAGCTTCTGAAGGAAATTGAAGAAGATTTAAAGAAATGGAAAGACATTCCCTGCTCATGGATTGGAAAAATAAATATTGTCAAAATGTCAATACTACCCAAAGCTATCTACACATTCAATGCAATCCCAATCAAAATTGCACCAGCATTCTTCTCGAAACTAGAACAAGCAATCCTAAAATTCATATGGAACCACAAAAGGCCCCGAATAGCCAAAGGAATTTTGAAGAAGAAGACCAAAGCAGGAGGCATCACAATCCCAGACTTTAGCCTCTACTACAAAGCTGTCATCATCAAGACAGCATGGTATTGGCACCAAAACAGACACATAGACCAATGGAATAGAATAGAAACCCCAGAACTAGACCCACAAACGTATGGCCAACTCATCTTTGACAAAGCAGGAAAGAACATCCAATGGAAAAAAGACAGCCTCTTTAACAAATGGTGCTGGGAGAACTGGACAGCAACATGCAGAAGGTTGAAACTAGACCACTTTCTCACACCATTCACAAAAATAAACTCAAAATGGATAAAGGACCTAAATGTGAGACAGGAAACCATCAAAACCTTAGAGGAGAAAGCAGGAAAAGACCTCTCTGACCTCAGCCGTAGCAATCTCTTACTCGACACATCCCCAAAGGCAAGGGAATTAAAAGCAAAAGTGAATTACTGGGACCTTATGAAGATAAAAAGCTTCTGCACAGCAAAGGAAACAACCAACAAAACTAAAAGGCAACCAACGGAATGGGAAAAGATATTCGCAAATGACATATCGGACAAAGGGCTAGTATCCAAAATCTATAAAGAGCTCACCAAACTCCACACCCGAAAAACAAATAACCCAGTGAAGAAATGGGCAGAAAACATGAATAGACACTTCTCTAAAGAAGACATCCGGATGGCCAACAGGCACATGAAAAGATGTTCAGCGTCGCTCCTTATCAGGGAAATACAAATCAAAACCACACTCAGGTATCACCTCACGCCAGTCAGAGTGGCCAAAATGAACAAATCAGGAGACTATAGATGCTGGAGAGGATGTGGAGAAACGGGAACCCTCTTGCACTGTTGGTGGGAATGCAAATTGGTGCAGCCGCTCTGGAAAGCAGTGTGGAGGTTCCTCAGAAAATTACAAATAGACCTACCCTATGACCCAGCAATAGCACTGCTAGGAATTTATCCAAGGGATACAGGAGCACTGATGCATAGGGCCACTTGTACCCCAATGTTCATAGCAGCACTCTCAACAATAGCCAAATTATGGAAAGAGCCTAAATGTCCATCAACTGATGAATGGATAAAGAAATTGTGGTTTATATACACAATGGAATATTACGTGGCAATGAGAAAAAATGAAATATGGCCTTTTGTAGCAACGTGGATGGAACTGGAGAGTGTGATGCTAAGTGAAATAAGCCATACAGAGAAAGACAGATACCATATGGTTTCACTCTTATGTGGATCCTGAGAAACTTAACAGGAACCCATGGGGGAGGGGAAGGAAAAAAAAAAAAAAAGAGGTTAGAATGGGAGAGAGCCAAAGCATAAGAGACTGTTAAAAACTGAGAACAAACTGAGGGTTGATGGGGGGTGGGAGGGAGGAGAGGGTGGGTGATGGGTATTGAGGAGGGCACCTTTTGGGATGAGCACTGGGTGTTGTATGGAAACCAATTTGTCAATAAATTTCAGAAAAAAAAAAAAAAAAAGAATGAGATCTTGCCATTTGCAACTACGTGGATGGAACTAGAGGGTATTATGATAAGCAAAATTAGTCAGAGAAAGACAAATATATGAATTCACTCATATGAGAAATTTAAGATACAAAACAGATGAACATAAGGGAAGGGAAGCAAAAATAATGTAAAAACAGGGAGGGGGACAAAACACAAGAGACTCTTAAATATAGAGAATAGAAGCTTGCTGAAGGAGTTATGGGAGGGGGGATGGGCTAAATGGGTAAGGGGCATTAAGGAATCTACTCCTGAAATCATTGTTGCACTATATGCTAACTACCTTGGATATAAATTTAAAAATTAATTATTTAATTAATTAAAAAAATACAACCACAAAAAATAATTGGATTCTATATGTATTAGCAACTATTAATAAATACATTTCTTGGTTTAAACTTAAGAAAAATATTGTCTACATCCTTACCAATATCTGATATCCCCTTCCCCCTCCTTCTTCTTCAAGCTATTCCAGTAAGTATGAAGTGGTATCTCATTGTGTATCTACTGAGTTACCATTTTAAGATTCTATTTGTCAATTCCAGACTTTCTATTTTATTCTATTTTATAGATTCCAATCTCTGGTGAAATTCTCCATATCTTCATCTATTTTTTTCATCTTTTCCTTTATTTACTTGAGTATAGTAATCAACTGTTTTAAAGTCCTTGTCTGCTAACACCAATATCTATTTCATCTGTGAGTCTGCTTCTGTTGTCTCTTTTTCCTCTTGGCTTTTGGTCATCTGGTCCTATCTCTTGATATGCCTAAAAATTTCTGATTGAACGCTGAATGTTGTTTTGAAACAAATTTAGAAGGACGCCTGGGTGGTTCAGTCTTAGGTTAAGCGTCTGACTTCATCTCACAATTTGTGAGTTTGAGCCCCACATCAGGCTCCGTGCTGACAGCTCAGAGCCTGGAGCCTGCTTCGGATTCTGTGTCTCCCTGTCTCTCTGACCCGCTTCTGCTCATGCTGTGTGTGTGTGTGTGTGTGTGTGTGTGTGTGTGTGTGTCAAAAATAAATAGACATTAAAAGCAAATTTTAAACAAATTTAGAAACACCAAATGATATTATCTATGATCAAAAAAAAGTTCACTCTTTGCTAGGCAAAGAAGGCAGGGTACAACACCTTAATCCAATCAGGCACTCTGCAGAATCAAGGCAGATTTACAGTTTAATTAAGGTTTATCCTACAGTTGGTTAGACCATCTTGTTAGATCTTGTTAGTGTATAACTCTCCATGTTCCTGTAGAAGTCTTCAGTCTCTTTTTGACTGAAAGTCTGGTATATTCACTGGGCCCTACCTCCCCTACCTTGTGCTGGTGGGTCTATAATCTGTGAGATTATAGAAAATTTGTTTTCCAGAAGTTTTCAACTTAGACCTTCAGCCTTCTTTATTGCACAAATTTAGACATTGTCTTAAGGAGAAAACTGATAGAGTGTTTGAAGACTCCTCAAAGTCTGCAATTTTGTTAGTTCAGCACCTGAAAACCAACAAAAGTTCCCCTTGAATCTCTGTCTCCCAAAAATAGTTCTGTTTTTGGTCTCAATTCATGTTAAAACACATACTAAAAATTCCTAAAGAAATCTTTAATTCTCATTGCTGCCAGAACTCTAGTTCCTTTTTTTCCCCAAATGTGTATAGGTCAGCCCTCCCTTAATAGTCCAGAGGCTTCTCAATGTCCCAAATTGAACTTGCTAGCTTTTTTTCAAATCTAGTTCTTCTTTGGGAATTCCCTACCTATGTTAATGGTACTACCCTTCCATTCAGTTATCCAAGAATAAAGTTAGAAACTACCTTGATTCCTCTCAACACCAAACTCAATTAGTCATCAAGTCATATGGATTCTATTTCTTAAATTTTATTAAATATGACTCCCTGTTCCCAATGTCCCCATCATCTCCTACCTGAACTACTAAAATACCTTATTAACTAGACTCTTTGCCTTAGTTTTCTGTCTTCTCCAGACCATTCTGTATTCTGCTGCCAGAGTAATCCTAAAATTACAAATCTGATCCTAAGACTTATGCCTTAAAATTTTTGAGCAGCCTTCTGAAAGCCCCTCTGCCACTTCACTGCCACCAATTTAGCCACCCCAAGTTTCCACACTGTCTCCCACACATCCCTTATACTTTTACATGAAGTTTCATGATGATCTATCAAATTCCAATTCATGATTCAAGACCCAGCTTGGGTATTAACTCATCTATACAAACCTCCCTAGCCTGTCCCTGCCTTCTCATGTAGCATTATAATTATTATTTTCATCTCCTTTTCTTTATTTGTCTGGCCTTCCTTGGTGTTCATCCTATTTACCTTCATCATCATCATCATCATCATCATCATCATCATCATCACTACCACCACCATAATAGTAATATATACTATTTACTATGATTTTATTAAATGCCAAATACAATGTTAAGTATTTTACATATATTTCTCCATTTAAGTCTATCAACAACCTAGGAGACAGGTATTATAATCCTCATTTTATAATTAAAAACACTGAGTCTTGGAGGTTAAGAAATATGCTGAAGGTTACACAACTAATAAGTTGCATATTCAAACCTAAGACTATTTGATTCAAAACCTGTGCTATGAACCACTACCCTGCCACATACACATTTAATATTCTTGGCATACAGCCAGTACATGGCATGTGCCAGACTCTCAATAAATGTTTGTTTGTTGAAAAATTCCAAAAAAATTACATATGAAAGCCCTTCTAAATTATAAAACTCTGTATGAATACTATTATTTGCTTCCACTCTCAGTTTATGTTGATTTTTCTACTTTACCATCCTTATCTGCTTCCCCAATAAACACACATTTATCCACCTAGGCCCAAGTGAAATGTAATAATTTCACTAACTTTCCAGATGGAATCAGTAATCCCTCTTCTGTGTTCTCAGGGACTCTGTACCTACTCCTTCTATTGTAATAATTATACTACTTATTTGTATACAATTATTCCCCCATTCACCTTAGATTATGAATTTCTCAAGCAAAGGAACCACTTTTTATTTATCTTTGTATTGCCTATGCCTAGGACAGTCCCATGATATGAAAGTGCCAGATTAATGTTTGCTGAATAAATGCAGAATCACTCTCAGACCAGCTGGATAAGAAGTGAAGTCCCTGCTTTGGAAATCACATTTTTCCCCCTCAGCTTTATTGGGAGATAATTGACAAAAACATTGTGTAAATTTAAGGTGTACAATATGTATTAATGATTTCATATACATATATAGTGTGAACTGATTACCACAATATTAGTTAACACTTTCATCACTTCACAGTTAGTGTGTTTGTGTGAGCATGATGAAAAAATTTAATATCTACTCTCTTAGCAAATTTCCAGTATGCAGTACAGTGCTGTAATGATAGTCACCACACTGTACATTATTAGGTCATCGGAACTCCTTTATCCTATAACTGAAAGTTTACAGCCTTTCACCAACATCCCATTTCCCCCATCCCCCAGGTCCTGGCAAACACCAATCTATCTCTGTTTCTATGAGTTCATTGTTTTAGATTTCACATATAAGTGATATCATAAAGTATTTCTTTCTCTGATTTATTTCATTTAGCATGATGCCTTCAAGGTTCATTTATGTTGTCACAAACAGCAGTATTTCCCTTTTTCATTGCTGAATAATATTCCATTATACATGTGCCATTTTCTTTATTCATTCATCTGCTGACAGACACTTAGGTTGCTTCCATGTTCTAGCTATTGCGAATAATGCTGAAATGGATATGGGGGTATAGACACCTCTTCCTTCAGATATAGACCCAGAAGTGGGATTGCCAGACTATATGGTAGTTCTATTTTTTAATATTTTGAGGAACTTCCATTTTGTTTTCCATTGCGACTGCCCCAATTTACATTCCCACCAACAGTGTACAAGGGTTCCCTTTTCCCCACATCCTCGCCAGCACTTATCTCTTGTGTTTTTGATGTAATAGCCATTCAAACAGGTGTGAGGTGATATCTCATTATGGTTTTGATTTGCATTTCCCTGATGATTAGTGATGTTGAGCACCTTTTCATATATTTATTGGTCATTTGTATGTCTTCTTGGAAAAAATGTCTATTCAGGTCCTTTGACCATTTTTTAATTGGGTTGTTTGAGTTTTTTCCTATTTAACTGTAGAACTTCCCTATATATTTTAGATATGTACATCTGACCAGATATATACTTTTCAAATATTTTCTCCTATTCCACAGGTTGCCTTTTCATTTTGTTGATTGTCTCCTTTGCTGTGCTGAAGTCGTTTAGTTTGATAACAGTCCAACTTGATTCTTTTTGCTTTGTTGCTTATACTTACAACGTCATATTAAAAAATCATTGCCAAGGGGCAACTGGGTGGCTCAGTCAGTTGAGTGTCCAACTTCAGCTCAGGTCAAGATCTCATGGTTTGTTGAGTTCAAGTCCCACACTGGGTTGCTGCTGTCAGCCTGTCAGTGCACAGCCCGCTTCGGATCCTCTGTCACCCTCTCTCTTCCCCTCCCCTGCTTGCACTCTCCCAAAAATAAAATAAGTATTTTTAAAAAGAAATCATTGCCAAGACCAATGTCAGAGTGCCTACCCCTATGTTTTCTTCTATGAGTTATATAGTTTCAGGTTTTATGTTCAAGCCTTTAATCCATTTTGAGTTGATTTGTGAAGGTGTAAGTTGATTTGTGAAGGTGAAAACTGGAGCCACTTTTCATTCTTTTGCGTGTGGATATCCAGTTTTCCCAACACCATTAATTGAAAAGACTACCCATTCCCCATTGTATATTCTGGACTGCTCTGCTGTAAATTATTTCTGGGCTCTTTATTCTGTCCCTGTATCTCTGTATTTGTTTTATGTCACTACCATCTGTTTTGATTACTATAGTTTTGTAATATAGCTTGAGATCAGGAAGTGTAATGCCTCCAGTTTTGTTCCCCTTTCTCAAGATTTCTTTCACTATTCAGGGTCTTTCGTGGTTCCATACAGAGTTTAGAATTTAGGACAGTCTTTCCCATTTCTGTCTTTAGAACTTTGATAAGAACTGCTTTAACTTTGTATACTGCTTTAGATAGTATGAACATTTTAAACAATATCAATTCTTCTAATTTATGAGCTTGGAATATCTTTCCATTTATTTGCATCTTCTTCAATTTCTTTCATCAATGTTTTAGTTTTCGTGTATAGATCTTTCACTTCCTTGGTCAGATTTTTTCCTAAGTATTTTATTCTTTCTGATGTTTTTGCAAATAGGACTTTTTTCTTAATTTCTCTGATAGTTCATTGTTAATATATAGAAACTCGGGGCGCCTGGGTGGCGCAGTCGGTTAAGCGTCCGACTTCAGCCAGGTCACGATCTCGCAGTCCGTGAGTTCGAGCCCCGCGTCGGGCTCTGGGCTGATGGCTCAGAGCCTGGAGCCTGCTTCCGATTCTGTGTCTCCCTCTCTCTCTGCCCCTCCCCCATTCATGCTCTGTCTCTCTCTGTCTCAAAAATAAATAAAACGTTAAAAAAAAAAATTTTTAAAAAAAAGAAACTCAACTGATTTTTGTAAACTGATTTTGTATCTTGCAAAATACGGTATTACTGAGTTCATTTATTAGTTCTAACAAGTTTTGGGTGTTGTCTTTAGGGTTTTCCATACATAATATGTCATCTGCAAATAGAGTTTGATTATTCCTTTCCAATTTGGATGACTTTTATTTCTTTTTCTTATCTAACTGCTCTGGCGAGGACTTCTGGTACTAAATTGAATATAAGTGGGGAGAGTGGGCATCCCTGTCTTGTTCCTGATCTTAAAGGAAAGGATTTCAGCTTTTTTATTGAGTATGACGTTTAGCTGTAGGCTTATCATATAGGGTACATTCCCTCTATACCAATTTATTGAGAGTTTCCTTTATCATGAATAGATGTTGAATTTTGTCAAATGCTTTTCTTGCATCTATTGAGATGATCACATGATTTTTATCTTTCATTCTGTTAATGCAGTGTATCATATTGATTGATCTGTGGTTTCTGAACCATTCTTACATCGTTGGAGTAGATCCCACTTGTTCCTGGTATATGACCCTTTTAATGTACTGTTGAATTCAGTTTGTTAATATTTTGTTGAAACTTTTCACATCAATATTCATCAGGATGACCTGTACTTTTCTGTTCGTGTAGCAACCTTGTCTGGTTTTGCTCTCAGGGTAATGCTGGCCTCATGATGAGTCAAAATGTGTTCCCTTCTCTTCAGTTTTTTTGGAAGAGTTTTAAGAAGACCTAGCATTAATTCTTCCTTAAATGTTTAGTAGGATTCACCAATGAAGCCATCTGGTCCCGAACTTTTGTTTTGGGGAAGTTCTTGATTGCTGATTCAATCTTCTTATTTGCAGTTGGTCTGTTCAGATTTTCTATTTATTTATGTTTCAGCCTTGATAGGTTGCATGTTTCTAGAAATTTATCCATTTTTTTCTACATTGTCCAATTTGTTGGCATATAAGTGTTCACAGTAGTCTCTTATGATCCTTTGTGTTTTTGTGGTATCAGCTGTAACGTCTCCTCTTTTGTTTATAATTTTATTGATTTGAGTCCTCATTTTTTTCTTGGTTAATCTAGCTAAGCATTTTCTTTTTTTTTTTTTAATGTTTATTCATTTTTGAGAGAGAAAGGGAAAGAGAGAGAGAGAGAGAGACAGAGAGACAGAGTGTGAGCGGGGGAGGGGCAGAGAGAGGCAGAAAGAGACAGAAGAGAGACAGAATCTGAAACAGGCTCCAGGCTCTGAGATATCAGCACAGAGTCTGATGCAGGGCTTGAACTCACGAACTGTGAGATCATGACCTGAGCTGAAGTCAGACACCAAACTGACTGAGCCACCCAGGTGCCTCTAACTAAGTATTTTCAATTTTGTTTGTCTTTTCAAAAAACCAACTCTTAGTAACATTGATCTTTTGTATTTTTTTCCTATTCTGCTCTAATCTTTATTATTTCCTTCCTCCTACTATCTTTGGGCTTACTTTGCTCATCTTTATCTAGTTTCTTGAGGTATAAGATTAGGTTGTCATTTTGAGGTCATTTCTCTTTGAAGGCATTTTTAGCTATAAACTTTCCTTTTAGAATTGCTTTTGCTGCATACCATAAGATTTAGTATGTTGTATTCCCATTTTTGTTTGTCTAAACATTTTATTTCCCTTTTGATTTCTTCTTTGATCCATCAGTTATTCAGGATTGTGTTAATTTTCATATATTTGTGAATCTTCCAAGTTTCCTCATTACTGATTTCTACCTTCATACCAATGTGTTTGGAAAAGATACCTGATATAATTTCAATCTTCTTGAATTTGTTAAGACTTGTGTTATGGCCTATGTGGCATATGATCTATCCTGAAGAATGGCCTGTGTGTTCTTGAGAAGAATGTATATTCTGTTGCTGTTAGATAGAATGTTCTGCATATGTCTGTTAAGTCCATTTGGACTATAGTGTTGTTCAAAACCAGTTTCCTTATTAATTTTCTGCCTGAATGATCTATCCATTGTTTAAAGGAGGGTACTAAAGTCTCCCACTATTATTGTATTGGTGTTTATTTCTCCTTTCAATTCTGTTATTATTTGCTTTCTGTTTAGGTACTCTGATGTTGGGTGCGTAAATATTTTTAATTGTTATACCATATTGATGAATTTATATAAGAACCTTCTTTGTCTATTGTGACCCCTTTCAACTTAAAATCTATTTTGTCTTCTATAAGGATAGACACCCCCACTCTATTTTGGTGACCACTGACTGCATGGAATATCTTTTTCCATCCCTTCACTTTCAGCCTATATGTGTCCTTAAAGCTAAAGTGAGTCTCTCATAGGCATCATTTCTCTTTTAAGACAGTGTGGTATTGGCAAAAGAATTGACAAATAGGTCAGTGGAACAGAAAAGAGAGCCCAGAAATAGACCGGTATAAAGTTAACTGATCTCTGACAAAGGAGCAAAAGCAATACAGGGAAGCAGAGATAGTCTTTTCAATAAATGGTATAGGAACAACTGAATGTCCATGTGCAGAAAAATGAATCCAGACACAGATCTTACATCCCTTATAAAAATTAACTCAAAATGGATTATCAAGCTAAATGTAAAACACAAAATGACAAAATTCTTAGGAGATAACACAAAAGAAAAATCTAGGTGACTTTGAGTATGGCAAATAATTTTATATATATATGTTTTTTTGTTTTCTGAGAGAGAGAGAGAAAGTGCACACGAGAGAGCACTGTCAGTACATAGCCCAACACAGGGCTCTATCTGATGAACCATGAGATCATGACCTGAGCTGAAATCAAGAGTCAAATGCTTATCCGACTGAGCCACCCAGGTACCTCAATTTTTTAGATACAATACCTAAGGCATGATAGATTAAAAAAAAATAATTATAAGCTGGACTTCATTAAAATTAAAATCTTCTGCTCTCCAAAAGACAGTATCAAAAGAATGAGACTTAAAGCCACAGATGAGGAGAAAATATTTGTAAAAGACACATTTGATAAAGGATTATTATCCAAAACAAAGAACTCTTAAAACTCCAGAATAAGAAAACAAATAGTCCAATTAAAAAGTGAGCCAAAAACCTAAACAGATACCTCACCAAAGAAAATGTACAGATGGCTAATAAGCATATGAAAAGGTGCTCCACATCATATGTCATCAGCAAACTGCACATTAAAACAACAAGGCACTGCTACACAACTATTAGAATGGCTGACAACCAAAACACTAACAAACCAAATGCTGGAGAGGATGTGGAACAACAGAAACTTTCATTCATTGTTGACAGAAATGCAAAATGGTACAGCCACTTTGGAATAAAGTTTGGCAGTTTCTTTCAAAACTAAACATACTCTTACCATATGATCCAGCAAGGATACTTCTTGGTATTTACCCAAAGGAGGTAAAAAACTCACACCTAAATGAATCCTGCACATGAACATGTAGAGCAGCTTTATTTATAACTGCCGTATCTTTGAAGAAACCAAGAAATCCTTCAGAAGCTGAATGGATAAACTCTGGTACAACCAGACAATAGAATATTACTCAGTGCTACAAAGAAATGAGCTGTCAAGCTATGAAAGGTATTAGAGGAAGTTAAATGCATATTACTAAGTGAAAGGTAGCTAATTTGAGAAGGCTACATATTGTATCCCAACTATATAACATTCTGGGCAAAACAATGGAGACAGTATAAAAATATCATTGGTTACCATGGGCTGGGGAAGAGAAAGATGAAGAGGTGGAGCACAAAGCATTTAGGGCAGTAAGACTATTCTGTATGATATTATATTATTTGGATACAAATCATTACACATTTGTCAAAATATACAAGAATGTATACAACACTAAGAGTGCGTCCTAATGTAAAATATGGATTATGATGTGTCAGTGGAAGTTTATCAGTTGTAACAACTGTACTACCATGCTATAGGATGTTGAGAGTGGAGAAGGCAGTCCACGTGTACAGGTAAAGGAGGCAAATAAGACTCTCTGTACTTTCTGCTTAATTTTGCTGTAAACTTAAGATTGTTCCAAAAAAAAAAAAATTTCCACAAAAAAAAAAAAACAAACCATAGCTCTTAACCAACTTTTCATACTTCTTTCCAGATCAAAAACACTTGTTTCTACTATGCCTAATGATTTCTAAAACCTAGTTTTCAAAATCATCTTAACTGGCAATTGAAGGCTCATAATAAGGATCAAAGAACTTACTTTTCAGCTTTCTTTTGATGTTCTTTTTGCCTTTGTTGTTCTTTTACTTGTTCTCTTTCAATATCCATGAAAAGTCGTCTGTATCGCAGGTATTGCTTTTGACGCTAAAGGAAAGAATTTAAAATTTCTTAAGATTCTGCTCTCAGAGGACTTCCCAAGGAAGGAAAATATCCTTGTGCCATAGACAAGAAAACTACATATTACAAAAGTCACATGGAATTAAGTCTTTAATTTCTTTTTTTTAAGTTTATTTGTTTATTTTGAGAAGGAGAGAGGGAGAACACATGTACATGTGCACATGCATGAAGGAGGGGTGGAGAGACAGGGAGAGAGAGAATGCCAAGCAGGCTGTGCTCAGCACAGAGCCCGACACAGAGCTCGATCCCACAACCACAAGATCATGACCTGAGCCAATATCAAGAGTCAGACACTTAACCGATTGAGCCACACATGCACCCAGTCCTTAATTTCTATTTATAGTGACCTAGGATAATATCACATACAGCAACAGCTTTATATTCTCAAGCACATGGCTATTAGATATTACAGACAAATCAGAGAAAGAAGTATTGATTTTTGCCCTTAGTATAGTCCTTTGTCAACAGCACTTGAGGAAATGATTGTATAGGACATGATAAGATATAGTACTATATTTACTCTGTGTTCCCAAGTTATAAGTACCACAGAAGGCCAAAGAAAGAATATGAGAGGTATTTTATGAAAGAAAAATAGTCACTTTAACTTTTCAAAATTAAAACCACATCACAAAAGTATACTCTAAACCAAGCCTAATACAGTGGAAAAAGGGAAGAAGGACTGGGAATATCTGAGCATCATACTTTTAAAGGGAACAAGTATAATAAAAGCAGTGCTACTGCCCTGTGTGTGACCTGTTCATACTTCTGGGTTTATACATTCTCTTTTAAGGACAGAAGCTACTCAAAGGGCACTAGTGCACACACAGACGTGGTTTTGCCCTTTGAGCAGCTGATGTCCTTTCGGTAAAAATTATGAAAGTATAATAGCCAGTTCTTAATATTGAGGATACATCACAATTATCAGTGGTGTTCTTTGAAAACACAGATGCCCCAAACCTACCTTTTCAGATACTGATCAGTATATCTGGTTTGGGTCCAGGCATTTGTATTTTTAAAAAAGCTCCACATCTGATTCTAGCACATGGACAGTGTTAAAAACTGCTGGTTTAAACTAACATTAGACTGAGAAGGGAAAAAAGGAAGTCATAAGTTAAAACTCTTCCTTTAGGTCATTGTAACAAATATATACTAATGGGAAAAATTCACTAGGATCAGATCTCTGATTTTACATCAAGGTTATCTTAAATCCTAGGGGCTTAGAAGAAAAGTTCAACACATTATAAAGAGTCAAGTAACTTCTTTGCCTTTATCCATGGAACTTGTAGTATTAGCTCTAAATGTGTAAGTACACAATAAATTGTTCCCAATTTCACACTACTATAGTAGAAAAGCTGGTGTCCAAAAGCAATTATCATTACATACCTCTTTCTTGTCTTCTTCTTGATCTACTCCAGACTGAAGTGCCAGTGGAATTTGGAATTCAGTGTTCAATCTTGCCTGACATTCACCATACACCTGTTAGAAGTCCAGTCACACAAGTGAAAAAACTGCCCAAAGCTAGCCCTGCACGTGCTTTTGCTATTTTCATCTACTGATTCTTTTCTCCTGCAACCCTGAGCTCAATTGGATAAAAACAAACAAAAACTCAATAAAATAAAATAAATTAAAAAAGAATGAAAGAAGCAGAGTCAGAAGGAAATAAACCAAACAAAAAACAATAAACCAAAGAAAATGATTCAGGTCAAAAACATGGACGAATTAGTAACAAATCAAAATGTTCAGGATGGAAGTTCTTCTAACGTGATCGCTCGAAATCACTCTATTATGCATGTGCTTGGGATTGAATCCAGGATATAAAGCCAGATCCCTTATTATCTTAAATCTGTAATCAATTTCTATTTATACAACTCTTTGGTGGGTGTGAGCCCAGAGAAGAAGGGCCTGAAAATGTTATAACATCAATTGACATGGAAGGGAGGAAACTGAAGCTAAAGTTCCCCCATATTACTATAAAAGCCTTATGATATAACCTGGTATACCTGCTTTGACACTGTATGAGTCAAATTATGATCTCTAACTTTCAGAAATTAAAGTCTCTTTTAATATTACTTTTTCTTAGCTTAGAAGTTATTTATCTTTTAGCAAAGTTTCAGGATATAAGATCAGTATTGTATTTCTATGTACTTGCAATGAACAATCTGAAAATGAAATTAATGGAAAAATCCACTTAAAATACCATCAAAAACTTACTTAAAATAAATTTAACAGAGGAACTGTAAGTTTTATACTCTGAAACCTAAAAACATTGTTGGAAGAAATTTAAAAAGATCTAAATGAATGGAAAGACATCTCCTGCTCATGGATTGGAAGACTTAATATTGTTAAGATGGCAGTACTCTCCAAATTAATCAACAGATTTAATGCAATCTCCATCAAAATTTCAGATGACTTCTTTGCAGATGTTGGCAGGATGATCCTAAAATTCATATGAAAATGCAAGGGACCCAGAGTTGCTAAGATGGCTTTGAAACAGAAGAACAAAGTTGGAGCAATTACTCTTCCCAATTTCAAAACTTAACACAAAGCTACGGTAATCAAGATAGTGTGGTACTGCCATAAGAACAGATTTATGGGGAAAAAAAAAAAAAAGAAAAGAACAGACTTATAGATGAATGGAACAGAGCTGACAGTTCAGAAAGAAACCATTATGTTTACAAACAACAGATTTTTATCAAGAGCACAAAGAGAAATCAATGGGTAAGAAGAGTCATTTCAACAAATGATGTTGGGAGAACTGGATATCCACATGCAAAAGAATACCTTATACCACATGTGAAAATTAACTCAGAGCAGATCACAGACCTAAATGTAAGAGATATAAAATTCTTAGAGGAACACATTGGAATAAATCTTCATGATCCTGGATTCGGTTATGGTTTCTTAGATATGACATTAAAAGCACAAGCCACAAAGAAAAAAAAACAACAACTAACTTAAACTTCTTCAAAACTTAAAACTTTTGTGCTACAAAGGAAACCATCAAGAAAACAAAAAGCCTACAAAATGGGAGAAAACATTTGTAAATCATATAATAAGGGGCTTATATGTAGGATACATTAAGAACTCACAAAACTCAATGATAAAAAGATAAGTAACTCAATTACAAATTGGACAGATAATCTAATAAGGAGTTTTGTAAAAAAAAATATCCAAATAGCAAATACACATGTGAAAAGATGCTCACCATTAACCATCAGAAAAATGTAAATCAAAACGACAATGAGATACCACTTCACACCCATTAAGAGAGCTATAATTAAAAAGACAGATAATAAGTATTAGTGAGAATGTGAAGAAATTGGACCCCTCATGCACTGTTGGAGGGAATGAAAAATAGTGCAGCCACTTTGGAAAAGAGTTTGGTGGTTCTTCAAAAGGTTAAGCATAGAGTCCCAGCAATTCCACTTACAGGTATACTCAAGAGAAATGAAAACACATCCACAAAAAAACTTGTATGCAAATGTTCACAGCAACATTATTCATAACAGCTAAGAAGTAGAGACAATTCAAATATTCATCAGCTGATGAGCGGATAAATAAAATGTGCTCTATGCATAAAATGTAATATTACCCAATGAATAGGAATACAGTACTACTACATGCTACAAGTCACTGAACTCTGCAAATGTTACACTTAAGTGAAAAAAGCCAGTCACCAAAGACCACGGGTGGATCATGGATTCCATGATCCCATTTATATGAAATGTCCAGAACAGGCAATCTCTAGACAGAGAAAGGGGTTACTGGTTGCCTAGGGCTGGGGGTGAGAGTGAGAGGAAAAAGGAACTGGCCGCTAATGGGTAAGGACTTTTTGGGTATGATGAAAATGTTCTAAAATTCATTGTGGCAAAGTTTGCACAACCCTTTGAATATACTAAAAACACTGAATTGTATAGTTTAGATTAATTATATGGTATGTGAATTACAGTCATTTCTCAAAATCCCACACACCTTATCTGTGAATTTGCCTATTCACTAAAATTTGTTTGTAATCCCAAAATTAACACTTGCAATGCTTTTATGGTCATCTGCAGACATGTACAGAGCTGTGAAAAATTTGAGTCACCAGATGTGCATGTTGCCAGCTAAGGTCAAACAAGGTGATGCTTTTTGTTCTTTTTGTTTCAGCCTTCATACTGTAAACAAGTATTCTTTTCAAGGTCTATTTAGTGCCCAGGTTTTTGCATTTTTGTGCATTTTGTTGGTGATTTTGCTGTTTAAAATGGTTCCCAAGCACAATGCTGAAGTACTATCCAGTATTCCTGAGCATAAGAAGGCTGTGATGTGCCTTATGGAGAAAATACATGTATTAGATAAGTGTCATTCAGGAACGGGCTATAGTGTTATTGGCCCTGAGTCCAATGTTAATGAGTCAACACCATATATTAAATAAGGTATCTTTGAACAGAAATTCACATAAAATAAAGTTAGGTATTGATCAGTGACCAAAATGTTATGATCAGAAGCTCACAAAAACCTAACTCTGTTATCTTCCCTAGCAACATTGGTTCAGCACTCACCAATTCAGTGTGTGTGTCAACTTTATATAACTATCATGAATAACAAGAATCGATTGTATTATTTCATTCAAGCTCTTATGTTTAAAGCTATTTATCTATTTGTTATAGATAAAATCTGAAAATTATACACAACAGTGGCTGATGGTAGTCATCTCTGGAATTTTTGGTTATTTTTTCTTTTTGTTTATTTGTGTTTACTTTTGCTACAATAAAAATGGAAACATTTTCTGCTTTCAAAACAGTAAGAAAAACTGGACTTCCAGCACTGGGAAAAGAGTAAGCTCACTATGGACCTGTCTCTCTGTCTCTCTAATTTTGTCTCTGTTTCTAACTAAAAATTCCAGGAAATGTGGCCCATGGTATCGGGGGAGAGTATAGGGGGCTCATCCTTCTTCTTATCCTGAAGAAGAATGAGCTAGAAAAGTGGATTCCTTAAATCTGTGTATGAATTGGCATACACCCCCAAATCACCCCTAAGCTGGGCATGCATGGGATGGACCTAAAGGAGTATAATGAAGGCTCTGAGAATCAAACATTCAAGACCCTATTCACAGGAAGTGAGAAAGAACTTATAGTATAAATTTAACCAGGTTGATTGCCTACTAGAACAAAGAAACAAATAACATTCTTCAGAAGATTTCAACAGTAGCCAGAGTCTCACAGTATAATATTCAAAATTGGACCCAGAAGAAAAGATGGCAGAAGAATCCAGAATATGGTCCAAAGACAGTTAACTCTTCTTCTGAGATAGCAGGAATAGGTAAGAATGGCAAGAAAGCAAATGACTGAGGGAGTAATTGCGTGATGGCTTCTATTTTCTTCATGACAAGTCTGAGAGTATGGGGACGCAGTAAGAACTTAAGAAGTATTTAAGGTTTACAGTTGTAAGTGTGGCCCATAGGAAGAGGGAGCTGACAAAATGCTAAGCGGCACAAGGGACCCAGCTGTGACTCTAAGCCCTAAGTATGAATGTGATCTAAATCTACACCATTGAAATGTTTTTTTCCAATAAGGCAGGATTATTTTGGGAGCCTAAAAAGGTAAAGGACGGATCCAGGGGTGAGGATTTTCAGGGCTTGTATGGCAGAAGGACATGAAGAAGAGGTTCTGACCACTTGGCAGCACCCTCGATCAAATGATCAGGGTTAGGTACCCCTCTTTTGTGTTCAGTTAATGCCCTCTGCACCTTCTACCTTCAGTCATGTTACTTCGTAATCATCTTAGTTGTCAGTCTCTCTTCTTTAGACTGTCTGAAATTTGAGTTCTGATTCACAATTGTGTCTTTGATATTTAGTGCTTAACCAATGGCTAACACCTAACAAAGTGATAAATAAATGTTTGATTGATTAACTAATTCATTCAAAACATATTTAGCAAGAGATCATCAGGTACCAGGCACCATATTCTAAAGGCTGTCCATATATTGGTAAAAAAAAAAACAGGTGTGGTACCTCTCCTCATAAAGCTTACACACCAGTGAAAAACATGTTAAATGAATAAATAATTACAAATTGTTTTGTGTACTGAGAAGGAAAGAGAATGCAAGGATAGAAAAAACAGAAGGGAGACCTATTTTTGACAAGGTGGTTGGGTTAGTTTTTTTTAAGGAGCTTTTATTTTTTTTAACATTTTCATTTATTTTTGAGAGATAGAGAGAGACAAAGCATGAGCAGGGGAGGGGAAGAGAGAGAGGGAGACACAGAATCCAAAGCAGGCTCCAGGCTCTGAGCCGTCAGCACACAGCCCAAAATGGGGCTCGAACCCACAAACCGTGAGATCATGACCTGAGCCGAAGTTGGACGCTTAACTGACTGAGCCACCCAGGCACCCCTCTAAGGAGATAACTTTTAAGCTGAAGCCTCAAGGAAGAGAAGGGACCAGCTTTGTGAAGAAAAAAAGAGATGGCTATCCAGATAAAGGAAAGAAACATATGCAACAGACCTGAGGTAGGAAAGAACCTGGCATACTTCAGAATACATGACAATGTAGAATGAACATGACAGCATCCCTCTAGGCCAACTTCATGGATCCAAACTAAAAATTACAAAAGAGCTGCTAAAAGTTTAGTCCTGAAAACCTCAGCCCAAATCCTACTTTCTGCCTTTCTGCTCCTTTTCTTCTTGCTCTCTTAAAAAGGCCAAAAGGAAATGTCTTTTTATCTGTTTTATATATCCTAACAACACCAGGTGCCTGAAGGCTCTGTTGTTAAAATAACATACAACCACAAGATAGAAATTATCCAGACAGTGGTAAATTCTAGTGGGAATAAACTAGACTTCACTAAACCATGGAAAAATCTTAGCAGGCCAGAATATTGTAACATTTTCTTGAAAAACTATAGATCTTAACTCAGTACATCAAAGCTTAGCTTATATATATAAATCCTAACAAGCTCTAGCCTGAACTCTGAACAGTTTATTTCTTGGTGATCCCATCTTATGCTCTCCCAACTTACTGACAGAGATCTAGGCCTGATCAATGGGTAGAAGATTCTCCTGCCCCTTCTCCCTCAGAAACCACTCATTTCTTCCCCTCTCACACCAGAAACAACACCTCTTCTAAAAGAATGTATATATAAAATATAGCTTTTCCAATAGGCAACAAGTGCTCCTGACAATACCCAAGGTTTCAGTGAGAGCAGTAATCTTATGTCAGGATAGGTTCTACACACTATGAAATAAAACAAGAATCTGCTTTTTGCTCACCCTGAGCACTTGCAGCCCAATCCTATCTAAATTCCATTACTCATACTCCACCTGTCTTCTGCTGGAAGCCTCTCTCTGGTGCTTGGGTGGAAGTTGCTGATGGCCATCCAGAAACAAATCCTCTTGCCATCTTTCTGCTGTCCCAACAGACGGCTGCTGCCTGAAGCATAAGGTCTAAAACATACAAAAGCACTCACCAAAGCATGCGAGCAGTGAAATAATGCTAGTAAAAGTACTGTAGGCTGCAGTGATAGCCCTGACGTACTCCATGCAGGTCAGAATAATCTGATACATTATGCATATGAGTATGCATTACACTTCCTGCCACTATTATGGATCTTAACTATATTCACGAAGCAATCATCCATAAGCTTCTTCATCCATAAAACAAGGATAATAGTATCTATCTCCCCAGGTTATTGTCAAAATGAGAAATGAGACAATGGACACAAAGTTCTAGAACTATTTTAATTATGGAAAGTGCTTAATGAACATAAGCTGCTTTTCATAATATTATTGACAATATTATTGACAGTATGAGTAAGAGAGAATACCACCAGCAGCAGCTGCAGCACTGTTAGAAGCAAAGCTCTGGCAAGCCCAGATCAAACTCTAATTTACTTTCTGCTGTTTACTTTTTATTATACTCTCCTCTACCTGTTCTCTGGCAGAACTTGGATCCCGGATATCATGTAAAACATATTCACAGCACTCTGGAAACAACTCCTTTCTCCATCTCTCATCTGTCAAATTATGTAAGGCCTGCCCATAGCTCCTGTGCTAAAAGACAACGTAAACACTGACTATCAATTGCCTAAGCAGGAGCATCATGACGGGGCAATAGTAAAAGCTTCAGTGAAGAGGCCTGAAGTAGTTTCAACAGGTCAGAATGGTGTGATACATCACAGAACAAGAGGACATCACAGCTTTGCCCGTTAATACTGACCTTAACACTAAATCCCTAAACAGTTACTATATTGCCCTATTAAATTTGAGCCAAAACCTAAGCAATTTATTCTCTGCTACTTATTCCTCACTCTACTCTGCTCTGCTTATTCCCTGAGAGAGGCTAGGTCTTAAACACTGGGTGAAACATACCGATGGCACTCCAGAAACAATTCTTCTTTCAATCTCCCATTTCTCAAAAGATGCAGGTTGCTTGAGACACTTGTTCTAAAGGAAAAACAAAATATAAAACTGTGTAAGCAGAAATGATTTTAGACATCACTGACAAATCCAAAATAATGATACTAGCGGAGGATAATATAACAGAATTGGTGTGTACGTGTGCTTCCATCTGTTAGTACAGAATTCCCAAACATAAATCAAAGTAGGAAAGAAAACAGTATAATGCATCCCAAGATACCCATCCCCCAACTTCAATAATCAGTAACGTTTTTTTTCCATCTATCTCTTTTGCCACTTTTTTCCCGGACTATTTGAAAGCAAATCCCAGATTATTCTGGTACCTTTTTTTTTTTTTTTTTTTTGCATGGGGCATCCCCTTATTCAACAAATGGAAGCAGATAAGGCAACAAAGCAGTATTTTTATAATGTTGCTAACATTTTCCCAAGGTACAGCCAGAACACAAGCTTGTGTCATTTCCACAAGTACTCCTACTCAATGTCCCCAGTAACTGCACGCACAAACACTAGAGGTTCAGGAAGTTCTGAGGCGGCAAACAGCTCGTTTTGTCCTTCATCATAACTGGTTTGCAAACTGGATGCCTGGTTTTGGTGTACTGCCTCAGTTGGTCAAGAGTAGAAGCCCTTCAGTATTTACGAGACGAAATGCAGAAAGCCAAATAAGCCTCCAGGATATGAGTTTACAAAGAACAATTTACTGTTAACCAATCAATATTACATAAACCCTGTCTCTTGGTTAACCCCAATGACAGAGGTATGCTTTCTCACCTGGACAGACTTTAGGTCTGGCACATTTCAAAATAACTGAAGATGTTATGCTCTTATCTTCCCTCCAGCAGCTTTATTTCTATGTAGCCTACATGCAAACTAGCTTGATAAGCTCCAACCCCAATTTTAAGTAATTTTGTCTCTGTTACTACTTTAGGAAGGAGATAGTCCTTCCACTGTTTTTGCTCTACATGTTCTCTAGGAGAGGCTCAGTCCTGGCTTTAGGTTTAACATACTGATAGCACTCCAGAGGCAATTCTTCACTCACTCTCTCTGCTCTCATAAAAGATGGCAGTTCCTTGAGAAACATGTTCTAAAGGAATAAAAACAGAAAACAAATCATCTGACCAGGGCAATGTGCTAATCTAATATTGTAGGCTTTGGTGAGAACTCCAGGGAAATGGTACCAGGTGAGGATATTCTGATACATTTGGACTTGAATAAGGATGTAACACGTTTAGCTCAACGCTGTAGACCTGAATTTGTAATCCTAAGCCATGAACAGAAGAGTCTGACAAACCCCTCATGTTTAGTAATTTAGGATCTGCCACTTTTTCCTGCACTATCCATGTAGGGACAGTATGTTTATGGTAATACTGTGGGCTTCAGCAGAAGTTGTAGTATCATATTAGTAAATTGAAATGGTCTGATTCTACACTAAGAATATGAATGTGATTTATCAACCTTCCAAATGACAGAACTGATTTGATTGGATACATTCACTAGACCAGGGTCTTTTGCACCTGATTCTATACTTCACATTACCAATTACTGAGAATGTATAAAACCCAGTTACTTTATCTCCTGTTTATTTCCTTTTTATTCTGCTCTACCTGATCTTTGATGAAGGTATAGTCCTGGAGTTTAGGAGGCAGGTACTGATAACTTGCCGGGGAAAAGCCTTCTCTCCCTTTCTCACTTGACATATCAGAATATGACTCCTTGAAGCGTACTTTCTAAAAGAAAACAAAAACATTAATTATAAATTGCCCAGTGGAAGTAATATGCTAGCAATACTACAGACTTTATTGAAAGCCTTACAGTAATTTTTTAAACTCAAGATAATGTGAAATATGGAATAAAACAGAAAGCCATGATTTTTGTCATTTTTGAAGTCTAGCTGAAAACAACCATTGCAAGTTCCAAACTAAACCCAGGACAATTCACTTCCTGCTGGTCTCTCTCCTTTTTCTATTCTACCTTGTCCCTGGTGGAGGTCTGATCTTGACTGCTGTGTAGAAGATCCTGATGGGCATCCAGAGGAAACACCTCTCTCCCTCTCCTGTCTGTCAAAATTGATGCTGGCTGCTTCAAATTTGCCTTCTAAAAAAAGAACAAACACAAAATATCAATTGTTCACTTAAGAAAGACAAGTTAACCAATAATACTTTAGGCTGTGGTGAGAATTCTGGAATGAACTGAGGTCAGAATATAACTTAACATGGTATGGAATAAAAGAAAACATTATATACTCTATTCCATACATATCCAGTTATGACCCTATATAATTTACTTCCTGTTGATCCCTTTCTTCTTATTTTCGGTCTAACTGATCTCTGGTAGAGGGCCGGCACTGGAACCTAAATAGTAAAAGATACTGTTGGCACACTTGTGGGCCATGCCTTTTTCCATCTTTCAGGTGTCAAAGCAGATAATGGCTGCCAGAATATTTTCCCTAATATGAAGATTTAAAAAAAAAAAAAAGTAAATTGTCCAGACAGGGGTAATATGCTGCTGATAATACTTTAACACTTAATGAGAACCCTAGACTTTTGAGAAATTAATGAGAAGACTACTTTTTCCAACTATGACTCTCCAAATCAACTGCAATTGAGTCCTTCCAAATCCCACTCCAAAATTTAACTGGCTATTTTTTCTTGTTATATCTCCTTTCCACTCTATTTTACCTGATCTCTGGGTGGAAAATCCTGTACTCTGGGGAGAACACACAGGTCTCTGAATAGAAAATGCTGGTGTTGGTCTCTGGGTAGAAAATCCTGGTCCTGAAATTTGGACTGAATATTCTGGTCTTCAGAGAGAACATGCTGGTCCTGACATTTGGGTAGAATATTCTGGTCTTTGGGTAGAAAAACCTGGTTTTTAGGTAGAAAGTCCTGGTCCTGACATCTGAGTAGAACATTCTGGTCTGTGGGAAGAACACACTGTTCTTTGGGTAGCAAATCTTGGACTTCAGACACAATACTCCCATCTTCTAGTTCAATATTCTGGGCTTCTGGCATAATATCCTGAGTTTCTGTCTTAACAGCCTGGGCATCAGGTTCAGTGGTCTGGGCTTCAGGTTCAACAGCCTGGGCTTCAGGCTCAATGGCCTGGGCTTCAGGCTCAACGGTCTGGATTTCAGGCTCAACAGCCTGGGCTTCAGGCTCAGTGGCTTGGCCTTCCACCTCAACAACCTGGGTGCTGAGCCTTGGCTCAATACTCTTAGCTTCTAGCTCAACACTCTGGACTCCTGTCAAATCACCCTGGATTTTCAGCAGATCACCTTGGGCTTCTGGAAGATAATCCTGGGCTTCTGGCAGAATATCCTGAAGGCCTTGAAGATCTAACTGCTTTCGCTCTTCCTCTTTCATCACAGCAAATAATGGATTTTTGAATTGTGCTTTCTAAAAGTGAACATAAACATCAAATATAGAATGCCAGGTAGTAGCAACACTCTAGGTTTTCCGTAAGACTCCTAAAATAATCTCAAAAAGATATAGTGGTCAAACAAATTACTATAATAAAATGGAAATCAGGATCTTTGCTCAACTTAACAAAACCAAAATCTATAATCCCAAACCAGTACAACAATACTGGCATCCCTAATCCAAATCACAATTAGTTTAATTTCTATCATACTATCTCCTTTTACTCAGCTTTACCTGAACTCTGCTGAAAGGTTTGTCCCTGTCTTCAGAAAGGAGATCCTGTTGGTCTCCCCAAAACAAATTTTCTCTCCCTTTTTTATCTATCAAAATAGATGAAGGTTCCTCAGAGTCAGGTTCCTACAAAACACACAATCAAAATGAAAAAAGAAATATCTATTACAGGTAGAAACAGTGTAATTACAATAAAATCCTAGGCTTCAGCACACTTTTAATATAATTTAGGAAGTAGGTCAATATAATCAAATATTATAAAAACAAGATATTACAAAAGAAGTATAAACTATATACTGAGAACTATAAAACACTGTTGAAGAGAATTTAAAAATATCTAAATAAGTGGAAAAACATCCCATGTTCATGGATCTCTGAAGACAATATTAAGACATCAATAAACCCTCACATTTACAGTCAACTGATTTTGAACAAGAGTGCCAAGAAAATTCAATGGAGAAAGAATAGTTTTTCAACAAATGGTACTGGGACAAGTGGTTATTCATATGCAAAAAGAATTAACTTAAAACACTTCCTCACACCACATATAAAAATTCACTCAAAATAGATCATGTAAGAACTAAAATTATAAAATTCTTAGGAGAGCACATGGTAGAAAATATTGATGACTTGAAATTAAGCAATGGTTGGGGTGCCTGGGTGGCTCAGCCAGTTAAGTGTCTGGCTCTTGACTTCAGCTCAGGTCATGATCTCACAGTTTGTGGGTTCGAGTCCTGTAGTGGGGAGCCTTCTTGGGATTTTCTCTCTCCCCCTCTCTCTGCCCCTCCCATGCTCATGCACTCTATGTGTATGTGTGTGTGTGTGTCTCAAAATAAATAAATAGACAAACTTTAAAAAAAAAGATTAAGCAATGGTTTATTAGGTATTAAATCAAAAGCATGCAACAAAAGAAAAAATAGATAAATTGAACTACACCAAAAGAAAAAATTTTGTACAAATGATAGCATTAAGAAAGTGAAATGACAATCTACAGAATGGGAGAAAATATTTGTAAATCATGTATCTCGTAAGAGACATGTATCCAGAATATATAAAGAACTCTTATAACTCAATAATGAAAAAACAAATAACTCAATCAAAAAATGGACACCACCACATTAGAATAGACACTTTCTCCACAAGACATATAAATGGGGCAATAAGCACATGAAAAGATACTCAAGATCATAAGTCATCAGGAAAACACAAATCAAAAGTACAGTGAGACATCACTTCATACCACTAAGATGGCAATAATCAAAAAGATGGACAATAGTAAGTACTGGAGAGGATGTGGAGAAATTGGAACCCACATATATTGCTGATGAAAAACAGCTTGGCAGTTTCTCAAAAGGTTAAACATAGAGTGACCCTATAACCTCCAAATTCCACTACTAAAAAAAAGAATGCCCACACAAAGACATGTACACAAGTGTCTGTAGCACAGTTATTCATAAAAGCCAAGAGGTCCATCAACTGATGAATGGATATACCAAATGTGATATAGCCATAAAAGGAATATTATTCAGCAATAAAAAAGGAATGAAGTACTGACACATTCTACAATAAACTTTGAAAACATTAGGCAAAGCAAAAGAAGCCAGGTCACAAAAGACCATATATTATATATATTATATGATTCCACTTATATGAAATGTCTAGAATAAGCAAATCTATAGAGACAGAAAGTAGATTAGTTGCTTAGGACTGGGGGTAGAGAAAGGGAGGGAACAGAAAGTGATGGCTAATGAGAATAGGGTTTCTTTTAGGGGTTAAGGAAGTGTTATAAGGATTAGATTATGTTGACATTTGCACAAACCTGTGAATACACTAAAAATAACTGAAATGTATACTTTAAGTGGGTAAATAGTACACTATATAAATTATATCTCAATACAACTGTTAGGAAAAAACACTACTGGTAAATAGTATAGTATATAAATTACATCTCAATACAACTGTTAGGAAAAAAACACTACTGGACATTAGAATTTTATCCCTTAAACCCAACCTTAATTAGCTGTGGATGGCTCTAACAAGCCATTTTCCCCCCCTCTACTCTACATTTCCCTCCCTGATTTTCTATAAATTTCTGGTAATGCAAAGTAGTTAAAAGTCCAAAGACCTTGATGGAACTTAAAGAGCAATTGCTCTTTTGTTCCTATATTTATCTTGAGGGATGACGGTTCCCTACAAAATGCTTTCTTAAAAAAACAAGAAAGAAAGAAAGAAAGAAAGAAAGAAAGAAAGAAAGAAAGAAAGAAAGAAAGAAAGAAAGAAAGAAAAAGAAAGATGATACAGAAATAAATGGTCTAGAGAAAGTAATATGCTTATGATACTGGGTTGAGTTTTCGTGAAAGATCTGGAGTAATTTTAACAGATTACGGTGGTTTAACATAGAATAAAGAAAAACAAGTAGTTAGTTCTACTTCAGATTTACAAATAAATCACTCACACATCAAACATATGGAAGGAAATATGCTGGTAGGAGAATATATTAACTTTATAAATGACCACTTGTTCCTATACCAGCCAGTAACAATTTTAGGAGCCTTATGATTTTGTCTTAGTGACCCAACAGTGGGCAAGCAAGTATATCTTCTAACTGTACCTCCAAATCTGGAATAACAAAAACAACCAGACAGATTCTAAGGTCAGTAAAAATAAGTCTAACAAGGAAATGAAACAAGAGTTCAACCAGGTTACAGATTGTGTCCTTTCTGACTGGCAGATTTCCACTTCACAAAACTGAGGGGGTAGAAAACTATTCAGAATTGAGGGAACAACCACATACATGATATAAGAAATGTGAAAATTTTCACTAATTTCTTAGATCATTCTCATTTCTATGGAGATATGTTTCCAATGTTCTAGCTGAAAAATACACATGTATTCTTTGGAAGCAATAAGCAGAAAGTCTGAATACATCATCATCATCATCGTCATCACGAATTACATTTAAATGGCATCTTTGACATATAAAACTGGTTTATAGAAGGATGTTACCTCAGACTTAATCCTTCTCCCTCTACTGGATAAGTATTTATTTCAGTACTTTTTCTGGAAAAGCATCAATTGAAAGGTTTGAACATATTCCACACAACATAAAATATCAGTCTCTAGGATCTGATAACCCTTTTTTTCTGGTTTGCTAGAATGTGTCCAATCACTTCATTCTAATACTACTCTGAAGTCAGTACTGGCACAAACTACAGTCGCCAAATCCATAGTATGAAAACCGTCCAAAAAACAAGCCACTGAGAAGTTTGGTACAAAAGAAATTCTATCTTGAGAGTCCTAACAAGGCAATGCTACAAAAGGGTAACCATACTAAACGTACCTGGGATGGAATGTCTTCTGTGATACACACCATATATTTATATATTTAACTATAAATATCTTACTATCACTGAAGAGGGAAACATAGATTAGTATTCTACAAATTACAAATACATAAAAGACAAATGTTTTTGATGGTTGTGTTGAGATACTTAAGAAAAAATACAAAAACATTTATATATATATTTATATATATATATATATATATCCATTTCTTTCCAAAAACATACACACACACACACACACACACACACACACGTATATACATAATCTAGGAAGCAAAACTAAGAAAGAACTAAGAGACAGAGGTGATGAGGGCCACAAAAAAAATAGGGTAAAAAAGATGAGATGGTCCATTTTACTAGATGCTTTCTATCAAAACTTGATATTCATGCCAAAATTAAGTACACACAGGAAAATACATGAGTTTATTTTTAAGATCCAAATCTGTGAACGCTGAAATAAACAGCCACAGAACAATATCATTTTACAAGTATAGCCTTAAATATCCTTTTAAGTCTAGCTCTGCATCTATGTTCCAATTATTCACTCTAACCTTGTATTTTGAATCAAAAGAATTTCTTTTTAAATAATAACAGTATTGGGGCTCCTGGGTGGCTCAGTCGGTTAAGCGTCCGACTTCAGCTCAGGTCATGATCCCACAGTTCATGAGTTCAAGCCCCGTATCAGGCTCTGTGCCGACAGCTCAGAGCTTGGAGCCTGCTTTGGATTCTGTGTCCTTCTCTTGCTCTGCCCCTCCCCTGCTCATGCTCTGTCTGTCTCTCCCTCTCTCTCAAGAATAAACATTAAAAAAATTTTTTTAAATAATAACAATACTGATTTTTTCCTAACTAGAAAGTAAAATATATACTTTATGGAAAATTTTTTAAATAGGGAAAACCAAGAGAAGAAAATAAAAATCACCTGTACTAACACTAACCATAAATAATCAGTATTAACCTCTTGGTCCATTTCTTTCCAGGCTTCTGTCTCTGCACATAGTATTCTCTTCCCATCGCTTTATCTTTATTTTTTTATTGTTTGAAAAATATTCTACATTTATTTGCTTATTATTTGCTTCCCTGCTAGCACAGATGCTCCTGAAGGGATCTTTGTCTATCTTTTTTTTCCTGCTTCTAGAACAATGCTTGGTAAAGACAGACATTCTATAAACATTGGCTGCATTTTTTTTTTAATTTAGAATATATTGTATGTAATTTTGTATCCTACTTTTTTCACTTAATTTTGTATCACAGACACTTCTGTCTTTAGATATTCTTTGAAAGCATATTTTTTTTACAATAGCTATATATGGATACACCATAATTTTTTAACCATTCCCTACCATTGGATATTTCAGGTTATTTCCAATTATTTTTACAGTTATAAATAATGTTGAGATGTAAATAAATATTTATGTGTACTTTTTACAACAATTTATTAGAAATTAATTTACCTCTTGGTGGGGAAAGGTTTTTCTTCTACCATCTGGAAACACTGACACATTTTTTTTGTTCACAGTCTTAAATGATGCCAGTCGGTGACGAGCCTGTTTCATGGTTTGACTAAGCTGCCAGGGAAAGGGAAAAAAGAGCAAACAAAAACAGGCTAAAGTTTTAATACCAAATTCACTAAGTGTTCCAACAGGAAAACAGGCCCCTATTATTAAAAAATGCCAGACCTAAGACAAGAGGATTACCTGCAAAGGAGACTGTGGTTTGCTGACAGTACTTTTACAACATGACTTTCATTATTCTAAAATACTGTTATTTCATAACTTGATTTAAGGGCTGTTATTCAAATCATTTTTCAACAACATATGCTTTGTATCAAGAATGTACACAAAATATCAGAACCTAAAAGTTTTAATTAATAATTTTAGAAATTATGAGCAAATACATTCTTTACCTCCTATCCATCTTCTCAATAAGGAGTTATTTCTTCGACTAGTCTTTGCATGCCTAATCACTTTTATCACTCCTTGCTAGAGGACTCCATTCCTAGTCCCTCTAAAATCCTTTTTTCCTGTTTACAAGAATCCCTTCTTCACCCCTAACATTTGAAACCTGTAGCTATTCAAAGTCTTTTCTCAAACCCCCCTTCTTCCAGAAAGTCTAAGTTAACTCAGAACACAAACTCCAACATCTCAACAGAAGCCATTTGTTTCAAGTACTCTAAGTAACAGCTGATAATGAGTATTAATATTAAATACATTGACTTTGTGTTCATTCCTTACATCTACCAGGTCATTTCAGTAAGCACCGGTTTTGATCTCTTTTTCAGAAGAGCATAGCCTATTTTATTTTTCACAAATCTGCACAGAATATTCCCTTAAAGAAAATACAGAAATGAACAAAGTACCATGTTTTAGGCTAAGCACTACATCATGTAGAAGAAAAGCATATCCCTATACTACAAAGTAAAATTAAGGCAAAGTCAGGACCAGTTCCAACCAATCCAGTAAAAGTTAATGATATCAATTCTCCCTGGAAAGTAAATCATGACTATGATTTACAGATATAAATAACAAACACTTTGGTTTTTACTAATGGTGAGCTAGGGATAAAAACACTCTCACTACCGGTGCAGTTTCCCTACAGCATATCACCTGTTTTGTCCTTGCTTCTAAAGGTCTACACTTCTCACCAGAGAAATCAGCTTGAAACATTACTCTTTATTTTACTAAGAGGGGACTTATTTTTTTAAGAAAAAAAATTTTAATGTTTATTTTTGAGAGAGAGACAGAGAGACAGAGAGCAAGGCAGGGAGGGGCAGAGAGAGAGGGAAACACAGAATCAGAAGCAGGCTCCAAGCTCTGAGCCGTCAGCACAGAGCCCGATGCAGGGCTCAAACTCACGAACCGTGAGATCGTGACCTGAGCCTAAGTCAGTTGCTTAACTGGCTGAGCCACCCAGGCACCCCTAAGAGGAGGACTTCTAAATTTGTTAGCAGAATGGCTAAAGGGATCAAGATAGAGGTAATCATACTATAAAAAGAGATATATGTACAGTTAAAGTTATAAAAAATACAGAGCCACAAATGTGTCTGTTTTTACTCACTGCCAAGTATAGTAGATGTTATTGCCCTGCACAATGTGACCAAGGATTCAAAATAGCTGTTGTAACAGATTTAAAATAAGGATACATAATCTACATCTCCCAACAAGTCCAAACCTCTATTAGAGTCACAGATTGATTTTAGTCCCTTAAGCAGGATATTTCAACTGGTCCAGCAGTTGGAATATACGTTATAGTCTTTCCATTTCTCTGTCATTACCATAACCCTTCATCAAACCTCAACCCGAAAGCCCTTTCAAGGACCAGCTATGAGGACTGTAATAGGCTGACTAATGGACACTCAAAGACACCAGGTCCTGATCCCTGAAACCTATAAACGTTACTTTATAAGAAAAAAGGGGCTTTGCAGATATTATTAAATTAAGGATCTTAAGATGAGGAGATAATCCTGGACTATCCATATGGGCCCTAAATGCCATCCCAACTGTCCTTATGAGAGAGATGGCAGAGGAAGATGTGGCATACAGAAAAGAAGAAGGTGATGTAAAGACAGAAGCAGTGATTGGTACAATGTAACCACAAGGAAAGGAAAGCCAGCAGACACCAAAAACTAGAAGAGTCGAGGAACAAATTTTCTCCTAGAATCTGTGGAAGAGACCCTGCTGATACCTTCATTTTGGCTCACTGAAACTGATTTTGGACTTCTGGCCTCGAGAACTTCAAGAGAATTAATTTGTCATTTCAAGTCGCTAAGTTTGAGGTAATTTGTTAACAGCAGACAAAAGAAACGAATACAAGGACCAAAGTCAATGTTCATAAGCATTAAACAAAAATATAGAAAATAGGGGAATTTTACAAATCAGATTATTAAGTGGGCCTCCCAAGCTATAGGCTCACCAATAACCTAGATCTTGCGTAAAAAGGCAGGCTGGAATAATGAAGATTCCTTATCTTACATGATGAACTAGGAAGTATGAGAAATCAGACACAGGAACTGAACCTAAAAGGTCCAAAGCTGGAGCAAAGAGGCTAAAGGAGCCATAAGTATGCCTAAGTTTCAGAGCTGTGATGATGAGAATACCAGTTAGTAGAAAAATTAAGCAAATAAGAGAGAAGCATATGTGTAGAGACAGGGAACACTCCCACTTTGCCTGGAACTGTCCAGGTTTAGCAATGAAGGTCTCATGTCCTCAGACAATAAGGAAGGTGGGTCACCCTATGAGAACAACTGAATCAATCAAGTTATTGATTAAATACTAGTTGTGAAGATCAAAGAACCTATGCTGTTGTGATCACTGGAGCTACCTCAGAGCCAGAAAAACTCCTCTGACTCCTTAAGGGAGTTTCTGATTCTGCCATTATCATCCCATGCATGTTCTTGAAATAAAATGAAGTCTTGCAGCCGAAGAGCCTAACTCAAACAATAGTTTTCCAATGATAGATTAAGAAAACTTATCAGGTTATTTCACATTGCTTAAATCTTTCTTAATTACCAAAATTAATTGGTATTTCCAGGGTTGAAAAAGCTGGAAAGCCTGCATTACAAAGAGAGAATGAAAATAAAAAACAAGATAATAAAAGATTCAGTGAGAAATAAAAAGCTGAGATATCCCATGCTAGAAAATAGTGGTAAACTTAATAGTGTATTTAAAAAAAATTATTACATGGTGAGAATGAAACAATGATCAGCTGTTCATTGATTCCCAACCAAAATGAAGTTATCAAGGGACACAATAGAAACTCAATCCCTAGAGATAAATATCAGTCTGAACAAAAGCAGGGGGCTAGGCTAGTTCTATTTTATGGGAACACTTGAAATTTCTTCCAGTTTTATGATTATAGTGGCTAACTTTAGGTACCCAATCTTATCTATTTCAGAACAAGTAGGTAATACCAAGTATTATAAGTGAAGGTTGGGGTGGGGATACAGAATAAGAGAGGTCCTAGCAAAATCACATGTTGGGGTACAGGGCCACATCCAGTTTTGAAGGCCATATTTGAAAAGAGCATATTTGAAAAACTAAATAGCATTCAGAAGAAATCAACCAAGATTATAATGACTGAAAGCATTAGGAATGTAAGAATCAAAAGAGAAAAATGGGGGGCGCCTGGGAGGCTCAGTTGGTTAAGCATCTGACTCTTGATTTTGGCTCAGGTCACAATCTCACAGTCGTGAGATCAAGCCCTGTGTTGGGCTCCACACTGGTCATTGAGCCTGCTTAAGATTCTCTCTCTCCCTCTCCTTCTGCCCTTCTTCCCCCATGTGCACACACATGTGCGTGCGCGCGCTCTCTCTCTCCCCCCAAAAAAGAAAAAAAGAGACAGAAATGATAGCTATAATCAAATATAATCAAATACCTAAAGTGTCTTAGAGATGACCATGGTATTTTATTTTCTATTACTTGAGAGTGCAAAACTAGGCCCAATGGGTAAAAATTATAGGAACATTTTGACTTAGTATATTGATAAAATATTTCTAATAATTTCAAGACTTCTAAAAATGAATAGCCTAAAAAGTGGTCAGTTGCTCAACAGTGGCAGTGTTCTAGCAGAAACTAGAGACAATATAAAAAGAATTCTTTAGAGAAAGAAAGGTTAGACTAGATAATGTCTTTTCTTTTCTAACATTTAATTAAAAATGTAAATAAATTCAGGGGCGCTTGGGTGGCTCAGTTGGTTGAGCATCCGACCCTTGATTTCAGCTCAGGTCATGATCTCACAGTTTATGAGTTTGAGCCCCACGAACTCTGTGCTGATAGCACAGAGCCTGCTTGGTATTCTCTGTAGCCCTCTTTCTCTCTCTGCCACTCTCTCAATAACAACAACAAAAAAGATAAACTTTTTAAAAAAGATTTTAAAAAATGTAAATAAATTCAAACATATTGGAAATGTCAAACATATAGTAGACAGAAGCTATAATGAATCCCACATACACACCCAAACAGTTTTAACATTATCAATTCCTGGCCCATCTTATTTTATCCATAATGCCTTACTTCACTTCACCCTTATATTACTTTGAAGTATACCCCAGATATCAAATCATTTCATCCTTAAGTATTTCAATATGTCAGATGAACTTTTAAAACCCTCCAGCTCCAGGATTCTATGGTTCTATCACTCCGTGGCACACGAAAACTGAAAAGTCCACCAATATTCAGAAAGTGAATTATATTCATCATTTACTCAACCACTTCTAGATAAATCAAGGGAATTAGTGCTTGAACAATGCCTCACTGTCTAGTTCTTAGTGACATCTAGTGGATAAAAACTGCAACAGAGGAGCGACTGGGTGGCTCAGTGTCAAATTCTTGGTTCCTCTCAGATCATGATCTCATGTCTTGAGTTCAAGCTCTGCGTTGGGCTCTCTGCTGAGCCTGCTTGGAATTCTCTCTTTCTCTCTGCCTCTCCCATGCATTCACACATTCTCATTCTCTCTCTCTCTCACTGTCTCAAAAATAACTTTTAAAAAATTAAAAAAAAAACTGCAACAGAAACAGTAAGATTAAAAAGCATCTAATGTCAAGATGCTGTTTGGGCAAAAGTTTATAGGCTTAAAGTAGTTTAGGTCACTGAACATTCTTTAGTAGTTAGTTCATCTTTTAAGAAAAAAACGGTATAAATTTTTTTTTTTCGTTTTGTAACATTTCAAGCTTTTCATAACCTGATTTCGTCCTATGTAACCTCAATTTTCTGTCATCCTCCTCTATAAACTATCAATCAGAAAGGTTCCATCACTTATTCCCAAATATACCAAGCTCATTATACATTCTACACTCTTAACTGTTCCTCCTATCTCAAAATTCTCTTCAATTCACCAATTCAATTCACCTTACCAATTCAAAATATACAACTCAATTCCACCTCTTCCAGGAAATATTTCCTTGGAATTGAAAAATTTTTGAAATTCCATAGTGCAACTTTATCACCAAATATAGCAAATATCTCTATATTATTATCTAATAGATTGGAGTCTACCAGCTTTACATCTCTACTTGGAAATGCAAACCCCCATAAAAGGTCCCAATTCACATTTCATTCGTTCAATGTTTAAGAAACACAGTATATTCAAATATCTGTGAACTGATGTGTTCTACTTATATACTATACAGATGAAGTAAAATCCTCACTATGGTGGGATTATAGCCACAAGCACCACAAAGGCAACAACCGTGTCTGTTTTCATCAATGTTCTATCCCTTATACTTTATGAAGTGCCTGATTCAATAAATATTTGCTCAACAGATTGTTCATAACCTTAAAAAAGGAAACAAAAATGATTTTTAAAATGATTACTACAAACCAAGCAATGGCAAGAAAAAGTCATAGTTTGGGCAAAGAAAAAAATTTTTTTAAGTATTTCAATATAATATATGCTTATAAAGCTTTCCCTAATTATACTAGCAAATATACAATCCCTTCATACTTATGACCAAGCCAAGTCAGCAGTTATGAAACTTTTATTTTTGCATAATCATCATTTTCTACACTTTTGCTCTCCTCTCACTATCCCTAGAAATGCATTTTAAATAAGATGAAGTATAATTCCCATAGCAGAGTTGAAGAATATGGTATCGAGTGGACAAAAAGCTCAGGTACACTAAGGAGAGTTGAGTGCACGGTCTCAAGTGATTTCAGCGGATGAACCTACTCATGGTGATTAATTTTTAAATAACAGATACGTAAAATCAATTACTTAGGATATGTTACTTTTTTTTTCTAATTCTATGTCAAGAGTTTAGTATGTTATTACTTGACCTATAGATCTATTTATTGTGATTATCAGACTAAAGGACAGAAATGAGGAAAAAGAGACAAAAATAATGAATGAAGCGCCCCATATATGTACTGTACCTTTTTGCAATAGACATTAGGAATCAGTTCTGTCCATATACCATAAACAATAACTTACCCATAACACAATTCCAGTACAATTGGGAAAAAAATCTATGTTCTTTAACTTAAAGCTCTTTCTCATAAGTTTTTAACTCTAAGAGTTTGGCAGCTTCCTTTAGATGATTCTAAATTGTCTTACCAAAAATAAATAAATTTAGAATATGTATAAAAAATAAACATCATTCCACTATTCCCCACTTTACAAAAGTAAAAAAAAGAAGGTAATTAAAAGTGAAGTTGAGTAGGATACCTCCTAATCTCTACTTCATATTCTAGATATGGCATGTATCTAAAGAAAATCATAGGCATAAAATGAGTATGTACTTACAGCCTGGGCTTGTTGTTGGAGTAATTCATTCTGATTCTCTCTATCTTCTAGTCCATCCCCCAGCACCTGGGAAGGAGGTAACCTAGCACTTCCAATTGCAGCATTCAAGTTCTTTGGAAAAACACTTGTTCTTTTAGGAGTTAAATGTGCTGGATCTGAGGACTGCATGGCTATAGAGCCTTCTTTTTCTGCCTACACAAAGGAAGAAAGAGTGAGATTCTTCTAGTGAGATTCTACTCCAGACCAGTACAATCAAATAATGCCTATAAGTGGCCCAAAAGACTTTAAATCAGGGCCAAGGGTAGAAAGAGGAAAGCTTTAGCAAGCAATGAAACTAATATTTACCAGGCATCCCTAATGTGCTAATAATTTACCTATCAAATTCTCCTAACAACACTGTGAGACAAATATCATAGCCTCATTTTATAGATAAAGAAACTACAGTCCAGAGAAGTAATAGGCCCAAGGTGACACAGCTAGCAAGCAGCAAAGCCAAAATTCAAACCCAAATCCAAAATTCTGACATTGTTTTTGATTATTTGGTGAAAACAAAAAAATGAGTCAGAACAACGTAAGAATAAAATATGGTTTCTCTTTTGAACTTACTGCTTCATAAGATCTCTGAAGCTGATGCTTTTTTCGCAACCTGATTTGTTGATTTACTCGGCGTTTGACTTGTCTCTGAAAATGCTTCAGAGCTTCTTGTTTTTTTCTTAGTTGTTCCTTTAGTTCTTCTTCAATCATATATGCTGAAGTCTTGAAAGATGAAAGAAAATAAACTTAAATGTCAGCAGTTTTGCCTGTTAGGACTGTTTTAAGCACAAAGCTGTCAAGGTACAATCCCAAGAAAATAATTCAGTTCTATAATCCAAAATTCCCAGTACAGTAAGGAAATCACAGGAGTTCAGAAGCTGATAATCTAGACATAGCTACTGAGTACCAAGAACTCAAACCAAATCAAAAACTAAAAATTGGAATTTTTGTACTCAAATCAAATCTTAATTTTTCATTGATTTGACAACTAAAGTTGCCTTCATTAATTCTTAATGAACCAATTTAAACCTATCTTATGTTACACATTTTTTAAAATGAATACAACAGTCCAGATACACCAAATTGCTCACCGCTCACCAAATAGGTCCTATTATAAAATGCCTTCACACTCAGATTTACGCTCCATTTTTAACCTTCCTGTCATCTCCATCTAGTAAAGTAAAGGTGGTACTCATTCTTTAAGACCATCTAATAACCAACCACCTTCCATAATTGGTTCTTCCTCTGAGCTTCCTATGCTATAGTACCTCTCATTCTTATTAACATTGAGTATAATACTTCTCAACTCCCCCATTAGATTAGGTACACTGTGAGGGCAGGAAATGTATTTATCCTCTTTTGTTTCTCCTACAGTATATGACACAGAGCCTTGAATATAAAGGCACTCAATATTTGTGTAATGCTCAATTCTAAAACACATTCTAAACGATCTAGAAATTTTATCCCATTTGAGTCCCTAATCAGTATTCACTTCCTCTGAATGCTTTGAATAACAACCACAGGCATAATTAAAAGCAGTTACTTTTTTTTTCCGAGAGAGTGAGAGCACAAGCAGGAAAAAGGAGCAGAGGGAGAGAGAGAATCTTAAGCAGGCTCAATGCTCAGCACAGAACCCAACTCGGGGCTTGAACCCACAACCCTGGGATCATGACTTGAACTGAAATCAAGAGTCAAACGCTCAACCAATGAGCCACCCAGGTGCCCCAAGCAGTTATTGTTATTAAAGATCTATTACAAGACAAGCACTTTAACCACATTATATCACTAAATCCCTAAAACTACCTCCAATAGAAGATATTCTTATTCTTTATATTAAAGATGAGGAAATTGGGGCTCAGAAAGATTCATCTTTAGCCCAAGATCCTACAGCTGGCAAGCAGCAGAGCTACAAGTCTCTCTGACTCCAATACTTATGCCCTATACTGTTACTGCTTGTCTCTTGACTATGTCTCTCTTTCATAAGGGATCTTCAAATAAATAAAATCATACTCCTATCCAGCCCTTCTTCTAACACAGTGATTCCAAATTCTAATTCAGAAAGGTGCCTCAAATATTTCATAAGGCAGTCATTAACTCTCAAAATGAAAAGAATTTAAATTCCAATAAAATTACATTTTCCAAGAAGTCTATCCCATATTCTACACAAGTATATACCATAGGAATAGAGTGTACAAAACAAATATCAAAGAACAATTGGGTAAAATAATTCCAAAGGAGAGATATATGTAGTAAAGACTGAACAACTGACCAAAATTAACTCAGGCTCCAGAAAATTAAAGCCATCCTGCCTCTTTTACGTCCATTGTCTGTCTGCCCCCTCTTTTACCCCCGTGCTGAGATTATTGAACATCTTATTAGTGTATGACTGATTCCAAATTGTGAATCTCAACTGTAAACGAAAGATAAGAGTATACCATATTTTAGAAACATATTTTGCTCAGCAAACACCACTTTATAAGGCAATCAGAACCCAAGAACATTGTCTCAGATTCTGGGACATTAAGAGATTCCCAGAGTCAAATAAATTTGAGAAATACTGACTTAAGCAAAAATAAATATTGTTTCAATTGTACAACTAATTCCTCATAGACATAGACTTTTTATACCCTAAGGACTATCCAAGGGGACAATATAGAAAGAAGTGTTTCTCACAACAAACAAAGAACATTTTTGGATAATTCACGTATGATGAAACTTATGTTTAGTATTCACAATAGTCTCCAAAGATGATCTCCCCTTCTCCCCACAGTGAATCAAGCCTCCCAGTATCAATGCTCTTGTGTAATAATCTCCCATACTGATTGTAGTCTGGCTCTGTATATATCCAACAGAATGAGGCAGAAGCATTGGCTCCATGACTTCTCAAGCAAGGTCTTAAAGCAACTTCCACCTACAGCTCTTGGAGTGCTCACCCTAGGGGAAACGAGCCACCATATAAGAGTTCTACCCTGAGACCACCATGCTGAAAGGAAGCCCAAACTAGCCAGGTAGAGAAACCATGTGGAAAGAGAAAGCATCCAAGCAAGCCCGCAGCCATTCTAGTCATCCTAGCCCAAGTGCCAGACATGTGAGTGAGAAAGCCATCCTGGACATCACAGCCCAGTAGATGGCCAGATGAAGAGGAAACAAGAAATCCAACCAATAGCCAGAATCCAGTAGAGTTGTCCCAGACATCTCCAGCTATTTCAGCTGTCTCAACCGACAGGCTTCAGACATTGTGTTGTAGACGAGCCATCCTCACTGTGCCCTGTTCTAAATCCTGACACACAGTATAATTTGCTTTATGCCACTAACATCTAGGGCAGTTTGTTATACAACAACAGATAATCAGATAAATTATAAAATAATGCGACAGCCATATATGCTGATAGAATAGCAGTGTCCTTTGATGCTAATTTAATTAGTGGAAGGGGAGGTCTGAAGCTATGGTATTCTTAGGAATCTCAATGGCTCCTTGAAACTTTGAGAACAAAAATGATTAAGAGTTTCCTTTTAAGGGGCGCCTGGGTGGCGCAGTCGGTTAAGCCTCCGACTCCAGCCAGGTCACGATCTCGCGGTCCGTGAGTTCGAGCCCCGCGTCAGGCTCTGGGCTGATGGCTCGGAGCCTGGAGCCTGTTTCCGATTCTGTGTCTCCCTCTCTCTCTGCCCCTCCCCCGTTCATGCTCTGTCTCTCTCTGTCCCAAAAATAAATAAAAATGTTGAAAAAAAAAAAAGAGTTTCCCTTTAAAATAAGCATGTATTAGGTCTACCACACTTTAAAAGTAACTATTCAGCATTTATTCTGAGCTGACAGAAGCTGCATCTGTCAATAAGGGTGGATTCCCCAGACTATATATACTAAATTGGTAAAGAGTTCTAGGAAATGCTTGATCAAATTGCCATTGACTGGTACTGATCAATATTTTTTAAGTGAGGGAAAGGAGACATATATTTTCCAAGACTAATATTTTGAGTTAAAGTTTGGGAACATGAGACTAAATTCTTTTTAACACAGAAAAAGAAAATTCTGGTGGGTTTTAGGCATTTTGATGCTACATTACAAAGATGCCAGGGGCGCCTGGGTGGCTCAGGCGGTCAAGGGTCCGACTTCAGCTCAGGTCATGATCTCACAGTTCGTGGGTTCCAGCCCCGCGTCAGGCTCTGTGCTGACAGGTCAGAGCCTGGAGCCTGCTTCGGATTCTGTGTCTCCCTCTCTCTCTGTTCCTCCCCTGCTCTCACTCTGTCTCTCTCACTCTCTCAAAAATAAATAAAGATTAAAAAGAAACAAAGATGCCATAATTTGAGCAATGAAAACGAGGTATCAATAACTTAAATACCAAAATACCTTTGTACCAAACCTTATTAACTCTTCTGGGGTGTTTCTTACACTTATCCCTTTTCATTCCTACTTCAACCACCCTTTTTTAAAGCTTTCCCTTTCTATTCCTTATCATGAAACAAGTCCTGATGCCATACTTCATGGCTAAATTGTTACAATTATATCCTAATTCGTCCCCCAGAAGCCAATCTATATCTCACCTCAAAAAATTTTTGAAGCAATTAACCTAGTCAAAACATTGTTTTACCATATTTGTCTGTAAATATTACACAATGAATGAAGTCAATCCTTTATCCAAGATTTCCCTACAGCTGTGGTTCCCAACAGCTCCTATTTTCCACAATCCCACTACACATCCTCTCCAATCAATCTAATCTACCCTTAGAATCCTGAATATACCTCCCTCACTTCCTACTCTTCCCATTCTCCTTAATTGGAGAATCTTCCTCCTTCTTTACCTAATTTCTTCATTAAGCTTGCTTGTATCACATCAACCCAAAGTCCTACCTTTCTTCCTTAAGTATCATAGCACTTAATCATATACTACTTAGACACTTCAAATCCTTTCTGGAAATAGGCAGAAGAGGAATAAATGAATACATATGAACATACATATAAAAAAATAAAATGAATATATGAAATTGCTTTGTTATTTAAGATTTACTTTAAACATGTCTCATTTCTTCTCTGAGATCAAGGACCACTCATATTTTTCGTCTCATGTTCAGCATTTTGTCTATATGTGCAGAATACCCTCACACAATTTGTGCATTCCATAAATACTTACCAAGTGCTTATATTTATCAGGCACTAAGACAAAGTTGGGGATGGTAAAAAATGAGATTTTTTTTTTTCCCTTGTGCTCTGGAAGCTCACACTCCATCAGGAAAAGTAGACATGCATGCAACTTACTATAAATATAATGTGGTAAGTGCCACAATAAAATTCCAACAAATAGCTAAGGGGCACAGTTTGGTGAAAGACTATCAAAAACCTTCTTACAAAATTGTCCTCCTGCGCTAATTAGTACATATGAGAGTTATTATGGAAATAGGAGCACATGTAAACTTTGCAAAAGTTTCCCTTCACCTGAAATGCGCTTCCCTACGATCTATACTTACAGCATTTTCATTTCTTAAGGACTAACATAGGCTATATTTCCACACTCATTCGTTCCACAAATATTTCCTTAAGACTTACTATATGATAGGACAGGAATGAACAAAATATAAAGGTCCGCGTCTTCCTGGAGTTTATAGTTAAAACTTCCTCAGGATCTCAGTCAGAATTAATCTCTTCTTTCCTTATTCTCTTACTGTATCTGAATCTTACAGAATCTCTATCACACACTTACCATAACTCTAAACAATCAATTCATGTTAAATTAAGTGTGGCAACTGTCATCCCTACTAGCTGCAGGGTGTCCAGAAGATACAGACAGTGCCTATGTCTTGTGCACAGCAAGCAATCAAGAGTTTGTGAAATACAGTTTTGGCAAATACGTGTTTGTTCTACAATCCTAAGGCAAGAACATAACTATTTATAAAAGGACATCCCCCAGACAGTTCATCTTTATCTAAGCACCAGGGATTAGAGAAGGCTAATATGAAGAAGAAGAAAACAAACAAACAAACAAACTGAAAGAAACAAACAAACGAACAAAAACAGGGGAGGAACCCCACCACATCTGCATCAAACTGACACTCACATATGCTGGGACTTCCGAACTATCTGGCAAGGCAGGTTCCACCCAGGCCCCAACTGGCACTATAGCCTGGTTCCTTTCGGCCAGCACTGCCAACACGTCCTTGCTCTTCAGGGGGTTTAAAGCCAGGGGCAACCTTGCGGCATTTCGAGGCTTCTTGAGGGGGGCCATCCTTCCTGGCATGTGACCCCTGGATAGGAGAAAGGAGAAGCTTAAAATCTTCAAGCGACTGCGTTAAAAGCTCAATCTCCTAATCCATCAGCCACAGGCTCCTGGAAAGGAGAGAAACCTGGGAGGAGGCAGTAAGTAGCCTGACAGGCAGTCGAAGAACAAGAATTCTGGAGAAGGAAATGGGAAGAAATGAAAAGCGTTAAGTTTTAAAGACTGCCTTGTGCAAGGAATGGGGATGAGAGGGGAGAGAAAAGGGATCTACTGAGGGAACGAAAACTGTGCCCACTGGTGGCACCGCGAGGAAAGGGAGGAACGACCGTAGCAGCCAGAGAGGAAGGGGGCTGGTAGGGTCGGGGTGGGAACCTGGGTCTGAGGCTGAGTCCAAATAACTGCTATCCGGTTATGGAGGGAAACGATGAATGCCGGGGAGTCCCGAGCCAGATAAAAGCCTGTGTCTTAGGCCTCGGGGGTCCCACTCCTGCTGAGATAGCACCGAGCAAGCACCGGTGCACAGGTCGCCACACATTCAAACTACTCGGGATTCCTAGGTAACCGCCTCCAGCAAACCGCCACTTCCGGGAGGGCCGCCGGGCCGCCGGGCCCCGCCCACCCCGGGCCCGCCCTTCGGTGGCCATGTATCGGCCCCTTCCGGTCTTGCGTTCCCTCCCCGGGGATGGGAAAGCGTAAGGGGCGGGACTTAGAGCTCCGCGGTAACGTCACTTCCGCTCCATGTCTCACGCAGGGGGCGGGGTTTATGAAGGCGCGAGGAGAGGGGCGGGGACGAGTGGTTTCGCGGAGCTGCTGAGTGATGCGAGAGTTAAGGTGTGTAAGGCCCCTGGTGCAGAGATGGAGACCAGCACAAAACCTGCGGGAAAAGGTTACGTTGAACTGAAGAGCGCTGACTCAGAGGGCCAGGGGTCCCAATAGAGGGAAGCAGGAGAAAAGAATGGAAAAAACTGGGTCTGACAGAGCTTTCCTCCAGGAACAAACTAAACTAACAGTAAATCATACCCATCCTGTGTACACATCATTACGTTTATAAGGCTATGTAATACATATTCTTATATTTGAACAGCGCAGCCTCGTGAGTGGTCACCCTCTCTGCTCCAAGCTCTACTATAATTCTGGGGCACTTCACCTATTCATTCGTTCATTTAACATATTGAAAGCTTTTTATATATCAGTACTGTTCTGGGCACTGGAAATATATAGCAGTGAAGAAAACAAATATCCCTTGTTCATGGAATTTGTAATATGATGAGAAGTAACCGAATAAACACATGAGTAAGTAAATGTGCCTGAGGCTGATGAATACTGGAGAGTAAGAGCAGAGAAAGAAGATAAACAGTGTACTGGAGGGGAAGTGAAATTTTAGATAGTATGCCTAAGAAGATTTCACTGAGGTACTTTTGAGCAAAGGCTCCAATGCAAACCTCCATGAGATAAGGAACAAGCTACTGTGATCTTCAAAGGAGAGTTAAGTGTTCCAGGTAGAGGGAACAGCAAGTACAATCACTCCAAAGTGGGTATCTGTCTGGCTGTGAAACAGCAAGGAGGCTAGCGTGACTGGTACAGAGTGAGATGGGGAGAGTGTTGACATAGGAAGTCAAAAGTTAGGGGGTGGGCAATTATATAAAGCATTGTAAGCCATGGAAAGGCATTGAGATGGAGGGTTTGAGCAAAGGAATGCCATAATGTGACTCAATTGTTTTTTCTTTAAATCACTGTGGATACCATATTGAGAATAGACTGAGTGTGGCAGAAGTATAAGCAGTAGGCCAATTAAGAGGCTATTCCAGTAATCCCAACAGGAGATTATGATGTCTTGGATCAGGGAAGTAGTGGTAAAGATGGTGAGAAGTAGTTGGATTCTGAATATACTTGGGAGGCAGAACTTTCAGGACCTGTTGAAAGTTGGGATATGGAGTGTGTGTGTGAGAGAGAGAGAAGAGTCAAGAAAAATTCTAGTGATTTCATCCTGAGCAATTGACAGGATGGAGTTGCCATTTTACTCACCTGGGGGAAATGGTGGAAGGAGTAGGTTTGGGAGAAAGATCAGGAGTTCAGTTTAAGTTGTGTTTAATTGACATCTAAGATATGATAGAAGTATGGTAGAAGTATCTGCAGTTCATAGGAGAGTTCTGGACTAGAAATATAAACTTGGGAGTTGTTAGCTTATAAATTTAAAGCCAGGAGATGAAATGAAATCATCGAGGGAGTGAATTATAGACAGATAAGAGATCTAAGGACTGAGCCGTGGAGTATCCTAACAATAAAGAGGCTAAGAAGGGGAGAGGAATGCAGAAAGAGGGAAGGATCAGCTAGTAAGCTAAGGAAGAAAACCAAGAATGTGTGATAGTTGAAATCCAAGTGGAGGAAATGTTTCATTGAAGAGAACAGACCATCGTGTTAAATCCTGCTGATAGCTCAAATTGGATAACTAAGAATTGACTATTGGGTTTAACAATGTGGTCATTGATGACTTTTAAAAGAGCAGTATTTTTGGAGTAGTTGGAGAGTATAAGCCTGATGGAGTAGACTTAAAAGAGAAGGGAAGGAGGAATTGGAGACAGCAATTTTAGACAACCTTTTCAGTGGGTTTTGTTGTAAAGGGACATAGAGAAATGGGTAGCTGAAAGGAAAGATAGAATCACAAGATGATTCTTTAAAATCACAGCACACATTTTTTTGTTGCTGGGAATTATCCAGTAGATAGGAGAAAGCTGACAATGCAGGAGAGAGATGGGAAAATGTTTGCATCTGAGTCCTTAAGTGGGCAAGAGGGAATGGCCTTAGATAGCAGGAGGAAAAGTTCATTATAACAATAGCAGGGAAAGCAGACTATATACTGGTAATTGGGTAAGATAGTGGTGGGAGTTGGGGAAGTTCTCTTCTAACTGTTCCATTTTCTCTGTAAAATAGTATTGTAGTCAGCCTACAAGATAGCCTCTGATGTTCTCCATCTCCTGGTGTCCACACCCTCTGTAGTCCCCTTTTACACTGTACCAGGGTTGGTCTGGTGACCAATGGAATATGGCAGTAGTAATGATATATCACATCAGAGATTAGGTTGTAAAGATGCTGTATTATGTCTCTCTCTTTCTCTCACTTGTTCCCACTCTCTCTCAGATCACTTGCTCTGAGGCCATTTATGTCACAAGCAGCTCTATAAAAAGGCCCACATGGCAAAGTACTTCTGCCAACAGCCCTGTGAATGATCGTGAAAGTGGATCCTTCAGCCCCAATCAAATATTCAGAGACTATTGCCTTGGCCAACAACTTGACAGCAATCTCATAAAAGACCCCGAGCCAGACTATGCACCCAGAAACTGTGTGAGATAATGTTTGTTGTTTTAATATGCTAAATTTGGATTAGAAAGTGACAACTAACACAGATAGGAAGCAAGTTCATCGATTAAAAGTATAGAGGAAGAAATGTTGGAGGTCTGAAGAAGGAAAATAAAGTACAAAATAGTTGTCCAGAAAAGTAAAATCAGAGACCTGTACAATTGCTAGATGGCTGTGAGGACCCATGTGAGATTCATGATTATGAATTTAAAGTGAGACCAGTCAGCATTGTTGATTGTTTTTCTTCAATTGAATGGTTACAGGCAACAGTAGTAGAAAAATTAATTTTAACCAGGGTTGAGGTTTTACCAAAGTATTACTATCAGGCAAGAAATGAAGATTAGGGAGTTGAAGAGAGTTGAAGATTAGTTCAAGGAAGTAATTAAATGACTGACCATGGAACTTAAAATGGGTAATGTGGAACAGGAGGACAATTGGGATGTAAGGGGCACTGTAAAGTTAGTAGGATCAAGAGATTAAAGGCTCCAGTGGAGATCTAAGGTTTGTTAAAGCAGGATACTGGAAAGAATGCACCGAAAAGATAAGAGGGGGGATGCTTGAAACTGAGAGTATGGAGACACTGCAGATTGGTCCTGTCAAAGTCTATGGTGGAACCAAGAGGAAGATTAAAAAACAAGATCATAGAACTTCTAGTTGCTTCTAGTCAAGCACTGGTTGAAATGTCCCCAAGGTTATCAAAATCACCAAAATATATGACAAGAATAGTGTTGGTGAGAAACAGGAACAACAGTCTTCAGGGAATTTTGAGAAAAGACCCGGAGGTTAGTAGACAAGAATAACTTGGAAAGCAGTGAGAGGTATGGCCTAACAACATTAGATTCAAAGTGAGGGGCGAAGCTAAGGAAAAGGAGGGAGAATGGTTTATAAATAACCAAGTAGCAAGAAGGTAACCTGTTCCACCTCCACCCAGATGGGCAAGGAACAGAAAAAAGCCACCCCTTGGGGCACCTGGGTGGCTCAGTCAATAGGGCATGCAACTCTTGATCTTGGGGTTGTAGGTTCAAGTCTCACGTTGGGTGTAGAGATCACTTAAAAATAAAATCTTAGGGGCACCTGGGTGGCTCTGTCAGTTAAGCATCTGACTCTTGGTTTCAGCTCAGGTCACGATTTCACGGTTTCATGTATTTGGCCATACTTGGGATTCTCTCTCCCTCTCTGCCCTTCCCACACTTGTGCTGTCTCTCCCAAAATAAACAAATAAACTTAAAAAAAATTTTTTTAAAGAAAACAGCCATTTCCCTGAGAGGGCCAGAGCGAGATTGATGTGTATTCCTACACACACACACACACACACACACACACACACACACACAGCCTTCAACACTGGGGAGAGTGTGATTAGGTAGCTCCTTGCTCTCTCTAACTCTCTCTCTACCTCAAGGTCTATGCATCCCGCCAGCAGTTGTGCCAGTGGTTTCATATGAATCTGTACTCTTGTGATGTCCACGGAGCTCACATCTTGGGCTCTGCTCCCATTTTCTGACCTTTTCACATGGTTTATCTTCTCAATGGCTGGAGTTTCATTTCTCAGCAAAGGGATCTGTTTGCTCAAGAACATCTGTTTTCTTCAGAAACTTAAAAGAATGAGTGTTTCTGGCACCAGAGTCTTGAGGTCCTATACCCCAGAACTCACCAGAGCTGAATTATCTCTGATGTATATGGCTGGGGGATCCCTGGCCATCTCTGCACAAAGCCCTGAGTCACTGGGTCCTTGGCAACAGTCCACTCCACACAGAACCAGTAAGCAGTAAGAGGCAATTGTTGATGAGCAGTAAGAGGCAATTTGTTGTTTGTTTGCCACTGTGCTATTTGTGCCTGACTGACCCACACCGGTAACAAATCAGAAAACTTGATCACCAGTTAGTCCAAAGAGACTACCTCAAAGAGATGGGAAACCTGCCTATTCCACTCTCATGGGGTCTGGATGGGATCTGGATGGGATCTAGATGTTGGGAACTCAACCCCAGGCAGCTGAATCATGCCCACTTTCACTCTCTTGCCCAAACTTGAGTTGGATTTCCCCAGGACTAACCAATGTTCGGGCTATTTCCTGAAAGTAGACCATAGGACTGTCCTTCTTCGATCTTCCTCCTCCTTAGCCACCTCTCCAAATAACCTTCCTAACTGGTATATAATCTGTGAGGGTCCTTCTGCTTGCCTACACAGACGAGGTTTTTGTAGCAACAATTCATTGTAAATGGCACCAGTAGCAGATCACTCAGTTGTCTCAATAGCATCTGCCATACTGATCTTTGCAAAAGATTCTCTAATTTTATCATGGATACAGGAGTCTTTTCTCCTTTCTCTTGATGAGTGATTTAAAAAAATTAACATAGCAGTCTCAGCGTCTCTCCACGGTATCAAATACTCTTCTAGGATGGACACAGGGATGCACTTCCCAGATCCCGCTTCAAGGAAGGACTTGCTGGCTCAGCTTTGGGGAATGTTGTCATTTTTCCAGCTGTCAGCTCCTTCAGAGACTGCTTTGGCTCCAGATTGTTGCCCTGCCTTCCCGTTGAGGAACAGCCATATCCAGTGACTGACCGATATGGGGATATAAAGGCCCAGAGGTTTCTGCCTAAGTTGGAACAACTCTGATGGGTCATCATTTCAGCTCCAGAGCTCCCTGTGGGGTCAGCTGAGGCTGCCTGGCCCGCATCACGGCTTGACTTCTCCCTTGCCCACTCCTAGTCCATCCTCCTTTCCACAGGTGTCCATCTCAGGCACACTCCCTGATAAACATCCTGGACAGGAAATTCTGTCACAGAGTCTACTTCCTGGAGAACCCAACTCTGACACCCTCTGAGGGTTGTTAGGCCTCAGACACCGAAGCCCTGGCAGCTCTCAGACCATCTAAGTCCTAGTGCTAAAACCCATAGACTTCTGATCATTATTCTCTTCTTTTTCATCAAAGACACCTGCAATATTTCAAGGATAGGGTCTAACCACAGTTAAAGTCCTTCTTCCTATTCCCTGTTGACACGTTGTAGCCTCTGGATTAAGCTAACTCTCAAGACTTTCTCTAGATAGCCTCTAGACTTTGTAAATATGTGAGCTAATGAAGCTCTTTATTAATGCCAATTTGCATTAGGTCTTATACTGTTGGTAACATAAAGAGCTCTGAGATACGCAAAATAGAGGGAGTCAGTTGGTCAAGAGAGGAGAACAGAGCAGATAAGCAGAGAGATTTAGAGTTACCTACAAAAATTGATTCCAGAAACTGCCCCAGTGTTTGAGCTCTCCTATTCCAGATCCATGCAATATGCCTCTCCTCTGATGGCAACTTCACGGGGATATCTGTTCTGTGAAGCCAGAGAAGTTTCACTAAGGACGCTGCTTTAACATAAAGCAGATTTGGCCAAAAATGAGTTTAATCTATCTATAAATTTTTATCTGTATTATCCACCATACTTTTGACTGTTTTAGAAAATGTACTCCTAAAATATAAAGGTTGCAATCATTAAACATGCTTTAAAAATATGTCGCAGGTTCTTAAAGTGTGTCAAAAGAAGAATTTTAAATATGTTTTCTAGAATAAGTAGCAGAGGACTCAAGGTAACTATTTGGAGAAAAACCAAGCCATTGATTTTTGTGTGTTCTGTTTTGATTGTTAATAATTCACTATTAATAGTCACATTTTCTGCATCCCAAACTTCTAGGGACAGCACATTAGCAGTCTAGAGAACAGAGCTTTGGATACAAACTTGGATTTATATTCTAGCTCGGCAATTGACTGTCTGTGGTCAAATCACATAATCTGAGTCTTTGTTTCTTCATTTGTAAAATGGGAGCAATCAGGATTTTTCTGTGAGAATTCAGTAATATATATGAAATACATGATATATAATAGGTTTTCAATAAATGCTTATTTTTTTATTTTTTTTTATTATTTTTTTTAGGAATCAAGATAGAAGTCATCTCTTCTACCTTTAGAAGATTTTGATTTGTCTGCCCAAGCCTCCCTTCTATTTTGAAGTAGGTAATAGACTGCCCCACCTCTGACTGTGAGGTTAGGCACATGGCCAAGCTGGGGTGGTATTCTATTCTGGTTATAATGATTGATCCAGAGCTGTGCATGTGACACAGGCTAAACCAACCACAGTCCTTCACCAAGATTTTTTTAAAACTAGCTTCATCTAAAATATCTCTGGATGACAAGAAGCACGGTCCCATATGTTAACCACTAGCTACATGTGGCTATTTAATTTTAAACTATTTAAAATTAGATAAAATGTATAATTCACATAATTATAAAATTTAGAATTTATATAAAATTTATAATTCATATAATTCAGTCCCACTAGCCACAGTGTAAAGTACTGAATAGCCATGTGTGACTGATAGCTACTATACTTCACAATGCAGATACAGAACATTTCCATCATCACAGAAAGTTATGTTGGACAGCATTGATAATCTATAGAATCTGGCAACCATCAAAAACTATAAGAAGGTTTGAGAAAATGAAGCTGACACCAAGAGCTAAGCAAGGGATGAGTAATAACCAAAATGGCTTTTAAGTATCTTAATTCCAATTATTCCAGCTCCCTTCAAGATTTTGTTACACGGTACAAGAAATTTTTCCCTTTTTGCCTCAAATAGTTCACATTGAACTATCACAGCCAAAAAGTCTTGACAAATCAAGACAGCAAACCAGATGCAGAATCCTGGAGGGCTAACTTGGGCAAAGAACTGTGAATAAGACAAAGTTGAACCCTACAAGTACCGCAACAAGCGGTGAAAACTTTGGCCTGTCTTCAAGGTCACCTTCCCTATAAGGGGTCCTCTGTTAAGAAAATTTGTTTCTCCCCCTGTTTTGTCTTGTGTAACATAATCCATCTTAGTGGCCTTGGACTCACTACTGGGGACCCAATCATTCTCTTGCTGATTAGGCTTTGTTTTTTTAGGTCCTGTTGTCTGCCTTATCCTTCTTTGTTTCACATCTTGTTTCAGAGCCTTCTTTTATTCTACCGACTTTTTACATCAGTAGGCAACCTCTTTCTGGACTATAGTGTATATAAACACTAGACCAAGAAGCACAGGCTGAGTCTGGACCTTGCCAACTTACAAAACGTGTGACTTTGAACAGGCGACTTAGCCTCCCTGATCTTCATGATGATCTTTAGGGAAAAAAAAAAAATACCTGCCACAACGGGTTGATAGAAGATTAAATAAAATAATAATTTAAAAGGCAATTTGTAAGAGGCAATGCAAATGTATTAGCAATTATACTTGCCTACAGATTGAAATGTATCTCTCCCAACTATATTTAAGCATCTATATTGTGCTTAAATTGTGTCTTCCTTTCCTTTCGAATGCGCCGCCTTTCCTCTTATGCCACATCCCCCTCCTCCTATTAACGTCTAGAACATGGAGTGCTCTTCACACAGTAAGGAATTATTAGATGCTGGCTAGCTGATTTGCATTTCTGTGCCTCCCCCACTGGGAGGAGGGAGAGTGGGGGAGGGAGAGAGAGGGAGTGTGACAGCAAATTCTTCCCTGGGGGCAGGACAATGGTTGTTGGGAAGACACCATTTGAGGATCTAGAAGGGAAACAATGAAGCTTTTCATGAGTTGGGGGGAATTGTGGCTCCCCCAGGATTTTTCAACCTGTTTTTATTGGAGTACTGAAGCTTTACAAGAACAGAACTCCAGAGATGTCCTCTAGAATGTCCTCACTCCATCTTAAATAGGTCTGCAAAAGCATGATCTTTGCAACACTTTAATGCCAATTAATTTCCCTCCTTTGTTCCTCTGGAGAGTTGCTGAATAGGGCGCGTTCAGCAGCCATGGACACAAGCCTGAGTTCCTCCCAGTTTCTGAGGGGGCGGGAATTTTATTCAGAAGTCAAATATTTACTCTCAGCATAAAAGGCATTGATGTTTTTCCGTTTGCCAGCATGGAAACAGGCGCATCTCCTCTCTGCCTTACTGAAATTCACCCAGGACCCCTTGCTGTCCCAAGATCATATACTTCTCCCAACACACACCCCACTTTTTTGAGAAACCCTATGTCTGCAGAGGGCTTTTTCTCTGAGGGACTCCTCACATTCGAACCGTTCAGGATGAAGGCCCTGAAAAGGGCAGGAAGAGCCTTTTGACCCAGTCTCCACTTTCTATTTGATGTTTCTCAGAAGTGACCTGGAGTAAGGCTACCTAGGAGAACTTTAAATAGGAAAAGGAAAGACAAAATGTCCTTTGCCGGTTGGGGGGGGGGGTGGTACATTCTTGCTGTCCAGATCCCCAAAAAGCTTGTTTTGTTCAAAGGGAGCTAGCTAATCTGTCTCTTGTTCAGTGGTTGCTAGAGCAGCTAGGCCCTGCCTCCTTTGAACACAAAGCCTCACACAAATTCCTTGTTTCCCAGGCAATGCACTGCAGTTCTACAAATTCTCTGGCTGATGTTGGCATCCTGATTCCTCCCTCTCTCTCTGTTCTGGCAAATTGAATTTATGTCAGGGACAACTCCAGCACCATTCACATATAGGTTTATGGAACCAAGAATCAAAAACAGCTTCAGCAATAATAGGGGGTGTCGGGGGTGGACAGAGAGGACCACCTTATGCTCTGGGGCTTAGCCAGAGAGTTGGTGCTGGGGGGTAAAAGATTAGACCAGGACGAAGACTCCAGCACAGGGGAAGTGGATTCCTATTGCTGAGTTAGGGAGGTGGTCAGAAGCCCCAGCTTTATTGGTGATCAGCCTGCAGCTCTAATCCAAGCTCTGCCACTGAGTAGCTACAGAACCCCAGCAAGTTGCTAACTTCTTGGAATTTTAGATTTTCTTGTTTGCAAAGTGGGGTTATCATGTCTACCTAAAAGGGATATTAGGAGAATTAAAGGAACAAATAGATACACTATGCCTGACAGAGTACAATGAGGAGTAGTTTACACACACACACACTCACACACACACACTCACAAACACACCTATATTAGTTTTTCATGCTGTATAACAAATAGCAACAAATTTAGCAGCTTAAAACAATATATACTTGTTAGCTTACAGTTCCTGTGGGTCAGGAGTGCAGGCTTCACTGGCGCATCTGCTCAAGGTCTCACCAGACTTCAGTTCAGGGGTTGGCTGGCCAGCATTCCTCTCCGAAGCTTGGGGTCCGCTTCCGGGCTTCTGTGGTTGTTGGGAGAATTCAGCTCCTTGTGATTGCAGGGCTGAGGTCCCAGGTTTCTGGCCACCTTTTGGCAGAGGGTCGCCCTTGGCTCTGAGAGGCCACTGGCAGTTCCTTTCCACCTGGCCTTTGCCCACCACACTGTTCACACCTTCAAAGCCAGCAGGACAATCCCTGTCTGGTCTGCTGAGCCTGAGTCTTCAACAATATAACCTAATCAAGGGAGTGGCTATTTTACTGCCTTTGCCATATTCCCTCAGCTAGAAGCACACACGTTCTGCATTTGTGTAGTGAACTTTTCTGGAAGTTTCGAAGAAGTCAAAGGAAGAAGAGTTTCACAGTTGCAAGCTGGTTTTTTTTTCTTCAGCACCCCCACCCCCACCCCTCCCAGCAAGTGGCTCTCTCGTCCCTTCTGTCCCTTCTTTCCTTGACTTCTCTCCTCTCTGCCCGTCCCCTCCCCAAATTCCTGTTTATTTCTAAAGCACAACAGTTTACCTTTTTGTTCCTTGACTTTTTATGCTTAAGACCTTACCTTCTACTCCATGTGATTTATTTAAATCTTTTCCTTGCTAAAGAAAATTCCCTAAGAGGGGTTTTGGTTCCATTTATTTGTTGATAGATTCTTTTTCATTCTGCTACTGAAGATTATTTACAATCTAGTGGAAGAACAGATATGGCTCAATTAATGCTAGGAAGTGAATGGAGAGAAAGAGAGGAGAAGGCTAAATATAAAAACCACCACTGGTATTATAGTATTAATCAAGCCAGAACCTCTCCAGTAGTATCATCAGTGCCAGCACAATCTTCCTGGATTCTGGAGACAAAGAAACAGGCCAGATGGGTGGAGACATTTTTAAATCTAATGGTCGAATTATTAAAATTGGTACTTATATACCAATTTGTGTGTGTGTGTGTGTGTGTGTGTGTGTGTGTGTGTTTTACCTCTTCTTGCCTCTACTATAAAGTAACATTAGGAGTCCTGGGTTGATCATTACATAACAGGACAAGTTACTTATCTTCTCTGTCTCTCAATTCCCTCATCTAAGAAATGAAGAAGTGGGACAAGGTAAATCTCAGATGTCTCTTGCTGTGGAGTAAATCTACTGTTCTGCCATTCCTGCTAGACCTTCAGTTCTTTGAAGGTGGAGCTCATATTTACACTTCCCAATTCCCCAGCCAAGAATTGTATTTCCTTCTCCCCCTATTTCCCATAGAGGTCTGTGTAGGGTGCTGACTTATTCAAAATCACTAAGTAACTGCTTCCTGTCCTGGGGATGGAATACTTGTGAGTTTAAGTAGGCAGGTGTGCATGTGTGTGTGTGTGTGTGTGTGTGTGCGTGTGTGCGTGCTGGGGGCTCCATTCTGAGCCTTGGGGGCCCTATCCAGGTGCTCAGCACAGAGGTGTGAGTACAGCAGGCCAGGGCTGTCATGGGTGCAGGGATGAGGAGTTGGGATCCCAGACCCCCAGAGAAGGGGCCAGATGAGGAGCGGCCAGAAGCAACTCTGTGTAGCGGAGCCAAGAGGACTGGGCCATGCTGCTCGGAAGAGGACAATGCTTCTGGAAATGCATCTATTGGAAGTGCTCAGAGGAGAGAGGGGCACAGGTCTTAGCTAAGCAAGGGCATTACTGTCAAGCGGTCCATCAACATCATTTGTTTGAGCAGCCACATTAAGCAGAGCTCAGAATTGGGCCCTGCAAGGAGACTCATAAGAATGAAGAGTTATAGTCCCCGCACTGGAGAAGCTCCCAGGCTAATGAGGATATGGCCACAGTAACATTTTCTGATCTAAGAGTGGGGCATGAAGACTGACAAGTATTAATGGACTTAGAGTTGAAGCGACATAATATTTATGATCAGGATATCCTTATGAAGTTTATCATCAGTAGTAAGATGAGACAGACCTACCCATAGAACATATGGCAGGAGAAAACTAGGTAAGCCAGGACAGGTGGCATAAATGTTACATTATGTATGAGAATAAGTTGGCTTGACTGTTATTTTATGTCTCTGTAACCCAATTTCTTATCAGTACCGCCCCCCAAAAGTGAATCCCAGTTATTTCTGGGAATTCACAAAGAGGTGCTTTATCTGTGCTCACAAACTAGTCTATTGTCTTGCAGTCATTATTTGGTGCCCTCTGTGCACTCACTCCTCTGCCCCAGCTCCCCCTTCACGGCCATCCTCTATTGCATCCAGTTGCTTAAGGTGCCCCCCTCAAATTCTCATCCATGCAATATTCAGCAACTGTTTGCTGAGAACCTGCTCTGCGCCCTGCCCTGTATTTGGCAGTAGGTCTACAGAGACCAGTAAGCCATAGTTCTTCAATAAGAGAGCTCTCTGTTTTAAGGGAGAAAGGTACATAAGCAAATACCATAAGCTTCTGTAGGCCTATTCATTTTAAAAAGACCTGAAGCAAGGGGCACCCACATGGCTCAGTGGGTTAAACACCCAACTCTTGACTTTAGCTCGGGTCATGATCTCACAGTTCATGAGTTTGAGCCCTGCATCCGGCTGCTCGCTGAAAGTGTAAAGTCTGCGTGGGATATTCTCTCTCTCTCTCTGTCTCCCTCTCTCTCTCTCTCTCTCTCTCTCTCTCTCTCTGCCCACATATGTGAGCTTTCCCTCTCTCTCAAAATAAATAAACTTAAGAAAAAAAAAGATCTGTAGCACGATTGCAAGGGTGCTGGTTGGACACTCGGCCACAAAGCAACTGCAGTGTCTTCGTGCCCTTACAGCTGCTGTCACCTGCCACAGAAGCCACTCACAGCCCCCCAGGCAGCAGGGAAAAGCTAACTATTAGTCTATCCTGGTAAACTCACTCTGACCCGACTATTTTAACATTCTCTTGAAGTGTCTCAGTCACTGCTTAGACAACTCTGGCAACTGCTCATTCAATCTGTTTAGGTTCCTCCCCCAACCCAGCTCCTCTCGAAGGAGCGTTGGGGTGAGTATAGGTGGTATGGCTTAGGTGACCTCGTGACAAGAGGGGAGATGGTGTCTGTAGGCCTGTGTGGCATTCTCAGGACCCCCACTGGTCCCTGCACCCCTCGAGGTTGCTCCCTGGTGTGATGAGCTACATGCTGACCCCACACCAGCAGCTGTTGTCGGTTCTTTGCCTCTTGGCACTTCTGAGCCCCCTCAGGGGAACTTGTGGGCACTTTGGGGCACTCGCATATTCCATGGGTATAAGGAGCCTGAGGTTCCCCCCTAGGGCAAGAGAAGGGAGGATGTTGAGAAGTTAGATCCCACTTAGGTCTCCTGCTATCACAATTTCCTTTCCATCGTCCTTCAGGCTAAAAAAGGCAGACTCCAGGCTTTCTATTTCCTGAACTTAATATCCTGCTTTTACTCTTAGACAATAAGCCTCAAGGCCTAGCCATCACAGGCAAAAGAGGCCATTTATCTATACTGTACAGCAGAAGAACTCTGTGATCCAGGCCACAGGTTGCTCTGTGATATGTGGAAGTGCTAGTTAGAAGAAATTAAAATAGCCTTTTGTCCTTTACAAAGACTGGCTCACAAGCCTTTTGTCTCACTACTGACTCTAAAATACTATTTTAGGGACACCTGGGTGGCTCAGTCGGTTGGTTAAACATCTGACTTCGTCTCAGGTCATGATCTCGTGGTTTGTGGGTTCAAGCCCTGTGTTGGGCTCTGTGCCGGCAGCTCGGAGCCTGGAGCCTGCTTCAGATTCTGTGTCTCCCTCTCTCTCTGCTCCTCCCCTACTTGTATTCTGTCTGTCTCTCTCTCTTGCCTCTCAAAAATAAATAAACATTAAAATTTTTAAATAAATAAATAAAACACTATTTTAGATGTCAGAAACTGGATATTAACTTTCTCCTTCTCATTGTATGTCTGCCAAAACAAAACTAACTTTACCAGAGGCAGACAGGTGCCTTGAGCTGTGTAGGGGAAAGTCATAGGCACAGAGATGCAAAATGAAAACAAGAATCTCATTTACGTATTTCAGAATATTTTTTGGACTTCCTCTGTAGAGTTAAAAATCAATGCTTCCCTCTTCTACTCTGCACCCTTAGGCTCAGCTGAGCCATGCAATGAGTCTTCAGTTCTAGAAACCTGACCTACTCAGGCTTTCTCCAGGATGTAACAAGAATATTTCCAAAGGTAGCCACCACATTTACACAACTAAGACCCGGCTTATAAACTGAGAGGGAAGCTGTAACTTTGGTCTCCTCAAAATGCAAAGATCACTACAGGAATGAAAAAGAAGAGGCAGGTTTACTTTTTAAGTTTAAAATGTTATCTCTCTAACAATTTCCAAGGTAATAAACTGTACAATTTCCACTGTACTAAACTGTCATCAGTCCTCTCAACAATTCCTATAAGGAAGCTACTGTTTCCCCAATTTTTAGATGTGAAATTGGAGGCTTAACCAGACTGTGAGCCCTTCCCAAGATCTCAGTTAGTAAGCATACATTCCAGTGACAGTGCCCGTGAGAAGGTGTGGACACAGTCATGAGGGGTGAGGTGGAGCTAAGGGTGTTTTTCCTCATCACAGCCTCAAGACAAGAGGAGATATTGAGGCTGTGAAGCTGGTAACAGAACCCCAGGATGCTGGCTGTTAGAGTATTACCTTCATCTGTGCTCTGACATGTTCTAGAAAAGTGGCTGGAGGCAGGGGAATGAACAGAATGGCTTCTGGAAAGAGGTCCCCAGCATCTATGTGATTCTGTGATAGGAGAAAGAATCCCAAGCAGGACCAGGACAGGTATGAAAATAATAGAATTCAAGCCATTTTCCAATCTTCTTCCTTTGGGGTGGAACAGGGGTGTTCCATTCTTCAGCAGTTCTCTGGGATCTCTTTCTCCCAGCTTTTTAAAAGCTCCTCTCCCTCCCTTTTCAGAGCTTATTGGAGGTCTGTCCCTGGCACGCACCCTCCTTCGCAGGAACAAGGAGCGTGAGGTGGAGACAGGATAGGTTGGGACACAAGATCCAGTTCAGAGTGTGTCCCAGCCCAGTCCCCTCACGGAGCCCAGATCCTCATCTCCCCCTGGTAGTGGGGCTCAGCGCAAGCAGGCAAAGAACTGATGGGACCCATCAGATTAGAACCCACATTGGAGATTATATCCTAAGCAGATACCCCATTCTGAACTGGGGATGTAGCGCTTTGAAACTAGAAAATGCCAGGTCTGAAAGAGAGGAAAGAACAAGTCCAGCAATACACAGGGCTCTGTGTATTCAGAGGGAAGTTGGCAGGGTTGTGTTCGGGCAGAGAAACTCCGAGTGGTACAAAGGGACGTGCCCAGAGTGGAGAAATCATGCTAATTGTCTGCACCAGAGCTGGAGAACGCCACCCAAAATGAAGAGAGAAAGGGGAGCCCTGTCCAGAGCCTTCAGTGCCCTGAGCCTCACCCCTTTTGTCTACCTTCTTCTGATCCAGACAGGTAGGAGACCAGAAGGGTAAGAAAGGGTCTGGAGAGGGGACCCGGTACTTTCAAAAGAGAGGGAGGGGGAGTTAAAGGGCAGAATGACTTTAGGTTGGGAGGAGGGGAGAGAGCTCAGCTGCCGCCCCGTGGGAAGCATCTCAGTGAATTCAGGCATTAGTGTTGAATGTATTTCTTCATTCTGTGTGCCTCCCGCCCAGCCCCTGCGCCCCTCCCCCAAAAGGCTGCATGACTTTGGAGCTCCCACGGCATTCAGTACATTAGATAGAGGGCAGTGAGCCATTTCTTATGGGATGTCTTGTTGGCGTGGGCCAGTCAGGCATTCTTTCCAAGGGATCATGATGGGCTTGGAGGGGTGGGGGAGATCTGGGGTTTGTGCCTCCCCAACCCCCACCCTGGCTTCTCTGACCACAAAACAGCAAGGGAGATGAAATAAGCTTTGGAGATAATGAGTCTTTTGGTTTTTGGAAATAACACCAATCCATCCATAACTCACCCCATGCCCTAGACACCTACCTTCTGTACTGCCCCCTACCAACTCCTTAGAGAATTGATCTTACTTTAAATAGATGTGTTTCTCTGTGTGTGTGTGTGTGTGTGTGTGTGTGTGTGCAGGCATGTGCGCACATGCACACACACATGCACTATTCCAGAGAGCCTAGAAATTCACAGTTTGGTGAAGCAAACAGATGCAGAGATCATTTTAGTAAAATGCAGAAACTACTATGAGTCAGATACACAAAGGATGTCCAGGATCAGAGAGAGGTCACCTACTCCATCCAGAAAGCTGGTGCTAGAGGTGCAGGGTGGGGTGGGGGAACATCAGGGGAGGTTTCCTGGGAGTGTCTGGACTAAATTTTAAAGGATGAGAAAAAGAGGTAGGTGTGAGAGTGTGCATTATAGTCGGAGAAGTGGGTAAAGGTCAACATTTTGGAATAGCATTCTGTGTTTAGTAGGAGCCCAGCCATTCACCACTGCTAAAGAGGAAAATGTGAATCAGGCGAGAGCCTTGGAAACCATACTAAGGTCCCTGGAATATAATCTGTAAACAGTGGAGGAGGGGAAGGGGTATTAGGCGGTTGGTAATCGGGACTGGCAGGACCAGATTTGTATTTCAGATAGCTCACTCTACAGGGAGACATTGGAGAAGAAACCAGAGGCAAACATGAGAGGAAAGGAAGCCTGTATCCATTTGCTAGGGCCGCTGTCATAGAGAATCACAAACTGGGTAGCTTAAACAACAGAAATGTATAGTATCACAGTTCTGCAGGCTGAAAGTCTGAGATAAGGTCACAGGCTCTTCGGGGCTCTAGGGAAGGATCTGTTCCAGGCCTCTCTGCTCGCTTCAGGTAGTTCCTTGGCTGGTGCCAACGTAACCTGTTTTCACAGGACATTCCCCCTGTGCTTGTGTCTGTGTCCAAACTTCCACTTTTTATCAGGACATGAGTCATGTTGGATTAGGGGCCCAGCCTACCCCAGGAGGACCGAAGCTTAGCAATAATCCCATTGCCAAAGAAGGTCACACTCAACATACTGAGGTTAGGACTTCAATATATGGATTCAGGAGTGGACACAATTTAACCCATGACAAGGCTATTGCAATAGTTCAAGAGAGAAATCACATGAGCTGGAATTAGAATAAAAAGAGGGAGAAGCAGGCACATGGAGATAATATTTTGGAGGGAAAGTCAGGACCTAGTGATTGACAGGAAGTAGGAGGATCCAGAAAGGGAGGTAGGATTTCTGTGTGAAACTTGAACCGATCACTGGGATGGGGTCTGAGGTGTGATAATGAGTCCTGACCAGGATGAGGTTGAAATGCCTAAGAGACATTTGTGGGGAAATGTTGAAAAGCCTGAAGTAGGGGTGGGGACAGGGGAGAGAGGTGAAGAGAGACAGGTGAAGCTCTCAGCCTATAGGTGAGATCCAAAACAGTGAGAATGGGTAATATCGCCTAGGAGGAGAAAATGGGCTAAACGTGGAGCACTGAGTAACCCCAGATTTGTAGGAGGTAGAAGGGGAAAAGGCCGGCTGAGGAGACCAAGAAGGAACACGCAAGAGGGACAGAGGGGAAACTAAAGGACTGTGGTGTCCAGAAAGGGAGTTGGAGTTTTTCTGATAGCATCAAAAGTGTCAAAGAGGTCCAGTATATCAAGGGCCAATTATATCTGCAACTATTATTATCATTATCATCATCATTATTATTATTATATTACAATTCAAAGAGTTTGTTGGATACAGAAATTCAGAGGCTAACTCTTAGCGTTAGTGAGAGCGGTCTAGTGGAAATTACAAGGTCAAAGGTAGGCAGTCAGTGGATTGGGAACACGAAGTGCTCAATGTAATATACCAATCGGAGTTCTCCCTAAATGCTTTCAGGAATGGTAAGGAAACCGTTCATCGAATGGTAAGGAAAAAAATTACAGAAAGATCTTGTCAGTCAGCATGACCAAGCGAAAACAAAAAGTGACAAAGTCTCTTCTGCGTGGGAACATGTTACTCAGTATATGTGGCAAAAAACATTCTAAATATAAATTATGCTAATCGGATGCGATTTATGACCTATGGTGGGTAAAGAGGTAAAGAACTACAGGGTCAGGCCACTGTACTGCTGTGGACTCAAGAACAATAAAGAGCTGGGATTCCATAAGGAATTTCTGCCATCCTCACTATATTAGTTAGGGAGATACTAGTGTCTGTAATGAATCCCAAAATTTATGTTCCTGGCACTAGCCATGTAATAGTACAGTGTGGTTCTAGACTAGGCCTGGGATGAGGAAGTGCTCTGATTCCTGAAGCTTTTTCAGGGACCAAGCTGATAAAGCTCTCTGTCAACTTCCAGTAGTCACCCCGAGGTCTATCTCCATTTCTTTCAGGCAGAGAATTTTTTTTTTTTTTTAAGGAAAAACATTTTTCTAAACTAGCCTAGAACTGGTACCTATCACTTCCACTGGTTCTACTGGCTGGAACTTGGTCACATGGCCATACCTACCTGCAAAGAAGACTGGGAAATGTAGTTTTTTAAGATTGACACTTAAAGGGGGCAAGTAATAGTCTTTAATGCTTTGTCCCTAATATGGACAAATAAGGCTTTCCTAAACTGATCACAGCCCAAGTCATGAAACATTCAAACAAGGTTTTTCTAGAGGCTGACATATAGACATAAACATGGCATGCCATAAATCTACATCATCTGATTTGCAAAATTTTCCTCTCCCAGATCCTAGAACTATTCCATCCTCCAGGGACCCAATGGGAAGAAGTTCCTTACCTGGATTCCACCCTTTTAGCCTTAAGATCACCTTCACATTGTAGGTGCTGTCTTTTTCTTCTAACAGAGATATGCACAGAAATGCATGGAGTATAAGGATATGTTGATAAACCTTTAAAAAGTGAATGAACCCATGTAATCAGCCTCCAAGATCAAGAAATAGAATATTTCAGCATCTCAGAAGCACCTCCCCCAATACTTCAGTTACTATTGCCCTCCCCCAGGGATACAGTGATATCCTAACTTCTAATACTGATTAATTTTTCATGTCTTTGAACTTCATATAAACTGAATCATATGCCTGCATTCTTTTGTATCTGGCTTCTTTGGCTGAACTCCAAATTTGTTGTTGTTGTTGTTGTTTTTGAAGGGGGGTGGGGGGACTAGAGGGTCCAAAGTGGGCTCGAACTTATGAACTGTGACATCAAGACCTGAGGCAAAGACTGATGCTTAACCAACTAAGCCACCCAGGCACCCCACAATTTGTAAGATTCATTCATGTTGTTGTTGAAATTGTAATTTGTTTGGTCTCAGTGCTGTATGGTACTCCATTGTATGCATATACCACAATTTATTTATCTATTTGGGGCACCTGGGTAGCTCAGTGGGTTAAGCAACCAACTCTTGATTTCAGCTCAGGTCATGATCTCACGGTTCATGAGATGGAGCCCCTCTGTGCTGGCAGTGAGGAGCCTGCTTGGGATTCTCTCTCTCCCTCTCTCTCTGCTCCTCCCCTGCTTGCACACAAGCATGAGCGTGCTCTCTCGAAATAAATAAGTAAACATTAAAAAATTATCTATTAAACTTTCATAGACACTTTGGTTGTTTCTAGTTTGGGGCTTTGTCAATATAGTTGCTAAGATATTCTAGTGCCTGTCTTTTGGTGAACAGATGTACACATTTCTTTGGGGATACACCAAGGAGTTGAATTGTTGAGTTATATGTGGTTAGCTTTAGTAAATATGGTCAAACAATTTTCAGAAGCGATTATGTCCATCTACATTCCCACCAGCAGTGTAACAGAGTTCCAGATACCCCACATCTTCACCAACAACTGTGTTTTCTCTTTTTCATGTTAGTCATCCTAATGAGTAGGCAGTGGTATCAAATTATAGTTTCAAATTGCATTCCCATGATTATTAATAAAGTTGTATCTTTTTCATACCATTATTTGCCATTTAGAGATCCTTTTTTGTGAAGTACCTGTTCTAAGTTTTTTGCCCATTTTCTACTAAGTTTTCTGGATTTTTAAAAAATTATCGATTTGTAGGAGTTTAAGAAATATATTTTGGATATGAGTCCCCTAAAGGGTATATGCATTGCAAATATCTCTCGCTCTGCAGCTTGCCTCTTCACTCTCTTAATGGCGTCTTTTGATGAACAGAAGCTCTTGATTTCACTGTGTCCAATGTATCATTTTTTTCTTTTATGGGTACCACTTTTGTGTCCTGTTTAAGAAATCTGTGTCTGCCCTCAAGTCACGGAGATATTCTCCTATGTTTTCTTTTCTTTTTTTAATGTTTATTTATTTTTGAGAGAGGGAGGAGACAGAACATGAGCAGGGGAGGGGCCAAGTGAGAGAGACACACACAGAATGTGAAGCAGGCTCCAGACTCTGAGCTGTCAGCACAGAGCCTGACGCAGGGCTCAAACTCACAGACTGTGAGATCACGACCTGAGCCGAAGTCGGATGCTTAGCCCACTGAGCCACCTAGACACCCCCTCCTATGTTTTCTTTTAAAAAACACATTGTTTTAGGGGCGCCTGGGTGGCGCAGTCGGTTAAGCGTCCGACTTCAGCCAGGTCACGATCTTGCGGTCTGTGAGTTCGAGCCCCGCGTCGGGCTCTGGGCTGATGGCTCAGAGCCTGGAGCCTGTTTCCGATTCTGTGTCTCCCTCTCTCTCTGCCCTTCCCCCGTTCATGCTCTGTCTCTCTCTGTCCCAAAAATAAATAAACGTTGAAAAAAAAAAACAACAACACATTGTTTTACCTTTTGCATTTAGATCTGCAATCCATCTAGGATTGATATTTGTGTAAGGTGTGAGGTAAGGGTCACAATTCACTTCTTTCCTACATGGTCCAGCGCCACTTATTAAAAAGATAATCCTGTTTCCAATTCTGTGTCTCCCTCTCTCTCTGCCCCTCGCCCGTTCATGCTCTGTCTCTCTCTGTCCCAAAAATAAATAAACGTTGAAAAAAATTAAAAAAAAAAAAAGATAATCCTTTTCCCAGTGCACTGCAATGTCACCTTTGTCGTTAGCTAAGTGATCATATATGTTTATTTTGGGCCTCTCTATCCTATTCCATCGATCTATTTGTCTATTCTCCTGCCACCATTACAAAGTAAACCTCCTGCGATTTTTATTGATATTGTGGTAAACTTGTAAGTCGGTTTGGCAGAACAGACAGCTTAACAATAGTGCTAGTTCTGATCTAATATAGGATAAATCTCCGTGTGGCATCTTAATACCTAATAGCTAGGTATGCGTTACTGGAAATCTATACTCTTTGAGTACAGATAAAGGTATATGGACCCCTCTCTTCCTGGATCCCAAGGGCCTTCTTCACAATTTCTGTTTCCTGACTTTCCCCTATGTTCCTGAGTGGTTGACACTTAAAATGATTTCACACTCTTGTAGGCCCTTGGAGGGCTCAACAGATACCAGTGTAAGAACACAACACAGGAACCTCAACATGTATGCAATCAGTGGTACACCTCTAAGACAGGAGCAGAGGAGGGGGTTGTTTTCAGAGCATCGTTTTGTTAGGAAGAATATGAAAAACCGAAAGCGGAAAGCAAAAAGTTTTCCATTTAGAAAATCATGCTGTGTGCTGTCTTTGGATTATTGTATTATTGTAGTTCTGGTCACTGCACCTCAAAAAAGAAATAATAGCATTGGAGAAAGCCCAGAGAAGTGTGTCTATGATGGTCAAAGGGACTTCCTTGTAGTGACAGACACAAACGAGACAAAAAAACAAACACACACACACACAAAGTCTATAACTGGAGTCAATGGTGTTAGTGAGTATAAATTAGGTGTATAAAGACCAAATCCTAGAATACATGTTTGGCATTGTTTCATTGACTTTTAAAAGGAAAATTCAAGGGGCGCCTGGGTGGCGCAGTCGGTTAAGCGTCCGACTTCAGCCAGGTCACGATCTTGCAGTCTGTGAGTTCGAGCCCCGCGTCAGGCTCTGGGCTGATGGCTCAGAGCCTGGAACCTGTTTCTGATTCTGTGTCTCCCTCTCTCTCTGCCCCTCCCCCGTTCATGCTCTGTCTCTCTCTGTCCCAAAAATAAATAAACGTTGAAAAAAAAATTTTTTTAAGGAAAATTCAAGGCAAATACTGGTAAGAGAAAAATTTTGTTGTTTTTTTAAATTTTTTTTTAACGTTTTATTTATTTTTGAGACAGGGAGAGACAGAGCATGAACAGGGGAGGGTCAGAGAGAGGGAGACACAGAATCTGAAACAGGCTCCAGGCTCTGAGCTGTCAGCACAGAGCCCGATGCAGGGCTCAAACTCACGGACCGCGAGATCATGACCTGAGCCGAAGTTGGCCACTTAACCGACTGAGCCACCCAGGCACCCCAAGAGAAAAATTTTGGCAAGCATAAAGGAGCACATAAAGATCAGCAGATGATAGTTGCCTTAAAGGGAGAGGCTATGAAGGGAACCCAAGGCTACTGGCAGGTACATTCTCATGCTTTAAAGCTTGACATTCCTTGGTGTCACAGCTGGTCAAAATCCCACTTGAGAGGGGCCACCCATCTGACCCAGCATGGCATCATTTAAGTTGACAGGTAAATCTTGCTGTGATGTCAATTTCCTTTTGTTCAGCCTCCAGTGGGAACAGAGACTTTCTACATAATGATGCCTCAGAGACTCAAGCACCATGATTAAGTTAATTGCTTCTCAAGGTTGAATAGCCCTAGTCTCTTTTATTTCCACTGTGGATCCTAGTTGTTAGCCATTTCCTCATTTCTGTGTCCTGCTTTGGCACCCATCCCAGTTCACTGTGTCCCCTGTTAAGTTGTGGAACCCTGAACTTAATACTGACTCCAATTTTGGCTAGAGTTTTGGGAAACAGTGTTTGCTCAGCAAAATACTCTCTTTGTCAGCTTCCGAGAAAGACTGCTCCATTCACTTCTGAACATGTGTACAAACACCCCTGCAATTCGTGGGCATACCCATGTTCCTGCACATGAGGAAGGCGCCCACCTACAGGAGGGGGAAGCCTAGGGCAATCCATATGTTATAGGTTTTCCAATGTTTTTATGCAGAAGAATCAAGTTTAAACTGGCAGAAAGAACTGACCTGAGCTGGGAAGACATCACAAAAGGACCACGAGGACCTTGTACGGAATAGGAGAGATATAAGACAAGGGAAGCTCAAGAGAGGGCCAGAGAAGAACGAAGGAAGAGAGAATCCCTTTCACTTCTCCTTGGGGCTTGGACTATCACTTCTCAGCTTCCTAGAAGGAGGAAATGAGAACCCTCAAGGTTTGGTGGTTGGGGTGGCTAAGCCCCAAGATGCCTCTGCATTTACCACCCTCACATTCAAACCCCACTGCTGCAGACTATGTCCTGAATAGATGTTCCCCAACTATTTGATCATCACCACCCTGGCCTTTAATGAAACTCAATGACTCTTTTCAGGGCCACCTCAAGTCACACATACCAAAGTCTATTTGCCTCTTCAGGGAAATCTGAAAGCTTGCTTTTCTAAATCAAGCCAAGCCTGGGACCTAGCCGTTGCTAGGTAGGAAATCTTAAGAAATTAACAGTTGGAAGAAATCCTAAGGATTCTGTGGTTAAATGGATTTCAATCTGACACAGACAGCCAGAGGGATTCCTAGTAGCACCCCAAGTTATTGGGGAGGACACGAGTCTAGTCTCCACCACCTCTTCTTCCAAATTGATGAGCCAGAACTAGATTTCATTTGTTTTCATCTTCATACATGGTTCTATGGGAGCAAATATATCTTTTTTTTAAATGTTTACTTATTTTGAGAGAGACAGAGTGTGAGTGGGGGAGGGGCAGAGAGAGAGGGAGAGAGAGAATCTCAAGCAGACGCCATTCTGTCAGCACAGACAGAGCCTGATGTGGGGCTCAATCCCACAACCCATGAGATCATGACCTGAGCTGAAATCAAGAGTCAGATGCTTAACTGACTGAGCCACCTAGGCGCCCTGCCAAATATCTTTAATAAAAAATATTTGAGGGGCACCTGGGTGGCTTAGCTGGTTCAGCATCACACTAGATGTCAGCTCAGGTTTTGATCTCAGGGTTGTGAGTTCAAGCCCTGCCTTGGGGGGTGCTTATTCAAGCCACATGGAGCCTACTTAAAAAAAATTTTTGACAATATTTGATTTGGCCATTCTAGTTCCCCTAAATCAAAAATCCTCTCAATAACAAGCATATGATATTCATACATATGGCAGCTTTAATCATTCTAGGACTTAAGGTTTCATGATTCAACCTTCATACTTAAGGTTTCCTGATTCTAACAGACCTGGCAGGTATGGGATCATAGAATGTCAGAGCTGAGAAGGCCCCTTGTGATCATCTGGCCCCAAAACCTCATTATGCAGAGGAGGAAACTGAGGCATAGAGAGGTGAAAGAACAACAATTGGCCTTTCCTTGACCCCTTCCAAAGATGATGAGCTTGCTACTTAACAAAGCATTTGTTCCAAAAATTGACTAAATACGTTTATTAAATTTGCTTCAATCTCCTCAATTCATCTTTTAGTTTAATTCCTTTTTGGCTTGGTCTGGGTCCTCTAAGCACAAGGAGAAGAATAAGGAAAGGAAAGGTACAATTTGCTTCCCCAAATCTAAACAGCAGTAGTAGCAGAGTGGGAAACTGGAGAAAAAGAAAGAGGGAACTTCAGGGGTGTGTTACCATCAAAGAGAGCAGCTGGGGGTGCAGAGAGACTGAGAACCTGACATGTATGTGTCTGTTTAGCTAAACTCAGCCCCGCTCCCAACTGACATCCCTCCCAAAAGAAGACCCTCCTTTGGGTGGTTGTGTTGCTCTGCAAGGCCATGTAACACCAATGAATGGCGTCTGTTCAGGTTCCAAAGCTTCTAAGAGATCTCTGAAATATGAGATATGTCTCTAGATGGGGCAACCATTGGACAAGATAGTAAAATCCCAGAATTTCAGGGCTGGAACAAATGAATGAGACATCAAGATTACCACTTATTTTACCTCTCTGAGTCCCGAACAGGTAAGTGACTTTTCCCAGGTCCTAAGTCAACAGTAAGGGCCCAAGTCTCTGATGCTCACTCTTGTGTTCTCTCCACTACACAATAATAACTGATGTATGTGTTGTGCTCTTCCATTGTGAACTTGATAAGGCTGTTGTTCTTGTTATTGTTTGCATCCTGAGTTTCTAAACAAGAAGAATGAGGCCTAGAATGATGGCTTGCCCAGGTCCACACAGCCTGTCGGTGGTGGAGCCCAATCTCATAAGGCCTTTTGATTCCAAACTCTTTGTTCTACCCATCTCAAATCCCTCTTCTATAGGGGTTGCAAGTCGGGCTGGAGTCTGGGTGTATTTCAAAACCTCAGTTGCAGGACTATTCGCCCCCAGGCAGGTCAAGTGAAGTGTTACATGCATCAGGGGCAAGGAGAGGGGGAGACTCTTGGTACGAATGAAGAATGGTCTAGTTGTCTTCTGGCCCCTAAACTTCCCCTTTATTGGCACTGTCTTGTGACATACTCCTTTCTTTATGAATCTGTGTTCCCATGGTTCTCCATTCTCTACTTTCCCAATCCCCAATCAAGAAGAAAATCTGACAAATTCACCCTGAGATCTGTGTTTGTCTGTTTTGCTCACTGATCTATCGCGAGGACACGGAATAGTACTCAGTAAACGTTTCTGTGAACGGAGCACATAGCGCGTGCGTTGGCCACAGGTCCTCCTCGAGAGGAGGCAATGGAGAAAACTGCCAGAGGTAGAGAGCCAGGGAGAAGAAGGACTTAGGGCAAGGTATGGGTGTGAGGGGTGATGGAGAATCACAGGGGCCAGAGCTGTAGTCGAGATGCATGGCACCAAAGGTAAGAAGGAAGGACTGCCAGGGAGTGAAGGGCCCAGAAGGTGAGGCACCAAGGCATCAGAGGACCTAAGGGAGGGAGCAGGAGTAGGGAGCCACGGGCCTGACACTGCCATCTCCCCATGGGCGTCTGTTCACAGAGCCCCTGGAGGGGGTGAACATCACCAGCCCGGTGCGCCTGATCCATGGCACGGTGGGGAAGTCAGCCCTGCTTTCCGTGCAGTACAGCAGCACCAGCAGTGACAAGCCTGTCGTGAAGTGGCAGCTGAAGCGGGACAAGCCAGTGACCGTGGTACAGTCCATCGGCACAGAAGTCATTGGCACCTTACGGCCTGACTACCGAGACCGCATCCGCCTCTTTGAAAACGGCTCCCTGCTTCTCAGTGACCTGCAGCTGGCCGATGAGGGCACCTATGAGGTTGAGATCTCCATCACGGATGACACGTTCACCGGGGAGAAGACGATCAACCTCACCGTAGATGGTAAAGTGCTCTGACAGGGAAGGAGGCAGGGCTGGTGCCTGGGACTGGGGCAGGGTCTGCCCTGTACACTGGCCAGACCCTGGGAATCGCAACACAGAAGCCACCGGGGAGCTGAGAGAGAGACCACTGGACATCAGAAGTTGGCAGATAGGCCACAGTGAACGTGTATAGCGTGTTTGCTACGTACCAGAAACTATTCTGTGTTTTGAAATATACTGACTCATTTAATGCTTATAATAAGGTAGGGATAGTTAATATCATTATTCCCATTTTGTAGATGAGGAAATTGAGGCACGAAAAGGTTGAGTAACTTGCCCAAAGTCACACAGCTAGCATGTGATAGAACCACTATTTGAACCCAGACATTTGGACCTAGGTTTCACTCAACTGAAATATGTTTCAGGCTGGGCCAGTTTACGACATCTTGAAAGGGCTTTTGAGAAGAAGGAAGGGAAGGCCCATGAGGGCGGGGACCATGGCTATCTTGTTCAGCATTGTACCCTCTGCACTTAGTAGGTGCTCAGCAAACACTTGGTAAAGAAATGAATGAATGAACGAACGGATGGGTGGATGATGGGGAAAGATGGGACCGAAGATCCCTGAAGGGCCTCTGAGACCACAAATTGAGTTGTGATATATTAGAAGGCGGGAGGTAAGAAGGGGAAGGGAAAAGCTGTCTGGCCCATGGCTCACAGCCTCTCTCACCCCCGGGACTCAGTGCCCATTTCCAGGCCACAGGTGTTAGTGGCTTCGACCACTGTGCTGGAGCTCAGCGAGGCCTTCACCCTGAACTGCTCGCACGAGAACGGCACCAAGCCCAGCTACACCTGGCTGAAGGATGGCAAACCCCTCCTCAATGACTCGAGAATGCTCCTGTCCCCTGACCACAAGGTGCTCACCATCACCCGCGTGCTCATGGAGGACGACGACCTGTACAGCTGTGTGGTGGAGAACCCCATCAGCCAGGGCCGCAGCCTGCCCATCAAGATCACCGTATACAGTGAGTCTCCCTGCCCGCCTGCCCCTAGGACTCAAAACCCCGAGAGGCAAGTGCTATGAGGGACTGAGGACATCCCAGACAGAGTGCCCCTGGATGGGGAGAGGCAGAGATGGGCCAACTTTCCATAGAGGACAGCAACAGTGGGCAGTGGGTTCAGTAAGTTCTGCCATGGGCCAGCCATGCTGCTTGGGGCTCCTTTTCCTTCCGCTGCAGGAGCTCTGCTCACCATACTTGCGGCCCCTCTGAAGTCTCCCTCGCCTCTCTGCCTCTCTCTCTCCCTAGGAAGAAGTTCCCTCTACATCATCTTGTCCACAGGAGGCATCTTCCTCCTTGTGACCTTGGTGACAGTCTGTGCCTGCTGGAAACCCTCCAAAAAGTCTGGGTAACTCTCCAAGCTCCACACCCTGACACCCTAATCCTTCAATCTGTCCCCACCCCGAGCTCTGTTCTTTTCTTAGTCTCGTAAATACTTATTCTCCCAGGACCCTGCGCCTCTTCCCGGGAGATCCATCTTACCATTCCATGTGTTGCGTATGGAACAAACGACATCATGTGCTCACCACCCCCCGACAGCCCGGTGCTGTAATAACGGTCCCACTTGCAGGGCACCTTTTGTGGGCCAGGCACCAAGGTTGTGGGCAGTGAACTGCCTTTTAAGTATGATCATCTGCAATTTACAGATAATAACACCCAGACTCAGATGTGTTAAGTGACTTGCCCTCAATGCTAGCCACAGACGCAGGATGCAAGCCTAGATGTGACTCATTCCAAAGCCTATGGACTATTGCTGCGCCCACTGTGCCCAGCCCATCTCCCTGTTACACGGCCTCTCCTACTGCCACCAGATTCTTCTAGGGACCCTGACCCCAGGCCCTCTCCTGCTCGTGCTCAACTGCTCTGTTCAGAAGCTGGTGGGTTGATTTGCAGGAAGAAGAGGAAGCTGGAGAAGCAAAACTCCCTGGAATATATGGATCAGAATGATGACCGTCTGAAACCAGAAGGTGAGCTCCCAGCCACCCACTCACCCATCCCATCGCCACTCAGATCAGTGGGCTGCTGGGAAAAGGCAGAACTGGGCCACAAGGAAGCCAGCTCTGCAGGGCCCCTTCCTCCACCAACTGCACGAAGACTGCAGAGCAGGGAGAGGTGCGGCCAAGGTAGGACCCCAGGTATTCTGGATCCTTTGGTGGAGGTTGTGTTGGGGCCTTGACTGGCCACTTGGGGAGCAAAGAGTACAGGTGCTGGCTGGTGGCAAGGGCTCTGTACCTGGGCCAGCCACCCCCGTTCTTCACCCTGTGCAGCAGATACCCTCCCACGAAGTGGCGAGCAGGAGCGGAAGAACCCCATGGCACTGTATATCCTGAAGGACAAGGTGAGCGGCTTCCTGCTGGTGCCCACAAACACACAGTGAGCCCTGCCATGTTCTGCTGCTGGGTAGCCATACCATGCTCATGTCTCTTTCCAGCGCTCAGACTAACCCTGAGAAATATTTGCCTCACCCGCACTTTAGGGATTAGAAAACTAAGGCCTACAGAGGTGAAATGACTTGCCCAGGATCAAACAAGTGAATACACATAAGTGGCAGATCTAGGCTTCAAACCTAGGTCTCTGGACACCAACTCTGGTGATTTCCCCCACTATACTACAACTAAGTCTGTCCCAGGCTGTCCAAGCCAAGCGGGAAGAAGACAATAAGGGGACAAAGCACTCAAGTTAATGCATTTGAACATTTCCTGAGCACTTACTTACCAGGCACTATGCTAAGGGGTCTGTACTGCAAGAAAAACCAGACGTATGTCTGCCGCCTTCCACGAGGTGGGAGTGTGGAGGGAGCCGTGCCCGCCTCGGTATTCCCAGCGCCCTCCAGGGGACGCTCACCCCGCGGCGCGTGTCCTTGCAGGACTCCCCGGAGCCCGAGGAGAACCCTGCCCCGGAGCCTCGGAGCGCCACCGAGCCCGGCCCGCCAGGCTACTCCGTGTCGCCGGCGGTACCCGGCCGCTCGCCAGGGCTGCCCATCCGCTCGGCCCGCCGCTACCCGCGCTCTCCGGCGCGCTCCCCCGCCACGGGCCGGACGCACACGTCGCCGCCCCGGGCCCCGGGCTCGCCCGGCCGCTCGCGCAGCGCCTCGCGCACACTGCGGACTGCGGGCGTGCACCTGATCCGCGAGCAAGACGAGGCCAGCCCGGTGGAGATCAGCGCCTGAGCCGCCTCGGCACCCCCGGGGGGTGGGGGGGTACTCCCGGCAAAGCGGCCGGGGCCCGGGGGAAGGCGGGGGAAAGCGGCCGCCGCCGCTGCCGCGAGGGGCCAGGGGAGGTCCCCGCGGGGACGAGTCTCGCGTGTGGGCGAGTGTGAGCATGCGCGGGTGGGGGACGCGGTGGGGCAGGGAGGAGTGGCTCTAGTGGTGAAACTGGGTCGCGTCTGCTCCTGTTTCACCAGCTGTGTTCTTAGTGGGTATGGGTTGTGCCCTCTTAGGACCATATAGATTATTAAATTTCTGGCCCAATCCCCCAAGGGTCTTATGAAAACTAACATCAGTAACCTAACTCCCTTGACTATCCGGTGCCCTTCCTAGGGAGCTCTAAGCTTCCACCCAACCTTCCTTCCCTCCGAATGAACGCCTGGTTCCCTGGGACACTTTTTTGGCAAGCTCAGATTAGTGAGGCCACTTGCCCAAGAGGAACAACTGTCCTAAACTAAGGGAAATCAGATGGCGGTTACTGGGTGTGCAGAGAGGACTGTTCTGAGCATCCGGGGAATCACTGTGAAGGCAGTGCCTCGGAGCACCCTTCTCTGGACACCTGGTACCTGGGGACCTACCAGTTTGGTGAGGCAGGAGTCAAGTACATTGCTTTGGCCCCTGACCTGAACCCTAGCGAGGGCAAAGGATTCAAGCCCCTGCCCCGTGCTTGGCCTCCTCCCAAAGCCTCCCTCTGGGTATACCAAGAATTCTTTCCGCCTTTAGCCTTTATTCCTATAGAGAAAGGGGTTCTCCCTCCCCTGGCCCACAAAGCTACATCAAGTGAAGAACTTTTTAAAAATCCTCACACCTATGCCTTCTCCCTGGCTTCCTTACAAAACAAGCCTTTCAAACAATCATTGTCCCTGGGGAAGGTCCCTGGTCTTCCTTCAGCTGTAAGAGAATAAGGTTCCAGTCTGCAGAGTAATGGTGGGGGAGGGGAGAAGGAGGAGGTTTAATGCTCCCCAGGACGGCAGGGAGACAAGATCCAACCCTTGGCCTCCAGCCTCCCACCTGCCCTGCTCCCAGATGCTCAGATCCCAGGAGACAGGACAAGGGCAGACTCCCTAAGCACACAAACATAGAATACAGAGAGGCTGGGCCGCTGTGTCACCAGGCCATGCCCATGTCACTGACTCTTGAACAGTTTGCAAGACAGACAGTAATCTACTGTGCGAAGAGTGAGGGCAATTAAAACACTGAAAGAGAAGGAAGGCCTTTGTGTTCTAACCTCTCTTCCGTGATGCCTTTGGGGCCCTTGCATCCCTGGCCCCTCTCCAACCTCCTGAGCTCCAGCCCTGACTCTCCGCTATCTCACAGAGACCCCCCTGTTCCCCGCCCCGCCCCTCCACACTGGGGCAGGTTTTGTGCCAACCCCAAGGGCAACAACATTTCTAATCGGCCCCCTTCACCCTGACCTCCACAGCATGCCCCTCCCAGCTCCCTCCCTGCCCCCATAGCCAGGACTGCTCCCCTCACTCTTCCAGGTGCCTCATCCAGAATGAGGTCATGCCTGGAGGGGAGAGTTGCTCAGGCAGGTGGGAGACGGAGGACTTGGAGAAGGGGTGCAGGCTGCTCAGCCTTGCGAGGCGGGGTTGGAGTGAGGGAGATGAGAGCATGCTGCACCCCCTGCCCTGGTGCTGAACCCCTGACAGGCTGGCTTCCCAGGCTCAAGCCAAATCTGCCTTAAATCCGGGGGGCGGGGGGGGGGGGTAAGTAAGGAAGTGGTTTTGGTTTGGTTTGCTTTGGTTTTGATCTTCATCTTTGTATTACCAGCATCTAGCAGAGTGCCTAGCACATCCTGGATGCTCAATAAACTTTTAATGAAATGGAATGGCAACTTTATTGCTCTTGAGTGAGGAGAACAAAGCAGACAGCTTAAAAATACCAGTCCTTTCCCTTTTCCCTTTTCTTCTCATTTTCCATCATCCTTCAGCCTCTTTGCAAATCCCAAATTGTCCGCTTCACAGCCATCACTCACTCACCATGTATTCATTCATTCATTCATTCATTCCAGTGCTCTTTCATTTATTCAACAAACATTTGTTAACCTACCATGCACTAGGCCCTGTGCTAGACGCTGGGGAAACAGTGTAACTATGCCATGACCCCTACCCAGAAGATAGTCCCACGGAGTAAGCAGATCAGCACAATACAGTGTGAAAAATGCATGCCAGAGATAGATACAATGTCATCTGACACCATGTAAAAGCATCATCCAACTTAGATTAGGGGTATCAGCAAAGGTATCTTAGAAGAGAACAGGTCTGAACTTAGTCTTAGATTAGTTGATCAGGTGAAAAACAGGATGAAAGGACACATTCCAGGGAGAAGGGGCAGCATGTATAAAAATTTGGAAGTAGAAGGTAAGTCCAGACTACTTAGCACTTGTTAAGTGTGGATTACCTAGGGGAAAAGGTTTATTTTAGCACTATAATGGAAGACTAGACTTGGGCCAGTGGCCGGGTGAGAGGGCTGAGTCTGAGACTCCTGGATTAAGTTGGTATCATAGAAGGGAGTCCTAAACTTATTTTTATTTTTTAATTTTTTTACATGTTTATTTTTGAGAGAGCAGTGTGTGTGTGTGTGTGTGTGTGTGAGCAGGGGAGGGGCAGAGGAAGACAGAGACACAGAATCTGAAACAGGCTCCAGACTCTAAGGTGTCAGCACAGAGCCTGATGCAGGCCTCGGACTCACAAGCCATGAGATCATGACCTGAGCCAAAGCCAGATGCTTCACCAAGACTCCCAGACGCCCCCAGACCACCCCACAAGCTTCTAAAATAAAAATGCAAATCCTTTTTGGAGAAATGCATCTCCTAAAATTTTCAGAGTTTAAGACCAAAGATGAGTTGATCATGAAAGTCCATTAAACATAGAAGGAAACGAATCACCATGAGTGGGAGTCAGCAGTTATAAGAAGCAGTAGATTTAGAACCCTAAGACCTTCAGATATTGGAATTATCAGGTATAGAATTTAAATAATTAAAGGGGCGCCTGGGTGGCTCAGTCAGTTAGGCGTCCTACTTCAGCTCAGGTCATGATCTCGCAGTTTGTGGATTCGAGCCCCACATTGGGCTCTGTGCTGACAGCTCAGAGCCTGGAACCTGCTTCAGATTCTGTGTCTCCCTCTCTCTCTGCCCCTCCCCAGCTTGGACCCTGTCTCTCTGTCTGTCTCAAAAATAAATAAACACTAAAAAAAATATTAGAATTTAAATAATTATGAAATGCCTGAAGAAATGAAAGACAAAATTACAGAAATGAACAATCAATAAGAGACTGTCAAAAGCAACCAAAGTTGAACAGGAACAAAATGGAACTTTTATAAATAAAAATAAAATGTATTGGGGCGCCTGGGTGGCGCAGTCGGTTGAGCGTCCGACTTCAGCCAGGTCACGATCTTGCAGTCTGTGAGTTCTAGCCCCGCGTCGGGCTCTGGGCTGATGGCTCAGAGCCTGGAGCCTGTTTCCGATCCTGTGTCTCCCTCTCTCTCTGCCCCTCCCCCGTTCATGCTCTGTCTCTCTCTGTCCCAAAAATAAATAAAAAACGTTGAAAAAAAAATTTTAAAAAAAATGTATTGAAATAAAAATGTAAATGAGAAAATTAAACAGCACATTACATACAGCTGAAGAGAGTTCCATTGGAAGATGTTTCTGAAGAAATGTAAGAGTAAGGCACAGACCAACAAGGGGATGAAAAATATGAAAAAGAGAATAAGGGATGTGACACACAGAATGAAAAGATCGAACATATATTTCATCAAGAGCTCAAAGTGGAGAATAGAGAGATGGAGGAGAAACTATTTTAAGAGTAATGACTGAAGTTTTTGTAGAACTCATGGTAAGTGGAAATATATAGGAAGGTTAACACAGACCTTATGTAAAAAGGTTTCCACACCTACATAAAATATAGTCAAACCAGAGCACACCAAAGACAAAGAGAAGATATTAAAAGCATCCAGAGGGGCGCCTGGGTGGCGCAGTCGGTTAAGCGTCCGACTTCAGCCAGGTCACGATCTCGCGGTCTGTGAGTTTGAGCCCCGCGTCGGGCTCTGGGCTGATGGCTCGGAGCCTGGAGCCTGTTTCCGATTCTGTGTCTCCCTCTCTCTCTGCCCCTCCCTCGTTCATGCTCTGTCTCTCTCTGTCCCAAAAATAAATAAACGTTAAAAAAAAATTTTTTTTTTAAATAAAAAATAAAATAAAAAATAAAATAAATAAAAGCATCCAGAGAAAGAAAGACGGATCTTGTATGTTTAGACAACAACCATAATAGAAAGCCTTGGAAAGTGGAGTAGGACCTTCAAAATCATGGACATGAGTACCAACCCAGAAGATCATACCTTGCCAAGCGATCTTCCAAATATGAGGGTAAAATAAAGATATTACCAGATGAACAAAAACTATAGTTTATCATCAACACTATAACAACTCCTCAAGGACATCTTTTGGGAAGAGGGAAAAGCAAGGTTTGAGAGACAAGAAACGATCATGAGTAGAAAGGTAGGCCAATCTAAATAGTGCCTTATAAAATGATAGTAATAGTATCTAACTTGTACTTTCCAAAACCTAACAAATAAAACTCAGGGAAATAATAGCATGCAAATTGGGAGGGGGTTATCAGCATGAAACTATTGCAAGGTCCTGGAATTCTTTGGGGAAGAGAAGATGGTTAAGATATTAAACTTCAGATTTGATTAAATATTCAGGGGAATCTTATCAGAGTAACCACCGAAAGAATAAAATGAGAGAATTGGTATAATTTCCAAACCAGTAAAGGGAAAATAGAATAAAGAAACAAACACAAACACAATCAATTTTTTAAGCCAAGAAAAAAGAAAAAAAATTGACACAGAAAAAGTGAGACAATAGAAAGCCAAAAATAAGGTGGTAGAAACAAGGCTAAATTATAAATAAATTGTAAATGGCCCAAATTCATCAGTTAAAATACAATCTGTTGGATTATATTTTTAATAATTCAGCTATCTGCCATTTAAATGATATATACCCAAAACAAAGATTTGGAAAAGTTGAAAATAAAGTAATGGAAAAAGATATACCAGGCATATAGCAAGTGAAAGGAAGCTGGGGTAGCTATTAACATAAGACAAATGGACTTTGGAACAAAAAGCCTAATTAGTAGGTTGACCTTACATCCTGTTTGCCTGTGACAGTCCTGGCTTACTCCCATTATCCTAGCAACAACTAGTATGCTCTTTGACTCCCAAAAGTATCCCAATTAAATAGATGGACTCCTTTAGTATTAGTCCTTAATAAGGTGCCTTGAATTTGAATGCAAATCATTTATTTCAGGAAATACCAGTAGAGTAGTAAGGAAGTAGATCAGGAAAGACATCAAAGTCAATAAAGGACATGTTATCAAACCAGTTAATACTGTGGGGAACTAGAGCTCAATACTATGGGGAATCCTGAACGAATAGTTTGAAATCAGATTTTAGATAAACTTTAGGATAATCCCAACTGAGAGGCAAGGTAATGGGGGTATTGATCCCCCAAATCCTCATCCATCATTCATTTAGGATAGAAGGCCCTCTTTTCGGGCCTTACCTCTTAGTGCTTCCAACTTGCCCTGCATGTGTCCAAATATGGTCCCCAAATAGAGCTCCATGTATTCATAGAAAGCAGCCTTCAGTGTAGACGTACATTCTGAGGAATTATAAATGGAGCCTCAATAGTGTTTGCTACAGAGGGTAACTGTATAATATTAAATTATTTACTTCACCAAAAAAAATTTTAATTGAATCATGTATATCTAATTAATTAACCTCAAAATATATGAAATATATACATATACACCACATTTTCTTTATCCACTCATCCATTGATGAGTGAATATGGCAACAGGTTGTTTCTGTATCTTGGCTATTGTGAGTAATACTGCAAAGAACATGGGGCTACAGATATCTTTATGAGATCTTGATTTCAATACCTTTGGACATATACCCAGAAGTGGGATTGCTAGATCATAGGGTAGCTCTAGTTTTAATTTTTTAAAGAGCCTCCATGCTGTTTTCCACGGTGGCTGCACCAGTTTGCATTCCCACCAGCAGTGTACTGGGGTTACCCTTTCTCCATACCTTCATTGTGCCTTGTCTTTTTGATGATGGCCATTCTAACTGATGTGAGGTGTTATGTTATTGTGGTTTTCATTTGCATTTCCCTGATAAACCACAGCTACGCATTCACCTGCTACAGGACATCTTGATTGCTTCCAAGTTTTGACAATTACGAATAAAGCTGCTGGAAACATCTGTGTGCAGATTTTTGCATGGACATAAGTTTTCAACTCCTTTGGGTAAGTACCAAAGAGTGCAATGGCCAGAATTCAAGAATAATTTAAACATACAAAATTCATAAATGTTATACACCATGTTAACAGATTAAAGGAGACAAACTATCTCAATAGATACCAAAAAAGATTTGTAGAATTTAAAACTTAATCATGGTCAAAAGCTCTTAACAAGCTAGAAACAAGTGCCCTTTGCACTTTAGAAACCTGATAAATAGCATCTACAAAAACCATCTGCAAACCTCATTTTTTAAAAAATGTTTATTTTTGAGAGAGAGAGAGCAGGGGAGGGAGCAGAGAGAGAGGGAGACAGAGGATCTGAAGCAGGCTCTGTGCTGACAGCAGAGAGCCCGATGTAGGGCTCTAACTTAAAAACCGTGAGATCATGACCTGAGCCGAGGCCGGACACTCCACCAACTGAGCCACCCAGGTGCCCTGCAGACCTCACTCTTAATGGTAGAACTTTAGAAGAATTCTTTTTAAAATGAAAAAGTAAACAGAGATACCCACAATCACTCCTTGTACTCAGCATTGTACTGCAAAGCAAGAAAGAACAGAACGGTATAAAGATGGGAAACGAAAAACAAAAACAGCATATTTGGATTGCATAATTTCCTACACAGGCAACTCAGAAGAAACTACAAACTATATATCAAGGCATCTCAGTTCTTCTTTGCTTTGTAATGAACCACCCCAAAATTGAGTGACTTAAAAGAATATTGTTACAATTCTCTGTGTCAGCAGTTTGTGTTGGACTGGCTAGGTGATTCATTTGCTGGTGCTGCATGAGGTCGCCTGTGTGACCACATCATCTGGTATCCTGAACTCGATCTGGATGCCTAGGATGGCCTCACACACATGTCTGCTGACGGATACTGGCTGTTGGCCCGGAAGTTTAGGAATCTTCAGCTAGAATAGCTCATCTCTACTCCATGTAGCTAAACCAAGCCTCTTCACGTGGCAGTCTCAGAGCGGTGTTTCAAAAAGTCAAGAGCAGAAGCTGCAAGCCCCCTAGAGGCTTAGACTAGAAGTTTCCACACATCACTTCTACTGTATTCCATTAGTCAAAGCAATTCACAAGGCCAGCCTAGCTTCAAGGTGTTGGGGAAAAGATTCCAGTTCTTTGTGGGAGGAAGGGTGACAACATTGCAAAGCGACAAGTATACAAAATGGTAGGGATTATTGCAAATATCTTTGTTAATAGTCTCAACAGGAGGCTTACCAAGTCAGCTAAAAATACATTTAACAAAAATATGTGTAATATTTATACAGAGCAAAATCTAAAACTTCATTGAAAGGCATCAAAGAAGGGCTAAATAAAAGAAGAGGTATACACGTTCATGATCAGGAAGGCTTAAGGTTATAACAAGTCAGTTCTTTCTATATGTTCAATCAGTTCACAAGGTTTTCAAGGAACTTGATAAGCTGAAACCCCAAGTAGAGCCAAGATACTTCTGAAAAAGAGGAAAGGACTCACCCTACCAGATATCAAAATTTATTAGACAGCTCTAATAATTGAGACACTCTGATGTTCATGCAGGAATAGACAAATAAGCCAATGAAACAAGCTATACATATATGGACATTTGATGTGTGACAAGGAATCATTGTAGGTCATTAAATAAGTAACGCTGGGATTATTGTTTACCATCTGAAATATATATACATATATATATATACACACACACATAAGGCATATAAAATAATCAATTAGTGATAGATCAAAGACTTACATGTGAAATTTTTATAGTCTCAAAAGAAAATATGGGAGAATGCCATTTTGACTTTAGTGCAGAAGAGGTTTTCTTCAAAAACAGAAAGAATGTACTAAACATAAAAATAAACATATCTACAGTAAAATTAAGAACATCTGTTACACCATAAAGAAAGAGGAAATATAAGGCCAAATTTGTTTTTGCAGCATCTCTAATCCACAGAGAATTATTATCCAGAATATATAAAACTGAAAGTTACTGAGAAAAAGACAGATAAGAAAATAAAAAATGAGCAAAATATGGAAAGAAGTACTTCCCAGAAGAAAAAATGCAAAGAGTGAGTAAACACTTGAAAAGATGTTCAGCTTTATTATTTAATCAGGCAAATGCAAATTAAGGCAATAATAAAATATTATTTTACATGTTAGATGGTCAAAAATTAAGAAGTCTACCAACCGTCCTGAGAATGTAGCTCAAGGACATTGGTACAACCAACTGATTGGGAAAACTATTGTTACCATCTAAACTTGAATATTTGTATGCCCCAAGACCCAGAAATTTTACTACTAGGTTTATTTATTCCCTAGAGAAACTCTTGAACACTTACAGTCATATCAAAAGACATCTAAAATAAAGATTAGGGGCAGCACTGTTCATAACAGAAGAAGAAAAAACCACTTGATATACTACATGGCAAGGAAATTATCAAAGACACTCTTCTGCAAAGAATCATAGAATTGTTCCTGATTCTTGATAGCACCCAATTTAAAGCAAAGCTTCACTTCCTAGGACCCTCCCCAATATCACCCAGTCAAAGCCCAAATCCTAAAACGGGTTCTTTCTAGCAACTTAGTGTTACTAAATAACACTGAGTAAGTAAGTGTCTCTTACTGAGACACTACACGGTTCCCCATGGTATGTGCACACTCCTTAGTTGCAAGGAATAATAAATCCAACATGTTCAATAACAAGTGTGCTTGTGGTGGTCTTTGGCTGGAAGGCATTGACAAGTTGAACACAAAGTACAGTAACCGATGCTTTTTTCTTCTTGGACATGTGAGCAGATGGTTAAATGTTGATGCTAACAGCCTTTGAAATCTCCATTTGGCCCAATCTCCAATGTTTGGTCTAGGTGTGATCCATAGTCATTGGTGCTGAAAACCTCAAGAAACTGTGTGGTTGAAAGTGTTAGATGTAATATCCCCATGAACCTTGTTATTGCCCATGATGTTGATGGGACCAGGAACTAAGGACTAGATGCTATGCCAGTGAGATGGCATCAGGGCAACTTTCCCATTCACCTCCATTTCCCTCCAGCCATTGGCATCTTGCAACAAAGATGAGAATTTGGAGATTGGGACTTCAGCAAAGAAGAAGAAGAAAAAAAAGGTAAAACAAGAAGACCCAAAGGGCAAGATCTCAAGACCAAAAAGAAAACCTATGAGTAGTTGGGGCTGGCTGTGGCTATGTCGGTCAGGGACAGGGTATGGCATTCCCAGAACACTCAACAGATAATTAACACATATTTATGGGCCCAGCACGCTTCCGCTGCGCGACTCTGCTAATTAACACATATTTAGTATTAACATCTCCATATCTACTATCCATAAACCTCACACAAACATTTTACAGATAAGGAACGTGGGGCTCAGAGAGGTCATGTGACTTATTCAAGGTCTCTCTGCCAGTAAGAGGTGAAACCAGGATCTATGCCTAAGTGTGACTGACTTCAAATCCTACCTGAATTCATACTTGCACCCTACCAGCTTGCCCAGCAGGAGTCCTGGCTGCATCTTCAGAGAACACAGAATAAGAAGCCAGAGAAGCCAGGAGCCAGAAGCAGAAAAAAATTTCCTCTGGAGGGTCCTTCAGAAGGACACTTAACTCCTCTCTTCTCTCTTCCCTCTTATACGCAACTAAAGAGTTACTCACAAAAACACAAAACTCTAAAACCAAGAGGTGAAGGAAGATACTGTATAACTGGTCACTGGCCCCAGAGCAGAACTTCCTGGAAATAACTGGGGGCAGCTCCCACTGACTAATCTCATCCGCATGACTCATCCAGTCGGCTCTTCCTTAGTGGGTGGAAATGAGACAATAGGGATGCTGCTAGGCCAGGTTGCTGGAAATGAGCACTGTGATGTCTGGGAGCCATCCAGACATACCCTACGGTTGGGAATTCCCCTTGGCCATCACGCCATGGATCTCTGAGTGCCCTGGATGCTTGGACTGAGTGAGGAGAGTCTTAATGGCCCCCAGGAACAGCTCAGTTCTCAGCCCTTGGCTCTCCAGAGTCTGGGAATGGAGACAGGCTGAGCTGAAGGCCATCTTCGGGGATGAGGTACGTGACTGAGGGGTAGGGGTTGTTCCTCAGGCTGCTATAGCCTCAGGGGCTCCATTCTTGGGGCACGGCCCTGGAACTCCTCCTCACTGTGAACCTGCCTGTTCTCACTCAACTGAGGATGGGGCTAGTCACGAATCTGTACCATCTTTATGGATTGTAGAAATTTGAGGAAAATCAAGTTGGCATCAAATCATTAGCGGAGAACTTGGTTTGGCTCCCTAAGTCCAGTGTATAAGCAGAAGAGACTAAAGAAAGACTACTGATAGCAACGTTCTTGGGAGCAGGCAGTGTGTGGGGGGGGGGGCAGGCAGACGGGCTTGGGGGTCCGTACTTGGGAAAATCCTAAATCGTGGTACATGCAGGAAATCCACCTGTCCCGCCACATCCTTCCTTGTCTGGTCCTTGGATGACTTCAGTGTCCACATGAATACCCCTTTCATCACTCCAGCCTCCCAGACCCTTGACGTCATGACCTCTGCTCCACTCTGCCCGACACACGTGTGCCCATGCTCGTTCCAAGGGCATTGTCATTGCCCTTAGCTCCTCCATTTCTGAAATACCAGACTCTGTTCTCTAACCCCAATTCCTATTCTTCCAGCCCTGTCACTACGTTGCTTTCACTCTGTCTATTTTTCATCAGCTGGAAATGCCCAGTTTGTAGAGACCATGGTGTTCTCTTGTTCTGATTGTCTTTATCAGTCTTGGTCTGCATTTGAGGGGAAAGAGAAGGTGGAGTGAAGGAGGCCTAGGGCTGTGGCTGTGGCTGGCACAGAGGTCAGGCTGGGAAGGGGGAGGAAGGGAGGGAGTTAGCTGCATTAGGGGCCCCACAGAGGAGCTGGCCGGGAACAATGGGGAACAAAGGCTGGACACTCTTCCGCTGAGCCTCAGCTCCTGGCCTTGGCCTTCCGGGAACAGCTCCAGGAAATGGCTGAGATTCCAGATTTGGGAGGAAGAGACCTGTAAACAGGAGCTGGGCTCTGAGAGGGGAGAGCAGCCTCTCTCTGAGGGGGGGGGGGGGGGGATGCGGGGGGGAGGAGCGGCAGGGTGAGCACAGACTTTTCAGGTTCAGAAGCTATGAGGCTTGCCTGCTATAGCCACAAGGTTTCAGGGATGGAAAGACTCAGTAAAGTTCATTTACTCCAACCACGCTTCCAGGGCCTGAAAAGTATCCCTGCCGAAGATGCTCGAATAGTTTCGGTGATGGGATGTGCATAAAAATAAATAAATAGCAATACTGGTTAACCTTTACTGATCACTTAGAACGCATCAGGCACTGTACTAAGGATTTCATGCAATATCTCATCCCATCCTTGCTCCAGCCCTCGAGGTGGGAACTATTATTATTACTCCTACTTATTTTTAAAATGTTTTTAAGTTTATTTATTTTGAGAAAGACAGAGACAGCGTGAGTCGGGGATGGGCTGAGAGAGAGGGAGACAGAGAATCCCAAGCAGCCTCTGCTCTGCCAACGCAGAGCCTGATGCGGGGCTTGAACTCAGGAAACCACAAGATCGTGACCTGAGCTGAAACCAAGAGTCGGACACTTAACCCACTGCCACATTATGACTCCTAGTTTACAGGTAAGGAAACGAGCTTGCAAGGATGAAGGGACTCTCCCAAGGTCTCAGAGAGCTTATTTGATTTGTCTGTGAGCTGAACAGGAACACACTGTGAGCTTCTCCCGGATTGTCCCAGAGCCTCTAAAGCCTTCCCATCTTCTGCCCTACCCACCGCTTATCCTCGGACAACTGGGCTGTGGGATGACAATATGCTCCTGCTTCCCTCCCCTTAGCTGCCTCAGCCCACTTCTCTCTCCCCTCAGCTTCTTAGTGCCGTGCCCTGAGCCTCCACCTCTGGGCCCCCATTCCACTCTAGCAGGGAGCCACTCAGAGTAGAGGGGTAAGAACGGCCATCAAGGTTTAGATGGAGGCTGAAAGTTAAAGGACGAAGGCTGTGTTTTGGAACTACGTCAGCGTGAGGACGGCCTTTAGGAAATCCCAGACTAGATCACAAGGTAAACTTTAGGGCCTGGGCTGGAGTCAGGGGTGATGGCTAAAGGGTCAAGGGCAGAGAGTTTCTCTCTGCTGGTCTCCTCCCAGTTCTCCAAGGCACCGAGGGCCAGGCAGGAAGCATGGGTTTCCTCAAAGCTGCTTCCCTCCTGGGGCAGAGTCTCGGTCACAAACAACCACCACCACCCCACCCCGCCCCTCCTTCCCTCCGCTGTGAGCTCAGAGCTGCAGGACAAAGTGCCTGGGACCACGAGAGAGGCCTGAGAGCAGCCATGGGCTCTGGAGGATCAGGCCTCCTCGGGGCCCCGTGGCCCCTGCCTCTCCTGCTTCTGCTTGTCACCGGTGAGTGTGGCCCTCCCCTCTCCTAGCCCCTGCTCCCTTGATCCAAGGCCTGGACAAGGGGAGAAGAGGTCCCCCTTGCTCCCTTGCTTCCCTTTTTTCGTGGGGGTACCAGAGATGATGATGATGATGATGATGTATATGTGAGACAGAGACAGACAGACAGATTGAGAGCTCTGCAGATCCTTGTCTGGATGCCCTGCATAGCAGCTCTCTCCCCTCCCAGATTGTTAATGGAAGTTATCTTCAGGCAAGAGAGGGCAGAAGAGATGTTCAGGGATTTGGGGGCCCTGTTGGTAGTCGGACTGGGCTCCGCCCCCCTTTCCCTTCCAGGAGGTATGGCTCAGGACTCCCCACCCCAGATCCTAGTCCATCCCCAGGACCAGCTGCTCCAGGGCCCCGGCCCCGCCAAGATGAGCTGCCGAGCCTCGGGCCAGCCGCCTCCCACCATCCGCTGGCTGCTGAACGGGCAGCCCCTGAGCGTGGTGCCCCCAGACATACACCACCTCCTACCAGACGGAACGCTCCTACTGCTGCGGCCCCCTGCCCGGGGACGTGCCCACGACGACCAAGCCCTATCAACAGACCTGGGTGTCTATGCATGCGAGGCCAGCAACCGGCTGGGCACAGCGGTCAGCCGAGGCGCTCGGCTGTCTATGGCGGGTAAGGCCTGGGAGGGGAGGCCCGGGGCGGGGTGCACCTGAGGCCAGATGCCTGAAGTGAGGACATATAGGGGGATATCTACGAGGGAAGGCCTGGGCTGGGTGAACTGAGGAGGGTGGGGCTCTGAAGAGTAAGCACAAGGCGGCGAAATGGTGGATAGACCAGAATGGGGCCAGTGTGGTAGGAGTCACCAAGGCAGGACCTCTGCGGAGGGGAGCACTGGACGTTCCTCCCTGCTGACCCTCCATCATCCCTGCAGTCCTTCGGGAGGCTTTCCAGACCCAGCCTCAGGATACAGTGGCCACTGTGGGCAAGCAGGTGGTTCTGGAGTGCGGGCCGCCCTGGGGCCACCCAGAGCCCACAGTCTCGTGGTGGAAGGATGGAAAACCACTGGCCCTACAGCCAGGGCGGCACGTGGTGAGTGAGCCCCCCTTCCCCATACTTTCTCTGGTCCTGAGCATAACTGGGCACACCCTGAGGGAGTCACCTGCCCTCCAGCCCCCGTGTCCCCTGCAGAATTTGAGGAAGGGAAGGCAATGAGGCCTGAAGCTTCCCTCCCCAGTCTGAGCCCCTCCCACATGAGACACTTCACAAAGCGCCTGGCCCTGACAGGTCTCCAGGGGGTCGCTGCAGATGGCAAGAGCAGAGAAGAGCGACACAGGCACCTATATGTGTGTGGCCACCAACAGCGCAGGACGACGGGAGAGTCGGGCAGCCAGGGTGTCTGTCCAGGGTAAGTCGAGGGTGGTCAGCTAAAGTTAGGGCCTGGTTCTGGCTGGGGTCAGCGTACGTGGGGGTCAACCTGGGATCAGGATCAGAGTGACACGGGCCCCATCGAGAGGGATGTTCCCCAATCCTGGAGTAGAAATAGGAGTGCTCTAGACTGGGAAATCTAGGAGTTGTGGTTTCTCCAAGTCTGGAGGATGTTTCACCCCTCAGTCCCATCACTCTGGCCTACGGCCCCCAGCCCAGCCCTATGCTCTCCACAGAGCCCCAGAACTACAAGGAACCTCTGGAGTTGCTGGCTGTGCATATTCAGCTGGAAAATGTGACCCTGCTGAACCCAGACCCCGAAAAGAGCCCCAAGCCCGGGCCTGCTGTGTGGCTCAGCTGGAAGGTGAGGCCCAGGCCCTAAGGGTGGGTGCCAGTCCGAGCTCAAGAAAGAGCCGGCCGTCAACTCCTTGACCTCCTATCCTTCCTCTGGACTCTTTCCCAGGTGAGCGGCCCTGCTGCACCTGCTCAGTCGTACACAGCCCTGTTCAGGGTCCAGACGGCCCCAGGAGGCCCGGGAGCTCCCTGGGCAGAGACCCTGCTGGCCGGCTGGCAGAGCGCGGAGCTTGGGGGCCTCCTCTGGGGCAAAGACTACGAGTTCAAAGTGAGACCGTTCTCCGGCCGGGCTCAAGGCCCTGACAGCAACGTGCTGCTCCTGAGGCTGCCTGAACAAGGTCAGAGACAGATGTCTAAAGGACCCAACAGTATACTCTCTGATGCCTTCTTGTCTGCGGGCCCCTGGACTGTCCCACTCCAGTTTGGAGGGACGGTGGGCCTTACTCCTGGACTCCCTTCTGCCATGGCCAGGCAAGCAGAGCTGCAGGAATCTCCTATTCTTACCAGTGTGGTCTCTGACCATGTCCCCATCCCAGATCTTTTTCCTAGAGTCCCCTCCTTCAGCATCCCTTACAGCCTCTCTTCCTCCCCTCCAGTGCCCAATGCCCCTCCCGGGGAGGTGACCTTAAAACCTGGCAACGGCAGTGTCCTTGTAAGCTGGGTCCCACCACCTGCTGAAAACCACAATGGCATCATCCGTGGCTACCAGGTACCCCCCCACCACCTGCCTAGTGGTGCCAGGACATCCTCTTGCCTGGCATCCTGCATACCCTTGTTCTGGGCACTAGGAAGCAGCACCTGTGCAGAGAAGCAAGGAAAACTTGCTGTCGCTGAGCAAGGGTCTGCCCGACACTGCCAGGCACTTTCCTACATGATCTCATTTCATCTCAGAGTCCGTCCTGGGTTATTATCCCTAATTTATGGACATGGAGAGTGAGGCCAAGGCCACAGGTGCAGGAAACAGAGCAGGAATCAAACCAGGCTGTGTCTGACTGTCAACTTCTAAGCCAGTGGGATCAGAATGTGGCTCTTGGGCCAGCAACACCAGCATCGCCTGACAACTTGTTAGAAATGCAAATCCTTGGGTCCTTCCCAGGCTGATGAATCAGAAACTCAGGGACGGACCTAGCAACCTGGATTGGTAACAAATCCTCCCAGTGACTCGAAAGCACAGTGAAATTGGAGAACCACGGCCTAACGCCCATTTTAGCAGATTGTTTTTTGTCCCCCCTGCTGTCAGCCTAGAGAGAAGGCTCTCTCACTCCGTAGGGAGAAGGGAATAGGAAGTGTGGCTACATCGGGTGGGGGAGTGCTCCCAGGGGAACAGCGGGGCAGGATGACCACATGGCCAGTGGTGGAGGACTCGGCCCCTGGGATGGCGCAGGGGGTGGTGCGGGGGGTGGTGAGTGCCCATTTCCCCTTGTGCCTCAGGTCTGGAGCCTGGGCAACACTTCGTTGCCCCCAGCCAACTGGACTGTGGCGGGCGAGCAGACCCAGCTGGAGATGGCCACCCAGATGCCAGGTTCCTACTGCGTACAAGTGGCTGCGGTCACGGGCGCTGGGGCTGGGCCCCCCAGTAGCCCTGTCTGCCTCCTCTTAGGTGAGGGCGGTGCCCACCCGTACCCCGCGAGCCCCCATCCCCACCTTCCTCTCGCCCTGTTCCCGCCTCACACGTCCAGCTCATTGTCTGCATGACCCTCATAGCGCCACCCACCCCTCCCACTGAGCTCAAATTCCCACATAGAGCGGACCATGGAGCGAGCCACTCAAGAACTCAGCGATGGTCCCTGGACCCTGGAGCAGCTGAGGGCCGCCCTAAGGCGGCCAGAAGTGATTGCTAGCGGGGGTGTTGTGCTCTGGCTGCTGCTGCTGGGCACTGCCGTGTGTGTCCACCGCCGGCGCAGAGCTGGGGTTCACCTGGGCCCGGGTAAGAGGATGGACCCCCGGGGGGCCCAGGCCACACGATGCAGGGGCTTAGATCTCTGGCCAGGTGTTAGGCCCTCTGGATTTAGCTCTCTCCCTTTTGCTCCCAGGTCTGTACAGATACACCAGTGAGGACGCCATCCTAAAACACAGGTGAGAGATGAAATGCGGGGGGGCTTGAGGTGAGGGGGCAGGTAGAGGGGCCAAGGGGCCGTGGAGCTGGGACAGAGAGTTGGATGGAATGCTGTCTCCCCTACTGCCAGGCAGTTCGGGACCCTACTACCCAAATCTCTCCTGAACTCCAAGTGAGAATTAATTTCTCTTTCATTAGTGTTCCTACCACACTGCTTGACAGTTGAGTAAACGGAGACGCAGAGACGCCAGACTTAAGTGACTTTGCCCGAGGCTACACTGCTAGTAGCTGGCCTTCTGAATTCCCAATCTAGGACTCTTGTCACCCACCTCTCACTAATCCTCACTACACTCTCCTGCTGACCCATTCTGCTAGGTGGGGAATAACTAGCACGGGACGACCAGCCTAATTTCTCATTTTCTCTGTAGACCCCGGGTCTGCCTAGCAGCGCCTTCGCATTCAGGAAATCACCCAAATAGGGAGTGATCTTCACAATAATCACCCACAGTTCCAGCAGAGGGCGCTCTGCCCCTATGTTCTCAATTCTCACACCTCGTTCTCAGTAGCAGGGTCAGCTTGCAGGTACACCTGCTCCAAGTGTCTTTGGCTGCCAAAGCAAGTCTGTGGTTATGAGACAGGGTGCCAAGAAAGAAAAGATACTTTTTTGTCCTGTTGGCTGAGTTTCACACTAAATAACCATTTCATCTCTCTGCTCTTTTATCTCGTTGGATTTCCTCTGAAGGGCTTCACGTTCCAAGTCTGCATCTTTCAACAGAAGTTTATCAAGTACCTACAATGTGCCAGACACGTCCAGCCCTTGGGTTACCATTTTGCAAGGTTCCGAGTGGGCTGGGGCCGTATATTCCTGCGTTATTCTGTGCTCACTGGCCTTTCTCTTCCAGCTACCTCCTGGCCTTTGTTCTGTCCCCGAACCTTCTCTGGCTCCCCTGGAACTTTATCCCTTGTCTCTGAAGGGGATTCCACTCTGATTCTCTTGTTCATCCATCTCTTTAGCACAGGCTCCGTCCACCGGACAGCCATGCCAGCATATGCATGCAATCGAGAGCTAGATGTGTGGAAACATGTATAAGACACGTGGAAGAGGTGGGGTGGGGGAAAATTCCACGTCTACCCTGATGGTACGAAGGGGAAAGGCAAAAGAGCAGCGGGAAGAACTAGCCTGCTATGTTCATAGGGAAAGATAAGCTGTTTGGTCTGGCTAGGATGTGGGTTGCAAGATGTATCGGAGTAAAGGATAAGGTCAGGGAGCTGAAGGCCAGACCAACAAGGGTGCTGCTCGCCCTGCTAGGCAGCTGGTAAATGGGGAGCCACTGACGGTTCTAGGCAGAGAAGTGCTTTGGTATGATCTCTGTTCTTGAAAGATTGCTCAGGCAGCCAGCAGGACGCCCGGTTCAAAGGGAACCAGACTAGAGGTACAGAAGGCAAATTCCACGTAGCAAACTCTTGCTCTGCCAGCTGAGTGATCTCACATTTCCTCATTTCAACTCAAAACATCAGCCTTATATGGCAGCCCTTTTACAGATAAAGAACCAGGGCTTAGGCTAATAGACTTCTTTGCCCAGAGTCGCACACATAGGCTGTAGCAGATGGGGATTTTCACACTGGGTTTGTCTGTCCCCGGATCTGTGTTCCCTTTGTTTCAACACATAGCTGTCTCTCTTTAATGCCTCCTCATTCTGGGCCACTTGGACTTCCCCGGTCCCAGAATAAGAAAGGACCACTGAGTTTTGGGATGCCAGGTCAGAGATCCTAAGGAGTCTGTAAAGGGCTGGAAAGCAGCAAGAATAAAGCTGCTGCCACCCTCTACTCAACCCCTTCTGCTACCCTCTGAACTGGAGGTCTTGTCCAATGATGTTCTCGCTTTACCCCATTTCTTCTGTCCCCCCCCCATTGTCCCAGGATGGATCACAGTGACTCCCCTTGGCTGGCAGACACTTGGCGCTCTACCTCTGGCTCTCGGGACCTGAGCAGCAGCAGCAGCCTCAGCAGCAGGCTGGGAGTGGACCCCCGGGACCCACTAGACTGTCGTCGCTCCTGTGAGCATGCCCAGTGGGGCCAGGGCTCTGCAGTGGAGCAGGGATCCCAGGGCTGGAGATGGGCGTTGTGGGGGTGGGAGGCACTCACCGTAATTCTTCCTGTCATTTTTACCACAGTGATCTCCTGGGATCCCCGAAGCCCTGGTGTGCCCCTGCTTCCCGACACCAGCACTTTTTATGGCTCCCTCATCGCTGAGCTGCCTTCCAGCCCCCCAGCCCGGCCAAGCCCCCGGACCCCAGCTGTCAGGCGCCTCCCGCCCCAGCTGGCCCGGCTCTCCAGCCCCTGGCCCAGTCCAGACAGCCTCTGCAGCCACAGGGGACTCTCTTCTCCCCGCTTGCCTCTGGCCCCTGTGGAGGCTTGGAAGGCCAAAAAGAAGCAGGGTAAGGATGGGGAGCATAGACACAACCCGAAGCGGGTGGCAGGAGGACCAGGAGTGGGAACGTGGTGGGACCGTGGCCTGGAGACCTCGAAGCCAGATGTGGGCTGTATCCCACCCACGGCTTCCAGTTCCCTGCCCTGGTGGACACCAGGTCTCCCCGCTATCACCAAGGCACTCAGAGAGGGGTGTGCTGGCCTCCGCTTTTCTTTACATGGTTGTCTGCTTCCACTCGACCCACACCAGCAGTGGGCCCTCTTTCTGCATGCAATTGAATTTGGCAAACATTTCGTAAGCACCACTGTAAGCCAGATGTGGGGACACAAGAGACAGTTCTTGCCATCTAAGGGCTCAGAGTATGGTGACAGTGCCTGACCAGCACATAAGGAACTCTAGAACCTGGCGGTGTGCGACCGGTGCTAGCTTGAAGCCTCATCTCCATGGACACTGTGCACGGGCCTCTCCAGGCACTGACTCCCCACTCACTTCCCAGAGCAGATTAATTCCCTTCTGCCCAGATTCCTCTCCTGAATTCCAGCTACTTGCTTCGCCTTTCCAGAGAGAAATAATTACAGTCTCTGTTTCTTTTGGAACTACTATACGTTAGGTGCTTTATTTGTTTCATTTAATCCCCCCAACCTATTGGCTAGATATTATTTCTCTAATTTTGCAGGTGGGGAAAGAGGATCAGAAATGAGTCACTTGTTCAAAATCCCACAAGTCAGTAAGCTGCCGAACTCAGATTCGAAGCCAAAAAGGTCTGCTTCCTAAGGCCACCCTCTGAGAGCTCCCTTAGAAGATTTGATTCTATCACTATTTTCTCTTGTTTCTGAATGTGGGTCTGAGCCCCACCTGCTGTCTTCACAAGCCTTCTGTGCTGCTTAGTAAGACTTACGAATGTCCTACAGCCAATTCTTTCTTCCCCCCAGTGGATATAATCCAAATTTCACAGAGACAAAGATGGATACAGAGTAATTAAGAGCTTGTCCAATATCCAGAACTTTATGACTCTAAATATTAGCAAAGCTGGCATTCTTTCCAGCTTCGCCTCAGATGTATTGCATTAGGAATCCTCAGTGGGCACAAAATAGCAGCTAAAAAGGGATTGAACCAGTCCCATTTAAAACCCAGCCTTCCCACGGAGAACGGCACTGACCCGATTTAATGTAGAGCTCATCTTCGACTGTTAATACTGCTGGGAAAAAAAATGAGAAATTTTCTACAGCCAATTCTTCAGAAAGGTTCCAATTCCAAGATGAGACTTAGGTCCTCACTTCACCCTGTGTCTCTTCACCCCAGCCCCGCTGGTTGACCACAGTAAGGCCCCTGGGCTGGTGGACACTTAATCGCCCACCTCTGGCTCCTGGGACCTCAGCCACAGCAAGTTCGTGCTATGGTCTGGTCAGAGCCATGGAGTTTGGCTCTGCTGCTGTAAGTCCAAAAGACTGAGGATTCTTTGTCATCTAACGCTGGCAAGCTCTCTCAGTGCCCCCTACTCCCTTGATCTGTTTATTCTTTTTTTCTTATTATTTGCCCTTAGGTGGGTTTTTTTCTCCACCACTGATATGCTCAGAACTGTACTCTCCCGTGTTTCATCCATTATATAAGGATGTTAGTTTCACTCTTCCAGATACGCCCACTGAATATCCTAATTCATTCATTAATTAATTAGTACAAATATTAATTGCCATTCAGGTGTGCCCAGTGAGATTTGACCTAACCTTCATAACATTTTTATGGTGTAGTTTGCTCAAATAACAGTGAAACTAAGATCCAAGTAATTACAAGCAGGGTGGAAGGAGGCTTTTTGTTATGAGAATCCTTTAGAGGAAATGAATGGGTTGGGACAAATGTGGCCTTTTCTAGGACTGGCCTTTCCTCTTCCTCTTCCACACAAACCAACCAACTGACATGGGTCCCATTTCTGAGCTTTCTCAGGAAGCCAGGCACCAGACGAGACAAAGCTGTTCAGAGCAGAGTTGGAGCACCTGAAGTTGGCCTCCAGAACTCCCTAGATCATACAACTAAAGGAAATTTAAAAAACAAAGCAGCCTAGGTACAAAAGGAAATTTTGATGGAGGAAGTCTAGCCATTGTGTGGGTTTTCATCCCAGAGGCTCAGAAGGTCTGGCCACCGTATAGGGATTCCCAGGGGCCAGATAGTCTCAGGGAATGCCGTAGCCTTGATCTCCTCCCTGCTCTGAACCTGCCCATGGTGGCTTCCAAATCTTTGAGGACAGCTGTGCCTTGAGGATCCTGCCTGGTCTCTGGTTTACCAAGGAAGGAACCCCCTTCCTGACTGAGCTTCTGATCATGTGGCACAAATCTGAAGACTGGTTCCTTTTTGCCTTTACTTGATAGTTTCCTGGTTCCTGGTCTTGAGGAAATCTCTTCCATCACCCTTCTGGTTCCCTTTTGGCTTAAACTGAGATCCATTTGGGGTTTGGCCTGACCAAGAAGCATGCTCTAGGGTCACTGCACCCAGCTAGGTCTGTTTCTTCAGTTACCTCAGCTTCTCCACTATCAGAGTTCACTGAGAGCCCTGTCTCTTAAGTGGCCATGTGAGCCAGATGGTAGCTGCAATCTTGTGATTCTTCTCACCTTGTGTTCACATCTACCTCTCTCAGATTATCCATCTGTTTGTTCATTCATTCAACAAATATCACCGAATATCTATTGGTAGGGCACTGTCTCCCTGGGTGAGACCAACACTCTTCCTATTCTAGAGGTCCTCTCCTCCTCAGCTGACTCCTGTCCCACTCGGCATGGTGTGGGGTTGTCTTACCTACTCAGCTCAACTTGACAGTCCAACCCTTCTTCCCAAGTGAGAAACACTCGGGTTTCTCGGGCAAGGTTACCCACAACCATGTGAGATATTTGTAATGTGAGAAATGGAAATTAACAGATTCTCTTCAAGAAAAGAAGGGGTATTTGTCTTCACAGAGCCAAAATTCATGAGAAGAGTAGCAAGGTAGGGGGATAGAGATCAGGAAGATTGGGATGTATACATGAGGAAAAGAAAGTTGTCCAAGTATCTTTTAGGCACCAGGAACTTTCCAATCTGTTTTTAGAAATAAATTAAAATTGGCAAAACTATGGTTTCACTGGATGTTCCCAAATGAAACAGGAGCCCAGAACATTTAGTGGATTTGCCTGAGGTCACACAGCAACTATGTAACTGCGCTGGGCTGTGAGCGCAGGTCTTTTGACTCTAAGCCTCTTGCTACCTTCCTGCCAGGGGGAAGGGGGTCGGGGCAGAGGACGCAGGGTGGTTCTTCCCTCTTGTCTCTGAATTCAGGGACCCTAACGCCTGACTGAATGACAAGGCTGAACATAGAGCCTGTGGTTGGGGTCTGAAAGGCCCACCCTGGCTTGCCCCCCACCCACTGACTCTCGCCTTTGCAGAGCTGCACCAAGCCAACAGCTCCCCGCCCCTCCGGGCCAGCCACCCTATGGAGTTCTGGGCCTGGGAGTTGGGGAGTAAAGGCTCCAAGAACCTTTCCCAAAGTCCAGGTAAGAGGAGGCCCTGAGAGGAAAGTGAGGAGGTGAGGCAGGGTGTAGGGGTGGGAGTGGGAACAGGAAGCTGGGGGACAGGGTTGGGGCTGGGGCTCATGGGGGCCCTGCCATTCTCACCCCTAGGCTATTGTTCTCCAGGAGCCGTGCCCCAAGCTCTGGTTGCCTGGAGGGCCCTGGGACCGCAGCTCCTCCGATCCTCCAATGAGCTGCTTTCGCGCCCTCTCCCCTCAGCACCCCTCGCTTCTCGTGGAGCCTCCACTCAGAGTCAGCAGACCCAGTAAGAGGGCATGGGGTCAGGAAGCAGGGGTGGGGGACTGGGGTGTGAGTGGTCTTTGCTGTGCTTGAACAGGGGCTGGGGGAGGGGTGGACAGGGGCTGCAGTAATGACCCTGTCATCACTCTCTTACCCCCATCAGGCCCTCGGCAGAGCCCCAAGCTCCCTCCTCCCTCCCACTGCCAGCTGCCCCCCTCCCCATCCCTGTCCCCTCCAGTCCCCCCAGTCCCTCCAGCCCCCAGGCCTCTTCCCTCTCTGGCCCCAGTCCACCTTCCAGTCGTCTGTCCAGCTCCTCGCTGTCATCCCTGGGGGAGGATCAGGACAGTGTACTGACTCCTGAGGAGGTGGCCCTGTGCCTGGAGCTCAGTGACGGTGAGGAGACCCCCAGGTGAGTTGTCTGAGGGATGACCAAAGGACTGTAGATACGCACACAACAGGGGTATGCTTATCTCAACTGGAATGTCTCTGCTGTGCCAGTAGACCCACCTCAACCATAGCACTGTGTCCCATTTTGCCTTTTCTAGGAATAGTGTCTCTCCTATGCCAAGGGCTCCTTCACCCCCTGTCACCTACGGCTACATCAGCATCCCGACAGCCTCAGAGCTGGCGGACGTGGGCAGGGCCGGAGGAGGGGTGGGGTCCGAAGTGAGGGGCTTGCTGTGCCCACCCCGGCCCTGCCCCACCCCCACCCCCAGCGAGGGCTCCTTGGCCAACGGCTGGGGCTCAGCCTCCGAGGACAACGCCCCCAGCGCCAGAGCCAGCCTTGTCAGCTCCTCTGACGGCTCCTTCCTTGCGGACGCCCACTTTGCCCGGGCCCTGGCAATGGCTGTGGACAGCTTTGGCTTTGGTCTGGAGCCCAGGGAGGCCGACTGCGTCTTCATGGGTATGTGAGACCACCCTGCCTTTCTCCTCACCCCACCCCTTGGAATGAACTCAGATCCCATAAGAACCCCTCCCTCCTTTTCCCCAACCAAGAGGCAGGGCTTCCTAATCATTGTCTTTGTTGTTTTTTTTTTTAAGTTTGTTTCTTTATTTTGAGAGAGAGAGAGAGAGAGAGCCTCGTGAGCAGGGGGAGGGGCAGAGAGAAAGGGAGAGAAAGAAGTCCAAGCAGGCTCAGTGCTGTCAGCACAGAGCCTGATGTGGGGCTCCACCTAACAACCGTGAGACCATGACTTGAGCCGAAATTAAGAGGTGGACGCTAAACCGACTGAGCCACCCAGGCGCCCCCCAATCATTGTCTTTGTGGTTATCCTTAAAACAGCCAGCTTTTTATTTTATTACTATGCCCCAGGCCCTGTGATAAGTGCTTTATATACATTCAATATTAAAACTCTATGAAAAATATTATCTTTCTCTTCCAAATGAGGGAACTGTAAGTCAAACAGGTTTTTTAACTTGCCCAAGGTTGCCCACAAGAACAAGGACAAAATGTTCAAGTCTAAAGCCCAGAGGCAGCCAGTTATATTGCCCTCCCCCCAGGTCCCTCGTCTTACCCAGACACCGATCACCAGGAAAGATTGCTCCCCACCTCTTCTATTTACTATTTACTCCAACCCCCTGTTCCAGATTCTCCTCATGATGGGAACTTCTGTTTTCTCTCTTATTTCCCACTGTGCTTGCAAGCCCTCCTCTTGTCCTGTCTGTGGCTGGGATAAAGGGAAGATGGGCTCACTCCTTCACATGTCTACCAGAGTGGGACCATTATCTCCAAGGCAACAGAAGGTAGCTCAGGGCTCCCCGTGCCCCTTCCTCATACACTCTGTCAGATCCCCTATCGCCATCCTATGAACCCCAATAAAAACAACCAGGCTTGTAGTAAACGGGAAAGCAAGGATTATCCAGGGTAGAAGTGCCCACAACAGAGGGAGAAGAAAGGTGCCCAGGGAGAGGAAGGGTAAAGGGAAAGAGTATGGATAGAGGGCCAGAGCTGGGGGGCACCTGGGTGGTTCAGTCAGTTAAGTGTCTGACTCTTGGTTTTGGCTCTGGTCGTGATCTCATGGTTTCCACACCAACAGTGTGGAGCCTGCTTGGGATTCTGTCTCCCTCTCCCTCTGCCCCTCCCCCCACTCACACTGCCTGTCTCTCTCAAAATAAATAAGTAAATAAATAAAAAGAAGGCCAGAGGTGGGCTAGGAGGAAACAGTTCAAGCTATTCTCCCTAAGAAACCAATGGACTGATTCCAGTGGCCCCCAGAATTGATGGGCCGAGTTGGGGCTAGGTTATCTTCTGGGTTGGATGTATGCCTTAAGCAGGTCCTAAGTGTTCTGCCCTAAACTGGTCCCTCAGAGTGAAGGCCAACCCTCCACAAACAAATCTACCCTCCCTGACAGATGCCTCCTCACCTCCCTCCCCCCGGGATGACCTCTTCCTGACCTCCACCCTCTCCCTGCCCCTGTGGGAGTGGAGGTCAGACTGGTTGGAGGACATGGAGAACAACCACAGCCAGAGGCTGGGAAGGGGGCTGCCTCCCTGGCCCCCCGACTCTCGGATCTCTTCCGGAAGAAGTCAGCTCAGCCGTCCTGAGCCCAAGGCCGGCAGTAAGTGCCTGTCTGCCATACTCTTGATGGAGGGATTCTGGGGAGGAGCCAAGAGGCAACCCCTGGGGTTGGAGAGGTGAGATTAAGGAGGGTAACTCCATTCTCCTTCAACTTCCCTGCAGGCTCCTCATGAAGTGTACCTGAGACAGGAGACGGCCAAGAGGAGAATCAAAAACCACCCCGCTGAGGAGTGTCAGTCTTGGCCTGTATTCTCTGCAGCTGGGGGACCACCTTGCCTCGCCACCAGGACAGTTCTCCTTCCGGGATTGTGAGAACAAATGAAAGCAAAACAAAATAAGAGCAAAGCAGACCTGGAGCCCCCAGTGAGCAAAAAGTCATCTCGGCCTGACTCCTACCCCTTGCTTTCTCCTCTGCTCCATCCATCCCAAACCGGGTCTTGTGGCCTGAGAAGCAGGCTTATCTCCTGATCTCCCCCCCCCCCCCACTTGCATCACCAGAAGTGGAAGAACCAGAGATCTTCCCGGACAACAGCATCTTGTGGGACAAGCTGGTTAGGGAAGGAGCTTTATGGAGCCATGCCCCTCAGGAAGGCACCTTTCCTACGTAGGCAGGCTCACTTCTCCCCAGCCACACCCGTAAAGGAAGGATGGAGGAACACCCAGTGAGGACCAGCCTTGTTTCCAAGGCAGAGGGTCCAGAATGGACCTAGGGAGGGAGCCAAAGGAAGGGTGGAAAATGTGGGGCCAACACCCTCTTCATACTGTGGACTCTATGAGCTTAAGAAATTGATACCATTAAACTGAAATGACTTGAGTTTGTTGAGATCATCCCCCAGAGCACCATTCTGGGGAGGGTACCTGGAGGTATGGGAAGAATTCTCTCAGTTGGGGCGGAACTGAGCATTCGTTGGCACTCAGGGCCTGTCACTTATTTCTGTTCTGCAATTGAGGGAAGAATTACACACATCCATCAGATTTTCCCAGTCTGCTGGTCGTAACAACTGGTCCTGGGAAGACACTCCTGTTTTCAGCGGTCCCGGTGCCCCGCTCCCCAGAGACCAGTCCTGGATGGTTAAGAACAGGTGTTTTCTTAAAATAGACAAAGTAGCTAGATTCCACAAAAGGTAGGACCACCTATAATGGTTGCCTAGTGAGCACCCTTCAGACAAAACAACAGCACAGAGAAATGGAGCAGGACTGACAAGCCTGAGCCACAGGAAGCAGGGCAGGTGGGGGCTGGTCTTTTTTCTAACTTGGTGGGAAAGGCAGGGGCAGGACACACACAAGCTGCAGGGGATGGTGCTCCTGCGTGTGACCAGGGCCACCGGAGGACATCTTTAGGGAGGGCTGATCAGGAAGCAGGCCCTGGAAGGGGGTGATAATCCCCCCCCCCGAAACCAAGGCAGCTCTACCTGGAGGCCACTCTGAACTCAGAGGCTGCGTGAGCCGGGGGGACACGGTGCTGCCTGAACTACCTTAAACCGGCCAGTCTGGTCTGGAATGTCATAATCTCAGGATGAGAAATCAGTGCTCCGGATACATATCCGTTCCTCTCTATTTGCTTTTCCTTTTTTGGATTTTGTTTTTCTTTTAGTTTCCTGGTAAAATTCCTTTTGAAAACATTCCAACCCTGTTTGCCAGACCAAAGGAGAAAAAGGGATTTGTGCACACTTAGGTCAAAGTGGCAGGAGAGGTCAGAGGCCTGGGCTTGGGGTGGGGGTGGGGAGTAGTGGCCATCCCCTGAGAGCCCAGAGCAGTTCCTGAGCCTGGGGGTGAAAAAATGAGAAGGAAACAAACCACAGAAAACCAGTGAGTGGCATGGGCTGTGGGTGGGGGAGCAATGGTCACTATGGCATTCGGGGCCAATATTTTAAAAAATCCTGTGTCAGCCAAACCCATCACATTGGGGTCTCGCCTGGCCAGGAGGTATCTGTTTGCACACATCCAGGGTCAGGGAGCCTGACAAAAGCCTGTTTTCCCTTCTTGGCTGGGGTTTCCCCCATCAACTCCTTTCTATTATTTTTTTTAATTTTTTTTAATGTTTACTTATTTTTGAGAGAGTGACAGACAGACAGAGTGTGAGTGGGGGAGGGGCAGATAGAGAGGGAGACACAGAATCTGAAGCGGGCTTCAGGCTTTAAGCTATCAGCACAGAGCCTGATGCAGGACTCGAACCCACGAACCATGAGATCATGACCTGACCCAAAGTTGGACGCCTAACCGACTGAGCCACCAAGGTGCCCCAACTCCTTTTTTGTATTATTATTGTTAGGGGCATATTTCCCCCTAGAGAGGAGAGAGGCCCCAGAGGAGGGCCCCAAGGGAGAGCCTGGCTTAGTTATCTGAAGGTGGGACAAGTTTCAGCTCCTTCAGGAGGCAGGCCAGGCCAGCATCTCTTAGCCCCTGTCCTCAGCTGGTGCTTTTGACAGAAGAGTTTCAAGCGAGTGCCTTGATCTACACTGTCTCGCAGTCTTTCTTCCCCATGCCCCACATGAAACCAGACAAGCAGGGCCCAGAGCTCTGAACAGACTCTTTTTATTTGTCCCTTTTACACATGAGTTTCAGGTAGAAAGAGGTGGAAAGTTTCAGGTAGGAAGAGCTGGCTCTCTGGCTTTTAAGCATCATTGCTGGGAGGGAAGAGGGCCCCCCCTGCTCCTCTCTGCTCACACCCATTTACCAGGGGGAGGGGCTCCCATCCAAGGCTCCCAGCCCAGGGACAAGCCCTTCCCCGTGGAACTCCTGATATCCTCATCCAGGGTCATCTTGGTTCCTAGAGAGAGAAAGAGGCTAGTTTGCAAGGCCCTAGGCCCTGGCAAACAGGCTATGGGGGGGGACGTGCCTCTTTTCTCCTCAGCCCTCCTCCTGAACCCACTCTCCTCTGGGGAGCCCAGGCTCCTCCACATATCACCTTGTCCTCACCCTTCATCACCTGTTCTCCAGGATCCCTCCCTTCCCCCTCACCTACTGGGTCTCCTCCTTTTTGACACTTGCTCAGAAAGCCCTTCTCTCCTTTCCTGTTTCCAATCATCCCTTGGCTCGCCCCTCCTAGTCTTCTCGTCTCCCATAGTTTGCCTACCCCAGCCCCCACCTCTCCGCGTTTCTGTCCTGGTCTTTGGCTCCGGCTCCGGCTCCGGCTCCGTCCAGGGCCCCGGGAGCCTCGGGAGCTGCTGGAGCCTCTGGAGGAGTTGCTGCCAGCTGTGGAACAGGTGCTGGTGCCCTGGCCCCGGGACAGGAAGCTGGGTCGGCTGTAAGGGAGCCAGGCCTCTTCTGCAGCACAAGAGAGAAGGGCCACCAGGCCCGGGCAGAGAGCAGAAGGTCACTGTTTGCCCACTGTGCCACCTTGACTGCAATCCCAGATCTGGAAGGAGGGCGGAGGGCAGGCATAGGGCCCAGGCCCTTCTGGGGGCTGAGGAGACATAGAACACCCAGCACATGGCCTTGACATAGCACCTGCTCAGACACCCAGAGGGAGCTCCCGGGCAGAGGGAGCCTTGGGAAAGGAGGGACAGAACATGGAGTCCCACTCTTGCCTCTTCTGGGCTTCAGTCCTGGGAAACTATACAACTTGACAACTTCTGGGGATCTTTTCCAGAGAGAGCTACAGAGACGTGTAGGATTTGATCAAGTGCATGAACCCCGCTGAAGACAAGGGGTGAGCTGGGTGAACATTAGTCCTTCTTGGCTGTACTACACTAGCTGCCAGTCCCACCTTCTTGGGTAGGGATGACCTTCTGGCCTTTCCTGGCCCTCCTTACCATCCAGGTGGGGACCCCGCTGGGCCCCCAAGGGCCCGGCCTGCACCATTCTCCTCTCTCCACTGCGCTCCCGTTCCCGTTCCAAGGAGGACATGCTGCCTGCTGCCCTCAGCCCTACGGCCCAGCTTGCCTCTTCCTCTGGTGGCGGCAAGGGTGGCGGGGGCAAGTCTGGGGAGAGACCTGTTTTCAGCAGAGTCTCCCGCTCCTCCTGATACCAGTCTTCCTCCCGCTCCTACTCCCTGGCCCCAGGAGGCTGCGACTGAACAGCCCAAGATTTGGGTGCACCTGCTTCCTCCTCCAGCACCACTCCCCCCCCCCCAAGCAGAGCTCACCCTTGGTTTCCTGCCTGTTCCCCCTCCTTTCACCATCTCTCAGGCCCCTGGCACCCTCACCCCCAGGACTGTGCTCCCGTCGGTAGGGAACAGCCTTGGGTTTCCGGATTCGGGCACGGGGCGCTTGAAGTGGAGGAGTCATCTCCCCAGGGACCTGCCGGGTTCTCCCTGTAGCATTAGGGGACAGGAAGAGCAGGTGAGACAGAGGATCAGGAAACAGGCTTGAGGATGAAGAAGAAAGAAGCTTCGAAGGGTATGGAGAAGTAGGAGCAGGTTAAGGCTTCTGCAGACTCACCTGGGGCACTGCTGGCTGTACTAGGGACAGGGCTGGGGCTGAGGTGATGGGAGGCTGTGGGTCCAGCACCCAGGCCAGCAGGCCTCCCTTCATGGCTACTCAGAGTGGGCTGGGATACACTGAGAGGGGAACTTGGACCAAGGGGCACCCTCCTGCAATGACATGAGGCCTCAGCATTTGTTCACGTGACAAACGCTAAGTGCCTACCATGTGCTAGACACTCAGACGAATAAGGCACAGCCTGCCCCCAACAAGGCTCCCCAGCTAGTGAAGTATGAGGAGAGCCATGTCTTTGAAATGCCCGAGAAGCTTGCAGAACCAGTCCAATGGAGAAACAGTCTGAAGGGAGTGAGAGACCTTGTCAGCCTCCACGTTCCTTCCCAAATCACACTTCCACTGTGATGTGGCCATGAGACCTCTGCGTCCCAGATTCATCCATCCATCCATCCATCCATCCATTCATCTATCCATCCAGTCATCCACTCCATAGATATGTACCCAGGGCCTATAATGTGCAAGGCATCATATACCTCCCTACCTGGGCATCTGGTGGAGATGGGGGATGTCAGTGGGGGGCTGGGGAGGGTCAGGAGGTGAGGGGGTAAGAGTGGCTGTGGACTGCTGTCCATAGGAAGATGTGGGAGAGGGGGCTTCCCCTTGGGACGGAGGGACCAAGCACCCTCCACTGGAGCTGGGCTCTGCCAGGTGGCTCCTCTCAGGCATTGGTGGACACCACTCTTCTGGCTCTGAGCTGGGGGCAAACAGGGGTGATTGAGTAGCTTCCATACCTTCCCCTTGGCCTTCCAGTTGCCCTCTTCCCTTCCTCTCCCAGCACCTCTGCCCTCCCCCTGCAGGAGGCCCTGCAGTCCCATCTGTATAGGGCATCCGCAGCAGGGCACATCCTTACCCGCCCTCCAGCTCCTCCTCAGGCCCCTCGAGGCAGCTCAGTTCACAGGAAGGGGGAGGTGGTGGCAGGGCTTCTGGCCAGTTGAGAGAGGGCATCTGCACAGGTTTTCCCAGAAGCTTTACTTTGCCTCCCCTGGCTCCTGAGGAGGGTAGGATGGGGACACACCAAGATAGGAGGCAGATGAGAAATGTCAGAAGAAAGTGCTGGGCTAGGTCCCAGAGGGGAACGGTAAAGGATATTCTTTGGGGATCCTCTGCTCAGAGCTAAAAGGGGGGGGGGTATTTGGAACCACAGTCATACCACTGTTCCCCTGGCTCCATTCTGGAGGAGCGTACTGGCTCCAGGTGCCTGGATCCCCTGAGGGATTTGGGGGGAATCCCCCGTGGAAGGTCTGCAGCTCCTCCCCAGCTGGGTCAATGGTGCTGTAGACAGGACCCTCAGTCGGGGCGGCAGGACCCCGGGCCGTCTGAGCCAGGTACAGGGAGATTCCTGCTTCTGAGGAGGAGAAAGAGGGAGGCCAGGGGGGGAGGCAAGGGGCAGGGGGCAGAGACAGAAAAATAGCGGACAACAGGAGAATGGAGGGCAAAAGGAGATCCCACCGGACCAACTTCTCCCCCTTCCCAAACCTTACTTCCAAACTGGGGTGAAGGTTAGGCATGAGAGAGGCTCCCCCAACTCATATCCTCCCCAAGGACTGACCAACCTCAGGAAGACTGGCAATCCTCGGCTCCCTTCAGTTTGCCCCAGTAGGTTGAGAGGAGAGAAGGGTGTTGGGGGCCAGGTGTGCCCCTGAGAGAATTAGAACTCCTCACCATTGTAATATCTGTCATCTGGGTCAGGATTGCTGGGGCAGCAGCTTCCCCTGGGCTCCGGGGCTGAGGGGCTTCGAGATGGGTGGGGCCACGAGTCTGCTAGCCATGGGTAGGGGGCGGGGCCAAGGCCCATGGGTGGCCTGAGGGAAAGCACGTGAACGCTGGGGACTGAGAGCCCGAACAGGCCAGCGAATGTAAGAGTAACCAGGAGTCCTAGGGCAGTGATGGAGAATTTGGGGGTGACAGGTGGTAGGCAGCGTGGGGAGGCACTGAGGCCTGGGGAGGAAGGAGAATAGTCTCTTGATGGAGGGGATTATCCTTGAGAGATGAATTAAGAGGATTACCTGGAACTGGCTCCAGAGAGGCCCTCTGAGTGTGGGAAGGACACTGGGGAAGATGAGGGGGACACTGAGTGAGAGAAGGGCCCGTACTTGGGGTCTGAACCCCACTGGAGCAGAGATATCTTACCTGCAGGTGTGTAGGCAAAGGAGGCTTCCGAAAAGGAATCCATGGGAGAAAGAGGAGGGTAAATGGAGAAAGGGTCAGAAATACTCACATTCTTGTCCCCTTCTTGGCCCCGGTCCCAATTCCACCACTCAACCTGTACCCTGGACCAATTTCATCAGAATTTCTAGGAGTGGGACTCAAGCATCAGTATTTTTCTAAAGTTCCCAAGTGATTCTTATGTGTAGCCAAGATGGGGGGGCCCCCTGATCTCAGAGACCGCTGAATCTCTCCAGACACGCCCCTTATGGGGGAGTAGCAGAAATCAAGTCGCCCCTCTCAGCGGGCCCCACCTTTCCACCCAGATCCCGCCCCACAATTTAACGTCCAGGGTCCTGGCCACCCACCTGCTGCTAGGCCCCGCCTTTCAGGAAGTGAGTTTTCCCCCTCTCCAGAATTGCCCCTTCTATACAGAGACGGATGGCAAAGCCCGCTGTCTTATCGAGGCATCTTAGGGGGAAATTTTACCCCTCTCCCCAGATTCAGGTACGGGCCCCGCCGTTCCCCCAGTCCCGTCGGCTCCCTGCCCCATCTTTGCGTACCCCGCCCCTCTGGAAGGGGCTGAGCTGTGGTGCGACCCCTTCCTTCTGACTCCCCCGCCCCCCCCCACTCACCGAGCCGTGAGCCCCTCCCGTCCCGCTCTCGGTTCCGCCCGCCTCCCTCCCTCCAGGCTCCGCCCACTCCAAGGCGCTCCTCTCGGTCTAACCAAAGCCCAAGTGCGCCCCTCGGCCCGCGCAGGGCCCCAGGTCCCGCTCACCCGTGTAGTGACTGAGCTCCTTGCGCTGCCTCCGGCGCCGGTAGAGGACGCCGCAGAGCCCGAGGAGCAGCGCCCCGCACGCGGCGCCGCTGCCCGCGAGGAAGGCAGGCTCCCGCAGCACCCTCGCCAGCCGCTCCGCCAGCCCCGGGCCCACCTCGAGCCCAGGCTCCAATCCCGGCGGGGAAGCTGTAGGGGTCAGAGAGGTGAGGGGACTAGGGGCCTGGAAACCCGGGAGCGAGGAAGGGGTCATCCCTGACCCCGCAGGCACGGTTACACTAGGACCCCACTTCAGTTCCCCAGCGCGCCCACCCCCACCCCCACTCCCACCCCCGGACTCACGCAGTTGCACTGACACCGGGGCACTGGCCACGCCCACGCCCACGCTGGTGGCCGCCGCGACCTGGGTCCGGTAGAGAACACCGGGCAGCAGTCCCCGGAGCACCGCGGAGCGTGCCCAGCCTGCCGCAGACCGGTTGAGGTGGAAGCGACTCTCATTGCCCAGGCACCATATCTGGGGAGAGGAGACCCGGGTTCAGAGAGTCTGAAATGGGATCCTGGCCTCACGTGGAAACTTGAAGCTCTGAATGGTAGACGGGGCTTAGCCAGGTATCGTTCAGCCTGGAGGGATACTCTTGAAACCTCTCTCCTTTCCCCCAACCTCATCTCCAACCCTAAAGCCAGTCCTGGGTTTCCTCCTCCCTAATCCTAGCCCCTAGGTCCTCCCTCTCCCTCCCCTCCCCAGTCCCTTCTCAAACCCTGTACCTGGTATTCCTTGATGATCCCATTTTGCTGGGAAGGGAGTGGAGGTTCCCAGGACACTGTGACACTGCTGTTGCCTTCACCCCCCAGGGCTACTGTCACCCCCTGGGGGGGACCACTGGGGGCTGGGCCAGGGTAGAGCATGGTGAGAAAGACACAGTCATGCCAGCTACCCTTCCTGCCCCAACCTGCCCCCTCCCAGGTTGACACCTTAGGGAAGGAAGGTATCTTTTCTTCCCACAACTCCCCTTGCTCTCCCCCTGCAAACCTTTATCCTCCCCCACTCCCTCTTTCCTGTTGTCTATTCATCAGCTCTGTGCACCACCTCCCTTACCCTCCTCAGGAATGCTTCTGGTCATGAAGGGACTTTCAGGCCCCAGCCCCTCGTGGCCTTGGGCTTGCACCTTGACCTGAATTTGGGTCCCTGGGGGGAGTCCTCTTAGCACAGTACTTTGCTGGCTTGGGGACTGTAGGTCCAGTACTGTCCAGTGTCCCCCATCAGGGCCTGCTACCTTCCAAGACACTCGGAAACCTTGCACCAGCTGGACTGGGCCATCTACCTACAGGAGACAGGACAAAGCATACCAGAAGGAGAAGTAAGGACCACACAAGTCCTCCAGGTCCTGTCCCTCCTCGACTTACCTGTCTTTCCCAGCCACTCACTTCCCACTTTCCCATACCCATTCTTGGAGATCTCTACCACCCCCATCATCGTCCCTGCCCTTAACCTCGTCCCCATGCCACACTCACAGTCCAGGACACCTGCAAGGTCCGGGGCCCAAGGACTATGGGCTCCTGCATACGCACGGCCACTTCAGCCAGTCCCCTCTGGCCTCTCCATGGGTCCTCCACTGGCCTGGATGGGTTGCTGTCTATTGACCAAAAAGCCCACTCAGCAAGAGCCACCAAGGATAGAGTCAGACTGAAAGTGTGCTGTACCGACTGTATCCTCAGTCCTCCAGAGCACACCCCAGCCTCAGGAGGGGGCTGGTCAGGGGAATAGCTTCCAGAGGTGGGCCTGTGTGTCCAGCAAATATGAATCTACTTTCTGCATAACCACATATGTAGCCTTTAAAGACCTCAGTTCCTCATCTCTAACATGAAGATGAACTCTCCAGTGTCCCTTCCAGTCCTCATAAGCTACGTTATCTGTGGGTAATCCCCTCTTCTCTTGTCCCTAGATGAGAGGGAGGCCTGACCTACTCCAGGCTGGGCCACAGTAGAGACGTGACACTGCAGAAGAGAGTGGCTGTGCTCCCGTGGTTTGGGGGGAGGCGTGCTCTGCAGCATTCCATGTCATAGCCTTGAGCCAGGGACTCTGGCCCTACTCACCCCGGGTGCGGACAGGCTCAGAGACGGGGCTGGGCTCACTGAGGCCCCAGGCTCCCACAGCTCGTACCAGGAACAGATAGATGGTGTTGGGCTGCAGACCGCTGACAGTGTGTGTCTCCAGCTGCACGCCATCTGCCACTGTCCGCCACGTGTTGCCAGCTGCTTGGCTGCAACAGGAATGGGGTGACAGACTTGTCTGAGCCTGGGGACCCCTCATGCATTCTCTGTGGCCCCCTACTATCTCCTTGCCCTGGGAGAGGGAACTGGCAAAACTCTCCCCACCATAGCAAAGACCCTAAGGACATAAGATTCCCTTCTTCCAACTTTCCAGGTTTGCTTTCAACATTTTCTCCATACCTGAAGGCCTCTATCACGTAAGAGGTGACTGTGGCCCCCGCCTGCGGGTTGGGCTTCCAGGTCAGGGTAATGCTGTTCTTGGTGATCTCAGTGACCAGTGGCTGAGAGGGAGGCCCTGGAGGGGTACTGGGCTCCGTAGGGGGCTCTGATGAAACTCCCCAGTCCTCTGCAGTGAGGCGATAATCTTTCAGTAGAAGGATGGGAAAGGGACGGCACCTGCGTCACCAGCCTCCTTCCCAGAGAAGCTCTGGGGCTGTGGCATTGGTAATGGTGGAGACGGGGACGTGGTTACTGAACTGACCCCTCCTCACATCTGCCTCCCAAGGGCATCACTTGTGTCAAGCTCCTCCTCACCACCATGGCCGTGGCATTTGGAAGATAAATCAGTTCTGGGGCTCAGGGAGGTACTGAGTACCTTCGAAGCAGGTTTGGATGAAGGTGCTGGCAAAGCAAGGGGACAAACAAAACTCACCCCGCCTCCTAAGCCAGCTACTCCATGTGGCCTCCCCTGTGGAACTCTTGGCCACACAGCTGTAGAAACCCATGTCCATCTCCTGCGGGAGAGGGTAGAGGACTGGCAAACAGAGTGGATCAAGGTAGGGCGAGGGGGTGGCGGTGGGTATACAGAAGGGTGGTGAGGGCATTGTACACTTTAGGTAGTCTAAGCAGAGGAGTAGAAATGGAGTTAGTCCCAGAGGGTACTTCCGAGATTTGGGCATGTGGACTGTGTGGCCATTCTCGGTTACTCAGGGCCCAGGGGTGAGACTCACCTGCACCCTGGCGATGTACAGGGTACCGTTGGCCATTAGATTGAGTTGCACGTCGTCCCCCTGCAGCCACTGCCCGTCCTTCTTCCACTGGATGCTAGGTTGAGGGTTCCCAGTCACTCTGCATGGCAGCCACACAGAGGAGCCAAGTGCCAGCGTCTGATTGGCTGGTCCCTGGAGGATGATGGGAGGCAGCCCGTCCAAGGAGGAGGCTGAGAGAGGAAGAACTTGGGCACCTCAGGAGAGGATCCTGGGTTCAGGAAACCAGCCCCTTGTCCTCCTTCTCTGCTCCTTCAGCCCTCCTTCCCCTGGAGATTGGAAGGGTTTCGATAACCATCTGTAGTCTCTGCCTGGAACCAGCCATCTATTACTGGCTTCTGTAGCTGATTTCCTAACTTCAAGGCCATGTCTCAGGAACACGCCCCTCCCCTTGCAGACATATGATACAGAACCCAAGAAAAACAGATGTCCTTAAGCCATGATTTCCTTCCAGGCCATGGGGCCAGGCCTCTCTCCATGAGCACTTACCTGCTTTTACCTCCAACAGGGCCTTGGCCAGGATGCTGCCGGCCACACTAACAGCCTGACACACATAGTAGCCAGCGTCCCCACTCTGCACATCAGTAATGTTGAGCTGGCCTCTGGGAGAGACTGAGAAGCGCCCCTTGGGCTGAAGTGGCTGACTGGGGAAAAGCAGGACCTGTGGACAAAGCCAGGAACCGAGACAAGGAATGAACAGGCAGCTGGCAGAGAGATCCCCATTCCCATCAACCCCCGAATTCAGAGAATCCCTAAGGTTCTAGTTCATACTGTCCCCAGCCAGTTATATGGCCTTGGGCAAAATAGTTAGATTGACTCACAAAAATGTGGAAATTTTATGAGATGATATTGGGGTGCACTTCCTAGCTTTGTGATTACTAGTTGGGAAACTCTGAGCAACATATTTAACCTTCCTGAGCCCCAGTTTCCACAAAGTTGATAGTCATGAGGATAGTCATGAGGATTAAATGATTAAACATATGAAAATCTTTTAATGCATTGTGTGATAATTGTCAAAAACTTTCCCCTTCTTTCTGGCTTTAACATTTTACGTTACCTAGATACATGGAAGGTAGGGAAGGTGGTTGGGTCACAGGTAAATGGCACCAGGCTGATCCCCTGATGGATACCTACTCCCACCCTCTACTACCACCAGCATTTTTATTCATTTAAAATACAGCAATCCCAGATGCTAGAGAAGATATTGGAAAATTGTGGCTGTGGATTTGAAATGAGGTAGTGGGAGAGCTGGTTTTCCAGGGAGGTGGAGTTAGGCAGACTGATTTTATTATACTGACCCTGCTTCCTAGGAGCAAAATGCCCACCTTTCACCTAGTGGGCGGGACTCGTGTTGTAACTTCAGTTAATATTCTTTCCTGTTGTGCAATCAGCAATTTGTTGGCGAAGATTGGAGAGGGGTGCCTGTGAGCTCCCCCTGGTGGAAGTCCCTTGTAAAATGATGAGCAAGTAATGCTGTTCGCTGAGCAGCTTTGGTACAGTACACACTTTCCAGAGCAGCATATTAAAGCCCAGACCCCAGGTGTCTGGGAGAGGAGGCATCCAAGTGGATGTGCTACATCCTCAGGGCAGCCTTGCCTAAAATAGAAGGATTCTCCAAGGAATTACCATACAGGACTCTTTCCTTTCACCTAAACATATTATCAGTTTTTTTTGTTTTTTTTAAGTGTTCGGTATGTTAGCTAGCCCTTTTATATTCATTATCTTATTTGACCCACACAAATAACCTGCAAGGGTTTCTGGGAGGACCAAAGGTAAAACAGAGAGAAGTGTGCAGAGAATACAGAAGCGGGGAGGCTAAGACCCAGAGGAGAAGATTGTGGGAAGGCCCACCATGCAGCTGGCCACCTACTTGACTTCCCTCCTTCTGCCAGAAGATGGCAGGTGGGGGGTTTCCTTTGGTCTCGCATTGGAAAGCCACGCTCTCTCCAGGAGCTGCCATCTGGTCCTGGGGCTGGGTGACCAGCTGGGGAGGGACTGGGAAGGGGGAGGGGATAAAGGAACAGGGAGTCAGGGTACTCAGAAGGGAGACTGAGGGAACAGGAGAGAGAAGCCCAAGCTTGGCTTAAGTAAGAGCAGATATCCATCTCTTGTTCAAGCCTGTTCAGCTCTCTCCTTCTAGAAGTGTCAAGGGATCCCCCCCCACCACCATATCTCCCATTCTGTCCTTTGTCCCTCATTCTCCTCTTCATCCCATCCTCCCTGGTCCCTCATTTCATCCCTGCTTCTGACAGTCCCAGGCCAGCCCTCACCGTGAACACTGAGGGAGCCAGATGCTTCGGCACGGCCCACGCTGTTCTCAGCCACACAGGTGTACGTTCCCTCGTCGTCCGCACTCACACGCCCGATCCAAAGGCTGTGGTCACTCCGGATCTCATACCTGCTCCACTCCCCACCCCCAGAATGGGTTGGCCACAGCTAGAGACTCCTTCTCTCTCCCCCAGACAGACACCAGGATCAGGGTACGTAAAGACAAGGTAGGCCTCAACAGGGACAGAGGCTGGTACCCATGGACCCATAAAAGGAGCTGGAGACTGGAGAGGGGAGGGGCCACAGGCTCCAGGGTAACAGATTTCTCTGAGAGGGTGTCTGCCTGTCCCTTTTCTAGGGCAGGGTGTGCTCTTGAGTGGTTGGGTCTCCTTACAGGCAGGAGGAGGGGGCTTCTCACCTGCCTGTGGGTAGTTCCCCATCTTCCTTGCGCCATCTTAGACGAGGTGGCGGATCTCCTTGCACCTCACATGGGAAATCCACGGGGGCATCTGCCAGGACCACCTGATTCACAGGTCTACGCAGGAATGAGGGTCGCTCTATGGATCGGGAAGGAGTGAATCATCAAGGGATCTGCACAGCTTCTTACTGCCCAGGCTGCACACCCCCATAATTCCCAAACTCCCTGTGCCTACCCAGGACCACAAGTTCGGCTGCCCCACTCTCCCGTTCTCCTGCCATGTTGGAGGCCACACACACATACATCCCTGCATCACTCTTGAGTGTATGTGACATCATCAGCTTCCCTCCACGAATCTGCAGAGTAATAATGGTAACTTTGGTCTTTTGTAACCATCAAAGTATATTTATTTATTTGATCCTCCTAGTAAACTAATGAAAACCTGTAAAATTGACTCACTTATCAGATAAGGAATCCTTAAGTGATTTACCCAAGGTGGGGCTCAGGTCTGTGTTTGTTCCCACAGCCCAAACCACCTCCCACAAGTCCCTGGGGCATCTTGCTCCCCACCTAATTCATACCAGTTTCTTCCTATCCATCCTTAACTTATCCCTTACTTAATAGCTGCCTCTCAGCCTCTGGTCAGCTGATACCCTGACCTTAAATCTCCTGCCTTATCACATCTAAGACATTATTCCTCGCCCCTCCAAGACCCTGAGATTCACTGCTTCCTCCTTTGAGACATACCCAACCCCCTAACCTGTGGCTCCACCTCTCATGATGGCTCTGGCCCTGGCCCTTAGTCAGATCCCTAGCCAGGGCACGCCTCCTCACCGTGATCCTTCCCTCCTCCTCCTTGAGTCTTGCACTGTCCTTCTTCCAAGACACGGAAGGCTCCGGGTGGCCACGGGGGGGCACGCATTCCATTACCGCTGGCTCCCCCACTGCCACCACCACGTTCCCAGGAGACTGCCGGAAATCATCACGGAGGACTGTAAAGAGAGACAGACAGACAAGGACAGAGGCAGAGACAAAGAGACAGTGAGAATGAATGACCAGGGGAATAAACAGGAGTAACTGGGTTAAGACACAAGGCAATTGTTTTGGGGAGGGCTGTATCACCGCAGACGGGAACTCTTGCCCAGGGGCCAAAATACCAGGGCCACTTCCTCCCTCCGGTCAAGGCATGTATGTTAGAGACCAAAGGTCACGGTCTCCAAAGAAGATGTTGAAGGAGCTGAGATCGGGCTGGTTCTGGATCAGATTATCTGGTACCCTCCCGCCTCCCCTAGGCTGGGGAAGCAACCAGCGGACAGTGCGGACTCTCACCTGCCACTTCTAGCGAGGCATTTCTACTAGCCGCTGCCCCCAGGTAGTTGCGCGCCACGCAAGTGTAGACACCTTCGTCGGGCCGCGCGCGGCGCCCGTGAACGATGCGCGGGAAGAAGAGTGCCCCGCTGGGCAGCAGCAGGCGGTGCGCGCGCGGGTCCTCGCGCGCAGTGGCCACTCGCGCCCCATTCTTGTACCACTCGATGTTGGGCCGGGGCCGGCCCTCCGCGCGACAGGGCAGAGTGGCCGGCTCGCCTCTGGAGACCAACAGATCAGGCGGCTGCTCCACGATGCGCGGCATCGCGTCCTCCGGCTCCACCCTTGACACTAAGAGTAGGGGTGTTGGCACAGAGCATTTAGACCGGGAAATTAGGGGAGAGATTGAGGCTCCAGAGAGAAAAATAACCACTCCTGCCCACCCTGCCCACCCTTTCTCTGTAGGGTCTATTGTCTCCTCTGGGAAGGCACTCCCACGTTCTTGGGCTGGTGAGGACACACGTTACAAACAGGCAGATGGGTAGAGGAATCAGGACACCAACTCCTAGGCTGGCTTTCTAGGCTGCCCAAAGACAGACACTAGCCTTCTCTCTGGCCAAGTTTGAGTGACAGGGCTTCCCCTCCAGCCCACTGTTATTCAGTCTCCCACCCTCACTGGTTTTCAGATTGTCCTTGCCCCTGAAGACCTGCACCAGAGCTAACACTTGTTTCTTGGCCCTCTGCATGGCCGCGGGTCATAAAAATGGAGAATGGGGACAAGCCTGGAGTCCCTCCCTTAGGAAAGGTAAGAGGAGACTGATCCGACTAGAGACTGGACTAGAAGGGGTTCTTAACCTGGAGCCAATGCATGGACATGGAGCCCTTCTTCTTCTTTTTCATTTCTTAAAAAAAATTTTTTTTTTATTAAGTAAACTCAATGCCCAACATGGGGCTCCAACTCACAACCTTGAGATCAAGAGTCACCTGCTCTCCCAACTGAGCCAGCCAGGTGCCCCTCTTACTGACACCCCAGACAATCATGCTTGGAAAAACCTGTAGAGTCACAGGACTTGAGTGAAAATGGTAGTGAAAATGTTAGTAGTGGCTCCTTTTCTAGAGGTGCAAAGTTTTCAACAGCTTATTCTACAGGTTGATCGACGGATAGAGGCTAAGAACCACTGGGAAGGGGATTCCTCTCCTTCCTGTCTCATCAGATCCATTCACCTGGATGTTCTGTTCCTGCCTCTCACTTGGCCTACAGACTTCTGCTGGCTTCATCCTCTGCACTTGCCTTGGGATCCAGGATCCTGGAACCCGTTAGGCTCAGACACTTCCAGCTTCTTCTGAAGTGGATTCGTAACCCATGGCGGCCAGTAGGCGCCGCTGCTGCCTCGCGTGATTTGGTGTCCTCCGAAACCAGGGACTACCCCCGCTTCTGTTCTCTACCTTACCCTTCCCCGCCCGCGCCCCTCCCACTCTGTTCCAAAATCCGCAGGGACCTCCCTGTAGCTTCACGCTTCGTGTGGGATCGGGTTTCATTTCCCCACCCCTACCCTGAGAAGTTCTTATGGAGACTAGGCCAGAAGGAGGTTGCCCCATGCTGGTACTGTCCCGGGGAGAATTTATTTAACTGGCTAGGACCAGATTAGTGTCCCTCCTACTTAGGGAAGGGAGTAATTTTTCTCCGGTTGCTTCCTTCCAAATGGAGATCTCTGCTTCTCCGTCGTCTCTTCCCCTGCACCTCGTCCCCGTCCGGTTTAGACAGACCTCCATCCTGAGCGGCACTAGAGTGGTGAAGAGCTCAGGGGTCGTCCTGGAACCAAGTAGGGCTGGGATCTCAGATTTGACACTTCTTGACTGCAAGAACTTGGGCAAATTATTGAATTTGTTTGAGTCTCAGTTTATTTATTTTAAATATGGGAGTAGTGATAGGGTTGTCTTCAGATCATAATATATGTAAAGCAATTGAGGGAAGGCTCAATATATATGTCAATTCTGTGATGACTTGAGGGCTCTCCCTCCCTGGCCTACCTTAGCTTATCTTGGCTACTATAGTCTATACCTGACTCAGATTCTAACAGGCCCCAATATTCCTTTGTTCCCCTTCACAAATCATTAGAGTGTACTGGAAATAGGTTTGTTATTGCTAAGCTTTATGTTGCTTCTGTGACCCCTGGGGTACTTTTCATCTTTTCTGAATTTGTTTCCTCACTTGCAAAATGTGGCCATCAACGCCTTCCCTGCATACCTCCTTACATTTTCCAGCTTGAATGAGGCAGTGTATGGTGGAACCTACACCCTAAGAGCGCTGGGGGAACGGAGGTGTGTCTGGGGCGTCTGTGAGAAGGGCTCTCTCTGTGCCTACCCTCCTGGGAATCTACAGCGGGTCAGGAATTTGGAGACCTCCGGCTCATTTCCGACTTTCTTCGTCCCTGCTCCTTCGTGTACATACCACACCCTTCTGGTCGGCCCTTTCCCCCTAATTCCTGTAGACACAGCTGCAGGCGCCCTTTCCCTGGAATTTCTTCCCTGTCATTCCCGGTCTCAGGAGAGGCTCAGACAGCAGCTAATGAATAGCTAATGATCATGCTAATAGGGCTCTGGGGCTCCTCCCCCAGCACCTGGAGTACCCCAGACACAAACACATGCACATTGTCTAGGTCTCCTTTACCGTCATCTTCGAGTTTCCAGGACCGTGCTGCCCCTAGATTCGAGTGGGTGGATGTCAAGGGATGGGGACTGGGGAGGAACCACGGGGGAAATCACCCGCAAAGAGGTCCGGGAAAGCGGGGGATTCCCGACACCGCCCGCAGGGGGCGCGATCGGGCGTCTCCCCAGACTCCGGGAGATCAACTCTGGCCGCCTCCCCGCCGCGCTAGGGGCGAGCGCGCTGTCTAGTCATTTATTAATCACCGTAATTAGCGGTAACGACCTCGCCGCCGGCGCAGCCAGCCCGCCGCAGTTCCGCGGGGTGGGCCGGGGTGAGTTCCACCTCTGAGGGGCAAACTTCCGAGTTTCCCTAAAACGGTCTCAGCGTCTGTCGCCCTCTGTAGTAAACACACCCAACATTTTAGCTTCCTCACCCTAATCCTAAGTGAGCTCTTGGAAAACTTAGGGTCCCGAAGGAAAACTTGCTACCTGGGTGAGTCACTAAGTGGCGCGGCTTGGCCACCGCGTTCCCTCCTCTGCCCTCCCTGCAGTGGGTCCCAGCCACTCTAAGCTCCGTAGTTGCCCGTCACCAGCCACGGTTCTCCTCACTTGGGGCGGCAGTGGCGGTCGGTGGCGCAGGTGGAGAGCAACGGACTTAGCAGCCATCTCCTCCCAAGCCCTCGATCTTCCGTCGATACCTCCACTCGGGTGCTAGAAGCTCCAAATTATCCCCTGGTCCCCAATCCGGAGGAGGCGCTAGGAGGCGCCGCTTGGTCCCAGTTATTGGGACAGGAGCTCTTTGACCTCCCCTTCCACGACGCCCTCCCACCTTACTCCATCCCTTGATCTGAGGTCCCCATGGAGCAAGGTCTTACCGTTGAAAGAGGGATCGCCGGGGGGCAGCAGGCTGTGGTTGAGCGCCGCTACCGAGGAGTTGAAGCCGAAGAGCAGGTCACTGGAGTTGGAAATGTCCCCCGCCAGGGAGTCCGCGAACAAGTTCATCTGCAGCAGTGTTTTGAGCAGGTAGCGCAGCATGGCGCGACCCAACTGGGACCGGGGCGGGGGGCTCGGGGCCCAGCCCCTGGGTCTGAGACCCGCGGGCCGGGAGCCGAAAGCCCCTCCACAGCCTCTGCGCACTGCCCCAGCCACGGTGCCGCTCTCCTGCCGGCGCGCCTGGGTACGGTGCGTGCCTCCGCGTGCCCTCCTCCTTCCCTCGTCCTTCTCTCCACCCCCCAGTGCCGGGGTCCCCCGGGAGCTGGGCGGGCGGAAAGCAGGTGCCACGCCGATCACGGCGTAATTAAGGGATTAATCCGCCTCCTTCCACCCTCCCATCCCCACCCGGATGGCCACTAGCAGGGCCAGAGACTAGAGTTGCGTAGCGCGCGAGTTGGAGTCCCCGCCCCGCGCCCCGCGTCCTGGGTCGGGTTCTGGACACCGCAGGAGAGTTTCCCTCCTTTCTCAAAGCAGCCAAGATGAGGGGCGAGGCTCTGTCGGACTCTGCCCTTATGACTGACTTTAAAACAAGAATCCCATCTCTCTTTTAACGGCCCTTAGGCAAAAGAGCAAGAACACTCCCCTGGCTGTCAAAGCCCTGGCTTTCATTTCCTCCCAAGTCCGGGGTCTTAGCGGCGCAGTGCTGGAGGCTGGGGTGGTTTGGAGCGGAAGTTGGGAGTGGGTGGGGAATAACTGCATGGCACGTCCACCCCTTTACCCCGCGGCCGCCCGTTTGGCAGCCGAGAAGCCAGGGGACAAGGTGCCGAGTCTTGAACCGGAGTCCTGCTTCAGACGCTCTAATCTACTAGTTCTTGCAGGAGGCTAAGAACAAGAATAAAACCGGAGGGGGGGGCGGAGCCCCAGGCTCCCAGGCATTTAACAGCTATATGCATACCTCTGGCATCGATTTGCATACTTTTGCATTACTGTGCTCTGACATTGTCTATTAAATTGTTTTACCTTCTTGAGGAGACTGAATGAATCAGATAGTCCTGGACAAAGACAAAGAGAGCAACATTGTTTCTGTAAAGGCAAGTTCAAGAAAAGAGGAGGGGTTGATGCAAAATTCGTGCACATCCTGATAACGGTCTTTCCCACGGGGAGCCGTGGGGAGAAACCATGATCCCCTCTCCTCCGTCCAGACTGCTTCTGAATTTTCTGCAGTTCTTTTTACCTGAAGATCTAGTCCCCCACCGCCCACCCACCCGTCCACTCGCGCGTGTACACACACACTCACTCGCTCACTTTCCTAGGCTGGAGATAGCATTGGGGTGTCAAGGGAAGAGAGACCGGGGGCTTCCGATCTGGGGTAAGGTCGTGTTGATGGCTGAGTGGTGGAGTTCTAGCTCAGTCATCAGTTTCTGTTTCTGTATGATGAGATCACCTCAGTGGGGTCGCTGCTTCTGACCTGGGAGGGGCTAGGTGAACAGGTCGAGATCCAGAGAGGCGTCTGCTATACGGTCGTAGAGCTCCACAGTAAGCACACTCAAGAGTTGGAGTATTCGGGCAGGCAGCGCTCCAGTGAACCAGAGACTTTGTCAAAGGATGGCAGGCTTGTCCCAAAACTCCACCCTCAATCCACACGCTGGCCCCTGTGGCCTCAAACTAACAAAGTAACAGGTGTTTAGATATCTTCCTACCCTCTCGAGTCAGCTTTGCCCTGAATTTAGCAAAGCCGGAAGCAAAGGTGCTGGGGGTGGTGGGGGTGGTGGGGGTGGTGGGGGTTGGGGCGCGGAGACAGAATTGTGGGAGGCAGCGCCCTGGGAGCTGTTCTTTCAGCACCTCCTCTGCCCGTGCTGAACTTGGGGTCTGGCGCCCCACAAATGGCTTAAATCCGAGCAGACCATGAGGCTGAAATGAGTTGGGGTAGATGAGAGAGGGGGTAGCGACACATTCTCTCTAAAGCACCAGGATACTAAAAGATGGGATATGACGCCTGCCCCTTACCCCAGGGCCAGGCTGCATTCAGGTAAGATAGAATCTAAGGGATAGGTTTCCCTCACCAGAAATCAACCCGTTCAGGAATGACCAGCCCAGAAATGCGTTCCGATCCTATATATGCCAATTAGAAGACACCATCGCTCTGGACTTCAATTTCCTCATCTGTTACGGAGAAATTGTACTACTTTCTCTGCTCTGATGCTTCAGATTTCTGGCTGGGGGCCCTCTGCTCTGCCTCCTGCTGACTGGGGTCACCCAGGTTCCATCACACCAGGGCTAAGGCAGGACAGAAATCCGGGGTCCTGGCACCTAGCCCTGCTGTGGGGCGTGGAGGGTTGCAGCAGACAGGAAACTGCATCCTGCCATGTGGCTCCTGCCCCATCCTAATCCCCTGATTTGCTCCCTGTCGGCCTCTCAGCAAACACAGCGCCTGCCAGCGTCTAGGGGCTTGTCACCCTGTTAGCGGATTTGTTCCCAGAGATGGCGCAGTTAATTGGCCCTTTATGTGGGGATCAGGGCGTATTTGCTCAGGGTTCCCTGAGCGGAGGCTGCAATTCAGCCCATGGGCAAGGCTGCTTCCTAATCCCTGTCATCCTGATTTGGAGGTTTGACAAATAGTGGGGCCACTCTCCTTTCCGGGACCCTCCTGGCCTGAATCTCCCATTCCTCTTCTACACCTCACCCCTTCTTGGTACATTCTTTTTCCTATCCACACCTTTCTTCTTGTTTCTCTCTGTTCTTTCCTTCCTTTGTACTTCTCTGTATCTCCAGAATACTCTCCCATTAAACCAACTCAGACCTAACGACAAAAAGTAGGTGAATACTCAACTGGGGATATACTGGAGAACAAATACCTCCCAAGTCTAAGTTCCCTCCCCCTGCCCAAGTGTTCCTAGAACCCTAGAACCCAGAGAAAAGACAGAGAAGGCCCAGCAGGGGTCACACCTTCCAGTTCTGCAGCCCACTCTTTCCCTTCCTTTCTTTACTTAAAGTCAAAAGGGCAGCATGAAAACTGGCCCTGCACCTTTTCAAGTAAACTTTTCTCTGGGCTATTTCCAGAGGCCATTATAGAAGGAGTTTGCCTCCTATTTGTCTCCTCACTGGCCGCCCCTCTCCTCCCACAAAATACTAAACTCTGACTTCTACCTCTTACGTAGAGAGAGTAAGTAACTCTACCTCCATTTCCTGACTTGTAGACTGTAGGTGCTTGTGTAGCATCTGAAACACTATGTGTGCATTGCAATCACAGGGCCCTTGTGCAGGGATCCCTTCAATTCATTTGTAAGTTTCCACCTTAGGCTGAAAAAAGAATCAGAGTCGAGTTCTGGGCCCATCCCATCTACTGTGTCAGGAGACTACTTCTTTTCCAGAGACTTATCAGTAATAGAGTCTGCACTTTATTTTTTTTTTAATGTTTATTCATTTTTGAGAGGGGGGAGGGGCAGAGAGAGAGGGAGACAGAGGATCCAAAGCAGTCTCTGTGCTGACAGCAGAGAGCCCAATGTGGGGCTGAGACTCACGAACCCTGAGATCATGACCTGAGCTGAAGTCAGATGCTCAACTGACTGAGCCACCCAGGTGCCCTTAGAGTCTGCACTTTAAAAGGAAGTGTAAGGTAAGGAAGAGAAAAGGAAGTTTGGAAGTTAGCAGACAGAAGAGAGAGTAGCAGCAGGCAGGGAGGTTGGGGAAAGTTAAGCCTATGGAGAAAGAAGTTTGTTCTGATAGGGTTATGGTATCTAGGGGGAGTGTGTGTGTGTGTGTGTGTGTGTGTGTGTGTGTGTGTGTGTTGAGGGAGAGAGTAGTTACCCCAAGCCAGCTTGCTTGGCCTAGGGCCAGCACATAGGCCAGAGAATGTGGCTGGGAATTTTCAGTGACCGAGCTGGGGGCTGTATAGGAGGCTTCTTGGTGGTCCAAAGCCTGCATGCCAGCTGGTAGTAGATGAAGCTGCTGGCATGTAATTGCCCAGGAGGGCAGTCTGAGGACAAACCTCCCCCCAGTCCACACGGATTACTGCCACTGTCTGTCTCCCCAGTACGTTCGCATGTGCACACACACCCACCCACACACCCACACATACATATCGCCCAGTCCATTTACATCCCCCTAGAGCCTGCAGCTCCTCTCCTCCATTACTCTCTCTGCCTGGACCTCTTCCCAGAGCACTGGTACACATTGAGCATATGTGTGTGTTTTGGGGAGGGGCAAGGAACTAACATCTGTCCTCCACCCCTACTAGGCTATGCCTGCGAATGGCCCAGCAGGGTCGCTGGCTTCAGAGTGAGGATGCCAAGGGGCAGTGACCCAGCCAGCAGGGGCCAGAGGGCCAAACAGGAGGGGGGATCAGAGAGCAAAGAGCAGACACCCGGCTGGAAAGCAGACAGCAGGAGCCTGCCCCCGGCAGGAGCCAGAGTTTGTTGGCTCGACCCCTGTAGCTGCTGAGATAATAAGCCAGGGCCCCCTGCCCAAGGGTACCCTTTCCCCCCAGGGCTCCAGTGGAGGAGCATGCAGGGAGACACTTTGCAACACACTCCAGCAAGTCTGGAAATCTGGAGGCAACTGGGCAGAAATATCCACACCTCAGTCCAAACGGAACAACAATGACCGAGGGAGAAAGAGCTTTCTCAGTTCCTTTTATAAAACTTGGTATGGAGCAAGCACTCCGTAAATACTGGTTTAGTGATTACATCTGATTAACGCCTAGTCCTCACAACTGCGCCCTCAGAGCCCACTAGCCTTCTCTGCCTGGCTGCCTCCACCCTACTCCCCTTCTTATATTATTTCTGAGGCCTGCTGTTACAAAGTACCACAAACTAGTGGCCTCACACAGCAGAAATTTATTCTCTCACAGTTCTGGAGGCTAGAAGTCTGAAGCCAGTGGGTCAGCAGGGCTATGCCCTATCTGAAGGCTTTAGGGGAAATCCTTCCTTGCCTCTTCCAGCCTCTGGTGGGTGCTGGCAGTCCTTGGCTTTTACAGCATCACTCCAATCCCTGCTTCCATTTTCATATGGCATTCTTCCGTGAGTGTGTGTGTGTGTGTGTATGTGTGTGTGTGTGTTATAAGGACAGCAGTCATTGCATTAGAGCCCACATCAGTACAGCATGACCTCCTCTTAATTATCTCTCCAAAGATCCTAATTCCAAATAAGCTCACATTCTGAAGTTCTGGGTGGATATCTATTTGGGAGGATATTATTCAACACGATGTGCCTTCTTTTCCTGTTTTTCTTTCCCCCTTTCCCCCCTCTACTGTTCCTGATGCTCTCCTAGGGGCCTTATTTTGCTAGTTTTAAAAATAGTTTTGTTATTATAGGTATGATACATACGTGCACATGCAAAAATACCCAAGCAGAATAAGAGAGTATCAGATGGATGGTCAAAGTCCCCACCACTCTTAAGTCATTCTTCATCCTATAGACCCATTTGCCTGGTGTAGCTACTGAAGGTTTCTTGTGTATCTTTCCAGACTTCTAAAAAGCATATATATCTCTTTTTTAAAGCACAATTATCATCATACTATTTGTACTGTTTCACAGCTTGCTATTTTAAACTTATCAATATTTTTAGGGCATTGTTTCATGTCAGTATATGTGTCTCCATCTTTTTTACTTCAATGACTGCCTAATATTCCATCGTATGATTTATCATTCAATTGTAATCAGTCCCCTATTTATGGAAATTTGGATGGTTTCTTCTTTTTATAAATAAGCAAATCGACAAATAAACATACATGTATCTTTTCACGCATGCGTATCTGTAGGGTAAATTCTCAGAAGTGAAGTTGTGGGGGCAAATAATAGCTAATGTTTATCGAGTGATTCTATTCCTTCAACCACCCAGCAGATGTTCACCAGGCACCTACTATGCACCAGATGTTTGGATGTGGGGGCTACCAGTGTGAGAAAGATAAGACAAGAAATCTGGCCTGAGCATTTTGAAAGCATATTCTTGTGCAATTTTCGCAGGAAATTAATGAGGTAGGTACTGTTCTCTCAAATTTTCAGATTAGGAAACTGGGCCTAAGAAAGGATAGTACGTAATTTTACTTAAGTAAACTGCCCAAAGTCACTCAGGAAAGCTTTTGAGCAGAGGAGTAACGTAATCTGGCTTTTTTTTTTTTTTTAATTTTTTTTAATGTTTTATTTATTTTTGAGACAGAGAGAGACAGCATAAACGGGGGAGGGTCAGAGAGAGAGGGAGACACAGAATCTGAAGCAGGCTCCAGGCTCTGAGCTGTCAGCACAGAGCCTGACGCGGGGCTCGAACTCACGGACCATGAGATCATGACCTGAGCTGAAGTCGGATGCTTAACTGACTGAGCCACCCAGGCGCCCCAAATCTGGCTTATTTTAAACAGGATTTCTCTGGCTACTATGGTAGGAATACACTGAAGATGGGCAAAGGTAGAGAAGGGAAAACAAAACAGTCAGAACGCTTTTGCAATAACACAGTCAAGTGATGATGGTGATTAGGACCAGTCGTGATGAACAATAGCCAGATTCTGGATGTATTTTGAAATTAGAGCTGGCAAGATTTTACTGAGGTTGGGGAAACTCAGATTCAATGCATAATCTCAGGAAATTTCTCAGGAAATCTCAGGAAACCTAATTTCCTGTTAAGTTTGAGATGCGTGTTCGAAATCTTGGTGGTGTCATCACATGGGCAGTTGGATGGATGACCTAGTCTGGAAGTTCAGAGGAACAGTCTAGGCTAGGGATATGAATTTGAGAGTCCTCATCATACAAATAGTATATGAAGCCACAGAACAAGATGAGATCATTAGAGGAGGTAGAAAAAAAATGGACAAGTCCAAGGATTGGGCCTTTGGGTACTCTAACATTTAGAATTTAGGGAGTTGAGGATGAAGTGAAAAGAAAACTAAAAAGGGACCAGAGACCTAAGAAGGAATCTGGGAGAATGTGATGTCCTGGAACGCAAGTTAAGAAAGGGGAACCCAGGGGTGCCTGGGTGGCTCAGTCGGTTAAGCGTCCGACTTCGGCTCAGGTCATGATCTCACAGTCCGTGAGTTCAAGCCCCACGTCGGGCTCTGTGCTGACAGCTTGGAGCCTGCAGCCTGCTTCGGATTCTGTGTCTCCCTCTCTCTGCCCCTCCCCTGCTCATGCTCTGTCTCTCTCTGTCTTAAAAATAAATAAAAACATTTAAAAATTAAAAAAAAAAAAAGAAAGAGGAACCCAGGGGACGGAGGAGGGATCAACACTAAGTGGGGTAAGATCAATTAGGATGGAGACAAAGATTAACCACTGGATTTAGTAACGTGGATGCCACTGTTGGCCATGTGAAAAGCAGTTTTGGTGGGTTCGTGGAGACAAAATCTAATTGGAGTGGATTCAAGAGTAAATGCAAGGAAAGAAATTCGTTTTGCTGAAATGAGAAGATTCATATGGAGATGGCTGGAAAAAAGTGGGATAAGAAATATCTTTATAAAGATATAAATTTGACTGAAATTACCTAACAGGGAAAGGAAATCCATGATGTAAAGAGGGAGAGCTCCTGGAGCAATGTCCTCAAATAGGAGAGAGGATGAAGTCTAGTCCATAAGTAAACAGGTTCAAGTAGTTAGTAACATTGTTCATCCACAGTAACAGACAAAGGGTAGGGTGTGTGGACACATACAAATAGGTAGTAAGGTGTGGTTGGAGCCAGTGGGAGCTCTCTTCTGATGGTTTCTCAATTGTCCATGAAATGGGAAGCAAAGTTATTAGCTAAGAATGAAGATAGGGAAAGAGGTGTGGACAGTTTGAGGAGAGATGAGACTGTATGAGAGTTGTGTGGGAAAGCAGAAGACTTAACGACTGAGGAAATACAATATAATTGCTAGACAGAAGTAGAGGACTGCTTGAGGTTAGTAATCATGAATTAAAAGTGAGACAACTGTGCATGATTTTGTATTTTTTTTTCCAGGTCCATTCAGGTGCTTGGGTGCAGGTACAGAAGAGGTAGAGAGTTGGATTTGACCAAATTTGTGTGTTAGCCAAACAAGCTTATAGAAATGAGAGTCATGGGGGAAGTTGAGAATGTATGCAAGAAACCAATCATGATGATTGATGATGGGAATTTATGCTGAGGAAAAAGGGAAATAGAGGGGTGCCTGGGTGGCTCAGTCAGTTGAGGGTCTGACTCTTGATATCAGCTCAGGTCATGATCCCAGGGTCATGGGATCAAGTCCTGAATCAAGGCCCCATGCTGAGTTTGGAGCCTGTTTAAGATTCTCTCTCTCTCTCTTCTCTCTCTCTCTCTCTCTCTCTCTCTCCTCCTGCCCTTCTTCCCTGCTTGCACGTGTGTGCACACTCTCTCCCTAAAATAAAATTTTAAAAAAGTGAAGTAGAGCCATGAGTTGATAAACCAAAAAAGTGATAGTGAAAAGGAGTTGAAATCAATGGGAAACATTGATCAAAGGATTATGTTGATGGGGTCTAAGGTTTGTGGGAATTGGAATATCAGAAGAAGTGAACAGGAAAAAATAGGAGATGCTGATTAAAAATGAGAATGCTTGAAATTAAGATTATGGCTAATTAAGATTATTCTAAAATTATTAAAAATGAGAATGCTTGAAATTAAGATTATGGCTAATTAAGTTTATTGGTTATGACAAGGTCCACCAGGGTATGACCACAGGAATTAATGGCTAGGGTAGAGCAGACAACAAGATTGTGGTAGGAGAGATCAAGAGACTGAGCTGCAAAGGTACTGGATGGATCATCTAAGTGGCTATTAAAACCATCAAGAATTAGAGCAAGGGAAGAGCTAATGAGGGACAGTAAGCTGGGAGCTAAACCCCACAAGCAACAAGGTGGTATGCCCAGGAGTAGGTAGTGGGTGGTCCTGAGATGGTGGGTAGGTCTTATGACATTAGAGTCAAACTTGGAAAGTTTTTTAGGGTGGAGGGTGGGTGAATGGTTCAGATTCGACAATGAAGAGCAAGGAGTATGTTTATCCCCCTCTAGGACCAGTGGTACAGGTCTGCGGAGGAAAAAAGTCACCTCATTTTTATGTCTTTTAGTAACTTGAAAATTTTTCATCATGTAGATCTTGAACACTCCTTGTTTGTTTATTCCAATGTTTATTATTGTTGTGTTTCAATTGTATACAGGATCTTTCTTTTAAATATATATTTTTTTAACATTTGCTTAATTTTGAGGGAGAAAGACAGAGTGTGAGTGGGGCAGGGGCGGAGAGAGAGGGAGACATAGAACCCAAAGCAGGCTCCAGGTTCTGAGCTGTCAGCATAGAGCCCGAGTCAGGATTCGAACCCACAAGCCACACAAGCCACATGAGCCGTGAGATCATGACCTGAGCCAAAGTCCGCTCAACTGACTGAGCCACCCAGGCGCCCCAATTCAGGATCTTTCTTTTGAACTCTTTCTAACTTCTTCATATCCCCCTTAACTCTGAACCCCAGGATGCTTGGGTGGGTCAGTCCATTAAGCATCTGACTCAATTTCAGCTCAGGTCATGATTTCACGGTTTGTCAGTTCAAGCCCCATGTCAGGGATTCCACACTGACAGTGAAGAGCCTGCTTGGGATTCATTCTCTCTCTCTCTCTCTCTCTCTCTCTCTCTCTCTCTCTCTCTCTCTCAAAATTAATAAACTTAAAAAAAAACCCTGAAACCCAAGGTGAGCATGCCACTGCCTTGAGTTTTTGAGAGCCATTTCATCAGTTCTGTACCTCCTGCCCATCTCCAGTGCCATGGCCTCACTATCTTTCATTCTGACAATTGCAAACAAACTCCCTGCATCTACTCTCCCAGTGAGAGTCCATTATCCACACTGCTGCTTAGGGGAGTTGTCCTATGGTTGTTCAACCCCCATTTAGTAAGCACTTACCAAGTACCAAGCTACATACTTAGCTCTAATGTTCAAAACTGATCATGTCGCTCACTCGAGAATTATAATGGCTCCTCAGTTCCTATGGGGTAGATCCCATATACGTGGCACGCCATTATGGCCATAGTCTGGATGCTATCTGTCATTCCTCCTCCCCCCTGGCCATCTATATCCCACCACCAAGCTACCTTATTTCTGTAAAGGGTGGTGTTTCCCATCACCTCTTCCTGAAATGCCCTTTCCTCTCCATCTCCACCTGCTGGATTCCTTTTCTCCTGGCAATCCAGCTTTAGTCACCTGGTTAATGAAGCCTTCCCTGACTCTCCCACATAGACTACAGTGTTTCCCCAGACCACTTGGTTTATTCCCCTACTGTATAACTTAACATACGATGTTTTAATTATTTGCTTACATGTCTATCTTCCCCCATAAGCTCCAACTTCTCCTTAAAGAATAGGGACTATATCTTATTATCTTTGCACCGCTTAATGGGTAGCATATAGTCAGTGTTCATTTAATGTTAAGGAAAACATGAATTACAATAGATAACATTTATTTTTTTTAATGTTTATTTAGTTTTGAGAGAGGGAGACAGAGCACGAGCAGGGAAGGGGCAGAGAGAGATGGGGACACAGAATTTGAAGCAGGTTCCAGGCTCTGAGCTGTCAGCACAGAGTCTGACACAAGGCTTGAACCCATGAGCTATGGGATCATGACCCGAGCCGAAGTCTGACACTAATCGACTGAGCCACCCAGGCGCCCCACAATGGATAACATTGATTGCAAACTTACTCTCACCAGGGCTGTTCTAAGTGCTTTATTCACGTAATTCTCCTAAAACTCTATGAACGGGTACTGTTATTACACTCGTTTTACATATGGAGAGATTGAGGCACAGAGTGATTAATTAAGTTGCCCAAAGTTACTTGGCTTAACTCAGGCTAAGGCTACAGCTGTGTGCTTAGTATATCACAACTCTGCAAAAGACCTGCATCTGAGGATATCAGAAGGAAGACACCCCCACTTCCTCGTCCAACATTCTATGCTTACGTGTAATTCTAGTAACAGAATAACTTCACACTCGTATTGCTGAGTATAATCAACTAAGACATTCATATCTTTTCCTTCCATTCTATTTTTTGTTCCTAAATGCTCTAGTCTCTGGTACCTACCATTATAATCCTGCTGCTTTTTGTATTTGCTCATTTCTGTAACTCTGACACTTTTACAGCTTCAGGGAACTCAGAAATGGACCCTGTTCCTCTCTCTCTCTCTCTCTCTCTCTCTCTCTTTCTCTCTCTCTCTCTCCATGAGTATCAAATTCACAAAGGAAGAGACTAATTAAGATCTTCAATTCCTCCACATCCAACAGAGGATATCCCATTTTTCAATTAAAGATGACTTCTCTTGCCTCCAAGGATTTACATTCAGAAGGAAATGCTTTTGCATTAAATATATGTGAACGGTTTTCCACTTTACACTACTAAGTCTTTATTCCCTGTGTTACTTTGTTGCTTGTGTGTGTATTCATAGATTTGTTTATATTTACCTTGAATACCATAACTATCTCCTGTATTTGCAGAGAGCCCTCTATCCTGGAGTCCCTCCATCCACCGTTCTACATGGATCTTTGGTTTTCTATACCATAAGGGGCTTCTTTTTATGACATATCCTGGAGTTCAGTTCCTTGGAATGAAGATGACGACAAGATCTCTGTGGGTCCCACAGAAGCACAGTCTGACCAAGGAAAGTTCAGCTTCACTGTGACCTCATTCCTCATCTCCACGATGAGTAGGGAATCACCTAGATTTTAGGAGCAGCAGAGAAGTCACTATTCTGACCAGTAATGGGAACCTTCCTTCCTCCCTCCCTCACTTCCTTCCTTCCTTCCTTCCTTCCTTCTTTCCTTCCTTCCTTCCTTCCTTCCCTTTCCTTTCATGTGCCCTTCTTCTTTTCCCATGGCTTCTCTGCCATGTCCTCTCCCCTTCCATTTTCTCTACTCCCATCTTGCTGCCTGTTTATTTTTAAAGCCTTACCTCCTAGGTCCTGATTGCATAGCTCATAAATATTCAACATTTCCTAGAAGCAACCTCTGAATGATATTTCACCACTCAGTGTTGTTCCTTCATCTAATCAGAAATGGGGCTAGACTTTTCTCAGGGTCACCTGCCTCCACCCCTGAGCCCTGCACTTATCAGTATGGGTGCCTTACTTTCCTCTCCATGATCTTAATCATAAAGGGATTGCCCACTGAGACTTTGGAGCTCCTCACTGGGTCCAGCCTTGATAGGCTCTGAGACCCCTCTCTCTCAATGTGAGAATTCTCAAATATTCCACGATGAGAAGATAACCCTGGCATAAGAAGAGGAGAAGGAAATATAGGGACAGATCTGGAGTTATGATAGGAGTAGAAAAATTACAAGCACTCTGCTTGACCCACAGAAGACATTTAGCAAATATTTTCATTGTGCTGAATGATTTCCTATATGCATATAAAAATGGAAAGAGAGGTGCCTGGGTGGCTCAATCAGTTGAGCATCCTGACTTCAGTTCAGGTCATGGACTCGTGGTTCATGGGTTTGGACCCCGTGTCAGACTCTGTGCTGACGGCTTTGGAGCCTGGAGCCTGCTTCAGATTCTGTGTCTCCCTCTCTCTGCCCCTCCCCCACTTGTGCTTGTTCTCTCTCTCTCTCTCCCCCCCAAAATAAATAAATAAACATTTTTAAAAATAGAAAGAAAAATAAACTGAAATATAAGCAATATTTGGTTAGGTATGAGGGAATATCTACAATGTTTCCATCTTTTCTCCATTTAACAATATTTTGTTAATTAATAGTGGACAATATAAAAGTATCATTTTTAAAAAACAATGTTTATTTATTTTTGAAGGAAAGAGAGACAGAACGCAAGCAGGGGAGGGGCAGAGAGAAGGAGACACAGAATCTGAAGTAGGCTCCAGGCTCTGAGTTGTCAGCACAGAGTCCTATGTGGGGCTCGAACCCACAAGCCATGAGATCGTGACCTGAGCCAAATTCGGACGCCTACTGACTGAGCTACCCAGGTGCCCCTAAAATTATCATTTTTAAAGTGTTAAGTAGAGGAAGGAAGACAGGGAGGTTATGGGTCCAGGACTCTCCTCAGGACATAAAGCCCCTGCTTCAGTGGGCATGAATGTAGGAGCAGCCCAACCCAGGCAGCAGCCAATCTCAACTTTCCTCCACTGGTTTGGAAAAAGGCCCAGCAAAGCCACCACTCTCTTCATGGGGGAAAGGAGCGAACAGAGATGAGGGAATAGGACATAAATGCAAGGAATCCAAGAGTGGTAGGTCCCTTTGCAAATATCCTCCCCAAACCTCCCTCTATGACATTTCAAACAGACCTTATCCAGCCTTGGCTTGAATCCTTCCAGAGACAGGGAGCTTAAAGGCTGGCAGGGAAGCCTAGTCCATGATGAGGCAGCTCCAACAAAGAGAACAGCTCTTGTCTGTGGATATCTGCTACAGACCTAGCTTTGTCTCTAGCTGAAGTATTGGTCAGGAAGTGGTTCGGAAGAGAAATGGGATCAAGGAACAGAGATGGAATCCAAGAATCAGAGGAAAAGAAGTCTCTCGTTATGATTTTAGTAACAGTTGAGACACTGGAGACTGAGGGCCAAGTTCCCCTTTTTAACATTGCCATGAGCCATCTCTGCCCAAAACCCACAAGAAGACCTAGATTGGCAGAGGTTGGGGATAGTGTGAACAGCAATGACTTGGGCCAGTGTCCAAAGAAGCAGCTTCATGACCCCCTTTTGGGCCCTATTTTGGCACAGCTTAGGTTGGAGAGGGGAGTGAGGAAATATTCTATGGGACTATTTCAAAAGGCTAGGGCTGCTGTCAGAGGAAGCTGTAAAAGTGTGTGTGTGAGGGGGGAGGGTCGGTGTGGGGACAGGGCCCATGTGTTTTGGGCTCTATTAACTAACTCCCTCCCATCCATCACAGCCTCCCCCCGGGGCCGCTGCAGCCCTGGCAGCTGGGTCACCCCGGGGAGGCTGGGCTGGGGGTCCCTAAAGGGAGCCAGGCTTCAGGCAGAGGAGCGGAGACACATGTGTGCCTGGCTGGGTTGGGGCTGGCGCCTCATTGAGAAGGGGGCTCTCCAAGCTGGGCTTCATTAGGGCAGTGGCACTAATAGGGGAGGGGGTGCAGGGGGCTGGGCTGACAGCCAATTACTTGCTCGTCTGCATTATGGATTAACCCATCTGGGCCTGGGAGATTGGCTCTGAAAGGGGCACAAAAGGGGGGGCGTGACCACAATCACACACTGAATTATCCTGTCTGAGCGCAATTGTGCACCAACAAACGGGGCCTCAGGATGGGTGACCCCCTTGGGTTCTCTCCTTCCCCCACCCCTCACCCCACAAGAAGAGCCAGAGATAAACTGCTGCCTGGTTAAAAGGCAGGGTCTGGGACAAGGACAACAAGGATGCCGGTCCAGAGAGGCAGGCGATTTAGGGGAGGAGGCTGGGTTTGGGATGAAGTCAGAGAAGCCAGGAACCAAGCAAAAGTTCTCCCAACAGACTTTTGTACTTCACTCCTCTACCTCGAGGGAAAGCGTGACCTAAGAAGTTCCCCCATCTGAAATATGGAACAGAACCAGAGAGTAGAGGGTCTCAGCAGAGTCTAGGGAAAAGAATGAAAGGAAGGGCCCTCAGAGTCAGGTGTCTCACATCTCACCCATCACCTCTTCTAAGGCTAATTGATTCCAGACATGAATAAGGGGTCTTCAGATGGGGTCTTGGAGGACCCCTGCCCTGCTCTGGCATCTCTGATGCTCTCCCAGTGGGAGTGCCCGCACCCTCCCCCCACACCTCCTCCTCCAGGAGTAAGCCCAAGGAGCAGGGTGAAGGAGAGAAGAATGGGAGGGGGCGGCAGGCAGGGGGGCTCTCTCTGGCTAATCCCCTCATTACCATCTCATAATCAGAATCACGCTTTCAATGTAAATGGGGATGTTAAATATTGGTTTCTCTAGGCACAAGCTCCTTTGGAGAAAATTACTGATGCTCCCCTTTTGCCAGTGCTGGCCAGCTCCCACAGTGAGGGGGGTGGTGTGGAACATTAGCGAGGGCTGGGGGCTTCAGTGTCCAGTTGGTGGGGAAGGCGGAGGTGTCTGACAAGACAGGGCAGACAGATTTGGTTTTCGTTGGCCTGGGCAGCCTCCATTTCCGTGATTCAGCAGAAGAAACTCATCCAGAGGAAACTGGCTCATTTCAAGCTCACCAAGACTTTGTTGGAGCTGGTTGGCTTCCGGTCTCACATCACTCTTGACTGGAAGCAATCAATATGGAGTTGCAGATCCCAAAGTCAGATTACTGGGGTAAGGGAGGTGTGTTCATCAGGGAGCTCAGGCGCTGTTGCCCATTGCTAGACCCGCCTGGCACACCCCAGGGGGAAGTGACCTGGACTCTCCTTCCAGCCATTTCCAGATACAGAGCACATCAAGTTACAAAGGCTTTTAAATGGAAAGCTTCACGCCTGTCCTTTTACATCAGTCCCATGAAATAGGTATATGGCCGTTATCATTCCCAACTGGCAGGCTCGGCGTCCTCAAGCAACTCACTCAGCTTCACACGGATGGTCCATGGCAAAGTCATACATACTGTAACATGGTTCTTCTGAGCCCAACCTCATTGTGCCACGCTCCAGCCTTTAAAACTGAGGCTACTGGCTACTGCTCGTATGCCACTTGTGGGGGCACAGAGGACACTTGGGGTGTCTGTAGTCTGACCATAGAAGTATGCGTCCGGAGGGGTAGGTACAGGGGGCTCATGCAGAGGCCATTTTCTGTTCTTCTCTATCAGCATGGTTAGGACACAAGGCCACAGACCGATGGAGAGGCCATCACACTGCCTGTCCTCTCTGTTCAGGATCTCCATCCCTCATTGCCTCCTCTCTACCCCAGGTTCAAAACTGGGAATGAAAGAACAGCTATTTATTATTTTTAATTATTTTTAATGTTTGTTTATTTTTGAGAGGGGGTGTGTGCGGAGGGGCAAAGAGAGACACACACACACAGAACGGGAAGTAGGCTCCAGGCTCTGAGCTGTCACCACAGAGCCCCATCCAGGGATCGAACTGGTGAACTGCAAGATCATGACCTGAGCCCAAGTAGAAGGCAACTGAGCCACCCGGGTGCCCCAAGAATGAAAGAAAGTATTGTCAATATTAATAATGGTGGCTTCTTGGGGCGCCTGGGTGGCTCAGTCGGTTAAGCGTCTGACTTCGGCTCAGGTCATGATCTCGCGGTCTGTGGGTTCAAGCCCCGCGTCGGGCTCTGTGCTGACAGCTCAGAGCCTGGAGCCTGTTTCAGATTCTGTGTCTCCCTCTCTCTGTGACCCTCCCCCGTTCATGCTTTGTCTCTCTCTGTCTCAAAAATAAATAAACGTTAAAAAAAATTAAAAAAAAATAATGGTGGCTTCTTCTCAGGTTTGCTTAGCATTTTACAGTTCACAAAGTCCTTTTCGTGTGTTATATGATTAGATTCTTGTAACCACCTCATGACCTAGCACTGTCGCTTAATGCTTAAGGACACAGGTTCTAGAGTCCCACTGTGGGTTTACTACCCAGGCCTTCGTAGCTGGGTCATCCCAAGCAGGTAGCTAGGTGACCTCAGGTAGGTTATGTCCCATTCCCTGCCTCAATGTCCTTATCTATGGAATACAGATGATAACAACAGCCTACTTCCTAGAGTTGCTGGGGACAATAAAAGAGATTACAGGGGCACCTGGGTGGCTCAGTTGGTTGGGCAACCAAGATTTCGGCTCAGGTCATGATGTCACAGTTTGTGATGTCCCAGCCCTGCTTCAGGCTCTATGCTGACAGCTCAGAGCCTGAAGCCTGCTTAAGATTCTGTGTCTCCCCTTCTCTCTACGCCTCCCCTGCTCACGCTCTGTGTCTCTCTGTCTCTCAGTAATAAATAAACATTAGAAAAAATTTTTAAAAGAGATTACACATGCCACCCGCTTAGGGTCTGGCATATACTAGGTTCTCAATCAGGGTTAGCCAGTTTGAAGGGGGTAATAAGGAGTATGACCCAATTTTACAGATGCAGAGACTGAGGCTCAGATTACCAGGAATTTGTTTAAAGTTACTCAGTTGATAACGACAGAGCTGATTTTTAATTCCAGGTGGGAATGGAATCTGCAGGTGGTCTGGGACTCCTACCCAAACGTTCCTCAAGGTGAAAAGAAAGGGGCGGTCGATCTTCTGGGGTCCTTTGTTGTGTTGTGGTTGGCAAGGGCAGGTTCTTTTTCTGTTTAGCCAGGTTAGGCACACGCGGAGGAAGGAGAAGCGAGTCCCCCACTGTGGCCAGCGTGCGCCGGCAGCGACCCCTCCTCTCCCGGCCGGAGGCGGTGAATGGAGCCAGGGGCACCATGTGGCTTGCGCTAAGCCTCTCCTGAAAAGAGAGGGCGGGAGATGCCTTCGGAGGGCCCCCTCCGGGGCCTCGGAGATGGCTTCCGCTGCTCAGCTCCCTCCGTTTAGCTTTCTCCTCATTAACTCCCCGGCCTCATTAATCAGCCCCGATGAAATGCGCCCCCGGGAACACTGCCGGCCAGCTCCGCCGTTTGGCGCTTTAATTATCCTCCCAGCGGGAGGAGGCGGGGTGGGCGAGGTGCTCGCGCGGACGGACCGACGCGCGCACACACACACACACACACACACACACACACACACACAGACACCCGGTCTGGGCGCGTGCACACACACCGATCCGCCCGCACGTTCGCGTGCACACACCAGCCCGCGGATGGCCAAGCCCAAGCAGGTCCTGGGTCGTGACCCAGCCAGGGCAGCAGACACCGGGCTCGGTTCCCAGGAAGCTCCATCAGCCCCAGGCAGCGCTAGCTTCTACTGGGCATCTGTCGAAGGAGTACTATAGAGTTGTCATTTACATCAAGTCCCCTTCCTACAAGGGAAGGGAGAACTTCTGTCCAAAAAAGTCCTCAAACCTTCAACTCTTTAGTCTAATTTCATTTACTCATCAAACCCTCGCTGCCCCGCCTGCGGTGTGCTGTGGTTTCAGGTGCTGGAGACACAGACACAGTGGCTGGTTAGGCTTCAGGGAGTTCCCACACCATCCAGGAGGGAGACAAATGGGAAAAAATCCAACACAACTTGAAAACGCAGCAGCAAAAACAAAAACCCACCATGGCAAGCTGATGTTCTTAAAAGAAAGCACAGGATGCTACAGAAGTGCAGAGCAGGACCTGGAATGCAGCCAGGGCACGCCAAAAAAAAAAAAAAAAAGGGTTTTCCTGAGAGGATCACAGCTGGAAGTGGGACGAAAAGTCTAAGTGGGAGTTAGCTGGTGCCAGAGTAGTGCAAATAGCAAATACAGAGGACAAAATACAGGCAGCACTGTGTGTGCAAAGCCCTGTGGGTAATTTGACCTGGTTGGAGCACAGGGTCCTGACCAGGGGACAGCACCCAGGTGATGAGGGGCTTTGTGTGCTTTGCAAAGGAAGTTGACTTAGATCTAACCTAAAGGCAACGGAGGAGTTACAGACGGATTTTAAAGCCAGACAGTGACATGATTAGACTAATGTTCTCGAAAAACCTCTTTTCCAGCGAGGAAGAGGATTTGGAGGAGGACAGGAATGGAGGCAGGGAGGCCAATTAACAAGTTAGGTGACTGACATGGTGTGGGAGGAGAAAGAAGAGGGGGGTTTCAAATATTCCCAAGTTTCCTCTGTAAAGGGTGGTTGTGGGAATTGGGAGGAAGATTATGTTGAGATATTCCAAGGTGTCTGACTCAACTCAAATTAGAGGGAAGGCTGACTCCAGCTACTTCTGCCCTCGTGGGAGGCAACCAGGAGATTTATCTTCCAGTCCTAGGTAAGTAAATTACCTCATCGGCTTTCTTGTCCATAAGATGAAACACGGATTGGATCGGGCTTACAAACTCACACCTGTAGGGTCCAGGAAGATAAAAGAAAAGATCTAAGCAGACCAGGGTGAGAATAGGTGCCCACTAAGAGGGCAGTGCCCTTCAACCACAGACTACTCCAGCCATGCTGGAAAGAGGCTCAGGATTCCAGATGATCTACAGGAAAAGCCAGAGCTCAGTATTTTTTTTAAGATTAAAAAAAATTGTTAAAAGTAATCTCTACACCCAACATGGGGCTTGAACTCACAATCCTAAGATCAAAACTCCCATGCTCTACAATGAAGCCAGCCAGGTGCTAGAGCTCAGTGTTTTTAATATGGTATCTCCTAATTTAAAAATACCCATGCAATTAAAACATACTTGGTTTGAAACATATCAAATATATTGAAGTCCATGAATTTGTAAAGATATATTTTTAGGTTTATTTATTTATTTTGAGAGAATGCGAACAGAGGAGGGACAGAGAGAGAGGGAGACAGAGAGAATCCCAAGCAGCTCCCTGCTGTCAACACACTGAGCCAAAGCTGGGGGGACAGGGCTTGATCTCAGGAACCCCATGAGATCACGACCTGAACCAAAATCCAGAGTTGGAGGCTTAACTGCCTGAGCCACTGAGGTGCCCCCATAATTTTATATACATACATACATACATACATACATACATACATACATATATATACATATATATAATTACATTTATATTTATATTTATATATTTAAATCACTGCTCACCTTTAGATGATGCTAAGTAATCAACTTATTATTTTGTGAAATGAGTGAAGAGAGAATCAAGCATTTATCCTACCTTTCCTATTCAGAATGTATCTCAGGATAAACAAATAGTCTATGACAGGTTTTCTTTTTGCTTTTTTTTCCTTAATGCTTATTCATCAATTTTTGAGAGCGAGACAAGAGCATAGCAGGGGAGGAACAGAGAGAGGGAGACACAGAATCTAAAGCAGACTCTAGGCTCTGAGCTGTCAGCACAGAGCCCGATGCGGGGCTCGAACTCATGAACTATGAGATCATGACCTGAGCTGAAAGTCAGACACTTAACCAACTGAGCCACCCAGGCACCCTGATGACAGGTTTTCTTTACAGAAGTATTCCAGCTAATAAATGAAGATGGAATCACAGAATTAGAATGTCACAATTTGGCAATCCTTAATGAAATAATGGGTCTGGGCAATAATCATTGCTGGATGCTAATATAACAACACAACAACAAAACAGACAAGCAGCCATTACTCTTGGGACAAACGATATTGCCTATGAAGTATTCCTGCAACAACAACAACAACAACAACAACAACAACAACAACAACAAACCCAGACATTAATTGATTGGGCTTCTATATCTGGCAACCAATTTACAGAAAATATAGGGGCAGAAGAACATGTTAAATGACACCATGGGGATACATTCTCACAAAATCCAGACTGTGGGAAATTCTACAGAACAAATGACTCAGTTTTTCAACAAATAAATTGCAAGGGAAAAAGAGAGAGATTACATGGAGAACATCAGGTTCAAAGAGTCATTGCACAGTACAGACTCATTTGGATTCTAATTTGAACGACAATACCAATGAAGAAAAATAATTGAGACAATTGGGGAAGTTTGAACATTGGTTATAGATGATGATATATTTTAGGTTGATAATGGTGTTGTCATTACATTATGTAATGAGTCCTTACTTTTTAGAACTACATTGAAATATTTACAGAAGAAATAGGATTTCCAAGATTTGCTTTCAAATCACAAGGGGAGTGTGGGGGTATAGATGATGGAGGTTGCCTTTCAATGGATAAGTGCTGAGGCTTGGTGATGGATATACAGGGCTTCATTCTATTATTCTCTCTAATTTGGGGTATTTTTATTATCCACAATATGCTCTTATCCATAGTAGAATGTTTTAAAAATACTTTATGGGCCAAAATGTATCTGTTGCCTCAGTTTGGCTCATGGGCACCAGGTTGTGGTTCCATTCAACTCTAAATTGCCTGTGAACCAAACCATCAGTGGTGAGAACCTTTATTACTAGACCTCATCATCCCAAACCTCTTCCTGGTCCCTTTTCAGCTTCTTTCTCAGAGGTGCCCATCTCCCAGGGAACAGGAAATGGTGTGGCAGAGAGGAGCATCAACAAAGCCATGAACACTAGGAAGAGTTCCCTGGGACAGAAGACACAGGGATTAGGGAGACTTGGAACTGCAAGTTAAGAGCTGTCACAACCTAGCACCCTTCCTTAAAATCCCTGCCTGCGCCCTTCCCATATCCCACTCTTTCTCAACCTTAAAGGTACACACAACATCCGGCTGGACCTCCCACCGTTTACCTCTGCGTTCCAGAACCCAGACAAAGGCATCCACTGCCCAGAAAAAAAATAAAATAATGAAAGACAGGAATCTCCCCCGAGGCAGTTCAGGTTAGAGAAGAGCGTTGTCAGTATGGGGCGACAGAGCATTTGGGGTGGGGGCGGGGAGCGAGTGAAAGTCCCCTTATCCGCTGGCTCCTGGGGGGGACTGTGTTGGACCCGGGCTTAGTGCTTTTTCTGTGCAGCCTCTTCTGGTTGCATCCCCTCCTCCCTCCACCCCTACTTCTCCCTCCGCAGTGGACGACCCTTCCCCCGGCACGTGTCTGCGCTGCTAGCTGCTCATTTAGAGCCGAAGAGGCGGGCTGGGAGAATGAATTACGCGATCTGAAGGCTGGGGGTAGCGGCGGGGCCCGGGACGCCAGGCGGGCGCGGACGGGAGACAGACAATAGGCAATCAGCAGACCCCGGGGCTGGGGAGCGGCGGGGGCGGGAGCGGGGGCGGGGAGGGACGCCCACAGGGAGCGCGATCCCAGGGCGCGTCCCGGCCCTCCCCAGCCCGAAGGCCTCTATTGTTCCTCGGCTCATCCTCTCCCGCCCGGCCCTGGGAGCCCAGCTTGGCACCGACGGTAGGGGTTTGGCAAGGGTCGGTTCCGGGCCGCTACCGAACCGGTGTCCTCTGTGCAGGCCTCGTCCCTCCACTGTCGCGCGCTTCGGCCCAGGGGTCTGCGAGCAATGGTCAGGAGGCCGGCCCTCCCTTGCTCCCAACTCTTTCATCATCCGCTCCTCTGCGGGTCCCGGTAATGAGCTCCTGGTCCCGCGCCATTGTGTACACGTTAGGGTGAAGGCGGGTCTCCGCGGTGCGATGGAGGGTGACCGCGCGCGCGGCTGCGACCCCCGCTTCACACCTGCTCCCCGCCCCCAGCCCGGGGCCGACGCGGGTGTGTCCTCTCCCTCCCCGCGGGAGGGGTCTCAGCTGGGGCTGCACTTGGTAAAGAGGCCGTGGAGAGGACGGCAGCGGCCGGAGGAGCAGCTATAAATTTGGAGCAGATGCGGCCTGACAGTCACCCAACCCGGGGAGGTGGGGGGCGGGGAGGGCTCTGTGCCCCTCCCAGGCCCCATCTTCGAGTCTGCAGCTGAGTTAGACGCACTCCGGGCCGAGGTTGACCGGGACTTTGGACAGCCGGAGCCTGCCTCCTCGACTCACACCCTCGCTTCTGCTCTTTGTGTGCCCACGTTGGGGGGGGAGGAGGAATGGAGGTCAGACAGATACCTGAATAAGTTTATTATTTTTCGGCTTAAAAAAGGTGTTTTGTGGTTTTTGGGGTTTTGTGTGTGTGTGTTTTCAGAAGAGACTGACAAAGTCTGCGGCGCTGGCACTTCTGGGCAGCAGCTAGAGGAAAATAGCAGAAGCATGCTAACGTTGTTCTTTCCACTCTTCTTTAAATCAAGTGCCCATTTTGTGCTAGAAATGCCAGGTAGGGAGGCTCAGGCAGACAGGATGAGGGTGGGGAGAGGAGAGTGGGAAAGGATGGAAAAAAAAAAAAGGAATAATGCCTGTCCTGAGTATTCTATATACAGCAATACTGTACATTTAAATAGCATTTTCTTTAGTAAGTAGTATTCTCCCCATTCAACAGAGGAGGGAGCAGGGTCCAGAATGCCACCAGAGGTTTGGTGGGTTACTGTTAAATCCAGGCATCCTGAACACTAGTGTACATGGGGCGGGGGGGGGGGTGCTTATCACTACACCACACTGCCAGGGAGGTCCAATGGGAAGAAAGTGGAGAGAGTTGGAGCTGAGCGTGGGTACCAGTGGCTTATCTTACCTGCCCTGGACGGCTCCCTCTCTAGAGTAGCATGAATTGAAGACTGAGTCTGTGTTTCTAGTGTGAAGATCATGGTACCATAGCCAAGCTGACGTAGAGTGAATTTGGGGTTAGTGTCCACAACAGAGTTGCCAAAAGCCTCTGCAACTCTGTCATCCCTCTTTGCAGGTGTTCCTCTGCTTCCTCGAACACTGTGGGGCTAACTGTACTGGCTTGTAGGATCCATTGCTCTTTCTCTTCCCTTCCACTCTCACAAGTCTTGCTGGTCCATGCCCAATGGGTTACTAGACCAGTGGTTCTCAGACTTTAACTTGCATCGAAATTACTTGGAAATCTTAAAATGCTTCCAGTTCTGATTCAGTCAGTCTGTGGTAGGGTGTGAGAATCTGCATTTTTAAAAGTTTCCCAGGTGATGACCCTGCTGATGCCTGCGACCATACTTTGAGACCAGCCTAGGCAGAAAGGAAAAATAGGGACTGGTGAATAAGGAAAGGACTGTAGTACTGTATGTGTGGTATTGGAAATGGTTATTGGCAGTTCAGGCTCTCAAGGGTACTGGGGTATCTTCTCTCTCTGTGAGGGAAACATAGACTAAATCCCCAAGGAATTGTGGGCATAGTTCTGAATTAGCCCAGGGTATGATACTTTCCTGGAGACTTAGCACTCCCCCTAATGGACTCTAATGATTCTACACTTTCCTCAGCCTTACAAATGGCAGCAAGAATTACCCTAATTTTCCCAACCTAATTGGTTCATCCACTCATCTCTTTGTCACTAAAGGAAGAGGGGTGTTGTCATATACCTTTGCAAAATGGTTAGCATAGGTTTTTGCTATTCAGCAATGAATCAGTGAATGTGTATAATTGTTTTTTTCTTCTCTATACGAGAGCCCTAACACTTACAAGTCCCCTCCTTCTCACCTTTGCTTCTCCCAGCTGTTCTAAAACACTTTAAAGGTGATTTAAGATGGTTGAATTCCAGATATTTGCTGGAAAATTCTCTTTGAGGTGTCAGTATCTTTATCACCAGTTAGGAGCCTTTGTCAGGTGGCAAGCAAGCAAGTCTTAAGTCAGAGGCTTAAGGATGGGTTTGCAAAAATTGAATTAAGGGTGAGGTGGCTAGGTGGCTCTGTCAGTTAAGCGTCACACTTTGGTTCAGGTCATGATCTTATGGTTCATGAGTTCAAGCCCCACACTGGGTTATGCACTGACTATGAGAGCCTGCTTGGGATTCTCTCTCCACTCTCTCAAAATAAATACATTTAAAGAAAGGGAGGGAGGTAAGGAAGGAGGGAGAGAGAGAGGATGAAAAAAGCAAGTGGCATTTTATTTCTTACCACCAGGTGGCAGACCATGCCTCATGAATGAGAAGAACCCTACATTTGAAGCCCAGCCTAAGCTCTACTTTTTTTAAATCAGAGCCAGGACAAAAGGGCTGTTCTCTAATTAGAAGACTTGGGAATTGAGGCAGGGAGACCAATTGCTTGTAAATACCTTAGTAACTGCTGCCAAGGTACTTGAGTGATTCCCTGAGCTTCCTCATCAGTGAGAAAGGGAGCAATGGAATGTTCTAGTTTTTCCTACTGGAAAAGAGGTACACCCTCTTTGCAGATTTAAGAAAATGGGTTATTTAACTAAGAAAAATACAAAGAATGTCACTTCAAACCAGAGGTTTCTGATGCCTTAAAGACATATGGCAACTCTAAACCACTTTATAGGCACATTGTTTGGCCTCTTTCTCCTGCCCATTGTCAGGGAGGCACCCCTTTATTTCCTTTCATCCGAAAGTTCTTTGTTCTGTTGTTCATACTGAACTTTTTTTGAACATAAAATTAAAGCTTTATTCTAACTCTAGAATCTGCTCAGGGGTTTTCTTACTAAATTCCAGTTGGCAATCTAAGGGACATGTGGATGGTCTCAAATGATCATGCCCTCAGATGATACTCAACAGTCAACAAAACCTAAATCCTCCAATAAGTAAGCAAGAGTTACACACGTACAGCACAAACATATGTATATATCTCTTACAGGAGGGCTCAATGAAAGTTTTGAGAGAAGGGAAGGTGAAGATTTCTGTTTTATACACCTTTCTCATTTCAGGTGTACCAACAAACACTGAAAATACAGTAGTATCCACCACAATGTCAAGGTCAGAACAGATCTATTCCTTACATAGAAAACAGGAAATTGTAGGGTTGCCTGGGTGGCTCAGTTGGTTAAGCATCTGACTTTGGCTCAGGACATGATCTCATGGTTCATGGGATAGAGCCCTGCATTGGGCTCTGCACCAGCAGCAGGGACGGAGCCTGCTTGGGATTCTCTCTCTCTCCCTTCTCTCTACTCCTGTACCACTCACTCACTCTCTCTCCTCTCTATCAATAAATAAATAAATAAATAAATAAATAAATAAATAAATAAATAAATAAACAAACAAACTTAAAAAAAAGGGGGGGGGGGGACCAGGAAATTGTATATACCAGTATCAGGCTCTCTAACATAGATGGGATATTATCCTGTTAGCCTGCAGGGGACATTACTTCTCTTAGTTGATCAACTTTAGGCTTCCTCCCTCATTTGGGAGTGGGAAGATCCCAGGTACACACTGACCATCTCAGACTAAGCAAAGCTTCCCAGCCCAGAGTACTTCATTGATCAATTCTCTGCCATTGCAGCAGCCCCTTGTTCACTTTCAATGTTGATGGATATGAGTGGTAAAGACAGAGACCATAAGAAAAAAAATATGATTTAAATGGTACATATTTGGGTTTTTTTTCTTTGTGGGTTAACAAAGTCACTCAAAACATATTTATGGAATGCCTTCAGGGCACATAGCATGGCACTTCACCCTTCATTGAAAATCCATTAAAACAATTACCAGGTCATGCTTGGAAACTTTTTTTCACAAAGGAATTTGCTTTAGTTGTTGGGTTAGCAGAAACTAATTTGAGATGCAAAATTAACAACCCCGTTTGTACTAGGAAGGCCTTATGTAAACCGTCACACAGTGAAAATAATATATGTGAATTTATTATACCTATGTCTGAGCATATGGATTTAGAAGCTACAAACCTAATGAGCCAGTGTTCATATGAGGGAAGAATGATTTTAGAAGTTAATGAATCATCTTCTATTAATGCTCCAAAGTTAAATGTTTACCTGGAAGGTTGTGCCCTGGTTATAGGCCATTAATGACCACCAAAAAATGAAATTATGTTCACATCTATAACACTTATGGAATGTCATATCCTCTTGACTCATACCAGGAATCTAGGCTCAAAAACAAAAAACAAAAAACAAACAAAAAATCCTACTTTTTACTGAGATACTGTTGATCAAGGCAAATATCCAGATTCATCCAAACCAATATCTCGTCTTTGAAATTAATTTATAATTGTTTCTTCCCACAGCTAACTTTAACAACCTTTATTAGCATATGTACGTATACAAAGTTGGTTCTGTCTTCTTTCATTATTCATTTCACAAGGAATTTCCATTGCCTACATAAGGCGCTGAAATGGAACTTTCCCCCACATCTTGAAAAGCCCAAGTTACCTAGCAGAGAGATGTTTGAGAGTTGTGGGGTCTTGTTAATGCTTCCCAGTCGCAGTAGGACTGCCACCATTCTATTTCTGTCCCTTGTTTCTAGTCCCAAATCTTTCTGCAACCAGTGCCTAATCCAAACTTCTCTACTGTATCCCCTGCCTTCTCAGGGCAGGAGGAGAGACAAAAACTAGAGATGGAGAGAGGGTCCAACTCTGCCTTAAAAGAAGGATACAGTTGAGGCACCTGGGTATCTCAGACGGTTAAGCATCCAACTCTTGATTTTGGCTCAGGTCACAATCTCATAGTTTGTGGGATTGAGCCCCAAGATGGGCTCTGTGCTGTCTGCAGAGAGCCTGCTTGGGATTCTCTCTCTCCCTTTCCCTCTGCCCCTCCCCCACTCATACATGTGCTCTCGCTCTCTCTCAAAAATGAATAAACTTTTTTAAAAAAAGGAGACACTTTCCATCAAATTGTAGAGCTGACATAAGGTGATTAATATAAGAAAAATAATACAGGTTTAGAGCATAAACTGGTATCAGATAATCTCAGGTTTGAAGTTCAGATCCACCACTGACCAGTGATATGATTTGGGGCAAGTAACTTAACTTCTCTGAGCTTAAGCTAACTTCACTGTAAAGTGAGGTTTAAATAAGATAATGCATATAAAATGCCTAGTGTAGTGTCTACTAGAAAGCATCAGTGAATGAAAGCTCTTGGTATCCACCAGACCCTAAGCTCTGTGACAACAGCAGCCTATATCACCCCTGTGGCTTCAGGTGATTTCTGGCAAACTTTTACCTGTGATGGAGACAGTGTGAACAGACTAGCAATACAGCAGAAAGCTCATTGAACTGTCAGTAAACCAGGGTACTGCATCATAGCGACTTTCTTTTCTGGGAAAAAAACAAAACAAAAGCTCTGTTGTGAGTAAGTAAGTAAGTAAGTAAGACCCTCTCCCTTTCTTCTAATTGTCAGTAGGTTAGGTGGGTCCTTCCAGAGGTAGACACTGAGACAAAGATTAGAGAGCGAGGAGTTTATCTGGGGAAGAGGATTACCAGTAGGACAACAGAAGCATGGGAGTGAAAGGAAGGAAGCCGATAAAGGCTGGGTTGCGGGTACCTGGCATTTTATCCCATCAGGGAACTCTGGGAGATGGCACAAGACACATCTCAGAGTTATACCATGTAGGAGCAAGAAGTTGGGATATTTAGCTACTAACTCTCCATCCAGCATTGGTTAAGATCTGCTTCTGGGAATGTTTAAAAGGACGGACATGTAACAGGACCCTCCAGGTCTATCCTGCAGCCTTCCTAATGGAGCCTGCAAAGGACTAATGGCACAGGCGTCCACAACAAATGACACCAGCCTCCTGGAATCGATTAGTCTTATGGCCTAAGCAGTAAGGCCAGTGAAACTGCAGCCAGAACCTGCTGCAGGGAATCTGCCCTTGCTCTGGGCCCCCCTCAAAACTTGTTCCTCTATACACAGATTGAAGCAGTAATCCTAAGTGTAGTATATGTTGTCTCCAAAGTCCGAAGAGGCCTACCAGTAGGGCAGCTCTGAGTGGTAGCAAAGGCAAGTCACTTGTCCCCAAACTTGGTGTGGACATCTTGGCATCCTTCAGACACCTGGCCTCCTCGAAGCTTCACTGATGTGGTAGACCCCTGACTCATTTCAGCATTTGTTTCTTCCCCTCTGGTATTCAAGTGATCCAATTAACATAATGCCCTCAAAGTAGGGGAACTTTGTGTTGTTATATATATGGTCTTTTGGGCAATAGTTTGAGGCTGCTGTGGGAAAATACCCTGAAGATTCTCAGAAGCTCTAGTCGAGAGAGCCCTTTAGACATTACCTTAAATCATTCAGGGTCTTAACAAGGGTTTACAGCCATACTCTTGATTTGATTTTTGGCCTCAGACTCTCTTACTATTTTTTTATTTTAAAAAAAAAATTTTTTTAATACTTTTTTTTTTTTTCAACATTTATTTATTTTTGGGACAGAGAGAGACAGAGCATGAACGGGGGAGGGGCAGAGAGAGAGGGAGACACAGAATCGGAAACAGGCTCCAGGCTCTGAGCCATCAGCCCAGAGCCTGATGCGGGGCTTGAACTCACGGACCGCGAGATCGTGACCTGGCTGAAGTCGGACGCTCAACCGACTGCGCCACCCAGGCGCCCCTAAAAAAAAAAAATTTTAAGGTTTATTCATTTTTGGGAGAGACAGAGAGACAGACTGTGAGGGTGGGAGGGGTAGAGAGAAAGGGAGACACAGAATCTGAAGCAGGCTCCAGGCTCTGAGCTGTCAGCACAGAGCCCGACGCGGGGCTCGAACCCACGGACCCTGAGACCATGACCTGAGCCAAAGTCGGACTCTTAACAGACTGAGCCACCCAGGCATCCTGGCCTCAGACTCTTAGCTTTGAGAAATTTTTACCAGCTGGGAGAACTGGGGGAAAGTTATGTTTTCCAAACCAGCTAATCCTTGGGCTTTGAGATACCCTTGAGATTCTTCTTCTAAGTGCCATAGTTCTTGCTTTTGCTCATCTCTCTCTTCCTGCCCATTGTCATATGGTTAAAAGCAGCCAAATGGCACTTTCAACATTCTGTCTGGAAATCTCCTTAATCCTATTTCTGAAAGTCTATTAGGTATCTTTTCCATCTTTCACGTTTTCACAGGCAACCATTTGCCAGTTACTGCATCACTACACAACCAAAGTTGTCCTCTCTCCGGCCTCTGATAACCATTTTCTCACTGCATTCCCAGCCTCCAGCAACTGTTTGTCCTCCACTCCTCCAGTCTTTGCTAATAGCCTCTTTGGTGTTTCTCCAGCCTCTAACCACCAACTGGTCCAAGGGCAGAATTCCTGGAGCATGAGAGTGGAAGTTACAAAGCGCTTGAGGTTAGGCTCTGGAACAGCATCACTTCTGCTACATTTTATTGTAGCAAGCCACAGGGCCATTCCAGATTTAAGGAGTCTGGGGAAATAGACTCATCTTTTAATGGAAAGGCTTGTCAGACATTGTGACAATGCTTTGCAATCCACAGCAGACATCTTTACACTGTGTGTAGATACATCTTTAGAATAAATTCCTAAGAGTGAACTTGCTGATGAGTCCAGTGCAAATATGTATTTGTGAAATATTGCCAGTCACCCTTCACAGAGGTTATACAAATTTTGAAACTCACCAGCAACATATAAGGATGCCAGTTGAGGTTTCCCTAGATCTCACAACACAATGTGTTTTCCAAATTATTTTCTCTGCCAGTCTGATAGGTAAAAATGACATCTTCTTGTAGTTTTAATTTGTATTTTGCGTATTGTGAGTGAGGTTGGGAATATTTTATTAAGAACCAATTATATTTTCTCTTCTTGAAACCAGCCGGTCATATGTTTGCCATTTTCCATTTGGTTTGTAGGTATGATGCATCATCTTCCAATGCACTTAAGAGTGGGTGGGATACTTGGATACCAACTCTGGGACAGGTTCTCTTGAGTCTCTGAACTAAAAGATTTCTTACATACCCAATTTTGGTCTTGCTGAGAGTAACAAATTTTCTCCCTTGGGAAAGGCAATTACTATGAGGAGACCATAAATGAGCTCTAAGGAAATATGTAGTTCTCTAACTGGAGAAGACCCAAGTTTCTAGATATCTTCCTCCAAATCTCACTGCCCCCAAAGGAGAAAATCAAGTGGGAGAGAATCCTAAGTCTGGAGGGACCCAGGTGCCTTCAGTTTCCTAAAAGGTGCTAATGGAGAACTGATCATAAAGATTCCCTGCCCTCTCCTGCATATGTGTTGTAACTGACTCCTGTAGCTTGTGGGCTCTGGTATAAGGAGTTCTGCATTGAAGTAGAATGCCGTGTTTGAGTCTAGTGACTTCGGACAAGTGTCTTCCCCTTCACTTCAGTTTCTTCATGTGTAAAAGGAGGGTGATATTACCTGTTTTGAAGCTCAAATATGAAAGTAATTTGCAAAGGTAAGATGTAAAAATATATGTTATGATGTTTACCTAGAGGTTCTAGATGCCATCCAGAATCTAATGCAACATGTGGAAACTCAGCGATTCTAAACCATCATTGCCTGAAGGACACCACCATCTTTCTCAAGCTGAGATACTAGATATGCCTGCCTAACTTCTTCTAGTGCTACCACGAGTAGCCAGAGTTGAGGGTAAGGGCACAGTCCTCCAGGCTTCCAAGTGTACCCAAGACTCCAGGTACCAGCTGCAAGTTCAGGGACCCCTAGGACCACCTTTACTTCCGATCAGCTGGCTGCAAATTAGGGAGCTCTCATGACCACCATCAGGTTCAATAATTTGTTGGAATGACCCACAGAACTCAGGACTTATGATTACAGTTTTACTATAATGAAAGGATACAAATTAGAATGAACCAGAGGAAGAGACACATATGGCAGAATCTAGAAGTGAGAGGGTTCCGAATGCAAACTTTTGTGTCCTCAAGAATGGGTCTCCCTCCTAGCATTGATGTGTGGTAACATGCAGAGTGTTGCCAATCCAAGACGCTCATCCACATGCCTTGTGTATTCAAGAAACAGCAAGGAAGCCAGTGTGACTGGAGGTTGGAGGCAGCAATAAGAGATGAGGTCAGAGAGGTAACTGAATGGAAGCAGGAAGACCACTTAAGCAGTTCTTGAAATAATCTAGGCAAAACATGATAATGACTTGGAACAGCAGTGGAAGCTGTAGGAGGTCATATTTTGAATTTGGAAGGTAGCTCTAGCAGGATTGGCTGATAGCTTGGACACAGAGTGAGAAAGAGTCAATGACAATACCATGGTTTTTGGCCTTTGAACAGCTGGAATGATGAGGAAGACTGGAAGGAACAGGTTTGGAAGAGAAGATCAGAAGCTGTTTTGTACATTCAGTTTGAGGAGCCCATTATGTGACCATGTGGAAATGTCAAGCAGGAAGCATGTTATACAAGTGTGCAGTTTGGAAGAGAGGCCTTTCCTGGAGATATACATTTGAAAGCCATCAGCATATGGAGAATTATTGAAAACTGTGAGACTGGAGGAGATCACCAAGGAAATGAGTGTAGATGAAAAGGACAAGAAGTCTAAGAACTGGTTCGGAGGCACTAGCAAAGGAGACTGAGAAGGAGCAATAAATGTGGTAGGAGGAAAACAAGGAACCAGGAAAAGTATAGGTTTCTAAGAGCGAAGTGATGAAAACATTTGAAGGACGAAGGTGAGATCAACAGTGTCAAATAAGGCTGCCAGTTCAGGTAAGATAAAAATGAGATTGTGCCTCTAGAACTTAGCAACATGGGGGCACCTGGGTGGCTCAGTCAGTTGAGCATCCAACTTTGGCTCAGGTCATGATCTCTCGGTCTGTGGTTGGAGCTCCACGTCAGGCTCTGTGCTGATAGCTCAGAGCCTGGAGCCTGCTTCGGATTCTGTGTCTCCCTCTCTCTCTGCCCCTCCCCTGCTCATGCTCTCTCTCTCTCTCTCTCTCTCTCTCTCTCTCTCTTTCTCTCTCTCTCTCTCAAAAATAAACATTAAAAACAAAAACAAAAAGAGACAAAACAAAAAATGGGTTTGGCAAGGGGCAGGAGGAAGGAGACAGGAATTGAACGTGAAATACTGAAACACTTTTGAGAAGCTTTGCTCAAGAGGGAAGAAGAGAGAGGATCATTTCTGGAATGGTAGTGTGAGGAGCTCTGCGGATGCCCTCTCCAGTGAAACAGCCATAACTGGTGAAAATTATTTCTTAAAAACCAATCTTTCAGTCCCTGTAAATTGTCTTAAGGGTATCAAGCAAACAAATATTTATTCAACAAAAGTGTATTAGATCTCAGTTTAAACAGGGAGAATCTGTGGCACTTAAGCCACAACACCCCTCCCCCTCTTGACCACTCTCCCATCTCAGCTGGATAGAAACTCTGCATGGCAGCAGTGGCCATGAAGACAGGGCTTCCTTTCTGTCCAGCTCCCAGTCACAGACTGTTATCTCTCTGTGCAGGGCAGGCTACCAGCATTTTCCATACCTCCAAACTCTGTGTGGCAGAGGTTAAATTCCAGGGAAGTGCTGCCAAGAGGCTGGAGTCTCTCCTCCTTCACCAAGCCCCCATGTGTAGGTCGGAGGCTCTACCCAGGCATGACAGGCCTAGAACACTGGGGCCCTCATCACTCACAGACAGAGGTTCCATATGGCCAGAAGCAAGCCAAGGAGATCAGATGGTTACTACCCCCACCCTGTGCCCTGCAGAGGCAGATCACTTTGAAATACTTGGACAACTGTCCCCGACACTGGCTCTAAAGCAGTAGTGTAAGATTTTGCCCTAGGGGAGAAGTAGGCCATAAAAACAGAGAGTGCCAAGGCTTTCATCAAGGGAACTAACTTTATTTGGAACACAGTGTGGGGAAGTTCAAGCCTAAGGGCACTTTTGAAAACAATGGAGATTTTGGTGGTAAGCAATTAAAAGGCTGGTACCTCCATGAGGACAATAAGCTAAATTGTAAGCCAACAAGTTTACCAGAGAGAACTGGGGAAAGAGTCAGCTAAGAACAGCCCTCCTGGGGTCAGGACAAACCTCAAAAACTTACCTCAAAAACTACCCCTGCAGGGGGAGCCTGGCTGGCTCAGTAGGTGGAGCATGTGACACTTGATCTAGGGGTTGTGAGTTCAAGCCCCACACTGGGTGTAGAGATTACTCAATAAAATCTTACACACACACACACACACACACACACACACACACACACACCAGCAAAGAGAACCAGATTTCATTGGTTCCCACTGTGGGACAATATGTGCCCCACTCTATTATAGAAAACAATAGACCAATCAGCTGGCAATTAGTGGTACCTAACTATCAAGTGTGAATGTAGATGTGAAAATCCTAAAAAGATAAAAATACTAATAAACTGAATCCAGCAACATATGGAAGGGATTATAATTCATAACCAAGTAGGACTTATCCCCAAAATACAAAGTTGTTTAAACATCTGAAAGTTCATTAATATAAGTCACTGTATCAATAAAGGACAAAAATCATGGACAAATGATCATCAATACAGGACAAATGATCACCATATCAATAAAGGACAAATGATCATCTCAATAGAAGCTGAAAAAGTATTTGACAATATCCAACACACCAATATCCCTTCATAATAAAAATATTCAACAAACTAGGAATAGTAGAGAGTGTCCTTAACTTGATAGAGGACATCTACCAAAAACTCACAGCTAACAGCATTAATGGTGAAAGACTTAATGCTTTTCCCCTTACCATCAGAAATAAGATAAGGAAATAAGATAATTACCTTTTAGCCAAGGTAGTTAGGTGAGAAAATGAAGTAAAAGACATTCATATTGGAAAGGAAGAAGTAAAAATATCTCAATTTAAAAAAAAAAATTTTTTTTAACGTTTATTTATTTTTGAGACAGAGAGAGACAGAGCATGAATGGGGGAGGGTCAGAGAGAGAGGGAGACACAAAATCTGAAACAGGCTCCAGGCTCTGAGCAGTCAGCACAGAGCCCGACGCGGGGCTCGAACCCACATACCGCGAGATCGTGACCTGAGCCGAAGTCGGACGCTTAATCGACTGAGCCACCCAGGCGCCCCTAAAAATATCTCAATTTTTTAGATGAAAATCATGTAGAAATTATATAGAAAATAATAAATAATTCACTGAAAATTATTAGAATAAACAAGCTAACAAGGTTGCAGGCTACAAGATCAATTACACACATCAATAGGATTTTTAGACACTAGCAATGAACAATCTGATAATGAAATTAAGAAAATAATTCCACTTGGAGTAGCATCAAAAAGAATAAACTACCTAGGGATGTATTTAGCCACAAAAAGTGTAAAACTTACACTCTGAAAACCACAAAACTTGTTGAAAGGAATTAAAGAAGACCTGAATAAATGGAAAGATATTCTATTTTCATTGATTGGAAGATTTAATATTGTTAAGATGGAAACTGATGTACCGAAAAGTTGCAATCACTACCAGATATATACTGGCTTTTTTGAGGGGGAGGGAAGAGCACAAATTAACAAGCTGATGCTAAAATTCATATAGACATACAAGGGACCCAGGATACCAAAACAATCTTGAATTTGAATTGGAGGACTTACTCTTCAGAATTTCAAAACTTACTATAAAGCTACAGTAATGAAGACAGTATGATTATGACAAAGTGATAGACAGAAGATCAGTGGAATAGAATTGAGAGTCCAGGGGTACCTGGGTAGCTCAGTCAGTTGAGCATCCAACTCTTGATTTTAGCTCAGGTCATGATCCCTGCATTGTAAGATCAAGTCCCATATGTAGGGCTCCATGCTGAGCATGGAGCTTTCTTAAGATTCTCTCTCTCTCTCTCTCTCTCTCTCTCTCTCTCTCTCTCTCTCTTCCCCTCTCTCCCTCTCTCTCTCTCTTTCCCCTCTCCGCTGTTTGTGCTCTCTTGCTCTCTCTAAAAATAAATAAATAAATAAATAAATAAATAAATAAATAAGAGTCTAAAAATAAACCTCACATTTACAATCAATTGATATTTGATGGAGAGGTGGGCAAAACAATTAAATTGGTAAAGAATAGTCTTGCCCACAGTGTTGGGACAACAGGATATCCAGATGCAAAAAATAAATAAATAAATAAATAAATAAATAAATAAATAAATAAAAGGAAAAAAATAAAAGGAAAAAAAGTTGGACCCCTTCCTCATTTAATATGAGATAAACAAAGGCATCAAATAATCTAGTTGTGCAGGAGAGTGAGAGAATGAATGAGGGAAATAAAATGATTGTTCAACCATATCAAGGGGACTTGAGATCAGCAATCACCATTTAATTGATAGGCAGACCAGTCATTCTGATTTGTGGTTTTCTCCAACCAACAGCAGCTGCATGGTGCAGGGTTCATAAGCAGACAGTTGGATTTAAACAGGATTGTGATTTTGCCAATGAGTGCTACAAAGACAGAAAAGGAGCAAGTGAATGAAAGATTACAGCCCTCGTTTATAAGGGTTGAAGCTGGAAGCTGGGGACAGCCAGGGTTTACTAGGAGCAAGAAGGTGTACAGAAGGGTCAGAGAAGAAACTGAGGACATAGAGAGTTTTTTTGATCACTGATCACAAACACTGGAGGACACAGGAGTTTGAAGGGGTGGGTAATGGAATCAGAAAAGAGAATTTACGGAGTTTCAGGGTTATTAAATTCCATGGCATTTAAGAGGTCCTTATATTCCTGTGAGGAGTGACTTAAACAGGGAAAAGGGTGTGATGAGATTAGTTCTGATAGTCCCAAGTCTGATAGCGGTAGTGTAGAGGTAGCAGTCACAAGGCTGTTACTGTTGTATTGGGTCGGGGCTTGGGGTGGGAGCAGCTATCTTCTTTTTTTTTAAGTTTATGTATCCACCTTTAGAGAGAAAATGGACACACACACACACACACACACACACACGCACGCACGCGTGCTTGTGAGTTGGGGAGGGTCAGCGAGAGGTGGAGAGAGAGAAATCCCAAGCAGGCTCTGGGCACTATCAGCGCAGAGCCCAATGATGACGTGGGGCTTATACTCCCAAGTGAACCATGAGATCACGACCTGAACTGAAACCAAGAGTTGGATGCTCAACTGATTGAGCCACCCAGGCGCCCCAGGAGCTATCTTCTATTAAGTGCACTTTATCATTATCTTATCTATGCTTCATACATTTCCTAAGAGGTAGGCACTATGTCCCCATTTGGGAACAAATTGACACAGTCCACATTCAGTGTTATAGTGCCCACAAGTGCTACAGCCATGGGAGAGAGGGAAAATTATTGCATTACTTCTTCCAACACTTCTTTTTAAATGAACTGGGTCTTAAAAAGCAGAATCAGACCTGTAAACCCAAAGAACAGACTGATCATTGCTAGAGGGGAGGAGGGGTGAGAAGATGGGCAAAATGGGTGAAGGGAAATGGCAGGTACAGGCTTCCAGGTATGGAATGAGTAAGTCACGGGAATAAAAGGCATAGCATAAGGAATACAGTCAATTATACTGTAATAGTGTTGTAGGGTGACATATGGTAGCTATACTTGTGGTGAGCTGAGCACAGCATAATGTTTAAACTTGTGGAATCACTATGTTGTACACCTGAAACTAATGTAACATGTGTGTTAACTAAATAAAAAATTAAAATAAATAAAAATTTAAAAATTAATTTAAAAATAACTGAGTTTATTTTGTTTTCTTAGGTATCACAAAACCATCATTTTTTTTCTTTGTGAGAAAACAAAGATCAACAGCAAAATGAAAACCAGAATTAGATACAGGCAGTATTAAACCCTGTTGCATATTATTTCAACCCTTTTAAAAGTTAATAAATTGTATGGAAGCCTATTTTTCAATAAATTATTAATAGACATTTTTTTTTTCCTTAGAGCAGCTTTAGGTTTACAGAAAAACTGAACAGAAAGTATGGACAGTCCTCCTCGCCCTGCAGTTTCCCCTATTATTAACATCTTGCTATCCTGGTACATTTGTCACAATTGATGAACTGGTCCTGAAACCTTACTATTAATTAAAGGCCACAGTTTACATTAGCATCTGCCCTTTATGTCCCAGAATTGTATGGGTTTTGGCAAATGTATAACGTCAGTATCCATGTGTATGTCAGTATCATACAGAATAGTTTCACTGCCCTAAAGATCCTGTGCTCCACCTATCCATCCCTTCCTCCCTTCCTGCCCAACCTCTGGCAACCACCGTTCTTGGTCTTTCCTCGTTGTCTCCATTGTTTTGCCTTTTCCAAAACATCATATAGTTGGAATCATGTAGCTTTTCAGACTGGCTTCTCTCACTTAGCAATATGCATTCCTCTATGTCTTTTCATGGCTTGATAGCTCATTTCCTTTGTTCGTTGTGTGGATGTACCACAGTTTTTTTATTTTGTTTTATTTTTTTCCATTCACCTATTGAAGGACTTCTTGGTTGCTTCCTGGTTTGGACAATTACGAATAAGGCTGTTACAAACATTCACATGCAGCTGTTTGTGTGCATGTAAGCACCACCATTAGATCTCATAGTAAGACTATGATTAGATTTGTAAGTGGTTGTACCATTGCCTTGAAATCCATTGTTTCATATATTTTGTCTGGTTTTCTAGCTACTTAAGATAGGAGGGTATGTCTAGTCCCTGTTACTCCATCTTCGTTGATAGTGAAACCTGCCTGACACCATTCTAAGTGCTGGACCTAATAGAAGAGAACAAAATGGACACTCTTGGGCTTCAAACAGCTTACATTCTAGAGGGGGAGGGCAGACAATAAATACATGAAAGCAAAATAAATATGCATAAATAAATGATTTTGGAAAATGTATATTTTTAAAATTTTTATTTATTTTTGAGTGAGAGAGTGTGAACGGGGGAGGGGCAGAGAGAGACGGAGACACAGAATCTAAAGGAGGCTCCAGGCTCTGAGCTGTTAGCACAGAGCCCTACGCGGGGCTCGAACTCACAGACCGCAAGATCATGACCTGAGCAGAAGTCAGACGCTTAACCGACTGAGCCACCCAGGTACCCTGGAAAATGTGTATTGATAAAATAAGACAGTAATGTGGTAGAGAGGCAGATAGAAAGACATCTCTAGGGAGGTGATTCATGTTTGAGGAGATGAATTATGAGAAGGACGCTACCACTTAAAGAGTTAAGATAAGAGTGTTCTAAGACAAAGGATCTATGATCATCCCAAAGGCCTCAAAACAGAAATAAGCTTGACTTGGTTGATAGGACATATATAAGGCCAGTGTGGCTGGAGTGGGAGATGAGGTTGGTGAGGTAGGTAGATTGAGCTTAGAGTAAAAAGGGCCTTGTAGACCATTGTTCCAATTACCTATCACTGCATAACAAAACACCCTAGAAGTTAGTGGCACAGAACAACAACAATCATTAATTTTGCCCATGAATCTGGGGATACCTGGGGTCAGCTAGGCAGCTCTTGCTAAGGTCTCTCATGTGGGTACAGTCAGGTGGTGGCTGAGGCTAGGATTGTCTCAGAGCTTCTGCATTCACATGTCTGGCTAGGTACACAATAACTGGAGGCTGGAACATTTCTGGCTCCTTGGCTTTCTCTGTCCACATGGACATAGGGTAGCTCAATTTCTTACATGGTAGCTAGAGGTTTTCAGAGCAAGAGAAACTGGCAGAAGCTTCAGGGTATTTCTAAACCTATCCCTGAAAGTCACACAGTGTCCCTTCTACCACTTCTGGTTCATTCAGGCAATCACAAAGATTCACCCAGGTCCAAGAGGAGGGAATGCAGACTCACCTTCCTGTTGGAAGAGTGTCAAATAACATGTGAACATGTTTTAAAATCACCATGGTCACTGCGAAGAGTTTGGATTATATTTTTATAATAAGAAGCCATTGGTGGGTTTTTAACAAGGGAATGACATGTAATGATTTACAGTTTTAAAAGACTGTTCCATCAAGATTACTAGGTACAAAATAAACACGCAAGAATCAATTGTATTTTTACGTACCAGCAAAAACAATTAGAGAATAAAATTTAAGAAATGATACCATTTATAAGAGTGTTAAAAAATATACCAACCACCCAGGGATAAATCCAACAAAGTGTATAGGACCTTTGTGCAAGAAACTATAAAATTTTATTGAGAGAAACTAAAGACTAATGAAGGGATATCATTCCAAGGATATATCCCAAGAGATATCATTTCCTTTTCTTTTTTTCTTTTTCTTTTTCTTTAGAAAGAGAGAGTGTGAGTAGAGGATAGAGGCAAGGGGAGAGACAGTCTTAAGCATGCCCCATGCTCACTGCGGAGCCTGACGAAGGGCTCGATCCCAGTGGGGAGCCCAATGTGCAGCTCAATCCCACAACTCTGGGATCATGACCTGAGCTGAAATCAAGAGTCAGACGCTCAACCAACTGAGCTACACAGGCACCTGAAGAGACATCATTTTCAAGGACTGTAAGACCAATTATTATAAAGATGTCAGTCTTTCTCAAATTGGTCTATAGATTCAGTGTAATACCAATCAAAATGCCCACAGCTTTTTCTGTAGAACTTGATAAGCTAATTCTAAAATGTATGTGGAAATATTAAGGATCAAGAATAGAAAGCCACTCTTGAAAAAGGAGGAGGAAGAAAAGGAAGAGGAGGAGGAAGGACTTTCTCGACTTGACATAGCCTTATTATAAAGCCAGTGTGACTCATTATTGTGGCAGTGTGATATTGCGGCAGGGAACACAGAAAAATAGACAGACAAATAGACCAATGTAATAAAAGAGCCCAGAAACAGACCCATGCACATATGGACACTCGATTTAAGTCAAAGATAGCATTGCAAAAGGAGGAGGGAAAGGATGGTCTTTTCAGAAAATGGAGTTGGAAGAATTGGGTATACACATGGAAAGAAGGAAGAGAAGAAGGGAGGGAGGAAGGCATATACTCTTGACCATATGCGCTGGGAGACATGGACAAGAATGTTTGTAGCAGCATTATTCATAATATCCTAAATTAGAAACAGCCCAAAATTCAATAGTAGGATGGATAAATAAAATTTGACGTATTCATAAAATAAGAGTATTTTACAGCAATGAAAATGAATAAACTGTAGCCTCATACAGAATAGATGACTCTTAATTAAAAACATAATACTGAATGAAAGAAGCCAGATATACAATACATGTGATTTCACTTACAAAAAAAAAAAAAATCAAAACCAGGAAAAACTTTTAGTGATGTAGGATACAATGGTAAAATTATTGTTTTTGGGGGGGAGGGGTTCGACCAGCAAAGATTTGTTTTTTCTGCAGTGCCATATTTTAAAAAAAATAATGCAACATTTTAAAATTAAATTTAAAAAAATTTAAAAGCCAGACTTCTGGCCTTCCTTAAAAGTTGGAAGCTTGGCAAGGTGGGCCTACATTCCTTTCTGACAGTGCTTGGGTGGATGAGATACAGTGATAAAATTATAAAGAAAGGCAAGTTATCTCTATAAGGGAGATAAGGGTTTAACATTGGGAAGGGATTATGTGGCAAAGCTTCTAGAGTGCTATCTACATTCTATTTCTTTGACTTGATTGTGGCTATGCACTATTTGCTTTATAATAAACCATAGAGTAGTTGTACATGTATGTTTCATATACTCCTCTGTATTCATGTTACATTTCACAAGAAAAAAGTTTTAAAAAACCAAATTCACCTTGGCTACTGTGTAAGCAGACAAGTGTGCACATAGAAAGTCCAGTTGTCCAGGAAAGACATGATGGAGGCTAGAGTTGAGAAGTAGTCAGATTTAGGAAAGATTTCAGAGGTAACAGGACTTGATGTGGAATATGAAGGGAAAAAAAGATGAAACAGCAAACACACTGACAGTCATAAAACACAGCAAGGGAGTAAGTATATAACAGAATGAATAAAGCTTTTGAAACAGAAAACATTAAGGTGAAATGCTAAATTGTGTGAGTGGGTACTAGACGGAGAACTTTTGTCCAACTGATTAGGAGAGGCTTCAGACAAAAGTTGGAAATACAAACACTGGGCACAGAGGAATATGCACTGGGAAATAGATGGTCTTTTCAACAAATAGTGCTGGGAAAACTGGACAGCCACATGCAAAAAAATGAAACTGGACCACTTTCTTTTAAAATAAACTCAAAATGGATTAAGGGACCTAAATGTGAGACCTGAAACCACAAAACTCCTAAAATAGAACATAGGCAGTAATTTCTTTGACATCAGCCATAACAACATTGTTCTAGATATGTCTCTTAAGGCAAGGGAAACAAACACAAAAATAAACTACAGGGACGACATCAAAAAGTGAAGGAAACCGTCGACAAAATGAAAAGTCTACTACTAAGTGGGAGAAGATATTTGCAAGTGATACATCTGAAAAGGGTTCATATGCAGACTATATAAAGAACTTATACAACTCAATACCCAAAAACTCCACAAATAATCCCTTTACAAACTGGGCATAGGACCTGAACAGACATTTCCAAAGAAAATATACAGATGGCCAACACACACATGACAGGATACTCAACATCACTAATCATCAGGGAAACGGAAATCAAAACCACAATGAGGTTATCACCTTATACCTGTCTGAATGGCCAGAATAAAAAAGACAAGAGGGGCACCTGGGTGGCTCAGTTGGTTAGTCCAACTTCAGCTCAGGTCATGATCTCACTGTCCGTGAGTTCAAGCCCTGCATCAGGCTCTGTGCTGACAGCTCAGAACCTGGAGCCTGCTTCAGATTCTGTGTCTCCTGTCTCTCTACCTCTCCTCCACTCGCATTCTGTCTCTCTCTCTCTCAAAAATAAATAAACATTAAAAAAATTAGAGTAAAAAAGACAAGAAATAAGTGTTGATGAGGATGTGGAGATAAAGGAACCCTCATGCACTGTTGGTGGGAATGTAAATTGGTATAGCCACTGAGAAAAATGGTATGGAATTTCCTCAAAAAACTAAAACAGAAATACCATACAATCTAATAATCCCACAATAGGGTACTTACCCAAAGGAAAATGAAAGCACTAATTTGAAAAGTTATATGCACCCCTATGTTTATTGAAGCATTATTTACAATAGCCAAGATATGGAAGCAACCCAAGTGTCCATTGACAGATGAATTGATAAAGAAGACATGGTATATACACAATGGAATATTTACTCATCCATAAAAAGGATGAGATCTTGCCCTTTGTGACAACATGAATAGACCTAGCGAGTATAATACTAAGTGAATTACGTCAAAGACAAATAGCATATGGTTTCACGTATATTTGGAATCCAAAAAACAAACCAAACAAACAAGCAAACAAAAAGCAGAAATAGACTCATAAATACAGAAAACAAAGTGATGGTTGCTGGAGGGGAGGGAGGTAAGGAAATGCACAAAAGAGATGTAGGGGAAGGGAAGATTCAGGCTTCTAGTTATGGAATGAACAGGTCATGGGAATAAAAGATACAGCATAGGGAAGATAATCAACGGGGGGGAAAAAAAAGAACGAAAAGTTGAGAAAACAAATACTGGGCATAGATTGTGGAGGAAATGGAAAAGGGGATGATGCAATTAAAGGGAGGTAGTTGACAGTTGACAGGTTGATTACTCTGTATCATTCTGACCTCTTTTGCACATTATTTTGAGACATTGTATACATTATCTCTCAAATAGGTTTTTCATCTACTCATGCTATCATTTGAATCCACAAAAAGTGTAGTACATTACTTCAAACACATTCCAGAAATTCTGATTGAACTATGAAGCCTTGAACGAGCACATCACACAGCTCCAGGAATCCAGGATCAGCCATGGTTAGCCAGCATGACAAGCACATGATCCAGGTTGCCTATGCAGCAATGCCTCCATACTGTGTAGTACATACTAATGGCTTTTATGTTATTGAATTAATTGTAACCTCAGGATATTACTGGAAATTTTATTTTTGACACTTTTTCTCATTGGATAGACTGATGAGCTGTGGGAATAAAGGGGGGGGCATATAGAAATAATGTCTAGAAACAGAAGTTTGTGGGAAGGGAGACTTCCCAGTCAACCCACTTTATCTAGGAAGGCTTCCTGCATGAGTCAGAGTTGATTTGAGAATCATCCAGAATTAACAAAAGAAGGAGGGAGGCTCTTTTTCAGGCTCCTGGGAAAATGAGAGCAGGATAAGCAGTGATTTTAAAACTCTTCGGAGTCTCTGATTTAGACATGACTCTCCCCTTTCATGCACATTAAATACCTTCTGACATTAAAAAACGTACTGTTGGGTGGAATAAGAGTGAATTTTGCTTTGACAGGTGTTTGAGATGCCATAAGAGCCCTTAAAAGAACTGAAAATGAAGACACTGAAAGCTAGTGGTGGAGAGAAAGCGACAAAGGAAAGAGTCTCTATTAACGAACCTACAGTAGTCCTCCTTATCCACAGAGGATTGGTCCAAGACCCCCAGTGGATGCCTGAAAGCACACATAGTCCCCAACTCTACGTGTACTATGTTCTTTCATATACATACATACCTAAGATAAAGTTTAATTTATAAATTAGCCATGCTTAGAGATTAATGACAATAACAATAGCCCAATTATAACAACGTATTATAACAAAAGTTATGTGAATGTGGTCCCTTTCTCTCAAAATACCTTATCGTACTGTACTCACCCTTCCTGCGATGATGTGAGATGAAATAGATACTGCCTACACGATGAGATGAAGAGAAGTGACTGACAGAGGCATTGTGAGATAGCCTTAGGCTATTGACCTTCTGGCCATAAATCAGGACGATCTGCTTCCTGACTGCCTTTTGGCACTGGCAACTGAAACCCTGAAAGTGAAATCGTGCGTAAGAGAGGACTGTCGCATAGCCCAAATGAGATAATAGCTAATGTTCATCTAACGTTTACGGTGAACCAGGCACCCTTCTAAGGGCTTTACCTGTATCAACCCATTTAATTCTCGTAACCATGCTGTGAGGTCATCCCCATTTTATAAAGGAAGAAAGCAAGGTACTGAGAGATTGCTTAACTAAATTGGCTGAGGTTGCACAACTGGAATTTGAAGCCAGGCATTTCGACTCTAGAATCCAAACTTTTTTTTTTTTTTAACCCCTTCCCAACTCCCATAGAATCCATACTCTTCACCAAGGTGTTTGACCATATCTTTTTCTTAGAAAAAGAGGAAAATATAGCATAAATTCTGGAACTTCTTTATGATTCTTCATACTGAAAACTATGGGGGCCTTTTAATATGATAAACAGAGACGGTTACCTCCTCTACTTCATCCCTACTGCTTATTCCTTTGGCTTTCTAAGCATATTATTCTCTTAGTGTGATTCTAGGGTGTAGCTGACCTTAGCTCTATATTTATTTATTTATTTATTTATTTATCTATCTATCTATCTATTTATTCATTCATTCATTCATTCATTCATTCAGGGGCTTGAACTCACCACCCTGAACTCAACACCTGAGCTGAGATCAAGACTCGGACACTTGAGGGACTGAGCCACCCAGGCACCCCCTCAGCTCCATTTTCTTTTAAAAACCTAACATATATTTGCTTTCCAAAAAAAAAAATTCCACATATTTGAAAAAGATCCGCTGAGGCTTTTAAGTTAAGGATTCAAGATAAACAATCAGATATTTGGCTTTGAAGATTATTGAAATACCTTACAGCTACTATTGGCTTTGGCGTGCTAATGTTCATTAAACTGCAGCACTTTGAGGAGTATTCAGGAACGGCTGATCAACTAATTACCAGAGGTCACAAGAGCTGCCATAATTGGCAGTCGTCTTTTCAAGCTCCTTACACTCCAGGGTGTGAAATACAGTAGGAAAACGAGGCAACTTCCAAATCAGGGATGATGGAGAACGGTATTGGAAAGTAACTTTTCTGCCGGGCTCCAGAGTTCCTACATGTTTAAACTACAAAGTACAAACGCGATAAAGACGTCTAAGTTTTTCTACACATGGTCACACCTACCCAGGCTAACTGGAAAACAGATCTTAACTGGAGCCAGAGTTGCTGTTCCTCAAATAATGGCGCAAGGGTTTCTCGAAAAGCCACAGCGAACCAACCCTAACCCTGGTCCACAACTGCTTTTTAAAGCCTCCCCCAGAAATGCTCTCCTTCAGCCTCGGCGCTTCCCGGAGAAGCCCTCGGCAGGTTTCCCCAGTCTCCGCCCTGGACGTCAGCCTCGGCGCCCCGAGGCCAGCTCAGAGGGAGGGGAGGCAGAGCGGAGGGAGAGAAGAGAGAGAGAGCGAGGGAAATGGTCAAGTCCTCCTTAACTCTGGGCCCCCTCGCGGGCCTCACCCCTCCTCCCGGGGGCTGAGATTGGAGAGGAAGTGGGAAGGCTCCAATCTGTTCCTCACACCAGCGCCCTCATGCCCCCACCCTTCTCGTCAGCTCGGGGCTTCGGCGCGCCTCATCCCCGCCCCTCACCCCGGGAGAGGAGCGGGCGGCGCGGTAGGGCCCGCGGAGAGAGGCCGGGGGAAGCGGACGGCCTCCGTTCGGCAGCAGGGGCCCGTAGCCGCCCGCCCTCGGGCGAGCCAGGCCCGAGGGCAGCCCCGGAGACCGCGGCGGCCGGATGCGCGGGCGCGTCACTTCCGGGCGGTGCAGCGGCGGCCGCTTGGAAGATGGCTGCGCCCTGTGGCTCGGAGCTGCCCGCCAACTCGCCGCTAAAAATCCCGAAGATGGAGGTGCTCTCCCCGGCTTCTCCTGGTGGCCTGAGCGACGGAAATCCATCGCTGTCCGACCCTTCCACGCCTCGGGGTGCCTCCCCGCTCGGGCCGGGCAGTGCGACGGGCTCGGGGGCAGCGGCGTCTGGGGGTCTCGGGCTGGGGCTGGGGGGCCGCAGCGCCGCCTCGTCCTCGGTCTCCTTCTCCCCTGGTGGCGGCGGTGGCGGGGCTGCGGCAGCCGCCGCCGCCGCCTGCCGGGGCATGTCGTGGACGCCGGCCGAGACGAACGCGCTCATCGCAGTATGGGGCAACGAGCGGCTGGTGGAGGCGCGGTACCAGCAGCTGGAGGGAGCCGGCACGGTGTTCGGCAGCAAGGCCCCTGGGCCAGCCATGTACGAGCGCGTGTCCCGGGCCCTGGCCGAGCTGGGCTACGAGCGGACCCCTTCCCAGTGCCGGGAGCGCATCAAGGTAACCGGCCGCCCGGCCTGGGGCAGCGAACCAGAGGCAGAGAGAAGGCGGGGAAGCGGGCCTCGGGGGCGGGGGCCGGTCTGAGCTCAGGGCTCCCCTCCGGGGCCCGGTGGGCGATTCGCATCTCCTCCGCCTTTTTCTTCTTTCCCTGGGAAGGGGGCTTTTTTCCAGATGGCCGCCAGCCCGTAGGTTTCCTGAGTTTGAAGTTGGGCGTGCCTGCCGCCGCCCCTCTTTCTTGCCAATTGATGTTCCTACGCTCTGAAGTTGGTAGTTTCTCATTGTGCGCTGTGCGGCAGTTCCCGTGTCGCTGGCGCCTCTCGCCCCCACCGCCGGGGCCCCTCGCTTTGTTCCAGGCTGAGGGGCTCCCAGGCCGAGGCTTACCAGCCGGGGCGGAATTGAGGAAGGATAGAAGAGGGGGGCCGGTGAGCCCTCAGTGTAGGAATTTTCAAATGAGTGGCAGTGCAGAGCCACGCAAAAAAGCGCCTTTGGACGACTGGCCTTTGTGTCAGTCGCCTTGCTTTTCTAACTTGAGCTTCGAAGGATAAGACTTGAGATGCTTTGGAGAATTGAAGAGGCTCGGTTGTAGTCAGATAGTGTATTGTTATCGTGGAGTTAGGGGCACAATTAAAGTTAGCCTGGCTGAGAGTTGGTCTGGAATTTGTAGAGTGTCGATGTCTCCAGAGTTAGGTTGGCTTGAGGCCCTTCTATGTTTCTGACTAAGCTCCTTCACGAAAGCCAGTTTTTCCCTGCTTTAGTTATTGTGCCGGATGTGGTGAAAAGTAAAGCTCTCAGTGTGCATCTGGCTATCTGTGGATCTGAGTGTTCAGGTACAGAGGCTTAATTTGGGCTAGAAATTTTTATCACCAGCCAGGTTATCTTTCCGTTGTTTGTTTTGACCTTTAGGCTTTCAGATTTGTATTATTGCAGAGAGGGAGTTGTCTTTTAGGTAAGCTAGTTCCCTTGTCATAGTAGCTGCTAAAAGATTCTGGTAGGAATCTTTCTCCCAGTTTTCAATGAACTACTTCTTGTTAATAGTCATAGTATCTGTGTACTTCTCTTCTGGTAGGGATGGCACTTTCCCCCCCAGCTCCTTGGGTAAAAACCCAGTGAGAACAATCACAATCACGCTAACGGAGGAGATTGTTCCAAAGTTGGAGAGATCTTGGCTCAAGTAGTGTTCATCCCGGGACATTGTTGCTTAGGAAATTTGGTCCAGAAACTAAGATATTTCAAACTTATTGACTGTCGTTCAGGGAATTTGGCACCCACTTCCCAATTACAGAATTGAATTGGTTTACTTGATAATGTTTACATTTAGGTCTTCTTACGACCCTCTCTTTTTATACCCCCTTAACAAGGGTGTCATTAAAGTAGTAGTTTATAGACAGGATTAAAGTAGTAGCTAATAGGAGCCACTGTGTTCTGAATCTCACTTATTGTTCTATTAAAGAATAAAGTTATAAATTCAATTTCAAGGTCATTAAGGTTAAATTTGTGGGAGTTTTTGCACCGTGCTGGTTAGCATCCACCCATGAACTTTTCATGAGTTTAGAAGTGTACTTAGGCATTTGTAACTGTTTTGGCTTGATTGATTTTTGTCCATAGAAATTTCCCAATCAAAAGGGTAAAGTGTTGTGCAATCAAAACCTCAATGAATATAAATCTCTCCATAAAACTGTTTCTCAAACAACCAGGAAATAGCTAGTTGCGTCTTTGTCCACTTATGAGAAGCATAACCTAAAGCAAGGAAAGGAGATTGAGCTTCTCTGAAGAATTGTTTTTAATTTTTTAAATGTTTATTTATTTTGAGAGAGAGAGCGAGCATGAGCAGGGGAGGAGCAGAGAGAGAGAATCCCAAGCAGGCTCCATGCTGTCAGCGCAGAGTTGGAAGCGGGGCTCAAACTCACAAACCATGATATCATGACCTGAGCCGAAATCAAGAGTCAGATGCTTAACCGACTGAGCCACCCAGCTGCCCCCTCTGAAGAATTTTTAAAAGAGGATCTGTTCACCTGATGTCAAACAGATAAGACCAAATTGACCTCAAGCTCTTAGAATATTTTGAGAACATGTTGATGACAGTGGATTCTCTGATCAACAGTTGTAGGTGACAGGAGGGCAGATAACTGTATGTATTTTTTTTTTCTCTACTTGTTAAGTGATTTCAACCAAGGAACCAGATTTCTTCATTAACAATGTTGGTCTTTCCTGCCAGAATATAAGCTCTGTAAGGACAAGTTCTGGTTTCTCTTATTCACTGCCATATTTCCGTGCCTAGCACATAGTAGACACTGGACACATATTTATTAAATTTACCAAATACAGTCTAGAAGGAGAACTTTGGAAAGTATAGAGATCTAGATCAGTGTTACTCAAACTTTAACTCAAAGACATAGACTGAAACCCAGTTTGAAAAATTTTGCATTGAATACTAAGCTCTCTCCCTCTAGAAGACTTAGTATAAATGTAATCTTAAGCACAGAAGCAAATGTCGTCACTGAGACCGTAGCCTTACACAGTTATGAGGTGGATGTCCCCAAGTAATCCAGAGTATGTTTATGAAAATAAAAACACAACTTTAAAAAATTCTCAGGGAGTCTCAGATACCTGAAAGCAAATCTTTAGATCCCAGTTTCAGAAATGCTTATTCAGAATGAGTAATTCGGAAATCTCTTCTTCTTGTTTTTTAAGTTTATTTATTTATTTTTGAGAGAAAAAGGGGGAGAGAAAGAATCCCAAGCAGGCTCCATACTGTCAGCCCAGAGCCCGACTCAGTGCTCCATATCACGAACTCTGAGATCATGACCTGAGCCAAGATCAAGAGTCGGACGTTTCACCGACTGAGCCGCCCAGGCACAACCGGAAAGCTCTTCTTTTACTTTATTGTCTTGATGAGAACTGCAAAAAGAAATTCAGCAATCTTTTGTGCTTTGAATTTCACAAAATAGAAAAAGTACAGTAGATATGGACCATGAGGAAGTTTTTGTACGGACTAATGTGCTCACTTAAATGTGAATTCATGTCAGAGGGTCACAGGGAAGGAATATCCTGTGTGTCCATTAAATTTCTGGCTCAATGCATTTGAAATATGCATTAAAATGCAATTATGAAAACTCAGTAAACAATTTCTTCTAAGTTTGAAAGGAGGGAAGAGGTATATAGGAACTTTGGTTTTTCCAGGAAACTTTCCTTTAATCATAGTTTCAGTACGTTGAGGTAGCAGCCTTCATCTCATCACAAGAAGGCATCAGAAAGCTGAGTCCCATCCCAGCCTCTTCCCTGGCTACCTTCCTGAATAACCTGAAAAACACATCACTTCCCTTTTTTGGACTGTGTTTTAGACTTCTTATCTATTGAAATTGTAAATTTTGAAATTAATAGCTCTTGGATTTTGCTACCAAAGTACTATTTTTGCATGCTATCTAAGTGAATGTGTATATTTCTAAGTGCACAGGGTTTTAGCTTAAAGTCAGATATAAACATTTGTTTGTTGCTGCAAAGAGTTTCATTTTGAAGTCCGACATGTCCATTTATTGGTATTCGTTCAGTCATTTGGATAAAATGGATGTGTTTGATGCTGCCTTACTGCACAGATTACTGTTTGGTTCTGAAGTTTTGCTGCTTTTTTTGTTTGTTTGCCAGAAGAAAATCCGTCCACTAACAATTCCAGCCTAATTTTGGAGCCAGATAAACAAATGGGTGGTTTTCTGTCTGGTGATTGCATGATTTTTCTCTTATTCTATAGGCCTTTTCATCATGTCTCCATTCACCAAATAACTTGAGTGCTTACTATGTGCAGGGCTGTATGCTAGATGTTAGGATAAATAAAGAGCTTACAGTACAGTTGAAGTATGTATAGACACATCAAAGAGTTAAAAGCTGGACAACACAAGGGATGGTATGTGATGGCAGTATTTGATTAAGTGTCATATGACTAAAGCAGACAATAAGTGTGATGACTTCAAAGGAGGGAGAGATCTCATCACAGTCCATACTGTAGTAGTTGAAAGATCTATCTAGACTTGGCATTCATGAAAGCATTCACTTCTGAGCCAGATGCTGTATTCACACTTCAGTCAGTTAATCTGATGCACTGCAAAACTCATTCTCAAGTCCCATATTTTTGGGTGTTCTCCAAAAATTTGCCTCTTGAGAGTTGGCTTTATGTCTTTGAAACAGATGTGTACTTCTAGCTCTGCCTCGAGATGAAATGCAAGGTGATTGTATGACCTAAAAAGCTTGTGTTTGCTGGATCAGTACTGTTTGCTCATCAGACAAATTTAAAAGTGGTAAGGAGTCTTCTGCCTAGCAACCAAAATGATCAGTGTTTTAGGGGTATTGCTTAGATTTATTCATTAGTAATTGTTGTAATCTTTAGAACAAAATTCATGCTTTAGCAGACAAATTACATATTGACCTTTCGTTTTAGCCCTCAAGCCTTGGCATTTGTTTGTGAGACCCAGTGAGGTAAAGATGGCTTGAAGCCAGCAGATAACCTGTGTCCCTGTGTAGCATTTTAATAGACTCCACCCACCTCTGAGGATTTTTCTCTGGTGTTTGCAGACAAGACGTTCTCTCTGTACTGTCATTGAAAGATTTCTGAGAAATATGGTATACCACTCAAATCGTTTGCAAGAAAGATTGGGTCAGATTTGTTTGCTTCCATTTTTTACATATTCTGTTTCTGTTGTTCCCATGCCACTGTCATCCAGAGGCTTGTGTGTTCCAGAACGCTTGCCTGCTTGTGAGTCTGATAGAGGCTTGATATGTATCTTAAAGGAATAGACCATCTTGGACTACCGACCATACACTTACAGTCTTTCAGTTTAGGAGGTAAGGGTCTAACAAGCACATGTTAAAACTTTGGATGAATAGTCTTCTGAGTTTATTTCTTGGCATTTGGGGAAATCTAGTGAAGAGTGGAATGAAGTTATTATGGATCCTTCAATAAGATGATACGTAAAAAGAAAAAAGAATTTAGAAAGCACATAGTACAAACAGTGCTGTGTAATAAAACTTTCTGTGATGATGGACATGTTCTATATCTAACACAGTTCATTGTGATAGCTACCAGTCACTTGTGGCTGTTGAGACCTTGGAATGTGGCTAGTGTGCCCGAGGAACTGGATTTTAAATTGTGTTTCATTTTAATTAATTTAATTTTAAATTATAAATGCCACATGTGGCTAGTGGCTACCATATTGAACAGTGCAGGTAAAAAGTTGTTATTTGGAGTATTAAAGAAGTCTATTTTACGAAACAGTTTTCTTAGCTACATACTCAAACCTTTAGGGGAAGCTCAAAGTTCCTTTTTTTTTTGCCCTCCCTGTCTCTTTACCCCAGAGTAGGAGGAACCTTGATAAAAGTAAAGAAAAATGGTCCACCCTATTAGGGAGGAAGAGCTTTTAGTGCACAGAATAAAGTCTTATAATCTCAGTTAGCTAGGGCAAACAGTGTCATATTCTTGATTTTCTAGGACAATGCTGTCTGATAGAACTTTCTGTGATATATGTGTCCTGTTGTCTGCACTGTCCGTCAGCCACTGAGCAATAGCCACTAGCCACAGGTGGTTATTGAACACTTGAACTGTGGCTAGTGTGACGGTGTGAAACTGAATTTTTAATTTTCTTTAATTTTAATTTAAATGGTCATATACATGTAGCCAGTGGCTACTGTATTGGCCAGAACAGCTTTGGAATAATGATATTCAAACTTTGTTTGTTTCTGTGCTCCCAAAAGACTTTTTGTACTCTCTTGAACATTTTAAAATGGACATTAAAGTTTTTTTGTTATAGGTGAAAGTTTACAGGATGTTAATAGGATATAGGAAATATTAAATCTAGTATGGGATGAATAAAATGAGCATTGACTGTAAAATGTACTCAGTAATGTACTATGAATCTGAAAAATCCACGCAAAATTCGTATCTGTAGATTTTATCAAATGTATCTTGAGAATGTTGATGATCAGACAATATTCCACTTAACATTTAAAGAAAACCAATATCCCTAACCTATATTGCTTTGGTTATTCTAAATTCAGGGGCCAAGCTTTACATGTAAGAAATACATGCCAGCTGGAAATGCCAGGAATCCCTAAGGTTTTATGATGCCTTGATTAATCATGAAAGAGTAGGAATACCCCAGTGGGAGGCCACTGCTTTAGAACTCTGAGCATCTTTCTGATATCTTTCTTGGCAGCCGTAGCGGGACTGGACCCTTGAATTCCACTGTCCTTAGGAAGCAGGAGAAAGATGTGGAGCTTAACTCTTGGCTAAAGTGCAAGAATCTGTGGGAGGATTTGGAGATCTTACCCATTCCCTTTCATCAGACCCAGCTGACAGATTTCATCACAGGGTTTCTCCAAATACTAAAGTCTGAAATAGGGACTTACTTTTTTATTATTATTATTATTCACCACAAATATTTGAGTGCCTTGTGCAGTAGGTCCTAGAGATGCTGCAGTGTACCATTTACCGTCAGAGTGTCCACCTTCCAGTGAAAGAGTCAGACTACAAAAGCACCAGTTACAGGGTTGTGAGCAAGGTCTGTGTGACACGTTGACATTAAGCTCATGGTGCTTCAGGCATACACAGGAAAGGCACGTCGTCATAGGCTTTCAGGAGGTGGATCCTGAAGGTAGAGTAGACTGAACTGAGTAGAAGAGGGTAGATAGAGATGAGCACTTGGGGTAAAAGACCAGAGGCAGCATAACCTAGAACAGTGTAAACTGCCAGTATAGTAAAATATATTTTGTTTCAGGAATCTTAAACTGGAAACATCCAAATACCGCATTTGTTCCAGAAAATTTATAAGTGACTATTTTTTCCCCCTTCCCTTCCCCCATGGTCTTCTAAGTTTCTCAAGATCCACATATGAGTGAAAACATATGATATCTGTCTTCCTCTGACTGACTTATTTCACTCACAGAAGATTTATAAGTGGTAAGCTGTTTAAAAAGTCATCCCTTTTGGGGCACCTGGGTGGCTCAGTCGGTTAAGCGTCCCACTCTTGACCTCAGCTCAGGTCTTGATCTCAGCGTCATGAGTTCAAGCCTCGTGTTGGGCTCCATACTGGTCGTGAAGCCTACTTAAAAAAAAAAATTAAATTAAATAAAAAAGTCATGCCTTTCAACTGAATAACAGTTTGCTATAGTGCATGGCATTTGGTGAAGGTATGACTTAGAATCTACAAATGACTCGTTAGTGGTGTCTTAAAGAACCAAGAAAGGGTGGAGCAGATAGTTTTGGAATAACAGTATGGTGGGCATACCAATTCTAGACAATTTATATGTTTTGATAGATAACCTTTTTATAGTGTTAGATTATAGTTGTGCAGGTATCTATTACATATCTCATTCTTATATACTGGAATAAAAAACCAAAGCAACGCATCTTTCGAACATACAGTAAGAAGAAATATATTTTACCCTGTGGCCTAATAGTCACGTAATATATATGTTTAACTGAAACATTTCCACAAAATAATAATGATTGTAGCCAACACTTCTGTAACATTTACTATGTGCCATGTACTGTTCTAGGTGCTTTGCAAATATTCACTTATTTAATCCGCAAAATGACATGCTACTTAACTATGTGCAGTACCCTCTGGTATGTTCTATTATATTCGAGCACAGCTAATCTGGCTCTAGAACCACCAGGTCATATGTCCTCTCGAGTATCATAAGTATACAGCACACGAACACACCCAACACATTGCCTGTACCTGGTAGGCTGTTTCTCCAGTCTCCTCCCTACAGGTATGTCGTCCTCCTCCACCACCACCACCACCACCACACCTCCTCTACCCCAGTACTTGGCAGCATTGCCTCCCCTTTTCACCACCCCCCCTCCTGGTACCTCTCATCCTTCCCTGCCCCAGCCACACACTCATTTGTCTCCCGAAGTTCCCTCACCTAAAACTGGTGCAAAGAAAACCTGGGCGGATGGGGGTGCCCGCTCCCACTGGTATTGGGCAGCTGGCTTACTCCTGGGGGACTGGCAGCTCAGGGTCACGTTGGTCCCCACACGGGCCACACCCAGGAGACGGCAGGACGGAGGAGCTGGAGGAACTGGAGCAGGGAGACAGGTTAAAAATTCAATCCCCAGGAGCCAACAGACCCCCACCTCCACCACCTCCTACACTCCCCGCCTCCCTCTTCTGTCACTCCATCTGCCCTCCTCCAACCTTTACAGGCAGCCTTTTGGGAGACACCCGCCTGACCTCCCTGGGGGCTGGGGCGGTATTGCAAAGTGTGTGCTTCACACTTACCCAGCACACTGAGTTCTAAAGTTTTGCTGCTGTGGCTCCTATTTTTGCCTTGATGGTCTTGCACATTCACAGAGCAGCGGTAGGACCCAGAGTCTTTCTCCCGGAGGCCCTGCAGCCGCAGCGACACGTTGTGGGAGGGCATGGAGTAGACCAGGGATACCCCAGGTTTGCTTGTCGTGGTCCTGCTGATGTACGCCAACACCTGGTGTGGGGCACGACGCCTCCCGGTTATCGCATGTATGCACTGTGCCCACGGGCTCAGCCAATCCCCTCCCCCACACCGGCAGTCTTCAAGTGCTCCTCCCCTGCACCCATCCCCTCCAACCTGTACCAGCTCCCCATTCACCCTGTTCCCCCCTAGCCACCCTCACTGGCCCTGGGTTCTCTTTACCATGACGCTTCTTGATCCCCTGTGCCTTGTCTCTTTATCTCCCACTTCGGGTGTTTAGAAAGATGGTCACAACCTACTAAAATTGATTTCCCAACTCAGCCCACTCGTGGGCTATAACCTGCAGTTAGATAAAAGAAAATTAGAAGATACTGAGGTGACATGGGCTTTTTTTTTCCCAATCATTGTGCTTTTTTAGATTTAAGGCATCAAAACTTCAGAAGCATTAATTTGGAACAGGTCATGTCCCCAATATTCTGGTGAAATGTTTTATATGATGTAGTTCTAGCTAGCTGGAGCCTGAGGTTAGAGGGAAGATGGTGAAAGGAGGTGGGAAGTGATCAGAAATGAGACTGGAGACATACATAAGAGGTGAGATGAGGTACTAGGGGGTTTAGACTTGACCCTAGACTTAGTCATCAAAGAGCTGTAAGCTGGGAAGTGAACATAGTCTTAGGTCCTAGGACTGGCTGTAATGTGGAAAATGAATTGGCAAGGGTAAGACTGGAAGGACAAAGATCACTCAGAGGCTTCTTGCAGTAAGGTAGACAAGAGGTACAATAAAACAGTGGCCATGAAAACAGAAGACAATAGATTTCAGATATACTAAAATCAGCGGGGCTGTTTGGGAATCTGAAAATTTTATGGGGTTTGTTAAATCTTCTACCAGCTTACACAGGATTCTTTGTTGTAGTCCTCAAAGATCATCACAGTGCTTCATTGCCTGAATTTTTGGAGTTGGTTCTAGAACCCAGTGAAATCCAACTAAAATATCATTTTGGCACAGCTCTGTTACCTCTAAGATGTACTCTGGACTCTTGGATTCTAATCTCCCTAAACTTCAGAAGTGATGACCCTGCCTTCTTTTTTCCCCTCTTTTTTCCTAACATTACCAGAGGGCAAGAACTAAAATTCACATCTCCAGTTTCAGATATTGATTGTCATACAGGCACTCTGAAGTTGCTCATACTGCTAGGCTGAGGTAGAAGAGCAGTTTTCCCCCCTTTTGGAAGGTTGTATCTATGTAATGTTTAAAAAAGGCTTAAAAATGGGAGAAGGAATGTCTTGAGTTTCAAAAACAGACCAGGACCACAAAGAGCTTTAACTTTTAAACAGTTGATTGTTGGGACTGCTTTGATTATTGGGTACTCTTTAATCCTGGTTTGGGGAGGGGGGAGCGGTTCATGCAGTGTGTTCTTCTCTGCCTGCTGTTGACCATTGCAGAAACAGCATTCAGTATTCAGGATGAATGCTTAACAAATCTGGGCCTAGTATGCATATGTTGCAAATATCTGGAGTTTGTAAACTATGCGGAGTCTTCCCCCTACTGTTCCAAATCATTGGAAAATGTCTGCGAATGGAAAAAGGCATGTATTTAAATCTGTTTTAATTCTTACCTGTTGTAGTTGAGAGAGTCCTTGAGAACCAGTGGAAATACTTTTTTTCTTGGCACTAACCAAGTGAGTGTTCTCGTGTCACTTACTGGGATGTGTTGTTATTCCTTAGTATAAAATACAAACCTGTGTTTATTCTCAGACATTTTAGGAATAACAGCCATCATTTTATTTTTATATATGTGCTCTTGGCTGTATTCATAAATTACATATTTTGAGCTACCAAATAATATTTCAGTCAATATAAATTGATACAACAGAATGGAAGTTATTTACTTAGATACGTCTTCTAGTTGCCTTTTCTCAGCCTATGTAAGACTATTTTGTTGTAATAGCCTGAATTTTTGAAACTCACAGTATTATTGTTGCTCTACTATCTACCTTCAGATTTCATTTATTCAAATAAGTCAATTATGTTTGTAATTGGTATTAATAAAACCAGAATAAAGTTCATATCTATCAAAAACTGCTTTTATTATTATTATTTTAAATTTGCAGATACTTTCTCTAAATGGGAAGAGCTGGTTTATGATTTAGAAAGAAGAGTGTGATAGGTCAAAAAGTACCTCAACCTTACATTTAATCTCTCAGCTGCCATATAAAATCTTAAGGAATTTTCTTTCATTCATTCATTCATTCATTCATTCATTTGTTTAGCAAAAACCCACTGAGCTGCTTCTGCGTGCTGGCCATTGATGTAGGTACTGGAAATACATCAGTGAACAAAATTGAAATAAACTCCTGCCTTCAAAGAGCTTACATTCTGGTAGAAACCAATATGATATTTAAAATATGCAATTCAAAACAATTAGCACAATAGAAAGAAATTGCCTCAAATACGATATTACTAGATATCAGCCTTGTTGACCTTAGAACATTAGGGCTCTTATTCATTATATGTTACTTTTGCCTTTACCAAATGTTACCATTTGCCTTTACTTTCTTAAGAATGATTTACATGACTTTATATCTTTTTATTGTGGTATGTCCAGTTGTCACTGGGGTTTGCCCCATCAAGCAGCAAAGTGCAACATTGTTAATAGTCATTCAGTCATTAGATTATGAGCACCCCTATTCAGTCTTCTGTATAACCAGGTAATGTCCCTTCTCTTTTGCAAATTAGAAGACATGGTTAATAGTTGGATTTTGAGGGATCAGATTGTACCTGTTTTAGAACAGTGTAAAATATTTTTTTCCTTTATATAAGTAATGTAAACCACATTATAAAATTAAGAGGAAAAATCAAGGGAGAAATTTTAACTTTATAGCAGAACTAACATATCTATGAAACCCTAATTTTCAAGAAGTGGTGGTCAATCTGATTTTACTTCCAGTAAATTTCCATGCACCAAAAAAGGAATGAGAGGTCTACATGTTTTTTGTTCCACTGAACTCCAGGAAAATATATGAGCCATTCATACTTCACTGTTTGTCTGCCTACAGCTTCTTGTAAGCAGGCTGCCCAGTGAATGAGGCATGTTCCTATGGTTAGTTAAGATTCCTTGTTTCCCCTTTAGTTTATATGTCAGTGTTAGTCACCATATTCTTGCCAGGACTACAAACCTTTGAAAATGGTTAGATAATTAGCTTTTATAAAGAAAGAGGAAATAAGAGCAAAAGGTTGAAGAAGCTATGCTAGTATAGCCAGGTGTTTCTGAAACTTGAATAATCTAAAGCATGTTTATACAACAACGTTACTTGATGTGTAACACACCTAAATCTAGGTGTAAACTTGTTATTTGTAGATCTCATGTGTTATCAAACAAAAATAACTGTAAAATACTTTTATGTACTAATAAAACTAAAATTCAGAAAATCAAGCTAGCATTCCTTTAACACTAGATGATGTGGTGTAACTGAAACTTGCTTTCCAAACGAGATTCTGATATTGACTGCTACAGTTTGTTATTCCTACCATGTGCTTTGTGATAAAACTTTGGGGTTACCTTTCCCTACTTGAACTAACCTTTATTTATAAGTGGTCTCCATGTGGTGTGACTATTATTTTTGTAACAATCAAAATGACTAACATTTATTGAGTACAAGCTCTTAGGCACTGTTTTAAGTGCTCTGTTTGTATTTTTTCATTGAACGCTCACAGCAAATCTGTGATGGAGGTACTGTTATTAACCCCACCTAACAGATGGAGAAATTGAGGCACCATGAGATTAATTTGTATAATGTCACAAAGCCAGCAGGTGGTATATTGCCCCTTTATGAACCGTCAACCCACCTTTGAAAAATGTTGACAATTGAAGTAAGATTTTGGCAACAGTGTGATTATAAACGGTCCAATGCAATAGCCAAAACAGAGCAGTACAGATGGATGTTATGCTCATACATGTTACTTCTCACAGTAGGAAAACACAGGTTTTAAAAATTCTTGCAGATAATTCATGGTGTCCTAAGGTTATAAACACGTGAAAAACATTTGATTTGGAAGTCCCAAGGAAGAGTTGACAACAGGCGTCAAAACATTTAGACTTTTATTTTAGGCTTTTATTGTCAAAGACTCAGTTCACTCAAATCTTTATATAAATGATGGCATTTATTGAACTACCGACTCCTCTTGAAGTAAGTTTGAATTACAGAAGGAATTTACAAAGTAGAAGTACTTTTTTCTGCAGTAAAAGGTTAAGGATGTGGCTTACCAAAAGGAGGCCATAGAGCGTCCATTACCTATGGCTAAGTGTTCTTAGAGATGACAAAGAGGAGATGGGTTGTTTAGAATATATAATGTAAACGTACGAAAAAAGCATATGCATATGAAGAAAGCTAAAAATAGAAAATGAGAGATCAGAGGTGCAGTGAGTAACTCAGGTAAATATAGTTACATCCGCTAAATATTAAAATGAGCTGTGAACTTCCTGGCAACTATGGCAAAAAGGTAAACACAGTGACTTTCTAGACTTTTCAATGTCTACTGAAGAGAGGAACACCAGGTCCTAGTTTTGAAACCTAAATTTACATTAAAGAAGTTCTGTTAGTGACTTTGGATAATAAGCTCTTACCTTTCCCTTAGCGCTCTATTCAGTTAAATAGAAATGCATCACATATCTTCCACATACATGTGATATAGTCCCCAGACCCCTCCTCCAGGAATGAGACACCCAGCCCCTCCCCCAGCTGCCTGGAGCAACGATTGGTGACAGCTGCCAGTTGAATTCCTTCGCCCAAGGGAGCTGTCTCCCCCAAGGTAAGGCTCCCTCTCCAGGGAAGCCTGAATCCAGTGACTGGTCCGTGCTGAAATCCAAAGGAACAGTTTCTTTGCCCCAGTTCAGGACAAATCTGAAGGTTCATCCAGTTTCCACACCTCACTTTGGGTTAGCTGAGGCCTTTGCTGCAACTGTGTCTTCGTCAACGTCTTCGTCCGCCCAACCCTGTTCCGGTCAGTCTCTCACAGGTATTCGTTCTCAAGAGCCCTCCCCAGTAAGCCTGCTGCACAGACTCCTCAGTCTGTTTCCTGGGACTCTCTCTTTTAGCATTAAAGTAAAAATTAGGAATAATAAATATAAACTGCTTAAGTCTCAGCACACAGTAAGTAGGCACTGAGAAAATGGTAGTTATGGTTTTTACCTTCATTGCACAAGACATTGAGCCACATATGGAAAATGTTTGATTTTTGTAGACAGTACATTTTTCATATGGCTATTGCTTTTAGCAGTCCTCATAAAGGTAAGAGTAAAATATAAAAATGTTACCAAATGAACTATAAAAAGTATTATGATTGCCTGAATTTCTTTCTAACAACTTTCTAAATATGTTCAGGTTGCCTACAGACAGATGTATACACTTAAAACATGCTTATTTTCAGGTTTTTCATAGAGTATTTGTCAGCATATGAATATTTGTTCTTTTCATGCATTTATGATCTGTAGTTTACAGCATGTAAATGCAAAAACAAAAAAACAAAAAAAAAACAAAACAAAACCACTTTTTGAAGTAGAGTTGACCCTGAACAACATAGGTGTTAGGGACACTGATGCCCTGTTCAGTCAAAAATCTGGATATAACTTCTGACTCCCCAGAAACTTAGCTACTAATAGCCCACTGTTGATTAGAAGACTTACTGATAACATGAGCAGTGGATTAACGTATTTTGTATGTTACATCTATTCTATACTGTATTCTTACAACAGAATACACCAGAGGAAAGAAATTGTTATTAAGATGATCATAAGGAGGAGAAAATACATTTGCAGTAATATATTTATTGAAAAAAAACCTTGTAGTTCAAATCCATGCTGTTCAAGGGTCAACTTTAAGTCAACATTTACCTTTTTAAAGAACACCTGACTGAGTCTTGACCCAGATTCAGGCGAGACTAATATTTGTACCCAGATACCTTGATGGAGGATTTCTAATAACCTTACTTCTTAGATGATTTTATCTAGATGTCACAGCCAAATACGTAAAAATTACTAATGGAAGGAATTTGTATTATAGATTATCTTTTCATTATAGATGGTAGTTTTTAGTAAAAAAAAAAAAAAAAAGACTACAAAACTTTCATGAAAGGAATAAAGTGACCTGTTTTGGAGGGGGTGGGGTAACTGCTCTGCACCATTTCCCTTTTAAACACAGGTCTTATCACCAGTAGAAAGTGCCTTTGTGTTTGGGAAGCAATGTGATGTAATGGTAAAGCTGTGTGAGTTGTTATTGTAATGTGTATGCATGCATGTGTACTTCTTAAATTTTAGACATGGTTGATTATGGACCAGTTAGTGTGCAGTTCAGGGTGTTTGTGTGAGAGGCCTTTAAAGGTGAATGATTCTCCCCTGCTGTCCTAGAAATACTGTAGATAATACTCAAATATGTTTTTTTTTTCCTCACATATTAGTAAAAGTTAACATTTTAAATAAATATCATCTGAATACCACTTTGAGATGGTGCCCGGGGTGTGAAGTAAACAGAAAATCTAACAGAAATGTTAATATAGCAACTTCAGAGGTGATGTAGGAGGTCAGATGAAAACAACCTACCTAATCCAGGATAATTCTTTACCAGACAACTTGTTCCCCCCCCCCCCCGCCCCATCTAGATGGGAAGGAGGTTGTAGGCAAATAGTGGTATCTGACTGTCTTTGATGACTCTAATGTCTGAAATTTGCTGCTTATGTCTGAAATAGTTAAGTAGTTCACTAAAGCCCTAATGTTTTTACCTGTCTTCATGCCTGGAAGGATTCTTGTATCCCAAAGAAGTCCTTAAACAGTACTACGCTTACTGGGTATGGCTTTTATGATATTACTGCCAATAGGAGATATGATTTACCTACAGCATAGGGTTAAAAACTTTATGGTCATATGAATATAGTTCCTTGAGCAATGGAAGGTGTTTGTTTTTGACAATTAGTATTGTCCTCCTGGAGGGTTTTTTTTTCCGTTCATAATCTGAATGGACAAGACCCTCACCAGCTAGCATGGAGGAACCTAGAAAACTTGGAGGAGTTGATCCTCACTGAGAATCAAAATTTGCTGAATTATTTGTTCCACACAAGAATCTCTCCCCGATGAAGACAGTACTGACCAGTTGTAGACAAAAAAATGAGTCGTTCATAGCCAGATTCGGAATGCAGTGCAAGTCGATAGAATTCAATCCTGGACAGTTCCCCACAGAGACTGGGGCTCCAGAGAGGTAAGATCTTTTGGTTTCTGGTGGTCGTTCTGTTTGACCCTATCAGAATCCAGGAAACAATTGAGTCCTTTTCCTTTTCTATCTTTGACAGAACTCTGTATCCTTGAATATATTACTTATTCAATGTGTAAGGCATAAGAAATAATAAAATTTGGACAGAGCAACAGAGGTCTGTGTGGCAGGAGACCCCTCTCCCACCACCGAGAAAAATTTTAAAAACAAGAATGGTAGATCTTTTTAAAATAACCTGGCCCTCTGCAGTTATTCCCTTTGTCACAATTTGCTTTGCTAATTTGAGCTGTATCTATGCTTCATACCATTTTCTGCTCCTGCTTTTTTCAAGTAGGAGCCTTACGTACCTTAGATTTATTGATTCTATAAATATAATCTACCATGTGGTTAAACAGTGAGTTTCCTGATTTTCTTTGGTAAGAAACAAAATTTATCTTCTTGCTAATGATTTGCAATATTAAAATTACCTTAATTCATTTACTTAATAAATGTATATTGAACCCTTACGTGATAGGCACTCTTCTGGGCTCAGAGAAACCGAGAACTAGGCAGACATACCTAGTTCCTACCTCATAGAGTTGATGATCTAGTAGAATAGTTCTCTTAGGAAGCATTCACATTATATGAGTGGCATTTGGTAGTTTTTGTTTGTTTGTTTGTTTGTTTGTTTACCAAATCCCCTTTGAAGAAATACTTGTCTTGGGGCCTTGGCTCCTCATTTGTTAAGTGAGGACTCTGTGATCTCTGAGGTTCTTTTCCATTCAAAACATCCATAATATTTTGGAAGTTTGGAACTTGGTTTGCTATTAGAGCCTTGGGCAGCTCCACCCACCCCCTGTCAATCAGTAGACTATATAAAAGAGATATTTGGCAAGGAGAGTGTCATAGACAGGCATTATATCAGGTGCTGCAGGAAAGTCAAATGAGTTAAGGACAAAGTTTGAGGGTCATTCTTCTCAGTAATTAAGAAATTGCTGACCATGATATGAATGGTTTCGGCAGAATAATAGATCAGACTGAGTCCCATTGGGTTAAGGATTGAATTAGTGTAGACATTGCCTAGTCCTTTCAGACCCTTTGGTCTTTAGGCAGTATTAAAATGGGAAGATGCAAAAGCTTAGCCATCGTGACTACTAAGGAAAGTAGTCAAGACTTCCTTTCCTATGCTTGTTCCAAGATACGTGAATTTCCTTTAGGTAATTTATGTAGCATCTGTATTGATACGTGTATCAGATAATGAATGGTCAAGTATTATGTGATTCAATTGGGACAGTTAAAAAGCATAATTTATGAATCATTTAATATTGCTTAGTTTCCACTTCAGAAAAAGATTTCTTCCCTAGCAGGTGGAAAAAAAAAAAAAAAACTCCTATATTTTTGTGAAGAGTAAATTGATATCTCTGTGTGTTCTTACTGCTAGGAATTGTTTCTCTCAAAAAGCATGGGAATTTGACTAATTGGCCTCTTAAAGAAGATATTAATGCTGCTTTATCTAAATGAGCAGAATATGGAGCAAACTGGATAAATTTTACTTAAACTGGTTGTCCCGATCTTTATAATCTCTTGTCAAACTTAATACACAAGTTAAGTCTACCTTATTTTAGGGCTTCTGACTAATACCTGTTATATTCTTTTATGGAAGAAACAACCACATGGTATAGAGCAGTTTTTAACCCGAGGTTCTGGTATGGGCTCTTCAGAGTCCGTGTTCTTGAAATTGTATGGAACAGTTTTGTATGTGTGTTTTTTTCTGGGGATGGATCCATGACCCAAAAAAGAAAAGAACTTCTATTCTGGAGAGGAAAAGGAAAAGGAATATTTAAGAATAAAAAGCTTTCTCACTTGCCAAACCTCCCCTGTAGCGCTAAGAACTGGGGGAGTGTGATGCAAGGGCTATATTTTTGGTTTGAGTTTTGTTTTGTTAGGGTTTAGGGTTGGCTGGTTTTAAAGGATTAAGTGATTGGCAAATCAGTTTGCCAGATTTTGATGTATAGAAAACAGGTAGTAAATAGGTAGTAAAACTTCTGCTGGCCCCAGATAGATTTTGCCTTCCGTGACTTCCTAATCATTAGTTCTAGCTCGGTGTAATATACATCCCTATGTAGGAATTTATGCTGTATTCATAATACCCCTCTTACTGTGTGCAGAAATATGTTTATTTATTTATTCTCCTACTTGGAGTTTTATTTTATTTTCTACCTTTTGTGCTCACAGTAAGAAACTAAAACTAATTAAAGACATATTGAGTCTCTCCAAAAGATATTGAAATAAATTCAATGGGTTTGTTGTTGTTGTTGTTGCCTCATTAAGAGCAACTAGTTGTAACAGTTACAATAAAGCGGTAACTTTAAAGGAAGAAGATTAATGTATTTCACAAAGACTTTTGCTTTAAAAATCCACATCTGCTAAGGCTGAGGTATTGTTTTTAATTCTTTTATAAACAGCTAGTCATTGGAGATTTGCCCCCAGTGTAATTTCCTCTATCTCTTGTGAAATATGATATGTGATTCTTAAGACTCTGACTGCAAATAAGTATATTCTTTATGGAATCATTTGGGTTAAAAAAAAAAAAGCTAAAATTTATCATATTTAGTTTGCAGAGGGTTAAGATCATCTATGTAATCCATTTCTAGTGTGGCCAGTTTGACAACTACATTTGAAAATCTGTTTCACGGCTTGTTTTTTCTTATAACATTGTTTCCTGCTGTTATAACTAAGCTATCCTGCCCTGCGGTTTGACTTTTTCATCTGACATCTTAGGCTGATCATGCCAGTGTTTTCTGGACAACACATTTATGTAGCTATTATGCTACACATTTCCATTCCTCCTTATTATAGACCCTGTTCCACCTGTAGTCAGTTCTGTTAGAACAGTGGTTTTGTCACGGTGATTATGTTTCGATTGGATGAAATGGGGCAAATTTTGAGAAAACGAGCCAGTAGCAGAATTGGTTGGCATATGCCCATATGATTTATTTAGTTGGCTTCCTGCTTTGCCATACCAGGAAAAAATTCAATTCCTCCCACTTCCTGAAAGTCAGAGGAGGGATTGAAGGACACTGAAGCGAAAGAAACCTTATTTTTACCCCCAAAGTAGCTTGTATAATGTCAGGAAGGGCTTTGACGAAACCACTGGCCCTACTTATAGATCTTATTTTCCAAGCCTTTCATTATTTTATTTGCCCTTTTCTGAACTCTACAATTTCCCTCTCTTGTAGCTGGTTCGATGCCCAGAACTGAATGCTGTGCTCCAGCTGTGGCCTCACCGGTGCTGAATAGAGAGGAAGAGCCACCTTCATAGCTTACATGTGATTCCTCTGCTTATACAACCCAATACTGGATTTACTTACTTTGGCAAGATAGCTGCATTGTGCACTGTATTTAATGTTACATGTACTGTAACCCTGGGTCTTTCTCTGCATTGCTGCCGTTAAACCCCCAATCCTGCCAATCTAAAACTCCTACCTTTGTTTACCTGCCCCCTCCCCCGCAGACCTCCCCCCCACATTCATCCGCAATGAATGTCATCTTTATTCTCTCATTTCCTTTCCCTCCAATCTTAAACTTTGGCAGAACTTTCCCTCCGTCTATAAAATTATCAGTTGTCAGCCATCTTGTTTTCCTCCCTGCTTTGGTAATGGGACATCTTTTAAGCCTTGTCTCTGGTTCTTTTCCTGTTGAGGTGATTAAACACTTGGCATTTCTTCCAAATCAAAGACCTATGAACTCTTCTGATTTGACCACCTGATCAAGTTGTTACCTACCCTTTAGTTCTTTCTAGATTCTCTTGACTCCTCCTGACCTCTATCCCTCTGACTTCCTTCAAGAATACAGTGTTACCTCACTGCTCTTCCCCAGGGAGGAGACTGTAATATTGATTTACCATGGAAACTTCTAGCAATAAGGAAAGTGTTATTCTTCCTAATCGTGAATAGGCTGGTCTTTTCATAATTTTGAGCAAATTCTCCCCCCCCCAACTTCCCCCAAAATCTTAACTTTTAAAAGAAAATGCTAGAGGTTAAATTACCATACATTTCTAAGATGAGTGAGGTAAAAAAAGAAGGAAGGGGAGTAAGGTATTTGTGTTGGGTAGGAAACGGCCCTCCAAGAAAGCTAAACTTGAGGTTCTTGTTGGGTTTGATGTGGCTGTCTGAAGTGGGAGGTGAGGCTTTGCTTTTCCTAGAGTTTGGAGCATTATCGTAACCTCAGATTTAGAGTAGATTTTTAAGTTGGCTTATTTAGGACTGTTGACACAGGCACGCAGTCTTTTAATTGCGTGCTTTGGTTCATCGTTCGGGGTGTAGGAAGTGTGACCTTTCTTGATTGGAAGGCCTCCATAGGTTCCTTTTATCTGTTTCTAAAGTCCCTGCAGCTTCACTGAGTTCAGTGTCTCCCACAGCGGTGGTCTTGCTCAGGTTTGAGTTCTCCCTTTCGTTTTCTATCTTAGTTGATGTGTCCTATTCAAACAGCCTCTCCTCGGATCCCTGGATCCTTTGCTGAACCCAGAAGGTACCTCTTATGTGTATTTTATGTCTTGAGAGTGTTAAAATCAATTTGCAAGTCTTTTTAACATTATTCCAGTATATCAAATTCCTATCGTATGGATTTAGGAATTACCAAGCATTTTTCCTCCAGACCCCTAAGAGATATTTTTCATATCAACACATGACACTATTAAAGTGTATCACAAAAGTACACTACAAGGAAAGCGGTGGCAAGATCTCATAGCCTTTTTTGATGAAATATAAAATACATCATCTGACTGTTCTTCTGTATCTAAAACCATTAGATATTCCTATTCACAATTACATAAGCCAAGTGAAATTTTAAGCTCAATTTGGTGGTTTCAAAGAAACCTGTCGTTTCCCACCATGCACATTGTCAAAAGATTGGTGGCTTTGCTTAAGATGCCCATGTCACGACATTCCTTCAAAGGAACGTGAGTTTATTCCTTGACTTCTGAAATGACCCCCAGTGACAGAGGCGACTGGACTCTTGTGTGCTGCGTGCACTTCTCGAGGCAGCCAGAAAGTAGTGAGCAGTGACATCTCCATTTATGGCCTTGGCAGGGTGAAAGGGACACGGCCGGGACTCTCCATGTACGGTCCTTGGAGGAGTCGAAAAGAGCAGTTGGGGTGTTCTTGGAGGCAGAAACTAGACATTGTGAGATAAAAATAAGTTGGCAGGAGATGTTTGCAATTCAAATTCCAATCCCTGCAAGGAGGGCAGAGGGCACTGGGAAAGGGGAGTATATAGAAAATTAAATGAGATCTGCTGCTGGCATTTGTCTCCTTCCATTGGAAAAGTTACCCTGTGACGCATTCCCCAAGTTCATTTCTGACTTTTTTCTAGAAAGTTTTGTGTTATGTAGTTGTGACAATCTTTTACAAAGAGAAAGAGGGAACACTTTTAATCAGAAACCTTGGCTCTTTAAGGCATCATTTGAGGCACCAGAGATCTCAAGAAAGGGAGAAAGGCAGATGCTTACGCAGGGGGTAGACTGGCCGGTTTTGGGACAGGGTGACTAATCACCACTCTGTGTATGTCTGAGGAAGATCATCCTATGTGCCATGCTTTTATTACTGCTTTTGCCCATCTGGATTCCTGGCCTCAAGGGACAGATCTGCAAAGTATTTGACAGAGTGTCTTGTCATTTGTCACCTGTGATTTAAAGATACTGAACTTTCGTGGAGGCTCTGTAAAGATTATGAAGAGTTGTTTTAGTTTGGTGGGAATATGTGATATATTGCTATGGAAAGTAATCTCACATTTAGGAGAAACGTACAGTCTGACTAATGCATATAAATTAAGTCTGAAGTGAACCGGTTTTGCACAGTTGAGTCAGAAGGTATATGAGAGCCACCAGGGAAAAGGGGTCTTGTCTTTCAAGAAAATTCTGAGTGAAATTCAGTAAAGTAGAAGGGAGATTAGAAGGAGCAGAAAGAGCAGAGATGGGATAGAGACTGGATGTCAGTAAACTAAATTTGGATGCTGGGACTAAGTCCTTGGTTTATCTTTTGAAATACCATGTAAGACAGAGTAAAAGATGCCAATAATTAAGGAAACCGGGCTAATGATCAGAAACAAGTATGCGTTAGAAGACCACGAAGAAAATGGTTTGTGCAAGACATTAAAATGATCCAGGTTTTCCCTGTGGACTTGCATAGTGATTTTTATTTGCTGCGTAGCATAAGGCAGAAAAAGGAGTGCAATGGTATCCCTCCACCTCACTTTCCCCCCCAGGAAAGGAGATTATTGGTTTGTTTCCTGGCAGTTTGAGTTGGTAGAATAGATTGGAACTGGCTAACCTTTCGATGTAGGAATTAGCACATTGTTTCTTGATAGTTGATGTTTGAGACTGGGGCTCTGTAGCATAATTATTTGACCTCTTTTAAATTTAGCAATTTCCCTAAGACCGAGTAATTTAGTAAGGACTGTGGACTTTGAGGGTAGTATGTTTTACTAGCTGATTCACTTAGGCGATTGTTTTTACCCTGATTTCCTTCTGAAGAGTAGGGAAGGTTATATTCTTCACTTGGGAAATTCTTCTTTCTGTCCCCCCTTCCCTCACTTTTTCCAAATTCTGGGCACAATAGCAGCTCTTTCTCTTCTGTGGCAGGTGTGCATCCTATTGGCTGGCTGGTATTTCTTGTTTTCTTTTTTTTTTTTTTCCTACTTCTTCTTTTTAAATGGGGGTGGGGGTATAAAAATATGTGTTATGGGGTACATGCAATAATGTTGTAATGTTTCTTGTTGTTTAATGGATGATTAATTGCAAAATAATTGTTTGAATTATAACATGTTTGAGTAAATGCTAAATTAGTTTTTTTTCTAATATAATAATGAATTTGAAATCTAGCATTCCTGTAACAATGTGTCTGTGTTTGTCTGTCTGTGTCTGTCTAATAGTAATTAATATCTGTGGTCCGTACCTGGAAGAGGAAGTACAGCTTTAAAGGAATAACAAAAGACTTTGTGTCTTAGACCCTTCGCAGGTGTTACAGTCGGGTGAAAGAACATGGTGTTGGGAAAAGAAAGAGCAGTTACACATTTGAACAGTTGGAACAGGTGTTTGGTCAGGGAGGATGGGATGCTCAGCCCTGCCAGCCTGTACTTATTAACAGTAGTGGCTTGTACCAGGAGCTGGAGTCAGATGGCAGCACTATGGAGGAGTATTCACAGGAGGACTGGGGAAACCACAGTCAGGATCTCCATGGCTATCCAACAGATCAGGAATTGGGTAAGAAAGCCAATATATATGATACTTAACGTGTGTGTGTGTGTGTGTGTGTGTGTGTGTGTGTGTATGTGTGTGTGTGTGCACGCACGCCCCTTTATATGTGTATTTGTACTTAGTAGTTCAGTTCCTGCTGTCAGCACAAGGCACACAGCCAGCCCATTTGGGGCAATCTGGACATTGTTGGTTTAGCCCTCAATTGCCAGCTAGTGCCTGGTGTTAGTCATTTCGATTTGCAGACCAGCAAAAGTCCTAAAGACCCACAATTCCTAATCAGTGACAGGTAGAAGAATCCTATATGCCGTTTCAAATATCCTACACCTCCTTGTTCTAAGATAGCTGCCAAGAAGGTTAACTCGGCTCAAAACTGCTGTAGACATGACTTTATTTTCCTTGCTTTATTCCAAATACTTTTTATTTTCTGTTTGTGATTTGGAAAAGGTCCCCACCTACACTTTACTCTGAACAACAACAACAAAAAAAACAAAAAACAAAAGAAGAAGAAGAGAAGCCTCTGTTTATCTTGAAAAGAGATGATATTTGAATTTTATCAGTGATCATACTCCTTCAGAATTCATTAAGGATCCCATCTGAGCAGTGGCTGGAATGATTCAGACTTAGCATTAACAATGGAAAATAAAACTCCTGGCCATCAAATCTAAACGCCGGTGGCCTAATTAAGAGGGGATACGTAGTTAGTTTTTGTTTCTTTTTGCAACAGACTCTCCAGTTTGGATTTTTATAATTTGGAAGTGCTAATCAGTTTCTGCTGCAGTCACTGGGCTTCAGTAGCAAGTTGTGTGATGCGTGTTCCCTTACAAGTAAATGTTTTCTCCCCAGTGAGCTACTCGGGCAAGCTCCAAAGAAGTATAAGTAGGATTGGCACTATGAACGTGCTTCCCTGGCTTAAGATAAAAGTCCACAGGCATTGTTTTACAGAATTCCTGATGATAGAGAAATGCTAATGCAAAAGAAAAAGGATTAAATGCTAATATTTCTTTCAAATGCAATTTCTTTTTAAATCTCTCAAATATTGGAAGACAGGGAGAGAAGAAACTCTTAAACTGTAAAACTAATGCCATGTAAAGAGAGACTTAAGGACTGGAAGAATAAAAAGGGCAGATACCAAGTGATCACTACCTTTTAATTTCCAAACAGTAGTAAGGTCTAAATTACTTTGGCATCCTGTAACCCTGGTTTTGCCATGGAGAATTAAGCCACCCAAACCTTTGGGAAAAAATAAAATAAAATAACATGCAGAGTATATTGATTCTGATATTGGGGGAATAGTTGCTGTGTAAAACCTACATAGAAAACCTAAATAGAAGAGAATTATTTTTCATTCTTGTTCCTTCAAAAATCATGTTTGCAGTGAAATTAAGCTTTAAGCTCCTAGCTAGAAATCCCACTGGTGACCTTGAAGAATTTTATACTTGTAGAGCTGGTTTCTGATCTTGCATATAAATGTATGCATCTCATTATATAGGAGTTATATTTATAAATCTGGCATTGGACAGTGTTTGACACTAGAATTACGGTCTTGCGTTGGAAAGTATGGAACAGACAGTAAACACAATGACTTATGTACATAAATGTCTGCTACTTAGAAAAATATAATCTCTTTCAAAAACCTTGCTTTTCAGATGAAATACCTGTCACAAAGAGAACATTAAAAATAAAACAAGAGTCTTCTGAAGAAGCACAGTAAGTAGATGCTTCTTTCTATAAAGTGTATTTACCTAAATGTAATGACCATTGGGAAGATCCAGAAAGTCATGGCTGTCATTAGACTTGTGGTGGAAATTGTAGGCATGCCACTGCATGTAGTCATTGTTTCACATCTTCTTAGCTTAAGTTTGCCAGTGGTTAACCAAAAACATTGAGACTTTTGTGTGCGACACAAAGAAATGAATGTATTACACAAAAATAAGTGTGTTTATGGTGTTTGCCTGTACGTGAATGTGGATGTATGGATGTCCAGTTATGGTACTGAGATGATCCATGGGGCCCTGAGTTTATCTGGGCTCAGGTGAGAGGACAGGAGGGCCAGAGGGACACTTACATTCCTTATGATATCACACTGTAAGAATCAAAAAGCAAGCTCTTAAACAGCCTTTTTATACATCTGGAAAAGAAAGCAGTTGCTGGAGGAAAGATTAACCTGGGCCAGGGCCCTTCACCTGGTGAAGTTCAGTACTATCTCTTCTGTAAGGATATCACAGCTCTCTGAATTTCAGTGATACTATATTTGTGGTTCTTTTATTTGTTTGTTTGTTTGTTTGTTTGTTTTTAAGAGAGAGACTGTGAGTGGGGTAGGGGCAGAGAGAAGAGTGGGGGACAGAGGATCCAAAGCAGGCTCTGTACTGACAGCAGCGAGCCCAACATGAGGTTTGAACTCATGAACCAGGAGATGATGATGCTTAACCACCTGAGCCACCCAGGCGCCCCTGTTTGTGGTTATTTTGAATAGCTTTAAGTAAATCCCTGATTATATCTATGAAATATATTAAAAGATAAATTTAGTGGAAAAGTGGAGGGACACCATTTTTTTTTTAAGCCTGGTCATCACCCATTTTTTCTTCTGTACTTCATTCCATACATTCGATCTTGATGTTTGAGGGATGGTGGAGAAAGGGGGAACAGGCAAGACAGAAAGAGGTGTGATAGGCAACAAGCAATATAAAAAGGAAACTGATGTTTTCATTTACCAAACCACCACCACCACCACCCTTTGCAAACGCTCCTGCCTTTTTCAGAGCATCTGTGGGACCAAAGAATTCCCAATATCAGCTGCTTCCATGACTGGGGAGATGGTGAAAGTTTAGGGATCAAGAATTGTTCCTTAAAATTGTAACCACTCCCCACTCCTTAAAAAAGAAGTTTATGGCTCAAGTCAGTAAGTTTGAAGCCGTCTCTCGTTGGGAAGTGGGTCTGTTTTCAAATTGTGACATCGGAATGTCCCAAAGAAAGGTTAACTTTGATGAGTATTTTTAAAAATGCATTATTACAAGTCCATATCTTCAGACCCCTATTCTCCAAAAAGGCCATTCTCTCCCCTTCATTAAAATGTCCCATCTCTCCCTTTCACCCAGGGGAGACCCAGTTGATGTAACTGGAGATGAAGTGAAACTTTACAGAATTGGTGTCACTATGTTCAAACCATCTGCACTTTTCTTGTGGTTGGAACTTCAGAAGTCAGGAAGTATAATAGACAGTTCTCTGGAACCACTTAAGTACCTAGGTCTCGTTTTCACTGTGCTCTGTAGTTTTGCAAATGTGGTGAGTCTTAAGCCCAGGGACCTTCAGGCTGAGGCAAGAAACTAAGCAGAGCAAGAAACTGACAGGCTATGTAGAAATAGACAGCTTTGTTGCCTCTTCTCGAGGTTTTGGCTCACAGGGGAAAAAATATTAGATTGATTCCTAGTAGGCCATTTATTTTCCAGTACAAGTTTCCCCAGAACTGTTTCTTATTGATGATTTAGGGCATTGACAGTGCTGAATAAAATAACTTCATTTGGGCATTGGATTATTTTTTTCCTCTAAGTATAGGTGGGATTAGCCTGAGCCCGCTGACATAGCCTATAGTTAAAATAGTCCATGCTTCATCCATAAAGAAGAGTCACCTAATCTGCTCATTCAGTCCACATTTATTTGTCAAGTGCCTCCTTTATGTCAGGCATTGGGACATGTCAGTGAGCAGAATAGATGAAAATCTCTGCCCTCCCTCCCAACTCCTTAGCCTGTCCTTGAGGTCAGTGTCACATTTCAAAAGAGGACACGGAAGGATGTGGCTGTGAAAGATAGCTTTTTTTGAAAGCGTTGACCCATGCAGAAACATGGTTCTATATCTTCACCTCACAAGCACCAAGCTAAATGTGAGAGAAGTGATCATTGAGTGCCTTTGTGTTCTCTGAGAAGAACAGTTCCCACTAATCCAATGGTTTCATCAAGGTGGCCACGCTGATACTTGAAACTTCCATGACAAACTCAAGAGCGGCCGATAAGTCCAGGGCAGTCTTTGGCTCCAAGAAGCAGCTGATAACCAAATATTGGCATTTTGTCATCTTGCAAAGAAAGCCAAAGAGAGTACGAGGACAGACTGAGAATGGCTGTGTGAGAGATTCCCCATTTTGTTCCAAAAGCTCTTCCCCTCAAAGATACAAGAATTGAATAGGAAGTTTTCAAGTATCTGTCTCCTTCCGCGAAGCCATTAGCAACCAATGTACATCCTCTTCTCTTGCCTGTTGGATTGTACATAAGGACGGTAGTTGAGTATTTTTGTAGTTTAAACCTATAACCGATGTAGACTGTGATAGTTGGTTGCGAAGTTAATACATAACAGACTTCAATCTTCCACTATCCAAGTTTTGCCATACCTGAGAAACAAACTTGTAGTTACGTATCCTCATTATAGTACGTGAATTATTGAAGCAGCAGTTACAATTATAGGAGTTAAGCAGCATGTGAAACAAGAACTTCCCAGCATTTTCTGCCTTACTCCTTAACTATCCAAATCAAAATTGAAATTGTTTCTATGCTTTTGTTCCCTGTTAGAAAGTATTTTGTTAAAAAATTTTTTTTTAACATTTTTATTTACTTTTGAGAGACAGACACAGAGCATGTGAGTGGGGGAGGGGCAGAGAGAGAGAGGGAGACACAGAATTTGAAGCAGGCTCCAGGGTCTGAGCTGTCAGCAAAGAGCCCAGCGCGGGGCTCCAACCCATGAACCACAAGATCATAACCTGAGCCGAAGTCGGGACACTTAACTGACTGAGCACCCAGGCGCCCCGAAAATATTTTCTAGAATAGGCTTGATTCATTCATTTTCCCCTCTTAAAACCTGAGCTTGATGTAGACCTTTTCCATGTGAATTCTCAGGTCTTAATTTTGTGCTTAACTGACAGTTCTTCTAAATTTGGGAGTAGTAATGAATTTTATTTTATTTTATTTTATTTTATTTTATTTTATTTTATTTTTTAATGTTTATTTTTGAGACAGAGAGAGACAGAGCATGAACAGGGGAGGGTCAGAGAGAGAGGGAGACACAGAATCTGAAGCAGGCTCCAGGCTCTGAGCTGTCAGCACAGAGAGCCCGACGCGGGGCTCGAACTCACGGACCGTGAGATCATGACCTGAGCCGAAGTCGGACGCTTACCGACTGAGCCACCCAGGTGCCCCAGTAGTAATGAATTTTAGACAAATAGAAAATGTCATTTTGTTTTTGCATGAGGTCATTAGTCCTAATCAACTGTATATTTTTCTACAGCAAACACATATGGGCCAAAATTATTGAACTTTAAGAATTTCCAGGTTAGAAATTAAGCTGTTCATTATTTTAATTGATACCGAATACCTTTTTGAATACAACATCCTTTGTCTGCTTTTGGTACTTAGGTCTGAAGGCCACCATGTGCATTATAACAGCCACTTTATAAGTCACTCAGAGAAAGGCAAATACCATATGATTTTACTCATATGCGGAATTTAAGAAACATACAAGCAAAGGGAAGGGGTTACCAGAGGGGAGGTAGGTGGGGGATAGGTGAAATAGCTGAGGGGGATTAAGGAGTGCACTTGTGATGAGCACTGGGTGATGTATGGAATTGTTGAATCACTATATTGTACACCTGAAACTAATATCACACTATGTTAACACTAGTGGAGTTAATAATTTTTAAAAACTCTTGATCCTTGGATTTCTGAAACCCTAGGGTCTTAACGTATCAATAGTTACTAGGTTTAATACAGCCAGACTATAGAAGTAATGGAAAGCAGTTTGTCATTAATTCCTAGAAATTTCCTAGAAAGAGTGTTTCTCAGATTTTAATACTATGATTATCTAGACCTGCATTGTCTGATAAGGTAGCCATTAGTCACATGTGGCTATTTAAACTTAATTTCAAATTATGATTAAAAATGTAATAGTTCACTCACACTAGCCACATTCTCAGTGCTAATGGCTACCATATGGGACAGCACAGATGTAGAACATTTGCATCATTGCAGAAAGTTGTGTTGGACAGTGCTGATCTAGACACCTGAAGAACTTGACTTGTGTTTCTCTTTCCAGGAAGAGAGACATCATGCAAAATATTGTACAGATTTTGGAATCAGTACAATTGAAATGGGAACTGTTTCAGAGCTGGACAGACTTTTCAAGGCTTCATCTTTCTAATAAACTGGCCATTTTTGGAATTGGTTATAACACCCGTTGGAAAGAGGATATCCGTTACCATTATGCTGAGATCAGCTCCCAGGTGCCCCTGGGCAAGCGACTCCGGGAGTACTTCAACTCCGAGAAGCCCGAGGGACGGATCATTATGACCCGCGTGCAGAAAATGAACTGGAAAAATGTTTACTACAAATTTTTAGAGATCACCATTAGTGAAGCTCGGTGCCTGGAGCTGCACATGGAAATTGACTGGATACCCATTGCCCATTCCAAACCAACTGGTGGGAACGTTGTTCAATATTTATTACCAGGAGGCATTCCCAAAAGTCCAGGCCTTTATGCCATTGGTTATGAAGAATGTATTGAGAGGCCCCCCTCACCCCACATGGAGCGACGTTCCCTAGACCCAGGAAAGGAGGGCCGGGTTGACTTGGAGACCCTGTCAGCACAAGCCTCATTACAGGTGGAAATCGAACCCACCCGAATAATCTATTGCTACCTCGGGATTGCTGAGGTCAGGACTCTCCAGCAATGCTTGTTTTTACATTTCCAAGCAAATACCAAAACCTTCAGCAAAGATTGGGTTGGTATTAATGGGTTTTTGTCTCAGAACTGTATTGTGGATCCTGGAGTTTCCCCCAAATCCATCTATATCAAATTTGTCGAAGTAGAGAGGGATTTTCTTTCCGCTGGCTCTTTAGTTGAGTGCCTGGAAAAAGCCATTGGATACCCCTTAAAATTTAACAACTGAATGTCATCCTTCATAAGGATTTGGGCTCTTACCTCCCTCTTCTCTACTCACTTTCCATTACTCAGACTGCCCCTCATCCAGATGCTGCCATCAGACTCTTCATGGGAGTTCTTTCCACAATTGGGCCAGTACAACTTCTACGGAATCATACTAGACTTTGGGCAGAAAAAACAGACCTCACCTGAAAATGCTCATTTTGAGCAAGCAAGATACACAGCGAACTTGCATGGTGGGTCAACTGTTTCTTTTTTAAAAACAAAAAACAATTTTTAAATGGATTTTAGAGCCCTAATATAAACAAATGTAGGTACATTCCATATTGGACAAAACTTATACTTTGAGTTTCATATGAAATTGAAAAATTGTATTTTTTTCACAATGTTTCATTTTTACACATCTCTATGTCTCTATATAAGTGTTATTTACAACCCTGAATAAATAAGCAATAGATAATGGCAAGTTAAATCTTGAGTCACCGTAAATAAGACTGTTTTTCAATATCACCCTTAGCTATATTGTATATAATTTAGAGTTTCATTTTTTTCACCAACCAAGTGTTTTGCTATTCCCGATCAGTGTTGCCTGCAAAGACCTTTGTTTCTGTGATGTACCAACTTTATGGTTGTGTTACCATTTAAACTTTTTAACAAAGAAATTATTAAAGTAATTCTTGACCTCTTGGAGTACTAGTTGAGCTTTTTGTAGCAGAGCTGAGAATGTATGGAACAAATGGGGCATTTCATTTCATATTTCCTTTTTTTTTTTTTTTTTAAATGACTAGGATATTCCTGCTGACCCTAAGCGTGTGAATTTGTAAGAGATTTTCATTCCTCATCTTTACACTCAGTAGTCAGGGACGACTCTCTCAAACAGTACAAGAGGAGAACTGTCATCATGCTACTTACAAAAAAGGAGAGACGATCCAATAGAAACACCCAAAACGTTTTTGAAAGTGATCCACAGGGTAGGAGGTTGTAAGAAAGAAGTCCATTAGGAAAGTGGTTATCACATTTCGATCTCTCAGGGATTTCTTTGCATCAACTAGCACTTTACTTAGAGGTTAGTGCTCTTCACTAACGACTAGATTACTAGAAGGGCAGTCAAGGATCACTTTGGTCTTATGGCCAAGACTTGTTAGATTGATGATTTATCTTTAATGAGTCCCCCAACATCTCTCAGGTGCTCTGCTTTACACTGACTGCGAATCCAGGTAAGAGCTCTAATTTTCCCCATTTTTTAATACTATTGAAGATAAAATTGCACATTGATAAAAAATATTCTTTTCCTTCCTGCACCCTGGTCTCAAATCAGTGATTTTCTCATCCTGATACCTCTTGGCTGGTTGAAGCTTATTTTTCAAATGGCTAGATGGCTTCTAATCAGTGGGATGACTTTTATGAATGTCATTTTAGTCTGGGTTTAAGGAGTTGGCTGTTTTCTGATAGAAGCTGCTAAACAGGGTTTGCTAGTTGGGGTGCCTGGCTGGCTCAGTTGGTAGAGCATGCAATTCTTGATCTTGGGGTCATGAGTTCAACCCCCACATTGGGCGTAGAGATTACTGAAAATAATTTTTTTTAATGGATGCTAGTTCAGTGAGAGTATAAATATTCTTGGAATTTGAGTGTAGCACCTCTTCTCCCTAGGCACAGTCTGTAGGTATGGGCCTTATGAAATTCTCATGAGCTTGCTTTTCTTTGGAACTTGGAATTACAGACCTAAAGGCTGAGGCTGCACTGACCATCTTATAGCAGTAATTTCTTAATATTTCAGCGCTAAGTGCTGCAGGAAAATGCATTACCAGAGTACCACACTGTATCCCCGAAACTTTGCCACTGACAAACCCCCAAACCAATGTGCTTCAGGCATTTTTTCCACTCTATCCCACTTCCTGCTGCTGTTTAGTTACTTAGCTGGGGCAGATCATTTGGGGAACATTTAGTGAGGATGTTTCAGACTGACCTAACATTACTGAGAATGGGGCACTACTAGACCATTGTGAGCAGCACGAAGAAGATGGCCAAGACTGGATCCAGGATCCAGTATGTTTTCACCATTTGGCTTCGGACGAATGAGCTGTAGCGGCAAGAGGACAAAACTGAACACTGGGAAATGGACGCTGGGAAAGAAAGTAGCTGCTGCTAACTGAAAATCTAGTTTCTTTGGCCAGAACAATCTAGAAGAGAGGATAGCAGGGAATCAGATAACTATATGAGCTTTGCAAAATAAAACAGGGGGGGGGTGGTGAGGGGGCTTTAATGAAGCCTTATAATGAGTCAAGGGGGACTGAGACCCTATGTTCAGACATAAGAATCGGCATGAGAAGATACTTTGAGATATGAGATGAGATATAATTGGAAGAAATACTAGTGACCTGCACGTCTCTTAAATACGAAACTATGAACTTAGCTCTTGCGTGCAACATGTTTGTGGAAGCAGGCTCCAGGTCACTCACGGGTTATCTGCCAACATTCTCATTTTACACAAGGGTAGAGAATAGGGTTCGTCCCAAAATGCATCTTGGCACTTTCAGAAAGGAATAGAGCTGCTCTGCTAACTGCTGTCACTTTGACTGGCTCAGGGTCAGCAGAAAGAAGTGGTTGGAATAGGCATTCCAGTGGGAAATGTTTTGGTTGGGGTCAAGGGCGGTGAAAGAGTCCTCACAGGACTGCCCCTGTGTCACATGGAGATTTTCACTGCCTACACATCTTTGGTTGCAGCTTTACTTCTGATGTTGCAAGTTATTTGGGATCTAAATTCCAAAGGAAAAGTTGGCTACAGAGAGTGTGTATATTGAGGCTCTGATACAGCACTTGATAGGTATGAGCACAGCCTGTGAAATTAGTTGCTTTGGCCTTCCTGAGATGCAGCCAAAAGACTTTGTACTTTCTTGGAGGGAGTTACTTATTTGGGGTACATTAACCCTGGTGTGGAAATGAAGGAGGAATGTTTACAGGAGCTGGTTTGCAGTGTAAACTAAAGGAAAATTTGAGTGTGATAGAATAGAAAAACCAAACCAACAGCCCCCTCCCCTAGTACACACACACACACACACACACACACACACACAAAACACCTTGACAGTCTAAGCTTGTAGGTCCTCGAATAAAGGTATGAGACTGGCAGTAATCTATTTCTGTTGCCTTTGCTGCCGCTGAGCTGCCAAGTATTAGATTCCAGGGGTTACATGAGCGGTCTGGTGTTTGCATAGGCATTGCTCAAAGCCACTGCATGGCAGGTATTTGAAGAGCAGCCAGCAAAGTCACGCTAGGAAGAGGCATCTGAAAGGGTCTGTGGGGCACTGTGTACAAAAAGATCTTGTGCCGTGCAAGCACAAGGACCACACTCGGTGTTAAAACAGTGCAGAACTGTATGTGGAGTAAATGGAATCGGAGCCCTGACTGCTTTTCTTCCCAGTCCACTGCCACTCGGAGCAGGCAGCACCAAGGATTCTTTGTTATGCTTTCTGCCCCCGGTGACCTTTGCTCGGCGGTTAAGCTGTGCCCGGATGTTTGAAGCATCCGTATTTTGGCTGTTGGACAGAGAAGCGAGAACAGGTGCGTCCCCTTCTGTAAGGGAGCTGCGGCCGCCAGAGGGCGCAGAGGTGCCTCTGGACAGACCCGGCGGAGGGGCGAGAGTGTGGGGGGCGGAACGGTTAAATTAAATTCGCAGCGAACGCGATCTAGTCCCGGGAATTAAAGGATCAGAGCTGGCACGATGACGGATAAGGGGCAGTGAAGATACAAGGATAAAGACATGGGGGGACTTTGTCCAGTTTACCTTCCCACAGCTGCTCCTTCCTCCCCAGTCAGCGTAAGGCCTATAAACCATTCTGGCTGGAGGTGAGGAGCTGGGAGCCGGGCTCCTGTTTCCTCAGTTTCCTGCTCAGCATTGCTCCAGTCCTTTCCCTGCTAAGGGTGTGAGGCACAAGACCCGGTCACCTTGAGGGCTGGGTTTTAGGGGGTCTCCGAGGACCTGCGGAGAGCGCCTCTCTTCGCCGCCCGCAGGTGCAGACGGTCCCCGCGTGCACCTGCGGGCGCGGCCCTAGGCCTGCCGGGTGGCAGCTGCGGGGGGGCCCTGCGAGGCAGGGTGGAGGCGGGGCGGCCGCATCTCTTCCCCGCCCGGCTCCGAGGAAAGCAGCTGTTGCGGGCGGGAGAACCGCGCCCCTTCCCGCCGCTCCGCCCCACACACTTCGGAAGCGCAGTGGCTCCGGGACAACGCGGCTCCCCTCTTCCTCCAGGAAGGCTGTCCCGCTTAGGCCGAGGACGCGGTCCCCCCAAACCCGGAGCCAGAGCCCAGGCCGGCTACGGTGTCAGGCGTGCGGGTGGCTCCTGGACGTCGGAGGATCCCCAGACCTCCTTCCCTTCCCCGTCTTCCGTTCCCACCCCAAGCGAGCGGAGGGGGGAGGACATGGCCCCAGTGTGGCAGTTCGGGACCTTCCCGTTTCCCCTGGCCCCCGGCCGGCTGTGGGGGCTGTGGGGACACCGCCACTTACCCGACCCCACCCTGCGTTCTGCCTGGGCGGAGGCCGCGAGGTCCGGCCGTCGGAGCGCGGGAGCCCTCCCCAACCCCCGCCCGCGGAGGGTCACCCGCACGCCCCGCCCGGGGAGACCGCGACCTCTCCGCCCCCTCCGGACGCCCCGCCCCCCTGTCCCCGTCGGTCCCCACCCCGCCGGCGGGACACGCGCGCACAGACTCCGGCTAGAGCCGCCCTTGGTGTCAGTGGCCGGGCTCCCGCGTCCGCCCCAGCTGCGGAGCCGCCTTAGCACCTGTCGGTCGCTGAGTCCCGGAGCCGGCGCCCCTGACTCCGTCGGGGCCAGGAAGGGGGGCCATGGTTTCCCTGCCCAGGTCCCCAGCGACCAACTTGCTGCGGTTTTTGTTCCTGGGGCTGAGTACCCTCGGTGAGTGCCACCCGGGACCGGAGGGGGGGGGGGTAACTTGAGATGGGAAATGGGATGAATACAGCCCCCGAGGGAGGTGGTTTGGGGCACTGGTGAGGAACTGGATGGAAGGGGACTCCCGCCTCTGACTCTCGTCCTCCTCCCCCCACACTCCTCCGCCCTCTCCGCACCCAGGGAGGGCATCGCTGGCTGGTATTGACTTCTGTCTCCGTGTCGTCCTCGACAGCTACCACTTTGGGTGCGGTGTGTGTGTAGTAGGGGAGAGGGGCAGGGCATCTAGCTGGGTAGACCTTTCCCGCGAGATGTGGGAACATTCCTCATGCGTACTCCCCACCTCCACCCAGCAGAGCCAGATGAACTGAGCTACTAGATGAGACACTGGCTAAAGAGCTTAAGGACTTAACTCCAGCCCCCCTCATATCCCCCACCCCCCACACAAGCTGATGTGCAAGAACCCCCAGGAATTCCCTGGATCCCAGGCTTAACAAACGCACTTCGTGTCAATTCCCCAGCCCAGATCCTCTCTCTAGCCCCCTCCTGCTTCCTGCCCTGGGAATAAAGGGAGGTGCCCCAAAAGCATGACCGTGAGGTCACTTGGGACACAGGAAATGGGGGAGGGGTTTGAATGCCTAGAGGAGCAGAATTGTGACCCCCCCCCCCACGAGGTCCACCACCCCCATTGGTTCCCAGAGCCAAAGGGACAAAGGAAATAGAGAGGAAGTTCCTCAAAGAGTCAGAGAGGAAGGGTGCCTCCTTGGAGCAAGTGCCTAAGGAGTGTTGAGGGCTTCCATTCCTACATCTGGAGGGAAAAGGACCCATCATGAACTAAGCCCATTCTAAGCTCGTTTCACTTACTCCAAGGCTTTCTTGCCATCTTTTTTCAAGGATCCCGAATAGGGTGAAGGGTGAGTTTGTCAAGGTCAACTTTAACCCCTTATTTCTCTCACTTTGGAAGTCACCAGATGCAGAGAGCTATGCAGTGCGATTCAGTCACAGTGATGAGGTCCGAGATGGGGAACACCTAATGCCCACCTGTGCCCCCTTTAGCTTTGTGCTGCAAGGTGTGGGGACATGAAGTGGGTCCCCAGACAAAGAGGGCTCTAGAGCAGCCCACCGGCCACACTGAAGATGGAACATCTTTCTGCCCCTTTAGGCTTCGTGGGCCTACTCCAGGATCCCTTAACTTCTCAGGTCCCTTCTCCCAAGGTCAACCTCAATGCCCCTTTCCCTTCTGCCTTTCCCCCATCTCCCTGCTGGCCATTTGGGAAGCAAGGGAAGAGAAAAGTCCAAGTTCATTGCTTGGGCCTGGTCTACATCTCTCCTGTAACCTCTTCTTTTTCTATCCTAACTTTGAACCCCAGTTTTTACAGGACAGCCCAGGCTCAACGTCCCCAGCAGGCCACTGCAGGGGGCTGCTGACCTCTCGGTGGCCGCTCTAGAGTTAAATGGCACTCTGGCCACCATCGGGCGCTTGGGGCAGGCATCCGCCCTGCTGGGCTAGGCTGCACTGGGCTCTCCCGGAGGCCAGTCTGTTCCGCGCTCCTCCGCGGTTCTGCGCTGCTGCCCCTGGGGCGTGAGAAGCCGGCGGGGGGAGTTTCTCAGAGAAAAGGAGACTAAAAATAGTAGCCCCGGGGAGCGGGCCCATTTTTGTGCTCTTTAGGCCCTTGCCTGCTCTCTCACTCTGGTCTCAGAGTGGGCCAGAAGGGTCCCTTTCTTGGGGTGCCCCTGTGTCCTGCACTCAGACCCACTACTCCGGTGTCCTCTCCCCAGGGCACCACGGACCTTGTGAGCGAAAGGGGCTTCTGCTGCAGCGGGCACCCAGACCCGAGGGCAGGGAAGCCTCAGGCCCCCTTCAGCCATTGGTTTCTGACAGGGGCGTGTGCCCAGACCCCAGTGTGTCCATCACTATCTTTTACCACCCCTAGTCTTCCTTTTGCAAAGTGGTAGGATAAATGCAGGACCTGGGGGAGGTCGTCGGGGTCGCCTGTGGCGAAGAAGCTCTTGCCTCTCCCAGGACCCAGGCAGGGTTCCCAAGGGGAAACGTTTGTGGTCTCTCGGGAGTGTGCTCCAGAAAGGCCAGGGAAGATCCGGCACTGCCCAAAGGCCTCCCGGCGTCCCCGGCCTCCCCGCTCGGCGAGCGGGCCAGGTCCCCAGGGGGGTCGGGCTCCTTGAGGCAGAGGTTGTTTTCGCCTCTAGAGCCTCCGGTCTAGCTGCGCCTCCGTCATTGTCTTCTGCCTTATCACCGGGCACAAGTTTCCCGCCCGGCCCGCGGGGACCCGCCAGGAAATGGCTAAGGGGGGTGCGGCGAAGGCCAAGGAATAGGGCCGGGGGTTCTGTAAAGACGCACAGCCGGAAAGCCGTGGGGGTGGCGCGCATCCTGGCCGGATCTGCGCCTGGCCCTTAGAGGCCTTTAGGGCCTGCTCCTGGAGGGCGGAAAGCCGGACCTGCGTGCGGCCTCTGTCCGCGCCTTGGCCGCCTGGTCACCATGTAGAGATGGCATCTCAGATTCCAATGCAGAGTGCTGAGGCCAAGGACTACGGTGGCCAGCATCCTCAGGCCTGGCCGGGTACAACAAGCCCGAGGTTATCCACCCGCCCCCGGAAGGGTTTAGGATTGGGCTGCTCCATTGCCTCTCTGAAGGGCAGAACGTGACTGTTTCTGGACGCCATCATGCAAGCGTAGATTCCATTGTCCGCTCCTTGAAACTGACACCCCAGTCCACCGCCTGAACTCCAAACGCACACAGACATAAGATTTGTACTTGATTATCAGGGGACCATCATGCGTGTTCCCGCTCTGCCAAGAGTTCCTGTAACCTCACAGGACCCGTCCGGATCGCCTGGACCCAAAAAGGGCCCCTTTCTGGGTTCTCAACTCTGGGTCGGGACTGAGCCTGGGGGCCTGGGGAGCACTACCGTCAGTGGGCCAGGTGGACCCTCATCGAGACCCACTCTGGCCCAGGGAAATTGGGGGAGCAAGTGGGCTATGCAGAGTGTAGATGAAAAGTGTTAAACCTACCCTTCCTCTCAGATGTCTTCCCCTCCCCACTGGAAATCTGCCCCCTCTTCCTGGTGCTCTGAAATCCGGATACCAATAAATGCACAGAAATGTGTCCCTAACCCTGTTATGAACCCAGGAGCTGAGGTTGTGGAGAATAAGGTCTGATAAAATCCCAAAGCAGGACACTAGGTCTGCCGTCCCTGGGCAGTGTGGGATCTTGCAAGGTTCGTCCTTTCCTCTGCTGCCCTGGGCAGGGCCCTCAGGCAGAGTGGGAAGCCAGCCCTCCTCGCTCACACCTGTGGCTCTTGTCCCCAGTGTCCCCCTCACAGGCCCAGCTGGAGCTCCACGTGCCCGCTGGCCTCACCAAGCTGAAGGCCGTGGAAGGAGCAGAAGTAGTGCTCCCGGTGTGGTACTCCCTGCAAGGGCAGGTGTCCTCCGGCCACACGTGGGAGTTGCTCACCGTGATGTGGTTCTTGGAACAAGAAGGGAAGGACCTGAACCAGGTGAGGGAGCAAAGCATCTCAGCCGGAGGCTGGCTACACCCTGTGACTGAGGGCGGGGAAGAGCTGAGGAGAACAGGAGGGGTGGCCAGGGGATGGGGGACAGGGAAGGAGTTTCAGGAAAATGCAAGGTCCCTCACGGGCTCAGTTTTTGTTCTGAGCTTGGAGGCTGCCCCAAAGAATTTTCTTGTCCCCAATTTTCCCTAGGAATCCAGCACAGGAAACACTGGAAAGTGGAAAGGCATTTTGCTTTGCTTTGCTTTGCTTTGAGGAGGGGCAGTGAGGATTAGGGTTTGAGGAGGAAGGAAGGGTTAGAGCAAGTATTCCATAATTTTAAAAAGCTGAGCATCACCCTATTTTCATCTTCTCTGTGCTTTGGACACTGTCACAGGCCACTTCTCTTCCCACGTGATTATCTGTCCTGCTGCCCCTTCATACACTCCTTTGAGAGGCAAGTGGTAGGCTCCTGCCCCACCCCCCACCCCCACCTCCTAACATCAGACCTATTTTCAGAGGCAGATTTACCCAGAAGCCAATGAAATGTCATTTTCAGAGCCCCTTATTTGCATGAGCTCCTCCCTAGGCTCTGAAAAGTATGTTCTAGAAGTCATTTGATAAATAGGGGGTATGTGTGACAGAAATTGAGATTACAGGGGTAGATGTAAGTTTTGCAGGGCCTGAACTTATACATAGGGAAGGGGGGACATCTTCAAGAAAAAGAAGATTAAAAAAAGATATTTTAAAAATCCTGGATCTATCCCTGAATTCTAAGTTTCTGTCATAAATACCCCCTGTTTACATTATCCCTCACCCATTATACCACCTTTCCAAACACCCCAAGTGGGAGATAAAGAGACAAGGCACAGGGGATCAAGAAGCGTCATGGTAAAGAGAACCCAGGGCCAGTGAGGGTGGCTAGGGGGGAACAGGGTGAATGGGGAGCTGGTACAGGTTGGAGGGGATGGGTGCAGGGGAGGAGCACTTGAAGACTGCCGGTGTGGGGGAGGGGATTGGCTGAGCCCGTGGGCACAGTGCATACATGCGATAACCGGGAGGCGTCGTGCCCCACACCAGGTGTTGGCGTACATCAGCAGGACCACGACAAGCAAACCTAGGGTATCCCTGGTCTACTCCATGCCCTCCCACAACGTGTCGCTGCGGCTGCAGGGCCTCCGGGAGAAAGACTCTGGGTCCTACCGCTGCTCTGTGAATGTGCAAGACCATCAAGGCAAAAATAGGAGCCACAGCAGCAAAACTTTAGAACTCAGTGTGCTGGGTAAGTGTGAAGCACACACTTTGCAATACCGCCCCAGCCCCCAGGGAGGTCAGGCGGGTGTCTCCCAAAAGGCTGCCTGTAAAGGTTGGAGGAGGGCAGATGGAGTGACAGAAGAGGGAGGCGGGGAGTGTAGGAGGTGGTGGAGGTGGGGGTCTGTTGGCTCCTGGGGATTGAATTTTTAACCTGTCTCCCTGCTCCAGTTCCTCCAGCAACTCCGTCCTGCCGTCTCCTGGGTGTGGCCCGTGTGGGGACCAACGTGACCCTGAGCTGCCAGTCCCCCAGGAGTAAGCCAGCTGCCCAATACCAGTGGGAGCGGGCACCCCCATCCGCCCAGGTTTTCTTTGCACCAGTTTTAGGTGAGGGAACTTCTGGAGACAAATGAGTGTGTGGCTGGGGCAGGGAAGGATGAGAGGTACGGGGAAGGGAGGGTTGCGGGGGGGGGGGGGGGGGCGTGAAAAGGGGAGGCAATGCTGCCAGGTACTGGGGTGGAGGAGGACGTGGGGAGAAGGGTGGAAAAAGATGGCCCACCAGGTGCAGGCACTGTGTTGAGGGCTTCTGCATGCTATGTACTTTTGTATGTACTTTTGTTACTGAAGAGGGTCTAGAGCAGATGATCTGCATTCGAATTCCAGCCCGGCCATTGACTAGCTGTGTGACTCTGTGCTTCCATTTCCTCATTTATTTATTTTTATTTTTAAAATTTTTACTGTTTGTTTTTGAGGGAGAGAGAGAGAGAGTGCGAATGGAGGAGGGTCAGAGAGAGAGAAGGAGGGGCAGAGAGAGAGGGAGGGGCAGAGGAAGGGGGAGGGGCAGAGAAAGAGGGAGACACAAAATCTGAAGCAGGCTCCATCCAGGCTCCCAGCTGTCAGCACAGAGCCCAACACAGGACTCGAATTCACAAACCATGAGATCATGACCTGAGCCGAAGTCAGACGCTTAACCAACTGAGCCATCCAGAAGCCCCTCCACTTCCTCATTTGTGAAACGGGGATATCACAGCCCTGATTTGAACACACTAGCTACAAAAGATATTTGGGGACAATTGAAACGTTTTCAATATGGATAATTAGATAGTTATTATTAGGTATTAGATCATTCTTTTAGAGAACTATTAATTTATTGGGTGTGGCAATGGTATTGTAGTTATGTGGTCAGGGTCCTTATTTTTTGGAGATTCATGCCGAAGTACTTATTTTTAAATGTCTCACAAAAATTCTTTGGGGCACCTGGGTGGCTCAGTTGGTTAAGTGTTCAACTTGGGCTCAGGTCATGATCTCAGTTTGTGGGTTCCCAGCTCAGAGCCTAGAGCCTGCTTAGGATTGATTCTCTGTCTCCTTCTCTCTCTGCCCCTTCCCCGCTCATGCTCTGTCTCTCTTTCTGTCAAAAATAAATAAACATTAAAAAAATTAAAAAAACATCTCATGAAAAGAGAAATGAAATAAATATAGCAAAATGTTAGCAATTGTTGAATCTAAGTAGTGAGTATATGAGTTTTCAATTTGTCCCTTTTTCTACTTTTCATATGACCAATTTTATAATGGGTTTATAAATATATAAAAATATATTTATTTTTTAAGCTACTTTTTTTTTTTTTTTAATTTTACAGAGGGGGAGGAGGGGCAGAGGGAGAGAGGGAATCTTGAGCAGGCTCCACACTGAGCGGGCTCAATCCCATGACCCTGGGATCAAGAACTGAGCTAAAATCAAGAGGTCAGACACACACCGACCGAGCCCCCCAGGCTTCCCAAAAGTTGTGTTTTTTTGTTTTTTTTTTAACAGTGCTTATCTCATAGGTTTGTTGTGAAATTTTTACAAGTTTGTACACATAAGGGACTTAGTCTCTGGCATAGAGTAAGCAACCAATAAACTTTAACTGTTATAATGATTATTTCATATAATGCTTTTAATGCCATCATGGAGGTCATATTACCCCATTTTATAGATGAAGAAATTGGGCCCCAGGAAGAGGAAGTAACTTGTTTAAAGTCACATGGCCTATTCGGGAGCTCAGGTTTTCTGATTCCTAGCCTAATATTTTCTTTTTCACCACACCGCCAATCTGGAACAGAAGTATAACTGATATTTGGGTTTCTCTGGGCATCAATTCCTCCTTACATCTTTTTAGATTTCAGTTGGGGACACTGGGCAGAAGAAATGGAGAGGGGCATGGAGCTAGCAGCTTTGTACCTGGGGGGAGAACTCAGCATGGTGGTCACAACTTTTCCCACCACGAGTCTCCCAGAGAATCAAAGAGGACATCCTGGAAGGGGCAGAATTTTTCAGTGGGAAAGAAGGTCCCTGGACTGATGGTCAAATTGTGTCCACAGATGCCATCCGGGGGTCTTTAAGCCTCACAAACCTTTCCAGTTCCATGTCCGGAGTCTATATCTGCAAGGCCCACAATGAGGTGGGCAGTGCCCAGTGCAATGTGACCTTGGAAGTGAGCACAGGTCAGTGAGGGGTAAGTGTGGTTAAGGAGAAGACCGGTCACTGGTGGGGGTGGGGCTGCAAGAGGAGAGGAGGCCTGTCTGCTTGTCCTGGTCAAATGTTTGTCCAAATGTTTGGTCACCGGCTGGCTGACCATTTCCTGCTGACAGTCAACCCCTCTTCTTAACATGGAAAAAGAGAAAAACTGTTAATGGTGGCAGTGGGGTAGTGGGATTGGAGGGAGTGGAGAACGGCTGGGAATCTCCCTCTGACACCAAGGTTTCCCCAGGGCCAGGGCCTGCTGTTGTTGCTGGAGCTGTTGTAGGCACTCTGGTTGGACTAGGACTGCTCGCTGGGCTGGTCCTCTTGTACCATCGCCGGAGCAAGGCCCTAGAGGAGCCTGCCAATGACATTAAGTAAGTGTCCCCAGTCTCTGTCCCAATGGGGTTCTCCTAGCTTCCCCCAGCTGGGAGTTTAGGCAGCTGTCATCTAAAGGAAAGGTGGGCAGTGACTGAAACATCATTCCATTGGGGGATTTTAAGGGAGAGGAGAGTGAACTGGTGTGTGAGGGGGGAGTAAGACAAAGCAGGTAGAAATCCCCCCTCTTCCCCCATCCAGCTTCTGACATCTTATTACTTCTTTGATGACTAGGGAGGACGCCATTGCTCCCCCGACCCTGCCCTGGCCCAAGGGCTCAGACACAATCTCCAAGAACGGGACCCTTTCATCTGTCACCTCAGCTGGAGCCCTCCGGCAACCCCAAGGTCCTCCCAGGCCTGGTGCACTGACCCCCACACCCAGCCTTTCCAGTCAGGTCCGGCCCTCACCCAGGCTGCTCAGGACAGATGGGGCCCACCCTCAGCCAACATCCCCCAGCCCTGGTGGGGTGTCTTCCTCCACTCTGAGCCGCATGGGTGCTGTCCCCGTAATGGTGCCCGCCCAGAGTCAGGCTGGGTCTCTGGTGTGATGGTCCAGCCACTTGCTAGCTAAGCTATCTGGTTTATCCCCTTCTTCTAGCGGTCACCCCTAGCACAGAGGCCTGAGTCTTGGGAGACCACCTTCTAGACCTCCAGTCCTCTGCCCCCACCTTTCTTTCCTATGGGAAAACTGAGTCTCAGTTAAGACTCAAATTGTCAGGAGGTAGAAGGGGAAGTGGACCTCAGATTATGAAGAGCGTCCGCCCCCTTGCCCAGTTCTCTCAGTGGCTCTAGTGAATGCTGCTGAGGTTGGCTACCTGCCCACTGGGGCCCTGGTGGGGACTGCCAGTCAGGGAGTCCTCCAGGCCCCCTTGATCTGTACTCCACCCCATCTAACATCACCCTTCACTCCTGAGCCAGCTCTCTGCATTCAGATAACCTGTCCTGCTGGCTTGGCTGGGTTTTGCTGGGGCAGGGGATAGAGAAGGTATTTTTTAAACTAACTTGAAATGTCTGTTTTTGTTTTTATTTTGCAAATTTTAATAAAGATGCATTGTGTTCGTATGGAAAGTGAGAGTCAAATTGCCTTTTCAAACCCAAGAGCTCTTCTCCACACAGCTTCCCAGAATCTTTAAAAGGGTCATTTGCTATCACGTGGCTGGGGGAAGGCCCCAGAAGCCTAAGGCTGGGAAGATCCTAATCCACTCTGGGGGGTAAGGGGATGAAATTTGGTGCCCTGTCTGCTAGGGCTTGAGTTCCCAAGGCTTGGGGTGTGGTGCTCTTAATCTCCAGCTTCTTCTTAAGGGGTGGGAAGAGTCACCTGACTTATGCCTCTTTTTCCCAGACCACTGAGTCCTTAACAAACACATCTCCTTGCCCAGCCAACAGTGACCCCCTGGTAGTGGGGGAAAGCTGGACATGGTACAGGCAGGTGCCCCAATTCTGCCACACCCTTTCCTATCAAGAGTGGGGTCTCTCCTCCAAGACTTCTTTGCCCCTGAAATGGAGTGGCTCTGGGAGTGGGGATGTGGCTCTAGTTTCCACGGAGACTTCTACCTCACAGCAAGTGGTGATACAGGTGCCAAAGAAGGGATCTCAGAGAAAAGAAGAAGGGCTTGGAAGGAATAGTCATCTCTGAAGGGATCAGAAAGGGTCTTCTGTTCTGCCCAGGTCTCATGCTTGGGGTGAGGCCCCAAAGTGGTGATGTCGTTTGTTATCAGAATGCCCCCCTCTTCTTCCAGGGTGACCATTTGCCTACAGAGAGCTCCAGTTCCGACCCCTTCCCCTTGGGTGCCCACCCAAGCCCAACCCTTGTCCCAGAGCCTGACAGCTTCATTAGTTGGGGGGAAAGAGGACAGAAAAAGGGAGCAGGGCTAGAATGATTCCAGTATTGGGCCTAGAGGAGGGAGGAGCATTTCTTTACCTGAGGGCACAGGCCTCTCCCCTTGTTTGCTCTGAGATAGCCAGTCTCGCTCCTGCCCAGCTCGAGGAGGCTGCCCTGTGGGTGCTGCCTTCCCTCCCCACCAGACCCAGACGCCCAGACCAACCCATAGACGGCTGGACGGCAGGACTCGGCCATGGCCCAGCTTTCTGGGCTGTTGCTCTGTGGGGCCCTGCTGGGCTTCGCTTGCCTGGGTGAGGAGGCGGCTGGGAGGGACCGCGGTCAGAGCTGGGGCGGGGGTGGGGGGGGGGTGGGGGCGAGGCCTGACCTCCAAGCTCCTGGGGCCTGCTCAGTTCTGCGGGTCGGGACGGCGGGGGCGAGGCCGGGAGAGGGCGTCGAAGCCGGGTGGGCGAGGGCCACAGGCGCGCAAGCGCAGGCGGGCAGGCAAGTTGGGTCTCCCCGGGAGGGTCTAACCACCACCCGACCATTGTTTTCCTTTCTCTGGCAAACACACCCGCGTACCTGACCCAGTCTCAGTCCTTTTACCCACAAAAAAACCGGCTGGGGTGTGTGCTCCTCCCTCCCGGAAGGAAACCTCAGGTTTCGAGAAGGGATGGGTTGCGGGGAGGTAGGTGAGCTCCGCAGGAGGGAGGGAGCCCCCAGCCTCGGCCTCGGGAGCCGAAGGTGGGGCCGGACCCTCAGACCGCCGGGATTTGGCGCCGGGCCTCCGCCCCACCCCAACCCCCGGCCTGGCGCCGTCGAGCGCTCCTCCCGCCGGCCTCCTTCTGCGTCCCCCAGACCCCGGGGTAGCCGTGGAGGTGAAGGTGCCCGCCGAGCCCCTGAGCACCCCCGTGGGCAAGACCGCCGAGCTGACCTGCAGCTACAGCACGTCGGTGGGAGACAGCTTCGCCCTGGAGTGGAGCTTTGTGCCGCCGGGGAAGCCCCTCTCTGCGTCCCATCCCGTGAGTTGAGAGCAATTGCGCTCCAGCGGGGCGGCCCTCCTGCCTCTTGGTGGGGTTGGCTGGGAGAGGCTGGTACAGAGGGCCCACCCAGGATGAGGGAGCGGGGTCAGAGAGGGTGCGTTTGGGGATCAGTGAGCTCCGAGGAAAACATGAGTGGACTCTTTCTAGATCTTCTTAGGACCACAGCCTGCACGACCCTGTATCCCGTATATGGCTCTGTGTATCCAGCCTCCTCTCTCCTAGCTCCGACGTGCAACTCCCCTATTCTAGCGCAGTCCCAGTTTCCGTTAATAAACCCATTGAGGCTAAGCTCTGGAGACTGTTAGTAGGATCAAATGATGCCCCTTCCAGGAATATTTGCATTAATTCCCCAACCCTCTCTCCCCATCAAGAGCCATGCTTAGCTGAAAGCAATAAATCTAGCTCAAGTAGCACCTAGGAAGGGATGGTATTTGGGGACAGATAGACCTTGCTGGTTCTGACTCCAGAGCATCAGTTTCCCTGTCTGATATAAAGGAAGGGCCTCTTTTTTTTTTTTTTTTTAAGTTTATTTATTTATTTTGAGAGGTGGGGAGAGAGAGGGAGAGAAACAATCCCAAGCAGGTTTCAGGCTGTCAGCACAGAGCCGGATGGGGGACTCAATCCCACCAACCTCAAGATCATGGCCTGAACTGAGATGGAGAGTCAGAAGCTCAACTGACTGAGCCACCCAGGTGCCCCTAAAGGAGGGGCCTCTTTGTTTTGGAGAAAGGACTGTAGAGTTGACACCAGGCAGAAAAAGGCACACATGTGTGTCTTTTGCTTCTCCCCAGATCCTGTACTTCACCAATGGCCATCTGTATCCAACTGGTTCTCAGGCAAAGAGGGCCAGCCTGCTTCAGAACCCCCCCACAGGAGGGGTAGCCACCCTGAAACTGACTGATGTCCACCCCTCGGATACTGGAACCTACCTCTGCCAAGTTAATAACCCACCAGATTTCTACACAAATGGGTTGGGGCTAATCAACCTTACTGTGCTGGGTAAGGCCGGCTGGGGACCTACCAGACACCCATGTACCACGAAAGATTGCAGTGGCCCTGCTAAATCTGCTAAATCTTCTCTCTACCGCCCCCCTTCCCCACCCCATATCTCGATTTCCAGCCCAAGCTTACAACTGCACTGGGGACCCCAAAGGAAAATGCCTCCTTCCCAAAGTCTTCTAATCTAGATGGTCCTACTCCTGCCCCACTCTCCTTGAAGAATGACTCCTCCCTCGGCCCCTAGAAAAAAAAGATTCATGAGAGAGAAAGCCCTTCCCATACATAGGGATCTGAGTCATGGCCCCAACAACTCTATCTTTGAGAGAATGTCTCATTTGTAGCCCAGGTTCTTTCTCTCCTTAGGTGAGTGGCAGAGAAGGAGAGTGGCCACTAAAGGAACAAGGGCCCCTCTCACAAAGCAGCAACTTTGTGCTCAGAGTTTCCATCTTACTCCAACCTAGAGCCTGCTCATGGATGAGCAAACAGAAACTATTAAAGAGGCTGGGGATGTCTAGATGGAAAAGTGAAGGCTTGGGAGGTGTATAACAACAGCATTCAAATATCTGAAGGGTTGTCTTGTGGAGGAGAGATTTTTCATTTCTCTTTGCGGGCCTGGAGGGCAGAAGTTAGGACCAAATGGGTGGATGTTATATTAACACAGATTTTGGCTCAGTATGAGGAAGAAGTTTCTAACAATCAGAACTTCCAATAGTGGGAATCATTTCCTGGGGATGCAGTGGAATGTGAACAGAAGTGGACTACTATTTGGTAGGAGTATTGGAGCAGGAATTCTAGCATTTAATGGGAGTGAGGCTAAAAGATTGCTAAGGTACTTTCTGTGATTTTTGCAGTGCCTCCCAGTAGTCCCTTGTGCAGTAAGAGTGGTCAGACCTCTGTGGGGGGCTCTGCTGCACTGAAATGCAGTTCTTCCCAGGGAGCCCCCAGGCCAGTGTACAACTGGGTACGCCTTGGATCTTCCCCTACACCTTCTCTTGGCAGCATGGTGCAAGGTAAGGGCCCAGAACATCTGGGAAGAGAGGACTCAAGACTGGGGCAAATCTGTCTCTAGACTCCATATACCCACACTATCAATTCCATGCCTGTGGGTATGAGACAAATTGCCATACCTTTCCCTGCATCTTTCTTGGTGTCCTGTATTGCTCCCTCCTGTCTGTCTTCCTGCAATCTGTGGCTCTACGGTCCTGGGAGCATTTTTTAACTTAAACGTATTCCTGATATCTTAGAAGAGAGTGGAAGGCAGGGGGCATAAGAGTCCCACTTTTGGGGATTTCTTAAGGGTCATGAATCATTGCCAAACTTCCTAGAGAGGAAACTGAGGCAGAGTAGCATGGACTGGCTTGAATCACAGTCAGTTTCTTTGGAGGAAACATATAATTGGGTAAGAGCCTTGGCTTCTCAGCCTCCTCATGCTTGCTCCAGCCCCAGCCCCAGCCAACTCCTTTATGGATCCAGAGAACCTTCCAGATCATCTGGTGTATGCTCTGGCTTCTAAAGGGAAAGTAAAAAGCTTAGGAAGACATTTGGGTGAGCTGAGTCACCCCAGAGGCTACAGTTTCTAACAATCAAGACTCCCCCCCCCTCCAACCAGGAACCTGACATCAGCTAGTAAGCATCCCTCCCCAATTCCTTGCCTTCTCCCCATCCTCTGAAAAGGCAGCTGTGTAGAGTGGAAAGAATACATAAGTGGCAGTGGCTTTGGCACTTTCTGGGTCACCTTAGACAGTTACTTTCCTTCTCTGAGCCGGCTTCCCCACTTTTAATAAATGAGGTTAGCCCCTTCTTGACAGGATTGTTGTAAGGAGGTAGTGAAATTTGCTTTCATCTTAGTAGGTGCTCACTGTGATTCAAATGAATGATGGAAGGCTTCCTCCTTACCCTCTAGATGAGGTGTCTGGCCAACTCATTCTCACCAATCTCTCCCTGACTTATTCGGGCACCTACCGCTGTGTGGCCACCAACCAGATGGGCAGTGCATCCTGTGAGCTGACCCTCTCTGTGACTGGTAGGGGACACTGGGCAGAGGCCCAGCTGGCAGGCCTGGGTTGGAGAGGCTGCATGGAACTATCTGGGGAGGGGCAAAGGAAGGTCTGCTGCTCTGAGCTTCCTGTGTCTCCTTAGACCCATCCAAAGGCCGAGTGGCTGGGGCTCTGATTGGGGTGCTCCTGGGCGTGCTGTTGTTGTCAGTTGCTGCATTCTGCCTGATAAGGTTCCAGAAAGACAGGAGGAAGAGGCCCAAGGAGACATATGGGGGCAGTGACATTCGGTGAGCTGGAGGGCTGGGGGAGGGTACAGAAAGGGAGAAAAGGGCTTAGGTTATGAGTGGGTGACTCCAGCCCTCAAACTCTGACATCTTTAGGGGTGTTTGGGGGTAAGGAGTGCTGTTCAGCTCTGGGATTTGGTGTGGGGGGGGCAGTACAGCAAGTGCATTTGTGTGTGAGCAGTGTGCAGGGTGGGGGACTTGGTTCATGGCTTCCCTCAACCTCCTCATACTTCATAGAATTTTCAGTTTTTGAGGCCTTTTCATACATGTCTACAGGATGTGGATGCCAGGAGTTGGATTTGCCCTGAGCCCTCAGCTGAGTTCAGTTTTTCTGGGTGGGGTAGTAAGGAAAGGAGAGGCAAAAGCTGCCTGTGTCAACCGCTTTAGCTTGTCAACCTTTGGGTCCTGAATAGGGATCAGAGCGCTAGTTCTCAGAGTGTGGTCCTCAGATTACCTGGACAGAACATACCAGGAGCTTGTTAAACATTCAGATTCAGGCTGCTTCCTATCCCTCCTGAAGCAGAATCTGTGGGGGCGAGGGTGATGGACCTGGAATCTTCATTTCAGCCAAAATTCCACAGATGATTCTCATGCACAGTAAACATGTGAAGTCCTCAGGTTAGAGGATGGGATGGGGGGCGAAGACCTCTGAGGGATGCCGCCAGCCTTCACTAAAAATTTGCTTATATCTACCAGGGAGGATGCCATTGCTCCTGGGATTTCTGAGCAAACTTCTGTGAGACCAGATTCTAGCAAAGGGCTCCTGCAGAGACCCCCCTCTTCCAGCAGTGTGACGACCACCAAGTCCAAGCTCCCTATGGTTGTCTGATTTCTCCCCCTGTCCTTGAAGGGGAATATCAAGAATTAAAGCCTTTGGGTATCATATGGTCTCCCTCTTCTTTCTGCCGGCATAGCAAATTCCTTTTCACCAGTAGAAGACGGAATGGGCTGGGAGTCCTAGAGGTGATGCTGTAGGTGGGAAGTTTGGCTCCAAGGGAGTAGGTTTTAACAGAGGTCCTCTTCCCCTTTGCTCACCTCCACTTTTTGGTTTGATCAAGTGAAATATGCCCAAGCTTCAGGTGGTGGCCTTGTGCACCCAAACCCCCTCCCCTCTGGCACCCTCTGAATACTTGGACATTCCTCTTTATTGTTCACATTCCAACCCAGCACGGTCACATGCACACACGGAGATAAAAATCCTTCGGGCCACAACCCCAGGAGCCCGGCGGGGGCAGGGCTAGCAGGGGCGGGGGCAGGGCCGCGGCAGACTCCTCCTACCGAGCCTCCCAGGCGCTCGGCGTTTGCATAAACAAGGTGAGAGCTGGAGAGGCGGCTCTCGGGGTGCGCTGGGGGGGTGGGGAGGGGAAGCAGATTACAGGCAGGCGTGGGGTTATAGGTGCGAAATAGGTACTTCCCTTACGATCAGAGCAAGAGGCATCCGGCACCATGAAAACCCTCTTCCCCTCTCTCCTCGCCCCAGAGCCAAAATTCTGGGGCTAGGCTGGGGCGCGAACAGCACAGAGACGCAGAGCGCCCCCTTCAGCTGCGCACAGAACGAAAGGACTGGTGTTTTTTTTTTTTTTAAGTGAGTATACTTGGGCGACGCTTAGGGCGCCCCCCGCAGTGCGCGCAGGGAAGTGCGCGGAGACTGCGGAGGCAGAGCTGCATGCGGGGTGCTGGCGGAGGTGGGCGAGAAGCAAAAGAAGGAAGATGTGGGAGCGCAGGGTTTGGGGCTAGGGTGGGAAGAAAGGGCGAATGGGGACCATTCTAGACTGGAGGACTAACTAAAAGGGCACAGACTTAGCGACTCCTCGATGGAGCCTGCCTGGGAGTGGGAGTCTCTGGGGACGCAGGGAGGGCTCCTGAAGCTGGCAGGTTGGTGGAAAGGAGAGGATCACAAACACGGCAGGGAAGTCTCATCACTGCGAAGGGGACGCGCCATCCGTCTCTCCTGGCAACTGAGGACAGAGAAGGTCTGAGCACCTGCCCTCCCCGGTGCTTCCTCTCCTTTTTCCTTCTCCCTTTCCGAACCAGGACAAAAGGGCGGGAAGGGCCAGGGGACCCCAGTCACCCAGAACCCCCAACCCGAGTCACTGAGCTGAAATAAGCCCGCGGCCAGTGCGTGCGTGCGCCTCATTGTGTTCATAGCCTCAGGCCGGGTTTGTGCAGCCAAATGGGGGTGGCTGCGGTTCTGTATAGGTCCAGGTGTGTCCCTGTCGCAGCCTCAGGCGTCCAGATGGATCAGGAAACCCTCAGGCTGGGAGGGGGTGAGGGCGGGCAGAGGGAAGGGTGGACGATTGGGTCCTTTTCTCCCACTCAGGCCTCCCACCCGCTTCCGAGTCGTATTCATTACCTTTGAAAATGCTCAGTTCTTCGGTCCAGGGCCGGGCAAGAGGGAGGGAGGAGAGAGAGGAACAGGTGAGCTCTCGGAGCCCGCAGCACCTTCAGCCTCCTCCCAGCCACCCACCTCACGTCCCGGGGGTAAGTCCCCCACCCTTAGCTCCCTCTCCACCTCTCCACCCGCTGCACGCCCTGAGTCCGCACTCTTTCCCGGGGTGGGGGGTGGGGAGCGGGGCCGCTCGCAGCAGGTCCCGGGCTTGGGAAAGGGGAACCCTGCGGCCCGCCGCGCCCCGCCCGCCTCACCTGGCCTAGTCTCCGCTGGGGCCGCCGCCCGCGCCTCCCCGGGCGCCCCCAGCTCCGCCCGTTCCCCCGTGGCCCGGGCCCTTCCGGCCGCGCTCTCCGCTCTTTATCTTCTTCCTTGCCATGTGGCCCCGGAAACTCGCCTGGATTTTGGCAGCGGCCGCGTTGGCGCCAGGATCGTCCAGCGGGATGTCTAGAATGTCGTCGTCCGGCTTGGAGCACGCGCTCTCCTGGGGGCGGGGTGGGGCAGGGGGTACTTGTGGGGTGACTGGGCCGAGACCCCGCGCGAGGATAGGGTAGGAGTAGAGCCTTGCGGGGCTGAGACGAGGGAGACGCACGAGTGGGAAGCGCAGAGAGGGGAGCTGCGGGCGCGTCGAGAAGGGCTGAGGAAGGGCTGTGCGTGTGTGTGTGTGTGTGTGTGTGTCCCTCCTAGGGAACGGCAAGCAAAAAGGAAGGGTCAGGGGGTCAGGTGGCCACGGCCCTATTCCCAACTCGGGAAAGAGACGTGCACGGTGGGACGGGGTACAAGACAGCCAGATAGCCCTGAGGGAAGGGTCCTTCACCATCAGCAGGGCTGAGGAGCTGCAGAACTGCTGGCTGGTGGGCTGGGAGGAGCAAAATAAACAATGAGAGGGACTGTTGGACGTGACTGCCCCTCCCCTTGTCCTCAGAGGGTGCCTCCGGCTCAGAAAGGCTCCTTGCAGGAGTCCAGGATTCCCTTGGACAGGGTGTAGAAGAATCAGGCCGGTCCCTTCCCTGAGTAAAATCACACCAGGACTCAGTGCTGGAATTAGGGTGAGAGTGGGGCTAGCCCCTGGAGTCAGCCTCCTTCTCCCTAGGGCTAGAGGCCCAGAGACTGCTTTGCCATGGACTCTTCTTTTCTAAAGTTCCCCAGGAGGCACTCAAACACAGAAGAGAGGAGATGGTCTGGAAGAAGCTGAGAAGGCTTCACTCCAAAAAAAGGCAAAGGAAAGATGAGTAGGAGCAAGTAGCCCTTAGCCTTGTGTGCTCCAGAAGAGAGGAATTATGACAATAGCTACCCATTAAGCACTTCCCTTGTTCCAGGCACAGTAACACAGTGTTTTACAGACATTATTTTATTTAGTCCTGGCAAAGCTATGACGCACCTTTTATTATTATCCTAGTTTACCCCTACTAAAACAGATGACTTAAGTGTTTATAAACCTTACATGAGGTGATACAGATGGTTACTATGATTTAGATGGTATCTATGATTTAGACCCTTGTATGTCAGAGTCCAGAGTATATTTTTAACCCCTATTCCATAAAAATCAGCAGAGGCCATCAAGAAAATGACGTGAGCTCTACCACTTGCTACCTGTGTGGTTTGGGACAAGTTATCTAATGTCTTATATCAGCTCCTTCATCTGAAATCAGGATATAACATCTACCTCTGTGGGTTGTGAGGAACAATAAACCCCATGATACACATAAAGTTTCTGGCACAATCTAGTCACTCAATGTATAGTATCTATTACTATGATTCTTTTAATTAATAAGTTTATGTGAAATAGTTGTTTCTGTAGGCCGAAAGTGGTCATATAAAAACAATTTCATATGGTTCCGCCTATAATAATCACATCCACCCCTACGCCTCAGGTTTCTGTCTCCCATAACCTGCCCTATCTGACAGTGGAAAGGGTTAGGGAATAGATGGCATTGATTTTATTTTTAAAAAAAAATTTTTTTTCAACGTTAATTTATTTTTGGGACAGAGAGAGACAGAGCATGAACGGGGGAGGGGCAGAGAGAGAGGGAAACACAGAATCAGAAACAGGCTCCAGGCTCTGAGCCATCAGCCCAGAGCCCGACGCAGGGCTCGAACTCCCGGACCGCGAGATCGTGACCTGGCTGAAGTCGGACGCTTAACCGACTGCGCCACCCAGGCACCCCATAGATGGCATTGATTTTAGAGGTAAAGCTCTGGAATGGAGAGGGCCTCCGTCCCTGTGCCCCTTTGTTGGTTAACATTACAGCATGAATGTGGGTTGGGATGCAGATAGTTACTATGGAGTTAAAAAGGCATTTTGCTTTTGCTTTGGCCCTCTGGCTTCTAAGAATTGTCCTTTTTTTTCTCTCTCCTAAGGACTATTACTATTTTAAAAATGGCTTCCGCTCATCATGCTTCACAATGCTGTTGTCATTTCCTGGGTTTCAGAGTTTTGCAATTTATGCTCAAGATGCCCACGATTGATTTAAATGCAGTTAAAAGGAGTTATCCAGAAGCCAGTGTGGTTGTGGAGGGGACTGACACTCTTTTTGTCTTCTGCAGGTCTAGCGCTCTCTCTCTGACATCTTAGTCTCCACTTGTCATCAGAAACAACTCTTTTGGGCTCCTTGATTCTTAGAGCTCAGGCCTCTCTTGGGATATCCTTAGGCAACAGTGAAGTGTCTCCTCAACAGAGGACAATGATCACAACAACAACAACAACAACAACAACATAAACCCATTCCTGACCCACCTCTCTTTGGCCAGTAGCTGTGGAGGAAGGAGTACCTTCCCCCAGTCATGTTAAGGCCAACCTGCTGTCTCTACCCACCCCAGCTGGATATAGAATGGAAACCTGGAACAAGAGGAAAAGCCACCCAACGCACTGTTCCTCCCCCAATCAGCCTCCTCTCACTCCAGCTGAATTCTCAGGGCAGAACTGCTAGAGAGAGTAAAAGGAATCTGGGAAGCGTCATGGTTCCTGGGCTGGTGCCTTCTAAAGCCAAGATCTGATGATGTGTGCCTGAGAGCTCTGTAGGAACTGGAGGTGGAAAGTGCACTAGTGGCTAAAACAGGGGCCAAGGCTTCTGGTCCCAAGTGGGCATATCCCTTCACCCCTGAGGGTCTCAGTTTCTTCAGCCACAAGTGGAATTTAGCCTAGATGAATAAATTCTTCTTTAGGTCCCAAATCCTAAAAGCTTTAAGAATTATCCCTTCCTAATGCTTATTGTATGCCAGGCCCTAGGCTAAGTGCTTCGCACACATTACCTCACTGAATCCCCATTTCAGAGGTCAAAAAACAGCCTCAGAGACATTTTGTAACTTAGCAGAGGCCAGCAGAGCTAACAAATTGTGATGGGATTCAGAAGCCTGGCTGTTAATGACTGCCTCAGGACAGGTAATTATTTCTATGAGTTCAGCTAGACCTCTAAGTTCAACTAGACCAAGCGAAAGAAAGGAGTGGGATCCAAAAAAATGTCTTTGCCTTTTCATATTAAGTGAATGTAGGAAAGGCACATATATGTGACTATGTAAATCAGCAACTGGTACATTTGAATCGACAGCACTGCCTCTTAAAAAAAGAGGCAGGTTTTCTTCTCATTTCTGTCTGAGCCTCCTTACCAAGGAGTAAGAAGGAAATAAGGCAGGATTAAGTGTTTCCCAAACACCAGGTCAGATGGTCAGCAAGGAGAGCCCCAGAATGAAAGATGAAGAGAGTCCTTCCTGCCTTGGGGTGCCTGGCTGGCTCAGTGGGTAGAACATGCGATTCTTGATCTTGAGGGGGTTGTGAATTCAAGCCTCACTTGGGCATAGAGCTTACTTAAAAAAAATAAAAAAAAAAAAAAAAAAGAGGGCCTTGCCTCTAGACCCCAGATGCACTCTGTTCTCTCCATGTCCCAGCTCCCTTCCAGCTAGGAGTCCACCTCCACATAATGGAGATGAGGTAGGAAGGTGCCCAGTTCCAGCCCTGTCCCAGCCCTCTGCCCCTGTCACCTCTTCTCCCTTTTCTTGCCCTCTGCACAGTTTGACAATCGGGCTGCCTCCTGCTCAGTCCTTTAGCTCTGCCGATCTAGGACAGGGCCTCACAGGGTTGTTGGGATGATTAAATATAAAGTCAGGCACATGGCAAACATTCACAAAGTGACAAATATTACTGATATTATTAAATCATAATAACTATCACAACAATTTGTCCCTAAGTTCTTTCTGCCTCTTGGTACGAAGTCTCACCTCTTATAAACTGGGCTATTCTTTCCTTCCAAACCTCACTTTTTTTTTTTTCTTTTGTAAGCCGTAGTGTGGAGGGTGGGGGGCAGGCAAAGTCATAACCTTATAATTAGCCGGGTTGACTGAATGACAGAGAAGGCAAGGGCTTTGGAGTGGTCTTTCTCCATAGATAGGGGCTAAAAATAAATAATAATTAAAAATTAAAAAAAATAAACACATTTTATATACGCATGATCACTGTATTCCTCTAGTGTGCAGGGAGCCAGGTCCTGTGCCGGGCGCCTTCATACCCAAGTCACCTTAACAGCAACCTACTTTGGCATTAGGCACTTGCAGCATCCAGGTCTCCGTGGGCGCTGACAAACTGCAGACACTTCCTTCCCTCGCCAGCAGGGCTCTCTCGCGGTCATTTCACCCAGCCCCCTTCCAGGGCTAGAAGGCGTTGGGGGACGGGCCAACCCCTCCCCAGAACCAACTGACTAGGCTCTCTGCTGCCCATCATCATTACTGAGCTAACCGATATGAACGACTGTCCCATCCTGCTCTGTACAGTGCACGAGGGTCATGGAGATCATCCCGTCTGCCCACCCACGGCGGTGGCAGTGGGATGGGGAACGGGGCGAGGGCAAAAGCCAGGGGGAAAGGATACCGAAAGGAGTCGCCGCAGCTTCGCTACAGTTTACAGCGCCTCTCTGGAGGAAGTTCTTCTTCTCGTCTAACCTGCAGCTTCCTTGCTGCAGAGCCCTGCCGGGTTCCCAGTCCAATCTAGGCTGCCTGGCGGCTGGGCGCCCAGACGCCCCCGCGAGTTGGGGAGCATTTTCCCTAGGGCTCCAAGTCAGGCGAGTGCCTTCCACCACCCACCACCCACGTCTCAGCAGGCACCCCTATGGCTCTTGGGTCTTCTGCACCCTCAAATGCACTTCCATCCCTTACTCTCCCTCTGGGGGGGGGGGTTCTTGGGGACCCCTTGCTCCAGATCAGGCAGAGTGCCGGTCCCCCCGGCCCTCTAACTTACGGTGCAGCAGTCCATGCTGGTGTTGGGGGTCCTTGGCTGGGGCACAGGCTGGCGCAGGGCAGGGGTGGGGTCTGGGTGGGGACTCTGGGGCCTTGGGGCGCCCGCTGACCAGCGTCGAAACAGCCGCTCTGCTCTCGGGTCCTCTCTCCCGCGCTCCGCTCTGCTCGCGAATGTAACCTGAGCCCTTCGGTCGAGAAGCCAATCAGAATAAGCCTTGGGCAGGGCGGGCGGGGATATTGCAGGGAGGACCACGCCCCCTCTCTGCTCCCTCCGCCTCCCTCCCCCTCCAGCCCCAACCCCTCCGCCTACACACTTCCATCCATTCCTCCTACACACCCCAGCTTCTCAAGCTCAACCCCCTTGTTTGCTGAGGCGGCAGACTGCCAGGCAGATGTATGCCGCCGCGGGCAGAAGGAGGCCCCCGACTACCCGGGCACAAATACACTCACATCTGGGCACAACACCTCTCCCACCCATATGTAGAAAACCACGCACCTCTCACCCACCTCCCCACACTTGCACAACTTAGCTAGAGTCCCAAATATGGCTCGCTCTAACTCCTCCTCCCCTCACCCCCGCCAGTCCTCATAAAAAAGCCCCCTAAGACGTGCGTTTAAAAAGTCCCATCATCACTCTGCTAGGGAATCAAGAAAGCTGTTGATACATAACCTGGGGATGAGCACACATAAACACAAAAGCTCACAAGCCCCACATGTGCATATATGATACTGCCCGGGCTCACTAAAATGTGCACTTCTTCAACAGATTCTACAGACACAACGTACAAAAATAATTGCACAGAACTTGTAAACACACGCAGACGTGTGCATGCAGATGTATGACACAGGGGTAGTCACCCTATCTGAGATGTTGCATTACATCCTTATCTATCTATCTATCTATCTATCTATCACCTATCAATCATCCATCATCTATCTAATGTATATGTTTATGCATAGATACTGGCTTCAGAGAAACATCCTTCCCTTCCCATACTAGAATCTCCCTAACCTCTTGGTATCTTGCTTCAGAATAAAACAAAAATGCCACTCTCACCTTGCCTGGGAGGAAGAAAAATACCCTAAACCCTAGTATTGGGAAATATAAAAAAAATCGTTGTTTTTTGGGGTCTGTGGTGGAGGAAGGATGTGGGCTTTTGTGAGAGGCTGGGAAAAGGAGATGGGGGAGGAGAATTGTGGAGCAGCAGCCTGACTGGATTGTGGTGGCCAGTGTCCCCTAGCCAGTCAGGGTACTGGAGCTGGCAGTGTGGCTTATTAAATGGATAGAGTGGGCCATCTCGGAGGAAAGTAGAAAGTCTTTCTCAGCTAAGCTCCCAGAGGAGGGAAGGAAAGAAAGGGTGGCTGTTGCTCAGGCTCAATAACTGAAGCGGGCAAGGAGGGGAAAATGCCCTGTGGTTCTGGTTGGGAGAGGGGATCTTAAAACAGCACTGCAGTGAATCCACAGCCACTGGCCAGTCATAGCATAGCTGTTGCACGCTTTCCTTCCTACCTGAATGTTTGGGCTACAGGCTCTGTTTGCCAAAGGGAAAATGAGTGGGAGGGAAATTCTGGTGGCCACTCATGATGGGAATGGGGTTAGTCAGCTTAGGCTCCCAAACCGAGCTGGAAGCTGGCCGGGATTCCAGGGTTTGGGGCATAGGGGTGTCTCTCCCAGCATGTTTGGGACCCACCCACCCTTGTAACTGAAAATCTGTTCCCCAATCTGTCTCTGGCACATCCTCGATCCCCCCCCCCCCCCCACCTCCACCAAATGGCAGGATGTCCTGGAACTCAGTCCCTTGCCTAAATCACGGGCACATCTGGGGCCTTGGTTTGTGCCAGCTCTTGTTGAACTTCAAATTCAGAATCCAGAGGGGAAAGGGAAGGAGGAAATTGGGGATAGAATGGGTATCAGGCCTGGACTCTGTGCTTTTCTCTTCCCAAATTAGAGCCGAGGAATTCGGGATTTAGCGAGTTTGCAGTAAAGTCTCCCAAGTTGCTAGGCAACATCCCTCTGCAGGCTGCGCTGCCTCTGGGCCCTTCTTCCTGCTGGTCAGAGCTGGAGGGGGGGGAGTATCTTTACAACATGCCCCCCCTAAACTCCCACACAGGCAGCCCAGCCCTTCCCTCTTCCTAAGACGCCCTTGTGTGGGGTGAGGGCGTCTCTGAACACTGGCGGCGGTGGAAGAGCAGAAATGGCAACTGTCAGTTCCATCCGCAAAACAAGCATTTCATCAACAGCCCACTTGAGGCGCCTACGCGGAACTGGCCACTGTGCTTGCCCTGGGGGATGGGCAGTCTCTGAGGTAAGGAAAAGGTAGACAGAGAAAGGCAAGGACGGGAATCAAAGACAGACTCAAATAATCCAGAGGCAGGAGCAGCACCGCGTACAGCCTCATTTAAATGACACACACCCCGACCCAGAGGCACAGAAACACACACTGTTCACACATCCACAGAGATACATGCTGTGGGCACATTGCCATCCACTGCCATCCAAAGATATGCACAGAAGTGGACCCCTTCACTATCATGCATCGAGGGCACATGATTCTTTTTGGTAAGGGGTTCCTCTTTTGGACTAGGTGGCCAGAGTTTGTCAGCAAGACGGGCTGGCTGGAACTCTGAGCCTCTGCCTTTCTTTCAAATAGATGAGCTCAGAGAAGGGACAGGAGCTGTGTGGAAGGCCTGGGTCTGGCTGCTTTGAGGAGCAGGCTGCCTCACTCTGCAAAGCTTGAGAGCTTGGCGGAGCAGTGCCGGAAGACCCTAGTGCCTGCCTGGGCTTAGGACCTGGGTGCCAAGGTCATCTTTTGGGGTGCCACCTATTTACCAGCTGGATGTGGGCCCTGTCTGTCCTCCTTGACTCTTCGAATTTCATAAACTCTTCTCTATTTTCGGCGGCCCCCACAGCTCTTGAAGGAGAGGGACTGCAGGCCTGGAAATGAGATGAGCTCCGGAGGGCCAGGTTAGAGAGGGCATGGGGGTGAGGTGGGCTGTTTCTAACAGGGAGCATGGAGGTGGGGGGGGCACGAAATAGAAGCTGAGGCCAGCAAAGGAAGAGATTTTAGACAAAAGAAAAGAGATGGATTAGTGGGAAGCTTCCGGGGTCCAATACAGATCCATCTGGGGACAGATGGTGGGGGATTTGGAGAGACTTGGTCCTCATAAGCAGAGAGAAAAGCCAAGACACATGGCAAGCTATTTGCCAATACTTGTGGCTTCCCTTCCTTGGAGTGGGCACTTTCTGAACATCATATCCCAGCTTAAGCCCACAGAGGGACTCCGTGGTAAGATGGGGGTGGAAAGTAGGAGGCCTGTGCCTTCAGTGGAGATGATCTGGGGGCTTCTTAGGTCAGGATTTCACCCATTTGAATGGAGGGGGTGGGGGTAGCAGGAAATTCAGTTTTCTCTGCAAATATTTCAGCTTTTGCTGTAGTAGTATTTTTAGCAACTTGGTTGGCAGAGGAGGAGCCCGGGTACATTTTTAAAGGGGCCTCTGCCAGACTGGAGGCCTCCTCCCACCCTCACCCCACATGTCCTAAAGGAGAGGTCGGGGGGGGGGTGGGGAGTACATGGCTCAAGGTGCATTCAAATCAGCTTTGCTGATCATTAGCTGATCATTAAGTGGTCTTCACCAATAGTCATTATCAACCATCAGCGGCACCATTATCATTAGCAGCTTTATCAAGAAGAGGAAATACTCCTTGCACTTCTGTTGTGTGCAGGGCACTATTAGGGGCACAACACAGAAGGTCTAATATACTTGGAAAGATGGGGAAGGACCCAACACTTGTGAGTGAGTCCTAGATGCCATGTGCCGTGCTAGCCGCGTTATATAGGTGGTTTCATTTAATTCTTATAACAATCCTACAACTTAGTCATTGTAGTTCCAATTTATAGATGAAGAAGCAAAGGGATTGAAGAACTTACCCAAGGTTATATCGCCATTAAATGGAAGAATCTAGATCAAAACTCAGAGCAGAATAATAACATTATCCTAAATCTGGATAGTGCTTTACAAAGTGCTTCCAAATTCACGATTTAATTTGCTGCTCCTGAGAACTGTGTGAAGAGGTATTAGTATTTTTTAACCTCTTTTTCTGAGGACAAAGTAAGGCCTAGAAAGGTTAAATGACTTGTCCAGAATGAGACCTCTGGTGAACTGCAGAACCAGGACTAAAAGGTAGGAGTTCTAACTTTGAATTCTGTATTTTCACCTCTGAACTGCTCTCATCTCCGGCCCTTGTACTGGGCTACATGGACGGGATTATAGTGGTTAGCAGATCAGATATAGTCTCTTCTCTCTTGGATTTTATAGCCTGATGATAAAAGTACATTATGTATATGTGTGCAGGTATACGTGTATAGATGTATAGCTATAGATGTGTGTATATGTGTGTGTGTATGAGATATATTTATATCTCCTAAAGTAATAAATGATGGATGTCAAATGAATGATGCAGACGGTAAGTGTTATGGGAGAAATGATTGAGAATTTGGATGATCCAGGAAGGCTTCCTGGAAGAGGAGGCTGGAAATGGGCAGAAAGACATCTTAGGCAGGAGAAGATGTTGTGAGACTTGCACTGCATTTAGTGTCACTGTGCTTCTGCTACCCCAGTCCAGAAAGGCCCTGAGGACAGCAATCGCAATAACTTTCCCCCCACACAAGGTTTTAGGTCTGAAGTTTGGTGCCCTGGTTTTATCTATGGCAACATATCGAAGCACTCCAGGACCGGCAGGTGCACACCAAATGTGTGCTTGTGCCCCCTCTGCAGCCCTGCTGTTCCTGGTGCTTGCACACACGCTTGCCCTTTGCTTCTACTGGTGTGGTACGAATCTGTCTCCTGCCTACCCCACCCCTGCCCCCCTTGTTCTCTGGGCCTATGTAGTTCAAAGTCCTGGATGTAGTTTACTCCCCGTTCCTGCATTGCCCTAAACATCTACTGGTTTTGTTCCCCTTCGCTTCCCTTTCCTCGGTTTGCTTCCCCACCTTTCCTTATGAATAACAGCTAGTGATGGCTGAGCAATGTGTTGTACCTTCTGGGCTGCCACATCCCATCTGTAAACATGGGACCTACACAATCATTCTTATAACAAGGGAACAACCATCTTGATAATATTTTGATGCCAAACTCTAGCGCAAGCCTAATAACCATCTCAATTTTGGTCCAGACAAATGCCTGTTTTAATTAATTTTTATAAAAAGGCTTACATGTGGGGCACCTGGGTGGCTGAGGCAGTTAAGCGTCCGACTTCAGCTCAGGTCATGACCTCAGGGTTCGTGGGTTCCAGCCCCTGCACCAGGCTCTGTACTGACAGCTCAGACGCTGGAGCCTGCTTCAGATTCTGTGTCTCCCTCTCTTTCTGCCCCTCCCCTGCTCATGCTCTGTTTTTCTGTCTCTTTCTCTCTCTCTCAAAACAAACAAACAAACAAACAAACATTTAAAAAAAAAGACTCACATGAGGCATAATTCTTACTTCTTCTTTAGTCCACTTATAGACCCTTTTCTGGTGTAGTTCAGCCAGACATTCAGATAAAAGAAATTCTTGGTTCTACCAGGAATGAGTCAAGTGGGGTTCAGGTCATTCTCACTGTCATTTTCTACCTCAGGGCAGAAAGAAACTCTTATCCAGGAGATGGAGACCCTCTTCCTGTTGTCGAGAATGAGCATCTCTTGGAGTCTGTGTATGCGGTCAGTATGCCAGCCTCACACTTCTTCGTGTTGACATTGTCTAATCTGAGAGCTCGGAGTAGTTCATTTGATCTGGATCCACTGGCCATGGCTCTCATTCATTCAGCATCTACCAATGCAGTCTTCTTTTTTTTTTTTTTTTAACCTTTTGTCTTATTTTAGAAAATTTAAACTCTTGCAAAAGTTAAGTAATATATATTGAATCCCACTGTACCTGTTACCTATGTTCAACAATTCTCATCTCATCACCAAACTCATTTAACCTATTTTCTTTATGGTTCCCCCATCATCATTTCATTCATAAATATTTAAGTGTGTGTCCTTGAAACATACTAACACTTTAATGCCTATTTTTATTTTATTTATTTTTTTATTTTATTTTATATTTTTTAAATTTTTTTTAACGTTTATTTATTTTTGAGACAGAGAGAGACAGAGCATGAACGGGGGAGGGGCAGAGAGAGAGGGAGACACAGAATCGGAAACAGGCTCCAGGCTCTGAGCCGGCAGCCCAGAGCCCGACGCAGGGCTCGAACTCACGGACCGCGAGATCGTGACCTGAGCCGAAGTCGGACGCTCAACGGACTGAGCCCCCCAGGCGCCCCTTTTAAAGCCTATTTTTAAAGCATGTGTTCCTTAGCCTGGAAGCTCCATAAGGAAAGAGATTAGAGCTGTTTTCTTTATCCCTGTAGTCTTAGCGCAATGTCTGGGACAGAGTGGACTCAGTAAATATTTTTTGAACGATTGAATGAATAAGGGGGTGAATGAATAATACTTCAAAAGGAAACAAGAGGTAAAAAAAAAAAAGTGCATGTATCTGTGATCATGTATGATCTAATTTGCAGTGAGATTCTGTTAGAGGCCAGGTATGTCTTCAGCAAGAACTTAGTAGGTGGGCCTTATATACACAGTCAACTCTTCATCTCTCTGAGATTCAGTCTTAGGCCTGCCATTCTGAGGAGCTGAGACACAGACCCATGTGTTCCTTGGAAGTGCACGCAGAAGTGGACCGTTTCTGGGAACAGCATGGCAGATGAAGCATGACAGGGACCTAAGATCTTGGGAAGGAGCCATGCCTATAAAGCAGTTTATTGAGTTTAATGTTTCTATTTCTGTCTTATTATTTCTTTCATCTGGGCTAAGCATTTCAACTTTGTCTTAGTTATGAAAGGGGGGCATTTAAGGAGGAGTTATATACTCAGTCTCAGACCAGAGAGCCCATGGTGGAACAGCCAACTTGGTGGCAACAGCCATTAGTGAGGCATGTTACAAGGAAGGTGGCTCTCAGGGGATCAGAGTCCAGCTTTGTGGTCTTGCTGCCCTGTTCCATTTTGAGATTCTTTTCCCATTGCTAACCTTGGAGAGTTTTGTTTTGTTTTGTATTTTTTAGAGGAGGAAGTTTAATTGGGTGGTCTGACCATGACTGATTCCAATTGCCTTGAACAAGTTTATGTATTAATATTTTCTGCCTACCAGGCCAAACCAGTGGCCTGGTCAGTAGATGAAACCAGTCTGCCACTGTCATTTATAAGGAATTAAGGGCTTACCACCTATCACTTTCCTTAAGCCAATACAGATGAGGCATATGGCTTGAGATGGTGTTACCAACAATCATCTTCTACTGCATTTCCGTATGAACTTCTGTGAGAGCAGTATATGTTGGAATGGAAAGGTGTCTTACTCTAAACTTCAAAAGGAAGGAGAATTGACAGAATTGCCCTAGCAGACTGTCATCCAATATGGCCCAGATATGGGGGAACAGATACTGGAGTTCAGCCATTGTAAAGCCGGGGTGGCAGGCCATCTATCTGCAAGAGAAAGCTTCCTTAAAGGTACCACCCAAAATGAAAGACACATCACACACCCCTGGAACTGGATGACACAAGAATATGGTAATTAATTCAAATATCTTTCCCTATGTAAAAATGGGGGGAGGGGAGTAGTTCTACCCAGCTTAACGCTGCCTCTAACCTTGGAAAGTGATGTTTGTTTTGTTTGAATTTTTTTCTTTTTTGGTCAGATGGAAGCACTGAAAGTAAGGGATTATTAACTACAAGCTTTTGTTATTCTGTAATTTGGATGGAGCATTTGAGTTTAACGAGGTAAGCACTGGTAGTTATTTGGGGTTGATATACTTCTGTTATTTTTGCTTTGCCTGCCGTGGGATTGTGTGTTGGAGTGGGGTGAGTGGAGAGTGCTGGAACATGAGCTGTTTTGGGACTGGGCTGTTTGTTAGTGGAAATGTTCCTGCTGTTTAGATAGAAGGCATGCCAGGTAAAACTACCCTGTCCTTTTGACCTTAAAGCCTTAAGGTGTTTAAGTAGTCTTTCTGTCTGTATTCAGTGTTCACATATATGCAGAAGACAGAGTCAAAGGTCTATACTGTAGACACAATCCTGTGTCGTAGATATTCCTCAGAAGCAAAAGAGTATAAAGCCTGGTCCTTAAAAAAGAACGTTTGTTGTTCTACTGGGAACAGCGTCATGGAGTTATGCTATGTTATGATTTGCTAAACATATGTCAGATCATAACAGCAGGAAAGTTCCACATTTGGGAAACTATGTGAGGATGTGTATAGATCTTACGAAAACCATCATGGCAGATACTATTGGCTTCCTAGCCAATATCTACGCATTTCCGCTTCTTGCTTGCTAACAGAACTGCGATTTTGTTGCGAGCAGTCATGGGTCCGGACCTGACATGGTGCCATAATCAGTCTAAGTCTGTTCCCACTTCAGCTTTTATGACAGCTAGGGCTGGTCACAAGACCCAGATATGGCCAATAAGATATAAGCAAATTTCTGCTGAGAAATCCTCTGGGAAAGCTTTTGCTTTCCCGAGAGGAGGAGGCAGAGGCAGCTGGCACCACCAGCCCCCTTCTTTCTGCCTTAAATACAGACCTGAAGTCTGGAGCTACATCCACTATCTTTCCACCATGCAGCAAGTCAAATACTGAAATCACGAAGTAAAAAAAGACCCTCCTTTATATTTAAGCCGTCATCATTCAAACTTTCTATAAGGTTTACACAAATGAATCCCTAAGATGACATAATAATACAAGAAAGGTTCAAGTGCAGATCAAGACGCCTATCACTGACAAGACAGGGACTGCATGTGCAAGTTATTTCCAGGGATTCTTTGATGACAGACCTGAAAATTCTAAGTTAAAATAGCTAGTAATTCAGACACAAGTGGTATGGGATCCTGTACAGCTTGACTTCCTAATTGGTTGCCCTAGATCGCCTCTGCTTAATTAAAGGAACCATTGTAGGATTCTAAGTGACCATTTATAGTTCCTGTAGTCACGCTCAAAGCCTTTGTCCCTGGCTTGTTGACATTGCTATCACATCACCCTCTCTCAGTGGTCCCATGAATGGTGCGTGGGTTGGCTATAATTAGAATTACTGACAATTAAGGAAAATTCCTTTAGGACAGAGACAAGAATCCAGAGATAGATGAGGACTGGATGGGTTTGGGCATTTTATCTCTAGCCGGATGTCTGATCTATATTGGTTTTTAAAAAGTTATAGGTGATAGATCCTTAATTCCTTATAAATGGCGGAGACAGGCTGATCTTCATCCACCCAACAGACCACTGGTTTAGTTTGGTAAGGACGAGTCATTAACATATACACTTATTCCAGATAGGGGCGCCTGGGTGGCTCAAAGCATCTCACTTTGGCTCAGGTCATGATCTCATAGTTCGTGGGTTTGAGCCCCACATTGGGCTTCACGCTGGCATTGCGGAGCCTGCTTGGGATTCTCACCCTCTCCTCTCTCCCTGCCCCTCCCCTGCTCATGCTATCACCCTCTCTCTCAAAATAAATAAATAAACTTAAAAAAATTTATTCAAGGGAATTGGGATCCACCATATCAGACCCCCCAATGAAGCAAGTTCCCACTTCTTTCAGTAAAAATAAAACTCTCCAAGGTTATCTCTGGAAAGAGATAGATTCAAAGAAGAGTAGATATTCGTCCAGAATCTCTGTTTGTACAGACCTCAGAGCTCTTTTCAGGACACGCTACTCCCATCCATCATTCCTGCAGACGGTGCTGGTAGTCCACATGAAGTTGCCTGTCTCATCGGGCTGATATTCTGAAGGGTTAATTAGCTATCCCTAGGACGAAGATTCTCTATCAGTCCTTTGGCTAACGAAGGTTGCCTCCTTTAAAATGGGCATAACTTTTAACCACTACAATGGAATGCTTTGTACCTATCAGCAGAAGCCTCTGGGATACTGGAAGGGCACTTATTATTGTTGTATACCAGTATATCCATGCCAGGACTCCTGAATTGACCTTAAACTAAAGATTTCATAAGTCTGGAAGGTCTCAAACCGTTTTCCTTGGAGCACTTTCTGTGCCAAATATTTATTTTGAGTGTTTATTATGTGCCATCTGCTTCATACGAAGGACATCACATGCTGTATTAACCAAGATCCTCTTGGTTGTAAGGGATAGAAACCCAATTTACATTAAAAAAAGCATCACTTCACTGCAAGGACACAGGTGGAGCTTCAGGAACAACCAAATCCAGGAATATAAAATATTAATAGCACCCTCTTCCCTTTTAATTTCTTCTCTTTGTTTCTTTCTGCACAATGCTGCCATCCTCACATGGCTGGAACTATGGCCGCAGGCACCTTTGAACTTAAACCATTATAGCCTTGAAACCAAAGAGGAAATATCATTCCTCAATCCCAACGTTGTTAATAATAATTAAAAAGTTCCCAGGAGAGGCCTCTGATTCGGTCATACCTCAGTGACATGCCCATCCCCACGTCAATCCCTATGGCTGGGAGAATGAAGTGCTATAATTGACCCAGCCTGTGGCACAGCCATGTGGCCAGCTGGATCATATGATTGGTGGTGCCCTCCGGAAGTTCGGTCGGAGTGGGGAAGAGCCATTCCACAAAAGTGAGTTGTTCCCGACCAGGCTGACTGAATACCGTAGGTCTATTTCAGTCCATTAAGTCAGGAAATGCTCATAATAGTCCAGTGAAGCAATTACTATTATCCATGTTTTATAGACAAGGAATATGTGGGGAAACAGAGAGGTTAAGTACCTTGAACAAGGTCACACGGCGGGTAGGCAACAGAGCTGCGATTCCACTCGAGTCTGTTTATCTCCAAAGAGATTCCATCACCTGACCACCTCTCCTCCCTAGTTGAGCTTCTCCTCAATCTATATATCTTAGAGTCATGGAGCCATTAAAACAAATTACCCAGACAAATATCATATGACTTCATGCATATGAGGACTTTAAGATACAAAACAGATGAACATAAGGGAAGGGAAGCAAAAATAATATAAAAAGAGGGAGGGGGGCAAAACATAAGAGACTCTTAAACATGGAGAACAAATAGAGGGTTACTGGAGGGGTTGTGGGAGGGGGGATGGGCTAAATGGGTAAGGGGCATTAAGGAGTCTACTCCTGAAATCATTGTTGCGCTATATGCTAACTAACTCGGATGTAAATTAAAAAGAAATAAATTAAATAAAAATACAAAAAAGAAAGAAAGAAAGAAAGAAAACAAATTACCCTGTTTGCACACATGGAAGCCGCCTTCTACCCTTCAACCACCCCCCAGGAACCCCCATCTCTTGGTACTGCAGGCTCTTTCCAGGCTTTTACTTCCTCTGGAGTTGCTAGCTGAAACAAAAACAAGGATTTAGGGGGTCACTTGATTGAGTTGGCATGGCTGGACTCAGGGGCTTAGAATGGTGTTACAGAACTCTGTTTTCCTTTCCATTTCTCAGCAGTGCTTCCCTCAGAGTCTCTCTGGGTTAGATTTACCCTCGGATTGGTGAGAAGGCTGCAGACAAGACCCCAAACTACAAAAGAAAGAGACCATCTCTCTCTATGCGTCCTTATACCAAATTCTGTGGAACGGTTCTGCACTGCCCTTCTTGGGTATGTGCTCACATTGCTACAAATACTTCTGGATAACAGAGACCAGGCCAACCCTTGGACGGGATGCTGGCAGTCATATGCATGGTCACACCAAGGCCCAGCAAGGTGGAATCATAGAGAGTAAAGAGTTGTGATCAGTCCTTCCTTCTGTATATCCCCTGGGACATGTGTGTGCTTTATCAGCAGTTACCACACTACTCAGTAATTGTTTACATCTTATCTTCCTCAAAGGCTGTGAATGCCCGTGGAATCAGAACTTGGTCTTTGATCCTGATGTCTCAGGATCTAGCCTAGTGCCTGAAATGCAGTAGAAATTCGATCAGTGTTTATTGGTTGAATGAATATAATATAATGCTGTGGTTTGCAATGCTCTGGTTAAAAAAACAAGCACTCTCCAGGGGTCTGGCATGCACAGCAATAGTAAGAGCTACCACTTAGACGCCACTGTATAATTTACAAAGTGAACGATAACTACTTTGCCGAAAAATGTTATATGTGCATCTCATTTAAACCTAAATGCAATGAAAATGTATGTGCTGCTTCTTATAAGCTTTGCACTTAGCTGGGTGCAGAGGAGGGTGAGGGAGGTTCCAGAAGCAGAGGATGAAATCTGTAACAGAGTTTAGTCTTATGGAGAGCGAAGATAACAAAGTCAATTTAGCAAACTTCTCTGAGACAGTATGCGGTAAATTGATCTTCAGGGGCTCCCTGGCGAGGGTCCAGTGTCTGATCACGGGCCAGGGAGGAAGCTGGAGATATAATCGGAGCAGGGTTAGAAGAGTAACAAGGAGATCAGCTAAAAAACATGACGTGTGTGGCAAGGTTATGACTCAGGTGGGAGAACAGAAGGCCCAGAGGAAATGGAATCATTTTCTTCAGGACAAAGAAGGGCTCCCTTGCTGGGGGATGGTGACCAGCTGTCCTTCTTTGCCTCTGCATTCAGAGCAAGGGGAAATGGGCTTAGACCGAAGGCAGGGCTAAGATTAGAGAGAAGAAAGAACTTGGCAGTGAGGGATGTTGTATAACCTAGTTTTCGAGACACTTGGGGACTGAGGAGACTCCCACACTCCTGGTCTGGGCCCAGTGGACGTGTATTTGGGGATGGTCTGGCATGCTGGCTGGGGACAGAGGAGGGGGTCCTGTGGGCCTCCTGTGTGTGGCCTGATCTTTCCTGGTGTCCTCAATTTCCCGTTGGAAGTTAAGCTCCCCAATTTTGGAGCTGGCAAGGCAGCACCTCCCCGCCCCCCCCCCCCCCCACCACGCACTGCACCAGTGTTCTGGGCTGGGTAATAATGCCTGTCATTTCCTCTCCCCGGGGGAGGGGGGCTGCAACCGCCCTGACAACCCCGAGGGATTGAAGGCAACTAAAAATAGTGCATTAAATGGAATCTGTTGAGGGGCACATTTGCATTGCTTTTCTTTCCCCCTTGCCAGTCTCTTAGTCCTTTTAGGCAGGCTAGGCCCTGGGTCTAGCTCTGGGCACTGGGAGTCAGTTCTGAGTTCCAGCAGCTCCCATTTTGTTGCAGAAGGGTTGTTTACACAAGAGATCCGAGAGAGCACATCCATAAAGTACAATCGAAGGACTCAGGGGTGTCCAGTACCACTCCTCGGCACTTTCCCTTGGGCCCTCTGGGCCCCGAGGCACAGGGAGGGAAGCTGGGAGTAGGGGAGGCAGTGTTGAGAAGGAGACCGGGCTCTGGCTGTGTTCTCCCGTCAGCCACTTCCGTCTGCTACACAATCTCTGAGGTTAAATATTAATTAAGAGCAGAATGACAAGGAGAGCTGAGCAGTGTCACTTTTTGTCCCAACACAAATGCTAATTTCCTTCCTGGTATAAAGTGACTTTGGAGTGGGATTGGCAGCCCAGGGAGAATAGGTGGGGAGGCGGAAGAAGGGGAGGTAGGGAGAGATGGGTGGCCCTGCGTTAAAACCCCTAAGAGGAATGAGGCAGGGGAGGTACTGGTGCTGGAATTGGAGAGGGAAGTAGACGGCTTGTCAGGTTATTAGAGGACATGGTCACAACACAATCCTAGGTTCCCCCCACTGGAACGGGAATAATCTAAGCAGCCACGGTAGAGCGGGCTCTCCCCACATGTCTAAAGCAAGGTTCTTTTAACCTGGGGTCCAATGCATTGGCGTCAAGGCTCCCCAAACCCTGGAAATCGTTTGCAAAACTGTGTATACACACACAAACAGCTTTTTGGGGACAGTAGTGAATTTCTGTCAGAGCTGTAGAATCATCCTCAGCATGTGGTACCCACCTTTGAGGTCACCTCATAGCCCAAGATGGCTACTAGATAGACTTAGATGAACATCTATCTTCTGGGCAGGAAGTGGAAGAGAGGAGGGGGTGGGCAGAGGGGGGCCAAAAAGATCCACTCCCTTTTTCTGTCCCCCTGTTAGGAAGCTATTCACCTCCATCTTACGTCCATACCCACCTGCAGGAGAGGCTGCGAAGTAGGGCCTTTCGGCTGAGTTCACATAAAGTCAGTGTTTCTGTTAATAAGGAAAAGGAGAGGATGGCGGACAACTAGGAATTTCTGCTGCAGTCTCTGTCTCACTAAAGGTCAAGAATCGCGGATTTGGCGGAGGAGATTTTGCCATCTGTCCAAAGGTTGCATGCCCACTGCCCAGACAGAGCTGCCTAAAGAGGCTGAGCGTCTGGGTGCCTGCTTTGTTCACACAGAGTCCTCTCATCCCCTCGTGAGTTGACAGTTGGTCTTCAGAGGCTGGTCCTACCAAGCGAGATTGGTAGGGTGAGCCTCTGGCAAAGATGGCTAGTTGAAAGGAGGCTAACTAAATGGGCGCTTGTTCAAGCAAGCACCCACTGAGGAATGTGGCTCCACAGGGGGCTTTGTGGTATGTGTTTAGGAACAGCTTTGTTTGGTGTCTCATAATTAGCTTCTTTCTGGCAGCATTTTGCTCCCCACAGCCTGGAATAGGTAGCTGAGGAGAGGGAGGACATTGTTATTTCTTGAGGAAAGATGCTAATCAGGGATGGATCAGCGGAGTGAGTGTCAGAGAGGTGGATTCCAGCCTGAGATCCCACTTGTCAAGCACCTGGGTTGTATATTCAATTCAATCTTTTTTTTTTTTTTTTTTTTTGGTCTTTGAACCTTTACCTGAGCTCTTCCTGATTGAAGTGGCCATCCCATGGTGGATGTTAATCCCTCTTCAAGAGTAAGCTCCATGAAACCGTTCCTGATTTTTCTTGCTCATTTTCCACCCCACCCTTACCCCTGCCTCAGGAAACTTCTTGCAATTCTGGACATACTTTTATTACAACATTCATCACATTGTTTAAAACTGTTTTCTTGTCTTCCTCCCCGGGGACAAGAGCTCCAAAATGATAGAGAATGTTTCGGCATTACTTATGGTGTGTAAGTCCTGGTAGGGCTCAATACATGCCTGATGGGGCTGAACAAATTTTAAAAGTGTTAATGAACATCTATTGTGAGCAAATATTCTAGCAGTAAGAAGGGGATTGAAAAACAAAAATTGCAAAGACACCGCCTTCTAGGAGTTCAACACTCTCGTGGGCAAGACAGAAGGCTAGATTAATGATCCGAAACAAATCGTGGTGATGAGATGCAGGTGTTTTTAGAACTGGGAGGGAGAGATTAATTGAACAAAAGGGGATCTGGGAAGGTTCAATATAATGATTTATAAGATATATATATATATATATATATACACACACACACATATATATACACACATATATGATTTATAAATTAATTTACATTTATAAATCAATGATTTGTAAGCTATATATCTTATATGATATATATATATATCATATAAGATATGATACATAAGATATGATACATCTTTGGTCATTCACATCACTAAAATGTATTTATCAGCTGTATTTAGTCTTCATCCACAGTTTCTGAAAACATTTCAGAGCCATGAGGTGAAACGGTGTCTCGTTATAAATGCAAGTGACTTTTGGACCCCACCTAATGGCGGGGGCTGGTTGCCAGGAGGACCAACCTGTGATTAAAGGCTTGGAACTTTCATCTCCCTCCTCTAACCTCTGGGAGTAGAGAGGGGCTGGAGGTTGAATTGGCCAATAGGCAATACTTAGTCAATCATGACTATGTAATGAAGCCTCCATAAAAACCCAAGAAGACAATGTTTTGGTTCTTTTTAGGTGAGCTTCCATGCTTGGGGAACCAGAATGCTTCCACATGCAACCGAGCAGAGCCCTGAGCTCCTTGAGGACAAAGCTCCTTTGTTCAGGATCTCACTCTGCATCCTTCATTTGGCTGTTGATTTGCATCCTTTATCATATCCTGTAATAAACTGGTAAATGTAAGTGTTTCCATGGGTTCTGTAAGCTGCTCTAGCAAATTAATCAAACCTAGGGATGAGGTCATTGGAGCCTCCAATCTGTAGCTGGTGGGCCAGAAGCAAAAGTAACAGCCTGGGGCTTGTGACTGTTATCTTAAGTGGGGGATGGGGGACAGTCTTGTAGGACTGAACCCTTAACCTGTGGAATCTGATGTTATCTCTGGGTAGTTAGCATCAGAATTGAGTGGAATTCTCAGACACCAGCAGGCTATCTGAGAATTGCTTGGCATTGTGTGTGTGTGTGTGTGTGTGTGTGTGATCTCCCCCCCCCCCATTTGGAATTGGGTTTGGGAACCCTAAAAGAGAAGGTAACACTGATTTCTGTGAGGTCTTGAAGGAAAAGCCAAGCCTCCATCTTTAAGGCAGGCCTGGAGAGAAGTGGCAAGGGAAAGGAGGAAACATAAGCCATCCTTGGAGATGAGGTGTCTTGACAGAGTTGGAAATCCTTATAGGAATCTAGAAGTGGCTTAAAATTTTTTTCATGTTTATTTATTTTGAAAGAGAGAGAGCACATGCATGTGAAAGTGGAGGAGGGGCACAGGGAGAGGGAGAGAGAGAATCTCAAGCAGGCACCGCACTACAGGCACAGAGCCCGTGTGATCATGACATGACCTGAGCCGAAATCAAGAGTCAGATGCTTAACTGACCGAACCAGAATCTGGACGTTTTCATCTAAGATGGGGACACTGGTGCTCTGTGTGTGTTAGGTTGAGTTACATGGCCTAATCTTTTAGGCATAGAAGAAGAAGACTGTTGTTTTGCTCCCGGATAGCTTGACAATGCTTGTAAAGGTGTCAGCACTGGGAGATGGTGCTGTTCCGGGAAGCGCAAGAAAGAGGCCTGGATGGGGCCTGGGTCTGGGATGGGTGGCTTCTGAGTGTTTTGGACACCTTTGGGAAGGAGGTCCCATGCGAGGTGCTCCCCTCACCCTTCCCTTTTCTGTCTTTCTTAAAATACCCTGTGTTCCTGCAGCAGTGCGGCTGCTAATCTAAAATAAAAACAGCAGGAAATGCAAATGGTCAGGTTCTCCTAGCAACAGGAGCCAACCCACGCAGGGCGTGTGGAGCAGAGCAGAGCTGTCCCAAGGCTGGGATGCGGATGGCTGGGCAAGGGGCAAGTCTCCTCTTACAGCTTCGTCCTCTAATGTCATGGAGTGGCTGTCTGGTGGGCACCTGCTGCACAGAAGAAACTCTCCAGGAACTGGATGGGGGCAGAGGTGCTGGGGAGCAGGTGCAAGGGTAGGGGAGATAGACCATGGCAGTGGTTGGAACCGGTGCTTCTCAGAGCCTGACGCTAGAGGACTAACTAGGTGCGTGACTGAGGAAGGGCCTGGATTTGTGTGCCTCTTTCTGTGTGTTTGTTTCAATCAGGCCACGGAGTCTTGTCATTCCTAAGGTTATGAAAAAAAAGGAAGTAAGGTTTCCCCCGCTATCCAAAAGTAGAGCTTTCCTAAGAAACCATTCCTAAATCGAAATGGTACAAAATGGTATAAATTGCAAAGAAGCAATTACATGTTAATTTATACGGAACATTTTTTAGCAGTAGCAGACCCCAAAAATAACCTCTCTTAGGACTTTCTGATACCTTAGGACACATCTTGCTGACGGGTGCACAAAATAAATCAAGATAAAGCTAGCTGCTCGCAGACACACGTCAAAGCTCTGGTGGGGTCGCGCTCACTGTTTGGGGGCACGGATGCGTGCACTGCCTCTTTGGAACAAACACGCAACACTATTTTCGCTTTTGGCCTTTTGTCATAAAAGCGAAAATCCTCTTTGGATTTCTTTCAGTTAGCGAAAACAGGTGCTATGATATGTCTTTGGTAAAAGCCAAGTGGTGGAAGGCGAACTTTCAGAAAGTGGAGGATACCTGTAAAAGAGGATCCGGTTCCTAGGTAAGGGGATCAAAATCAGGAAACTGCAAAGAACTCTTAGAGACATCTGGCTCGATCCCCTTCTGTTAAAAATGAAGAAACCGAGTTCCAGAGAGGTAAGTGACTTTCCCAAGACAGATCTAATTAGTGGCAGAAGTGGTGCTAGGAAACAGCTCGCCAGGCCAAGACTCTTTCCATTTTAAGTCAAAGTTGCTGTTGGCAATCGTTTGTACATAACTAGATAATTAGAAGCCGTGATAACCTTACTGGGGCCCTGGGGGAAAAAGGTCTGAGGTGCATCAAATAAGTCTAAAGGCATTGGAGAGACCAATGGCGGGGGGGGGGGGGGGGGGGGGGAGGGGGGAGCACAACCCTTGTGGAGTACCATGGAAAAGTGAGCACCCAAAGGTGAGAGGCGTTGGCTGGGGGTTGGAGACAAAAGGATGTCACTCAGAGTGCCACACAGCTCCAGTGCTATAGGCATTCCCCTGGCGGCCTCTCAGTGGGAAATGGGAGGAAGATCATCCTTCTGTCAAGGTTACATGGGGGAAAATGGGAGGTGTGGGCGATTTGCTCAAGGGGACAGATCCAAGTGTGGTAGATCTTGGAACAGAACTCTGGAATCCTGGCTCCCTGACTCCCAGAGTGGTCCATGTGGCCTAGACTGTGTGGTTTCCTATTACATAAGCAACTCTTTTCATTACTCACGCTCTGGCTTCCTCCTGCCTGTCTCCAGCAGCATCTCCCCCAGAAAACACAGTGGAAGAAAAACGTTCTTCGTTCCAGTGGAGTCTTGGTAACTTAAATACATGGTCAATCTTAAGGATTCCAGGGCGGGTAAGCAGGGTGCATCACAGACACAAGCCATGTCAGGGAAAGTGGCTGGTGTGCTCAGAGCTTGATTTCAGAACCGCTGGCATAGGAATAATCTACACATCTGCACGCTTCACTTCCCTGTGGCCCTGTGCCCCCCTCCCCTGCCCCCCACCACAGTCAAAGTCCTGGAGAGGTGCCTTCTGTCCTCACCTTCCCAAGCTGCCCCACCTCTCTGGCCCAAAGCCCAAACTGAGGCAGTCCGTTGATGAACCGAAGAAGGAACATGGGCTTTGGTGCCAGCAGCCTGAGCTCAAACTCTAGCTTAGTCGCTAACTCTATGACCTTAAGCAACTAAAGTTAGCTTTTGAGAATTGGATTCTTTATCTGTAAAATGAGAGCAATTGTGTCTACCTCATAAAGCCATATCCCATAGATGTATGTAAAGTGTTAGCACAGCCAGACATACAGGAGGCACGCAACAGATACTGGCTTCTGCACTTCTTACTTATGGTTGCTGTTGCTTAGGGACCAGGTGGGAATTTCAGCTGCGATTGCCAAGGCAAGGAATGCTATTTTCCAGGTAGCCCAAGATGGAGCTCAGAATATAATTCTACCACACACAAAAATTAGTTTGTCTTTATTATTGATTAAATAGGTTTTTATGGATTGATCTGAGATTGTAACTTCTATGTCTGTTTTTCACCGTTGTGTCCCCAGTACCTGGGATAGCACCTGCTCAATAGACAAGTGTTGAGTGAATGAACAAATGTGTTGTTTATGTCAGAAGAGGCATTTTAAATGAAAGATAATTGGCTTACAAAAGAATATTTGAAACATAAGGAGTTTATAAGTTTGGTCTGCTTACAGAATCTCTTTGAGGCTAGGCCCAGAGAAGATAGGTCAGGGTCCAGGTTGGGCACCTGATTTGCCAGTGGGTCTATGATGCCATGACACGTAGCTCCGGACAACTCTGGAAGGTTCCTGGCTCAGACAAGGCCACAGGCTGCAGTCATTCACATAAATGGGTTTTGTTGGGGAGGGTCTTCCCAGGAGATCTCTGAGGGGCTGTTGGGGCCAGTAAATGAATAGCCTTGGCCTTGGCAGCTCCATTGTCTATCCATTCTCCCAGCAAACGAGGGGCATATTCAACTGAGATCTGCTCCAATGTGTGATTTGTTCTCTTTCCACCCAGCCTGGCCCAACCATCTCGTTCTCTCTGTCTCTCTCTCTGTCTCCCTCTGTGTTTCTCTCTCTCTCTCTCTCTCTCTCTCTCTCTCTCTCTCTCACACACACACACATTATGTATGTGTATATTATGTATACACACACATATGAGTTTGGATATTGATTTTACCATTTTAACTCCAAAAACTGTTTCTCAAGTGTGGATAGTTCTGGCTTATTCACTTATTGCTGGAGTTGTCATAAAAATCAATTTCCCATTGCTGAAATAGTAGTTCCCTGTGTCTCTTGGGGACTCAGCAGGGAAGATGGCCTCCTCGTTGGACCTCTGGGAAATCACAGAGGCTGTTATACTTGTGGGCTCAGCATGTGACAGTCCCGAGGGGATTACGGCTATTCCTCCTGGGAGGAGTGCACCTGCTGCTTATTTGCATACTCCTTGAGTCCCCAACTCATTGAAGTGTTCACATCCTCTTCTTTATGCTTCCTACACAGGGCACACTAGAGACCTGCAGAATTCAGAATCCCTGAGTGAGGGGCCTTAGCTTTTTCCTTTCTAAAAATAAGGGTCTTCGATCCCTGGAAGCAGGTTGCCTGATAGCGGTATCCGGGAAACCGGGGGAGAGTAAGAAATGGGTGGGAAATCAGGTCATCCTCGCCTAAGGTATCGAATACTCCCCCGGGCTGTGGAGAGCGGGTTCTGGTTTCTACCCAGAAAAACTATAGAGGAAAACTGTGGCTGCCTACTACTGAGTATCAGGGGAAAAAGCGGAGATATTTTTAACATACGGAATATCAGTGAACAGAATGCTAAGGAACTAGAAAACTTATTCCAATAAATATGAAGCATATGCTCTGCCTAAAGCAAACCCAGCTTTTGCTATATACAAATTTCATGAAGAAAAAAAAATGTCGGAAATTGCAGAAATATCTGGCCGTAAGTGGGCTACAACCATTTGTTGCGGTAGACCTGGAAGGCTGTGCAGGTGGCATGGCCAAAGTGATTGGGTGGGCCCAGGGCGGGTGGGGGCCTTGGCCATGTCCTCACGCAGGTCTGGGGACTTGTCCAGCGCCCTCTGGAGTCCCCAGAGCACAGGCACCAGATGGACATTCCCACACACGCAACCCCAGCCTGTAATGTCAGGGTGTGCGTCACCGACAATCAGAACATCTTCTCAAGCTCCCCTACCCTGAATCCTCAGACATGGAAAATGCCTGCAGAATAAAAGGCACTTGGGGTTTTAAGGCACTTGCAGCTAGGAAGGGCGATGTGTACTCATGTCATTAGTGAGGTTCTAGTAATTGGGGGATATTAATTTCATCGCTAAACCTGACAAATACTGCATTCCCAACAGCCTCTGCTTTTGTGCTGCCAGATGGAAAGGATGCGTATTTGCCATTTTCATTAATACAATTAGTACCTCAGCCTGACGCCTGCCCCCTCCCGGGCTGCACGCTGCCTGCCTGCCGGGGACGGGGACGGGGACCGGGGACGGGGGACGGGGACCCGGGGTGGGGGAGGAGGAAGCGGGAGCCCCGCCTGCGGGCCGGGGTCGCGGCGTCCGCGGAGGACGGCCCGGGAGCCGGGGAGCCGGCGTGCACAGCGGAGGGAGGCAAGGCGCTGCCACGCGCTAAACCGCGGCAATAAAAACACCACCGCTAACAACTGTGTGGTTGACCAGAAACAGATCATTATGCCGCCTAGAACTCCCCCGGCAGCAGCTCGGCCCCGGAGCGCCTCCCCGCGCCCAGGGCACCGCCGCCCGAGTGGGCGCGCGGCCGCCCGGCCTCCCCTGCAGCCTGGCCGCCGCCGCCGCCCCCAGCTGTCCCCACGCCTGGGCGCTTCTCTCCTCCGGGGCGGCCCCCGGCGAGGTGCTGCAAAGCCTGCAGGGAAGGGGTGCGTTCGCAGCAGGCAGGTATTTGAAAACCTGTTCCTTTTCCTCCAGGAGTAGGAGCCAGAAATACCTCTCAGGCTGCCTGGGCCTCCATGTTGCTCTCTGGATCATTCGCTACTCCGTTCCCATTGGGGAAGCTGCTAACTTTGCCAAATATTTACTACGCCCTTGCCCGCCTCCTCAGCCATCACAGGACTCTGAGTGGCAGACGCCTGCTTCTGACACAGTTTCTGTCCCTGAGAGAGAGATGGGGGCAAGGGCAGTCGCGGTGCTGGGGATAGACTTGAGCTTGGGTCTCCAGGTTCCTTTCTGCTGGTCTCGCCAACGACGCTCCCCCGAGTCCCCTGGAGTCCTTGCTGTCAGGGAGCAGCTGGGTGCAGGGTGCCACTTATTTCCGACTTCGCCAAAGCCAGAGGGAAGGCAGAACCAGACAGGGCGCCTTTTCCTGCCCTTCCCCTTCCTCTGGCCTCAGTGTGGATTTGGGAACCCTTAAGGGAAGTTTCCAGAGAGAAACCACCTCTAAGACAGCCCTAGTCTGCTCCCAGGAAGGAGTCTGTCCTTCAAGGGACTATGGTGGTTACACAATGGAAAACAATTTTTAAAAAATCATCCTTGAATATATTAGGTAAGAGTGGCCATAGCCCCTACGCTGTGAAGATTGACCCAGGGGTATCACATTCATTTTCCCCATTTTGGGTCTCCTCCCTGTATCATATCAACAGAGACAGCGTTGGTGGCAAAGATTTACTTTACATTGGGGTCTGGAGGAACTTGGGGAGAATTAAGCCCATGATCCCTAATCCTGGTTGTGTCACCAGAGTACAGGAATCTCTGAACTTCACGGGACCTCTCCAATTTAGGAATCACACTTCTTCCTGGGACCAGGGTTTTGGAAACAAAGCTAAATGGAAATACACAAACTTTTATTTTTTTATTTATTTTAATTTTTTAATGTTTATTTCTTTTTGACAGAGAGAGAGAAAGAGAGACAGAGCATGAGCGGGGGAGGGGCAGAGAGAGAGGGAGACACGGAATCCAAAACAGGCTCCAGGCTCTGAGCTCTGAGCTGTCGGCTCCAGGCTCTGAGCTGTCGGCACAGAGCCCAATGCAGGGCTTGAACTCACAGATGGTGAGATCATGACCTGAGCGAAAGTAGGATGCTCAGCCAACTGAGCCACCCAGGAGCCCCAGAAATGCACAAGCTTTTAGCTGTTTTCCCTGACTGGGATGGACTCCTGCTTCCTTTCCTCTATAATCTCATAGCTCTTCTTCCCCAAAGAAAAGTTCCTTGGCCCTAAGTGTGCAAAATAATCCTCATAGAGGATTCACTTACCTTTAGACAGCATGTGCTCCATTCACCTAACTTTAGACAGCATTGCTCTATACAATTAAAAGTGGAGGTATATCTTGGTCAGCAACCTGTTTGCAACGTCTTTTCTTGTTTAGTGCTAGCTCAAATTGACAGCCTTATTATGAGTTTCTTGATGAATGAGTAGGAGCAACACACTCATATGTAGTATATGTCGCCTCTACAATCCAAAGGGTCCTGTCAAATATTTGCCTCTTTTTTATGGATGGATGCAACCAATTGTCTTTTCCTTTAGAGAGTATATCTTGGCATGAACTAGACCACAGATCCTTAGGGACTTTACTGATGTGGTCAGCCCTTGAGCTTTCTATCATGTTAAGAGTGGAATGGACTAGTATGATGTTCTAGAAGATATCAAGACAATCAAGGATTCTCCAGACTATATTATGACAGAAAGCAGGATTATTAACAGTGAAGGTATACCTGCCCCATGAAGTCAAATTCCTTCTGCTTATTTTTGTTGATACAGATGGAGAGTAGGGGGGAATTTGTTAATTTAATATCTGCATACCAAGGGCTCTGTTGTTTTGCTCAACAAAGTAGCCACAAGCAGAACTGGCTGTAAATGGCACCACTGATTAAGTGTGTGATAATCTACAGCTATTCCCCAGGACCATCTGGCTTTTACAAGAGCCAGGAAGGAAGTTAAATGGAGATGTGATTGAAATCACACCTCTGCTTCTTTCAAGTTTTAATGGTGGCATTAACTTTGTCATTCTTCCAGGATGCTGGATTTGCTTTTGGATTACTAGTTTGGCAGGGGGAAATGGGTTGGGGTAGGGCAGTTCTAGGGCCTTCTACAGTGGTTCTCCCGTCTGGCCATAACAGACCTCACTCTGTGGATCAGGGAATCAAAATGAAGATTCTTCCAGTTACTAGGTACATCTGTTCAAAATATAGCTTCTGAGAATCATGAAATAGATTCATGGTCCCACTGGACTTAAATGAAAACTCCATTTTTTTACCTTTCATAAACACACTCTGATTAGTGATCCAAGGTAGTATTTTAGGATTAACTTAATTCAATTAATTTCTTAATACCCTGAAGAATAGAGTACCTATCCTCTGGGGCCTCCTGAAGGAATAGGGATGGGGGTGTTTGAGCAGGTTGCATGTAACAGATCCGTTTTAACATTCTCATATTCTGTAGCATTTAGATTTCTTCTTCCATCTATAATATGCCAAGAAGTTCTGACATTTTGATCTTCCTGGATGTAGCTTATGGTTGATATTGGCCAACTTACTTGTCTAGTAATGCCACTTCCCAAACCATAACATTAAATCCCAATTCCCAGCATCCATTAAAAAAAATTTAGCTAATCAAGTCTTAAGGTATGTTCTTCTTCATCTAACAAAGTTAGAATCCACTTAAATACATGCTCCTCAGACTCCTGTTGATAAAGTTGATGAAGTCCTGCAACTCTTTTGGCATATAGTCTCTCTCGTCTAGGCCCAGGGCTGATACTTTACAGTCTGAACTATGCGGCCATTTACCTTTCCTTGAGGATCTGGAAGCAATGATGGTAGTGGAGGTGAGTCCTGAGGGAAATTGACTTCCTTGGTTCAGTCATTGAAAAGTTTTTATTCAGTGGCAAAAGGGTTGCAGGATATTCAAGGGAGGTTTAGGAGGATTTGAGCATTCAAGTTCTCAGTCCCATCTTGTCTGCATAAACATGTCCATCCTATATCTTGGGGCCCCACTTCCTTCCCATCAGTACCCTCAGCTTACTGTAAGAGACTGAAACTGAAGAATTTGAGTATTTAACTAGGTTTGCAACTCTGTAACCATTAAAATCGTTTTCTAGACTTGGTCTTCATCCATATTAATTCAGAGGCTACAGGACATGGGGTCCTTTAGAGCTACCGTAGACACTGTCTTCCGCCTGGTTCTCAGTTGGGTATTGGAGGCTTTCAACATGTCCTTTTCACTGTTTACTCTCTGGGGAGCCATCAGAAGCAGCCAGCCGACTCCACAGTCTTTACAATCACGATTGTCACCATGGAGACTAAGTACCACAGTAACTTTATTTCTATTGTCCCCCACCTGCACTTCATTCCTTGCCACCATGTGTAAGAAGCTGAGTCACTGTGATGCCACTGAATGCCATGGATTAGCAGTAGCCCATTTTCTCCAGGTAAGGAGGTTAGTTCTGTGCTTTTCAAATAGGAGAGCAGTGGAATATCAGAATCCTGTTTTGGGGACGGTTTCTTGGGCGCTCCTTCCTGGTATCTTATTCTTACATCAGTCTAGAGCCAAGAACGCAACACGTGGCACACTCAAATAATGTAATTGAGGTGGATTTAATAAGGCAACGATTTATAAAGGTTAGTGCAGGGATGGTAGAGGGAGTAGAGCTCAATTCTTCATCCCTATCTTTATCCGTACCATTTCACGTCCTCCTTATGGGTGGAGTGTACTTCCTTGCCTCATAGCTTTGGACTGAGTCATGTGACTTTTTGGCCAATGACATGCGGGTGGAAGTGAGAGGATGTCAGTTCCAAGCTTAGGCCTCAAGAGGAGTCACATGTTCTTGTATGTTCTTATGACCCTCTGTCATCACCATGACCGAAGCATCCATACTAGTCCAAGGAGGATGAGAGAGACACGTGGAACAGAGTTGGTCCAACTGTCCCATAGACTTACAGTGAGAAGCAGCACAGCTGCTGTGGCTATCAGAGCATGAAGTAAAGATGCCCAACTGAACCCAGCCTAAATCAGCCAAGTTCTAGCTGACTTGCAGATGTATGAGAACAAACAGTTGTTTTAGGACATTGAACTTTGGAGAGGTGGATATGTAGATTAGTATAGCAATAGCTAGCTGGTCCACTAGAATAAAGACCAGTGAGGTGAGGCAGAACCTCAGAGATGTTGATAGTAGGCTTAAAGGATGAAGGGGAGGAAGAAGTTACTAGAACCTGGAAAGAGTAGCTACAGGACAGGATGTTTGACAGGAGCTGTGGCCTTTGGTAGGGGGATGTAGACAATTCATAGAAACCAGAGAGGGAGGCAAAGGGAATAAATATCACTCCCTTGCTCTCCTCCTAAACTCTGACTTCCTGCTAGTGTCTCTTAGCATCAAACCTAGAAGGCAGGGGAAACTATTGGTGCAGGTCATTTAAAAAAATTCTCCTAGTGCACAAAGCAGGATGAAAGGCTGCAAGGGAAAATGGAAAATACCCAACATACTTTGCATGTCCGAAAATGTCTTGGCTTCATTATACTTCTACGATACTTTGGTGGGATATAGAATAATTTTTTTCAAAATTCAAAGAAATGTCCAGTGCGGTATAGCTCTTGAGAAACCTCTCTTTTTTCTCTCTTGAAATTAATAGAGTCTTTTTACTGTCCTTAAGTATTCACAGATTTTCTCCATGTGCTTTGTAGTGGATTTACTTTTATCTTTTGTTCTAGATACTCATAGGCTCTTTTTAATCTGGAAACTGTGTCCTCCAGTTCTGGAAATGTTTCTAGAATGATTTCATTGATAATTTACCTTATTCTGTTTTCCTGCTCTCTTTTCCCCTAAATTTCTAATTTTCTCCTATTTCCCATCTTTGCCTTTTTGCCCTTCTTCCTGGGAAATTTCCCCAAACTTTCCCTTCAATATTTGTATCAAATTTTATTTTAATAGCATTCAAAATTGAGATATACCTCACAGAACATACAATTTGCTACTTTAAAGTGTGTGTTTCAGTGATTTTTAGTATATTCACTATGTTGGGCAACCATTACCGCTATAAATTCCAGGACATTTCTAACATCCCAAGAAGATCAGGACATTTCTAACATCTCTGTACCTATTAGCAGTTAATCCCAATTCCCTCCTACTCCCATCCCCTGCAAATCATTAGTATATTTTCTGTGTTTATGGATTTATCTACTCTGGACATTTCATATAAATGGAATCATATTAATATGTGGCCTTTTGTGTCTAACTTTTTTCACTTAGTATAGTCTGTTTAAGGTTCACCCGTGTTGTAGAGTGTAACAATACTTGATTCTTTTTTTATGTCAGAATAACATTCCATTGTGTGGATATACCATATCTTGTTTACCCATTAGTCTGTTGATGGACATTTGGGTTATTTCCACTTTGGGGATACTATGAATAATGCTGCTATGGACATTTACGTACAAGTTTTGGTGTCAACATATGTTTTCAGTTCTTCTGGGTATACACCCAGAGGTGGAATTGTTGGGTTATATTGCATTTCTAAACTTTCTCAGGAACTGCCAAACTCCACTGAGTTTTGAAGTTCTACTGTCAAGTTTAATAATTCTAAGAGCTCCTTTTAACATTTCCTGAATGTTCTTCTTTTTAAAAATGGAATGTAATATCTTCCCCTCTGAGAATATCAATGATATATATTCTTTGAGAATTCTTCTTCCTGCATAGTTGTCTCACAAAGTTAATTTAATTTGATTTTTAAAAATCTGTTTCTATGTTAAAGGCTTTGCCCACAGTCTATGTCTCATAACCTTAGGCTGATCAAGAATGATTTTATTCAACAATGAGGAACCAGAAAGCTGATTGGATCACGTTGCCTATCATGTGGGTAGTCTTGGTGGCTATGAATGTCAAAGTGATTTGATGAGCTGTTTGTTGAGAACCCCTAATGCCAGTTATTTAGGTCAGATTCTTCAGAGAAGAGCCTTCCAATGTCCTGTGGATCTTTCTACCTGTACTCTAGGGGATGGCGAGGAAAGAAGGCTGGAGGTCTCTGGATACATGATTCAATATGCACATGGCCACTTCATAGCCTTCTTTGGGCATGGTGTTTCTGTCCTCAAATAGGCCTGGTAGTTCCTGGTCTGGAGGCTGTTTCTGTTCTCTCGGGACTGTAAGCCATCAGATTTCTGCTAAGATGGGGGTGGGACAGGTTCCTAGTGGCATGGAGTGGGAAAATGAACCTAAGGATCTAACTGCTGCTCAAACAGCTTTTAGTCAGTTTTATTTAGCCTTTCCCCTTTTTCCTCTAGTTCCTGTGTTAACTGACACTATTTCTGTAACTTTTGTGAGTTTTGTCGTGCAATTGTCTTGATTCTCAGTCTTCCTCACTTTGGGTTTGGGATTTGGTTCTTTTGGTTCTGCTGAATATGGTTTCCAGTTTCCAAAACTTGTTGATTTTGTCTCATTTCCTATTGCACTAATCATGTTTTAATTAAAAAAAAAGTTCATTTGCTGTTGTTTTTTGTTTTTGTAATTTTTTTTTAATGTTCATTTTTAAGGAGAGACAGAGCGTGAGCAGGGGAGGGGCAGAGAGAGAGGCAGACACAGAATCTGAAGCAGGTTCCAGGCTCTGAGCTCTCAGCACACAGCCCAATGAGGGGCTTGAACCTGTGAGCTGTGAGATCATGATCTGAGCTGAAGTCAGAATCTTAATTAACTGAGCCACCCATTTGCCCTGATTTGCTGTTGCTTTGATGGAGTTTCTAGATGATATGGAATTGGATGCATGTCTTCAGTCTTCCATCTTAATCCAGAAGTCTCCAATCCACTATTCTAAGTAAAAAAACCACAAAAACCAAAAAACCAAAAAACCCAAAACTCCCATCTGAATTCGTCACGACCTAATCAAGGGACAAAAACCCTATACTTACTTTAATAGAATTTAAAATAAAGAATTGTTAATCAGGTATAAAGAATTGTTACATGGCGACTAAAAAAAGCTAAAATAGAAAACTCAGCTATTACGGAGATGGAAATTGTGGGAAGCAGCTACTGCTGGACCTGGAAAACAAAGAGAGGAAGTTGGGATTACTAAAAGTTCCAAACTTAGTGAAAGGGCCTTGGAGAGCTGAAACTTCCGGCATCTGAGGAAGAACGCTGCCTGATGCTGGTTGTCTCTGGTGGGGACGTGAGGCGAGCTATGAGTACTGGAAAGCTGGGTTCAATTGCTTCTGAACTGCTGCTCTGGGGTGAGGAAGAAGCAATGTTGAGTGACATTAACAGGAAGTCAACCAGAAATGAAACAGGAGCATGTGCCACCTCCCTCCTCCAGCCTTTAAGTCTCTCTTTGATGGCCCTTGTAGTCACAGCTTGAAAGAGATCTGGCCAGGGCACCTGGGTGGCTCGGTAGGTTGAGTATCTGACTCTGGCTCAGGTCATGATCTCGCAGTTCCTGAGTTGGAGCCCCACATCAGGTTGTCTGCTGTCACAACAGAGCCCGCTTCGGATCCTCTCTGCCCCACTCTCTCTCTGCCCCTCGCCCACATTCTCTCTCTCTCTCTCTCTCTCTCTCTCTCTCAAATAAATAAACATTAAAGAGAGAGAGAGAGAGAGAGAGAGAGCTGGCAAAGGGGAACGTGTGGTGTGCAGAGCCCAGTTCCAATGCCACGAAGCCAAGAAGGTGGAATTGAAGCTGAGGACAATAGCTTAGTAACCGGTGTAGTTTACCCTGTAGGCTACTAGGATTATAATCCACCCAACTAAACATATTTGAAATTCCATACAGCAATGAAATCAACTCTACGTTTCTACCTTTTTGCAAAATCATTCTTTTTTTTTTAATGTTTATTTATTTTTGAGAGTGAGAGGGACAGAGAGACAGAGAGACAGAATATGAGCAGTGGAGGGTCAGAGAGAGAGGGGGCAGAAGATCCGAAGTGGACTCTGTGACGGCAGTGAGCCCAACACGGGGCTCAAATTCACGAACTATGAGATCATGACCTGAGCCAAGGTCAGATGCTCAACCAAGTGAGCCACCCAGACACCCCTTTATGAAGTCATTCTTACCCTCTCCTCAAAGTAAGGAGACACAAAGTCCAAATAGCAATTGTATCCATATGTGGGAGATAGTCTTACTATTTCTGAGCTATGTTAATTACTGATCATAGTTCCATCTGAATATTCTGTTTCTAAATGTTATCTTTTGATCCCAGTTTTTCTCTTCCATTCCCCTCATTTGGTTCAGAATTCGGGTGGGGAAGAAAGGAGTATTATATATTGACCTCTTTAAACACTAACAAGTATGCTTATTGTCAACAAGTTTACTTGCTAATGTACCAATCAATGTACATGCATCCCCAAGAGCAGTATGAATTCCAGTTGTTCTACGTCATCTACTTTTAAGTTTTGCCAATCTACGCATGAGAAATTGTATCTCACCATTGTTTAATCTACATGTCCCTTACTGGGGAGAATGAACATCTTTTTTCCATATGTTTACTGGACCAGGGTTTCCTCTTCTGCTCATATATGTGCCGATTTCCCTAATTTTTCTTCTTAATGATTTGCAGGATCTCAGTTTTTTTTTTTGTAAAATGTATTTGAAATGTATGGGTAAGAATAGAGGCTAATATAAAAAACATTCATGTTCCTACCACCCAGACTTATTAAATTGTCTTATTTGTATTCATTCGTTGTCTTACTTCAGGTTTTGTTTTAAAGAAACAAAAGCTGTACACACCTGAGATCCTTTTGGCCCCCTTCTTCAATCCCTTTTTTTCCATTCTCTTCAATAATCACTATCATGAATTTAGTGTATCATTCCCATGCTAAGTTTTTATACTGAGTGGAAGTTATATTCTGGATACTAACCCTTTGTTAATTTTATGCGTTTTGAATTGCAAATATCTCCTCTCATTCTGTGCTGTGTTTTTCACTTTGCTTATGGTGTTTTTTGATATATGAAAGTTTAAATTTTAATGTGATCATATTTATCAGATGTTTCTTTTATGGTTTGTGCTTTTTGTGTTACATTTAAAAGATCCTTTTTCTATCTTTCCTGTATTCTTTGTATGTCTTATCTTTTTGATAAATCTCTATACTCCCTTGAGGAAAGGATCATCCTCTACAATGTTAATTCCAGGGACTCCCAACAGCTAGGTCAAAAAGCCCCACCTGGTCCACAGCAGCATGTTGTCTTTCTTTGCATATCTGGCTTTAGCTGCTGAGCCCTTTAGTCACTACCTTGTGCTCTTTCCTCGGTTTTCCTTTTTCTCTGTGTCTGCTTTACTCCTGCCTATTCTTTTATGCCAGAGTGATGAGTTTAGAAGAGTATCAGTTACAGCTGAAAACCATTAAAAACAAATAGTCTCATGCAAGTGGAAAGTCCTCAGACTTTCCTCATTCTGTAGGTCATTGACCAGATACAATGTATTTCTGTCTTTTTGACCCGCTTCCTACTAGGTCAGCTTTATTCTAAAGCTCCCTTGCCGCCACATGACATTTATATTCCCAATTCAGTGACATTTAGGCTAGATAATTCTTTGTTGGGGGAGTGTGTGTCTATCTTGAGCATAATAGGATGTTAAGAAGCATCTCTGGCTTCCACCCATTAGATACCAATACCATTCCTCTCCACCCTGAATTAGGGCACCCAAAAATGGCTCCAGACATTGCCAAACATCTCCTGGGGTGGGGGTGGGGTGAAATCAGCCCTCGTTGAGAAATTCTCACCTAATTAGACAGGCCTAAATCCCATGTCTGGTCCTGAAACAATGACAGAAAGTGCTACTTGGCTTAAGCCAATCTGGACTTATCTGTAGAGCTGGTGCAAGTTTTGGTCTGTGTTGATGAAGTGTAGAAATCCAAGGGAAAAGCTAGGTGCTAATGGGGAGGGGGAAGGTGGAAGTGATACTTGATCAAGAAATGGCCACCCCCAGAAAAATCTGATATGATGCCCAATGTGGCAGTTAAGTGGCCATTGTCATTGTTCTCCCAATATAATACCTGGTAATTAATGAATCCTAAGCCCTCACCATTAGCTCCTCCATTATAATGGAAAGAAGAGAGAGAGGGAAAGGGATAGAAAGAGAGAGAGATTTCTGATGTCTCTTATTAGGACACTAATTTCATCATGAGGACTTCATCTAAACCAAAGTATCTCCCAAAGTCCCCATATCCAAATACTATCACATTGAGGGTTAGGGCCTCAACACATGAATTTGGGAGGAAGCACAGTTCAGTACATAGTATTAATATTTGGAATTTTGGCAATTATAATTCATTTAGAGAAGAAATAGAAATGTGTATTTTTTTGTTATGGATTAGCTTCTGATCAGCAGGTGTGTCCATCCCTGAATTTTTATGACATCACAGGAAGCAAAGAGTTTATATATGTGCAGGTATGTCAGAGACTTTCAACTTAATTATCGTGGGTCAGGTTCCTTGGAAATGTTTTTTGACACTGATGGTTTTGAGAGTTTGAGTAGAGGTGGTTTATTGAACAACACCCGTAAGGATGGTAGGGAAGCAGGACTGGATAGAGGAGGAAGTTGAATTGTGATAAAGTTGCAACAGAAACTCAGCCAGTCCTATGTCTGAGAGCTAGGATGGCCGTTCAGAGTGGCCTCAATTTAAGGCAAGGGGCCATGCCCTTGTACCACTGTAGTCATTAGATGCAAGCTGTCTCCAAGGAGGGTACAACCTAGGGTGAAGCAGCTCCCTAATGCTGAAGGCAATTTCTAGAAAGGAAGTAGACTTTGGTCCTGACAAACTAGGGTGGGCATGGGGGCGGGTCTGAGCAGCACACCACAGCTTTCATTATGTTACCTGCACTATCTAAAAGCAGGTGACTCTAAGGGCACCTGGGTGGCTCAGTCAGCTAAGCATCCGACTCTCGGTTTCAGCTCAGGTCATGATCTCGCGGTTTCATGGGTGTGAGCCCCACGTCAGGCTCTGTGCTGGCATCGTGGAGCCTGGTTGGGATTGTCTCTCTCCTTCTCCCTCTGTCTCTGGCCCTTCCCCACTAATACTGTCTCTGTCTCCCTCAAAATAAAGAAATAAACTTAAAACAATTTTAAAAGCAGGTGACTCTAAACTCATTGTTGGGTTAGCACTGCAGGGATCATGTTTCTTTTTAATTGCTCAAGTCTTCCTTTCTATTGTCTCAAGGATTTAAAAAATAAGTCTCTCTGACAGTTTCCAAAAGTGGCTTAATGCCTGGTTTATCAAACTGAGCCTTACTTCTTAGTAATACAATTTCAATGGAATAAAATGCTTGAGTTTTTGGTCAGAAGCCCCTGAGACAGGTGTCTTCAGGGATAGAATGATAGCAGACATTCATACCTTCTCCTTCTCCTACCTATCTGAGCCCCTTGGGAAAGTATATTCCTTCCTGTGGGGATCTCTTGGTCTTAGAGTGCTGACAGTCCTTTGCCAAGGTATTTGGCAATGAGTGTGGTGGCTCTTGAGATTTTAGGTGTAGTAACATCACTGCCCAGCAGGCTTTTATATTTTGGCTCTACACAACAGAGGCTGCGTATTCCCAAGCACATTTCATCACGGAAGTGTTTTCATGTTCTGAAGTATTGTATTTTGCATGTGCACTCTCTTCTGAGAGCCTCACAGTCCTAAGTAATTGTCAATCCCAGTAGCTATATTTGTAAAAAGCACTTCAGATTGGATATAAGTTTATCACCATCATAAATCGATACAAAATGGGTCATTGTATGTTCATTACAGATATAAGGGAGAGGAAAAAAAGGACTAAAAACAAAGAGCCAAAGTCCTAGTGTTATATTTGTAAACTGCTCTTTAGAAATACCCTCAGGGCAAGAGGGGCGCCTGGGTGGCTTAGTCCGTTGGGCGTCCGACTTCAGCTCAGGTCATGATCTCGGGGTTTGTGAGTTCGAGCCCCACGTCGAGCCCCACGTCGGGCTCTGTGCTAACAGCTTGGAGCCTGGAGCCTGCTTCGGATTCTGTGTCTTCCCCTCTCTGTGCCCCTCTCCCGCTCCTGCTCTGTCTCTGTCTCTGTCTCTTTCAAAAAATAAATAAATATTAAAAAATTAAAAAAAAAAAAAAGAAATACCCTCAGGGCAAGAGAGCTCCTTGTAGGAAATTAGTACCTGGCTCTTATACAGCCTCCCTTCCCTCCCATAAAACAAGAACATGGAAAAAATTCCATAGGACAAAACCCAGTTTGGAGAAAATCCAATACCTGTTGAAATGTTTCCAAATATTAGAAAACTCAAGGTAGCTTGAGGTATGGAGAAACTACTGGGTTACTTTTATTGAGAAATTAGGGAAGTCACTGTTGAGTTTGCTTTAAGACTAACAACAATGGTGGATGATGTCACGTTTAAAGACAGAAGGGCAGCAACAATTCAGATTTTTTCTCTAGGTACAGTGTTCTTAATGTTTTATGAAAGCCTCATGGTCACAGATTCTTACCCTTAGCCTCCCACAGAACAAAATTTTGCATATAAGTTAAAAAATTTTTTTAATGTTTATTTTTGAGAGAGAGACACACACAAAGTGTGAGTGGGGGAGGGGCAGAGAGAGGGGGAGACACAGAATGTGAAGCAGGCTCCAGGCTCTGAGCTGTCAGCACAGAGCCTGATTCAGGGCTGGAACTCATGAACTGTGAGATCATGACCTGAGCCGAAGTCGGAAGCTTAACTGACTGAGCCACCCAGGTGCCCTGCATATATTTTAAAAACAGTTTAGGTTCTTTCTCACATGATGTTTCATGTTCTCCTGGACTCCAAAGCTCTTTCTCTTGGGAGATTTCCCTGTTTGCATTGCACAACTCCAAGTGGCGGTGGCGGGGGGGGGGGGGGGGGGGGGGGCGTTAACATTGCAATTTACGTGGCAGGTGACTCAGATCCCTACATTGCCATGTTTGTTAGCCCCTCATTTGTTGTTTTAAGTTTTTCCTTTCATTTGTGATACTTCCCTGGTGTTTGGTTTTGGCAAAGAATTTAATAAACAGCATAGTGTGGTGTGAAGCCATGTGGTGATTAAAGTATTGTGGTGGGTATTTGTTGGTTGCCTGCCCAGAGTCTACTCTCCCTTCCTCCTGACAGTATTCCTATATTTCCTAAAAGGGACATCAAACTTCCTTGAATTTCAACCAGGTTTTTTTGGGGGGCAGAACTGACCCTCTACTCCAGCGGTGCGTTCTGATGTTGATAAGTACAGGCCAATTAGCATAGTCTTTTCCCCTGGTCTCAGTGGGACTCGAGGATGGATGTATAACCTGATCAGGGTTAATTTGATGGAGGAACAGAAATGTCTGTTCCCCCTTCTCTCCCCACTTTTGTATGAGTCACTAGAAAGAATTCACTCTTTTCTGCTCTATGTAATAGGGGCACTAGGCAGTGAACAAACTAGCAAATCTGTATCCCTATGGAACGTACATTTCAGTAGGAGAAAGTGGGCAGTATAGAAGATCCATTAATTAGATGGTGTTCAGAAGCATGGAGACAATTTTAAAAGATAAGGGAAAGGAATAAGAGAGGTGACAGGAGGCAATATCTGCATAGTGCTTTGCAGACCGAGATGGAGACTTTCGCTTTTACTCTGAGTGAGAAGAGAAGCCACTGGGAATTTTAAGCAGAGGAGTGACGAGGTATGATTTAACTAAAATAGGACGTTCTGGCTGCTGTTCTGCAAAGGGAAAAGAGTAGAAGCAGGAAGACTAGTTGTGACAGTTATAAGGCTTTAGTATATTGCAATATTTCACTCTTTTTAATATAATAAATCTAGAGAGAGGGGGGAGGCATATCTCGAAAGAAACTGTGGATGCAGCTTTTGGCTCATGGAGTTGACTGGAGTCAAACACAGAAAACTCACAAAGCTTTTAAGAAAAGCATATTGGCAAAACAACTAAATGAGACTAAGGGTGTGTGCAAGAAGAACAGAAATTTGGTCTCTCAATTGTCTATAGGCAGGAATCAGTTTGAGAATTCCACGTATCCACCAAGAAAGATATATTTTCCAGTGCCCTTTCCAGGTGACTAAGATAGATGATGGAAAAAGAATTATTTTCTAGACTGAAGAACCAAGAATTATGGAGAATAGACTGGAAAGTCATTCTGAGAGAGCAGAACCTATGCCTGATCATGGTACATTATTCCCTTTTCCAAATAGAGGAAACTGACAAGCTTCACTCAGTGGAATTTCATGTGTCATGGCCCAGTGACTGCCCTTTGCTTTCATTATTTTCTTTTTTTAATGACAGTATTTTTGTTTGTTGTGGTTACATTGTCTTGTACATCATTTGTTGTATGTTGGATGTATGAGAAGATACCTGCTCTTTTAATTCATATGGCTCAAGAACAGCCATATTTGGACCTGATGTAGATCCTGTGTTTCAAAGACTTGATGGACCTTTTAGAGGTCTTGGGACAGGAAAGAATTATTTTGTATGTGAAAAGGATATGAATCATTATAACCAAGAGAGTACACTGTGGTAGACTGAATTACTGGTTCTTCACAATTCTTCACTACCCTGTAGTATTATTATGTATACATGAGGCCTTTGCTACGGTTGCATGGTGAGCAGTGTATTTTCTCACCTCTTGGCTTTGGGTTTGTGCAAGTGATTTTCTTTGGTCAATGGGATGTCAGGGGAAGTGATATGGGGAAAAACCTTGAAATATTCTTCTATGTTGGCTTTTTTCTTCTTGTGCTTCTGTGACTCCCATGAGAAGAGCATGTCTTGGGTAGCATTTTCAGCATGGGCTCTGAATAGGACACATGAAGCAGAGACACATAGTAGACCCTTGGGCTCACAGCCTGAGGCAAACATTCCTCAGTCAACCCACAAACCTTCAGCTTAAAGTGGATCTGAACCTAATCTCAAGCCTGGAATCTGGCCTGCCTCAATTAAAGTGCTACTGATCCACAGACTCATGAGAAAAAGTAATGGTCTTAAATCTCTTTGGGATGGGTTATACAGCATTAGTGTGGTAATGACTGAGCAATAGAGAGTTAATTGCAATAATTCACAAGAGAGAGGATGGGAATCAGGGCCAGGGTGGTCACAGTAGAAGTGGTCAGATTTTGGGTATATTTTATAGATTAGAACCCACAGGTTTAGCCAATGGATTATAAATGAAGTGTGAAAGAAAGAGAGGAGTTGAGGATGAATTTTAGGCTTTTGGCTTGAGCAAACAGGAGAATGGAGTGGTCATTTTCTGAGACGGAAAAACTGAGACAACTCAAGGCTTGAAGTAACATCAGGAGCTGTTACTAGGAACAATGACATGGTATTGCATGTGTTTGAGTTGGCTTGAGTTGGCAAATAGGGATGTTAGGTTGGTCATCGAATATACAGGTTTGGAGTTGAAGGAAGGCCCAATGTATACAGGTGGACAGCTGAGAATAGTCAGCTTTTAATTTTTTTTTAAATATTTACTTATCTTGGGGAGACAGAGACAGAGTGCAAGCAGGGGAGGGGCAGAGAGAGAGGGAGACACAGAATCTGAAGCGGGCTCCAGGCTCCCAGCTGTCAGCACAGAGCCCGATGCTGGGCTTGAACCCACAAAGCGAGGGATCATGACCTGGCCTGAAGTCGGACACTCAGTCGGCTGAGCCGCCCAGGTGCCCCGAGATTAGTCAGATTTTAAAGCCATGACACTGAACAAGATCAACAAAAAAATGTGATCACTTGAAAAGGGGTCCAGCGACTGAGCCTGCTGGGCAGTTTCAAGTTTCATGGTTGGGGAGTTGAAGTTACCAGCAAAGGAGATTAAGAAGGAGCAGGCAGGAGAGAGAAGAGGAAAATGAGTTAAATGACAGTAAAGTGTTACTCATATGCATTGTTATAATACCGCATCCATTCCTTCCTACTTTCTTCTCTTCCTTTTCCTCCTTCATCAAAAATGTCACCACCACTAGATTTGTGTGTGTATGTGTGTGTACGATATGGAAAGCACAGTGTTAATCACTTTATACAGAAATAAATATAACAGAATTATGAAGAAGGTAACAGGTATCTTATTTTTTTCTCGGTGTATACTCACTAGGAGGAAAATTTCTTTTCCCTCTCTTCTGGTCTTCTCTCTAGGACAGAGAAGCTAAGTGTTTGTATTAATTCTGGGTCCCCTTCATAATCCCTCAAGCAGGATGGCTTTGTTTGAAGAGCAAAAGGATTGGAGGCTGGTGCTTTGAATGGAATAGAATGAGTAGCTGGAATGCTGGAGTAGAGTTGATTATTATTTTTTTCTCCCTAAGCCTGGGAGGGGGGTTAAGGATGGGAGGAAGAGGTCCAGTGCATATTAGAGACTTGTGTTTAGCTAGCCTGCAGCTCCCTAGTGACAGTAAGACCTTGGAAGGGGGGATGGCTGTCCGGAGGTGAGTGGAGATTGGAGAATGGATGCCATAACCTTGAAATCGTTGGCCTAAGTCATCTGATCTGAGTGGAGAACTTCTGTTCTTGGGTGAACTTCTGTTGTAGAGCCTGATAAAGTCTCAGAGACAGGGGTAGGTGTGGTGCAACAGGGCACCTGAAATAAAACTGCTTTGCAGAAAGAGAATGTCTGAGCTTAAGAAAAAGATCTAAGTGTTTGCAGTAGCACACTTGTTATGCACTACATGTGGCTGGCTTTAGAAGCTCCTTGAGATAGAGCCAGTCATGTTTTTGAGCTTTGGGGAACAATGGTTGTGTGACTATGAACTGAGAGAGGTGTAATCCTAGAACCAAAGCTTGGAACATCCAATGTGTGCAGACTGGAATCTGAACCAGCCAGGACATTACCCCAATGCTATATTATTGTGGTAGAAGGTAACAGCATTAGTTAAACAAGACTCCATTTTTTTTCTCTATTTTGTTTCGAGAAGAGTACTGGATCTTTTGGTCTAAGACATGAAACCCACAGTTTCTTAGGTATTCAAGGGTGAGGAGGTCTCAAAAAGGAGAGACTGAACTTTCCAAAAATAAGGTACTGGGTGGGGGGCTTGAATGATTCGCTGGGGGAAAAAAGGCATAAAGCCTCTGAGTTTATGATACACGTATTACTATTTGTGCTTTGGGGAAAACTTGGGAAGTTTTAGTTGAGGAAGGGTATTTAAGATGTTATGATGACTTTTGTTTTTCTTAAATATGTATTAGCCTTATTTTGTGTGGTTCTGGAGAGCAAAAAAATAAAAAACTGTCAGCTGCATGGGTGGAGGGACAGATAGTCACTACTAAATCATAGCACATGTATTGGGCTCAATACATTTTTCACTAAATGACTGCATGCACGTGTGACAAATGAAAACATATGGGTGAAACTTACAGGGAGGCAGATTTTTGACTCAGCTTATCTTTTTCATAATCTGAGTTATTAAAAAAAACTAAATGGACTATTCTCGAAAGGCAGTGAAATTCTCTATCACCAGGAGTGAGGCAGGAGCCAAAGGACTGTTTTGCAGCGATGTGATACAGGATTTCTTCATTAGATGATGGTGAGACCACGTAACCTCTGAGGTCTCTGAAAACTCAGATACACCAGTTCTGTAACTTTAAATCCAAGGCTCTTCATCTTTACACATAGACTTGGGAGAAGTATAAATAAGACTCATGATCTCAGGGAAATCTTGAAGAGGCATGTGTTCAATGGCATGTTTATTAAACAAATGCTCATGACAGATTTTCACAACAGCAACAAATGTTATTTCACTACATCACATCTCCCTTGCTAAGAAAAAGAAACAATCATAGCAAGGTTGATGGATTTGGATTATTTGTTCATGTTTTTCTGGGGAGCGGGGGAGTAAAACCAGTCTCCTCACTCCTTTTCCTCTGTTTCCTTTTCTTGAGCATTACCTGGTTTCATTTTCTTCACCTCCTCTCTGACTAAATGTCCCCGGAAGGCTGCTTGGATTTTGACAGCAGCATTCTCCTGTTTTTCTTTTTCTTCTTCAGAAGATTCCTTCATGGAATGGATAAAAAGTAAGAGACTTCTTAAATATCCAATATTTTGATGCCATAAAAATAGTGCATACACTGAATCCATTGACGGTCGTAACAACTGAGATCTGTTGCTTCCTAACAGAATTTTACATACTTGTCACATCGTATATGTACCAAATGGTGAGTGCCAAAATGGCAGACATTTTGTTTTGTCATTCTTTAATATGTCTCTGCAGTAAATGATCATTGCCAACTCCCCAGGCCCCACCAAATAGTTCCTATTTAATAGTTCCCAATAACATTTTTTTTTTAAATAAGTAAGAATCCTTAAAGCTTGGTAAAAATGTCAAGAAGAATAGTAAGTGTCCTGTTTCTAAATAATCATAATTGCATGAAATTAATTTCTTAATTTCTCAATGATTAGCTAATCAAAATCATACATTTAAAGCAATAATGTCAGTTTTAAGGTGGTGGGCTGAACTTCTGTATATAGCTCCTTTTTTTTAAATTGAGGTATAATTTACCTAAATTGTCGACAGTGGAACACAGAGATCTTAAGGGTCTAGTTCAATAGCTACATAGTTTTTAATATATAATTTTAAATTATAACAGTGATACATATACATTTAAAAACTTAAATGTCACTGGTAGTGAAAGATTTCTGCCCCTTTCCAAATCATACTCCTAAGATGTATCCATTATTATGGGTTGAGTATATATATCCCTCAAAACGCTTTCTGTATACAAAGTATTCATATGGGTATATACATGCCTTTTTATTTAAAAAATGAGATCATGCTAATTACAATGTTCACAACTACTTTTTTGTAACTATCTATCTTGGTTCTCTTTTCAATGTATATAACTCTGCCCATTCTTTTTTTTTTTTTTTTTAATAACACCATTGTATTACATTGTACTAATGGAACTTGATTTATTTACTCAGTCTCCTGTTGATGGACCCTTGGGGTGTTTATACCCCTCACTCCATTAAAAAAGCAATGAGGCACAGGGGCGCCAGGGTGGCTCAGTTGGTTAAGCATCTGACTTTGGATTTCTATGTGCTAACAGCACTGAGCCTGCTTGGGAATCTCTCTCTCTCTCTCTCTCTCCTCCTCCTCCTCCTCCTCCTCTCACCCCCTCAAAATAAATAAGTAAACATTATAAAAATACAATGAGGCAATTCCAGCTCTTAAACTTTTTTAAAAAATTAAAAAATATTTTTTAAAGTTTTTTTTTTTAAAGTTTATTTGAGACAGAGGGAGAGACAGAGTGCGAGTGAGGGAGGGGTAGAGAGACAGGGAGACAGAATCAAAGCAGCTCCAGGCTCTGAGCTGTCAGCACAGAGCCCAACACGGGGCTCAAACCCATAAGCCGGGAGATCATGACCTGAGCTGAAGTTGGACGCTCGACCGACTGAGCCACCCAAGCACTCCTCGCTCTTAAACTTTTAAATGCAAACAGAATGGTATTAAAACCTCTGAGATATACCCCAATATGGGCAAATAATTATAGCGAAGTTGGAAATCAATGAGATCTCAACTCAAACTTCTGAAATTCTGTGTAAGGGCAACTACTAAAGATGTAAGGAAATGAAACTCCCTTTCGTCTTCCCTCACCTCCCATTGCACCTTATGGCAATGTTAAGCTGATTGGGTTGTACTGATATAATTCTGGAATAATTTATAAAGGTTATGGGGAAAAGTTCTGCCCCCCACTGGGTACGAGGTGAGGTTTTCCTTGAAGGGGAGGCCTACTTTGGGTGTCAATTACTGGGTGACTAACTGGGACATCAAGGTATGAAAAGGAACTCAGAAGTTTGGTCTTCAATGCTGTAGAGAGTGAATTCTTTCTCACTAGGGTTGGTTCTCTTGAGTCTGGACTATGAAGAATATAGACAGTGATATGCTGGCAAATGTTTATATACGGACTCTCCAGAAAAAAAAAAAGGCTGATTTGCAGTATTGGCCATAATCTTAATACTCCTACTGTGGCTGATTTCAAGCTACTAAATAGACATTACTGAACATGGGTTTATACACATGTGCACAGTTGTCTCTTGAGAGCTGGCCCTAGCACACTAGTGAAAATAGGTATCTTTGAAGGTGGACCCCGCTCAGGTCTTTGTTGCTTAGATGTGGGCTGTCAGGCAGGAAGCCATTTAGGCAGTAGTGCATGGAAGGTGAATAAGACACACTGTGTAAGGCCATTTTATTTGGTGGCACGTAATTCTCTGTGAGTTTCCTTTTGTTATCTCTGAACCTTTGCCACTGTGTGGTAATGAGAGCATCAATTAGTGAAAGCCTCCCAAAGGGGAAAATGAATCTGAAGCATCAAGACTGGGGCAGTGAGTTCTGTCTGTTCTTCTTGGGGAGATTTCCCCACCCGATGACAATCATGGAAAATAAGGTTTTATTTTTAAAGGGAAGAATGAGTTTTCCTTTATAATAGGCACAGCTAAACATGATCCACTAGCTAGTTTATCACTGATGCTACTTATCTAGAAAGTAAAATCATTAATTTTAGCAATATGGATAACAGACGAGATTCATATTGGAAATACGATTTTAAAGTTTATTTATTTATTTTGACAGAGAGAGAGAGCGAGCACACGAGCATGCAGGGGAAGGGCAGAAAGAGACAGAGATTGAGAATCTCAGCCACTCCCAGTGCCTCTGTGGGGCTCGAACTCTCAAACCAAACTAGACCATGAGAACATGACCTGAGCCAAAATCAAAAGTCAGATGCTCAACCGACTGAGCTACCCAGGAGCCCCTGGAGTACAATTTTAAGTTGAGTGATATCTTTCTTTGTAGGAATCTAATAGTATACAGAAAACAACTTACTAAGGCTGTGACTGGTGTCTCATCTTCTTTCACAGATGTGTGAGACTTTTCTTTTTCCGACGCACAATTCTCAGTTGATTCGTGCTCCTGGAAGAGGGGTGAGAGGATCAGAGGCAATATTCTAAAACAGTAAAGTCTTGGGTCAAACTGCTTAAAGGTAATTAAATATTGCTTTATGTTATTGAGAAGAAGTGGGGATTAAGTACATACTGTTGTTTTTTTTTTTTCAAGTAGGTTGGAAAAAAATAAATAAATGAAAACTCTCAAGGGAATATGTATAAACAAATATGACCAAGGAACTCATAGAAAATGTTTGATTTTTTGCTTTTGGGATGTAACATGGTTGGTTTTATATTAAAAACAAGCCATTGTCTTATACTAAAAGTTGATAATATGCTGTAATTAATCTTTTTTTTAATGTTTATTTTTGGGAGAGAGAGAGAGAGAAAGAGAAAGAGAAAGAGAGAGAGAGAGAGAGAGAGAGAGAGAGACTGAGGGAGGGGCAGAGAGAGAAAGAGAGAGAGAAAATCTCAAGCAGTTTCTGCACCATCAGAGCAGAGCTAAACGAAGGGCTAGAACTCATGAACTATGGGATCATGACCTGAGCTGAAACCAAGAGTTGGATGCTTAACCCAAACTGAGCCACCCAGGAGCCCTCATGCTGTAATGATCTTGAACAAAATATAAAAAAGAAGTGCTGATAGTTTTTAAAATAAGAACAAAATATATGCCATTGTGTCTCATATGTGAAGTCAGGTTGACTTTTTTTTTTTTAACTTTATTTCTTTTTGAGAGAGAGACAGAGAGAGCAAGAGGGAGAGGGGAAGAGAGGAGAGAGAGGGAGAGAGAGAGAATCCTAAGCAGGCTCTGCACTGTCCGCACAGAGCCCGATGTGGGGCTCGAACTCACAGGCCGTGGGATCATAACCTGAGCCCAAAATCAAGAGTTGGAAGCTTAACTGACTGAGCCACTCAGGCACCCCTCAGGTTGACTTTTTAATGAAGTTTGTAGATTAAAAATGATGTCAAATAATTAAGTTCTACTGTGGGGAACCATTTAAACAAAAAAGGGAAGGGGAGGGGAATCAGTTCTGCCTATTTTGACATGGTTATTGAAAATTTCCACCAAAATAGAGGCATTGCTAATTCACAACCTATGGGAAGAGTTTCTTTCATCTGTAAAACAGAAATCTGAAGACATATAAGCTAATCAAGTAAAGTCTTCAGAATTCAAAAGATATGAAAAAAAAAACACCCTGAAATTGCTATGTGACACAAAGATTTAAAACTTTTCGACATTATTCCTTTGATTGCAGTAAAACACGAATACAGAGAATCTAGTTAAACGGAAACAAACTCAACACCCCCACATCTGGCAGGCACAAATGGATGGAACTTCACGTTTGAACTTATGGAATAAGCGACAGGTATTTCCCCAGGAAATTCCCCAAATCTATTGGGAACACCATCAAAACTTGAACTTGGCTAATTCCTTTTAATTCTTCTTTTTTAAGTTTATTTTGAGAGAGAGAAAGAGGGAGAGCATGCGTGTGTGTGTGGGGGGGGGGTGCAGAGAGAGAGAGAGAGAGAAACAGAGAGAGAGAGAGAGAGAGAGAGAGAGAATTCCAAGCAGGCTCCCTGCTGTCAATGCAGAGCCTGATGTGGGGCTGGATCTCACAAACAGTGAGGTTATGGCCTGACCTGAGCTGGAATCGAGTTGGATGCTTAACTGACTGAGCCACCTAGGGGCCCCATATTCTTCTTAATTCTAATATCTGATGGTGCTTTGTGGCTAATGTATTATCTCAGTTGTCTAGCAGAGTGCTTCTCAGACTTCAAGGTACCCACAAATCATTTTGGGAGCTTGTTAAAATTCAGCTTCTGATTTGTAGATCTGGAGTAGGGCCTGAAACAGAAGTTCCACAAAGTTCCCAGCTGATGCCAGTGATGTTGGATCACACACAGCCCTTCTCAACCAGTGCTCCTCTTCTGGACCACAGAACACAGTGTTTCTGTTCAACTATTCTCTCAATTCTCCCAAGGATAGTAGATAAGTAGAATCATTCTAGACACAAAGGAGAGAATGATTCCCTACATGCAATGAGTGCCTTTGGCTTAGGGCTTAATTATTTTGAGGAACCTTGGTTGAGAAAAGCTGGTTGTAGGAATGCTGCTAAAGAGAAGACAGGTTCAGTGTCTGAATAGATTAGCTTTATAGAAAAAACACCATTTCAAACATTAATTCTAATCAGCAATTTGTAAGATGTCGATGATGAAACAACTGGATAAATGGTGCTTTATTTTATGAAATGTCATTCATTAATTCAACATATATTTACTGAGGATCTGCTATTGCTAAGCACTGTGATACTCAATGAAATTTGAAGAATAAATGAGGGTAATCATTCTGTAACTTTCAAGTACATTCTTCCTCTTAATCGTCTTTCAATTTCAGCTAAGTATCCGACCACGATTTAGATACTTAGGAAAAAAATGTCTCCTCAGAAAGAACAACACACTTAAAAAGGTTTAGGCAGATATTTGTGATGCCTCTCATGATGTTCATGATTCTGGGGAGATCCCAATGATCTCTGCTTTGGAGATAGGGAGAATAAATAACCCAATCCACGAGTGTCATAGGACCGTACCTTGAATGCATGGTTGTTATAGAAGCGGTCATCTACCTTAGTCCCCCATTCTGCTGGATCAAAGTTGGTTTCTAAATTGAAAAATATATATACAATAATTTCAGACTTATTTTGAGTTCATTAAAGTAAATCCAGAATAGTAACACAAAACAAGTTTTCTTTTTCAAATCACAGGTTCTTTACTGCCAGCTGAAAATCTTATTATTTTTTAATTGTTATTTATTTTTTAATTTACTTTTAAAAAATTTTATTAAAAATTTTTTAATGTTTATTTATTTTTGAGAGAGAGAGCACGCAAGCAGGGGAGGGGCAGAGAGAGAGGGAAACACAGAATCTGAAACAGGCTCCAGGCTCCAAGCCGTCAACACAGAGCCTGATGCAGGGCCTGAACTCATGAACTGGGAGATCGTGACTTGTGCCGCAGCTGGAGGCTTAACAGACTGAGCCACCCAGGTGCCCCTTTTTTAAATTAAAAACAATTTTTTTAATGTTTGTTTTTGAGAGAGACAGAGAGTGAGTGGGGGAGGGATGGGGAGAGAGGGAGACACAGAATCTGAAAAGGCTCAAGGCTCTGAGCTGTCAGCACAGAGCCTCATGTGGGGGCTCAAAACCACCAACTGGGAGATCATAACCTGTGCTGAAGTCAGATGCTTAACGGATTGAGCCACCCAGGTGCCCCTGGAGAGGTTTTTTATTTATTTATTTTTTTTTAAAAATTTTTTTTTTTTTTTCAATGTTTATTTATTTTTGGGACAGAGAGAGACAGAGCATGAACGGGGGAGGGGCAGAGAGAGAGGGAGACACAGAATCGGAAACAGGCTCCAGGCTCTGAGCCATCAGCCCAGAGCCCGACGCGGGACTCGAACTCACGGACCGCGAGATCGTGACCTGGCTGAAGTCGGACGCTTAACCGACTGCGCCACCCAGGCGCCCCTGGAGAGGTTTTTTAAAAAGTGAGGCATATTATATATAGTCAGTAGATACAAACAGGAAGAAGTATTTATATTTAAGCAGAATTTTTCTTTAACTTTTCATTATCAACAATTTCAAACTTAGAAAGTAGAATAACAAATTCCCATTTGCACATTATTCAGATTCAACAATTATAAACTCATGATTTATCTTATCTGTAACTTCACTCAACTTCCCATCCTTTCTTCTGATTATTTTCAAGCCAATTCCAGGATTCCTATTGTGTTATCTACAAATATTTATTTCAGTATGAATCTCTAAGATATAAAGAAACCACAATATCACTATCACATCTAAAAACACTAATTCCTTAGTACCAGCTATCCAAATTTTCTCCATTGTCTAATATATTTTTTATTTTTTACTGTTGATTTGTTCAAATCAGAACCCAAACAATGGACACATACAGACTTTTGTTCTGTCTTTTGAATATCTTTTAATTGAAAGATTTTTTTCACCTATCTCCCAGCCCATATTTTTTCCTTGTAATTTTTTTATTGAGGAAATTGGGTCATTTTTCCTTTGGAGTTTCCCACAGTTTAGATATTTCTGATTCCATTCCTATGACTTTTAATAAGTTCCTTTGCTTTCGAATTTTCTGTAGCTGATTCAGGTTTTATTTATTTATTTATTTATTTATTTATTTATTTATTTATTTATGTTATTTAGCAAGAATACTTTATAGATAGTGCAGTGTAATTCTGTCAGGATATACATAATATGTAGTTGTTTCTCTTTTTAAGGGGATTGTTTTTCTTTGAGGGCCCATTGATGATGATTGCTTAGATAATTTCTTTAGGGATTGCAAAATGGCAATGCTCTTATTAGATCATTACTTCTTGTTTTCTGGAGCAATCAGTAAAGAAAAACTTTCCTGTATCAACTATTTGGTTACCCTGACGTAAGGTTCATCCAGAGAAGGCAGGTTGAAGGTTTGATTCCTTTATCGGTCAGTTTTCAGAATAATCAGTTGGTTTCTTAGGATCCTCTCAAAAAGGTTTTGTTTGTTTTTATCATTATGAACTAATGAATATTTAAGAAATTGGATAAACTTCAATCTATTGCATTTTTTATTCTTCCTGATGCTTTAATTGTCCAAAATTGGCCAGTTGGAGCTTATTTGCGTGCTCAGATGCTCCTGAGTCCATTGGAAACAACTCTAGAGTAGATGATCTCTTGAGGTTCCCTTCCACCCAGTGTGTCCATGAAAAACACAGTGAAGAAGGTCTGGGTAATAAACTGGTAATCTTCAATAATGTGACATAATGTGATTTTAAGAGAACCTGCCACAAAGGCACATGTTTTCAATAGCAAGAACTGTTACTTGAAGACACCTGCTTCATAAAGCCTTTCTATGGCATAGGGATGGTCTTGAGCGAGTTTTATCATAACCAAATGCCCACCTTTTTCTTAGGGATTTGTGATATCACTTACATCAAATGCTAACATGTTTCCTGTCAGAAAAATAAAAATTAAGACCAATAATTAGCTATGAAGAATGCTGGCAAGGGAATTCTTGCCTTGTGTGAGAGACTGGGCTAGAGGAATTTTTCTTCCCTTTTGGAGAGACTAAATTCTGATACTTGTATCAGTTGGATAACTCACCTTTGGTTTACATGAGTGAAAATGGTTGTCATGCTTCAAATGTTTTCAAATAGTTTTATACAGTTTTTATCAGTTAGAGAGCTAGTATTCTGAGACCATCAGTCTGAATCACCAATTGCTTTAATTACCATGATCCAGTAGCAATGACTCAAATGTTTTTGTAACGGGACATTTCTGAGATCTAAAATTAAATAAATGACTAAAGACATTTTACTCATGAATTTGTAAAATTAATGCTATAATAACAAAATTAAATGAACGTTCATTGTAATTCACCTCTTACCCTAAAAGATTTCGCTTGATAGCTTTTTAGTGGCACTTAAGTTTCAAGTTGTGCAACAGATAGTCATACTGACTGGATATGGAAAAGACCAGCGACATTCAGGAAATTGGCAGAGGTTCTGAGCTCTGCCTGGATTGAGATAAGACAAGATGGTGGAGCTGTGCCGTGTGTATGGGAGTGGTTTTAATTCAAGCCTTGTGGTAGGTTTCCTTCTTCTGGAAGATGATTTGAAATGGAATGCTTACTTACCTGTAGTTATTTCTAGTCCCCTTTACCACTCTCTTGGAATACTGTAGTCAAAAGTAATGATGGTAACGACTTACACAAAATGGTTGTTCTAATCAAGAATAGGGTTTTTCAATAGAAATGTATAGCTGTAACAATGTATAGCTGTAACTAACCCTACTGGATTAGTCATAAACCAAGTTGTAACTTGATAGTTACGAGCCTTCAAGGCCGGGACTTTGGAAATTTTGTTTCTGGAAGTAAAGAAGCTGCTTTGGCTCTCAACCTGTCATATTGGCATGAATTTTAGTCTCTGGGCAGGACAGGACCTTGGGAGAATAGAGAAAGAATATAAATTACCTTCCCAAGCTGGAATTTCACATTTATTTATTTATTTAAATTAAAAAAAATTTTTTTTAAATGTCTGAGACAGAGAGAGACATAGCACAAGCAGGGGAGGAGCAGAGAGGGAAACATAGAATCTAAAGCAGGCTTCAGGCTGTGAGCTGTCAGCACAGAGCCCGAGGTGGGGCTCGAACTCATGGAGTGCGAGATCATGACCTGAACCGGAGCGGGATGCTCAACCAACTGAGCCACTCAGGTGCCCTGGAATTTTACTTTTTAAAAGCTGTTTTTCTCCGTGCCTTCATTCACTATTTAAGGAGCACAGAATTATATTTTGCAACACTCACGGTTCTTTCAAGTAAGAAGGGTCAAAATGTATAGAAAGTCACAAACTCTCCTCCCAGGAAGAACAGGCAACTGCCTGGGATGCATAGGAACAGCCTGTTGGAAAAAGCAGAGCTAGACTGGATGATCTCTTGAGGTTCCCTTCCACCCAGTGTGTCCATGAAAAACACAGTGAAGAAGGTCTGGGAAGTAAACTGGTAATCTTCAATAATGTGACATAATGTGTTTTTAAGAGAACCTGCCACAAAGGCACATGTTTTCTTTTTTTTTAATTTTTTTTAACGTTTATTTATTCTTGAGACAGAGAGAGACAGAGCATGAATGGGGGAGGGGCAGAGAGAGAGGGAGACACAGAATTGGAAGCAGGCTCCAGGCTCTGAGCCATCAGCCCAGAGCCCGACGCAGGGCTCGAACTCACAGACCGCGAGATCGTGACCCGGGCTGAAGTCGGACACTCAACCGACTGAGCCACCCAGGTGCCCCAAGGCACATGTTTTCAATAGCAAGAACTGTTATTTGAAGACCCCTGCTTCATAAACCCTTCTATGGCATAGGGATGGTCTTAAGCAAGTTTCATGATAACCAAACGTTTCGTCTCTTACTTAAAGAAAAATATGCCTATTTTAAAAAGCTTACTCTCTCGTTTCTCTAGAAGATTTTCAAAATATGCTGCTGCAAAAGCTGGTATGTTTTCTGGTTGCTCCCTCAGAATCTCGCGTGTCAGCCCTTCAAGAAGATTCCCAAATCCTTGTGGAATTCGGTAGTGGGTGTTGGAGAATGGAATCGACATCTCCTTGGAAGGAAATGCCTATCGTACCTAGAGATTCATTAAAGGGCACAGTCTTTAAAATGGTCTGATTTTACTTATATAATCACAACTATGTCAAATTATTTCTGAGACCCAAATTTTCTGGACTTGAATTCTTCCCCCCCCCCCCACCCCATCCACACAACCCCAATCCATCATTTCTTCCAAAGAATTTTGAACTTTCCATTATTAATTACAATATTATAAATACAGACCCATTTAACAGGCCAAATCATTTTTTTACATTAAAAAAATCACGCATTTTCCACTATAGCACTAAATACTTTTTCTCTCTGACCCCTTTTTTTGTCTTTAAAAGGTGAGGGTAATTTCTGCTATCCCACAGGAATTCAGAGAAAATGATTGTTAACAATTTATCATAAATCGCGGAGAAGACGCTGTTTGGGATCTAAAATTTAAAAAAAAAATGAAGAACTAATGTTGGTTCTAGAAATTACTCTAATGTGTTGCATGAAGAAGTTTTAATACTTAGTCTTGTCCTAGTTTCCACTTCTGAAGCATGACCTACAAGGCTTCGAAGCACCTATATACTCTGAAGGGGGGAAGCAGGGGCAGTGGAGAGGGAGGGTGGGTGGTGGCCGCAAGGTCAAGACTTTGCAGTCCTAGCGTCCAAAATTTTGGGATTCTTCCATTTTCTGGTTTTGTCTTGACCAGGTCTTATCTTCCTGTCTTGGAATACAAGGACTAGATTAAGGATAGCAGCCAAGCAGCGGGTTGGGCTGCTGCGTAAGCAAACGACACTCAGGGACCTGGCTTTTTGGTGAAGGTGTCCATGTCACAAAAGCCCGCAAGCCGTGGTAGGGGTCTAGGTGAGGGACTCGACGGTTGAATGAGGCCCCATCTGTGGAGGATGTTTTTTTCTTTTTTTTTTGACGGAACAGGAGATGAGGTGTCGAATCGTTGTAGGGTTGTGAAAAGTACTGGTGAGACCCTGAACCAAACTGGGGACTGGAGGGCGGTCGGAGGGGGAACGCTGGTCTAGTCGGGGGCGAGACGTCGAGGAGCTGGGATTTCAGACTCTCGCAGAATGGGCTGCCTCGGCGCCCAATCTCTCCTAGAGATCCCGGAATTGGTCGGGGATCCTGAGAAAATACGAGAGGAAAAGGGAAAAGGCGAGGTCTTAGTTTTGGAGAGGAAGTGGGGTAAACCGCCTCACCTCTTGGTTCTCTCAGAGCTGGTGCCGTTGTCCAGTTGTTATTTCTCGTTGCTGGGTAACGGTTTTTTTTTTTTTTTTGTAACTCCAACTACGGCGGCCGGGAAGGGGAGAGGCAAGGCTTCGCCCGGCTGCCGGTACGGGTTCCGCGAAAGAATGGCCCTGGATGGGTGGAGTCTCAGGTATCCCCGCCCCCTGCAGGTCCCGCCCACGGCCCCGCCCCGGCGTAGAGTCCGCGTCTCGAGTCCGGCGCGGGGCTGGCGGATCCTCCCAAACATGGTAGCGCCGGGGTTTATATTTGGGCTGGTGCTGCCTTTAATCCTGCCGGCCGACACAAGTAAAGGTGAGGCGGCCCGGCTTGGCCCAACCTGTGCGGGTCAGCCTGCGCGGGCTCGGAGATCCTTCGTCCTCTGCAGGACCCGCGAACCGCGAACCTGGAGCCGGTCCTCCGACCCGACCCAGGCCTAGGCCGCAGGTGTCTGCTGGGCGGGAGTTCCGGCTGGTCAGCTTCTTCCCCGTCCTTTCAACGTCGTCACGTTGCAGCGTGTGGGGCAGAGGGAGGGTTGGGTGTATCTGATTGGGGAGGCCCAAATGTGCTGGACCGAGGCCCTCGGGGTCTTTGAATAACTTCAAGGGAACTCGAAGGGAAGGGGGCGAAGTTAGTTCGATAGTATTTGGAAACAGGTAACTGAGTCATCCAAAACATTTCACTTCTGCCCCCACAGTAGTACCCTTGGGGAGGGTTTGCTGCAGGCTTGGTTCCTTGGGGGAATTAAATTTTACTAGTTTAAGTGGTGATTAGGACTAAGAAATACAACCCCCTCACTAGCTAAGAATATTTAAGGCTTAGCTTTGATTGCTGGCGCAGCTTACAGGGATAATATGCGTGACACTGGGGAGGAGGGTGACTCACTTTGACTACTGTCCAGGTCAGATCCTGTCATTTGAATACCCCAGGCTGGACCCTGAGTCACAACCGTGGAGAACCGGAAGACGGCATCTGCGTGCTAAAGCAAAGTAAAGTGATAATGCTGGCCTTGTTTTTTTCTTTAAACCATTCGAGTTGTGGACCCCAAAGTTCCCTGCTAAGAAATGAAAGTTGAGGTGAGAATAGGGACAGGGTGCAGAAAAATGGCTCGTGCTCTACCTGAGCACCCAGAAGTACCCAGACAGACCAACTGCCGCCCCTAAGTAGTTTTTCAGGCTTTAACAAAGTGTAAACCAGCAGCACTCTCTGCATATCATTTTTTGCCTCTCACCCTCACTCAGTGACCTTTGAGTCCAGCATATGTTAGGCGAGTAGGGCCATTATTTTATTAACTTTTCTGTTAAAGGCTGTTATCTTTAATGCCGGTGCAATATTCTGTCTTCACCTTGGGTCATATGCCCATGGTTACTATCTAATATTTGAAATGTACAAAAGTATATGAGCAATGAAACAATAAAATGAACACCCAAAGGTGCTGCACCCAACTTAAGAACTAAAATATTGCCAGTTTTATTGAGACTCCCAGGATGTTCCTCCCAGGGCATCCAGGAGTTCCTCGCCAGAGGTAACCTACCCACTGGATTAATTTCATCACTCACTAACAGAGCACTAATTCTTGTTTTCTACTCCAACATCCAAATGAAGGAAAAATTGAAGACCTAAGGAAAAAAGATTCAAATGCTAAGTGTCTTGTGCTTGACAAAAAGAATGACCAGTCCCGCCTCCTTTCTCGTTCTCCTATTTTGTTCATTGCTCAATTCCCTGGTAATGTTCCACTGTCTACTCTTATCAGCTTGGAATGTGAGCTTTATAAGGGCAGGGAATATGACTTTTTTTTTTTTTTAATTTACCACCAATATCTGCAGCAGACTGGAAATTGCAATAACAACTCTGGAATCAGGTGACTTGGTTTCTAGTCCTTTTGTAAACTACCTGTGAGATTTAAGGTCAGTCAAAGGAGTTTAATATGTGCAGTGTGGATAGCACTGTGCCTGCCACAAATAAGCTCCCTGGTAGAATGTAAGCTTCCTGCTGCTGGTGAGGCTTTTTGTCTGTGTTTTGTTTTCCCTTTATTGTTTTCTTCTTTCTTTTTCTTACTGTTCTATTCTCAATGCTTAAAATGGTGCCTGGCACACAGTAGGCATTAATACAAAATTTGTTGAATTAATTCATTAATATGCAAGCTATTAGGTAAAATTACCTAATCTACCTGGGTATCAGTCTGTTGATCCATAAATAACATGATTGTACCTTGGGGTGTGAAAGATCCTTTCTTTCTTAAAATTAAAATTCTTTCACTCAGAATAGAGCCAGGCACAATGAGGACCAGTAAGTGTGTGTTGGCGAAAACAGACTGACTTGGAAAGATGTGTCCCCGGCACAATGAGACAATGGCTGCACTCTTAGAGAGCCCTTCCTTTGTATAGGCTCACGTGCAAGCGACAGCCAGTTTTCTACACTCTGTTCCCCTACCCTCACCCTCTTTCTGCTTAGCTCTTAGCCCTTTGGTTTTCAGTTCTTGTTCCATATGAAGCACCTACCCAAGACTAGGCCCTCCCACACGTGTGCCTCTCCCCTTCCCTCCAGCAGGCTGCCAACGTGCTTATGCAATTCTGGGATGTTAGAGTCTCTTCTTAGAGCATTTTGCTTGTGGTAGCTACGCGTCTCCAGCCCATTATCCAGCCTTCTGGATGATTGTTGGTTGTCATTTAGGTTTTATGATGGAACTAACTCATGAGAGAGTGCTGAGGATGTTTAGCGACTGGGCTGTTATTTGAAGCAAATAGGCCACCGAGTCTGTATGGGAGACCCTGTTAGCTTTGCTGCCCTGTTAAGTATAGCCTCAGGGGCCATCATCATTTGTAGCTTTCAGGGAAGAAACCTTGTTAGTTCTCATTCTCTTTCCTGCCTATCATTTTTGTTTAAAATGCTTAAAAAAAAAAATCTTAACTTTGTTAATTATTTTCTTCTAGGGATTTTAGTCTGTTTTGTTCAGACAAATTGGGACATAACTTAAGAAGATTTTTCCCCCCTTGTTAAGTTTTGATGAGGAACTCACTGAGATAATTTGGATAGATGCTTGTTATTAATAAAATACTTCAATATAGGCTGCATGTTAAAAATAGGAATGATCTCGTTAAAGTAAGTTCTTATTCAGTCTTGTTAGTGACTCTAGAATAGAATCTACAGTTTCAAGTGCTCTTCCTCTTGTTCTTTTTATATAACTTAGCTTGTGAAATGGGTAAAATTGAGACGAAAGACCTTTGTTCTGACATTTTGACCCTCTATTTCTCGCCGACCTTATTTTATCATCGTAATTTATTTGAATTTACCTTAGAAGGAAGCAGATGTCACAGATATTCATAAATGCTTATTTAAAATTTTTAGTGGGTTGTCAAAAAAAAACACAAAAGGGGAATTATTTGTAGGAGTCGACACTGGTGGGAAGGAAAGGGGGGGAAATAAAGAATGGGGGAGAGATTAGGGGAGGCTGTGTTGGAGAGAGGCAGGTTTCTTTATTCCCAGCAACAAGGAGTGGGCATGGTAATGGAAAGTAGGGGAAGGAAGTGGTTTATTTTTCTCATAAATACCATCTGTGGGGTGCATAAAAGGAGCATTTTAACAATTTGGAGGGAGAGCGCAGAGCGTCAGGGCCAAGCTTGAGAGCAAAGGATGATCAAGAGCTCTGAAGCGGAGGAGGCTTGTGGCACATTGGTTGCCATAGGCTCTTTGAGTTTTCCTTATTGGTCATCTTGTACTATGATGCATATTATTGGCAACTGCTCTTGTTATGTTGCTTACCTAATTAGGACGAGTAAGATCTAGTTTTAGAAGATTAAAGGGTCTGGGTATATTCAAATTGTCCTGTATAAAAGCTTTATGGTTTCTTGCTGTTTAACCAGATTCAATTGGTGATGAATCCCCCAATGATGCTTTTCTAAGTGTTGGTTAACATTTTTAGATGTCCGTTTTCGCTTTGCTTCATACATCAATAATTACATGGTGCTGCAGAAGGAGCCCGCAGGGGCAGTGATCTGGGGCTATGGCATATTCGGAGCCACAGTGACAGTGACTTTGTGCCAAGATAAAGAAACCATCATGGAGAAGGTGACGAGTGTGAAAGGTAAGGCTGCTCATCCTCTGTTCAGCTTTTGTCCTCTTCTGCCACCTGCTGGATAATCTGAAAAACGAACACTGGTGCTGGAACTCAGGTTGTCTCACCCATCCATTTAAGTTTGAGTATTTATCATGTATTAGGCACTGACGACACAAAGAAAATTAAGACAGAGTCAAAGTTCCTGCCCTCCAGGATCTCATGGCATAATGGGAATAGACACCAAGTCATAAAGTGCAGTGTGATAAATGCTATGATGAAGGTGTATATAGGCTGTTGTGGGATACAGAAGAGAAGCGTCTAACTCAGATTGGATGGTAAGAAACAATTTCCCCCGAAGGTGACATTTGAACTGAATTATACATAAAGGAGAGGCAGTATGGAGGAGTGCTTAAGAACCCAGGCTGTGGACTCACTGAGCTCAGGTTCTGATGCTATAACCTCAGGCATGTTATATAACATCTCTGTGTCATAATTTCCTTATTTGTAAAGTGGAGATAATAATGATATTTAGGGTAATTGTAAGGATTAAATGAATTATCACATGTAAACATGTGTGTTAGCTGCCATTCTTCTTCTTCTTCTTCTTCTTCTTCTTCTTCTTCTTCTTCTTCTAATATTTAGAGAGTCACTCAAATATTTATTGAGTGCCTATGTGCCATATATTGTGCTAGGTACTGGTAATACAGTGATTAGCAAGATGGATGTGGTCTATCTCCTAATGAAGCTGACAGATGAGGGAGGAGGCAGAAAAAGAATAAGCAGTTACAGGTAAGTTAGGTGCCTCAGTATGGAAGCACAGTGTGCTATGGGAGTGCTTAGGAGAGATAATTAACTTAGTCTAAGATTTATCTTGAAAAATGAGTAGGGCAAACCAGGTAGGGCAATAGCCTGGAGCCATGGAGGCATGAGGGAGCATGGGTCATTGGAGAAATGGCAAGCAGGTTGGTTTGTCTAAGCACCGGAGTCTGCGACTGGTGGCAGATGACAGGAGAGAAGGTTGGAAATGTAGGAAGGCTTGTTTGTCACTGCTAAGGACTGTATACTCTGTTGTGGACTATACAAATCGATGGATTTTAAGTGGCCAAATAATCAGATTTGTATTTTAAGAAGGTAACTCTGGCAGCACCATGGAGAGGAGAGTGGAGGTCAGTAAGAATAGAGGTGGTGGGAACCGTTAGCCTGTGATATTTAGGCAATAGATGACAAAGGCCTGACCCACCTGACCCATGGCACCACCCAAGGTAGTGGTTGTAAGGATATTCAAGAAGGTGAGAACTAGAAGCTTCTGTGAGCAGACAGGTCCTACAAAGAAGTCTTTGTCTAGAAGGGGTAGAGTTGTGTAAGTTGGCATGTGAAAGAGCATAGCTAGAAGTTAACTGCATATTGGAGGCCACAGTCACGGCTGGGTCTAGTGGAGACAGGATCAGATCTTGGTTAGAGGTAGTGATATAGCTATGAAATGTTGAAGGTGAGAGTCAGGTAACAAGGCTGCTTTGGGGAGCAGGGGTGTTCATGTGGGAGTTGGTAGTTTGAGCAGTGACTTGAAGATATATATGACAGGGAAACTTGTGGGAGTTTTATTGGGCCTTGGAAACAAGGGTTTCCTGATTAGTTTTGTCAATATCCAGTCCAGAGTGAACCAGACCCTGGTGCAGCCTCTTTATAATTCATTTCCATACAAAAAACATTTTTTTAAGTTTATTTATTTTGAGAGACAGAGAATACGCGCGCGCGCGCGCACACACACACACACACACACACACACACACACACACTTACTTGCATGTGAGTGGGGAAGGGGCAAAGGGAGAGGGAGAGAGAATCCTAAGCAGGATCCATACTGTGCGTGCAGAGCCCAACAGGGGGCTCAAATCCATGAACCGTGACATCATGCCCTGAGCTGAAATCAAGAGCTGGATGCTCAACCGACTGAGCCATATAGGTGCCCCAACAAACATTTAAAAATACTATGTGCCAGGCATAGATGCGAGGTGAGTGCTTCTAGTTCTTGGATTGTAAGACTGTTTAAGGTAAGAATGTTTTCGGGTGACACTAAGAGACTTGAAAGGGGAAGCTTAATCTGATTGAGAAGTTGTTCTCTGTTAGATTTAAATGCTACTGGTGACCTGTGGGATGTGCTGAAAATGAATTCAAGAGACAATTTTTGTGTTGTGTCTATCTTAGAAATTAACAGCATAGAGTATAAATACTGGTGATCACAGTTGATTTAGAAATCCAAAGAGCTGCTGTAGTTTAAAAATAAAAAATAGGGTTTCCTTGGCTAATAATTAACATTACCAATAAATATTTAGGAGACAGAGACTACATAGTACTATAGTGATAGATGCAAAAGAATATACGTATACTTTATATTTGTTAGGCTCTCTACATTTGCTTGGTAGGAGAGGAAAAATAAAATATTTATTTTTTTTAGATCCATAAACCTACTTATAGGGACATATTGTTGTGTTCTGTACATGAAGCAAAATGAATAAAGTGTTATTTGGAATAAAGGAGGTAGACATGTAGGAAATTTTATAGGGCAAAAAAAATGTTTCTCAAAGGAAACACTACAGGGTATATTGAAAGGTTGACTTCTCTTTAAATTTGATGAGGACTCTGGGATTTTCAGCTAGACTACCTCAGTTTGTCATTCTGTCTCTGTTAATATTTAACTTATTACCTATAATCAATCCCCTGGGCGCCCACAACAAAATGGAATTAACAGCATGAAGATTTTTGTCCAGCAGACTGACACTTAAGCTTTGGGATGGTTCAATTAAAACTTGAGGGATGATTGGGAATATGGGTCAGGTACTGGCCTAGTCAAACCATATCATCAAATATTGCATGATGAGTTTTTCAGACACAAGGAATAAAATTGGGGAGGGGAGGGGTATATCTTTTCACTTTGACATACATGGGGGATAAAATGAGAGTGTGTCTGGATTCATCATCATGACCTGAGGTAAGTAGGGATATTTACTTTAACTTAGAAAATTACAAAAAGCCTAAACCCCTTAGAAAAGTAAAAAGCTCCTGGTTGCAATGTTAGCATGCACACTAGTTTTCTGTGCTATACAATAAATTGCCACAAATTTAGGTGCTTAGAACAACACACTTTTATTATGGCACAGTTTCTATAGATCTGAAGCCTGGGCCATTGCTTAGCTGGGTTCTCTGTTCAGGGTCTCACAAGACCGAAATCAAGTGTTGGCTGGGCTGTGTTCTCATCTGGAGGCTTGACTAGGGAATGATCCACTACAAGCTCATGTAGGCTGCTGGCAGATTTCCTTCCTTATGCCTATAGAATTCATGGAAACATCTCTACTGCTTCAAATCTCTGACCTCTAGACCTTCTTCTGTTTTTTTTTTAATTTTTAAAAATCTTTTATTTATTTTTGAGAGAGAGAGACAGAGTGTGAGCAGGGGAGGAACAGAGAGAGAGAGGGAGACACAGAATTGGAAGCTGGCTCCAGGCTCTGAGCTGTCAGCACAGAGCCCGACACAGGGCTTGAGCTCACAAGCCCTGAGATCATGACCTGAGCTGAAGTCAAACGCTTAACCGACTGAGCCACCCAGGAGTTCCTAGACCTTCTTTTAAAGGGCTTACCTTATTAGGTCAGGCCCACCCAGGGTAATCTTCCTTTTTATTAACTTAGTGTCAACTGATTTGGAACTTAATTACATCTGCAAAACTCCTTTATCTTTTCCATATAATGTAACCCAAATCACAAGAATGACATCTCCTCTCCCATGCCATTTTCTGATGGTTGGAAGCAAATCACAGATTCTGCCTGAATTTGAGGGGAGGGGATTTTGTACGGGTGTGACTTATGGGGGGGGGTCACCTTAGGGTGTTATATGCCATAGCATGCTATACTTTAAATAATTTGCATAAATAGTTTTATTGATGGAAAAATGTTCAAGCTCTTTTTTTTGCTTTTTATATTCATATTTGGTGGTGGTGATGAGCTTTATACAGAATAAATGAAGGTTGCAAAGGGGCAGTTTGGGCAGTAAGACCTTCTTTACCTCCAAGTCACTTCTCTAGATCACTAAACTGATTTGCAGCTGGTGAAGTGCCAGGGTTTTGTGGGAGAAGAACTTCTTCCAATTCTAGGCTTTTCCTCTTGAGGAGGGAAAGGTCATGGATAATTTCCTTTTTTCTCTTCTTGGCATCTGAGATTTGGCACAATAATCTGAAAAATAATTAACATCTGATGTGAATAGCAAAGAGAAAAAAGCATGAACGCACCTTATGACTAATCGTGTCTTTAGACAAATTCTTTTAATTTTTTTCCCTTTGATTATTTGTTCTTCTGATTTTGAGGTGGCAGGTGGTCAGGGAGATGGAGAGAAGAAAATGAAGAGAGTTCTTTACTTCAGTTGTTGGCTGGAACATGAAGAGAAGAGGGACAGGAAGAAATAGGCCCCCAGATATGCTAACCATTGGACACAGAAACACAAAGCCTGATTAGTAGTTTGCATGGCTTTCTTGGTGGTATAACTCAGGACTGAGGTTTACTCTCTGCTGTTCGCTGAATGCCTCGCACGCAGTAAGCACTCAAAGTAACCATGTAATAAAGGAAGGACATGAATCTTCCTACATGGGAGATGAAAGAATGCGAGGAAGCAGAGATTTGAATGCAACAAACACGAGAATTTACAGAAATCCAGGCCTGGATTGGTAAGCAAGGTCACAAGATTCGCATGTGATTAAGGTCCAGAAGAAGGAACCAGAACAGCTGTTGCTCAGAAAGTCCATCAGGATGAGCAGAAATTCAGCTGGATGGTGAACTTCCAACTCTTCGTAGTTGGTGACTCAGTTTTATTATTTGGATTCAACCTAGTGGACTTGGTGGGGGGGTGGTCAACAAAGTTTCTAAAGACTGTAACTGGATTTCATCATCCTGTGGTGAGCTCCACTTTAACCAGCCAGTCCTCAACTCAATGGCCAAGGACTAACCACTTCTCTTGTGAAATGTGGTGATTTCTACTTTTGTAATCCCATCCTTGCCTTTGGTCTAAGAACCAGCCTTCACAGAGCTTGCTCTCCTTTGTGTATACTTACATGGGAGTCAATCCTCAGTGTCTTAACCAAATTGTTTCTAGGTTGGTTTAACCATTAGTAAGCTCTCTGCAGTGGACCTGGTTTCCCCTGCATTCCCTGGCAGGTAACTTCACTTAACCCTCATTATTGTGTCAGTTTTATCAAGTGGGAGAGGAAAACAGCTTGAATCAAAAAGAGCTCAAGTATTAGACAAGAAGGAAGTTCTCTAAGGTCTTTGAGGGAGTTGAGAGTTTTCCTCAAGAGGGCAGTTCTTGGTGTGGATCCCTAGTTCTCTTCAGACTATTTAGGTACTAGAGGGAGCTCATTCTCTGGCTCTAGTAGGATGGCATTGCTATCTTTTGCCCAAACATCTCCCCCCTCCCTATTTGTCCTTCAGTTGTTGGGCAGTGAAACTTTTCAGAAACTCTGGTGAAGGTAACTTTCTTCACCGGCCATATTGCGTGGATTGAGGCTAAGTGTAAATATCTAATTAACAGTGACTAGAAATAGATTGCACAGTAGTAGAAAGCTAAAGAAATTCTGCCCTAGGTTTTTTGACCTCCTCATCATAAATGAGTAATGTTTGTGGCAGAAGGACAGAGACTTAGTAAGATATGTGAGTGCAAGAAGCCTGGAAAGACCTTGGCAAGACTGTAGTGGGGACAGATTGGAGTGTCTGCCTGTTCAGAAGCGTGAGCCATATGGAGCACATCACACCTGTGCGACACAATCTGTACTAGCTGCCCACTGTTTCCAAAACAGTGATTTTTCTGCTTTAGGTGAATTATACATTTAATATGTTGATGTCTGGCTATTGGTGGTATAAAAACAATAGTGAGCATTTGGTCCTGAGCTTACTTGACCTCTAAGGGATGGGAGTAGCAGTCTCAGTGGGTTGTACTTTCGAGAGGGGCAAGCATGCACCCTTTCGCTGATGCCTTCAGGCTTTTGGACATTTTCCCCAAGACTCTGAACAATATGTGTGGTTTGAGCTTTTCCTAATCTCCTGTCATGCATCCAGACTTCTCATGCTTCCTCTTAGCTTTTGCTGATTGGGAAGAACTTAGCGTAGCATCTAGCACTTAGTAGGCACTTGGATACTTTTTTTATAATTATAATTTTTGCTGGCTGCTATAACTTTAGGGTGCTCCATTTCCACTTCTCACTATTCTTTCCCTCTGAATTAACATTAATCTGATGGGCACAAATTAGAAATTATTTTGTAGCCTTTGGCATGATGCCAAGAATATTTATTTTAAAATGATCATTTCTCTATTTTCTCTATTCTCTTCTCACTCTCCTTTTTTCAACTTTGTTCATGTTGTTTGGTTCTCCCAGGCATCATTTTGCCATTTTGAAGATATTTTCCCTAAGTTTCTGAATATGATGTTGGCAGTGGTGGTGGTATGAGTGGGTGAGAGGTAGGAAGGTGGTAGGGGGGTGGTTCCTAAGGAATGTGCTATGAATTTCTGAAACAGGGTCTTGGATAGCTTTTCATCTTCCTAATTGAGTCCGAAAACCTTAAGTCTGGTAAGTAACTCTGTGAAAATAATTAATTGGGCATGTCTAAATATCTTCTTCACAGAGAGATCAATTTGCGATTAATCTTAAATTGGTACTATGTATGCTCCTACTCCTTTGTCCTGTGTCAGTTTCTCTGTTCACCTTAAGGGAAGTTCCAGATTGTAAATTATTTTCTCTAATCTGTGTTCACATTTGATTAGATAATTACAAATTAATTTGGGGCACTGCATAAATCTATTAGATCATGATTATATTAATACTGACATTTGGATAGTATAATATGAATTTCTATTTTATGGTTTTTTTTAATTAAGTTTTTTTTTTTTCGTGTTTATTTATTTTGGAGAGAGACAGAGACAGAATGCGAGTGGGTTAGGGGCAGAGAGAGAGAGGGTGACACAGAATCCAAAGCAGGTTCCAGGCTTCAAGCTGTCAGCACAGAATCCGACGTGGGGCTTGAACTCAGAGCTGTGAGAGCATGACCTGAGCTGAAGTCGGACGCTCAACCGACTGAACCACCCAGGAGCCCCTATTTTATGTTTGTTTTTTTAAAATTAAACTCCCTTGGATTTTAATCTCAGTATATTTTTGTGTGTTCTCATTTAGGATTATAACTGGGTGATTAATTTTTCCTGTAAATGCTTCAGTTACAAGGAAGGAGGGATTGGTACAGATTAAGGATAGAAATGCTACTGCTTTTGTTATTTCTTTTGCTTGTCTGAAATTTGGCTAATTTTCATATCTTTTTAAAGTTTGTTTTGAGAGAGCGGGAGAGTGAGGGTGAGAGGGAGAGAGCAAGCGAGCGAGAGAGAGAGAAAAGTGTAGGGGCAGAGAGAGAGGGAGAGAGAAGAGAGAATCCCAAGCAGGCTCCACACTGTCAGTGCAGAGCCCGACATGGGGCTTGATCTCACGAACTGTGAGATCATGACCTGAGCTGAGATCAGGAGTCAGCCGGTTAACCAACTGAGCCCCCCAGGTGCCCTAATTTTCATATCTTTGAATTCAGTTAATCACAGTGGTTGGGAATAGCCACAAATGAATATGATGCATTACAGGATTGTGCTTTAATTTTGTTTTAATTGATTGATTAATTCCTTGGAGTCTTTTTATGATTTCAGCACATTCTAACAGCTGGATGGTGGTACTGGATCCTATGAAGCCTGGTGGACCTTATGAGGTGATGGCACAACAGACTTTTGGGAGAACAAACTTCACCCTGAGAGTTCATGATGTCTTATTTGGAGATGTCTGGCTTTGCAGTGGGCAGAGTAACATGCAGATGACGGTTTCACAGGTAATTTACAGAGTCTCAGTGTTAATAAATAATGATGATGAAGAAGAAGAAATAGAAGGTAGAGGAAGGGGACAAGTAGAAGGAGGTAGGAACCTTTTTCTGCCACGTGCCAAGATCTGTTCTCAGTGTTTGCCATGTGTTAGTTAATTCGATTTAACAACTTTATGAGGTAAGTATGGTTATTCATCTCACAGATGAGGAAACTGGCCCACTGAGGTTAAATTACCAGCTTAAGGTCACACAGTTAATAGTGCAGCCAGAATAGGAGCAGGTAATGCGACTCCAGAGCCTGCTTTCTTAATCACAGCTAGTGCTCTGTACGTGTGCAGGGCACCATTTCCTGGCCTTCCTGAGCTAAGGGTGGGAGCTAGAGTATCTGATGGCAAGGAAGATTTCATATCAAATTGAAGACAAAGTAGATTTCTCTTCTTTTTGATTGGTTTTGATGAGCTTCTGGAGAGAGCCTGGGAAATCAAAACAATTAGAATTTGTTTCAAGCTGTGCGTCTAATATAATATATGTCTTTTGTTGTCATGGAGATTTAAAAAATCGAGACTGAATGTTGGCTTTGCCTTTTACCAGTTACATGACTTGGAGAAAATCACTTCGTATTTCTGAGACTTTGTTTTCAAAACCTGCTTTTTAGGAGCACCTGGGTGGCTCAGTTGGTTGAGCATCTGACTCTTGATTTAGGCTCAGGTCATGATCCCAGGTCATGGGATCAAGCCCCGTGTTGGGCTCTGTGCTGAGCATGGATCCTGCTTACGATTCTCTCTCCTTCTTCTGCCCCTCTCCTCTGCACCTGTGTGCTCTCTCTCAACCACCCCCCCCCCAAACCCTGCTTTAAAAAAATTGTGGTTAAAATGAGTTTTTGTTTATTATATTTGATAAATGAATTTTATTTATCATATTTATCATTTTAACCATTGGTAATTGTACAACTTAGTGGCATTGAATTTGTTCACAACCCTCTGTGTACCTGTCAGCACTATCTGTACTCAAAAAATTTTCATCATCCCCAGCATCCCTCTGTACCCATTAAACAATAACCGCCCCCCTCTTTTTGCCTTCTTCCAGCCCCTGGTAACCTCTATTCTGCTTTCTCTCTATGAATTTGCCTATTCTAGGTACCTCAGTTTTCAGTATACAAGTCTCTTCCATCCTTAGCTAGATTTAGTCCTAAATATTTAATTCTTTTAAATGCTATTGAAAATGGAATCATACAGTCTTTGTCCTGTGTCTGACTTATTTTACTAAGCATAATGTTTTCAAGGTCTATCCATGTTGTAGCTTATATCAAAATTTTGCCCCTTTTTATGGCTGAATTTTATTCCATTGTGTATGCCACATATTGTTTATCCATTCTTCTGTTGAGGGACACTTGGGCGGTTTCTGTCTTTTGGCTATTATGAATGCATACAGATACCTGTTCAAGCCCCTGCTTTCAATTCTTTTGGATATATACCTTTGAGTGCAATTGCTGGATCATCTATTAGTTTTGTGTTTAACTTCTGGGAAACCACCAAAACATTTATACAGTGGCCATACTGTTTTACATTCCTACCAGCAATCTGCAAAGGTTCAATTACTCTAATGTGTTATTTTCTGTTTTTTTTTAATTAATTTTTTTTATTATAGCCTTGCTAATACATAGGAAGTGGTATCTCATTGTGTTTAAATTTTTTTTTAGCTTTGTATTTAAATTTTAGCTAAAAAAAAAAAGTTGGGGCGCCTGGGTGGCTCAGTTGTGAGTTCGAGCCCCACGTCAGGCTCTGTGCTGACAGCTCAGAGGCTGGAGCCTGCTTTGGATTCTGTCTCCTTCTCTTTCTGCCCCTCCCCACGTGTGCTCTGTTTCTCTGTCTCTCAAAAATAAATAACTGTAAAAAAATAAAAAAAAATTAATTTCAGCTAACATGCAGTGCAATATTGGTTTCATGAGTAAAATTTAGTGATTCAGCACTTACATGATACCATCCAGTGCTCATCACAACAAGTGCCCTCTTTAATACCCATAATCTGTCTAGCCCATTCCCCACCCACCTCCCTCCATCAACCTTCAGTTTGTTGTCTATCCTTAAGAGTCTCTTATGGTTTGTTTCCTTCTCTCCTCTTCCTCCTCCCTTCTCGTATGTTTATCTGTTTTGTTTCTTTTTTTTTTTTAAATTTTTTTTTTTTCAACGTTTATTTATTTTTGGGACAGAGAGAGACAGAGCATGAACAGGGGAGGGGCAGAGAGAGAGGGAGACACAGAATCAGAAGCAGGCTCCAGGCTCTGAGCCATCAGCCCAGAGCCTGACGCGGGGCTCAAACTCACGGACCGCGAGATCGTGACCTGGCTGAAGTCGGACGCTTAACCGACTGCGCCACCCAGGCGCCCCCTGTTTTGTTTCTTAAATTCCACATATGAGTGAAGTCCTGTTATTTGTCTTTCTCTGATTGACTTATTTCACTTAGTATAATACATTCTAGCTCCCTCCATGTCATTGCAAATGGCAAGATTTCATTCTTTTTGATGGCTGAGTAATATTACATTGTATGTATGTATATATATATGTGTTTGTATATATACCACATTTTCTTTATCCATTCATCAGTCAATGGACATTTGGGCTCTCTCCATAGTTTGGCTATTGTCAGTAATGCGGCTGTAAACATTAGGGATATGTAGCCCTTCAAATCTGTATTTTTGTATCCTTGGAGTAAATACCTAGTAGTGCAATTGCTGCTGGATTGTAGGATAGTCCCAATTTTAGTTTTTTGAGGATCATCGTAGTTTTGATTTGCATTTCCCTAATGACTGATGATATTGGTCATTTGTATATCTTCTTTGGAAAAATGTCTAAGTTCTTTGCCTATTTTTGAATTGAGTTGTTTGTTGTTGAATTGTAGGAATTATTTGTATGTTCTAGATATTAACCACTTTTCATATGTATGATTTGCAAATATTTTCCCCATTCTGTAGGTTGTCATTTCACTTTCTTGAGAGTGTCCTTTGATACATAAAAGTTCTTAATTTCAGCAAAGTCTAGTTTATTTATTTTTTTGTTTTCTATGCTTTTGATGTCACATACATGAAATTGTTGCCAAATCCAGTGTTAAGAAGGGTCCCCCCCCCCATGTTGTCTTCTAAGAATTTTATACTCTTATGTGTTTGATCCTTTTTGACTCAATTTTTATATATAGTGTAAGTTGAAGATCTAACTTCATTCTTTTGCAAGTGGATATGCAGTTCTTGCAGCAGCATTTGTTGAAGACTGTCCTTTCCATATTGAACTCTTGGAACTCCAATTGACCATATATGTGAGGGTTTATTTCTGGGCTTACTATTTTATTCCATTGGTCTATATGTGTCTCCTTATGCCAGTACCATACTGTTTTGATTACTGTAGCTTTGTAGTAAGTTTCAAAGTTGGGAAGTATGAGTCTTCCAACTTTATTCTTCTTTTTCAAGATTGTTTTGGCTATTCATGGCTATTCATATGGAATTGTCTTGCAATTCCATATGAATGTGAGGATATGCTTTTCCATTTCTGCAAGAAAGGCTTTTGGAATTTTGATAGATATTGTGATGAATCTGTAGATTGCTTTGGGTGATGTTGACATTTTAATGATTTTAAGCCTTCCTGCTATGAAGGGATGTTTTTCCATTAATTTAGATCTTTAATTTTTTTCAGCAATGTTTTGCAGTTTTCAGTATACAAGTCTCTTACCTCCTTTGCTAGATTTATTCCTCAGTATTTAATTCCTTTAGATGCTATTGTACATGAAATTTCTTTCTTAATTGCCTCTTAAGATTGTTCATTGCTGGTGTATAGAAACAAATGATATTTGCATGTTGGTCTTGTACCCTGACACTTTGCTGAATTTGTTTATTAGTTCTGGTAGCTTTCTTGTGAATTTTTTTGGGTTTTCTAATATAGGAGCATATCATCTATGGATAGAGATAGTTTTACCTCTTTGGATGCCTTTTCTTTCTTTCTTTTTTTTTTTTTTTTTGTCTAATAACTCTGGCTAGAGCTTCCTGTACAATGTTGAATAGTAGTGGTGAAAACAGACATCCTTCTCTTGTCCTGGTTTTAGTAGGAAAACTCTCACTCTTTCACCACTGAGTGTGATGTTACTTGTGGGTTTTTCATAAATGCCTTTTATCATGTTGAGGAATGATCCCTCTATTCCTAGTTGTCTGAGAGTTTTTACCATGAAAGTATGTTGCATTTTGTTAAACTAAGTCTGAGACTTAGTTTTCACGACTATACTGCAGTAGTGATTGTATCTGACCTAATTTACTGAGCCATTAAAAAGATTAAATTATTTTGTTTGTTTCTAAAAGGTCTTTATAAATTGAAAATAGCTGTCAAAATATAAGGTATTGCTATTTTTTCAAATTTTTTATTATAAAAAGTTTTAAGCACACAAAAAAGTTAAGAGACTTGCAAACACCTATATACCCACCACCTAGATTCACAGTTGGTAATATTTTGCCTTATGTGGTTTATCTGTTTGTGTGTGTGTGTGAATTATCTCAATGTAAGCTGTATATCTTGATATTTCAGTTAGGTGCCATATGTCAAATTGATACATATTCATGTATAAAATTAATATGTTGATTTATATGTACATATATGTATACATAATAGAAAATATGCCAGGTCTCAAAATTTAAGAACAGTTCATCTTCAAAGGCTGTGATGTATATATAAATATAAACATATATTTGTATATTTTTTTTTACACAGAAAGAACATATATGTATATATACATATTTTTTTTAACAGAAAGAAGGCCAGTGATGATTTTTTTTTTTTGCTCAACTTTTTCATAGCCTAGGATTTCTTTTGTTAGCATCAATTCATTTTTCTCTGTTTCACTCACAGCCTTTGAAGACGTTCTTAAATTTTGAGACCTAGCATATTTTCTCCTTTATGATAACTGTATAGAGGCTTCACTAGGCTCTATTTACTCTGCTAGAATTGTTGGGAGGAAAGGCACTACACAGGCTCCCAAGTAGGGATGGGACACACAGGGTGCATGGAGTCATGTGGGATGGAACCAGGGAATACTGACTTGCCATCTGTTGGTCAGTGACGAAATTCACTTTGAAGGGTTCTGGTGTTCGTTGCTCTTAGAGAATAGGGCTGCCCTGACAGACTATGAGTGAGGTCTCTTAAGTAAAGCTGGGTAAAAAGGACACTGAAGGGGCGCCTGGGTTGCTTGGTCGGTTATGCGTCCGACTTCAGCCCAGGTCATGATTTCACGGTCTGTGAGTTCGAGCCCTGCGTCGGGCTCTGTGCTGACAGCTCAGAGCCTGGAGCCTGTTTCAGATTCTGTGTCTCCCTCTCTCTCTGCCCCTCCCCTGATCATGCTCTGTCTCTGTCTCAAAAATAAATAAAAGTTAAAAAAAAAATTAAAAAAAAAAAAGGACACTGAAAAAGTTGCCAAGGGAAGGAAAGTTCTTAGTAGTTTGGTATTCTAGCAAGGCAGCAGAGGTAGAACAAAAGCCTTGGTGCTGTATGTCTCTGGCATTCAGATTTATTTTCAAGATCAGCTCTACTTTCTAATTAGACACAAAAACTGTCTAGAATGAAGAGGGTGGATTTCTGGATAGGGTGTGATGGTGTTAGAGCTTTGGGCCTCAGAATTGTCCCCTCTTCGTTTGTTTAGTGGAAGCTGTCTGATTTAAAAAGGAAAGTAAGGGAGATCATTGTTATTTCTTTTAAATTAAAATCAGGGTTGGACAACATATTAGCAAGTTCACAGACATAATTGAAACTATATTAGCTTGAAATATTGCTGACAGAAGGGTAAAGGTTTTTTATGCAGTATCAGAACTTCAGAGAAAGTAATCTGAGTTAAGTTCTTTGGCACATTTGAAACTGGGATTGATTTTCTTTCCTTGTCTGTATGTTCTGATTTTGCTATAATGAGCATGAACTAACTATAATTTTTAAAAGAAAGTTATAAAAACAAGAAACTGATATGCACTTGCCTAATCCCTTAAAGATTTATCGAAGGCTCAGTTTTCAATGAAGAGTCCCATTAAATAAACAAGAATCTTAGGAATAAATGGTTTTGTTTGCATTATGAGTTGGCACAAATATGTTCTGCGTACTTTGATTTGTTTCCTTTAATAAGTTAAGAACTTGAAAAGATTATTGTCTTCCTAGCTCTTCCCCTGAAACTTAGTTTCTCCTCAAGTTGATATTTATTTTCTTGCCTTTCTTTCATTATGCTTCTCCAGTTTTGAGGAATACTTAAATTTGAGGTTTAAAAATCTCTATGACTCATTTTTGAAAAAAATTTTATTTATTTTATTTCATTTTTTAAAAATGTTTATTTATTTTTGAGAGAAGAGAGAGCACATGAGCAGGGGAGGGGAAGCGAGAGAGGGAGACAGAGGATCCGAAGCAGGCTCTGTGCTGACAGCAGACAGCTCGATGCGAGGCTCGAACTCACGAACTGCCAAGATCGTAACCTAAGCTGAAGTCAGAAGCTTAACCGACTGAGCCCCCAGACACCCCAATTCATTTATTTTTTTTTAAATATGTAAAATTGAGTCCTTTCACATACTTTGTGGTTTATTTTGCTTTTATTGCTTCTACCCCGGATTGCTTTTTTCTTTTTTTCTTTTTCTTTTGTGAACTAATTACTAAATAATGCTACTAAAAAGATCCTACTCTGGACATACCTACTCCATTTTTGTATTAGTTTTCTAATTCAGAATCTAAATTCTTGCATTTATGTCTTCACAACCAGTATCTTATTTACTCTTGCTTCCTGCCCTACTTAAATATGTGGGAACTTTTGAATTTAAATGTTTATCGAACTGAACTTTAACCGGGCTCCCTTTCAGCCCAAGTGGCTGGAAGCAAAACTGAAGTTTTATATCTTGAGAGAAAGCATGGTTTTGTTTAGAAGTGGGATTGCTGTTAACTCACTAAGGAAAACAGTCCTTTCTTGAATGCTTTGATTATAGTTCCCTGTTTGCACAGAAAGGCATGGACCAGATGTATTTGTATCTATACAGTCAGGTTCTCAATAGCAGGCTGTGCCAGGGGATCTCATCTCATTTTCTGTCAAGCTAAATCAGATTTTGATTGTTAAGAGTAAACACATTCTTTCTGCCTAGAATTTACTCTTCAGCATCTTCTGCATTAGATTAAGGCTATAAGCTCTGAGATACAGGGAGATAGAAAAAGAATTCCATCCGACACAGCCACATGTTAATTTTTTATTTTTTTGTTTTAAATCATGCGCTTAGTTTGCAAGACAGCATTTTAGGTGCTGATGGTGTCAAAAGCCAAGTTTTCTAGTCTCTTAACATTCTATAGAACTTTATTTTTTGATCGAAAGCATGCTTTATATGATTCTTCCTTTATTCCTTTTGCTCCTTTTTCCTCTAAAGACGCCCAACACAGACATGCACGCACACACACATGTACACATGTACATGTACATATGCACACACATGTACCCAGACACGGTATCTGTCTCTTCTCTTTGCCCTCCTCCGTGTGACTTTTCTGAGGAGGTAAGATTTCTACTATAACCTACCACTCTTCACATTCAAATGAAGGAAATGGCAGATTGTATGCCCATCTTGTTGTTAGGGTAAAGTGGAATTTTAAGATTGAGTGTTATTTATAACACTGAGTGAGATGTGTATAAATGGAGAAAAGTCTAAATGTTCATCTGTCGCCTCCTAACTCAGGGTAGGTCTTAAGACTTGGATATTTCTAGTTAGGCTCAGAAGAAGATGGCCAGTGTTAGACAAGGAAGCCCAGTTTTCAATATCTTGGCAATCCTGACATTGTTCCTTTACAAGTAGAGAAGTCAAAATCCAGAAGCAAAGGGCTCATACTGTATTACAATAAAAGATTCATGGGAGGTATGGTGGCTGGCTTATTTATAGTTATTGCCTCAACTTTAAAGCTGCTATATTCTACTGTCGTAGAAGGGACTCTAACTTAGAAAACCTAAATTCTTTATTAAGTGAAGCTCCCCTGTGTTCTTTGGTATGGATTCCCCGCGCGTGCGCACAGCCTCACATACTCTCACACAAGGGCCCTGCTCCCTCACGCAGACCCCATGCCAAGATTCTCTGAGGAAATAGATTCTTGACGTTTCTTCATTAATTCAAGAATGTGGCATAAAGGTTACAAAATGAACACAGGCGAGCAGCTGCTTTGATGGTGAACGGCCTGTCCCCAGGGAGGCAGTGGTACACTCTTTCCACCGCAGCAGCCTTAATGACTTCAAATACCTTGGTATTCATTTACATCCTCATTTAAATACTTGGTAGGAAAATAATTACACTGAGGTGTTTGATGAGATGAAATTTGATCTCAGCAGATGGAGTAAGGCTTCCCCTTTCATCAGCGGGGGAAACCAAGTGTCATTTAAATGAAAATCTTCCTGAAATCTCTTTATTCCTAAATTTGCTGCCCATATCCCCGAGGAAATGCTTCCATCAAGAAGGCTTGGTGAGATTGGGAAAGGATACCAATTTCAGAAGTAATTGCCATCAGGTACAGCAAGAATTTCCCCCCACCCCCAAGCGTTTTTTTAAACGCTTGCTGTGGCTTTCAGGTTTTGGCTTGAGATAATACACAAATGTGAATTTGAAAATGCAAGTTTTTCCCGGCCGGTGTTTTGGATCCAGATCTGTGTGCTGGTGACACGGGAGAGTGCCAAACACCGCAACCCTGTCGGCCTTGAATAGTCCACCGCGCTAGCAACGGGCCTATGAGACAAGTAGCGTGTTCACCCGTACCCGCCTCCCCAAGCTGGCATCTCACTGCGATGCGGCACTTGAGTTCCCAGGCAGTGCGGAAGCTAGTGTGGGAGGAGAGAAGGAAAGCAGTTTCATCCACGGTTTCCATGGAAGCAGCATACCATCCTTAGTGCTCAGAGAGGAGCTGGTTTCAAGGGAGGTGACTTTTTACAGGTACTTGCTGCCGAAAAATAATTTTCCTGCCAGAATAGACTGTGAGTGCTTTAGCCTGTTTTCACTCTTGACTGTTTATTTTACATTTCGCTTGCCGGGCAAGATTTTGCACAAACGTGTCTGGATTTCCTATGGAATTTTCCCGAGAACGTATGTAGTCTCTGTCCTGATAGCGTGAAGACCAGCGACCCCCACCGGCTAGAGCTGCTGTTACCCAGGGGGCACTTCAAGGCTGTGGCTCCCGTAGTGATCCGAGAGACATTTCACTTGCATCTGGCCGTCTTATTGGCCACAGCAGGCTCAGTGGCAAGTCAAAAGGCGATTCAAGGGGGCAGTCTATTTCATTGAAATGCCCTGTGGGGGCACTCTGGCTGCTCCACGGTTTCTCTTACACTGTGGACTGGAGGGCCAGCTGTATTCTGTGTGGTGGGTGGGAGGAAAGGGGAGCCAGCTGCACACTCGGTGGCTAGCGGCCAATGGAAAGTATCCCAGCCTCCTGCGCTCTCGCTGTGGCAGTCCCGTCAGCTGGAGCTCTTGTTCCCTGAGGCCAATGATAACTGGGCTTCCCGATGCGCCTGTTAGCCCTTTGTTTTGGGAAAACCAGACTAGTCCAGGGTGGGGTGGGGGGATAGAGAAGACAAGAAAAGGCACCCAAATTACAAGACAAATCAATACATTTACAATCTATATTCTTTGTAAAAGAAAAGAAAAGCGTAACTCAAAAATCAGGATGGAAGGAACTGGCACTTTTGTATAAGCTCACAGAGGAATGACTAACAAAGAAACTACTCAGTATAATGCATTCTCGTCCAGAAAAGCTCCAAGCCATTCCTGTCATACTCTTGGCAACTGGTGGGGTTTTGTGAAGGGATCTGGGAAGAAGTGGGGTCTTTGGGTGGACGCTTTTCTTTGTCTGCAGCCATGCTGAACATCACCTTTTAGACTGCCCTGTCTTCTGTGCCTTTCTTGAGTGATTGGGCAGGATGAGATGAGAATCTAAACATTTGAGATATTTCAGTATGTCTTAGTACTTCGAACAATCATCTCTCAGGTGTGTTCCTTTTGAAGACACCTCTCTTCTGTGTTATGGATTACACACACCTACCTCCCCCTGGCCTTTTGAGCTCCATTTTGGAGAGACGTGAATGCTATGGTTTTGTGTTATCAGTTACTTTTTCTGACTAGAAGCATTTTAGTTTCAAGATACTACAGTGGGTCTAGTTGACAGTTGATCTTTAGCCTAAACCTCATCCAATTCAGACTTGCTCCTTGAGATCTCAAATTTCAGGGTATTCCTACCTTCTTTGGGAACAGGATTCACCATGGTCTGTGTTTGTCAAGGTGTATCAAGGTGATTCAGAGCAGCCCATCACTGGTTTGGGTTATTTATTTGATCTTGGTTTATGAAGGCTCAGAAGAGCTCAGAGGTTGGGTAGTGTTTACTAAGAGGTGGTAGGCTAGTTGGCCGCCCACTAGGTTGATGTAAGAAATGACATTTCTGTCTGTTTTCCTAGATATTCAATGCGACAAGAGAGCTGTCTAACACTGCGGCCTATCAGTCTGTCCGCATCTTCTCTGTGTCGCTCACTGAGGCAGAGCAGGAACTGGAGGACCTGGCCAAGGTTGACTTGCAGTGGTCTAAGCCCACCTCAGGTGAGTGACCGTGGAACGTGTGCTGTCTCTTGTGTACTGGGTCAGTGCCCTAGGAGGACTCTGGAACCCTGAATTTGGTTCTGATCTATTTATTAGGATTCAGCCACCCTTATACTCATTTCTCGTTGACTCTCCACCTGAGTTCTGGGGGTAGCCACTTCATGCATTTCTTCCCCAGATTCCCCCTGCTATGAGCAGATGACACTTCCTTCAGCTTCACTGAACAGACTGAGGCCACTCACATGAGCTCTGCCAGCATCTCTCAACACTGCCTCAATGCTCTTCTCTTTTTCTCTTCCTTCCTTTGTTTCTGTGTCTGAACACAGCTGAGTGCTGTCCTTTCAGGGCTACCTGTGATGTGGGTGCTTCCCCTTCCAGGGCCTTCTACCCCTCGAGCTCTGGTCTTTCACCCCCATGTCCATTCAGCACAAAATCTTCGTTTCCCACCTGTTCTGTGTCAGGCTTTGTGCTGGGCCCCAAGGACACAGCAGTGAGCAGGACAGACACAGGCTCTGCTCTCAGATTCTGCCTTTCTTTTCCTCTAAGCAGACAAAACAAAACAAAACAAAACACACACACAAACATGACAACCCCCCTTCTCATGGTGTCTCACCACTCTGCTTTGCTCTGTTAAACTTTTCTAGAGTATTTTCTGTCCTCATTCTTTTCACTGCCTTTTCTATGTTCACTCTTGGTAATTTGTCTTCTCCTTCCACCTCAACAACTTGTTCACCTCAAGGCTGCTGCTGTTCTTCCATTTATACACTCTGGAACACTCTGGCCCTTGACCCTGCTGAAGGACACCTGTTCTCATGGAGCTTGTATTCCAGTGCGGAGGAATACAGGAAATGCTTAATACAACTAGTAAATTCTATACAAAGTGTCTGGTCCTCAGTATGACACTATCTGCATTCTCCCTATGAGAACTCAGGAACTGAAGAGATTTGGGTAAATTTTTGGATAAATCTCTTGGTCTATGAACTCTCCTTACATGGTATCCCAAACTCGGGAATCAGTTAGGTTTGGATAATATATTTTACCTTCCTGTTATCCCCCTTTTACTCTCTGAACTCTGAGACCGTATACATTTTTGGGGATCAAGGGATAGGGTGGATGGGGGTGTAAGCTAATGAGACAGAACTATATAAATAAAATACATCAGGGGAGGGGGTGCGGTAGGACTCTTGGGGGCTGGGATGGGGTCGTGGTTTCTCGTTGAGGGTGGCCATGGGGGTCTCAGTTGAGAAAGGCGACGTTTCGGTGATCAGCTGGCAGAGGCGAGGCAAGCAGGTATCTGGGGAGGAACACAGTAGGTCAAGTCGCTGTCATAGTCCAAATCTCTGCCACCTCCTCTGCTGTTGTCATGTCACGTCTCTCTGACTGCAGCGGGGAAGGTTGGCCGGTATGAAGGAGCCGCCTCTGATCTAATCATGGTACTCCTCCCGTCTCAATGTCCTCAACCCCAGTCACCTCTACAAAGTCCCCTTAGCCACTTCGGGTCACACACCCATAGGTTGCAGGCATCAGGGTGTGAACATCTTTGGAAGGCTGTTCTGCCTTCCACACATTCTCATTCCCAAGCCTTTTCAGTGGCTTTCTGTTTTCTCTCCTCCAAGATGTGATTCCCCTCCTGTCTTATCTTCCATTCGTCCCCTTTTGTGGTCTAGGCTCCAGTCACATACTTTTCAACATTTTTCCTACTCTGTGTCCTTTTTTAATATATTGTTTCCTCTGGATAGAATGCCAGCCCTGCATTCCCTTTCCCTTCCTTCTTCTTTACCTTTTCCTTATACCTAACTGTCAGTGGACCCACCTTTATACCAGCTACCCACAGCCACCCGGCACCAGCCAGTGAATTTACTGACTCTGCATTAGGTACTAGACATCGGGGATCCAGAAGTGAAGAAGATAAGGGCCCTGCCCTCGAGTAGCTAATAGTTAAGTGGGGGTAAGGAAAACACTGTGCTTAGAAGATTAATGGAAGCACAGGAGAGGGGGTCATTCTTAGACTTTTTGTGATCTGCCTTTCATTTGATAGTCTTACTTTTGCTTACTTTTGCTTACTTTTGTTTAACAAACCCCTTACCACCTGTTTGTACCTCCTGAGGCACTTAACCATATTGGGTCGTATATTTTATTCAGCTGAATGTCTTATTCTGTAGAATGTAAGAGCTATGAGGAGAGCCTCCATGTCTCTCCATATCTCTTTATTCACTGTATCCCAGCCATCTAGAAGTGCCTGGCACCTAGAAGGTGCTCACTCAGTTTCACAGTTCATTTGAAATTTATTTGAATTCCCAGTATTACACTGTCAACTTTTTGAGTGCCCGCATTGTAGAGAGTTTGGATCTTTTGCAGTGCCAACCCGGTGACTTATATGTAAACTACTATGTTTCTGTCATTTTTTTCTTTAACTTTTTCTGACCAGAAAACTTGGGCCATGGAGTTTTCAAGTACATGTCAGCAGTGTGCTGGCTCTTTGGGCGTAACCTGTATGACACATTGCATTATCCCATTGGGCTGATCTCCTCCTCGTGGGGTGGGACACCCATTGAAGCCTGGTCTTCTGGAAGGTCACTGAAAACCTGTGGTGTTCCTACACGAGGGTAAGAAATCATCCTGAAGTCTGGGAGAAAGCCTTGGAAATTATGTAAGACAGAAGGATCATGGTTTCCTTTGGGGAGCCAAATCTGTGTTGAATGTCCAAATATGTATTGAATGTATGTAACTTATTCTGTGAACATGTATGGTATTCTTTTTTTTTAAAGTTTATTTATTTTTGAGAGAGAAAGAACGTGAGAGAGCGTGTGAATGAGTTGGGGAGGGGCAGGGAGAGCATCCCAAGCAGGTCCTGAGCTGTCAGCACAGGGCCTGATGCGGGCTTTTTACTCACAAACTGTGAGATCATGACCTGAGCTGAAACCAAGAGTCAGACCCTTTACCAACTGAGCCACCCAGGTGCCACCATAAGGTATTATTTTTATTGTCATCAGCACCACGATCATCTGAGAATATGTCAGGAAGCAGTTATGATCCTTTTCCTTAATAATAGTGATAGCTAATACTTACTGAAGGCTTTCTCTTTGTTGGATACTGTTATCATCACTTTATATGTATGACTTCACTTAATACTCCCAACAACCTCTACAAGTGTAGATACTGTTAACATACTAAGCTACTAAGCTTAAGTCTCAGAGGGGTTTAGTAACTTGCTCATGGCTACAGCTGGTAAGTGGCAAAGTCTGGCTTCAATGTCTGTGCTCTTAACCACTGTGCTCTATTGTCCATGAGAATAAACACTGTAACATGAAGAACAAATATTCATGTAATCAAAGAGATGTATTAGTATATTGATTATGAAAGCACGATCAGGAAAAGCTGGATCAGGAAGAACACATGGGGTGGGGAAGAAAGGAATAGTTATTAAAATCCTGACACTAATATTAACACAGAGATTAATAGTCTGTGAACTGTTTTCATAAATATTATGTCATTAAATCTGGGAAGGGCCCTGGAGAGAGGCTGAACTTCAGCTCTTGGTATAGCTTAGGTAAAGTCATGCCTGTCGGGGAGGGAAGACCTTCCACTTTGGGACTGACAGAATGGCCTAGGTAGAGTGGGAGGGATCTAGGTAGAGCCAGGCTTCCCAGGTCTCTGGGGACGTGAAGGGATGCCATCAAGGGTGTGGGGAAGTGGGCATTCTCATCCACACCTCCCATGAGTATAAATTCATTATACGTATTTTACAGAGAAGTTTAGGAACACGTTTAAAGCTTTGAAAAAAAATGTGCCCTTTGACCCAGCAATGTCATTTCTGGGCACTTATCTTAAGGAAATAAGCCTATATGCAGTGATTTTAGCTATGAGGAAGATAAGCAAAAAGCTTAAAAAAATCCAAGTGTGCATCAACTGAGTACTAGTTGAGTAAATTTATTGTCTGCATGAGACACTCACAATAAAATACTCCTCTTCTCTGGTTTTAGTGACCTTATCTGGAAACTGGGATGGCCCCCTCTGAACTTGTACTGACTGATACATTTATCCTGGGAAGAACCTGGATAGATATGAAAGTTGGAGGCTATTCAACATGTTTTCATGGGAAACAGAGTGGTTCGGTCTAATCTTGTGTTGCTATCATCAGACGTTTACCCCAGATGAAAGTTATATAGACACTCAGTTTAGGGACCATGATGTGATCGGTCACTAGCTCTCTCATGATACTTGTGCTTCTTATCAATTTTAGGTTTGTTCAGTCTGATTCTGTAACTGGTCCCAGTAAGAACTCTGTTCTCTGGAATGCCATGATCCATCCACTACATAATATGACTCTGAAAGGGATGATATGGTACCAGGGTGAGTGTTAATTTGTTGTTTCTCCATTGTTATTAGTTAGCTTTTGCTGTGTAACAAACCAGCCCAGGATTTAGGGACTTAAAACAATAATAGTTTTATTTGGCTCCCCATTTGGTGGGTTATTGGGGTAGTTTTCCTGTATCGACTACTTTGGTTAATATCTTTTGGGATCTTTTATGTGTCTTTGGCCACCCGGCAGGTGTCTGGTGGCTGGATGGCCTCGGATGGCCTCTCCCTCCTGTCTGTTGACTGCTGGAGCACCCTGGTACTCAAGTGGTCCCTTATCCTTTAGCAAATTAGTTCAGATTCTTTATCATTTACACAGCAGCCTCAGGGTTGCAAGTATATCAAGAGAGAACAAACCCCAGAGCTGAAGCACTCTTCAAACCTCTGCTTGCATCAGGTTTGCTGATGCCTCCTTGGCCAGAGCAAGTGACAAGGCCAGTCCAGAGAGACTGCAGGAAGACTCATTCCCTAAGGGCATGCGTAGAGGTTGGGGAGTAACGTGTGGCCATGTTTGCATCTACTCCAACCCCCTCTCATAATCTGGACTGTTTTTAGGGGAGTCCAATATAAATGTTAACAGGGACCTGTACAATTGCACATTCCCTGCGCTCATTGAAGACTGGCGTGAAGCCTTCCACCATGGCTCCCAGGGGCAGACAGAGCGTTTCTTCCCATTTGGATTTGTCCAGGTATGTGTTGAGAGGAAGCAGGTTTTGGGTATTGGGGTGGGAGTGTCCTGTGGAGGTCTCTTTCCTGGAATCCATATTCCTTTTTTTGCCCTCATAGTCTGCTGGTCAAGAACTAACTGTAAGTCTTAATTCATCTCAGTTCACTGATGGGACAATTACATCTTCAAAAAAAGTTAATAAGTAATATTTCTTTTATTTAACATTATTTTTTTAATGTTCATTTATTTTGAGAGGGACAGAGCACAAGTAGGGGAGGGGCAGGGAGAGAGGGAGACACAGAATCTGAAGCAGGCTCCAGGCTCCTAGCTCCTAGCACAGAGCCGGACGCAGGGCTTGAACTCATGAACCATGAGATCATGACCTGAGTGGAAGTTGGACGCTTAACCAACTAAGCCACCTAGGCGCCCCAGTAATATTTCTTATTAAAAAATGAATACATACATGTTCATTAAAGATATTTAAAAGATAAGCAAAAAAAGAAGCTAAAACATTTCCAATTGCACAATCCAGAATCTGTTCATGTATTTTCGCCGTAGGATCCATACTATAATATTGTACCATATCTTGCTGCTTCTCTCTCTCTCTCTTTTTAATGTTAATTTATTTTGAAAGAGATAAAAAGCAAGTAGGGGAGGGTCAGAGAGAGAGGGACAGAGAATCCCAAGCAGGCTGCATGCTATCAGCGCAGAGTCCCATGCGGGGCTCAAACATATGAACTGTGAGATCATGACCTGAGCTGAAATCAAGAGTCAGGCGCTTAACCCACTGAGCCACCCAGGCGCCCCTTGCTTCTTCTCTTCATATGTATTGCGAACATTTTTTCATGCCAATAAATATATTTTTAAGTTTATTTATTTATTTTGAGAGAGAGGGAGAGAGAGAGAGAGAGGGAGAGCATGCAGGGAGGGGCAGAGAGAGAGGGAGAGAGAGAATCCCAAGCAGGCTCTGCTGTGTCGGCACGAAGCCCGATGTGGGGCTCAAACCCACAAACCATGAGATCATGACCTGATCCAAAACCAAGAGTTGGGTGCTCAACCGACTGAGCCACCCGGATGCCCCTCATGCCAATGAATATTAATCTTGAGCACAATTTATAATGATTGCAGAATACTTTGAAATATGGTTGTATTGCAGTTTATTTAACTAGTTCTCAAGAAATGGACCCTTCGGTTGCTTTACACATGTTGCTTTTGTAAGCAGTGGTGCGTTGATTGTCCTTGTAGCTAAATCACTGCATGTGCGCTTAATTCTTTCCTTAAGATAAATTCCCAGAAATGAAATTGCTGCATTAAATTGAACATTAATTTGAACGTGTCCTCAGGTTTCTCTGTAGAAATTTATGAATTTGTGTTCAGTGTGTACTCTTAGCAGCTATGTGTGTACTTGGCCGTGCCCTCCCTAACTTGGTGCTGTCCTTTCCAGCCCCTGTAGTGAACCTTGGTCTCTCACTCCCAGCCCACTGCCCCTGCTCTTTGCCTGGAGCACCCTTTCTCTCCTGCACTCTCCTGACCAACTTCGTCCTTTAGCTCTCAGCCTGGACATCAGTTAGGAAGCCTTCTGTGACTGTCCAGCATCTGGGGTGTACCACCTCCTTTCCCCCGATGGGTAATTTCTTAGCACCCTCTCCTTCCCCCATTTTCCTTGCATGTCAGTCGCACACGGCATCATGTTTTCCTGCATCACACTTGTATCTCGGGACCTAACTGGTCAGCAGTTATTAAATATGGTCTAACACATAAATGAAAAAATATATCAAGAGAAATCACACTTTTAATTAGTGGCAACTAGACAGAAGGATTCTGCTCTCATCCTCGCCTAAAAGGAATGAACGTATTTAACCAAGTTGTTGATGGCTTTGCCTTACCTGTTCACATGACTCCTCCAAGACCTACACTCTTTAGCAGGGTGGTAAGCGGCGACTCTTCTGAAATACAGGAAATGAAACAAGTAAGGTGTTAGAAAAGCGGGGCCCAGCTCACAACATACTAATGGAACAGGCTTTCAGATTTGAATTGGACACATGCTTCCAGATGTCTGCCTCTGCATGTCCTGCAGATACCTTCTGCTCACCGTCCTCACGTGTCTTCTACCTTGTCTTATTGCACCACGCCTTTTCTTGGATGAGGACTTTTATGGACCTTCTTTCCACTTATACTGACTTTACAACCATTTTCTTTCTTCCTTCTTACCTTTGTTTTGACTTCGAAACCAGATTATTCTACTCGTTATTGTCAAAATAGCCAGCCCTGTCAGCAGATCTGTATTTCTGGTGGTGGAAACTACATTTGGACTTCTGAGGTTCTTTTTCATCTTTGCCGTGTAGATGGTGATTTGAATGTGACTCCAGCCAATTCAGACCGTGTGTTGTATGCTACTTATATGCCGTGAACTGTGTGAGGTGCTAGAGATACAGTGCGAATCAGAGAGACCTGGTCATTGCCCTTAGGCCTTACTGTTTGGCAGGAGTCCCTCAGACTCAGGGCTTTAACTGATCACCATCGACAAAAATATGTTGGTTACTTGTGGAAAACTGGGAGCACAAATATATACCTTTGAAGAGAAATACCACATATGGCAAAATAATGGTTCAGCGCATGGATCTGCAGCTGGTCTGCGTGGATTCACATCTCAGCCTTGACGCTCCTTCGGCTCTGTGATTTTGAGCCAGATATTAAATAGGGAGATTATTATTTTAAGTATTGAATGAGCTAACTCATGTAAAGCCTGGCACATGCCAGATAATGTTCATCAGTGAGAGAAGTCAGAAAATCTGGGGTGGGGGGACAGTTGGTCTGCAAGGAAAGAGGAATTGGCTTTGTAGAGGTGTTGAATTTGAAATGATGGTTGCAATAACTAAAGCACGGTTAGAGACGCAGGACTCAAGCTCAGCAGAATGCCCCGGGCCGGACACACGTATCTGAGAGTTGTTAGTAGTGAGGTGACCGGAAGCATGGGAGGGAAAGAAGACCAGGAGGCTAGGGAGTCCTGAGGAGATGCTTTTGTACAGCGGGTGTGGAGCAACGGGAGTGAAGTGAAAAGTACATATAGTATGCTATTGTAAAGTCTTCTGAATGGGGCCCCTTTTATATTCTTTGGCTATTATATGCCTTCATGAGCGGTGGTATTTCTACTAATCGCTGTGGGAGACTGAACCGCACCCTAGCGGATCTCAGAGTAGGGAAAACAAGAATTTCATTTGGGTATGGAGTATGCTGGTGCCTCCATGTGGCCACTGTGTCATAGTGCAAGCGAGTCAAGTGCACCAGTCAAGTGCGAGTGCGTGGTGAAACTGGAGAATTGCTGCAGGAATTCTCCACAAACGGCCATTTGGAGACCACTTCCTTGGCTTGAGCGGCTGTGTAAGCATCTCTTGGTGTTGGGCCTCAGCCTCGTACTTACCCTAGACTCTTTCTGGTGGCTCTGCTGCTGTGATCCTCCTCATGGCACTGGCTGCTGAGTATGATTCCACTTTCGGTCTGTTGGGTGTTGTGTGGGAAGAAGCAGTGTTGCTCACTGGGTCTTCTCGTGAAATTCCATTGTGAAGCTTCAGCACCTTTTATCATTTCATATGTGAAAGCAGATTTGCCGAGAGATAAGAGAACTGGAAATGTCCCCTTAGTTCCAGATCACATCCCTTCTGCTGCTGTCGCAACCTCACCAGTGTTTTCCTGATGATTTTCTAGTCTTTCTAGAACAGGTCAAGAAGCAGAAAACTTCCTGTTTTCAAGCCTTCATTTGGCCACGTTTGTCCAGGATGATCTCAGGTATTTGCTGGCCATGGGAGTGAGAAGGCTGTGGGGAGCACTCTCTTCATCGTGTAGCTCCCCTGATGGGGACAGAAGATTTCAAATGGGGCCCAAAGACAGTGGTTGCTCGCCCAGGATGTTTGCCAGCTTGTGGTTTGACTTACTGTTAGATCATGGTTTGTAAAAGGGATAATAGGTTGATGCCTCTCATTGCCTGGACTGTGGCTAAGAATAAGTTGCAGTCGACATCAGAGAACATGGTGATATAAATATCAGAGGATTAAGGAAGGAGGAAAGAGTGGGACCACATGCGTCATAGTAGTATTGGAGAATTTTTCTGGGAGTCTCTGTCCTTTGCAGGAGTAGGAGTCTATCAATTTTTAAAAATTAATTTTTTTTTCTTTGAGAGAGAGGGAGAGACAAAGGTAGAGGGAGAGAGAGAGAGAGAGAGGGAGAGAAAGAAAGAAAGAGAAATTGAATCCTAAGCACGCTCTGTGCTCAATGCGGAGCCCAACACCAGACTCGATCCCACGACTCTGGCATCATGACCTGAGCCAAAATCGAGAATCATATGCTCAATGGACTGAGCCACCCAGGCATTCCAGGAGTCTATCAATTTCAAGTTTAGATGAAAGTGTTTACTCAGTACGTTGCAGAGTCAGACAGCTTCTCACTACCTTTACTGCTCCTGCACTAGTGTAAGGCGCCATCATCTCTTCCTTGAAATATTGCCTCCTTACTGGTCTTCCTGCTTCTACCTTTCCACCCCCTTTAGGATATTCTCAACATTTCAGTTAAAGTGATCCTTTGAAATGCATGCCATATCAGAAGGCTCCAGTGGTTCCTCCATATGAGTGAAGTCAACAAATGATGTGTGATCTGCCCCTACTTTTCTTTGCCTTGCTCACGCCACTTCAGCTATGCCGGCTGCCTTACTGTCTTTAAGCACACTAGGCTTACTCTGCCCTAGAGTCTGCCATTTTCCTTTCCTTCTGCCTGGAAAGTTTTTTCACAAGTATATTAGTTTTCTATTGTAGCGTAAAAAAATCACTGCGTGTTTAGCCGCTTAAAATAATGTTACATACATTTATTATCTTACGGTTTTATGGGTGAGGAGTCAGGGCATGCATGGCTTAGCTGAGTCCTCTGCTTGGGGCTGCAGTGAAGGTGTTGGACAGAGCTGGGGTCTCATCTGAGGCTTGGGTTTTCTTCCAAGCTCAGGTGGCTATTGGTAGAATTCATTTCCTTGAAGCTATAGAACTCATGGCAGCTGACTTCTTGAAGGCCAGTAGGAGTCTCTGACTTATGTGACCCATTTTAAAGGCTTATCTGAGTTGGGCGCTCCACATACTCTTCTTTTGGTTTCTTTGAAGTCAGCTGATAGAGGACTTTACCTACATCTGCAGAATCCCAAGCAGATAATTAGGTGTTACAGATTCTGAAGGATGGATACTGTCTTTTCCCTGTATTCCATCCCGTATCCAAGGTGATTGCCTGCTTCTGTCAGTTTGTCTTTTAGGTTATCTTATTCCTGCCCATCCCATTCCTACTGCTATCCTAGGTCAGGCCTTTCTCTTATGTGTCTAGAATGTTCTAGTAGCTTCTGAACCAATCAGTCTCTCTGTTTTCGGGCTCTTCACAGGATCATTTGCATGATCACTAGATTAATCCTTTGAAATAGTCCTTTTATCATGCCAATAATTTCAGTGGCTCTCTAATTTCTTTTTTTTTTTAAATGTTTATTTTTGACAGAGAGAGAGAGAGAGAGAGCGAGAGCGAGCGAGCGAGCATGAGTGGGGGAGGGGCAGAGAGAGAGGGAGACACGGAATCTGAAGCAGGCTCCAGGCTCCAAGCTGTCAGCACAGAGCCTGACATGGGACTTGAACTCACGGACCGCGAGATCATGACCTGAGCTGAAGTCGGACGCTCAACCGACTGAGCCACCCAGGCACCCCGGCTCTCTAATTTCTGAATTGAGGTGAAATTCATATAATGTAAAATTAACCATTTTAAAGTATTCAGTTCAGCAGCATTTAGTACATTCACAGTGTCCTCCAGCTGTCACCTCTACAGTGATTCCCTGTTGCTTATAGGTAAAGTATGAATTCTATCCAAACTCTTGCCTCACTATCTTTCCAACGTTGTCTTTCCTACATAAACCCTCAAGTTCAGCTCAGTTACTCTCTCTTGCTCTCAAAATTGCCCTTTTACTTCCTACCTTTTTACATTATAAGATTCTAACATGTCCTGTTTGTAGTGGTTGCTTATATTTTCTGGGCCCATCCATCTTTTCTTTTCTTTTCTCTTCTTTTCTTTTTTTTTCTTTTCTTTTCTTTTTTCTTTTCTTTTCTTTTCTTTCTTTTCTTTTCTTTTCTTTTCTTTTCTTTTCTTTTCTTTTCTTTTCTTTTCTTTTCCTTTCCTTTCCTTTCCTTTCCTTTTCTTTTCTCTTTCTCTCTTTTTCTTCTCTTTTCTTTTTCTTTTTTTTCTTTCTTTTTTTTTTTTTTTTTTTTTTTACATATTTTGAGGCCGTGTTTTCTTGTAAATAAACTTTGTTCTTATGCAGAGTACTTGCTGTCTTTGGCTCCAATATAACATTCAATCCATGCTATTTTATACTATTGTTTATTAACTTCTCTTTAAAGCATTTTTAAAAATGTTTATTTATTTTTAGAGAGACAGAGTGTGTGTGAGTATGGGAGAGGCAGAGAGAGGGAGAGTGAGAGAATCCCAAGCAGACTCTGTGCTGCCAGCACAGAGCCCGATGCAGGGCTCCATCCCATGAACCGTGAGACCATGACCTGAGCCAAAATCAAGAGTCGATGCTCAACCGACTGAGCCACCCAGGCACCCCTTGTTTATTAACATTTCTTATGTCTAGGTCTGTTCCACCAACAAAGCTGTGAAGTACTTGTGCTGGTTAGCTACTGCTGTGTAACAGATCTCCTCAAAACTCCATGGCTTAAGATAACTATTATTATAGCTCACATGTGTGGATAGCTGGGGTTTGGTTGATCTTGGCTGAGCTCCACTGAACTCTTTCATATCTCTGTGGGTCAGTGGCAGGGATGGGGCCGAGTGGGGTGGGGGCTCTGCTTTCTCCTGGGCATGGTTGGCATGGGTCAGAAGAGGCAGCTCTGTTCCACAGCTCTCCTCCTTCTCCAGAGAGCCATAGGCTAGCCTAGGCATGTCCTTGTCATGGTGACAGCAGAAATGTGAAGGAGCCAATGGGACCACTCAGGTCTCTTGGGCCCTAGGCTAAGAACTGACACACCATAACTTGTGTTTCAATCTGTTGACCAAAGCGAACCATATGACTGAGCTCAGAAAGTGGTAGGGAAATACACTTTGTTTTTTTTAAGTTTATTTATTTTGAGAGACAGAGCAAGCAGGAGAGGGGCAGAGAGAGAGGGAGAGAGAGAGAATCCCAAGCAGGCTCCCTACTGTCAGCATGGAGCCCGAAGTGGGGCTTAAACTCACAAACCGTGAACTCATGACCTGAGCTGAAATCGAGAGTTAGATGCTTAACCGACTGAGCCAGTCAGGTGCCCCTATACTCGTTTTCTTAGTGGGAGAAACCACAAAACCATATGGAAAGAGGCTGTGGATATAGGAAAATGTGAAGAATTGGGGTCTTTGATGCAATTTACCACATGTTCTCCGCAGATTCCTCTCTGCTTCCCTATAGCACTTGACCATGTTAAATACAGATGTATCAGTTACCTGTTGCTTTGTAACAAACTTCCCCCAAACTTAGTGGTTGTAAAACATCAGCCATTGTATTTGCTCATGATGCTCATGATTCCATGCGTCAGCCAGGCAGAGCTCAACTGGGATGGTTCATCTCTGCTCTAGGAGATGCCAGCCAGTCTTGCTCATGTGGCTTTAATTTGAACTGGAGCCTCTAGCGTTCACAAGACTGGCCTCTTGGCTGGGACTGCTGGGACAATAACCCCTTTCTCCCCTAAGGGTCTTCCTGTTTCCAGGGTCCCCTTCTCCATGTAATTTCTCCAGCAGGGTAGCTGGACTCTTTTTACATGGCCATCTCCAAGTTCCAAGAGAATGAAACCAGAAGCCAAGGGCCATTGAGGCAATGACTCAGAAGCTGCACATCACTTCCCCTGCATCCTGTTGGTCAGAGAAAGTCACAGGCTTCTCTCAGATTCAGTAAGAGGAGAAATAGACGCCACCTCTTGATGAGAGCAGGGCACAGATACGCTGTGTGGGGTGAGGGGAATTGAGCCACAACAGTAAGACACTCAGTAAATATTTGTTGAATGGGTATTTGAACAGATTAATGAAGCAGAAGCAGAGTCTATATATGAAAAAAAGACTCTGGTGTAGGATTCTGATGCAGTAAAATTCTGATGCAACATTCTCTACTTTCCAGTTATCTTCATATTTGTCTGCAACCTCAGATGATAAATTTCCCCAGATCCGTTGGCATCAAACAGCAGACTTTGGCTATGTCCCCAACGTGAGGATGCCCAACACTTTCATGGCAGTAGCAATGGATCTCTGTGATAGGACGTCCCCTTATGGCAGGTATGGGTGCTTCTTGGGCTTTGCTTGAACAATAATCTATGTTCTTTGTCTGTGGCCTTCATTCTGATGTTCACTTGTGAGGGGCAGAGAGTGGGTGTTATGAGGATTGGACCTTCGGAGCCTTATCAATCATTTACTCTGGGGATGTGCTGCAGTAACTCAACATCTCAGCGCCCTGATGAGACAACATTTTACTTCCTGTTCACAATACATGTCCAAAGAAGGTCAACAGAGAGGCTTTGTTCGTTATAGTCATTCACAGATCTAGAGTGATGGAGGTTCCAAGTTGATCTGGGCTCCCGGTCACCTTAAAGTCTCACACTGGCAATGAAAGTAACACATGTTACTTCTACTCACGTTGCATTGGCTCAGAGCAGGTAATATGGCCATGCCTGGCTTCAGCGAGAGCAGGCACGGAATTCTTCCGTCAACTCAGAGGAGGAATAAAGGGATATCTGTGAACGGCTCCAATGACTACCACACGCTAGCTGTGGGATACAAGGGGATTTGAAATATGAAATGGGGCCCACACAGTGTCTGGTTTATAGTGAGAACTTAAATGAATATTTATTTTGGACCAATGAATATTTATTGATTGTCCTATCTGAACCTGGAGGGTTTTATTCATTGAACATGTGAACACCTGATTCAGATGAAACGCAGGACTGCCAGTGGTTGGAGTAAGTTTAAGTTAGCTCTCCTAGGTTAGTTCCAGTGCCTTTCCTCCGTCACTCAGGGACCTCTATTCCTTCCTTCCAAGTCATCTGCTATTTCAAGGTTTCTAGCCCATAGGATGCCCGGAGCCCCATTATGGCTACCGTTCACCGTGTCTCTTAAGCTGACGAGCCATTGACCTGTTAGATTCAGTCAACTTTGTTCTTACCTTCCTAAAGGGTGCTTTGTATAATCCTCCCCCCCCCCCCCCCGTTTTTAAATGTGGCTATTGTTCAGTGAAAACCCAAAGTTCTCTGCCTGTTCTTTATCCGGTAGCATCCACCCTCGAGATAAACAGACTGTGGCCTACAGGCTGCACCTGGGGGCCCGGGCTGTGGCCTATGGTGAGAAACTGATCTTTCAAGGACCACTGCCTGAGAAGATGGAACTCCTGGCTGACAGAGGGCTGCTAAACCTCACATATTCACAGCAAATCCAGGTGAAGAAGCAGGACAAAATATTTGAGGTGAGAATAGCCAGAACTTAATAGGGGTTCATCCTGGGTTGGGAATCAGGATTTCTCCACACTGAGGCCCATCATCTCTTTAATTGTAACATTTCTGTGAAGGGGATCTTGGTTTTTGGCGGGGCTGAGTTTATCTCAGAGGGGTGACTAGGTAGCTATTAATTCTTTAACTTAGGGGCAATTTTGATAGGACAATCAAGGGAAGGACAATGAATCTACATTAAAATATTCCTTTTGTTTTTTCGCTCCCAGAGCATCCATCTTTGCTCTGGCAAGGGCCTGCAGCTTTGTTTGTAGGTTACCTGTGGAAGATTCCTTATTCCAGAGTGTTTCCCTCATCTTGGATGTCTTTTTATGTCACACTGTCGCAAATTCTGATAGTCTTTTGAGTTTAGTGTTTCCTTTGAGAGGCTTAGCTTGGGAATTTGTAGCTCATTGTAAATTAATGTAATGAAACTACTTTCTTCTAGCACGTAGCGAGGATCATTCCACTGTGGAACTAGGGCTAATAATTAAAGAGCTTATGTAGTCTTTCTTCCCTAGTTGGGGGTGGGAGTGAGGCATTCCTATTGGAACATGCAAATGAGCTTCTTTGGGAACCAGGAGGCCATTAGGCTGGTTGGAGGGGGTTGCTGTATGAAAAGAGGGCACTGGAGGGAATGAAAGAATATTAAAGACAGACTTTAATTACACGGGTTTATCCTTGCTCCTCCTCTAGAGTCCTAACTACAACATTCACAGGCCTCAGGGCAGCGCTTGCCCCACTGAGCTTCTTTGGACACTGGGTTTTAGGTAGTTCTAGCTCCCCAGACGTCTGCGTTCTGACTTCAGTTCTCCCATGGCAGAACGGCCTGTCACCTGGACCCAGAATCATAGTGGGGAGCAGGACAGAATTTAACCTGGGGTACTGAAAACTTCATGTCCCCTTCCTTGGATTGCTTTCTGGTTTGAGAAAGGCTCTCTGTCCAAGGTTCCTTTGTGCCCCTTGTTCGTCCCCCGGCCCCTTCGGTAGGGCTGGAGTTGTAGCAGCCGCTGGACTGCCCCGCTCCCTCACTTCCTGCCTGCTATGCTGTCGGAAGGCTCACAGCAAGGAGGTTCAGGGGAGCCCTCTCTAAATGCTCTATGTGATTATGTTTCCTTGTCTCCCTCAGTAATTTAATATTTTTTTAAAAATTGATTTATTTTGTCACAGGAACATTCATTATCACACCAACCTGGGTTTGGGTTTGTTCTGGTTATTGTACGAAATGGATCCTGGGCCAAGAGTGGCTCCTTCTGTCCCTTGTGGTCTCTTGGAGTATCCTAGCTGACCTAACCGTTCCTATTTTTCTGATTCTCTTACTAGATCTCATGTTGCAGTGACCGTCAGTGCAAGTGGCTCCCAGCTCCCATGGGCACTTTCTCAGCCCAGACCCTGGCCCTGAACGTCAGTTCTTGTCGCGGCACTCCCGCTGCTGTTCGCTATGCCTGGACCACGTGGCCTTGTGAATATAAGCGGTGCCCCCTGTACCACCCCAGCAGCACCCTGCCGGCTCCTCCCTTCATCGCTTTCATGACAGACCAGATCCCTGGAGATCTCAGCAAGCTTGCTAAATGATTTAGCGGCATTGCGATCATTACCTTGGACATAAGTGTGCGTCCTTTCGATGTGGGCATTTAGCTGTTGAAGTGATGACAGCTATAGCTTTTAAAGGCAACTAATAGAAAAGCCGCATTGGACAGCTCCCAGCTAACACATGGCTGTGTCCGTGTTCTGAATAGGCGATGAGCAGTGCTGGCAGGCTAATGAGATGCTTGCCTCTTGTCCCCTAGTCAGCCTAGGTGTCTTGCCGGACTAATTCCCAACTACAAATGGAACTTCAGTGTCCTTCACTTCCCTGTGGAGAGTGCAGTGTCTAACACTTTTGTCTACTTATATCCAGAACTGTGGAAACTCGTGGCTGGAAAGGATTTGAAGGCCATGTGGGCCAGCTCCTATTTATGTCTTCTTTACAAAATCTGGTAAGTGGTTACTGAATCTCTGTATAAAGTTTCTAAACTTCCCAACAGTTTTTTCTTATGTGGAGATGAACTCTTTCTAGGCCTGTTTGTGTTCTGTCTTAAGCCGAAGCCAGTCTAATAACAGTCTAATAACAATAACGTGAATGTTTGAAACCAACAGGAACTGTGTGCGTGCATCTGGGGAGGTGCTAAGGGGCTGCTTTAAGGAATGAGGAGAAAGGGTGAGGTGGCGGCGGCCCAGGAAGGCACTCAGGCAGTCAGTGATGGGTGGGGGAAACACGGGCTCAGGAAAACATGGCAGTAGAGGTCACGGACAGGCAAACAGGTTAAATACAAATCTCAGGCTTTCTAAGGTAAGAGGTTTACTTCTAAAAAGGATAACCCAGATGGAAGAAAAAAGAGGCTGAAAATAAAGCTACACAATAAGCATTTAGAAAAATAATCCAGATGGGACAAATGTGAAAGTGGGCTTCTGTGACTGTTAAGAATCCTAATGCAAAAAGAAAAAAACCAAAAAACGTAGCACTACTGCTTATTGGTTGATTAAAAACAGCTAATGGCACTTGGTAATTGTGTCCTCTATTAGAATTTGGAAATAAAAGTATAATCATTAGTGACGTGTAAACATTTATAGCCCACCAAAACTGGGTTAGGAACAGTAAATGTGCTTTGAAGCATGAGGAAGGAGGAAGATTTATTTGAGTAGCTTCCACTACTTAATGGGAAAAATAAGAACTAAAGTAATAAGCACCTGACCCCAAGGGGTCCTGGTGTAGCACTGAACAGCAGGAATAGCTGTCAGTGTCAGGATTTATTTTAGTAAGAAAACATAACAACTATGCAGTATACAAAGAACTTTGGCTCCTCTGAGGACTTTCTAGTGTACAATTAACTCCTAACACCCATACTTTGACCTCATATGCCTCTGGCCTAAGGGAACCAGGGACCTGGGAACAGACTCCTGAGAAATAAATCTCTGGGTCCACCCCTCCCCTGTGCCAACACACATTCACTCATGGGCTGTTCTAACTTGTAGGCAGCTGGACATGGTCAGGAACCCCATACCCAGGCTCCTTTCCTAGCGCACACAGTGGGAGATACTAGGTTTAGGTAGTGGATATACTAATGAAAAGTCATGTGAAACTTTAAAAATTTTTTTAATGTTCATTTATTTTTGAGAGACAGAGACAGCGCGAGCAGGGGAGAGGCAGAGAGATGGGGAGACACAGAATCTGAAGCAGGCTCCAGGCTCTGAGCTGTCAGCACAGAGCCTGATGTGGGGCTCGAACTCACGAACTGCGAGATCATAACCTGAGCTGAAGTCGGACACCAGACCGACTAAGCCACCCAGGCACCCTGTGAAACTTTATTTTTAATGGCTGAATGCTTTTAAACATTCTGTGGAAATTCAGTTAATTTCCCAAGTGAAAATAACTTTTTAGTATTTGTGAAATGAAATTTATAACTATTGTAGATTTGGACACAAACAAAAAGAATAAACAAGTAAAAATCACCCCAAAATCCACCATTTGGCAAAAAACATTTAATATTTTGGTAAACATTCAGTTGATTTGCTTGGGTTATATTTTATACACTACATGTCATACTATTTTGTAATCTGTTTTTGGCTTATTCTAGTAAAATAATTTTCCTATGTAAATTGAATATAGTGTTTTAGTTTGTGGGAGCCCCATACTTTATTTAACCAATTTTTCCATTAGTGGACACAGATTTTTTTTTTCCAATTTTTCCGTTAAAACGAATACAGTGATGAATGTTACATGCAAACATCATACTGTGATTTCTTCCTTAGGATCCTTAATGTGAAATAACAATTTTAAGGATTAAACATGTTTAAAAGTTTGATACCTGCAGCTTAACTCTCCTGAAGGGTCCAACAGTTTACATTCGCACCAAGGCACAGTGCCATTTACGCTCTCCCACTGACACTGGATAGTGTCAGATTTCACTCTCTTAACCAATAGATGAAAAGACGTTTTAAGTATACTGGGGTGGAGGGAGGCTCGTTTTTTTTTTTTTTTAAAGAATTTTTTTTTAACGTTTATTTATTTTTGAGACAGAGAGAGACAGCATGAACGGGGGAGGGGCAGAGAGAAAGGGAGACACAGAATCGGAAGCAGGCTCCAGGCTCTGAGCCATCAGCCCAGAGCCCAACATGGGGCTCGAACTCACGGACTGTGAGATCGTGACCTGAGCTGAAGTGGGGCGCTCAACCGACTGAGCCACCCAGGTGCCCCGAGGCTCAAGTTTTTAAAAAGGATGATCTGTAGTAAAACATTTTACCTTTATTCCATGTACTCCCTTCACGTGTGTATATGTGATTTTTATATAAATACATATATATATTCTACAGTTGAAACCCAAATTTCAGTTTTTGACATGTGATGCATTCTATTGTTATAATTGTTTTATTTAATTTTAACAGGTGTAGGTCTTACCTCCCTAAGTTTAGGAACAACTGATGGGTTGAGATCTGTACTTTGAAAATTACTCTTCTAGGAAAGCTACAAAGTAAATACTCTTATTAAAGCAAGCAGCGCAATAACTTAAAAAAATCTTAATCTTTCTTAAAATGAGGTTCTCTTGTATGTGTTTTACTCAGAATACAATGGAAAGATATTTGCTCTATGGTAAAAGCAGCATATATCATTTCTGTAGGAGTGCACGTATGTCCAGCCAACGTGTGCAGTGAAGAAAGAGAAACATTAAAGCATGAACAGCTTTGAGTAATCCCCCTTTTACCCCAGGTTTGGTGTTATCCTAATTTTATTTTTTTGTACCGTAAAAGCTGCACAAACTTACAGAGACCAGAGTTAAGAGCCATACAATTACTAGCAGTTAACTTTCGTTTCTGATACTTCTGCTGCCCATCTGTTCCTAGGAAACAAACCCCTTTGTGTTGTCCCTGGTCAGCAGCTACGAACTGCAGCACAGTGACAACTGACACTCCTTCCTCGTTCTCCTCCTTCTGGGGTCCTTCTGTTGCTTCCTTCCAGCTGTCCCGGTCCCTGGTTGGACGGACAGCAGGGCCTCCCATGCGGTACTGCTGGGGTCCAGATGGGGTGACGCGGTAAACCTGTACCTTAGTGCCACGGGCAGGGTCCAACACATTCGGTTGCACAAAATACGGAGTCAAGTTATTACAGAGCCAGTGAAGTGACTGGGTGAGCCTGTTAGGGAGGGTGGGAGCGCCCCTGCCCTCCCGGCATGTTGTATCTGTGCCATCATGTGGATTCAACGTATTCAGCTACAAGCACATTCTCGGGTAAGGAACGGCAAAGAGCCGGTAGGAAGGATTACAGAGGACCTTTTTTTTCCCTTGAAGGATATGAAGTGTGAAGAAAAAGATGAACGGCGTGCCTTGGGCCAGCCTCTCTGGCTTGGGGAGAAGCAGACTGGACTGTGATCGTCCAGACATGGAAATGAAGCAGCTGCTGGGGTAGCAGGGGTTGGGCCTTCATTCCTGGAGCTAGGATCAGAATCCAGGTGGAAGGCTGGGACTCCTCCCACCTCTCCCTCCTGAGTCTGCAGCCTGTTCTCATTCCGGCTTATAGAACACTTAGGTTTGCTCTACCACTTCGGGCAGAGCTAAGCAAAAAAAAAAAAAAGAAACAAAGAAAGAAAGAACAAAAATCCTGATCACAATGAGATGAAAATAAGCAGATTTGTAAAGAGAAATTTATTGCTAAAAATAAAGCAGCTGCAGTTTTTCCAAGGGAACACTGTCACCACAGGAACCTCTGCAACAAAATGTGTATCTCCTTCGTTCCTGAACTGCTGCCTTCTTCCATATTCTAAGTTTTACTTTAAGTTAAATGATGTGGCATCTGACCCCTTCCTGATCAATCTGAAGACTGAGTTGGGCTACACGGGGACAGAGACTTCAGGTGCTGTAGGTGAGTGTCTACCAGGGGTTCATGCGTCAGGAACATGGGTTGATAAGAAGACACGAAGGCCGTGGGCTGAAGCTCTGGAAGGTCCAAGGATCCTGGAGAAGAAAATTCCTTCAGTTCCATTGCTGCCTGGGAGTCTCAAGGGACTGATCCCACACGTGAATGTCCTTTCAGTACCTAACACTCTTGCCCCTGTCAGCCTAATTTTGCCCTTGCTTGGTAAGATAGGACAGAAATTGACTTTTACGACAAAGAAAACTGTGGCCAAAATAGATTAAGTGTTTTGTCTAGGGTTATATAGTATACAGACAAAAAATGAGGGTTTTAATTCTATGATTTCTAGTCCAGAGCTCTGCCTATGTGACCCAACGCCAGATCCCCTGAGAGCTCCACCCATCTGTGGGACGGAACCCACCCAACACAGGCAGGACCAAGGCCATCATCTGCTCTCCTTCACTTCACATGAAATTCTTGTCCTGAGCAGTCAACTTTCCCCTGCAGTTCCGCTTAGGTCTGTTTTAGGTGGGAAAACGAGAAAGCCTGGTTTCTCTGTGGGCCCTGCCTCACTGTGATGGCAGCCACTCCCTGTCACCCCTGCAAGTGCTGCTGGAGAGCCCCGCAGGGCGGCCCATCCTCATACTTGGGAGTCTCCGTGGTCCCGGCAGCGTAAGTTTCTATCACTGACTGCCCAGCTCTCTGGAGTACTCCGCTACCCATGAGGAGCAGACAGCAGTCTAAAAATAGTCAATTTTCAAACCGGGAAGGGAAAACTAAGCTACCTTGCAGAATGGGATCAGTACGATCTTCATCAAAGGCCTGTCTCTGAAAGGCTTCAAAGCTTATACTTGCATCATCCTCTAGCGGTCCCTGGGGCGGCTGCCCATCTCCAGGTTTCCATATATCAAACTTCACCCACTGGTAACTGCAGGATCAAAGGGCATCGTTATCAAGAGCTGTCTGTTAGCCACAATAACCCATTCTTACTTCCAAAGAGATCAGGTATGTTTTTTCTGTAATCTTTCCCATATGTATTTAAGAATCACATTAATGAAAACCTAAGAGAAGATAGGCACATTTAGTGAGACGTTATCCTGCAGGATTTCCCAACCCTTTTGCTGTCATGGTAGACACAGAAAATGATAATTCTAGTACAGTGGGGTACTGCCTTCTGCCCCTTGTCCAGAGGGCTAGGAGGACCAATACTGAGGCACACAAAGGAGCAAGCCTGCTTTGAAGACAGAAGCAGAACACAGCGTAACAACAAGCAAAGCAGTAACTTACTTGATACATTTTCGAGCTCCTGGACAACTCTGGATCAGGTTGTGAATAGTTGGGTGAGAAAACCCAAAAAACTCAGCTCCAGATGGAAGCAGGTTGGGCATTAGTTTCCCCCTAAATAGGAGAGGGAGGGTGGTAGTTTCAAAGTTTAGAGGGAGATGAGAATGGCTTTAGGAATGGAACGTGGGTATGAATGGAGAGAACAAACTTTCTTGACTTGGATACCCTGGAGAAATCCATTGGATTTCTGGTAAAAAATCTAAACGATGCAGGATACCTTTCTATAAAATTAGGGATCTCCATACATTAAAAGCAAGGAAAATCTCATTGTACCACAAGTGACCTATTTAGACGGTCTTCAAGCTTCAACTTACATAGTAATACTTATGGTCTTGAGCAGTTCTGCATGACAGGCATCTGCAGAAGAGGTGACAATGGCATTCTGGGGGTCATCTTCGGGAACAATTTCAAACTGAGAAAGATAAAGGAGCAATAAGATCAACTTTGAAAGAGGGAATAGTAGAGAGAAAGCCACACTACTTTTATAACTATTTCTTCACTCTAGCACTTGAAGCTGATGTATATGATATTAGAAGGTGGGTCCAATTTCCTAGAGTGCCGTTACAAATTCAAACAAATCCAAGAAAACACAGAGAGTCCTTTAACTGTTTCAGTTCTAAACACCTTGTGACTGCTCTCCACAAGTCCACACTTAATTTGTTACACACCTTTCCTATCCACTTACTTACATCTATAAGTACAAATACAAATGGTACTTTAAAAATACATGAACAATAGGGGGCGCCTGGGTGGCTCAGTCGGTTAAGCGTCCAGCTTTAGCTCAGGTTATGATCTCATGGTCCGTGGGTTTGAGCCCCGCATCAGGCCCTGTGCTGACAGCTCAGAACCTGGCGCCTGCTTAAGATTCTGTGTCTCCCTCTCTCTCTGCCCCTTCCCTGCTCATGCTTTCTCTCTCTCAAAAATGAATAAAAAATTTTTAGCAAAATTAAAAGAAAAAATAACATGAACAATATACAAATTATGGAAAGAGCTTAAACGTTCATCAACTGATGAATGGATAAAGATGTGGTTTATATATAAAACGGAATACTACTTGACAATGAGAAACAATGCAATCCTGCCATTTGTAGCAATGTGGATGGAACTGGAAAGTATTATGCTGAGTGAAATAAGCCAGTCAGAGAAAGACAGATATCATGTTTTCACTCGTATGTAGATCTTGAGAAAATTAACAGAAGACCATAGAGGAAGGGAAGGGGGGAAAATAGTTACAAACAGAGAGGGAGGGAGGCAAACCATAAGAGACTCTTAAATACAGAGAACGAACTGAGGGTTGATGTGGGGGCGGGGGGGGGGGGGAGAGGGGAAAATGGGTGATGGGCACTGAGGAGGGCACTTGTTGGGATGAGCACTGGGTATTGTATGTAAACAATGAACCATGGGAATCTACCCCCAAAACCAAGAACACACTTTACACACTGTATGTTAGTCATTTTGATAGTAAATTATATTTAAAAAATAAACAAAAATACATGAGATCAAATAAGATAATTTAATCTTATATTTACTTTGTAATATCTAGGAGGAATAAGGCCATTCTGACTCCAGGCCCCATTTTTTAAATTGCAAAATATCTTGACTATATACATAAAAAATAACCCTCAACTCGAAATTCTAATACTGAAGAATTTTTGCCAAGAAAGTATTTTTGTAATAAATACTATCTAGCCAACTTAATTCCTTGACCAGTTTTCTCTAAGTTCAATGAATTTTTGCATAGAAAATACTTAGCCAATTAAATTCCCTGACTAGTGTTCTTTTCATTAAAGTTCAGTTAAACAGTATCCATTTTTCCAAAGAAGACCTAAGATGGCCAACAGACACATGAAAAGATGCTCAACATCACTCATCATCAGGGAAATACAAATCAAAACTACAGTGAGCTATCACCTCACATCTGTAAGAATGGCCAAATTTAACAACACAGGAAACAACAGGTGTTGGTGAGCATGTGGAGAAAGGGAAACCTTAACACTGCTGGTGGGAATGCACACTGATGCAGCCACTCTGGAAAACGGTATGGAGGTTCCTCAAAAAATTAAAAATAGAACTACCCTACAACCCAGCAACTGCACTACGAGGTATTTATCCAAAGGATACAAAAATACTGATTTGAAGAGGCACATGCACCCCGATGCCTCTGGAAAGAGCCAAATGTCGTCCATTGGCTGATGAATGGATAAAGAAGATGTGGTAGATACACACCGTGGAATACTACTCAGCCATCGAAAGAATGCATTCTTGCCATTTGCAACACGGAGCTACAGTGTATTTTGCTAAGCGAAGTCCATCAGAGAAAGACAAATACCATATGATTTCACTAATGTGTGGAATTTAAGAAACAAAACAGATGAACATAGGGGAAAGAAAAAGAGAGGCAAACCATAAAACAGACTCTTAATTCTAGAAAATTGAGGGTTGCTAGAGGGAACATGGGTGGGAGATGGGTTAAATGCAGGATGGGTATTTAGGAGGGCACTTGTGATGCGCACCGGGTGTTATATGCATGTGATGGAATCACTAAATTCTACTCCTGAAACCAATACTACACTGTGTGTTAGCTAACTAGAATTTAAATAAAAACTTAAAAACCAAAACAGTATCCCGTTTTTCAATGTTTACCTTAATAAAATTATCCCAAACAGGATTTATTTATTTTCTGTATACTTTCAAAGAATAATGTGATTAATCATTTTTTAGAATCCAAAATATACTTTACTGAGTATGGCTTCTCCTGCTTAGTTTTCTTCTGCAGTTATTACTTCAATTTTACTGTATCAAATTTTAGAGCTCTTTTATTTTTGTCAATAACAATTATCTTGTAGTTTTAGTCAGTGGTTTTGTTACTTCAACTAATGACATATGTTGCAAATTTAAGATACTGAGGGTTTATATTTATTTCTCAGCTAATTTATGGAAAAAACTGTGAGCAATTATCTTCAAATATTCCAGGACTGCTCTCTTTTTGGTACTGGTCATGTCAATTCCAATCTTTTTTTTTTTTTTTTTTAATTTAGTTTGAAAGAGAGTAGACAGTGAGTGGGGGAGGGGCAGACAGAGAGGGAGACAGAGAATCCCAAGCAGGCTCACTGTCAGCACAGAGCCTGATCTCACAAACCATGAGATCATGACTTGAGCTGAAATCGAGTCAGTCCCATGCTTAACTGACTGAGTTCCCCAGGCACCCCAAATTCCAATCTTTTATACTGTGTGCACACTATTCTATTTTGCACAAAGAGCAATTAAAAGGCCAAAATCTCATATTTTGGTCTCGCAGAGCTTTCCCTGTTAGTATGCGTAACTGTACTTCATTCTTCTAACTGCTACATAATAAAGGTGGATAAATCTTATTTTTAACCATTCTCCTCCTGATGGGCATTTCAGCGATTTCTAATTTCTTGCCATTACAAACAATACCATAATGTAGATTGTTACATGTAACTCTTTTGTTCACATTTGCACATCTCTCTAGGAAATACTTCAACACCTAGCAGTATCCTGGGTCAAGGATACACATACCAAACTTGTTGATATTGCCAAGTTGCCTTCCAAAAGACTGCAAGTTTTCACTCAAGCTAATGCTTACTTGTTTTCCTACACTCTGGCCAACACTCAATATTATCAATCTCTCTGCTGTTTGCCTATGAGCAAAATCGTTTTATCTCCATTTCTCTAATTGCTAATGAGGTCTGTTCTTACCAACCATCTGCACAGTTTCAACTGATACCTGTTGTATTTGATTGCTTTTTGTATTTGACCAGAGGAACACTTTATCTGGATATTAATCCACTGCTACATACTTTGTTCCTTTTTTTTTGCTTGAGTTTTAACTTGGATTATGTATCTTTTGTTGTTCATTAAGTCTTTAACAGTCCAATCTATTCTCCTTCATAGTGTCCACATTTCATGCCTCACTCAAGAAAAGCTTTCACCTCACTCTAAGATTATAAAAATATTCTTCCATATTTTGTTTTAAGATATAGTATGAAACATTCTATAAAGCTAAAGAAATTAAAGTTCATATTAGCATTTACAGACAAAGAGATGAAAAAGAATTGTCTACATACTTTTAGTATATACTAGAGATAACACTTGATGTTAGTTGGAAAAAAATTAAGGCTCACAATATACCTGAAAATAATGTCCAGAAGGATTAATCAGCTAAAAAACAAAGCAAAGCAAAACACCTAAAACCCACACAAACTCTTCTTTTCACAAATATTTTAGCAATTTGTCTTCAAGAAATTAAGAAGCAGTTTGTCAATATCCATGACAATTCTATTAGAATTTTTATTAGATTTGTACTGAATTTATAAATTTGTCATAAATAAATATGGTATACTACTACCATAGGAGTCTGTTACAGTACTTTATTTTTACTTTATTATTACTTTTTTAATTTTTTTTTTTGGGAGAGAGAGCATGAGCAGAGGAGGGGCAGAGAGAGAGGGAAGCACAGAATCCGAAGCAGGCTCCAGGCTCTGAGCTGTCAGCACAGAGCCCGACATGGGGCTCGAACCCACGAACCCTCAGACTATGATCTGAGCCAAAGTCAGATGCTGAACTGACTGAGCTGCTCAGGCGCCCCCTGTTACAGTACTTTCTAAACAGAACTCCTGCATGGCCAGGTCATCTGAACACTCAGATGCATCTAACAGCACTCTAACCAGGAGAGGAGCGATGCAGTATTATCCACATGTGGCAGCAGGCTCTCAGCTTCTGCTTAGAGGTTCCCTTCCCTGTGTCTACTTCCTTCCACCCAACTTTCTAGTGATCTGTAACATCAGACAGAGAAGTCTGGAACTTTGAAACTGGTTTATTTTTTTCCCAATGACCAGAGGTGACGGGTGGGGAAAACGAACTCCCTTGCATCACAGCAGCGAGAAGGATGAACAAAAGTATTTGATAAGACTAAGGTTCGGGGCGCCTGGGTGGCTCAGTTGGTTGAGCGTCCAACTTCGGCTCAGGTCCTGATCTCATGGTTAATGAGTTCAAGGCCTGCGTTGGGCTCTGTGCTGACAACTCAGAGCCTGAAGCCTGTTTCGGATTCTGTGTCTTCCTCTTTCTCTGCCCCTCCCCGCTCACACTCTCTCTCTCTGTCTCAGAAATAAATAAACGTTAAAAAAAATTGTTTTAAAAAGACTAAGGTTCACATCTCCCAGGTCCTTAAGAGTGTATGCGACCAGAAACCAATATGCAGTTTCTTTGCTACCTCCATTTTTGTCCTACTTGAAATGGCAGAATATCAAATTAATCTTTCTTGTATATAGGCCTGCACTTCACAAATAAGCATGCTTGCTCAGCCTCCCACAGTCACCATAGCAACAGTACAAGGAGCAGGGTTCAAAGGGAAGGGCCTCAGTATGAGAGTCGGACAGATAGACTCAAATCCCAGCTCAAGCACTTATTAACAAAGGTTTGACTTGGGGCCAATCGCTTTTCTGCATCTTGGCATTACCCAAATGGTTATTATACAGCATGTACTGGGAGTGTCAGAACGGGTGATATCTAGTAAGTGGCTGTCACAGAGAAGGGTCTCAAAAAACAAAACAAAACAAAACCCAGTAGCTGTTAATCGAGTGGGTACCTGGGGTTGCATGCCACCATCCTTGATCTGACAGGTATACAGACACTTCTGGTCTGGGCACTTCATGCTGGCATATATCCGAGTACTGCAGTAGCCAACAGGGTAGATGGCACTCTCATCATGGAAGCCAGGTCGGTCGGTGATGATCTATAAAAAAGATTCCCCCACTCTGCAACTGAGGTCACTAGAGAATTCAGAAGTCCAGTGTACCGTGGTAGCCTTTAAAACCACTTTGGGGCCGCAAAGAGTGACTCGAATCACAGAGAGAAAGTGTGTCAGCTGCGCAGCAGACAAAACTGACCTGGTTTCCTAGGGACTGGAGATTTTCTGGGGTTGGTCTGGATCAGCAAGGGGCTGCTGCTGATGGGAACAGGGAGGGAAGGCTCAACCCCATTCCCATATTTCTGATTCTCCTCTCTATATATCGCTGGTCTCACTCACCTCCCCCAGGCTATATACTGTTAGACCCCCCAGTCCGATGGGGAACACAGGCCGTCCTGAGGGATCCAGGGCAATGGGCTGAACCAGCTTGCGAGCACCTCCCTCCATTTTCTTTTTCTTGGATGTTTTCTTCAGAACTGAAACGCAAATCTGGGGTCACCCACTTTAAGCCCCTCCCAATGCTGAGGGGAAGGGAAAAATTTACACGTGAATGCTAAGAACAATACGCCAATCCTGGTTCTGTACACTCGCTGAATGGGCACATGGGACTTTTTCCCCAAAGCCCGGAGTATCTTTTTAACCCACCCACCTGGCAATGGCTAATTTTAGTATCAATGCTGAGGACCTAAAAGCCTTGCAGTTTTTAAGGCCTCTTCATTTATCCGATCAGAAATTTCCCAAGCCATCCGTGTGCTCAAAAGGCCACCTAGCCCATTTCCCTGCCTCTAGGAAACACTGAACTGAAGGCAACCCAGAGAGTTGGGGGTGTGGGAGAAGGGGGAGGCCTTAGCCTGCTCCCTTCCATTTAACCAGGTCTGACTAGAATTCCTCCACCCAATGTGGCTCTAATACACTTTCTTTCCAAGGGCTATTAGGGCAGCTAAGGGACCAAATGAGGGTTTAAGTATATCTGTGGCCGTGTGTGTCTACCAGTTAGTACCAGGTCTTTGTCATTAGTCGTGGAGCCACCGGGACAACTATCGTCTCCCCAAGGTACCTTCCAGTTTGTTGTTCTCTTTGCCTTTTTCTTTTTTCTCCTTCTTGGATTTCTTCCCAAACGGTTCCTCAGCCCCAGCGCTGGGCCCAGAGATGGGCCCAGCTCCCTGTATGGCTCCCACAGAGCCGGCCACGCCGTAAGTTAGGGGCACACTGGAGCTGTGGGAAGGCGCTGCGGCCTGTACCTCGCTTTCAGTTAGAGCCTGAAGCTGGAGGAGCTTCTTTAGCAAATACCTGAGGTTGGGAAGGAAAGGGAGCAGAGGTATGAACTTCTATTTTATCTCAATTCAGTATTTTACTTAAGTAGTGGAAAAGCCAGAATTATATAAAGATTATTACACTCATAAAAATAAGGTTCTTCTTGGACCCAGGGAATAAGAGGCTCCAGAGGACACTTCCTCAAGAAGCCAAAGATAAGGACTGTAGTTTATCTCTCTTGCATCTGGAGGGTTCCTCTACCTTGATGTTGAAAGGTATTATGCTTCTGGAGGGAACGTACCACGATCTCCTTAGGTGTGAATTATACATACCCACTGTGCTTTGCACAGAATATAGTACATACTGAATAAATATCTGTGGAATGAGAGGTAGTTTCTTTTATCCCTTGTCTTTTGTAACTGGGCAGTTATAAGAAGATAGCTTTTGAGATGTGGCAAGAGGGCCGTGTCAGAAAGGTGAATAGAGGGGCTGTCTCGTCACCACGGTCCAACACGACTTGGGTAAATGGGAACCAAAACCGGAGGTTGTGAGTTTCTCGGCATTGATCAGAGCCAATGGGCTGTGTAATACATAAAAATTCCACTGGAGAAAAATCCCCAGAGCAGTAACACCATATCAATCACTGAAAATGGGATTCTGAACACAACACGAAGGCAGCTCACCGTCTTTCTTCTTTTGCTTTAAGAAATTTTTCCTCAAGACGAGCAATTTCATCACAAATAGCAGCATTTTCCTTTAAGAAAAGATTTTTGGGTATAATCACATATAGAGAATAAAAGATCAAAGTATTACGCTGGGAAGAGAAGCTATGTTTCAAACCAAGAAGTCTGTGTTGCTGGGTGAGAGGAACAAGTTAATCTACCCTGCAGACCAATTATTAAGAAAACCTATAGGGGCGCCTGGGTGGCGCAGTCGGTTAAGCGTCCGACTTCAGCCAGGTTACGATCTCGCGGTCCGTGAGTTCGAGCCCCGCGTCGGGCTCTGGGCTGATGGCTCGGAGCCTGGAGCCTGTTTCCGATTCTGTGTCTCCCTCTCTCTCTGCCCCTCCCCCATTCATGCTCTGTTTTTCTCTGTCCCAAAAATAAAATTAAAAATGTTAAAAAAAAAAAAAAAAAGAAAAGAAAACCTATAGGTAAAGGTAGAGTCAAATTCCATTATGGGCAAGGTCATTACATAATTTATTGAAACTAGGGCACCTCAGAGTGAAAAAGGGGTGCTATTAATTATTATTCCAGAATAGTATGGTAGACTAGGATTGCCCTAGGCAAACCAAGATGTATGATCACCCTAGTTAGGGTAGACTTTGGCAGAGAAAAGGGCATCCTGCTGAAATCCATACAGGCTTCAATTTAAACCTTACAAATATGAGAAATGTCCATTCCCAAGGGCCTTGACTCTTGGGGAGATAACAAAACCAAGCTTTGCTAACCCCAAAACACCCATGCAATATGAACCTTAAAAGGACAACTGGACAAAATAAAATCAACTCTGGTATGAAAAATTCTTAAAACTTCATAATCTACTTATGTGTATTCAAGTATCATCTGACTCTCTGACTCAAGCTATTTCCCAAGCATCAGTTGTAAAGGAAATATTCTCATCTGGACATTCCTCAAGTGAGAGCTCAAAATATGAATGTTCAAAGCGATATCCCTTTTCTTCACAAAGCCTACTTCAAGTACTTGAATGGAATCAACATCTTAAGAACACAGACTTTAGGGATATCCGACATGTAGAGCATAAAAGAAAATGAGCGGTCAATTAAGTATCAAGTCCTCTTAATTCTACTTTTTTCATGTCTCTCCAGTGCACACAGCCAGTGCTAAATAAATGCTTTGGGAATGAATGTTCTAATTTCCACACCTTTCCTTATGCTTCTAAAAAAGCGGAGATATGTGCAAACTTGTGGTAGAAAGAAGAGTTTAAGGTGGTGATTCAGACACGGAGGCACATTTGAAAAGTGAGGACTCCATTCCCTGTTTCCCAGCACTGAGGCAAGCTCGAGCAAGCCAGAATGCCAGAACACAAAGTTGTGGCTGGCAGGTCAGTTCACTTATTCAATGAATTCAGTGCCTCTACAATAAAAGAACAGCAGAAATATTTGAGAGACTAGAGAGGTTAGAAGGGGGCGGGGGTGGGGGGAATTATTTAAAGTTTTGTGAGCCTGTTTAGGGCAGAGGTCTGTTATGCGGATTTGGGGTGCTTGGGAAATAAGGCTGTGTAGTCGAAGTATTGAAGACACTAGGACCAGGAATCAGGGCTGGGACACAGCGCCCTTGCACAAGTCATCTCTTGGGGTTTCGGTGATGCCATTTTTTTTTTTAATTTTTTTTTTCAACATTTATTTATTTTTGGGACAGAGAGAGACAGAGCATGAACGGGGAGGGGCAGAGAGAGAGGGAGACACAGAATCGGAAACAGGCTCCAGGCTCTGAGCCATCAGCCCAGAGCCCGACGCGGGGCTCCAACTCACGGACCGCGAGATGGTGACCTGGCTGAAGTCGGACGCTTAACCGACTGCGCCACCCAGGAGCCCCAACTTTTTCTTTTTTAATTATAGTTTTTGGAAGAGAGAGAGAGGGAGAGACAGAGCGTGAGTGGGGGAGGGGCAGAGAGAGAGAGGGCCACACAGGGTCGAAAGCAGGCTCCAGGCTCTGAGCTGTCAGCACAGAGCCTGATGGGGGGCTCGGACTCATGAGCCCTGAGATCATGATCTGAGTTGAAGTTGGACGCTTAACCGACTGCGCCACCCAGGCGCCCCTCGGTGATGCCATTTTTAAAAACAGTGCCTCACTCTAGGGTTCTCTTGAGAATCAAACGCCTTTCCAAGAGTTTCGTGGTAAGAACGATGACTGAAACAGACTGGCACATCTTCCAGATGTCAAGCACTTTACTTTCCTCAATTAAATCTTCACGACTCTGAAAGGCAGTTAGCTCTCTTCAGGAAACAGAAGAGTACAGAAATTAGCTAAGGTGCCCAAGGACACAAGGCTAACGAGAAGTAACGTGTACTGCAAAAGCTAACACTACTGATTCGGCCACTCTGGGAGGGGAACGGTGTGGGGCAAGATTTCGCGAATTAGGAGTGTCGAGGCGGAGAAGGGCCGAGCGACACTCTGACTCACAAACACGGTGGCTTTGGCTGCTTTGCGCAGCCGCAGGTACTTGAGCCGGTACTTCTCGTTCTGGCTCTTCTTCGGGAGCTTTTTCATCCTGGCCTTGCTGGACTGCAGCGGGGCCCGCGGCGAGGAGGCCGGGCCGCCCAGCAGGCTCATCGTCCGGCCCCGCTACGGGGCCTCCAGGGCGCGGCCGGCATCGGCTCCCAGGCCGAGGAGCGCCGGCTTCGTCTCGTCTGGGTTGCCGGAAGCCGGCTTCTTAGGAATCTACCCCTCCAGAACTTTCCCAAGGCGAAAGGCCGGGCCAGAAGTCCGGCAACCGACCTCGGCCACCTGGCCTCCCAGCACTTCCGCGTCTGCCTCGGAAGTAAGCCCCGCCCGGAAGTTACGTAACGGCGCCGGCCGCGAGTAACTTCCGGGGCTCTGAGCCTGGGGTGGTCTGGGATGTGCGGATCTGCGGTCTGGAGCAGGGAGGGGCGGGTGCAGGCGACCGAAGAGCCGACTCGGTGTCTCGCTGCTGTGTCCTTAGCTGAGGAGTATTACTGTGGAGCTAACGGCTAAAAGCCCCGAAATCTTGCCGGCGCGAATCTCCCACACGCTTCCCCAGCCCACCGCCTTTCAGCTCCAGTTTTCCACACTCCCTAACGGGTCTTCCCGAAATGTGGGACGCACTTGAAAGCCTGTGTTGGGACTGCGGCTTTCCAGTATACAGCTCGCATAAAGGTTTCCCGAAAGCCTATGAGGCCGAGATTTAACTAGGATCTGGGACAACACTGGTGACTAGAAAAAAGGCTTCTGCCCCTTCAAGTTAGGCCCTAATAGGGAAGAGAAGAGTTTTAATAACGAGCTAGCACTAAGTAGGCACTCAGTAAATGTTTCCCTGATGAAACCAAAAGTATGTTTCTGGACCTCTACCTATATTAGCGCTAACTTTGTAACCAAGGTCTATCTAAAATCCTCAAATAAGGAGGGTAGGCAATTTTTAGGAGGCAGTGCTGGTAAATGCTCAGGTCTGGAAGACAAAACGCTTGTTTTTTTTTTTTTTTTTTTTTAAGTTTACTTTTGAGAGAGAGGCAGAGAGAAGGGAGAGAGAATCCCAAGCAGGCTCAGTCAGCACTGTCAGCACGGAGCCCGAAGTTGGGCTCCAATTCATGAACCGTGAGATCACGGCCTGAGCCAAAGTCAGGAGTTGGATGCTCAAAAGGCTTGTTGTATTCTTATTCCAGCAATGCCACTAACTAGCTGAATAAGCCTGTGTGTCACAGGTTTTTCCGTTGAAACCTGAATATACTATTTAGAATAAGGGAGGCTAGTGAGGGTTCTAAACTGGTGTAAAATATAATTACCGTTAGACAGTCAAAATGTGGACTTCTGGAGTTGTATATGGAAATTAAAGAAAGTATGTACATAGTTAAAACAAATTCAGTGAATTACTGGAGAAAAATGTAACACTAATGTGTGTAAGTAACAATCAGAGTTCAAAAAAAGGTTTCGAATTGATGACCCAGCTATTTCATTGCTGATTATTGTAAAAATAGTGACAGGGTCAAGACAAAATGGTTTTCACACAGAAGTCTTATGAAAGTTCTTTCATATCCTTCCATAATGAAAGCTGCCCTTGTTGCATGTGGCTGAGTTTTAACAGAGCAACTCTTCAGGATGCCAGTGTGCTTTCACAGCCATACTCAAGGCAGCCATAATAGATACATTTTTGGAAACTGCCAGGAATATTTTCTGCCCACAAAATATCCACAATCAAATATCCACAATCATGTCTTTGCTAGTGTAGGTTGGCTCTTGGAACCTGAGAAAAGATAATTGAGTGACAGGAAGAGATTTTTTTTTTTTTTAAACCTATTTGCAGGGGCGCCTGCAAATAGGCGCTTGGTTGGTTAAGCCTCTGACTTGGGCTCAGGTCATGATCTCACCCTGCATCGTTAGAGCCCTGCATCCGGCTATGTGCTGACAGCTCAGAGCTTGGAGCCTACAGCCTGCTTCAGATTCTTTGTCTCCCTCTGTCTCTACACCTCCCCCGTTTACGCTCTGTCTCTCTCTCTCAAAAATAAATAAACATTTAAAAAATTAAAAAAAAACAACCTATTTGCCAACTGCGTGATTTATTTGCTGTTCATCTGTATTTTGTCTTTGCAGGCTTTGTGATCTGACTTTATTTTCATTGTTCCTCTTCATATACAGGTTTCATACCTAGTGGGAGGGAAAGTGTGTTCATTCCTTTAGTTTTCAAGCTGCTCTAGCCAATGGATTTCAGTGGAATTTGCATTACAATATGACTTTTTCTTCAGTAGAAACGTTTACTTACAATTTATAAAGCATTTTGGGCAAGTTTTAGAAATTTAGAAAACATAGTACAAAGAAGCTTTTAAAAAAATCCATAATGTTGCCACATAAGGTGAGCCACTTTTATTTTATTTTTTTATTTTAATTTTTTTCAGTATATGAAATTTATTGTCACATTGGTTTCCGTACAACACCCAGTGAAGGAGAGCCACTTTTAACGTTTGTATGTGTTTAATACCTTCATGCATTTTCATATGTTAGATAATGTTTCCTTTTTGTTCACTGACCTTTATTATCATTTTGTGGTGTTATTATGATTTCTTTATAAGCATAATTACAACTTTTTTATTAATGTTTATTCTTTTTTTGAGAGACAGAGACAGAGCGGGAGCATAAACATAATTTTAAATGAATGCTTAATATTCCAGTTACGGCATAATAATTTTACATGATTACTTCCATGTTGTTTGGCTTTTTGCTCAGCAATTGCTGTGGAGTGCATCTCTGTGCACAAAGTTTTTATTAATGTTTATTTTTGAGAGAGAGGTACAGAGTGCGAGTGGGGGAGGGGCAGAGAGCGAGAGACACAGAATCCGAAGCAGGCTCCAGGCTCCGAGCTGTCAGCATGGAGCCTGATGTGGAGCTTGAACTCACAAACTGCGAGATCATGACCTGAGCTGAAGTCAGACACTCAGTCGACTGAGCCAGCCACTTGCCCCACAAAGCTTTTTTTATACAAGATTATTTAGGGGCTGGGTCTGTGTGCTCCAAACAATGTAACATGGTTGAGCAAAATTCAGTCACTTACTTATTCAGATTAATACTTATTTAGTGCCCACTATGATACAACCTTTAGGAAACTTGTTAAAGAGGAAAAGGCAAATGAGTGGGCAATATTCATACAGTGTAAGAATTTTTATCTCAGAGGTAGGTATTGAATGATATGCAGCACATAATTAGGGAAGAGGGGAGGAGATAGGGAAGCCTTCTTGCAGGAAATATGTCTGGGCAGACTCAGAAGGAGAGCTGGTGGACAGCCAGTGAAGAACGGGGGAGGGCATCTTGGGCAGTGAAACAGCATATTCAAAGGCTCAGCATTGTGAGAAGCATGGGAGCAATATAATTTTTCTGCTTATCTATATGAAGAAGGGTCTAAATGGTGCATACAAAAATTCTCTGAAGAAATATGCAGCTCTATAAATGAAATATCAAATGAGAGACAGCATGGTATCGTGGGCTGGGCAGGGCCTCGGAAGTCAGATCAAGGTTCCATTAAATTCAGATGTAGGAATGGAAGTTAGAAGCTAAGAGGGGGTAATAAAGAAGAGAGAGAAAGGGCCCAACAGCACTTTCCTGTCTTTCCCATTTAGTTCTAATGGTCACTATTCAGTGACTGGCTGTAAGTGGAGGAGTGTGGCATCTCCTGGAGTATTCGAAGCATGCCTGGGCCCCTCAAGAGTTGTGAAGAAGCCCATAATCCCAGCCCTTGGGGAAGTGGTCCCTGGTTTAGATGACGAAGAAAACCCAGAGCTCCACCCCTAGCTGATGCATGGCCCCGGCCTCGTTCTAGGCTGGCCTAACCCCCAAAAGGAGATAAAAAGGTCCTGCCATCATTGTCTTCTATCCCACTCTGCAGGCCACACAGGACTTGGGCAAGGTCAATGACTTCCACAAAGCAAGCTAGCAAGTTCCTAGGATTTCAGGCCACACCTAAAGCATTTCACATTTTTATTCACTTAACAGATTGCCCTTTTGCTCTTTGGGTTGAGCTGAGCGTGCATTCCAGAAGGACAATGGAGTGCATATACTGAAAAGAACCTGCCTCCATAAATAGCCTTTAGCACCTTCTTTCCTTATAGAATGTCTAGACTTCAGCTGAGTTTTAGGTGTTTTTTTTCCCCCCTATCCTCATAGGATGCTCTAGATCTAATTTTTTAGTTCTTTGACTCTTCAGCTCTAACTTTCAGATTTGTTTTCATGCGTTGATTTTATCTTCTCACCTTTAGGAAAACATGATACAGGATGTGATTCAGCTGAATCCACACTTAGCATTTCTAAAGCGGGTATTTTTGTACCTTAGTGTGTGAGGCTTGTGAAGAAGGAGAGAGATTTTTACTTTCCATAAAATTTCTTGCTCCACGGTTTTTTAACTAGGGATTTTCATCACACACCCTTTGGGTGAGATGTTTAGGTTTTGTGGGTTCTAAGCCAGCCAATAATGTCATGAAATCGACCACTGTGTCAATGTTGTGCTTCTGGGTGGTCGTGTCCTTCAAAACACATAAGACACTCAACCAACTAAAAGAGTTGAGTTCAGAGATGTTGGCTCGGAGGAAAAGGAGGATCACATTGAGATCATTGATGGGGCATCCCAGCATCTTTCTGCTGAGGAGATCGAAAGCTGGCAGCATCTCATAGATGGATAGGAGCCGTTTGTCCCACCGACATAGTCGTGTGAGGTTGTATATTATCACTGGAACCAATAGGGTGTATATTGTTAAACTGGAGAGACTAACAATTTGCAAAATGGACAGAGAGGTCAGCCTGCATGTGATCAGATGGGGCACGTGGGTCTCATCACTTAGGAGGCCTGTCTTGATGGAACAGCTGAATTCCTCTTGGAAGAAGACATCCAGGTGGAAGTGGCCAAGGTACAGGTAGATGGCTGAGGTGAAGAGGAGCAGGAGGGAGTTCCTCAGGAGGTAGGTGGCCACCAGGGAATGTGAGCGCTGCTTACAGGCCAGGTACCGCTCTAGCAAGGGGAATTCAAAGTATCGTTCTTTCCGAGCCCTGGGCAGGGGAAGAAAGGAGGCAGGGTGAGGAGAGACCATTTGGAACCATATCTGAGAGAGCCACATGGGGCAGTAATGGAATCTGTGTATGCCACGTGGCATTCTTGGCTCACATGAAAGTCTGCCTTCCTGGAGCATAACCACCCCTCTCCCTAAAGAGACGTGTGAGTATGTCTTAATTTTCCAGCTGATGAGTGCAATGTGGTCAACCCAGAGAATGATCAGTGGATAACAAATGGCCACACTGGATTTCTGCCCAGCAGAGCAGACTAAACCTGTAAGCCGAAACAGGATCCTTAGGAAGCAATAAGCGTATTAAATTAGCACTGGACGGGGAGTCTAAATAACCACGTTCTGGTGCTTGGTCTGTATACTGTGTGTATGATTTTTAGGCCAACCACCCATTTTATAAAAATAAACATGCTAACAAATATTTGTTGAGAGCTGTGGTGTTCAGGCACATGTAAGCCAGTCTCTGCCCTGAAGGAGCTTACAGGCCGCCTTGTGGGGAAGGGGCAGATAAGGTGCCAATAGGAAATAATAGTAGTGCTTGATTTGTTGCTAAAATGGTGGATACAAACCACGGTGTTGCACAAGTTAGGAGAGAGTTACCAGCACGGGCTGGAGTGTTCAGAAACCTTTATGGAGAATATTGTCTTGGAGCTGGATGGAGAGGTGGATGGAGTTCAGAAAGACACACAGGAGAGGAACGTTTTTCAGAGGATAGAGAATGTGCACACACACAAGACAGAATATGCTTCCAAAGCTCAGTTCAACGCTCCTGTTGGTGGAGCCTACCTCGGCTGCCCTGTTTAAAATGGCACCACTCCACAACCTTCCAGCTTTCCTGACCCCCATACTTGGCTTTGCTCCCCCGCTCCCATACCACCTATCTTCTGCCATATGATTTGCTATGTGTTGTGTTTATTTGTTGTCTGTTTCCCCTCCGTAGAATGTGAGTCCCTATATGGGTAGGTATACCTTTGTCCCCTCCCCACCCCTGCCTCTGACACACACAAGGCACACTGATGGGTCTGGAGCACCCAGAACAGTGCCGGGGCCACAGCAAATTAGGCATGAATGGCTAATCAGGAGAAGAGGAGGAGACTGCCTGGGTAAAGTGGGAGGTTTCTGTCACTTGGTGGTCAGAGGTGTGAAAAAGTAGAGGGCCTTGGGAAAATATGTGGGAGAGTTTGGGTTTTTTCCTGCAGGCATGGGGGGAGGTTCTGAGCAGGGGAATGGTATACAAACGTGGTATGTTAGAGAGATTAACCCCTTTGTGACGCAGGATGTTCACCTATAAACTAAGGAAGAGTCCTTTTTGTCCTCCCTGTACAGAAATGATGGAAAGTTAGTGAGATGGCGTGTTAAACTCTTTGGGTTCATGAGAAGGACGGTACAGAGGATAGTTTGACGATGACCCTGCACACCATGTTAACGCTCAACTGAGACCTTCAGAAATGGGTGAGAGAGACAACTCACTTCTCCAGCTCATCCCAGAAAACATGGGGGTCTGAGCTTTTCTGCCGGATCTTCAACATGTGCTGCACCAGGCGGATGGAACGATTGTAGGATTTGTCCAGTTCACTGATGATGAAGAGCAGATCCGAGCTGAGGGCCGGCTGGGCTGCATACTGCCACAGCAGAACAGGCAGGTACATGACCACAGCCAAGGCCAGCAGGGAGTAGGGCAGGGCCTGTGGGGTGAGAGTGAGCTGAGGAGGGGGCCCCAGTGTGTGGAGAGAGCTCTGAGAGAGGGGCTCTCATTCCCTGCTTCCTGCGTCGGGGAAGGAAGGCGGTGGGGGGAATGAGCCACCACAGGCCCTGGACGTAAGGCTGTCTACTGACCTGGCTGAGTATGTTGAAGCCCAGAGGAGAAGGTTTGCTGAATCTCCATGTTCCCCAGCTGCACTCCTCAGATCTGGGGTCTGTGTAGGTATGTAGGAGCCCAGGGAGGACAAGGGGAGGGAGAGGGATATAAGGAGGGAAAGAGGGAGACAGAAGGTGGGGGAGAGTGACAGAGAACCACGAGAGTCCCTCCGTTCCCCATGCATGTTAGTCTGGGTCGCTAAGCAGAGACCATGGCCAGCAGTGGTCATGGCATCACATCCTAGGGGAGAGTGTCTGCCTTCTTAATCTTCCACCTCTCTTGCTTTGACTCCTCCAAGTTCTTATCGCCAGACACCCAGAGTCTGTTAGCTTTCAAAGTCCAGTCAGGGGCCTCAACATGGCTGACTTTGGCTTAGACCCTCCAGAGACTGTCTTGGAAGACTTTGGGGCTATTCCTGTTCTGTATGTATACAAGCTGATGTTGACGAATGGGTGAGTCTTGTGTCCTCAACTACACAATTTACCACGTGAGGTAAGGGACTTTTCCCTACCACACCCAACAGGGGCTGGGCGGCTATTTTACCCACAGTAGAAACTCAACTTGTTTTTTTTTTTTTACCGTTTTTATTTTTGAGACAGAGAGAGACAGAGCATGAACGGGGGAGGGGCAGAGAGAGAGGGAGACACAGAATCGGAAGCAGGCTCCAGGCTCTGAGCCATCAGCCCAGAGCCCGACGCGGGGCTCGAACTCACGGACCGTGAGATCGTGACCTGAGCTGAAGTCAGATGCTTAACCGACTGAGCCACCCAGGCACCCCATAAAACTCAACTTGTTAAAGGCTTTTTAAGCTCATTTGTGCCAGGTGCTTGACATGCATTATTTCATTTGCTCTTCACAAAGATGCTATCAGGTAGGTACTATTAGTATCTCTATTTTACAGGTAAGAAAATTGAGGCATGAAAAGGTTAAGTAAGCTGTACAGGGTTATACGTCTCGTGGATGGCTGAGCAGGATCAGGAACTAGGCAGTCTGATTTAGGAGCTCATAAGAACTACTTGACTATAGCTTCTCCTGAACAACGGTTGCCTTTTATTTTGGAGGAGAATTTGAAGAAAAAGAGGGAGGATGCATATTTGGTTGCAGCTAGATGGAAGAAAGTGTGTGTGTGCGTGTGTGTGTTTCTGAACTAAACACGAGAGACATGTTAGGAAAACTATACTAATCCACGAGAAAAATTAGAACCTTTTCATTCCTGTTCTAAGACATGGCATTTCTTGAAGATAAGCATCACCCCCAGGGATTCTGTTCCAGTAGGTTTGAAGTGGAACCAGAGAATCTGGGTTTAAAGAGCTCTCAGGCAATCCTGGCGGTCAGACAGTTTGACTCTTTTCACATTTGAATCCCCTCTGCAGTATCTTGCCCTTGTTGCCATCTGGATCCTATTTGAACACTTCCACTGACAGACACCCCATGAACTCTTTCCATTAAGTCTGTAGTTTTGCCTGGGTCCCAGACCTGTGTGGCCTTTTGAGGCCTTGTAAATTGTCATAACTTAAAAATGTCACCAGTGGCTTTCAATTCAACATTGTGAATTGGACACACACGTGACTTCTGCTCCCTCACGAAGCCCCACTAGCGTGGCACTAAAGGGAGAAAAAAGACATAATTCTCCAAGGACAAGGAAAACGGGAGACAAGAGCAAGAAAATGTTGCAAACTGGAAAGCAGTCGTCTGCTAGAAAACAGCAGCCTGTGTGGGGGGGTAGGGAGATGGGAGTTGAGGCAGGCCAAGCAAGCTGTTTTTGCACCACAGAACTAGAAAGACTCAAGAGTTGCAGATATGAGGTGTGTCTGAAAATGGGGGTACAGGTGGGGTTGCAAACAGGAATATTGAAAAAACAGGCCCACAGATCTTCCCTATAATATGATGAACTTGTCAAGCGACTGCCCTTTCCATCCGCCAGCAGAATCAATCCGCCTGTGGTTTGCTCTTTGGAAACATTAAACCAAAGAGTTTCTGCACTTGGGTCCTTTGAGGGCAGGAGAACAAACTTTAGAACCATGTTAGTTGAGTGAATACCGAGTGCTGAGACCCACAGTTGAGTCCCTAGAGTGTTGGTAACCGAGTTTAATACCAACTGCCACCCTGGATCCACACAATTAACGATCCAGTGATGCTTTTTGGGAATCAGCCCAAGAGAAAGGATTACAGATACCGATATTTGAGGTTTTCCCAGTGACATGGCCTGAAGGGTTCACTGTAAACAGAAGGCTGCTGGTCAGCCAGCCTCACCCATAGGCACAAAGCTTCCAATCAGATAAAAGTGGGCAACCAAAGATCACCAGACATTTGAAGAAACATGAGAGTCAATGACAAAAGAAAAAAAAAAAACATGGGGTGGGGTGGCAAAGAGGCAAGAGAGAAGATAATGATGTGGTTCTAGCCTGCTCCACCCTGCCACGAAGCAGCCTGATGGAGCCCAGCTTACTTTACCTTGTGAGGCCACAGGGATTTCATCTTGTTCTGGCCAAGCTCATCCTGTTCGTGGTGAATAAGTGAGTCCCAGCAGGAACCGTCCACGTAGGCGGCCTGCCGGATGCTGAAGTTACTGGGAGAGAAGCATCGGATGGGGGGCCCTGGAATAAGAACACAGCTTGGAGGCAGCCTGGAGTTGGGAGTGGAGGAATGGGGACCCAGAGGACTGTCAGCTGAGAGCCTTCCAGGGGATGCCTCCAGAGCTCCGCCAGTTTTTTTTTTTTTTATCTGGCAGGCACTTTCTGATTCCCAGGCCCCAGTTTCAGGTTGTGCACGGCAGCGTCACCATAGGCCTGTTTGGCTCAGCTCCCTCAATGCACTGGCTCCCCTTTGACGTGGGTTCTTCCCTCTCAAAGCTTCCCTTGGAGTCCCAGACACGCGGGCAGCAGGGGCGCCCCACACTCCTGTGGTTTGGTGGTGACTTCTCCTTCCTGAGAGAACTGGCATCTTTTAGGTTCTAAAATTTAGAGGATTAATGGCCTGTTTCTGAGCCCAATCAAGGGAAAGGGTGAGCAGGAGGTCCTGAAAGGGAAGGGGCTCGGTGGGAGAGTTTTGTTTTTCCATGATTCTCCAGAGAGAGGTGGAAGGGGGAACCAAGGGTTCTCTCCATCTTGTGGGGGAACGAAGAGGCAGTGGGAGGTTGACATACCTCTTTGGGAAACAGTAAGCTAATCGTATAGCCAGAAAAGAAAGCCAGAAATCCCAATCCTCAGGAAGTCCACCTTTTCTTTAATAGAGGTAGGAAATTTGCTGAGTTAATCTAGTGCCTAGAACACCAGGTCTGTGTGTTTGTTAATGTGTGTGTGTGTGTGTGTGTGTGTGGCCACGGGCTGTGGGAAAGAAGGAATGGATTTATTTAGCACCTATGATATGTCAGTCTTTTAACATATGTCCTTAAATCAGAAACCCTGGAGGTGGAGAGTAGGCAGAAGGCTCTGAGACAGTAAGAGACTCATCTAAAGCATGGTCAACTAAGACCTTTAGCGGTCCTAGGTCCTGAAAAGATTATGGAGCCCTGATCTCTCTAGATCCATATGAAAATCAAAATAAAAGTTTAATTATTGCAGTGACATAAAATATATTAATACCGAAATTAAAGCTACATATTTTTACTACAAAAGTTCGGAAATGGTTTTCAAAATTTTTGGTGCCTCTGCTCTGCTGGTGCCCTAAATTCATGCATAGTCTGCTTTTTGGGTAATGCCCAGGCCAAAGTCATGACACATGGACAATATGGGAGCCACTCCGGAGTCCATGCAAAGAGTGAAACAAAGTGGGGTCTCTCATACACTGGGTCTTGGAGGCTACTTACCGGAAGAGAACTCCTGGGCAAATGCTAGGGACATCAGCAACAAGGGGAAGCCCACAGCTATGAACTTGACCATGCGGTCCAGGGGAAGTTCCAGGTGCAGTCCTTTGAGGCGGGGTCCCCTACGGTCGGGCAGCAGGGCATCTGATAGCATGTACTCTGCAGCTGTGTGTGCGAGTGACATGGTGCCGCTGACCTTTGGGGTGCAGAGGCCGCAGGAAGGGTCCCAGGACCGCGGTGTGGGGAGATGGCAGCTTCAGGCAGCTGGCTTTGAGCAGACAGTGTCTGCGGCCCCAGGCTCACGGAGATCTGTGCTAGGAGCAGGCACTGGTTCTCTAAATAACTGGCCAGGCCCTGAGCCAGGCATCTGGTAATTAGAGGGAGGCATAGCTTAGTGGGTCCTCACTGGAGGAGGGTCGGGCTTCAGCTGGGGCTGGTGCCAGGCTGCTCTCTCTGGGTTGTCCCTGAGCACATGGAGTCCCGTGGCTTTATGCTGCCCTCTCATTAATAAAGTATTTTTGGTGGGGTGGTGGAGAGAAGGAGAGTTGTGGAGCCAGGGCCCCCCCATGTAATTGGTGTGGAATTTGGGTGGAGATTGCTGAAATGTGGTGAAGGCCCTCATTTTGTGGTCTGCGTGGGAGAGGAGCCCCCAACACCCAGCTAGGATTGTTGCTCTTACATAGTATTCTTTGTCTTGCTGGTGATTTTTGCTTTGGGCCCAGGATCTTTCCCAGAAACTACTCTATATTTGCTGTTGAATTTCCTTCCCGGCCTCTGGTCTTTTCCTACAATGTTTCAGCCACATATTTACAATTTATGCATATTTACGTTTTTGTTTGTTTGTTTGTTTTGGTATTTTTTAGCCCCCTTTGAATCCGTAGGAAGCTGGGAGATGGGTGGCAGTATTGAATAGTGGAAAGAATAGGACCTTTAAAATTTGCAGGGAAAAGTCTCCCACTGGAGACCTAGCAGTACTCATTTTTTTATCGCTTGACTTCAGGCAAGTCACTTTTGGCTCAGTGTTCTCCTCTATCAAATGATCTTACGTTGTAATCTTACAAGCTTGTGAGGATTGACTAAGTATTGTATGCGAAGGTGCTTTGCAAAGTATAAAGTGTAGCGCAAATGTCAACTCTATTTCAGTTTGGTGGAGTTGGGTGGGTGGAAAAGCACAGGCTACTTACTCTTGTCTCTGGTGCTACTTCTAGACTTGGCAAAGAGAGGCCCTGACCTTGGTCTTCACACTGGCTGCCTCTGGCTGAATCCTCACAGGCTAAGTGTCCATGGGGCTAAGGAGCTGTGACCTTTCAGAGCACATGCACCTGCTCTAGACCACTCTTCTAGTGCCTGAGACACTGTGATTCCCCCTCCAGGTGGCCCCATCCTGCTTCCAGGGCCTGTACAGGTCTTTTCCTCAGGTGCATCCTCCCAAGGGTAGATCATGCTGGTGGTGAGCACTCCTGGGCCTAAAAAATGGCTTGTTGTGGGGATTTGGATAGAATTTAGAAGTCGTGGGATGCCCACACATGCAATCGTGAGACTTCTTGCAATGTGGGACTTAGCTGGTTTGCGAAGAAGGGATCTGAGGAGTCTGGGGATTCTAAATTCAAAACTGGCATTCCTGATCATTATGAAGGGTGTGTGTGTGTGTGTGTGTGTGTGTGTGTGTGTGTGAAGGCAGACAGACAGAACATACTTTATTTAACAGTTTGTTAGCTTGATCTATAACTTTAAAATGTATAGGTATATGGTATGTGGCCTTCTATTTAAACTGTTTTTCCTGGGCTCACAAATGTTTAGACTGGGCCTGCCTCTGTCTCCATCTCCAGGTTAGAGGCCAACTCTGATTTAGAGCTGCCCTGTGTTTGCTGAATGGAATGAGACAGGCATGGGAACAGGAGAAAAGATCCTTTCCTATTCCCCATTAGTATTTCCACACTCCCATTTCTGAATCTTTTCATAATGTGTGTTTTTGCCAATGTTTATTATTGGTTTGTATGCGTGTATTTTCTTTTGCCTAAATCAGTTTACATTTTGGAGAAGTATAATATACATACATTAATATGCATATATCATAAGCATAACGTTCAATAAACTTTCTTCTGATCAAAAAATAGAACCTTGCTAACACCCCCAGAAATGCTTCCTTTTTTAAAAAAATAATGTTTATTCATTTTTGAGAGACAGCGAGACACACAGCACAAGCGGGGGAGGGGCAGAGAGAGAGGGAGGCACAGAATCGGAAGCAGGCTCCAGGCTCTGAGCTGTTAGCACAGAGCTCGACGTGGGGCTCGAACCCATGAAGCATGAGATAGTGACCTGAGCTGAAGTCAGACTCTTAACCGACTGAGCCACCCAGGTGCACCCCCACCAGAAGTGCTTCCTAAGTATCATTTCCCAAACGGTAATCATTATGCTAACTTCTTTTTTAAAAATTTTTTTAATGTTTATTTTTGAAAGAGAGAGAGAGAGAGAGAGAGACAGAGCATGAGCGGGGGAGGGGCAGAGAGGGAGACACAGAATCTGAAGCAGGCTCCAAGCTCCGAGCTGTCAGCACAGAGCTCGATGTGGGGCCCGAACCCACGAACCGTGAGATCATGACCTGAGCTGAAGTCGGTCGCTTAAATGAGCCACCCAGGCACCCCTACTTCTAATGGTATAAATTAATTTTGTCTTCTTTATACTTTCTAGAAATGGAATCATATGTATATTTTCTTTTGTGTCTGGATTCTTCTTTTTTTTTTTTTAAATACAATTTATTGTCGAGTTGGCTAACATAGAGTGTATACAGGGTGCTCTTGGTTTTGGGGTTAGATTCTCATGATTTATCACTTACACACAACACCCAGTGTGTCTGGCTTCTTTTGCTCTACATCATATCCTCAATTTTGGGGTGGTTTCAGTTTGCTGAACTTTTGTTAAAGATTTTGCATTTATATTTACGAAAAAGAGCAAGCTTGATTTAATTTTTCTTTCTTGTGAGGGCTTTGGCACATTATGCTGGCCTCACTAAACGAATTAGAAAGTGTTTCTTTATCTGTTATCTGGGAACGTTTGTGCAAGATTGATGTCAGTTCTCTCCACTAAATATTCGGAAGAATTTATTAGTGAAGCCATGTAGGCTTGGGGTTTTCTTTGTGGTGAAGTTTTAGTTAATGGACTCAGTTTCCTCGATAAATATTTGACTATTCAGATTTTCGGTTCTCTCTTCTACTAGCTTAAATGCACCACTTTTCTATTGCTGCAATAAAACTGTACTAAAAGTGAAGGCTTAAAACAGCAAGCATATTATTTCATTTTATCTCCTCATTTGCCTGTTGATGACCACTCACTTTGCTTTTAGAATCTTTAAGTCTCAGGGCAGCATATACTTAACTTGTCTTAAGTGGTATCATACTGCTCTCTAGAAAGGCTTTGTTGCCCGAAGTTCATCTCAAAGATTCTGTAGATCAGAAATTTAAGAGCAGCCTAGCTGGGTTGTTCTGATTCAAAGTCTCTCATGAGGTTATAGTCAAGATGTCAGTTAGGGTTGCAGGCAACCAAAGCCTTCAGTGGGACTAGAGGTTCCAAATCCAAGCTCACCCAGTGCTTACTGGCTGGAGTCTCAGTTCCTTGTTAGGTGTTGGCAGAGGCCTTAGTTTCTTACCAGGTGGGCCTCTCTACAGGGCAACATGGCGGCTGGTTTTCGCAGAGCCGACGTTCCAAGAGAGAGCAAATAGGAAGCTGTGCTGCCTTTTGTGACCTCACCTCTGAAGTCACAATGGCTGTTTCTATTTTTTTTGTATTCAGTAGAAGGAAGCCATGAAATCCAGCCCATATTCAAGGAAATTAGGCTCCACATTTTGAAAGGAGTGTCAAAAAAAAATTGTGGAATATTTTAAAACACTATAGGGGATTAGTTAAATTTTCGAGGAAATTGTCCATCTTTCATCCAAACTGTCAACTTTATTTCACATACCGATATTTATAATATCTTCTTATTAAATTGCATCGATATTTTATTATGAAAGCATTTAAATATAAATCAAGGTTGAAAAGAATATACAGTGAATATCTGTGATGCTTCTACCATTAGCATATTTTACTCTGCTTGATTTTTTGCACATCTATCTATTCATCCCTCTATCTGCCCTACACTCTGTGCTATTTTTCTGGGTACATGTCAAAGCAAATGGCAAATATTCACATACTTGTCCCTAAATACTTCAGCATGCACATCGTTAGTTATACTTCAATATTTGCAGCTTCTTTCTTTCTTTTTTTATTATATATAAATATATGTATATATTTAATGTTTATTCTTGAGAGAGAGAGACAGAGGGCCAGCAGGGGAGGGGCAGAGAGAGGGGGAGACACAGAATGCTAAGCAGGCTCCAGGCTCTGAGCTGTCAGCACAGAGCCCGACATGGGGCTCGAACTCAAGAACGGTGTATGAGTCATGACCTGAGCAGAAGTCTGACACTTAACAGAGTGAGCCACCTAGGTGCACCCCTGCCCTTTTTTTTTTTTAGGGTTTTTTTTTAAATGTCTACCGGAGAGAGAGAGAGAGAGAGAGAGAGAGAGAGAGAGAGAGAGAGAGGAAGTGGGGGAGGGGCAGAAGACACAGGCAGCTTGTTTCTTTCAAGATAAAATTGATACATTGATGCACAAAGCTTAAGCCTGCATACAGAGTTTGACAAATGCATACACCAGTGTAATCCACACCCACTCAAGATTAAAATGTTATAGTCACTCCAGAAAATTCCATTTCATTTTTTTTTTTTAAGGATCCTAGTTTTCTGGTGAAAATCTCCACACTTTAATTCATCCCTTCTCGATTTTCTTGAGCCTATTAATCAGAGTTATTTTTAAATCCTTGTTACTAACTCCAGAACTGGGGTGATCTGTAGACCTGCTTCTACTGTCTCCTTTTTGCATATGATTTTATCTCCTTGCAATTTTGCACTATATGCTGAACATTGTAGATAAAAGAACTGTAAGAACCAGAGATGCTAGGTAAGGCTATCTTTTGCCAGAGATGCTTCCTTTTTCTTTCGTCAGACACACAGGGCCAGACATTGATCATTGAATTTCATCGGGGACTGAGGCGAGTTAGGTCTGTGCTGGAGTTTTAGTAAGATTCATTCTGCGGTCAGTTTTTTTTTTTTTTGTTTTTTGTTTTGTTCTGAAAGCCTGATCTTTCCAGGTTTTTGATTGAGAGTTTGTTGGGTCCTCTTAATCTCTGAAGGATTGTGAGAGGGTCTATTAGCCTCTTTAGGGGATTTCAGTTTAATTATTTAACCTCCCACTGTATTTTAGTCTCACAATCTGGCACATGTTTTGAAGGAGAGACTGATTCGGTAAGTTTGTATCAGTGAGTTCCATGCAGGCTCACTCCCTGTGCAGTGTCTTTGTTTCCTAATTATCGCTAGTGGGGGAGATTTCACTTTTGGTCTAGTCCACCAATACTCAGTAAATGTCCTGTGGGGAAGACTAGGAATGTGTTTAAGTCCCTCAAATTTCCAATTGTTGTTCCACCCTCATAACAACAGCCCTGACGGTTCATTTTAACCCCAACATAGGCCCTTCGCCTAGACCAAAACCAATGGTGAGCTGGCATCCGGAAACAGAAAATTCCTAGAGATTGTACTCTTACCTTGAAATGGTTCTGTCCCCTCTTGAAGTTTAATTCATCGTGTCCTCATTTTCTGCATAGCTTCCTGATATCCTGATAACAAAACATAATGTTTTGTAATTAATATAGCCTTCTGTTGCTTGCAGAAACATTTCCCTGCCATGACATGACATGACATGACTGAGCTTTACCCAAAAACCTATGTACTATAAATATTCATAAGTGATTTTGTTTTAAATCTCATTTAAAAAAAATTTTTTTTAATGTTTATTTATTTTTGAGAGAGAGAAACAGCAGGCGAGGGGCAGAGACAGAGGGAGACACAGAATCCTAAGCAGGCTCCAGGCTCTGAGCCGTTAACACAGAACCCAACACAGGGCTTGAACCCAAACAGTGAGATCATAACCTGAGCTGAAGTCTGATGCCCAACCAACTGAGCCACCCAGGCGCCCTGAGTTTAAATCTCATTGTTTCTTTTTATTTTGACGGAGCCCTGTACCTCTAAAGTTGATACATATTGCTATGTTCACAGCTAATCTGTTGTTTCTACTGCAGCAGAATACTTCATTTTACCTCATTTGCCTGTTGATGAACACTCATTTTGCTTGCCCTCCTGTTCCATAGAAAATGTACATTTGCCCTTGTGGTCCTTCAAGACAATTCAATTGGCATATGTAACCAGGACCTTGGAATTTTAGGTCATAGGGCAGCATATAGTTACCTTGTCTTAAGCAGTTTCGTATTGCTCTCTAGAATGGCTGTGGTGCATAAAGTTTCTTATATTCCCACATCTTCACCGACAGTTAGCACCATTCAACTTTAAAATTTTTGTCAGTCTGGGGGTGCTTGGGTGGCTCAGTTGGTTAAGCATCCGATTCTTTTATTTTTATTTTATTAAAAAATTTTAATGTTTATTTATTTTAGAGAGAGAGAGAGAGAGAGAGAGAGAGAGAGAGAGAGAGAGAAAGGAGGGGCAGAGAGAGAGGGAGACACAGAATCTGAAGCAGGCTCCAGGCTCTGAGCCTGACACAGGGCTTGAACTCACAAACCTTGACATCATAACCTGAGCCAAAGCCAGATGTTAACTGACTAGCCACCCAGGTGCCCCTTAAGCATCTGACTCTTGATTTCAGCTCAGCGCATGATCCCAGGGTTGTGAGATTGAGCTCCGCGTCGGACTCTGCTGACAGTGTGAACCTGCTTGGGATTCTTTCCTTCCCTCTCTTTCTGCCCTTCCCCCCACTCATGCACTTGCACTCTCTCTCTCTCACTCTCAGAATAAATAAATAAACATAAAAAAATTTTTTTGGGTCAATCTGTTGAATGTAAAGCAGAGGTTCTCAAAGTGTGGTCCAGGAACCCCTGAGAGTACTTGAGGAGCTTTGAAGGGGTCCACAAGGTCAAAACTATTTCCGTACTAATATCAAGACATTATTTGGTCTTTGAACTCCCATTCTTGCATGAGAGCGTAGTAGTATTTTCCAGAGGCTGCATAATATGTGATATTTCAATGGACTGATTGCCAAGGCAGATATGAGATTCCTTCTATCTTCTACCAAACCAGATATTCAGAGATTTGCAAAATTGTAAAACAGGGTCACTTTTCTCACTAAGTTTTTATTTTATTTTGGAAAATATACTTATTTTTCACAAAAATATTTGTGTTAATATGGGATGGATTTATGATTTTATTTTAAAATACATGAATAAAATAAAGATTTCCCATTTTCATTTCTAACATGGTAAATATCAATTGATATAACTCACATGTACAAAAGCTCTTTGGGTCCTTGATATTTTTTATGAGTGCAAATTGAGATTAAAATGAGCTGGTGCTATAAAGTGATATCTCATTACATCAATTTGCATTTCTTTTGATACATGAACAAGTTGAGTATCTCTTCATATGTGCATTAATTATTTCTGTGTAACAAACAAAGGTTTATTATCCCTTAGTTTCTGTAGGTCTAGGGTCTGGTAGCAGCTTAGTTGGGCTGGTCTGGTTCTCACAAGGTTAAAGTCAACAGATTGGCTGGGGCTCTGGTCATATGAAGGTTTGAGTGGGGTTGGATGATTTGCATTCCAGATGGCTCACTCACATGGCTGTTGGGAGAAAGCCTCGTTGTGTCAGGCAGCTTCACTTCCTCACCACATGACTCCCCATAGGGCCGACTGAGTGTTCTCACTACATAGGAGCTGGCTTCTTCTATGGCAAGTGACCTGAGAGAGAAAAGGGAGATGCATGAATGCATCAGACCCATAGAAAAATCTCAGAGCTTTTGCTGAAGGCTTTGGACTTGCTGTCTGTGGAGCTGATGTGGAGGATGCTGGAGAGAAAAGGCCTAGGACACAGAGATTGTCAATCTAGTGACTCCGATGTTGAATTAAGCCAAAAGGAAAATTGTCATATCAATATCATACATGCTAGTATATGAGGGAAGTAATGACTGATGAATAGCTCACAAAAGGACAATCTTCATACAAGGCATAGGGTCTGTTTGTGCACCATTCAGTCCCATTACAAATCCTACAACTACCAACAGGGAACTGCCTTGATGGCATCTGATGACAAAGTGTCATGGTCAGCATGTCCCCGTCAGCCATGACGAACACAAGCAAGGGACAGAGCTGTGACATGCTGTCCACAAATGGTGTTTTTCTCTGACACAAAGTTCATCAGTATCTTAGGGGTAATAATAGAGCAGTTGCCAAGATACACCAATGAGAAACGTCTGATGAAGCGGCAAATGGGAGTGTGAAGCTGAGAAGTAAGAAATATGAGAGCAATCCAGACCAACCTCCCCACACGGTGCACCCTAGGAGAGGTGGGCTGGAGCCTTGGCTGCCTTGTGGAGTCCCCGAGGATTAACTCTGTCACCGTAGAGGGATTTTCTGCATCAATTCTCCTCCAGGTGGGAAGCCAGGTGGGAGCAGCTGCCCCCACTGAACTGTTTCCTGCGTTTTACTCATCTCACTACTGCCAAGGTTTGTTAGGAGTCAGATGAGTTGGACAGTGTTTTAGAGATCAGGGTGGTTAGAGGAAATGGTCAAGGCCTGGGCTTTTTACTGCCTACAACCTTTTCATACATTTAGAGATCAAAATTTTTGTGTTACATTTCTTGGGTCTGGACATGTATTTTGCTTCAGAAATTTAATCTCCTTTTTGATATAGGCAATCCCAAAATATTCACCAGAACATGATAATGTAAAGCTGACATTATCCCAAATCCAGAGAGTACAGCGTGGTGTGGTTAAAGTTATACCATGTACTGAATGACAAGTCCTTATCTGCAAAGTGAGAAGTCAAAATATCAACTCTTAAGGTGTTCTGTAAACCCAAAATGGGATAATGCATATGGAATTTTTTTTTTCAAATGCTCAGTTGCTATAGAAATATGAGTTGCCATCAGGCATCTGGAAATTGGTCTTAGATTTTCCCTGGTCCTGAAGCTCTATGATCCAATACAGCAGATATTTGGAGAAGTTAATTACCAGCTAAATCAGAGGGCAGTAATTCAGGTGACAGCACCCTGTGGTCTCTCCTGAGAAACCTTTCAGAAAGGGGTACAGTCTGCACTCTGACAGGCCATGCATATCAGTGTTAATGGAGCTTGACTCATTGAATTTTGTTATTTATTTATTTCTTTTAAGTAGACTCTATGCTCAGTGTGGGGCTTGAACTCATGACCCAGAGATCAAGAGTCACATGCTCTACCGACTGAGTCAGCCAGGTGCCCCTCGACTCACTGAATTTTAATGCACACAGATGTAAAATTTAGAAGAACATGAAGAAACTGTTTTAGGTGCCTGCATGTGGCATATACATGATGTAGCCAAAGATAAAGGAGAGAAATGAAAGACGAGGGACTGTATACATCCATTAAAAAAGATGTATGTTATTAGTTATTTATTTACGAAAAATTATATATACATTAGTGAGGCGCCTGGGTGGCTCAGTTGGTTAAGCGAAAAATTATATATACTTTGAGTATATGTATCAAAAATTTTTAAAAAGCAAAAAAGAAGTAGGATATAGTACTTTGTGTATTTATGCCAGTAACTAGGTTTTCTTAGCACGTGTATTGGTAGTTGGATTTAAGTCCTATGATGCTGGAAAGTCAGCATCAAGGACTCTATACAGTGTTCTATTAAAGAAAGATTAGATGTATCAAGTGAGAGTTTTGTAGGTTGAAAGGTTCAGGAATCAGAATAATTTTATAGCTTAAAAATTGGGGGTGCTTGGGTGGCTCAGTCAGTTAAGTTTCCAACTCTTGATCTCAGCTCAGGTCTTGATCTCAGGGCCGTGAGTTCAAGCCCCATGGTGGGTTCCATGCCCAGTGTGGAGCCTACTTAAAACAAATTGGCTAGATTAGGCTTAGAATGTAGTTTGTATTGAATAAAATAAGGGAACTAAAGATAAATGAGATTTATTGGCCTTTCTGTAAAATTCAGGTTAGGTCAGGGTTAGAAGTAGGTGAAACTAGAAGTAGAACATAATATTTTAACAGAGAAAAGTTGTTTGAGTGGGGAACTAGATGCCCCTTCTCTCGTATCTTTTGTATTGGGGTCCCAAGAAATCTGTCTTTCCTTAGATTCTTGTCTCATGTTGCACTCCATCCCTGAAAGTGAACTATGCAGAAATATTAAGAAGATGCATGTAGAAAGTCACGGGGACTGCATTCACTCTGGAAAAAATAAAATAGAACAAGTAGAGAAGCATAATCATAGTACAGTAAACATTAAGTATTGAGAAATTAAAATTGTGATGCACCTATGTTGGGGGGAGAGGAGAATTGGGGGTTCGGCGAGTATAAGAGCTCTCAATCCAAATCAAATCTAATCGGGAGTAATCCCTTAGCAAGTAACTCGTAATAACTACATTGAGTTAGACTATTCTGGGCACTGAATTAATGAATAATGTCTAAATTAAGTGAATAAACAAATAGCATTGTAACTGTATTATTTAGAAACTCCTTCTGATCTTGACTATGTGGCTCTGAGCAAGTTATTTGACCATTTGAAGCCTAAACTTCCTTAGCTACACTTGGGAATTATTATAGCAGCTACTTCATAGGATCGTGAGATTTAAATTACCTCAGTGCCTGGTAACTAGCAAGTGTTCAATAAGTTTTTACTCTGATGTTGTTTATTATTATTATTTACACGCTCACATCATGGTATTTAACCAAGACCCTGTTATCTCCAACAGCGGCAAAGTACTCAAATCTTAGACATGCTTTCTAGAAGCATGCATCTTCATTGTTGGGAATCTAAACTGACAGACATCTGTGTCTAAGATGTATTTCCTAAAATAAAAATAATTTAAATTCTAGTTACTTTAGTTGCCTTACTTATATAATTGACGCCATTTGCATAATTCAGTAGAGTTTATGTATTCCTTTCATGCATTTAAATCATTGAATCCTCATAAAAATCTTGGGGGCAGATGGTACTTATTAGCAGGAATTATAATATGCTTTTTCTTGGTAAAGAAACTCAAGAGCAAATAGATTAAGAGATTTGCCCAAGGTCACAGAAGTAAGGGAGAGGACTTGGAACTTGAACCTAAAGAACTTTTTTCCCCTTTGCCTCTAGTTCAGTGGTTCTTAACACGTGGTTCCCAGACCAGCATCATCAGCACCCTCTGGGAATTTGTAAATAAATCTTGGGCTCCACCCAGATCTATCAAAATTCCTTTTTTTAAAAAAAATTTTTTTTAATGTTTATTTATTTTTGAGACAGAGAGCATGAAATGGGGGAGGGTCAGAGAGAGGGAAACACGGAATCTGAAGCGGGCTCCAGGCTCCGAACTGTCAGCACAGAACCTGATGCGGGGCTCGAACTCACGGAGTGCAAGATCATGACCTGAGCCGAAGTCAGATGCTTAACTGACTGAGCCACCCAGGCACCCCTATCAAAATTCTTGAGATGAGGCCTGCAGTCTGAGTCTTAACTTTTCTAGGCGATTCTGATGTACATGAACATTTGAGAGCCAGGGTTCTAAAGGTGTAGCCTTTCGAATATGTATGTCTGTGTCTCTCTGGCACTTTTCTTCTTGATGTCTTGCTATTGGCACAGCATAGGGAAAAAGTGGAATGCTGTATTATTATGATAGTTTTCATCTTCTAGGAAACTGAAGCTCAAAAAGGTACTCAAGTTACCAGGTAGTTAGTGCAAGACAGAACTAGGACCCAGGACTTCTGGACACCAGCCCATCCTATAACATGCTGTTCTGCTATAACTGACTTTTGCACAGGACTTTATTTCTTAAAGTAAAATTGATTTACTGGGTTTCTGGAGATAAATAGGAGAGGGATCTTATTACTATATTTCATAACCATTTTTAAAAATTTCAAAAGCAATAAATGTACATAAAAATGAGAAAATATAAGCAGCTAAGAAAAATGAGAAGCTAAGAACACAATATTTCCTCTGTCTAATGATGACCCTTCTTAATTACTTAATGCCTATCCTTCCAGATACTTTTGTGTGGATATGTATGCCTTTTTTTCCTTGAAATGAGACCATATTACATACACTGTTTATAACTCACTTAAAAAAAGTTTTTTTTAATGTTTATTGTTTGAGAGAGAGAGAGAGTGTTAGTGGGGGAGGGCAGAAAGAGAAGGAGACACAGAATCTGAAGCAGGCTCCAGGTTCTGAGCTATCAGCACTGATCCTGATGCGGTGCTTGAACTCAAGAACTGTGAGATCATGACCTGAGCCGAAGTCTGATGCTCAACTGACTGAGCCACCCAAGCGCCCCTATAACTTACTTTTTTTTTTTCTAATTTTTTTAAACGTTTTATTTTTATTTTTGAGACAGAGAGAGACAGAGCACGAACGGGGGAGGGGCAGAGAGAGAGACAGACACAGAATCGGAAGCAGGCTCCAGTCTCTGAGCCATCAGCCCAGAGCCCGACGCAGGGCTCGAACTCACAGACCGCGAGATCGTGACCTGAGCTGAAGTCGGACGCTTAACCGACTGAGCCACCCAGGTGCCCCTATAACTTACTTTTTTATGTTGAATTTTAAAATACACGATTTCATATGATTCCCACCTCCTTCCCCTTCCATTAACAATACCTGCCTTAACCATGTCCCTTGAGGTTTCAGATTTCAGTAGTAAAGACAGGGAAGCCCACATTGTACCATAAACTTTATACCTTAAATTATAGTGCCAGAAATGGCACCATTTGTTCATAAATATAAGTCTTCGAGTTGTGTTTATTACCCCATCTTAAGTTAAAGGATTTGGAATTCAGAGAGAGATTAAGCAATTTTGCCATGGTCATTCAGCAAAGAGGTGGCAGAGGCAGGATTTGTAGTGAGAACAGACTGATTGCAAAGTGTATGCTCTGAATAATTAGCAGGGCCATGTAATTTATCATGCAGCTGGGGTATGTCTGAGAGTGAAAGGTTACGATTCTAGAGTGATGCCACCAGAAATGGCAGGGTAGGGGACTCCCAAGTCCTTTCATACACAAAAGCAATAAATAAACTCACAGAAGGCTTTTGAAATTAACTTTCTTGGAACTATGGATATTAGTCACAAGTTTGTAGCAACGAGGGGCACACAATTAAGGGGAAAAAGCCGAATCTCAGTAAGAGAGTTTTGTGGCATTTTAATTTATCTTGGATGCATCTCCTGCTCCCGGCTGGGTGTTGGCCTTGAAGACAACAACCTGCCTGGTATAAGTACCCGTTCTAGAGGCAGGAGAACAGACGTTATTCTCCAAGAATTGTGGTTCTTTGTTTTGACCTCTCTGGTGGTTCTCTGAAAGGCCAGCTCAAAGCCTTTACCTCTGTTTCACTTAACCTGGAATTCTCCCAGGGCTGAGGTGGCTATAGGGGGGAGGAGGACAAGTGTGGAAAATGTTTAAAGGCAAAGTCATTAGTCACTGACCTCTGGGGCAAGGGAAAACAATGGGGCAAACAATAGATGAGCCATAAAGCTTGGGAGGAAAGACTAGGGAAAGAGAAGTTTAGGGAAATAGGGGCTTTGAAAAGCTCTCCTACATTCTGGGGAGTCTAGAAGTCCACATGCATGCCCAAGGCTGGGCACATGCTCAGAAAAGACCTGAGAAGACCCTAAGTTCTTACCTCTGACTGACCTTCGGGTAACATTATTTGTACAGTGGGAACAACCCAAATGACCATCAACTGATGCACAGATAAATGAAATGCAGTATATTCATACAATGGACTATTGCTCAGACACAAACAGATTGAAATATTGACACATGCTTCAACACGGATGAACCTTGAAATCATTACACTGAGTGTAAGAAGACAGACATAAAAGTCCACATATGTACAATTCTATTTATATGAAATAACCAAATTAGGCAAATCAATAGGGACAGAAAGCAGATTAGGGGCTGAGGGTAGGTGAGAGCAGGGAGTGACCGCTTAGGGTTCCAAATATACAACAAACCATAGTATATGCCACTTAAAATGTTTAAATGGTGAATTTTACCTCAAAAAAGGTAAAAATAACATCAAACAAAAATAATAAAGCAGGTGGCTCTAATAGCTTTGAGATGCATTTGAAATGATGCCTCCATGGCAACAGTCTCTGACGAAGCATCAACTCAAAAGAACTTCCCCTGGGGTTGCATCATCCAAGCAAGAGCCCTCAAAGGTTCTTAGAGAAAACTCAACTTTTAATGAACCCCTGAGGCCTTATTTGTGCGAGAGTCCCAAGGAGAGTCTGCCTTATGGGGCTTATGTGAACTTTGTGATAATGAATTGTTTTTTGCTATTTGTAAATTTTGTGCAGTGGGATTAAGGAGATAGCTTGGGATTTATTAATGATACTGAAGGATGTAGAAAAATTCTAAGCAAAAATCTATAGATAAAGTACCAACCAGCACTGCTGAACCTTGGTTGAATATGGGTCACAAAGAAAAATAAGCAATTGTTGATAAGTGTGTACATATACTCATCAACATAAACAGGCCTTGAAGAAGATGGGTTTTGGTGTTTATGTTGTAATTTCATATAATTTCTCCAAGGGGACTCCAGCCCTTAACTGTGACCAAAAATATATCTAACTCACCCACTTGCTGACACTTGAATTTCCTCATATTGAGATTTTTTGGCTAATAAGTTTGTCCTCATTAAAATAAAAGTGTACCTAATAAGGAATGTAGAGTACAGATAGTCACATACCAACTTTATCAGTCCTTGAAAGAATGAGTTTTATCAGATCCCTTCCTAAAGCCAATTACACAAGGAATGGAATTTAGAGCATATAGGGCTAGGTGTTTAAGAACAGAATTGGGTGTGTATAGGTACCTTCATCATATGACTTATAATTTCTTAACATTCCAAGAAAGGTCTTTTGCTCCTCTAAACTCTATATCTAAAATTTTCTCTCTTAAAGCCAGTGCTTTGGATTAAGGTATGGTTACTAAAATGCATGATAAAAATGTATTGCCTGGGAGGGATGTTTCATTGAGCTATGTTTACCCAACAGAACGTTACAGTAGCTGTTATTACCAAGTACAACTCCAGCCATGTCTTTTTCAAGTATTTGTACAATTATCACCTTCACAATGAGGTCTAACCTCACCATCGCACTTCAAATTGCAATTTTTCCTTGCTTTATTTTTAAGGATATAAAAATTTAAGAAAAAAGATATTTTATATTTATCCACATATTTATAATTTTAAGCGCTCTCCAAGTTTATATTTATATTATATATACAAGGTTACTTTTTACAATTTCAGGGGCTCCCCAAATTACTTTTAATTCTGCCTACAGAAATTCCCCTAACATTTCTTTTAGTGCCGTCAGCTGACAATAGAATCCCTAAGCTTTTGTTTGTATGAAAACCTTGATTTCACCTTTAATTTTGAAAGATATTTCCACTGAATACAGAATTCTAGATTGATAATTTTTTCTTTCTGCACTTTTAAGATGTCATTCCATTATCTTCTTGCTGGCATTGTTTCTGATGATAAATCTGTAATCATTCTTATCTTTGTTCCTCTGTATAGAGCTATAATATGCTTTTTTTTTTTCCTTTGGCTGCTTTTAAAATGTTCTCTTTATGATTGATATTCAGCAATTTAATTATGGTATAACTTTGTGTGGTTTATTTGTGTTTATTCTGCTTGTAGATTAATTGAGACTTTTGGATATATGGGTATATAGTTTTCATCTAATTTGGAAAAATTTCAGCCATTATTTTTCAAAATATCCCCACCCCTCACCCATTCTCTTGCTAGGACTCAAATTACAACTATGTTAGACTGCTTGCTATCATTCTAAAGTTTACTGAGGTTCTATTAATTTTTATGTCTGTCTTTTTTCTTTCTGTATTTCTATATACAGAGTTTCTATTGCTATGTCTTCAAGTGCATTGGTATTTTTCAGCAGCATCTATTCTTTTTTCTTTTTTTTTTTTTTATTAAAATTTTTTTTTTCAACATTCATTTATTTTTGGCACAGAGAGAGACAGAGCATGAACGGGCAAGGGGCAGAGAGAGAGGGAGACACAGAATCGGAAACAGGCTCCAGGCTCTGAGCCATCAGCCCAGAGCCCGACGCGGGGCTCGAACTCACGGACCGCGAGATCGTGATCTGGCTGAAGTCAGATGCTTAACCGACTGCGCCACCCAGGCGCCCCCAGCAGCATCTATTCTAATGTGAATACAATTGAGTGATTTTTCTTCAGATATTATGTATTTTTAAGGTTCTAGATGTTCCATTTGTTTTTATTATATCTTCAGTTTCTTTTAGCATCATGTTCATTTTTTCTTTAAATTATTGAGCATTGATATATTTATAATAGTTAATTGTAAAGTCCTTATCTGCCAATTCCATCAACTCTGTCACTTCTGGGCTGTTTCTGTTAACTTATTTTCCTCTTGGTTATAGATCACATTTTGCTGCTTCTTCCATACCTAGTAATTTTTGATTGGATGTAAAAATGACAGATTTTATGTTGCTGAGTGTTAAATTTTATTGTATTTCTTTAAAGTTTATTGGGCTTTCTTCTGGCAGGCTTTTAAGTATCTTGAGGATCAGTCCAATTCTTGTATTGTATTGTATTGTATTGTATTGTATTTATTTATTATTTTTTTAAATTTTAATGTTTATTTATTTTTGACAGAGAGAGACAGAGCATGAGTGGGAGAGGGGCAGAGAGAGAGGGAGACACAGAATCCGAAGCAGGCTCCAGGCTCTGAGCTGTCAGCACAGAGCCTGACGCGGCGCTCAAACTCACAGACCGCGAGATCATGACCTGAGCTGAAGTCGGACACTCAACCGACTGAGCCACCCAGGTGCTGCAGTCCAATTCTTTTAATGTGTGTTTTTAAGCTTTTCTAGGTACATTTAGAGTAGCCTAGTGTATGCCCCATGTATTTTTTTAAGTCTCTTCACTCTGTCTGGCAGGAATTCGAATGATTCCAGGCTGCATGAGCTCTGGGAATCTCATGTAGACCTTTATACAGGTTTCTGGAGTTCCCCTTTGCAAGCAACCTCTGCTCCAGTATTCTGCTCCACAGATTCTAGCTGCTTTGGGCTCCCCAAATGCCAGCCGCTGTCTCCTCAGTTCAGCAAGACTACCAGGCTGCTTTCCCTGCACCCCTGTTTGGAAATTGTCTCTAGGAAGAGAGGGTGATCACATTTATTTCTCCCTTTTCCAGGAACTAGAGTCCTGTGCTGCTTTTTGTCAATGTTAGAAAGCAGTTGTTTTAGATATTCAATTTTCCTAATTTAAGGCATTGGGCAAGTCTTAACCCTATTACTCCCTCATGGTTGGAAGAGGAAGTTGCAACCCCATCTTGTCTTAAAGTATCTTTTCTGTATACTTTTAATGTGCATTTCTCATATGGGAAAAGTTGAGCATCTTTTCATATGCTTAAAAGCAATTAATATTTCTATTTTCTTTGAAATCTCTATTCACGTCTTTTGTCCATTTTCTCTTGGGTTGTAGGTCTTTTTATTCTCAATTTTTAGAAGCTCTTTATATTATAGACTTTAGCTTTTTGTCTGAGATATAAATATGTACATTTGAAATTTCCACTGTTTGTGGTGTGAGAAATGGATCTAATTTTATTATTGTTCATATGGCTATCCAGTTGTACCATCACTATTTAAAAAAATGGAAACTCAGCTTTTTCCTACTGACTTGAGATGCTACCTTCATCAAATATTAAATTTCTACTGGTTCTCAAGTCCATATGCAAGTTTTATATTCTTTTCTATCCATTTACCATTCTCTTTATGTGCTATTATAGAAGCTTTTTAATGTCTCTGTATAACGTTAGGGTTAGCTTTTACACATTGTGTGTCTCCCCACCCCCAGGATTTTCCATGATATTTTTGCTTATTTATTCTTTCTTATAAACTTTATAATCAGTTTGTATTCTTCAGAAAAAAATTGAGGCTATATTTATTGAGATCATGTCACATTTATAAACAGACTTAGAATTGATATATTTTGGTTGAGTCTTCCAATCCAAGAACATGGAATGTCTTCCTATTTGTTAGATCTCATTTGTGTCCTAAGTGTGTTTATATCTTTAGCCAGGTGGGTTTTGTAAGGTTCTTGTTGGATTTTTACCTGGAAACTTTATTTTTCTTTTATTATGAGATCTATAAGTTCCAACAGGTTACTGTTTGTATATGAACTATGTTGATTTCTGATTTTACTCCTGCAATGTTATTGGTATTATTTTTTAGTAAACTTTCATTAATTCTTTTTAAAAAATTTTTTTTACATTTATTTTGAGAGACAGAGAGAGACAGAGTGTGAGCAGGGAGGGGCAGAGAGAGAAGGAGACTCAGAATCCAAAGCAGGCTCCAGGCTCTGAGCTGTCAGCTTAGAGCCTGACGCGGGGCTCAAACTCACGAATGGGGAGATCATGACCTGAGCCGAAGCTGGACATCCAACCGACTGAGCCAGCCAGGCGCCCCAAACTTTCATTAATTCTTTTGAAGTTTTCAGATATATAATAGTCATCTGCACAAATATATGGTTTTACCTCTTCCTTTCTGATTCTTCTGCCCCTAATTCCTTTCTTTTGTCTAATGCCATTTTCTTTCCCCTTGTATACAATATTAAATAGTAGTGGGCATTCTCTTCTTGGTTTAGGTTTTAATGGGAATTCATTAGTTTGCTAGGGTTGCCATAACAAAATACCATTGACTGAGTGGCACAAATAACAGAAATGTATTTCATCACAGATTGGAGGCTAGAAATCAAGATCAAGGTGTTAGTAGGTTTGGTTTCTCCCAAGGCCTCTCTACTTGGCTTGCAGATGGCTGCCCTCTCCCTGTATCCTCACATGGTTTTCCCACTGTGTGCATATATCCCTGGTGTCTCACTTGGTGTCTAAATTTCCTTATTTTATAAGGACACCCAGTTGAATTAGGTGTTGGATTAGGGCCCATCTTAATGGCTTCACTGTAACTTAATTACTTATTTAAAGGTCATATTTCCAATACAGTGTTATTAGGGCTTCAACATGAACTTGGAGGATGTGGGGCACAATTCAGCTTATAACAGCAATGAATATTTTTACATGAAGAATGTTTTCAATTCATCTTAAGAACCATCTATCAGGCACCTGGGCGGCTCAGTTGGTTAAGTGTATGACTTTGGCTCAGGTCATGATCTCATGGTTTGTGAGTTTGAGCCCTGTGTCAGGCTCTGTGCTGATGGCTCAGAGCCTGGATCCTGCTTCAAATTCTGTGTCTCCCTCTCTCTCTGTCCTTCCCCTGCTCACGGTCTGTCTTTCTCTTTCAAAAATAAATAAACATTAAAAAAATTGAAAAAAAAAAAAGAACTATCAATTTCTATTTATTTTATATTTAAACATAATGAGTGAATTTTATATTTAAACACAATATATTTAAACATATTGAATTTGGCAAAATGTCTTTTCATGTGCTCTTGGTCTCACCCCATCATATCCTCTCAGGTATTTCAAATCTTGAAAATTCCATTTTCTTCCTTGTGCCTTTAATATTGTCCTTTCTACTAACTCTTTTTCTCAGTGTACAAGCATAAGCACACCTTCATTAGACTAAAAATGTTCCTCCAGTACCCTTTCCCTCTCTTTTTCTTTTATTGTAAAAAATTTTAAAACAGTAATATATACTTACACCTTCCATTTCTGTCTATGCTCAAGGACTGGTGATCATTTTTAAACGTTATCTTATTCCTTGCCTTTCTCCTACTACTCAGTGCACCTTTTGTGCAGATGTACTCATAAATCAAAATCTGGGTTTTCTATCCGTTTTTGAACTTGTCTAATTGTCAAGTCTCCTTGGGCTAGAGGGAGCTCCTGAGCACAATCTTTGATTCCTGTTCTTGAATTTTAGGCATGTTGCCACCAGGTGGCAGTAGCTAAAGGAGTCATCCAGTCTGAACTGATACTGAAGATGTTTAGGCCTTTGTTGATTTTTCAACGCCATCTTTCTACCTCTTTTTATTTATTTATTTATTTATTTATTTATTTAAATTTTTTAATGTTTATTTATTTTTGAGACAGAGAGAGACAGAGCATGAACGGGGGAGGGGCAGAGAGAGAGGGAGACACAGATCTGAAGCAGGCTCCAGGCTCTGAGCCATCAGCCCAGAGCCTGACGCGGGGCTCGAACTCACAAACCGTGAGATCGTGACCTGAGCTGAAGTCGGATGCTCAACCGACTGAGCCACCCAGGCGCCCCTCTACCTCTTTTTAATGGAAATATAAAAGTGTATATAAATATGTATTTAAATATGTATATATATTCTTATATAAAATATACATATTTACATTTTTATATAGACATATATAATTTATTTAATGGGGGAATATATATACATATATAGTATAAATAGTACACATATATTTGTATATAATATATATGTATATTTCTTTTAAGAAGTAAAAGAGCAAGCACTAGAGTTTGTCATGTGAAAAGTGTTCCAATCCTGTTCAGTTTCCAGATCTATAAATTGTGTTACTGGATTTTGGTCATCTTCATAGAGAGCCAACGTAGGGATTCCCACATAGCACTCACCCTGGGCCCCAGGACCAAACAAAGGAGGGGATAGAATAGGCACCTGCCTCCATTATTCTTGGTGTAAGCAGTGCCAGGGTTGAAGTGAAATTGTGCATAGTAGGGGTTAAAGTGTGCTTCATGTGTGATCTCAAAGGCCATGATTTCCTGTTTTCTATATTATCTAGGAGAGTACTTGAGGGAGCCACCTCTTGATTACTACTTAGGCCTCCGATTTATCTACATGTGAAATAAAACTCTTTAAAATACCATTTTATGGCCACAGTGATACAGACAAAGGATATTTTTCTCCTTCATTTGGAGAGAAGCCTACGGGAAGAGTCTTAATCAGAAATCATGGTCTTTAGCTCAGAATTCCTGCCAGGATAAGATAGAAAGAAAGGGATTAGGCTCTTTTCTTGGAATAATAGGGAAAAGAAGGATCTAGGTTCAGGACTGTCCCCTCCTCCATTAACTGAGCATTTTCCCTGCTAGGAGCAGGAAAGAAGGGGCTGTAGGACCCAGCTCTGATGTTACCATTGGGAGAGTGGCTGAATTCCATGTCTCTTTGTAGCCTTCCCAACCTAGAGTCCCACAGTGGAATGTTTTGGATGTGGATTTTGGTTTGGATCTGTCCTCTCCTCTTGTTTGGATCTGGGGTGGGGAAAGTGAATCAAGGGAGGAAATCTTCCCAGGTCTCAGTGTTTGAATCTGGTTCAAGGTCAAGTTCTGAGTAGCATGGGCAACTACTCAACCTCTCTGAGATGCTGTGAGTATTGGATTCTGTTGCACAGCCTAGTGGAGCCCAACATGGACGGGAGATATGCCTGGCTGAGGACCTGTGAACACTTCAAACCTGCAGATAAATTTATAAGGGGAGAGCACACTTAAGTGTGGGAAGGGACAAAAAGGAATAGCCATTACTACCTCACGCCTCTTCCTTTGCATGAAAACTAGACATTCTCTTGATTCAGAGATAGAAATTCTAATTCTGAAGGTAAGGAACTGGCTCTACCTCTAATAAGGTTCTAAACCAAGAGATCACTGCCCAGAAGAGAATGGCTCAGCCATGATTGCTAGATCCCTGCTGGGTTCACGCATAGACCAGACCTGCAGGCCATTCACTTCATGATCTTTGGGAAGCCAAGGCTTTACCACTCTGTGGTGAGTCACTCAATACCCCTTCATCTTGTTCTTTTTCTTATCTTTAGCTTATCCTTCACGGATCTATTTTATTCATTTTTCAATTCACTCCAAATAATAGCACTTATTAATTGTCATCACCTATGTGAACTGTAAGGCCTTAGATCTTTTTATTTGTTCCTTTGTCATTGGTGACCACTGTGTTTTGATACTAGTGGCTTGTGGTCACTATGGAGGCTGTGTTCTCAAAGATTCTTTCCTGCTCATGCTTGGTTCCTATGTTACAATGTTTGCTAGAGCCATGGCTTGGCCAGGAAGCCTGGACTGACCGTTTTATTATGACAACAGCAGCAACTCTTACAGATATGTCATAGTCCCTTCCTCCAGCTCTCCTGAATTAGGTCTTGTGTTGTGGTCGGTGGGTTTTATAGTCATGGGCAATAACTTTGTAGTTGTCAGACTCAGTATCTTTATCTCACGTTTTCATTCACTTTATATTCATAGGTACCATCTCTGGTGGGTGCAGGTCAAAGTCTCACTACCTACAGGTTACATTTAAAACTGGTCACTCTCTCTTCCTCTTCTTTCCTTTTCACCCTTCCCCACTTCTTCACCATTCATATTCTTCATAAATTCTCTTGGAGCTAGGGTGTAGGGTAAACCATCCAATTTGAGTGTGCTGTTTTCTACTGGGATTCTGAGTGATATTGTCATGGTTTCCTGGGCAAACCCTCAATTTCCTTGACCTAGACTCTAACCTTGTCTCTTACTAGTCCCTTCTCTGGGAACTATTTTATTTTTCACCAACCACTGTTTGTGGCCCTGCTATGTATGTAAAGATCACCAGGAGGCAGGAAAATGATTAGGGCCTAGCTTCAAGTATTCCTTCCTGCCTTTGCTTTTCTAGCTCCTATGCTTCCTTCCCCCCTGGCTAGGACTCTTTATTTTCCCTGCCTCACCAAATATCAGATTTGCTTTGCCCTATGGATCCTATGCATGAACTCAGGTCTTGTATACTTGCCTGCCCTACCAGCCCACAGGACAAGAAAGGACACAGGGAAGCTAAAGATTAAGACTGACAGAGGCACCTGGGTGGCTCAGTTGGTTAAGTTTCTGACTCTTGATTTCGGCTCAGGTCATGATCTCATGGTTCATGGGTTCGAGTCCCGCATCAGGTGCTGAGCTGTGTCAGCATGAAGTCTGCTTGGAATTCTCTCTCCCTCTTTCTCTGTCCCTACCCCAGTCATGCTTTCTCTCTCTCAAATAAATAAATAAACTTAAAAAAGGACAGGTGCACATCTCTCTGTTCCCCTCCCTGACAAAGAGCTCCTCTCCCAAAAGAGCTCCCAAATTGGGTTGGGAGTTCTTTGGGTTGGTCTTGACTTGAGACATACTTTGTATATTTACCCAAAATTGCAAGTGGGTTCCCAGAAACAGATCCAAACTCTGACCAGTGGAGAGAAATGGCTAGGCTAACAAGGAAATAGTCTTTTAAAAAGGCCGTATCTTAAGATTTCTTAATTATTTCTTGGGGGTAGTTTAAAAATTAAAGGTATGTCTCAGTAGTATCACAGTATTGAACTATATTTAGTGGAACTTTATAAGGGAGTCTTTAAGATGGGATAAGAAGGGAACCTGCTGTGGGTTGTGATGATTGCCCCATCTGTGAATGGGCCACTGGCTCTGGGCAATAGTAGATGAATCCTGTATAACTAGATACCTATTCCTTCTGTGATCCAGGATGGTGAAAAATGGGAGGAATCCTTTCTCTTTGTCCAAGACTCATCCTTTGTGCTGACTCATCCCCAAGAGAAAAGCTAGGAGACAATACAGCTGAAGCATGGCCCTGCCCCCTGAGCCTTCTCTTTTTAGGACAGACTTGTCCACAGGAGTTTAATTCTCTTCAGAGTGCCCTCTTTTTGCAGGGAAGAGCTACTACTACAAACCTGCTGGTTTGTAAAGTTAATCTGGGGAAGCAGGGAGGGGATTAGAGGGTCCTTTTAAGGCTACAGCTCTAAAGTGCTTAGTTTAGCTTTTTAAGTTTAGCTTTTGTGAGACAAATGGCCTACAGACTTCCCTCACCCTCTTCCTCAAAGATGTTACTCTCTGAAATCATAATAATCTCTGGAATCTGGCCTGGTTGTTTGCTTGTTTGATTTTGCTTTAATACACCAACAAAAAGAACCTAGAAGGGGAAAGCAAGTATAAATACACATTGCGTATCGTGTGGAAGCAAGAGGGAGGTGCTGTTTTTACCCTACCATGATGGTAGAGGGGCTTCTGACCAGTCACAGGATGTGTGAGCTGTTCCCTGGCCCTGAATGCTCTCCTCTCCACTCCCTTCCCTTGGGTGCTCCAATTGACTAGCAGTGATGGTGTGTCCTATCAACTTCATCAATATTTAGGCTGATCTTTATTTTGTATTATGTGGCTCTTGTCTTCCTTCTCATTTCACTGCCCAGAGTGTGGAGGCGAGGAGGATTAATTATCAGTAACCACACGTATCAGTCAGTGTTCTCTGGAGAAACAGAATCCATAAGGTCTATCTATCTACAGATTTATTTTAAGGAAGTTGCTTATGTGATTGTGGAAGCAGACAAGTCCACAATTTGTAGGGCAAGCTGGCAACTTGGAATTCAGGTAAGAGTTGAAGTTGTGGTTTTGAATCTCAAATTCATGGGGCAGACCAGCAGGCTGGAAACTCAGGCAGGATTCTAGGTTAAACTCGTGAGGCAAACTTCCTTCTCCAGGAAATTTCTTTGTTGTTTAGGCCTTCAACGAGTTGGATGAGGCTCACCCACATTATGGAGGATAACCTGCTGAGAGTCAGATGATCATAAATGTTAATCCATTTATAAAACACATCCACAGCAACTTCTAGAGGAGTGTTTGATCAAACCACTGGATACTATAGCCTAGCCAAGCTGACATATAAAATTAGCTGTCATAGTCCGCCCATTGTCAATTTGACATCCAAATGCATCTCCTTGAACCATATACTTGATCTCCACATAAAGATAATAACAAAGCCATACTTCTGACATGATACAACCAAGCTGACACATAAGATCAGTGATTGCACCACTCTTCCCCAAACTCTCTTATTACTCTTCAGTACACTCATTGATTTAGCCATATTATCTACTTTTCCCTAAATATACTTGAATTTTCTGTACCCCCATGTCTTTTTTTTAAAGGCTTATTTATCTTTGAGACAGAAAGAGAGACAGTGAGCGAAAGAGCATGCATGCGAGTGGGGGAGGGGCAGGGAAAGAGGGAGAGAGGATCAGAAGTGGGCTCTGTGCTGAGAGCTGAAAGCCTGATGCAGGGCTCCAACTCATGAACCCTGAGATCATGACCTGAGCCGAAGTTGGATGATTAACTACCTGAGCCACCCAGGCGCCCCAACCATGTCTTTTTTTAATGTTGCTTTCTCTACCTGAAAATCCTTCTCCCAACCTCTGCTGGTGACCTTCTACTTATCATTTAGGACGGTGAGCAAAGAGTTCTTAGCACATCATAAAACTTAATCATGTATTTCCATAGTAACGATGTTAAGAAATAGGACACAACTTCTGAGTGAAGATTGAGTATAAAAAATAAAGGGATGGTTAATTATCTGTCATAAAAGTGAAGGCACTCCATATGTTACAAACTATAATCATTGAAAACATAAAATCATAAAATAAATTGTACACAGTAGGAAATGAGCTACTCTTTGTATTGATTACATAAGGCACCTCAACAGACAACAGTTTGTGCGTGTGTGTGTGTGTGTGTGTGTGTACATGCATGTGCATGCATGTGAGTGTCACATAAAAGACCTCTACTATAAACAGTGCTCACTTAAAATATAATGCTAACTATGCCACATGCTAACCATGTAAACAATAATGATGTCATTAGCTTTATTTGAGTTTGGAAACAATTTGGGGGATATATTAAATTATTTTAAGAAGCTTCCCAGTAAATTTTGAGCAGATACATATATAGATATCTAGATTACAAGCAAATGTGTTTAGAGCTGTTTTGCCATATTAGAGTATTAGTTTATCTTTTTAAAATATACCTCTTGTGGGGCGCCTGGGTGGCGCAGTCGGTTAAGCGTCCGACTTCAGCCAGGTCACGATCTCGCGGTCTGTGAGTTCGAGCCCCGCGTCGGGCTCTGGGCTGATGGCTCAGAGCCTGGAGCCTGTTTCTGATACTGTGTCTCCCTCTCTCTCTGCCCCTCCCCCATTCGTGCTCTGTCTCTCTCTGTCCCAAAAATAAATACACGTTGAAAAAAAATTAAAAAAAAAATAAAATAAAATATACCTCTTGTGAGACAAATGGCCTACAGACTTCCCTTACCCTCTTCCTCTAAGATGTTACTGTCTGAAACCATAATAATTTCTGGAATCCAGCCTGCATGTATGTATGTATGTATGTATTTGCCTTTACTCCACCAACAAAAAGAGCCTGGAAGGGAAAAACAGGTATAAATACACATTGAGTATTGTGTGGAAGCAAGAGGGAAGGGCTGTTTTCACCCTACCAGGAAAATGGTGGAGGGGCTTATGAATAGTTACAGGATGTGAGAGCTATTCCCAGGCCTGAATGCTCTCCTTCCCATTACCTTCTCTTGGGTGTTCCAATTGGTTAGCTTCTGTTATAGCCAGTGATGGTTCTTAGCTGGAAGAAACAGTCTGACTCTGGGGAACTTCAGCAGGAAAGACATTTATTGAAAAGGTATGGGGTAACTCCCAAAACTGTACAGAACATAGGAACCAAGTTTAGGAAATAATTAGGATCCGTGGGAAGCCCAGTGGCTAGAATCAGTTATAGCCACAAGTAAGGAATGTGCTGCTTTAAGTCACACTGGACATTGGCCATTACCAGTGGTCCCATTACCACTACGTATCACCGCTGGTTGCTCTGGAAGCAAAGTCCTAAGTGGGAGAATCTGATTGGCTGAGGTCTCTCTGTACCTTTTAGAGATTTGGGAAGCATTGTCTGGCCCTACTCACTACCAATTGGGGAGATTTCAACACTCAAACCAGCACAGTTTTCCAGACAGAGAAGGGGGTTCTGGTGCTGGAGAGCTGAATATCTACCACACCCTACCCTTCAGGTCTCTAAATTTCACTTCCTCAGAGAAGCTATCCCTGACCTTGGAAATTCAATTCAGCTCCACCATTTAATGCTTCCATCCAACCCTGTACTTTCTGTTGGAGCATTACCACACTTCTAATTCCATCTAATAATATCTAGGGCCTTTTTATGATAAGTGTTTGGTGGGAGGTGTTACAACTCATCGATTTAGCATGAATTCAAGGTCCATACACATGGGAGTGCAGGTGTGGTTAGGGTTCTCAGGGGAGAGGGTTTTCCTTTTTCCCTTGTTCAATCCAGAACCAAGACTGACACCAGCTCATGTCCTTGCCCTCAGCCTGTGTGGGGCAGTTTTCTTCTAGTTCATTCACTCAAGTGTCATTTGCTTTGAGCATGGGTTTATGAGTGTGGTAGGAGGTGACATGGTCTCGAATCCCAGTCTGCATCGTGCCAGTGCCCCTCGCTGTATCTCTTGCTCCGCCTGTGTGAAAATCCAGGTTCTTGGCCTCCAAGGACACCACGAGGTCAACACTGGCTCCAGCACTACCAGATTTCTGCTTTCTTAAATTTGTTTTTTCTTTGCTCTTAGAGCAACTTTCCTTACTTTCCCATAAATCATACCATATAATGACAGGTCGCTTTAATGTTGCCTATCCACTATTTTTATGTGTCTCTAGTGAGTTTTTCCCCCCTGCTTATATAGCCAGAAATATTTATAGTTCTAGTAAATATTTTTTCAATTTAATGAATGGATGCTTTAATAATTATTTTCACTTATTTTTCTTTCATGTGCCTCTAGGTCACTTCTGTGTACTTGGTGAATCTTCCATTAAAAAAGCCATTTTCCCTAAAATAAACTCAGAACACTCAAATTTGGAACTGAGATTGACTCTCAGGGTGGGGGAGAGGTGATTGGACCAAGAGACTCTGTCCTGGATATTTCCCTGTCCCTTCTCTGTGATGTCCACCCACCAGCATGCAGGCCTCAGAGCGTCTCTACCTCTCCTCAACACCAGACAAATGACCACAACCTGGCTGCCCCGTGGTGCATCTTGAGACGAGGCCAGAGGGTTCCACTATGACTGTCCTAAACGCTAGGGGATGACAAGAGGGAAATAAGCTTAAACCATGTCCACAGAATATACCTTATGAGATGTTATTTAATCATTATCAGCTTTGGGAGTCCCACAGAGGTGTCCACACCCCAGCTCCTAGGGCAGAGGCCACCCTTTACCCTCACTACGTACGATCACATTTGGACCTGTCTATTTCTCAAAGTCCGAACTGAGGAAGGGAGGTCAAGACCTCTCCCTTTTTCCATCTAGGCCCCTCTTCTTACACTGTTGGTTTCATGTATGAGAATCCACGTATCTCCTATGTGATTGGCCCTGGCAACACCTTTTCTTTGTAGGAGAAGAATCCAGCAAGGCATCTCTTGTTTTGACAGTAAATGAAGGCATCAGAATTTGCACTCAGGCCAGCCTGACAACTAAGCCCATGCAGTTGGTGCCGTATGATGCCACCACAAGGTTTGCATTTCTCTGAGCATCCAGGTGATCGTTTTTCACTCTGGGCCCATGTGGCTTTATAGATGAATCGCCAATCTTAACACAAATAAGGACATGGTGTCTTAAGAAAGAGCTTGATCTTTTGAGATATACTTCTGAGATGTGCACTGGCATGTTTGCTCTGCTTCTTACTAACCCCCAAGTTGGAACTAATTATTTCACTTTTGTTAACCTCAGCTTACTTTATCTGTAAAATGGAAATATCACCAATATCTTATGTACCAAGGTGTGACACCCTCGATGCTCTTTCCACTGCTGGGTTTTTAGAATGTTGGCAGCCAGTCTCATGGACACATTCCTTACCCATCCCAACCCAACCTTAAATAAGGAGGCTGAAGAACTTTCTGGTGAAGCTGACAAGCCTAGAAGATTACACATACTGATAAAGTGGCTTACGTATCTTTTAACTAAAACAGTGCTTCTCAAAATGTGGTCCCAAACTTAGCAGCATCAGCATCACCTGGAAACTTTTTAGAGATGCAGGTTCTCAATTCTCACCCAGAGATAGTAAATCAGAAGCTCTGGGGTACAGACCTGCACCTTGTCTTCCTAAGCCTTCTAGGTCATTCTGATGCAGGCTCCAGTTTGAGACCCACTCGTCTATCAATCAATGACCTATTTCAATTACATTGGGGTCTTAGGTCATGAAACAATTATGGTGCCCACTCTCCCTCATCCACATGAAATTCAAAATATAATTTTAATATTTGAAATGAAACAAAAATTACATAGATTCTGAAATTAAAGTAGTTTCTAGCCTGTTTTAATTGGAAAATTGTGGAGATGGTTTCTAAAATATTTTCGGTATCCTGATTTGCTGGTGCCCAAGCACAGGCTTCATCTGCTTGTTTCATTATTTTCTGCCCAACCCACAGTAATGAAACTTGGTCAATGTATGCTTCACCCATGGAGCGGTCTTATTCTGAATTCCATGCAAAGACAGGAATAAGGTGGTGGAGACTCTCTCCCACTGCATTATGTAGTGGCAACAACACAGTGGAGAGGAACTCCTGAGCCAGGGACATCAGTGGCAGGAGGAAGCCCAAGTCTATGAACATGACTCTCTGTTGGGCACCAGGGCTTCCAAGAGCATGTGCCCTGCAGCTGTGTGTACAAGCAGCAAGACACTGTTGAGCACTAGAGTAGGGGTCGGGAGGGGTGGGGAGGCAGAGGCAGCAGGTGGGATCCCACGATAGGCAGGGTGAGGACAGGACAGCTTTCAGTAGCTGAGCAGTTATCTATGCTAGAAGCAAGAGATGCTTCTCTAACTGTCCAGGCCTCTGATAATTAGAGGAAGGCTGGACCTTGCAAGAGTCTTTGCCAGAGGAGGATCCAACTTCAGCTGGGACTGGTGCCAGACTGCTTACCCTGAGCTGTCCCTGAGCTGGTGGAGCTCCACTGCTTTGTGCTAAACTCTCACAAATGAGGAATTTTCAGCATGGTGACAGAGAGAGGGAAGCTACAGGCCAGCGAACCTCTATGATTGGTGTGGGAGTTGAGTGGAATTTACTTAAATGTATCAAAGACTCTAATTTTGCAGTTTGGAATGAGAATGGAACCCCAAGACTCTGGGATTATTACACCTGCATTTTATTCTTTCTCCCAGTGAAGGTTTTAGCTCTGGACTGTGGTTCCTCTTCCAAAACTGCTGTGCATTTGATGCTAAAGACCATACTTTCCATACCCTCACCCTGGAACATTTTCCAACCTGTTTCTACCACATTAGATCCTTCTAAAAAGCTCAGGAATGCATAGGAGGATACAAAAGTACAAAAAGCATGAGCTTTCGAAGCTGCAGTCAAAAGACCAGGGATGATAGTATCAGGTTTTTTTTTTTTTTTTTTTTTTTTTGCTGTGTAACTTTTGAGGAACTGAATGTACAAACACATAATGGCCAGACCGTGTGTAAAAATAGACTTCTTACCTGCAATCTCTGCAGCAACCAGCCTGCGAAGCCAAACCACAGCCTCTGGAATGATCAGCCCAGAATGGTCAGGATTCAGTTGTTGACTGCCAGCTTTGCTGATTTCTGCCCTCCGTTCCAACTTGGGACCACAGAAAGCCAAATATGTTCCCCAAACCAATCACATAGGGAGCCCTGTGTCTAGTTAGCCTGTCTCCAGCTTCCCCATGCAAACTGCCCCCAGTTAGAGCCCCTCTGAAGACATCTCCCTTCTTCTCACTCCCTGGACCCTTTATGAGTCTCTACCAAAGGGAAGTGCTGAATAAGTAGCCTTTGCTGGTTCTCATTTGGTGGCTTTTGTTTATTACGCACTTTAGACCACCCACTTAGCCCTATTTTTCTTATTTGTAAACAGTATATAAGATGATTTCACAAGATGGTAAGTATTGATTGATACTGAACATTAAGGTGCCATCTAAAAAACATTTTATTGAGGTGTGATTGACATACAGAATGCTGTATGTATTTAATGTATACAACTTGATGAGCTTGGGGATAAGTATACATCCATGAAACCATCACCACATTTAATGCCATGAACATACACATCACCTCCACAAGCTTCCTTCTGTCCCCTATTTAAAAAAATTTTTTGGGGGGGGGCGCCTGAGTGGCTCAGTTGGTTAAGCGACCGACTTTGGCTCAGGTCGTGATCTTGCGTTTTGTGAATTCGAGTCCTGCCTCGGGCTCTGTGCAAACAGCTCAGAGCCTGGAGCTGCTTCAGATTCTGTGTCTCACTCTCTCTTTGCCCCTCCCCTGCCCATGTTCTGTCTCTCTCTGTCTCTCAATAACAAATAAACGTTAAAAAAAAGTAAATTTTTTTTTGTGATAAGGACACAGCATAAGGTTTACCATCTTAGCAAATTTTTAAGTATATGATACAGTATTGTTAACTATAGGCAAAAAAGGAAGACACACTTTGAGGTATAGGCTGAACATACTTTTCAGAGGACACACAAGAAAGAATGTTGCATGTATAAATATTCCTTCTGTCTCTAATAGTATGAAAAATGAGTAAGAAGCTTATGCACTCACATAACCTTCATCTCTTTTTAAGAAAACACTATGCCACACCCATAACATGTAGGGAAAAAAACCACTGAGAAAGCTGAAATTAAATTAGTCTCAAACTTAATATGATTTTCTCATGAAGAATAGTCTTCTGCATATAAATTTGAATTCACTGTAAACAAAAAGATGCTTTGGGGGTGCCTGGGTGGCTCAGTCAGTTAAGTGTCCGACTTTGGCTCAGGTCATGATCTTACAGCTTGTGAGTTTGAGCCCTGCATCAGGCTCTGTGCTGACAGCTCAGAGCCTGGAGCCTGGTTCAGATTCTGTCTCCCTCTCTCTCTGCCCCTCCTCTGCTCACGCTCTGTCTCCCTCTCTCTCTCAAAAATAAGTAAACATTAAAAAAACTTTTAAAAAAAGGTGCTTTGTAAAGTGTAATATGAGGGACAAACATATCTTAGCTCAACTGTATGACTTGCCAGTCAGGGAGAGGAGAAGCAGCTATGGACAGACACATGGGCAAAGGTCACCTCCTTCCACAGCAGTCTTCTTAGACTCTGTGAGAGGTGCTCAGTCCTTGGCCTTCTCTGGCCGTGCCCCTTCCCAATGGCTGAACAGATCCAAGGGGATGTGTCCAGCCAGAGCCTCTGCACCTCATTCTGGACTTGTTCTCAGTTTGGGAATACCAGGATTTCAATGCAATTTCAAATACCCTTTACCTGCTTATAAGGCTCTTCCCGAGGCCCGCCCCCTAAAAGCGGACCACATAGCTGGCTGTTCATCCCTAGACCAAAGGGGTTAGCAAGGGATGGCTGCGTGCAGGGGATATGGACGGAGTCGGGACACACGGATACCCATAGATGTGTCTGTGTGAGGTCCCTTGTGAAGTGGGATAGCACCAGCAGTGGCAAGCGGAGAGAGCATGCTGTGGCCACGAGCAGGGGGCTGGGGGCCAGGCAGAGCCTTCCTTTAATATCACTGTTCTGGCACAAAACTCTTAGCATCCTGAGATTTCTAAATTTGAAATTGGCATTCTAGCTTGTTTTGAAGGTATATTTGTCAAGGTAGGGAGAAGAAAATATTTAACACTTTGTTAGCTGGATTTTTAACTGCTAAATATGCAGAGGCCCTTTCTCCAGGCCTCGCAAATATTAAGGGGTGGGCCTGCCTGACCCCCCAGTCAGCTGTTCGGTGGCCAGCTCTGATCTAGACCTTCTTGGGCATGTTGATTGGTATGCATCTGGTGGGGGGTGGTGAGTCTAGAAAAAGGAAATTTTATTTCTGTTTTCCCACTCCTTATTTCCATGCCTCTTATCTCCCTGGGTAGCCATTCTAACCTACTTAATGTATATTTTATGTTATTTTTTTCTGTCTAAATGTGTTTTTCTTCCCCCTGGTTCATGTGAATATAATTTTGTATTCATAAGTAATACTGTGCTTTATACCCTGCACAGCACTGGAGCTCTCTCTAGGCTATATCGCTCCTAGCTAATCCTCTGCTTCTAACTGCTGCCAAGTCTCTGCTGTAGTCTGTTTACGTACCCAGTGGTGGGTGTAAAGAGATATCTCATTGTTTTAATTTGCACTTCTCGGATTAGTAATTGGTTTAAGCATCTTTTCACATGCTTGGCGGCCCTTCAGGCTTTCTCATCAGTAAAATGTTTGTTGTATACACCTTGCCCATTTTTTTTCCTGTTGCTGTTTTTCTTCTTGTTGGTTTGCCCCTGTTTCTAATATATGCTGGTTAGATATCGTCTTCCATGCTGTTTCTTTTAGCTCTATCCGCTGTGTCCTTTGCTGAACAAATATCCTAGGAAGTGAAATTCATATGAAATTCACCAATTTATTTAGCCTTATGCCTTCTCACCTTCAGCTAACAAATATTTTCCTACATTTTTTCCTGACTAGAGGGGATCGATAGTGGTAGAGATCTCATCTTTGGAGAAAGGTCAGGAAAAAGTAGGTAGCCACTTGGGAATGGCTCTTTCTTTCTTTCTTTCTTCTTCTTTTAATGTTTGTTTTAGAGAGAGGGAGACAGAGGGCAAGCAGGGCAGGGGCAGAGAGAGAGGGAGACACAGAATCCAAAGCAGGCTCCAGGCTCTGAGCTGTCAGCACAGAGCCTGATGCGGGGATCGAACTCATGGGCTGTGAGCTCATGACCCAAGCCGAAGTCAGACGCTTAACCGACTGAACCACCCATGTGCCCGGGGGAACGGCTCTTTCAATATCCATTCTGCCCTCATTCTAGTCAGGTTAAAGACTCAAAGTTTCATACCCAATTCCCTGGTAGCTGGAGCCCTGGGATGTGAATTCGTTACCATTTGAAAGGTGGCACGAGGTTCTCACGCTTCAGTGTGTCTCAGAATCACCTGAGGGTTTATTAAAGCACAGATTGCTGAGCCTGCCCATGAATTCTACAGGTCTGGAGCCTATACAGGGCCTGAAAATGTACATTTCTAACAAGTTCCCAGGTGAGGCCATCATGAGTGTGAGTGGCGATCTTCACCATGGCGGTCGTGATGGTGGCAGTGCCAATAGGAGCTTCTGGACCCTCTAAGTCAGGTCTTGCAGAGTCACTTGAGGGCCTCCCCATTTCCCCAGTCATTCAAAGATCTGTTAGCGACTAGTTTCGTATTATAGTCCTTTCTGCTTGAGAAAATTCGAGTTATTTCCGTTTCCCATAATGAACCACTGCTTGATACAATAGCATACCAAAAATAGCTTTCAATGACAGGCTGCTGAGCCTAACCCTTGTATCCTCAATTCCATCATAGGCAAGGGGCGCAGGGAGAAATTTTGTCCCGAGGCCCCTGGATTTACTGAGCGAGGCTGACAGTAGAGCTATCGGTCATTTCAGCAGGACAAGAGATTTGCAGCGATGTGTCTCCTGGGGTGACCCATCATCCTGCTTTGTCTGGGACCGGGAAATTCCCCAAGATGTAGGGCTTGCAGTGCTAAAACCGGAAAAGGGCCCAGCAAACCGGGTCAAGTTGGTGACTCTAGTGTAACCTTTCCTAAGTCACCTTGAAGGAGTTGTCTATAAACGGAAAGAAGCTAGGGCAGGTGATAAAAGGTGCGGATCTGAGAAATTATGTTTTTGGAGGTATCTGAAATCGGAAGAGCAGAAATAGGTCAGGCTTAACAGGCTGTTCAAATGGAGTGTCGGCCTAAGGCATTGGGGATAATGCGTGAGAGCCAAGACTGTGGGCTCTGGGTTACTTACACTTGGATCTCAGTGTTGCTTGTTTGCCAGTGATGGGACTTTAGCACGTTACTAAACCAAGTTTCCATATCTGTGAAATGAGGATAACAACAGTACCTACATGTTATGAGGTGTAATTGTAATAATGTATATAAAGCAGTTAGGGGGGTTGCATGGCTCAGAGTAGGCACCTCAAAACATGTGACCGGGTCTTGTTTTTTTTATTGCACTATGAAATTACATACAGGGGTCGTGTAGAGGTTCTGGGGTAGGAACAAGCAGAGAGGAGTGAAGGCAGGGGAGGAAGTCTGGATGAGGAAGGAGCTGTATATCACTTCTTGGTGACTTTCACATTCACCTCTCTTTGCCTTCTATACTCCCAGGCACAAAAAAAGAAGAATTGGATTGAGTAATAGTTTCTGTAGGGAAGGTAATAAAATAATGGATGACTTTCAAACTCAGTGCTGACATTTTAGTATTTTATTTTATTTTATTTTATTTTAAAGCTTATTTATTTATTTTTGAGAGAGACAGAGAGAATGTGGGTGGAGAGCGGCAGGGAGAGAGGGAGAGAGAGAAACCCAGGCAGGCTCCATGCTGTCAGCACAGAGCCTGATGCGGGGCTCGAACTCAAGAAACAGTGAGATCATGACCTGAGCCAAAACCAAAAGTCAGACGCTTAACTGACTGAGCCACCCAGGTGTCCCTCAAAGCTGAAAGTTTAAAATTTTTAGTAAATGTTTACCAAAGGGTTCAGGAGAGAAAATGGATTTCAAGTGAAAGAAAATATGAACTTGAAATGATTTGGTTTCAAGCAGAAATGAGAGTCCAGAGAGGGAGGAAACGAAGAAGGATGAAGGGGAGGAGGCACTCATCCAACTATGTACCCAAGTTAATGCTTCCCATCGTGGCAGGGCAACCATTCACAGGGCTTCCCTGTGTATCACAACTTAATTTTAAAATCGAAAAAGAATAACATTTACCTCAAAACATTATTTCCCCTCAGTGCTTTCTACATGGCATTTGCATCTGAAGTTTTCTCCTCAGTGTTTTCTGGATGGCAGCCTTTACCTCCTTATTCCTCAAGCTGTAGATCAGGGGGTTCAGCATGGGGATCACCGTGGTGTAGAACACGGAGGCCACATTCTCCTTGGCCACAGAACTGGCCGTGGAGGGTTTCAAGTACATGAACGCTGTAGATCCATAGAACATTCCCACAGCTGCAAGGTGAGAGCTGCAGGTGCTGAAGGCTTTGGACCTTCCCTGTGTGGTGCTGATGTGGAGGATGCTGGAGAGGATGAAGACGTAGGAAACAAGGACTGTTAAGCTGGTGACTGTGATGTTGAATCCAGCCAAAAAGAACACTGTCATCTCAATATGATAGGTGCTAGAGCAGGAGAGCTTCATGAGGGGCACGATGTCACAGAAGTAATGACTGATGAGGAACTCACAGTAGGACAGTTTTAACATCAGACCAGTGTCTATTGTTGCGCCAATGAAAGCCATGGCATACGCCGCAGCCATCAGCAGGGAACACACTTGAGGAGACATGATGACATTGTAGAGCAAAGGGGTATAGATGGCGACATAGCGGTCATAGGCCATCACTGTCAGTATGTAACTCTCTGCAACGACAAACACAACGAAGAAGTAGAGCTGTGACATGCACCCCGCATAGGAGATGATGTTCTTCTCTGACACAAAGTTCACCAGCATTTTCGGGGTAATGACAGAGGAGTAGCAGAGATCCACAAGGGACAGATTGCTGAGGAAGTAGTACATGGGGGTGTGAAGCTGAGCATTCAGACAAATCAGTGTGAACATGCCCAGGTTCCCTATGATGGTGACCAAGTAGATCCCAAGGAAGAGGAGGAAGAGGGGGAGCTGGAGCTCTGGCCGATTTGTCAATCCCCTGAGAATAAACTCGGTCACTGTAGAGTGATTTTCGGCAGCCATTCCCCTGTGATTGGGAGCCCTGTGGGGATGGGAGAGAAGAGCCCATGAGAGCCTACATCTTAGACTTCTTGGCAAAGCTGGTTTTGAGCACTTGGGTTCAGTTGGGTGATCCTGGGCTCTTTCCCGATGAATCCTCCCTTCCTTTGGCTGTTGGTTGGGAGAAAGACCAGGCTCTGGGTATTTCAAAGACCATGAGGTTGGGAGGAAAAAGGGGACAAGATCTGGGGTTTTACCACTTTTATGTTTCTCAAATATCCTACAGCAATGGTTCTTAGGGTACATTTGTTGGACCAGCAGCATCAGCACCATGTTAGAGATGCAAACTCTCAGCCTCCACCCAGGACCTACCAAATCAGAAACTCTGGGTTTATATATATTTATATATACACATATATAATTAATATATTAATATAATATATAATAAATAATATAGTATATTAATATATATATTAATATATATGTTAAGTTTATGTATTTTGAGATATTGTGAAAGAGAGTACACCTGTGCATGCAGAGAAGGGACAGAGAGAGAGGGAGGAGTGGAGAGAGAGAATACCAAGCAGGCTCCTTGCTGTTAGTGGGGAGTCCGACACAGAGCTTCAACTCATGAACCTTGAGATCATGATCTGAGCTCAAATTAAGAGTTGGATGCTTAATGGACTGAGCCTGGGCCACCCAGGCTCAGTCCATTTTTAAAAAGTTTCGTAACCTGCTTTTTAAAAGTACTTTAATACATTGTGTCATTTGATTCCTATAATAATAATAACTCTGGCACTAACCTTATTTCCATTTCTTAGATATAGGAGCCTTTAAATCCTTAGGATGTGCTATGAAGACACAAAAATCTGATTTGCATTATAAACTTCATATGTTATATTATTGGTGGTATGGCATTTAACTTCACAATAAGTAGTCTCAGAAGTAGCTAATTTTTTCCCCATATATTACTAAGGAGAAAACAAATTTCTTCTAGATAACAACAATAGTTTAAAAAAACTTACATTTTCCCCTTGTACACAATTTTCACCTCTTTTTTAAAAAATATTTTTTAATGTTTATTTTTAAGAGAGAGAGAGAGAGAGGAGGGAGGAGAGAGAGAGAGAGAGAGAGAGAGAGAGAGAGAGAGAGAGAATGAGCAGGGGAGGGCAGAGGGAGAGAGGGAGACACAGAATCTGAAGCAGGCTCCAGGCTCTGAGGTGTCAGCACAGAGTCTGACAAGGGGCTCAAACCCATGAACTGTGAGATCATGACCTGAGCTGAAGTCAGATGCTCCACCCAGGCACCCCACAATTTTCACCTCTTAAAACAGTAAGAAACAGAAAATCCACCTTGAATACACCATTACCAGAAATCAATGTGTTCTACAAAGCAGTGTAAATACCACTCAATGTGGTGTGGACTGGAAAATCCTAGAACTGATTTAAATTTAATTTTTTACTCCCATAATCATCTAATGATATGAAATAGGCAAACATGATCCATATATTTGATATCAGTTACTACAATGATTACCTCTAGTTCTACCGGACCATAAGAGGCTTCGCCTTGCAGCCTATGAGAACTCAGCACATAAAGAAGAAAACGCTTAGAGATGAAGGTAAACAAATGCTTAGAAATAAAGCCTGAATTAGAAACAGGAGTTCATGGAAGAAATTTTTTTTATATAATTGCATTAAATCTGTAATTGAATACTGTGCTGAGAAAAAAAACAACACAGTCTCCTGGAAATTTTACGGGATGCCTTGGTTCCAATAGTTAGGAAATAAACATCAAGAAATGAAGGAGCTGTCCAAATTTATATCTATTCCTAAATATATTCCAAGAGGCCAGCGGGGTTATGAAAAATGGGTCACTGGGGGTCTGTTTATACAACACATGGGCAGAACCTCCTGGGATTCAGTCATTTCAGAGTCTGGAGTCCTTGCTGAAGAAGCAATTAGAGTCTTGGTTTATGCCTGTTCTGGGAATCATGGTTTGTCTCCCAGGTGTGTTAATTTTCCTTTTATTTGGAGTCATCTTCAGCTTGGGAAACTTAGAGTCTAATGCCAGCATTCAAATATTTTACAGCCAAACACCCCATAATCACCACCATCACCACCACCACCACCACCACCACCATGACCACCATGTCAGTCATTACCATCAACATCTTTAGTTACAACCATTATGGTTACTACTAATTATTATTCTTCATTAGGCATACTCAATGAGGCTTAAAATGTTTATTTACTTAGTTTTGGAGAGAGAGAGAGGGAGAGAGAGAGGGAATAAAAGGAATGAATGGGGAGAGGTGCAGAAAGAGAGGGAGAGAGAGAATCCCAAGCAGGCTCCATGCTCAGGGTGGAGCCCAATGTCGGGCTCCATTCCACAACCATGAGATGATGACCTGAAGAAACAGAAAATTTAAGCAGACCCATAACCTATAGAAATTGACTCAGTAATCAAAAATCTCTGAACAAACAAGAGTCCAGGGCCGGATGGCTTCTGAGGGGAATTCTGTCAAACATTTAAAGAAGAATTCATACCTATTCTTTCGAAACTGTTCCAAAAAATAGAAAGGGATGGAAAACTTCAACACTCATTCTATGAGTCCAGTATTACCTTGATTCCAAAAGCAGACACAAATCCCAAGAAAAAAGGAGAATTACAGACCAATATCTTTGATGAACATTGATGCAAAAATTCTCAACAAGATACTAGGAAATTTAATTCAACAGTACATTAAAAGAATTATTCACTATGATCAAGCAGGATTTATTCCCGGGCTGCAGGGCTGGTTCAATATCTGCAAATCAATCTACGTGTTAACACCACATTAATAAAAGGAAGGATAAGAATCATATGATTGTCTCAACAAACACAGAAAAAACATTTGACAAAATACAGCATCCTTTCTTGATAAAAGCCCTCAAGACAGTAGGGATAGAAAGAACATACCTCAACACCATATAGTCCATATACGAAAGAATCATAGCTAATATCATCCTCAATGGGAGAAAAAAAACTGCGAGCTTTTCCTCTAAGATCAGGAACAGGACAGTGATGTCCACTCTTACCACTGTTGTTCAACATTGTACTGCAAGTTATAGCCTCAGCAAACGGACAACAAAAATAAATAAAAGGCATGCAAATCATCAAGGAAGAAGTCAAACGTTTGCTTTTTCCTGATGATAGGATACTCTATGTGGAAAACCCAAAAGACTCCACCAAGAAAACTGATAAAACTGATGCATGAATTCAACAAAGTCTCATGATATAAAATCAAGGTACAGAAATCTGTTGCATTTCTATATGCCAATAATGAAGTAGCAGGAAGAGAAATCAAGTAATTGGTCCATTTACAAAACCATAAGATAGCTAGGAATAAGCGTTCACCTTTGGAGGTAAAATATCTGTACTCTGAAAACTATAGAACATTTATGAAAGAAATTGAAGAGGACACAAAGAAATGGAAAAACATTCCATGCTTATGGACTGGAAGAACAAACATTGTTAAAATGTCCATACTACCCAAAGCAGTCTACACATTCAACACAATCCCTATTAAAACAACACCAGAATTTTTCACGGAGCTAGAACAAACAATTCTAAAGTTTTTATGGAACAACAAAATACCCTAAATAGCTAAAGCAATATTGAAAAAGCAAAGCAAACCCAGAATCATCACGATTCCAGATGTCAAGCTACATTACAAAGCTGTAATCATCAAGACAGTATAAAGAAAGTACTGGCACAAACACACATACACAGCTCAGTGGAGCAGAATAGAGGACCCAGAAATGGACCCACAACTATATGGTCAACTCATCTTCAACAAAGCAGGAAAGAATATCCAATGGAAAAAAAGGCAGTCTTTTCAGTAATTGGTGTTGGGAAAACTGGACAACACCATGCAGAAGAATGAAACTCGTCCACTTTCTGACACTATCCAGAAAAAATAAATTCAAAATGGATGAAAGACCTAAATGTGAGACAGGAAACCATCAAAATCCTAGAGGAGAAAACACATAACAACCTCTTTGGGTTCAGCTGGAGCAACTTCTTACAAGACATGTCTCTGGAAGCAAGGGAAAGAAAAGCAAAAATGAACTCTTGGTGTTTCATGAAGATAAAAAGCTTCTGCACAATGAAGGAAACAATCAACAAAACTAAAAGGCAGAATGGGAAAAGATATTTGCAAATGACATATCTGATAAAGGGTTAGTATCCAAAATCTATAAAGAACTTATCAAACTCAACACCCAAAAAACAATAATTGTGTTAAGAAATGGATGGAAGAGGGGAGGGGGCCAAGATGGCAGAACAGCACCAAAGTTTTTTTTTTTGCATCTCTCATCTCTGAAATGCAGCCAGATCAACACCAAACCATCTTGCACACCAAGAAAACTTATTTGAGGATTAACACAACAATCTGAACAACTTGAACCACAGAACTCAGCAGATATGTGGTGTGGATTGTTGAACTGGGGGAGAGAGAAGCTGTGGAGGGCAGGAAGCTGTTTTTGCTTGTGGAAAGAGGACAGAGATGGGGGGTAGAGTATAGGAAAAGCACCCCCCTCCACCAGAAAGCAGCTGGAGAGGAAGTGGAAGAGTGGAAACAGCACAGGGACTGAACAAAAAAGGGAGAAAGAGAAAGGAGGGGGTTTAAATTCCATTAAGACTCTATAAACAGGGGGAGTGTAGAGTCTGACACTCTGCAGCTCGATACCTGGTGGTGCTCTGGCGGGAGGGGCAAATCCCCAGGAGCAGACAGCAAGGTGCAAGGGGTCCTCAGGCCACATGGGGAGAGGTGGGTTCCCTGCTGTGGGGACATTTAGTTGAGACTGTGCGGCCTCCCCACAGGCAAAGGTCCCAGCAGATGCTGGAGAAAAACCACATATCCTGGTGTGGAACAAGGACAGTAAGGGTGAAGCCTGGCACCAGATGTGTGTTGTGATTTACCATAAGCCCTGAAGTGCTGCTGCTACATGATTGAGTGAACTTTCTCTGGGGTGGGCTGGTACCAGGTTGTAGTCTCTGGTCATTTGCTGCAACACGGTTGTGTGAACATTCCAGGGGGTGGGCTGGCACCTGACCATTATTTGACCAGATCCTCCCCCAGAGGGCCAGAATAGGTCAAAACCACAGTCTCTCAGAAATGAGGGATTAGGAAAAACAGCCCCATCGGAGATAAAACTCAGGAGGGAGGTGCCACCTGGCAGCCTGATGGCTTGGTCATGGACAGTGTAGAAGGGGGGAGTGGATGGAAGCCAGAGACAAAGGAGGGGTACTTCATTGCTGGTCGAGGAGAGCACAGGGTTCTGATACTAGAGACTGGGTAGCTGGGTGACGCCATTTTCACCCCTTCTGCGCATGTGGGTACATGCCTACACGTGCCACAATGATCTACCCCATGTAAACTAAACAGTGCCATGTAGTGGAAAACAGAGCCATTACACTAAGTCCCACCCAATTGGGCCAACTGAACTCTTGAGGAACACCACAAGTCTCTCTTCTGCGTCTGCTTAGTTTACGGATTTTAAAGTGCTTCATAGTTTGACTTTTAGGGGAAACTGGATGTAATTTCATTAGTATTTCATTCTGTTCACTGGTCCATCTATTAATTTTCTTTTCTTTTTCCTTTCTTTTCTTTTTCTTGAATATAGAGAGAGAAAAAGTTATTTTTATTTTCCGTTTTTCTAGAAAAGGTTTTCTTTATTTTTCCTATATTGTTTACTTTTTTGTAAATTTTTAAAATTCTATTTTACTTTCATTCTTTCATTTTATTCTATTTTACTGTAGTCAGTTTTTCAAATTTTCAAACGTTTTCCTCCCCCCCACCTTTTTTCTTTTCTTTCCCTTTTTTTTCTCTAATCTATCAAACTCCTTTCAACCACCAGACCAATACACATGTAGGGCCTAACATCCTTTATTTGATTTTTTTGTATTGTTTCTAATTTTTTAATTTTAATTTTTTTACTTTATTAATTCATTTTCTTCCTTCAAAATGAGGAAATGAAGGCATTCACCCCAAAGGAAAGAACAGGAAGAAAAGATATCTGTGTGACTTAATCAACACAGATACAAGCAAGATGTCTGAACCAGAATTTAGAATCATGATAATAAGAATACTAGCTAGGGAGAGCATGATATAAGAATTAGAGAACTTAGTGACTCATTAAAAAGGAATAACGTCAGAATCATAGGGATCCCAAAATATGAAGAGAGAGAAAAAGTAGTAGAAGGTTTATGTGAGCAAATCATGGCAGAAAACTTCCCTAACCTGGAGAAAGACATGGACATCAAAATCCAGGAAGCACAGAAAACTCCCATTAGATTCAACAAAAACCAACCATCAACAAGGCATATCATAGTCAAATTCACAAAATACTCAGGCAAGGAAAGAATCGTGAAAGCAGCAAGGGAAAAAAAGTCCTTAACCTACAAGGGAAGACAGATCAGGTTTGCAACAGACCTATCCACAGAAACTTGGCAGTCCAGAAAGGAGTGGCAGGATACATTCAATGTGTTGAACTGGAAAAATATGCAGCCACAAATTCTTTATCCAGCAAGGCTGTCATTCAAAATAGAAGGAGAGATAAAAAGTTTCCTAGACAAACAAAAATTAAACCAGTCCTAAAGAAACATGACCACTAAACCAGCTCTTGAAAAAATTTTTAAGGGGGACTTTCTGAGGGGAGAAAAGATGAAAACAAAATGAAACAAACAAAAACCCAAAAGACCATAAAAAACAAAGAGTAGAAAGGACCAGAGAACACCACCCGAAACTCCAACTCTATGGGCAACATAAAGGCAATAAATTCATAACTTTCAGTACTCATTCTAAATGTCAATGGACTAAATGCTCCAATCAAAAGACGTAGGGTAATAGAATGGATAAAAAAACAATATCCATCTATATCCTGTTTACAAGAGACCCATTTCAGACCTAAAATCATCTTCAGATTGAAAGTAAGGGAATGGAGAACCATCTATCATGCTAATGGTCGCCAAAAGAAAGCCAGAGCAGCCATACTTATATCAGACAGTTTAGACTTTAAAATAAAAACTGTAACAAGAGATGAAGAAGGGCATTATATCATAATTAAGGGGTCTATCTACCAAGAAGATCTAACCATTGTAAACATTTATGCTCCAAACATGAAAGAACACAAATATATAAATCAATTCATCACAAACATAAAGAAACTCATTGAGAACAATACCTTAACAGTAGGGGACCTCAAAACCCCTCTTACAGCAATGGACAGATCATCTAAACAGAAAATCAAGAAGGAAACAATGACACACTGGATGTGTGCTTTGAATGACACACTGGACCGGATGGACTTAACAGATATATTCAGAACATTTCACCCTGAAGCAGCAGAATACACATTCTTCTCGAGTGCACATGGAACATTCTCCAGAATAGATCACACACTGGGACACAAATCAGTCCTCAACAAGCATAAAAAGATTGAGATCATACCGTGCATATTTTCAGACCACAATGCTATGAAACTCAAAAGCAACCACAAGAAAAAATTTGGAAAGATAACAAATACTTGGAGACTAAAGAACATCCTACTAAAGAATGAATGGGCTAATCAAGAAGTTAAAGAGGAAATTAAAAAGTACATGGAAGCCAATGAAAATAATAACACCACAGCCTAAAATGTCTGGGACGCTACAAAGGTGGTCATAAGAGGGAAGTATATAGCAATCCAGGCCTTCCTAAAGAAGGAAGAACGATCTCAGATACACAACCTAACCTTACACCTTAAAGAACTGGATAAAGAACAGCAAAACCAACAGAAGACAGGAAATAATAAAGATTAGAGCAGAAATCAATGCTATTAAAACAAAACAAAACAAAACAAAACAAAACAAAACAAAACAAACAAAAAACCTAACAGAACAGATCAATGAAACCAGGAACTGGTTCTTTGAAAGAATTAACAAAATTGATAAGCCCCTAGCCAGTTTGATCAAAAAGAAAAAGGAAAGGACCCAAATAAGTAAAATCAAGAGGGAAAGAGGAGAGATCTCAACCAACACAGCAGAAATCCAAACAATAATAAGAGAATATTATGAGAAATTATATGCCAATAAAATGGGCAAACTGGAAGAAATGGGCAAATTCTTAGAAACATATAATCTACCAAAACTGAAACATGAAGAAATAGAAAATTTGAACTGACCCACAACCAGTAAAGAAATTGAATTACTAATCAAAAATCTCCTAAAAACCAGAGTCCAGGGCTGGATGGCTTTCCAGGGGAATTCTACAAAACATTTAAAGAAGAGTTAACACCTATTCTTTTGAAGATGTCCCAAAAAATAGAAATGGAAGGAAAACTTACAAACTCATTCTATGAAGCCAGCAGTACCTTGATTCCAAAACCAGACAAAGACCCCACTAGAAAGGAGAACTACAGACCAATTCCCCTGATGAAAATGGATGCAAAAATCCTCAACAAGATACTAGCCAACCGGATCCAACAACACATTAAAAGAATTATTCACCATGACCAAGGGGGATTTATATCTGGGATTCAGGGCTGGTTCAATATCTGCAAAATAATCAACGTGATACATCACATCAATAAAAGAAAGGACAACAGCCAAATGATCCTCTCAATAGATGCAGAGAAAACATTTGACAAAATAGAGCATCCTTTCTTTTTTTTTTAATATATGAAATTTATTGTCAAATTGGTTTCCATACAACACCCAGTGCTCATCCCAAAAGGTGCCCTCCTCAATACCCATCACCCACCCTCCCCTCCCTCCCACCCCCCATCAACCCTCAGTTTGTTCTCAGTTTTTAACAGTCTCTTATGTTTTGGCTCTCTCCCACTCTAACCTTTTTTTTTTTTTTCCTTCCCTTCCCCCATGGGTTTCTATTAAGTTTCTTAGGATCCACATAAGAGTGAAACCATATGGTATCTGAGTTTCTCTGTATGGCTTATTTCACTTAGCATCACACTCTCCAGTTCCATCCACGTTGCTACAAAGGGCCATATTTCGTTCTTTCTCATTGCCCTGTAGTATTCCATTGTGTATATAAACCACAATTTCTTTATCCATTCATCAGTTGATGGACATTTAGGCTCTTTCCATCATTTGGCTATTGTTGAGAGTGCTGCTATGAACATTGGGGTACAAGTGCCCCTATGCATCAGTACTCCTGTATCCCTTGGATAAATTCCTAGCAGTGCTATTGCTGGGTCATAGGGTAGGTCTATTTTTAACTTTCTGAGGAACCTCCACACTGCTTTCCAGAGCGGCTGCACCAACTTGCATTCCCACCAACAGTGCAAGAGGGTTCCCGTTTCTCCACATCCTCTCCAGCATCTATAGTCTCCTGATTTGTTCATTTTGGCCACTCTGACTGGCGTGAGGTGATATCTGAGTGTGGTTTTGATTTGTATTTCCCTGATGAGGAGTGACGTTGAACATTTCATGTGCCTGTTGGCCATCCGGATGTCTTCTTTAGAGAAGTGTCTTTTCATGTTTTCTGCCCATTTCTTCACTGGGTTATTTGTTTTTCGGGTGTGGAGTTTGGTGAGCTCTTTATAGATTTTGGATACGAGTCCTTTGTCCGATATGTCATTTGCGAATATCTTTTCCCATTCCGTTGGTTGCCTTTTAGTTTTGTTGGTTGTTTCCTTTGCTGTGCAGAAGTTTTTTATCTTCATAAGGTCCCAGTAATTCACTTTTGCTTTTAATTCCCTTGCCTTTGGGGATGTGTCGAGTAAGAGATTGCTACGGCTGAGGTCAGAGAGGTCTTTTCCTGCTTTCTCCTCTAGGGTTTTGATGGTTTCCTGTCTCACATTCAGGTCCTTTATCCATTTTGAGTTTAGTTTTGTGAATGGTGTGAGAAAGTGGTCTAGTTTCAACCTTCTGCATGTTGCTGTCCAGTTCTCCCAGCACCATTTGTTAAAGAGACTGTCTTTTCCATTGGATGTTCTTTCCCGCTTTGTCAAAGATGAGTTGGCCATACGTTTGTGGGTCTAGTTCTGGGGTTTCTATTCTATTCCATTGGTCTATGTGTCTGTTTTTGTGCCAATACCATGCTGTCTTGATGATGACAGCTTTGTAGTAGAGGCTAAAGTCTGGGATTGTGATGCCTCCTGCTTTGGTCTTCTTCTTCAAAATTCCTTTGGCTATTCGGGGCCTTTTGTGGTTCCATATGAATTTTAGGATTGCTTGTTCTAGTTTCGAGAAGAATGCTGGTGCAATTTTGATTGGGATTGCATTGAATGTGTAGATAGCTTTGGGTAGTATTGACATTTTGACAATATTTATTTTTCCAATCCATGAGCAGGGAATGTCTTTCCATTTCTTTATATCTTCTTCAATTACCTTCATAAGCTTTCTATAGTTTTCAGCATACAGATCTTTTACATCTTTGGTTAGATTTATTCCTAGGCATTTTATGCTTCTTGGTGCAATTGTGAATGGGATCAGTTTCTTTATTTGTCTTTCTGTTGCTTCATTGTTAGTGTATAAGAATGCAACTGATTTCTGTACATTGATTTTGTATCCTGCAACTTTGCTGAATTCCTGTATCAGTTCTAGCAGACTTTTGGTGGAGTCTATCAGATTTTCCATGTATAATATCATGTCATCTGCAAAAAGCAAAAGCTTGACTTCATCTTTGCCAATTTTGATGCCTTTGATTTCCTTTTGTTGTCTGATTGCTGATGCTAGAACTTCCAGCACTATGTTAAACAACAGCAGTGAGAGTGGGCATCCCTGTCATGTTCCTGATCTCAGGGAAAAAGCTCTCAGTTTTTCCCCGTTGAGGATGATGTTAGCTGTGGGCTTTTCATAAATGGCTTTTATGATCTTTAAGTATGTTCCTTCTATCCCGACTTTCTCAAGGGTTTTTATTAAGAAAGGGTGCTGGATTTTGTCAAAGGCCTTTTCTGCATCGATTGACAGGATCATATGGTTCTTCTCTTTTTTTTGGTTAATGTGATGTATCACGTTGATTGATTTGCGAATGTTGAACCAGCCCTGCATCCCAGGAATGAATCCCACTTGATCATGGTGAATAATTCTTTTTATATGCCGTTGAATTCGATTTGCTAGTATCTTATTGAGAATTTTTGCATCCATATTCATCAGGGATATTGGCCTGTAGTTGTCTTTTTTTACTGGGTCTCTGTCTGGTTTAGGAATCAAAGTAATACTGGCTTCATAGAATGAGTCTGGAAGTTTTCCTTCCCTTTCTATTTCTTGGAATAGCTTGAGAAGGATAGGTATTATCTCTGCTTTAAACGTCTGGTAGAACTCCCCTGGGAAGCCATCTGGTCCTGGACTCTTATTTGTTGGGAGATTTTTGATAACTGATTCAATTTCTTCGCTGGTTATGGGTCTGTTCAAGCTTTCTATTTCCTCCTGATTGAGTTTTGGAAGAGTGTGGGTGTTCAGGAATTTGTCCATTTCTTCCAGGTTGTCCAATTTGTTGGCATATAATTTTTCATAGTATTCCCTGATAATTGTTTGTATCTCTGAGGGATTGGTTGTAATAATTCCATTTTCATTCATGATTTTATCTATTTGGGTCATCTCCCTTTTCTTTTTGAGAAGCCTGGCTAGAGGTTTGTCAATTTTGTTTATTTTTTCAAAAAACCAACTCTTGGTTTCGTTGATCTGCTCTACAGTTTTTTTAGATTCTATATTGTTTATTTCTGCTCTGATCTTTATTATTTCTATTTTCTGCTGGGTTTATGCTGCCTTTGCTGTTCTGCTTCTATTTCCTTTAGGTGTGCTGTTAGATTTTGTATTTGGGATTTTTCTTGTTTCTTGAGATAGGCCTGGATTGCAATGTATTTTCCTCTCAGGACTGCCTTCACTGCGTCCCAAAGCGTTTGGATTGTTGTATTTTCATTTTCGTTTGTTTCCATATATTTTTTAATTTCTTCTCTAATTGCCTGGTTGACCCACTCATTCGTTAGTAGGGTGTTCTTTAACCTCCATGCTTTTGGAGGTTTTCCAGACTTTTTCCTGTGGTTGATTTCAAGCTTCATAGCATTGTGGTCTGAAAGTATGCATGGTATAATTTCAATTCTTGTAAACTTATGAAGGGCTGTTTTGTGACCCAGTATATGATCTATTTTGGAGAATGTTCCATGTGCACTCGAGAAGAAAGTATATTCTGTTGCTTTGGGATGCAGAGTTCTAAATATATCTGTCAAGTCCATCTGATCCAATGTCTCATTCAGGGCCCTTGTTTCTTTATTGACCGTGTGTCTAGATGATCTATCCATTTCTGTAAGTGGGGTGTTAAAGTCCCCTGCAATTACCACATTCTTATCAATAAGGTTGCTTATGTTTATGAGTAATTGTTTTATATATTTGGGGGCTCTGGTATTCAGCGCATAGACATTTACAATTGTTAGCTCTTCCTGATGGATAGACCCTGTAATTATTATATAATGTCCTTCTTCATCTCTTGTTACAGCCTTTAATTTAAAGTCTAGTTTGTCTGATATAAGTATGGCTACTCCAGCTTTCTTTTGGCTTCCAGTAGCATGATAAATAGTTCTCCATCCCCTCACTCTCAATCTAAAGGTGTCCTCAGATCTACAATGAGTCTCTTGTAGACAGCAAATAGATGGGTATTGTTTTTTTATCCATTCTGATACCCTATATCTTTTGGTTGGTGCATTTAATCCATTTACATTCAGTGTTATTATAGAAAGATAAGGGTTTAGAGTCATTGTGATGTCTGTATCTTTTATGCTTGTAGTGATGTCTCTTGTACTTTGTCTCACAGGATCCCCCTTAGGATCTCTTGTAGGGCTGGTTTAGTGGTGATAAATTCCTTCAGTTTTTGTTTGTTTGGGAAGACCTTTATCTCTCCTTCAATTCTAAATGACAGACTTGCTGGATAAAGGATTCTCGGCTGCATATTTTTCTTGTTTAGCACACTGAAAATATCGTGCCAATCCTTTCTGGCCTGCCAAGTTTCAAAAGAGAGATCAGTCACGAGTCTTATAGGTCTCCCTTTATATGTGAGGGCACGTTTATCCCTTGCTGCTTTCAGAATTTTCTCTTTATCCTTGTATTTTGCCAGTTTCACTATGATATGTCGTGCAGAAGATCGATTCAAGTTATGTCTGAAGGGAGTTCTCTGTGCCTCTTGGATTTCAATGCCTTTTTCCTTCCCCAGTTCAGGGAAGTTCTCAGCTATAATTTCTTCAAGTACCCCTTCAGCACCTTTCCCTCTCTCTTCCTCCTCTGGGATACCAATTATGCGTATATTATTTCTTTCTAGTGTATCACTTAGTTCTCTAATTTTCCCCTCATACTCCTGGATTTTTTTATCTCTCTTTCTCTCAGCTTCCTCTTTTTCCATAACTTTATCTTCTAGTTCACCTATTCTCTCCTCTGCCTCTTCAATCCGAGCTGTCGTCGTTTCCATTTTGTTTTGCATTTCATTTAAAGCGTTTCAGCTCCTCGTGACTGTTCCTTAGTCCCTTGATCTCTGTAGCAAGAGATTCTCTGCTGTCCTGTATACTGTTTTCAAGCCCAGCGATTAATTTTATGACTATTATTCTAAATTCACTTTCTGTTATATTATTTAAATCCTTTTTGATCAGTTCATTAGCTGTTGTTATTTCCTGGAGATTCTTCTGAGGGGAATTCTTCCGTTTGGTCATTTTGGATAGTCCCTGGAGTGGTGAGGACCTGCAGGGCACTTCCCCTGTGCTGTGGTGTATAACTGGAGTTGGTGGGCGGGGCCGCAGTCAGACCTGATGTCTGCCCCCAGCCCACCACTGGGGCCACAGTCAGACTGGTGTGTGCCTTCTCTTCCCCTCTCCAAGGGGCGGGATTCATTGTGGGGTGGCGTGGCCCGTCTGGGCTACTTGCACACTGCCAGGCTTTTGGTGCTGGGGATCTGGTGTATTAGCTGGTGTGGGTAGGCAAGGTGCACGGGGGCAGGAGGGGCAGGCTTAGCTCGCTTCTCCTTAGGTGATCCACTTCAGGAGGGGCCCTGTGGCAGCGGGAGGGAGTCAGATCCGCTGCCGGAGGTTTGGCTCCGCAAAAGCACAGAGTTGGGTGTTTGCGTGGAGCGAGCAAGTTCCCTGGCAGGAACTGGTTCCCTTTGGGATTTTGGCTGGGGGATGGGCGAAGGAGATGGCGCTGGCGAGCGCCTTTGTTCCCCACCAAACTGAGCTCTGTCCTCCGGGGGCTCAGCAGCTCTCCCTCCCTTTGTCCTCCAGCCTCCCCGCTTTCTGAGCAGAGCTGTTAACTTATGACCTCCCAGACACTAAGTCGCACTTGCTGTTGGAACACACTCCGACCATCCGGCCCCTCTGCTTTTGCAAGCCAGACTCGGGGGCTCTGCTTGGCCGGTGAGCCGCCCCTCCACCCCGGCTCCCTCCCGCCAGTCCGTGGAGCGCGCACCGCCTCGCCGCTCCTCCTACCCTCTTCCGTGGGCCTCTAGTCTGCGCTTGGCTCCGCGACTCTGTTCTGCTAATCCTCTGGCGGTTTTCTGGGTTATTTAGGCAGGTGTAGGTGGAATCTAAGTGATCAGCAGGACGCGCGGTGAGCCCAGTGTCCTCCTACGCCGCCATCTTCTTCCCCCAGCATCCTTTCTTGATAAAAACCCTCAAGAAAGTAGGGATAGAGGATCATACCTCAAGATCATAAAAGCCATATATGAAAGATCCACTGCTAATATCATCCTCAATGGGGAAAAACTGAGAGCTTTTCCCCTAAGGTCAGGAACACGACAGGGATGTCCAATCTCGCCACTGTTATTCAACATAGTTTTGGAATCCTTAGCCTCAGTAATCAGACAACACAAAGAAATAAAAGGCATCCAAAATGGCAAAGAAGAAGTCAACCTTTCGCTCTTCATAGATGACATGATACTCTACGTGGAAAACCCAAAGATTCCACCAAAAAACTGCTAGAACTGATTCATGAATTCAGCAAAGTCGCAGGATATAAAATCAATGTACAGAAATCGGTTGCATTCCTCTAACAATAATGAAGCAACAGAAGAGAAATCAAGGAATTGATCCCATTTATAACTGCACCAAAATCCATAAAATACCTAGGAATAAATCTAACCAAAGAGGTGAAAAATCTATACACTGAAAACCATAGAAAGTCTGTGAAAGAAATTAAAGAAGACACACAAAAAATGGAAAAAATATTCCATGTTCCTGGATTGGAAGAACAAATATTGTTAAAATGTCAATACTACCCAAAGAAATCTATATATTCAATGCAATCCCTATCAAAATAACACCAGCATTCTTCACAGAGCTAGAACAAACAATTCTAAAATTTGTGTGGAACCAGAAAAGACCCCAAATAGCCAAAGCAATGCTGACAAAGAAAACCAAAGCTGAAGGCATCAAAATCTTGGGCTTCAGGATATAACAAAGCTGTAGTCATCAAGACAGTATGGTACTGGCACAAACCAGACACTCAGATCAAAGGAACAGAATAGAGAACCCAGAAACAGACGCACAAACGTATGGCAAACTAATCTTTGACAAAGCAGGAAAGAATATCCAATGGAATAAAGACAGTCTTTTCGGCAAATGGTGCTGGGAAAACTGGACAGCGACATGCATAAAAATGAAGCTGGACCACTTTCTTACACCATACACAAAAATAAACTCAAAATGGATGAAAGACCTCAATGTAAGACAGGAAGCCATCAAAATCCTCTAAGAGAAAGCAGGTGAAAACCTCTTCGACCTTGGCCACAGCAACTTCTTACTCAACACGTCTCCAGAGGTAAGGGAAACCAAAGCAAAAATGAACTACTGGGACGTCATCAAAATAAAAAGCTTCTGCACATTGAAGGAAACATCAGCAAAACTAAAAGGCAACCGATGGAATGGAGAAGATATTTGCAAATGGCATATCAGATAAAGGGTTAGTATTCAAAATCTATAAAGAAATTATCAAACTCAACACCCCCCAAAAGTATAAATAATCCAGTGAAGAGATGGGCAAAAGACATGAATAGACACTTCTCCAAAGAAGACATCCAGATGGCTAACAGACACATGAAAAAATGCTCCACATCACTCATCATCAGGGAAATACAAATTAAAACCACAATGAGATACCACCTCACACCAGGCAGAATGGCTAACATTAACAACTCAGGCAACAACAGATGTTGGTGAGGATGTGGAGAAAGAGGATCTCTTTTGCACTGCTGGTGGGAATGCAAACTGGTGCAGCCACTCTGGAAAATAGTATGGAGGTTCCTCAAAAAAATTAAAAATAGAACTACCCTACAACCCAGCAATTGAACTACTAGGTATTTATCCAAGGGACACAGGTGTGCTGTTTTGAAGGGCCACATGCACCCTAATGTTTATAGCAGCACTATCAACAATAGCCAAATTATGGAAAGAGCCCAAATGTCCACTGATGGATGAATGTATAAAGAAGATGTGATATATATACAATGGAGTATTACTCGGAAGTCAAAAAGAATGAAATCTTGCCATTTGCTACTATGTGGATGGAACTAGAGGGTATTATGCTAAGTGAAATTAGTCAGAGAAAGACAAATATCATATGACTTCACTCATATGAGGACTTTAAGATACAAAACAGATGAACATAAGGGAAGGGAAGCAAAAAGAATATAAAAACCGGGAGGGGGACAAAACATAAGAGACTATTAAATATAGAGAACAAACAGAGGGTTGCTGGAAGGGTTGTGGGAGGGGGGATGGGCTAAATGGGTAAGGGGCATTAAGGATGATACTTGTTGGGAGCACTGGGTGTTATATATAGGGGATGAAACACTGGAATCTATTCCTGAAATCATTGTTGCACTATATGCTAACTAACTTGGATGTAAATTAAAGAATTAGTTAATTAATTAATTAAAAAAATGAAATGGGCAGAACACATGAAAAGACATTTTTTCAAAGAAGGCATCCAGATGGCTAAGAGACACATGACAAGATGCTCAACATCACTCATCATGAGGGAAATACAAATCAAAACCATAATGAGATAGCACTTCACAGCTGTCAGAATGACTCAAATTAACAACACAGGAAACAATAGATGTTGGTGAGGATGTGGAGAAAAGGGAACATTTTTGCACTGTTGGTGGTGGTGATGCAAACTTGTGCAGTCACTCTGGAGAACAGTAGTTCCTCAAGAAACTAAAAATAGACTACCTTATGACCCAGGAATTGCACTGCTAGGTATTCACCCAAAGGATACAAACATACTGATTTGAAGGGGTACATACTCCTTGATGTTTATTGCAGCCTTATCAGCAAAGCCAAATATAGAAAGAGCCCAAATGTCCATTGACTGATAAATGGATAAAAAAGGTATGACATAGGGGTGCCTGGGTGGCTCAGACGGTTAAGCATCCGACTTTGGCTCAGGTCATGATCTCACAGTTTGTGGGTTCAAGCCCTGCGTTGAGCTCTGTGCTGGCAGCTTAGAGCCTGGAGCCTCCTTCTGTGTATCCCTCTCTCTCTGCCCCTCCCCCACTCATGCTTTCTCTCTCTCTCTCTCTCTCTCTCTCTCTCTCTCTCAAAAACAAACATAAAACAATTAAAAAAAAGATATGGCATATTATATATAGTTGGATACATAGATAGAAAATGGAATATTAGTCATCAAAAGAATGAAATCTTGCCATTTGCAACAACATGGATGGAACTAGAGTGTATTATGCTAAGTGAAATAAATCAGTCAAAGACAAATTACATATGATTTCACCCATAGGTGGAATTTAAGATACAAAACAGAACATATGGGAAGGGGGGAAAGAGAGAGGGAAACAAAACATAAGAGACTCTTAGTGATAGAGAACAAACTGCTGGTTGATGGAGGGAGGTGGGTGTGGGATGGGCCAAATGGGTGATGAGTATTAAGGAAGGTACTTGCTATGATCATCACTGTCTATTGTATATAAGTGATGAATCACTGAATTCTGCTCCTGAAACCAATATTGAACTATACGTTAACTAAATATAATTTAAATGAAAATTTGAAAAGAAAAAAAATTTCTTTCCCCCAGTTCTCACTCAACTCACCTTTTGAAACTGTAATTACACATATGTTGGACTATTTAGCATTGTCTTAAATATTATTATTTTATCATTATTATTTATATTATTATTTTTTTTTTCTATCTGCATTTTAGTATGGACTATTTCTGTTGATCTGTTTTGCTTTCAATGATCCTTTCTTTGGCTGCACCCAGTCTGCTACTAAACCAACCTAATGGATACTTTATTTCCAATATTATATTTTTCAGATTTGAAATTTTTTTGAAATTTTCCTTTACTTGCATTGAATTTTCTTTTAATCATACTGGATAAATGTTTGTTGAAATAATTGTCTCTAACAGCCAAACCAACCAATATCAAGGATATAAACAAACATTTCTTATTCCCTTGGGAGAATTAATCTCTGAGGAAATTAATAGAACAGTCCTCTCTGTTCTATACCATTGTGGTGCCCATGTTAAACCCACTGATCTATAGTTTGAGGAACAAGGATGTCAAAGTTTCCCTGAGGAACACCTTGGAAAGAAAAATATCTTCTTGAAAAAGTAGCATTTGAAGAAGATACAATGCTTTGTTTATTGGTGTGTGTGTTTTCCAAGACAGATCCAAGTTCTAGTTTTTTTCTCTTCTGTAAAAAAGAGAATTTTAAGTCTTTATGTTTCATGGATGTTTACTACATATCTATTTTCTGTTCCCGTGACCCACCTCGACTATTCCACGACTCTTTTATGCATTTTTTTCTACAATCATAAATCATTTAATCTGAAATGGGGCTTATAAACCATTTTTTCTGAGCTTATTTAACAGACATTGGAGACTTAGACATTTTATATATGTTTTCCAAGGCCATACAACTAAGTGGTTCCCATAAGTGGGACTGGAATCCAGGCTCTTGAATTCTAATTTACTTTGTTTTCCTTTCCTTTCTGCCATGTTTTTTTTTTCTTTATTGCCTGTCTTACAGATTTCATTTTGAAAGTATGATATTTTAGCTTATTATAAACTGATTCTATTTATAGTAATTTAATGGAACTTCTCAATAACTTTTTAGAAATAACTTGTCAATATTTCATATTTTCCTTTTTAAAAAGTTATTATTTTAATTCCACTTAATTAACATACAGTGTTATATTAGTTTCCAGTGTACAATACAGTCATTCAGCAGTTCATACATCACTCTGTGTTCATTATGGCATGTGTACTCCTTAATCCCTATCACCTATTTAACCCATCCCCCACCGGCTCCCCTCTGGTAACCATTAGTTTGTTCTCTATAGTTAAGAGTCTATTTCTTGCTTTGTCTCTCTCTCTCTTATTTTTTCTCCTTTGCTTGTTCATTTTGTTTCATAAATTCCACATGAATGAAATCATATGGCATTTGTCTTTTTCTGACTGATTTCACTTAGCATTATACTCTCTAGCTCCATCATTGTCATGGCAAATGGCAAGATTTCATTCTTTTTATGGTTGAATAGTATTTCCTTGTATGTATGTATATATATATATATATATATATATATATATATATATATATACACCACATCTTCTTTATCTATTCATCAATTGATGGGCACTTGGCCTAATGCAAACAATGCTGCATCCCTTTGAATTAGTGTATACCTTTGAATTAGTGTTCTTGTATTCTTTGGATAAATACCAAGTAGTGCAACTGATGTATCATAAGGTAGTTCTATTTTTAACATTTTGAGGAACCTCCATACTGTTTCCCAGAATGTTGGCACCAGTTTGCATTTCCACCAATAGTCTGAGTGTTCCCCTTTCTCTGCATTCTTGCCAACACCTGTTGTTTGTTGTGTTGTTGATTTTAGCCATTCTGAAAGGTGTGAGGTCATTGTATTTTTAAAAGGTTATTTATTTTGAAAAAGAGAGCAAGGGAGAGAGAGGGACAGAGAGAATCCCAAGCAGGCTCTGCACTCTCAGTGCAGGGCTGATGTGGGACTTGATCTCACATGACCTGAGCCAAAATCAAGAGTGAGACACTTAACCAACTGAGCCACCCAGGCGCCCCTCTTGTTGTAGTTTTGATGTGCATTTCCCTGATGAGAAGTGATGATGAGCATCTTTGTGTCTTTGGCCATCTGTATGTTTTCTTTGGAGAAATGTCTGCTCATGTCTTCTGTCCATTTTTTAATTGAATTTTTGTTTTTTGGGGTATTGAGCTTGATAAATTCTTTACATACACATTTTTAAGTTTATTTATTTTGAGGGGGAGATAGAAAGAGAAAGCAAGAGCAGGAGAGGGACATAAAGAGAGAATCCCAAGCAAGCTCCATGCTATCAACACACAGCCTGATGCAGGGCTCAATCTCATGAACCATGAGATCATGACCTGAGCCAAAATCAAGAGTCAGACACTTAACCAACTGAGCCACCCAGACGCACCTCTTTATATATTTTGGATACTAATCCTTTACCAGATATGTCATTTGCAAGCGTCTTCTCCCATTTCATAGGTTGCCTTTTAGTTTTGCTAGTTTCCTTTGCTGTGCAGAATCTTTTTATTTTGACGTAGTCCCAATAGTTTATTTTTCCTTTTGTCTCCCTTGTCTCAGGAGATATATGTAAAAAGAAGTTGCTACTGGCAATGTCAAAGAAGTTACTTTCTGTGTTCTCTTCTAGGATTTTGATGGTTTCAGGTCTCACATTTAGGTCTTTCACCCATTTTGAATTTCTTTTTGTTTATAGTGTAGGAAAGTAGGCCATTTCATTCTTTTGAATGTTGCCATCCAGTTTTCCCAATACCATTTGTTGAAAACATTGTCTTTTGCCCATTGGATATCCTTTACTGTTTTGTCAAAGATTAATTGACCATATAATTGTCAGTTTATTTCTGGAAATTCCATCCTGTTCCATTGATCTAGGTGTCTATTTTTGTGCCAGTACCATACTGTTTTGATTACTATAGCTTTGTAATATAATTCAAAGTCCAGAATTGTGATGCCTCCAGCTTTGCTTTTCGTTTCGATTGCTTTGGCTATTAGGGGTCTTTTGTAGTTTCATACAAATTTTAAGATTGTTGGCTCTACTTCTGTGAAAAATGCTGTTTGAATTTTGATGGAGATTGCATTAAAGGTATAATTGCTGTGGGTAATATAGACATTTTAAAGATATTTGTTCTTCAATCCATGAGCAGGGAATGCCTTTCCATTTCTTTGTGTTGTCTTTAATTTCTTTCATAAATGTTCTATAGTTTTCAGAGTACAGATCTTTTACCTCTTTGGTTAGGCTTATTCCTAGGTATCTTATGGTTTTTGGTGCAAGTGTAAATGGGATCAATTCCTTGATTTCTCTTTCTGCTCCTTGATTATTGGTGTATAGAAATGCAACAGATTTATTTACATTAATTTTGTATCATGCAACTGTACTGAATTTGTTAGTGCTAGCAATCTTCTTTGGTGGAGTCTTTAGGGTTTTCTTTTTTTTTTTTCAAAAAAAAATTTTTTTAATGTTTATTTATTTTTGAGACAGGGAGAGACAGAGCATGAATGGGGGAGGGCCAGAGACAGAGGAAGACACAGAATCTGAAACAGGCTCCAGACTCTGAGCTGTCAGCCCAGAGCCCGACGCAGGGCTTGAACTAACAGACCGCGAGATCATGACCTGAGCCGAAGTCGGACGCTTAACCGACTGAGCCACCCAGGCGCCTCGTCTTTAGGGTTTTCTACATACAGTATTATATCATCTGCAAATAGTGAAAGTTTTGCTTTTTCCTTCACAATTTCGAGTCCTTTTATTTCTTTCTGTTGTCTGATTGCTGTGGCTAGGACCTTCAGTACTAAGTTGAATAAAAATGGTGAGAGTGGACATCCATGTCGTGTTTCTGACTTTAGGAGTAAAAATATCAGTTTTCCCCCATTAAAAATGATGTTAGCTCTGGGTTTTACACAGATGGCTTTTATTATGTTGAGGTATGTTCCCTCTAACCCCATTTTGTTGAAGGTTTTTTATCAGGAATGGATGTTGAACTTTGTCCCATTTGGGATTTCTATTCTAAAAGAGTTGAAAGTAGGATCTTAAAGAGATATTTGCAGCACTAATTTACTATAGCCAAGAGATGGACGCAAGGCAAATGTCCATTGACAATGCATGAGGGAACAAAATGTGGTACATACATAGGAATATTATTCCTCCCTAAAAAGCAAAGAAATACTATCACATGCTACAAAATGGATGAACCTTGAGGATATTATGCTAAGTGAAAGAAGTCTGTTGCAAAAAGACAAATAATGTATGATTTCACTTAAATAAAAATCTAAAGTAGTCAAATTCATAGAAACATAAAGTAAAATCATAGTTACCAGGGGTTGCAAGGAAGAAGAAAAGTGGAATTGTTATTTAATGGATATAGAGTTTCAGATCTGCAAGTTGAAAAAGTCCAGAAATCTGTTTCACAATGCAAATATACTTAACACTCCTGAAATAGTTAAACACTTAAAAACAGTTAAGATGGCAAATTTTTGTTACATGCTTTTTGCCACAATAAAAAGTAAACAAAGAATAGCCCTAATAAAGTGTTAAATAAAACACGTTTCTACCTCTTACCTTGACAAACTTACCTTTCATAACACTGGAAGGCCAGATTCAAGTTTAGAATCCTGAGAATCTATAAGGTTCCATGCCAAAAGGTGGTAGCACAGGGAGGGCCACCCTGGTTTCCCAGGTGCCTGCCCATGGACCACACCTTACCCCCTCTCCCTCTCATTCTCACTTACTTTACAATGTGAGGCACCTACACATGCGCAGGTATAAACACCTATAGTTCACATGCCCAATGGTCATCCACATCCCTTGAATACAGCTTCTGCCTGACCATCCCTGGAAGTGAACATACCAACAGTGTGGTCTGCTGTTGGAAGGATGGACCCAGGTCCTGGAAGCTGAGGAAACTTGCTCCAGGCCAAAGTCTATGTGTGATCTTTCAAGCCTGACCATAGGCAATTATTAGGCTTTTCTTGGCAGTCCTCATGGGGGAAAGTGCTAGCTGGCACCAGCCTCCTTATGGAGGAAAGGAAATACCCAACTCCAGCCCACTCTGGACAACCTATGAATTCAATGAAATATTTAAGGAAAAATTATACCAAATCTCTACAGTTTATTTTATAAGATAGCGGCATTCTGTGAGGCCATCATTACTCCAATAGTAAAACCAGACAAAGACTGTGCAAGAAAACAAAACAAAACAGTACTACAGACCAATATCTTTCATGAACATAGATACAAAAAAGTTTCAATGAAATATTAACCATAGAATCCAACAATATATGTAAAGAATTATACACTATGACTAGGTGGGATTTATCCCAGTTATGTAAGGATGATTCAACATTCAAAAGTCAGTTAAAGTATTTCATCCATAAGCAGACTGAAGAATAAAAATCACATCATCCTATCAATAGGTGCAGAAAAAGCATTTGACAAAATCCAACACCCATTCCCGAAAAAGAAAAAAAAAGAGAAACAACTGAGTAAACTGAGAGTAGATTTATTCTCTATTCCTCTAGAACAAGAACTTCCTCTACTTGAGAAAGAAAACCTACACAAAACCTACACCTAACATCATACTTAATGGTAAGAACTTCAAATCTTTCTTACTAAAATCAGAAACAAGGTAAAGATGTCCCCCTAATGACTGTTTTTCGGTGTAGTAATGGTAGTCCTAGCTAACACAGTAAAACATGAAAAAAAAAGTTGTACAGATTGAGAAGGAAGAAATAAATCTGTCTTTATTCACAGATGACATAATTGCCTATGCAGAAAATCTGAAAGAATCAACCAAAAAACTCCTGGAACTAAGTAATCATGGCAAGGTGGAAGGATACAAGGTTAACATATAAAAAGTCAATTGCTTTCCTCTATGGGAGCAAAGACCAAGTAGAATTTGAAATTAAGAACACAATGACATTTACATTAGCACTCCTAAAAGTGAGATCTATACAAGGAAAATACAAAGCCTGCATAGGGCTTTGTGCTGACAGCTCGGAGTCTGTTGCCTGCTTGCTCTGTGCTGACAGCTTGGAGCCTGAAGCCTGCTTTGGATTCTGAGTCTCCTTCTCTCCCTGCCCTTCCCCCAACTTGTGCTCTGTCTCTCTCTCAAAAATAAATAAATATTTTTTAAAAATAGGGGAAGACATTTTGCTCCATGGCAATAGGATTTACTGAGTGAAATTGGCTGGTGATGTGAAATGTCAAGTCTTTCTGGAGGTTAAAGGACTACAGGAATGTATAATATTCCTTGGCTACTTGGGAGCTGTGTGATGATACTTGAAGGAGGGGAAGTTATTTTCCAGAATTTTGAAATGGAAAGGTTTTAATTATGCTAATATCAAAACATTGTGTAGGGAGACTGTCAGCCGAGAGAGGGGATAATGAGTTGTGGGTTTGAATCTTGGTGTTAATTGTTTAGCAGGTCTGTGATCTGGGGAAAGTTACTTAACCTCTTTACATCAGTTTCTTCATCTGAGAAAATGAGATAATTAAGTAAAACACTTAGTAGATTGGCTAGCATTCCATAAATGTTAGATGTGATGATGATATGATGATGTCAGTAACTGAGTGAAGGGACCACGTAAGCAATCCTGGCAGGAATAAGGAAGTGGTAACCACATAATGAGAGAGTGAACAGAGGGAGAAATCTGGGTGGAAAAAGGGTATTTGTTATTTCTTGATGACTTTCAAATTTGTCTCCATTTGTCTTATGTACCGCTAAGTTCAATATAAACTTGAAATCATATTCAAGCAGAGTAGGACATGAGAGATGTGAGAAGGAGAAAGGAAGGACGAAAAAATCAGTGAATATATACAATGAGTCATGCTGAGAAGTGGTGGTTCTCCCTTCATGTGTGTTTACATTTTTAGAGGGCTTCTCCCCTACACTTCTCCCAATTTTCAACCTGAGGAAGAATGATGACATTTGCATCTGAAGAAGTTTCTCCTCAGTGTTTTCTGCACGGCAGCCTTTACCTCCTTATTCCTCAAGCTATAGATCAGGGGGTTCAGCATGGGGATCACCGTGGTGTAGAACACGGAGGCCACATTCTCCTTGGCCACAGAACTGGCCGTGGAGGGTTTCAAGTACATGAACGCTGTAGATCCATAGAACATTCCCACAGCTGCAAGGTGAGAGCTGCAGGTGCTGAAGGCTTTGGACCTTCCCTGTGTGGTGCTGATGTGGAGGATGCTGGAGAGGATGAAGACGTAGGAAACAAGGACTGTTAAGCTGGTGGCTATGATGTTGAATCCAGCCAAAAAGAACACTGTCATCTCAATATGATAGGTGCTAGAGCAGGAGAGCTTCATGAGGGGCACGATGTCACAGAAGTAATGACTGACGAGGAACTCACAGTAGGACAGTTTTAACATCAGACCAGTGTCTATTGTTGCGCCAATGAAAGCCATGGCATAGGCCGCAGCTATCAGCAGGGAACACACTTGAGGAGACATGATGACATTGTAGAGCAAAGGGGTATAGATGGCGACATAGCGGTCATAGGCCATCACTGTCAGCATGTAACACTCTGCAACGACAAACACAACGAAGAAGTAGAGCTGTGACATGCACCCCGCATAGGAGATGATGTTCTTCTCTGACACAAAGTTCACCAGCATTTTCGGGGTAATGACAGAGGAGTAGCAGAGATCCACAAGGGACAGATTGCTGAGGAAGTAGTACATGGGGGTGTGAAGCTGAGCATTCAGACAAATCAGTGTGAACATGCCCAGGTTCCCTATGATGGTGACCAAGTAGATCCCAAGGAAGAGGAGCAAGAGAGGGAGCTGGAGCTCTGGCCGATTTGTCAATCCCTTGAGAATAAACTCGGTCACTGTAGAGTGATTTTCGGCAGCCATTCCCCTGTGATTGGGAGCCCTGTGGGGATGGGAAAGAAGAGCCCATGAGAGCCTACATCTTAGACTTCTTGGCAAAGCTGGTTTTGAGCACTTGGGTTCAGTTGGGTGATCCTGGGCTCTTTCCCGATGAATCCTCCCTTCCTTTGGCTGTTGGTTGGGAGAAAGACCAGGCTCTGGGTATTTCAAAGACCATGAGGTTGGGAGGAAAAAGGGGACAAGATCTGGGGCTTTTACTACTTTTATGTTTCTCAAATATCCTACAGCAATGGTTCTTAGGGTACATTTGTTGGACCAGCAGCATCAGCACCATGTTAGAGATGCAAACTCTCAGCCTCCACCCGGGACCTACCAAATCAGAAACTCTGGGATTGGGGCTAGCAGTCTGGGTTGAACACTCTCTCCAGATGATGCTGATGCCTGCTTAGGTCTGAGAACCTCTGTCCTATAGGTAACAAGCAGCATACTTCATATTTTGTGCTTGGACATGCTTCAGAAATAAAATTTCCTTCTCATCTGTGCAACTCCCAGATAGTTTCTGAATGTGAATGCATGATATCCTTCTCAAATTGACACAGTGTCAGGGTAGTATGGTAGTTACAGCCATATCATTGAGTGACAAGTCAATTTCTGTATCTGAAAGATGAAAATGAGAACAAAAGACCCCAATAATTAGCAACTGCTGCCAGGCAAGATGAGTTCCTTCATGTCAAGGGAGAAAAACTAAAATTTTAATCAGGCAGAATGACCATGTCAGCCTGGGATGACAAGCTTGCAGAAAATTCTGCAAAATTTCATTTTTTTTTAAATTTTTTTTCAACGTTTATTTATTTTTGGGACAGAGAGAGACAGAGCATGAACGGGCGAGGGGCAGAGAGAGAGGGAGACACAGAATCGGAAACAGGCTCCAGGCTCTGAGCCATCAGCCCAGAGCCCGACGCGGGGCTTGAACTCACGGACCGCGAGATCGTGACCTGGCTGAAGTCGGATGCTTAACCGACTGCGCCACCCAGGCGCCCCGAAAATTCTGCAAAATTTGCAAAAAAAACCCCACACCCCCCAAACTCCCCCAAGAAATCCTCACAACATATCCTGCCATGCTCTCCAGCAGCTGTCATATTGTGAAACTATCAGAAATAGTGAGCTGTATCCTGCTTGTCACTTTGCTCCTGAAACTTGCAATTTGGGACCTCAGTCTGACCAATCTCTGTAGAGGACACAGAACTTGCCGTTTTTTGCCTATTTAACCCCAAGCCTGATCCTTCCCTGATGGAGCTACTTTGGTTTGTAGCCGAATGCTGTGTCTCCTCGGTTTGCAAACTGCACAGCAATGAAGCTTGTCTTCTGATGAAATCCTTGCAGGATGCTTTTTGTTGACAAAGAAATCAATTTCCAGGGTGCTTGGGTGGTTCAGTAGGTTAAGTGTCGGACTTCAGCTCAGGTCATGATCTCCCATTCATGGGTTCGAGCCCTGCCTTGGGCTCTGTGCTGACAGCTTGGAGCTGGAGCCTGGAGCCTGCTTTGGATTCTGTGTCTTCCTCTCTTTCTGCCCCTCCCCCACTCACATTCTGTCTCTAAAAAATAAATACACATTAAAAAAACCAAAAAAAAAAAAAAAAAAGAAACCAATTTCCAAGTCGGTTGTAAAAATAACATGGGATAATGCATATTTAGAAAATGTTTTCAAGCACTCGGTTCCCATAAAAGTGAGTTGTCATTAGGTGTCTGCAATTTGTTCTTAGGTTTTCACTGGACGTGAGGCTATAAGACAGTGGTTCTCAACATTGACTGTGTTCTGTAATCCCTTGGAGCATTTACAAAGTATTGATTCCTCCACCCACAGATGTTCAGATTTAATTGATCTGCGGTGCAGGGTGGGCATTGGCACATAATATAGGACAGAGTAAGTGCTCAGTAGCTATTATGATGATGATGTTCAGATTGTAATATCAAACCAGGCCCCATTATTTCCCTAGTGGCAAGGTACTCAAATTGCCAACATTTCCCTAAGAAGCATGGATCATCATTGCTGGATATGATACTTATAGCCATCCCATCTCTAAGATACTTCTCTTAGGCTAAAAACCTTACATTTTCATCCTTTTTATTACTTCCTCATATAATTACTAACTTTTGTATAATGCTCTTTGAAGGTCAATCTCATTAACTCCTCAAATTTGGGGTATGAGGAGAAATGTGTTCCGAGTAGGATTTTTGTTTCTATTTTCCTACTGAGAAAACAGAAGTGCCAGACACTCAGTGAGTTTCTTGAAGCTTACTAAAAATTATCAGTGACTTAGAACTCAAACTCTTCTCTCCTGATCATGAGCTCATTTCCTTTAGCCCAGATGTGCAGGCTTTTACATCCACACACCTACAGTTCTAAGCAATGTCGTGGTTGAAAGTGCTTTACACTTGATGGCTTAGCTGGTGCATAGCCTATGAAAAAAGAGGAATGTTATATTATTTTTTCATTCTCTCTTAAATTCAAACTGTAAATGTTACCCCAAATCATATAGTTAGTAGATACAGAACTGGGCCTAAAACCCAGGACTTCTGACTACCATCTGTTTTGTTTCCACTAAACCGTCTTCTGATTTCTGTAGCTTATCTTTAGGTAGCACTTTATTATTATTTAGTAAACTTAATTTATTGAATCTTTGGAGGTGCAGGATGGATTTCATTGGTAATTTCACGTGCACTTAAAAAATTACAAAGGCAATACATATGCATTTTAGAAAATCAGAAATACAAATAAGGAAAAGTATAAACATCATATTCCCCCACTATTTAGAGACTAATATTGGCAGTGACTATCTTTCTAGATTTTTCTATGCATATATATATTTACATTGGGTATACACACACACACACACACACACACATATATATATATATATATATATATATATATATATATATTTAAGTTTATTTATTTTGAGAGACTGTGAAGAGAGTACACCTGTGCATACAGAGGTGCATACAGAGATACAGAGAAGGGGCAAAGAGAGAGAGAAGGTGCGAGGAGTGGAGAGAGAGAATCCCAAGCAGGCTCCTTGCTGATGGTGTGGAGCCTGATGCAGGGCTTGAACTCATGATCCTTGAGATCATGATCTGAACTGAAATCAAGAGTTGGATGCTTAATGGACTGAGCCACCCAGGCACCCTTAAATGTATTAAAAAACCATTTTGTAACCACCTTATTAAATGTACTTTATAATGCATTGTGTCATTTGATTCCTATAATAATAATGACTCTGGCACTAACCGTATTTCCTTTTCTTAGATATAAGAGTCTTTAAATCCTTAGGATGTGAAGACACAAAAATCAGATTTGCATTGTAAACTTCACATGTTATGTTATTGGTGGTATGGCATTTAACTTCACAATAACTAGTCTCAGAAGTAGCTAAGTTTTTTCCATTTATTACTAAGGAGAAAACAAATTTCTTCTAGATAACAACAATAGATTTAAAAAATCTTATCTTTTCCCCTTGTACACAATTTTCACCTCTTAAAACAATAAGAAACATAGAAAATCCACCTTGAATATACCATTACCAGAAATCAATGTGTTCTACAAAGCAGTGTAGAGTAAATACCACTCAGTGTGGTGTGGACTGAAAAATCCTAGATAGAACTGATTTAAATTTAATTTTTTACTCCCATAATCATCTAATGATATGAAATGAGCAAACATGATCCATATATTTGATATCAGTTACTACAATGATTACCTCTAGTTCTACTGGACCATAAGAGGCTTCGGCTTGCAGCCTATGAGAACTCAGCACATAAAGAAGAAAACGCTTAGAGATGAAGGTAAACAAATGCTTAGAAATAAAGCCTGAATTAGAAACAGGAATTCATGGAAGAAATATTTTTTTTCATATAATTGCTTTAAATTTGTAATTAAATACCTGTGTTGAGAAAAAAAACAACACAGTCTCCTGGAAATTTTAGGGGATGCCTTGGTTCCAATAGTTAGGAACTAAACATCAAGAAATGAGGGAGCTGTCCAGATTTGTATCTATTCCTAAATATATTCCAAGAGGCCAGCAGGGTTATGAAAAATGGGTCACTGGGGGTCTGTTTATACAACACATGGGCAGAAGCTCCTGGGATGCAGTCATTTCAGGCCCTGGAGTCTTTGCTGAAGGAGCAATTAGAGTCCGGCTTATGCCTGTGCTGGGAATCATGGTTTGTCTCCCAGGTGTGTTAATTTTCCTTTTATTTGGAGTCATATTCAGCTTGGGAAACTTGGAGTCTAAGCATTCAAATTTGTATAGCTAAACACCCCATAATCACTACCACCACCACCACCACCACCACCATGTCAGTCATTACCATCAACATCCTCAGTTACTACCATTATGGCTACTACTCATCATTATTCTTCATTAGGCATACTCAACGTGGCTTAAAATGTTTATTTTATTTACTTATTTTTGGAGAGAGAGAGAGAGAGAATGATTAGAGGAGGGGCAGAAAGAGAGGGAGAGAGAGAATCCCAAGCAGGCTCCATGCTCAGGGTGGAGCCCAATGTTGGGCTCCATTCCACAACCATGAGATGACAACCTGAAGAAAAAGAAAATTTGAGCAGACACATAACCTATAGACATTGACTCAGTAATCAAAAATCTCTGAACAAACAAGAGTCCAGGGCTGGATGGCTTCCCAGGGGAATTCTATCAAACATTAAAGAAAGATTAAACTGTTCCAAAAAATAGAAAGGGATGGAAGACTTCAAAACTCATTCTATGAGTCCAGCATTAGCTTGATTCCAAAACCAGACAAAAATTCCAAGAAAAAAGGAGAATTATAGACCAATATCCCTGATGAACATTGATGCAAAAATTCTCAACAAGATCCTAGGAAATTTAATTCAACAGTACATTAAAAGAATTATTCACTATGACCAAGCGGGATTTATTCCCAGGCTGCAGGGCTGGTTCAATATCTGCAAATCAATCTACGTGTTACACCACATTAATAAAAGAAAGGATAAGAATCATATGATTGTCTCAACAAACACAGGAAAAACATTTGACAAAATACAGCATCCTTTCTTGATAAAAGCCCTCAAGACAGTAGGGATAGAAAGAACATACCTCAACACCATATAGTCCATATACGAAAGAATCATAGCTAATATCATCCTCAATGGGAGAAAAAAAACTGCGAGCTTTTCCTCTAAGATCAGGAACAGGACAGTGATGTCCACTCTTACCACTGTTGTTCAACATTGTACTGCAAGTTATAGCCTCAGCAAACGGACAACAAAAATAAATAAAAGGCATGCAAATCGTCAGGGAAGCAGTCAAACGTTTGCTCTTTCCTGATGATAGGATACTCTATGTGGAAAACCCAAAAGACTCCACCAAAAAAACTGATAGAAATGATGCATGAATTCAACAAAGTCTCATGATATAAAATCAAGGTACAGAAATCTGTTGCATTTCTATATGCCAATAATGAAGCAGCAGAAAGAGAAATCAAGGAATTGATCCCATTTACAAACAATAAGATACCTAGGCATAAGCCTAACCAAACAGGTGAAAGTTCTGTACTCTGAAAACTGTAGAACACTTATGAAAGAAATTGAATACAACGAAAGAATTATCCGATATGACAAGATGTTCTGAACTCATCTCATACATTTCATTCTTCAGTCCAAAAATCAACCCTCTCTCCAGGAAATGTGCTTTCTTTTAGTGGTGAAAATGTATTTCAAGACGAGTAATTAGATGCTAGAGAGGCTCATTGCTTCTGGGTTGATAATTGTTTCTAGGTCTTTTCAGAAAGAAGTAGGACATTTCTAAAAATGGCCAATGATTTCAGTGGGATATGTTTTGATATTAATATTTTTGGGAGTTTCCTTAAGTACGACGATTCTTTTCAATAGGTCACTTCAAATCTTTTCTCCTCCTTCTCCTTCTCCCCCTTCTCCTTCTTCCCCTTCTCCTCCTCCTCCTTCCTCTTCTTCTTCCTCTCCTACCTCTCCTTCCTTTTCTTCTCCTTCTTCTTTTTCCTGACACTAGGAAAAGGACCATGAATTGTATTCTTTATTTTCTGTTCTGTCCCACAGTTTGGTTTTCTCCTTTGGAGCTCCTACTCTATGTAGATTTGATCTTCTTTGGCTGGTGTCTGTATTTGTTGCTTTCCCATAAATCCTCTTAATTTCTTTTCTCTCTGTCTCTTTTTTGCCACCAACTTTTTCACCTTCTATTTCTCCTAAGGTATTATCTGTTGTGTTCATTTGCTCTTCAGTTACTTCTAATCAGTCATATTTCTTAAATTATTTTTCCTTTATTTCTAATAATTTCCCAAGTTCAATTGCCTAATTTATAAGCTTTTCTAATTCTGCCTTTTGTTGTTCTTTCATACCTGTATGTGTTTTAGTTCATTTTGAAATAATGTAATAGTGTTCATTTACTTATAGTAATGGGCAATGGACTGTGTTCCCTTACCACCCCCCCCCCCCGCCCATTCATATGTTGAAGCCTTAACCCTCAATGTGACTGTATTCTGAGAAAGGCCCTAAAAGTAGGGGATAAAGGTTACATGAGGCCAAAAGGTCCTAATCTGATAGGGCTGGTGCCATTCATAAGATAAGGAAGAGGCACCAGAGCCCATTCTTTCTTCCGTGTGAGGACCCACTGAAAGGGGGCAGTCTAATACAGGAAGAGAGTCCTCATCAGAGATCATGTTTGTAGGCTCCCTGAATTCCAGACTGTGGGAAAAAAAACTTCCATTGCTTAAATGACCCATTCTGTGGTATTTTGTTATGGTTTCCCAAGCAAACTAATACAGTAAGTCTTTCTGGTTTGCTCCACATTTTCTGTCAAAAAATTATTCTTTTTACTTATAATTTTATATGGAGTTTCATCTTGATTCTTTTCTACTGTTCATCTTTATATTAAATTAGTTTTTTTCTAACTTAATGCCTGTAGAACTCCTTATTCTGTTGCTTTTGTGAAGTGTTAAAAAATATGATGACTTACTGTCTGAAATCTCCTGGCTCTGTCCCCTTTCTACCTTTATCTGGATCTTTCTTTTGTCTTTATTTACCTTGTTCTGTTTAATTTGGGTTTTACTCCTATTCCTGTAGGGAGCTTTGGTTGCTTTATTTTGAGAGTTCATAGTGCACAGACTGTGGAAGCCCCTTCTGATCTTACTATAGAGTAATTAAAATTCATCCACTACTGGAGAATAAAAATCCCTTCCAGTTTTACATGTTATTTTCAAACTGGCCTTTTGAGAGTTATTTGGAATACTGATTAGTTGTTTTGGAGTTTCAGGTTTGTCAGATGTCCTGTTGTTTCCTTCTGTTTCTTCCTGCACAGATGCTGATACTAAGCAGATTTTAACCTCTTGGTGGTTTGTGCCCATCTGCTTGTGTTTGGAGGTAAAGGGGATAACATATCACTTATTTTTGTCATAGATGTTGTTAATGGAACTAAGCTTTGATGTTTAGTTGTGCTGTTTTTTTATGGGGGTATCCAGGAATACTAAAAAAAACATGACACAGTCTTCCTCAAATTTTCTAAGACTCTTCACATGTTTTTTCCTTATTTATATTAAGAAGACTAATCACTTGAAGAATATTTACTACATAAATAGGGTATATTCATTGAATATATCTATGAGAAAAATATATTCTTGGTATATGTCAAAGATGACATACTCAATAGGAACATTCATAAAAGTACATTCTTTAATGTTCTGAATATTCTGCAAGTATTCTTTATACACACACACACACACACACACACACACACACACACACACATATGTAATTTATTGTCAAATTGGTTTCCATACAACACCCAGTGCTCATCCCAACAGGTGCCCTCCTCAATGCCCATCACCCTCTTTCCCGTCTCCCCCACACCCTCAGTTTGTTCTCAGTATTTAAGTGTTTCTTATGATTTGCCTCCTTTCCTCTCTGTAACGTTCCCCCCCTTCCCCTCCCCCCTGGTCTTTTGTTAAGTTTCTCAGGATCCACATATGAGTGAAAACATATGGTATCTGTCTTTCTCTGCCTGACTTATTTCACTTGGCAAAACACTCTCCGGTTCCATCCACATTGCTACAAATGGCCAGATTTCAATCTTTCTAATTGCCAAGTAGTATTCCATCGTATATATAAACCACATCTTCTTTATCCATTTGTCAGTTGATGGACATTTAGGCCCTTTTCATAATTTGGCTATTGTTGAAAGTGCTGCTATAAACATTGGGGTACAAGCGCCCCTATGCATCAGCACTCCTGTATGCCTTGGGTAAATTCCTAGCAGTGCTATTGCTGGGTCATAGGGTAGATCTATTTTTAATTTTTTGAGGAACCTCAATATGCTTAAAGTATTCTTGAACACAGAGCATTAAAAATATTAGTACATAGTATTTACTGAGTGCTTATTATATCCCAGGCATATATTCTTATGAATATATTCTTCTTTTTTTTCTCTTGGTCTTTCCCTCTCTCTTCCTTTTAGGCTTTGGAAATCATGAAAAGCCAGTCAAGTGAAGGTAAACAATTACGAATTCTGGTTTTGGCTATGACAGATAACTTATATTGGATTGGCCATATTACCAAAGCAATTAAAAAACTAGACAAAATATATGAAGTAATTTTTTAAAGTAATGTAATTACAGTAGGTAACTTTAGCACCTCACTTCCACCAGTGGATAGATCATCCACAGAAAATCAACAAAGGAATATTGGCTTTGAATGACACATTAGACTAGATGGACCTAATAGAACTATACAGGACATTCCATCCCTAAACAGCAGAATACACATTCTTTTCAAGGACACCTGGAACATCTTTCAGGATATATCACATGTTAGGGCAGAAAACAAGTTTCAGTAAATTAAAAAAGATTGAAATCATATCATGCACCTTTTCCAACCAAAACAATGTGAAACTAGAAATTGATCAAAAGAAAAAAATCTAGAAAGAACACAAATACATGAAGGCTGAACACCATGCTACCAACCAATGAATGGGTCAACCAAGAAACTGAAAAGGAAATAAAAAAACACATGAAGAAAAAGGAAAATGAAAACACAACATTCCAAAATCTTTGGGATGTAGCAAAACTGGTTCTAAGAGGAGCATGTATAGTAATATAGGCCTACCCAAGGCACAAGAAAAATCTCAAATACACAACCCAACTTAGACCTAAAGGAGTTAGGAAAAGAGGAACAAAGCCCAAAGCTAGGAGAAGGAAGGAGATGATAAACATTAGAGTAGAAATAAATTACCACTACAGACCAAAAACAACAACAAAAAAACCAGAAAAGATAAATGAAACCAGGAGCAGGTTCTTTGAAAAGATCAACAAAAAATTGATAACTCTTTAACCAGATTCATCAAGAAAGAGAAAGAGGACACAAAATCAGAAATGAGGGAAAAGAAAAAACAACTGATGCCACAGACAAACACAAGACTATAAGAGGTAATTATGAAAAGGTATATGCCAACAAATGGGACAACTTAGAAGAAAATTTCTAGAAACATACAACCTTCCAAAACTGAGTCAGGAGGAAATAGAAAATTTGAACAGGCTGATTAGTAGCAATAAAATTGAATCAGTAATCAAACCTTCCAACAAATAAAAGTGCAGGGCCAGATGGCTCCACAGGTGAATTCTACCAAACATTCAATTAAGAATTAATACCTATTCTTCTTAAACTATGCCAAAAAAGTAGAAGACTAAAGAAGACTTCCAAATTGAGTCTATGAGGTCAGCATTACCCTGATACCAAACCCAGACAGAGATACTACAGAAAGAAGAAGAAGAAGAAGAAGAAGAAGAAGAAGAAGAAGAAGAAGAAGAAGGAGAGAAGGGTAAAGGGAAGGGGAAGGGGAAGGAGAAGGAGAAGGAGAAGAAAACTACAGGCAGTATCTCTGATGAACATGGATCCAAAAATCCTAAACAAAATATTAGCAAACCAAATCCAACAGTACGTTAAAAAAGCACTCACCACAATCAAATGGGATTTATTTCAGGGATGCAAGGGGTGGTCCAATATTTGTAAATCAAACAATGTGGTACATCACATCAACAAAAGAAAGATAAAAACAATATGATTATTTCATCTATTATTTTAAAAAGTCAATTCTCCACAAAATACTAGCAAATTGAATCCAACAGTACATTAAAAGAATTATTTACCACGATCAAGTGGGATTTATTTATTCCTGGACTGCAGCAGTGCTACAATATTCACCAATCAACATGATACACCACATTAATAAAAGACAGGGTAAGAACCATATGATACACTCAATAGATCAGAAAAGGCATTTGACAAAATACAGCATCCATTCTCCATAAAAGAGCTCAACAAGGTAGGGATAGATGGAACGTACCTCAACATCATAAAGGCCATATACTAAAGACCCATACCTAATACCATCCTCAACGGAGAAAAACTGAGAGGGTTTCCTCTATGTTCAGGAAGAAGACAGGGATGTCCACTCTCACCATTACTATTTAACATAGAACTGGAAGTCTTAGCCTCAGCAATCAGAGAACAAAAAGAAATAAAAGGCATTCAAATCAGCAATGAGGAAATTAAGCTTTCACTATTTGCAGACGACATGAAACGCTATGTAAAAAACCTGAAAGACTTCACCGTGCTAGAACTAATACATGAATCCAGCAAAGTCTCAGGATGTAAAATTAATGTACAGTAATCTGTTGCATTTCAATACACTGATAATGAAGCAGCAGGAAGAGAAATCAAGGAATCAATCCCATTTAATATTGCACCCAAACCCATAAGATTCCTAGGAATAAGCCTAACCAAAGAGGTAAAAGATCTGTATTCTGAAAATTATAGAACACTTATGAAAGAAATTGAAGAGGACACAAAGAAATGGAGAAAAAGAAAACATTCCTATGCTCATGGATTGGAAGAATAAACATTGTTAAAACGTGTATACTACCCAAAGCAATCTACACATTCAATGCAATCACTATCAAAACAACATCAGCCTTTTTCACAGAGCTAGAACAAATAATTCTAAAATTTGTGTGCAATCACAAAATACCTTAAATAGCCAAAGCAATCCTGAAAAAGAAAAGCAAAGTTGGAGGCATCAAGATTCCAGACTTCAAGCTATGTTACAAAGCTGTAGTCATTAAGACAGTATGGTACTGGCACAAACACACACACATAGATCAGTAGAACAGAGTAGAAAACCCAGAAATGGACCCACAACTATATGGTCAACTCATCTTCGACAAACCAGGAGAGAAAATCCAATGGAAAAAAAAGACAAGTCTTTTCAACAAATGGTGTTGGGTCATATTTTCTTGCTTCTTTGTATTTCTAGGGATTTTTTTTTTGTTTTATGATGCTGGAATTATGAATATATTATAGAGACAGTGGATTATGTTACTCTTCTCTATAGATTGTTGCCTTTTGTTCTGGGATGCAGTTCCTAGTAGATCACCCTGATCCTGCTGAGACTTGGATTTAGCCTTTGTTATGATAGGTCTAGTTCAGCTTTGCCCTTAACCTGATGGCCTAGTCCTTATTCTTAGGGTATGGATTTCAGAGCTGTCATCTTAACGTCTGCTTTGTTCATCAAAGCGTCTCCACTCTCACTAGGCCAGAATCCTAACAGCTCCCCAGTGCTGTGGATCCTCTGTGACATCTCTTCAGGTCCTAGTCTTCCAAGAGCTGCTGTATTCTAGACATATAGAGTCTTGCCATGAACATACAAAATTTAGAATTCAGCTAAGAACTCAAGGGAGTCCTCTACGCATATGCCTGAGGGTCCTTTTCTTTGGCTTTTTCTTTTTCATGTCTTGCCCCACAGATTCCAGCTGTCCTAGCATTCCTGAACACTGATCTTTATTCCACTAGTAGAGGCTGCTCCTGTTCGCTTGGGCTCCATTGCACTAGGTTTGATTTGGAAACTGCCCTTAGAGAGAAAGGGTGAAAATGGTAGTTCATTTTCTTGCCTTTTCTTAAGAATTTCCTCCCTGAGCTGTCTGCTTCTCAAAGCTTTCAAATAGATGCTTTATATATTTTTTCCAGTCATATACTTGTTTATGGTTAGAGGGTGGTAGTGTGGTATTAGCTACTACTTTACATCTAAAATCTGAAGTCTGATAGCTTACTTTTAAAGGACTTGTTTTCTGCATTCCAGCCCAGCAGGAGGTCATATAGACCCCAAGGACCAGGAGAGACTGGAAACCTGGAGACTTAAATTAGATCTGTGACCTTGGGCAAATGGCTTTACTTCTCGGGATCTTCTTAGTGTCACTGTATATAAGATGGGGGTAAATATTGGCTTTGTCCATCCATAAATTGCTGATTTGTAATAACCTGGAAAGATTAAAAAATATAATTACTATACTCATACCCATAGAGATTCTGATTCAGAAGGTCTGGGTGGCGAGCCCAGAATTTCTTTCTAATAAACACCCCAGGTAATTGTGGTGTTCATCCACATTCGGGAAATACTGAATTGATAATTTCCCAAGTGTCTTCAGGTCTAAAATCCTGTTAGTGTGTATGCTTGCTATTAAAGAATGGTACCTAGAGCTCTGAGAGATCAAGTCAAATGATAGACAACTTTTGTCAAGGTAGAAGCTTGTGTGGAGAGTAGAAGACAGAAAAAGACAAAAGCAAACCAAAGAGTTAGAACAAATTTGCATGTTTGCCTATGTTGAGAATCTTAGCCTGTAGGATTCAATTTGAGAGCACCAAGAAGCTAGAAAGCCAATAGCGCTTCAAGAAAAGTGGGTGGAAGGCAGGGATAGTCAAAGGCACTTTTGACCAGTTAGTAACTTAGGAAAAGGCTGTTCTTGGCAGAGGTTAGGAGCATTTACTTGATAGAAATTATTTTGTTACAATTAATCTTATATTCCATGGGAAGACAGAGTAAGGGGATCAGAGAAATCTAGCTTCTTGTTTGAGCTAGACATACTGCAATTCATTCCTAGAATGAATCAGAATATGAAGAAATGACTGAATGTTCTACCCTAATTTATGATAGCCTTTTGTGTTAATCTTTCCAAATTCTAAGCACTTCTTTTTATTAAAGTCGCAGCATATTTACTTGTTTCTTTCCAAGAGTTTGCCAGATCCAAGAAAATGAGGACCTTAGCTTCATGGATTTCAGTAGCTCTCGTCAGGAGGAAGTTTAGGCTAGTGGTTACAAAATAGGTGCCTGGATTCCATATTTGTATTGGATATTGGCAGCCAGAAGTCAGTAGAAGGGTTCAGTGTCAGGTATATTACTGGGCATTCAAAAATAGTAATGATGATAATTTTTTTTCCACAATGAATTTTCTTTTAATAGTACTGGATAAATGTCTGTGGAAATAATTGTCTCTAAAAGCCAAATCAACCAATATTAAGGGTATAAATAAACACTTCTTATTCCTTTGGGAAAATAATCTCTGAGGAAATGGTTTTGAGGGAGTCTTTGTCTTAATAATTAGGCCACTGAGATCTGTAATCCGAATAAAACTTCTTATTTCCTGTTATTCTCTGGTCTGGAAAAGGCGCATCTCCTTCCTTATAGTTATAGCTTCCAAATTAACAACTGGAAATCATGTTCTTCAGTGTAGAAATGGCTACAAGATAAATTAGGGCTTCTGATCCTTTAGATCAGATTGGAAGGGGAGGGTTCTTAGCTCAACCTACCATTTTCTATTCATTATGGTAATTTTCTATCGCAGGACAATTGTGGACAAGAAACAGTAGAGTATAGCATTACAGCTCTAAACTGAAGGAAGGTGAGTGACTTCCTAACCCTGTCAGTCATGTACCATAGTGGTTATGAGGGTACACCTGAGAGTCAGACTGCTAAAGTCCACCTTCTGGCCGCACCCCAGTATTTTGAGGACTTTGTTGTCTCATCTGCAAAATAGGGATAATAATATTGTCATACAGCTCTTAGTGCCTAGCATCTCATAGGAACCACTTAAGTAGGTGCTAGCTTTAAAAAATTATCATGAAACCTAAACCCACTTGAGCTAGGAGAGATTGTAAAAATGTGGCCGCACCTTCTTGATTTGACAGCAGTGACCCAGTGGTGGGGGTTCGAGGGGTCGCAGTGTCTTTTGACAGGACTCTCTTCTGGGAAGAGGCCCAGGGTTTAGCAATGGAAGCACAGGAAGGAGATAGAAGGACATAGAAAATGGACTAACTTAAAGATCTAAAAGATATCTGTCTTATTTTTTAATGAATTGGGATATGAATAAATTACTGTTTTCTCTCTGGAGGCAAAGTTTAGACTCTAACTGTTCTCTCTGGAAGATAAAGTCACTTGGGCTGTAGGACAGATCCATAACAAACAGTAAAAGCCTTCCTACCATCTGTCTTAACGTTCAAATCTCTCTGTGGATTCCGTTCTTCAGAATGGGGGATGGATCCTGGGTGAGTGGTGGTATTTCTTTCTGTCTAACTGGTTCTCTTTTCTTTTCTCCAGACTGTCCTTGCTCCACTCATCCCCAAGAGGAGAATGGCAGCTAAGAACTCTTCTGTGACAGAGTTTATCCTTACAGGTTTAACAGACCAGCTGGAACTCCAGATCCCTCTCTTCTTCCTGTTTCTAGGTTTCTACATGGTCACTGTGCTGGGAAACCTGGCCTTGATAGCCCTGATTCGGTTGAATTCTTGCCTACACACCCCCATGTACTTTTTCCTCTTCAACCTCTCCTTAATAGATTTCTGCTACTCCACTACCATCACCCCCAAAATGCTGAAGAGTTTTGTCTCAAAGAAGAACATCATCTTGCATGCAGAGTGTATGACTCAACTCTTTTTCTTCTGCTTCTTTGTCATTTCTGAGTCCTTCCTCCTGTCAGTGATGGCATATGACCGCTATGTGGCCATCTGTAAACCATTGGTGTACATGGTCACCATGTCTCCTCAGGTATGTCTATTCCTTTTGTTGGGTGTCTACGTGATGGGGCTTTCAGGGGCTATGGTCCATACGGGAAGCATAGCAAGTCTGACCTTCTGTGCTGACAACCTTCTCAATCATTTCATGTGTGACATCCTTCCTCTCCTCGAGCTGTCCTGCAACAGCACTTATGTAAATGAACTGGTGGTCTTCATCCTTGTGGCCATTGACATTGGAATGCCCATTATCACCATCTTCATCTCTTATGCTCTGATTCTGTCCAGCATTCTGCACATTCACTCCACTGAGGGCAGGTCCAAAGCTTTCAGTACATGTAGCTCTCATATAATTGTGGTTTCTCTTTTCTTTGGTTCTGGGGCTTTCATGTATCTCAAACCACCTTCTATTTTGCCCCTTGACCAAGAGAAAGTGTCCTCTCTGTTCTATACCATTGTGGTGCCCATGTTAAACCCACTGATCTACAGTTTGAGGAACAAGGATGTCAAAGTTTCCCTGAGGAAAACCTTGGAAAGAAAAATATCTTCTTGAAAAAGTAGCATTTGAAGAAGATACAATGCTTTGTTTATTGGTGTGTGTGTTTTCCAAGACAGATCCAAGTTCTAGTTTTTTCTCTTCTGTAAAAAAGAGAATTTTAAGTCTTTATGTTTCATGGATGTTTACTACATATCTATTTTCTGTATCCTGTGACCCACCTCGACTATTCCACAACTCTTTTATGCATTTTTTTCTACAATCATAAATCATTTAATCTGAAATGGGGCTTATAAACCATTTTTCCTGAGCTTATTTAACAGGCACTGGAGACTTAGACATTTTATATACGTTTTCCAAGGCCATACAACTAAGTGGTTCCCATAAGTGGGACTGGAATCCAGGCTCTTGAATTCTAATCTACTTTGCTTTCCTTTCCTTTCTGCCATGTTTTTTTTTCTTTATTGCCTGTCTTACAGATTTCATTTTGAAAGTATGATATTTTAGCATAGTATAAACTGATTCTATATAGTAATTTAATGTAACTTCTCAATAAATAATGTTTTAGAAATAACTTGTTGATATTCCATATTTTCCCTTTTAAAAAGTTATTATTTTAATTCCACATAATTAACACACAGTGTTATATTAGTTTCCAGTGTACAATATAGTAATTCAACAGTTCATACATCACCCTGTGTTCATTATGGCAAGTGTACTCCTTAATCCCCATCACCTATTTAACTCATACTCCCCCCCCCCCCCCCCCCCGGTAACCATCACTTTGTTCTCTACAGTTAAGAGTCTGTCTCTTGCCTTGTCACTCTTTCTCTTATTTTTCCCCTTTGCTTGTTTGTTTTGTTTCTTAAATTCCACATATGAGTGAAATCATATGGTATTTGTCTTTTTCTGACTGACTTATTTCACTTAGCATTATACTCTCTAGCTCCATCATTGTCATGGCAAATGGCAACATTTCATTCTTTTTATGGCTAAATAGTATTCCCTTGTGTGTGTGTGTGTGTGTGTGTGTGTGTGTGTGTGTGTGTACACACACCACATCTTCTTTATCCATTCATCAATTGATGGACACTTGGCCTAATGCAAACAATGCTGCTATAAACACTTAGGATACATGTATCCCTTTGAATTAGTGTTCTTGTATTCTTTGGATAAATACCTAGTAGTGCAATTGCTGTATTATAAGGTAGTTCTATTTTTGACTTTTTGAGGAACCTCAAACAGCCACACTGTTTCCCAGAGTGGCTGCACCAGTTTGCATTTCCACCAATAGTCTAAGAGTGTTCCCCTTTCTCTGCATCCTTGCCAACACCTGTTGTTTGTTGTGTTGTTGATTTTAACCATTCTGAAAGGTGTGAGGTGATATCTCACCGTATTTTTTAAAGTTTATTTTGAAAGAGAAAGAGAGAGGATACAGAGGGGTAGGGGGGGAGGGGCAGAGAGAAAATCCCAAGCAGGTTCTGCACTCTCAGTGCAGTGTCCGATGTGGTGTTCAATCTCACAAGATCATGACCTGAGCCAAAATCAAGAGTCAGACATTCAAGCGACTGAGCCACTCAGGCACCCCTCTCATTGCATTTCCCTAATGAGAAGTGATGATGAGCATTTTTGTGTCTGCTGGCCATCTGTATGTCCTCTTTGGAGAACTGTCTGTTCATGTCTTCTGTCCGTTTTGTAGTTGAATTATTTGTTTTTTCGGTGTTGAATTTGATAAGTTATTTATGTAGAGAGAGAGAGAGATAAAGTGTGAGCAGGGGAAGGCCAGTGAGAGAGAATCCCAAGCAGGCTCTGTGCTGTCAACACAGCCAGAAGTGGGGATCGATCTCATGAACCGTGAGATCATGACCTGAGCTGAAATCAAGAGACAGACTTAACCAACTGAGCCACCCAGATGCCTCTCTTTATATATTTTGGATATGACTCCATTATTAGATGTCATTTGCAAGTGTCTTCTCCCATTTCATAGGTTGCCTTTCAGTTTTGCTGGTTGTTTCCTTTCCTGTGCAGAAGCTTTTTATTTTGGTGTAGTCCCAATAGTTTATTTTTGCTTTTGTTTTTCTTGCCTCAGGAGACATATCTAAAAAGAAGTTGCTACTGTCAATGTCAAAGAAGTTACTGTCTGTGTTCTCTTCTAGGATTTTGGTGGTTTTAGATCTCACATTTAGTTCTTTCATACATTTTGAATTCTCCCCCCACCCTCTCTTTTTGTATGGTGTAAGAAAGTGGTCTAGTTTCATTCTTTTGAATATTGCCATCCAGATCTTACTGCGAGCATTTTCCTTCCTCCAGAAAGGTTAATTTTATTTTCAGCCTCGAGAAGACAAGGACACCATCACATCAAGAACAGCAATTTTTTTAAACGTTTTATTCATTATTGAAAGACAGAACCAGAACATGAGAAGGGGAGGGGCAGAGGGAGAGGGAGATACAGAATCTGAAGCAGGCTCCAGGCTCTGAGCTATCAGCACAGCCCAATGCAGGGCTTGAACTAAAAAACTGCGAGATCATGACCTGAGCCGAAGTTGGAGGCTTGACCAACTGAGCCACCCAGGTGCCCCAAGAACAGCTATTTTATTTATTTTATTTTATTTTATTTTATTTTATTTTATTTTATTTTATTTTATTTATTTTATTATTTTGAATATATGAAATTTATTGTCAAATTGGTTTCCATACAACACCCAGTGCTCATTGCAAAAGATGCCCTCTTCAATGCCCATCACCTACCCTTCCCTCCCTCCCACCGCCCCCATCAACCCTCAGTTTGTTCTCAGTTTTTAAGAGTCTCTTATGCTTTGGCTCTCTCCCTCTCTAACTTCATTTGTTTTTCCTTCCCCTCCCCCATGGATTTATGTTAAGTTTCTCAGGATCCACATAAGAATGAAAACATATGGTATCTGTCTTTCTCTGTATGACTTATTTCATTTAGCATAACACTCTCCAGTTCCATCCACATTGCTACAAAGGGCCATATTTCATCCTTTCTCATTGCTGCGTAGTACTCCATTGTGTATATAAACCACAATTTCTTTACCCATTCATCAGTTGATGGACATTTAGGCTTTTTTCCACAATTTGGCTATTGTTGAGAGTGCAAGAACAGAAATTTTAAAAACAATGGCATGTTGTGAAGAGGGAGCCAAGATGGCGGAACAGCATGGAAGTTTTTTGTGTGTCTCGCATCCATGAAATACAGCCAGACCAACACTAAACCATCTTGCACACCTAGAAAACTCATCTGAAGATTAGCACAACAATCTGCACAACCTGAACCACAGAAGTCAGCAGAAAGAGAAAAAAATCATTTTTATTTTCAATTTTTATTAAAATATTTTTAATTTTTTTACTATATTTTTTACTTTTGTGTAAATTTTTTCAAATTCTATTTTACTTCCATCATTTTATTTTAGTCTATTTCAGTGAATGTTGCCATCCAGTTTTCCCCATATCATTGGTTGAAAAGACTGTCTTATTCTCATTGGATATTCGTTACTACTTTGCCAATGATGAATTGACCTTATAATTGTGGGTTTATTTCTGGATTTTCTATCCTGTTCCATTGACATATATGTCTACTTTTGTGCCAGTACCATACTGTTTTGTTTACTATAGTTTTGTAATATAACTTGAAGTCCAGAATTGTGATGCCTCCAGGTTCACTTTTCTTTTTCAATATTGCTTTGGCTATTCAGGATCTTTTGTGGTTCCATACATATTTTAAGATTGTTTCTTTTAGTTCTGTGAAAAATGCTGCTTGAATTTTGATGGAGATTGCATTAAAGGTGTAGATTGCTGTGGGTAATATAGACATTTTAACAATATTTGTTCCTCAATCCATGAGTATGGAATGTCTTTCCATTTCTTTATGTTGTCTTGGATTTCTTTCATAAGTGTTCTATAGTTTTCAGAGTACAGATCTTTTACCTCTTTGGTTAGACTTATTCCTAGGTATCTTGTGTTTTTTGGTGCACTTATAAATGGGGTCAATTCCTTGATTTCTCTTTCTGCTGCTTGGTTATTGGTGTATAGAAATGCAACAGATTTCATTACTTTGATTTTGTATCATGCGACTGTACTGAATTTATCAGTGCTAGCAGTCTTCTTTGGAGGAGGCTTAGGTGTTTTCTACATACTGTATTATGTCATCTGCAAATAGTGGAAGTTTTACTTTTTCCTTAACAATTTGGAGTCCTTTTATTTCTTTTTGTTGTCTGATTGCTGTGGCTAGGACTTTCAGTACTAAGTTGAATAAAAATGGTGTCAGTGGACATCTCTGTTGTGTTTCTGACTTTAGGAGTAAAGATTTCACTTTTCCTCCATTAAAGATGATATTAGCTGTGGGTTTTACATAGATGGCCTTTATTATGTTGAGGTATGTTCATACACCATAAACCCATTTGGTTGAAGGTTTTGTCAGGAATGGATGTTGAACTTTGTCAAATGTTTTTTTTTTTTTTTTTGAATCTACTATAATGATCTTATGGTTCTTACCCTTTCTCTCATTGATGTGATGTATCACACTGATTGATTTGTGAATAGTAAACCACCTTTGCAGCATAGGGATAAATCCCACTTGATCATGGTGAATTTTTTAAAATGTATCATTGAATTTGGTTTGCTATTATTTTATTGAGAGTTTTTGCATCTATGTTTATCAGGGATATTGGCCTGTAACTCTCTTTTTTAGTGGTATCTTTATCTGTTGTTGGTATGAGAGTATGTTGGCCTCATAGAATCAGGAATTTGGAAGTTTTCCTTACTCTCCTATTTTTTGGAATAGTTTAACAAAATAGGTATTAACTCTTCTTTATTTTTGATTTTTTATTATTTTTTATTTTATTTTATTTTTTTAATATGAAATTTATTGTCAAATTGGTTTCCATACATCACCCAGTGGTCATCCCAACAGGTGCCCTCCTCAATACCCATCACCCACCCTCCCCACCCTCATACTCCCACCAACCCTAAGATTGTTCTCAGTTTTTAAGAGTTTCTTATGCTTTGGCTCTTTCCCTCTATAACTTTTTTTTTTCCTTCCCCTCACCCATGGTCTTCTGTTAAGTTTCTCAGGATCCACATAAGAGTGAAAACATATGGTATCTCTCTTTCTCTGTATGACTTATTTCACTTAGCATCACACTCTCCAGTTCCATCCACGTTGCTACAAAAGACCATATTTCATTCTTTCTCATTGCCACGTAGTATTCCATTGTGTATATAAACCACAATTTCTTTATCCATTCATCAGTTGATGGACATTTAGGCTCTTTCCATAATTTGGCTATTGTCGAGAGTGCTGCTATAAACAATGGGGCACAAGTGCCCCTATGCACCAGCACTCCTGTATCCCTTGGGTAAGTTCCTAGCAGTGCTATTGCTGGGTCATAGAGTAGATCTAGTTTTAATTTTTTGAGGAACCTCCACGCTGTTTTCCAGAGCGGCTGCACCAGTTTGCATTCCCACCAACAGTGCAAGAGGGTTCCCGTTTCTCCACATCCTCTCCAGCATCTATAGTCTCCTGATTTGTTCATTTGAGCCACTCTGACTGGCGTGAGGTGGTATCTGAGTGTGGTTTTGATTTGTATTTACCTGAGGAGGAGCAACGTTGAGCAACTCTTCATGTGCCTGTTGGCCATCTGGATGTCTTCTTTAGAGAAGTGTCTATTCATGTTTTCTGCCCATTTCTTCACTGGATTACTTGTTTTTTGGGTGTGGAGTTTGGTGACTTCTTTATAGATTTTGGATACTAGCCCTTTGTCCGATATGCCAAATATCTTTTCCCATTCTGTTGGTTGCCTTTTAGTTTTGTTGATTGTTTCCTTTGCTGTGCAGAAGCTTTTTGTCTTCATGAGGTCCCAATAGTTCATTTTTTCTTTTAATTCCCTTGCCTTTGGAGATGTGTCAAGTAAGAAATTGCTGTGGCTGAGGTCAGAGAGGTTTTTCCCTGCTTTCTCCTCTAGGGTTTTGATGGTTTCCTGTCTCACATTCAGGTCCTTTATCCATTTTGAGTTTATTTTTGTGAATGGTGTAAGAAAGTGGTCTAGTTTCATTCTTCTGCATGTTGCTGTCCAAGTTCTCCCAGCACCAGTTGTTAAAGAGACTTTTTTTCCATTGGATATTCTTTCCTGCTTTATCAAAGATTAGTTGGCCATACTTTTGTGGGTCTAATTCTGGAGTCTCTATTCTATTCCATTGGTCCATGTGTCTTTTTTTGTGCCAATACCATGCTGTCTTGATGATTACAGATTTGTAGTAGAGGCTAAAGTCTGGGATTGTGATGCCTCCCGCTTTGGTCGTCTTCTTCAATATTCCTTTGGCTATTTGGGGTCTTTTGTGGTTCCATACAAATTTTAGGATTGCTTGTTCTAGCTTTGAGAAGAATCCTGGTGCAATTTTGATTGGGATTGCATTGAATGTGTAGATAGCTTTGGGTAGTATTGACATCTTAACAATATTTATTCTTCCAATCCATGAGCATGGAATGTTTTTCCATTTCTTTATATCTTCATCAATTTCCTTCATAAGCTTTCTATAGTTTTCAGCACACAGATCTTTTACATCTTTGGTTAGGTTTATTCCTAGGTATTTTATGCTTCTTGGTGCAGTTGTCAATGGTATCAGTTTCTTTATTTGTCTTTCTGTTGCTTCATTATTAGTGTATAAGAATGCAACTGATTTCTGTACATTGATTTGTATCCTGCAACTTTGCTGAATTCATGTACCAGTTCTAGCAGACTTTTGGTGGAGTCTTTCAGGTTTTCCATGTATAATATCATGTCATATGCAGAAAGTGAAAGTTTGACTTCATCTTTGCCAATTCTGATGCCTTTGATTTCCTTTTGTTGTCTGATTGCTGATGCTAGCACTTCCAACACGCTGTTAAACAACAGTGGTGAGAATGGACATCCCTTTCGTGTTCCTGACCTCAGGGAGAAAGCTCTCAGTTTTTCCTGGTTGAGGATGATATTAGCTGTGGGCTTTTCATAAATGGCTTTTATGATGTTTAAGTATGTTCCTTCTATCCCGACTTTCTTGAGGGTTTTTATTAAGAATGGATGCTGAATTTTTTCAAATGCTTTTTCTGCATCGATTGACAGGATCATATGGTTCTTTCTTTTCTTTTGTTAATGTGATGTATCACATTGATTGATTTGCAAATGTTGAACCAGCCCTGCAGCCCAGGAATGAATCCCACTTGATCATAACGAATAATTCTTTTTATATGCTGTTGAATCTGATTTGCTAGTATCTTATTGAGAATTTTTGCATCCATATTCATCAGGGATATTGGCCTGCAGTTCTCGTTTTTTGCTGTGTCTCTGTCTGGTTTAGGAACCAAAGTAATGCTGGCTTCATAGAATGAGTCTGGAAGTTTTTCTTCCCTTTCTATTTTTTGGAACAGCTTGAGAAGGATAGGTATTATCTCTGCTCTAAATATCTGGTAGAATTCCTCAGGGAAGCCATCTGGTCCTGGACTCTTATTTGTTGGGAGATTTTTGATAACTGATTCAATTTCTTTTCTGGTTATGGGTCTGTTCAAGTTTTCTATTTCTTCCTGTTTGAGTTTTGGAAGTGTGTGGGTGCTTAGGAATTTGTCCATTTCTTCCAGGTTGTCCAGTTTGTTGGCATATAATTTTAGGTAGTATTCCCTGATAATTGCTTATATTTCTGAGGGATTGGTTGTAATAATTCCATTTTTTTTCATTGTCCAAATTTTAGTTTATTTCAAGAGAGGTATATATTTCAAGAGGTCTCTGATATAATTTGAGGGCAGAATCCATCTAGAATTTTACTTTTTCGCCTTAATGTTTTATAGTCCTCAACATCAAAATTTATAGTGACTCTCCTTTGTGAAATCACCTTTATATAGATCATTCTCCTAGAAACAACCATTTTCTTTCTTTTCATCACCCTCTTTGAATATTTATATAAAATGAAATAAAACACATTGTTTCTGTAATAAGCACAATGAGCTTGATTAAACTCTACTGACTCTCAGAAAGGAAGTTGTCATCCATCACCTCACAGCATCCAGCCTGGTAAGGAAACAGCATGCCCCGGGGATTAGCCACTGGGAATGTGAGATATCAGCATTCCAGGTGGTCTGCTAGGTGGAGGTGAGATAAGAGAACTTTTCCTCTGTGGGCTTTAGGAGTTGTCTTGTCCACATTCATCTTGCTTTAGAGTTAAGACCATTGTATTCCAGTGAGGTGATAATAATTCCATTTCATTCATGATTTTATCTATTTGTGTCATCCCCCTTTTCTTTTTGAGAAGCCTGGCTAGAGGTTTATCAATTTTGTTTATTTTTTCAAAAAACCAACTCTTGGTTTCATTGATCTGCCCTACAGTTTTTTTTTTTTTTTAGATTCTATATTGTTTATTTCTGCTCTGATCTTTATTATTTCTCTTCTTCTGCTGGGTTTGGGGTGTCTCTGCTGTTCTGCTTCTATTTCCTTTAGGTGTGCTGTTAGATTTTGTATTTGGGATTTTTCTTGTTTCTTGAGATAGGCCTGGATTGCAATGTATTTTCCTCTCAGGACTGCCTTCGCTGCATCCCAAAGCGTTTGGAGTGTTGTATTTTCATTTTCATTTGTTTCCATATATTTTTTAATTTCTTCTCTAATACCTGGTTGACCCATTCATTCTTTAGTAGGATGTTTTTAACCTCCATGTTTTTGGAGATTTTCCAGACTTTTTCCTGTGGTTGATTTCAAGTTTCATAGCATTGTGGTCTGAAAGTGTGCGTGGTATGATCTCAATTCTTGTATACTTATGAAATTGTATACAATTCTTGTATAGTGTTTTGTGACTCAGTATGTGATCTATCTTGGAGAATGTTCCATGTGCACTCGAGAAGAAAGTATATTCTGTTGCTTTGCAATGCAGAGTTCTAAATATCTCTGTGAAGTCTATCTGATCCAATGTATCATTCAGGGCCCTTGTTTCTTTATTGATCCTGTGTCTAGATGATCTATCCATTGTTGTAAGTGGAGTATTAAAGTCCCCTGCAATTACCACATTCTTATCAATAACGTTGCTTATGTTTGTTATTAATTGTTTTATATATTTGGGGTCCGATATTCAGTGCATAGATATTTATAATTGTTAGCTCTTCCTGATGGATAGACCCTGTAATTATTATATAATGCCCTTCTTCATCTCTTGTTACAGCCTTTGATTTAAAGTCCAGTTTGTCTGATATAACTAGGGCAACTCCAGCTTTCTTTTGACTTCCAGTAGCATGATAGATAGTTCTCCATCCCCTCACTTTCAATCTGAAGGTGTCCTCAGGTCTAAAATGAATCTCTTGTAGACTGCAAATAGATGGGTCTTGTTTTTTTTTTTTTTTTTTACCCATTCTGATACCCTATGTCTTTTGTTTGGAGCATTTAGGCCATTTACATTCAGTGTTATTATAGAAAGATATGGGGTTAGAGTCATTGTGATGTCTGTAGGTTTCATGCTTGTAGTGATGTCTCTGGTATTTTGTGGTTCTTGCAACATTTCACTTACAGAGTCTCCCTTAGGATCTCTTGTAGGGCTGGTTTAGTGGTGATGAATTCCTTCAGGTTTTGTTTGTTTGGGAAGACCTTTATCTCTCTTTCTATTCTGACTGACAGTCTTGCAGGATAAAGGATTCTCGCCTGCATATTTTTTCTGTTCATCACATTGAAGATTTGCTGCCATTCCTTTCTGGCCTGCCAAATTTCAGTAGATAGATCCATCACAAGTCTTATTGGTCTTCCTTTATATGTTAGAGAGTGTTTATCCCTAGCTTCTTTCAGAATTTTCTCTTTATCCTTGTATTTTGCCAGTTTCACTATGATATGTCGTGCAGAAGATCGATTCAAGTTACGTCTGAAGGGAGTTCTCTGTGCCTCTTGGATTTCAATGCCTTTTTCCTCCCCCAGATCAGGGAAGTTCTCAGCTATGATTTGTTCAAGTACACCTTCAGCCCCTTTCTCTCTCTTTTCCTCTTCTGGAACTCCTATTATATGGATATTGTTCCGTTTGACTGCATCACTTAGTTTTCTAATCCTCCCCTCATACTCCTGGATTTTTTTTTATCTCCCTTTTTCTCAGCTTCCTCTTTTCCCATAATTTTATCTTCTAATTCACCTATTCTCTCTTGCCTGTTCAATCCGAGCTGTGGTCGCCTCCATTTTATTTCGCACCTCATTTATAGCATTTTTTTAAGGTCCTCATGAGTATTTCTTAGTCCCTTGATCTGTGTAGCAACAGATTCTCTGCTGTCCTCTATACTTTTTTCAAGCTCAGTGATTAATTTTATGACTATTATTCTAAATTCTTGTTCAGTTATATTGTTTAAATCGTTTTTGATTAATTTGTTAGCTGTTGCTATTTCCTGGAGTTTCCCTTGAGGAGAGTTCTTCCGTTTCATCATTTTGGGTAGTCCCTGTGGTAGCTCCCAACTGCAGGGCACTTCCCCTGTACTGTCCTGAGTAACTTGTGTTGGTGGGCAGGGCCGCAGTCAGACACTATGTCTGCCCCTAGCCCACCGCTAGGGCCACAGTCAGACTGGTGTGTACCTTATCTTCCCCTCTCCCAGGGGCAGAACTCACTGTGGAGTGGTGTTGTTCCTGTCTGGGCTACTTGCACACTGCCAGGCTTGTGGTGCTGCTTTGATGGGATCTGGCATATTAGCCGGGGTGGATCTGCAAGGTGCACAGGGCAGGAGGGGTGGGCTTAGCTCACTTTGCCATAGGTGGTCCCCTGTGGGAGGGGCTCTGCAGCACCTGGAGGGAGGCAGACCCATTGGAGGGATAGATCCACAGAAGCACAGCATTGGGTGTTTGCACGGTGCAAGCAAGTTCGGTGACAGGAACTGGTTCCCTTTGGAATTTTGGCTGGGGGATGGGAGAGGAAATGGTGCTTGCCAGTGGCTTTGTTCCCCACTGAGCTGAGCTCTGTCTTCTGGAGTTCAACAACTCTCCCTCCCAGTGTCCTCTTCCCCTCCCCACTCTCCGAGAGGAGAGCTGTTGACTTATAACATTCCAGATGTTAAGTCCCACTGGCTGTCAGAACTCACGCAGTCCAGCCCCTCCGCTTTTGCAAGCCAGACTCAGGGGCTCTGCCTTGCCAGGCGGACTGTCCCTCCACTGCCCTGGCTCCCTCCCACCAGTCCGTGTAGCGTGCACTGCCTCTTCCCCCTTCCTACCCTCTTTCGTGGGCCTCTTGTTTACGCTTGGTTCCAGAGAGTCTATTCTGCTAGTCTTCTGGCAGTTTTCTGGGTTATTTAGGCAGATGTGGGTGAAATCTAAGCGATCAGCAGGACGTGGTGAGCCCAGCGTCCTCCTACGCGGACTTAACTCTTCTTTAAATGTTTGGGAGAATTCTCCTGTGAAGCCATCTGGTCCTGGACTTGTTTTTTGGGAGGTTTTTGATTATTGGTTCAATTTCTTTGCTGGTTATGGGTCAGTTCAAATTTTCTATTTCCTATTGTTTGAGCTTTGGTAGATACGTTTCTAGGAATTTATCCATGTTTTCTAGCTTGTCCAATCTGTTAGCATACAGTTTTTCATTACATTCTCTTATGATGGTTTGCATTTCTCGTGTTACCTCTCCCCTCTAGTTTGTGGTTTTATTTACTTGAATCCTTTCTCTTTTTTTCTTGATAAGCCTAGCTAGAGGTTTATCAATGGTTTACCAATTTTGTTGATCTTTTCAAAGAAACAGCTCCTGGTTTCATTGATCTGTTCTATTATATTTTTTAGTATCTATGTCATTTATTTCTGCTCTATTCTTTATTATTTCCTTCTTTCTGCTGGTTTTAGGGTTTGTTTCCTTTTTTTTTTTTTAGCTCCTTTAGGTGCAAGGTTAGGTTGTTTATTTGAGCTTTTTCTTGCTTCCCAGAAGTTTTGAACCATCGTGTTCTCATTTTAACTTGTTTCTATGTACTTTTTAATTTCTTCTTAGATTTCCTGGTTGAAACATTCATTGTTTAGTAGCATGTTATTAAACTTCATGTATTTGTGGTCTTTCTAGGTTTCTTCTTCTGGCGAACTTCTAGTTTCATAGTGTTGTGGTCAGAAAAGGTGCATGATACAATTTCAATCTTCTTGAATTGTTGAAGCTTGTTTTGTGGACTAATATGTGATCTATTCTGGAGAATGTCCCATGTTCACTTGAACAGAATGTGTATTCTGCTGTTTTAGGATGGAATGTTTTGAATATATGTGTTAAATCCATCTGGTCCAGTGTGTCATGCAAAGGCATTGCTTCCTTGTTTGATGTCTGTTTAGTTGATCTGTCCACTGATGCAAGTATGGTGTTAAAGTCCCCTATTGTTATTGTATTATTATCAGTTAGTTCCTTTATGATTGTTACTAACCATTGTATGTATTTAGGTACTCCTGTGTTGGGTACATGAATATTTACAATTGTTATATATTTTGTTAGATTGTTCCCCATATTATTATTATTATTATTATTATGTAGTGTCCTTCTTTGTTTCTTGCTACCATCTTTGTTTTCAAGTCTGTTTTGCCCAATATATTGCTACTCTAGCTTTCTTTTGACATCCATTTGCATGATAAATGTTTCTCCATTCTCTGACTTTCAATCTGCAGTTGTCTTTAGGTTTAAAATGGGTCTTTTGTAGACAGCATATAGATGAGTCTTGTTTTGTTTTTTTTTTTTTCTTTTTTAATCCATTCTCTTACCCTACATTTTTTGATTGGAGCATTTAGTCCATTTACATTCAAAGTAATTATTGATAGATATGTATTTGTTGCCATATTATTCATTGTTTTATGGTTGTCTCTGAACATTTTCTCTGATACTTTCTTGTCTTTAATATTACTTTTTTTTTAAGAGCTTAGGCGGTTAAAAACTTACTGATGTTGGTACATAAAACAACTTATAGAGATAGCAGTCTATTTTACACTGATAGCAATATAACGTTAATTGCATACAGAAACTCTACCATTTTATTCTTCTCCTTTTATATTCTGATGTCATAATTTACCTTTTTATATATTGTGTATCCATTAACAAATTATTGTAGGTATAGCTATTTTAATCCTTTTGTACTTTATACTGTAATTAAGTGGTTAAGATACCACCAGATTATAGTACTCTGAATTTGATTACAGCTTACCTTTACAAATACCTCGTATATTTTCATGTTATCAATTTGTGTCCTTTCATAAGCTTGAAAAACTTTTAATATTTCATGAAGGTACATTGGGTGGTGATTAACTCCTTCAGCTCATAACTGTGGCCCAATTCAGGACCCATACTTCTGTAACTGTCTTTATCAAGCTACAAAACTCTGGGATACTACCCATCTACTGTATCCATCCCAGAGCTCCTATGCCCCAGAATCAGCTGAAATTATTTAAACTAGCCAGCCCTAAACCTGCTTTCTCTGCCTTGCCCATTCCTTCTTGTAGAAAATAGAAAATCTTTTGTCTAATTTCCCCCAGTCTTTCTGCTTCATGACCAATCCTGGTGCTTTCCTGTGTGGCCCCAATGGTATGTGGCATGCTCCCTTCTCTTGGGAATGATGAATATAAAACACTGTCTTTTTTTTTTTAAAGACAGTTTTCTTTAGAGCAGTTTTAGGCTCACAGCAAATTGAGCAGAAGTACAGAGATTTCCCACATGTCTCTTACCTTCCCACATGTACAGCCTCTCCCATTAACAGCATTCTCCATTAGAGTTGTACATTTGATATAATTGATGAACATACAGTTCATCATCATCACCCAAAGTCCATAGGTTACAAGAGAGTTGTCATTTGATGGGTTTGGACAAATGTATAATGCCATGTATCTGTTATATGTATAATGATTATAGTGTCACACAGAATAGTTTCTCTGCCCTAAAAATCCTGTGTGTCACTTGTCAATCCCTCTCTCCACCAGAGGCTCTGACAACCATTAATCTCTCTACTGTATGCATAGTTTTGCCTTTTCCAGGTTGTCATAGAGTTGGCTTCTTTTACTTAGTATTATGCATTTAAGTTTCTTCCAAGTCTTTTTTTAAAGTTTATTTATTTGAAAAAAAATTTTTAAATGTTTACTTATTTTTGAGAGAGAGAGAGAGAGAGAGAGAGAGAGAGAGAGAGAGAGAGCAATCAGGGGAGGGCAGAGAGAGAGAGAGACACACAGAATCTGAAGCAGGCTCTAGGCTCTGGGTTGTGTGCACAGAGTCCAAATGCGGCTTGAACTAATGAGCCATGAGATCATGACCTGAGCTGAAGTCTGATGCTTAACCGACTGAGCCACCCAGGAGCCCCTTAAGTTTATTTAATTTTGAGAGGAGAGAGAGAGACAGAGAGACAGAGAGACAGAGAGACAGAGAATGAGCGGGTGAGGGGAAGATAGTGAGAGGATCCACGCTGGCAGTAGAGAGCCCAATTCAGGGCTTGAACTCACGAACTGTGAGATCATGACCTGAGCTAGTCAGACGCTTAACTGACTGAGCCACCCAGGTGCCCCATCTTCCAGGTCTTTTCATGATTTGATAGCTCATTACTTTTTAGCACTGAAATATTCCACTGTCTGGATGTACCACAGCGTATTCATCCATTCACAAACTGAAGGACATCTTGGTTGCCTCTAAGTTTTGGCAATTATGAATACAGCTGCAATGAACATCCATCTGTAGGTTTTTTAGCTCCTTTGGTTAAGCACCAAGGAGCACAATCGCTGGATTGTATGGTAAACGTGTGTTTAGTTTTGTGAGAAACTGCTAAACTTCTTCCAAAGTGTCTACACCATTTTCCGTTCCCACTAGCAATGAATAAGAGTTCCTTTACTCTACATCTACCCCACCGTGTGCTATTGTCAGTGTTCTTGATTTACGTCACTCTAATAGGTATGTAGTAGTATCTCAGTGTTTTAACTTGCGTTTCCCTGATGACATATGATGTGGGGCATCTTTTCATATGCTTATTTGCCATCTCTATATCTTCTTTGGTGAGGTGTCTGTTCAGGTCTTTGGCCCATTTTTAAATAAGGTAGTTCTTTTTCTTATTGTGTAGCTTTAAGAGTTTGTGTTTGGACAATAGTCCTTTATCAGATTTATCTTTTACAAATATTTTCTCACAAGTTATCTTTTCAACGTTTATTTATTTTTGGGACAGAGAGAGACAGAGCATGAACGGGGGAGGGGCAGAGAGAGAGAGAGACACAGAATCGGAAACAGGCTCCAGGCTCTGAGCCATCAGCCCAGAGCCTGACGCGGGGCTCGAACTCACGGACCGCGAGATCGTGACCTGGCTGAAGTCGGAACACAAGTTATCTTTTCAAAGTCGGTCATTCCCTGACCTGTTGGCTAACCTAACTATTAATAAATATTAATAAATATTAATAAAACCTCAATTTAGGACGTCATCCTTTACCCTCACTGTCCAAGATCACATTTGGGCTTGTCTACCTCTCAAAGGTTAGACTGAGAAAGAAAAGCTAGATCCTCTCCTTTTCCCCATGTATATCCCTCTTCTTACAGGCTGTTTTTCAGGATCCATTTGTCCCTGCGGTGATTCGCACTGGCAAGTATTTCACTCTCAGAAGAACCCAGTGGAGCATCTCCTTGTTTTTGCAGTAAATGAAAACATCAGAGTTTGGATGAAAGTCAGCCTGATTACAGAGCCTATATGGTTTTCACTGCATGCTGCTGCTGCAAGATTTGTATTTCTCTGACAGTCAGTTTTCATTTTAACCTGCAGCTCATCTAGATTTGTGACCACAAATTTCTAGTCATTGTTATAATTTAACGTTAAAGAGAACATGATTTTTTGAGTCAGTTTAAATATGTGTGTGCATCACTTTTCTACCTGCTACTAACCATGCAGGTTTGATCAAAGTATGTTCATCTTTGTAAACTTCTGTGTATTAATTTGTACAATGCAAACAATACCTGCCTCATATGCCTTTACAAATATAATTTGCATAATACATTGCAATCTTGAAACATAGAGCTAGGCTACAAGATTATTGTTATTTCTCCTTTTAATTTTTCCCTCGATTATATAAGAATATTATCTCATGTGCCATGATACTGATTTTTGATTTTACCCATATTAAGTACAGAAAAGAACCCATTTCATGAATTTCTCAATCCCTCAAGGCCAAAGTAAGGAATATTATTAACAACTGAGATAACTGAGGCTCAATTAGATATTAAGATATTAAGTAGGTTTCAATTTATAATAAATGTAGAAAAATTTCTTTAAAGCTTAACTGATTCCTTTCACCATTCTCTTTAGATATTGAGGTTTCACAATTCTTCTTCCCTAATCAACCCATCAGAAGAAAAGAGGTTGAGTTTAGAGAGTTTGAACCAGAGAAATCTGGAGTGGGGTCAACAAGACCTTCAGAATAGGGTGGGCATGGCTCTGTACTGAAAAAAGGAGAAGGACGTTTAGGACTATGTATTCAATGGTGGGATCTACAGACTGTTTCAATTGCTGGAGTCTAAGAATGTTTCCAGCCAGCCTTATTATGGACGTCCAACTTGACCCCCTGAGATTAGGGGACTGTTGGGCTCTTGTCTGATGAAATGAACCTAAGAATAATGAACTACGAATCCTGTTGAATGGCTGGCACCAAATAAAGTGGCCCACACAGTTTGCCCTTTCTCTAAAGTGAAGTCCACTAGTTGACAAGTCTGGTCCGATGATTGTTCAGTCCACTTGTTACTGTTTCTTAAATACATGAGGACAACTAAAAATCACTTGCTACTTGAGGGATGATTGTATATACAAAAAAAACAAAACAACAAAGAGAAAAAATCATTGGGAAACAGGCTGTTATGTGGCAGTTGCCCTCTCAGTTTGTTCAGTGAAGTAGCCTATGTCAGCTCTAATGGAGAAGCCAAAGAGGTGCCATGTTTGTAGCCATAGTCATGGTAATTACAGCGGGCAAGGAGTTCCTACAGGAAACAGCCTTCTGGGCATGGGATTTGGAGAAACAGGTGGTGAGACAGGAATATAGTGTTCAGGTAGTCATGAATTAGAACAGAGGAGTAGGAAAAGCTTGAGGAGCATTTGTCTTGAAGTCTCTAGAAGCCATTTCTTTATCTCTTTATCTACTTTCCTGAGTTTTTCATCTGTCCTTCTCTCACAAATTGCTTTCATGGTTGGAAACTGCTGGGCCATAATTGTACAGAGCATGACAGGAGCTAGCACTTTGCTGTTTGCCCTAGGTCAGCTAAATGTTCCAGCTCTGTTTCCTGGTCTAAAAGCTCCTTCCTGGGGCATTTGGGTGGTTCAGTCAGTTAAGCATCTGATTCTTGATTTCGGCTCAGGTCATGATCTCATGTTGATGGGAATGCGCCCCACTTGTGCTCTCGCTGATAACATGGATCCTGCTCAGGATTCTCTCTCTCTCTCTCTCTCTCTCTCTGTCCCCTTTCCTGCACTCGTGTTTGTGCTCTCTCTCAAATTTAACAACTAAACATTAAGGGAAAAACTCCTTCCTCTCAAAGGTTCCCCTGGACTCCCAGGCAGATTAACAGTAGGCTGTCTCTGCTGCCCTTGCATTTTGGCATCAGTGAGTGTGTATGGCCTCCTTTCTAGGACAGCTGACATTTTTAGAATTTTTTCTGCCTGAATTTCTGAAACAGAGATGGTCCAGAGGAATGATGTTGCAGGAAGGAAGTGGGTCTTGAAGGAGAGCTTCTGATTTTCCACTGTCATCTTCCAGAAAGGGACAGAGAAGCAAAACTTCTCCCCATTTGTGGTTGAAGAAAGAGGTAGTGGGTAGATTAAGAACCATCCTTGGGAAGCATAGTAACAAACAGGACAGACAGGGAAGAGAATAAAAAAAATCTCAATTTCCACATGCCCCATGTTCTCTTTAATATGGGTTGTGTAATTTCTAAGTTACAATCTAAAATATCTATCTTGAATATAAAAAAATCTATACTGATTATCTATCTATCTATCTATCATCATCCTCATATATTATCAATTTATGTTTATTTATGTTTGTGTGGCTTGGGTTTCTTGAGAGAAACAAAGGGAGGTGGATAGGGAATAGAAATGCCCATTATTCAGCATCCATTTATGACACAGGTATTGTTATGCATTTCACCTAGGTGACACAATCAATATCTCTAGATGTGGGAGTAGAGACCATGAAAGCAAAAAATAGACAAATGGGACTATGTGAAATTTGAAAATTGTTGTGAATGAAAGGACACAATCAATAGAGTCAAAAAACAAACTATAGAATGGGAGAAAATATTTGCAAATTAGATATCTGATAAGCAGGTAGTGTCTCAGAATATATGCAGAACGCCTACAACTCAACAACAATAAAAACAAATAACCTGATTAAAAAATGGGCAAAAGACTTTGCTGTGGACTGAATGTTTGTGTGTCCCCCAAATTCACGTGTTAAAACCTAATCAAGTGTGATTATATTTGCAGGTGGAGCTTTGGGGAAGTGATTAGGTCATGAAGAAACTCTCATAAATGGGATTACTGCTCTTAGAAACCCAAGAGACCCCAGAAAGCTCCTTTGCCCCTTCCACTATGTGAGGTTATAGTGAGATGTTGGCTATCTGTAAACAAGGAAGCAGGCTCCCACCAGACCCCAAATCTCCTAGTGATTTCATCTTGGATTTTCCAGCTTCCAGTATTGTAAGAAATAAACTTCTGTTGTTTATAAGACACCCAATCTGTGGTATTGTGTGATAGGCGCTCAAATGGACTAAGACTTGTATAGATATTTCTCCAAAGATGATATATAAGTGGCCTGCAAGCAAATGAAAAGATGCTCAATATCACTAATTATCAGAAATGCAAGTCAAAACCATGATGAACTATCACCTCATACCCATTAGGATGGCAACTATGAAAGAAAACAGAAAACAAGTGTTGGTAAGGATATTGAAAATGGCAACCCTTGTGCATTATTGGTGAGTTAGTAAAATGGTGAGACTGCTATGGAAAATAGTATGGAGGTTCTTCAAAAAATTAAAAATAGAGCTACCATATGAGCTAGCAATCCCATTTGGGATTTCTATTCTAAAGGAGTTGAAAGTAGGATCTTAAAGAGATATTTGCAGCACTAATTTACTATAGCTAAGAGATGGACGCAACCCAAATGTCCATTGACAATGCATGAGGGAACAAAATGTGGTATGTACATACATAGGAATATTATTCCTCCCTAAAAAGCAAAGAAATACTATCACATGCTACAAAATGGATGAACCTTGAGGATATTATGCTAAGTGAAAGAAGTCTGTTGCAAGAAGACAAATAATGTATGATTCCACTTAAATAAAAATCTAAAGTAGTCAAATTCATAGAAACATAAAGTAAAATCATAGTTACCAGGGGTTGCAAGGAAGAAGAAAAGGGAATTGTTATTTAATGGATATAGTTTCAGATCTGCAAGTTGAAAAAGTCCAGAAATCTGTTTCACAATGCAAATATACTTAACACTCCTGAAATAGTTAAACACTTAAAAACAGTTAAGATGGCAAATTTTTGTTACATGCTTTTTGCCACAATAAAACGTAAACAAAGAATAGCCCTAATAAAGTGTTAAATAAATACGTTGCTACATCTTACCTTGACAAACTACTTTCATAACACTGGAAGGCCAGATTCAAGTTTAGAATCCTGAGAACCTATAAGGTTCCATGCCAAAAGGTGGTAGCACAGGGAAGGCCACGCTGGTTTCCCAGGTGCCTGCCCATGGACCACCCCCTCTCCCTCTCATTCTCACTTTACAATGTGAGGCACCTACACATGTGCAGGTGTAAACACCTATAGTTCACATGCCCAATGGTCATCCACATCCCTTGCATACAGCTCCTGCCTGACCACCCCTGGAAGTGAACATACCAACAGTGTGGTCTGCTGTTGGAAGGATGGACCCAGGTCCTGGAAGCTGAGGAAACTTGCTCCAGGCCAAAGTCTATGTGTGATCTTTCAAGCCTGACCATAGGCAATTATTAGGCTTTTCTTGGCAGTCCTCATGGGGCAAAGCGCTAGCTGGCACCAGCCTCCTGTGGAGAAAAGGAAATACCCAACTCCAGCCCACTCTGGACAACCTATGAATTCAATGACATATTTAAGGAAAAATTATACCAAATCTCTATAATTTATTTTATAAGATAGAGGCATTCTGTGAGGTCATCATTACTCCAATAGTAAAACCAGACAAAGACAGTACAAGAAAAAAACAAACTATAGACCAATATCCCTCGTGAACATAAATGCAAAAATTCTCAATGAAATATTAACAAATAGAATCCAACAATATATGTAAAGAATTATACACTATGACTAGGTGGGATTTATCCCAGTTATGCAAGGATGTCAACGTTCAGAAGTCAGTTAAAGTATTTCATCCATAAGCAGACTGAAGAATAAGAATCACTTGATCCTATCAACAGGTGCAGAAAAAGCACTTGACAAAATCCAACACACATTCCCAAAAAATAAACAAAAAAACCGGTCAGTAAACTGAGAGTAGATTTATTCTCTATTCCTCTAGAACAAGAACTTCCTGTACTTGAAAAAGAACATGTACACAAAACCCACAGGTAATATCATACTTGATGGTAAGAAAGTCTAGTCTCTCCTACTAACATAAGAAACAAGGCAAGGATGTCCCCATTATGAGTGCTTTTCAGGGTAGTAATGGTAGTCCTAGATCATGCAGTAAAACATGAAAAAAGTTATGTAGTTTGAGAAGGAAGAAATAAAACTGTCTTTAATCATAGATGACATAATTGCCTACGCAGAAAATCTGAAAGAATCAACCAAAAATCTCCTGGAACTAAGTAATTATGGCAAGGTGGAAGGATATAAGGTTAACATGTAAAAGTTAATTGCTTTCCTGTATATGAGCAAAGACCAAGTAGAATTTGGGATGAAAAACACAATGATATTTACTTTTGCACTTCTAAAAATGAGATCTATACGAGGAATATACAAAACTCTGATTAAATTAATCAAAGCAGAACTAAATAAATGAAGAGATAATCCATGTTCATGGACAAGAAGACTCAATATTGTCAAGATTTCAGTTTTTCTGGACTTGATCTACAGATTCAATGGAATCCCAATCAAAATCGCAGCAGGTTATTTTGTGCAAACAATATTATTTTACTGATAAAATAATTCTAAAATTTATATGGAGAGGCAAAAGACCTACTCAGAACAGAGGAAGTAGGCCTGACTTGAAAGTTGGAGAACTGACACTACTTCATGTTGTGACTTAGTATAAAGCTGTAGTAATTAATACAGTATGATCCTGGCAGAAAAATAGACAAATCAATGGAACACAATAGAGATCCCAGAAATAAACCCACATAATTGTAGTCAACTGATCTTTGATAAAGTGGTAAAAAAAAACCCTACACACACACACACACACACACATCCCTGAGCAACGATAGTCTTATCAAAAAGTGATGCTGGACATCAACCTGCCAAAAAATGAAGTAGAACTTACATTGCATGCAAAAATAACTCAAAATGGATCAGAAACCCAAATGTAAATATATATGATGTGGGAATAACTTTTTAGGTATAATACCAAAAGAACAATGTATGACAGAAAGAATTGATAAAGCTGGAATTCATTAAAATTAAGTTTAAATAAGTAAATTCAATTTAAATAAATTTAAATTTTCTACTCTGTAGAAAGACACTGTCAAGAGAGTGAAAAGACAAGCCCCAGTCTATAAGAAAATATTTGCAAAAGATGTATCTCATAAAGGACTGTTATCCAAAATATACAAACTTTGGATGGACCTTGAGGGCATTATCCATAGTAAGATAAATTAGAAAGATAAACACCATATGATATAATTTATAGATGGAATCTAAAAAAGACTTCAAACTACAGATAGTAAACTGTGATTACTGAGGGATGGGAGTGGGATGATAGGACAGATGTTAAGGGTACAAACTTGTGATGTGAAGTAAATAAGCCCTAGAGACCTGTGCACTAGGTCTAGTGGATACTGACATCCATGTTGGATTACAACCATCAGAATGCCAAGAGACTAGAACTCAATGATTTCAGAAGCTAAATAGAAATGATAATTATGTAACATGATGGTGGTGCTAATTATCCCTACAGTGGCAATCATACTACATATTATAATACATCGATGTATCAAAATAACATGTTATACACCTTAAGTTTACTTAAAGTTACATGTCAAATATGTTTTTTATTAAAAAAGGAAAAAAAAGAAAAAAAAGGAAAAACAAAAACAAAAAAAACAAACAACAAAAAAAGGAAAGAAATCATCTGATTAGAAAATGGACCAAAGACCTTACCAGACACTTCACCAAAGAAGATATACAAATGGCATATAAGCATATAAAATATATATCATACATAATATGTCATCAGGGAAATGCAACTAAAACAACAATGAAATACCACTACACACCTATAAGCAAAATAATAAACAGTGACAACAAACAGCATGTGATGGTGAAGAATAGGAAATCTTAATTCATTGTTGGTAAGAATGGAACATGGTTCAAACACAGTGTGGTGGTTTCTTACAAAAGTAAACATATTCTTATCATACAATCCAGCAACTGTGCTCCTTGGTACTTCCCCAAAGGAGTTATGTTCATAACTGCCAACACATGGAAGCAAATAAAATGTCCTTCAGTTGGTGAATGGATGAATAAGCTATGGTACATCCGCACAGTGGATTATTATTCTGTGCTAAAAGAAATGAGCTATCAAATCATGAAAAGACATGGAAGAAGGGCACCTGGGTGGCTCAGTCAGTTAAGCATCCAACTCTTGACTCAGCTCAGCTCTTATCTCAGAGTCATGGGTTCAGACCCCGCATTGGGCTCTGCACTGGGCATGAAGCCTACTTAAAAAAAAAGGCATGAAAGAGCTTTAAATGCATATTAATAGTTGAAAGAAGCCAACCCTATGACAATCTGGAAGAGACAGAACTATGGAGACAGTAGATTAATGGTTTCAGGGCTTCTAGGAGAAGGAGGGATGGACAAGTGGAACACAGATGGTTTTAGGGCAGAGAATCTGCTCTGTATAAGACTGTAATGGTCATACATATAATGGATACATGTCATTATACATTTGTCCAAACTCATAAAATGACAACACCTAGAGTTGTAATGTAAACTAGGGACTTTGGGTGGTAATGATGTGTCAATGTAGGTTCATCAGTTGTAAAAAATGTATCACTTTCATAGGGGATGTTGTTAAGGAAGGAGGCTATGTATGCGTGTGGAGCAGACAGTATATGGAAAATTTCTGTACCATCTGCTCAGCTCTGCTGTGCACATAAAACTGCTCTAAAAAATAAAGTCTATTAAAAATAGGGAAAAAAACCTGTGAGCATTTACTTTCTTGTATTAAAATCCTTTCTGTTTGAGAAACTTAGAATTTTACAATTTTCTATGTCTGAAGGATAGATGAGGTCTTGCACAAAAATAATTAAAAATGACAAAAGACTGGTATAATATTTGCCTAAAATAATTATAAAGACAATCATGGTGATCACTGAGTAATGTATAGAATTGTTGAATCAGTACGTCGTGCACCTGAAATTTAACATTGAATGTTATTTATACTTCAATAAAAAAAATTTAAAAACAGAATGTCCATAAATCTTTTGCCATGTCAAACTAATTGCTTAATGTTACCAATTCTTTAACATGAATCACTGATAACTTCAATGAAGTGGGGGAAGATGGGGTGCCTTGGTGGCTCAGTAGATTCAATGTCCAACTTTGGCTCAGGTCAAATGATCTTACCATTCATGGGTTCGAGCCCCACGTAGGGCTCTGTGCTGACAGCTTGGAGCCTGGAGCCTGCTTTGGATTCTATGTCTCTTTCTCTCCCTGCCCCTCCCCCACTTGCGCTCTGTCTCTCTCTCAACAATTTATTTAAAAAATGGGGGAAGACATTTTGCTCCATGGCAACAGGATTTACTGAGTGAAATTGGCAGGTGATGTGAAATGTCAGGTATTTCTGGAGGAGAAAGGACTACAGGAATGTATAATATTCCTTGGCTACTTGGGAGCTATGTGATGATACTTGAAGGAGGGGAAGTTATTTTCCAGAATTTTGAAATGGAAAGGTTTTAATTATGCTAATATCAAAACATTGTGTAGGGAGACTGTCAGCCAAGAGAGAGGGGATAATGAGTTGTGGGTTTGAATCTCGGTGTTAACTGTATCAGGTTTGTGATCTGGAGAGAGTTACTTAATGTCTTTACATCAGTTTCTTCATCTGAGAAAATGAGATAATTAAGTAAAACTTAGTAGATTGGCTAGCATTCCATAAATGTTAGATGTGATGACGATATGATGATGGCGGTAACTGAGTGAAGGGACCACGTAAGCAATCTTGGCAGGAATAAGTAAGTGGTAACCCACATAATGAGAGAGAGAATAGAGGGAACAATCTGGTCTAAAAGAGGTTATTTGCTATTTCTTGATGACTTTCAAATTCATCTCCATTTGTCTTATGCACTTCCAAGTGCAAATTACTATTAGTTTGGGTAATATTTTTTTCTATAGAAGGTGATAAGTCAATGAACAGCTCTCTCTTAGATTCATTGCTGAAAGTTTTAAATTTATGTTATATTGTAATCAAGATAAAGAACAGGTTTACCAGAGGGTGAAGGATAAACAAAATTTTTTTAAATGATCCCAAATGGAAGAAAATATGAACTTGAAATCATAATCAAGCAGAGTAGGACATGAGAGATGTGAGAAGGAGAAAGGAAGGAGGAAAAAAATCAGTGAATAAATCCAATGAATCATGTTGAGAAGTGGTGGTTCTCCATTCACATATGTTTACATTTTTAGAGGGTTTCTCCCCTACATTTCTCCCAATTTTCAACCTGAGGAAGAATGATGACATTTGCATCTGAAGAGTATTCTCCTCAGTGTTTTCTGCACGGCAGCCTTTACCTCCTTATTCCTCAAGCTATAGATCAGGGGGTTCAGCATGGGGATCACCGTGGTGTAGAACACGGAGGCCACATTCTCCTTGGCCACAGAACTGGCCGTGGAGGGTTTTAAGTACATGAATGCAGTAGATCCATAGAACATTCCCACAGCTGCAAGGTGGGAGCTGCAGGTGCTGAAAGCTTTGGATCTTCCCTGTGTGGTGCTGATGTGGAGGATGCTGGAGAGGATGAAGACGTAGGAAACAAGGACTGTTAAGCTGGTGGCTATGATGTTGAATCCAGCCAAAAAGAACACTGTCATCTCAATATGATAGGTGCTAGAGCAGGAGAGCTTTATGAGAGGGAGGATGTCACAGAAGTAATGGCTGATGAGGAGCTCACAGTAGGACAGTTTTAACATCAGGCCAGTCTCTATTGTTGCACCAATAAATCCCATGGCATAGACCACAGACACCAGCAGGGAACACACTTGAGGAGACATGATGACATGGTAGAGCAACGGGCTGCAGATGGCGACATAGCGGTCATAGGCCATCACTGTCAACATGTAACACTCACCAATGACAAACACAAGGAAGAAGTAGAGCTGTGACATGCACCCCGCATAGGAGATGATGTTCTTCTCTGACACAAAGTTCACCAGCATTTTCGGGGTAATGACAGAGGAGTAGCAGAGATCCACAAGGGACAGATTGCTGAGGAAGTAGTACATGGGGGTGTGAAGCTGAGCATTCAGACAAATCAGCGTGAACATGCCCAGGTTCCCTATGATGGTGACCAAGTAGATCCCAAGGAAGAGGAGGAAGAGGGGGAGCTGGAGCTCTGGCCGATTTGTCAATCCCCTGAGAATAAACTCGGTCACTGTAGAGTGATTTTCAGCAGCCATTCCCCTGTGATTGGGAGCCCTGTGGGGATGGGAGAGAAGAGCCCATGAAAGACTATACATGAGTTTTTCTGATGAGGCTAGTCACCAGCATCCATCCTGAGTAATGGTCTTAACGCTTTCTGGGTTGTCTCCTTACTCAATGTTTTCTAGGATTCAAACAATTTTGCCATGCTTTAGAGGACACGAAAATGGCAAAAAAGGGGTTACCCCTAGAGTTTTTACCACTTTTATGTTCCTCAAGTACCGTGGTAATAATTAGAAGTATGTTTTATTTATGGGTTTTGAGGTGAGTTTTGCCCCAGAAAGAGAATTTCGCTTGTCATTGATGAGATCACAAAATATTACCCATAAAATGAAAACATGTTGCTAATTTATCTCAAATCCAGGTAATATGAGATGGTAAAGCTCTACCAATTACTGAGTGATGAAATTCAATCTCCACATTTGAGAAATAAATAGAGTTATTTTATCAATTCCTGTAGTTTAAAAAATAATAGAATACATGTGGAAATATTTTCCAAATATTTAGTTGCTGTATAAGTGTAGATTTTTGTTAAGCAGCTGGAATTTGTCCTAATTTGTCATTGAACTTGAGGTCTTAGGGTACTTAGTTCTGGCTACACACAATAATCACTTTGGGAGCTTTAAAAAATAATGATGTCAGGTTCCTACCTATACTAGTTCTGATTTATTGATCAGAATGCATTTTTTATCATTGAGCTCTACATTTCTGGGAAGGCAGCAAAGTTCAACTACAGAAAGTAAAAAAAAAAAAGTTTTTTTTAAAGTTTTGTGTTTATTGAAACTAGAATAATTTGGGACTCTTAACGGTAGAGAGCAAAACAATTTGTGTGTAAGACGGACACTTTCCCTTCTCCCCCGTTTTGCATAGCCCTAAATCCTTTATCCTTGGTGGTCAGCCCATCCTTGGCCACTTCGTGTATCCTCTAAAATAATGTGTCTTATTGCTTCACCATGTTTCTATTTCTATGTTGTTGATTTCCAAATTACTACTTATTGTTTGTTTTTAGAGTCAACCTATGATTAATGCTGAGAAAATTTTTAGCTGATGGCAATTATATGTAGATGTCCAAGAGGTTTCTTGGAAGGAATCTTGGTATTCCTTCCAAGTCAAAATGGCAGTTTAAAGCCGGTCTGGAGAAGCAACTCCTGTCATGGGGTGTTGCATCATCTTGTGATGAGTTTTCTTCATTTCTCCTTTATATCCAATAAGAAAAAGCAGAGGAAAACATAATTTATAAGAGAAGATAGTATTCTTCTTCTGATAACTTGTTTGCCAGAAGTAATTTGGTTGGCTCTGTTGAGTAATTATCAAGTGGTAAGTGTAAGCCCCTGGAAAATCACTTGCCTCACACTGGCTAAAATTTCCCAAGTTCTAAACAAGATTGATCAATAGATGAAATGATCTTAAAACAACTCTAATCCTTAGTTTTTATGATTTCAACTTATGGGTGAGTAAAAAAAAGTTCTATGTGATTGAAGAAGATATCTATTTGTATATCTGTCTATTTATCTATGTTTTAAATCTGAAGAATTTCACAACATAGTCATAACAAATAGTTAAAAGTTAGCAAGTGGACTTGTATTTCCATACATGAAGGAAAAACTTCTACTTTGTGTTTCACCATAAACAATTAGAAAACCAGACAAGGGATATGAAACTATATTTTCCAGATAGCTGACAACAGGGAGCACTAAATTGATTCCTGAAAGGAGGGAAATAAACAGCATGAGCCAATGATTGTACCAGCTTATCTCCTGTAGGAATTTTCCATTCTATACTCCAGGTGGGGAAAATCCAGAAAGGATAAATATTGTATTTTAAAAATATTTATTTATTTATTTATTTAGTAAGAGTGAGATAGTAAGACAGTGAATGTGGGGGGGGGGGGGCAAAGGGAGAGGGAGAATCTCCATCAGGCTCCATGCTCAGCACAGAGTCTGACGTGGGGCTTGATCTCACAACTGTGAGATCATGACCTGAGTCAAAATTAAGAGTTGGACGCTTAACCAACTGAGCCACCAGAGTGCCCAAATATTGTAAAATCTAGGACAGAAACTAAATAATAAAAAAAGAGCTATAGCTAACAAGCCAATAGTGGAGATAAAATCAAATCATCAACAAAACTTCAATTATTCCAAAAGAAGGCAAGAAGAAAAACAAATGGAATAAATGACAACTGAAAGAAGTAGAAAACCTATAGCAAGGATGAAAGATTTAAACTCAACCTAGTGAGGGGCGCCTGGGTGGCTCAGTCGGTTGAGCATCCGACTTTGGCTCAGGTCATGATCTCACGGTTCGTGAGTTCGAGCCCCGCATTGGGCTCTGTGCTGACAGCTCAGAGTCTGAAGCCTGCTTCAGATTCTGTGTCTTGCTCTCTCTCTGCCCCTCCCCTGCTCATGCTCTGTCTCTCTCTGTCTCAAAAATAAATACAACATAAGAAAAAAAACTCGACCTAGTGATTGAAATAAATGTTAATGGTTTAAATATACCAATTAAAGTGCAGAGATTGTCAGATTGGATAAAGGGCATTACTCAATTGTATGCTTTCCCAAGAAATCCACTTAAAATATAAAGACAAAAACAGCTAAAACTAGAAGGATGGGAAAAGATGTACTGTGAAAACATCGATCAAAAGGAAGTTGGAGTGACTATATCAGCATTAAGCAAAGTAGACTTCAAAGGAAGGATTGTTACTAAAAATAAGGAGGAATATTTCACAATGATAAAGGAATCAATTCATAATACTCCTAAATAAATTCATGTATTAATAGTTTCAAAATACATGAACCAAAACTGACAGAACTGGAAGGAAAAATAGACAAGTCCACTATTAGTTGGAGACTGCAATATTCCTCTTTCATTAATTGATAAAAGTAGTAGAAAAATTAATAAGGACATAGGAAATATCCACAAATTGACATTTTTAGAACACTCCACCAAGAAGTAGCAGAATATCTAATCTTTTAGGTGCACATGGAACATATTTTGAGATAAAAACTATTCCGGGGAATAAAACAAACCATCATACCTTTAAAAGGTTGAAATCATAATGAGTATGTACCCTTCACCACAACAAATACAAACTATAAATAATCTACAGTAAGATATCTGGAAAATCTTTGAATATTCAAAAATTAAAAAGCCTACTTCTAAATAACACACAGGCCAAAAAGAAGTCACACTCTAAGTTACATGTGAACTGAATGAACATGAAGACACAGTAATCAAAATTTTTAAATTCTGCCAAAAAAAATGTTAATAAGGAAACTTGGCATTAAATGATTATTTTAGAACAAAAGGAAATTCTAACATCAGTAATCTATGCTCCCACCTTAATAAACTACTAAAATGATTCAGAATGAAGAAAACCATGTAGATAAGCATGGAATTCAATGCAATAAGGAAACAGACAAACAGTAAAAAGAAATCAGTGAAACTAAAGCTGGTCTTTGAAAATAGGCAAGAGACAGAGAGATGGAATCACACAGCCTATAAAGGAGCAGAAATGAGATGAGGATACTATTATTGGACTCTCAGTGAAAATACTAGAAGATAAGATCTTACTGTCTCTAAGATAGAGGGGACAAGACACAGGAGAGAAGCAAAGGAAACTCTAGGTTGACAGCCATACGTCAGGTCTGGGGAGTGAGTCCAGAAAGGACAGAGGATAGAGGCCTCCAGGAGAGAAATGAAATTGGTAGACTGTCTCAAATATTTGGACATTTGGAATATTATATTAGGGAGTACTTGACACATACTATGGAGCATCTGAAAATATACATTTTTTTAGATGTTTATTTATTTTTGAAGAGAGCAAGACAGAGCATGAGTGGGGGAGGGGCAGAGAGAGAGGGAGACACAGAAGCTGAAGCAGGCTCCAGCCTCTGAGCTGTCAGCACACAGCCCGATATAGGGCTTGAACTCACGAACCTTGAGATCATGACCTGAGCTGAAGTCAGACACTTAACTGACTGAGCCACCCAGGTGCCCCTGGAGCATCTGAAAATACAAAGGAGAGATACCTAGAATTGGTCAATGATTACAATTCCTGGAAAAATTACAAGTAGTACAAATAAAGGAACAATGAAAAGTACAATATTTGATTCTGCAGTGATGGTTCATTCTGCATGATAATAAAGTCTGCACTGCCAGAGTTCTAATACTGTTGACATTAAGCACCGAGGATAAATAATTGTATTATAACTGGGAGAATATGGAAAGGAATTGGGGTGGGGGAGTGTAAGACAAATCTGCATCTAAATAGAAGTTATGCATTCAACAAATACTTATCAATAACTATTGAGTTAGGTCCTATTATAGACTATTAAGAATGTCTAAAATATCATGAAATCCTCAAAGAGAACTGCAAGCATAATAAACAAACACACAGGTAAATACCCAAGGAAACAGATACAAGATTTGAAAGCTGTTTCCTCTGGACAGCAGAGCTGGGCTCAGGGATGCTTGGGGCAATAAGTGTTAGTTTTTATTATTGACCTTTGAGTAGCGTGCATTATTTTTAAAGATAAAAACTGATTAAGGTACTGTGTTCTCTTACATATTTTTATTGGTGGTCTTAAGACAGATCATATTTTTATGTCAAGAAGCACAACTGTGCTCATATATATATTATTTTGAGAGAAAGAGAAAGCGTGAATGGTGGAGAGGGGTAGAGAGGGAGAGAAAGAGAGAGAGCATGTTGCTGGGGGGAAGAGAGATGGGGGAGAGAGAGAGAGAGAGAGAGAGAGAGAGAGAGAGAGAGAGAGAATCTCAAGCAGGCTCCATGCTCTGCACAGAGCCTGATGCGGGGCTCAACGTGGGGCTCCATCCCACGACCCAGGGATCATGACCAGAGTCCGAAATCAAGAGTCTTAAGCTCAACAGACTGAGCCACCCAGGTGCCCTGAATGTTAAAATGTTATATTTGACATTTAATGTGGTAGTTAAAGGTGTAGACTCAGAAGTCAAACAGGACTGGGTTAAATTCCAACTCTGACTTTGACCATGTGATCTTAAGCAAGTTATGTAACCGTGTTACTTGTAAGCATTCTTGTCTGTAGACTGGGAATAATAATAATATGTGCCTCACAGTGCACAGTCCCTAGCATTGTAGCATTGCCTATAATAGGTGGTTAATATCTCTTAGTATTCATTAAAGCATCAGATTATAATATCAAACCATGGCCCTATTGTCCTCATAAAGATGAAATACACAAATAATGAAGGTGCTATCCAAGTGGCATGACCCAGAATGTATATAGGGTATGATATTTATAGACATTTTATCTCTGACATGCATTTCTAAGCTGAAAAAAAATTATATCCTTGCTAATTTAATTTCCTCCTCAAATAGTTACTGACATTGTTGTAAACCTTTTATTGTGTACACATTTCTTTCAGAGACTAGTCTCAGATACTATTCCTAAAAATCCTTAGGAGGATTGGGAATGTATTTAGAAGAGGAATTATTATTCCCACTTTAGTAATAGGGAACTGAAGGGCTGAGATTTTAAGACTTCCTCAAAGTTCACAGAACTTACTAGTGGTGACTTGAAATTAAAAATGCATTCTGCTATCTCTAAATCTGTGCTTTTCCTTCTCCTCTGCTTTGTCGTCTTATAAGTCTGTGAAGCTATGGCTCTAGGCAATATTTTGGCCTCACAGTATTGGGGTTCACTCTTCATTTCTTAGTATGAGGAGAACACAGGAAAAGAAAAGAGGGATGCTACATTATATTATCTGTTTGCCAGGACAGGGGTCCGCAAGTTCAGCCAGATCCAGCCCACTGACTGTATTTGTTGGAAAGTTTCATTGGAACAAAGCCACGCCCATTCCTCTATGCCTTGTTGATGCTGTCTTCCTGTTCAAGTGGCACAGCAGAGTAGTGGCAACAGAGATCCTGTGCACTGCACCGCCTAATATCTATACTATCTGGTCCTTTCTGGAAACGTTTGCCAATCCCTGCTCTAGGAAACTGATACTCAAGAAGTTGCACAATTTACCCAAGGTTATACAATGGTAGAAAGTAGAACTGGTCTAGAACCCAGGATTTGTGACCATCCGTCTGTTGTCCTCCACCATGCCATGCTGTCTTTCTGTGGCACTTCACTTTACTTTTATATTTAAGTAAACTTAATTTAATACATTAAGGCCAAGAAGGGATATTATTGCTATATTACCAGAATCTCTTTTTAAATTACAAAATATATTTGCATTATAAGAAAGTAAACATACAGACAGGCAAAAATAATTATATTCCAACTACCAAGAATCTAAAATTGTAATGCGTATTCTACCAGATCTTTTTTATGCATGTACGCATTTATATACATAGGTATAAATATACATGCATTTTTAAACTCAAAGTTAGCATACCATACATTTTTTAAAAGATCTAATTGGCTTTATTAAATGGTTCATGAATCAGGTAGCATCCCTTCTAGCAAGTAGAGTATATGTTGTTTTATAACCTGTTTTCTCATAGAACATTAAAAGACTTTAACCCACTTGATCAGCAATAGTAATAATATTGTGCTTGTTGTGATATTGAAGATAAGGAAGTCTGCATTATCATAAACTTTATATTTTAAATTACTGGCAGTGAGATAACTTCTTTGTCACTAATAACAGCAAGAATTTTGAACTGTGTTTTAATTTTTTAAAAAGAGATAAATTTCACTTAGATAATGACAATATAGCTAACATAGCTAAGCTATCTAACATATCCCCATCCATCGAATATGACTCTCCTAAAATGATAAGAAACAGAAAATCCACTTTAAATATATCAATACCAGGAATCAAAGTTGGGTATAAAACAGAATGTTGCTATGAGGCAGTGTTTGTTTTTGCCTCTTGATGAGAACACCTTCCAATTATATAGAAAACTGTGGGCAACAGAAATCTAAGTTTTATTCCTGTTATCTTCTAGCTAACATATACATGATCCACGAATTTCTTGATGTTAAAATCTTACCAGTAGTTTTATCAGGTGACCAGTTTTATCAGAAGCGCAGACTTGTTGCTAATGACAACACTGAGAATTACCTAGACAACTCTATTTCCTTTACAAGTGGGGAAAAAGCACTTTGAGAAGGGGGATATATGATTGGAAATAGTATATATATATAAAAAGCTCTGCATTACAAATGCAAATTAATGGAAGATATTTTGTTCACATCTTACATAATTGCTTTAAAATTATAATTGAATGCCTTGGGGTGCCTGGGTGGCTGAGTCGGTTAAGTGTCTGACTTCGGCTCAGGTCATGATCTCACAGATGAGCTCCACATCGGGCTTGGTGCTGACAGCTCAGAGCGTGGAGCCTGCTTTGGATTATGTGTCTCATTCTCTCTCTGCCCTCCCTCACTTGTGTTCTGTCTCTGTCTCTCAGAAATAAATACATGTAAAAAAAATTAAAAAAAATAATTGAATACCTGGCTTGATGAAAACTGCAACACTGTTGGGTGGAAATCTTAGGTGGTACTTTGTTTTCAGCAATTAAGAAGTATCAGAAAACAGAAAGGCACCAGATTTAAATCTATTTCCAGTCAAAGGGGCCAACATATTCATAAAAATGGGTCACTGAGTTGGGGAGTGTTGGGTATATTTTTATATAGGCAGAACCTCTCCTGGGATATGGCCGCTCCAGAGACTTGGTCCTCATTGAAGGCAATTAGTCTTTGGGTTTACACTTTGTACTATGAATGACATCTCCCACGTGTGTTAATTTTTCTTCTGTTGAGGGACTTATCCTGCAGCCTGGGAAGCTTGGTGCCAACTGTCAGCACTGGAACATTTTTAGTTTCATCATCATCATCATCGTTATCACCATGACCACACTGATCATTACCATCAATATTATCCTCATCTTCACTAACATCATCACTTTTGTCCCTGTCACCACCAACATGGTCAGTATTTATCACTAGTTTTTTGTCATTGTGTACCATGAACTGTATTTACATTTTTATTATAAAAGGCTTTATTTCACATCTTTCTACACTGAACATTTCTCCAAAACCAAATTCACTGGATATGCTAAAAAAGAAACCTCTTTAATTTTAGTTAACTTTTTTTTTTATAAATTGAAACAGAAGGTTTCATTTTTTAAAAATAATTAAACTTATTTTGATTATTATATTTTATTTTTTCCCCAAATTTACTGAAGTATGATTGACAAGTAATTATACATATTTATGTTGTACAATATATTTTAGGTGTACAATATAAGTTGATATATGTTTATATTGTGATCACTACAATCAAGCTGATTCACATATCCATTACCTCACATAGTTACCACTTTTGTTTTAGTGGTGATAACAGTTAAGATTTATTCTCTTAGTGGATTTCACATATACAATATATTATTATTAACAATAGCCACCATGCTGTACATTAGATCCCCAGAACTTATTCATCTTATAATTGGCTCTTTGACCAATGTCTCCTCATTTCCCTCACCCTTCAGCTCCTGGAAACCACTATTTTTAGATGTACAAGCAAATAAATATTAAATGCTACTGATGTCTGTCCAATATTTTGGTTATTTAGACCTTTTTGTCTACCAGATTTCTTAGGAAGAGCTCATGGCAACAAGATCCCTAAGTTTTTATCAGTTAATGGCAATGTGTCTACAGCTTTTATATTTGAAGTTAGTTTGGCTATACATTAAACCATCCATGGTTCACATTTTAATTTTTTGAATATCTGAAATCTATTACTCTATTTTCTTCTGTAAAGCAATGTTTGACGACAGTATGATTTCTTTTTCCTTTATGAGTTAGTTGGGTCATTTTTTTTAACTGGGTGCCCAAAAGCCCAAAAGTGTCATTTATTAAGATAGGGAATATAGGAAGAGAAAGTTTTTGAGGAAAGGTAGTGATATAACTTTTGAATGTGTTGAATTTTTGGTGTCTGTTGGGTGTTCAGATATGAATAGAAATACAAATTTGGAAGTCAACAGCAGAGGGTGATTTCAGTCATGGGAGTGGACAAGGTCTTTTGGAGAGCATAAATAGAATGCCAAGAGGAGATTGAGGATAGAACTGTGTGGAATATCAGTATTTAGCTCTAGAAGGAAAACTGAGAAGTGGCCAGAAGTTGAAGGAAAATTAGACAGGTGATGTGTTTCAAAAGGGAAGTGTGATATAATAGAAAATATATATACTGCTCTCTGCCCCCAGTTCCTGGCACAGAACTCCTGACACCCTTGTAATTTCCTCTGTGATAGGAGTGTCCTTTGTTCCAATGAGGTATCTCTGGGTGGGCTCCTGAATAGTTCCTGGATGTGGGCTGGTCACCGGAAAGACTAAGCTATGATTAGAAACTTGGAATCTTCAGCCCTGTCCTCCATTCTCTTGAGAAGGGAAAAGGGCTGAAAATGGATATAATGATCAAACATGTGATGGAACCTCCAGAAGGTCCCCCCAAAGTACAGGGTTTGGAGAGGTTTTAGGGTAGTAAACACGAGGTAGTAAAAGAGCGCTGTGCCTGAACAGAGCATGGAAGCTTGGGGGCCCTTCCCACACACCTTGCCCTGAATCTCTTCCATCTGGATGTTCATCTGTGTCCTTTAATAAACACGTAAACTAAGTCAGTGTTTCCCTGAGCTCTGTGAGCCACTGTGGCAAATTAATCAAAGAGGATCTTTGGATCCTCTGATCTATAGTCAGTTGCTCAGAAGTATAGGTGATAACCTGGGCTTGTGACTGGCATCTGAAGAATGTGTGTTGGGGGGGGGGGGGTCGGGGCAGGGTCTGGAGCAGTTCTTGTGGGACAGAGCCGCTAACCTGTGGGATTTGACACTATCTCCCGGTAGATAGTGTCAGAATTGAGTTAAAATTGTGGGGCACCCAGCTGGTGTTGTGGAGACTTGCCTGTTCTTATGGGGAAACCACCACCACCCCCCACACACATTTGGTGACCAGAAATGTCAGAAGTGAAGTGTTCTGTGTGAATAGTAAAGGAGACTCATAGGAGAAAAACACACAGTAGGGAAGAACTGGGTTTTTCCCTGCATGGGAAGGAAAACACTGAGTTTTTCCATTACAGAAAGGAAAATGAATATTTCAAGACATTAGCTGCCATTGTGCTAAGTAAAATAAGATTCAAAAAGTATTCATTGAATTTAACAACATTTGGTTTCATCTAGTCCTTTTATAGAGGAGACATTTCCAGGAAAAGACAATTTAGTGACTTGTCCAAGAGTGTATGACCAGAGCCAGATCTTTAGACTTCTAAGCCTAGCTAGGGCTTTCTCCCAGGATACCACATTGCCTCTTGATTTCAGCTAGCTAGCAGAATGAAATTCCTGAAAGAAAAGTTTGTAAAATATTGGGGCACATCACTGAATGAGTATGTGGCTTTCCTTTCCAGAGAGGTCTTTAGAAATTGCAGACAGTCTTGGGGTGCCTGGGTGGCTCAGTAAGTGGAGCATCCGACTCTTGATTTCGGCTCAGGTCATGACAGGTTGTGGGCTCGAGCCCCATGTGAGCCTGCTTAGGAATCTGCCTCTCTCTCCCTCATCCCCTCTCCCCAACTCCAGCGCGCTCTCTCTCTCTCTCTCTCTCTCTCTCTCAAATAAAAACAAAAATGCAGACAGTCTTGTTAATGTTGCAAGATTACAGAGGAGTCCATGCAACAAGAGAACTTTGGTATATATATTTTTTAAATGTTTATTTTTGAGAAGGGGGTGCAGAGAGAGGAGGACAGAGGATCTGAAGCAGGCTCTGCACTGACAAAACCATGAGATCATGACCTGAGCTGAAGTCAGATGCTTAACCGACTGAGCCAACCCAGTGTCCCAAGAACTTTGGTATATTACTTACTTTACATTGCTTGATTTTTTTGCACATGTAAGACATTTAATTTAATGTAATTTAATAAGTATTAGTAAATTAGGAAGGCTCTGTTACCTTAGAATAATCTCTCTGTTTCTACCCATCAAATTACATTTCTTATTTCCACAAAATTACACTTGAAGGTTATTTTGGATTTATCCTTATTAACTCTGCCTATATTGTACTTTCTAGCACGTTGATTTCTTTTGTACCCTTTACACTCCTTGTAAATGATAGATTTTACAGTATTTGTGTATTATTTAATACAACTTTATTAAGTAGCACAACATTTCCTGGATTTAAGCCCCTTAAGAAAAAGAACTCTGTTTTGGAGAGTTTTAAGTTGCTTGGTACCTCTCAAGACTAGTCTTTGCAGCAACTTCGGCCACTTAGCAAACTTTCCTTTCCCAGTGTCTGTAGGAAAGGGGGAAGTTTCTTCTACAAACACCATGGCCTTGACAGGCAGAAATCTTCTGGCATTATTGTGTAGACAGCGTTATCAACATATTAAAGGCTTCAAGCTTATTTTTAGTAAACCTAACTATGTGTGGTTTAAATGACTTTTTTTTGGTAGGGATAAAATGTCTGCTTATCAGAATCTCTGACCAATTATTTCAGATAGTAAAAAACTATCCCTGAAATTATGGGTTTGCCATTTGGATTTTCATTGCACTATCTTAACATGCAAGCCCATTACATTCAGCAAGTTTTTGAAAAGCATCTGTAATGTATTCATCACTCTGATAGATCATGAGTGTGTTAGTGTACCCAAAAGCTATAGGATTAAGGATTTTCCTTGAAGAAGCTTTTAATCTAGTTGGGGTTTTGGGAATATAATCTTGAAATAATGAATAGTGTAAGGCTGTATTAGACTAAGCACAGTCAGAGTAACATGGAAAAATAATGAATAGACTTGCAAGACAATGACTTAATTCGAGATTGTTTTTCACTTCTTTTTTCCTTGCACCCTTGGTAACATTATTTATCCCTTACTCTTAAAATTTTCTCTACCTTGACCTCTGTGACATTTTATAAAGGCAACTAATGTTTACTAAATGAATATTCATGGGAGTATAATTCAATCTTCACAAATATCTGCAAGTTTGGTATTATCATTATGATTTTTAGATCAAGACACTGAGTATTAATTAGGTTAGGTAAGTACTCAAGTTCATCCAGGAAATAAGGAATACACTTGGGGTTTAATTCTAGGTTTGTTTTCTCCATTTCTTGCTCTTAATTGCTATGCTTGCTGTTTTTTTGACATTTCTGTTGGTCAGTGTCCTTCTCCCCTTATTTATTGGCATTTTCACCAGGTTCACACTTTGCCCTTAACTATTCTGTCTTTAAACAGTACTCCCTGAAGCAGTGTTCCTATGTTTCCTCTATTCAATTTTTATCTTAATCTCTTATGTTAAATCTCTGATTTTCAATTTTCTTCTTCTTTCTGGTCGTTGTTTGGAAGTCCTGCCAGCATTTGATGATCTTGTCTAAAATCCAGCTCTTTACTCTTCCACCTCCTTATTTTCCCATTTCTATCATGGGCAGGGATTGGAAATTTAACCACATTTGATGTGTGCCTCTTCTCTGTTGTTCTTTCTCAAACCATTGAGATGTGAAATCCTGTTTGGTGCTTCACCATAATATCATAATATGTGGCACTGTTTATCTTTTGCTGTTTATACAGCTTATGTAAAAGTTTTAAAGTTGATTCCCTGCTGCTGGTTTCTTTCTGTTCTAGCCCATTCTGAAATTACCTTCATCCAAGGATATAGTTATTACTATTACCATAGTAAATAACAAATTTTATTTATGTACTGAAACTCTAAAAATAATATACATATGTATCATTTAAATAATAATAATAATAATAATAATAATAATAAGCAGATTTTTGTATCTTCTTTGTGCCAGAAGGTACATCTTTCACTCATGAAAATAACACTTTGAGTTGTGGTTCTTTTCCTCATTTTAAGATTAAAAATTAGAAACTTAAGGAAGGTTGAATTTCCAAGCTCACACAGCTACTTGGATGCAGAACTACGATTTATGCTGAAGTCCACCAGATTCCAAAGTTTATGCTCTGAAAACTTCTCATTTAACTGGGATATATTTCAGAGTGACAGAGAACATTACTAATAATTTGGGGGGGTGGATAAGAGACATAAACTGGGACTGTCTTAGAGCAACCAGGACTTAGAATAACGTTATCAATTCTATTCTCTACTTTCTCACCATTGGTTATACTCAGATAAGTAATGAAGAGGTTGAGAGAACATCTACTTTTGGAGGAAGGGACATATGGTTATGTAGTCGATGAGCTCAGAGATGACCACAGGACAGTCTCTTGAAATATCCAGAAAAAAAAATCCTATTGGGTACCCAGGAAGGGACCTTAAGAGAGCATTGAAAAATAAAGACACAAATTTGAGAGCCATATATATGGTGGGATAGTGGAAGCCATGAAACAAATGAGTTCATCAAGAATTTAAGGAAGTAGGGGTTGCCTGGGTGGCTCAGTTGGTTAAGCGTCGGACTCTTGGTTTTGGCTCAGGTCATGATCTCACTATTTGCAAGTTTGAACCCCTTGTTGGGCTCTGTCCTGGCAGTGTGGAGCCTGCTTGGGATTCTCTCTCCCCCTCTCTCTGCCCCTCCTGCTCTTGTGCTGTCTCTGGTTTTCTCAAAATAAATAAGTAAACTTAAAAAAAGAATTTAAGGAAGTAGGGGTGCCTGGGTGGCTCAATCGGTTAAGTGTCCAGCTTTGGTTCAGGTCATGATCTCATGGTTGGTGAGTTTGAGCCCCGCGTTGGACTCTGTGCTGACAGTGCAGAGCCTGCTTGAGATTCTCTCTCGGCCTCTCTCTCTGCCCCTCCTCTGATTGCTCTCTCTCTCTCTTTCAAAATAAATAAATAAACTTAAAAAATCAATTTAACAGTAACTATTAGACACATCATTACTGAAAGATGAATTTAATTCTGCTTTGTCAGAAGCTAATCAAAGCTACATCATTCACGTGGGGTCCTCTCAGCTGCCACCTCTTCTCTCTGGACAGATTTGTGCTTCTTACTAAAGCTGGGAATCCTATGTTACATAGGGATTGGTTTGGGACCATTCTTGTGCAACTTTGATGATCTACTAGAAACCTGAGAGCCAGTGCACATGCATGAGACATATATGCAAGGGTATTTTAATGTATGTAAATCTTCACATGCTCCATAATGTTGCATTTATAATGTATAGTTTAAATTAGAAACAAATATAAGAAGGAAGCCATTTCAGAGATTCAAGTTTTTGAAAGGCAAAAGTACTATACAAGTGGAAAAGGCAAACAGCTTTTTCGTTCTCTGCTGTACTGGAACAAAGTCATCAGGTAACATGGCTTTAGAAAAGCTCTGTTGAAGATACATTTGGAAATGAGGTTGCCATGGCAACAGTCTCTGAGGCAACAAAATCCCCCTAGAGCTTTCAGAGAACCCCTAACTTCTTTGAATTTGGTTCTCAAGAAGAGCTTAATTTCATTTCATTTTAATATGAACTGCTTTTCTCTGTTTGTAACTTTTGCGCAATGGGATTGAGAACAAGGACTGGGACTCACTGGAGTTACTTTGGGATGTGTTAATTCTAAGTGTAAATCAAAAGATGTGTGTGCACACACTCACAAACGTACACAGGCATGTGCACAGCAGTTTTAGTAGAACTTTCCTGGAGGAAGAGGAACTTCTGCCTTTGTATTTTGACTTCATAACTTCCCTAACAGGACTTTTGTCATTAACCCAGGCCCAAAAACCTATTTAATCCATTGGCACACTGAAGCTCAAATTTCCCCAGATCAAGATTTCTTTCTTGGGTATGAAATCTGTCTTCCTTATTATTATAAGGGACCCTGGTAAGGGGTGTTGAGCGCAAGTTGACACACAAACCTTTATTAGTCTCTGTATGAGTGAAATCACTTCCCGAGAACTATTTTGACAATGTGTGCAGTAGTGGTAGTAGCCAGCAGTGGTGTCTGGAGACAAAATTGGGTGTTTTCAGTAACATACAGCAAGTACTTTGTGTTTGCTTAAGAAGCCCAGCAAGGTCCCTGACCGCTATGAAGTTTCGAGTTGGATAGATTAGAATTTGACTCAAGATTTTTGGAACCTACAAGCTGTGTGTGTTCCTCACTTTTAAAGTGAATATTTATAGATCTAATATACAAAGCTGTTGTGAGGAATAAAGAGGTAAAATTCTTTGTGCATTGCTTTGGATCCTTCATACGAGGGTAGTGGGTTGATATGGTGTTTGGTACACAGTAAGGGCTTAATACAGGGTTGCAATTAGCATTTTTCCCATGATGCTTTGCTATAATTAATAGCTTAAAAAGATGTAATCACAATGAAAAAATGTAACCACAGGTCTTTAAAAGCCACATCAATGGGGCGCCTGGGTGGCTCAGTCGGTTGAGCGTCCGACTTCGGCTCAGGTCACGATCTCCCCGTATGTGAGTTTGAGCCCCGCGTCGGGCTCTGTGCTGACCGCTCAGAGCCTGGAGCCTGTTTCAGATTCTGTGTCTTCCTCTCTCTCTGACCCTCCCCCGTTCATGCTCTGTCTCTCTCTGTCTCAAAAATAAATAAACATTAAAAAAATAAAAAAAAAAAGCCACATCAAGCATTACCAAGGGGGGTAAACAAACATTTCTTCTTCCTTTGGGAAGTGGGTCTCTGGAGCAGTGATCCTGAGGGAGTCTCTGTAACTACGTCACTGAGATTAGTCTCTTGTTATCCATGGGCATTTGGAAAGGATGCTGTCTCATCCCCGGAATTTGGACAAGAGACTTGCAGCAAAGCCACAATCAAAGATCAAGTTCTTCAGCGCAGCAAGATAAATTAGAGGTTTCGCTCCTCAAAGTAGAGAAGCAGAAGCAGAGGGTCTGAGCTCTGGGTTGTCACTTGCTTTTCATCGGGGCCAGTTGAGTCTCCATGAAAGAGATGGATGAGAGCCAGTGGAGAACAGCACTGTGACTCCAAGCAGAGGAGGGTGAGTGCCTGCCCGCCCTGGTCTGTCCTCTAGCAGAGTGGGTAAAAGCTCAAAGCCCAGGAGCCAGACCACCTGAGTTCACCTCCTGCTGTAACTTAGTAGCATCAGGACTTGTGCAAGTCCCTTAGGTCCAGTGTCCTCATCTGTGAAATGGGGATACTCATAATGCCACACAACATTTAGAACAGTGCCAGTAAATGTTCCCATTCTTGTCTTCTCCATGTCAGCCCCTTAAATTCCATGGTGTGTGGCTTCTCTCTGTCTCAGTGACTCTTCTTTTTCCCTTACAGACTCTTCTGGAGGAGAATGGCTACAGATAATGCCTCCTCTGTGACAGAGTTTATCCTCGCAGGCTTAACAGATGAGCCAGAACTCCAGATGCCCCTCTTCTTCCTGTTTCTAGGTTTCTACACGGTCACTGTGGTGGGGAACTTGGGCCTGATAACCCTGATTGGGCTGAATTCTCACCTTCATATTCCCATGTACTTTTTCCTCTTCAACTTGTCCTTCATAGATTTTAGTTTCTCTACTGCCATCATCCCCAAAATGCTAATGAGTTTTGTCTCCAAGAAGAACATCATTTCCTATGCAGGGTGTATGACTCAGCTCTTTTTCTTTTGCTTTTTTGTCTTTTCTGAATCCTACATCCTGTCAGCGATGGCATATGACCGCTATGTCGCCATCTGTAAACCACTGCTGTACATGGTCACTGTGTCTTCTCAGGTGTGTTTACTCCTTTTACTGGGTGTCTATGGGATGGGGATTTTGGGAGCTGTGGCCCATACAGGAAATATATTATTTCTGACATTTTGTTCTGACAACCTTGTTAATCACTATATGTGTGACATCCTTCCCCTCCTTGAGCTCTCTTGCAACAGCTCTTACATAAATGTACTAATTGTCTTTATTGTTGTGACCATTGGCATTGGGGTGCCCATTGTTGCCATTTTTATATCTTATGGTTTCATTATTTCTAGCATTTTCCACATTAGCTCCACTGAAGGCAGGTCCAAGGCCTTCAGTACCTGCAGTTCTCACATAATTGCAGTTTCTCTTTTCTTTGGATCAGGAGCTTTTATGTACCTCAAGCCACCTTCTATTTTACCCCTTGACCAGGGGAAAGTGTCTTCCTTGTTCTACACCATTGTTGTGCCAATGTTCAACCCATTAATCTACAGTCTGAGGACTAAGGATGTCAAAGTTGCCCTGAGGAAAACTGTGGGCAGAATAACCTTCTCTTGAAAAAAATATTAGAAATTTAGATAAGTGATCCAAGGATTTTTTTTATTGGAGTGTTTTTATTACTATTGTTATGATTACTTTTTTCATTGAGGACTCCAAGCACCAGTGCTGTCTTTCTGTACTATATGGTAGAGGAAATTTTAACGTTTTTTCCCCAATGGATTGATTCTCCCTTACCCTAATCCCCCAATTTTTCCTTCTTTATTTTATGAAAAATAATTGCTGCAATTACAGAGTATTCAACACTGAGTGGGGCTTAGGAATCATTCGGTCTAGTGCCTTTTTATAATACATTGCACTTTGCAGAGTCAGAAATGTTTGTATGTTGCGCAAGAACATAAAACTATCTGGAACTGAAATCGTTGCTTGAATCCCGATCCAGTTTGTTTTTCCCTTTGCCATGTTTTCTTCCCTCATCTTTTTCTTGGAAGATTTCATTTCTCATGTTGGTTGACCTAGCACATTTAAATTATGAATATATTCACAGTAATTTCATGCTACTTTTCACAGGATAATTTTAATATATCACATTTTGCAAGAGAGTAGGAGGTGAAAAATTTTGTTGAGTTGGTCTTGGCAAAATGACAAGATCAGTGTTTGATGAATTTTGCAGTGTGTAAGTGGAAAGTATGTTAGATTTCAGAGAGAGGCAAGTATGGTGACCAATGACTTGGTGGGTGGAGCCCTACGGACATAGTTTAGTGAATTAAAACTTCCAGAAGAGAGAAACTTATTTTTATGGGGTGTAAAGACGTGTGGTAGAGGAGTCATATATTATTTCAAGACTAACAGAGAAGGAATTTGGAGTCTTATTTCAAGGGTTACCTTGGCTGTGGTCCAAAATAACTGGGTGCTGCACTATCCAAAATGGTAGTCACTAGTGATATATGGTATTGAGCATTGAAACTGAGACATACTATAAGTGTGTAATGTAAAGTACATGTAATTGTACAATGTAATTGTAAAGTACACACTGGATCTTTGAAGGAGTAATATGAAAAACTGTAAAATATCTCATTGCAACTTTTTATGTTGATTACATGTAGAAGTAACATTTTGGATATATTACAGTAAATAAAATATATTATTAAAATGAATTTACCTGTTTAGCTTTTTTATTTATTTATTTTTTAATTTTTTTTTCAACTTTTTAAATTTATTTTTGGGACAGAGAGAGACAGAGCATGAACGGGGGAGGGGCAGAGAGAGAGGGAGACACAGAATCGGAAACAGGCTCCAGGCTCTGAGCCATCAGCCCAGAGCCTGACGCGGGGCTCGAACCCACGGACCGCGAGATCGTGACCTGGCTGAAGTCGGACGCTTAACTGACTGCGCCACCCAGGCGCCCCTGTTTAGCTTTTTTAAATGTGTCTACTAGGGGCTGAGAATTACAAATGTGGCTTAAATTATATTTTTAGTAAATGACACTGGTCTGGAGGATGTAACAGAGCACCAGGTAGCTGTGCGGACACATTTAGTTATGAAGGCAGCACCAACCTGTTGCTTATTAGGAGAGGCAAGTGCTATTGAATTTTCAGTCATTGTAGATAGCCATCATATTCTAATAATGGGGCACATGGGGAAGGGATGGTGATCTCAGGATAAGTTCATAAATCCACAGTATTATGTAATGAGAAATATAGCATTATATAAAAAATCAAAGGAACAATTTGTGTGTGTGTGTGTGCGTGTGTGTGTGTGCATGTGTGTGTGTGTGTGTGTGTGTAAACTCACCATTAGTGGTAAGATTTCTTTGGGAAGTAATGAGAAGTGCCATGCTGGGGAAATATTTTTATTTATGAACTTTTCCTGAGGAAAGTTCTATTCCAGTGAGAAATAAGGGAAGTGTGGATAAATGTTTAGTTTTGCCTTTTGATTCTGGTCAGTATTGCTGCAAAGAAAATAAGAAACACATGGGGAGAATTATACTTTAGATGAGACTAAATAGATACCTGAATTCAGGGAACCTAGAATTTAGGCATGGGGTGGTGTAATAGGTGTGTATTGGGTATGCGGCACAATGTAGGTAATGAAAGAAAACAGAAACCTTCCTTTAAAACTTTTTGTAGCCTAACTTTCATATAGCAAAGTATGCAGATCTTAAGTGTATAGCTCATTGAATTTTTGCATATGTATATGTAACCACAGACTAGATAATGATGTAAAACATTTCCATCCACTTTAGAAGGCTTCCTTTTGCTCCTTTCCAGTAAATACTACCTGCCCTCAAATCCCACCCCCCCTACCCAGAGTTTATCTACTCTCCTGACTTTTATTATCATAGATTAGTTTTGCCTATGTTTGAACTTCACATAAACACATACTCTGTTGTTTCTGGCTTCTTTATCTCAGCATAATAATGACTGTGATACTCATCTATAGTGTTGCATATACAGATATATATACTTTTTATTGTTATGTGGTATTCCATTATGTGAATATACAACTATTTAGCCTGTTAATTGAACTGGTCAAGTTTCAGACCTATTGGTTTTGTTTGTTTTTTTTATTTATTTTTTAAATTTACATCTAAGTTAGTTAGCATATAGTGCAACAATGATTTCAGAAGTAGATTCCTTAATGCCCCTTACCCATTTAGCCCATCCCCTCTCCCACAACTGCTCTAGTAACCCTGTTTGTTCTCTATATTTAAGAATCTTTTATGTTGTGTCCCCCTCCCTGTTTTTATGTTATTTTTTCTTCCCTTCCCTTATGTTCATCTGTTTTGTCTCTTAAAGGCCTCATATGAATGAAGTCATATGATACTTGTCTTTCTCTGACTGACTAATTTCACTTAGCATAATACCCTTTAGTTCCATCCGCGTAGTTGCAAATGGCAAGATTTCATTCTTTTTGATTGCTGAATAATACTCCATTGTATATGTCTGTCTATCTATCTATGTATCTATCTATTTATCTATCTATCCCACATCTTATTTATCCATTCATCCATCAATTTTAGCTCTATTGTTAATAAAGCTTCTACAAAAATTTTTAAACATGGATTTTTAAAGTTTATTTATTTATTTTGAGAGAGAGAGAGAGCACGCAGGGGAGGGGCAAGAGAGAGAGGGAAAGAGAGAATCTCAAGCAGGCTCCACGTTGTCAGCGTGGAGCCTGACACAGGGCTTGATCCTACTAACTGTGAGATCATGACCTGAGCTGAAATCAGGAGTCAGATGCTCAAGACTGAGTCACCCAGGTACCCCTGAACATGCATTTTGATTGAACTATGCAAACATTTCTTTTGGATATACACTTAGATGTGGATTTTCTGGATAATAGAGTAGGTCTATATTTAGCTTTTATAAATACTGCTAAAGTGTTTTAAAAAACATTTGAGTCAGTTGGCACTGCTGGCAACAATGTCTGAGAGTTCCAGTTGCTCCACATCCTTATTAACACTTAGTATTTGCATTTTACCCATTCTGGTGTGTGTAAGAAAATGCCTTTTAATTTTTATTTTCCTGATGTCAAGCACCTTTTAATACGTGTATTGGCTGTTTGGATATCTTAAAAATTTTTTTTAATGTTTATTTATTTTTGAGAGAGGGAGAGAGAGAGCGAGCATGAGCAGGGGAGGGGCAGAGAGAGAGAGAGAGAAGAGAGGGAGATGCAGAATCTAAAGCAGGCTCCAGGCTCTGTGCTGACAGTGCAAAGCCCAATACAGGGCTTGAGACCATGAACCGTGAGATCATGACCTGAGCCGAAGTCAGATGCTTAATGGACGGAGCCACCCAGGCATCCCTGGATATCTTTTTCCATGAAGAAATTACCCAAATCTTTTGGTCATTTGAAAACTAGCGTTGTTAGCTGCTTTCCTATTGACTTGAAGGAATTAAAATTCTACATTTAAATACTTATATGTGTAAGTGTATAAATGTATGTGTACTATATATATGTGCATGTACGAGTATTATGTCAGTAATACATACATATATAATGCATACACACATCTGTATGTCAATCTGTCTCTCTATATCTCTTGTCTCCAGAACATTTATTCTAAATGATATCTTTGGATAGTGGATTTTTTTTTTAATTTTAATGTTTATTTTTGAGAGAGACAGAGCATGAGTGGGGGAGGGGCAGAGAGAGAGGTAGACACAGAACCTGAAGCAGGTTCCAGGCTCTGAGCTGTCAGCACAGAGACAGACATGGGGCTCAAACCCACGAACCCCCCAAGATCATGACTTGAGCTGAAGTTGGACGCTTAACTGACTGAGCCACCCAGGTGCCCCAATAGTAGATGTTCTTAATTTTGATGAAGTTTGATTTATCAGTTTTGCCTTTTATGGTTAGTTCTGTGTCCTGTTTAAGAGATAGTTTACTGTTCTTCTTGAGGTCAGAAGAAGAGTGATGTGAAAGGGTGTGAGTGAGAAAGAAGACATAATAGACCTGTGGCATTCTAGCCCTGTGAAAATTTTGGATCTCCTGATCTTCTGGCTCCACCCCACAGAGACAGAATGTGAACTGGGTTTTAGGCTCTGAGCTGTCAGCAGAGTCTAACACAGGGCTTGAACTCACAAACCCGTGAGATCATGACCTGAGGCGAAGTGGGACACTTAACTGGCTGAGCCACTCAGGTGTCCTGCCCCCCCAATTTTTTTTATGTTTATTTTATTTTTGAGACAGGGGAGGGACAGAGAGAGCCAGAGACACAGAATCTGAAGCAGGCTCTAAGTTCTGAGCTGTCAACACAGAGCCCAATGTGGGATTCAAAGTCAAGAGCCACCAGATCATTACCTGAGTCAAAGTCAGATGCTTAACCAACTAAGCCAACCAGGTGCCCCATGTTTTAACTTTTTAAGAAAGTGCCAGACTGTTTTCCAAAGTGGTTGTACCATTTTACACTTTCACCAGTAGTGTTTGAAATTTTCAGTCCTCCATATCGTCACTAACACTTGGCATGGCCCACTTTTTAACTGAAGACATTTTAGCAGGTGTATAGGGGTGTCTCATGGTAGTTTTAATGTTTATTTATTTATTTTTGAAAGAGAGATAGAGAGGAAGAGAGAGAGGGAGACAGAGCATCCCAAGCAGGATCTGTGCCGTCAGAGCAGAGCCTGACCTGGGGCACATAGTGGTTTTAATTTTCATCTCCCTAGTAACTAATGATGATGAGTATCTTTCTATGTTATCATTTGTCATCCATATATCTTTTTGTGTGTGTGTGTGAAATGTCTATCCCACCTATTTGCCCATTTTAAGGTAGGCTGTTTATTTCTTGTTACTGAGATCTCAAGGGTCTTTATATATCCTGAATTCAAGTCCTTTACTAAATATGAGATTTTCAAATAGTCCATGGCTTATGTTTTCATTCTATTAACAGATCTTAATGTTCATGAAATCCACCTCATCATTTTTTTCTTTTGTGAACTGTAGCTTTGTTGTCGTATTCAAGAACTTGTTCCTTAAAAAAACATCATAAGGAACCACCTCCCCCCCCCCACCAAATCATAAGGATTTTCTCCCGTATTTTATTCTGGAAGTTTTATGGGTTTTCACATTTGGGTCTATAGTCCGTGGAGTTATTTTTTATATACAGTTGAGTTGTGGATCAAAGTGTTTTTTTGGTGTGTGTGTGTTTTTGCACATCTGTGTCCAGCAACTGTTCTTTTACTTTTGTTAAAAATCAATTGTTTCTGTTTTTTACATTCTGTTCCCTTTGTCTGCTTGTCTATCTTGATGTCAATACCACACAGTTTTGATTACTGTAACTTTATAATAATTCTTAAAATGAGTCAGTATAAGTCTTCTAACTTCATTCACCTTTTTCAAAGTTATTTTGGTTTTTTAGGTCCTTCGAGTTTTCATATGAATGTTAGGATCAGTTTGTAAATTCCCACAAAATAACCTCCTGAGATTTTGATTGGGATTTTATTGAATCTGTGAATCTTTTTGGGAGAATTAACATTTGTTTTCCCTTTAGCAATAAATGGGAATGCCTACTTTCTTTTGTCTCTCCAACATAGTACATTCTCAAAAATTTCAATTTTTCCAACCTAAAAGATTAAAAACAATTTTCAAGTATAGTTAGAATGAGCATTTCTCTACTAATGAGAAACATTAGAGGTATTTTCATATATTTAATGGCTGTTGGTATTACATCACACCTTCGTCACTTTTCTGCTGGATTTTGGTCTCAATTTTTAGAAGGACTACATATTATGCATATTAGCTTTTTGTTTGGGGTATAAGGTGCATACATTTTCCTCTCATTTTGTGATTTGGCTTTTCCTTATAAAATTTAAAAATTCATGTTCTTAATCTTTTGTTTCATATATTTTAGTCATATTTAGAAATGCTTTCTTTCCTCTAGGGTTATAAAGAAATTCACTCTTTTTTTGTTTTTCAAAATGTTTGTATGATTTCATTTTTTTACATTTGGATGTCTGATCTTTTTACAAATTGTACCAGTATATGGTGTGAGGAATGGATCCAAATTTATCTTTTTCCATATGGCTATCCAGTTGTTCTATCGCCATTTATAAAAAAAAAAAGTCCATTTTTTCCCTGCTGAGCTGAGCTGCTGCCTTAATTGCATACTAAGTTTCATAGACACTTGAGTTATTTCTGTGTTTTCTATTCTGTTCTATTTGTCTGCTAGTCTAGTCATGAGCCAATACCACACTGCTTTAATTATAGGAGCTTCATAATGTTTTCATATCTTGAATGTAATTTCCCACATATTGTTATTCTTTTTTAGGGTTTTCCTGGTTATTCATTTTTTAACCATAATGTTTATAATCTATGAAGGTCCAAAAAGAAAACAAAACAAAATAACAGAACACAACACAAAACAAAACAAGCCTCCGGGCATGTTTAGTGATTGCATCCTAAACTTCTTATAAGTAAACTTAGGGAGAATTGACATCTTTGAATCTTGAGACTTCCAACATGAAGTATAGTATGTCTTCCTATTTTCTTTTAGGTCTACTTTAGTATCTTTTAGGAGTGTTTCATAATTTTCCTCATCTTTGTTTTTCACCTTTCTTATTAGATTTATGGTTGGGAATTTTATTGTATTTTATTTTTGCTGTATTTTTGCTGCTATCTTTCATTATATCTTCTGATTATTATTTGCATATATGAATTCTATTGAATTCTATGCTAATTTTATACTTTGCAATATAACTTATTTTTGTACAAGTTTTCCCATGGATTCTTTCAGGTTTTGCAAAATGTAATAAAATCTTCTATAAATAGAGATAATTTTACCTGTTTTCTTCTGGTTATTATGCCTCCTATCCCTTTGCCATTTATAATTGCATTTTCTAATACCGTTAATACAGTGTTAAGTAACAGTTGAGACTGTAGGCATCTCAGATTAACTTCTGCTTCTAATTAGGAAAGCCTCTAAAGTTTTCAAATTAAATTGTTGGCATTTTATATATTTATTTTACACATTTTATCATCTTAAAGAAGCATCTGTCAGGGGGCACCTGCTTGCCTTGGTAAACCATGTGACTCTTGATCTCAAAGTCCTGAGTTGAAGCCCCACATTGAGTGTAAAGCTTATTTAAAAAAAAAAAGACAGTATCCATCATTCCCTGATTCAAATAAGTATTTTAAAAGTATGAATAGATATTGAACTTTGTCAACTTTTTTTTCATTTTTTGGGATTTTATTTCCTCAAAATTTCATCTTACATATTTAATCTCTCCACCTCTACAGACTCTTCTATTTCTAAGCATATCCAAACCTGCTTAAAATTTTTTATTTAAAAATTTCCTTTGATCCTCTTTTTCTCTCCCCCCTTTTCTGTCCACAATTAGAAACAGTAACAAGTGCTTCTTCTCCATAGTCACAATCTCAATGCTAATTTTTGGTTATGTTATATATGCAATTTCTTGCCCATGTCTCTCTCTGTACTCCAGTGTCAGAGTGTAACACCCTGTTCAGAGGCATTTGTATTGCAAAACCTGACTTTTCCGTGTCAATGAGGACTTCATGTATGATTTTCAGAACATCCTTGAACCCTGGGTTCAGTTCCTGTTTATGTGTCTTGATTACTGTCCTGAAATTTAGGTATGAGATCACCAGGAGGAAGGAGTCACTGTGTCTGACATGAACTTGAAGGTGTTATGTCTACTCCAATTTTTCAGTGTGTGAGAAGTTTCAGGTATGCAAGATGCATAGCTTAGATATCTGTTGTAAAACACAGCACTTCTAGTTAACTATACTGTATTGTACACTTACAAACTTGTAACAAGAGTAGATCTCGTGTTAAGTGACCTTACCACTGCCACTCCCCCACCCCCCCAACAAAAACAACAACTAAGAGACAGAAACAAGGAACATAATAAACTTCAGTATATTCCATGTCATTTTGATGAGAAAGTATATAGCATTTTTAAAGAAAATAAATTTTAGAAAAAAATTGCACCATCATTTAATTAACACCATGTTTTAGAGGAAACTTTTTACAGCAACTGAGTATAATTGAGTTTCTGTATTCTTTTTCAAATGCAGAAATTATGGAATTATGGAATAATTATTGAATAAAAGTATGAATCATTCATATAGTGAACTTATGCCTTAGCCAAAATAATAGAGAACAGTACTCTGATTCTTGGCCTTCAAAAGTGAGGTATCTTTAGAAAAATATCACGATGGTTATTTGTCATTCTTCCCTGCTGTGTCTTCATGGCATATTACGGTTTCCACAGAACCAATGGTAGCACAGCATTTCCTCCTTTCTCTCCATGCGCAGGCTTAAAGCCCTTTTGGGGAAGCTTCCATTTTTATTTGATAGCTTTGAAGATTTTTAGATAATTTTACTGAAAAAGGCACTGTGATGAGTGCTTTGCCATGTTGAGAGAGTTAGGACCCTAACCAATTGCCAGGTCCACAGATTGTGTTACTGAAACCTGCCATCATTACAGAGGGATTCCCAGCTAGAGTCAACCCTTTACATGTCTCTGGAAAGAGGGGTTCCTGCTTCACATTCTTGGGGTGTGTGTGTGTGAAATTCTGTGCAGAAGTAAAAAATGTGCTCTATTTGTGAAAACTACAGTTTCTTGTTTATTACAGAAACTCCTCCTAGGAGAATACTGGAGGAAACTTCTTTGGGTTTCCAGTCAGATCTCGATACAGATACATGCAAAAGAAATCCCCTTTTAAATATCATGTAAATGGCACTGTGGCCATGGACAGATGATGTTTCCTTTCTTTGACTGGAGAAGAGAATCTGAGCCTGGCCTTGATCTGAAATCACGATCTTTGGTTCAGAATTGATTTCAGGATAATGCAACCTTTTATTTTCTCACCATTACAGGAAAAGTATGTATGCTTAGGGCACCCTTCTTCTTATGCCACCCAAGCCATTTTCCCTCTATGAAGTGGGAGAGCAGAGACTGTAAACTCTGTACTGCTGACACTATGCTGGACAAGGGAGGGTGGCTGTGTTGCAGCCTCCAAGTCTCTTTTTGTCCTTCTAACATGGGGATATGAAAACTAATTTGGTTCTGGGGTAGGGATGACTGAAGCAATGGAGGCAGAGATGATGTCTCTAGGTCTCTTTACAGTTCTCATTCCTTATTCAAGATAGGGTTCCTGAACCTGGGAAACTGTGGAACCTCTCTGAGATGCTGCTTCCCTGTCTTTGCTGTGAGGACTGGGTTCCCAGTGCATACCTTAGTCCAGCTTGGATTACTAGCCTCCTTGAGCTGCTGACTATGTTGGGGTCTTTTTCAAACATGGGAGTATTTTTGTAAGCGTAGAAAGAGACAAGAGATAGGCATTCCTACTGTGCTCACCTTTCCTGTGTTAAAACTAGTCCTTCTGCCATTAGAGCAAAGAGAATTCTCATGTCTGAGCCATGGAATCTGTGTGGCTTAGAAAGAGGTTCTTCCCTCCTACCTTCAGAGATGACTTCTCCAAAGAGCATGGCTATGGGAAATGTCTCAACAGTGACTACTTTTTTTTTTCCTGTTTGTTTCACAAATGGACAAGAGATCCATCCTATGCTCTTCTCCTTATTGTTACAGCATGGTCATTGTAACAGGGCTGAATTCTTTCCTTAACATCCTCATGAGCTTACCTTCTTAAACCTCTCCTACTCCTTTGTCATTTCACTTAAAATGATAATGCAATTTATATCAGAGACCATCATCATTAACTTGAAATGCAACATTCCACTCTTCCCTTTTGATTCTCTGTTGTTTAGTGACTACTACTTGGTTGTTAGCTACTATTTTATTACTTGTGGCCTGGGGTCACTATGGGATGTGTCCCTCTGGTCTGTTCTCTGCTGCAGCACGGTTTGCATTAGGATAGATATTGGTGGTGTCATGGCCCAGTTAGTGGTAATGGTCAGTCTGTTTTTCTGCAACCGCAACACCATCAAATTGCATGTGCTTCTCACCTCTTCTCACTAAACTCCTCTTTATCAGCACCTGTTTTTATTAATGGTTATTTATTCATTTACTTTGATAGAGATAGATGGGGAGAGAGTGAGACAGAGAGAGAGAGAGAGAGAGAGAGAGAGAGAGAGAGAGAGAGAGAGAGAAAGAGAACGAACAAGCAGGGGAGGGGCAGAGAGAGAGGGAGAGAGAAAAATCCCAAGCAGGCTCTGTGCTGTCCAGTGGCAGAGCCTGATGTGGGGCTTGATATCACAAACTGTGAAATCATGACCTGAGCCAAAATCAAGAGCCAGATGCTTAACAGACTGAGCCATGCAGGTGCCCCAGCACCTGTTTTATAAGCCGGTAGATTTTGTAGTCATAAGCATTATGACTGATAATCTTAATCTGTTATATACTCATCTTAATCTGTTATATACTCATCAACTTCCATTTCCTCTCTTCTGACGCAGATATAAAAGCTGATTCTTTTTCCTTGGATCAGGGAAATACTTGTACCTCAGTCTATCTCCTGGGACCAGAAGCTACAGGAGTGATTCTCAAATTTAAACATGTATCTGAATTACTTGGAAGGGTTGTTGAAATGCAGATTCCAGGACCTACCCATAGAACTTCTGATTCAGTAGGTCTGGGATAGGACTCTAGAATTTTCATTCCTAAGGAGTTCCAAGGCGATGCTGCTACTGCTGCTCTGAGAACCAACCACTGAGAACCACTGGGCTACACTATTATCTTTTACAGTAAAAGTAGCCATGCTGAACTATCTACTCAGTTCCTAGTTTTCTGACATGAAAACTCTGATATATTTCCATTGAGTTGGAGACATACTGATACATGACATACTGATATATCAAGGTGCATTTTTTTTTCAATTTTTTTTTCAGAATACATTCTGAATTCCAAACATTGCCCTTCTAACAAGTGATGGTTTTTAATTTTCCCTCAAATGTTTTTCTCTCCCCGTTTCCTTTGTTTGCATACTTCTCCCATAATCTTCATTTGGTTTCCTTCCCCTCCATCTTGGAGTGGGTTTCCCACAAGACCCTGAGATGAATATTCATGTGGAAGAGATTTGTTAGCAAGCATTCCCATGTAAATCCAGCTGAGAATGCAGAAATGAGACAGAAGAAGACTGAGAAAATGTGTGATATCAAGCAAACTCTGATGATGGGCAACCTTGGTCAAGGCTGTATGGAGTCCTTGAAGACATTGTGGGTCATGACTCAGAATCATCCTGAGCAGGGTCAGGCATCTGGAGTATTTATATCCTGATACATATCAGTCTTGGGTTCAGGGGTACTCCAAGGATTTAACTTTCCTGGCACTCCGGGCTCTCCTGTGCAAGGGAAGCACTGTCATCCTGAGTGTAGTTCTCTGGCAAATAAAAGCAGGTGCTAGCTGTTGGGAGTTAGTGAAGGCATACTTGAAGCTGGCACGCATCACAATGAGAACAGGATCCGAGAGGATGTGGGTGAAGCACTAACAAGTATTTAGTACACCTCCCAACTGGCAGAGGTATTTCTATGTTATTGATGTGACATTAAGGAGGGAAACGTTGCATCTGAATTGGCCATTTGTCATTTCTCTCCTGAGCTTTCTTCCTTTGGGAAATATTTTCTGCTCTTGATAGATAATCATGAACAGAATCCATAACACAGCATCTTTGTCTTTATCCTTAAACTTGATGTGAGTGAAATTTTGGTTTTGCTCATTGTGAATAAATGATTCCCTCTTATAAAGGAAGGGAAGAAGTATTTTTGCTGTTAGTGGCATCCTCACTTCTTCTGTCCATATTCTTCCCAGGTACTTAAAGCTGGAGCCACTGATTCCTTCTCACTTACCCTGGTATTCCTGTTCTGACAAAAACTGGCAGTTCTCCAATAGCCCTCAACCTCCTGGAAGATATTGGCAACTTCTTGCTCTCCTGGCTAGTGTCCCTGAACATGCTTTGGAAACAGAGGCATATTCCAACATTCCATTATTTCTGACCATTTAGGCCTCATTTTTAGGGCTTCATATCTGCCTATGCTGGATATTTTCGTTTTGCTCCTGTATGTCTATTCTCTATGCTTATCCAGCCTGCTGTCTTCCTAGGTGTCTAACTGATATGGATCACATTAGCAGACTTTCTTGCTCTCTCTCATTAGCAAGCAGTGTGGGAAAGAAGAGTGAGGACAAAGTATGTATTCCTCTGGCCTCCTTTCTGTGGGAGCGCTATGGGTTGCATCCATCTACCAAGAGTCACACTGAGGTCAAGTGGCTCTTCTTACACAGCTCACTCTCCTTGTCGCTAATTCAGAGCTGGAAATGGTAATAATGCCCAACTTATAGTCCTGGGTGCTGCACAGTCTCTTCTGGTTTTCCTATATTCCATGCGTACTTTGGAAATAGTTCCTGTTGTCTCTACCTAACCAAATTGCATGGGCTTGCTCTTCCCTTCACATCTTGTGGGCTCAGAGGGTCTAGCTGATGGGCTATAGAATTAGTTTTTTAAAACCTCATCTGGTCATCCCTAATCCACTCCACCAGCCCACAGGACAGAGTCACAAAGGAAAGCCAAAGAAGTAACACATCTTTCTGTCCCTCTTTCTTCACACAAATAATGGCAGAGTCGCGTGCCCTGTCCCTTCTCTGAATTCAGGAATATTACTGCATATAGGAAGTGCTGATGAATTGTTCCAAAGCAGTGTCCACACTCTCTTTTCTTGAAGTTACATATGGTTTGTAAAAGCAGCCTCCTCAAATAGCTCCCATTTTGCTTATTTACCTAAAGTTTGCATAGAATAACCTGGGTCCAGGGAAATGGCTGGGCTGAAGGGGAAATAATCTTTGAGAAGTTGTAGTCCTCACAGTTTCTAGTTACTTTTTCAAGATGATTTGAAAAATAAATATTTCAACAGTGAGACAGTTCTGAGCTATATTTATGGAACTTGGGAAGAGAGAATTTAACATATAACTATGCGCATATGTGAGATATGTAATTATATGTTTATTCACAAGAGAAAACCTGGTTTGAGTAGTTGATTCCTCCTCTCTGTAAATGCCCAGTTCTCTCTGGTCCAAAGCAGATGATTCCTCTAAAATGGGTATCTATCTTTCCATGGCCTAGGAGAGTAAAGAATGGGAAGAATCCTTTTCCTTTTTCCATATTCCTGCTCTTCTCTTCCATAAGGAAGTGGAGTGGATCGTTACAGTTGAAATGGGGAGACAGAACTGGGAATGACTGGCTAGTTCCTTTAGGTCTCCCTGTTTTGGACTGCACTGTCCTCTGGACCAATACTTGTCTCCTCTTCCCTAGTAGGGAAAGGCTGATGTATGTTTCCTCTGTGCCTGGATTCATCAAACCTTTTTGGGGAATGCAGTGAGGGAAGGAGAGAATCCCATTGTGACTATGGAGCTAAGCTATATCCTTCAGCTATATCCTTGATCTTTTTTTGAGAGGTTCCTACGTCTCATGTCTCAATCAGTTCTCTACTGAAAGAGCATGGAGTAGAATAAGGGATTATCAACCTTAACAATGCAACAATCTCCTTTCTATACATGCAGTGATTCAGCCCATACCATCACTTGCCTTTGCCCAAATATACAGGGCTTCCAGGTTTTTGTTTTTCTGAGTTGGTCTGCCTGCACTGCTCTCCTCTACCCTCTGCTGTTAACCTATGTATTATTCATGACTTGTTGCAATGTATTTCTAATATGTCATAAACCTAATAACACATTTTCTTAGTAACAGTATGATAGTAACATATAATGGGGCATGATTTTTGAATGAAAATTTAAAGTAAAATAAATTAAAGATATGGCTATTAATCTGTTATAAAAGCAAAAACATCATGTATACTAAAACATATAATTACTTTTGCATCAAAAACCAACTCTCTAATTTTAAAAAATGGGCAATGAACTACTTCCTGAACTGATTACCTAAAGAAACTGAATAAAGAGGGCCCATGAAAAATAGATATCTATGAATATATATCTGTGAATAATACAAAATGAACCTTATGATATTAACCACTTAAAATATAAATGTATGTTATATGTAAAATATTCATTTAACTAACAATAGTGTCATTAGCTTTGGTAACAATAAACAAGAATTTGGAGATGCCCTGATGGCCTTTATTATTTTATAAATTTGACTAGAAAATCTGGAAGTAATACACACACTCAATAGACACCTCTGTAGTATGTGAGCCATGTTTGTATTTCTTCCATTTTCATTACAACAGCATAACCTAGCATATTCTTTTATGAAATACCTATTGTCATAAGATGAAATGGGGAAATAGTTGTATGCTGACAGAATGGAATAATACACAGAAACAAATCTCAAAGTATTACCCTACAACAACATATGTGAACCCATTCACTGACATAATGATGAGCAAAATAAACCAAAAAACAAACCACATTAAGTTCAAGAAAAAGCAAACGCAACTTAGAAAGACAGAAATCAGAATATGGTAACATCTTGGGCTGCGGGGGGTCAGGGGTGCTCTTGACTGGAGAGTAGCATGAGGGAACTTTCTGGGATGCCAAACATGATCTATATCTTTACCTGAGTAGTGATTACAAATTGTGTTGAACTTAAGGTCTCTGCACTTTATGTATGATATACATAATATAAGGTGAAGAAAAGCATATGTGTTAGAAACAGACTGTTAAGTATGGAGAACAAACTGATGGCGACCAGAGGGGAGGGAGTGGGTGGATGGGTGAAATGGGTGAGGGGGATTAAGGAGAGCACTTGTGGTGATGAGCCCTCCTTGTGTTGTATGAAAATGTTGAACCACTATATTGTACACCTGAAACTAATATTACACTGTTTATTAACTGACTGGAATTTAAGTAAAAACTTAAAAAAAAAACCCTGGATTTTTAATAGAGTAACTCTGGGTGTAATGGCCTATGACTCTATTAGAAGACACTCCTGAATAATAAAAAAAACTAAATCTAGACACAGTTAAAGAAAAGCAAAACAACTACCTGAAGATGCTGGAAATGAACAGAAGCAGACCTGGTAGGGGGATGAGCATTCGCTTGGAGGAGGGAAGAAGGGAGCAATACCAAGTAAGTTCCCGTCTTTCTAGCTTTTTTTCCAGCACTAAGTGCAGTCTATATTGTACCCATGTGGAAAAATTCCATCTCTCTGGTGCAAAGAGCCAGATAAGTGAGGCCCCAAAATCTGAAATACTGGGGGGAAATTATGGAAACAAGTGAACCAGATAACTGAGGCCCAAAAATCTGAAATACTGAATAAAAATCTGAAATACTGGGGGAAATTATGGAAACAAGTGAACCAGAGAAGGTATCCCCAAACTAGATTCACCTGACCCTAAAACATGCATGTGCAGAACAGACTCAAATCAGATCAGATAAAGGCAAACTATGTGAACCGGTATCAGAGCTACGGCCCATGAAACAGTGTGCAGCTCAAGTCCAGACAAAAAACATTACCCAATAAAAGAAGGGAAATGAAATGCATTGGGGAAAAATAACAGAATCCAGAATCTCCACTTAATATTCATAATGTCCAGGATACAAACCAAGATTACTTGATATGGAACTAAGAAAACCTAAAACTTTCTCAAGAAAAAATCAATTATATTAGACCATAAGATAAACTAGATTTTAGAACTAACAGATAAGAATGTTAAAGCAGTTATGCCTATTGTCAATAAGGCAAAACAAAATATGTTTCCAATGAATGAAAATCTTAGACGAGGAGCGATAAATCTCAGCATAAAAATAGAAACACTAAAAAAGGAAGTTTTATAATGGAAAAATACAACTTCTGAAATAACAAAATGGATGTACTTAACAAGTAAATGGACATGACAGAAGAAAGAGGAAGTAAACTTGAAGACTGACCAACGGAAATTATCTAAGGTGAAATACAGAAAAAAAGGTTGAGTATTATGGACAGAGTCTCAGAGGCCTGTTAGAATATACCAAATGGTCAAAGATATATTTAATTGTATTATTGAAAGGAGAAAAAAGACTAATGGGACACAAAAAATATCTGAAGAAATAACCCTCTAAATGTCCCCAATCTGATGAAAGGCAGATATATTTAGATATAAGATGTTAAGTGAACACCAAACAGAACTAATACAAAGAAGCTCATATAAAGGCAAACCATAGTAAAACTGTTTAAGTCAAAGATGAAAAAACATAAAAATCAGCAAGAGAAAAACAAAATATTGCACATAAAGTACATTGGCTAATTTCTCATCAGAAACCATGGAAGCCCAAAGAGAGTATAGCAACAACTTTAAAGTGCTAAGAAAAACAACAACAAACACACTGTCAACCCAGAATTCTATATTTAGCAAAAACATTCAAGAATGAAAGCAAAATAAGGACATTTTTAGATAAGAGAAAAATAGAAGAGCTGCAATGTAAGAAATGCTTCAGGCTGAGGGAAAATGATGTCGGATGAAAACTTGGACCCTTAAACTAAAAGAAAAAAAGAATAAAAATAAGAACACCAAAAATGGAAAATATCTGAATAATATCTGGGTATATATCCCAAAGAACAAAAATGGGATCCCAAAGAAATAGTCACACACCTGTGTTCACTGCAGTGCTATTCACGATAACCAAGATGTAGAAGCATGGAAATGTCCATCAGCAGTTGAATTGGATAAAGAAAATGTGCTATATCCATACAGTGGAATATTACTCAGCCTTAAACAGAAGGAAATCCTGTCACATGCTATTACATGGATGAACCTTGAGGAAATTAGGCAAAGTGAAAGAAGCCCTTCACAAAAAGACAAATGTTGCAGGATTCTACTTATATGAGATATCTAAAGTTGTCAAACTCTCAGAAATACAAAGTAGAATGCTGGGTGCCAGAGGGCTTGGGAAAATGAAAAGGAGATTTGTTTTTCATTGAATACAGAATTTCAGTTTTACAAGATGAAAAAGTTCTAGAGATTATTGCACAAAAATGTGCACACAGTTAACACTATTGTACTGTACACTTAATGGTTAAGATAGTAAATTTTATGTTATATGTTTTTGGGCAATAAAAAAATTATCCTTATTTATGTGATTTTCTCGCAACTTGAGAAACCAATTACTCTTTAAACAAAACTATAACATTTTATTGTGTGATTTATAACATATGTAGATGTATTTTATATGTTTATAAAATTGTAAAAATATTATACATTTGTCTATAAATATGTGGCTATATAGTACATATTTATAATATTATATAATTATATGACATAATTAAATATTATACAATATGCATATTTTATATAAAATAAAATATTTTATATAAAACCAAGTATTTTATATGAAACCAAGTTACAAATATATTCAAGTGAAATTCAGGAAAAGAAAAACGGAGGTGCAAAAAACAGGAACAAGTAGAAAACAAACTAAGATGGGAGAGCCAAACTCAGACATCTCAATAACTACATTAAATCTTAATTAGTTAAGAAGGAAGAAATTGTTATGTGGATTATAAACACATAAACAAAATAACAAGACCTCGCTCTGTGCCATCTACACGGGAAACACTTTATTATTTTTTTTAATTAAAAATATTTTTTTTAATGTTTGTTTATTTTTGAGAGAGAGACAGAGTGTGAGTGGGGGAGGGGCAGAGAGAGGGACACACAGAATCCAAAGCAGGCTCCAGGCTCTGAGCTGTCAGCACAGAGCCTGACCTGGGGCTCAACATCATGAACCATTAGATCATGACCTGAGCCAAAGTTGGACTGTCAATCGACAGAGCCACACAGGGGCCCCTACCTGGGACACACTTTAAAATACAGAGACACAGAAGGGCAAAAGTAAATGAATGAAAACAACATATGCCGTATAAAAAGGAAGCACAAGAAGGCTGGATTGGTTATATTAATGCTAGATGAAATAGATTTTTAAAAGGTATGTTACTGGAGAGAAGGAAGATGCTTCATAATGACAAAAGGAACAATGCGTCAGGGATCATAATAGATATATACCCCAAAACAGAGTTTCAAAATATACAAAGCAAAACTTGACAGAATTAAAGGGAGAAATACATGTAATTTTATGGTCACAGTTAGCACCTCTCTCAGAAATTTATAGAAAAACTAAACATAAACAATTTTATCCATAGTCTGAAGAGTTCTATCACCTTGACATAATCGATAGTTTGTACACCCAACAATGGCAGAATACACACATTTTTTCAAATGCATATATTATGTTTGCAATAATAGTCTATATTCCACAGCACTGAACGGATTTCAATAGATTTTTAAAAGTTGGAGTCATACTGCTGGGAGTTTACTCCATGGTATTGCTGTCTTCACATCCATTTTGTTTGACTAAGCAGCCTGTAAGCACCTTAAACTGACCCTAGCCCCCCATGCAAGCATATGCCCTAAATACAGGCCTGCAGAATCACTGGTAAATGTTAAGTTCTGATATGACTTCTTCAACAGCCCTTATGCTGAACCATCTGCCCAGCCTCCTAAGGCCTTCCCCTTGTGTACCCTTGGAATAAGACCCCTGTGGGGGCGCCTGGGTGGCGCAGTCGGTTAAGCGTCCGACTTCAGCCAGGTCACGATCTCGCGGTCCGTGAGTTCGAGCCCCACGTCAGGCTCTGGGCTGATGGCTCAGAGCCTGGAGCCTGTTTCCGATTCTGTGTCTCCCTCTCTCTCTGCCCCTCCCCCATTCATGCTCTGTCTCTCTCTGTCCCAAAAATAAATAAACGTTGAAAAAAAAAAATTAAAAAAAAAAAAAGACCCCTGTGGAGCTTTCCAAAACCCCATTCTTTTGGTTTGAACTGAGAAATCTGGCCTTAGCCTGGGAACCCCAAAACACTCCACCATGGATCATAACTAAGGTGTGTCCAGGTCCTAACACTCTATCTATACTCTGCCTTGACCTTCTTGTGTGGCCCCTCAAGGTATGTCATGTACTTCCTCTAGGATTTGTAATAAACTTCTTTATTTCAATTTCCCTTGTGGTCTGCTATTGAACCTTATCATCTGGCATCCTGTACTCCACTTAACAAATGTTAATTTAAAAAGATCAACAAGGTTGGAAATTAGGAGCATAAAACAATAAGGAGAACCCTCAAATTTTAGAAATTAAATCATGTATTTCTACATAATAATTGGATTAAAAAGGATATATTACAAGAGAAGTTGGAAAATTTTTAGAGCTGACTGATCCTAAAAATATACATATCAAAACTTGAGAGTAGTTAAGTAGTACATAGAGGGAAATTTATAGCTTAATACCAACATTAGAAGATATTAATTAAATCTAAGTTTCTGCTACCTTGAAAAATTAAACCCAAAATTAAACCGAAAGTGTCCAAATTAAACCCAAAAGCGAGAACAAGGAAATAAAAAGAACAGAAATCAATGAAACAGAAACCAGCAAACCAGTGAAGAAAAATAAATATAACCAAAAGCTGTCCTTTGAAGAGATGAGTAAAACTGGTAAGCATCTAGCCATACTAATCAAGAAAAATAATAGAGAAGACACAAATTACTGATATGAGATGAAAGTGGAGACATCAATGAAGATTCTACCCACATTAAAGAATCATAAACATAAATCACAATCATAACATTGTGCCATTGAATTAGACAATGTAGAGGAAGGGGACACATTTCTTGAAAGACACAATTACAAAAAGACTGACCAAATGAAGAAAGAGAAAATATTAGCAGCTCAGCAACTATTAAAGAAAGTGAATTTTATTTTTATTTATTTTTGTTAAACTTTATTTATTTTGAGAGAAAGTGTGAGTGGGGCGGTGGCAGAGGGAGCGGGAGAGAGAGAATCCCAAGCAGTCTCCAAGCTCAGCTCATGCTCAGCAAAGAGCCCAATGCAGGGCTCAATCCCACCAACCATGAGATCGTGACATGAGTCAAAGTCAAGAGTCAAACACTTAACCGACTGAGTTACCCAGCTGCCCCAAAGAAATTGAATTTTATGTTTATTTATTTTTGAGAGGGAGACAGAGAGAGAGAAAGAGGGGCAGAGCCCCAATGTGGGCTCTGCACTGACAGCAGAGAGTCTGATGTGGAGCTCAAACTCACAAACCGTGATATCATGACCTGAGCCAAAGTCTGACGCTCAACCAACTGAGCACCCAGGGGCCCCAGAAACTGAATTTTAGTAGAAAGTCTTCCCACAAAGAAACTTGAAGCCAACCTGATAGATTGATAATTGATAGAATTAACTTATGAAAAATAACAATAAGTTAATTCTATCAAACACTTAGGGTAAAAATAATTCCAACTGTACATATGGTCTTTCAGAAATAAAAAAAGAAGGGACTATTTCCCAAATCTCCAGGAGGCCTTTGTTATTTTGAGTCCCAAATCTGGCAAAGACATCACAAGAAAACACAGATCAATATTCCTTGTAAACAAAGATTTATAAATCCTTAATAAAATAAAACATTAGCAATTTGAATCTAACAATGTATAAAAGCATAATATATCATGATAAAATTTCTTCTGGGAATGCATTTTTTAAAAGATTTTTTTAACATTTATTTATTTATTTATGTATTTTATTTATTTATGTATTTATTTTTTAATTTTTTTTAATATATGAAATTTATTGTCAAATTGGTTTCCATACAATACCCAGTGCTCATCCCAAAAGATGCCCTCTTCAATGCCCATCACCTACCCTCCCTTCCCTCCCACCCCCCATCAACCCTCAGTTTGTTCTCCGTTTTTAAGAGTCTCTTATGCTCTGGCTCTCTCCCACTCTAACCTCTTTTTTTTTTTTTTTCTTCTCCCCCCCCCCCCCCCCCCCCCGCCATGGGTTTCTGTTGTTTCTCAGGATCCACATAAGAGTGAAAACATATGGTATCTGTCTTTCTCTGTATGGCTTATTTCACTTAGCATCACACTCTCCACTTCCATCCACATTGCTGCAAAGGGCCATATTTCATTCTTTCTCATTGCCACGTAGTACTCCATTATGTATATAAACCACAATTTCTTTATCCATTCATCAGTTGATGGACATTTTGGCTCTTTCCATAATTTGGCTATTGTTGAGAGTGCTGCTATAAACATTGGGGTACAAGTGCCCCTATGCATCAGCACTCCTGTATCCCTTGGGTAAATTCCTAGCAGTGCTACTGCTGGGTCATAGGGTAGGTCTATTTTTAATTTTTTGAAGAACCTCCACACTGTTTTCCAGAGTGGCTGCGCCAGTTTGTGGGAATGCATATTTGATTTAACATCTGGACAGCAAAAGTGTAATTCACCATATTAATAGAAAAAAGGAGAAAAACCATGTAACATTATTAAAAGAGAGAGAAGAAGCCTTTAAAAAAATTTCATACCCTTTCATGAAACAAATTCTCAGCAAAGGACCATCTTCATTGGATTCAGGGCATCTCTGAAAAATGTATGGCTGACATCATATTCAGTATGAAAGACTCAATATCTTTTAACTAAGATTAGGAATAAGGCAAGCATATTTGTACTCCTCATTTCTATTTAGCACTGTATTAAGTTCTAACTTGTATAATAAGGCAAGAAACAAATAAGAAACATATCAGAAATGAGGAAGCAAATCTTTTCTTATTTGTGGATGACATAATCATGTATGTAGAAACATTAAAGAATCTACAAAAACATAATAGAACTAGTGAGTGAATTTCACAGTCTCAGGATTCAAGGTCAATATACAAAAATCAATTGCATTTCTATCAGTTGTATTTCTATAAATAATTAATAATAAATAATTAGAAAATAAAAATTTAAAAATTCCAATTATAATAGTATTAAAATACTAAGGAATATATTTTCTTCTTACTAAGGAATAAATTTAACAAAAGATGTTCAAGACTTCCACAAATAAAACATTGCAAAGGATAACTAAAAAAGAATGAATAGATACTTATATGATATATGTGGACTAGAAAATTCAAATTATGATTATGATGGCAATCCTCCCCAAATTAATCTATAGATTCAATGCAATCTCAATTAAAATTCAAACAGACTTTTTTTTAAAGAAAGAAATTCAGAAGTTTCTTTTAAAATTTATATGAAAAGTCCTAGTAAAGTGAGAACGAATTTGAAGAGGAAGAACAAAGTTGGATTGATACTACTTGATTTTGAGGACTTAGTATATAGTTGTAATAATCATAATCATGTAGTAGACATATGAATCAATGGAAAAGGACAGGGTCTAAAATAAACTCAAGTTTACACAGTTATTTTATTTTTACAAAGGTTCAAAGGTAATTCAGCGAAGAAGAGACACTGCTTCCAACACATGACACTGGCATAACTGGACATTTTTACGGAAAAAAATGAACTTCAGCACTTATATCACCATTTGCAAAGATGAACTTAAAAAGGGTCATTGTCTTGAATGTAAGAGCTAAAGCTTTTCATGTTTAGAAGAAAATATAGGCAAAATTCTTTCTCATAGCAGGTTAGGCAAAAATTTCTTGCATGTAAGCTACAAAGAAAAACATTATAAAATGGAGTTCATTACGATTATTATGGCCACCCTTATTTGACCTCTTAAGAGGTTGGAGGAGTCGAGTCCCTTCTCGTGAAACTGATCATTTCAAGAGGAAAGAACAAGACCTGAAGGGTAGGAGTTGCTTAACAATACCGCCCACATGGACCACTGAAGAGTGAAGTCCTATTGTGGACCAGTCTGGCTGAAACATGCTTGGTATCCTATCAGCTTAGGACACTTCTAGTTTAAGAAAAGACAGAAGGATCACTGGGGAGTAAACAAACAAACAAAAACCAACACTGCAACATGAAAAAGGATTTATATGAGACAGAGAATGTCATGATGTAGTTGCTGTACCACATGACTCTCTTTTTGTCGTGGGTCCCTCTAATTAACATACATGTTGGAAAAAAAAAGCTTGTTTCTAGATTTTGGACTGAAAAATTACGGAAAGGAAAATAGTTTAAGCTGATATTTTTCACATTTTTGGGTCCCTTCCTGTTTGGTTTCCAAGGTACAGTTTCAGACAAATGTTTTTTAAACAGTGGGCTACAATTCAAAAGTGGATCATGGCAGCAACTCACTGGCTTGGAACTCTGGGGAAAATGTCAGGGATATCAGCAACAGCAGGAAGCACACACTTATGAACTTTGCCATCAGATCCCAGGGATGCCCTGGACACAATCTCTTGAGGTAGGGCCCCTCTGGAGGCAGTGGGGGACATGTGAGCATGTGCTCTGCAGTTGTGTGTGCAAGTGATATGATAATGCGGGGTGCACAGCTGTCAGGATGGAATCCCAGGATAAGCAGAGTGAGGACACAATGGATTCAGGCAGCTGGCCCTGAGCAGAGTGTGTGCAGTTCCACTCTTGTGAGCATCTGTGTTAGCAGCATGAGATGATTCAGTGAACAACCTGGCAGGACATTGGTAATTACAGGGAGGCTTGACCTTGATTGTAGATAGGACTCAAATGGTGATCATGCCAGGCTGCTTTCTCTAAGTAGGTGGAACCTTGTGGCTTTATACTGTCCTCTCATTAATGAGGGATATATTTGTGTATGTGTAGGGGAGGGGTTAGGGTGGGGGAGAGGGAGTGCTGTGAGGCTTCCCATTTAATTGGTGTTGAATTTAGTTTCAGTTTACTTAAATGGATTGAATACTTCATTTTCTTATTTGGGTGGGATTGGAGATCCAAGACTTGACTAGGATTGTTACCCCAGCATAGTCTTTATCTCCATGACATATTCAATTCTCATCCCTGATTTACTTCTTTGAAATTCTCTGCATTGGGTGTTAAATTTTGCTCCCAACTACATGTTTTTTTCTAAAATGCTTTAATCACATTACAGTTTCTTTTGAACCCCCCCAAATCCTCTAGAAAAGTTGAAAAATGCATGAAATGGTAAAGTGGTAGAAAGATCATAAACTTTGAAATCTGGAGGTAAAAGAGTTCCACAGGATGCACTGATATGCTAATTTCTTACTATGTGACTTTGGGTAGGTCCCACCATGATTTTGCAGAAATTGACAGATTGATTCTATATTTTATATAGAAATGGAAAGGACCTAAGTTTAAACAAAATGACATTAAGAAATAAGAAAAGTTTGGAAGATTTACACTGGTTTCAAGATTTACTTTAAAGATTCTGTAATTGGAACAACTGGGTGGCTCATTCAGTTGAGTGTCCAGCCTCAGCCCAAGTCATGATATCACAGTTTGTGAGTTCGAGTCCCACATGGGGCTTGTTGCTGTCAGCGCAGAGCCTGCTTTGGATCTTCTGTCCCCCTCTCTCTTTGCCCCTTCCCCGCGTGCGCTCTCTCTCTCTCTCTCAAAAATAAATAAATCTTTAAAAAAAAATTCTGTAATTAAGGCAATGTAATATTGACATAAACACAGACTATAAACTGATGGAATAGATAGCAGCTCTAGAAATAGACTTATATATGTATAGTTTATTTATTTTCAATGAAATTACCAAAGCAATGCAATTGAGAAAGTATTTTCAATATGATACTGGAAAATTGGAAATCCATATGATAACAAATGAATTCAAAAAGGGCACTGAGGAAGGCACTTGGTGGGATGAGCACTGGGTGTTGTATGTAAGTGATGAATCGTGGGAATATACCCCCAAAACTAAGAGCACACTGTACATTGTATGCTAGCCAACTTGACAATAAATTATATTAAAAAAGAAAGAAAAGTAAATTTAACCAGCTAATAATATGCAACAGAAGAAAAAAAGGATTATACACCAAAATGTAAAATTTAAAACTATAAAACATTTGGAAGAAAATATAAAAATATTTCACTTTGTGTTAGGTAAACAGTACAAATAAAGCATAAGCCCTACAAGAAAAAAGCTCATAAACTGGAATTTATCAATATTTAAAACTTTTCCTCTTCAACAGACTGTTAAAAATAAAAAATGCAAACCACGAACTAGAAGAAAATATTTATTTATTTATTTAATTTTTTAGAAGAAAATATTTATAAAATAGGTATCTGATAAAGGACTTATAAGTATGTAGACTATATAATACATAAATAATAATATAAATAAATTATATATATTTTGCTTACAACTCAATAATGAGACAACGTACTTAACTAGAAAATGGAAAAATAAGCGAACAAGCATTTCATTAAGGAAACGCAAATTGAAATCAAATGAGATATAATCACACACCTATTAGAAGTTTGAAATTAAAAAAATTGACAGTACTAAGTAGCAGCAAGGATTTGGACAAAGTGGACTTCCCATGATGATAGGAATGTTCTGAAAGCAATTTTTCAGCTTCTTACAACCCATACAACCCAGTAATCTTACTCTCACTCCTATATATTACTCAAGAGACATGAAAGTATATGTCCATACTAGAAATTGAATGTTAATTTTCAGAGTAGCTTTATTTATCATAGCCAAAAACTGGAATTAGTTCAGGTATCCATTAAGAAATGAATGGATCACAAACGTATGGCCAGCTAATCTTTGACAAAGCAGGAAAGAATATCCAATGGAATAAAGACAGTCTCTTCAGCAAGTGGTGCTGGGAAAACTGGAAAGCAACATGCAGAAGAATGAACCTGGATCACTTTCTTACACCATACACAAAAAGAAACTCAAAATGAATGAAAGACCTCAATGTAAGACAGGAAGCCATCAAAATCCTGGAGGAAAAAGCAGGCAAAAACCTCTTTGATCTTGCCTGCAGCAACTTCTTACGCAACACGTCTCTGGAGGCAAGGGAAACAAAAGCAAAAATGAACTACTGGGACCTCATCAAAATAAAAAGCTTCTGCACAGCGAAGGAAACAATCAGCAAAACTGTAAGGTAACCGACAGAATGGGAGAAGATATTTGCAAACGACATATCAGATAAAGGGTTAGTATCCAAAATCTATAAAAAACGTATCAAACTGAACACCCAAAAAACAAATAATCCAGTGAAGAAATGGACAAAAGACATGAATAGACACTTCTCCAAAGAACACATCCAGATGGCCAACCGACACATGAAAAAATGTTCAACAACACTCATCATCAGGGAAATACAAATCAAAACCACAATGAGATACCACCTTACACCTGTCAGAATGGCTAACATTAACAACTCAGGCAACAACAGATGTTGGCGAGGATGCAGAGAAAGAGGATCTCTTTTGCATTGTTGGTGGGAATGCAAGCTGGTGCAGCCATTCTGGAAAACAGTATGGAGGTTCCTCAAAAAACTAAAAATAGAACTACCCTACGACCCAGTAACTGCACTGCTAAGTATATACATATACATGTATATACATATACATACATACAATGGAGTATTACTCGGCAATGAAAAAGAATGAAATCTTGCCATTTGCAACTATGTGGATGGAACTGGAGGGTATTATGCTAAGTGAAATTAGTCAGAGAAAGACAAATATCATATGAATTCATTCATATGAGGACTTTAAGAGACAAAACAGATGAACACAAGGGAAGGGGAACAAAAATAATATAAAAACAGGGAGGGGGACAAAACATAAGAGACTCATAAAAATGGAGAACAAACAGAGGGTTACTGGAGGGGTTGTGGGGGGGGATGGGCTAAATGGGTAAGAGGCACTAAGGAACCTACTCCTGAAATCATCCTTGCACTATATGCTAACTAATTGGGATGTAAATTAAAAAGAAAAAAAGAAATGAATGGATAAACAAGTTGTGTTATCTATCCAATAGAATAAAGCTTGTGAATAAAAAGGGATGGACTACTGATACAGCAACACCATGGATGGGTCTCAAACTTGTTCTTCTAAGTTAAAGGAGTAGATATAAAAGACATCATAGTTGATGATTACATTTACATGGAATTAGTGATAGCAGATTCATGGTTGTCTGGGCCCAGGAATGGGGTGAGGAATTTGACTTCGAAGAAGTGGGAGAGAACTTTTTGGAGTGATAGAAACATTCTATACCTTTATTGTGCTGGTTATGCAACTGTATACATTTATTAAAATTCATTGAACTGTACACTTAAAGTGGGTGAATTTTATTATGTAGACCAGTAAGAAAATGTTAAAATAGATATGGCACAACTTAAAGGTGATGAATTCTCTGAAAAGTATGAAAAATGCTCAAAGAGATAGAAAAGAGGAGGGTAACTCCAACATCTGAATAATAATAATCCTAGAAAGAACAAAAAAATTTGGTGGGAAGAAAATTATCAATAAAGAGTATGAGAAAAATTTCGCAGAACTAGATGATTTGTATTGCTAGATCAAAGGAATACTTTGAAAGAAAACAGACTTACTAAGACATAGTATTGTGAAATTTAAGAACACTGTGGGTGAAGATCCTAGGAGCTTTCAGAGAGAGGGGGTGGGGGGCGAGAGAGAGAGAGAGAGAGAGGCAGGGTGGGGAGGTGGGTGAAAGAGAGAGGCGGGGGAAAGACAATCACATAATATATAAAGGGACAGAAATGAGAATGCGACTGGACTTCTCACTGACAATACTGGTTTTTAGGAAAGAGGGATCCAACACAGGAAAGCAGCAAAGGGAATTTGAGGCTGATGGCCATGCATTGAGTCTAAAAAGCAATCACTCCAGATACATACAGAGGGTGGAAGTTTCCAAGAGAAAGAAGAAATTGACAGATTGTCACATATGTTTGAATATTTGGAAATTAATACTGATGGGCATTTGATAGATACTATGCAGCATATGAAAATATGAAGGAGAGATACAGGACATAGAGAAATCATTCCAGGAAAAATTTCAGATAGCACAAGTAGGGAACATAATTAGAATATAGTATTTGGCTGGTTATTTGTATAGTGATAGTTATTTGTGCAGTTCTATAGTTCTCAATACATTAAGTATTGAGAATTAAGAGGTATAATATAACTATTTGAAAGGATAGGACAAAAAATTGGAGTGGGAGGGTGTTAGAGAACTAAACCACATATATTTTAAGTGGAAATAATGAATTCAACAAATATTTATTAGTAACTATTATGAGTTAGGCCTCCTTATATACTGATCCATGAATAAACATCTAAAAAAGAGGAATCCCTTCATTATGAAAGGGTTTGAATCTTTGGCAATCATACCCTTCCTATCTGAGATTTGCTGCCTATATCCATTCACAGCTACAATGGGGCAAGGAAGTATCAGGAAGCATCCAAATGGAACATCTGTGTTCTACACATGGTCCTTTCTGCCCCTATGAGTAAAGGCAATACCCACCCCACCCCCCTTGCTGATTAGGATCAATTATTTCTGCCAGGATGGTGAATCCAGGTCTTGTCTGTTAGTCGCAGGCATGGGGAGTCCTAATTGCCCTGGTGGCTGCCATAACTTAGAGTTTAGTGGGACCCTTGTTGTGTCTGCTGTCATTTCATCATCTAGACTAAAATCTAGCTCCTTATGGTCCCTACTCTTTATTTATTTCTGCCATCTTACTCGTGGTCATATGAACTCAAAACTTTAATCATATTTGATATGTACTTCTTTCTTTTCTTTCCTTCTCTCCCAAACCACAGAGATACTAAATCCTGTTCTTCCATGATCTTATCTCTTGACACCATTTTTACTTTACTATCTCCATTGCTTGTGAAATCTTAACTGATCTTCCTATTTTTAGTCTCTCCCAGTTTTAGCTAATCCTGTAGCTACTCCTGTAGCAGTCCAAAATATCTTTATCATGCCAGGGTATAGATTTGGATGATTGATGATGACGATGACGATAGCAACAACAACATTTTTTATGTCTTCTACATCCTAAGTAATGCAAATGGCAGCATTTAGGATTATTAACCCCATTTTAAGATAAGTAATTTGAAGCTCAGGAGAGGTCAAACCAAGTTTAATCAAGAGGTTTCCAAGGCTACACAGCTAGTAAGGGGCAGAGCTAGGAATCGTAGAGGTTGATTTGATTCCACATACAATTCCTCATTTTTTTTTTTTAAATTTTTTTTCAACGTTTATTTATTTTGGGGACAGAGAGAGACAGAGCATGAACGGGGGAGGGGCAGAGAGAGAGGGAGACACAGAATCGGAAACAGGCTCCAGGCTCTGAGCCATCAGCCCAGAGCCCGACGCGGGGCTCGAACTCACGGACCGCGAGATCGTGACCTGGCTGAAGTCGGACGCTCAACCGACTGCGCCACCCAGGCGCCCCTACAATTCCTCATTTAACTGGAATAGATTTCTTGGTGAAAGAAGCTGCTTCTAATAATTTTTCTGGGGCAACGGATATAAACTAGGACCAACCCAAATGAACCAGGACTTAGGATACCCTCTAGTTTGTCTCCAATAAAGGAATGGGAAGGTTGGGCAGATGTCTGTTTGGGGGACAAAAAAGATGTGTTAATTTTTGTACTTGTTGAGTTCAGGGTGGCATACTGGAACATTTTGATAGAGAGGTTGTATACACAGGACAGGGAATTAACAGAAAAGTGCGAATTTAGGAGTTAACCATACAGATGATGTTGTGGAAATTGTGGGTGAGCTCACAAACATTTAAGGAAGAAGAGGCTCAGAGAATTGGTAGGCACTGAAAAATTTGAAACATGAGGAGAATAACATGATAGAGAGACAGAATAGGAGATGCCTCGACTAGATTATAAATCCCTCCTTACAGCACAAACCATTTCTTTTGAATCCTTTTACCTGGCATTTTAATATGCTAAATGCACATATCAAAAACTAATTCAACATTAAGTATAATATAGATCGTATGACTTCTGACAGATGAATTTAATTTTATGCCCATCCTGAGAGTTTAACTAAAGTCACATCAAATGAAGATATTTCAGCTGCCATCTTTTCTCTCTGGACAGGCTCTCTGACTTTTTGGTTGGAATTGTGGTTTATACTTGTAGGTCTCTTATGTGGGGTGAAGGTTACCGACCCCATACCACTCTGGTGCTGCCTGAAGGACTACCAGACATATGAGGATTAATGCATGTGCATGAGGTGTATATGCAAAGATGCTGCATTATACATATTTTCCACATTGGTATGTTATAATCCATGTCTCACATATATTTTAGCGTTAGCAATAAATAGAACAAGAAATCCATTATACAGAGATTCAAATTTTGGGAAAGATAGTTCTGCAACAAACGTAATTTAATCAAGAATATTTATTTCTGTGTTTCTTTCTGCTTGTATTGGAGCAAGTCAATAGTGAAAATGACTTTATAGAAGCCCTGGTTCACTTGAAATAAAATCTCGATGCATTTGAAATGAAATTCCCATGGAAACCACCTCTGAAGTGACAAAAGTCTCAGAATTTTCCCCGGTGTTGCATCATGCATACAAGAACCTTCTAAGGTTTCTAGAGGAGAGTGAACATTTAATGAACCCCTAACGTCTTCTTTGCCCTTGGGCCTTAAGAAAAGTTTGCTTGTAGCCCTTATTTTAATTTTTTGATAATGAGTTGCTTTTTCTATTTCTTAAATATGTGTAGTGGGATTGAGAACAGGGATTGGGATTCATTAGAGTTGTTCCGGGCCATGGAAAATTCTCAGTGTAAACAGACAGATGAGGCACTGTCCCTGCTGAGTCATAGCTGAGGGCGAGCAAATTCTCACTCAGGTGTGTGCACACACTCACAAACACACAAACATACTCAGGCATATGTGCAGAGATTTTAGTTGGACTTGCCTGAGGAAAATGGACTTCTGCCTTTGTGTTTTCATTTTGTAACTTCTCCAAGAGGACGTTGGCCCTTAACTCTGAGCAAGAATATAACTCATCTGCTGATACAGCAGATGCTGCTGAGCAGCATCTGCTGCTGCTCTATTTGAATTTATACAAATAGAGATTTATTCTTGGGATAGAGTTTGCCATACACCCTAGAAAAGGGTGTAGAGTGCAAGTTGTCAAACAAAATTTTATTAGTCTTGATATCAGTCTCAGTTAATAAACTACACTGTGTGACTTGTGATTATCTAAACCCTCAGCAACGACTCTTGCTCCCCTATCCTGTTACCACCCTCACAATTCTCTCCATCGGATCCAGTAATCGGGGTTAACATATTGTGTTTGAAGCTCAGGACAAAAATGTGATGCCTTGGAAAGGTGCTGCATTAAGTTGTGAATGTCCATTGTTTTATTAGAGTAACTGACCTTACCAAGCAAATGCTTTTCAGGTCTCCTTCAAAGTTGCTCGAATGTCAGGTCATTCTATTTAAAACTGAAATCGGCAATGCCTGCCTTTTCTAGACCTGCCTCTTGCATTCCTTTTGCTCATATAACTTTTCATTTCACAGGTTTTACCTCTCTCTTTCATGTATTTTCTGTCTTTTCCCACTTGAATAAAAGCTCCATGAGGGCAGAAAGCTTTTTTTTTTTTTTTCCACTGAAGAAATCACCAGGACTTATAAAAGTTTCAGGGACAGGGTCAGTGTTCAATTGGTATGTGCTAAAGCAATGCCATCCTTGTTCAAAGTCTTTCACCAATTCCCCGTTATCTGACATACTGGCTGTAGACTCTGTTCTCTGCATTTAGGTCTTGATAGAAGTTGTTATTAGTTATCTGACCAGTATTTGTTTTTAATAATGAAGCTTAAGATGGATGATCAAGTAGTGGAGAAAATTCAGAGAAAGTTTCTTTATTTTTAAGCTTGGAGAAGATGCAAATAATTCTTGGTATATATTGGATGTGAAGGAAATAATGATCCTTCTCTAAAGTATGATTCCCCTAATTTTACCTCTCTTGGTTTTAACACTTTCTACATTCCTTTCAAGTTATCTAAGTGCTTGTTTTTATCAATAAAGCTTCTCATGAGATCCTTCTAAGTAAAAATGCTGCTTCAGAGATTTCATGGTCACTTAGAGGGAGGCTGCATGTTTAGTGCAGATGAAGACTAAGAAGCTTAGAATTGGACAGACTAGGGTTTGAGTCAAGATTCTGGAACCTCGTAGTGTGTGTGCCTCTCACTTTAGAGGAGGGATTAATTAATAGTTCTAATTTATAAGGTTGTGGTGAGGAATAAAAAGGTAATATTATTTGTACATTGCTTTTGACACTTGGTTTTAGTATAAGGGTGCTGGATCTACACAATGCTAGGTACACAGTAAGTCCTCAATACAAGGAGGCAAGCCCATAAGGCTTTGCTCTTAATCTTAAAAAGATGTAACCAGAATGAAAGGATCATTGGAAGCCACATCAAGCATTACCAAGGGGGTAAACAAACATTTCTTCTTCCTTTGGGAAGTGGGTCTCTAGAGCAGCGATCCTGAGGGAGTCTCTGTAACTACGTCACTGAGATTAGTCTCTTGTTATCCATGGGCATTTGGAAAGGATGCTGTCTCATCCCCGGAATTTGGACAAGAGACTTGCAGCAAAGCCACAATCAAAGATCAAATTCTTCAGCGCAGCAAGATAAATTAGAGATTTCAATCCTCAAAGTAGAGAAGCAGAAGCAGAGGGTCTGAGCTCTGGGTTGTCACTTGCTTTTCATCGGGGCCAGTTGAGTCTCCATGAAAGAGATGGATGAGAGCCAGTGGAGAACAGCACTGTGACTCCAAGCAGAGGAGGGTGAGTGCCTGCCCGCCCTGGTCTGTCCTCTAGCAGAGTGGGTAAAAGCTCAAAGCCCAGGAGCCAGACCACCTGAGTTCACCTCCTGCTGTAACTTAGTAGCATCAGGACTTGTGCAAGTCACTTAGGTCCAGTGTCCTCATCTGTGAAATGGGGATACTCATAATGCCACACAACATTTAGAACAGTGCCAGTAAATGTTCCCATTCTTGTCTTCTCCACGTCAGCCCCTTAAATTCCATGGTGTGTGGCTTCTCTCTGTCTCAGTGACTCTTCTTTTTCCCTTACAGACTCTCCTAGAGGAGAATGGCTGCAGATAATGCCTCCTCTGTGACAGAGTTTATCCTCTCAGGCTTAACAGATGAGCCAGAACTCCAGATGCCCCTCTTCTTCCTGTTTCTAGGTTTCTACATGGTCACTGTGGTGGGGAACCTGGGCCTGATAACCCTGATTGGGCTGAATTCTCACCTTCATATTCCCATGTACTTTTTCCTCTTCAACTTGTCCTTCATAGATGTTAGTTACTCCACGACTCTGACCCCTAAAATGCTAATGGGTTTTGTCACAAAGAGAAACATCATTTCCTATGCAGGGTGTATGACTCAGTTTTTTTTCTTCTGTTTCTTTGTGTTTTCTGAATCCTACATCTTGTCAGCGATGGCATATGACCGCTATGTCGCCATCTGTAAACCACTGCTGTACACAGTTACCATGTCTCCTCAGGTGTGTTCACTCCTTTTGTTAGGTGTTTATGGGATGGGAGTGTTTGGAGCTGTTGCCCATATGGGAAACATAATGTTTATAACCTTTTGTGCTGACAACTTCGTCAATCACTATATGTGCGATATCATTCCCCTCCTTGAGCTCTCCTGCAACAGCTCTTACATAAATTTGCTGGTGGTCTTCATTGTTGTGACCATTGGCATTGGGGTACCCATTGTGACCATTTTTATCTCCTATGGTTTCATTCTTTCTAGTATTCTCCATATTAGTTCTACTGAGGGCAGATCCAAAGCCTTCAGTACCTGCAGTTCCCATATAATTGTGGTATCTCTTTTCTTTGGATCAGGAGCTTTTATGTACCTCAAACCACCTTCTATTTTACCCCTTGACCAGGGGAAAGTGTCCTCCATATTCTATACTGCTGTGGTGCCCATGTTCAACCCGTTAATCTATAGTCTGAGGAACAAGGATGTCAAAGTTGCCCTGAAGAAGACCTTAGGCAGAAAATTCTTCGTGTGAAAATGATTGAGAAAGGAGATCCAAAGCTTTGTTTGCCAGAGTGTTTCTTTTTCTTTTCAATGAGGGAAACGAACGCCAGTGCTTGATCTCCTTTACTTAGAGGGAAAAATTTAACTTGTTCTGAAGTATAATTATTCCCTCTACTCCTTACTCTACCCTAACTATTCTAATCATTATTTGTTTTATGAAAATAGTTTCCACAGTCATAGATGGCTACTCTTGAATAAGCCTAAGAAATAATTTAATCTAGCCCTTCATGTGTTGTGTTACACACTGGGGACTCATAAATATTTGTAGGTTGCTCATGGCCACACACGTACCTCTTGCCAGACTCGAACCTAGGCCCTTGAATTCTAATCTACTTTGCTCTTCTGTCCTTTAGCCATGCTATCTTGATTCACCTTTTCCCTGGTGGATTTCATTTCAAAGGTTTTTCTTTTTCTTTTTGCATTTAAAAACGCACTTTGCATTTGACCTACTTACAGCAATGTCATGCAACTTTTCAAGAGATAACCTTTGGAACGTTATTTTTGCAACAATGTTGAAAGTTAAAAATGTGGTAATTTGATCTTGCAAAATGCTAAGTTTTAAGGTGTTTTGGTGGGAGCTAAATCTCCATATAGAATCAAGGATGGTATCCATTGAGGCAGTGTGCAGAGATGTAAGGGTATAGGCTAAGTTATTAGACCTTCTAATGGAGAGTTATACAGATTTAAGGGAGTTAAAAATGTTGGATACAAGCTTCGCTCATTATTTACAGATTAATAAGGTAGAATTTGGAGACTTACTTTGTGTCTGAACGAAGTAACGGAGTAATAGATAGTTTTGGGCAGATGTGAGTCATTAGAGTAGTACCAACCAACTAGTCACCAGGAAGGCAGTTGCTATTGTATTTTAAGACATTGCAAATAGCTGTGATTTTTTAATGGTAAAGGCAAAGAGATGGTGGTGTCAGGACAGGTCATACACTCACAGTATTAGGTAAATGGAGGCACAGCTTATATAAAGAATCAGGCACAGCTTATATAAAGAACAATGAATACATTATTAGTGGTAACAGCTCCTTCAGAAGGAATAGTATGTGCACTGTTTCCAAGATACATTAAAAAAAATTTTTTTTAACGTTTATTTATTTTTGAGACAGAGAGAGACAGCATGAACGGGGGAGGGTCAGAAAAAGAGGGAGAAACAGAATTGGAAACAGGCTCCAGGCTCTGAGCTGTCAGCACAGAGCCCAACGCGGGGCTCAAACTCACAGACCGCAAGATCATGACCTGAGCCGAAGTTGGACGCTTAACTGACTGAGCCACCCAGGCGCCCCCAAGATACTTTAACTTATTAACTTTTCTTAGGAAGTTCTCTTCTATTAGAAAAAAGGAAAGTTAGGATAAATGTTTAGTTTTGTTCTTTGGAATGGTTCCGTTCAATGAGGATGTAAGAAAAGAAATGAAAGTGAAGGGAAGGACTGTGCTTTAGATAATACTGTGGAGGGAAAGATCACTGACTTGAGTACACTTCTAAGTTGAGGGTTTCGTAAGGTTGATGGAAAATCAGCACAATCTTGGTAAATAAAAAAAATAATCCCACCCCTTTTAAGTTGAAGTATAAGTTATGTACAGAAAAGTGCACAAGTCTTAAGTGTCAATGATTTTTCACATGTATAAGGCTATGTAACCATCATCTAGGCCAAGAGATAGATTTGCATCATTTCAGAATATTGCTCCCTGCCCCTTCCCAGTAAATATTACTCCCAATTATTTTTCTGGAAATAGCTACTATTCTTACTTTTATCATTACAGATTCATTTTGCTCATTCTTGAGCTTCATATAAATATTCAATATTGTATTTACTTGTTTTATGTCTGCATTCTTTCTCTCAATATAAAGTGTAGTGTGAGTTTCACCCATAACATTATATGTGTACATATTCTGTTCTTGGTTATTGCTGTTTAGCATTCCATTATATGAATACAGAACAATTTATTTATCAACAACCCCCATAATGGACATTTGGCTTGTTTTCAGTTTCTGCATATTATCATTAATAAAGACACTGTAAAACTTCTTGAGCATACAGTTTCTTTGAAATATACTCATTTCTCTTGGGTCTATACCTAGATGTGGATTTACTGGGTCACAGAATAGATAAATATCTAAACTTCTTAAATACTACCAAGATGTCTTCCGAAGGGTGTAAACTGATTTGCACTCCCAACAGTTTCCAGGTAAGGATGCTCTTCATCCTTCTGAACATTCATTATTTTCTAATCCTTTTAATTTTAACTATTCTTTTAGATGTGTAGTGTGATAGCATTTAAGTCTTTTTTTTACATCTCCCTAATAAGTAATAATGTTGATTTGCAGGCTATCTATTTATTCATAATCTATTCATAATATCTTCACTAGCTATTTGGATATCAATCACCCTTTGCAAGGTGCCTGTTGAAATGAACTGCCAGTTCAAGTCTTTTGCCCACTCAAAAATAGTGTCTTAAGTCTTTTTCTTCTTAATTTGAGTTTTAAGAAAGCATATTCTGGATACGAGTCCTTTTTCAGCCACATACACTGCAGTTATTTTTGCTCAGTATATGGTTTGCCCATTCAGATGGTCATTCCTAATGATGTCTTTTTGGTAATAGATGTTTCAATTTTAATGAAGCTCAATCTCTCAACTTTCTCCTTTAGTATTAGTGCTGTATCCTATTTAATATTTACCTATTATGAAGTTATAAATGGATTCTCATGTTTTCTTTTGAAAGCTTGTTTTTCCTTTAATGTTTAGATTTTTGATAAATTTTAGATTGCTTATCATGTATGGTGGGAAGTAGAAATTGTATTTTATTTTTTCATGAAGATATCCAATTGTTTTAGAATAACTTAAAGAAAAGCCCATATCTTTTCTTTAAATTGTACTGGCTGTATTTATATGGCTCTATTTGAAGACCATGTGATAATCTTATGTGACTAGTTGGACAGGAGTTGGTTTGGAGCCTGTCAGCACAATGTTGAATAGAAATGGTAAGAACAAACATTCTTGACTTGCTTTGAGTGGATGTTATGGTTATTCTAGGAATTTGGTACCTTTTGTGCTGTTTTATTTTTTAAAATGTTTATTTATTTTTGACAGAGAGAGAGACAGAGCATGAGCGGGGGAGGGGCAGAGAGCGAGGGAGACACTGAATCCCAAGCAGGCTCCAGGCTCTGAGCTGTCAGCACAGAGGCCGACGCGGGGCTTGAACTCACAAACTGCAAGATCATGACATGAGCCAAAGTCAGACCCTTAACCAACTGAGCCACCCAAGTGCCCCTCTTTTGTGCTGTTTTAAATGGGTTTTTAAATTTTATTTTGTTGTGTTAATTTTATTTGTTTATTTATGTATTTATGTATTTATTTATTTATTTATAGCACACATGAGCAGGTGAGGGGCAGAGAGAGAGAGGGAGAGAGAGAATCCCAAGCAGGCTTGGTGCTGTCAGTGTAGAGCCCAACTCATGAAACGTGAGATCATGACCTGAGCCAAAATCAAGAGTCGGATGCTTAACCAACTTAGCCACCCAGGCACCCCTAAAATTTAATTTTCAATTGTTTATTACTAGTATATAGGAATGCATTTTATCTTTATATGAAGTTGGCCCTTGGACTACATGGGTTTGAACTGCATGGGTCCATTATACGTGGAGCTTTTACAGTACAGTACTATAAATGTATTTTCTCTTCCTTATGATTTTCTTAATAATATTTTCTTTTCTCTAGCTTACTTTATGGTAAGAATACAGTATATAAGACATATAACATACAAAATATGACTTAATTGATTGTTTATGCTATCAGTAAGGCTTCTAGTAGTAGGCTTAAGTGGTTAAGTTTTTGGGAAGTCAAAAGTTATACAAGGGTTTTATTTATTTTATTTATTTATTATTTAAAAAATGTTTATTTATTATTTTTGTGAGAGAGTGCAAGTGGGGTAGGGGCAGAGAGAGAGGGGAACAGAGAATCCAAAGCAGGCTCCACACTGACAGCAGCCAGCCCAATGTGGGGCTCAAATTCACGAACTGCAACATCATGTCCCTAGCTAAAGTCAGAGGCTCAACCGACTGTGGAACCCAGGGGCCCCATACATGGATTTTAAACCATGTGGGGAGTTGATGACCCAACACCTGTTTTGTTCAAGGGTCAAATGCACGGATTTTGTATCCAGCCACCTTCCTAATCTTTTTTATTAAATATTTTAATGACTAACAGAGGAAATGGGAAACTTTTTTTTTTTTTTTTTGCATTTCTCTCTATATAATCATGCCACCTACAAATAAAGACAGGTTTGATTCTTCCTTAAGGATCTTTCGTTTTCCTCATTACACTAAGACCTCCAATACAATGATGAGTAGAAATGAGAATAACAGACATCTCTGCCTTGTTTCTGATCTTTGGGTAAAAGCATTCAGGCTTTTGGTAGTGAATATGGTGTTTGCTGCAGTTTTATTTTGTTGTTGTTGTTTTTTTTATAGAAAACATGATCAGATTAAGAGTGGGTGATTAATATCAGTTAGAGATTATTGTGTCTTTTTCTAGAAAATACATAAATGATAAAAAATTTAAATAGCACAAAAAGTATATAGTAAAAATAAGCCTTTCTTGTACTTCAATTGCCCCATGCCTGTGTTCATTCCCTAGATGTAACTATTCCCAGAAATAGAAAAAGGCATGTAAAAGCATACCTCTGTATCCATTTCTATGTATTTACTTATCTATTTATAGATCTAGGGTCTCCCTTTTTTGTTTTAAGATTCGGTAAAAGAGCATCTAAAGATGTATCTTCCAGTTGAGATGGAAGATAAAGAGGAGTGAGTAGAGGACATGGGCAAGAAGAGAAATCAAGACATGTGAAAAGGTGTGAGTAGGAAAGAAGAATGAGAAGGAAATACAGAAAATCCAGGGTAGCTTCAGCTCTGGTAACAGTTCAGTTTCTCCCAATTTTCTGTCCCCATGATGGGGATTATTTAATAAAAGACCCAAGTCTTTGTTTCTTATTGCTGTGTTGGGGCAGCAGCACCTAATGCTTACGGTGCTTGAATGGCAAGCATTATCAATTCAACAAACATTCATATATTTGCTTATTTATTTCTTTTTAAGAAGTTTGATTAAATCAAAACCACACTGAGATACCACCTCATGCCAGTCAGAGTGGCTAAAAGGAACAAATCAGGAGACTATAGATGCTGGCGAGTATGTGGAGAAACGGGAACCCTCTTGCACTGTTGGTGGGAATGCAAACTGGTGCAGCCACTCTGGAAAACAGTGTGGAGGGTCCTCAAAAAATTAAAACTAGATCTACCCTGTGACCCAGCAATAGCACTGCTAGGAATTTGCCCAAGGGATACAGGAGTGCTGATGCATAGGGGCACTTGAATCTCAATGTTTATAGCAGCACTCTCAACAATAGCCAAATTATGGAAAAAGCCTAAATGTCCATCAACTGATGAATGGATAAAGAAGTTGTGGTTTATATACACAATAGAATATTACATGGCAATGAGAAAGAATGAAATATGGCCCTTTGTAGCAACGTGGATGGAACTGGAGAGTGTTATGCTAAGTGAAATAAGTCATACAGAGAAAGAGAGATACCATATGTTTTCACTCCTATGTGGATCCTGAGAAACTTAACAGAAGACCATGGGGGAGGGGAAGGAAAAAAAACAGTTAGAGAGGGAGGGAGGCAAACCATAAGAGACTCTTAAAAACAGAATAAACTGAAGGTTGATGGGGGTGGGAGGGTGGGGTGGGTGGGTGATGGGCATTGAGGAGGGCACCTGTTGGGATGAGCACTGGGTGTTGTATGGAAACCAATTTGACAATAAGTTTCATATTAAAAAATAATAAAAAAATTAAAAGTTTGATTAAAAAAATTAGCTGTAGTTTCAGCTTTAAGAGGTAAAGAGCCTGGAAGCCATCACACTCATTCTCACATTAAGAAAAAAACTGAGAAAACTGAAAACAAACAGCTCTTCTTAGATCCAACAGAGAACTGAGGTCACAGAGCAAACTCTCTCCCTGAAAACTGGAGAGAGAGGTGAGAATACACAATCACAGCTTACTTGGAGTGGAAGCTGCTGGAGATTATATACATATATTGATAGTAACACTTAACCAGTAATTGATGGATCCCTGGAGGCTGAGTATGGACTGGCTTGAAATGTTAAAAACTCTTAAAGACTCAGTCTTAGGGGGACCTTTACACTTTTGTGACCTTTACCTCAGGGAGCACCATTAGGTTCTCATGGTGAAGGTTGGAGAAAGGAAGGGAAATACCCAACTCCCAGTCCTCCCATCCCAACAAATCTTTATAATAACAGGCACCGAGGGGCAACCGGGTAGCTCAGTCGGTTGAGCGTCCAACTTCGGCTCAGGCCATGATCTCGCGGTTCCTGAGTTCGAGCCCCGCGTTGGGCTCTGTGTTGACAGCTCAGAGCCTGGACCCGGCTTCAGATTCTGTGTCTCCCTCTCTCTCTGTCCCTCTCCCATTTGCACTGTCTCTGTCTCTCAAAAATAAATGAACATTAAAAAAAATTATAATAACAGCCACTGAGTAGAAAGAATAGCAAGGTTCAAACTCTTATTTAAGAGTTTCTAGGGGAATCTAAAGACAAAAGGGGAGACAAAAATGACACTAGAGGAAATCGAAGACTCAGACACCTACAGCTAAACAAACAGTTAACACAGCATAACTCCTAGCCAGATAAACATAAAACCTCACACTAAAGCCCAAGTACCTCAGTTCTTATTACCCAAAACATCCTGCCTAGTTTTCACCAAAAAATAACAAAACACCCTGAAAGCCAATGGAAAAAAAAAGTCTGTAGAGACAATGGAAGCAACAGAACCAGACCCAGATATAGCAGAGATGTTGGAGTTCTCAGGTCAGGAACTTAACACCTTTATGGTCAATGTGCTAAGAGTTCTAGTGGAGATGGTGAACAGTAAGCACGAACAGTGGGTAATGTAAGCAGAGAGAGGGAAACTGTAAGAAAAAATCAAAAGGAAATGCAGGAAACCAAACACTGTGACAGAAATGAAAACTGCCTTTGATGGGCTCACCAGTGGACAAGGCATGGCAGAGGAAAGAAATCAGTGATCTTGACGATATATCCCAACAGAATTTTCCTAAACTGAAATGTAAAGAGAAAAAAGAGAACAAAAAATATGGAGTGGAGTGCCAAGAATCATAGGACAATTATAAAAGGTGTAGCATACACATAATGAGAATACCAAAAAAAATAAAAATATAAAAAAAAGAAAGAGAAAGAAACAGAAGAAAAAAATTGAAATAATAATAGATGAAACTTTTCTAAATTTAATGATGGACACAGAACCTTAGTGAAACCTAGCAGGATAAATACCCAAAAATTGACACCTAGCCATATCTTATTCAAACAGCAGAAAACTAGACAAGAAGAAAATCTTGAAAGAAGCCAGAGGAAAAAAAATACCTACATTACAACATAAAACCATAGACAAGAATTGCAACACACTTCAGAAACCAGTCAAGCAAGAAGAGAGTGGAGTGACAAACTTACAAAGTATTGAAAGAAAAAACTCTATAACCTAGAATTTTGTATCTAATGAAATTATCCTTCAAAAATGAGGGAGAGTTAGAGACTTTCTCAGACAAACAAAAAAGAAATTTGTTACCACTCAACCTGCCATGCAAGAATGTTAAAGGAATTCTTCAGAGAGGGAACTTTGTCAGGAACTGACGTCTACATAAAAAAGGCACAGCGGGGCACTTGGCTGGCTCAGTTGATTAAGCATCAGACTTTGGCTCAGGTCATGATTCATGGTTCATTACTTTGAGCCTAGAAAGGGGCTCTGTGCTGCACAGAGCCCTCTTCAGATCTTCTGTCCCTTTCTCTTTTCCCCTCCCCAGCTCATTCTTTCTCCTCTCTCTCTCTCTCTCTTTCCCCTCTCTCAAAAATAAACATTAAAAAAAAAAAGAAACAGCATAGAGGAGGAACAAATAAATGTAAAATAAAACCATTAGTTTTTAAAATGTTTTATTTATTTTTGAGAGAGAGAGAGACAGAGTACGAGCAGGGGAGGGGCAGAGAGAGGGAGACAAAGAATCTGAAATAGGCTCCAGGCTCTGAACTGTCAGCACAGAGCCCAATGCGAGGCTTGAATTCCTGAATGGTGAGATCATGACCTGAGCCGAAGTTGGACACTTAACCGACTGAGCCACCCAGGTGCCCCAAAACCATTAATTTTTTAAATTCTTAATTGATCTAATAGATAAATGTTTGTTCAAATGATAGTAGCACCAATATATTGGGTAACCTGGGTAATTATAGCTTATGGATAGGTGAAGTGAATGATAGCAATGTTAGAAGGGATGGAAAGGACCAATTGGGAGGCTCTGTGATAAGGCATCTCAGTACCCATCAAGTGCTATAGTGTTACTTGAAAGTAAACTTAGGGGTGCCTGGGTGGGCTCAGGTCACGATCTCACAGTTTGTGAGATTGAGCCCCATGTCGGGCTCTGCAATGATAGCATGGAACCTGCTTGGGATTCTCTCTCTCCCTCTCTCTCTGAAAAAAAAAAAAAAAAAAAAAGAAAGTAAACTTAGATCAGTTATAAATGTATATTTCAAACTCTAGGACAATCACTAAAAAATAAAAAAAAAAGCATATTTGATAGTAAGAGAGGAGAAACAAATGGAATCATATAAATGGTCAATTAAAACTGGAGCACATAAACTTTAGGGGAGAAAAGGGGTACATGGGTGGCTCAGTTGGTTAGCGTCTGACTCTTGACTTCAGTTCAGGTCACGATCTCACCATCGTGGGATTGAGCCCTGTGTGGGACTCTGCACTGACAGTGCAGAGGCTGTTTGGGATTCTCTCTCCCTCTCTCTCTGCCCCTCTCCTGCTTGTTTGTTGTCTCTCTCCTTCAAAATAGATAATAAGTAAACTTAAAAAAAAACTGGAGAAGGTGGAGTGGGAGATTAAAAAGAAACAAAGAACAAGTGTAACAAGTTGAAAACGATTCAAATATAGATATTAATTCAACTGTATAGTCACTACAAATATAAATAGTCTAAATATGCCAATTAAAAGACAGACTGATAGAGTGGATAAAATGTAAAACTCAGTGATGTGTGACCTACAAAGCAACCCATATAAAATATAAAGATATAATGTAAATAATATATTATAAATAATATAAAATATAAACAATATATTGTATATAAACATATATATGTAATATAAATTAAAAGGATTGAGAAAGATGTACCATGCTAACACTAATTAATAGATACTAGAGTATCTATATTAATTTCAGACAAATCAGAGTTTAGAACAAAGAAACTTATCAGGGATAAAGGAATTACATAATGATAAAGGGATCAAACCTCCAGAAGACATACTAATTCTTAAGTTCACATGCCAGAAAACAGAGCACCGGAATACATGAAGCAAAAAACTGATAGAACTGAAGGGAGAAATGGATGAATCCACTCTTATAGCTGAAGATTTTAACACCCCTATGTCAGTAACTGACAGATCCAGCGGCCTGAAAATCAGTAAGGACACAGTGAAACTGAACAACATCATCAATCAAATTGATACAATTGGCATCAAGGCATGAAAAGACATGGGAGAATCTTTAACGCGTATTGCTTAGCGAAAGGAGCCATTCTGAACAGAGTATATACAGAATGATTCCAACTGGAAATCCTTCTGGAAGAGGAGAAGCTATACAAACAATAAAAAGATCAATGGTTGCCATGGGGGAGGGGGAGATGGATGAATAAGTGGAGGACAGAGTATTTTTAGGTCAGTGAAACTATTCTGATGATACTGTGATCTTGGGTACACAACATTATGCATTTATCAAAGCACGTAGAACTGTACAACACAAAGAGTGAAAACTAATGCAAACTATAGATTTTAGTTGATAATAGTGTTATCAGTATTGCTCATATATTGTAATGAATGTGCCTCACTAATGCAAGACATTAATAACAGAGGAAACTGTGAGTGAGGAAGAAGGGGCATATGGGATTTCTCTGTATTATCTGCTCAATTTTCTGTAAACCTAAAACTGTTCTAAGAAAATAAAGCCTATCACGGGGCACCTGGGTGGCTCAGCTGGTTTAGTGTCCATCTCTTGATTACAGCTCAGGTCATGATCTCTCTGTTAGTGAGTTTGAACTCTGCTTTGGCTCTGCATTAACAGCATGGAGCCTGCTTGGGATTCTTTGTCTCCCTCTCTCGCTGCCCCTCTCCCGCTCATGCACGCACACTCTCTCTCAAAATAAATGAATAAACTTGAATCATTTTCTTTTAGTAGGATTATATTCTATAATCCATGTTACAAAATGTCACAAAATGTTTTCTTGTTTAATGTGCTATGAGTTTTCCCTGTTTCTCCCTATTCTGTAAATTATAGTTTTGCTGCATATTATTTCATCATAATGGCTGTATCACACTTTGTAAAGCTTTTGTCTTCTTGTTTCAGATCATCTAGTGTTTTATCAGAATAAATAATACTGCGACTATCACCTCAGTGTAAAAATCTTTGGCTGAATTTATGACAATTTCCTCAGAATAGATTCTCCACAGAGATGGTACCAAATGGCATGATGTGAATTTATTCCAATTTATACTCCTAACAGCAGATAAATATCTTGATGGAATGTCTACACTTTGTCAGCCACACTGTACTACAAAGGGTTTAGATCCTGAGAAGCAATCATCTCGATTATTTAAAGGCAATTTACCTTATTCATTTGTCTTTGCATGTCTTACTCCAATGACAGGGAAGAGCCATTGCACATCTTTTTCCTCTGCTTTTGCCTCTGGATACATAAATTGTGTGCACTAAGCTCGGTCCCATTAATTTTACCACAACTTTGGCATCCTTGAAATTGGAGGAAGAGAGAAATATGGGTCTTTGTGAAGCAGGTAAGACATTCTGTTGTTTGAGATAAATTCTTTAGAGATGTGTGACTTAAATCCCCATATCTTCCTGTTCCCATTAAGATTAGGTGCCTCCATTATGTTCCTCCACAGAACCCTTCACTTAACCTGCTAGAATATTTACCCCACCATAGAGCAATTGCCTATTTCTGTGGGGCTCATCCTGACACAAGAATATGAATTCATTGAGGGCAGTGTCTATGGTGCCCAGTTATCTCAAAACTGCTTAGGAGAGTAACTGGCGTACCCTTGATGCTTAATAAGTACTTAGTGAAGGAAAGAATGAAGACTCCGGGAGTTTGAGAAGATGATTTTTTAAAAGGCTGTGTCTGATTTCCAGGCCCATCATTTTATTTTTTTTTTTAAGTTTTTTTTTTTTTTTAACGTTTATTTATTTTTGAGACTGAGAGAGACAGAGCATGAACGGGGGAGGCTCAGAGAGAGGGAGACACAGAATCTGAAACAGGCTCCAGGCTCTGAGCCATCAGCACAGAGCCTGATGCGGGGCTTGAACTCACGAACCGCGAGATCATGACCTGAGCCGAAGTCGGATGCTGAACCGAAGTCGGATGCTGAACCGACTGAGCCACTCCCAGCACCCCTCCAGGCCCGTCATTTTAGACACATTTGAAGAGAACATACAGAGCTTCAAAACAGAAGTGAATGGTGAATTTTCCCTACAGGAGTTATGCTCTGTTCTGGCTGCTTCATCTTGGGCACAGGCTGGAGGGCTTAGCCTCTCCGTCTCTGGATGAGAAGTGTCCCTTCCCTACCGTGACTCGGGCCCCAGTGGCGTGTACAGAGCACACCGTCCAAAATGAGCCTTGTTAGGGCGGCATTTTGGGAAAGGTGGAGATTCTACTTCAATGTTTCCGTCCACTCTCCCCATGCAATCTTTCAGTTTATCTCACGTGCCTCGGAGTTTGTCTTCGTTAATCCTAAGGGAGCTGGAGTATTTGTGCCTTCACACTAACCGGTCATTCACTCCGGGCTGCCTTCAAAGGAATGCGCATTCCCAGGTACTTCTGTACTTCCGTGCAGACAAACCAGTGTCCAGCATCCTGAGGCAAGCTCGCTGGGAAAGCGAAGCAGGGACAGGTGTTGGGATGTCACGACAGGCTTACTTGAAGCTGGTGTGCGTAAACATTTGACAAAGGGATCCGAGGGGGATGCATGAAGCACTCTGCCAGTGTGTGGTACCCTTCCCAACTGACAGCCATGTTTTTATGTCACTGCTGTGACATTAGTGAAAAACAACAACAGAACACAGTACATCTGAATTGTCCTTTTCTCGGGAGCATTTCCTCTGTCTGCTGTACTTCTCTAGGTCTCTAGGTTCTACATGTTGGGGGGGGGGGGTTTGTTTTGTCCATTGGAATCAATTACTCCCCTTGCAATGGAAGGCAATGGGCCTGTTTTCTGTTAATGGTAGGTATCGTGGTTTCTGCTAACTTTGCTTTTCCCAGACAGAGCTGGAAACACTTGATTCCTTCTCATTTATCCTGGCCCCATTCCAATTCTGACAAAAACTGGAAGTTTTCAATGGACCTCACCCTCCTGGAGCACTTAGATGTCTTCTTGCTGCTCTCAGCTTTCCTGACACTCACGCCGGGATATTGGGAAGCTTATATTTTATCCTTTTATTCTCTCTATTCTTTTGGGCGTCATTTGTAGGTTGCGTTCATCACTAGGCTGATTACCCTGGAAGGGAACAAATGAATCTAAACAGAGAGCAATTTTTGTGGGAAGCAAGAGGAGGGTCTGTTATCCCATTACCAAGATGGTGGCAGAAGGGGTTTATGAGCAGAAACAGAGGTTTAAGAAAGGGCGCCACAGCCTGCCTGCTCTCTTTCTCCCGACCCCCTTCCTCAGATTTCCCATCTGGCTAACTTCCAGTATAGCCAGCAGTGTTCTTAGGTGCAAAGAACTGTACCTGACTGTGGCTAACTTCAGGGAGTTTATTGGAAAGAACCAGGTTTGGGAACCCAGTGGGGTTAGGAGAAGGCAGCCAGCTGGAAACTCGGCCACATCACCCTACTGTCTAGTTGGAACCATGGTGGGAGCTACTGATATCTCTTGCACGGACAACTGAGCACTGCTGGTGGCACCCCTTAATATTGCCACCTTCCAGAGCAGGGAGCTGGTAGGTTATCATCTCTGACTTTAGCATTATGAACTCTAAATTGCTTCAGGAGCATAGACCTGAGCGGGAGCATCTGAATGCCTGAGGTTGGGTTGACAGCACTATTGGGAAGTGTTAACGGTAGGTATCCTGGTTTCTCCCATAGTGTGGAGATTCCGCTAAGACTTACATAAGAGAAGACCCCACCAAATAGGACAGCTAGTTACACACCTTGCTCAAGTTTCTGCCCAAATTTCACTTCCTTATTGAAGAGATTCAGTCTGATTTATCCTGTTATCACAAGCTTTCGTTTCTTTGAAACTTTTTGGCTTGGGATTTTCAGGCGTCACATGCAATGTGGATTCCAGCCCCAAATACATCCAAGTGTGGGCTTGCAGTTAGGATTTCCCAGAGGAGTGTTACTGCTTCATCCACAGCCAATGCTAAGAAGAGCCTGGGACACTTTTTTTCTACTTCACTCACTGGGAAGGAAGGCTGCCTGGACCCAGGCTTTGTCTCCAGTCCCTCGCATATGAACACTTGGTCTTGAAGATTCCCCAGGATACGTATAGGCTCCACCCTTCCCCTGCTTTGTATGGTTCTTGCTTTCCTGTCTCTTCTGTCCACCCAGGAACCTCTTTACTTTCCTGGCAGCTCAGCCATGCACCAAAATTATGCATTTTTCTTTAACCCAGCATGCTCAACTGGGTTATAGCATGCTCCAACTGCTATATGGCCCCAAATGGCTGCCCCATACATAATTTTAGATTTTATAAATGAATGAATAAATGAGTGATAAGACAGTAAATGAATGAATGAAAGTTGTAATTTATACCGTAGTGACTTGGCCATTGCTTTACATTTGTTGAATCTCAGAAGGGAGTGAAGAAAGCAGTGGGTAAGAGTCTTCCTGCTGAGAGGGGAGAGAATTTTCCTAAAAGTCAGCCGTAGAACATTCAACGTTGAAACTGGAAGGAGATTCTCTGGGTAGAGAGTAGTTATCGGACCACGTGCCATAGGTTCTTCACTGGGGACTCCTCCTTCTCTTGCCCTTGTGTCTTCTGCCTGATGCTGACATCACATAGGTGCTGCCCAATGGGATGCAGGCCTCATAGGGTTGCTACTCCCTATGCTCCCGTGCTCAACACGGGAAAAATGACTGCATGTGGCAAGGCCACAGACTTTCAAATAATACTTCCAAAATGACTTCCCTGCTATTTTCTTTTTTAAAGGCTGGGGAGCACCTGGGCTATATGTATATAGATGTACATATATGTAAACATTCATTGACACTTAAGATTTGTGCCCTTTCTTGTTTCTACATTAAATCTCAATAAAAAAGACACACACATACACACACATGCACACACACACACACAGTTTTATGGGGCCAGAAAATAAAGGCTAGATAAAACAAAACACAGAACACTTGTGGAGAATATGTCTTATGGGTGTCATTACTCATCTTTAGTACATGCCCCACAGGGGTTACTCTCCTCCCTGTACCTGGAGAAGAAGCCCTCTCTCATCCTCAGCATTGAGGGTCTCACTTGGACATGTGTATGTCTCAAAGTCCAGATAAAGCGGGAGATCGACTTCTCCCTCCTCAGTCTATGTAGGGTCTCAGTGTCAACGTTTGTTTGTGGTTCTACCTCTCCCTTGGGAGACTGACACTGCCAATGCCTTTAACTTGCAGAAGAAATCCTATTACCTAGCAGAGTTCATGTTGTTCTCACAGCAAATGAAGCAGTTTGAGTTTGAGCCAGCTCTGACTGGCCATAAATCCCATACACTTTGCACGGAATGACATTGCTGTACAGTTTTAATTTCTCTGAGAATAAGAGAATTAATTCCTGCCTGGAGCCCACCCAATTTGTAACCACAATGTTGTAATCAGAGTTTCCAATATAAAGTTCTGGATATATGGCAGCACAGCGCATTAGTATTTTTGAGAGAAGGTAGACATGAGTTTGCACCTCTTCTCTCTCTTTTACTAACATGTGAATTTCAGCTAATTATTTCACTTTGTTAAACCCAGCTTAGTTACCTGTAAAAAGAAATAAACATCATTTGGCTGCCATTAAGAATAATGGACACAATTTCTGGAAAGCACTTTGCATAATGCCAGAAACTTCTTTTCCCCTAGCTTTTTTCCTTTCTGAAGGAAATATGAAGTTTCACGTTCTACTTACAATTTATTGAAATTTCCTTTTGAAAATCGATATGATGGGTAGGGACCAAAAAAGGAATCTGTTTCCTGACTTAACAGTGAGAGGTGGGTTCTGCTACCCCATTTAACAGATGAAGTAAATGAGGCTTAGAGACTTTAACTTGCTACTTACAGCTAATATGCCAGAAAAATTGTTGAGACATTATTGTATGTTATTTTCCTTACCTTCTCTCTCCCCTAACAGGTACAATTTCACAATTTTCCTGCCCTTCTCCAGCCTGGATGAAATCTTAAGGCTTACTGTTTGAAGAGTTTGAACCACAGGGCCCCTGGACTCTAGACACTAGGCAAGGGGACCAACCAAACTGAAAAGACAGGGATTAGGTGAAATTCTTGGAGTTAGTCACCAAACTCTCTGAATGTTGGCAGCATCATTATTAAGGCACTTTCCTTCCACCTCTTAAATTAGAAGACCAGGGTCTCCTTTCTGGTGAAACTGCCCAGCCTATGAGGAAAGACCTGTAGATACTGAAGTTGGGGTTCTTACATGAATCACCAAAGAGTGAAGTCTTCCAATTTCCAAGTGTGGCCCAAGCCTGTTGAGTGTCCTATCAACTCAGTTTCAAGAGAATAGTCAAGGATCACTGAGCACTTGAAGAAAGATTATGACATGAATAAAAGGAATTCAGATGAAACAGAGAATGTTTTGCCACAGATGCCTTCCACGGCAGAAGATATGTAGAGGCAGATAGATAGACAGGCAGGGATCTAATGCAGGCAAACACAACTTGTATTGGCCAGTCTCATCATGCTTGTGGTGAGCTGGGGGATTCTTAAATGGGTTGACCACAAAGGCACTCTGCCAGTTACTGAAGTTAATGTTAAAAAACTGATAGGAAGCCCTGGAACAGGAATGCATTCTCAAGGCAGCCCTCTGCTGGAATGGAAAACGAGAGCTGGAACACAATCTATCAGTAATTCTTCAGGTTGCTACTTCTTTGCCTCCTTCCAAATTTTTGATTTTACAGGCACTGTGCCCAAGGGTTTTGTTTGTTTGTTTGTTTGTTTGTTTTCTGGTGGGGAGGGGAGGCCCTTGCTGTGTCATAATAGGAAAAGGAACTGCATTCATTCCAGCTAAATGCACTGATTCAGGCTTCCAGTCTGGGAGTTCTCTTTCCCAACAGTTATTGGACCCAGACAGGCCAGCAGTGGCCCATGTCTGGTAACTAACATGCATGTCGGCACCAGCACTCATACAGTTTGATGTTGATATCTACTTCCTGGGGTAGGTGGTATGTTTTAGAGGATTTATTGTTTCAAGCTGAGTTTAGATGCAGGGGAGTGGTACAGGTTGGAAGTGGTGTTGGAGGAAAGAAGTGAATGCAGTGGGAAAGCATTTGGCATTGGTTTTCCCATTGTCATTTCCTAGAAAAAGACATTAGACAAACTGACGCTTTTTCCCACTTAATGGAGAAGAAACAGGCAAGATGAGGTTGAGGCTCTCTCAATGGAAAATTTAAATGATCAAACAGCATCACAAAAAATAGGGGGTCAGGTCTGCCACATCCTAGGGGTTCCACACTCTCTTTTTTTTTAGAGAGAGAGTGTGTAAGTGGGGAAAGAGGCAGAGGGAAAGAGAGAATCTCAAGCAGCTCCATGCTCAGCACGGAGCCTGACACAGGGCTTGATCTCATGACCATGGGATCATGACCTGAGCCGAACACAAGAGTCAGATGCTCAACCTACTGAGCCACCCAGGCGTCCCTCCACATTCTCTTTAATAGAGATTGTGAAGTGGGTGAATAAATCGAGAGCCCAAAACAACACATGGTTTGGATGGAAAAAAAAGTAGAGAAGAAACAGAAGCAACATTTATCCAGCACATATTATGTACCAGGCAACGGTGGGCACTATGTAATCAATAGCTTTGGAGGTGGGGAGTGAAACATTTCAAAACCAATAATTCTCTTGCCTCAGAACTTTAGAGGTTCTAGTCTCTGAAGAAATTACTGTGCCTCAATAATGAGATCTACATGATTGGAAACTTAATTTTTCAAAGTAATAAAAATTAACCTGTAGATAAAATAGCTTGTTTCTAGATTTTGATTGAAAAATCATGGAAGTGGTAATAGTTTAAGCTGAACTGTCTCTCTCTCTCTCTTTTTTTCCCCATGCTTTTTTGGTCTCAAAATGTATTCTTCAGACAAGTGCTTTTCAAACTGTGGGCAATTCAAAAGTGGCTCATGACAACAAAGCACTGGTGCAGAACTCTTGGGAAAATGTCAGGGACATCAGCAACAGCAGAAAGCCCACAGCTATGAACTTGATCATCAGATCCCAGGAGTTCACTGGGCAGGGAACAATCTCTTGAGGGAGGGCCTCTGTGGAGGCAGTGGAGGACCTGTGAGCATGTGCTCTGCAGTCGTGTGTGCAAGTGATATGATATTGCCGAGTGTGGGCTTACACAGCTGTCAGGATGGAATCCCAAGATAAGTAGGGTGAGGACACAATGGATTCACGCAGCTGGCTCCAAGCAGAGAGTGTTTGCAGTTCTAGGTTTGGGAGTATCTGTGCTAGCAGCAAGAGATGATTCTCTGAATAACATGGCAGGCTAGGGGCCAGGACACTGGTAATTATAGGGAGACCTGACCTTGAATATGTCCTTGTTGGTAGAGAATGCAGAGATTGGGACTTTACCTGGAATGGTGCCAGTCAGCTGTCTCTCAGTAGGAGGCAGAGCCCTGTGGTTTTATACTGCCCTCTCATGAATGAGGTGTGTGGGGAGAGGGAGTACTGTGGGACCAGGCCACCCATTTAATTGGTGTGGAATTTGGTTTGATTTTTTAAAAAATGCATCGAAGGCCTGCATTTTGTTGTTTGGGGTAGGAATAGGGATCCAAAACTCAGCTAGGACTGCTTCCACTTATAGTATGCTTTGTCCCAGGGATGTTTGGCTCTGAGCCCTGATTTATTTCCCAAAACTGCTCTGCATTTGGTACATGTTTTACCTCCCTGACTCTGGTCTTTTTCCATAACGTTTTAATCTCATTGTTAGAGTTTCCTTTTAGACCCAAAGTTCTGGAAAAGCTAGGGGATGCTTGGCAGAAAAGAATATATTAGAAAGATCATCAACTTTGAAATTTGGAGGCAAAAGATCTCCACTGGGGTTTTAAAGTATTTGTACCCCAGTTGTCTTTTCTGTAAAATTAGGAAAATAGTACATTCTTCAGAATTGCAAGAATTTATTAAGATAAGGTATAAAGTGGGTTTCAAACTATACACTGAGGTACAAGTGTCAGCTCTTGCTAAAATGTGGGTTTCGAACTTACTGAGGCTGGATGATGAGGAGCCAGGATATTGAGAATACATCCTCAGAGACAGGAAGACTCTGATTATTTGCTCAGGACTGTATCCCTTCCTTAGTCATATGGCAGAAGCTCTCTCCAAAGGGAGGGAGTGGGGGCAGGTAGTGCAAGGAGGGGGGCCTGAGAAAGTTATTTTTTAGGAGGTATTAAAATTGAAGTGTTTGTTTATGGCAAAACCATTAGGCCAATGTACAGAGATACCACAAACTCAGAAAATGGATTATCAATGGCTAAGAATTTGGCTACTAGAGCAATACAATTTGGAATTGCTTGTTGGGTTCTCACTTCTATGAATTCTTAAAAAAAATTTTTTTTAACGTTTATTAATTTTTGAGAGACAGAGACCAAGCATGGGAGGCGGAGGGGCAGAGAGAGGGAGACACAGAATCTAAAGCAGTCTCCAGGCTCTGAGCTGTCAGCACAGAGCCCGACACGGGGCTGGAACCCATGAACTATGAGATCATGACCTGAGCTGAAGTCAGACACTTAACCGATGGAGCCACTCAGGTGCGCTAGCTACTTCTGTGAATTCTAAAAAGTTAGCAACTTCTGTAAAATTCAGTTCCTTCATTTGTAAAATTAGTATAATTTTATACTAAAGTTAGTATAATAACAAATAACAAGTAACAGGATAAGAATCAATTTCATTAAGAATTAAATGAGATAAAGTATATAAACAGTACAATGTCTGGTTTAAATTAAGCATCTAAGACATGTTAATCAGTCAGGGGCACCTGGTGGCTCAGTTGGTTGGGCGTCCAGCTTTGGCATAGGTCATGATCTCGCTGGTCCCAAGGTCTAGCCCCACGTCGGACTCTGTGCTGACAGCTCGGAACCTGGAGCCTGTTTCAGATTCTGTGTCTCGCTCTCTCTCTCTCTGCTCCTCCCCTACTCACACTCTGCCTCTCTCTCTCTCTCTCAAAAATAAAACATTAAAAAAAATGAAAAAAAGAAGTGTTGATCATTCATATTATTGCTATAATTTGAAAAATCTGCTTAAATATTAATGTGTTTCTAGCACATGTCAAAATTAGATTCACTTATTAATGAGAAAACCAGTAGGAAGACAAAGAAGCTGATTCTAAGAGCATGTGAAGTATAGGTGAAGCACACACACACACACACACATATACAATTTTATACAGGTGCATATAAAATCACATACATGTAGGAAAAGGATGCTAAAATAAGATTGCTGTGTTAGACGTATGGCTAATTAATGTTTTACAGGGCAATAAAACCATATTATCTTTAGGGTTAACTCTTTTATTGAACTATACCAATTGAAATGACATCAATATATGCAAAACTTGCATGTTATAAGGCTAAAGTTATAAGGCTCTAAAAGGCCTGCCCCTTCATCAGTTGTGAATTGTTAGTCACATACACTGAGATACTCTCTTAGACTGTCAGTTTAGGGTTAAGCAGGTATTCTGGAAAATGCTTAAGCTCAATAACAAAGATCTAATCAATCATCTGTTTATATTCCTCCATGTATGGGATATACTTTTCTTTAACGTTATTAAAATAATTTTTGGAAGGAACAACCTAGATGGAAGATACTGAGCAGAAATGAGACAACTTATTATGGCAACTCCTCCTCTCCATCAAACCAACCAAGGTCTTCTTGATTTCAGAAATCAGGAAGGTAGGAGGAAAGGGGGCCCAACATCTGGAGCTTTTACTGCCTACAACAGTGATCTCAACCTTGGCTGCATTTTGAAGTCGTCCGAGAAACTTTGGAAAATACCGCTGCTGGGGCCCCATTTCAAAACTTCTGACTTAGTTGGTTTGTACTCTGGCCTGAGAATCAGAATTTATACGAAGCTTCAGGTGATTCTACTATGCAGCCACAGTTGAGAACTTTGGAGCTACAACTTACAACTTTTTCAAATATTCTAAGAGGTGAAAACCAGCCTATTTCATTAGTTGACCTTGTGAATTTAGTTCACTTCAGAAATAAAATATCCCTTTTCATCTGGGCAATTCCGAAATGTATGCCAGGGTATGAAAGGATAAGGCTGCCTGGTCCCAAATCTAGGTAATTTGTGATGCAGTTGATAGAGCCTACCATTTGGATCAAGGTGACTAGCCGCTGAATCTGTTTTAACTTTTACCAACTGAGGAGTCAATTTTTTTATCTGTAAAATGAAGAATCAAACAAATTCAGGGGTGGTTTAAAGAGGATATAGGATAATATATATGAAAATAATTTTCAAATGTTAATATGCCATTGAAGTGTGAGTTGTCATCCAGGCATTTGGGTTTACCTTTTATTTTCCCCTGAGCTTAAGCTCTTTGGTCCAATATGGCAGGGGCCTCTGTCAATTTAGGGAGAAAGTTATTAATAACTGAAGCAGGGAGCATAAATCGGGGTGAAAGCATTTTTTTTTCACACCTGTGCCACATTTTAGAATCTGAAGTTATCAGCTTTAATGGAGTAAGGGGATAATAGAAAGCTTTTCTTGTTTTATATGACACATCTATAATATCTGCATCGTGGCCAGGCTGTCCTCAGAAAGGTTTCAAAATGGCCGCTCTAGTTTAATCATATCCTATTCACTTTGTTGAGGGAGGCATCCCCACCCTATGATTATGGGGATGGCTGAGCACACAACACTCAGCAGTGGACAGACAGGGTAACAGAAGGTTAATAGTCACATATACTTACAACCCAGGAGTGCAGGGCACAGCACCTGATGCAGGTCCACAAGGGGTTGCATTCAGGAACAGGGTGAACAACCAAGGGCTGGGGGAGCCAGGCTTTCTAGCATTGAGAGGACTAAGTACCCACTACTTCCAACGTAAGAAGGTAACTGGCTTATTTGAATAGTTTCTCAAACTGACAGGGCACTGAAACTCTGGGATACTCAGGGGTGAGCAGGGAATGTGCTTGGTCCCTCTGATAGGAAGGGTTGTTTGGGTAGGAGACCTCATCAGTGGGACCGGAGTGGAGAGAAGAATGCATAGTTAGGCTATTTGAGGCTCTTCTGGTTTCCCCCAGATGTTGAGATAACACATAATGTTGGGCCTTAATTTTAGGTCTTAGATCACACGAACACATTCACAAAAATCACACGTTTGCATTTATGCTCTAAAGCAAAGCTATGCATATGTATGCGGGTATATATTATGTATGAAAGTAAATGATCAAAAAGAAAGCTACAGCTCTTTGATCATCCATGCTGAATAGCTAGTTTTGTTTTGCATACGGTAACTAACTAATGAGTGACAGGATTTTTTAATCTGACAGAGTTTAGGGCAGGCTGCCCCCAAATATGCCACTTTGGCAAACTGCTTATTTTAAATTCAAGTTATTTAAGAATCAGCCAGTGCAAAATGAACAATCTGACCCTTTTTGTCCCCCTGAAAGCAAGAAATAAATCTCCCATGTGAATGGTACCTTCCCTGTACCAAGAGGTAGAGGGATCCTTACCATCAGAGACAGGGAATTCAGGGCCAAAGAAGCCTATATAAACAAATCTTGTTGCTTTTACTAACTTACTACCCCCACATAAATTCTGTTTAGAGTTTTTTACTAAGTGAAGCCTCAAAACATGAAATTTTCTTTGTCCTCTGAATTTCTCACAGATTTATGTGTTTGTATATGTGTTTTATTTGTTTTTGTTTTTGGTTTTTTTGGGGGGGGTCTAAATTGTATAAAACCTGCATGTCTTGGTTATTTCTTTGGGTCTCAATTTTATTATTGGGCTCCATGCATACAAAATTAATTTTTTTCCTGTTAAGCTGTCTCATGTCAATTTAATTCTTTGACCAGCCAGAAGACCTTGAGGGGTGGAGGATAATTTTTCCTTCCCCACAAATCACCACTGAGAAGTTGAGTTTCAGCTTAAATAATCAATTTAGCTATGATGTGAGGCTGGATGGAGAGGTCATACAAGAATAAGAAGATTGTGTTAATTTTGGTTGTTGTGTTAATTTTGGTTGTTAATTTTTTATTTTGCCTTCATTAAAGAACATAGGAGAAGAACATTTTAGGGAGAAGACAATTTCACACGGCTGAGCTTTTGATGTGTATTCAAGACATTCAGGTGGGGATGTTTGATAATCTGTTGACAGTGCAGGACATAAGTATAAACTAGACAAATACATTTGGCAGCTATCAATTGTATAGAACGTATGTATGGAGTGACTGCATGTTTATCTCCAGAGCTGCCTAGGGCAAGGTACTGACCATTAGCCGATCCGATGGAATGCGTTTACTAAAGATAAACGGTATTTTATAACCACGTCTCTGAACTGCTTTGGGGCAGGATGCAACAACTTGGAAACATTATCTAGTAATAATAATTGGATTATAATAGTTCAAGAATAATAATAATTGCATCAGGTTTCAGCAGAGCCTGGAGGTTTCAACAGTTCAGGCTGGTCACATAGGTCTACTATGTCTACAAGACCAGCTCATTTTAAGAGTAGCAGACTTTGGACTTCTTGGTATCAAGAAGTTTCTCATATATGTTGGTGGTGGTTCGAGACCTGAAGACAAAGTGCATGTTGTGCAACCCAAAGTGCATGTTGTGCATGTTGTGGTGGGAGGGCAAAGAGGCCTGTGCCAGACAGAAATATCTGGACACCTTTCATTGTATACCCTTCTGATATTGCTGTACGTTACTTGAGATAAAGCTGTTATTAGTATATAAAAGGTTTGAAGCTTGTGAGCCCTTTTAGCAGTTGAATACTTAAGGCAATTAACAGATGATTAACCATCAATAGATGTTATTTAAATTGTAGGATAAGAGAGAGGACGTTGGAAATTTCAAGTACTTCAACATTTAATGACAGGCAGGGAAGAAGACATCTGGTATACTGTATATATAACATCACGAGGTAAATAAGGCAGGGTTTTTTTGGTTTTGTTTTGTTTTTGTTTTTGCTGTTGTTGTTAATAAGGCAGGTTTTGATATTCATGTGTACAAAAGAAGAAATCCCAGAATGAGAGACATTTTTAGGTTTCCAAGGCCACACAACAGATCTTTAGACTCCTAAATCTGGCCCTTTCAACTACATCACATTGATTCTTGATTAAAACTAGTCTTTAGAAACATTCTCTAGAGAAACCTTTGAAAAGTGCAAAAAAAAAAATCCTTACAGAGGTTTTGTGGCTTTCCCTGACCAGACGTTAAAAAATAGAATCTTCACCATGTTACAATTAGGATTTCTGAGACATCTCTGTCCAACAAGGAAAGAAGTCTGTTGCTTCCTATATTAGTGAATCTTCATTTATAGGATTTTTTTAAAATCAATTGAGACATTCCCATTAATGGCTAGAATAATCTCCCCTCCCTCAAACTGCCTTTAAATAAGGCCATATTATCTCCTTGTATTTGCGCCCCCCCCAGCACAATATTGGAACATGGTGTGTCCATAACATACCTTGGAATCATATATTTTACACTGCTAGTGTTAGTGTAATTTGCTTTTTATAGCACATATATTGCTGAGTTAAATGTCACTTAAAAATGGATTCCTATTTTAAGAGCCACAAACTGTGGGCTATGATGAAACTGAGCTCCGGGCAGCTCCTAATTTGGGAAGGCTTTGTAGCTCTTTCTGTCACTGGGTAACTTTCCTTTGCCAGTCCTCAAAATGCTGGTAGCCTTCTTCTATTCTGTAAATATCTTAATCCTGGAGGTCACACCCAATAAGCACACATCACCAGGCATGACTGTCAATTCAGTGTCAACATTAGTATATTTAAAATGTCAAACATATTTACAGTGAAACCAGTTACATATAATCTACATTATTTATTTACCATTTAGAAAAAGGTTTACAAAACTATTTATATAGGAAACTTCTAGCAAATTCCTTCAGTATTTGAAAAATAAATATATCCCTGAATTTATCACTTTGCACATCTGGGCTTTTATGGAACCATATGTATATTTCCTTCTACTGAACTTAGTAAATATTAATGAACAATATGTGTGTTCATCATTGTGTTCCATACTGGGTGTGTAAATTAAATAGTATTTCAACATATGATTGTGTTTTGCAGTAGCTTGTGATACAATTGGGGCTGGGCTGGGGAAATTGACTCCTGAAGCAGTGGATGAAAGGCAGAATTTGATCAAGTAGGTAAGAAGAGAAATAGAAGAATAAGGGCCCTGTGATACTTCATTAATTCAAAATTTATATTGACTGCTGACCAACGCAGGAGTTAGGCACCAACTCCCGGGAAGTCAAAAATTTGTGTATAACTTTTGAGTCTCCCAAACTTAACTACTCATAGCCTACTGCGACCAGAAGCCTTTATGGATAACACAAGCAGTTGATTAACACATATTTTGTATGTTATATGTACTACATACTGTATTCTTATAATAAAGTAGGCTAGAGAAAAGAAAATGTTATTAAGAAAATCATAAGGAAAAGAAAGTACATTTATAGTCCTGTGGTGTATTTATTGAAAAAAAATCTGCATAAAAGTGGACCCATGCAGTTCAAACCTGTGTTGTTCACAGGTGAACTGTACTTATTAAACATATGATAGTTAATCCTCAGAACAGTCCTCTATGTTAGGTGTTAATATCTCTGTTTATACATAGGGTCACTGAGATATAAACATCATAAAGCTTACTTGGCCAGTGAGTGAGGTGATCAGAACCCAGGTCATTTGACTACAAAGCCTGCTTGGGGCCACCGCATTTGTCTTCACCGACACATTTACTAATGACTTCTTCCTCACTTGTGTTGAAAGGTTCTGTCCTTTACCCTTGACTTGTGGTTTCTGTGATCCTCTATTTCCATGATTTCCCAATACAAGTCTTGATTTTCTATCAAGCTCTGATCTCACAGTGACAGCTGTTTACTGACCATCCCTCTTAGATGTACGTCCAGCAGTTGACATTCAGGTCTAAATTCTAGCTCTTTATTTTCCCTCTTTACTTCCCTTTTCTGTGTCCTGGAATTGAAATCTTAGTCACATTCGATACTTGAACTTTCATCTATTCTCACCATCGTGATCATTAATCGAGCAAATCCTGCTAATTCCTCCATCACTACAAATGCCTGGAGGCTCAAAGAGACGGGGCTGTCCTAACTACAAGATAAGTAAGTTTGATTCCTTTGATTCAAGGAAATGTTCTTGTGCAAACTAGGATAATAACACCTATTCACGGAATTTTTGTAAAAACTAACTGTGTAAAGCACTTAGCATAGTTCCTGGCACATAGTGAGCATTTTAAAAATGTAAAATATTAATACTAGCATTAATGTTCTTGAATCCATTGAATGATTATTTTAAGCATGACAATCTGTACTTTGGGAGGATTATTCATTTACCTATAAATGACATAGTGTATGTAAAACTACTAGCTTGGTACATAGTGTTCATTATGTGTTAATTACCCCCCCCCCCTTCTCCCATATAGACCTCCAAGGTCTAGGATTCTACGTGAAATATGTGTATTATTTATGTAGAGATTTGTATGTTAAGTAGGTAAAAATGCTTGCTGAAAGTAAATTGAGATTAAATACGTACAGAACCATGTAACTCTTGATATTTGCTTAGAAGTTAACTGTGGCTATTTCAAACCAAGATCTTTGTTTGAGCCGCCATCTTTTCTTTTCTGTGAGGTTCTGTATCTCTTCTTATGAAAGTGTTACTTGTGCTTGGCCTCCTCTGGTGTGTGGTGATGGTCAATGCACTTGGGACCAGCTTTGTGCCACCAGAAGTCTGTGGGTTAATGCATGTGCGTGAGAGACATTGTATTGCATTTACAGGTACCATGCATAGAATGATACAAATAGACTATAATGGGGAAAAAAAAGACGGAAAAAATAGAAATAAATAAAGAAAGAAGCACTATATAGAGATGCAAGTTTTGGAAAGAGGGCAACTTCGCAACAAAAGAATACAGTTAAGAATAGTTCTTCCTACACTGCTTCCTGCTTGGGCTTCATCTGCTCTTCAAGGAACATGACTTTAGTGAAGCCCCAGTTGAGAAGATTTTGAGATGTAGTTCCCATGGCAACAAGCTCCGAGGTGACATAAATCCAAAGGAACTTTTCTTGGTTGTTCTATCATCCAAACAAGAATCTTCTCAGGCTTCTAGAGAAAAGTCAGTTTTTAATGAAGCTTGGGTCTTCTTTGCTGTCTGTGCTCCATGGAGCCCTTTTCCTGTGGGTCTTATTTCAGGTTTGTGATGATGATTTATTTTCTTTAATTGTGAGTTGACTAGAGAAGGAATGAGAGCAGGGACTGGGATTTATTGTAATCACCACAGCAGTGGCAAATTTCTAAGTATAAGATTTGTGCTTAAGGTCTTAAGTGATTTAAACATATATCCCTCGTGTGAAGGATAGGCAAGCACTGGGAATGCACAAAAGTCACCCAACATTCACACACAAAAGACATACACACATACACAGGACTGATACAGGGGTTGTAATTAGCTTGCCAAGTGGAGGACAGACAGGTGCCAAAGCAATTCTTCTTTTTTTTTAATTTTTTAAAATGTTTATTTTTGAGAGAGAGAGAGAGAGAGAGAGAGAGAGAGACAGAGAGACAGAGAGACAGAGTGTGAGAGGGGGAGGGGCAGAGAGAGAGGGAGACACAGAATCTGAATCAGGCTCCAGGCTCTGAGCTGTCAGCACAGAGCCCGACGTGGGGCTTGAACTCACGAACCATGAGATCGTGACCTGAGCTGAAGACAGATGACCAATCGACTGAGCCACCCAGGCACCCCAGCAATACTGATTATAAACCCAGTACAAGGTGACTCCCCACCAACATGCACCTCTCATCAATTGAGCGCTATTTCAAAATTCATAAGTAGAGATCTCTCTCTCTCTCTCTCTCTCTTTTTTTTTTTTTTTTGGTTATAGATTTTGTCTTTGTAAAAAAAAATATGCCTGGAAGAGGGTGTGGAATGGATGATCCCCAACAAGTCCTTAGCGGACTGTGTTGATGAATTTGTGAGCTCTTTCCTGAGAACTGCTTTTGACAATTGAAGGTAGAGCATGCATTAGGACTGTGAGTTGTTTGGGGAAGGGGAATTTTTACTGAGACTAGAAATGGGCACAAAAAGGAAAGATCAGAGGCTGTGAATGAAACCTCACCTGACCTCATAATTTGGCCTCTGTGGTGTGGTAGAGTGTGGTTCTAAGAAAAATAGGGCATCCATGGTGGGACAGGAAGCAGGGACAGGTGGAATACTCAAGGATCCTGATCCTGTCTGTGATTAAGTTACATTGGAGAGTTGGGCCTTAAACTTCTGAAGAAAAAAAACACTTTTTCAGCTTTCTCTTATTTCTGTCAATCAGCTCTCCTCACTTCCTCCCTATATTAGCCTCTCTTTTGCCCTTACAGGCTCATCTAGCTCTTAGCAGGCTTTCTTTCTCTCTCATTCCCTCCCTAAATTATATATATTTTATGTAAGTTTTCTTTTCTTTTTTTTTGCCTTTATTATTATTTTTTAATATGAAATTTATTGTCAAATTGGTTTCCATACAACACCCAGTGCTCTTTCCAATGAGGTGCCTTCCTCAATGCCCATCACCCATCCTCCCCCCCATACCCCCCATCAACCCTCAGTTTGTTCTCAGTTTTTAAGAGTCTCTTATGCTTTGGCTCCCTCCCTCTCTAGCCTTTTTTTTTCCCTTCCCCTCCCCCCATGGTCTTCTGTTAAGTTTCTCAGGATCCACATAAGAGTGAAAACATATGGTATCTCTCTTTCTCTGTATGACTTACTTTACTTAGCATAACACTCTCCAATTCCATCCACGTTGCTACAAAAGGCCATATTTCATTCTTTCTCATTGCCACATAGTATTCCATTGTGTATATAAACCACAATTTCTTTATCCATTCATCAGTTGATGGACATGTAGGCTCTTTCCATAATTTGGCTATTGTTGAGAGTGCTGCTATGAACATTGGGGTACAAGTGCCCCTATGCATCAGCACCCCTGTATCCCTTGGGTAAATTCCTAGCAGTGCTATTGCTGGGTCATAGGGTAGGTCTATTTTTAATTTTTTGAGGAACCTCCACACTGTTTTCCAGAGTGGCTGCACCAGTTTGCATTTCCAACAGTTTAAGAGGGTTCCCGTTTCTCCACATCCTCGCCAGCATCTATAGTCTCCTGATTTGTTCCTTTTAGCCACTCTGACTGGCATGAGGTGGTATCTGAGTGTTGTTTTGATTTGTATTTGCCTGATGAGGAGCAACATTGAGCAACTCTTCATGTGCCTGTTGGCCATCTGGATGTCTTATTTAGAGAAGTGTCTATTCATGTTTTCTGCCCATTTCTTCACTGGATTACTTGTTTTTTGGGTGTGGAGTTTGGTGACTTCTTTATAGATTTTGGATACTAGCCCTTTGTCCGATATGCCAAATATCTTTTCCCATTCTGTTGGTTGCCTTTTAGTTTTGTTGATTGTTGCAGTGCAGAAGCTTTTTATCTTCATGAGGTCCAATAGTTCATTTTTGCTTTTAATTCCCTTGCTTTTGGAGATGTGTCAAGTAAGAAATTGCTGTGGCTGAGGTCAGAGAAGTTTTTCCCTGCTTTCTCCTCTAGGGTTTTGATGGTTTCCTGTCTCACATTCAGGTCCTTTATCCATTTTGAGTTTATTTTTGTGAATGGTGTAAGAAAGTGGTCTAGTTTCATTCTTCTGCATGTTGCTGTCCAGTTCTCCCAGCACCATTTGTTAAAGAGACTGTCTTTTTTCCATTGGATATTCTTTCCTGCTTTGTCAAAGATTAGTTGGCCATACTTTTGTGGGTCTAATTCTGGGGTTTCTATAAACATTTATCAAGGTTTTTCCTTGTGTCAGCCTCTTTGCTAGGCTCTTATGATTTAATTTATCCCTCACAACAGTCTTATGGATTATTATCATTATTCCCATTTCACAGATGAGGAAGGGTGAAAATCTGAGATGAAAAAATGTTTTCTGAGCTGCTGCAAGCCAGGTCTGACATTTGGTTCTAAAGATACAAACATGAATAAACTTAGTTCTTACCTGTCCCGGCTCAGGGAGGTATATGGATGGTCACAAAGACAGCAAGATGTCAGGAGGAGCTTCAATGGATCTAAGTCAAGATACTAGGACTTTCTGGCTAATGTCCATTAGGGTATGAGCTGGTAATGATTTGAGATCCTGTTCCTTCTAGTATTTTGGCATTTTGTTAGGGCATACTCAAGAAATAAAAATTCTCTGATATGTGGATTTTTTGGTACTTGATAAATTTAGTGATTCATATTTATTTCCCTGACCTGGAATCAAACAGGTTTGGGTGAGGCTGCTTCCTCCCAGGTGGAGTAAGGAACATTTTGGTCAAACTTGCTCCAAATACTGTTTTGGGAGCACTTCAGCTGAGAAAAGCCGTGCTGGGGACAAGGACTTATATGGAGGTAGCTTATTTCTGGAAGTGATCTAAGGGAAGAGGAAGAGTGAAGCAGGGAAGGATGGAAAGCCAGTCCAAGGCAGGCCATTACGGTGTTTGCCTCAATGGGAAATTCACAACCCATCTCTCTGAGGCCCCGTTGAGAATCCATGAGGAATGGAGCACTAGAGACACAGAAGAGCAGAGCATTTATCCACTGACTCCCAGGGGTGTTAACTCCTTCACACCTGCAGGTTTGCACATGCACCAGAGCGGCTGGGGGATTCCAGCAGACAGTCTGTGTGGTGGCAGAGATATCTGCCAAAGCAGTCCAAAGTGGTGCAGCTGGTGAACTGTGCTTCTTGACTACAACTGCGTGCAGCCAGCTGCCACAGCAACAGCAGAAGCCAAAAAGATGGGCTGAAACGAGGCAGAAACAATGTCCAACACAGACAGCCTGGTGATGGGACAGGGCCTTGCAAAATTGTTCAGAGCAGAGGGTAGATGATACCACAGCTATAAGGCAGGGGCCATGTTATGTGATTTTTACTGTGCCAAAAAGTTTAGAAAGGCCTTTTGCTCCATTTAACCCTTTTTCGAAAGTCCATACTTTGTCCTTTGTCTTACTGTTGTCCTTGGAGTTAAAGCATCCTGTCTGAATTACAAGATAGAACATTGCCTGGGGGGACTGCTGTATTAAGCCACTGATGTCTGATAGTAGCCTGTTAGACTAATTGGTCTTCCTCAGCACATGTGATCATGTCATTCCCCTGATCATGCCATTCTTCTGTTCAAAATGTTCCATGGATTCACACTGCATACACATTTCTTGACATGGCATTTAAGTCTCTCCCTACTATAACCCTGGGTGCTGTTCTAAGTTTGATGTCCAATTATGCCCTTTCCTTGTGCTCTGCATTGTACTCAGCCAAGTCAAAGAGCAGGTGGGCTTCTTTTAGAAAGGCTGGAAAACCCCTCCAACTGGAGAAGTTAGAGATTCAAGTTTGATTCCAGACTCCACCACCAACCAGCTGTGTGACTAGCTGGACCTCAGTTTTCCTGTCTGGGTGATGTAGGGTTGGAGGGCTAGATCAGTGAATCCCAAACCTGGCTAAACACCCCAATCACCAGGGACAGATTTAGAGGTAAAAACAGATCATGAAGTTCCACTTCTGGGATTTGAATTTATTATGTTTGCATTGGAGCAGCAGTAAATGCACTTTTAATATGCATAGGCTCATCTAACTCAACTGTTAGGACTAGATGGTTTTTAATATTGCTTCAAATCTGAGACCCCAAAAGTGTGAATTAGCTGTCACTGGGCTCAAGCAAGACACTGAGATACTGAGGCACAGTGGGATAACTTCTGTCATGAGGGAGAGTTAGAAAAAGAGCAAAGTAAGCAAAATAGGGACATAAACGTTGGTGGTTTGGTAGGAAGAAGGGAGTTCAAGCTATGAGGTCATCAGAGTCAGTATGAGCTCACTGGGAGCCTCCTGAAAGAGAGCTGACAGGGTAGAGGGCAGGGACCATCAAAAATTCCAACAATTTAGCAATTTTGGAAAAAATAGTTCTTAACTGATGGGGATTTTTCTTTACTGCTAAACTCCAATTCCAAGGGATTACAAGGAAAGTCTGTTTCTCCCTGAACTAGATATTATGGGATTTCTGTGATAAACTGAAATTTAAGTGGTGTATGGAATACCCTTCTCTGAACTTGAATAGCATTTTACTTTTACCTTTTCTGTATTTTATCATATCTTTTTCAGCATACTAAGTTCAGTGTATTCTGTCTTATCTTTTCCAAGAGATTGTCAGACCCTTGAAGGCAAGAACCCTGCTTACATATTTTATTATCTCCCATAGGCAGATGTTAAACACAATTACTAAGAACACCAGATTTGGAGTAAGATGGACCTAGATTTAATATGGCCTTTTTAATTTAACATCTGGTGAATTACTGCACCTCTAAAACAGGAGTGATTAAACCCAGTTCATAGGATTTGGGGGAGAATTAAAAGGAAGTATTGTTTGTGAAATGATTTTGGATCCTGGACTGCTGGGGTCGGTACAGAAGTGCTAGGAATGTTTGGTATATATAATAAGTTCTCAATAAATGGTAAGTGATTATTTTTGCACAATGCTTTGCATTTTACTGAGTAGATGTTAATTGGATAAATGAATAATTTTTCTAAAAGCTCATTCAAATATTATCAAGGGTACAAGCAAATATTCATTTTTTTAAAAAGTTAGTTTCTAGGGCTGTGATCCCGGGGGATCCTCTGACTTTCTACTTCTAATCAGGTCCCCAGATCTCTAAACCTAGAAAAACACTGCTCAGTCTCCTGTCACCAGCTGGCACTGATTATAGGTAGGAATCCTGTCTCCCTTCTACAAACTGGAAAATAGCCTTGGGGCAAAGCCTCCATGAAATATCACCTTCTTTAGCTCAGAACAAATTCTAAGGCCATCCAAATTCTGATCCTTCAAACAGGACAGGAGCTAAAATGGTCTGTGCTTTGTTCCTTTATCTGTGTTAGCATTATAGCCATTTATCTGTCTGAACGATTGAGGATAAGAACGGGACTGAAAGGCACAATTGAGGCTCTGGGCTGAAGAAGGGTGAGTGACTGAATCTGGCTGAACTTTTCCTAAGTCCCCAACCTCAGGTAGTAAAGGCTTTGGGGAAGACCCTCTCCCATGGGTGACCATGGAGTGGAAACTCCAGGCACAGTGGGCTGGCTCCCACCTCTTAAGCGGACTCTCCTCAGGTATTGGCCCGAGGTTTTATAATCCTGAGCATAAGCTGGAGTTGGAAGGACACAATAAATAGACCAAAGGCCCAGAAGACTCCTGAGCTCATCCTTGAGACCCTTCTTCGCAGCAGCATCTGCCCTCACCATGGAGAAAGGTCCATCCTCCAGAGGGTACTCTAGTGGCAGACTCCTTAGGGGGCTGTGAGAACAGACACATAGGCATCCTGAAAGGCCTTTCTGCAAGTCCAAAATCTCTTTGTGTGGATCAGGTTTTCAAGAATGGGAGGAAGAAGGGGCCTCTGTCTCTGTCTCCCTTTCTAAGTGACTTTTTCCTCTTGTTTCCACAGAATGCCTTTAATGAGAATGGCAGCTGAGAACTCCTCTGTGACAGAATTTATCCTTGCAGGCTTAACCAACCAGCCCGGACTCCGGATGCCCCTCTTCTTCCTGTTTCTAGGTTTCTATGTGGTCACTGTGATGGGGAACCTGGGTCTGATAACCCTGATTGGGCTGAATTCTCACCTGCACACCCCCATGTACTTCTTCCTCTTCAACTTGTCCTTCATAGATTTTTGCTATTCCACTGTTATCACTCCCAAGATGCTGATGAGTTTTGTCTCAAAGAAGAACATCATCGCCTACGCAGGGTGTATGACTCAGCTCTTCTTTTTCTTTTCTTTGTTGTCTCTGAGTCCTTCATCCTGTCAGCAATGGCATATGACCGCTACATCGCCATCTGTAACCCACTGGTGTACACAGCCACCATGTCTCCTCAGGTCTGCTCGCTTCTTCTGTTGGGTGTCTATGTGATGGGGTTTGCTGGGGCCATGGCCCACACGGCATGCATGGTGAGACTGACCTTCTGTGCCAACAATCTGGTTGACCACTACATGTGTGACATCCTTCCCCTTCTTGAGCGCTCTTGCACCAGCACCTATGTAAATGAGCTGGTAGTTTTCGTTGTCGTGGGCATTGATATTGGCGTGCCCACAGTTACCATCTTCATTTCTTATGCCCTCATCCTCACCAGCATTCTCCATATTCGTTCCACTGAGGGCAGGTCCAAAGCCTTCAGCACATGCAGCTCTCACATAATTGCTGTTTCTCTTTTCTTTGGGTCAGGGGCATTTATGTACCTCAAACCATCCTCTCTTTTACCTATGAATCAGGGGAAAGTGTCCTCCTTGTTCTATACCACCGTTGTGCCCATGCTCAACCCGCTAATCTATAGCTTAAGAAATAAAGACGTAAAAGTTGCTCTGAAGAAATCATTGAGCAAAAAGACATTCTCTTGAGAAAGGGACAATACTTAGGAAAGCATTGGTTTTTTTCTCTTTCCTTATATAATTCAGGTTCCATTGGTTACATAGAGGAAACTTTAAATCTTTCTCGAAGTTTATCTTCCCCATTTTATTTATCCTTAAAGCTACAAGGTACTCGATATTTAGAGGATCTTAAGAATCGCTTAATTCAGTTCGCTTATATTTCTGAGGATAGGTCCAGGTTTATGTACCTTCTCCAAGGTCATTCAGTTACTCAGCAGCAGAACTGTGACTAGGATGTAGGCTCTTGATTTCTAATTCTAGTGGCTTTCCACTATGGCTCACTTTCTTCCTCCATCAGCCCTGGAAGATTTCATTTCAAATGTGAACTGATCTAGGATGTTAAGATCCAGTTCTATCTACAGAAATTTCATGCAACTTTTCAAGGGCTAATTTTAAATACCACATTTTTGCAGAGAAGGTAGGAGGTACAAAACTTTGTTGAGATGGTCTTGGCTAAATGACCAAATTCTTCAAGAATTTTGCAGAGTACATGGTGGGGAGTATGCTAGGACCCAGAGAGCAGCAAGCATGGTAACTCCTCAGACAGTAGTGTGGAGCTTCAGGGACTTGGACTTGAAAGGATTTGGTCATGCTGGTTGGAAGACCTTATAGAAAGTATCAAAGTTATGAAGTACAGATTTGAGGAATTTTTCCCACACAACCATTTCCTTGATTTCAAATTGTGCTTTTAACACTTGGGTGGAGAAGTCTGAAGCTCAGGGTGGTCAGCTAAAAATCTGGAGAATATTTCAGAACCATAGAGAAGACTTTGTGTTACAAGCCAGTAATTAGGTTAGCACCACACAGCTGCCGGTCAGCAGAAGAAATGATGACTGACTGTTATGGTAATGTATATGACAGAGACTACGTGAGGTATTCTCTCTGTGCCTCTCTAGATCAACTTTCTGCCTCTGTGTACCTTGCTCCAAGTCCTGGGAGGCATTCCCTAATGGATCTTGTCAATGGGCTCCATGGCCATCTGGTTTCTGGTTGGGTTAAGCCAATGGCGGCATCAGCAGAGAAAACCAGAGAAAAAGAGGAGCATGATACTGTGATATTTATTTCCCTGACTTTCTTCCAGGGGGCTATAGTCACTGAATGCCTATTTCCTCTTTTGCCTCTTCATTCAAAGGGGTGGTAGTGTTGCTTCTACTAGCCTCTACCATCCTTTTGGGGTTTCTCTCAACCACTCTTTTGCCTGTACCCATGCAAATAGTGCCCTTGTTATGTTTTTCAATTACTTTGTTTCAGGGGATCATCTGTTTTCTGCTGGGACTCTGATTGACACACCTTCCAGCAAAGGGTGAAAGGATTATACAGTTTAGGTTTGCAAATCCACAGCCTAATGGTACTGTGTAAAGGGAGGTAGAGTTGCTTTTTGGTTTAAAAGGAAAATGTAAGTAGTAAATATCTCTTTGAGAAGCAACAATACGTGAAATGCTCTGAAAATACTTTTGATTTATGAGATTCTTTTTAGGAAAATTCTCTTCTATTTGTAAAAATGAAGTCTGGATGGATATAGAGTTGTATCATTAAGGAAGGTACAGATCACTAAGAGTGAGTTCAAAGAATGACTGTGGTAGAATCAGGGAATTGTGTTTAGATGGCATGGAACAGAGAACCATCACAGAATTGGAATAACTGGGACAGGGGAGACGAGAAGAACAGCATAAAGTCTCCGAAAAAGCAGACTAAGGAGTTGGGGGGTAGAATAAAATCTGAACCCTCACTTTTACTCAGCAGTTCTGTGACCTCACACGAGTTAGTTGATGTCTCTTTCTTTAAAAAAAATTTTTTTTAACGTTTATTCATTTTTGAGAGACAGAGGCAGAGCATGAGCAGGGAAGGGGCAGAGAGAGGGAGACACAGAATCCGAGGCAGGCTCCAGGCTCCGAGCTGTCAGCACAGAGCCCGACACGGGGCTCGAACTCACAAACTGCAAAATCGTGACCTGAGCCGAAGTCAGTTGCTCAACGGAGTGAGCCACCCAGGCGCCCCTGATGTCTCTTCCTTTTTAAAACAGTTTCCGCAGGATTGTTAAGAGAATTAATTATTTCTTTCTCCATTTCTCTATTCTTTCCACATCCCATTTATTTTATTTTATTTTTTTTAATTTTTTTTTCAACGTTTATTTACTTTTGGGACAGAGAGAGACAGAGCATGAACGGGGGAGGGGCAGAGAGAGAGGGAGACACAGAATCCGAAACAGGCTCCAGGCTCCGAGCCATCAGCCCAGAGCCCGACGCGGGGCTCGAACTCACGGACCGCGAGATCGTGACCTGGCTGAAGTCGGTCGCTTAACCGACTGCGCCACCCAGGCGCCCCTCCACATCCCATTTACAATATGTATTTATTTGTATGTTGACTGGGCAGTACATATTCATGGTATTTATAATTATTACCAAAAAATGATCAGTGAAAGGAAGTCTCCCTTTACTCTACTTTTCTTGTCCTTCTGTATCCTCCCCAGGGTCTGTCACTGTTGCTTGTTGGTTGTATGTTTTAAGAGAGTCTTTCTATGCACAGTGCCTGTGTTAGCCAAGATGCAACAGGGAGTTACTCAGATCAGAGGGCTGAAAGCTATCAGCAGAAGGGAGGAGGGGAAAGGGACAAAAGCAGGGAAGGAATATGCTTTGTTTTGCAGAACTAGCAGTTCCTGACAAGGAAAGGCCAGGCTAGGTGTTTCCCCTGGTAGCCCCTTGCCTGGGACACTCTGAGCTGGTCTGGAGCTGAGGACCTGTGCAGGAGCCCCCAAGTTGTCCTGAAGTTACCTTTAACTCATTATAATACTAAGATCTCCTCTTATGGGCAGTTTTCCACCCTATTTTAAACATACAATGTATTCATTAGCATGTTGACACGCCAGACATGTGCAGTTGAACCAAAGAGCCCAAGTAATAGAGATTATATTAAGTTCCTTATTGTATATGCAAGCTACCTGCCCCTAATATACTGAATAAAGCTTCCTGTACTAGCCCCACAGGGAGACAGTGCTTTGAGACCTATCTTCCTCTCTCCTTACTTGTGACAAGTAGTACAAAGCTCTTTGCTTTCAGCCCTTTCTTGAGTTTTGTTCAATTCAGTGCACACCAAGTGGCAAGCCTCTTGAGTTCAGTTACACCTGCACATACATACACACAATCTTTTCCTTGTTTTCAAAGTCTATGAGCAGTTCCTTTAAAATGTAACTACCAATGAAAAGGGGGAGAAGGGGCTGTTATTAGATAAATAAATGAATAAAAAAGCAGAAAAGGAATATATGAAGGGTTGTGGGTACCCAAAAAGAGGCAGAGAGAAAAGCATAATGTGAAAGCAAGGGAATGTCAGCTCTGGTTATGTAAGTGTGTGCCCCAAGACACAGCTCACAGAATTTGGTTTTTCTGTTCTCTTTCTTCCAACTTGATTTTTATGATTGCAAAATTCTAATATATGGGGGTATATCTCATTAACAGCTTTCTACTACTGTATATTATTTTGTTTTTCCAAATTACCAATAATGCTTAGCATACTTATTCAATGACTCTTTGAGTTTTCCCTAATGAGGATACATATTTTAGATTGGGAATTACTGAATGACATGAGATTTTGAATATTATTTCAAAACTCCTTCTTGAAAGTTTATCGCAATTCACACTCTTACTAGCAGTATGAACAAACTCAGACTGTCTACTCTTGGCCAGATTCTGTACTAGTAAGGGTGCCACTCATAAAAACTGATTACCTTTAATTTTGATAGTGCTGGGGTTGTGTTACTGTCTTCTCCTTTTATTTCTGTCTACTTCATAAACTACTTGTGGTGTCTGAATGGATAAGGAAAAGAAAAGAAAAGAAAAGGAAGAAAAGAAGGAGCAGAATTGAGACTGCTTTCTTCTGTCTTTTTTTTTTTTCCCTTATATACTCCCTATAGGGGAGGGAAATAATTTTCCCTCTACCCTTCTAGATTCTTGGCTGACTCCCCTGTGATAAAAGACTGATTAACAGGAGAAAAACAAACAGAACTTTAATAACATGTATACCTCCTGTATACATGGGAGATACTCAGGAAGAATGGCCCAAGCCACGACCTTAAATACCATTTCCAGCTAAAGACAAAAGAGGATGCTGTTGGGGAGGGTCATCAGTTATGAAAGGTTATCAGATAAAGCACAATAAATGAAGGCATGGTGGTTATGCAGATTTAAGTTGCTGCTAGATAATAGTTTCTAGAGATTTAGTCATCCCCCTCTTCTTGGTACAGAGGGAGAGACACTCTTACACATAGAGACTTCCCTTATAAATATTAATTTCCCTCACAAAAGGGCTACTTCTACTTGGTTTTCAGAGCTTCTTCTATGCCTTTGTTTTCTTAAAATTAATCAGATCAAGATAACCCTTATGCCAAAGATAAATATTTTGGGGTAGCAAATTCTACTCTACTTCATCCCTTTATTTTAAAATGGCTTTTCCTTGGCTTCATCATAACTCAGTAATCTTTTTGTGAGCCAAGGAAGGGAAGATGCTCTGGAGTTTTACTTTTGTGATGATCTATTGTGCGATGACTTTCTGGAATAGCTTTCTGTCACCTCTCTGCTGGTTTCAATGTCTCTTCTCTGTGTTCTCAGAGCATACTGTACTTAACCTATCAAGTGTTGGTCAAAGTGTAGGGCCACTGATTTACTTTTCTGTATACATATCCACTACAAATTAGACTGTAAGTTTTGTGTGAGGGGAGTTCCTGGTGTCCGTTTTGATTAATAACCCACACCTAGTGGCTATAGCAGAACCAGGCTCTATTTTAGATTTGTAAGCCCCAACTTTCCACTCCTTTTTATGGTCAAGTATAGTGTTGTCAATATAAAATGATTAACTTAAGCAAACTCTAAATCACTATCAATTGAACACTGGCTCTGAAAGAAATTTTATAAAATACCAACAATTATGTATTCATTCTGTACTCTCCATTTTCACTCATATCCCACAGACAACACACTGAAGAAAAACTTATACAATGAAAAAAAATTATTCATGTAAGAAGCTCCCATTTTCCCCAGAATATCAGATTAAGCCAGCAAGATTGTGTTCAAAAGAAAAATTAGTATATTGCTATTTTTCTTTTTAATGTTTATTTTTATTTTTTTTTAACTTTTTCTTTTTTAATTTTTTTTCAACGTTTATTTATTTTTGGGACAGAGAGACAGAGCATGAACGGGGGAGGGGCAGAGAGAGAGGGAGACACAGAATCGGAAACAGGCTCCAGGCTCTGAGCCATCAGCCCAGAGCCCGACGCGGGGCTCGAACTCACGGACCGTGAGATCGTGACCTGGCTGAAGTCGGACGCTTAACCGACTGCGCCACCCAGGCGCCCCTTTAATGTTTATTTTTGAGGGGGAGAGAGAGAGAGAGAGAGAGAGAGAGAGAGAGAGAGAGAATCCAACACAGGCTCCAGGCTCTGAGCTGTCAGCACAGCTGACATGAGATCATGTCCTGAGCCTAGGTCCATGCTTAACTGACTGAGCCACCCAGGCGCCTCCCAAAGATAAACTAGAAAAAGTCACCAAGACCATAGACTGATTCTTCCTTGTTGACCTTGCAGGGCACAATACTGTTTTCTCAAAGCAAATCTTCCTTTCTTTACTGTCACAAATGAATATATTCTATAACCTGTCAGATTGTTTCTGGGAACATTTGATGATATAGTTTTTGGAACTTCGCAATTTCCTAGTAGTTTTATTGAGGAAAATTACTACTTTTCCCTTTATAATGAAAACAAAGTTGTGGGAAGATATTTTGAGACTATGAAATGTCTTGTTCCTTTTCAATTTTTCACACTCTAGTTTTAGCATCCATTGATAATTCTTGCCTGAATCAATACTACCCTGATGGTTGAAAAGTAGAGATTTTTTAACTCCATCAGTCCTTCATTTGCTAGTTGGTACTTTGTCAGGAAGAACGTTTCCTTCTGTATTTATTTATCTGTCCACTCATTCATCTAGTTATTCATTCATATTATTGTGGACTCATGCTTTCTAATTTTATGTAATGGATTATGATTCATTATTGTCATTGCTTACTTTGATGCTCAATTTGTCCCTGATTTGTCCAGTGGGAGCCTCTTCATGCAAGTTCCTATGTTCTTTTAATATCTCTCTATTAGATTTTGAGCACTTTGTTGCTTTACAGAAAAACAATATGTTTCAGGCTTATTTTGTAACTTCCCTGCCCCAGCACTGGTTCTATTTAGAGACAAATGGTGTTTAAAACCAAAATATGAATGGTAGGTGGAATGAGCTGTATTTAATGTAATTCTGCAAGTAGGTATTTAATGGGAGAATATTCGTGTTTATAAAATATTCATTTATATGGTTTTTTCCTTGAGGATACCTGTCTGTGTACAAGTGATAGACCTGGTTCTCTGTGAATAAGCCATTGCTCCATGTCCCAAAGTCAGTGATTCCTGAGTGTCATCTGTGGTCCCCTTCTCACCATTTTTTACTAACTCACATGACAATCTCTTTAGGTTCCCATCAGTGACTGGTGAGACCACATGAAAGGAAGAAATAGGCCTGGAGTGGGAGGGAAAAAAGTCCTAAGACTCTTGTCCACACAATTTGGTTTTGATACCATTCAGTCTAGCTTCCTTAAAGCTAGGACTCCTAGTCCCATTTGCTTCCTTCCTTCATATTGTATCTTGCTTGCAGTGACTACGCACCCCCTACTTTTATCCTAACTTTCCAGACTTCCGTGACTTGAGAATGAAGGTGGACAAGAGTTCCACATTCAAGGGACTCATGTTTTTCAAACCCCAATATGACATCTTGGAAACTTTATGCCCTTTGGACTGTACATACAAGTTCTCGCGTAATCTTCTCTACAAGTTAAGGAGGTTGCTTAAGATTGTACAGATAGTAGGTGGTGGAGTAAAGAATTGAATTTAGACTGTCTCATTCTAGAGCCTATACTCTTACACTTGCTGCCTTCCAGAGGCTCAATCTGTGTGCCTAAGAAATAGCACATGTGATGCACATATATTCATTTTGTGCAATGTCCAAGTTCCTGCTGCCTTTGAGCTGAGAAAGTTTATATATTCACTCTCATTTGGAAACAATGTGCCTAAAAGGTATGTCAAGAGGAAGACCGTAAAGATTTTTCTCTTCATTTAATGCACTAAACTAGTAGGGTCAGTAATATAAACTTATGTGGGACCTGCTGAACTACTGTAATAGGGACTGGGCAGTAATACATGTAGAAAATGTTTATTTGAGGTTGTATTTCAAACCTCAACCTGGTGATCTAACACATGCAGAGATAGAAAATGCTAAATAAATGTTGAATGAATCCTTAGTGAGACCTTAAAATACTAAATTAGTGTTTTGTTTTTAATATAATTTTTAAAAATATTTTTTCTTATATTTGCAAAAGTAATGCTCAAGTATTATGGGAATATATAAAAGTAGAGATAAGCAAAAGATAAAAAAAAAAAATCCATGATCCTACTACCTAGAGATAACTACTCTTAGGATTTTGGTGTATATTTTTTCAGAATATTTTTCTGTGTGGGTAGTTGTGGTGACTTAGACCATTTTGCAAAAACTATACACACACACACACACACACACACACACACACACACGCACTATAGTATAGTTTTATTTTGCAAAAACTATGTGTCTATATATATATATATATATATATAGACACAAATGTGATCATATTAAGTACAATTTTGTAACTTTACTTTTCATTCTGTAACACACTGTAAACAGCTTTCCATGTGATTAAATTTTTATCAAAATCAGGATTTTCAATGACTATATTCATTGCATTTAAAGCTAAAAGATCAGTGGAATGATGCAAAATGTTGCTATTTTCTGCACAGAAAGACATTGTTTTCTTTTTTCCAAAGAGTTTTTTTTTTTAACTGTGATATGTTCATCTGATGATCTCAAATTCCTTCTCTAAATTCTAAGAGTAGCTTTGTCTTTGATTTATTCTTAGTGTCAATTCTGCATATTCCTCCCACTACATTAGTTCAGTTTTCCTGGTCTCCATCCTTCTTATCTTTTACCAAAAGTCAAAGGCAATTCTAGAGATTCTAGCCTTATTTATGCTTCACATTTCTCTTTCCCTGATAAAGAAGACTCTACACGCCAGGCAGGTAGTTAAAGAAGCAACCCTTTCTCTTCCCCCTTATCCTACCCACTCTAATCCAAAGGAAAGGAACAATTTATAGGACTCATGAAAAATTGGGAGAATGAACTTATGTGACTCAGTGTGGCCTAGCCATCTTCTTATGGCCCCTTGCCCCATTTCTGATTAGGACAGGCACATTCTCAAGATCCCCAATCATCTCTTTCATTTGTAACCCTTCTCCTTTATTGGAGAATACCAACTGTTGACCAGCTTGGTTTAGACCTATATTCATTAATTTAGTCTGTGATGGGCCATGAAGGAATTATAAAGTCCTATTGTACATCCAGGGGTCTTGCAATCAACTTTATCAGCAATAAAACTGGAAATTGTTTTTTGGTCTGACATCTGTGTCTAATTTCAGAAATGGAAGAGAGATATGATTTATTATTATTACCCCTAACCCTTCTCAACTATTTCCTACCCCTCCCTGCCATGTATACAATAATTCAAGTCTCACTATCATTTGACATTCCCCAAATTTACACTGCTTTTTCCCCTCTAATGGCCTTTTAATTTCCTTTTGTGACTCCCTTTGCTCAGAATGTCCTCCTGATTTTCTCTGCTGGTAACCTGCTACTTATATTCAAGCCTAATAGCAATGCATTTCTAAAACCATATCATAAAATAGATTGCATATTTCCATAGTAACAATGTAATAATTGGAAACTATTTCTGAATAAAGATCTAGCACAAAATAACCTGTTGGGGAGTTCTATTTTTTTTTTTCAAAATTTTTTGAGGACCCTCAATACTGTTTTCCAGAGTGGCTATACCAGTTTGCATTTCCATCAGCAGTGCAAAAGTGTTTCCCTTTCTCCACATCCTTGCCAACATCTGTTGTTGCCTGAGTTGGTAATTTTAGCCATTCTGACTGGTGCCAGGTTGTATCTCATTGTGGTTTTGATTTGTACAAAATAACCTGTTACAAAAAATCAAAGATATACTTTCTAGAATACTCTATAATGATTTTTTGGAGGAAAATGATTTCCCAAGTTTTAAAAAGTGTACAAAAAGCTATTCCATGTATTGATTTTATACAAAATATCAAAGGCAATACAGTGAAGATAGAGTCCACAAAAAACAGAACCCTATCATGACATTGCCCAATTTAAACAAACACTAGTTATTTAATCATTAATAAAAATAGTTATTGTGCCATAAGCTGCCTTAGATGTTAAATATAATCCTCTTTATTATTATTATTATTATTATTATTATTTTATTTTATTTTGCTAAGGCCTGTATTGCATTAAAAAAGAGTCATCGAAGAATTGAAAGTTTTAAAAAACTTTGCATAGGAGTATGAAGAATGATCTGTGGAATCGGAAATACTTGTTCATTTATCCTCCAAACCACATCCAAACATTTCCATGAAAGGGGAAAAATCATTCAAAACAGAGCAAAACTTTGAGGGAGGGTTTGTTACATCCCTCTAAGAAGGTGGTTTTTGCAGATGTGTCTGCCTTCATCCCAGGGATAAATTTGTCCCACAGCCTGAATGCTTTCTCTGTCTCCACTCCCCGTGTACAGCCCCATGAATCTCCAGTCCTTATTATACAAGCCAGAGTTGTTGACTGCAAACAGCAGAAGTTATTCTGGTTAGCTTTGGCAAAAGACGGAGTTAATTGGCAAGAAATTGGGGGTAATTAACAGACTCTTAGAGAAGGCTGGGGAACCAGCTTCTGAAGCTAGTCAGGATGTAGGGGAAGCCAGGTGGTGGAACCACAGCCAAGCTGTACTGCAGAACCATCTGGTTAGGCTGCACTGGGTATCACCAATACCTAATACTTGTTATCAATTGGTAGTTTTTCTGTCTTTGTCTTTGACAAAATGAAATATAAATTGTTCCTCTTTCTTGTGTCACTTATTCCAGACTCAGAGTCCTGCCTGGGAACATCTGACTGGCTGAGCTCAGTCTTTTGTTCTTTGGGGAAGTTTCACAGAAGGAGGCTGAGTTTGGCTTCAACCAAGGGTCACACAAGGGCAGATTCCCAAACATGGAAGGAGTACCAATGCTGCACAGTCAATATTTCTACCTAGTTATGTATAAGCATCTGTTTATTCTAGGTATCTAGGTATATATCTAGATTATACATTTAAAGGACAGGGATTGTGTCCGTTTTGATGGTTGCTCTTTATTCTCAGAGCAAAACACAGGCCCAAGAATGTAGCAAATGCTCTCTATCTGTCTATTGGACCTTCACTATTTTTACATTTCTTAAGTTACATTTCTAACTCATAGTCTTTCCCCCCTACCCCCCAGGCTGATGCCAACTTTGGATAATTTCTTTAGATCTACCCTCCAATTTACCCATTATCTCTTCACCTGTGTTTAAGAGGCTGTCTAACATATTTATACAGTTCCTCATTTCAACTACCAGGTTGATTTCTTTAAATCAACTACTAGGTTCATTTCTACAAGCTCTATTTGATTATTTTAAAAACCTGCCTTGTCAATTTTTATGGGGCCTTCATTACACTTCCAATTTGCTTACCGCCCCTTTGAACACGTTAAATAAATTATTTTGTATTCTGTCCCTGATAAGCCTAATGATTTTGCAGGTCTGGTTCTATAGCTTGTGGTTTATCATTTAATGATGATTCTCATTTCTGGTGGCTTATTTTGTGTTTGTTTAGTGTTTTTCATTAAGAGCTCATGATCCCTGGATAGTTATCTGGGGAAATTCTTTGATATCTGGAGCTAACTTGTATTTTCCAGAGATGACTTTTTTTGTTATATATGTAATATGATTTTTTAAATTTATTTATTTATTTATTTATTTATTTATTTATTTATTTATCCATCCATCCATCCATCCATCCATCCATCCATCCATTTATTTGCCTGAAACACAGAGGTTGCTAGAAATTCTCAGAGGATATTTTATCTCTTTCTCTTCCCTAGAGCCGAGGCCAAGTCAGACACATATCTTTGCCTTCTTCCTATGCGGGCTTTTTTTTTTTAATTCATCTAATTTAGCCATGGAAGATGTTTCTTTCTGGGGACCCAGTATTATGAGTCAATAATGGCTCCAAACCCTTAGGCTTCCAGGATTCAGTCATAAAAGGATTTATCCCGGGATTTATCTCTTGGGTCCTGCATAGGCAACTCAATTAACACCCAACTCTGGGCCATAGGAAATCTACTAGTTCCCCAAGGGCAAACTCCAGGTCCAGTGCTTGTGTGCCCCTTGGATACAGATCTTTTCTCTTTTGCTCTCACAGGAATTCACTTAGTTCCTGCCACATCAAACATTAACAGGTAGAGGATTTTTATATTTTACTCAGAATTCTTAGTTTTGTTCTATCAGGGAAGAATTTTCTGAGTATAAAATTTGCAAGAGTGCTGGAAATAGCTGGCTTTAATAAATACTTATTGGATGATGAATCAATGAGTTGATTCTACTCTAATAAATAGAGATCATTCCCATTCTTCCATTGCTGGGCCATTGCCATACATCTGTCAAACTGTTATTCAAGAGAGAGAAATGTAGCGGATATGAAATTATGTGTACTAAAAGCAAATAACTATTTTCTTCATAAAAATAAGCCTAAAAACATCTAACTACAGAACTGAAAAGAGATTTCCTGAGTAGTAAGGGGGAATTGGATCAAATAGTTCAAACTTGTACTAAAAATTCCTCTGGCCATTTCCCTTGAGTATTTTCCCCTGATGTCTACCAACTAGCATGCAGGTCCTAGAGGGCTTCTGTGCCCTTAATATTGGATAAATGGCCATAAACTTGCTGCCCTGTGCTATGTCTTGAGGAAAGGTCAGAGGGTTCCAATATGACTGTCCTGAAGTCTAGAAGATGCCAAAAAAGAAATAGGATTGGAAAAAGAGGGAGGGAAGGAGGGAAGGAGGGAGGGAGGGGGAGAGAGAGAGACAGAGAGACAGAGAGACAGAGAGAGACAGAGACAGAGAGAGAGGTAAAAGCTGTACCCTGTTAGGACTGAATCTTGGAAGCCACGTAGCATTGCTTCTGCCGTGCTCTTTTGGAAAAATCCTAAGTCCTTGCCTAGATGCAAGTGTAGGGAACGTAAATCCCATCTCTTTATTTGAGGAATGTCAGTCCTATTGTACCAAGAACATGTGGGATGCAAGATGTGTGTGTGTGTGTGTGTGTGTGTGTGCGCGCGCGCGTGCGCGCGCACGCACGCGCACTGGCATGGCCATCTTTGGAAAAAACAAAAACATCTTCCATATACATGTATACTGTATAGTTGTTATAAATATTATGTTACATTAGAAAACATCCAGCATAATGTCAGGTACTCTGTAGTTGCACCATATGCATCAATTCTTTTACCTCTTGATTCCCTCCCTTTATATAAGAAATAAAGGGAGTTTTATCTTAAGAGATACAAGATGGATAAAAAATATAAAATGATGGTCCTTTTGCATGTGCCACCATACTGAGTTGTTAGGTCAGTAAATTCCCATTTTACAAGTTAGGGAATTATGGATCAAAGGTGCTTAGTAAATTTAGTGTTAAAGTAGCTTGACAGGATGATTTGCTAAAATATTAATTTGTTTTTGTTCTCCATTTACGTTTTAAGTCAACATTTAATTTCAAGTGTAGCAAGGATACAGCTTGATGAATTTTTACCAACTGAACACATCCATGTAACCAGTATCCCTATGAAAAACAGAACACTGTCAGCAACGCTGAGACATCCTTCATATATATATATATCCCTCTCCAGTCACTAGCCTGGAGACCAAGCATGAATAACTGCTATCTGACTTCTAACACCACAGAGTGATTTTCTTAGTTTTGAAATTCATATACATGAAATCATAAAGTATGCACTCTTTTGTGCTTGGCTTCTTCTGTTTCATAATAGGTTTGTGACCTTTACCTATGCTATTAGCTTTCATGGCTATATGGAATTCTATTTTATTAATACCAATTTATTACCCAGTCTACAGTTGATTGACATATGGGTTGCTTTCAGTTCTTGATTATTATGTATAATGGTGCTATGAAAATTCTTGACATGTCTTTAGGTAAACATGTATACTTATTTTTATGGGGTATGGACCTAGCAGTTGAATTGATGGTCAAAATGTATGTCTATGTCCAAATTTGTTAAATATTACTAATCAATTTATTGTACTATATGCCATGATATTCAACAATGTTGTTCCATTGTACCAATGGTTACAAGGTAAAATTATACTAATGTTTATTCCTTCAACCAATGTGATTCTTTTCCCTCTTATTTCCCTTCCACCTATTTTAGGCAGGTAGTTCAGGTTTGTATTTCTCTGCTTTGGAGATTTTGGTTAGGTATAAATCAGAAACAGCTTGTAGCAAGTGTTCTTCCTATTTTTGAACCTGAATCTATTGAGATACAGTATTGGTTGGTCAGAAGGAGTAAGTTCAGTTAAGGAGAACTTTCAGGGCAAGAAGGGTGAAAGACAGATACTTCCTTAGCCAGAATGGGGATGGAGGTCAATGGGTCTAAGAGACAGTAGGGGCCAGAGGACCTGAACAGCTGCTTATGCTCTTTTTAGTAGGGTGACCATATAATTTCCTCTCCAAATCTAGACACTTTTGAGAGTGAGAAAGTATGCTATTAATAATTATACAGGGATAATAGATGTAAATCAGAACTATTCCAGGAAAACTGGGATTATTTTAGGCAGCCTCAGTTAACTTACAAATGCAGTTGCTTACATGCCTTTGAATGTTTCTTAGAATATTCATGTAGCAGATCATATGGAAAGCAGCTTTGTCATCTGGAGAATGACAGGACTAAAACAGGTACATCTCCTGTTACATCTCAGCCTTCACACATCTATAGAGTAACTTTATGCAGGTGTGTGTGTGCTTCCTTGCGTATGTGTTGGTATATTTTAATCTCCTTATATATAGCAGAGGCCTGCCTGTGGCCCTTAATAGAGCTGAGGGTAGGTGGTGTTTGTGGTGGTGGTGGTGTGGTGTCTCCACTGTTCTGAACAGCTCAGGCTCTTAGAAACATTTTGTCTGAGGTGCTCTCTGTAGCATCTACAATTCTGATCTAAAAATGTTTGGTCCTATTAGCAAAACTCCTGCTGAAGATCTGGAAATGGTGGCTAAAATAAGTTTGAGGTCATTTCCATTTATTTATTTATTTATTTATTTATTTATTTTTACTGTTTATTTTTGAGAGAGAGAGAGAGAGAGAGAGAGAGAGAGAGACAGAGTGTGAGTGGGGAGGGGCAGAGAGAAAGAGGGAGACACAGAATCTGAAACAGTCTCTAGGCTCTGAGCTGTCAGCACAGAGCCTAATGTGGGGCTCGAACTCACAAACTGTGAGATCATGACCTGAGCTGAAGTCAGATGCTAAACTGACTGAGCCACCCAGGTGTCCCAAGGTCATTTTTCTTTAAAGTCAACCTTAAGTACCAAGAGTTAATGAAGGAGAGGAAAAATGAGCCCCCACATTCAGCATGAATGGTATGAAATCCCTGGGGTAATGGGGAAATTTGAGTAGAACAACTGAGTCCCAAGATGCCAGGTAAGCAGCATTATCCAGGTTGTCAACAAAGACAGTGCAAGTCCTTCCTCATAGACAAGTCTCTGAGAAATTCCCAGGGAAATTGTCTGTAAGCAGGCCCCTGAGATCATCAAGTAGCATAAACTTCTCTGTGATATGCCAGCTGGGGTTCTGGTAAAAATGAGAGTTGCTATTTTTTTTTTGCTCCTGAAGTTGATGTAGACCATCTGGGAAAATCCACAAACAGAAATCTTAGTCTATTCCCAGAGCACCTTGGTGACTGGGGTCTGTAAAAGGTCTGATTCTCAACACTAAGGGAATAAGAAGAGTACACTTGAGGCTGCCTCCTTTATGCATGAACATCATTTTCTCCTTTGGGCTAATGGAAAAAAGGCTGCATAAAGCCCAGCACTGAGTGAGGCCAGGGAGAAGGAAGGTGAATGTCTGAATCCCATGTTTCCTTATAGTTTTCTTTTAAACCCACATCCAAGAGGTCTAGGGTATATTGGTCTCTTCTCTGCTCTCAACACTGACTTTGATGTGAGATGGAGTGGAGGGCTTAGAGGAAGAGAATAGGGTGTGCAGAGACAGTAGGGGACACTATTGGCTTTCTCTATAGGGGAGGGAGGCAGAGAATGGGTGGAGACAGTGAGTCACATGAGAGCTCCTGTCTCTCAGAGCCTGAGGCAGTAGGCTCAGGTTGTACTCCTGGCTCTTGTGATGTCCTTCTGTTAGTCCTTGGGCAGCAAATGCAGGAATTCTGTCTCCTCATCTCTCAAGAAGGGACAGAATTCTTGTGCCCAAGAACACACTCTAGCCCAGGGGAGCTCAGATATAGTCACAGGCATGTTGTCAATGGCTTGGCTGGGGGTAGGGGGCGGGGGGCGGTGCATAGATGAGAAAAGAAAGTAAAGTAAAAAGGAAGGACATCCATGCACTGGCTCATCTTCTAGAGCCTTCTTCCATCAGCTATGCTTATATCTATTATCAATCTATGTATTTTATTGTTTGTTTCCACAGACAGCTCCCTGGAAGAGAATGACTCTGAGAAACAGCTCCTCAGTGACTGAGTTTATCCTAGTGGGATTATCAGAACAACCAGAGCTCCAGCTTCCCCTCTTCGTCCTGTTCTTAGGGATCTATGTGTTTACTGTGGTGGGCAACTTGGGCTTGATTACCTTAATTGGGCTAAATTCTAGCCTTCATACTCCCATGTACTTTTTTCTCTTCAACTTGTCTTTTATAGATCTCTGTTATTCCTGTGTATTTACCCCCAAAATGCTGAATGATTTTCTGTCAGAAAATGTCATCTCTTACGTGGGATGCATGACTCAACTTTTTTTCTTCTGTTTCTTTGTCAATTCTGAGTGCTATGTGTTGGTAGCAATGGCCTATGATCGCTATGTGGCTATCTGCAAGCCTCTGCTGTACATGGTCACCATGTCCCCTCAGGTCTGTTCTCTGCTCATGTTTGGTTCATATGTGATAGGGTTTGCTGGAGCCATGGCCCACACTGGGAGCATATGGAGACTGACTTTCTGTGATTCCAACATCATCCACCATTATCTGTGCGAAGTTCTTCCTCTCCTGCAGCTCTCCTGCACCAGCACCCATGTCAATGAGCTAGTGTTTTTAATTGTTGTGGGAGTGGTCATCACAATATCCAGTATTAGCATTTTCATTTCTTATGCCTTGATTCTCTCTAATATCCTCCATATTCCTTCTGCTGAGGGTAGATCCAAAGCCATCAGCACATGTGGCTCCCACATAATTGCTGTTGCTTTGTTTTTTGGGTCAGGGGCATTCACCTATTTAACAAGCTCTTTTCATGCATCTATGGACCAGAGTAAATTTGCCTCAGTCTTTTACACCAATGTGGTTCCCATGCTTAATCCTTTGATCTACAGTTTGAGGAATAAGGATGTGAAACTTGCGCTGGGTAAAACCCTGAGAACAGTGCTCTCCTGATGGTTCTGTTTGTATAAATTAATTACTGGTAAGCATCATACTTAAGTATCTTTTTATTTACAGGTGCAGAACTTTCCATCTTTTTTCTCAACTAGGTCTTCTTTCCAGTTAACCACAAGTCTCTTGCTTATACACTTCTTGAAGATTATGCTATTTTGTAAGATTTAAATTGGTTCAGGGGCGCCTGGGTGGCGCAGTCGGTTAAGCGTCCGACTTCAGCCAGGTCACGATCTCGCGGTCCGTGAGTTCGAGCCCCGCGTCAGGCTCTGGGCTGATGGCTCAGGGCCTGGAGCTTGTTTCCGATTCTGTGTCTCCTTCTCTCTCTGCCCCTCCCCCGTTCATGCTCTGTCTCTCTCTGTCCCAAAAATAAATAAATGTTGAAAAAAATTTTAAATATTTAAAAAAAATAAAATAAAATAAATTGGTTCATTGCATGCAATTTAGCATCTATTAAGTGTCTACTGTTTACTAGACTCTATACGGGGCCCAAGAGATAGATGAATAAGATGTGGCCCCATGCCTTCCATTCTTTTCTTGGTAGGCTAAATGGGTTTTCCAAACAACATTTCTGGCTGGGGGATGGAGCAGGTGATGGTATGAAGGTCCAGGACAGTGAACTTATGTTTTCTTCAGGTATGGGAGCAGCTTTACCAAAACCACTGTAGATACCTTGGAGCCATAAGTAAGATAGTCTCCCAGCTCATTGAGAAGTTGCTTGCCCAGGGAGATCATAAATCATCTCTTTAATGTACGTACTTGTACACATAAGAGAAGCCCTTGCACAAGAGTTCTTTACATGGTTTGAAATGTAAAGATAAATCAAAACTAAAATCTTTCATTTCCAAGCTTCAGAACACTTAGGGCTTGGAATGGTAACCATGGTGTAGGCGGTTTTGTAATTGGGCCAATTTCTTGGGCTCTGTATGCTAAGGCTGAAAGCAAGAACAAAGAAGAAATTTCACAGATTTATATGATTGTTAACTGCTACCTCTCCTCTATACTTCCCTGGAGATACTGTGTACATTATGGGGCATTTAGGAAAATTCTTTTATTCTTTAAAGTCGATTTAGATTTTACTGTCTCTAAGAATATGTATGTATTGATATATGTATGTGTGTGTGTTACAGTTAACTATTAGAGAATCAGGAAGAAAGAGGAGTCATATTATACTTTCTGCTTGCAGGGAAACTTGAAATGGATCCAGATTTTGAGTGCCAAAGTCCACTTTGTACTGCTCTGCTGAAGATTCTGCTATGCTATATTGAATAGTTCAGATTTCAAGGAATATACCCTTATAAACTTCCTTGAGTGTAGGCGGGAAGGTGAACCCAGGACCAGACCAACCCATGTGCAAAGATGGGCAGATGGAGACTCAGTGTGCCTAGAAGAATGGGGCTGAGTAGAGGCTAGAACTTGGGGTGCCCTTGAGAAGACTCTCTGTGAAGAGTATTTGGTACTTTTTTTTGAATATGGAGAGAGTAATATAAAGTACTGAGTTGATGTATTTTTCTTTGCCTGTATTTCTTTACCTCGTCCATAAAATTGGATAGTTGCTCAGTTTATATTGGTATGAGAAACAAGACAGTAAGAAGTTAGTCCTTCTTGACATTTACTTCTCTGCTGATACTCACGTGGAAGCAGCAGCATCATACTGAGAAGAAAGGTAGTTCAAGTGTTCCAGGTTTTGGCCAGAAGCATGCCAGACTGTGATGGAGTTGAGAACAGAATGGGGAAGGACCTGCAGCATGGAACTGACTAAGGAGGAGACAGAAGACAAACCTTATTTTCTCCAAATATGCTAATGTGAGGAGATCTCAAAAGAAGGTAGAAAAATCTGCTAAATATTTGGATTATACCTAGATTATGATAATCATACTTAACATTTACTGAGTATATACTATATGTTTGGGCACTTTTAAGGTACCTTACCTACATTAAACTCATTGGAATTGTATTAATGCCATACTGAACAACTGCTTGTTGGTCCTTTGGGCCTAGCTGACTTCTACCCTCTGGAGGACTGTCTGTGTCTGGATATGTGGGGATCTTGGGGATATTAGGAAAGAGTAGAGAATAGGGAGAGATAAGAGCAAGTATACTATGATACAAAGAAAAAATTACCATTGGTATAAATGAGTAGGAACAAGGAATAAATCAGAACCATAAGGATATGAGTGAATGAATGAATGAAAAGGAATACTTATGAAATAAATGCATTAAATCCACAAAATATCCTTCCTTACACTCATTACATATGGCACTGGGGTGAGCAGAGGTGAAAACATAAGTTTGACTTATGGAGATACTGGCTTGGATCTTTTGGAAAGCAGTCCCGTTAAAGATCTGAAATGACAAAACTCAGAGGTACTTTCCTGGTTCTTACAATAGTCAGATAAGACACATTTATTGCTCCTACAGGAAAGACAACATTTTGTAAATTCCAAAGACCTTCACTCCTCTCCCAAACCAAGGATAAGTCATCTTTCCTGTTCTTTTAAGGTCGCTGTTGAGGAACTGTAGGTTCTCAGTGGTCAACAGAAAGGAATAGGTTTGGGGCTTCTGCTTTAGAGTAACGGAGAGACCTAATTTGATACTCTGTGTCCAGTGTCCTCAGGTGAATCCCTCTGCCACAATACCAAAACCCTGTCACCTGATCTTATCATGACATTTTCATTTTCAGGAAAGGAAGTTTTCCCCTTTAGGAAGCATTGTTAAAGCTGGGATTCCTCTGGGTTCAGACCTGAGTTCACTTCTCTTCTTGGATCTTCCTCAGGCATCTCTCCATCTCCTCTGGCTTCAACAACCATGCATTTTTACGGTGACTCTTAAGTCCATAACTCTGGTCTTGGTCTATGATTATAATCTATAATCAGTTTTAAGTTAAAAATATAAAACTATTATCAACATTGATGTCCAAATAGAATTATGTAATGATTAGGTGGTAAAATACTTTTGGAGTATAAGAAAGAATAAACTGTTCTTGATATCTGCACATTCTCCTACATTCTAAATAGGTGGGGGGGTACTGAGATAAGTGATAGACATCAAGTGTCAGGAGTGAGAGTCCAAGAAGAACTCTGGGTAGAGTTTGGAGGGCCGGGACAGGTGTTTCTCTGTATTCTGTGGAGCATATGGGAAGATAACTGTGATTATGGCTCATTGCTGGCCCTCAGCCCATGTGTTAGATAGAGAAACCTATCACCCTCCCTTCCTTCACACTTCCATAAATGAAATAAATCATTTACTAATTGCCTCAGCTGCTAATGACATGTGTCTGACTGCAGTAGCTTAAACTTATGAGGGTTTGTTTTTCTCTAACATAAAAGGCATCTAGAAGTAGGCAGTCCAAAGCTGATATGGCAGTGTGAGTCATCAAGGACTCAGACTCTCTCTCTTCCTTCTTATGTCTTAGTCGTGGCTACATTCTCGTGGATGCATCATGGGTTCCATATGGCTGCTAAAGCTCCCGTGTCCACATTCCAAGCAGCAAGAAGACACAGGACAAAGAAAGGAAGAGGGTGCTTTACCTATCTAATGAGTGACTTCCACTGACATCTTACTGGCCATGCCTACTTACAAGGGAGATGGGGCAACTTGGTATTTAGCTTCAGAACATTACCATCTTGGAAAAAAATCAGGATTTTGTTACTTTCAAGGAGGAGATGGCTATCGGGTAGGCAATCAGTAATCTCTACCAAAGAACAGAGTTGGTTCCACTTGCCAGGAGGGAACAGTTAAGAACTGAGCACTTTCCACCCCATTTTTGCTCTCTTGCTTGCTGTACTTTATGAGAGGAAGACAGATTAATCTGACAGATAAGACCAGAAAAGAGACAAGTTGGTCATTGATGGAGCTGTACCCAGTTTCTCTTGATCACTGACCTGTTTGTACTGAATTAAGACAAAGTCTTGACAAGAACAAGCCAGATCTGCGCTATTTCATTTTCAAGTCCTCCTCCTCCTGTTCTTTGCTGGGTGAAGTTAGAGTCCAGGTTTTGGGAGGGAAGTTTGAGTCCTGACATATTTCCCTAATCAGCTTTGCTATTAATAAAGGTGTAATGGTATTGTGACGCTTTTTTGGCTCCTTGTACTTTCTCACCAGTTAGATCTCACAGGGGAGGGGGAGTGAGTGATTAACATATCTAAATCTCCCACATGATGGTTATCTTTGCACTTTTAGCATAAGATACTTCTGGTAACCAAAGGTCTCATTTTCTTATGCTTCGAGATGCTCCCCCCTTGATCTGTGGTGGGTTATCGGAAACTGTAGGGGAAGAACAAAATTCTCTCTATCTACCTTAGATTCCTTGATGGGCCCTAAAAATTGGAATGACAAAAGACAGACTAACAAGAGAAAAACAAACAGAAGTATGTTAACACATGCATCCTGCATTCCTAAGGGAGTACTCAGTGATGAGTAACTCCAAAGGGTGGTTACAACTTGGGCTTAAGCAGTATCTTAACAAAGGAAAAATAATTTGTAGAGAAGTGGCAAGATAAAAAAAAAGTCCTTTGAACTTCTAGGGGTGGCAAACTATGAGGGGAAACTAATGGAAGATAAGGGCTAGTAAGGTTTGTTATGTAATTCTGCTGGTGAAGTCTCTGGGCTAAGTGTCTACAGTTTCATCCAGAAGGAGGTAGGAAGGGGAGGGGGAACAACTTTATAAATGTATATCTTGTTTTTAGGTAAATAGGGGGAAGGCACAGAGTTTTTCTTGTATCTACTTTTTCTTAAAATTGCCTTCAGCTCAAAATAATCCTTATGCCAAAGTGGCATATTTTGGAGTAGCATATTCTGCTACCCTTCAAAACCATACCAAGAACAAAGTTCCTAAGAATATACAAAATGCAACTCAAATAGGGTCACAGAGAGAGGGACTCACTGAAAGCTAACAGAGAAATCTGACAAGGAAAATTAGGCTAAGGAATCCATAATATCACAGGAAAGTAAGAAGGCCTTGCTTATCTTATAGGATTTGCCCAACCATTGATGGGTTCAACAGATATTCCCTAAATTCTTACTAAGTTACAGGTGAGGAGTTCAAGATGTCACTTTATGGGATCATTAGACTTGAAACTGTCTTTTGTTTCCATTAACATGCACAACCACATGCCTTAATTGATAACTAAACTGAGGTGGGATTAATTGATACAGCTTTCTGAAATTGAGAATCCTAAATTAGAACATTTTCCTAATTAGAACAACTTGACATCTCCTTGGAAGTGGGACAAGAGTATCTACAAGCTGACAAAGATAAAGAAAAAGAGTAAGTATCTTCAACAGTGTAAAGTCAACATTAAGGAAGGATTTATTATTGGCTAAAACTGGATGGTAGAGAAGAGGGAGGAGAGGGGATAGGAAGAGGAAACTGTATCATTAAATCATAGCAGGGAACTAATATAGTAAGAGTTTTATATAAAGTTTTAATTATAAAGCATGTACCAATACAAAAAAGAAATCTTTTTAAGTATCAGAATTTCACAAACATGAAGAGAAAGGAAAGCAAACCATCTAGTGAATGATTAAAATATTGTAAATATAAGATAAAAAGCCATAAAAAATATTATGATAGAATTAAAGCAAATATATAATATATAAATAAATGTAAATGTCTTAACCTCTCTATTAATTGAAAAAGACTCAGGCTGGGGCGCTTGGGTGGCTCAGTCGGTTAAGTGTCCAATTCTTGATTTCGGCTCAAGTTGTGATCTCACAGTTTGTGGGATTGAGCCCCATGTCAGGCTCCACATTGACAGCATGGAACCTGCTTGGGATTCTCTCCTTTTCTCTCTGCCCCTCCCTTGCTTGCACTTTTTGTCTCTCTCTCAAAATAAACATTAAAAAAAAAAAAAGAAAAAGACTCAGGCTGAATCATAAAGCAAACCACAAGTCCATGTTGCATACAAAAAGCACATCTGAACCAAATGATTCAAAAAGGTTGAAAATAAAATGGTGGCCGCCAAAGATGTACCAAGTAAATGCAAACAAATAAACAAATAAACAATATGGGTATCAGCTAGAATGGAAATCAGGCCAAAAACTGTTAAGTAAGAATACTTTATAATGTTATAGGGTAAAATTAACAATGTGTATGTAATGGTTGTTACCTTCCATTCAACAAATAGTAAAATATCAGGAGCTATAAGAAGAAAAAAACAGGGGCGCCTGGGTGGCGCAGTCGGTTAAGCGTCTGACTTCAGCCAGGTCACGATCTCGCGGTCCGGGAGTTCGAGCCCCGCATCGGGCTCTGGGCTGATGGCTCAGAGCCTGGAGCCTGTTTCCGATTCTGGGTCTCCCTCTCTCTCTGCCCCTCCCCCGTTCATGCTCTGTCTCTCTCTGTCCCAAAAATAAATAAACGTTGAAAAAAAAAATTAAAAAAAAAAAAAGAAGAAGAAAAAACATATTGTGGAAGGAAACTTTAAATTACCTTTGTCAGTCTATGGCAAAACAAGTTTACGGGAAAAGAGAAAGAGAAAAGATAGAAAATCTTATGTCTAAATAAGATAATCAGTTAGATAAATCTAATTTATATATACATCATTTCAATGATATATATAAATTTAATGTGTGTGTGTGTGTGTGTGTGTGTGTGTATGCAGTTTTGTGTCCTAGAAATTAGAAATACAGCCTACTGTGAAAAGGGCAAGACAGTCACATAAATTGAATGGATATTAGGTCACAAAAGCAAACCTCAATAAATTTCATACATTGGATATAGTACAGATAATGTTTTCTGATCACTGTGCAATAAAACCAAACTTAATTACATAACCAGAACACAAAAGTCCTCTATAAGCTGGCTATTAAAAACTCTCTTTTTTTAAAAAAATTTTTTTTTTCAACGTTTATTTATTTTTGGGACAGAGAGAGACAGAGCATGAATGGGGGAGGGGCAGAGAGAGAGGGAGACACAGAATCAGAAACAGGCTCCAGGCTCTGAACCATCAGCCCAGAGACTGACGCGGGGCTCGAACTCCCGGACTGCGAGATCGTGACCTGGCTGAAGTCGGACGCTTAACCGACTGCGCCACCCAGGCGCCCCTAAAAACTCTCTTAAAGCTACTTGCAGGTGAGAGAAACATGAAAAATTATAAACTTTCCAGAAGAGGAATATGAAAACTCAACATTTTACAACTTATGGGATATGTGTACAGCTAAAGCAGAAAAATAGCTCATAACCTTAAATACTGTATCAATAAACAGAACAATGAAAATAAATGAATTAAGCCTTAACGTGCCAGGAAAACAAGCATAATAAAATTAGATAAAATATAGGGTAGCAATTAATATAGTTAAAATCAGTAATTATTGAATTAGAAAACACAATAGCAGAATGAATAAATAGTGGATTCTTTGCAAAACTGATACAACAGATCAACTTCTATCTGTTCTAATTCAGAAAAAAAGGGAGGGAGAACAAATACAAAAGTTAAGAAAGAAGGGGAGATAGAAATAGAGGAAATAACCTTCCCCACCAAATAAACTACTTTGTTTCAGCTCTATTCAAATGAATTAAGAAGCCTGGATGAACTAGACCATTTTTGAGGAAAATCTAATTTCATAAGACTAATGCTGAAACATTATAGACAGTCTAGAGTCCAATTCCATAGGATAAATACAGAAAGTTGTCAAAGAGTTACAAAAATTCCCAAACCCAAATGGTTTCACAGAAGAATTCGTCCTAAGAACAAATACTTCCTGTACTATTTAAGCAGATCCTCAGCCTAGAAAAAGAAGAAAAGCTCCAAAATTATTTTTATGTGATAAGCGTAACATTGATGCCAAAATCTGGCAAGATAGCATACAAAAAAGGAAACTACAGACCAACCTTACTTATGAATATCAATTTAAAAATCCTAAACAAAATTTTAGATATTTTAGCAGCAGAAAAAACAAACAAACAAAACCATCATTAACTCATCTAAGTAGGATTTAGTCCAGACTGCATGGATGGTTCAACATTAGGAAATCGAATGTAATTTATTTATTAATTGAGTGGGGAGAAAAATCATATGATCATCTCCACAGTGAAAATTCATCATACAATCTTGATTAAATTCACCTTATAAAATAGGACTTGATAGAGCCAATTTGAAGTTTGGATCTCTTTCTCTCTCTCTTCTAAGCTAGAACTAAACCCTTACTCGTTTTTTTTAAGCAAGGGGTTTGCCAGTGTTTTTTGGTTTTGTTTTTTTAAGTTTATTTTCAGAGAGCATGTGCATACTTGCGTATGTACGTGTACACACACACACACACACACACACACACACACACACACACACACGAGTGAGCGGGGGCGGGGCAGAGAGAGAGAGGGAGAGATAGACTCCCAAGCAGGCTCCGTGCTGTCAGTACAGAGCCCGACATGGGGCTCCATCTCACGAACAGTGAGATCATGACCTGAGCCAAAACCAAGAGTGGGATGCTTAACTGACTGAGACATCCAGGCACCCGTCCATTTGCTTTTATTTTTAGCAACATATAATGTTTATCAAACTGCCTGCCCTCTTTGGACAAAATTCACAGAGACATTACATTTGTCAAATTTCTTTCCTGGCCCTGAGTAACTCATGCTATATTAGGTAAAATGTGATATTTTCGTTGTCCTGTTCATTTTTATATATAGTTCCTTTTATATTCTAGCTATGTAAGTTTTGGACAAAAATTCTGGGACCCATAATTGTAAGAGCAAAAAACAAAGCATATTGTCTTTAGTTAAGGACCAAGGGCTGTCTATAGCATGAAATTTCTTTGTTTTCTTAACTGTGCAAATATAGCTCCCTAGCACATACAAGATCCTTTTTTCCTCTTCCATAAAGGAAACAGATGTGGCAAAGGAACTTCCTAGGAATGACTGAATACCTTTCTACGCAATTCCCATTTGTCTTTAGCCTCTTAGAAGGTAGAAATAATGTGTATTCCCTTGACTATCATCTTTTACAGAGGAATAAACTGTTTCAGAGTTAAAGAAATCTCCTGAACATCACCAGAATGTGGCAGATCTTATTTTTTTAAGTTGAGGTGTAACTGACATATATTATATTATTTTCAGGTGTACACCATGATTCAGTATCTGTGTATGTTACGAAATGACCACCACAATAAGTCTAGTTAACAGCTGTCACCATATATAGTTACAGAATTTTTTTCTTATAATAAGAACTTTTAAGATTAACTCTCAGCAAGTTTAAAATATGCAATACCCTATTATTAACTACAGTCACCATGCTGTACATTATATCCTCATGGCTTATCTATTTTGTAACTGGAAGTTTGTACCTTTCAACTCCTCTACTCATATTGCCCAACTTCCTCTCACTTCTGGCTACCACTAATATGTTCTCTGTCTGTATCTGTGAATTTTTTTTAAGATATCACATATAAGTGTGATTATATGGTATTTGTCTCTCTCTCTTTGACTTGTATCACTTTATATAATGCCCTCAGGATCTATCTATGTTGTCATCAATGGCAAGATTTCATTCTTTTTTATGGCTTAATAATATTCCAAGGTAGATATACGTGTGTGTGTGTGTATGTACATATACATATATATGTGTGTATATATATCCATGTAAAATATGATATATATCATGTTATATGATATATATATTCCGTATATTTATTCCATGGTGTATGTATATATATAAAACCATGTAAGATATGTTAAAAATACATACAATATCACATTTTTTAAATTCATTCATCTGTTGATGGACATATAGATTGTTTCCATATCTTGGCTATTGTAAATAATACTGCAATGAACATTCAAGTTCATATATCTTTTCAAGTAAGTGTTTCTGTTTTCTTTGAATAAATATCCAGAAGTACAATTCCTGGATCTTATGGTAGTTCTATTCGTAATTTTTTGAGGAACCTCCATGCTGTTTTCCACAGTGGCTGCATCAATTTACATTCCCACCAACACTGCACAAGGGTTCCCTCTTCTCCATATCCTTGCCAACACTTGTTATCTTGTCTTTTTGATAATAGCCATCCTAACAGGTGTGAGGTGATATTTCACCACGGTTTTGATTTGCATCTCCCTCATGATTAGTGATGTTAGGCATCTTTTCATATGCCAGTTGGCCATCTGTATGTCTTCTTTGGAAAATGTCTATTCAGTCAGATCCTCTGCCCCCTTTTCAGTCTGATTTTTTTTTTTTTGCTACTGAGTTGTAGGGTTCTTTTTTGTTTTGTTTTGTTTTAGAGAGAGAGAGGGTGTGCTGGTGGGGGGGAGGGGCAGAGGGAGAGAGAGAATCTTAAGCAGGCTCCATGCTTAGCATGGAGCCCAGTATGGGTCTTGATCCCACAACCCCAGAATCATGACCTAAGCCAAAATCAAGAATTAGATGCTCAACAAACTGAGCCACCTAGGCACCTCAAGTTCTTTATATATTTTGGATATTAATCCCTTATCAGATAGATGATTTGCAAATATTTTCTCCCATTCAGTAGGCTGTCCTTTCATTTTGTTGATCATTTTCTTTGCTGGGCAGAAGTTTTTAAGTTTGATGTAGTCCCACTTGTTTTTATTTTTGCTTTTGTTGCTTTGCTTTTGCTGTCAAGCCCCCAAAATTGTCACCAAGACTGATGTCAAGGAGCTTACTGCCCACGTTTTATTCTAGGAGTTTATGATTTCAAACCTTCCATGCATTTTGAGTTAATTTGTGTGCATGGTAGAAGACGGTGGTTCAGTTGCATTCTTTTCCATGTTGTTGTCCAGTTTTCCCAACACCAATTATTGAAGAGACTGTCCTTTGCCCATTGTACATTATTGGCTTCTTTGTTGTAATTAATTGAGCATATGTGCATGGGCTTACTTCTGGGCTCTCTATTCTGTTCCACTGATCACTGTGTCTGTTTTTAACCTAATATCCTACTAGTTCCATTACTATAGCTTTGTAATACTATTTAAATTCACAGAACATGATGTCTCTGGCTTATTAATCTTTCTCGAGATTGCCTTGGCTACTTGGGATCTTTTGCGGTTCCATACAAATTTTAGAATGTTTGTTCTGAATCTGTGAAAAACGCCATTCAAATTTTGACAGGAAATGCATTAAATATTTAGATATATTTGGGAATTATGAACATTTTGACTATATTAATTCTTCCATTACATGAGCATGGAATATCTTTCTATTTATTTGTGTCTTCTTCAATTTCTTTCATCAATGTCTTACAGTTTTCAGTGTCTTTTACCTCCTGGTTAAATTTATTTCTAGGTCTTTCATTCTTTTTTGATGCAATTGCAAATGGCATTGTTTTCTTAATTTCTCTTTCTGATACTTAGTTATTAGTGTACAGAAACACAACTTATTTCTGTATATTGACTTTGTATCCTACAACTTTACTGAACTCATTTATTAATGCTTACAGGGTGTGTGTGTGTGTGTGTGTGTGTGTGTGTGTGTGTGGAGTGTTTGGCTTTTCTATGTATAGTATTATATCATCAGCAAATAGTGACAGTTTGACTTCTTCCTTTCTGTTTTTTATTCAAAAATTTTTAACGTTTATTTATTTTTGAGAGAGAGAGAGAGAGAGAGAGAGAGAGAGAGAGAGAGAGAGAGAGAGAGATGGCTCAAGCAGAGGAGGGGCAGAGAGACAGGGAGACACAGAATCTGAAGTCAGCTCCAGGCTCTAAGCTGTCAGCACAGAGTCAGACGTGGGGCTCAAACTCATGGATGGCAAGATCATGACCTGAGCTGAAGTCAGATTCTTAACCAACTGAGCCACCCAGGCACCCCTTACTTCTTCCATTCTAATTTGAATGTATTTTATTTCTTTTTCTTTCCTGATTGATTTGGCTAGGACTTCCAATTCTATGTGAATAAAAGTGGTCAGTGTGGGAATCCTGTCTTCTTTGTGATCTTAGAGGAAAAGCTTTCAGCTTTTCACCGTTGAGTATGATGCTAGCTGTGGGTGTGTCATCTATGGACTTTATTATTTTGAGGTACATTCCCTCTCTATCTACCAGGTTGAAAGTTTTAATCATAAATGGATGTTGTATTTTGCCAAATGCTTTTTCTGCATCTATGGAGGTAATCATGATTTTTGGCAGATCCTATTTTTAAACCCTACTTTATCTGGCTCTAACGCCAGTGCTTTTTTGCACTAATACACATTGCTTTCTAGGAAGAAATGGAAAGAAATAGGAATATGAAATATATATATAGAAACATGAGAGGAGAAGAGAAAGTGACAATCTGGAGAAATGGTTGCAAATTAACATGGAAGAGAGGGTAGACACTTATCCTGTAAGTGAGATACAGTCTGTGTTGGTTTAGATTCAAAAATGGTCACTCGCACATATCCTTAAAAAGTTTGTCTCCAGAACCAGATGAAGAAAGCAGTTACAATGGAACATTTAACCTTGGTTCATTTTCAACAACTCTCACAAGATTAGGGGTAGATCAACTTCAGTCTGGGAATATGTCAGAATTTTCAGGGACATTGTGTTTGGTTAAAAGAAAAGATTTATTGCCATATAATTTTGTATATTAAAATTAAAATAAGGACAAATAACTTTGTAATGCAATTTAGTGATACAAAAAATTCTGGTGCTATTACACAAAAGATAGAATTTATCTTCTTGACACCATTTATTCTAGAGAATAGCAAATGAGGCTATCCCTTTGTGGTATATCTTAGGGATTTGCAAAATTTAAATTTCATCAAATGCTCTTAAGATAGTTAAAACACTGTTTTACAGGAATAAAATTGGACCATATGTTATATTGGTAAGCATTTAAAACTAGAGAATACAATAACTAATTTTTATATCCATAGCACTTTCTACAAACATCTGTTATATAATCATTGATTCATTAAATCTTTCATTTACTCAACAGCTATTTCTTTTTGTACTTGCATTATATTCTAGGTGTTGGGGATCGAGCAGTAAGCAAAATAACGAAAATGATGCTTGCAGCTAACATTCTACTGAACCATTTTGTTTATATTTGTGTATATTATTTATAGTGTGATCGCCATGTCTTATCCATTCTCTCCTCATCACACGACATTGTAAGTGCCCAGTAAGTTTTAAAAATTGAATATATTCAATCTGTTTAAATTTTTCCCTCAAGAACATCTTTTTTAAAAGTTTATGTGTTTTAATAATGAGTTGAAATTTTTATGTAGAGTTATGTAAAATCCATGGCAATAGATTTAGAGGCCTAAGAAAAATGTAAAATATAAATTATAAGTAAAATTCTTTTTTTTTTTTTTTTTTTTTTTTGCTTGTTTAAATGACATCATTGAATCACCAGCACAGCCTGGTGGCTGTTTCCATGAACTGCCTGGTTTAGCGTTTAAAATTTCTCTTGTGAGTTCTGTCTCCATTTCATTTTCTTTCTTTTCTGGGGTTTTCTTTCTTTTTAATAGTTTCTTCTGTACTTAAAAATCACATAAGGATTTTATAACGATTGTAATTAAAATTCACAGAACTTTTTGCTGAACAAATGTAGATGCTTCAAAATACTGTTTGTACTAGTCCTCTAATAACAATGTGACTAGAAGATTTGTCTCCCTTCAAAGTTAATTGATGTCTAGCAGGTAAGAAGAGTATTGTACACTTCCTAAATATAATACTTATTTCTATAGGAATTTAATATTTTGTGAATTAAAAGCAATTTTTGTTTTGCTTGTTTATAACATTTTGAAAAGTTTGTGGCTTTCCAGGTGATGGTGCCCATTCAACAGAGCCTGGGGAAAATACTTTTGTTGGATCCATGACATTGATAATCTGTGGTGCTGGAGACGGCTCTTCCTTCAAGTGGCCATGGCTACAAATATCTGAGAAGCTGAATGAAACGTCTGAAAACTATTTCACCACAGATAGGGGTGGTTGCACTAGAAGACCTCTAATTCTAAGATTTAAAAACTATTAATGATATATTAAAATAGATAATTTTCACCTGCTTGTACTTCCACTAACTAATGTAAGAATTCAGGTCTTATGAAATTCCCCCAAGAATTTCTGGGAGGGGGACCTGGGTAGCTCAGTTGGTTAAGTATCTAACTCTTGATTTTGGCTCAGATATGATCTCAGGGTTCATAAGATCAAGCTCCAGGTCAGGCTCTGCACTGACAGCACAGAGCTTGCTTGGGATTCTCTCCTTCCCTCCTTTTCGCTCTTCAAATAAATAAATAAACTTAAAAAAAAAAAGAATTTCTGGGAGTCTCCAGAAAGATCTTGCTGTGCTCAAGAACCAGACATCTCACTGGCAGCACACTACTCTCTACTGCCACCTCCCTCTTTACTAATCAGAGGATATGTTGCTCTTTTTGTTCTTCTCTAAGGAAAAGAACAGCTGCTTGTGCCCCCGAGTTTCTGTCACATTTGTCTGTTGCCCCTCTCGCCAGAGCTCAGAGAATAGTCCATGGGAGTACAGACACATTCTCTGAAGCTCTGTTACCAGCTCCTGACATAGAATTCTACTGCCTTCATCCCCCATTTCCCCACTTCCCACACACATCTGCTGCTCTGGATGGTGGCCACTCCCATTGCTTTTTTCCTTTTGCACATATTGATGTAAGAAACATTTAAATGAGCATCTATAATGTACTGGGCCCTGCATTTGGCACTGGGGATACAGCACTACACCATGGAGCATACATCCGAACAAATAAATCCAGACCCAAGACAGGTAATTTCACCATTAATTAGTGAAGCCCACCACTTCATCAGACACTATGAACCTCTGTTAGGCTTATCTGGACTCCTTTTTAAAAAGTATTTATTTTACTACCTTTAGTATATAGCAGAATCTTCATTGAGTTTTGGATGAAATTGTAGGTTTCATCTAAATAACAAGAGCAACAACAATAAAAGTCTGAGTGAATCAGATTATAAACATATTCTCCATACCATGTTAAAATATATGTACACTTTCTTTCCTTCCTTCCTTCCTTCCTTCCTTCCTTCCTTCCTTCCTTCCTTCCTCTCTCTCTCTCTCTCTGTTTCTCTTTCTCTCCCTCTCTTTCAGACTATGTAGATGATAGAGTTCCTAAATCTTTAGTAAGTTCAGAAACTGAATATTTTGCAGCCTTGGTCTTCCTTTTTACCGTTATGCCCAGGATTTTATGAAGCTTTAGTTGCTATAAAGCTGGCAGAAGTCTCAATCAAATGAATGCTTCCTGGAAAGGAAGAATGTAGATGCTTTTGGGAATGAAGAGAATTGAAGAAAAGTTTCTGGAGGGTAGTTCAGATGCAGAAGAGCTAAAATAGATATCTGGATACAGAAGTAGTGGAAGGAGGTGGGGAAGAAAGGTGGATTTGGGCTGTGTTGGGTGTGGATGACTCATTCATCCAAAGAGAATACAAATGTACAGAGATTAGGGATATTTGATCAATTTTTTGCTTCTACATATTGAGCCTAAACTGCTTGACTATAACTTAATTTTCATCAATCTGAACTGATGTGGGACAAAATATGCATTTAACACATATACTTCTAGTGGGCCCAGTTTGAATCTTGGGAATCCCTTGGTATGGTGGGTGGCTCTATTGGTGGGGGAAATTCATGTAGGTAGGAATAGAATGCACATACGATGCCCCAAAACAATATGTATTAAGGATACACTGAAGTCAGATGCTTAACTAACTGAGCCACCCAGGGGCCCTCTTTATCTTTTTTAAAAAACTAAAATTTAATTTTGATTTTAATTGTAGATTCACATGAAGTTATAAAAATGCAGAGAAATACTGTGTATCTTTTATTCAGTTTCCCTCAATGGCAACATTTTAAGACTATAGTATAAAATCTCAACTATTATTGATACTCATATAATCTATTGGTTTTATTTAGATTTTCCCAGTTTTACTTTTTCTCATTTGTGTGTGTATGTGTGTGTGTGTGTATGTGTGTTTAGTTATATACAACTTTATCACATGTGTAGGCTTGTGTAGTCACCTATCACAGTCAAGATATAGAACGGTTTCACTGTAAAGACCTCTCATGTCTTTTTCTAATCACATCCATCTCCCTCCTTAAACTTCACTTTCATCTTTAAACATTGGCAACAAATAATCTACTCTCTAACACTAAAATTATTTCATTTAATTAATATTATATAAATGGAATAATATAGTCCATGACTCAGTATAATTTCCTTGAAATTCACCTAGGTTGTTGCATGTGCCTATAGTTCATTCCTTCTTTATTACTGAATAGTATTCCATGATGTGGACAGACATATGCAGTTTATTTACTTTTTAATATGAAATTTATTGCCAAACTGGTTTCCATACAACACCCAGTGCTCATCCCAACAGGGGCCCTCCTCAATATCACCCACCCTTCCCTCCCTCCCACCCCATCAACCCTCAGATTGTTCTCATTTTTTAAGAGTCTCTTATGGTTTGGCTCCCTCCCTTTTTTTTTCTCCTTCCCCTCCCCCATGGTCTTCTATTAAGTTTCTCAGGATCCAGATAAGAGTGAAAACATATGGTATCCAGACATACGCAGTTTAATCATTAACCTACTGAAGGATATTGGGGTTGTTTCCAGTTTTGGGCTATTACAAATAGAGCTGCTATGAAGATTTGTGTATAGTTTTTGTGTGAGAATAAATTTTCCTTGCTTGGAGATGTATGTTCCAGAGTGCAATTGCTAAGTAACTGAAAACTCTACCAGAGAGATTGTAACATTTTACATTCCCAGCAGTGATTTTTGAGTGATTCAGTTTTTCTATATCATTGCCAGCATTTGGTACTGTCACTATTTTTTTATTTTAGCCATTCTGAGAGATTTGCATTGTTATTTCATTGTGGTTTTAATTGTGTTTCCCTAATGATATTGAATATCTTTTCATGTGTTTATTTGTCATCTGCCTGCCCTCTTCAGTAACATGTTTGTTCATGTCTTTTTCTAACTTACTGCTCTTTTCTTTTAAAAAAATTTTTTTAATGTTTTATGTTATGTTTGAGAGAGAGAGAGAGAGTGCGCAGGGGAATAGCAGACAGAATCTGAAACAGGCTCCAGGCTCTGAGTTGTTAGCAAAGAGCCTGACGTGGGTCTTGAACCCATGAACCGTAAGATCATGACCTGAGTCAAAGTTGGACACTTAACCGACTGAGTCACCCAGGTGCCCCTTTATTTTTTTTAACTGTTGAGATTTGAGAGTTCTTTATATATTCTTGATAATAGTTCTCTGTCAGATATATGCTTGCAAATATCTCCCTCTTCTGTATCTTCTCTTTTTATCCTCTTACTAGAATCTTGACAGAACTAAAACATTTAATTTTGGTGAGGTTAAATTTACAAGCTTTTCCTTTTATGGATTGTGCCTTTGATGTCAAGTCTTAAACATATATGTCTAGCTCTAGATCCTGAAAATTTTCTCAAAATCCGTGTTCTTTCAACCAACTAAACAAACTTAAAACTATTGGGTTTTTGTTTTTGCTTCCAACTCTGTCCATCCTACTTAGGAGAGAAAGTTTTAGAAACAGTGGCTAGAACAAATGTCTATCAGCTGATGAATGGATAAAGATGTGGTATATACATACGATAGATCACTACTTGGCGATCAAAAAGAATGAAGTCTTGCCATTTGCAACAACATGGATGGAACTAAAGTTTATTATGCTAAGCGAAATAAGTCAGTCAGAGAAAGACAAACGTGATTTCACTCATATGTGGAATTTAAGAAACAAAACAGATGAACATAGAGGAAGGGAAGGAAAAATAAGATAAAAACAGAGGGAGGCAAACCATAGAGACTCCTAGATACAGAGAACAAATTGAAGGTTACTGGAGGGATATTGGTGGGGGGATGGGCTAAATGGGTGCTGAGCATTAAGGAGGGCACTTGTTGGGATGAGCCCTGGGTGTTATATGTAAATGATGAATCGCTAAATTCTTCTCCTGAAACGATTATTAACTATATGTTAACTAACTTGGATTTAAATTTTTTAAAATCTTAAAAATAAAAGAAACGGCTGAAGATCAAAATTTTCTTCTAGGCAGGTATTCTTGGTGATATTAGCTGAGTTTTACTTTCTTCTATGGTCATGAGGAGACTCTGAGTCAGGGTAAATCCCACCACAAATTCCATAGGGCAAACATCCATTATCATTGCTTTCATAATGAAATCAACCATCTGGTGGTTTTCTTTTGCTGATCACAATTGTAAACAGATGATATTTGGGAAAGATTGGGTAATATACAAAAAAAAATTCTCTCCATTAAAAAAGGACTGTATTAAATCAAAACTACAATGAGATATCATTTCACATCAGTCGGAATGGCTAAAATTAACAACTCAGGAAACAACAGATGTTGGTGAGGATGAAGAGAAAGGGGAACTCTCTTACACTGTTGGTGGAAATGCAAACTGGTATAGCCACTCTGGAAAATAGCATCAGGGTTCCTCAAGAAGTTAAAAATAGAACTACTCTACAACCCAGCAATTGCACTACTAGGTATTTATCCAAAGGATACAAAAATACAGATTCAAAGGGGCACATATACCCCAATGTGTATGGCAGCATTATCAATAAGAGCCAAATTATGGAAAGAGCCCAAATATCCATTGACTGATGAGTGGATAAAGAAGAGGTAGTGTGTGTGTATGTATGTGTATATATATATACATATATGTATACATATACGTATATGTATATGTATATATATATATACACACACAGTGGAATATTACTCACCATCATAAAGAATGAAATCTTATCATTTGCAATGATGTGGATAGAGCTAGAAAGTATTATGCTAAGTGAAACAAGTCAGTCAGAGAAAGACAAATACCATACGATTTCACTCATATGTGGAATTTAGTAGGGGGAAGAAAGAGAGGCAAACCAGGAAACAGATTCTTAACTATAGAGAACAAACTGAGGGTTGCTGGAGGGGAGGTGGGCAGGGGATGAGGGTAGGTGGGTGATGGGTATTAAGGAGGGCATTTGTTGTGATGAGCACTGGGTGTTGTATACAAGTGATGAAACACTAAATTCTATACCTGAAACTAATATTACACTACATGTTAACTAACTGTAATTTAAATAAAAATTTGAAGAAAGAAAAGAAAGGAACAATATTAATCACAAATGAAAAAGGGTCATTTTCCTCTGAGTGAACTCGAATGCACAGCTGCACACATTATTCTCTTCATGGGTTGATTTTTCTTTATTTCTCTTTTTTTAAGTTTATTCATTTATTTTGAGGGAGGGAGGGAGGGAGAGAGAGAGAGAGAGAGAGAGAGAGAGAGAGAGAGAGAGAAAGAGAGAGAGCACAAACAGGGGAGGGACAGAAAGAGAGGGAGAGAGAGAGAATCCCAAACAGGCTCTGCAATGTGAGGCTCAATCTCACAAACTGTGAGATCATGACCTGAGCCTAAATCAAAGAGATGAATGCTTAACCTGAGTACAGGCACCCTTCTGGGTTGATTTCTCTTAACCACATTTTTTAACCTATTGCTCTGTTTGATATTTCATCTCAAAACTGAGGGAAATCGGACATTTTTTCTACCTGGTCATAGCCACCATTCTATACCACAGTATGAGTGAGTTCCACAAATGTAGGGGACTCTGTTTTATTCTATATTATATCCCAAGCACAGCACCTACTATGATAGGTATTCAAAAAAATTTTTGTGGAATGACTGGATGAATAACTCAAGAGGATAACCACTATTACTTTAGGCAATTTAGGAGAGCCATCCCTGCAAGAAAGGTCAGAACAGTGAATTCTCTTAGTGTCCTATTTCTAAATAACAGAGCTAAGGAGTACACAACAAGAATTTCTCAGGCTGGTGACCTTGGAGAGGAAGGAGTCTCTCCATGCTGACCCAGTTATATACAGTCTCAAGTTCTGAGGTTTGTGTTCTGTTGGTTCATCCATATTCATGTTTGAGCTGAAAATAACCAAGATGGGCAATATGGATACCTATGCCCATCTCTCAGGGGCCTTAGCTTGCATTCCTAAACTCAGTATTTGGTGGGCATATGCATCCTCCTTGGCCTGTTGCAACCTCCCCCAGCTCCTCTATTAGTGCCCAGCCTTAGTCTTGGAAACCTGATGACATTCCAGCCTCTGCTTGGATTGACTAAATCCTCACTGTAGATCCCAGGCCACACCTCAGACATCACCCAGAATCAGCCACTATTTAACATTTTGCTGTATTTCTTTACAGCCCTAATTTGTAATCACCACGTACGCTTCCATTTGCATGCTTGGGCTCCTCCTGGAATGCGTCATGCTCTATCACCTTTGGCCCTTTCCTCATACTGTTCTTCTAGAATACATCCTCCCTGCCACGCTCCCACCCGGCTTCTCATCAGACAATGCTCATTTCTGTCTTTGTTCAGTTAACTCATGTCCTTCCTCTGTTTTCTTTTAAACATTACTTTCTCTATTAAATCTTCCAGCCTCCTAAACCAACTTCATATGGCTGGGCACTATTGTACCTGTTGTCCTCACTGTAAGTGTAAAACTGCTTGTCAGACTCTAGTATAGACTTTAAGCTCTTAAAAGACAAGGGACAAATTATTCATTGCTGTATCAAGATTGTGGGAGTGGGCACCTGGGTGGCTCAGTTGGTTGAGCGTCCGACTTCAGCCCAGGTCATGATCTCACGGCTCGTGGTTTCGAGCTCCACGTCGGCCTCTGTGCTGACAGCTCAGAGCCTTGAGCCTGCTTCATATTCTGGGCCTCCCTCTGTCTCTCTGCCCTCTCCTGCTCATGATGTCTCTATCTCTCAAAAATAAATAAACATTAAAAAAAAAAGATTGTGGGAGTGTTTCTGATATGCAGGCAGCAGGTTTCTAACCTTGGAGATACACAGGAGAGAGAAGAGTATAGAGCTGAAAGACAATGAGCATTATCTGGCACATGCTGTCTTATTGATTAATTCTCTTTTATTCTACTTTTAATCCTAAACAAATGTTGTAGGTTCCAGAGTCCATAGTGAGTGAAATTAACATTATGTTGAATTTAGCCTGGTATCAACTTGCCATGATGATATTATCACCAAATATCCTGAGAATATGGTTTGGATGTAGCCTAAATTAGATAATCTAGGTAAACTAAGTCCTTTCAATCCTGTCTTCTCTATAGTTTAAAAATATTTTTTTAATGCTTAGTTGTTTTTGAGAGAGAGGGAGAGAGATAGAGCACAACCGGGGGAGGGGCAGAGAGCAAGGGAGACACAGAATCCAGAGCAGGCTCCAGGCTCTGAACTATCAGCACAGAGCATGACGCAGGGCTTGAACCCACAAACTGCAAGATCATGACCTGAGCCAAAGTCGGACGCTTAATGAACTGAGCCAACCAGGCACCCCAGAATAACTTATAGTTTTGAATAGAAGCAAAATTTGTATGTAACTTACCTCTAATAGCTTTTAGCGGCAAAAACCCATTACTGTAGCAAATGAGGTTGGTGTTACATGAAAGAGGACTCATTGCTGGTAAAGCCAATAATGACATTGCTTTCCTGGTGTGGTATCTGATACCTAGCATTCGAATAGCCTAGGATTTAGGGCAAGGTAACTGCCAGTCCTAATGAGGACACTAAAATGCAATCAATTTTTACCATGGTTCAAGCCAGGCCTGAGGACTGTGAAAAACAGCACAGATGTCCATACTGTGTTTCTGCTGCCACCCTGAGACAAAATTTTATCTACCATGATGAATTTTCGTGATATAAAAATTCCACAGCCACTTTGCATACACAGCTAATTTATTCACTTGCTTTTGTTAGCTCCTACTGACATAGACATAGGTTGCATTTTGGAGACAGGTTTTAAATTTCACATATATAATAAATAGTACAACAAAACCCTATTTCATTTTTTTCTGAAGGTAAAATTGCATGCTTTTCCTAATTTGTGCTGTAATCCAATGAAACAGTTCCTTTTTTTGTTTCAAAGGAGCTCCAAGTACTTCAGGAGAAACAAGTTATTTTGCAAGTGGGGAGTGCTGGTTACCTAGAACATCAGCCAATTTGAAAGACACGTGTGTTATAACAGAAAGAATGGCATTTCTTTCCATTGTATCAAACCAGACTCTTTTTTTTTTGGTCTTGAAGATTTATAGCCATGGGTTTAGAGAAAACTAATTTTATGGAAAAAAAATTAAAGTTTTTATTAACATAAACTTTTAATTTGCCTTAGAGAAAAATTCATATCAGAGAGCTATGTAAATTTAATTACATAAATATTTATTTTGCCAGATTTTAGTCTAACCATGCATAGGAGAAAGAAAGAAGATTAGGTGGTCAAATTCTATTTGATTAGACAGAGATATAAACAAAATCATGACAGTCTGATATATCTATATCTATATATCTATATCTGTATCTATCTATATCATCTATATTTATAAATCTTATATCCAATGCTATTATAACAAGTCAGATTAAATCAACTTAAGTTAATTAGGTTCATTTTTCTCAGTTTCTAACTGGTATTAACATATGTCATACTTATTCTTTTTTTTCTTTCTTTTTTTTTGTGGTACTTATAAGCTAATACTTGCAATCCCTTTGACTAAGCATAAATATCTCACAGATATTACTGAAACTTTGTTGAGCATACCATAGTCACTGATATAGCATGTATGGAGTGTCTTTCTTTGGCCCCACTGAGAATCATTAAGGAAAATAAATTAGTATTGTATCTCTGTATTCACACAAAACAAGAAATTTGGTAGAGCTCAATTTTTGATATTTTGTAGTATGAAAACACTACATTTTCCCCTTTTTTCAAATGTAAACTATTGTAATTAGTTGTCTCATTTTGAAAGTATTTACAGAGATTCAGTCATGCCTCATCAGTATTATGCTATAAAATCATAAAAATTCATATTAAATATTTCTAGAAGCATAAGCATTTCTCCAGCTTGGTGTTAAAGCCTTAATGGATCATTCTTCCACTATAGGGATTTTTCGCTAAGGGTGTCTGTCATTCCTACCCTTTCTAGCTGATTCTAAAATAATTCTCCAGATTTTCATCTCCCTTTTCTTATAATTCCTATTTTTCTCCTTCAATTCCACCTTGAGAGGCAAAATGATAATATGGAAAGAATACAGGGTTTGTTGTTAGATGACTTAGGTAGAAGTCTGGGCTCTGCTCTGAACTAATTGAACTGAATCTCTGAATCTCAGTTTCTCCATCTATAAAACAGGGCATTAAGACTTGGATTATGATAGCATTTGAAAAGAGACAACTCCTTTTAAGAACTCCATAAATGTTAATTCTGTCTCCTCCAAAGTGAAAGTTACAACTTGAAAGCATGAAGCCCTCCATGGGAAGGGTCTGCTCATTCTTGTTTGTAGGTCTTGAACAGAATAAGAAAGGCTTCCAACCTTTGCAAAGGGGAATTCTTTTTGTGCATCTGGGCAGAGAAGCCTCATGTTGAACCTGACACTTTATTTTGTGGCCAAGGACACTCCTTAAGCTATGAATTCTGTTTCATTCATTATGGTCAAAATATTTTTTAAGAATTATGAAAATATTAGGAGAAAAAAGCTGATCAGCAGCCAGGGCAGTGGCAACCTTCTATTATATCAAACCATTTTCTCAATGTTATGAAACATACCCATGTTTCTAAAGAAATGTCTGTAATTTTTATCACGGGTGGGTTTGAAGAAGGTGGGAAGGTTGGTGAGCCTAGACCATTCTTAGCCATCCTCAGGAATAAACATTTTTAAAAACCAAAAGCTCAACAAGGAATCTTTTTCTATCTCCTCTGTGGGTTAGGAAATCCAGTATAGAAACCAGGATAAAAAGAACTCTGAAATTCAGGGAAATTTATAACTTACACAGTAAACATTCCCCAAATGCTGAAAAACAGAAGAGCCATATGCAATTGTTTTTAGGGAAAACAAAGAGGGGTGACCTAATCAGAGAGCATACCGCTGTAATGTTTGCTTATATATGAAAAGTACATAGAAAGAAGCAAAGTGGGAGGTGGTTTAAAAAGGAAGTATGGATTGGGCTGAGTCTTAGAACATGATGTTAAGAATAAAATTCAAGTCAGTATGGGACTGAGAGTAACCATGAAATTCAATAATGTTTGCACGTTTAATTGACATGTTTACAGAGGATTAAGTATTTAAAACAAAAAAACTTGTTCTGAAAAAAATTATGAGGACATGTGCACACACACACACACACACACACACACAACAACTCAGAAACAACACACACCAACAACTCAGAAACATTGATTCTGCTTAGTTTGCAATTCTCTTCAGGGTTTTTTTCAGAGCACATTTGACATCCTTGTTCCTTAGACTATAGATGAGGGGGTTCAACATGGGTATTACATTGGTGTAAAATACTGAGAAGAACTTCCCCTGGTCCACAGAATCAGAAGGAGAGGTCTTGAGATGTGTGAACAACCCAGACCCATAGAACAGACCCACAGTTACTATGTGGGAGCCACAGGTGCTGAAGGCTTTGGGCCAACCCTGAGCTGATGAGACACGGAGGACATTGGACAGGACCAAAGCATAAGAAATGAAAATAATGAAGCCAGATATTATGACAACTGTGCTCACAATAATGGAATTCAGCAACTCACTGGCATAGGTGCCACTGCAGGAGAGCTGGAGGAGGGGGAAGATGTCACACATGTAATGGTTGATGATGTTAGAATCACAAAAGGACAATCTGACCATGTCCCCTGTGTGGATCATGGCACCAGCAAACCCCATCACGTAAGAACCAAACATCAGCAGAGAACAGACCTGAGGGGACATGGTGACCGTGTACACCAGAGGTTTACAGATGGCCACATAGCGATCATAGGCCATGGCTGTCAACACATAGCACTCAGAATGCACAAAGAAACAGAAGAAAAACAGCTGAGTCATGCATTCTGTAAAGGAAATGATGTTCTTCTCTGAGACAAAGCTCATCAGCATTTTAGGGGTAATGACCAAAGAGTGGCAGAAATCTATGAAGGATAAGTTGAAGATGAAAAAGTACATGGGAGTGTGCAGGTGAGAATTCAGGCATATTAGATTAACTAGGCTCAAATTTCCTACCATAGTGACCACATAGTTCAGTAAAAAGAGAAAGAAAAGGGGTAACTGGAGCTGAGGTCGGTCTGTAAATCCTACCAGGATGAACTCTGTCACTGAAGAGTCATTTTCCATAGCCATTACCTGCCAGGGTGTGATCTGTGAGAAAAGGAGAGGGGTGTCACATCAGGAGAGGATTCAGATCCTTTGTTTCTAGAATAAGGCTTTGTTCTACGGGAGCTTGAGTCTGGCTGTAGTGACAGCACCCTGGAAGAAGAGCCAGGGCAAGGATTCTCCACCTTTAACTTTTCTTTTCTCATTTGTCCTTTTCTTCCATGTTTTCAGATCTCACCCATAACTCCTAACCTCCCCTGGGCTGACACAAACCAGGATGAAGTGATGGTCACATGTGAAAGCAGTATCTTGACGAGATGAATAGGCTGGTCAAGGCCATACAGACAGAGAACAAAGGAGGCGACAGTTGGACGTGGGACCACTTCCTATGAAAATTCTTGAGGCTCTGAGACAGTAAAGTCACTATGATACCCACTGCACGCACTGTTCAACCCACTTTCTCCCTTTTACCTTTCAGAAACTCAGTACCTGGCTTAATGAAAGTGCTAAGAGGTAAAAAGGCTCAGAGAGGTTAAGTAACTTGTCCAAGATCACACATATAGTAACTGGAGGAATTTGAAATCCCCTATCATCCTGAACATCTCCTACCCATTCCCTTCATCTGGTCTTACCTCAAAATCACAATAAATTGTTCAGGAAGGACAGGTGGTCTTCCCACACCTCTTTACTGCTGCAGCTGTGAGAATGAAAACATGAGAACAGAAAGACTCAGCTGCCCAACTTCCTTCTGCCTGGAGACCTCACTACTGCTAGACACCTAAGTGTTTTCCTTTCACTTTCCTGAAGGAGACAAAGCCTCTGAAAATGGAGAAGCCAATATCCCTTGCTTGTGGATTTGCATAAAATGTCTTTGGGGCAAGGCAAATGCATCAACTTTATGTCTCCAAATCATCAGCGGGCTAATATTGTGAATTTATCTTATTCTCCATGGATCTCAGCAACTTGTTTAGAAGCTTGGAAAACAAGGCTCATTTAGCATCAAAGTTTGACCAGGCTCCTGAGGGAAGAAATTATTGAGCCTATGTTTACATCCTTTGTCAATATATTAACACTGGTTCCTTTGAGACTCAACGTTCTCCACGTTATCAGCTCACATTAAGAATTTCAAATTTTCCATGCAGGGAGGAAGTAGCCTCCTTTGTGCTCCTAGTTATCCTAGAGCTCGTGCTCAATTATAAAAGAGGAGTGTTCAGGGGCAGAGCCATTGCCATTCCCAATACTTTTTTTTTGTTATTGTTCTGTGATTGATATAGTATGTGTCATAGCTCTAATACTTTTGGTGTCTTTCACATCTCTAGAAAAGTGTAATAGAGAAATGTTAAAAGAATGAGATCTAGAGTCAAATTAATCAAGCTTGAATTCAAATTCTTCCACTTGGTATGTGTGTGATCTTGGAAAGATTACTTAATCACTCTGAGGCTTTTTTACCTCATTACAGTATAAGTTTAATAATAATTCCTACCTTCCTAGATTGTTTGAGGATTAAATGCATAATCTCTAGCACATTTTAGGGAAATTCTTGGTATAGGGTAAGTCCTAAGTAAGTATTAGGTTGCCTTTCTCTTTATCCTTATCTATATCTATAGCATGGTCCTCTTCCCCAAGGTACCCAACTATTTACTAGACATCCCCACTAAACTGAGTTCACCATCTCCTTGTGGTCCCTTGTGGTCTCCTCTTGCTATCCTTTTATATGTTAATGGCACCATCCTTTACCGAGTTAGCTAACCTAGAAATGGGTTATTATTCAGGGCTCCTCATTCCCACTAACCATTACCATCTTATCTTCAAAGTTTACATAATTCTATTTCCTTAAAATTCCTGGTTTCTTACCCCTCCTGTTCACTGCATTGCCTCTGATACAGCTCTCTTCCCTCAAGTCTGGAATATTCTAAAAGTTTTCTTAACCTGGGGTCACACCATCACCCTATATATTAGCTTTTTATTGTCGTATAATAAATTACCACAAACTTAGTGGCTTAAAAGAACACCCACTTATTAGTCACGGTTCATAAGCAGGTGAGACGTCTGGTATAGAATGTCATGCTTTTTACAATTACACCCAAAACCATAAAATACCTAGGAATAAATCTAACCAGAGAGGTGGAAAATCTATACACTGAAAACTATAGAAAGCTTATGAAAGAAATTGAAGAAGATACAAAAAAATGGAAAAATATTCCATGTTCCTGGGTAGGAAGAACAAATATTGTTAAAATGTCAATACTACCCAAAGCAATCTACATATTCAGTGCAATACCTATCAAAATAACACCAGCATTCTTCACAGAGCTAGAACAAACAATCCTAAAATTTGTATGGAACCAGAAAAGACCCGAATAGCCAAAGCAATCTTGAAAAAGAAAACCAAAGTGGGAGGCATCATAATCCCAGACTTCAAGATGTATCACAAAGCTGTAATCATCAAGCTGGGACAGTATGGTCCCAGCACAAAAACGGACACTCAGATCAATGGAACAGAATAGAGAACCCAGAAATGGACCCACACACGTATGGCCAACTAATCTTTGACAAAGCGGGAAAGAATATCCAATGGAATAAAGACAGTCTCTTCAGCAAGTGGTGCTAGGAAAACTGGACAGCGACATGCAGAAGAGCGAACCTGGATCACTTTCTTACACAATACACAAAAATAAACTCAAAATGGATGAAAGACCTCAATGCAAGACAGGAAGCCATCAAAATCCTCGAGGAGAAAGCAGGCATAAAACTCTTTGACCTTGGCTGCAGAAACTTTTTACTCAACACATCTCTGGAGGCAAGGGAAACCAAAGCAAAAATGAACTACTGGGACCTCATCAAATTAAAAACTTTTGCACAGTGAAGGAAACAATCAGCAAAACTACAAGGCAACCGACAGAATGGGAGAAGATGTTTGCAAACGACATATCAGATAAAGGGTTAATATCCAAAATCTATAGAGAACTTATCAAACTCAACACCCAAAAAACAAATAATCTAGTGAAAAAAATGGACAAAAGACATGAATAGATATTTCTCCAAAGAAGACATCCAGATGGTGAACAGGCACATGAAAAAGTGCTCAACATCACTCATCATCAGGGAAATACAAATCAAAACCATAATGAGATACCACCTTACACCTGTCAGAATGGCTAACATTAACAACTCAGGCAACAATAGATGTTGGCAAGGATGCAGAGAAAGAAGGTCTCTTTTGCACTGGTGGTGAGAATGCAAACTGGTGCAGCCACTCTGAAAAACAGCATGGAGGTTCCTCAAAAAATTAAAAATAGAACTACCTTATGACCCAGAAATTGCACTACTAGTTATTTATCCAAGGGATACAGGTATGCTGTATCAAAGGGGTACAGGCACCCCAATGTTTATAGCAGCACTATCAACAATAGCCAAAGTATGGAAAGAGCCCAAATACCCATCGACTGATGGATAAAGAAGATGTGGTATATATATATATATATATATATATATATATATATATATATACACACACACACACACACACACACACACACACACACACACACAATGGAGTATTACTCCACAATCAAAAAGAATGAAGCCATTTGTAACTACATGGATAGAACTAGAGGGTATTATGCTAAGGGAAATCAGTCAGTCAGAGAAAGACAAATATCATATGACTTCACTCATATGAGGACTTTAAGATACAAAACAGATGAACATATGGGAAGGGAAGCAAAAAATAAAAAATAAAAACAGGAGGGGGACAAAACAGAAGAGACTCATAAATATGGAGAACAAACTGAGGGTTGCTGGAGGGGTTGTGGGAGGGGGGGATGGGCTAAATGGGTAAGGGGCTTAAGGAATCTATTCCTGAAATGATTGTTGCACCATGTGGTAACTAGCTTGGATGTAAATTATAAAAATTAAATAAATTATAGAAAGAAAATAAAAAAGAATGTCATGCTTGATTCTCTGCCCAGGCTGAAATCAGTATGTGGGCAGGACTGCATTTCCTCCTGGGGGCTCTGGGGAAGGCTGTTTCTAAGCTCACTCAGGTTGCTGGCAGAATTCAGCTTCTTGAGGTCTCCACATCTTTTCTGGCTGTCCGCTGGGGGTCACCCTCAGCTTCTAGAGGCTGCCTGCATTCTTTGTCCTCTAGCCCCCTCTTTTTCAACCCAGCAATAAATTAACACAGGAATCCATCTTGTGCTTTGACTCTCTCTCTGATATATCCCCTTCTGCCACTAGCTTGATAAATACTCTCTGCCTTCAAAATGTTTGTGTGGTTAGATTAGGCCTACCCTGGTAATCTCTCTATTTTAAGGTCAGCTATACCATATACTATGGCACAGTCACTAGAGTGATATCTCATTATACTTACAAGTTCCACCCACACTCAAAGGAGAGAGGATTATACAAGGGAAAAAGTCATTAGGGAGACATGTTTTAGAATTCTGCTGACCACACCATCTTCTCTGGATATCTATTCCTACATTTTATATAGAATTACCTATAGAGAATGCAACATTCCCTTGCCTAAAACCCTTCCGCTTGTTTCCCAACACAAGTGCAAACCTCTCAGCCCGTCACAGAGAGCTCTCTAGAGTCCGCTTCCTAACTGTGTCCACAGATTTATCTGCCATGTCTCCACTCCTTGGATTGTACTCTCCAGTAATACTGAGGCGTCTCAAGTTCCTCTCATACATTCTGATGATTTCTTGACTCCATGTTGTTTCTGCCTGACATGCCTTCTCCCTTCTTCTTCACTTGAATACCATTTACTTATTCTCCAAGACTCAGGCCTGGCATCATTTCTGATAGAACCTTTCTGACCTCTTCCCCTGTCCCCACTCTCAGCACCTCAGGTGCTTTCTCTGTGTGTTGCTGAGGCGGCTTGTGCATGCCCTCACTTACACACAGCGAGCTCACCCGTGTACCTTCGTTACACTTGGACTGTACATTCCTGAGGGCAAGGGTTCAATCTTACTCATTTTTATCCATGCTGCTATTAGCAGATCTCTTTCTTCCCCTTCCTTCCTTCCTCCCTTCCTCCCCTTTCCTTCCTTTTTCTTTTCCTCTCATCTTTAACTCTGTATTTCTAAATAGCATGTAGTTGCTTCTTGATTGGTGAGAAGCATTCACGTGGGGATCTGACTATTTTTTTTAAAGACTTTCATGGAGCTCTCCTATTTTTACCTTTTCCTTCACCTCTACCATCGGAGGTGATTTGTGCCACCACATTCCTGAGCATATGGAAGATGACGTAGCATATCATATTTGTTTCTACCATGCAGCTTAGAATTGAGCTTCCTGGGGATTACTGAGTCAGTTACTGATCATTCTTCTGCTTTCCAGCTTTCCAAATGTCTTCCTACCCTTCTTCCCCCTACGGTTTTCCTTGTCCCAGTGGGTTTATGTAACATACTTGTGCTTCTCATTTCTAATGCCTTTATTATCATTCCAGTGGGTTTTCAGAAAGTAAGAGTGGTTAAATACATAGGCTCAATCTGCTACCTCTAATCAGGAGCCCTATTGGTATATGGAAAGTGCTATGTAAGTATTAGGTTGAATTCCTAAGGTGATGTCTGGGAGCATACAAAGGCTGCATAATTCCATGGGCAAAAAGCACCTGTGTCCCTGCTTAGAGAGGGTATTGGCCCTGAGGTTTAAACTCCTCCACACACAAGTCAACTGATTATTTTAGAACTTTACTGATTCATTTCATTCAAGAAACATCTCTTAGAGGATTTAAGTTGCAAGGTACTTGGAGCACAAAAAGCAGTAAGATACAGATCCTGCCCCTTGGTTCTCTCAGTTTGATTAGAGAAGCAACTGAGAATTGTGTAATTTATGGATAACAGGTGTTAGTCACAATACTAAATTCTTTTATTAACTTGCCCTTTATAATGTTCACAACTACCTGAGACAGGTGTCTCTGTTTCACATGTGAAGAAACCAAAGGTAGGGTTAAATGATTTTGGCCAAAGTCACAACAACTAATGGCAGAGCCAGGACTCAAATACAGATCTTTCATAATGTAAGATTAATTTCTCTTACGATGCTATGCAGGAGAAAAGAGTAAGCACTGTCATAGAAGTCTACACAAGGTACAGTAGTGACAAGTATTGATTAAAAACCTTTTCATTATGATAATTACTTTTCATTTTAAGTAAAATCAACTTTACTCAAACAAAAAAAGTTCATTTAACTGGTAAGTCCAGGGATGCATTTTACTTCAGACTTGACTAGATGCAAGGGGTCACAGAGGTTGTATCTCTCTCTTTCAGTTTCTTGAATGTGCTTGGTTCTACGTGGCTTTCTTCTCGGAAAGACTTTCTCCATGTATAGACAAGAAGACTCCACTTGGCTCCTCCTGACTATATCTTTGTTTTTATTACTCTGACTCAAGTCATTAATAGATCGTTCCTTTACTTGATCTTATATTAGCTAAAATTTCAAAATAGACCTTACTAAGAGTTGGGGCACAACTCAAGGGAAAATGGCTTACCAAGAGACTGTATTAGACTAGCCTGTGTTCTGGGGCTTTATGACCCTTGCCCATCTACTCAGATCCCACAAAAGAGAGTAGCTCTTATCTGGGTACCTACTTTTGTAACTTCCAGTTGTCAACATGTGGCAGGGCATCAACTTTAACACTCTTCATCCAAGACTATCCCTGAGGTATTTGGGGCTTTGGGAGTCCAAAATGAGGACGGAAAATGAAAAGAGAGAAAAAGAAAAAAACATCTATATCTGCTGCTCAATGCCTATACTTTTAATTTAAGTCTTCTGTTGAAAAAGATGCATCTTTAAAGTGTGATTGACACCAAGAAAATGAACCCACCCTCCACTGCACAACTCTGGGAGGGATTTCAATAGAATATTGTTCTCAGGTAAAAAATGGAGAGAGCCAAATCCAGTGAGGAATCCTACTCTTTTCTTGATTTTACCTATTTTTCCTCCTTTCCCTTGTTCTAATCTTTAAGATTTTTATTTTTTGTAAACCATTAAAATACAAATTTTATTTTGTTATTTGACTTGTCTACTTACTAACGTCTATTATTTCTTTACTCCAGACAGGGTACCTTAAGAATTTTATTTTATTTTTCTTCTCTGGAAGTACCAAGAGGTACCACATCAAATTGCATATCCTTTCATTCCTTTCCTGTATATCTTGCTCTGATCTATTAAGGCACATTTTTTTCTTTCTCAGAATTAGTGTGCACTTACTCTTTCTGACTGTGGTTAAAGATCCAATTAGATCCATCACAACTGCCCTCTTCTCTCTTCCCCAGTTTTTTTTTCCCTACCTGCCCTTGCTCATTGCAAAAGCTTGAAGCAGAGTAGGACTCAGAGAGACTGCTCCCTGGGAACTGTAGTTTCATCTTTTTCAAATTTACAGTTATTTTGAAGTTTGGGTATTTCCTATCTTTGGATAATGCTATGACTATATTGTTTTTATGGTGTTTTATTTGTTCTTCTTAATGTTGTGTGTTACCTTTACCAGACATATTGGCAGGTGCAGACCTAGGCAGCTGCCATTTTTTTTTGGATTCCTGGAAGTCCTTTCAGAAATATTATCTTTGAAATTCTGTATATGTCAAAGAGCTGTATTGTATTGATTTGAAGATGGTTCACTTCTCAGTGAACTCAGAAAGATTATTTTGGTTTTAGTTTTGTTAAAAACACTATTGGTCATCATTTAAATTTGTGTTCTCTAAGAAAAAGTAAATATTCAAAAAATTATCAGAATACTGAAAATAGGATAATTATGACTATTGCTATTTTTCAAGATGGCCACCTTGTAAATAACTACACTGTCATATAAAATATAGATGTTTTCTTTTGGGAATGAAGATCTGAAGAGTGTAAGGAATTACTAGGTCAAAATAGATTATATGAGGAGTCCTAAATCTGTTAGACAAATTGAATTAAGTAAGTAATCCTTTACACACACACACACACACACACACACACACACACTCACATCGTCAGCCCCCAATGGCTTCATTGGTTAATTCTACCAAACATGTAAGGAGGAAATACTACCAATTTTATGCCAATTCTTTCAAAATATAAACAGAGAGAAAATACTTCTCAACACATTTTATGAGGCCATAATAACCCTGAAACTCAAATGAGACAAAGAATAACATGAAAAAAAATACAGCAATATCCCTCAGAAACATAAGTACACTTTTGCTTTTATTTATAATGGAATACTACTTGGTAATGAAAAAGAATGAAATCTTGCCATTTGCAACAATGTGGATGGAACTAGAGGGTATTATGGTAAGCAAAATAAGTCAGTCAGAGAAAGACAGATATATGATTTCACTCATATGTGGAATTTGAGAATCAAAACAGGTAACATAGGGGTAGGGAAGGAAAAATAAGATAAAAACAGAGAGGGAGACAAACCATAAGAGACTCTTAAATACACAGAACAAACAGGGTTGCTGTAGCAGAGGTGTGTGGGGTGATGGGTCAAATGGGTGATGGACATTAAGGAGCACACTTTTTGGGATGAGCACTGGGTGTCATATGTAAGAGATGAATCACTGGGTCCTACTCCTGAAGCCAAGACTATGCAGTATGATAACTAACTTGAATTTAAAAAAAAAGAAACATAAGTACAAAAATAATTTTAAAATATAAGCTAATTTGGAGTGTCTGGGTGACTCAGTTGGTTGAGAGTCCAATTCTTAATTTCAACTTAGGTCATGATCTCGATCGAGGCCTACATTGGGCTGTGTGCTGATAGCTTGGGATTCTTTCTCTCTCTGTCTCTCTGCCCTTCCCCTGCTTGTGCCCTCTCTCTCTCAAAATAAACGAACTTTAAAAAAAATTAACTAATCTAGTATAACATTCTATAAAAAGGATAATGCATTATGACCAAGTGGGGTTCATCACACAAAATTAAATTTGCTTTCACTTCTTTTTTTTTTTTTACATTTATTTATTTTTGATAGAGAGAGACAGAGCACAAGTGGGGGAGGGGCAGAGAGAGAAGGAGACACAGAATCCAAAGCAGGCTCCAGGCTCCGAACTGTCAGCACAGAGCCTGATGTGGGGCTCGAACTCATAAACCGAGAGATCGTGACCCGAGCCGAAGTCAGATGCTTAACTGACTGAGCCACCCAGGTACCCCCCCTTTTTTTTTTAATTTTTAAAGTTGGTTTCACTTCTGAAGGTCATTCAAAAGAATTCATAACATTAACAGAATAGAAGAGAAAATAATGTGATCAACTATGATAAAATAAATACTCATTTATTATAAGAAATCAGAAAAATAGAAATAGAAAAGAAGCTTCTCAATTCAGCAAAAGGCATTTATAAAAGGTCTACATCTAACATCACAGTCAGTGGTAAAGACTGAATGTTTCCCCACAAGATTGGGATTAGCTAAGATTGTCCTCTCTCTTTTGCATTTGGTGAAGAGGCTCACTCTTGAAATAGCATAAGAAAATGAAATAAAATTCCAGCAGGTAAAAAAAGAAAAAAGATAATAAACATTATTCACAGATAATATGACTATTAATACAAAAAATCCTAAAAAACCCACAAAACCAAAATACTAGAACCAATAAGTGGACTTAGCAAGGTCTCAGGATACAAAGTCATTAAACACAAATCAATTGCACATAAATTGACATAAAATAAAACTCCTGTCCCAGAGGCAAGACAGGAACAGCTTCATGGTGAATATGAACAAGAAGGAGGAGAGGAAAACATTGATCAGACTCTTCCTATGTTTCAGGCAGTGTTCCACTATTTTACATGCAGAAAGTTATTTAATCCACACAATTCTTTTCATCTTATAGATGTAGATACCAAGGCTGAAAGAGGTTCCATAACTGATCTAAGATCTCACAGTTAAGAAGTATAGAAACCCTCTGGATTTAAATTCAGAGAGACTTGAAAGTCACTCCCTTACCCACTTTACTACAACCAACCACAACCTCAGGCTAGTAGAAGCACTGGGCCTCTCTGCTTTCCTCACACTAACATCATATCCACAACCATGTTCTGTGATGTGGGTACTGATGTTACTGGTCCTCAAGGCCTGCCCCACCCTTACCTCTTATCTTACCTCTGCATCTACCAAGTTGGGAGTAGGGGATGCTGATGGGAGAAGCTGAGAATAGGGGATGCTGATGGGAGAAGCTGGGAGAAGGGGATGCTGATGCAAAACATCATGAACTCCCATTGTCTTACATAAAGCTCAACACTTTTTGAAGCATCAACAGTTCTCAGATTTGGTTTGATTTCCAGAGTGCCAAAACTGTTTTTGCCAATTCTGTCCAAGTTTATGGATGCTATAGCAGAGGAGATTTGCTGAACTTCTCACTCAGCCATAGCTGGAAGATACACTGACATTCTTTTCTGTTTGACTTACCCATCTTTTTCAAAAAAAAAAAAAAAGTAAACTGTGTGACTTCTAATAATTTTTGCTGGAAAAATACAAAATTGCAGCAAATGAGTTGATATTATATGAAACCTGTTTCATAAGTCGTGATTTAATTAGTGAGAAAGCCAATAGTGATATCGCTTGCCAAAGAGGAAGCTAGTTTCTTGTCTTTTGAGAAGTACAAGGATTATACAAATTTTAATAATTGTTAAACACCCTAAAATCTTATATTCTTAAGTTTAGTTATGTTTATAATTTATACTTTAACCCATTGACAGATACATGTTTTGTCAGGTAGTTTAAGGGTTTATGTGGACAAACAATAGAAAGTGACCATGATAAAAAGCTGTATGTCAATTATATCTCAATTAAACTGGAAAAAAGGTGACTCTAGCTTTTTTAAAAAGAAAAAGTTAATAGAAAGGACATTGGGAATTGAGAGATTTGATGTGAAGTTGGAAAACCAAAGTTGGAGAATAGGCAGGACCAAAGCAACTCCAGGGGTCAAGGGCAGGAAGCATTTCAGACTTCAGGCCACTCTGATGTTGCAGGATCCCCACCGTATTTCCTATCACTGACTCAGCCTTGGACACAGCTGCAGCTACATGAATGGTTCCCAGTTATCTCACTTTGTTCCAGGTCAAAATCTTAGATAGGAGTTATGGGTTTGGTTGAGTCTGGGTCAACATGCCTGTCCTCTGTCTGCCAGGGAATGTTGGGGCAGAACTTCTCTCCCTCTTGGATTCTATAGTGGAACGTCGAAGGTTGAGTGCTATATCATACCAAGATGACACATAGTAAGGATTCTGTCTAAGCGTGAAATGAGACTCTTGCCCATCTTCCCAAAAGATAAACATGTGCAAATGTGCATTCCTATTTGTAGAAAGGAAAAAATTATATTTTCAAATCTACAGAGAGGTTTACATAAAATCAAATATTACATATTGGGGGGAGATGAGAGATTTGTGCTTTTGTAAATAACTTTTTATTTAAAAATAATTGTGTGTTTATAGAAAAGTTGCAAACATAGCACAGAGGATTCCTGTATATACCCTTCATGCAGAGTCCCCTAGTGTAAAATTCATACATACCCATGGTACACTTCTTAAGGGTGAGAATAACTTCAGTACAACTCTGCTAATGAAAATACTGATTTTAACTTGGATTCTCCAGTTTCTATTGTAATGCCATATTTTTGTTCCTGGATCCAATTTAGGAAGCCATACTGCTTTTAGTTGATATATCTCCTTAGTTTTCTCTGATCTGTGGCAATTTCTTAGTCTTTGCCTTTTTAATGACAATAGTAATTTTGAAGAGTGTAGATCAGATATATTATAGAATGCCCTCATTTGGCTTTGTATACTACTTTCTTATGGTCATACTGGAAAATAATGTAGAGTTAAGAGTCTTTACCAACGCATTATAACCAAGCCTATATGATATCAACTTGACTTATCACTAGCAATGTTAACTCCGATCAACTGGTTAAGGTGGTGTCAGTTTTCTTCCTTGTAAATTTACTATTTTTCCCTTTTCCTATTAAATTCTTTGGAAGCAAGTCACTATGTCCGGGAAAGAGGAATTAAATTCTACTTCCTGGGGAAGAGTTAATCTAGATATGTATTTTTGAAATTCATATGGATTCACGGATATTTACTTTATTCTTTGGATTTTAACCCAATAATGTCATTATTTATTTTGTTCTCCAAATAGTTCTAGCTTTAAGAGCTGGTCCTTAAGAGCTCCCAGGTTAAATTCTATGAACTTTTGATGACTCCATCTTCTCTCTAAAAATCAACTTTTTTTTTTTTATAACTCTCTGACACTATAAGATGTTTCAGAATCATTCTGTAAATTTCCTTGGTCCAGCTCTAAAATGTATCAGTCCTCCAAGGAGCCCTACTTCTTATTACCAGAGGATTTTATTCAGAAATAAGATCTGAGTGCTAGATATGTTCATTGCTGCTAGGGTATCACTGCTTCCAGGCCCTCTTGAAGCTGCCTTGACCCCTCTGGCCAACCTTTAACCATTAGCAAGCACCTTACCAGTGTGATTGATTAACTAACCTTTCTCGGTATATCTATAGATCATGCATTCTTTCCTAGAAAGAACAAAACTCCCATGCAGCTCAGGAAACTAAAACCAGACCCCCTTGACAAACCCCTGTAATCAAGGGCAGGTAATCAAGTAATCGAGAAATGTTACTGACCATTGTACTCTCTTTATTGATTAACTGCCCTAAATTCTTTTAAAAACCCCTGGGCCAGGGAGAAACCTTGGAGTTGGCCTTTGGGCAGAGTCTGCCTTCTCTTCAAGAGGAATAAAGCTCACATTTCTTTCCAATCAAAACTCTATCGGCTTTTTGAGCGACAGGCAGCTAAACGTGGGTTTCAGTAACACTCTCAGTGGAAAGAGGTAGGAAATACGTGTATGTATTCAAACTCTTGTGTGTATTTCCATATTTAACTATCTCTTTATCCACCTATCTTAGTATATATTTAATAGAAACACGAATTAATGCCGTTAGCTCCAGCTCTAATCTAGCCACACAGGACTCATTACAGCCTCCCTCTTTTGCCTATTTGTAACTTACTTCTGTGACAATGGGAAACCTGGCTCCATTATCTACCATTTATTTACTTATTTGACTAGATATTGTAAATTGAAGGTAAAAAGAAATGTATAAAGCATGGTACTTTAGTTGCTAAATTTGTCCTTCTCAGGAGTATGTTTGCAACTCTGAAACTGTTACATGCATACCGGGATTGACTGAATGACAATACATTGTAAATAACGGAAATTTTGTCATACACAAATGCCTTTCGCTGGCTGATCTGCTTTTGATTAATAACCGGCGCTGCAGTGAGCGTGCTGCTCAAGGGGCCTGCACGACTCCGTCCCACTTTCGGGGAGGCGGAGCTACAGGTGCCGCCATCCTGGTCGCAGCCACACAGCTGCTCCCCCACCCTGCGTCACAGCGCCCCCTCTCCGCCCACCCTGTACTTCCTCTCGGCGCAGGGCCGCTCCACCTCCACTCCATTCCACTCGGAGCCAAAAGGGAGCCTCACCGCAGGCTATTGGGAGCACAGGGACGGGCACTCCTGGTGTCCCCTGTGCCAGAGCGCGGGGGCAGCCTCACTCTTACCTTCTCTGCGGAGTCTCCCAAGACCGGGTCGGCGGAAGAGGCGGCTGCGGGTGCCATGCAGGTCCTGTGCGAGGGTTCCAGAGCTTCGGCAGCTGCTAAGCCCCAAGGGTGACGGGTGCGCAGAGGAGGAGGTCTATTGCTGGAGAACCAGCAGCCTGAGAGCCCCAGAGGCCGTCTTGGGCCTGGGGGACAGCGTGGAGGCTGCAAGAGGAGAGGAGTGGGACTCGTGGGCGCGTGCGGCCTCCGCCACGGCCAATGCCTTATACAGCAGCAACCTGAGAGATGACTCGAAAGCCACGGCCAGAAACGCCATGGAGTCCCTGGTGTGGCCCAGGGCAGCCCTGAGCGAGGCCACCTGCCTGCTGCGTGCAGCCTGGCCCCTGACACATCCGACGGGGACAAATGTTCAGCCATCTTCCACTCTGACAGCCTGGGGACACAAGGCCTGCTGAACCACACACTGCCCTCTGGGGGCGTGGAGGGGCGAGTCGCAGCGTGAAGCATGCGCAAGGAGAAGCGTCTGCAAGCTGCTGGGAGGTCTTCTGGAAAAAGGAGCAGTTTAGTGGCCCTTGGTAGGGGGAGGGCCCAGCAGAGGAAGACGCCAGGGATTGCAAGGCGGGAAAGTTCATGCCCAAGATCGAGAGTACATTCAAAAGCAAGAAGTAAGTCTTCCCGGACCCACGGGGAAGTTCAGTCGGAGGTGGCCGCATCTCTGCCACGTGTCAGCTAGAGCGCCTGGCCTTCCTGCCACAGTAATTTGGAACCCATCTGAGCAGAGGCAGAGCTCGGCTCCACTTGGGACTCACTCCGTGGATGCCCTGCCTCTAGCCCCTCTGCCTTTCTGTCCTTGTCCAGCTCCTCAATGCCCCATGCCTTACGCCCCCCCCCCCCCCCCCCCCCCCCCCCATCCCCTCAACATTTTTCAGTGTCTGTCTCAGGGCCCTCAGCCACCTCCTTCTTTATGCATCTGCCTCCACCGTGTTAGGCCTTCATTCACTTCAGGGAACCATCCCTTTGTACCTCAGCCCCCCATTCTCTCAGGGTTTCCTGTTTCGGGGCTTCTGCATTCTCAGGGTTCCTGTCTACTCACAGCCTCTTAGCTGCTTTGCTTCTTCATTCTGCTGACTCTTTACTATCTCCTGGCAGTCCTATCCTCTCTTTCAGGGCATCCCACTTTCTCCCTCTTTCTCTCCCATCTCCATCTCAAATCGGTGAGGGCTCACTTCCTGCCCTGCTTGGATTCTCATCTTTTGGTTGCCCTCCCATCACCTTTCTTGGTGGCCTGTCCTTTTGCCTTGGGAAGCAGAGCTGGTTGCAGGCAGTTTTTGAGGGAGGGTGGAGCTAGGCCCAAAGGACACTTTTCTCGGTAAGTACAACAGGGCCAGTGCTGGCAAGGGGGGCAGAGGGCAGAGGATCCTGAGAGGCTGCCCTGCCAATGCCAACCGAAACCGAACCGATCTGGCTCGCTCCTCCAGCAAGGCTCCAGCCAGCACTTGGTGAGGAGTTAGAGCATTAGGCTTCACAGCACAATAAAACCCAGTCTGGATGGGTGATGATACCCCAGCTCATGAAGGGTCCCAGCATGCTCTGACACGCCACAGGCCCATTCCCAGCCATGCCCAGAAAGAGGTTGGATGAGGACTGCTTGTTCTTGAACAGGTGAGCACAGGGGATGGAGTAGGGTGGTGCCTGAGCCCCGCCCCCCTGCTCTGCAGGGTCCTGGCACACTATGAGGTGGGAGTGGTCCTTGCCCTGGAGGTACCCAGCAGACCCCAACTTCACCCTGTCGTTGGGCCCTTTCTTCTTTGTCACAGACCTGCAAAATGTGTCCAAGTTTCTTCTCTTCTTTTTCTTGTATCTTTTTCACCTCCAGAGAGTGACTTTGATTTGGAATGACCCATTTTGGCATGAAATGCTTAGAAAGTTCCCCTGCTGTAGGTTCTAGCATTGTGAAGTTAGTGTTTCTGCTATTTATTTTCAGATAGTTTTTGTTTTTGTTTTTTTAAAGTAAAAGAAATCGTAAGAGCAAACACTTAAGAAACCATGCCACTGAGCAGTTCTGAGAAGCTGGAGAAGGGAGGAGGGTGGTGTTTGGGGGACACTTTCACTCCCTGACAGCTCACTGTCTGGTTACCAAGGCCACCTCTCAGGTAAGGGTGACAGCATGGACTTTTTTTGGGGTGGAAAAAGTCAGGTTTGTTTTTATGCAGACTGGTATGTTGCCGTTCTGAGCAGGCTGTTCTAGGCCTGTTATTAAGAGAAAACCTTTGCAGGAAGTGAAGCCTTCTGTCCATGGAGAGGCCAGAGTTTGGGAGTCCAGCCAGAGCCCTTGGAGCCTCCTGTCTGTATCTCCTAAAATGTGATCTCCTATATCTCCTATATCTCCTAAAATGTGATTCTTTACGTTTTGTTGTTAACAACAAACACAGAGCACACACACACACACACATATTTTAGACACACACACACACACACACACACACACACACACATAATGATGTTGTGCACTCTCATGAAGAGTAATAGTAGGACATACCCTGTGTTCCCCTCATCTTTGATTATAATACAAACCAAATTCTGGGTGTCTCAGTTTTTATTCTTGGAGGAGAAAGGATGAGAGTCTTGACTTAGGTTGGCTTAAAGAAAATTCCAAGATGAATAACATAATAAGATCATAAGACGAACAATATATTACATCATGGCACAATGACAACTTTTTACTGTTTTCCTCACAAAGAACAGCAGTTTCTACAATCACCCACAGATGAGAGAGCCCTCGTAGAAGTCCAGAAGTTTTGTGGAGAAGTCACAGCACACTGTTGGAGCAAATTAAGAATCCAAGATTGGATGTACTGAAGCAGGTAAGAGGAATAGTTTCACTTTACCTATGTCCTGCGTCTTCCAAGGCAGCACAGCTCAGTGCCAAAGAGGGTTCTTATAACCTGTGACTTGTGATTTCTCTCACTGGGGAAAGTGAGAGTATGTGAGTGAATGCCTGGTTTCCTTAGCTGTATGAGACACTGCCAAAGAGATCCACTTCTTTTTTTAAATTTTTATTTATTTATTTATTTTTTAAAAATTTACATCCAAGTTAGTTAGCATGTAGTGCAACAATGATTTCAGGAGTAGATTCCTTAATGCCCCTTACCCCTTGAGCTCATCCCCCCTCCTACAACTCCTCCAGTAACCCTCTGCTTGTTCTCCATATTTAAGAGTCTCTTATGTTTTGTCCCCCTCCCTTGTTTATATTATTATTGCTTCCCTTCCCTTATGTTCATCTGTTTTGTGAGATTCGCTTCTTTTCATCCCATCCAGATTGCTTAGGTATATCATGTGGTTGAGCATGGGAGTTGTCTGGGAAGGTATCAGGTAGGGCTGTTGGAGGGCATCAAAGGGATATGGGGTGGGTCAGTCGGTTGAGAGTCTGACTTCAGCTCAGGTCATGATCTCATGGTCTGTGAGTTCGGGCCCCACATCGGGCTCTGTGCTGACAGCTCAGAGCCTGGAGCCTGCTTTGGATTCTGTGTCTCCCTCTCTCTCTGCCCCTGCCCTGCTCACACTCTGTTTCTCTCTCTTTCTGTCAAAAATAAATAAACAACAACAAAAAAGGGATATGGATCCTACTAATCATGCTGTGGACTCCATCAGGAAGCTTGCTTGCTAATGAGCCATTGGGGATAACTCCAAATAGTCATGGGCACCCCCTTACTCACACATAACCCTACCCTGTGGATGACTCCCTGCATGTGCTTCCAGTGAGAGAGTCTTTGCAGATGGCTAGTGAGCACATGCGGAAAGATGGCCAGACTGCAGGCTGGGGAGAAATCACAAACTTGAGCATTCAGTCCCATCTTAAGGAAAGCAAAAAGGAGGCTCTTGGCAACCAACCTGGTTTTGCAAGATTGAGTGAAGGCATGTAAGCTTAAGAATACTACCGAAAGGTGAAACAAGAAGTATGGAGCAGGAATAACCTTATAAAAGTTAGGGGAAAGGCTCAGAATCACTAGCAGGGGTGACAGAAGGTAATTCTCTCCTAAAGCAAGTCAGAAAGACTGGAGGAGGTGGCTGCTGCTTCAGATAGTAAGACAGTAGCAGTCTTCAAGGAGTATGAATTATCAACATAACCTGACACCACCAAAGGAACACAATAATTTTCCAGAAACAGATCATAAGGAAATGAACATCTGTGATTTGTCTTATAAAGAATTCAGAATAGCTGTTTTAAGGAAGCATGGTGAGCTACAGGAAAACACATAAAGACAGGTCAATTAAATCATGAAAACAATATGCAAAATGAGAAGTTTAACAGAGGGATAGAAATCATAAAAAAAAGAAGCAAACTTTCTGAAGCTGAAGAATATAATGAATGAAATGACAAATCCAATAGAGAGCATCAGTATCAGATTGGATTGGACAGAAGAATAAGCCTGTGAAGTAGAAACAGGACATTTAAAATTATGCAGTCAGTGAGAATACAGGAAAAACATGAAATGAATAAAGAAAGCCCCCATGGCCTATGGAGTACCATTAAGCGAAACACTGTAGACATGATTGGAGTTCCCAAAGGAGAAGGATGCAGAAAGGGGCAGAAAGCTTAGTTAAAGGAATAATGGCTGGGAACTTTCTAAATCTGGGGAGAGATTTAGACTTGTAACTCATAAAGTTAATAGGTCACCCCAATATTTCAACCCAAAGTGATCTTCTCCAAAACACATTATAATTCAGCTGTCTAAAATGAAAGATAATGGAGAGAATTTTAAAAGCAGTCAGAGGAGGGGCGCCTGAGTGGCTCAGTCGGCTGAGCATTCGAGTTCAGCTCAGGTCATGATCTCATGGTCTGTGGATTCGAGCCCCGCATCGGGCTCTGTGCTGACAGCTCAGAGCCTGGAGCTGCTTTGGATTCTGTGTCTCTGTCTCTCTCTGCTCCTCCCTGCTCACTCTCTCTCTCTCTCTCTCTCTCTCTCTCTCTCTCTCTCTCCCTCTCCCAAAAATAAACATTAAAAAATTTTTTTAAAGCAGTAAGAGGAAAAATAACCCTCATATGCCCAGGAACCCTCCATAAGGCTATCAGATTTTTTTTTTTTTTTTGAGAAACGCTGCAGCCCAGAGAGTGAGGGATGATATACTGAAAATGTTGGAAGAAAAAACTGCCAACCAAGAACACTTTACCTAGTAAAGTTGTCTTTCAAAAATAAAGGTGAAATAAAAATTCTCCCAACGAAAGCTGAGGGAATTCATTACCACTAGACTTGCTTAATAAGAGATGCTGGAAGGAGTTCTCTGAGCTGAAACAAAAAGACACTAACTAGTACCATGAAAACATTAGAAAATATACAACACACTGAAAATTTAAATATATTCAGTCAAGTTCAGAATACTCTAATACTGCAATATGGTGGTTAATCACTTAATACTAGTAAAGGTTAAAGGAAAAAAGTATTAAAAATAACTATAGCTACAATAACTTGTTAATGGATTCACAATATAAAAAGATTAATTGTGACATCAGAAACAAAATATGAGAAGGAAGTAAAGGGATAAAGGTTTGTATGTGATTGAAGTTAAGTTGTTATCACTTTAAAATAGACTGTAATGTCTGTAAGGCACTGAATATTTAAAGGAACTCAAATGTTTTAAAAGGGTAAAATAAACTTTACTGAAATGTTCATAAATCTGTATGAACTTAAATCCTTAAAACTAATATGTTACCTAGAATTATAATTAGAGAAATTTTCAATGACATGAATTATTTGAACCTTTAGAGAGGACAGCATAAGATCCTTTCTCATAAGGAATATATAATCTCTGATGGGAAATTAACAATTACTGTCACAATTAGGATATAAGCACAGACACCAGTTCCTTCCCTACAGAGTTTATTGAGATGGGAAGGTCCTGGGGGAGACTCACACCTGAATTTCTAGCCAGATCCAAAAAATATATAAGCCTTAAACAAATGCCTTGAGGTCTGACACAGTGGCTCAGGTCTCAAGTATGTAGTGGCCCTTTGTATTTTCTTAATAAATTTATAATGACCAGTTTGATCTACAGCCAAGAATGACTCCTGGAACATTCAGACTGTGAGATCTATGCTATGACCCTTTTGCTGGTAAAGGAAGAATAAAATTCAGTGACTACCTCTGCTCAACCTTGACATCCTGAAGGCCAGTTCTTCTTCCAGTGGAGGTGAACCATACTTACAGGGTCAGCATGGTTATTTCCATGGAGGGAGAGTGAGTTAATCAAGTTTCTATTTACCTCTCATGCTCTCTGTTCCTGTAAAATGAGGAAAAATATTTATAATTCATAACAAGAAACTCAACGTATAAAGTTCTGGCTATATACTTTTCTGTATATTTTCTGTATACTTTTCTGCTTATTCTAAACATGCTCTCTGTTGGCTTCATCTTCAGTGTATGGCAAGATAGCCATACCAGGACCAAGTGACACATCTAGCATGTAGCAACATCAGAGGAAAAGATTTATCTCTTTCTTAAGTTGTAAATTGAAATAGACATATAAAAGAGTTTATGTGTTATAAGCATGCGGCTCGATATGTGTTCACAAACTTAACAACTAAATAATCAGTATCCAAATTGGTTATGTTTCTGTTTCATGCCTTACTACAAAACCAAGGAAAGCACATCCACCTTTCTTTATTCATTATCTGTCCAGCTAGGCTGGAACAGGGAAGCAGAATATGTAGAAACACTGACTACATGTTGAATTATAAATCTTAGGCTACCAAAGTTCCCCTCGATACTTGTTACCCATTATTGATTTCATGGATTCTTGCAGTAAGCTATCTGCAAAGATTATAGACTGGTAGGGACTCTCTTCTAGGAAGCAGAATTATGATATGCTCTCTGCCCGAGAGAAATCGTCGCTTTCATGATTGTTGTCACAGGGAAACTGAGGTATCTGGTAGGATAATGGAAACATAGGAACTAGGAAGTGAACGATCAGATGAGTGGGAGGGAGAGAAGGGGGATACCTCCCTTCTGAAGCTCACCAACAGGTGGGCTTAGTCCTCAGCTACTCCATCCTTGTATCTTCTAGTAAAGACAAGGGCAGTTGTTTGTCACATGAAGCTCATGCAACAAAAGACAGAGTGATTTTATTTTTTTTTCAACGTTTTTTTTTTAATTTTTTTTTAATTTTTGGGACAGAGAGAGACAGAGCATGAACGGGGGAGGGGCAGAGAGAGAGGGAGACACAGAATCGGAAACAGGCTCCAGGCTCCGAGCCATCAGCCCAGAGCCCGATGCGGGGCTCGAACTCACGGACCGCGAGATCGTGACCTGGCTGAAGTCGGACGCTTAACCGACTGCGCCACCCAGGCGCCCCTAGACAGAGTGATTTTAATGTTGACGGCTGTGTGTGGCAATCCATTCGGGCCCTGTGAAGCAAAGTCTTCTGAGTCTTCTGCTTATAAATGAGAGCATGTAAGGAGAGAGCTGGGGTCTCTAATGGGATTTTCTTCTGTTCTCACAGATTTCTGAAGAGAAGAATACTGGTTAGAAATGAGTCCTTAGTGACTGAATTTCTTCTTGCTGGCCTAACAGACCGTCCAGAGCTCCAGCAACCCCTCTTCTTCCTGTTTCTGGTGATCTACATTGTCACCATGGTGGGCAACGTTGGCTTGGTCACTCTTATTAGTCTAAATTCTCACCTCCATACCCCCATGTACTACTTCCTCTTCAACCTATCCTTCATTGATGTCTGTTACTCTTCTGCTTTCACCCCCAAGATGCTGATGAACTTTGTATCAAGGGAGAATATCATCTCCTATGTCGGCTGCATGACTCAGCTGTTTTTCTTTCTCTTTTTTGTCATCTCGGAATGCTATATGTTGACCTCAATGGCCTACGATCGCTACGTGGCCATCTGTAATCCGTTGCTGTATAAGGTAACCATGTCCCGTCAGGTCTGTGCCTTGCTGACTGTTGCTGCATATATGATGGGGTTTGCTGGAGCCTCTGCCCACACAGGGTGCATGCTCAGACTAACCTTCTGCGGTGTTAATGTCATCAACCATTACCTGTGTGATATTCTTCCTCTCCTCCAACTGTCTTGCAGCAGCACCTATGTCAACGAGGTAGTAGTTCTGATAGTCGTGGGAATTAATATCACAGTACCCAGTTTTACCATCCTGATTTCTTATGTCTTTATCCTCACTAGCATTCTTCATATCAGATCTGCTCAAGGACGATCAAAAGCCTTCAGTACCTGTAGTTCTCACATCATTGCTATTTCTCTTTTCTTTGGCTCAGCAGCATTCATGTATCTTAAATATTCTTCTCCTGGGTCTATGGAGCAGGGGAAAGTTTCTTCAGTTTTCTATACTAATGTGGGGCCCATGCTCAATCCCCTGATCTACAGTTTGAGGAATAAGGATGTCAAAATTGCACTGAGGAAAGTCTTGATTAAAATCCAAAGGAGAAGCATGTTCTAATTAGAAGTGGCAACAATATAAAGAAGTTCAACTTTTTATTTTATAATTATTAGTGTTTTTCAAGGTGAGAATGTGATCATAAACATGTTGTTTCTAGAGATTGTGTTTTGTGTGGTTTAATAGACGTGCTTGTGATTTTTCTGATAGCTGATCTCGTCTCATTTTTCCTTCTGTATCTCCATCATCTTGTGCAAGTTTACATAAATAAGTAATACGTTTTCTGGGTGCCTGGGTGGCTCAGTCGGTTGAGTGTCCGGCTTTGGCTCAGGTCATGATCTCACAGTTCGTGGGTTCGAGCCCCACATCGGGCTCTGTGCTGACAGTTTGGAGCCTGGATCCTGCTTCGGATTCTGTGTCTCCCTCTCTCTCTGCCCTTCCCCCATTCACACGCTGTCTCTGTGTCTCTCAAAAATGAATAAATGTTAAAAAAAATTTTAAAAAAGTAATATGTTTTCTAAATAGAAACTATGCACTGATATTTAAAATAACTTCTATACTACTTTTGTCTCTGGGCTATTCCTAATATGGGCAAATATGTTAGTTTTATCAGTTATATAAAGTTGAAGTTAGAGCTCTCTGATCTAGATATAGAAATGACAAACACTACAAGAGCTCTCATTCTTGGGGCGCCTGGGTGGCGCAGTCGGTTAAGCGTCCGACTTCAGCCAGGTCACGATCTCACGGTCCGTGAGTTTGAGCCCCGCGTCGGGCTCTGGGCTGATGGCTCAGAGCCTGGAGCCTGCTTCTGATTCTGTGTCTCCCTCTCTCTCTGCCCCTCCCCCGTTCATGCTCTGTCTCTCTCTGTCCCAAAAATAAATAAACGTTGAAAAAATAAATAAAAAATAAATAAATAAAGAGCTCTCATTCTTTTTATTTTATTTTATTTTATTTTATTTTATTTTATTTTATTTTATTTTTTTAAATTTACATCCAAGTTAGTTAGCATATAGTGCAACAGTGATTTCAGGAGTAGATTCCTTAATGTCCCTTACCCGTTTAGCTCATCCCCCCTCCCACAACCCCCCCAGCAACCCTCTGTTTGTTCTACATATTTAAGAGTCTCATGTTTTGTCCCCTTCCCTGTTTTTATATTATTTTTGCTTCCTGTCCCTTATGTTGATCTGTTCTGTGTCTTTTTTTAAAAATTTTTTTTTAATGTTTATTTTTGAGACAGAGAGAGACAGAGCATGAACGGGGGAGGGGCAGAGAGAGAGGGAGACACAGAATCGGAAACAGGCTCCAGGCTCTGAGCCATCAGCCCAGAGCCCGACGCAGGGCTCGAACTCACGGACCGCGAGATGGTAACCTGAGCTGAAGTCGGACGCTTAACCGACTGAGCCACCCAGGTGCCCCTGTTCTGTGTCTTAAAGTCCCCATATGAGTGAAGTCATACGGTATTTGTCTTTCTCTGACTGACTAATTTCACTTAGCATAACATACCCTCTAGTTCTATCCACATAGTTGCAAATGGCAAGATTTCATTCTTTTTGATTGCTGAGTAATACTCCATTGTATATATATACCACATCTTCTTTATCCATTTATCCATCGCTGGACATTTGGGCTACAAGAGCTCTCATTCTTAACAATATTGTTACTGGTATAGGCAGCAGCACTCAAAGAAATGCATTTCAAATTGTGTGTAAAGATTATAGTAGGATCAGATCCCTCCAATAGTGGCCTTTTGTTCTATTTTTTCTTGTCACTTTTTCTGTTATTATTCTGACTTTCCTTCTGTTCTTTGGTAATGGCAAGATCTATATGACATACTACCTGCTTCTGAGAGTGTCTATCAGGGCGATGTATTCAATATCTAAGACAATACATAGACTCCATTGTTCATTGCCAATCATAGTAGTAAGAGGGGATGATTAGAGAAATAATACATATGTATCTCAGGATCCCAGTAAGGGGGTTTTGGGTTGGTGGTTTAGTGCATTATAAAAGTTGCATTCTTTACCATCTAAAATGATACCAAGTATTTGAAAAAGAGCATATAGTTCTTACTGTAAATTTTAAAATTTATCACCTTAAGGAAAATACTACACAGAGTATTAGGAGGAAAATTTTAGCCATTGTTTTATTAATACAGTGAAGTTTATCATGAAAAAGGTGTATATTAATAGCAATAAACTATATTCCTAGCAACATTTTGTGAATTTACTGAAACCTTGTCTCACCAATAAGATACTAAATATATTTAACTAGGTGCTTTTTCATATAATTTTCCTACTTGCCACAAATGCTTTTCCAAAAACCACAAATGTTTCCCAAAAAATGCTTTTCCCATTTGTGTATTTAGAATATTAAATATAGTGGGAGGTAAGAAATACCTTTTACCTTTTATTCATATGTTTGAATAACAACAATAATAAACTAAATGTTGTAATAAGTAATAGAGATTACATTACAAAACACACACACTAGTTTTCTGTAAGTCCCAATATATCTGCCTAACAATATATTGTTTAAAATATTGAACTCTGCATATTTTTACACAAATAAATTTTACTTACAAAGATATAAAATATTTCAAATTTTGTTTAATAAGGTATGGTTTATATATAGTAAAATATACAAATATTAAATATACACCTTGATGACTTTTTGCCTAAGTATAAACTCCACCCAGAAAAAGATATGGAACATTTCAATGAGCCCAGAAATTTTCCTCATTCCCCTTTCTAGTCAACAGAAACCCCCATTGCTCTGATTTCTCTCACTTTAGAGTAGTTTTGTCTCTTTTTAAAAATCTTAAAAATAAAACCAAACTGTTTATACGTTTGTGTCTACCTTCTTCATTTGACATAATCATTTTTGTATTTTAAACATCTTGCTGCATATATCATTAAATTATTTTCTGAGAAGTATCTCATTGAATCTATTTTCCACAGTTTACTTATCTATTCTTGTAATGTTGGAAATTTGGCTATTATAAATAAAACTTGGATAAATATTTAAGTACAGTTTTTTAACATGTATACTAATTTCTCTGGATATATAGTTAGCAGTGGAGTATCTGGATCAGTACATGTATGTGTATCTTTATTAGAAAACACCAATTTGTTTTCCAAAGTACTTGAAGTATTTTACTCTTTTTTTTTTTTTTTTTTTAAATTTTTTTTTTCAACGTTTATTTATTTTTGGGACAGAGAGAGACAGAGCATGAACGGGGGAGGGGCAGAGAGAGAGGGAGACACAGAATCGGAAACAGGCTCCAGGCTCTGAGCCATCAGCCCAGAGCCTGACGCGGGGCTCGAACTCACGGACCGCGAGATCGTGACCTGGCTGAAGTCGGACGCTTAACCGACTGCGCCACCCAGGCGCCCCGAAGTATTTTACTCTCTTGACAGTAGTTAAGAGTTACAGTTGTTCCACATCCACATGTATGCTTGGTATTTTAAGTCTTATTAATTTTAGACATTCTGGTGTGCATACAATGGTATCTCATTATAGTTTGGACAAGAATGCTGAAATAAAATTTTTCAGATTTATTAATATATTTGGGCCTGTATTGCTTCTTGGAATGATAACTTTTAAAAGTTTGCTACTTATACAGATTAGGAAACAAATAAATCTGTCTTTGTTCTCAGATGACATGACTACCTCTATAGAGAATCTCTCAAAATTGATAGCAACAACAACAACAAAAACAAAACAACAAACAAAACCTCATGGAATTAGTAAGTGACTATATGAAAGTCACAGGATACAAAGTTAACCTACAAAAGTTAATTTATTTCCTATATATCAGTAATTGGATAATTGGAATTTGAAATGAAAACACAATACTGTTCCTATTAACGCCTCTGTAGCCATCCCCAGTAAAGAAGAAATACCTAGTTATAAACCTAACAAAATATTTGTAGTATCTAGATGTGAAAAACTACAAACTTTAATAAACGTACTTAAAAAGATCAAAAGAAATGGAAAGATATTCTATGTTAATGGCTTGGAGTACTCAATAACATTAAGATGTCAATTCTTCTTAACTTCATCTATGGATTCAGTGTGATCCCCATCAAAATTTTAGCAAATTTTTGTGGATATCACCAAAGTTTATATGGAAAGGCAAAAGAGCCAGAATATGAAATAAAATACTGAAGGGGAAAAAAGTTGTAGGACAGACACTATTCAACTATAAGACTGACTATAAAATTATAGTAATCAAGACTGTGTGATGAAAGAAAAGATACATAGGCCAACAGATCAGAAGAGAGAGCTCAGGAATAAACATACAAAATATTGTCAACTGATTATTGACAAAGGAACAAAGGAAATCAGTTGAGAAATAGTAATCTTTTTAACAAGTGATGTTGGAAAAATCAGATACCCATATGCAAAAACATGAATTTAGACATAAACCTTATGCCTTTCAAAACAAAACAACCTCAAAATAGATCATCAACCAATTGTAAACTACAAAATTCAAAGCGTAAACTATGACACTTTTAAAGGAATTCAGAGAACTTAGGTGAATTTAGGTGAATTTGGATTTGGTGATTGGTGAGGTTTTAGATATAATACCAAAGCATGATTCATGAAAAAAAAAATTGGTAAGACAAACTTTAAATGTTTAAAAACACTTCTGGAAACAACATTGTTTTAAAAAGGAGAGTCAAGGGGCTCCTGGGTGGCTCAGTCAGTTAAGTGTCCAACTTTGGCTCGGATCATGATCTCACAGTTTGTGAGTTCAAGCCCCGCGTTGGGCTCTGTGCTATCAGTTCAGAGCCTGGAGCCTGCTTTGGATTCTGTTATCTCCCTCTCTCTCTGCCCCTCCCCCACTCATGCTCTGTCTTTCTCTGTCTCTCAAAAAATGAATAAATGTTAAAGAAAAATTTAAAAAAAGGAAAGTCAAGCCACAGAATGGGAGAAAATATTGGCAAAGCATAGATCTGAGAAAGAACTTGTATCCACCGTATACAAAGAATTCTAAAACTCAACTGTAGGAAAACAAACAACTGAAAGGATGAGACAAATACTTGGACAAACACCTCACCAAAAAAGATATGCAGATGGAAAATAAGTGTTTGAGAAGTTGCTTGGCTTTATTTGGTTTTAGGGAATTTTCAATTAAAATAACAACGAGATGCCCCTGCAAACCTATTACAATGACTAAAATTGAGAAATAGGAACTTTTGTTCATTGCTGGTGCTAATGCAAAGTGATACATCTACTTTGGAAAATAGTTGGGCAGTTTCTTATAAAAGCAAACGTAGTCTTCACTCTGAATCCAGCAATGATGCTTCTCAATATTTCCCAACTGATTTGAAAATTTCACGTCCAGACAAAAACCTTCACATGAATGTTCATAGCAGCTTTATTTATGATTGCTCCAAAGGGGAAGCAAACAAGGTGTTCTTAAAAAAGGGAATGGATAAACTTTGATATATCTGTAGAAGGAAATATTATTTAGAGATAAAAAGAAATGAACTGTCATACCATGAAAAAACATGTAGGAGTGTTGAAGACCTATTTCCAAGTGAAAAAGCCAGTTTGGAAAGGCTAGCTACTATATGTTTCCAACTGTATGACATTCTGGAAAAGGCAAAGCTATAGAGACAGTAAAAAGATCAGTTGTTGTCAGGTTTTCGGAGGGTACCAGGAGGGGTGAATAAAAGAAACACTGGGGATTTTTAGGACAGTGAAACTATTCCATATGACACTGTCATGATAGACAAGTGATGTTATGTACTTTTCAAAACCCAAAGAATATTACAGTACAAAGGATGAAGCTTAATGTATGGAAGTCTAAAAACTTGTTTTTGAAGTCATGGCAATCCCAGGAAGGAACACAAATAATGAACAGGGAATCTTAGTGCATTACAAAATTATAAAACAACTTCAGTGAAGGAGAAGGGGAATAAAAGCTAGAAATGAGTGAAGTTTGTAAGACTAAAAGCAAAAGAACTGTACATAAGCATGCGCTCTAGTTGATGAAGTTGTTTTCTATTGGGGATGTTAGTTAAGAATTCTGATACTGCTGCAACATGCATACTGGAATTGAACAATTAAGTAAATGGATGGTGGAGGAGGGGAGCCAGGTTTCTTGCTGTTGGAGTGGGAATTTACAAATAAGTGGAATTAAACGGAGGCTAGAATGATGGATGTGATAATAGATAAGAGTTGGAAACATTAGTACAAACTCACATTTAGCCTAATAGAGATAAAGATGGTTACACATGTATATACATTTGTCAGTATACAAACATATTTCTTTGTTTTGTCAACTGAAAGGGTCTTAAAAGAATGACACCCTCGTAGCAACAAGCACAGCTAGCATTGGGATCTTGGTTTCTAATACCATTCCCTAATACAAAGAATTTAATACCATTTCCCGTAGAAATGGCTGATTCAACGACCAGGGCAGGAGATAACCGAGATGAGCCTGGAGCATCTTGTAATGTCACAGAGTAAGGAAGTGCTATAAACACACCAAATACACACACACACACACACACACACACACACACACACACAATGGGAGTGTTCCAAAGGGGCATTGGAGGCAACTGAAAGAGCTCTAGTGGAAAATTTGAGCTGGACAGTTTGAGTAAATAAAGTATATATTGGGTTATAATCCAGTGTATAAGTAAATCTTCATATGGTCAAATTGATATAAATAAATAATTCAACAAATTAGTAATTCCTACTCCTTAGGTGTGGGCTGCTCATAGTAACTCCTTCCTAAAAAGTACAGAGTGGAAGTTGGAGTGCAGAGAGCATGACTTTACAGTGGAGAAACCTGACAAACTGCATCAGCCAAGTGATCAAAGTCACAATGAACATTCATAAATCATAAGGGTAGTATATACTCTTGACACAATGTGATGCAGATGGCATTACCTCTGTGATCTGCATCTCCCAAGCCCATAATCTCAGTGTAATCATTACAAAATCATCAAATTCCAGTAGAGGGACACCCTATTAAATACCTGACAAGTACTCTTCAAAACAGTGAGGTCATTAAGAACAAAGAAAGTGTGAGAAACTGTCACAGCCAACAGGAGCCTAAAGAGACATGACAGATAAGTGTAATATGGGACCCTACTAAGAAAAAAAGACATTAGGTAAAAGCCAAACTAAATAAATTATGGACTTTAATTAAAAATAATGCCTCAATATCGGTTCATCTTTTGTAATGAATGTAACCATATGATTGTAAAATGTTAGTATTAGGGCCAACTGTGTGCCAGAGGGATGTATGAGAACTCTGTATTATCTTGTCAGTTTTTCTGTATATAGAGAACTCTTTTTAAAAGTAAGGTCTAGCCACAGAACTTGGCAGAAAGAAAAAAAATTATTTTTCTTTTTTTCTTACATTAAAAAAATTTAATTACTTAAAAAAAATTAAAAAAGTAAAAGTAAGGTCTATGGGTGCCTGGGTGGCTTAGTCGGTTAAGCTTCCAACTTCCACTCAGGTCATGATCTCACAGTCTGTGGGTTCAAGCCCCGCGTTGGGCTCTGTGCTGACAGCTTGGAGCCTGGAGCCTGCTTCGGATTCTGTGTCTCCCTCTTTCTCTGCCCCTCCCCTGCTCGTGCTATGTCTGTTTGTCTCTCTCTCTCTCTCTCTCAAAACATAAATGAACATTAAAAACAAATTTTTTTAAGTAAGGTCTAAGGCATACTTTGGAGATATTGAGTGTTCAGTTCTAGACTACCACAATAAAAAGAATATTGCAATAAAAAAATCAGGTCTAAAAATATTAAAAACATGACACAAGAACTTAGGGCATATAGCAAAGCCAGTCTTCTGAAAAAGATTAAAGCTACAAATATTATCTGAAAGAGGTTCTCCCTACATTGGGAGGCAAAAATCATTATCACCAGTGATGGGAGACCCGAGACTGGGAAGTCTGTACAAACAAACCTTGTTAAACCTTTCTAGTTGCTTCTCCACAATTAGCTACCCTTGCTAAAGCCCCTTTGTCATGTCATGTTTCCACAATTTGCTACCCTTTGTCCAGCTTGCAATTGTAAGCATTTGGCTCTAAGCGATTTCTTTTGGTTTTCACTTTTGTGACAAATCCCATGCACAGTAAGTGATGAGTCACTAAATTCTACTCCTGAAACCAATATTGCAGTATATGTTAACTAACTAGAATTTAAATAAATTTTGAAAAAAAATAATTAAAAGGTGGATGTTTTTTCCCTACTAATCTGTCTCATGTCAATTTAATTCTTAGGCCCAGCTGGAAACCTAGCAGAATTTTTCCTCCTCTCCAGAATACAGTTTTTATAATTTTAAATACATATGTACCAATAACTTACAATTAGAATAGTTTTGTATGTTTTTTTTAATTTTAATTTTAATTTTTTTTTTCAACGTTTATTTATTTTGGGGACAGAGAGAGACAGAGCATGAACGGGGGAGGGGCAGAGAGAGAGGGAGACACAGAATTGGAAACAGGCTCCAGGCTCTGAGCCATCAGCCCAGAGCCCGATGCGGGGCTCAAACTCACGGACCGTGAGATCGTGACCTGGCTGAAGTCGGACGCTTAACCGACTGCGCCACCCAGGCGCCCCAAGTTTTGTATGTTTTAAAATTTGTGTTTTCATACGGTGCCTCGTCTTTTGAATTTTTTAACTCAAATTTCATATTTGGTATTTATTCTTGTTCATATATGGAATAGTTACTCATTTATTTTCAGTCTGCTTGCCAGGGTCTATATAGATGCTCTCTGCTCAGATCACCTGGAGTTTAGCTTACTCTGAACCTGAATCTCTCACACCATCTCTGTGGCCCTTTCATCTTTTTTTTAAATTTTTAAATGCTTATTTATTTTTGAGAGAGAGAGAGAGAGAGAGAGAGAGAGAGAGAGAGAGAGAGAGTGAGTGCAGGGGAGGGACAGAGAGACATGGAGACACAGAATCCGAAGCAAGCTCCAGGCTCCCAGCTGTAAGCACAGAGTCCGATGCGGGGCTCCTGAGATCATGATCTGAGCTGAAGTTGGGTGCTCAACCAACTGAGCCACCCAGGCTACCTGCCCTTTCATTTGTTAAAGTTGGCCTGCTTTTTTGCTTTTTCACCTTTTCTGAAACCCATGCACCTTTATTGAGGCCCTGAATGTGTAGTTCTGTCTATACTGAAGCAGGCATTTACCTTTGGAAAAACTGCGATAAACTGCAGACACCTGCCAAGGTCTAAACGCCGGATGACCTATGGGTTTTCTCCTCAAAATATGCTCATCTGAACAGCAGCTTCTGTGTTAGCTGGGAAGTCATTAGAAGTACAAAATCTAGTGCCCACTCCAGATTTACTGAATTAGATTCTGTTTTCCTTTTCCTTCCTGGCACTTGAAGACTTAATTTTCTTTTTGTTACCTCAGTTATATATTTACCCTTAAAAAGATACTGGCCGGGGTACCTGGGTGGCTCAGTCGGTTTAGTGCTGGACTCTTGGTTCTGGCTCAGGTCACAATCTCACAATTTGGTTTGTAGGGTCCAGCCCCGCAGAGGGCTCTGTGCTGTTAGTGCAGGATTCTCTCTCTGCCCCTGTTCCTCTCTTTCTGGCTCTCAAAATAAATTTTTAAAAAACTTTAAAAAAATTAAAAAATGTTATCTAACATTTCTGGGTGTTTATAGCAGGTTAGCTCAGTGAGACATTGTCCTGCAAATTAAAAATTGATTTAGTCAAAAATAAGTTTTTCTTTTCTGCATCTTTATGAGAATATACTATAAGGCTTAAATTACCACTCACTTTGACAAGTTAGACCATACTGGGCTTGAGTTACTAAAACGGAGTCAAGGGATGTTCTGGTAGGTCTCATGAAAAGGGTCACCATTTGACATACTTTGTTACAATTGAATTAGGCTAAGGTGACTGTTATGTAGGTGGAACAAAGGACATGAATGAGATAGTTTTGCAATGTATGGATAAGCTCAGAGTCCCTCTACACTCATTCTGTATTGCACATATTAACACTGGTTGTATTAAAGGTGAAAAAATGACCTTCAGCTCTGGCTTAGAACCTTGGCATAAAACTCTTCTTGCAATGTGATTTGATATAATATGAACTTGGAGGGAGTGTTTCTGGTTCTTAGATCACCTAAATAAGAGTTCTTAACATTTCTATAGAAAACACATGTTTTAATAAATCTCCAAGGTCCTCATCACTACTGCCGCCCAAGGAATGTCTATCTTTTGGGACATATTTCAAATTTACCCTGAGGAATGTTTAGTCCCCTTGTAATTTTGAGGAGTCCGAGAGTAATAATTGAGACCCATTTTAGTAATGGTTGGTTTTAAATTATCCTAAGTATAGACCCATATGAGGGAGTTCCTAAATATTTTTCTTGACCTCTGTTCTTTTTCCCTTTACTCTTTCTCTCATTAAGTTCACATAATGTCATGGCTTTAACCTTTATAGAATTAATCTCCAATTTTTTTTTCATATTCTGGTCTGTGTCTTGAACTTCATTTAGCCTTAAGTAGGCTGTATACTTCTACCTGGATGTCCAGTTGGCAACTGAAGTCCACCATGTTCAAAATTGAATGTATACGTATATGAATATTTCTACTTGTTCTGAGTTCTCTTTGTTTATAGCAACACCATAATTTATCCAAATCCCTATGCTAGTACCTTTGGGAATTTCTTGCCTATATCTGTTCCCTTTGTGTGAAGTCCTGATGAGTCTTTCCTTACAACATCTCTTGCATTATATTTATTATATATTATTTATATGGTTATTATATATTAATTAAAAAAATTTTTTTTTCAACGTTTATTTATTTTTGGGACAGAGAGAGACAGAGCATGAACGGGGGAGGGACAGAAAGAGAGGGAGACACAGAATCGGAAACAGGCTCCAGGCTCCGAGCCATCAACCCAGAGCCCGACGCGGGGCTCGAACTCACGGACCACGAGATCGTGACCTGGCTGAAGTCGGACGCTTAACCGACTGCGCCACCCAGGCGCCCCTATATTTATTTATTTTAATATTATAATTGCCTCTCATAGCTCCTCCTTCCTTCAGTTTTTCTTGTACCAGTCCCCACTGCTGGCCTCCACCATATTAGTCCTTCCAAATCTACACTTTGATCTTTTCTATCCTGTGCCAAAATAGGAATTAAAATCTTGAGTGGCTTAATGGCCTCTCATAATAAGCTGACCTTGATTTTGGCATTTGAAAGGCAAATGCCACTATACTGACCTAAATCTGACTTTTGATCTCACTCCATGCTGCAGTCCAGAGGGGGAGACATTGGAACTTCTCTGAGAGCCTGTGAAAGTAAGTCCTCTGTGTGACATTCAGGGAGAAAGCTCAGTAACTCTGATCTGTATGGTATCTAAGAGTTCAGTAGTGTCCTTTACTAGTCTTACTGATGTCTTTTTCTTCCTACATTCAGGTCTACAGAGAAAACCATTGACACCACACAAGCCTTTGCCTGTGTGCCAAGAATTCTGTTGTAGTATTCACTATAAATTCCAGGAAATTCTGTTGTAGTATCCACTATAAATTCCAGGAAATATGGAATTCATCTATTCTTCTATTATACAAATATTTATTGAACACTTAGGTGCTACAGGGATAGCACTGGAGAAAATAGACACAATCCATTTGGAGCTTCAATTCAAATGTAAGTGGGTACATGAGTGTGTGGTGGGAACATACAACAAATGAATAAATGAATAAATGTGTAGTATTTCATAGAGTGATAGGTGCTAGGGAGAAACCATTGTGGATGTAGGAAAGATCATCATGTTCTTCTATCTGGGGATGTACCCCATTTGGGAGGAAATGAAATTGTATGCAAAATGGCATACTCCCAATGGTCAATGCTATTATCATGAACTAAGTTGTAAATGTAGACTAGGTAAAAATTGTTTTCCACTGCAAAGTCTGATCTTTGGGGAAAACACAGGTCTTCCAATTTTTAATCAGTTCCCTAGGATTTCCCACCCATGAAAACTCCTTTGGGTCATGTTAGCAGATGGATCTTCTGGCACTAGCAGATGATATCCACTTCCCCCTAGTCTGAGAGGACACTGGGCAAAACCACCATCAGAAATCATGATCTGTAACTCCTGGCTCCTCAGAGTCTGTGGTTCTGAGGTTTGTGCTCTGGCTCCATCAGTTCAAAACTCACTCAAAGCAAAAATAACAAGAAGATCTCTGTTTTGGGCTGTTCATCCCTGAAATTCATCAGAGCCCAGGTCCAATATTAAAGTTCTAATGCAGAAGAGTGAGGATTGCATTTTATCGTTCCTACTATTCTTTTTCCAAATCTTTTTTATGAGAGCCACAGACCCCTTGAAATGATATATCTCTTGCTGAGATGGCAGATGTCCCTGAGGTGGGACTGGTGGACTGTCAAAGAAGGCGTATAGAAGAGATGCTCTCAGGGTTCCTGCATTTTATCCCTATGGATATTGCCCTTTATGACTTTTTGATAGACATCTTTAAACAATCTCAGCAAAGGCTGAGACAGCAGTGGCACACAGGAGGGTGGGTGTGAGTTCATTCTCATTCTGGGACTCTGTCTCATTACGGAGGGATTGGGGGAAAAGAGCTGGGTGCTCATTTCAATGTCACCCTCTGTCCTGTTCTCACAGATACGTCCTAGGGAACAATGGCAGCAGGCAATGACTCTTCAGTGACCCAGTTTATCCTGCTGGGTTTAACACAACAGCCAGAACTCCAGCTGCCTCTCTTCTTCATTTTCTTAGGAATCTACGTGGTCACCGTGATGGGGAACATGGGCTTGATTATTCTGATCGGTCTGAAGCCTCACCTGCACACTCCCATGTACTACTTTCTCTTCAACCTTTCCTTCATTGATCTCTGCTACTCGTCTGTCATAATGCCTAGAATGCTGATAGGTTTTGTAAAGCAAAACATCATCTCTTACGAGGAGTGCATGGCTCAGCTCTGTTTCTTCTCCTTCTTTGTCATTGATGAGTGCTGTATTTTGACATCGATGGCCTATGACCGGTATGTGGCCATCTGTAAGCCCCTGCTTTACAAGGCCATCATGTCCCACCAGGTCTGCCTGATGCTGATGGCAGGAACATATGCAATGGGGTTTGTGGGTGCCATGGCGCACACCGGGTGCATGCTGAGGCTCACGTTCTGTGAGGGCAACATCATTAATCATTACATGTGTGACATACCTCCTCTCCTTCAGCTCTCCTGCACAAGCACCTACGTCAATGAGCTGGTGGTTTTCATTGTGGTGGGAATCAATGTAATAATGCCCAGTCTCACCATCACCATTTCTTACATCTTGATCGTCTCCAACATCCTCCGTATCCATTCTACAGAGGGCAGGTCCAAAGCCTTCAGTACCTGCAGCTCCCACATAGTTACTGTTTCTCTCTTCTTTGGAGCATCAGCATTCATGTATCTAAAACCTTCTCCTGCTGGGTCCCTGGATCAAGATAAGGTATCCACAGTTTTTTATACCATTGTGGGGCCAATGATGAATCCTTTTATCTATAGTCTGAGGAACAAAGATGTCAAAATTGCACTGAGTAAGACTTTTAAGAAAAGGGTGTTCTCTTGAGTAGAAACGGTGTTAGTTACAGATGCCAACTCCTAGTAAAGGCACACAGTGTATGAAGCTATGGAGAGAACAGTAAGAAATCAAAGTAGAAATGCAAATGATTCAAATATAGGGTAAATTAAGCTAATTATTTATAAGTCATTTCACAAAGACAATATAAGGAAGAGGAGGATCTGCCCTTTATCTTTTCATGGAAAGTAAAAGTAGTTCATTTGTTGTTCTCCAACTTATTTTCAGAAGTTATAGATTTAAGTTTAAATGGTTGAATTGAGGTAAATCCAGAAAGATTAACTTGTGAGATTTTTGACTGAGGTATGTCTGGAATTCCTACAAAACTTTGTCATGGATATATAGATTTTGTCAGACTTGAGTTTCAGCTATTTATTCATTCATTTAATAAACCTTAACTGAAAGGCTACTGAGTTTGAGGAACTGAGTGTGGTCTTTTTGAGTGCTGTAGGGGCTTTTGTTTTAGGAGATTCCTTCATTTCCTGAAAGAGCTGAGAATATGGAGATGCTCTTCTCACTTAAGTCTCAAGGGAATGTGGTAGAGCAAGATTTCCTTCTGGTCTGTGCTCCTAAGGACAAGATAACCTTTTATTGTATTTTATTTTATTTTTATTTTTTTAATGTTTGTTTATTTTTGAGAGAGAGAGAGAGAGAGAGTGAGCAGGGGAGGGTCAGAGAGAGAGGGAGACACAGAATCTGAAGCAGGTGCCAGGCTCTGAGCTGTCAGCACAGAGCCCGACATGGGGCTCAAACCCACAGACTGTTTAGATCATGACCTGAGCTGAAGTTGGATGCTTAATGGACTGAGCCACCCAGGCACCCCCTGATATCACCTTTTAGAGCCATTAGGAATAAAAGCATCCTACACTGGGTTTTACCTCTTGGGACTTTAGGGCAGGAAATAAGACATGCTATGTCTTCATTGGGAAAAATTTTACTAGAAATATTCACCAATTATTAGCAGAGGAATTTTTGTCCTTTCCTCAAATGGGCTTTCAAATCTGTAATTCATTAGCAGTCAGCATTTTGCCTTTATTATTTTCATTTTCCCTTTTGTCTCAGATTTTGATGCTACAAATGATATCATTTATTTAATTAACAAATAAAAGCACCTATCCTCCACCAGGCTCTGTTTTTAAAACATCAGAAGATACAGTGGTGAACAAAACAGACAATATGTACACTCTCATTGGGTTCATTGTCTACAGCGAGATGGAGGTGGGGTGCAAATGGGCAGGAAAAGGAGACAGGTGATGAACACATGTGAATAGAGCAGAAAAATGCAGAGTCTGAAGGTGAGTGGTACAGAGAGTAACTGTATGGTTGCTTTAGGTTGGGTGGAGGGGCTTTTCTGAAGAGGTGGCGTTTCAGCTGAGATCTCACAAGAGGAAGAGCCACATGTAGAGCATTCTAGGCCACAGGAATATTGGCAAGTAATCATACTGATGAGTATGAGGGACAAAAAGCAGGCCAATGTGACTGTGACATAGTGGTAGATGTGTAAGTATTAGGAAGTGTATGTAATATGTAGGAAAAGAATTTGGAAATGAGGATGGAGATCCAGGGTTGTGCAAGCCTTGAAGAGAATGAATTTTATCTTAAGTGCAGTAAACATCCACGTGATATTAATCACACAAAGACCTTAGTTCTGCTTTCCCCTCTCTTGTTGGGAGGCTCTATTATTATTTTTAATTAATCCTGGAGAAAATTTCAGGGTTCTGTGACTGATTTATAGTGAAACCTATGAAGCAATAATACTTTAAATAACATCAAATTGCTATCTCCTGCATGGGGGATTTTTCTGTTGCTAATCTTGCATGTTTAAAGAAGGTGAGTCAAAGTCTGCAGGATGTCAACTGAAAGGAACATGACTTATGTGGAAGTACCCTTTATCTTGTCTTTTCACCTACCAGATACAAGTGTCTTGAAATGCAGACTGTTGAATTTGGAACCAGGCAATCAGGTTTGGTTCCAGATTTTGTGATTTTTGTATTCTGGGTCCTCTCAGCCTTGGTTTCTAATATTTCAAAGTGCTCTGGTGCAGATGAAATGAAGCAATGCATGTTTAAAAGATGCTACTGGGGCACCTGGGTGGCTCAGTCAGTTGAGCATCCGACTTCGGTTCAGGTCATGATCTCACACTCTGTGAGTTCGAGCCCCATGTCGGGCTCTGTGCTGACAGCTCAGAGCCTGGAGCCTGTTTCAGATTCTGTGTCTCCCTCTCTCTCTGACCCTTCCCCGTTCATGCTGTCTCTCTCTGTCTCAAAAATAAATAAACGTTAAAAAAAAGAAAGATGCTACATAGTTTTCGTGTTTTAAAAATCACACTCCAGCGACTCTTAAGATGTACACATCCCTGAAATTAGTATCCATCTTATAATCAGTGCTGTCTTACCTTTGTTGTTGGCTTGTGGCAATTGTGATGCAATTGTCATTGCTCATGCATGTGCAAATTTGATCATAACTGTTCATGCTGTTGTCATTGCGATGGTATTGGAATTGTCGGTAACACATGTATGGGCTTAATTGCCATTTAAAATTCTCTAGTTTTAAGTATGCGTATTATGTAAAAATTTAATTCTACAGTGTTTATAACTGTAACTTCAATTCCGTTATTATTATTATATAGCACTGAAGTATAAAGTTTTCATGTACACAGAAAGATCAGAAAGATATGGAAACAACAGTGGGTGTAAATTCAAAAATAGTTAAGCAGATATACTTCATTGGTGGAGTGGTTACAATTTCATTTATCCATCCACCTGTCTGTCTATCCTATCTGTTTATTACAGAACAACAACAAAAGAATTTTACAGGCCCTAAGAAAATAAGATACAAGTCAATGAAGCTGGATCATATTTCATTACTGAGATACACGCAAAAGAACAGCATAACATGCAAAACAATGTAACTGAAGGCAGTATGAGTTCTTCATAATGTCAATGTCTAGAAACTTCTAGAAGAATACTTTCATTAAGTATAAAATAGAAGTTCTAAGTGGGACATGATCATCTTGCCACTATATAGTTGGCCGCCTGTTTCTTAGTATACAGAACATGTCTTAAAATGGTGACATTGAAGTTTCAATAAGATCCCATACTGTCTTTACCCTGTTTGGTTAGTAATGGTTGTTATGGGCTGAATTGTGTCACTCAAATTCATGTGCTGATACCTTAACCCCCAGTACCTCAGAATGTGACTGTATTTGGAGATAGGGTATTGAAAGAGGCGATTAAGTTAAAATGAGGCCATTAGGATGGGCCCTAATCCAACCTGACTGGTGTCCTTATAAGAGGTGATTTGAACACAGAGAGACATCAGAGGCATGAATGTGTGCACACCAAGGAAAGACCATGTGAGGATATAGGGAAAGGATAGCCATCTGTCAGTCGAGGGGTGTTGCCTCAGAAAAAAAAAAACCTACTGATACCTTGATCTTGGACTTCAGGATTTGTGAGAAAATACATTTCTGTTCTGTAAGCCATTTTGTTACAGAAGCCCCAACAAACTAATATATACAATATTTACTAAATCTATGAAATTTACTAATCATGAAAGTATTTATTAAATATTCTAGGTAACAAAAATACACCATATGCTATAAATAAAAAAATTCAACTGAATAAATTAAAAAAAATTTTTTTAACATTTATTTATTTTTGAGACAGAGAGAGACAGAGCATGAACAGGGGAGGGTCAGAGAGAGGGAGACACAGAATCTGAAACAGGCTCCAGGCTCTGAGCTGTCAGTACAGAGCCCGACGCGGGGCTCGAACTCACAGCCCTCACGGACTGCGAGATCATGACCTGAGCTGAAGTCGGCCGCTTAACCGACTGAGCCACCCAGGCGCCCCACAACTGAATAAATTTTGAAGATCTAACTGGCTAATTGGCTTCATTAAATGATTCATGAATTGGGCAGTATGAAATAGAGCAAATAGAGGAGTGTACCCAGGTACCCAGGAGTGATTAAAAAATGGAAGATTTTTATGGAAGGGGTGTGGGGCAAGAAAGGTATTATAAAAAAAAAAGGTTGTTCCTTCCAGGCAAGGTGGTTTTCCCTTAGGGGTTAAACTAGGGGATCTTATAGTGCACTCATCTTTCTTTGGGGAATAGAGAAGGCCCATGTGGAAGATGCATTGGCACCGATTGAAAAATTCCTGACTGCCTGGTTAAGACTACCTTTCTGGGGGAGGTTGAAACTGCAATTAGATTAGGTATTAGACCCTGGTTTGGGAACTCCGTATAAGTGGCACTATTTGGGGCCTGTGGTTTTCTTTTTAACACTATGAAATATTTTTTAAAAGAGTTGGATTCATGGTATAAATGTTTTGTTTAATACTAAATACAGCTGTATCAAATTTGATAGTCAAAAAGGCATACCTATCAAACTTACTTTTACTAAAACGACTCACTCATCTCTATTTGAATCTTCTCTTTAATTCACTTTGAATTCCAAGACTCCATCAAAAAGGATGTTCATCAAGATGGCAGGAAGTGAGTATTTTTATGTGTGTCCAGGGTTAGGGCTTTCTGAGCACATTTGACTGGAACCCAGGTGATAGGACCAGTGTTGGAAAGGCTGGGACCCCGGAGGCATGCTCCACCCCTCTTCCTTCTGGGGGAAAAGCCAGTCTCAGTGATCTGCACTGAACCAAGCTGCTGGCTCCTTTCCTTCGTTTTAAGCTGACCCCAGGCATCCAAGCTACACTGGTTTCATCAGCACTCTGGGTGAAGAGAGAAACCCTTTCCCTGTTCTATGTGAGTTTGAGAAAAATGTGTATCGTTCTCTGTTGGATGTCATTTAATCTCCCAATTCTGTAAATTTAAATTAATCAAGTTGATTTGCTGGTCAGGTAATATTATCCTTAGTGACTTCTGCCGGCTTAATCTCTATGGTAATATCTCTCTTTAATTAAATTAAATAAAGATTGAGTGTCCCTGATAAGCTTCCTTGTTCTTATGTCTTTTTACTGAAATTAATATAGCTACTCCAGCTTTCTTTTGAGTGTTAGCATGGTATATGTTTCTTCATTCTTTTACTTTTAACCTCAGTATTTATGTTTAAAATGAATGTCTTATACACAGCATGTAGTTGGGGTTTCTTTTATTACTGACTTGGAAAATCTCCATCTTTGTATTGATATATCTAAACCATTCACATTTAAGGTGATTATTAATGTGGTTGCATTAATAGCTATCTGTTTATAACTGCTTTCTGCCTGTGCACACATTCTTTATTTATATGTATGTATATACATATACATATATGTATGTATATGTATATACATACATATATATGTGTATATAATGTTCAGTTAAATATATTTGTATATATTTATTTATATAAGTTTATTTATTTATATATAAATTATATATATATATATTTATGCTTGTTTTCCTATAGTTTACAATACACATTTTAAGATAACCTAAGTTCACCTTCAAACCCTCTACCACTTCATGTGTAATGCAGTTACCTCAGGGTATTTCTGCTTCTTCCCACCTGCGCATTATAACATTGCTGTTATTCATTTCACTGATCCACATTATCATCACCATTGTGTTGTTAACTATTATTATTTAAAATATGCAGTTACTGGGGTGCCTGGGTGGCTTAGTTGGTTAAGCATCGGAATTGGACTCAGGTCATGATCTCACGGTTCGTGAGTTCAAGCCCTGCATCGGGCTCTCTGCTGTCTGTGCAGAGCCTGCTTCAGATCCTCTATCTCCCTCTCTCTTTGCCCCTCCCCTACTCACACTGGTGCACACACGCTCTCTCTCTCCTTCAAAAATAAATAAACATTAAAAAAAAAGTAAAATAAGATAGACAGTTATCTTTTAGATAAATTAAGAATAAGAAAAATTAGGGGCGCCTGGGTGGCTCTGTCATTAAGCATCTGACTTTGTCTCAGGTCATGATCTTGCAGTTTGTGAGTGTGAGCCCTACGTTGGGCTCTGTGCTAACAGCTCGGAGCCTGGAGCCTGCTTCGGATTCTGTGCCTCCCTCTGTATCTCTGTCCCTCCCTGGTTCCTCCGCTTGGGCTGTCTCTGTCTCTCTCTCTCTCAAAAATAAACATTAAAAAAATTATAAAATGTTAAAAAAAGAGTAAGAAAAATTGAATATTTTATTTTTCCTCCATTTATTCCTTTTCTAATGCTCTTTTATCCTTTAAGTCAATTCAAGCTTCTGACGTACATTATTTTCATTTTGCTTAAAAAACTTTAATATTTCTTGCAAGGCAGGTCTGCTGGAAATACCTTCTCTCATATTTTGTTAGAGAAAGTCATCATTTCACTTTGACTTTGGAAGCATAATTTCATTGGATATAGAATTCTAGGTTGGGGATTTTATCTTAACATTTTAAATGTTATTTTTTTAAATCTTTTTTTTTTTAATGTTTATTTATTTTTGAGACGGAGGGAGACAGAGCTTGAGCGGGGGAGGGGCAGAGAGAGAAGGAGACACAGAATCTGAAACAGGCTTCAGGCTCTGGGCTGTCAGCACACAGCCCGATGTGGGGCTCGAACGCACGAACTGTGAGATCATGACCTGAGCCGAAGTCGGACGCTCAACCGACTGAGCCACCCAGGCGCCCCTATCTTAACATTTTAAACATTTCATTCCACTCTTTTCTTGATCGCATGGTTTCTGGTGAGACTTCCACTGTGTAATTCCTATCCTTGTTCACTGTAGGTCAAATGTTGTTTTTTTCTGTTGGTTTCTTTCAAGATTTTCTCTTTGTATTTGATTTTCTGCAATTTGAATGTGATAGACCTACATGTGTGAGTGTGGAATTTATTTTGCTTGGCATTCTTTGAGTTCCTGGATTTGTGGTTTAAAGTCTGTTATTTATTTTGGAAAATTCTTGACCATTATTATTTCAAGAATTTCTTCTGCTCCACTCTCTTATCCTTCTGATATTTTAATTATGTATATTTTTCACTTTTTAAAAATGTTTATTTAGTTTTGAGAGAGAGAGAGAGACAGAACATGAGCATGGGAGGGTCAAAGAGAGAGGGAGACACAGAATCCGAAGCAGGCTGTAGGCTCTGAGCTGTCAGCACAGAGCCCAATGGGGGGCTCAGACTCATGAAATGTGAGATCATGACCTGAGCCGAAGTTGTACACTTAACCAAATGAGCCACGCAGGAGCCCCTATTTTTCACTTTTGAAATTATGTTTCCAAATTACTTTTCTAAAATTATTGTTATGTTTTGTGTTTTGTTTTATTTTTGACTCTTTTTTATTGACCTGTCTTTAGCTCACTTTCTAAACTGCATTGAGTTCTGATGAGCAAATAGAAGGAATGCTTCATTTATGTTACTGTGCCTTTTATTTCCAGTATTTTCTTTTGATATTTTTCTATCTCTCTGCTTATATTACCCAAGTATTCTTGTATTTTATCTATTCTTCCCTTGAAGCCCTTAACATTCTCATTATAGTTATTTACAATTCCTGTTTCATAATTTCTATATCTGATTCTTATTTGATTCTGTTTCTGTGGTTTGCATTGTCTCTTCACACTGTGCTTTTTTGTCTTGTGTTTTGTCAGGCTTTGTGATTTTTGTGCTGAAAACACACATGCTGTATCAGGCACTAACAACTTAGGTAAATGACCATTAGTGTGAGAATCTTTGGTATTTTTTTTATGAAATTTTTTTATGAAATTTGTTTTTATAAAATTGAAATTTTATTGTCAAATTGGTTTCCATACAACATCCAGTGCTCATCCCAACAGGTGCCCTCCTCAATACCCATCACCCACCGACCCCTCCCTCCCACCCCCCATCAACACTCAGTTTGTTCTGTTTTTTGGAGTTTTTGCTTCCTCCTTCTCTAACCATTTTTTTTCTTCCCCTTCCCCATGGTCTTCTGTTAAGTTTCTCAGGATCCACATAGGAGTGAAACATACGGAATCTGTCCTTCTCTGTATGACTTATTTCATGTAACATAACACTCTCCAGTTCCATCCATGTTGCTACAAAAGGCCATATCTCATTCTTTCTCATTGCCACGTAGTATTCCATTGTGTATATAAACCACAATTTCTTTATCCAAGAAAAGATAAAGAGTATCCATTCTTTAGGCTCTTTCCATAATTTAGCTATTGTTGAGAGTGCTGCTATAAACATTGGGGTACAAGTGCCCCTATGCATCATCACTCCTATATCCCTTGGGCAAATTCCTAGCAGTGCTATTGCTGGGTCATAGGGTAGGTCTATTTTTAATTTTTTGAGGAACCTCCACACTGTTTTCCAGAGCTGCTGCACCAGTTTGCATTCCCACCAACAGTGCAGAAGGGTTCCCGTTTCTCCACATCCTCTCTAGCATCTATAGTCTCCTGATTTGTTCATTTTGGCCACTCTGACTGGCATGAGGTGATATCTGAGTGTGGTTTTGATTTGTAGTTCCCTGATGAGTAGTGACATTGAGCATCTTTTCATGTGCCTGTTGGCCATCTGGATGTCTTCTTTAGAGAAGTGTCTATTCATGTTTTCTTCCCATTTCTTCACTGGATTATTTGTTTTTCGGGTGTGGAGTTTGGTGAGCTCTTCATAGATTTTAGATACTAGCCCTTTGTCTGATATGTCATTTGCAAATATCTTTTCCCATTCCGTTGGTTGCCTTTCAGTTTTGTTGATTGTTTCCTTTGCTGTGCAGAAGTTTTTATCTTCATGAGGTCATAATAGTTCATTTTTGCTTGTAATTCCCTTGCCTTTGGGGATGTGTCAAGTAAGAAATTGCTACGGCTGAGGTCAGAGAGGTTTTTCCCTGCCTTCTCCTCTAGGGTTTTGATGGTTTCCTGTCTCATATTCAGGTCCTTTATTCATTTTGAGTTTATTTTTGTGAATGGTGTAAGAAAGTGGTCTAGTTTCATTCTTCTGCATGTTGCTGTCCAGTTCTCCCAGCACCAGTTGTTAAAGAGACTGTCTTTTTTCCATTGGATATTCTTTCCTGCTTTGTCAAAGATTAGTTGGCCATACTTTTGTGGGTCTAGTTCTAGGATTTCTATTCTATTCCATTGGTCTATGTGTCTGTTTTGTGCCAATACCATGCTGTCTTGATGATGACAGCTTTGTAGTAGAGGCTAAAGTCTGGGATTGTGATGCCTCCCGCTTTGGTCTTCTTCAAAATTACTTTGGCTATTCGGGGCCTTTTGTGGTTCCATACAAATTTTAGGATTGCTTGTTCTAGCTTCAAGAAGAATGCTGGTGCAATTTTGATTGGAATTGCATTGAATGTGTAGATAGCTTTGGGTAGTATTGACATTTTAACAATATTTATTCTTCCAACCCATGAGCACAGAATGTTTTTCCATTTCTTTATATCTTCTTCAATTTCCTTCAAAAGCTTTCTATAGTTTTCAGCATACAGATCTTTTACATCTGTGGTTAGGTTTTACTCCTAGGTATTTTATGCTTCTTGGTGCAATTGTGAATGGGATGAGTTTCTTTATTTGTCTTTCTGTTGCTTCATTATTAGTGTATAAGAATGCAAACTGATTTCTGTGCATTGATGTTGGATCCTGCGACTTTGCTGAATTCATGTATCAGTTCTAGCAGACTTTTGGTGGAGTCTATCGGGCTTTCCATGTATAATATCATGTCATCTGCAAAAAGTGAAAGCTTGACCTCATCTTTGCCAATTTGGATGCCTTTGATTTCCTTTTGTTGTCTGGTTGCTGATGCTAGCACTTCCAACACTATGTTAAACAACAGCAGTGAGAGTGGACATCCCTGTCGTGTTCCTGATCTCAGGGAGAAAGCTCTCAGTTTTTCCCCATTGAAGATGATATTAGCTGTGGGCTTTTCATAAATGGTTTTTATGATGTTTAAGTATGTTCCTTCTATCCCAACTTTCTCGAGGGTTTTTATTAAGAAAGGGTGCTGAATTTTGTCAAATACTTTTTCTGCATCGATTGACAGGATCATATGGTTCTTCTCTTTTCTTTTATTAATGTGATGTATCACATTGATTGATTTGCAAATGTTGAACCAGCCCTGCAACCCAGGAATGAATTCCACTTGATCATGGTGAATAATTCTTTTTATATGCCATTGAATTCGATTTGCTAGTATCTTGTTGAGAATTTTTGCATCCATATTCATCAGGGATATTGGCCTGTAGTTCTCTTTTTTTACTGGGTCTTTGTCTGGTATAGAATTAAAGTAATGCTGGCTTCATAGAATGAGTCTGGAAGTTTTCCTTCCCTTTCTATTTTTTGGAACAGCTTGAGAAGGATAGGTATTATCTCTGCTTTAAATGTCTGGTAGAATTCCTCAGAGAAGCCATCTGGTCCTGGACTCTTATTTGTTGGGAGATTTTTGATAACTGATTCAATTTCTTTGCTGGTGTGGGTCTGTTCAAGCTTTCTATTTCTTCCTGTTTGAGTTTTGGAAGTGTGTGGGTGTTTAGGAATTTGTCCATTTCTTCCCGGTTGTCCAGTTTGTTGGCATATAATTTTTCATAGTATTCCCTAATAATTGTTTGTATTTCTGAGGGACAGGTTGTAATAATTGCATTTTACTTCATGATTTTATCTATTTGGGTCATCTCCCTTTTCTTTTTGAGAAGCCTGGCTAGAGGTTTATCAATTTTGTTTATTTTTTCAAAAAACCAACTCTTGGTTTCATTGATCAGCTCTACAGTTTTTTTAGATCCTATATTATTTATTTCTGCTCTGATCTTTATTATTTATCTTCTTGTGCTGGGTTTGGGGTGTCTTTGCTGTTCCGCTTCTATTTCCTTTAGGTGTGCTCTTAGATTTCGTATTTGAGACTTTTCTTGTTTCTTGAGATAGGCCTGGATTGAAATGTATTTTCCTCTCAGGACTGCCTTTGCTGCATCCCAAAGCGTTTGGAGTGTTGTATTTTCATTTTCATTTGTTTCCCTATATTTTTTAATTTCTTCTCTAATTGTCTGGTTGACCCACTCATTCGTTAGTAGGGTGTTCTTTAACCTCCATGCTTTTGGAGGTTTTCCAGACTTTTTCCTGTGGTTGATTTCAAGCTTCATTGCTTTGTGGTCTGAAAGTGTGCATGGTATGATCTCAATTCTTGTATACTTATGAAGGGCTGTTTTGTGACCCAGTATGTGATCTATCTTGGAGAATGTCCCATGTGCACTCGAGAAGAAAGTATATTCTGTTGCATTGGGATGCAGAGTCCTAAATATTTCTGTCAAGTCTATCCGATCCAATGTATCATTCAGGGCCCTTGTTTCTTTATTGATCCTGTGTCTAGATGATCTATCCATTGTTGTAAGTGGAGTATTAAAGTCCCCTGCAATTACCACATTCTTATCAATAACGTTGCTTATGTTTGTGACTGTTTTATATATTTGGGGACTCCCGTATTCAGTGCATAGACATTTTTAATTGTTAGCTTTTCCTGATGGATAGACCCTGTAGTTATTATATAATGCCATTCTTCATCTCTTGTTACAGCCTTTGATTTAAAGTCCAGCTTGTCTGATATAAGTAGGGCAACTCCAGCTTTCTTTTGACTTCCAGTATCATGATAGCTAGTTCTCCATCCCCTCACTTTCAATCTGAAGGTGTCCTAGGTCTAAAATGAGTCTCTTGTAGACAGAAAAAAGATGGGTCTTGTTTTTTTACCCATTCTGATACCCTATGTCTTTTGGTTGGAGCATTTAGTCCATTTACATTCAGTGTTATTAATGGAAAGCTATGGGTTTAGAGTCATTGTGATGTCTGTAGGTTTCATGCTTGTAGTGATGTCTCTGGTACTTTGTGGTCCTTGCAACATTTCACTCACAGAATCCCCCTTAGGAGCTCTTGTAGGGCTGGTTTAGTGGTGATGAATTCCTTCAGTTTTTGTTTGTTTGTGAAAACCTTTATGCCCCCTTCTATTCTGAATGACAGACTTGCTGGATAAAGGATTCTCGGCTGCATATTTTTTCTGTTCATTACGTTGAAGATTTCCTGCCATTCCTTTCTGGATTGCCAAGTTTCAGTAGATAGGTCTGCCACTAGTCTTATGGGTCTCCCTTCATAAGTTAGAGAGTGTTTATCCCTAGCTGCTTTCAGAATTTTCTTTTTATCCTTGTATTTTGCCAGTTTCACTATGACATGTTGTGCAGATCGATTCAAGTTACGTCTTAAGGGAGTTCTCTGTGCCTCTTGGATTTCAATGCCTTTTTCCTCATGCAGATCAAGGAAGTTCTCAGCTGTGATTTGTTCAAGTACACCTTCAGCCCCTTTCTCTCTCTCTTCCTCTTCTGGAATTCCTATGATATGGATATTGTTCCGTTTGATTGCATCACTTAGTTCTGTAATTCTCCCCTCATACTCCTGGATTTTTTTTATCTCTCTTTTTCTCAGCTTCCCCTTTTTCCATTATTTTATTTTATTTTTATTTTTTTAAATGTTTGTTTATTTTTGAGAGAGAGATAGAGACAGAGAGACAGACAGAGTGCGAGCAGGAGAGGGGCTGAGGTAGGGGGAGACACAGAATCCGACGTTGGTTCCAGGCTCTGAGCTGCCAGCACAGAGCCCAACGCAGGGCTTGAACTCACGGACTGTGAGATCATGACCTGAGCTGAAGTTGGATGCTCAACCGACCCAGCCACTCAGTCACCCCCATAATTCTATCTTCTAATTCACCTATATTCTCCTCTGCCTCTTCAATCTGAGTTGTGATCGTCTCCATTATATTTGCACCTCACTTATAGCATTTTTAACTCCTCATGACTATTTCTTAGTCCCTTGATCTCTGTAGCAATAGGTTCTCTGCTGTCGTCTATACTTTTTTTCAAGCCCAACGTTTAATTTTATGACTACTATCCTAAATTTTTGTTCCATTATATTGCTTAAATCGTTTTTGACCAATTCGTTAGCTGTCGCTACTTCCTGGAGTTTCTTTTGCGGAGAGTTCTTCCATTTTGTCATTTTGGATAGTCCCTGGGGTGGCGTGGAACTGCAGAGTACTTCCCCTGTGCTGTCTGGAGTAACTTGTGTTGGTGGGCGGGGCCATAGTCAGACCTGATGTCTGTCTCCAGCCCACTGCTGGGACCATGGTCAGACTGGTGTGTACCTTATCTTCCCCTCTCCTGGGGGCAGGGCAGTGGAGTGGTGTGACCCCTGTCTGGGCTGCTTGCACAGTGCCAGGGTTGTGATGCTGCTTTGATGGGATCTGGCCAAGGACCTATTAGCTGGGGTGGATCTGCAAGGTGCACAGGGGCAGGAGGGGCAGGCTTAGCTCACTTTGCTCTCAGTGGTCCCCTGCAGGAGGGGCCCTGCAGCACCGGGAGGGAGGCAGGCCTGTCGACTTCAATTTTTAAAAATATCTGTGCTTATTGAAAATTTTTATTGCCAACTCCTTCAAATTTGGGACATAGGAGACAAAAGTAATCCAGGGAACTGACCGTGAGTCTTCAGTCCCCTTACCAGCCTGTCTCCTCCTCTCTACCCTTAAGAATCTTCTTATGTTTGTTTTTTATATAATGTGTAGGGTTTTTAGTTGTAATTGTAGGAGGAATAAGGAAAAAATATACCATTTCCTTCTTCTCAGAAGCAAGAGTCCCATTTGGCTCTTTTTAGTATTTTCTATCTCTCTGCTAACATATTTTATTTTATAATGTGTTTTAAAAGATATAATCTGCCTATTTGTAATTTGGGTGCCTGGTGGCTCAGTTAGTTGACCGTCTGACTCTTGGTTTCAGCTCTGGTCATGATCCCAGGGTTGCCGGATCAAACCCAACATAAGGCTCTGTGCTGATCTGGAGCCTGCTTGGGATTCTCTCTCCCTCTGTCCCTCTTCCCTGCTTGCATGCTCTCTCAAAAACAAAATAAAAACAATTAAAAAAAAGTATTTGTGATTGTTTGTGGAAACAATTTTGTTTACTGTATTAAAATTCTTTTCAAATAGTTGTAACATCTGAGTCATCTCTATATTGGCATCTGTTGGTTCTCTTTTCATCTTCAAGTGGTGGTTGTGGTTCTTGTCATTGCTATGATGAATGGTTTTCAGTTGTGCCCTGGACATTTTGTATATTAGTTTGTGAGACTATGGATCTCATGTGGTTTTCTTTTTTAGTGGTCACCTTGCTTAGGTATAGCGTGCAGATTCAGATACTTCTGGATATTCAGATCCCTGCCGAGCCCTGAATGTCCCTCCAGTGTCATTGGGTTGCTGACTTGTATCCCCCTCATTACTGACATGTGGGATAAAAATTCAGCTCCCACGGGGGCACCTGGGTGCCTCAGTGGATTAAGCATCTGAATCTTGATTTTGTCTTGGGTCACGATTTCACGGTTTGTGAGTTCAAGCCCCATGTGGGGCTCTTCACTGACAGGGTGGAACCTGCTTGAGGTTCTCTCTCTCCCTCTCTCTCTGCCCTTGCCCTGCTCATTTTCTCTCTCTCTTTCATGCTCTCCCTCTCCCGAAAATAAATAAATAAACCTAAAAGAAATTCAACTCCCACTTCAGTTCTTTGGCAGCACCTTAGCTAGAATGGAACAGTTACTGACAGCGCTTCATTGCTGCTGGGTGAGGAGTAGAAGTTTAGTTCCCTGATGAACCCACTGACAGCAGGAGGAATTGGGACTGAGTATGACGACTAGCACTATCTTGTATAGTCTTGTTTCACATCACTGCTGTTGGGTGGGATGGAAACTAGTTCCCCACTTGGCCCCACTGACTCTATACCATCAGGGAATATAGAGTGCCAATTAGTATCATTTTGTTCAACTTAATTGCTGCTGAGTAGGAAGGGAGTTCAGATTATTGCCCAGTCTTTAACACTGTGCTGGTGGGGGCATCAGGTTGCCGCTTCCTATTTCCAGCCAGAGGATAAGCAGTTCAGTCTCCACATGGCCCTGCTGACATCACCCCTGTGAAGGAATCAGAGTACTTCCTGTTACCCTCAAGCAGAGGGTAGACATGTAGCTCTCTGCTTGGCCATTCTGACATGGGTTGCTAGGCAGGTTGTCATTTAATTTTTGCCTGTTGTTGGGTGGATATTATAAAAAATGTTTTCTGTTCTATTGGACTACCTTCCGCACCCCCCCCCCCATTTCTTTGGTTAGAGGAAAACTTTTTGGGTCTGTCTTTGGTAGTTTGGGGTTGCAGGCTTGTCCAATGTACCATCAGGGCAAAAAACAACCCAAGGAACTCACCAGCCATATTCCTCAATTCCCCATACTCCATGGAAGTCTGTCTTGTTTTTACCTTTCAATGTCTTCCTATGTTTGTTGTGTTATGCCCAGGGTTTTTTAGTTTAAGAGGGTAGAGTAGGGAGCAATGGTGTATTCTATCTTGGCTGGAATCAGATGTCAGTCAACTGAGATTAAAAAAAAATTATTCAGTTTCTTAAGTCTGAAATCTGAGAGATCATTCTGCATCAACATATTCAAGTACTCAGAGAATCATTGAGCAGAAATTGAGCTCACACATATCAAGTCAGTGATGCTTCCGATTGCTGCTGAAGTATCTGTAATAAGTAGAGAAGTGAGTTCAAAGCTCAAGGTTTTTATTGATTAAGATAAAACGATTTCAATAAAGACACCGTAATGAATCTTTCATACAGCTCAATTTCTCTTGAAGAGTTGTCTTTTATTTTAAGATTCTTTTTCACGTTTACTTTTATTTTTGAGAGAGAGAGAGAGAGAGAGTGAGCGGGGGAGGGACGGAGAGAGGGGGAGACACAGAATCTGAGGCAGGCTCCAGGCTCTGAGGTGTCAGCACAGAGCCTGACGTGGGGCTGGAAGTCACGAACTGTGAGATCACGACCTGAGCCGAAGTTGGACGCTTAACCGACTGAGCCACCCAGGCGCTCCTGCAATCCTTCTTGGTAACATAAACAGTTGATAAATACATATTTTGTAAGTTATATGTATTATATGTTGTATTATTATAATAAAATAAATGTTTTCTCAAATTGTCAAAGACTCCAAAATTTTTTTTCTAATATATTTAAGCCCATGTGATTCAAGGGTCAAATGTAATTATTTTGTTGTTCAAATAGGTCCAGCTTTGCTCCTTCAGAGCTCCCAGGTTGGATAATGTAAACTTTTGCCATGACTCTGTCTTCTTTTTTAAAAGATGCTTCAGGATCATTTTGTGATTTCCCTGGTTCATCCCCAAAATGAATCATTTCTCCAAGGTGCCCAGTTATTATCAGAGAATGTTATTAAGAAACGAAGGTCTGGGTGTTGGATGTGTTCATTTCTTTAAAATAAATTTTCTTTTAATGTCTATTTATTTTTGAGAGAGGGAGACAGCACAGGCAGGGGAAGGGCAGAGAGAGAGGGAGGGAAATACAGAATCTGAAGCCAGCTCTAGGCTCTGAGCTGTCAGCACAGAGCCCAACGCGGGGCTCAAACTCACAAACTGTGAGATCATGACCTGAGCCGAAGTCTGACATTTAACTGACTGAGCTACCCAGGCGCCCCGGATGTGTTCATTTTTACTAGGGTATCACTGCTTCTAGGCCCTCTTAGTGGAGAGAGATAGGAAATACGTGTATGTATTCAAATGCTTGTGTATCTATCTGTCTATTATCTATTTATCTATCTATCTATCTGTCTATCTACCTATCTTTTTGAATCTATGTATCTTAATATGTGTATTAAGATGTATATTATGTGATGCTAATCTAGCACCACATAGTTCATTCTAGACTCCCCCTTTTGTACACTTATAACTTCTTTCTGTGACAGAAACACTTGACTATACGTTGCAAGGGTAAAAACAAAAAAACCTGTACATAAACACTGTACCCTGGTTGATAAATTGGTTTCCCAAAGGCGTATGGGTTTGCAACTCTGAAACTCAAATACACATTTTCTGAGATTGAATGAATAAGAAATTGTAGCGAATAGAATTTGCATTATGTTCAAATGTCTTTTCCTGACTATTTTATTGTGACTACTAAGGTACACTTTCAGAAAGAGTAATGTTGGTACATACACTGTGTTCCCCCTTGTCTTTGACTGGTTATAAGACCTATTTAAATTCTGGGTGTTTCAGCCACTATTCTTAGAGGAGGAAGAATGAAAGCCTTGACTCAGGTTAGCTTAAAGAGAATTCCTAGTTGAACCAGTCTCAACTGTCATCTGGCTCCTGTCCCGGAAACATTTTCCATGAATAAAACAGATTTAGTTTTGTATCAATACCCAGATTTTTTTTTTTAAAAGAGAGAGTGTGAGTGGGGAAGGGGCAGAGGGAAAGAGAAAGAGGGAGAGAGAGAGAATCTTAAGCAGGCTCCACACCTAACACAGAACCTGATGCAGGGCTCAATCCTACGATTATGAAATCATGACCTGAGCTGAAGTCAAGAGTCGAAAGCTCAACGGACTAAGCCACCCAGGTGCCTCCCAATACCCAAATCTTAAGTTACTACAGAAGGTTGAATAAACTTGAATTGTAAAATACAGAATACTACTCAGCAATGAAAGGGACAGACCGGTGTTACATACAACAGCTGGGATGGACTTCAGGACATGGTACTTAGTGAAAAACACTAATCTCGGAGGTTACATGTTATATGATTTCATTTATTGTTCTCTAAAGGAATCAACTGAAGAGGTGGAGAACAGGTCAGTGGTTGCCGGAAGACAGATACAGGTGGAAGGGGTTGGGTTTAAGGGGTAGAATAGCTGGTGGAGCAGTCCTGTGTCCTAATTGTGGTGGCGAATCTGTACAAGGGATCAGATTGCATTGATCTCCACACACACACACACACACACACACACACACACACACACACAGGCACACACAACACAAACTCTCAGTGCATGTAAAACTGCTGAAACCTGAATAACATCTATAGTCCTAAATTCTACTTAACATGATTGTTCCAAAGTCAGTTTACTGGTTTTGCTATTATACTACAGTTGTTGGAGATGTAGGTAGGAATCTGGAGTTCCAGGAAATCGCGACGTTATTTTTATAATTCTCTGTGAATCTATATTCATTTGAAAGTAAACTTTAGATATCTTCTCACAAGCATAAGGAGAAATTAATATATACTCTGGAATTCTAAAATTGTGTTTTCTTAAGATGGAAATCTATTACCAGTGATTTTTCTTATAGATTTAATTTTAATATGTGGAAAGCAAAGCCATATTGAGTCAGAACAACGCAAAGTAACATTTCATAGAATAATGGGTTGTTATTCTATCAAATTACTTTCTATTTAAACAATAATCTCTGAAAACAAAAGTATCCTTTTGCTGTGTCTATAAAATATGCTTAATGATTATTTTAGAATTCTCAAAATATTAAAAAAGCATAATAAATAAACTTTAGGAGATGTGTATAAATTCTGACTAGAACTGGGTTACATAGAATGATAATTAGTGACATTTTCAGTGACGCTATTTATATGCATCCTTCTAAGGGACAGCAGAGGACCCTTTCTCCTAAAACCTAGGGAATATGTAATCCCTGTTGGGAAATTAACATTTACGGTTACAATTAGTGTGTAAACTCAGACATCAGATTCTTCCCTGCAGAGTTTATCACGATGGGGAGATCTTAGGGAAGACCTACACCGTATTTCTAATGAGGTCTAAAAGAATTATAAGCCTTAAGCAAAAGTCTTGTGCTCTATGTCATGATGGGTCAGGTGTCACCTGTGTGGTTTCCCTTCAAACTCTCTTAGTAAATTTATAACTAGAAGTTTGATCTACTTCTCAGGCTGACTCCTGGAACATTCAGTCTGGGAGATCTATGCTATTGCTCTTTTGCCAGTAAAGGAAGAAGATCCTGTGACTATCTATATCTGCTCAGTTGTGACATCATAAAAGCCAGTTCTTACAGGGAAGTGGAGGTGAAACTCATGAAGAATCAGCACTGAGTTATCTCAATGGAAGGAGAGTGAGTTACGCAAGTTTCCATTTTTCTCTCACTCTGTTGCTGAAAAATGGGGGAAAGTACTTATTTTGAATAGCAAGAAATTCCGAAGTATGCAGCCCTTAATCCACTGCCTGCATTATTCTTAGCACACCCTTCCTGTGTTGGCTTCATCCTCAGTCTAGTAGCAGGAGAGCTATAGCAGTTCCAAGTGACATGTCCAGAAAATAGAAACATCAGAGGAAAAGATTTGTTTTTTTCCTAAAAATATTTTTTAGCTGAAATATGCTATTTCAGCTGAAATACACATACAATAAAGTTTAAATGTCCTAAGTATACAGCTTGCTACATTTTCACAAACCTAACTAATTTAATCAACATCCAAATTATGTTTCTCTTTTGTGCCCTCCTACAAAGAGAAGGAAGCACATCCACCTTCCTTTTACATTCTCTGTCCAGCTAGGATGGAACAAAGGAGGAGAATGTGTAGAAACACCTGATGTATGGTTAAATATAAGTCTTGGGCTACCAAGGGTCTCCTCAATAAGTGTTAAATATCTGAATGATCTCTACTCTAGCAGAAGTTTCTCTTTTTTTGTTAGTCATCACTGGGGAACTGAAGTATCTGGTAAGGTAATGGAAATCTGAGTAGGAACTAGGAAGTGAAGGATCAGATGAGTGGGAGGGAGAGAAGGGGGATACCTCCCTACTGAAGCTCACCAACAGGTGGGCTTAGTCCTCAGCTACTCCATTCTTGTATCTTCTAGTAAAGACAGGAATAGCTGTTTGTCACATACAACTCATGCAACAAAAGACAGAGTGATTTTAATGCCAATGGCTATGTGTGCAGTCCATTTGGACCCTGTGAAGCAAAGGGACTTATTCGATTTCTGCTGGTCTGAGTCTTCTCATAAATAAGAGCATGTAAGGAAGGAGAGAGCTGGGGTCTCTATTAATGGAAGTTTCTTCTGTTCTCACAGATTTCTGAAGAGAAGAATACTGGTTAGAAATGAGTCCTTAGTGACTGAATTTCTTCTTGCTGGCCTAACAGACCGTCCAGAGCTCCAGCAACCCCTCTTCTTCCTGTTTCTGGTGATCTACATTGTCACCATGGTGGGCAACGTTGGCTTGGTCACTCTTATTAGTCTAAATTCTCACCTCCATACCCCCATGTACTACTTCCTCTTCAACCTATCCTTCATTGATGTCTGTTACTCTTCTGCTTTCACCCCCAAGATGCTGATGAACTTTGTATCAAGGGAGAATATCATCTCCTATGTCGGCTGCATGACTCAGCTGTTTTTCTTTCTCTTTTTTGTCATCTCGGAATGCTATATGTTGACCTCAATGGCCTACGATCGCTACGTGGCCATCTGTAATCCGTTGCTGTATAAGGTAACCATGTCCCATCAGATCTGTGCCTTGCTGACTGTTGCTGCATATATGATGGGGTTTGCTGGAGCCTCTGCCCACACAGGGTGCATGCTCAGACTAACCTTCTGCAGTGTTAATGTCATCAACCATTACCTGTGTGATATTCTTCCTCTCCTCCAACTGTCTTGCAGCAGCACCTATGTCAACGAGGTAGTAGTTCTGATAGTCGTGGGAATTAATATCACAGTACCCAGTTTTACCATCCTGATTTCTTACGTCTTTATCCTCACTAGCATTCTTCATATCAGATCTGCTCAAGGACGATCAAAAGCCTTCAGTACCTGTAGTTCTCACATCATTGCTATTTCTCTTTTCTTTGGCTCAGCAGCATTCATGTATCTTAAATATTCTTCTCCGGGGTCTATGGACGTGGGAAAAATTTCTTCAGTTTTCTACACTAATGTGGTGCCCATGCTTAATCCCTTAATCTACAGTTTGAGAAACAAGGATATCAAAGTTACATTGTGGAAAGCATTGTTTAAAATACAAAGGATAACCATGTTCTGATTAGAAATTATAACATAAAGAAATTCAATTTTTATTAAAAAAATTTTTGTATGTAAAATTATTTTTGAGAGAGAGACAGAGTGTGAGAAGGGGAGGGAGGGGCCAAGAGAGAGGCAGACATAGAATCCGAAGCAGGTTCCAGGCTCTGAGCTGTCAGCACAGAGCCAGAGGTGGTGCTCAAACTCATGAACCATGAGCTTACCATGAGGTGGGGCTCAAACTCATGAACCAGTTGGACGCTTAACCGACTGAGCCACCCAGGTACCCCAAGAAATTCAATTTTAAAATTTTTATTATGTTTTTCAAGAGGTTTTGCTCATTATAAATGTTGTTTCTTCAGATTGTGGTATCTGTGTTTTAATAGACCTGTCTTAACATTTCCCTTATAGCTACTTTGTTTCATTGTTTGCTTTTGTATTTCTGTACCTGAAACCAGTTTACTAAATAACTAGTAACATGTTTATAAAAAGAAAAAAATATACTGGCTATTTTCTTTTCATACTGTTTCTGTCTCTAAGCTATTCTTAATCTGAACAAATATGATAAGCTTCATAAGTCACAGAAAGTTGAATTTACATTTATCTCTCTTAAACACAGAAGTGCCAAAAACTAAAGAAACATTCTTATTCTTCTCCATATTATTGCTGGTATAGGCAGGAGGATTCAATGAAATGTGTTCATTACAAACTGAGTATATGGCCTAAAGTATAATCAAGTCCTCTGATATTTGCATTTTGTTCTATTTTCTCACCAACTTTTCCCTTTACCATTCTGTTCTTTCTTGTTCCCATTGAAAATGGCAAAATGCATTCTGTACACCACCAGCTTTTGAGAGCCTCAAACAGTCTAGTTCATTTAAATTGAAGTGAATACATATATTGCCACATATAGCATTAATATATATGATTAAAGGAATAATACATATGTATCTCAGGATCCAAATATGGGGGGGGTGGTTGGTGTATGACTAGTCTGTTACTTATCACTTAAAGGAACATATTGCACATTGGGAGAAACATGTTAAACACTTTTACTTATTTAATGAAATTTATCATGAAGAAAGGGTATATATTAATGATAATAAACTTTATTTCTAGCAACATTTTGTGACCTTCCTTAAACCTGTCTCATAGTCCATTTGGGCTATTATGATAAAATACCACAGACTTAGTGGCTTACAAACAACAGAAATTTATTTCTAACAGCTCTGGAGGCTGTAAGTCCAAGATCAGGGTGCCAGCACAAATGGGTGAGAGCAGTTTTTTAGGTCACAGACCTCTCATTACATCCTTACATGGTGGCAGGAACTAGTGATTTCTATGGAGATTGATTGATTGATTGATTGATTGATTTAAAGTTTATTTATTTATTTTGAGAGAGAGAGAAAAGAGTGGGAGAGGGACAGAGAGAGGGAGAGAGAGAATCCCAGGGAAGCTCTGCACTGTCAGCACAGAGCCCAGTTCGGGGCTCGACTCATGAACCATGAGATCATGACCTGAGCTGAAATTAGGAGTTGGATGCTTAACCAGCTGAGCCACCCAGGCGCCCCTCTATGGAGCTTCTTTGAAAGGTATAAATCATACTTATGAGAATTCCATTGTCATGAACTAAGCACCTCCCAAAGGCCCCACGTTCTAATATCATGTTTGGGAGTTAGGATTTCAACATTTGACCACAGCACTTTGTCTCACCAATAAGAAAATAAATATTTACAGTAGATGCTGTTTCCTTCAATTTTCCTATCTCTCCATGTTTTCTCATTAGTATATTTAGAATTTCAGATACATTGGGAGGGCAAGAAATGCTTGTTGAATTGGATTGTCTTGTTTGAATAACAACAATAATAAATTTATTGCTAAAACAATAATTAATAAAATATAATAAAATAACAATAATAGATAAATAAGAAAGAACACTGGGACATATTTTGTTTTGGGGAGTGGACTGTGGCAGTCATAGAGAGCTCCTCTTCAAGAGAACCAGCTGTGTGGAGAACTGTTGACTAATAGTCTATAGCTGATACTCCTTTGGATTCACCATCATGTTCAGGCAGAGTCCACGCTCACTCTGAGATGTCCCCAGCCGATGGCTGAGCATGATGGGTCAGACAGGAGCTGGCCAATATCTGCGTAACATGGCGTCTTCTGATAGGCAGTCTTTGCTTAGGGACTTCCTGTCGTCCTAACAGAGAATTTTTAGAACTGCACTTCAGGCTGACATTTGCCTACCCTGTCCTTCCTTCTCTTCCTTCTTTCTTAGGTGTTGAGGTTTCAACCCAGTCTGAAAGCCTTTATCATTGATTCCTTCTCCTTCCCATTTTATCCTTCTCAGGCATTTACCACAATAAATGTCTTGCAGGTCTAACTATTCCTTGGCATCTGCTTCTCGGGGAACTTTAGATGACACAGAAGATTTACACTAACTGATTTTACCACTTAGATTTAGGCTCTGGTAATGAGGACAGATTGGTTTTGTTATAAAGATAGATAAATAAGTCATGGTACAGCATAGAAGGTTCAGAGAGAAATCCTTACTTATACAGTCAATTGATTTTTGACCAAGCAGCAAAGTAAATCCATAGGGATAGGAAAATCTTTTAAGCAAATTGATGCTGGAAATACTATTCATGAGAAAACAATGAAATGACCTCTATCTCACACCATATACAACAATTAATTTTAAATATGTCAAACCGCACATATAAAGCTTAAAAATAAATCTTCTGGAAGAAAATATAGAAAAGTATGCTGGTGTAGGCACAGATTTCTTAGACATACTCTAGAAAGTACTACATTCAAAAGAAAAAAAAAAACAAAGACAAAATAAACTTCATTAAAATTAGAACATCTGTTTATCAGAAAACTATTCATAGGCAAGCCACAGACTTGGCAAATGTTTACAATACGTATACCTGACAAAGGTATTGTAACCATAATATGTAACAAGTTAAAAATTAAGAGATACCTCAATAATAAAAAGGCCATTTCATAAATGGGCAAATGATTTGAAAGATATATCCCAAAGAAAGGCATGCAAATGGCCAATAAGCACATGGAAATGTACTTAACTTTCCGTACCTCCTTAGATGCACAGTCAGTAACTGGACAACACTCCCTTGGCAACTGTATTGCCCTCCCTTGCTTCAGTGCATGGGCTGTGTGTATCCTGAGCAGCTTAAGCACTTGTCGGGTTTCCATTCATCCAAGCACCGATCCCATAGAGCTGCTCCTCTGAGATTCCAGAATCTGGTTATTCTTCCTTTTCTATGTGTTCCACCAGTTGTGAAAATGGTTATTTTCTATAGTTTACTAGTCTTTATACTTTTTTGTAGTTTAATATTTTCTGTAGTTTAACAGTCTTTATATTTTTCAATTTTTTTCTCTTTCCCCCTTGCAATATCTGTATAAACCAATTCTTTGTTTTAAATATACTCTATAGGAAGCACATATTATGCCATTTGTTTTTCTGACTGGACCTTGTCTGATACGGGTAACTCATTTTATGTGATTTTGATGGATTGATTTGCTCACGTTAGGAGACATTGTCTTGTCCAATCAGCACATGCCGAATCTCAATGGCAGTGATTAGTCAGAAATAGGCATTTGACTTGTCTTTTCTGCCATAACTATTAAAAAAACATTTTTCTTTTCTCCCTAGAGTTACTGAGTTGGTAAGATTAAATCTAGGGATTTTGATGGTTCTCTTTTCACTACATGGGGAGAACCCATCTGGGATTAAAACTGAGTAGAATTAAACAGAACAAAAAGTGGGAAGAGAGACATACCCATGAAGGACTTGGTCCTGTACAGCCACACAAGAAGCCATGTGTGTTCTCAATTCACCAATTTCACACACTTCTGTGTTACAGGCTGGCTTATCGAGATAAATTTGACTTGAATTTCTGTCACTTAATTTGAAGGAGTCTTTATGTACGCTTTAGAAAATTGTGTATATCACCTCTACCACACAATTATGTAGTGGTAAAATAAATCAATTTTGGATTCATAGCCATTTAAATATGAATCTTTCTCTGGCAGTTGCTGTTTTGACCTTGCAACAGCAATTAATCCCTCCTGCCTGATTTAGAGGGTGGGTGTGAGGTGACATGAGGGAAGGTGGATAAAGAATCCAGCACTGTGACTGGCTAACAATAACTAATAGTGCTACAAATCTCAGTTTCCTTGGTTATCTCTCTAATATACTGAGAAATCATAGGGTCAAGGCCTATACCTCATTCTGTTCGTGTTCACTCTGTCTTGTAGTCTAAATGCTCAAAAAATTGTTCATTAAATGAAATGAGCCAGTAAAATCTCTAAAATAAAGAGAAAGTCTATTTATGGAGTTTTAGCCCTCATGTAGCATCTACTTTGGGTGGAATATAACTGATCAAGACCTGGAACATTAAACTCCAGGCTCCAGGTTCCTGTGGACTTAGTGTGATCCTAGAAGTGCAGTGGAGGACTCGGGTTAGAGACAGAAGACAACGTAAGCAACTTGTCTCTATTTCTTCTTGAAATTCACGGATGTGACAGAATGGATTAAAATGGCATTAACTCAGATAATTTATGATTATAGCCATATGTCGGTAGGAATTAGGAATAGAGAGCAAGAAGAGAATGTGCACGAATGTGCAGTGATGAAAGGGGGTAGAAAAGTTCCAAATTCTTATCTTCTGTAGGAGTCCAGGTTAGAAAACTGTTAGAGTAATCTGAATTTGAGATAACGAGAGAATGCAGAAGCTGTGTGAGAGGGAAGACCAAACCTTTCAAGGAGTTGGATTCTCTGGGACTTGGAGACTGGACGAAGATGGCAAGTGAGAGGAAATTGCTTCAGTTTAGTTTGTAGACTAGTTGCCTTGGATGATGGTGAAAATGATGATCTGGAGGAGGAGCAATGGAAATCGTAAGAAAATGCTAACTTCAGTTTTGGGAACTTTGTGCTTGTGGCACATAATGGACATAAGATAGAGCTTTCTGAGAGGTACTTAAGGAAGAAATGCATATATATGTAGATATAGATCTACATATGCGTCCACATTTCTCAAAATGAGTGATTTTGCCCGCCCACCCCCACCCCCAGGGACTTGTGCCAATGTCTGGAGAACATTTTGCTGGTCACAACTGGTGCTGGGGATACTACTGGCATCTAATGGGTAGAGGCCAGGGATGCTTTCAACTTACAATATGTAGGATGGTCTCACGATAAAGAATTATCTTGTTCAAAATGTTAATGGTGCCAAGGTTGAAAAACCTTGATATGATTAATATGGATTGGGAACAGGGGAGGGGTACCAACACTTATCAGGCCCCTTTTATGTGTCAGGCATGTTTCTGATACTTTGTATGATTTAACCCATTTAATCCTCACAGCAATCCCTATGAGATTGCTCTTTACTAAACTCATTTTATAGATATACATAGGTATAAGTAAATATAAAAGTATACATACAAGGGCCGGAGAAGTTATCACTGCCTTCAGTCTCATAATTAAGGACTTTAAAGCCCAGACTTAAACTCAGTCTCACTTGAGGGCCCACTCCCACTCTCTCAACCACTTTGCTAGAATATCCCTTTACAGGAGTGAGATCCACAAACATGGACAGGGCTAAAGCTATGATTTAATGTTTTGCTTATGTGATCCCAGAGGCTTTAGGAAAATGCTAGAAATGGCAAGTGACCATGCCCAGATTTTCCTCTTAGAACTGTGCAAAGACTCCAGGGGATGATAAAGGAAATGACGCACTTCCTTCCTCTGAATTGGGGGTTAAGAATGTCTATTGTGAAAATATAAACTGAGCAGAACGTGGAGTCTTAAGGGATCCAACATTAGGTCTATGACACAGGATATAAACGTAGGCTCAGTAATGTCTATCCTCAGTGGACTCATTTAACTTGGAAGGAAATAATGAGGGAGAGAATAAATCTTCTGTGATTCTAATCAATTTCCCCAGAACTACAGGTCATGCAATAGATTCCCATTTGAGTCAATTGTTTTGGAGCTCAAATAAGGTTGTTTTCCTTCTTGCAAGTGAAGAGGACTTCTGGACAAATTCTCAAATAGAGAGCATGGCCTGTTCTCCAGAATGCCTCTTTTAGCCTGTCAAAGACCTAGGGTGTACTGATGGATATTGCCTTTTTCCTTGTCAGAAACTTTGACCCCTCATGACTGTAGAGTAGAAGTGGCCGTAAGGTCCAGCAGCAGTGAGGCCTCTAGGAAAGCGAAGGTGAGGGTTGAATTACATTTGTCTGGATAATTTTCTTTCAGACTCCAGACTGCACAAGTCAAGGGTTGTGGGGAACAACACCAATTTATTAATTTATTGCTCTTGTCAGCCTTAATCCTGAATGGAAACTGGGGAGAAGGGAGGAAATGATGTGCAGAGACATTGGGGGTCTACCAGCATTCTTTCTGCACAAATAGCATGTGTAGGATTAGAAGAGAAAATGAGGAGTCATTCAGAATAATCATAGGAAGTCTTTCTCCTTGGATTCCTTGCATGTGTCTTTATATAACCTTGAGCTTGTAAGCCAGCAGATGCATCTCTACCTCTGGAGACAAAGAGTGAGGGTCCATTGTTAATGTCAGCTTCTACCTCTGTTCCTGCAGATCATACCTGTGAAGCGAATGGCTGTGGAAAATGACTCCTCTGTGACTGACTTTATCCTTATGGGATTAACAGACCAACCTGAACTCCAACTACCTCTGTTTTTTCTGTTTTTGGTGAACTATGTGGTCACTGTGGTGGGCAATTTGAGCTTAATTAATTTAATTTGCCTGAATTCACACCTTCACACCCCCATGTACTTTTTCCTCTTCAATCTGTCCCTGATTGATCTCTGTTATTCATTTGTCTCTACCCCAAAAATGCTGATGAGCTTTATTTCGGACAAGAACATCATCTCCTTAATGGGATGCATGACTCAGTTATTTTTCTTCTGCTTTTTTGTCAACTCTGAGTGCTATGTGTTGACAGCCATGGCCTATGATCGCTATGTGGCCATCTGTAAACCTCTGCTATACACCATTACCATGTCCCCTCAAGTCTGTTCTCTGCTGATGTCTGGTTCATATGTGATGGGTTTTGCTGGTGCCATGGTCCACACAGGGTGCATGATCAGGCTGATCTTTTGTGACTCCAGTGCCATTGACCATTACATGTGTGACATTTTCCCCCTCCTCCAGCTCTCCTGCAGCAGTACCTATGCCAGTGAGCTGGTTATCTCTGTTATTGTGGGCTCAGTTGTCATTGCATCTAGCCTCATTATCTTTATTTCTTATTTTTTGATTCTTTTCAATATCCTTCACATCTCATCAGCTCAGGGTTGGCCCAAAGCCTTCAGCACCTGTGGCTCCCACATAGTAACTGTTGGCCTGTTCTATGGATTTGGGTTGCTCACTCATGTCAAGCCATCATCTTCTGGGTCTGTGAGCCAAGGGAAATTTTTCTCAGTGTTTTACACCAATGTGGTACCCATGCTCAACCCTTTCATTTATAGCTTTAGGAATAAAGATATCAAACTTGCTCTGAAGAAAACCCTGAAGAGAATTACAAACTGAGTAGAACCATCTATGTCTCCTTTACTATGTCTTTTTGTCTGCTCTCTGGTCTTCTTCATCCTCTTCTTATTTTTTCCTTCCTCTTACCTTTATAAAGTCTTCTGGGCAGGATTTCTACCTTAGTTCCCTTTTTTTCCCCTCTTGTCACTTAATGTAACCATTTGGGCCTATTCCTGGACTTGAGGGTCATCCTCAGTTCTAAGGTGACCCCAAACTGATCTTTATTCACCATTATCAGTTGGAGACACAAGGCTAACCTTTCCTATTTAAGGATAACTCTACCTATTAGTTTTTTCTCTTGTCTTTCCCATCCAGGGTAAGCCATCAGGTAGTATGCTATCTTACGAGTTCATTTCTTTCTTTTTTTTTTTTTTTGCTTTCTCTGAAACAGTTACACAGAGAACTTCCCTGTTTCAAGGGTTTTATTACCTATAATTGCATTAAAACAGAGAAGGCATGAGAAAAATTGTGGACACTACATTTGTAAAAATTTCCAGAAATTTTTAGGATTCTTTTAGTAATGGTTCTTGTTCTGGATTTTTATTATCATGTATGTAATGGAATTGAATACCTTGTTGAATCTAGCTTCTTTCTTTTATTCTTGAAGATGCTTGGAAATGAATGAGCTACACTACTCTGCTCACATTTTCCAATCCCCGCTAATAATGAATGCCTCTGTTTGTGCAGTGGTCAACTGATATTTTGTCATAAATAGAATTGAAATTACCATCAACTTGTCTGTGTATGCATGGATTGTGATTGTGATTAAAAATCACAGAATAATATTCTTGGCTACAGAATAGGGTGTCATGTGCAATGTCAAGATTCTTTGCCTAGCTCTGTAACAGGGATTCCCTTTTGCAAAGGAAGATTTGTTTTCTGCTTTCAAAAGACAAAAATATATGGCGGAAACCTTGCCCTATTGGGATTTATTTTTCCAATATGTAAATTTGACTCCTCCCTTTGGTCTCTTACAAGAAAAATTAAATCTATGGTCCATATGTGTGCCACATTCTTTATAATTTATATTAAAAGATAAGCCTATCTATCCTGTTCTTGGATGAGGAAATAGTTATGTGACTTGCAGGCACACTTAATGGTGCAGAGCCTAGTGTTTTAGTCCACTGTGCATCTCACAAAGAAATGGAAGGGAAGAAAGGAGAATTGTGAAGGAATAAGAGAACTTCTGGAATGTTGTTCCAGAATGAGTTTGAAAGTGGGAATTTTCATGGAAATAATGTCCTCAGCCATGATGCCTATCCAAAAGCAATTGTCTACAGAGCTCTGATGCCCAGCTAGAAAAATGCATCTGTCTCTGGAGAAGTTTGATTTTAAAGTGAGGTTACAGGGTGAGTTACAAAGATATATTTTGTCACAATATTTTTATGTCTGTGATCATTTCTTGGGATACTGAGGCTGAGGAGTTTGGGGGTAAGCCTCCCTGGTGAGGCATGCTACAATTTTCAGAGTATTATGTATAGTTTAACAAGCCTGTTAGATATTATGCTATCTGCTGGAAACAAGCAACAAAAAAGAGTTCTTTATAATAAATACAATGGAAAATAGGACTCTACAAAATTTTCCTATTTTGTGTGTAACTTTGTGTGTGTCTACCATCCATAACTACTTTCAATGATTTTAGGGTCAGATATCTCTCAAGGGATATATCCTAGGCAGGGGATATATTAGATTATCTCTGTCATTTTTATGTTTATACAAAGATATCATGAGTTTTGAGAAGTTCTAAAACATTAGTTTGTAAGAATAGCCTTATGAAATAACTAATGCTTTTAAGAACTTTGCTTAAACCAGATTAAAATTATTGTTACAAGATTTGGCTCAGTCAGTTAAGGGCCCAACTCTTGATTTTGGCTCAGGTCATGATCTTGCAGTTTGTGAGATCAAGCCCTGCCTCTGGCTCTGTGCTGACAGCATGAAGCCTGCTTGGGATTCTCTCTCTCCCTCTGTCTCTCTGCCCCTCCCCTGCTTGCACTCTAACTTTCTCTCTCTCCCAAAATAAATAAACATTAAAAAACTACAAGAACAGATAATCAGGTAATTATATTTAGTATACTACCTAGCACACTGTCATAATTTTTATGGTTTGTTTTTTGAGAGAGAGAGCATGAATGGGGGAAGGCAGAGAGGGGGGGACAGAGGATCTGAAGCAGTGTCCACGGCATTAGCACAGAGCCTGATGTGGGGCTGGAACTCACACACCTTGAGATCATGACCTAAGCCAAAGATCAACGATCAAACAACTGAGCCACCCAGGTGCCCCACTGTCATAATTAAAAAACAAAAAACAAAACAAAACTTTTATTCCTCAAGTAAATATGAATGCCTCATACCCACATCTGTCCTTCTTTGTCTACATCCACTTAAATGCCTGGTTAAATAGCTTAAAACTGTTTGGTTTGAATTTGGCTCTAAAGCACATGTTTTTAGAAGTTCACATGCTTTAATAAAGACCTAGAATAAGACATACAACATGCGTGTCTATAAATCCTTGGTACTTAACAAAAAATAAAATGTTTATCACAGGCATAGCACATAACTTGTGGTCTGAATACTGTATGTAGGCATCAGCACTCCATAGCCTGGCTCAGTTCTGTGAAGTCAACAGTCTTAACTTCACAGGTCAAAATTCTTGTGTTGACCTAGCAAATCTAATTGATTTAACTTTTTAATTTAAACCACATTTTAATATTTATAAATAAAATTTTTGAAATTTAAGCCTAGTGTTTTAAATATTTATGTAATAAGAAAATTCAATGTGAAATAATTTCAGAATATATAAGCTTATTTTACAACTATTGAATGTTTGGAAATTTTGTATATGTATTTTGGTGACTTTTTAAAAGATGTGGATATTGTTATATACTTATTTCTTTTTCTCCTGTTATATCGTAGTTGTTTCCTAAACAATTTAAATTGGAAAATCCTTTGTTTCACTTACATTCAACCCATATTAACATAAGTTAAAGACATATCAAATCTTTTTTATATATAGAAAATTACATTAATTATAATCTGCTTAAGTAGATTATGTTAACTTAAAAGGGTCCTTTAGTTAAACTTTCCAAGAAAACATGAAATAAGAAATCTTAGAAACTTATTGTTTTAGAAGTTATGAATGGTGAATGGTACCTGTTCATCAACCAAGTTCATTCCATTATTTCAAGGAATTGAAATGTTTTCAGGTCCTTGATTTGCTTCAGCACTAAGGCTGACTTACTAATGAAAAACTTTTTAGATTTTTTTAAATCCAAAGTTCTCATTCTTTCTCCTTCATGAATAAAAATTGGGACAGAGTTTTCTCTGCATAGCAGACAGTATGGCAAATGGGTTAAGGTTAAGGTGTTGGATTTAGGGCAATCAGATTTGACTGTGAACAGCTGGAGTTTAAATCTGATTGCCAAGCATGTGGTAGGTAGCCTAGAAACAGAGATAAAGAGGAAAGGAAGTCTCTACTACAAAGCTGTAATCATCAAGACAGCATGCTTTTAATTCCTTTGCCTTTGGAGATGTGTCAAGTACGAAATTGCTGCAGCTGAGGTCAGAGAGGTTTTTTTCCTGCTTTCTCCTCTAACATTTTGATGGTTTTCTGTCTCACATTCACGTCCTTTATCCATTTTGAGTTTATTTTTGTGACTGGTGTAAGAAAGTGGTCTAGTTTCATCCTTCTGCATGTTGCTGTCCAGTTCTCCCAGCACCATTTGTTAAAGAGACTTTTTTTTCCATTGGAAAGAGCCTAAATGTCCATCAACGGATGAATGGATAAAGAAATTGTGGTTTATATACACAATGGAATACTACCTGGCAATGAGAAAGAATGATATATGGCCTTTTATAGCAATGTGGATGGAATTGGAGAGTGTTATACTAAGTGATATAAGTCATACAGAGAAAGACAGATACCATATGTTTTCACTTTTATGTGGATCCTGAGAAACTTAACAGAAGACCATGGGAGAGGGGAAGGAAAAAAAGAGTTAGAGAGGGAGAGAGCCAAATGTAAGAGACTTTTAAAAACTGAGAATAAACTTAGGGTTGATTGGGGGTGGGAGGGGGGGCAGGGTGAGTGATGGGCATTAAGAAGGGCACCTGTTGGGACGACCACTGGGTGTTGTATGGAAACAAATTTGAGAAAAAAACAAGAGGTAGGAAGATGGCAGCATAGGAGGACGCTGGGCTCACCTCATCCTGCTGATCACTTAGATTCCACCCACCCTACCTAACTAACCTAGAAAACCTCCAGAAGACTAACAAAATGGACTGTCCGGAGCCACGTGTAGACAAGAGGCCCACAGAAGAGGATCCACCTGCCTAATACGCCCTTGGCCAGATCCCATTGAAGCAGCACCACAAGCCTAGAAGTGTGCAAATAGCCCAGACAGGGGCCACACCACTCCACAGTGAGTTCTGCCCTGGGAGAGGGAAAGATAATGTACACATCAGTCTGACTGTGGCCCCAGCAGTGGGCTGGAGACAGACATCAGGTCTGACTATGGCCCCGCCCACCAACACAAGTTACTCCAGCACAGGGGAAGTACTCTGCAGTTCCACACCACCCCAGGGACTACCCAAAATGACAAACTGGAAGAACTGTCTGCAAAAGAAACTCCAGGAAGTACAACAGCTAACGAATTGGTCAAAAACGATTTAAGCAATATAATGGAACAAGAATTTAGAATAATATTCATAAAATTAATCGCTGGGCTTGAAAAAAGTATAGAGGACAGCAGAGACTCTATTGCTACAAAGATCAAGGGACTAAGAAATAGTCATGAGGAGCTAAAAAACATTATAAATAAGGTGCAAAATAAAATGGAGGTGATCACAGCTCGGATTGAAGAGGCAGAGGAGAGAATAGGAAAATTAGAAGATAAAATTATGGAAAAAGAGGAAGCTGAGAAAAAGAGAGAAAAAAAAATCCAGGAGTATGAGGGGAGAATTAGATAACTACGTGATGCATTCAAACGGAACAATATCTGTATTGTAGGAATTCCAGAAGAGGAAGAGAGAGAGAAAAGGGCTGAAGGTGTAGTTGAACAAATCATAGCTGAGAACTTCCCTGATCTGGGGAAGGAAAAAGGCATTGAAATCCAAGAGGCACAGTGAACTCCCTTAAGATGTAACTTGAATCGATCTTCTGCATGACATATCATAGTGAAACTGGCAAAATACAAGGATAAAGAGAAAATTCTGAAAGCAGCTGGGCATAAACAGGCTCTAACCTATAAAGGGAGACCCATAAGACTAGTGGCAGACCTGTCTATTGAAACTTGGCAATCCAGAAAGGAATGGCAGGAAATCTTCAACGTAATGAACAGAAAAAATATGCAGCCGAGAATCCTTTATCCAGCAAGTCTGTCATTCAGAATAGAAGGGGGCATAAAGGTCTTCACAAACAAACAAAAACTGAAGGAATTCATCACCACTAAACCAGCCCTACAAGAGCTCCTAAGGGAGGTTCTGTGAGTGAAATGTTGCAAGGACCACAAAGTACCAGAGACATCACTACAAGCATGAAATCTACAGACATCACAATGACTCTAAACCCATAGCTTTCCATTAATAACACTGAATGTAAATGGACTAAATGCTCCAACCAAAAGACATAGGGTATCAGAATGGGTAAAAAAACAAGACCCATCTTTTTTCTGTCTACAAGAGACTCATTTTAGACCTGAGGACACCTTCAGATTGAAAGTGAGGGGATGGAGAACTAGCTATCATGCTAATGGAAGTCAAAAGAAAGCTGGAGTTGCCATACTTATATCAGACAAACTAGACTTTAAATCAAAGGCTGTAACAAGAGATGAAGAATCGCATTATATAAGAATTATAGGGTCTATCCATCAGGAAGAGCTAACAATTATAAATGTCTATGCACCGAATACAGGAGCCCCCAAATACATAAAACAATTAATCACAAACATAAGCAACCTTATTGGTAAAAATGTGGTAATTGCCGGGGACTTACACTTATAGCAATGGATAGATCATCTAGACACAGGATCAATAAAGAAACAAGGGCCCTGAATGATACATTGGATCAGATGGACTTGACAGATATATTTAGAACTCTGCATCCCAAAGCAACAGAATACACTTTCTTCTCAAGTGCACATGGAACATTCTCCAAGATAGATGACATACTGGGTCACAAAACAGCCCTTCACAAGTATACAAGAATTGAGATCATACCATGCACACTTTCAGACCACAATGCTATGAAACTTGAAATCAACCACAGGAAGAAGTCTGGAAAGCCTCCAAAAGCATGGAGGTTAAAGAACACCCTACTAAAGAATGAATGGGTCAGCCAGCCAATTAGAGAAGAAATTAAAAAATATAGGGAAACAAATGAAAATGAAAATACAACAATCCAAACGCGTTGGGATGCAGCAAAGGCAGTCCTGAGAGGAAAAACATCGCAATCCAGGCCTATCTCAAGAAACAAGAAAAACCTCAAATACGAAATCTAACAGCACACCTAAAGGAAATAGAAGTGGAACAACAAAGACACCCCAAACCCAGCAGAAGAAGAGAAATAATAAAGATCAGAGCAGAAATAAACAATATAGAATCTAAAAAAAAAACTGTAGAGCTGATCAGTGAAACCAAGAGTTGTTTTTTGAAAAAATAAACAAAATTGATAAACCTCTAGCCAGGCTTCTCAAAAAGAAAAGGGAGATGACACAAATAGATAAAATCATGAAGGAAAATGGAATTATTACAACCAATCCCTCAGAATTACAAACAACTATCAGAGAAAACTACATAAAATTATTTGCCAACAAACTGGATAACCGTGAAGAAATGGACAAATTCCTGAGCACCCACACACTTCCAAAACTCAAACAGGAAGAAATAGAAAACTTGAACAGACCCATAACCAGCAAAGAAATGGAATCAGTTGTGAAATATCTTCCAACAAGTAAGAGTCCAGGACCAGATGGCTTCCCTGGGGAAATCTACCAGACATTTAAAGCAGAGCTAATACCTATCCTTCTTAAGCTATTCCAAAAAATAGAAAGGAAAGGAAAACTTCCAGACTCATTCTATGAAGCTGGCATTACTTTGATTCCTAAATCAGACAGAGATTCAGCAAAACAAGAGAACTACAAGCCAATATCCCTGATGAATATGGATGCGAAAATTCCCAACAAGATACTCTCAAATCAAATTCAACAGCATATAAAAAAATTATTCATCATGATCAAGTGGAATTCATTCCTGGGATGCAGGGCTGGTTCAACATTCGCAAATCAATCAACGTGATACATCACATTAATAAAAGAAAAGATAAGAACCATATGATCCTGTCAATCAATGCAGAAAAATCATTTGACAAAATTCAGCACCCTTTCTTAATAAAAACCCTCAAGAAAGTCGGGATAGAAAGAACATACTTAAACATCATCAAAGCCATTTATGAAAAGCCCACAGCTAATATCATCCTCAATGGGGAAAAACTGAGAGCTTTTTCCCTGAGATCAGGAACACGACAGGGATGTCCACTCTCACTGCTGTTTAACATAGTGTTGGAAGTTCTAGCATCAGCAACCAGACAACAAAAGGAAATCAAAGGCATCAAAATTGGCAAAGATGAAGTTAAGCTTTCATTTTTTGCAGATGACATGATACTATACATGGAAAGCCCGATAGACTCCACCAGAAGTCTGCTAGAACTGACACATGAATTCAGCAAAGTCGCAGGATACAAAATCGATGTACAGAAATCAGTTGCATTCTTATACACTAACAATGAAGCAACAGAAAGACAAATAAACTCATCCCATTCACAATTGCACCAAGAAGCATAAAATACCTAGGAATAAATCTAACCAAAGATGTAAAGATCTGTATGCTGAAAACTATAGAAAGCGTATGAAGGAAATTGAAGAAGATATAAAGAAATGGAAAAACATTCTGTGCTCATGGATTGGAAGAATAAATATTGTCAAAATGTCAATACTACCCAAAGCTATCTACACATTCAATACAATCCCAATCAAAATTGCACCAGCATTCATCTCGAAGCTAGAACAAGCAATCCTAAAATTCATATGGAACCACAAAAGGCCCCGAATAGCCAAAGTAATTTTGAAGAAGACCAAAGCGGGAGGCATCACAATCCCAGACTTTAGCCTCTACTACAAAGCTGTTATCATCAAGACAGCATGGAATTGGCACAAAACAGACACATAGACCAATGGAATAGAATAGAAACCCCAGAACTAGACCCACAAACGTATGGCCAACTAATCTTTGACAAAGCAGGAAAGAATATCCAATGGAAAAAAGACAGTCTCTTTAACAACTGGTGCTGGGAGAACTGGACAGCAACATGCAGAAGAATGAAACTAGACCACTTTCTCACACCATTCACAAAAATAAACTCCAAATGGATAAAGGACCTGAATGTGAGACAGAAAACCATCAAAACCCTAGTGGAGAAAGCAGGAAAAGACCTCTCTGACCTCAGCCGTAGCAATTTCTTACCTGACACATCCCCAAAGGCAAGGGAATTAAAAGCAAAAATAAACTACTGGGACCTCATGAAGATAAAAAGCTTCTGCACAGCAAAGGAAACAACCAACAAAACTAAAAGGCAACCAACGGAATGGGAAAAGATATTCGCAAATGACATATCGGACAAAGGGCTAGTATCCAAAATCTGTAAAGAGCTCACCAAACTCCACACCCAAAAAACAACCCAGTGAAGAAATGGGCAGAAAACGTAATAGACACTGCTCTAAAGAAGACTTCCGGAGGGCCAACAGGCACATGAAATGATGCTCAACGTCACTCCTTATCAGGGAAATACCAATCAAAACCACACTCAGATATCACCTCACGCTAGTCAGAGTGGCCAAAATGAACAAATCAGGAGACTATAGATGCTGGAGAGGATGTGGAGAAACGGGAACCCTCTTGCACTGTTGGTGAGAATGCAAATTGGTGGAGCCACTCTAGAAAACAGTGTGGAGGTTCCTCAGAAAATTAAAAATAGACCTACCCTATGACCCAGCAATAGCACTGCTAGGAATTTACCCAAGGGATACAGGAGTACTGATGCATAGGGGCTCTTGTACCCCAATGTTCATAGCAGCACTCTCAACAATAGCCAAATTATGGAAAGAGCCCAAATGTCCATCAACTGATGAATGGATAAAGAAATTGTGGTTTATATAGACAATGGAGTACTACTTGGCAATGAGAAAGAATGAAATATGGCCCTTTGTAGCAACATGGATGGAACTGGAGGGTGTGATGCTAAGTGAAATAAGCCATACAGAGAAAGACAGATACCATATGTTTTCACTCTTATGTGGATCCTGAGAAACTTAACAGAAACCCATGGGGAAGGGGAAGGAAAAAAAAAAAAGAGGTTAGAGTGGGAGAGAGCCAAAGCATAAGAGACTGTTAAAAACTGAGAACAAACTTTGGGTTGATGGGGGGTGGGAGGGAGGGGAGGGTGGGTGATGGGTATTGAGGAGGGCACCTTTTGGGATAAGCACTGGGTGTTTTATGGAAACCAATTTGACAATAAACTTCATATATTGAAAAATAAATAAATAAATAAAAAATTCTCATCAAACAAACAGACAAAAACTCAAGACAAATATGTGAGAGGTAATAGATGTGTTCATTCAAAGGGGGGAATTCTTTCACAATGTATATGTACATCAAATCCTGATGTTGTACACCTTAAATATCTTTTTTAAATTATTTTTAATTTTATTTAAACCCAAGTTAGTTAACATATAGTGTAATAAAACTATCTATTTTTACCTTCAAAAAAAAAAAACTGAGAACAAACTGAGGTTTGATGGGGGGTGGGAGGGGGGAGGATGGGTGATGGGCATTGAGGAAGGCACCTCATTGGAAAGAAAACTGGGTGTTGTATGGAAACCAATTTGACAATAAATTTCATATTAAAAATAAGTAAATAAATAATTAAATAAACATTAAGAAAATTTTTTTAGATAAAAGTCGACCCAAGGTCTAATAAGTCATTTTATAGAAGGGTTTTCTAAAATCACCACTGTTCACATTTTGGGCCAGATAATTCTTTGTTGTGGAAGGTTGTCCTTTGTATTGTAGAATGCTTGGGGGCATCCATCCCTGGGTTTTACCCACCGCGTGCCAGTAGCATTCTCCCCATCCTTCCCCTCCCAACCCCCAGATGGTGACAACCAAAACTGTTTCCAGACATTGTCAAATGTACCCTGGGGATTAAAATTACACCAGTTTCATTGTGCCTGGGTGGCTTAGTCGGTTTAGCGTCTGACTTTGGCTCAGGTCATGATCCCACAGTTGGTGGGTTCGAGCCCAACATTGGGCTGTGTGCTGACTGCTCAGAGCCTGGACCTTGCTGTGGATCTGTGTCTCCCTCTCTCTCTGCCCCTCCCGCGCTCATGTTTTGTCTGTCTCTCAAAGATAAATAGAAATGTTTTACAAAATTAAAAAAAAAAAAGAGTAAAGGAAGTCTGATGTGATTGCACTCCTATGGTTTTGGCAAGCAGCAAAACAAGAAACAAAAATGGTACCCACTGCTCCATTTTTAAAGCCCAGACAGGGGCACCTGGGTGGCTCAGTTGGTTAAGCATCCCACTCATGATTTCGGCTCAGGTCATAATCTCATGTTTGGTGAGTCTGGGCCCTGTGTTGGGCTCTGTGTTGACAGCAGGGAGCTTGCTTGTGATTCTTTCCTCTCTCTGCCCCTGCCCCCCCCCCCACTTGCATGAGCGCATACCCTCTCACTCTCAAAATAAATAAATATTTTTTAAAAATGAACTGAGGGTTGATGGGGGGTGGGAAGGAGGGGAAAGTGGGTGATGTACATTGAGGAGGGCACCTGTTGGGATGAGCACTGGGTGTTGTATGGAAACCAATTTGACAATTTCATATTAAAAAAAAATAAAATTAAAATTAAAAAATAACACAAAAAAAGCCCAGACATATTGTTACTCCACTGTCTGGTGGCCAGCTATAGCAGCTACATGCAGAGGAGGACAGTGCCCGTTGTGAACAAGAGTCCCATGGCTCTTGCCTAGACTGCTGAAGAGTTGTGTTTTAAGTGTGCCAGGAGCATTCGTAGATGCTGTAGTCTGTGGTTGTGGGAGGCCAGGCAAGGAATCCTTAATTTGCTCCAGATAGATGTCCCCACATCTGTTTCCCCATTTCAGATACTCCGGTCCATCACCAGAGGGATGTACCTTCTTAGTACTATTGAAGCTAGTGTGATTGTTCTAAGAATGTACAAGCGTTCTGCAAATTAGGGCTTTGTTCTTCTGAAGTGTTTGAAATGAAATATGAAATTGGCTCTAAATTGGTTTAACATGAAAGAGAAAAGCTCTTTCCTTATTTGAATGATTTCATTTGTAAACTTTTGAATGGTTTTAAAAGTGATTTAAAACTCTATGTTACTTTTATATTCAATATTTTTTGTTATGGGGATTGTAAAAAAATTTATGATTATACGCATTAAGAATTCATGATCAGTAATTGCTGTTTAATTCACAAAACCTGATAGAAAAAATAGGTTCCAGAAACAAGCACATATTTTAATTAAGGATTATGAAGATATTTTATTTGGAAATATTATCTAATAAATAAAATAATAACAAGTCTCCTTCCCCTCCCCCATGGTCTTCTGTTAAGTTTCTCAGGATCCACATAAGAGTGAAAGCATATGGTATCTTTCTTTCTCTGTATGACTTATTTCACTTAGCATAACACTCTCCGGTTCCATCCACGTTGCTACAAAAGGCCATATTTCATTCTTTCTCATTGCCAAATAGTATTCCATTGTGTATATAAACCACAATTTCTTTATCCATTCATCCATAAGAGACTCTTAAAAACTGAGAATAAACTGAGGGTTGATGGGGAGTGGGAGGGAGGGGAGGGTGGGTGATGGGCATTAAGGAGGGCACCTGTTGGAAGGAGCACTGGGTGTTGTATGGAAACCAATTTGACAATAAATTTCATATAAAAAATAATAAAAATAAAGTTATTTAACCTAAAAAAATAATGACATTTTTCAAGTGTATTTTGAGTTTCAAATAATTTACATTAATGTGGTATTTATTGAAAATACTAAACTTTTATTTTACCACGAAACATAACACACATATTGAAAAGTTCACAGAATATTTATTCATAATTTAATAAATAATAAATCAATGTAATCTCCACCCAGTTCATAAAATATTGCCAAAATAGTTTATTAAGTATTTATAGCTGTATTTTTCCCCATATGGGTATTTAGTTCCCCCAAACTTCGCCCAACAATATGAGATAGGTAAATAGTTAAATTAGGGCAAGTGGAATGGGGTATTCATGACATAGTTCAATTTTTGGTGAATGTCTTCATAGTGGGAGGAATGTTTGTATAAACAGTCATATTCAGTGTTAAAAGGTAATATATATTATATATATTAATATATATATTAAGGTAAGTAAGGTAATATATATTATAATTTTGTGAGTTTTTGCAAGTTTCTGCACACTATCTATTAGACTTATTACACAGAATCCCGTAAATAATGTACAGAAAATATTTTGGAAAGAAAATATCTAGATAAGGAAAGAAAGCTCTTGGGTCTTTCTCAATTCTCTTATGCTCCTTGGGTTTACCACTCTTACATCTGGCCATTCAGAGCATACTATTAACTTTTTTTGTCTGACCAGGACTCTACTTTTATTATTGTTTTTTCTCTACTAAATAGCTTTTTCATGATGATATTTTCAAAAGGAAACCATTGGAGAAATAATGAAAAATAAGGATAAACATACAAACCTAAAATAATCCAGTTTCCAGAACAGAAGAGTTTTCTGCAAATTTTGGTGGACTCATACGGCAAATGCTTGGGAATAGTATTCTTTTCTTTCCAGCTTTTCTCTATTCCTTACCATGTGGTATAGTCTTTTCTGACTGAAGTCCTCCCTTTAGGGAAGTCGCCCATTGGCTTCTGGAAATTTACTTCATGATATAAAGAGAGATATTTGAAAGGAGTTCTGTCCTCTTGTTCTCTTGCTGTCTTCTTTGGATGTAATTGTTTTTAGATTGGATTATTGGAGCTATGGCAGTCATTTTGTGACTAGGAGGTGAAAAGTTTGAGGATGAGGCCAATAGTTTGAGGACAGTGGAATAGAAGAACCTGGGTCCTTGAGAGTATTTAGTTGGCAAACCAACCCTAGGATGCTGTACCTCCAAATTTATTATTATTTGAGAAAAATAATTGCCTATTTTAAATGAGCATTTCAGCATTCTGTAATAAAGGTACAAACTTCCTAATTGATAACATGGGTTAACGATTACATTCCTGAGATACTAAGTAGTATATTATAATAACAAATGAATATCTTGGGGGATAGTCTTGTAACTTTCAGTAAACACTGAAGAGAAAAGTTGTATTATGATAGAAAGGAGAGTATGTAAATATTTACACTTAAATTTTAAGTACATTCTTCAGTTCACTTGGCTAGTGCTTTTCATTCATTGTACTCCTGTAGTCTCTGAAATGTAAACATTCTCTTTTTTATATTTGTGGAGAAGGGTAAGAGTTCGCACAATACTTAATGTACTCAAAACACTACAATCAATCAAAACAGTACTTTCATTATTTTTTTTCAGGTTTAACTCTCAATTGATTTCTTCTTTAATTTTATATAAAACTTAATCATAGCTTTTGAGACTCATGTTTTTATTAGTGTTTCAGTTGCCCATTGGGTAATTGAGGGACAGACCTGTGCTTTCAGAACTTTTTCTAGCAGCAGTGAATATGGCTAAATGTGAGGAAGTATGTAGGAAAATGCTAGAATAACAGTTAGGAGCCACTACAGTTCAGCAGCATAGTTGAATTAAGAGCTAAAAACTTATTGAACTTGTGTAGTGCCTGAGGGAAGTGGATGGAAATCATCGTAGGCTCTGATGTTTATAGCCTGTGAGAAATGTGGAAGCCTTTCTGAAGGTTTTCACCAAAGAACACCATAATTTACAGAATTATTTATGGAGTGCCTCGTATGCATTCTGTACTCTACATAACACCGTGAGAAAAGTAGTAAACAAGACAGAACTGATGTCTGTCCTTATAAAACTTACAGTTTATGGGAGGACATGAGGATTAAAGGGAAGAATGTCTTCTGAACACCGTAAGAAAAGTAGTAAACAAGACAGAACTAATGTTTGTCCTTGTAAAACTTACAGTTTATGGGAGAACATGAGAATTAAAGGGAAGAATGTCTTATGAGTGTTATGATACAAGATCTGGAAGTTCTCAGAATGTAAATAACAACAGCTGACATTGATTGACTATTTACCACATGCCAGGCACTGTTCTAAATATTTTACGTACATTTTTTCATTTAGTCATCAAAACAAACCAATGAAAGAGATGCTGTCATTGTCATCACTATTTTAAAAATTGTGAACTCAAGGCATGGAGATTTTAAGTAATTTGTCAAGTTTGTAAGCATGGTGTATGGTTTGAACACATGCCCACTAACTCCTTAGCCCCCACTCTCTTCTATGAGGAAAAGAATATGGCATCATTTCTTCATTAAATCATTAAATGTATGGCCTCTTACATTTAAGGACCCAGTAGGACTTTCAGGGACAAATTACGGAAGGTATTTAGAAATAAAAACTTTAAAATTGGGACTTCTGAGGAAGATGCTCGGGTAGGAGGATCCTAAGCTTCCCTCATCCCACAGATACACCTGGATAACACCCATATTGGTGTAAACAACCCAGAAAATGATGTAAAGCCTGGCAGAACAGATTCTCCACAGCTAAATGTAGAGAAGAAGCTACATCAAAAACAGTAGGAAGGGCAGAGATATGGGCTGCAACCTGACTGACTGTCCCCAGGCTGGAGGGACACCACAGGTACAGAGAAGGGAGAAAGGCAGGTGCCACACTAGGCATCCCAGGCATGGGGGACCCACACTGGGAAGATGAATGCCCACCACATTTGGCTTTGAAAGCCAGAGAGACCTAACTTCATGAGTTTTATAATTAGTGTGGCTTGACCCCTGGAACTTTAAAAATCAGCAGGCTTCCCAGAGCCAGAGGGTGATAAGATACTGAGTCTCTGCCCTTAAAGAGATAGCATAACAAATAACCCCTCTGAGATACAGCATAGAAGCAGAAGTTTGAAAAATGTCCAGGATATATGAGAATTAGATTTATTTACTAATCTCAGAACATGTGCTGGAGGGGCAGGTATCTTTGGGAGACTTCTCCAACAACAAAGGAGCTGGTGGGCAACATTTCTCCCCTGTGTCCCAGCCTAGATACCCAGACACCTTTGAGAATCAGCACAGTGCAAACACTCTCACCCAGCTTCACTATCAGCCTGTGCCATCCTTGTGTGCCCCTGCTGACACCCCCCGGCTTGACCATTCTCCAAAGCTGATCAGGTCTCCTTCCACAGCAGACCTGTGCACACCTTGCTAATACAATGTGCCCTGCCTCTGCATTCTCTTATGGGCCCTCCCTATCCACCATGCCCTTGGTAGGAGTCCATCCACAGCAATGCCACAAGCATGGAAGTGTGCAAATATCCCTGAAAGAGGGCAGTACCACTCTAAAGTGACTCCTGCCTTGGGTAGAAGGGAAGATAACTATACATACCAGTTTAGTGGTGGACCCATAAGTGAGTTGGGGGCAGATATCTGGTCTGGCTGTGGGCCTGCCCACCAATGAAAGCTTCTTGGAGCACAACACTGGGAGAGTGCCCTGCAGTTCCATGTAACCAGAGCTCAAGGTCTGACCCTATTCATGCCCAAGATGGCCCCAGAATGGTCCATGAACAACAGAGGGACCAAATCCTTTCCACAGCTGGAAACGAGACCCATTGCAGATGACTGGACTAAAGGCAAATGTGACTCAGCCACAACAGTAGGGTGCATGTAACATGGAGAAGACACTCCTAAAGTGCCAAGTTCTGGTGAACAGGGGACATTGCACTGCAGGCCACTACTTTCCAGCAGGAGCCATAGCTGACTTTCCTAACACATAGAAACAGATACAGAAAGCTAGGCAAATGAGTGGACAAGGAATATGTCCCAAATGTAAGAACAGGACAAAATCACAGTAGAAGAGCTAAACAAAATGGAGATAAGTAATAAGCCTGATAGAGAATTTAAAGTAATGATCATAAAGATACTCACTAGACTTGAGAAGAGTGGAGAATCTCAGTGAGTCGCACAGCAAAGCAATAGAAAACCTAAAAAAGAACCAATCAGAGATGAATAACCTAATAACTGAAATTAAAAACGGAGAAAGCAGAAGAATGGGTCAGTGACCTGAATGACAGAATAATGGAAAGCAATCAAGCTGAACAGGAGAAAGAAAAAAGGATAATAAAGAATGAGAATAGATTAAGGGAATTCAGCGACACCATCAAGCATATAACATTTGCATTATAGGGATCCCAGAAGGAGAAGAAAGACAAGGAGCAGAAAATTTATTTGAATAAATAATAGCTGAAAAATTCCTGAATATGGGGAATGAAACAGATATACAGATCCAAGGGGGCACAGAGACCCTCACCCTCACCCAAATCAATCCAAGGAGGTCCACACCAAAATACATTGTAAATAAAATGGCAAAAAAGTTGTGATAAAGAGAATTTTAAAAGAAGAAAGAGAAAATAAAAGTAGTTATATACTACTTTTCCCCATAAGGAAATTAGCTAATTTTCCAGCAGAAACATTCTAAAGCTAGATGGGCGTGGCATGATATATTCAAAGTGCTGAAAGAAAACAACCTGCAGCCAAGAATACTGTATCCAGCAAGGCTATCATCCAGAATAGAAGGAGAGATAGTTTCCCAAACAAGCAAAAGTTAAAGGAATTCATGACCACTAAACCAGCCCTCCAAGAAATATTAAATACTAAAGGGGGCTTGTTGAGTGTAAAGACCATAAGCAGGAGTAAGAAAAGTGGGAAGCACAAAAGCAATAAAAGTAAATGTATATATAAAAATCAGTCAAGGTATTCACATGATAAAAGGATGTGAAGTATGACACCATATACTTAAAACATGATGGCAGAAGGAAGTAAAAACTTAGTGCTTTTAGAATGGCTTCAAAATTACACATCCATTGACTCAATATAGACTGCTAAATGCATAAGATGTTATATTCAAACCTGATTGGAACCACAAATCAAAAACTAGTAATAGATATGTAAAAAATAAAAGGAATCCAACTGTATCACTACAGAAAGCCAGCAAGCCATGAGAAAACAGAGTAAGAGAAGAAAGGGACAGAGAAGACCTACAAAAACAACCATAAAACAAGTAATAAAATGACAATAAGTACATACATGTCGATAATTACTCTGAATGTAAATGGACTAAATTCTTCAATCAAAAGACAGAGGTGATGAAATGGATAAAAAAAAAATCCATCTGTATACTGCCTACAAAAGACTCATTTCAGACCTAAAGATGCATACAGATTGAAAGTGAAGGGATGGAGAGGCATTTATTGTGCAAATGGAAGTGAAACAAAAGCCTGGGCAGCAATACTTATATTGGACAAGACAGACATTAATACAAAGACTGTAACAAGAGACAAAGAGGGACACTACATAATCATAAAGGGAACAATCCAACAAGAAGGTACAACAATTGTAAATATTTATGAAACCAATGTGGGAGAACCCAAATACATAAAGCAGCTATTAACAAACATAAAGGAAGTAGTTGATAGTGATACAATAATAGTAAAGGATTTTAACACCCCACTACATCAATGGATAGATCATCCAAACAAAATCAATAAGGAAACAGTGGCTTTGAATGACGTATTGGACCAGATGGATATAACAGATATATTCAGAAATTCTGTCCTAAAAGAGTGGAATACACATTCTTTTCAAGTATACATGGGACACTCCAGAATAGATCATATGTTAATCCACAAGACAAGTCCCAACAGATTCAAAAAGATTGAAGTCATACCAAGTATTTTTTCTGATCACATCACTATGAAACTAGAAATCAATCACAAGAAAAAATCTGGAAATACCACAAATACATGGAGATTAAATAACATACTATAAAAGAGTGAATAAGTTGGGGCACCTGGGTGGCTCAGTTGGTTAAGCATCCAACTCTTCATTTCGGCTCAGGTCATGATCTCACAGTTTGTGAAATCGAGCCCTGTGTGGGGCTCCACGCTGACAGCATGATGCCTGCTTGGGATTCTCCCTCTCTCTCTCTCTTTGCTTCTTTCCCACTCGTTTTTTTCTCTCTCTCAATAAATAAATAAACATTTAAAAAGAAAGAATGAATGAGTCAAGAGGAAATAAAATAATACATGAAGAAAAATGAAAATGAAAACACAATAGTCAAAAATCTTTGCTCTAAGAGTGAATTTTGTAAATTTTTAAGTGTTTTTGTTTATTTTTGAGAGAGAGAGAGACAGAGCATGAGCAGGGGAGGGGCAGAGAGAGAGAGACACACACACAGAATCTGAAACAGACTCCAGGCTCTGAGCTGTCAGCACAGCTGTCTGCCCCGACGCAGGGCTTGAACTTGTGAACTGCGAGATCATGACCTGAGCCGAAGTTGGACACTTAACCAACTCAGCCACCCAAGCACCCCAAGAGTGAAGTTTATAGTAATACAGGTCTACCTCAAGAAGCAAGAAAAATCTCAAATGAACAACCCAACCTTACAACTAAAGGAGCTAGAAAAAGAAGAACAAACACAACCCCAAACCAGTAACAGGAGGAAATAAAGATTATAGCAGAGATAAATGAAATAGAAATTAAAAAAAAAGAACAGATCAATGAAACCATGAGCTGATTCTTCGACAAGATCAACAAAAATGATAAACGGTAGCCAGAATCGTTTTTTAAAAAGGAGAGAAAGGACTCAAACAAAATCAGAAATGAAAAAAGAGAAATAATGACCAACACCACAGAAATACAAAAGATTATAAGAAAGTATTATGAAAAATTATATGCCAACAAATTGGACAAAGTAGAAGAAATGGAAAAAAATTCCTAGAAACTGAAGCTGGAAGAAATAGAAGATTTGAAGAGACCAATTACCAGCAATGAAAAATAATCAATAATAATAATAAAAAACCTTCCCAAAACAAAAGTCCAGAACCAGATATCTGGCTTCACAGGCGTATTCTACTAAACATTTAAACAAGAGTTAGTACCTTTTCTTCTCAAACTACTCCAAGAAATAGAAGAAGAAACACTTCCAAATTCATTCTACAAGTCCAGCATAACACTGATAGCTAAGCCAGATAATTTCAGTACAGAAAAAGAGAACTATAGGTTAATATCTCTGATGAGCATAGATGCATAAGTCCTCAACAAGATATTAGCAAACTGAATCCAACAATACATTTAAAAAATCATTCACTATGATCAAGTGGGACTTATTCCTGGGATGCAAGGTGGTTCAGAATTCACAAATCAACCGTCATGATACATCATATCAATAAGAGAAAGGATAAAAATCATATTACCATTTCAATATGGAGAAAAAGCATTTCACAAAGTACAATATAAATTCATGATGAACACCCTCAATAAAGTAACAGCTAACTACAAATCTGTAGTAATCAAATACTACAAATCAAATACTACTGTAGTAATCAAATATACTACATATCTATAGTAATCAAAATAGTATGGTACTGGCACAAGAATAGAAACATAGATCAATAGAGTAGAATAGAGATCCCAGAAATAGATCCATGATTATATGAACAATTAATCTATGATAAAGGATGCAATAATATTCAATGGAAAAACAGTCTTTTTAACAAATGGGGTTGGGAAAATTAGACAGTTATAGCAAAAAAAAAAAAACCTTTCTTACACCATATACAAAAATACACTCAAAATAGATTAAAGACCTAAATGTGAAACCTGAAACCATAAAAATACTAGAAGAGAGTACAGACAATAATTTCTCTAACATTGGCTGTAACAGCATCTTTCTAGATATGTCTCCTGAGGCAAGGGAAACAAAAGTAAACATAAACTATTGGGACTACATAAAAATAAAAAGATTCTACACAGCAAAGGAAACAATCAACAAAATAAAAAACCCAACCTATTGAATGCAAGAAGACATTTACAGATGATATATCCAATAAGGGGTAAGTATCCACAATATAAAAGACTTATACAATTCAACACAAAAAAACAAGTAACCCAATTAAAAAATGGGAGAAGACATGAATAGACATTTCTCCAAAGAAGACATACAGATGGTCAATGGACAAATGAAAGGATGCTCAACATCACTCATCACCAGGGAAATGCAAATCAAAATCACAATGAAATATCATTCATACCTATCAGAATGGCTAAAATGAACAGCACAAGAAACAACAGGTGTTGGTGAGGATGTGGAGAAAGGGTGACTCTCATGCATTGTTGGTGGGAATGCAAACTGGTGCAGCCACTGTGGAAAACTTCCTCAAAAAGTTAAAAATAGAATTACTATATGATCCAGTAATTCCACTATGGCGTATTTACCCAAAGAATACAAAAACACTAATTTGAAAAGCTCTATGAACCCCTATTATTTATCATAGGTAAAATATGAAAGCAACCCAAGTGTCTATTGATAGATGAAAGAAGAGGCGATATGTATATACAATAGAATTTTACTCAGTCATAAAAAAGGAATGAAATCTTGCTATTTACAACATTGATGGATATAGATTGTATAATGTTAAGTTAAATGTCAGCCAGAGAAAGATGAATACCAGAAGATTTCACTCATATGTGGAATTTAAGAAACAAAACAATAAAGAAAAAAAGAGACCAAAAAAACAGACTCTTAACTATAGAGAACAAATTGATAATCTTACCAGGGGGGAGGTGGGTGGGAGTAAGAGTGAAATAAATTAAGGGGATTAAGAGTACATTTATCATGGGTGCCTGGATGGCTCAGTCGGTTAAGTGTCTGACTCTTGGTTTTGGCTCAGGTCATGATCTTGCAGTTCATGGGTTCAAGCCCTGCATAGGGCTATTCACTGACAGCACCAATCCTGCTTGGGATTCTCTCTTTCTCTCTCCCTCTCTCTTCATTTCCCCTTCTCTCTCTCTCTCTCTCTCTCTCTCTCTCTCTCTCTCTCTCTCTCCCTCCCTCCCTTTCTCTCCCTCTCTCTCTCTCTCACACACACATAATAAATAAATAAACATTAAAAAGTACACTTATTGTGATGAACACTGAATAAGATATAGAGTTGTTGAATCAGCATACCTGAAACTAATAAAATTGTACCTTAATTATACTGGAATTTAAAAAATTAAAAAAACACCTTTAAAAGTGAGAAAGGTATTAACCTTTCTTTTTGGAGGTGACCCAGGAGAGATAACAACTGAATTTAACTACTGCAATATTTGAAATATTTCAGAAAAAGAAATAAGGCTGTAGGCAAACTCTATGGAAAGTTTTCATTTAGGATATGGGAAGAAAGGGAGAAAGAACTTATGCAATAGATTTTCATTAAGAGATGAAGATGATAGAAAGATGGGAGTTTAGTTTTGCCTTTGCCTTGGGGAATGTACAATCCTTAGAGTGAAATGTAAACTTGATTAGCTGTTGAGTCCCTAAAGAACTAAAGAGAGATTGTGGTCCCGAGTGTAAACACAATCAATCCCTTTATTTCTCTTTTGTACATAGACTCTATTCCTTGGGATGGAGACTGAGCAAACATCTACCCTGTTTATAATCAAGTGCACTTTATCATTAAACTCACATTCAGTCTTCTGTGTCCTAAGTAGCAAATGTGATGATAATAAAGACTTTGGTCTCTGCTGCTTGAGAGGACTGAAAGTTATAATCAGAAATTATGATATATAGTCCAGAAATATTTGAAGGGCATATCTGAAATTAAGTATGGGCTAAATCCTTTTAGAATTAAAGAAACCAAGGCCTCAAGAGCCTGAAATTTCCTTTCCAAGACTACAGGGGTAAATACCAAAGATAAGGAAGCACTGAGGTTTTCTGGCCTAAGGAGGGTGAGTTTCTGAATTCTGTTTATATCAATGTCCTTATTGATTTGACATGGAAGTCCAAAAATGTAAGGTAAGCCACTTCCCTCCCCCCCGCCATTTTGTGTAGTCCTAAGACTCAAGTAAAACTGACAAGAGAATATGTTTCAGGGGGATAAGAGAATGTTCAGAGATCAGAGGGTTCACGGGATGTAGTATCTCAGTCAGTTCCCACTCCATGGGTGCAACCCTCAATGTTCTGATTTATGACGTTTTCTCTGTGACATGGGACAGTAACTCAACCTCACCTAAACTCTGGTCCCTTAGTGTTGGATTAGGAACAATATTCATGGTTCCCAATCCACGAAGTCTAATTTGGCCCGTTAGAGGCCAGCTTCAGCTTGTTAGGGTCTCTGCCTCCAACTTTACTGGTGATGAGAAGGTTCAAGTGAATGAAGAAACAGTGAGATGGGAGAAGGATGATTCTGTCGTGGGCCATGCTTCTTCTTACTCACCTTGGTTTTCCAGCAGTCACGTTGGCATGTGGCAGCACTGGCTTTCCCTCTTAAGGCAAAGTTTGTGATGCACTTTGCTACATTTAGCTTATTAAGACTCTAGTAAGGGAAAGTCCCTGTCACTTAGTCTCATGTTGATGGAAAAGACAGATGCAATGGGTCCGGGTTGGGGTAGCTTAGACATTCCCAGTGTACACACTCTTTTGTGGGATGAGATATTGCAGGAAGAGCTGAGTTTTTCTGAGTTTTCTTGTGTGTCCACAGATCCCCTTAGAAAAGAATGACTCCTGGAAATGCCTCTTCTGTGACTGAATTCATTCTGGTGGGATTAACAGACCTATCAGAACTCCAGCTTCCCCTGTTCTGCCTATTTCTAGTCATGTATGTGGTCACTGTGTTGGGAAATATGGGCTTGATCAATTTAATTGGGCTGAATTCATACCTACACACCCCCATGTACTTTTTCCTCTTCAATTTGTCCTTCATAGACCTCTGCTATTCTTCAGTATTTACACCAAAAATGCTGATAAATTTCCTATCAAAGAAAAATATTATCTCTTATATGGGATGCATGACCCAGCTTTACTTTTTCTGTTTTTTTGTAATTTCTGAATGCTATGTGCTGACATCAATGGCCTATGATCGCTATGTGGCCATCTGTAACCCACTTTTGTATAATGTTGTCATGTCCCCTAAAGTGTGTTCCAGCCTTATTCTTGGTTCATATTTGATGGCATTTTCGGGTGCTATGACCCACACAGGATGCATGCTGAGACTGACCTTCTGTGATGCAAACACCATCAACCATTATTTGTGTGACATCCTCCCTGTGCTCCAGCTTTCCTGCACAAGCACCTATGTAAATGAACTGGTGGTTTTCATCGTGGTGGGCATCAACATCATTGTGCCCAGTGTCACCATCTTTGTGTCTTATAGTTGCATCCTCTCCAGCATCCTCTGCATCAGCTCCACTGAGGGCAGGTCCAAAGCGTTCAGCACCTGCAGTTCCCACATAATTGCTGTTTCCTTGTTCTTTGGGTCAGGTGCAATTATGTATCTTAAACCATCTTCTGTTGGGTCTATGGATGAGGGTAAAATCTCTTCTGTCTTTTATACCAATGTGGTTCCCATGATGAACCCCTTAATCTATAGTTTGAGGAACAAAGATGTTAAAATCGCTCTGAGAAGAACCCTCGGTAGGAGAGTGTTTTGATCAGAAACAGTGTCTGTTCAAGTGGTCATAGGGTAGGGATATTTCGTGTGTTTATTTATAGTATTTTTAGTGGAAGTCTTCCTATCCTGTTTCTCACTGTGGTGAAGGAAATATGAGTCTTCTCTAAATCTGTTTCTGTTTTTTTTTAGGTTTGATCTGATTCCTTTGATTACCATTTTACAACTTTTGCTCCTTTTCCTCATTTTTCCTATTTAAGAATAACATTAAGAAACATATTCTAAGATTAGATTATTTAACCTCTAATAGCTTCTCTTGTTTATATATGGAAGGATATTTTAAGCCTAATTATACTTTAGAATCACTTGTTGAACTTAAAAAAAGATGGAGATACTGAATCTCAAATCCAGAGCTTATGAAATGGAAAACAGGATATATATGCATGTTTTAAAACTTCATGGGTTAATATGCTGCTCACCAAAAGTGAAAGACTTGATGTAAAAAAGGAGAATAATAGTATCTTTTTCACAGGTCTATTGGAAGCAACAAATAAAATAATGTGGCAACTACCATCAGAGCATAAAAAAAAAAGAAACATATTTATCTGTTTTTTAAAATGTCAAATGGACTTTTTTCCTGGAAAAAGATGAATGATATAACAAATGATCAATAAAATAGCACAAGTGTTACCTTGTGCATTGGGGGTTTCTTAACTGACACTTGTAATGTGCAGTTGGAACCATGAACTAGACAATCTGTCTCTATTCCTTTCTTTCCATTGTACTGTGGGCAGGATTATGACTCCTTCAAATGCCAATGTTTCACAATTATAAAAGATTCCATTACAACTATCAATTTTACTCCACTTTGCAGCTGCAAACCCTACACATTAAACTTCTTTTAGCAGAGATTTCACTTTTACGACTCAAAGTCACACATAATAGATTGTTAATATTTATTGGGGTTAATGATTAATTAAAGTCACACAGCTTCTTCATAGAGAAGTCTAGAATAGACTATTAGCTACTTGATTTCAAGTCAACTACTTTTTCTAGTATACTTTCTAATTCACTTTATTTTTATTTTAGTAAACATGAAATATGAGAAAACTTTTCTATTTTGAATGCTGACATTTTTGCAAGGAAAGAAAAATGTGAAATGTTTTCAGAGTCTTCTAATTCAAACAAGACACAGGAAGAAAGATTTTCCAGGAACATGTCATTATTCTATGGCCCAAAGAGATATATGGGCACTAAATCAGAGGTCCCTCAGTAGGGAATGGGCAATAAAATTTTAGAAACCATATTTCATTCTGAATTTATAACCTGCTCCATAGAATACTGTAATTATCCTTCACTTTCCATGAAATTTTCATTAAAACTTATAATATACCCATTTTAATAGTGGTCTTGGGAATGAAGACCAATAGCTATGCTCACATTTGTAGGGAACCAGGTAGGGTAAGTAGAGATAAAATAATGAGTTGTAATCAAGTTAGGAAGAAGGAATAGAGTGTAAAATGATGAGAAAGGAAAGTTTTCTGTGACTCTATTCTTTTGGGAAGGCCATAGAAATAGTATGTGGATGACAGGATTTCTCTTGATAGAATAAAATCTTAAGTTATTTGATATTTAAAAAGTTAAATTCACAGGACTGGTAGACCTGGGAACAATAAAATCACCCCTGCTTTTTGGTGGCTTTCATATGTTACTCCCGTATGGATTTTGAAGTACGGTAATCTCAAACTGCAGCTAGAACAATGGCAATTTGAAAGAACTATTTGGTCTATGGCCATAACACCCTGACTGTGCCCAATCTTGTCTGAATGCGCTATTTGGTGAATAAATGAAATGGTGACAGTGTCTTTTCTGTAGTGGAATGTTGGATTGTTTTTCTTTTGAGAAAACGGCAAACTGATGAACACTCAAAAATCCTTAATACGTTGCATGGAGTGACAACTTAAACATTTTCTAAGATAACTTTAAAAACATTCACTATTTTACTCTTTTTCCAATCTCTACTCACTATTTAGGTATTTTGAAAGTTAGCATAGCTAGATTGTTGGCTTGATTGTTTTTGAGGCATTTGGCATTGCTAAATCCATGACCTGTGGTTTTAAATGACCACTCATTTCCCATGTTCTGACCCCAAAATTAATATGCTTGATTTTCACTATTTATATAAAAAAGGGGGTCGTGAGTGGAGTTTTCATTTTGCTTTTGTTTTACTGTGTTGATAAAATTGTTTTCCATGCTGGAAGAAAAGTTTATGGCTGTGGTATTTGGGATCCTTTGAAGACATTGTAGACTGCATTCACTCTTCATGTATTTTATTGCTCTTTTGAGGTGGACCAAAGAGTGGATTTAAAAGTCATTGATCTTTCATATGATGAGACTCAAATACAAATGACTTCTGTTCCAATTTCAGGAAAAGAAAATCCTTTATTTAAAATTAGATCCCATTCTTTCAGATTATTTTCAAAATTATTAATAAAAAAGCAGATAAAAAGACATTGTAAAGTTTAATGTGCTAAAGTTTTAAGAGGCAAATTAGTTTTTTAGTTAATGCATTTATAAGTACTATGAAACTATTTGGACCTCTTTCAAAGAGAGGAATATGTCAGAGGAAACAAGTCAGGTGTTTTACATGCACAGCATAGGATTATCCTTTGTAGTTTTTTTATTCTGTGTGTTACATGAAATGTGATAAAAGAAGTTTTGAGAGACAGAATAATTCTATTGAAGTTGTCACAGCTGAGAGTCAAATAAGTAAGCCATAGGATTCACCTCTGCCTGTGTATTAGGAAGGAGATTTTTTTTTTCCTAATTTGTGTGCAAGTTTGGAGTTTCTGAGTTATAACATATAAAAATGGTCCTCTTAGTTAAATCATAAGGAAAATTTTCAGATTACATGCTAAATTTGTTTCATGTAAATTTTCTGTAAGTGACCTACTGTTGTTACTCAGGATTAGGTTTGGAATGAGCATGACTAGGGTGTGCTGTGGTTAAGAATTGATGAAAACGAGGGGCGCCTGGGTGGCGCAGTCGGTTAAGCATCCGACTTCAGCCAGGTCACGATCTTGTGGTCTGTGAGTTCGAGCCCCGCGTCAGGCTCTGGGCTGATGGCTCAGAGCCTGGAGCCTGTTTCCGATTCTGTGTCTCCCTCTCTCTCTGCCCCTCCCCTGTTCATGCTCTGTCTCTCTCTGTCCCCCCAAAAATAAAATAAACGTTGAAAAAAAATTTTTTTAAAGAATTGATGAAAACGAGAAGTAAAAGGGGTTTTGAGTTCTATATCCCTTTAATTCCTGAACCCCAGCTTTGTTGAACCCACTCTTCTTTATAATGCCTCCCTACACACACACACACACACACACACACACACACATGCACTCAGTGTATTCAAACCTTATAGTTTATGAGATTTGTGCCTAACATCTATTGCATGGCATGTGACTCACTTTGAATCTTTGCAAGAACATTCAGGTACGTGGTTCCTGTTTCTGGCTCCAGTGAGGCAGGGCTGAGTAGGAAATACTACTGAATCCTGCAAAAGGAAATGATTATTGCTTCAATTATTCATTTAATTATGTAAAAGCAACAACAGCAAACACGTTTATACCTGCTAAGTGTCTGGCAATGTGTGCAATATGCAATATGTCACAACTATAAATAAGGTAGAAAGATAGATTTTTCATATAACAACACAGTAGGGTTACATGCTACACATGCATAGAATCTAAAATCAGTCTTATATAGTCAAAAATATTATTGAAAATTGATTGTGGTGAATCCGTGTCTGTGCTGGGGACAGTCATGGTATTTTTCTGGAAGTCTGATGCAGTTGGTTTTTCTCTCTAGCATTGGGATATTTCGGTGTATATTCAGCTGAGCACCAGATGAAGTAGTAAATGAAACACCAGGGCTCTGTGGTAAAAAAAAAATGTATATTTGAACATTAAAATCACTTTCACTGTGGGGAAGTTTTATGTTCTAAGACAGAGACTCCTATCTTTAGCGAGGGAGATGGCTGGTGGAATCCAGTGGGCTGCTTAAAGTCTCCCTATGACATAAAGTTGAATAGACACACTTTATTAATATAGAGAATGTGCAGGGTGTTATGATTGTTCTGGAAGTAGTGTTACTGTTTTCTCCATGCTGTTACATCTGTGTGTCCATGTGCTCCTCAGGGAAGTGCTGGGAGGTCAGTAGGGAAAGGGATCCAGTTTCCATCTCATTGATGATGGAACTGATTCTCAGAGATTTCATGGCTTGTTCTGAATCACAATTTATAAATGGTAGAAGCTGAGTCGAGGACCTAGATGTTTTGATTCTAAATCTATCAGCTTTTTTAAAATCATGTACAATTTACCATTCTTTTAAAACCATGAAAACATGAACAGTGGTTTTAGTTAACTAAAATGTTTCAGAACACAAATAACAGCCAAGTACTCAAAGGAGAAAATATTCAGAAAGTGTCTTTCACATTTCATTGACAATACAGATTGGTTCACACAGAAGAAACCAACAGAGGCCAAATAACACTTACAAAGTAATCCAGACCAGTCCAGGGCAGAGACAATCTCTTTACCACACTTGAAGAATTTTCACTAGTGTCTGAAGGAAGAGGAAGATCAATGTAAAAACCCATTGTATAGATTTGTAGAAAGTTATTTGTCATTATATTTAGGGTAATGGTAATGAGGGTATAGTTCTCATTCCATATTATATGATTTCATTTTCTTAACCTTTTCTAGTTTCTTCATATAGTCTTTTTATTGTTAAAGAACTTCTTCAGGCATTGTTTTTTTTTTTAATTTTTTTTTTCAACGTTTATTTATTTTTGGGACAGAGAGCGACAGAGCATGAACGGGGGAGGGGCAGAGAGAGAGGGAGACACAGAATCGGAAACAGGCTCCAGGCTCCGAGCCATCAGCCCAGAGCCTGACGCGGGGCTCGAACTCACGGACCGTGAGATCATGTCCGGCTGAAGTCGGACGCTTAACCTACTGCGCCACCCAGGCGCCCCTTCAGGCATTGTTTTTAATAGCTCCGTGATGAAAAGAATTTGGGAGTATAGATATGGAAATATTTAGGCATAGAGAAAATGAAGAAAAGACATAAGTAGGAAAATCACAGGAAAGCAAATTGGAAAGGTTTACAAATTTATGAATGAATGCTCAACCCCATTAATATTTAGTGGAATACAATTTAGAAGTGCTAGGAGAATAAATATAGTTTCATAAATTACCCGTGGGAATATGAATTGCAATAGTCTTTGAGAAATCCAATATATAAACATACATATTAAAATGAAAGACAATATTCTGGGAACTTATCTCATTGAAATACAGTTACTGTCATATAAAGATTTTTGCATAATAGTGATAACATTGATTTTATTGTAAAAAACTGGAAGATAGTGAATTTCCATCAGTATGGAGTGGGTGGATGAGTTTTGATATATCTACAGCATACAACAGTAAAGTGATTCCAATGAAATGTTTTTTAATGTTTATTTTTGAGACAGAGAAAGACAGAGCATGAATGGGGGAGGGTCAAAGAGAGGGAGACACAGAATCTGAAGCAGGCTCCAGGCTCTGAGCTGTCAGCACAGAGCCCAACGCGTGGCTTGAACTCACAGACTGTGAGATCATGATCTGAGCCGAAGTCGGATGCCACCCAGGCACCCCTCAATGAAATATTTTCAAATGGCAAAAGCAATAGGTCGACAAAATGTTTCTTTGTAAATACAGGACACAGCTCTTATGAATGCATTTGAATGTATGAGCAGGTAGAGAACAGTGGGAAGGGATGTGCTGAACAAATGTCAGTGATGAGTTCAGGAGAGCTGTACATGGAAAGGGAGTGCTGAGAAAAAGAAAAGAGGAATCTGGGGAAATGGCACATTACAGTAGTATGTCGGGAATCTGTCTCCTCACCTGCACAAAAGTTGCACTTACAGAATTTGTCTGATTTGTCTTGGAACTCTGGAGTCTATAGAAGGTTTACAATTGCCAGGAAAGGCTTGGATGGTAAATTCCAGTTAAATTTGATCAATTTCAGCACTTAGTACAGTAGAAGCTGACATCCTTTACTTTTCAGCCTTGTGGCAGGCAGCCATTCATGTCTCCAGAATCAGCTTGCTTATAACTTAGGGGAGCCAGAGTAGGTAAATAAGACAGTGTGCTCCAAATAATGGGGAATCATGCTCTGATTGATGATTGCTGCTTCAGATTTCTGAAGTGCAGATAAAAAAGTGAGCAGTATTTATTGTTGCACTGCCCCACTGTGACAAGCCCCTTCTCCTCTTGCTGAATTGACTTCCAGTAAATTTAAAGGCCAGTGCTTTATTTTCCCTTTTTGTTTTTCTTTTTTCACCCTTTGGGAGCCAGGCATTAAAAACTAGGTCTTAAAAAAACCCTAGAACTTTCTTTCTTTTTTTTAAATATAATTTATTGTCAAATTGGCTAACATACAGTGTGTAAAGTGTGCTCTTGGTTTTTGGGGTAGATTCCCGTAAAACCTAGGACTTTCAAAAGCAACTGTATACGCAAGAGAAATTAGAAAGTCACTGCACATGTACAGGGAGAAATGCAAGGTCTGAAAATCTTGAAAAGCCCTTAACAGCTCAGGCTGATCCTTGGGACAAATATACTCTACAGCAATTAAAACAAGCAAGCAAACAAACAAACAAACAAACAAACAAGTAAACCCTGGTGAAGGGAGAAGATTTGATTTCTAGAGTTACCATATTATTAGATTCATATGTTCAGTTTTCAACAAGAAATCACAAGATATACAATGAAACAGAAAATATGGACCCTTCAAAGGAAAAAATAAATCAGTAGAAACTGTCTCTGAAAAAGATTTCATGGCAGATCTACTAGACAAAGACTTTAAAATAACTGTTTAAAGAGGCTGAAATATCTATAGGAAGATGTGTAGAGAGTCAATTAAACAATTTATAAACATAATGGAAATATCAGTAAAGAAATAGAAAATCTAAAAATAAGTCAAAAAAGAAATTCTGAAGCTGGAAATTGCAATAACTGCAATGAAAAGTTAGGTAGAGACGTGTCTGACTCTTGATTTTGGCTTAGGTCATGATCTCATGGTTCATGGGATCAAGCCCCGCATTGGGCTCACACCTAGACACAACACAGCTAAAATCATACTCAATGGTGAAAAACTTAAGAGCTTTCACCCTAAGATGAAGAACAAGATACGATTGGGAATAAGATAAAGATGCCCATTCATACTACTTTTATTCAACATAGTACTGGAAGTCCTAGCAATGGCAATCAGACAAGAAAAAGGAATATAAAGGCATCCAAATTGGTAAGGATGAAGCAAAACTTTCACTATTTGCAGATGACATGATACTCTATGTAGAAAACCCAAAAGACTCCACTGAAAAACTACTAGAACTGATAAATGAATTCAGTAAGGTTGCAGGATACAGAATCAATGTACAGAAATCTGTTGCATTTCTATACACTACTAGTGAAGCAACAGAAAGGGAAATTAAGAAAGCAATACCATTTACAATTATCAAAAACAATAAAGTATCTAGGAATCAACTTAACAAAGGAGGTGAAAGGCCTATACTCTGAGAACTATAAAACATCAATGAAAGAAATTGAAGATAACACAAATAAATAGAAAGATATTCCATACTCATGGATTAGAAGAAAAATATTCTTAAAATGTCCATTCTACCAAAAAAAAAAATCTACACATTTAATGCAATCATATCAAAATACCAACAGCATTTTTCACAGGACTAGGGCAAATAATCTTAAAATTTGCATGGAACCGCAAAAGAAAGACCCCAAACAGCTAAGACAATCTTGAAAAAGAAAAACAAATCTGGAGGGGTCACAATTCCAGATTTCAAATTATACTACAAAGTTATAGTAATCAAAACAGGATGGTACTGGTACAAAAATAGACATGTAGATCAATTGAAGAGGATCTAAAACTCAGAAACAAACCAATGATGGTATGGTCAATTAATCTTTGACAAAAAAGGCAAGAATATGCAATGAGAAAAAGATAGTCTTCAACAAATGGTGTTGGGAAAACACTCAAAAACCAAATAACCCAGTTAAAAAATGGTCAGAAGACATGAACAGACATTTCTCCAAAGAAGAAATACAGATGGCCAACAGACAGATGAAAAGATGCTCACCATCACTCATCATCAGGGAAATGCAAATCAAAATCACAATGAGATATCACCTCACACCTGTCAGAATAGCTAAAACTAAAAAATAATAATAATAATAAAGAGCAAGTGTTGGCAAGGATGTGGAGAAAAGGAACCCTCTTGCTGTTGGTAGGAATGCAAACTAGTGTGGCCACTGTGAAAAACAACACGGAGGTTCCTCAAAAAGTTAAAAATAGAGCTATCAGGGGCGCCTGGGTGGCTCAGTCGGTTGAGCATCGGACTTCAGCTCAGGTCACGATCTCGCGGTCCGTGAGTTCGAGCCCCGCGTCGGGCTCTGGGCTGATGGCTCAGAGCCTGGAGCCTGCTTCCCATTCTGTGTCTCCCTCTCTCTCTGCCCCTCCCCCATTCATGCTCTGTCTCTCTCTGTCTCAAAAATAAATAAACATTAAAAAAAATTAAAAAAAAAAAAAAGAAAAAAAAATAGAGCTATCATATGATCCAGCAATTCCACTACTGGGTATTTACTCAAAAAATACAAAAACACTAATTTTAAAGATATATACATCCCTATGCTTATTGCAGCATCATTTAAAATAGCCAAATTATGGAAGCAGCCCAGTGTCTATCTGCAGATGAATGGTTAAAGAAGATGTGGTGTATATATATAATAGAATGTTACTCAGCCCTAAAAAAATGAAATCCTGCCATTTGTAGCAACATGGATGGAGAGAGTGATTATGATATTAAGCAAAATAAGTCAGTCAGAGAAAGACAAATGCCATATGGTTTCATTCAAATGTGGAATTTAAGAAACAAAGAAAGAAAGAGAGAGACAAATCAAGAAACAGACTCTTAACTATAGAGAACAAATTGATGGTTGCCAGAAGGGAGATGGGGTGGAGGATGGGTGAAATAGGTGAAGGAGATTAAAGAGTACACTTATCATGATGAGCACTGAGTAATGTACAGACGTGTTGAATCGCTGTATCGTACACCTGAAACTAGTGTACCATTGTATGTTAACTATACTGGAATTAAAATTTTAAACTTAATAAAAAGCTTTACAGAGACAAAGAAACCATACTTAATGGAAGATTCAATAGAGCAAGAAGATATAATGGTTATAAACATTTACAAACGTAGTAATGGACCATGAAAACATATGCAATCCAAACTCGCAGAACTGGCCTCTAAAATAGGCAGTTTTAGTAATAGTTGAAGAGTTCATTGTCTCATCCTCAATAATAGATAGCACAACCAGACATAAGATAAGGAAGGAAATGGAGGCCTTAAATAACATAATAAACCAAGTAAACTTATCAGACATATATAAAACATAGACCCAACAACAGCAGAATACACATTCCTCAAATGCACAAGGGATATTTTCCAGAATAGCCATAAGTTAAGCTGCGAATTGAATCTCAGTATAAAAGAGAAATGTCATAGAAGGTGTCTCCTCTGACTACATGGAATAAAGTTAGAAATCAATAACAGAAGGAAAACAGGAAAATGCACAAACTTGTGGAAATTAAACAACACTCCCTTAAAGAAACCAATGGATCAGAGAAGAAATCACATGGAATTTGAAATGTTTGTTTATTTAATTTAAATTTCAGTTAACATACTGTACATTATTTGTTTGAAGAGTAGAATTCAGTGATTCATCACTTACATACAACACCTAGTGCTCATCACAAGTGCCTTCCTTAATACTCATCACCCATTTAGCACATCCTCCATCCATCAACCTTCAGTTTGTTTTCTATCATTAAGAGTCTCTTGTGGTTTCTTTCCTTCTCTTCTCTTTAAACATGAGTGAAAACAAAGCCACAACATACCAAACTTACGGGATGCAACAAAAGCAGTGGTAAGGGGGACATTTGTAGCTATGCAAGCTTACGTTAAAAATCAAGAAAGATCTCAAATCAATGACCTTACTTTACAACTTAAGGAAGTAGGAAAACAAGAGAAAACTAAACACAAATCTAGCAGGAGAAAGGAAATAAAGATTAGAGCAGATATAAATAAAACAGAATAGAAAAGCAAAGGAGGTGAAAGGCCTGTCCTCTGAGAACTATAAAACATCAATGAAACATCAATGAAAGAAATTGAAGATGACACAAATAAATAGAAAGATACTCCATACTCATGGATTAGAAGAAAAATATTCTTAAAATGTCCATTCTACCAAAAAAAAATCTACACATTTAATGCAATCCTATCAAAATACCAACAGCATTTATCACAGAACTGGGGCAAATAATCTTAAAATTTGCATGGAACCTCAAAAGACCCCAAAAAGCCAAGACAGTCTTGAAAAAGAAAAACAAATCTGGAGGTATCACAAACAGAATAGAAAACTGACAAAACTGTAGCTAGTTAGACTAAGCAAAAAGATAGTAGAGTCAAATAAATCATATCAGAACAATATATTGTTGACAAGAACAAAATGATCATGAACAATATTTCCTGGCTCAATAAATAAAATGAATAAAATTAAATAAAAATAATAAAATGTCTACCTTATTTCTGCTGAGAAAAGATTTTCTACTCCTTCTCAGCTTTCTTCTCTCTATCACTTTCCCCTTGTACCATAATAGATACCTATAATTTGTTGTAGGGACTGAAATAAGGAGTTGCACTATACTTTTTCCTCATTTCCTTTACATTTTATATCTATAAAGCATGTTAAATGCAGAATGGAACTACCACAGTTGCTTGCTTATAGAATATCCAATGGAACTATGGTTTATATTTGAACAGATTTCAATTTAAATAATTTATGATGAAAGGATGTTACAGGGCAAGTTTTTCAGAATGGGCCAACTATATCCACTAACTTTATCACCCAGTTACACCTTACACTTTTAGTGTGGATCTGTGTTAAAATCCTCACCCACAATCAGGGAAATTCAGATACTGATTGGACATTTGATAGTATAAGGCATTTTTATTTTAATTTAAGTGTAAAATAGTGTTATTATAATTTTAATAAATATTTATCTTTTGGAAATGCATACTAAAATATGATACCTGGGATTTTCTCCAAAATAGCTCAGTTGAGGCGGGGGTTCAATAATCATGGTAGAGATAAAAAGGATTGACTATGAGTTGATGTTTTTTTCATTATTAATGGGTTCAGGATAGTAAACTGTAATTTGCTCTCAACTCTTGTATATGTATGACATTTTTCATAGAATTTAAAATTTTTAAAAATGTCAAAGAAAAGATCAGAAATGATGATCTAGATATCACTACCACTTCTATTGAAATAAAAAGCATTATAAGTGAGAACTATGAGCCATTATATGCCAACAAATTGAGTAACATAGATGAAATGGAAAAATTCCTGAAAATTCAAAGCCTACCATGATGTAATCATGAAGAAACAGAAAATCTTAATAAACCTATAACTGGTAAGAATATTGAATCAGTAGATAAAAATCTCCCACTAAAGAAAAGTCCTGGACTTCATAGCTTTCCTGGTCAATTCTACCAAACATTTATGGAAGAACTACCACCAGTCCTTTTGAAGCTTTTTCAAAAATTGAAGAGAATGGCACATTTTCCAGCTCAGTCTTTGAGGCCACCATTACCCCAATGCCAAAGGCAGATATACACACTACAGGAAAAGAAATCTATGGACCAATAACCTTAATGAACATTAATGCAAATATCCTCAACAAAATACTAGCAAATCAAATTCCGCAGCATGTTTAAAGGATTACATACCATGACAAAGTAGGATTATTCCTGGAATGCGAAGGTGGTTCATCATATGAAAACTAATCAAAGTAATATACCACATTAATAAAATGAAAGAAATACACACACACACACACACACACACACACACACACACAATCATGCCAATTGATTCAGAAAAAGCATTGAGCCAAATTCAGCATTCTTTCATGATAAAAATTTTCAAACAAACTAAGACTAGAAGGAAACTATCTCAACTGAACAAAAGCTGTATTTAAAAAACCCAGGGTACATTATACTCAATGGTGAAATCTGGGAGCTTTTCCTTGAAGTTCAGGGTCAAGGGAAGGGCACTTAGCTCTCACAGTTTCTATGCAACACAGCACTGGAATTTCTAGGCAGGATATTAGGCAAGAAATAGAAATGAAAAGTATCCAAATTGAAAAGAAGTAAAATTATCTCTCTTCATGAATGTTAGGATCTTATATGTAAAACATTCTAAAGAGTCCATAAAAATAAATGAATGAATGAATGAATGAATAAATAAATAAAACAAACCACAAGTGAACTTAGGAAAGTAGCAGGATGCAAAGTTAGCATACAAAAATCAGTTGCCTTTATATATAATAGCAATGAATAATCCTTAAGTGCAATTAAGAAAACAGTTCCATTTAAAGCAGCATCAAATAGAATCAAATACTTAACCAAGGAGATATAGACTTGTAAAATGAAAACTAAAAAATATTGATGAAAGAAAATAGAGAAGACATAAATAAATGGAAACATACTCCACGTTCATGGATTGAAAAACTTAATATTGTTGTTTTGTTTTGTTTTGAGACAGAGAACGAGCAGGGGAGGGGCAGAGAGAGAGAGGGAGACACAGAATCTGAAGCAGGCTCCAGGCTCCCAGCTGTCAGCACAGAGCCGACGCGGGGCTCGAACTCCCAGGCTGTGAGATCATGACCTGAGCCGAAGTCGGACGCTTAATCAACTGAGCCACCCAGGCGCCCCAAAAAACTTAATATTGTTAACATAAATACTACCCAGGGGCGCCTGAGTGGCTCAGTTGTTTGAGCATCTGACTCTTGATTTCAGGTCATGATCCCAGGATCATGGGATTGAGCCCCAATTCAGGCTCCACACTGGAGCCTGCCTATGATTTTCTCTCTCTCTCCTTCTTCCCCTCACTTACACTCACTCACTTTCTCTCTATTAAAAAATAAATAAATAAACAGATATTAATACTACCCAAAGTGATTTACAGATTCAACACAAATTCCAATGCCCTTTTTTGCAGAAATAGAAAACCCCATCCAAAATTCATATGGAAACACAAAGGGCCCTAATAGCCAAAACACTCTTGAAAAAGAGTAAAGCAGCAAGACTCACACTTCCTGATTACGAAACTTACTACAAAGCTATAGTAACCAAGAGAGTGTGGGCTTGGCATAAAGATAAACAGAAAGACCAATGGAATAAATACAAAAACTCAGATATAAAATTTTGCATAAAAGGAAGATTTTCTTGGATATGACACCAAAAGCAAAGGCAACCAAAGCAAAGATAGATAAATGGGATTCCATCAAATAAAAATCTTCTGCAGAGCAAAGGAAGCAATCAGCAAAATGAAAAGACAACCTATGGAATGGGAGAAAATGTTTGTAAACCATGCATCTGATAAAAAGTTATCCAAAATGTGTAAGGAACACCTAAAACTCAAAAGTAACAGCAACCACACAAAAAAGAGTCTGCTAAAAAACATGGGCAATGGACCCGAATACACATTTCTAAAAAGAAAACATACAAGTGGCCAAAAAGTATATTAAAAGATGCTCAACATCACTGATTGCCAGAGAAATGCACATGAAAACCACAGTGAGATACCACCTCACATCTGTTTAAAGGCTAGTATCAAAAAGACAATAGGTAAGCATTGGTGAGTTTGTGAAGAAAAGAGAATCCTTGTACAGTGTTGGTTAAGATATACAAAGTTTCATTTATGCAAGATGAATAAGTTCTGGAGATCTAATGTGCGCCAATATCACTATAGCTAATAATTTATTTCCTACTTTTAAATTTGCTAAGAGGGTAGATCTTAAATATTCTCACTGCAAAAAAAAGGTAACTATGTGAGGTGATAGATATTTTAATTAATTTGGGTCAACTATTTGACAATGTTTACACTTATAAACTCAAGTCAAATGTCTTAATTTTTTTTATGTTTATTTATTTTTGAGAGAGAGAGACAGAGTGTGAGTGGGAGAGGGGCAGAAAGAGAAGGAGACACAGAATCTGAAGCAGGCTCCAGGCTGTCAGCACAGAGCCTGAGGCGGGCTCAAAATCACGAGCCGTGAAATCATGACCTGAGCCGAAGTGGGACGCTTAAGTGACTGAGCTGCCCAGGTGCCCCTCAAGTCATTATCTTAAATATTTAAAGTTATTAATTTTCCATTATACCCTGTAAAGTTAGGGAAGAAAGAAAAAAAAAATAGCTTCGACTCAATTTCTTCTTTAGTTTTACTGAGGCTGAATCATGGCGTGGGGTGGGGGGGGGTACCTTTTGCTTATTTTTTTAAAGCAGGCCCCATGCCCACCGTGGAGTCCAAGGCAGGGCTTGAACTCACAACCCTGAGATCAAGACCCAAGCTGAAATCAAGAATCTGACATTCAACCACCTGAGCCACCCAGGTGCCCCTGAATCACAGTTTTAAGACATCATTTTATGACAAAATTTCAGTTGCCTAAGATAATGGAGAACAATTGAAAGTTCTTGAACTAGGGAATGACAGATCTGTGCTTTCAGAGGTCATTCTAACAGCAGTGTGGATGGTTAAGTAAGAGGGCATGTGTGGAAATGCTAGAAAATAGAAAAGCCACTACGGTTCAGTAGGAGAGTTAAGTTAAAACCTAACCACTGCCTCAATTATGGTGGTGGCTGAAGGAAAGGCATGGATGTCATTGTGGTGGCAGACTCTGTGGCTTAGCATTTGGGTTTTGTGGAAAATATTTTTTTTTAATTTTTTTTTCAAAGTTTATTTATTTTTGGGACAGAGAGAGATAGAGCATGAACGGGGGAGGGGCAGAGAGAGAGGGAGACACAGAATCGGAAACAGCCTCCAGGCTCAGCCCAGAGCCCGACGCGGGGCTCGAACTCACGGACCGCGAGATCGTGACCTGGCTGAAGTCGGACGCTTAACCGACTGCGCCACCCAGGCGCCCCTTTGTGGAAAATATTTTGAAGCTTTGAGAACAACATCACTTTCAGAAAAATTTGAGTTCCTACTCTGTACACTGTACTGTACTTAACAAATAAAACAAAAATTATTCTTACAGAAGTTATAATTATTGAAGAACAGGAGAATTAAAGGGAAGAATGATGAAGCCTCAGAACCTCCATCATAATGGAGGTTGTTTCAAAATTTATGAGAACCTATATAAGCTGACGTTAATGACTATCTACCGTGGGATAGTCAGTGTTCTAGCCATTTTACTTACATTTTTTCATCTAATGATTACAACAATTTAATGAAAGTGACGCCATTTTTTTTTTTTACCATTTCTATTTTACAAAGATAAACCAGAGGAAGAACGAGATTAAGTAATTTGCCTGGAGTATGATTAGTAAGAGTGGAGGTAGGATTTATACACACGCTCTAACTCTGTAGCCCCTGTTTGTGTGTGTGTGATGAGAAGAAATAGATGACCTCAGTTATTGAAATGTCACAAAAGTCTCAGGAGGATGGTCAGGTACAAATTTCCAGTATGTATTTAAAAAAAAGAAACCTTAGAAGGGATACATGGCATTAAAATTATTTTAGACATATCCCAGGAAGAGACAGTTGACCTGAGATGCTCCATCTTGCAACTTTTCAGGTAAAGAAATAAAGAATCTTAGAGGCAGAATGCCTGCAGAAAAATTTCCATTTAGGATATGGGAAGAAAGAGGGAAATGTATAATCGATTTCCCTTCAGAGATGAAGATGACAGAGAGATGGGAGTTCATTTTGGGCTTTGTCTTGGGAGATACACAATCCCATGAGTGATGAGAAACCTTGTTAATTTTTGAGTCCCTGAAGAACTAAAGACAGATGCATGGTGGAGGGTGTAAATACAATCCTCTTATTTCCCTTTATGCATAGAATCTATTCCCAAGGGGAAATAACTGTGCAAGCTTCTATTCTGTTTATAACCACGTGCAGTGTATCATTAAACTCACATTCAATCATGTGTACCTTATCAAATGGCAAACGATTTAATAGTGAAGACTTTATTTTTCTCTGTTGTTTGAGAGAATTCAAAGTCATAATCAGAAATTATGATCTGTAGTTCGGAAAGGTTTCTAGGACGTGTCTGAAGTTACACCTATGCAATATCCTCTTAGAATCAAAGGGCACAAAGCCTCAGAACCTGAAATTGCCTTTCCAGGACTGCTGGGGTAAACAAACAATAAGGAAGCACCAGGATATTCTTGCCTAAGAAGGGTGAGTGTTTGAATTCCATTTATATGAATGTCCCTCTTGTTGTAAGATGGAAATCCAAAGATCTAACATATGCCACTTTCATTTTTACTTGTGCAGTTCTGAGATTTAAGTGAGGAAGAATCTGTTCAAAGGGAGATCAGGAATGTTTAGAGACTTAATTAGTGCAGGGATACAATATCTCCATCAATAAGTTCCTTCTCCATGGATAGAACTCTCACTTTTCTGGATTTGTGGATTTTATTCTGTGACATGAGGCAGTAACTTAACCTGTCCTAGACTCTGGTCCCTTAGTTTTGGATTAGAAACCATGTTCTTGGACACCTGGGTGGCTTAGTCAGTTAAGCGTTTGACTTTGGCTGAGGTCATGATCTCACAATTTATGAGTTCAAGCCCCACGTTGGGCTCTGTGCTGACAGCTCAGAGCCTGGACTCTGCTTCAGATTCTGTGTCTCCCTCTTTCTCTGCCCCTCGCTTGCTGGTGCTGTTTCTCTCTCTCTCTCTCTCTCTCTCTCTCTCTCTCTCTCTCTCTCTCTCCCTCAAAAAATAAACAAGCATTAAAAATTAAAAAAAGAAAAAAGAAAGAAACGATGTTCTCGGCTCCCACCACATAAGGTCTAATATGGATTAGAGACCAGCAAATATCCTAAGATCTCTACCTCTATATTTATTTAATGGGAGTCTTAAGTGAATGAAGAAATGGGGAGATAAGAGAAGGACAATTATGTCCTGGTCCATCCTTTTTCTCCCTTCTCCCTTGGTTTTTCCAGCAGTTGTGTTTGCATATGGCAGCACCAGACTTCCCTCTTTAGGCTAAATTGCGATACTCTTTGCTATATTTAGCTTATAAACCTCTAATAAAGGAGAAGTTAGTGTTTCTCAGTATCATGATAGAGGTAAAGACAGATTTTATTGATCTAGATTTGGTTAGTCTCAGATAGTCCCAGCCTATATTACCTCTTTTAGGATGCAATATTGTGGGAAGTGCTGGGTTTTCATCTAATGTAACCCTGTTTTTCTGTGCTCACAGATCCCCTTGGAGAAGAATGGCTCCTACAAATGCCTCTTTTGTGGCTGAATTTATGCTGGTAGGGCTAACAGACCTACCAGATCTCCAGCTCCCCCTGTTCTGCCTGTTTCTAGTCATGTATGTGGTCACTGTGTTAGGAAATTTGGGCTTGATAACTCTAATTGGGCTGAATTCACACCTACATATCCCCATGTACTTTTTCCTCTCCAATTTGTCCTTCATAGACCTCTGTTATGCTTCTGTGTTTACACCCAAAATGCTGATTAATTTCACATCAAAGAAAAATATTATCTCCTATAGGGGGTGCATGACCCAATTCTACTTTTTTTGTTTTTTTATCATTTCCGAATGCTATGTGCTGACATCAATGGCCTATGATCGCTATGTGGCCATCTGTAACCCACTTTTGTATAATGTTGTCATGTCCCCTAAAGTGTGTTCCAGCCTTATGCTTGGTTCATATTTGATGGCATTTTCGGGTGCTGTGGCTCACACAGGAAGCATGCTGAGACTGACCTTCTGTGATGCAAACACCATCAACCATTATTTGTGTGACATCCTCCCCCTTCTCCAGCTCTCCTGCACAAGCACCTACGTGAATGAGCTGGTGGTTTTCATCGTGGTGGGCATCAACATCATTGTGCCCAGTGTCACCATCTTTGTGTCTTATGGTTGCATCCTCTCCAGCATCCTCCGCATCAGCTCCACTGAGGGCAGGTCCAAAGCGTTCAGCACCTGCAGTTCCCACATAATTGCTGTTTCCTTATTCTTTGGATCAGGTGCATTTACATATCTCAAACCATCGTCTGCTCTGTCTATGCATAAGGGGAAAATCTCTTCTGTCTTTTATACCAATGTGGTTCCCATGATGAACCCTTTAATCTACAGCTTGAGAAACAAAGATGTTAAAACTGCTCTCAGAAAAACCCTCAGTAGGAGAAGGTTTTGATCAGAATCTGTCTCTGTGCAGGTAGTAATAGGACTGGTATATTCTGTTTCTTTTATCACAGTAGTTTAGGCAGAGCCTTCATATCCTATATCTTTGTTACCATGATGAAGGAAATTGGAGTCTTCTCTCAATTTGTTTCCAATTTTTAAATAGTATAATTTCCTTCCTCACCAGTTTTGCAATTTCTACTCTTTTACACCATTTTAACTATTTAACATTAATGAATAAGCTTATCTTTGTTTTTCCATTGTCATTATGGAGTTTGCTTTTTTTTCTCCTGGAAAAAGATAAAAGGTTCTGCAAAAGATCAGGTAAAGTAACACTATCGTGATCTTGGATTCTTACCTGCGACTTATAATGTACTGGTGGAACCAGGAATCAGATAATCCATATTCGACTGGTTACATCTTCCATTAGCCTTTAATGTGCCTCCTTGAAATGCCAGTGTTTTACAGATATAGTAGGTTCCATGAAGTCCATAAAATATAATCCACTTGCCAGCTGTAAACTGGCATAAGCTCCTTCTGGCAGAGATTTCATATTTATCTTGGTAAATATGAAACTGAGACATATTTATATCATGAATATATATTTATTGCATAGACATGATACTGAAGCTGAGAAAATTTAATGAGTTAAATCATACAGCTTATGAAAGAAATACCTAGATAAACTGTAACCTCCTGATTTCAGTCTGCTGCTGTTTCAAATATACTTGTCTACTTCATTTCATTATTTTTATTTCAGTAATCATGGAATATGAGAAAACGTTTTTATTTTTGAAGTTGACAGTGCTTTGTTGGCTTATACATGAATACCTCTCAGGGTAGTGGTTGTTTTAGGAAAATAGTTTAATTGTTCTTTTTCTTGTGAAAGAGAAGTCCTGTTATGCTAGGATAGTTGAGAGATGATTGGCTCAAACATGGAGCTTTTTCTGTAAATGAAGTTAAAAAAAGATTTTAGAATGTTTGCAAGTACTAGTAATTCACAGAATAGGGCACAGAAGAGAAAGGAACCCGGCCACAAATCATTAGGTCAAGACATAAAAAAACGCATGTACAATAAACAAAAAATCTCTCTGCAGAAAAAAGGACAATGAGATTTAAAACTATATTTCAATTTGAATTTGCATCCTGCTCTTTAGAGTACTGTAATTATCCCCCACTGTACATACAGCTTTGATAGAACTTATAATGCATGATGATCATGCATTAGTAGTGTGTTGGGGAAGGTAGGCCCAAATTAGTGGCCATATTTATGAGGAACCAGGAACACAGAGATCAGAAATTTCAGGAGATTAAATAGTATGTGGTATTCAAAACTCAAGTGAGGTTGAAGGAGTTTAGAAAGCAAATTATGGGGAAAAGACAGCTGTTTCTATGACTCTTCCTTTCTGGAAGCTCTAGGAATGTTATGGAGACCTCAGGATTTCTCTGGATAGGATAAAAGTGAAAGTCACTTGATATTTAAACAGGAAAACTCACAGAGTTACAGGACTTGGGAACAGCTAAGTCACTCCTGTTTTTGTTGGTTTCCATATGCTACTCCCATATGGAGTTTAAGATACAAAACCCTGAAACTGCAGCTGGGAAAGCAATGACAACTTGAAAGAAACACGCGGTGAATAAACCAAGTTGTGACAATTTCTTTTCTGGAATAAGATGTTGGCTTATTTTTCTTTTGAGACAGCACAAAAAGATGACTACTTTAAAAACTTTTAATCCTAAATTTCACTTCTGAATCCAATATTACGCTATATATTAACTAACTAGAATTTGAATAAAATCTTGATACAAACAAAAACCTCTTAATCAAGTGATAATTTAAACATTTCTAAGATAACTTTAATACTATTACTTTTATACCATTTTTCTAATATTCGCTCAAGATTTAGATATTGTGATGTCCATCGACTGATGAATGGATAAAGAAGATGTGTGTGTGTGCGTGCGTGCGTGTGTGTATACAATGGAATACTACTTGGAAATGAAAAATAATGAAATCTTACCATTTGCAACAATGTGGATGGAACTAGAGGGTAATATGGTAAGCGAAATAAGTCAGTCAAAGACAGGTATCATATGATATCACTCATTTGTGGAATTTGAGAAACAAAACAGATAAATATAGGGAAAGGGAGGAAAAATAACATAAAAACAGAGAGGGAGGCACACCATTAGAGACTCTTAAGTACAGAGAACAAACTGAAGGTTGCTGGAGGGGTGGTGAGTGGGGCAATGGGTTAAATGAGTGATGGGCATTAAGAAGCACACTTTTCAGGATGAGCACTGGGTGTCATATATAAGAGATGAATCACTGGGCTCTACTCCTGAAGCCAAGACTTCACTGTATGTTAACTAACTTGAATTTACCTTAAAAAAATAAAGATTTAGGTATTGTGAAATTTAGCATAACTGGTTTGTTAGCTTGTCTTTTTTTTAGATGTTTGACATCGCAAAAACCTTGACTGTGGTTCACTTATTTATTTTAAAAATTAATTTTTTTCTGGAAGCCAATTTATTACAAAGAAGAATTAATTGATCTTTAACTAAAGTATAGTTAGCATAAATATTACACTAGTTTCACACATACAACATAGTGATCTGACATTTATATACTGTACAAAATGCTCACCATGATAAATGTAGTTATCATCTCTCACCAGATAGCCACTGACTTATGATTTTACATGACCTCTCACACCACATGCCCTGACCTCCATATCAACATGCTTGATTTGCACTTACCAAGTAGTATTTATAGAAAATGGTTGGTTTTTACTGTTTTTTTTTTAATTTTTGCTTTTCTTTTACTTATTGTCTATTTTGATGAAATTGTATTCCTTATTGAAAAAAGTGTGTCAGTATGTAAATAATGTCTGTGCTATTCAGGAATCCCTGTAGACATTGCAAAGGTGTGTTCATATTGTTATGTATCTTATCACTATTTGAGGTAGCTAAAAGTATGTGTTAAACCTGGTCACTAATATTTCATTTGAGAAGCCTTAAAATACAAGTGAAATCTGCTTCAGTTGCAGACAAAGACTTCCAGAAATGATAATTTTTTACTGCCGAAAAGATAAGCTTTCTTTTGAACTAGGCCCCATTCTTTTCAGGTTGTTTGGGGAAAAGTTTATTAAAATTGTTATAAAAGCTATTAAGACATTTATAAAGGTAAGATTGACAAAGCTTTAGTAAAAGCAACTCAGCTGACAACTTTCTGGTTAGTAATTTAAGAACTGTGTATGGAATTTCCTTTTTTTCAAAAGGAGAACCAAGTTAGGTGTGTTACATGCACAACATAGAGTTATCCCTTATGGTTTTTGCTTTTTCGTGTTATGTGAACGGCCATAAAAGAAGTTAGGAGAGAAAGTATGAGTCTCGTATCAAATTGTCACAGCGAGGAGTCAAGCAGGTAAAGCATGGGATTTGTCTGGACCTGTGTACTAGGACAGAGCCATCTCTAAATCAGTATGAAAGCTTGAGCTTTCTGGGCAATAACAGAAAATGATTCTCCTAGTTCAGGACCAGAAGCGACGTTGATTACATTCTGCCTTTGTTTAATCTAAACTTTCTGTACGGGAGCTGGTATTGTTGCTCAGGACCAGTCTGGAATGAGCATGATGGGGGTAAGCTGTGGTTAAGGTGTCATGCAAACCAGAAGTACAAGGGGTTCTGAGTTCCATGTCCTTTGAATTGCTGAACACCTACATTTATTGAACCTAGTTTTCCACTCCTCTTTACAGTGCACCCTAAGCACACCCCCTTCCCTACACACACAAAATCTTGGGGTCATATTTTATGAGATCACTGCCTAACACTGATTGTATGATATGCAAACTACTTTCGGGTAGATGGTTCCTGGTTCCAGCTGCTGCGAAGGATGAGCAAAAAGTACCTGCTGAATCTAGTAAAACTAAATGGTTATTGCTTTAATCACTTTCTTGTTCATGGAAATACACACACACACACTTGCGTGCACACACACACACAGCATCTTCTAACTCTAAGTACCTAGCAATGTATGGCATTGGGCTATATATCACAGACATAAATAAGGCATGGTAAGAGAAAGATATAAATGTATATTATCATAATGCGACAGAGTAGAGGGATTCTAAAATCAGTCTTAAAATTACTTCTTAAAATTGATTTTGGGGGTGCCTGGGTGGCTCAGTTCGTTGAGCATCCGACTTCGGCTCAGGTCATGATCTCGCAGTTCATGATTTTGAGCCCCATGTCAGGCTCTGTGCTGACAGTTCAGAGCTTGGAGCCTGCTTCAGATGCTGTGTCTTTCTCTCTCTGTCCCTCCCTCTCTTGCACTCTGTCTCTCTCTCTCTGAAAAATAAATGAATGTCAAATAAATAAATAAATAAATAAATAAATAAATAAATAAATTTTTTTGAATCGATGTCCATGTTGGGGGACGAACCTGGTATTTTCCCTGAGTCCGGCAGAATTGGTTTTGCTCTCGTGCATTGGGACATTTCAGTTTATTATCAGCTGAACAACAGTTGGTTGATATGTGGGGTTTTATTATGCAAAATCTGTACCTTTAAACATTAATCTCATACACAGAAATTTTACACGCTGAGACAGAGACATTCATCTTTCTCAGTGACTAGTGGCTGGTGGAATCATAGGGGCTCTGAAATCCTCTCTGTGCTGTAAAGTTAAATTAACCCACTTCAAATATTCATAGAGATGTGCATGGTGTTACGATTGCTCTTAACGTGTTTTAGTTTTTTCTGCACTGTCACATCTGTCAGTTTAAGTATTCCGAAGGGAAGTAATGTGAGATAAAGAAGAGAGGGAATCTTAGTTTTCATTTCACAGATTAAGAAACTGATGCTCAGACTTGTTCATGATTTGTCTCAAATTACAACCTTTTCTTTTTTTTTTTTTTTTTGAGAGAGAGAGCAAAGGTGCAAATGAGCAAGGGGCAGAGAGAGAGAATCCGATGAGGGGCAGAGAAAGAGAGAAAGAGAGAGAAGCGGGCTCACCCAAAGTAGGGCTTGTGTTCACCTGAAGTGGGGCTTGAGCTCACCCAATGTGGAACTTGAACTCACGAACCCATGAGATCATGACCTAAGCGGAAGTCTGGTGCTTAACAACTGAGCCACCCTGGGCCCCCTCAAATTACAACTTTCAAGTGGTAGAGCTGTGATGAGGAATGGTGTTTTGTTTCTAAGTATATCAAGGTATTATTATTATTATTATTATTAATATACTGTACTTTTAAATATCAGTGAAACATGAAAATGGTTTTAGTGACTAAAAGGCTCAGAACACAAATAAAAGCAAAATCCTAAACTAAGAAAAAATGTCGAAAAATATCTTTGACATTTCATATTTGAAAGTTCTATCGCTTAATTTAGAATTTGTGAATATATTCTTATTTTATACTGGCCTACATGATAAATGGAAACACCTAAGGGTAGGCTATAATAATCATTTCCATGTTTTCTTTTCCTTCTGCTGGCTGGATGTGGAACGCATGAGGCCCCACTTAAGTGAGAAGCTGGGAACAAATGCTCCTGCATGATTGTAGCGGTATCATGATGGAGAATGGGAGACTGTAGGGGCGCACAAGGGCTCTGGAAGGCAGGAATAGTCAATTTATAGATCTTCATGGTCATTATAAGCTGTTCATTTTATGATGGTTGAAGTGTATATTTTGTAGACTTTGATATATGTATTTATGTTAACTTTCACAGTAAATTAAGGCTGAAATTTGATTATACCTCTACTGAAATTAAATATTAAACTAATCAGGACTCAGAATAAAGTCACAGGTGAAGGAAACAGCCTTCCAAGTACAGCATGGCTCGCACAGAAGAAACCAGCATAAGTAATGTATGGAGGACGCTAAACCAGTCCAGGGAAGAAAGAATCCTTTTACTACACCCAATGAGGAATTTCCAGCAGTGTCTGTGGGAGGAGCAAAGTCAACATAGAACCCCATAGTATAGGTTTGTAGTAGGTTATATGTCATTAGGTTAATGTAAAGAGGATATAGTTCTCATAACATTATGTAATTTAATTTTCTTCACCCTTTCTACATTCTTGATAAAGTCTTTTCTTAAAGAACTTTTTTAAAATATTAAAAAAAATATTTAATGTTTATTTTTGAGAAAGAGAGAGAGACAGAGTGTGAACCGGGGAGGGACAAAGAGAGAGGGAGACACAGAATCTGAAGCAGGCTTGAGGCTCAGAGCTGTCAGCACAGAGCCTGACACAGGGCTCAAACTCAAGAACCGCAAGATCATGACTTGAGTCAAAGTCGAACGCTTAACCTACTGAGCCACCCAGGTGCCCCTTTTTAAAAAATTTTTAATGTTTATTTATTTTTGACAGAGAGAGAAAGACAGAGCATGAGCAGGGAGAGGCATAGAGAGAGAGAGAGATAGGGAGACACAAAATCCAAAGCAGGCTGCAGGCTCTTAGCTGCCAGCACAGAGCTTGACATGAGGCTCGAACTCATGGAGTGCAAGATCAGGACCTGAACCGATGTTGGACACTCAACCAACTGAGCCACCCAGGCACCCCCTTCTTTTTTAAAAAATTTGTTTTAACATTTATTTATTTTTGAGAGACAGAGCACAAATGGGGGAGGGGCAGAGAGAGAGAGGGAGACACAGAATCTGAAGCAGGCTCTAAGCTCTGAGCTGTCAGCACAGAGCCCAATGCGGGGCTTGAGCTCATGAACTGTAAGATCATGACCTGAGCTGTGAGGTCATGAAGTCGGATGCCTAACCAACTGAGCCAACCCAGGTACCTCTTCTTAAAGAACTTCTTTAAGCATTATGTTCAACAACTATGTGAATTTAATAATTTGGGAATATAGAAAAATTGATATATTTAGGCATAGAGAAAAGACTGCTTCAATCACCAGAGGTATTATAAAGCATAACCATTGAATCAGAACCGGATATCACCATCATAATTCAAGTTTAGAGGTGATCCAGTAGTCAGTAAATTTGTGTTGAGTCCCAGAATATTGGGTTAGAGCATTTTATATCTAACCTGCCTGGATAAGCATTGTTCCTGGAAGTTGGTATAGATCTGACTATGCAGGTGGAAGTCAGATTAGCTCAGTTAAGTAAAATGGATAGTGGATAAGTAGTTAACCCTTGGTATTTGTATATATATACTCATAATGCAATTTTTATGGGACTTATTTTTCTATAAATAGGTCATAGTATCAGGAAATTGCTATGATGGGAACTTTTCAGCCTTTTTTTCTCCAAATGTGCTTTCTGATCCTTTCTCACTGTCCTGCTGAAGTTTCTAAAATGTACATATTGGTCCACATGGTAGCATCCAATAAGTGCCTCATGCTTCCTTCACTATGTTTCATTCTTTTTTCATTTCACCCTCTCATGGAATAATTTCCAGTGGCCTTTTATCCAATTCAGTGATTCCTTCTTTTGTTTGGTCTGGTTTGCTCTGGAGCCCCTCCAGTGAATTTTTCAGTGCTGTTATTGTATTCTTCAGCTCCATGATTTCTGTTTAATACTTTTTTCTGTCTCTTGTTCAGATTTCCTCTTGGTTTGTGTTTTGTTCTCTGACTACAGCGAGCATCTTGATGACAGTTATTTTCAATTCTCTGTCAGGTATATCACATATTTTCATTCCATTAGAGTCAGTTTGTGGAGATTGCTCTTATTCCTTTTTGGAAAGTGTTTCAACTTGTCTTCATTTTCATTGACTCTCTGCACTGGTGTCTGCACATTAGACAAACACCCATTTGGCCTAATACTCATGGACTGGCCTTGAACTGGAGAGGGCACCACCAATAAGCCTGGTCAGAGACTCTGGAGGCCTCTCAAAGTTTGTGCAGTCCTATCCTCTTTCTTTGTTCCTGGTGACCTCCCCTCCCCACCAACAAAGGCATCCATAGTGTGCCAGGTCCCATCTGTGCTCTAAAACATGCAAGACTGAAGCTAGTTCCTCAGGCAGCTCACAGATAAATTGTGTTATTGAACACCTTGTGCCCATTTTCCCTCACCAGAAAGAAGCTGTAAGAAAGGGCTTTTCAATTGCTTGGTCTGTGCTGAGCCAGGGGGAGGAGCTATGGTGACTTCCAGGGCAAACCACTGTCTTTACTCTCTCTCACCCCAGGCAGCTGAAGTGTGCTGTGTCCTGTATTCCCTCTGCTTTCTGACAGAGACTCTCTAGAAGCCAGTCTTCAGGACACAGCTAATAAAAGCTGGGGCATTGGACACGTGGTGCACTTCTTTCCCTCCCCTCGGAGAAGCCAGGAACTTGGGGGTTTTGTCCCAATTTGAAGGTGCTGTGCAAGGATAAGTATAGGACAAGAGGATATCTTGACCTTCCCTACCAGTTTCAGTGTGACCAGTTTCATGTTTTAACTGGGAGCAGGACTGCCTTAACTAGTATCTGGATTTCCCACAAAAGCAATCTGTACATGAAATGTTTTCAAATCAGTGTATTCATGGAGGGTATGAGGTCTAGGGCTTCCGCTTCTGCCATCTTGTTTAATGGGAAATGGGAATTTATTTTTTGCCCCTCTTTGGGAGATGTCCATTCCCTACAGTGGGGGGAAAACTTGGGTAAAACTTTGAGTCCCTACAGTATTGGAGACACGTTATGGTCCTTTGTGTAAATACAATCCCCTCAATACCCTATTACACCTAGAAACTATTCCCTGTGGGAGAGACTGAGTAAGTGTCTGCCCTGTTTATAACTGGATACATTATATCCTTACACTTGCGTTGTCTTCTGTGAATTTTAAGTGGCAAAAATGGTAATAAGAAAGGCTGTTTATTTTTGTCTGCTGCTTGAGAGGACTCAAAATCAGAAATTCTATTCCGTAGTTCAGAAAGATTTCCAGAGCACATCAGAAATTAAGAGTGGTCTCCATCCTCATAGAACCAAAGGGAATGAAGTCTCAGAGACTAAAGCTTCCCCTTCAGAACCACAGGGGTAATAATGGTAGGGAAGAACCAAGGTTTTCTTGCCTAGAGAAGGTGAGTTTCTGAATTCCATTTATATTAATGCCCTCCTTTTATGATGGAAGTCCAGGGATCTAAGATATGCCACTTTCATTCCAGATTTTGCAGTCCTCAGACTCAAGTGAAATTGACAGAAGAACCTGTTGGAGGGGGGATGGTGGTGCAGGGAAGGTTCAGAGACATTATTGGGTTCAAAGGATGCAATGTATTGGTCAGTTCCATGGATGGAACTCTCACTCTTCCAAAGTTATGGTTTTTACTTTGTGGCATGGAGCAGGAACTTAAACTCTCCTAGTTATGGTCTTTTATTCGGATTGGAAACAATGTTTTTCATTCTCACCACACCAAGTCTAATCCCCATTAGAGGCCAGCACCAGGTTGGTGGGTTGCTGCCTCCAATTTTACTGATTAGGGGACGGGTCATGTGGTCGAAGAAATGAAATGAGAGGAGGCGATTCTCTCCTAGTCCAATCTTCTCCCTTAACCTTTGCTTTATGCAGCAGTCATGTTGACATATGGAAACATTGGCCTTCATGCTGTCAGCTCAGTTTTGATGCTCTGTGCTTATGCAGTTTATAAAGACTCTAATGAGGGAATGCCCATGTCACTAGATTCATGATAATGGTAAAGCAGATCTGTGGGTCCATATTAGGCTAGTCTCAGATATTCTTTGTACATACCCAATTCTCATGAGAGGCTATATGGTGAGAAAAATTGAATTTTTCTGTGTAACATTTTCCTCCTGTGTCCACAGATTCACTTAGAGTAAAATGGTGCCTGGGAATGCTTCTTTTGTGACTGAATTCATTCTGGTGGGGCTAACAGACCTACCAGATCTCCAGCTCCCCCTGTTCTGCCTGTTTCTAGTCATGTACGTGGTCACTGCATTGGGAAATTTGGGCTTGATAACTCTAATTGGGCTGAATTCACATCTACACACCCCCATGTACTTTTTCCTCTCCAATTTGTCCTTCATAGACTTCTGTTATTCTTCTGTGTTTACACCCAAAATGCTATTTAACTTCACATCAAAGAAGAATATCATCTCCTATAGGGGGTGCATGGCCCAGCTTTACCTTTTCAGTTTTTTTGGTATTTCTGAAGGTTATGTGCTGACATCAATGGCCTATGATCGCTATGTGGCCATCTGCAACCCACTTTTGTATAATGTTGTCCTGTCCCCTAAAGCGTGTTCCAGCCTTATGCTTGGTTCATATTTGATGGCATTTTCGGGTGCTATGGCCCACACAGGATGCATGCTGAGACTGACCTTCTGCAATGCAAACACCATCAACCATTATTTGTGTGACATCCTCCCTGTGCTCCAGCTTTCCTGCACAAGCACCTATGTAAATGAACTGGTGGTTTTCATTGTGGTGGGAATCAATGTGATTGTGCCCAGTGTCACCATCTTTGTGTCTTATGGTTGCATCCTCTCCAGCATCCTCCGCATCAGCTCCACTGAGGGCAGGTCCAAAGCGTTCAGCACCTGTAGTTCCCACATAATTGCTGTTTCCTTGTTCTTTGGATCAGGTGCATTTATGTATCTCAAACCATCTTCTGCTGGGTCTATGGATGAGGGTAAAATCTCTTCTGTCTTTTATACCAGTATAGTTCCCTTGATGAACCCATTCATTTACAGCTTGAGAAACAAAGACATTAAACTTGCTCTGAGAAAAACTCTGAATAGGGGAAAGTTTTGATATATCTGCCACTTGGCATTAGAAACTTGTATCAAACACTGTTTGTATTCCCAGTGTTCCGTCTTCCAATTGGCAAGTATATGTCTCCTTTAAATCCTGGGATTGAAGATTCCACAAAGGCAATCAAGGTTAATCCATTTTGCATATGTAAACATCAAGTATAAAGTGTCTTTTGGCAGGCTTTTCTCTTTTACCTTTGAACAGCCAAACCAACACATCAGTGATCCTCAAAATATATTTAGTGTATGCATGGGAAAGTGAAGCTCGGAGTAGCTAGATTTACCTAAAGTCACATAGCTTCGTCAAATCAAAGCCTTCTGATTTCAAGTCTACTTTTTGTAGCCTATTTTGCTCTACTTTATTCTGTTTTTGTTTCAGTAAGCACGGACTATGAGAAAACATTGCAAATTTGAAAATTAACTGTGCTTTGCTCCAAGATGATTCATGAATCTCTCTCGGTGTGGGTATTACTTTTTTTCATATTCTCTTTCAAAAAACACTTTGATGGTTCTTTTTGTTGGGAGAGAGAATGCCTTGGGAGCTAGTATATTAGAAAGATGTTTGGCTCAAATAGGGAGGTTATTTTTCTGCAAATTGAAAAGAAAAAAAAAAAGCCTGAATTTGCAATGTTTGCAAGTGTTTGTAATTCAGAGAATAGGCCCGGAAAAGAAAGGAGCACAGAATTTTGTCGGTAGGTCAGGACTCAACAAGACACATGGGCAACAGGTATGAATGAAGTCCCTTATTTATTGTGGGGAGTGGTTATGAAAATTAGGATCCATGTTTCAGTTTGATTTTATATCCTATTCTGTAGAGAACCGTAACATATTTCAGTTTCATATACCTTTCATAGAACTATAATGCATAATGTCCATATATTAGTAGTGTTTTAGGAATGCAGATGGAAAAGCTGTAGGCACATTTGGGGAACCAGGTAGAGTGAGGGCAGCAGTTTCAGGTGATAAAATAGTAAGAGGTAATTTGAGTTCAAATTAGGAAGAAAGGAATTTAGAAAGAAAAATGATGGATAATGAAAGCCCCTACCCATGACTCTCTCCTTTCTTGATGGCCCTAAAAATATGGAGATGAGAGGGTAGTGAAAGCATAAGTTATTTGATATATTTTTTAAAGTTAAATCGACAGGGTTAGAGGACTTGGGGGCAACTAAATCACTCCTGTTTTTATGGGCTTCCATATACTTTCATATGGATTTTTACATATGAAAACCTTGAGTTGCAGCTGATAGAGCAATGACAATTAAAAGAAAGATTAGGTGAATAAACCAAATTGTGACAAAGTTTTTTCTGGAAGGATATTGGATGATGATGATGATGATGATGATGATTATCATTATTATTAGAAAAAGCAAAAAAAAAAGCTACTCTAAAAATCTTCAATTTGATGAATCAAGTGACAATTTAAATACTTTCTATTTTATTCACCTTCAAGGTTTTATTTAAATTCCATTTAGATAACATACAGTGTGATATTGGTTTCAGGAGTGGAACCCAGTGATTCATCACTTACACACCACACGCAGTGCTCAACACAACAAATTCCCCCTTAATCCGCATCACCCATCTGGCCCATCTTCCCCACTCACCTCCCCTCCAGCAACCTTCAGTTTGTTCTCTATTGTTAAGAGTCTCTTATGGTTTGCTCCCCTCTCTTATTTTTATCTTATTTTTCCTTCTCTTCCCTTATGTTCATCTGTTGTGTTTCTCAAATTCCACATGTGAGTGAAATCATAGGATATCTGTCTTTCTCTGACTGGCTTATTTCACTTAGCATAATACCCTCTAGTTTCATCCACGTTGCTGCAAATGGCAAGATTTCATTCTTTTTCATTGCCATGCAGCATTCCATTGTATATATATGCCACATCTTCTTTATCCATTCATCAGTCAATGAACATTTTGGTTCTTTCCATAATTTGGCTCTTGTTGGTAGTGCTGCCATAAACATTGGAGTATATGTGCCACTTTAAATGAGCATTTTTGTATCCTTTGGATAAATTCCTAGTAGTGCAATTGCTGGGTTGTAGGGTAGTTCTATTTTCAATTTTTTGAGGAACCTCCATACTGTTTTCCAGAGTGGCTGCACCAGTTTGCATTTCCATCAGCAATGCAAAAGTGTTCCCCTCTCTCCACATCCTCACCAACATCTCTTGTTTCCTGAGCTGTTCATTTTAGCCATTTGACAGGTGTGATGTGATATCTCATTGTGGTTTTAATTTGTGTTTTGACTAATGTCATCCTCAATGGGGAAAAACTGAGAGCTAAGATCAGGATCTTAGCTAAAGATCTTAGCTAAAAACTAAGATCAGGAACACAACCGGGATATCCACACTCACCAGGTGTTCAACATAGTACTGGAAGTCCTAGCCTCAACAATTAGACAACAAAAAGAAGTAAAAGGCATTCAAATTAGCAAGGAAGAAGTCAGACTTTCACTCTTCGCAGATGACATGATACTCTACATGGAAAACCCAAAAGACTCCACCAAAAAACTGCTAGAACTGATCCATGAATTCAGCAAAGTTGCAGGATATAAAACCAATACACAGAAATAGGTTGCATTTCTACACACCAATAATGAAGCAGCATAAAGAGAAATCAAGGAATCAATCCCATTTACAACTGCACCAAAACCCATAAAATACCTAGGAATAAACCTAACCAAGAGATAAAAGATCTGTCGCTGGAAACTATAGAAAGCTTATGAAAGAAATTGAAAAAGACAAAAAAATGGAAAAACATTCTATGCTTATGGATCAGAGGAACAAATGTTAAAATGTCGATACTACCCAAAGCAATCTACACATTCAATGCAATCCCTATCGAAATAACACCAGTATTCTTCACAGAGCTAAAACAAGCAACCTTAAAATTTGTGTGGAATCAGAAAAGACCTGAATAGTCAAAGGAATGTTAAAAAAGAAAACCAAAGCTGAAGGCATCACAATTCCAGACTTTAAGCTGTATTATAAAGCTTTAATTATCAAGACAGTGTGGTGCTGGCACAAAAACAGACACATAGGTCAGTGGAGTAGAATAAAGAACCCAGAATGGACTCACAAATGTATGGCCAACTAATCTTTGATAAAGCAGAAAAAATATCCAATGGAAGAAAGAATCTCTTTAGCAAATGGTGTTTGGAAAACTGGACAGTGACATGGAGAAGAATGAAACTGGACCACTTTCTTACACCGGACACAAAAGTAAATTCAAAATGGATGAAATACCTAAATGTGGACAGGAAGCCATCTAAATCCCACAGGAGAAAATAGATGGCAACCTCTTTGACCTCGGCTGCAGCAACTTCTTACTTGACATGTCTCTGGAGGCAAGAGAAATAAAAGCAAAAATGAAGTATTGAAACCTCATCAAGATAAAAACTTCTCCACAGAAAGGAAACAATCAACAGAACTAAAAGGCAACCGAGGGAATGGGAGAAGACGTTTGCAAATGGCATATTGGATAAAGCGTTGGTATCCAAAATCTATAACGAACCTATCAAACTCAACACCCCCAAAATAAATAATACGGTGAAGAAATGGGCAGAAGACATGAATAGACACTTCCAAAGAAGACAGCCAGATGGCTAACAGACATATGAAAGATGCTCAACATTGCTCATCATCAGGAACCCACTTTTAATCTTTGCAAGAACATTTAGGTACGTGGTTCCTGGGTCCAGCTCCAGAGAGGCAGGACTGTGTTGGAAGTACTTGCTGAATCCAGGAAAAGGAAATGGTTATTGCATAAATCATTCATTTGTTTATATTAGAAAAAAAAAAAAAAGCCCAGCTTTTTTTTACCCTGGCAATGTTTGGAAATGTGATATATATGACAAACAAATAAGATATGTGAAAGACCAATATAAACATAGGTTTTCACATACAAAGTAGAGTTACACTGTACACATGGAGAGATTCTAAAATTGATCTTATATGGTCAACATTACTCCTGAAAATTATGTCAGCAAATGTTTATGTTGGGGGCAGACATGGTATTCTTCCACAAGTCTAACACAGTTGATTTTCCTCTTTAACATTGGGATATTTCACTGTATATTCAGCCTAGCATTAGATGTAGTAGTTGTTTTATATGCAAGAATTTGTTATACAAAATAATGCATGTTTAAACATTAAAGTCTTGGGGCGCCTGGGTGGCTCAGTTGGTTAAGCGTCCAACTTCCGCTCAGGTCATGATCTCGTGGTCCGTGAGTTCGAGCCCTGCATCAGGCTCTGTGCTGACAGTTTGGAGCCTGGAGCCTGCTTCAGATTCTGTGTCTCCCCCTCTCTCCCGCCCCTCCCCCGCTCACACTCTGTCTCTGTCTCTCTCTCTCTCTCTCAAAAATAAAATATAAAATAAAATAAAATAAAATAAAATAAAATAAAATAAAAAATAAAAATTTTATTTAGAGGCGCGTCTCTCTGGGGCGCCTGGGTGGCTCCGTCGGTTGGGCGTCCGATTTCGGCTCAGGTCATGATCTCGCGGTCCATGAGTTCGAGCCCCGCGTCGGGCTCTGTGCTGACAGCTCAGAGCCTGGAGCCTGTTTCGGATTCTGTGTCTCCCTCTCTCTCTGACCTTCCCTCATTCATGCTCTATCTTTCTCTGTCTCAAAAATGAATAAACGTTAAAAATAAAATAAAATAAAGTGTCTCTCTGATGTAAGGTTGAATAGACCCACTTAAAAAATAAAAGTATATGCAGGGTTTTACACTTGCTCTTAGGAAGAGTGTGCTGTTGCTGTGTTCCCTGCGTGTTATATCTGTCAGTCTCTGTGTTCCTCAGGGAAGAACTTTGAGGCAAATGGGAAAGAGGATCCAGTTTCCATTTCATGGATGATGAGACTACCACTCAGAGATGTTCATGGCTTATTCCAAGTCACAATTAATACATGGTAGAAATAAGACTCGGTATTTGGTGTTTTGATTCAAAATCCATTGGAGGTAAAAAAAAATTATTATTATTATTATTACACAACATTTGCCATACTTTAAAAAAATCAGTGAAACTTGAACAATGGTTAGTGGATAAAAATGCCTCTGAGCACAAATAGAAGGAAAATATTCAAATAAGAAAAATGCCTAGAAAGTTATCTTTCACATTTTATATTTGACAGACCTTTTGTCTAATTTAGAAAGGGTGACTAAGTTCTCATTTGATACAGATTTATACAGTAAGCGAGAACATATAAGATAGCTTGTAATAAACTATATTTGGGTGTTTACTAAGTGCCAGTAAATTCTTACATTCAACATGTTATTTAAACTTCACATCCTGGATTCTGATAAACATCAATGTGATTAGCCCCTTGCAGCAGAGTTTGCTAGCTGTTCACCTCTTATTCTAGAACATACATTTCCCTTTTTTTTCTTGCAGTGAAATGTGAGATATGAATGAATTCTAAACAAAATGGACACAATTCTGGGGAAAAGTTTACCTTTTCCATATTCTCTTTGACCTTCTGTGGGCTGGATGCAGATGATGATGAGGCCCTACTTAGATAATACAGCTGTAATGTGATACAGGAGAAGATTGCAATAGATAGAGAATGGTAGAGAATGAAAAAATAGTTGGAGCAATCATCTAACAGGTCACAAAGAGCACTCTGGTGTGCTGGCAATAGTCTATTCTTGTATCCACTAGTGATTATAAGCTGTTAATTTTCTAATAATTGGTGAAGTGTAATTTTATACTTAAAGTGTATAAATTTCACAATAAATTAAGTTTCCAAAATTTTGATTATAGCTCTCCATAAATGGAACATTAAGCTAATCCATAAGCAAAGATTGAGCATAAAGACACAAGTAAATGGGAACAACCCTCAGAATATAGAATGCCTCCCATAGAAAAGGACCACCATATGTAGGATAACACTTACAGAACAATATAGACGAGTCCAGGGCAGAGAATGTTCTCTCCACTAACCTGATGAAGAATTTCACCACTGTTTGTAGAAGGAGGTAAGTCAATGTACAATCCCATTTTATAGATTTGTAGTATGTTATGCATCATTATGCTTAAGCTAATGGTATAATAAAGAGAGTGTAGCCCTCATTCCATTTTATATCATTTCATTTTCCGAATCCTGTCCACTTTTTTCATAAAGCCTTTTCTTAAAGAACTTCTTTAGGCATTATCTTTTATATTTGTAATGAAAACCATTTGAAAATATAGAAATATAGCAATACTGAGGCATAGAGAAAAGACTGCCTCAGTCATTGGAAGTACTACAAAAGATAATGATTGCATCAGAATCAGGTATCACAATTGTGACTTAAGTTCAGAAGTGATTCAACAGTAAGTAATTTTGTGTTGAGCCTAGCATGCTGGATGACAGGATTTTGTAATCTCACCTGTCTAGATAAGCACTGTTCCTGGAGATCAAGAGAGACCTGATACTCAGTTAAATAAACACTGAATAAATTGTTTATCCTCCGTCTTTGTGTGTATATACTCCTAATGTAGTTTTTTTGGCTTTTGTCTTTCTATAAGTAGATCACAGTGTTAGAAAGGTGCCATGGGTTCAAAATAAATTAGTTGATTTCTTAAAGTGACAGGGACATGTGATGATGAAAAGGTGGTTAAAATGAATGCTTTGGCAGTTGCTGCTAGGAAAAATAAAGGTAAAAGAAACACGAAAAACTAGAACTAAAGGGGCAGTTATGTTTAAAAAAAAAAAAAAGGTCAAGAACATCAGTGATCAGAACATCACTGATACTGAATTTGGGAAATGTATAAAGAGTAACATTTTTTTTTTGACAGAATTCTTACTTGAATCTATAGATTGAATTTCCCAAATTATTAGTCTACTGAGGCAGAGATTCAGTGATATCTTTTCATTTCGTCTTTCATTACTCAGGCAAGAGCTTTCTGATAGCCTGACGTGTGTACACACACACACGCACACACACACACACACCACGTAATTAGTCCCTAAATTTCTAAAACCCTCACTTCTACCCCAATAAAAGCTTAAGTTATAGGTATTTGCACCAATGAATTGTTTATCATTGCATAGTGAAATAAGTTTGGAATTATAGCTCATAATGGAAATTGTTAACTGTGATAGGATTCTAAATACGTGATAAGCAACTGTGGATTAAATAGAGCAGAGTTAAAAATTGTCTTTCACACCTCAGAACATTTGTTCTGTAATTGATGCAATTTTGACCCTGTCGCATTCTTTTCCCCTGCCTGGAATTGCTACTTCCCATTGGTATTATGCATTGGTCCTACCTTCCCAGGAATATTTTTTGACTCTTTAATACTAAGTGATGATTCCCTTCTTGGCTGGCATCTCATTGGTGTTTATTGTACTATTGCATGTATCACATTGTATTATAAAAGTTTTTTACATTCATAATCTCAATAAAAAAGTGAAATTGGAAGTGGATTTTTCCCCATAAAATGAGTGGGTTTTTGCATAAAACAAGAACATACTCAAAAGTATGGGACAACAAAACCATATTTTAATGCCACCAGCTGTGTTCTAGGCACAAAAAGAAAATGGAGTTAAGTACGATTTTTCTCAGAACTCGTGTAGATACATGCTCAGTGAGGATAGCGGATTGAGCTGATCTAGCAATTTGAGGGTCTTGTGAAACTGGTCTTTATGATCTGATAATTATGCTACTGAATATTTACTCAAAGAATATGAAAATACTAATTTGAAAAGATACATGTATCTCTAAGTTTATAGCAGCATTATTTACAATAGTCAAATTATGGAAGCAGCCCAAGTGTCCATCGATAGATGAGTGGATAAGGAAGATATGTTATGTATACAAGGGAATATTATTCAGCCATAAAAAAGAATGAAATCTTGCCATTTGCCATGCCATGGATGGATCTAGAGATTAAGCAAATAAGACAGAGAAAGACAAATACCATATGATTTCACTTATATGTAGAATTTAAAAAACAAAACACAGAGAGCAAGCAACAATCCCCAAAACAAAACTCAACTATAGACAACAAACAGATGGTTACCAGAGGGGAGGTGGGTGGGGGAAGGGGTGAAATAGGTGAAAGGGATTAAGAGTACACTTATCTTGATGAGCAGCCAATAATGTATAGAATTGTTGAATAACTCTATTGTACACTTGGAACTAATACAATGCTGTACGTTAACTATACTGGAATTAAAATTAAGAAAAAAAGAAACTGATCTTGTTTGTTCAGGGAGGAAACCTACTGCTGTCGGTCAATCTGTACAGATACAAGACTTGTTGTCTTAGATGCCCTGGAGACAGATGTCCACTTTCATTCTTATGGGACCAGCTAGATATAGTCCTGACATTTGCAGAGTTGCCAGACATTCATGTGCTGACATGTCCATGCACAAGTCCATGTACAAATATACATTTATATTTAAATATGCACACACATACATAAAACCAATTGACGTGCTTATCATTCAAAATAGTATTGGTGTCTAAACTCAAACCAGTCAATCTAAAATAATCTAAATGTGTTAGCCAGTTTTATATTTAAGTTGAGTGAGCATCAATGAATGGATACTTGATTGAAGAGTCTAAGCTCCCAACTATAGAATGTTCTGGGCATCTCTATCTGGAAATATCCGTATGCCTTACTGAAGTACAAGATTTTAAGGACGTAGCATTACTTTGTTAACTGTTACATCCTCAATTTCTAGTACCTCATGGATGCTCAACTAATATTCTTTAGCTAAATTAGTGGCTGAGCTAAATTAGTGGTATGATGCTGCCATATGGTCATAGTGTCATAGGAGTCTAGTGTGTGAGGTCAGCTTACTTGAGTTTTAATCTGGTGGCTTCATGATTTAATTCTTTCAGGTTAATTTTGCCTTGCACATTAGAAATATTTGACAGCTTTTAGTAAATACTGGTTCTTCAGGTTTAAGTAAGAGTTTTCTTAAAATAAAATATTCTATTTAAATAAATAAGCATTAGTAAAAACTTTGGAAGCTATGCAATGAAAAGATAAGAAACGTGATTTTGAATTTGATTTTTACTCAGACACCACTAAGTTTAACTATATCTGTTTTTTTACCAATAAACTGAATTTCCATCTCTACGTCATTGCTTAATTTTACTTTTTCCCCCCCACTTAGCACTGATGTGGAACTGTTGTTATTATTTTAATTGACAACCATATGATCAGATCTATATCTACACTTAGAATATATTTTGCCAAACCATAAGAACTTAAAAACTGAGAATAAACTGAGGGTTGATGGGGGGTGGGAGGGAGGGGAAAGTGGGTGATGGGCATTGAGCAGGGCATCTTTTGGGATGAGGACTGGGTGTTGTATGGAAACCAACTTGACAATAAATTTCATATTAAAAATATATTTTTTCGGGGCACCTGGGTGGCGCAGTCGGTTAAGCGTCCGACTTCAGCCAGGTCACGATCTCGCAGTCCGTGAGTTCGAGCGCCGCGTCAGGCTCTGGGCTGATGGCTGGGAGCCTGGAGCCTGTTTCCGATTCTGTGTCTCCCTCTCTCTCTGCCCCTCCCCTGTTCATGCTCTGCCTCTCTCTGTCCCCCCCCCCAAAAAAAAAAGTTGAAAAAAAAAGAAAAAAATATATATATTTTCAAAAATTTAACTTTCTGAGATAAATAAGGTTATGAGTGACTTCATCAAAATGAGGAAGGAATTTTTTAAAAAAACCAACCATACTTGTTTTTTTTTTTCTTATACCTCTATCTGTAATAAGTTTCATGAAAATATTGGCATATTGGGATACTTTAATAGGGAGTTGTGCTATGTACCTTCTAAAACCCAACCAGATTTATGGCCATGATTTTTCTCTCATTTCAAAATAGAAATATGTTATTTAACTAAAGAGTATCCCCCCCCATTTTTTCAGCTTTATTGAGATATAATTGATATGTAGCACTATATAAGTTTAAGGTGTACAGATTCAGGAGAGGTGGTCAAAGATATCAATTTAGGAAGATCCTGAACTCACTTCCTCCTGCAGACCCACTGAATCTACAGCTGTATATGGAACAGTTTCCTCTGAGAAAGATTTGAAAACTGGCTGAGCAGCTCCTTCACATTGGCAAACAAGAAAAGGGCCACACAGAGGAGGGAAGGAGAAGCTGAGATGTGGTCTTGCTGTGAACCCCTGGCAAACTCACACTTCTCCCTGAGAAGCAGAGTGTTCATACCCCACCTCAGACACCCCAGCTTTTAAGACCTGCAGGTGAGAGGTGAGGCCCCAAACATCTGGCTTTGAAAACCAATGGAGCTCATGTCCATGAGACCCAAAGGCTATAGTGAACTGAGAAACATTTCTTAGAGAGCGTAGGTGCAATTCACTCACCTCAGGGCCCAGTGCAGATGCAGCCATTTAAAAAGTGCCAAGACTATATCTGAAAGACATTCATTTGCTAATGTTAATCATCAGATTAAGAGCCAGGGCTGTGTTGGGGTATTCTGTGGGGATTGAGGTGCTAGGTGGGTGCCATTTTTGTGCTCTCCCTCTATTTTGCTAAACCTGGTGGTCGCCATTTTTTTTTACTCAGTGGGTGCCATTTTTGCATTCTTCCTCTGCTTTGATAAAGCTGTCGAGTGCCATCTTTTCTTTTTTTTTTTTTAATACTAACCTTTTTTCTTCTTTAATTTTTTCCCCTCCTTGGCAGGTGTCTTCTTCACACTTTTCTTCCCCCATACTCCACAGAGCCAGTATCTCCAGGAGGGAAGCTTTTACACACACCTGATGCCCGAGTTTTGTGGCTGCAGCCCAGGGGATGCCTTTTGATTGCCTGGCTCTGGAGGTCAAGGGAGCTTCCATCCCTGGATCCCATGGGATTGTAACAACTGGAGAGTCAGTTGGTAGTTCTTGGCAGACTACCACATGAAGGACACTGCACAGAGAGCACATGGAAATATACCCTCAGTCTTTCTGAGAAAGAGGCTTTTTTGCTTTCCCTTGAGTGTTGGCCTGAGGGGCAGGCTTCTGGTCTGGCACACTTCCAGAAGCCTATGGAGGTCGTCTCAGGGAATGTAGGCTAGGGAGCCTCTTTCTGTTCTCTCCCTCTGCCTTGCTACAGCCCGCCAGTATCTTTTAGAAAGGGTCTCATACACTGGTCTGGAGCCCAGATATTTGTAGCTATTTCCCAGGGGATGCCTCCATTGCCTGGGGAGAGATGAATTATTATAGTCTCTAGGAAAGCCATCTGATATTAAACTGAAAGATGATATTCTACAAAATTGTTTTACTGAGGTAAAAGTACTGGTATATCAAGTACAGGCACAAATAATTATGATTATTTTAACATTGCTTGTACTGGAAAATCTGGAAAAATAGTGAAGTTATACTAAGATGAAATGATTGGGTAAGTTACAATATACCCACAGCAGAATATTGGGGAAATAGTAATGAATTAATGAAGTATCATCAAATGACAAAAACAAGAGATTTAAAATTATGTACCTTGGGGCAAGGTACATAAACTCCATGCAAATCCTGCTTGGGATTCTCTTTCTCTCTCTCTCCACTCTCTCTCTGTGCCCACCCCCCCATTGACACTTGCTCTCTCTCTTGCTCTCTCTCTCTCAAAAACAAATAAATAGAGAAAAATATATACTTTGTAATCACTTAAAAACGCTTAGAAATGTATGTGGTTATGTGAGCAAGTAGGAAAATATGGTAAGGTGTGTGCTAGGTTATACACAGGAATAACTGAGTGATGGAAGGGAGCCAAGACAGGAGAAGTGCTAAGAAAAAAAGGAAAATGAAGTGATTTGTTTTAAAACATGAATGATCCTGTGTGTCATAATGGGAAAATTACATGTGTATAGGAGACTGTGTGTGCACATGTAATATATTTTTTGAAAGGTATTTCTTCTTTTAAATTTTTTGAACATTTTAATTTATTTTTTAGAGACTGAGCACAAGCCGGGGAGGGATAGAGAGAGAGAGGGAGACACAGAATCCGAAGCAGGCTCCAGGCTCTGAGCTGTCAGCACAGAGCCCGACGTGGGGCTCAAACTCACAAACTGTGAGATCATGACCTGAGCCGAAGTCAGATGCTTAACCAACTGAGCCACCCAGGCACCCCCAAAATGTTTTGACTTCTTTTCATCCTTTTTTTTTAAGGCTTAGTATTATCTTTCTGGTAGCAGCTTTATTGATGATTCACACATTTAAATTAAACAGTTTATGCTTTACTCACAGAGTTATGCAACCATTGCCACAACATATTTGGGGACCTTTCCACCATTCCCATAGCTGCTGGTCTCCTATTCCTCACCCCAATCTAGGCAACCCCCAATCTAATTTCTGTCTCTATAGATTTTAAATGCAAACAGAATAATACAATATGTGGTCTTTTGTGACCAGCTTTTCTTACTTGGCTTACTCTTTCCAAAGTGCCTCCATATTGTAAATCGTAAAGTCACTTTGTTTCTTTTCTTTTTTTTTGCTAAGTAATACTCCATTATGTGCATACACTGCATTTTGTCATATAAATTTTGTTGAATTCCAACTCATCTGTTTTTTTCTTTTGTCTCATGTGCTGTAGGTATCATATTTAAGAAGCCAATGCCTTAATCCAAGGTCACAGAGACTTACTCAGATATTTTCTTCTATGAGTTTTATGATACTACTTCTTACATTTATATCTATGATTTATTTGGAATTAATTTTGCTTCTTGTGTGAGATAGGAGTCCAATTTCATTTCTCTAAATGTCAACATCTACTTTGTTGAAGAGATTATTGGCTCTCCATAGAACATCTTGGCATCCATGTTGAAAACCAAGTGATTATCAGTGTGAGAGTTGTTTTTGCATTCTCTTCATGGAAATATATGTATATATGCACCTGTCATGAATTTAAATGAAATCAATTTATCTCTATACTCTAGTTCTTTGGTTTTCCTTCACATGTCACTTGTCTGAGTTCTTTATTACATTTGCATTTAGGCCTTTTTATTTCACCTGTTTAATAGTTAAAAACAAAGGGATGGGTGGTTTTAGAATGCTTTCAAGCTACTATATGGATTAATTTTGATTACCCAGAGCCATAATATTGAAGATGGGGAGGAATAAGGAACAGCTTTAATTTTTTTTCTCTCCTTGAATTAACTATTCTTTGAACAACTGCTTCTTTTATCTCCTAACACTCCTCTAAAGAATTTAAATACTATCTATAATCACAGTGCCTTGCATTAGATTTCCAGAACTTGTTCATTTTCTCACTGAAAGTTTATCACTTTCAAAAACAAGCCAGTGCCCACCCCCCCCCTTCCCAGCCCCTGGTAACCACCTTTCTACTCTTTCTATGAGTCTGACTTTTTAATTTTTAAAATTATTTTTACATGTTTATTTATTTATTTTGAGAGAGAGTGTGTGTAGGTGTGGAAAAGGAGCAGGGAGAGAGAGGGAGAGAAAGAATCTCAAGTGGGCTCTGAGCTGTCAGTGCAGAGCCTGACTTGGGGCTCCAACTCATGACCCTGAGATCATGAGCTGAAATCAAGAGTTGGATGCTTAACTGACAGAGCCACCCAGATGCCCCAAGTCTGGATTTTTTAGATTCCACATACAAGTGATATCATGTAGTATTTGTCTTTCTCTGCCTGATTTATTTCACTTAAGAAATTTCCTCTAGGACCATCTATGGTGTTGTAAATGGCCAAGTTTTGTTATTTATCATGGCTGAATAATATTCCATTATATGTATGCCGCATACTTGAAATTTACTGAGAAAGTAGGTCTTAAAAGTTCTCACCACAAAAAGGATATGGTAATTATGTAACTTGATGGAGGTGTTAGTTAATATGGCTGTGGTAATCATATGGCAATATTCATTTATCAAATAAACACATTGTACACCTTAAAGCTACACAGTACTATATGTCAATTCCATCTCAATAAATCTTGAAATGAATTCAAATTCTTCTCACATTGAAATAAAGGGAAGTGAAAGGAGAATGCAAAATAGTTACCAAAATTTTCTTCCACCATATTAAAATGTATATAGTATTTTGTAATTTTAAAAGTGAGACTAATATGTATATAGCAAGGATCTTAATTTGACTTTTATTTTTTTGAGTTTATCTAGTTATTTTGAGAGAAAGAGAGAGAGAGTGTGTGTGTGTGAACAAAGGAGGGGCAGAGAGAGAGGGAGAGAATCCCAAGCAGGCTCTGCACTATTAGCCTCATGGGGGGCTTGATCCCATGAACCCTGAGATCATGACCTGAGCTGAAATCAAGAGTTGGAATCTCAACAGACTGAACCACCCAGGTGCTCCTTAATTTGACTTTTAAAAATATTCACTCATATGTGGAATTTAAGAAACAAAACAAATGAACTTAGCAGAAAAAAAAAAAAAGAGGACAACCAAGAAACAGATTCTTAATTACAGAGAACAAACTGATGGTTACCAGAGGGGAGGTGAGCAGGGAGATTGGTTAGTTGATGGGAATTAAGGAGGGCACTTGTTGTGATAAGCACCAGGTGTTGTATGTAAGTATTGAGTCACTAAATTCTATACCTGAAACTAAATTTACTGTATGTTTACTGTGAGTAACTATATGTTAACTAACTGGAAATTAAATAAAAACTTGGAAAGAAAGAAGAAAAAATATTATTAAAGCCCTCCTGGGATATTCCTTACAGCATTTTTTTTTCTTTTAAATTGATTTGAGTGTTCTCTAAGATAAAAGTCCCCATCAGAGGGAGCTGTTTACTTAGATTATTGCTCAAACATTAATTTCCAATTGATAGGGACGTACTTGGACCACATAACTCTGTACCCTAATTCATAGGGAGAAGTAAAACAGATTAATCTTTCAAAATGTTATAGTGTTGGTACAAAAGAAAATTCTTATTTTTAGGACAATTGTAATTGTAAGAAGTCTCTCCCCTAAAGACCCAGTGTGCCTTCTCTCTTTTACTATGATTTATAATCTAAATTGTGTGGAAAATTTGTGAACTAGAAAAATCTCAGAGGCAACACATCTTTCCCTAGAAGGGTCATTGATAGGAGAGTTGATACCCAAAATAGGGTAAACCCCAGATTGTTGCACTTCTCTTTGAATAATACACATGGTGTCATGTAGGGTTTGCTAGGACACATTTATGCGTTCTATTATCCAGAAATGCAATTGTTCATTCCCTTTTCACCAGGATTTTTATACTTTTGATCTGCTCAGAAACTTTATATTGTCACAGTATTTGGGTACAGGAAAGAGCAGCTCTCAATCATGGCTACTTGGTTTGGAGCAGGGGTTGGGAATTAAATGCACTGGTCACACAGGTCATGGATTGGTAGGTCGTTTTTCTGGCTCTTCATTTTTACTCGGGATCCAAGAGAAAAACAAAGTCAGGCCATCCAGCTCTTAATAGTAACTTCCATTTTCAGTTTTATAGTTACACTGTTTTTGAGATGGGGAGCTTTGGTTTTTATAAGAATGCCCATGAAGAAAGCCTTATGTCTCCTTTTTAATGCCACAGCTAGTGGAGTCTTCTAGTAGAATTTCTATCTAGCCTTATTTCATGTAATTAATAATCTACTTTTTTTTTTTACCTTGGATCCTTTTCCAAAACATTGCATCTTGAATTTCCTTCTCTCTGTCTTTTTTAAACCTAATTTTGTGAGTGTAAAAGTTTCAAAATCATATGTGTGATGTTGGAAAGATCCTAAACATGGACCTTAGATACAGATCTTAGATCATGGATTTAGAGAATGAAGAAAGACCTTTAAAGTGAAGTCTGCTATAGACTGAATGTGGCTTCCTTAAATTCCTATGTTGAAACTTAATCCTTAGTGTGATGGTATTAGGAGGTGAGAATTTGGTAGTTGATTAGGTCATAATGGTGGAGACTTCATGAATGGGAACAATGCCCTTATAGAAAAGATAGCAGAGAGTACCCTTTTTCCTTTGGTCATGTGAGGACAGAGCAAGAATACAGCGGCCTATGAACCAGGAAGAGGTACCTCACCAGAGATGGAATATCCTGGTGCTTGATCTTGCACTTCCCTGATTCCAGAGCTGTGTGAAATAAATTTCTCTTATTTATAAGCCACCAATCCATGGATTTGTTATAGCAGCCAAAACAGGCTAGCACAATGCCTGAGCGATCTTTTCCATCTTTCTCCCTCTAGAATTGTCATGAAAAAAAATTCCATAATTGTGGGAGCACAAGTCATTGTTTTATGTTTGGAGCCACTTACTTTGAGCAGTTTACACATTTGAAGAAACTCAGAGTCCGATGCTTTTTTACTACTGAGAGAATCCCCTCTATGTGAGTAAATAAATGATGCCCTTCTGCCCTTCTCCCCTACTAAATATAAGTGTGTGTGTAAATATATGCTTTTATGTATTCATCAGATGAATAAGAATTCAGAATTCATCATACTAGCTTCTAATTTTCTTGTAGTGTCTTTGTCTGGACTTGATATCAAGGTAATGCTGGCCTCATAAAATGGATTTGAAAGTCTACCCTGTTCTTTAATGTTATGGGAGAGTTGAGAAGGACTGTGCTACTTCTTTAAATGTTTGGTAGAATTTCTACTTGAAGCTTGGATTTTCATTGTTGGGAAATTTTAGAGTATTGATTTAATCACATATCAGTGACAGTTCTGTTCTGAAATTCTATTCATGATTCATTTTTGCTAGGTTGTATGTTTCTACAAATTTATCCATTTCTTTGAGATTATCCACTTTTTGGTGAATACATGTTCACATAATCTTCTTTTTCTTTTTCTTTCTGTAGCACCCGTTGTATTGTCTCCTCTTTCATTTCTTATTTTACTTACCTGAGTCTTCTCTCTTCTTTTTTTTTTTTAATGTTTGAAGGAGACAGAGAGAGAGAGAGAGAGAGAGAGAGAGAGAAAGTGGAGGGAGAGGGAGAGAGAGAAGGAGACACAGAATCCAAAGCAGGCTCCAGACTCAACTGTCAGCACAGAGCTGGACGCGGGGCTCCAACCTACAAACCAGGAGATCATGACCTGAGCTGAAGTCGGACACTTAACTGACTGAGCCACCCAGGTGCCCTTCTCTTCTTTCTTGTTTAGACTTGCTAAAGGCTTGTCAATTTTACCTTTTAAAACTGCTCCATTTTCATGCTTTACTATGATTTTCTATTTTCTATTTGATATATTTCTGGTTTTGTTCGAGGTATAAAGCCAGGTAATTTATTTGAGTCTCTCTTCTTTTATAATATAGGTGTTATCATAACAGAGTTCCCCTTTGGTATATATGTGTAAGCCTAACACACACCCTCACATATTTTCCTATTTATTCATATGTTCGAATACATTGATAGGGGCTGTAGACTTGATTTAAGAAAATATTTCTGACATCTTGCTCTTGTCATTTAAAGATACTTTATTGAATACATACATGTATTTTGTGTCTATTAACATTTTTAGTGATATCTATTTCTTGATACTTTTGTCTACTAACTTTTGTATCAAAACTGAAAGAACATTACCCCCAAAATGTTTTTTTAAACATTTTATTTATTTTTGAGAGACAGAAAGAGACAGAGTGCAAGTGGGGGAGGGGCAGAGAGAGAGGGAGACACGGAATCCAAAGCAGTACTCAGGCTCTGAGCTGTTAGCACAGAGCTGGATACAGGGCTCAAACCCACCAACTGTGAGATCATGACCTGAGCTGAAGTTGGGTGCTCAACCAACTGAGCCACAAGGCAGCCCATACCCACTACTTTTACAACACAATATTCTGTACTATGTGTTTACCTTTATCAATTTGTTTTAGACTTTCTTAGGTTAATGTGATGTTGTTTAGTGTCCTTTCTTTTCTCTTTTCTTTTAAAAGGTGTTTATTTTGATATAAATACCTTTTAAAAGAAAAGAAAAGAGAAGAGAGAGAGAGAGAGAGAGAGAGAGAGAGACACCAGGGAAGGGGCGGAAAGAGAAGGAGAGAATCCCAAGCAGACTCCACACTCTCCGCGCAGGGCTCGAACTCAGGAACTGTGAGATCATGACCTGAGCCAAAATCAAGAGTCAGATGCTTTAACTGACTGAGCCACCCAGACACCCCCAGTGTCCTTTCTTTTCAGCTTGAAGAATTCTCTTTCACATTTCTTATGAGGCAGGTTTAGTGGTGATGAATCTTTTCAGCTGTTGTTTGAGGAAAAATTTTCTCTTTCTTTTGGAAGGATACTTTTGCTATTTACAGTATTCTTGGTTGCCCCCCCCCCGCCCTTTTTTTTTCTTTCAGCACATTGAATAGATCTTCCCATTCCCTTCTGACCTGCAAGATTTCTGCTGAAATCCATTGAACTCTGCTGGAAAATTCACGGATATTCTTATGGGGGGGTTCACTGTATGGGATAAGTTGCATTTCTCTTGCTGCTTTCAAAATTCTGTCTTTGATTTTTCAATAATTTTGAATATAGTGTGTCCAGGTGTGGATTTCTTTGCAGTCATCTTTTTTTTGGTCAGGGGGATCCTTTTTGTTTCCTGGATCTGGATATTCATTTCTTTCTACAGATTTGGGGGGTTTTAAGCCATTTTTACTTTGAGAAATCTTTCAGGTTATTTCTCATCTCTTTTTTTTTTTTTGGATCCCTAAAATACATATATTTGTCCAACTGGTACAGTCCAAAAATTCTCTTATTTTATTTGCTATTTTTAATTCTTTCTTCATTTGATACTTTGATGACTAATTTCACATGACTTTTTTTTTTTAATTCTGATATTTTCTTTTGTGTGACCTTGTCTGCTGTTTTAACCTCCTAGTAATTTTTCCAGTTCAGTGATTTTTTTTCTTCAGCCTCATTATTTCTGCTTGGTATTCTTTAGAGTTTTCTGTCTCTTGGTTGACGTTCTTACTTTTTTCACGTATTGCTCTCTGACTGCAGTGAGCATTTTTATGATAGCTGTTTTGAATTCTCTGTCAGATAAACGATGTATTTCCATTTCATTAGGGACAGTTTCTGGAGATTTATGTTGTTCTTTCTGGGAAATACTTAGACTCTCTGGGCTTGTGTCTGGACGTTAGACAAAATGTCCACCTATCCTAATCTTCATGGTCTAGCCTTGTGCTAGAGAAGACCCACACAAAAAGCCTGGCCAGATAGTGAGAGCCTCTTACAGTTCATGTCAGTCTGTCCCACTTTCTTTGTTCTTTTTTGCTTCATTGCTTCTGGAGTATGTCAGTTCCCATCAGCACTCTAAAACAAGCAAGGCTGAAGTCGGTTTCTCAGGCAGCCCCCTAATAAGTTGGGTCATTAGATACATGGTTAGAGGAAGAGTTCTTTACTGCTAGCTCTGGGCTGAGTCAGCAGGGCGTGTGTATGTGGGGGCAGAGGGCTATTGTGAGTTCTAGCCCAAATTGCTCTCTCTGTCCTCTGTCACCTGTGCAGCTAAACTATGCCATGGCCCACGGCTCCTCACCTTTCTGAAACATGCCTAACATAAGCTAGTCTTATGGAAAGCTCCTAAAAAACTTGAGGCTTTGGATGTATGCTGCACCTCTTCCCTCTCCCAGGGAGTAGCTGGGAGCTGAGGGATTTTTGTCAGAATCACATGTGCTATGCCAAGATAGGTATTATGACAAAAGGGTATCTTGAATTTCCCTAACAGCTTCAATATGCCTGGTTTCATGCATGAATTGGGTAAGGGACCTTCTTAACCAGTTTCCAGATTTTTTTACAAAGGGAATCTGTACATAAGTTGTTTTTTGAATCAGTGTGTCATGTGGAGAAGTAGAGATTAAGGCTTTCAGCTTGCATAATTGGAAATGGGAATTTATTTTTGGCTCTTCCTTGAGGGGTCATACAGTCTCTACAGGGAAGAGAAAACTTGAGCAGATTATCGAGTCCTTGAGGCACCGAAGTTGGATTCTGGTCCAGGGTGTATATACAATCCCCATGGTTTCTGATTATACTTAGAAATTTTCCTTGGGGAACACACTGAGCAAGTTTCTGCCTTGTTTATAACTACCATTATATAGTTACACTCACATTAAATCTTCTGTGATTTACCAAGTGGCAAAAATGATAACAATAAAGACTGTTTTTTGTCTTCTGTTTGAGGGAACTAAAAGTCATAATCAGAAATTAAGATCTATAGTTCTAAAAGATTTCCAGGACATATCAGCAATTAAGTGTGGGCTGAATTCTCTTTGAATCAAAAGAACCAAATCCTCAGAGCCGGAAATTGCCCTTCCATGACAATGGGGATAATAACAATGATAAAGAAGCACCAATGTTTTCTGGCCTAAGGTGGGTGAGCTTCTGAATTTCAGCTTAATCATGTCCTCCTTTTTTGAGATGGAAACCTGAGGATCTAAGATATGCCACTATCTTTCCCAGTTTTGCAGTCCTGAGACTCAAGTGAAATTGGCAGAAAAATCTGTCCGGAGCAGGGAATGTTTAGAGATGTTGCAAGGGCTGGTCAAGGGATGCGTTCTGTGAGTCAGTAAGTTTCTTCTCCATGGGCAAAACTTGCTGCTACTCCAGATTTGAGGCTTTTACTCTGTGACATTGGGCAGTAACTTCTTGTAGACTGGTCCCTTAGTTTTGGATTAGAAACAGTCTAGTTGGTTTCCACCACACCAAGTCTAATCTGCATTAGAGGCCAGCTCCAGGTTGCAGCTTCAAATTTTACAAGCTTCAAGCTTATGTGAATGAAAATGAGAAGAAAGAAGGATAATTGTGTCCTCATGTAAACTTCTTCTCCATAAGGGAGAAGGTATTTCCCATAGTTATGTTTACGTTTAGCAACATTGCTCTTCACTCTATAGGCTAAGATTTGACATTCTTTGTTACTTAGCTTGCAAAGACTAATAAAGGGAAGCCTGAGTCACTCAGTATCATGATAGTGGCAGTGGAGTCTTGGGTCCAGGTTGGGCTATTCTCAGACCTTCTCCATGCATATACTGCATTTGGGAAAGGAGAAATGGTGGGAAAAGCTGAGTTTTTCTCTTTGTAACTTTTTTCTTCTGTGCTCACAGATCCCTTTAGAGAAGATGGCTCCTGGAAATGGTTCTTTTGTGACTGAATTCATTCTGGTGGGGCTAACAGACCTACCAGATCTCCAGCTCCCTCTGTTCTGCCTGTTTCTAGTCATGTATGTGGTCACTGTGTTAGGAAATTCGGGCTTGATAACTCTACTTGGACTGAATTCACACCTACACACCCCAATGTACTTTTTCCTCTTCAATTTGTCCTTCATAGACCTCTGCTATTCTTCTGTGTTTACACCCAAAATGCTGACTAACTTTGTATCAAAGAAAAATATTATCTCCTACAGGGGGTGCATGACCCAGCTTTACTTTTTCTGTTTTTTTGCTATTTCTGAATGCTATGTGTTGACATCAATGGCCTATGATCGCTATGTGGCCATCTGTAACCCACTTTTGTATAATGTTGTCATGTCCCCTAAAGTGTGTTCCAGCCTTATGCTTGGTTCATATTTGATGGCATTTTCGGGTGCTGTGGCTCACACAGGAAGCATGCTGAGACTGACCTTCTGTGATGCAAACACCATCAACCATTATTTGTGTGACATCCTCCCTGTGCTCCAGCTTTCCTGCACAAGCACCTATGTAAATGAACTGGTGGTTTTCATCGTGGTGGGCATCAACATCATTGTGCCCAGTGTCACCATCTTTGTGTCTTATAGTTGCATCCTCTCCAGCATCCTCCGCATCAGCTCCACTGAGGGCAGGTCCAAAGCGTTCAGCACCTGTAGTTCCCACATAATTGCTGTTTCCTTGTTCTTTGGATCATGTGCATTTATGTATCTTAAACCATCTTCTGCTGGGTCTATGGATGAGGGGAAAATCTCTTCTGTCTTTTATACCAATGTGGTTTCCATGATGAACCCTTTAATCTATAGTTTAAGAAACAAAGATGTTAAACTTGCCCTGAGGAAAGTCCTGAGTAGGAGATAGTTATAATCAGAAACTGTATCTCTCAGTACAGTTAGTTACACAACGGGGAGATTTTATGTTTAATGAAAACGTTTTTTGCAGTAGCCTTCTTAGTCTATTTTTTTCTTAACATGTTAAAGGAAATTTGAGTCTTCTCTCTATAATTTACTACCGGTCTTTATCACTAGGTCTTTTTTTTTCTTCATCATTTGCACGATGTCTTTACTTTTTTCCTGTTTAGCAACAATATTAAATAAGAAATGTATTATCTGACTTTTTAAAGTTTTTCATTTTGAACTCCTTTTTTCCACTCGAAAAAGATGAATGGTCTCCAGATTATTGAATTGGAGAACAATAGACTGACACTGTACCATTGGGATTGTTCTTATCTGCCACATGCTATTAGAAGCATAAATCACCTACTGTGTATATACTCTTGTTTCTTTCCTCTGATTGGCAAGAATATGTCTTTTTCAAATGGGAGAAATCGAAGGTTCCTGAAAGGCTATTATATTTAATCTATTTTGCATCTGTAAACATTTTACAGCAGGTTTCTTTTGGCAGAGTTTGTTTTCTTTTTTCTTTTCTTTTCTTTTGTTACTTTTATCCAGTCAAAGTAGCACATACTGATCAACAAAAGATATTTACTCTGTGAATGGGGAAGTGAAGCTCAGAATAGTTAATGATTCATCAAAAGTCACACAGCTTAACAAAGACAAGATGTAGAGTATCCTCATAGTCTTCTGATTTCAAGTCTAGAACTCTTTGTAGTATGCTTTGCTTCTACCTTATTATTTTCACTTCGGTGAACAAGGACTATGAGAAAAGATTTCTAGTTTGAAGGTTGATTCTGCTTTGTTCCATGCTGGGTATTACATGGATTTCTCTCATGCTGGGTATTACAGTTTTTGTTCTTTGTTTAGGTAAACAGCTTCTTGCTTCTTCTTGTTGAGAAAGAGAGGGCCCTTTGGGGAGATGATTGGCTCAAATAAGGATGTTACTTATGGACAAATTTAACCACTCTATTTGGTTACATAAAAAACCTGGCATCAAGTACTACAGAATAAGGTAGTTTGTACACAATACAGTATAGAATAAATTTTTTTTTAAAGTGAATTGGTAATATTTGTAAGGTTTTATATTTCAGAAAAGAGGGCATGGAAGAGAAAAAAAGCACAGAAATGTCTCATTAGGCCAGGATTCAACAAGACGCTTGACCAGTAAATAAGCGATCCCTCTGTGGCTATGGTCATGAGTGTTAGAAACCGCATTCTGAAATTATATCATTTCTGCACAGTACTGTGAATGTATTCCAGTGTCCATATCTAAAATGGAATTATAATACACAGTGACTAGATCAGTTGTCATTTTTCATAATGAAGACAGGAAAGCTGTAGTCACATTTGGCACTAGGTAGACAGAGGGCAGTAGCTTCAGGAGATAAAGAGTAATTGGAACTCAAGTTAGGAGAAAGGAATTTACAAAGTAAAATGATGGATAATTAAAGCCCTTGCTGTGACTCTCCTTTGCTTTCTGGAAAGCCCTAGAAATATTATTGAGTTCACATGATTTGTCTGGATAGGATAATAACACAAGTCATTTGATATTTAAAAATGTGAACTCACAGGGTTGGAGGACCTGGGAATGATTAAATCACTTCTGGGTTTTTTTGGCTTCCATATGCTACTCCTATATATATTTTAAGGTACAGAACTTCAAATTTCAGCTGAGAGAGCAATGACAACTTGAAGGAATTTGGTGAATAAACCAAATTGTGGCAATGTCTTTACTGGAAAGAATGTGGATTTTTTTAAGGTAAGAAAATGTCATTTTATTTTTTATTTTATTTTTAAAATGTATTTATTATTATTTTTTTACTTTATTTTATTTTATTTTTTTAAGTGTAATTTATTGTCGAACTGGTTTTCATGCAACACCCAGTGCTCATCCCAACAGGTGCCCTCCTCAATGCCCATCACCCACTTTCCTCTCTCCCCCATCCCCCCATCAACCCTCATTTTGTTCTCAGTATTTAAGAGTCTCTTATGGTTTGCCTCCCTCCCTCTCTGTAACTTTTTTTCCCCTTCCCCTCCCCCATGGTCTTCTGTTAAGTTTCTCAGGATCCACATATGAGTGAAAACATGTCTTTCTCTGCCTGACTTATTTCACTTAGCATAACACTCTCCAGTTCTATCAACATTGCTACAAACGGCCAGATTTCATTCTTTCCCATTGCCAAGTAGTATTCCATTGTATATATAAACCACATCTTCTTTATCCATGAAAATGTCATTTTAAAGATCCTTCATATGATTTATCAAGGTGCAATATATTTTCTAAGATGCTTCTAACAATTTTCATTATTTACCATTTTCCCATCTCCACTCAATATTTAAGTATTTTGAAATTTAGCTTAGGTGGTTTGTTGGCTTCTTGTGTGGCAATGTGCTCTACATGGCAAACAAAAATGGCACTATACCAGACTGATAAAGGTAGATTTTCATAATGCAACATAGTAGAGTTACATTCTACATGTGGAGAGTTTCCAAAATTGGTCTCATATGGTCAATAGCATTACTCCTGAAGTTTGATTAGGCTAAAAGCATAAGAGACTCCTAAAAACTGAGAACAAACTGAGGGCTGATGGGGGGGTGGGAGGGAGGGGAGGGTGGGTGATGGACATTGAAGAGGGCATCTTTTGGGATGAGCACTGGGTGTTGTATGGAAACCAATTTGACAATAAATTTTATATATTTAAAAAAAAAAGAAAATGAAATTTGATTAGGCTAGCAAATATCCACACCGGGGACAGACATGATGTTTTTCTCTAAGAGTGGCACAGTTGGTTTTTCTCTCTGGCATTAGGACATTTCACTGTATGTTCAGCCCAGCCCTAGAAGAAGTAGTTGGTTTATATAAAGGGCTTTGTTGCACCTTTAAATATTAAAATCTCACTCAATCTGAGGCATAAACTCCCATCTTTCTCAGTGAGTAGGATAGCTGGTGGAATCACCTATGCTGTTTAAAGTGTCTCTCTGATGTAAGGTTGAATAGACCCACTTAAAAATTGAAGATATATGCAGGTTTTACATTTGCTCTTAGGAAGAGTGTGCTGTTGCTGTGTTCCCTGCGTGTTATATCTGTCAGTCTCTGTGTTCCTCAGGGAAGAACTTTGAGGCAAATGGGAAAGAGGATCCAGTTTCCATTTCATGGATGATGAGACTACCACTCAGAGATGTCGATGGCTTATTCCAAGTCACAATTAACACATGGTAGAAAGAAGACTACGTATTTGGTGTTTTGATACTGAATCTTGGGTGTTTTTATTATGATTGTACAGAATGTACCATATTTTTTAAAATCAGGGAAACTTGAACAATGGTTTTAGTGAATAACGTGCCTCTAACAAAAACTAAAGGCAAAACACTTAAATAAGAAAAATGATCAGAAAGTATCATTCACATTTCATATTTGACAGTTCTATTGCCTAATTTAGAGAATGTGAGTATATTCTTATTTAATACAGGTCTACACAATAAATAGAAGCACAGGAAGCATATATAGCCTATAATAGTCATTGTCATTAGGTGTTTACCAAGTCCCAGGCTTAGCAGTAAGTTCCCACATTCATTATCTTATTCAATCTTCACATCAGTGGTATGTGGTAGGCACTGCTATGAGTGGCCCAGTGTGGCAGAGATTGCCAGCTGTTCATCTCTTCTTTCAGAACACACAGTTCTCGATATGGATACAGTTTCCTTCTTGCAGTGAGAAGTGGCATGTACTGAGTTCTAGACATGATGAAAACCATTCTAGAGACAAACTGTACCTTTTCCATATTCTCCTGACCTTCTGTGGGCTGGGTGCAAATGATGGTGAGGCCCTATTTGACGATAAAGCTGTAAAGAAACGCCAGAGAATGATTGGCACAAAAGCAAGATGGAAAATGAAAGAAGAGACAGAGCTACTATCCAGTAGGGAGAATAGAAGGCTCTATTGTGCTGGCAATGTTCTATTCTTACATCCGCTTGGTGGTTGTAAGCTCTCCATTTTATAATCGTTAGTGAAGTATAATTTTCTGAATCCCTAAGAGTAGAGTGAGGGTTCCGTTCCTTGGCTTTTATCCCATTGGTGTTTGGTTTATAGAATTTTTTATGTATTTAAGCTAAATTTTACAATTAGGATTACATAACTTTGATTAAAGCCCCTCTTAAACCAAACATTACAATAATCCATAAACAGAAAATGAGAGTAAACTCTTGGGATGCCTTCTGAATACACAATGGCTACCACTGAAAAGAACCACCATATGTGGTATAGCACTTATAGAACAATGCAGACCACTTCAGGACAGAGACCGTTCCCCTTATAAGCCCAATGAGGAATTTCAGTGTTTGTGGAATTAGGAAAGTCAATGTACAATCCCATTTTATGGGTTCTGTAGTATGTTATGTGTCATTATACTGAGGTTAGTGGTGTGGTAAAGATAGTATAGCTCTCATTCCATATTATATAACTTCACTTTCTGAATCCTGTCTGCTTTCTTCATAAAGTCTTTCCTTAAAGAATTTCTTTAGGTATACCTGTAATGAAAACCATTTGAAAATATAGAAATGTGGCAGCATTTAGGCATAGAGAAAAGACTGCCTCAGTCATTGGAAGTATTATAAAACATAGTGGTTGAATCAGAATTGGATATCACAATGGTAATTTAAGTTCAGAGGTGATTCAACAGTAAATAGCTTTGTGTTGAGTATCAGCATGTTAGATGAGTGCATTTTATAATCTCACCTGCCTAGATAAGCGCTGTTCTAGAGATCAAGGTAGACCTGAGTGTGAATATGGAAGTAAAGTGGAGAGTGAATAAGTCATTAACCCTTGGTCTCTGTATGTTATGCTCTAAGTGGGATTTATCTTTCTAAAAGTAAGTTGCTATTTGGACTCACCATGAATTCATTACTCATTGTTTGATTTATAAAAGTGACAGTGACATGTGACGATGAAAAGATGGTTGAAATGAACAGTTTGGCAGTTACTGCTAGGAATGATAAAGGTAAAAGAGACATGAAAAACTAGCACTGAAGGGACAATTACGTAAAATAAGGGCCCAAAACAAGTGCTCACTCCCCACTGATATTGAGATTACGAAATGTGAACAGATTAACATTACTTTGACAGAAATCTGTCTTGAGTATATGAATTAAATTTCCAAAATTAGTAAAAGTCTATTCAAACTGTGATTCAATGGTCTTTTTTTCATTTGCTCTTTCATTTAGCTAGGCAAGAATCTTCTAATACCCAGTCACACAAAAAAAGGCACTTAATTCGTCCCTAAATTTTGAAAATCCTTCCTACTCTTCAAAGAAAGCTTAAGTCGTAGGTATTTGTATCAATGAATTGTGAATCTTGTTTATTGAAACTGAAGTTGGGAATTGTAGCTCATAAAAACTAAATAGAATTCTAAATATTAGGTAAGTAATTACAGATTAAATTGTAGAGTGAAAAATTATCTTTCACATCTTGGAAGATTGGTATTGTAGCTGATGTACCTTTGACCTTTGACCCATACCTTTTCCCCTGCCCAAAGTCACTACCTGTTTTTCCCTATCATATTACCCACTGGTCTTTCCTTTTCAGAGCATTTTCTGATTCCCTAAGACAAGGTGAAGTTACCCTTCTTTGGCTTGTATCCCATTGGTGTTTGGTTCTACTGTAACATGTATTGCATTGTATTATAAATGCTTTTAACATTCACTTGTCAATCTCAATAAAGTGGATTTTTAAAACAAGTGGGTCTTTGCATACAGCACAGATTCCAAAAGTGTGGGTAGGACAAAACCGTGTTTTAATGCTCATTTAACAACTGTGTTCCAGGCACAAGGAAGAAAATGTAGTTAAGCAGGACTTTACACTTTTTCACACCTCTGATACATTCTCAGTGAGAATGGTGGGGTGGAGGTGACCTAGCAATCTGAGGACCTCAAGAAACTAATCTGGTCTGTTCAATCAGGAAACCGATGGCTATCGGCCAGACTCATCAGATACCAATCTTGTTACATTAGATACCCTGGAAACAGATGTCCATTTTGATTCTTCTGGGCTAGCTAGATGTAGTCCTGACATTTGAGGACAGTTTGCCAGACATGTGCTGACATGGCCACGCACAAGTCATATACACACATACATGTACATGCATATATATAAAAAGCTGCTTGACATACTTACATTTCCAAAATAGCACTGATGACTATACTCAGACCAATCTATAATAATCTTAATATTTTAGCTAGATTTATCTTTCAGTCAAGTGAGCTTCAGTGACTGGATATTTGATTGAAGAGTCCCGGGTTTCAGTGAAGAATATCCCGGGCATCTCTTCCCAGAAAATATCTCCATCCCTTACTAAAGTATAAGATCCCTAGAGGTAACACTTACTTTGTGAATTGTTAATTCTTCAGTTTCTAGTACCTCATAGGTGCTCATCTAGTTTATTTGAATAATTAGTGGCAGAACAATAGGTATGGTATGTCTCATGCTTGTAGTCAGTTGCAAGATAGTGGTATTTGATGCCAGTTAACTAGAGATTTAATAAGGTGGCTTCCTGATTTAGTCTTTCGTATTAATATTTTTTCTTTGCACATAGAGTTAATTGGAAGCTTTAAGTAAGTACTGAGATTCATGCTCCTTAATCAGAATATATGACTTTATTCAAACAGATAAGCATTAGTAAACTTTTAGCAGCTATGCAATGATAAAATTGAAAATATGACTTTAGTATTTAGTTTTACTTAGACACCACTTAATTTAACCATGTTCAGTTTTATTAATAAGCTGGGTTTCCATATCTAGGCCATTGCTTCATTTCACCCTTTTCCCCTGCTTAACTTTGACTTAGAGCTGCTGTCAAAATTTTAAGTGAGAACTCTAAGGCTAGAACTGTATCTAAATTCAGAATTCTTTTTTAAAATTAATGCCCTGGGGGCACTTGGGTGACTCAGTTAAGCTGAGTCATCAAAGGTGACTTTTGATCTCGGCTCAGGTCATGATCTCACAGTTCGTGAGATGAGCCCCACGTTGGGCTCTGCACTGATAGCATAGAGCCTGCATGGGATTCTCTCTCTTTGTCTCTCTGCCCCTCCCCTCCTAAAAATAAAAGAATACACATTTAAAACATTTTTTGAATAAATTTAATTTCCTGAGCTACAGTAGGTTACAAATAGTTCATCAAAATGAATGGGAAATTGAACAAGGAATTAAAAGAAAATAAATATTGAAGAGACAGCTCCCCTGAGTGGGAAATGAAGAGGCAGATGTGTTATGGTCCTTCATGAACTCTGCCAGTTTTATGGCCATAAATTTTCTCTCATTTTAAAATAAAAATGTTATTTATTTAAATAGTAGCTCTTAAGAAGCCTCTTCAAATAAAGTATTTTAGAGTCAGTCAAAATAAACTTGCATTTTAAGAGACTTACTCAGAGTAGTCATATCCCAGCTACCCAGAATGTAAGAAGAGGCAATCCAAAGGGAGGAAACATCCTATGCCAAGAAATGTGTCAAAAATGGAAAATATAAAAGTAAATTGGACATGGATCCTAATTCATTGAGAAGGTGATGTTTAAAGTGAATATTTGGAAAAAAATCTTTTTTAGGGAGGATTACCGGCCAATGCAAAACTCCTAAGGTGATACTTCTGGCATGTCTGAGAACACAGAAAAGGTTACTGTGCTGAATAAAAGGAGTAAGAGAGAGAGTTGAAGGAGAGGAGGGCCAACATGTAACATGGGGCAAGATCCTGACGGAAGTTGTTGGTAATTGTGAAACTTGGGCTTTTACTAAGTGAAATGGAGTACAGGAAATTAAAACATTATACATAATATATGCATACACATATCATATAGACATAACTACCTCCTCATCTGTCACAACTATAGCACTACCACTCTGATTTGAGAAACATTTGTCTCGTACTAGCATTAATACAAAGCCCTCCTAATTAAATGCCTGCTTTCCTAAAAGCAACCAGGGTCATTTTTTTCTGGCAAAAGATACCTTAAGTGAATCAGTGGACCCAGTGTTCCTTCTCTCCTTTATCATGAGTTATGTTCTAAGCTATTTAGAGAGTTTATGATCTAACAAATATCAGAGACAAAACAAAGGTTTCCTATTAGTGGGTCATCAGTAGGACAGCCAATATCCAAATAGCTTGAATTCCAGATTACTGAACCTCTCTTTAAATAATGCATGTATTGTGACATTGTAGGACTTTCTAGGACACATTGCTGAGTCCTATTTTCCAGAAGTGTAGTTGTTCATTGCCTTTACAGATAGGATTTCCAGTCTTTTGATCTGTTTTTAATATATCATAACTTCTACTTGAAGCTTTATTATTTATGATCAGACTCTTCAGATGGGAGCCAGGATTGGTACAAGGATGTGCCTGAAGGGAGCCCAGTGTCTATTTATTAATAAGTAGTTGTGGAGTTTCTTAGCAAGATTTTAAACCTCAATTTATATAATTAATAGTCTTCTGTTTACCACATATCCTTTTCCAAAATTCTGCATATGAAATTTCCCTTTTCTTACCTAGTTTAGCTAGTCTGTTTCAAATTTTATACAATATAGTGGAAAGATTATAAACAAGAGATAGAAAGCTAAGAAGATGCTTCAAAGAAACATAAAATTTAAATTTCAACAGGTATAACTTAATTTTGATCCATCAGATATTTAGTGACTAGTGATCTGTTCCATTTCTTTTAGGAGATGCTGTGGCAAAAAAAACAAAAACAAAAACAAGAACAAAAAAAAAACCAAAAACAAACAAAAAAAAATGAGACACACACACACACACACACACAAAACCAATCGAAAAAACCATAATTGTGTTAGCCCAAGTTATTGTTTTCTGTTTGGAGACTATTTTACACATTTGAAACATTCAGGGTGTCTGATGCTTTTTTTACCAATAAGAGGACCCTCTCATGGAGTTAAACTCTTCCTCCCCTCCCCTACCATATACATGTAAGTAATGTATGTATAAATATATACTTACATATGTATATTTTCCACACAAGCAAATACATATATGTTTATAACATGGGTTGAACACCCCAAGGCAACAGGGTTGATTTAAAGTTAAAACCGTAAATTCACTTAAAAAAATAAGTATTTTCTGAATTTAAATTGAAAAACATAATTCCTATTACAAATATCTTTCACAAGCTTTTTGTTTGTGGCAGATTACATTGATGCTTTCTCCAATCAATAGTCCTCCCTCCTCCAAGTATTCTTAATGCCAGAAACTTCCTTTTTTGATAGAGGCTGAAAATGGAAGGTTCTCATTTTTATCAGTTTTCCTTGCAGCTAGGTTGGCCATGTGGCATAGCTACATGACTGAAGAGATGCAAAGAAAATAATCTCTTGAGACCTGGAGATGATTTACCTCATTCTATAGAGAGATATGGGAAAAGTTCTTTTGCCTTGTTGCTTCCTTTCTTCTTTGGATATATCGGTGTTTAGATGTGATTCTTGGAGCTGTAACAACCTTTTTGTGACCATGAGGTGACAAGCCTGAGAGTGAAAGTCAACAAACTGAGGACAGTGAAATGGAAGAGACTGAGTTCTTGATGAGAGTGATTTGTGGCTAAAACAAACCTAGGTTAATCTAGTCATAAGCTTATTGCTAGGTGAGAGAAACAAGCTCCTGTTTAAAATGAGTTATTAATTGAGCATTCTGTAACTTGAAGCTAGAAACTTTCTAACTAGTAACATAAGTTGAAGGTTACATTCCCAGGGTATTAAATAAAAAATATGTTACTTAAATAAATGAACATCTTTGCGAAACTCTTATGCCTTTTTGGGGAACATTGAAGAGAGAAACTGTCATTTATCATGATGAGAAGGTGAGGTTATGCAGATTTAAAGTTAACTTTTAACTATTATTTTTGGTTCATCTGAATTGTGATATTTGTTCACTATACCCTAATGGTATTTGAAATATAAACATTCTCCAATATTTTTTCTTATATTTGTGAAAAGGTAAAAGTTTGTACAGCACTTAATGTGTGCAGAATACTTAAATCAATCAAAATAGTTCTTTCAAATCTTCCTATAAAATATAACTCTGACTCAATTTCTTCTTTAATTTTATCCAAGATTGAATCATAATTTTGAGACTTTTACTTTTATTACAAAATTTCAGTTGCCCAATGGGTAATGGAAAACCACTGAAAGTTCTTTTTTTAAAATTTTTATTGATTTAAAAAAATGTTTTTAATGTTTATTTATTTTTGAGAGAGACAGAGACAGAATGCGAGTGGTTTAGTGGCAGAGAGAGAGGGAGACATAGAATCTGAAGCCAGCTCCCGGCTCTGGGCTGTCAGCACAGAGCCTGATGCGGGGCTTGAACTCACAAGCTGTGAGATCATGCATGACCTGAGCCGAAGTCGGACGCTCAACCGACTGAGCCACTCAGGTGCCCCAAAACCACTGAAAGTTCTTAAACTAAGGAGGGACAGAGCTTTGCTTTCAGTTTATTCTAGCAGCAGTGTGCATAGCTATATAAGAGGAATTACATGGGAAAAGGCTAGAATAATAAGAGTTGCTACAGGTCAACAGTACAGTTCAGTTAAAATCTAAGAGTTTGTGTGGTGGCTGAGGGACAAGGGTGGAGGTCATTGTGAGTGTATACACTATTGCTTAGCATGTGATAAATGTGGAATGTTTCCTGAAGGTTCACAGCCAAAGAACCACATGATTTTCAGAAATACTTATTGAATTTCTTCCATGTATTCTGTACTGATCTTAACCCTAGGAGCAAACAAGAGAACTTATGGTTTATAGGAGAACATGAGAGTTAAGTAAAAAAAAAAAAAAAAAAGTCTGATGAATATTATGATGTGTTCATGAGAACATAAATAATGACAACTGACATTTTTTGATTATTATTATATTCCAAGCACTGTTATAACCATATTAATAAAGAGAGAGAGAGAGCTTTTGACTATTATTATATTCCAGGCATTGTTATAATCATATTAATAAAGACAGAGAGAGAGAGAGGCAAACCAAGAAACAGACTCATAACTATAGAGAACAAATTGATGGTCACCAGAGGGAAGGTGGGTGGGAGGATTTTTTTTTATTTAAGTAATCTCTACACCCCACATGGGGCTCATAATCATGACCCCAAGATCAAGAGTAGCTTGCTCCTCCACTCCTTCGACAGAGTCAACCAGGAGCCCCTTTTTGGGAGGGGATGGGTTAAATAGGTGGTAGGGATTAAGGCATGCACTTGTCCTGAAGAGCAGCAAGTGTTGTACGGAAATGTTAAATCACTATATTGTGCACCTGGAACTAATATTGCACTGGATGTTAACTGGAATTTAAATAAAAACTTTAAAAACATAAAATAAAAATTTCATTGTCACCGTAACACAGTGAAAGAGATGCTGTTTTTATCATTCTTATTTTACAATGAACAGAAATTAAGTAACTTGCCCCAGGTATTATTGTTAGTAAGAGTGGAAGTAGGAAGATAGCATTCATACACATACCCTCTAACTCCATAGCTCCTACTCTTTTCTATGTTGCAAAGAAATTGATAACCCCAGTTACTTAAATATTGCATAGAATGGTGGTAAGCAGGATAGTCAAGTAGAAATTTTCAGTGGGCGATTACAGTATACACTTCAGAAGGAATATGTGTTACCACAAATCATTTTAGAGATATTGCAGAAGAGAAGACAACTGAGTTATTGCAATATGAAAAATTTGAGATCAAGAAATAAGGAAGCCTAGAGGCAGAACCCTTGCAGAAAAAGTTTCCATTTAGGATATGGGGACAAAGGTGAAATGAAAACAACACAGTAGATGTCCCTTCAGAGATGAAGGTATGGGGGAGATGTACAATCCCTGGAGTGAAGTGCAAATGAGTGAAATATTGAGTCCCTAAGGAACTAAAGACATATCATGGCCCAGGGTGCACAATGTCCTTATTCCTTTACACATAAAATCTATTCTCTGAGGAAAAGACTGAGCAAGGTTCTACCCTGTTTATAACCAACCGCATTATATCCTTAAACTCATTTTAACTCTATGTCCAATCAAGCAGCAAATGTGAGGATAATAATAAAGGCTTTATTTTTCTCTGCTTCTTAAGAGGACTCAAAGTCATAGTCAGAAATTAGGATCAGAAAGATTTTAAGGGTATATATGAATTTAAGTCTGGGCTGAATCCTCTTAGAACCAGAGCCTCGGAGCCTGAAATTGCCTTTCTAACGACCACGGGGGTAAATATAAAGGATAAGGGAACACTGAAGTTTTCTGGCCTAAGGAGTGTGAGTATCAGAATCCCATTTGTAATAACACATTCTTGCTTTGAGATGGAAGTTCAGAGACCTGAGATATATCACTGTCTTTCCCACTTTGTGCAGTATTGATATTCAGGTGAAGCTGGCAGGAGAATGTGTTCGAGGGAGATAAGACAATGTTCAGAGATCAGGGATGTAGGGGATACAGTATCTCAGTAAGCTCCCTCTCTATAGATGGGACTCTCATTCTTCTGGATTTATGGCTTTTTCTCTGTGACATGGGGTAGTAACTCAGCCTCTCCTAGATGCTCGTCCCTTATTTAGATTAGAAACTCTTCTTAATTCTCACTCCATCAAGTACAGTCTGCATTTGAGGCCAATCTGCATTTGAGTTCCTAAGGATGCTGTTTCTAATCTTACTGGTGAGGAGAGGGTCAAGTGAATGAAGAAATGGTGAGATCAGAGAAGGGCGATTCTGTCCTACTCTCAACTTCTCCTTTCACCCTTGGTTTTTCCAGCAGTTATGTTTCTAGGGGTCAAGTTCACTGTACTTGCCTCTCTAAGCTAAGTTTGTGATGCCCTTTGCTATATTTGGCTTATACAGGCTTTCATAAAGGGAGACTCAGTATCCTTCAGTATCATGATAGTGGCAAAGATAGATTGTATGGGTCCAGGTTGGGCTAGTCTCAGACTTTCCCATTGTACACACTCTCTTTAGTACAAGATCTTGCATGAAGAGCTGAGTTGTTTCCTAATGTAACCCTATTTTTCTGTGCTCACAGATCCCCTTAGGGAAAGAAGAATGGCTCCTGGAAACAGTTCTTTTGTGGCTGCATTCACTCTGGTGGGGCTAACAGACCTACCAGATCTCCAGCTCCCCCTGTTCTGTCTGTTTCTAGTCATGTATGTGGTCACTGTGTTGGGAAATTTGGGCTTGATAACTCTAATTGGGCTGAATTCACACCTACATACTCCAATGTACTTTTTTCTCTTCAATTTGTCCTTCATAGATTTCTGTTATTCTTCTGTGTTTACACCCAAAATGCTGACTAACTTTGTATCAAAGAAAAATATTATCTCCTACAGGGGGTGCATGACCCAGCTTTACTTTTTCTGTTTTTTTGCTATTTCTGAATGCTATGTGTTGACATCAATGGCCTATGATCGCTATGTGGCCATCTGTAACCCACTTTTGTATAATGTTGTCATTTCCCCTAAAGTGTGTTCCAGCCTTATGCTTGGTTCATATTTGATGGCATTTTCGGGTGCTATGGCTCACACAGGAAGCATGCTGAGACTGACCTTCTGTGATGCAAACACCATCAACCATTATTTGTGTGACATCCTCCCCCTTCTCCAGCTCTCCTGCACAAGCACCTACGTGAATGAGCTGGTGGTTTTCATCGTGGTGGGCATCAACATCATTGTGCCCAGTGTCACCATCTTTGTGTCTTATGGTTGCATCCTCTCCAGCATCCTCCGCATCAGCTCCACTGAGGGCAGGTCCAAAGCGTTCAGCACCTGCAGTTCCCATATAATTGCTGTTTCCTTGTTCTTTGGATCAGGTGCATTTATGTATCTTAAACCATCTTCTGCTGGGTCTATGGATGAGGGAAAAATATCATCTATCTTTTACACCAATACAGTTCCCATGATGAACCCTTTACTTTACAGCTTGAGAAACAAAGATGTTAAACTTGCTTTGAGAAAAACTCTAAGTAGAAGGTTTTGATCAGACAGTGTCTGTAGTTAGTCATGCAACAGGGAGTTTCTGTTTGTAATTACAATAATTTTATTGGCAACCTTCTTATCCTGTCTCTTTCTTATCACTTTGAAGGAGAGTTGAGTCTTCTCTCAATAATTTATTTTTACTTTTTGTGGGTTTCTCTTCACCATTTGCACACTTTCTTCCCCCCCCTTTTCCACCTAGCAGTACTATTAAGGAAGAAATATATTATCTGTTTTTTTCTTTATCATTTTGAACTTTTATTTTTCTTTCTGGAAATAGAAGGCTGGTCTACAAATGATCAAATCAAGGAAACATCAGGATGATATACTATCATTAAGGATGTCTTATCTGTCACTTGAGATTGGCAGCATGAAATGGACAATGTATCTCTACTCCCATCTTTCCAGCATTAACTAAACAAGAATGTGTCTCCTTTAAACCTTAGATGGAAGGTTCTATATAGACTGTCAAATATAAATGACTTTGCATCTGTAATACTGTGTCTTGCTTCCTTCCACAAAGGGTTTTCTTACGTTGCATGCTCAACCCTGCACATAACAGATTCTCAAAATATTTGTATTGCATGGATTGGAAAGTAAAGCTTGGAGTGGCTAATGTGTTACAGTTCCCTCTTCTGAATGAAAAAGTCTAGACTAAATTCTTAGCCTTCTGATTTCAAGTCTATTACTCTCTGTAGTATACTTTGCTTCTACTTTATTGTATTACTTTTTGTTTCCATAATCATGGAAAATAAGAAAGCATTTCTAATTTGAAAATTGATTGTTATTGTTCCAGGACGATACATGAATTTCTCTCAAGGAAGATATTGCTTTGTTTCATTTGTTTAGAAAAACAGTTTGATGAGATTTTTTTTTCATTGGGAAAGGGGAGGCTTTGCAGGCAGGTACAGTTGGGAAATGATTGGCTGACATGGAATGTTACTTCTGCAAAATTAAGTAAAATGAATTTGGTGATGGGGATTGGGGAGTGCACCTTTCGTGAGCACCGGGTATTGTATGGAAGTGATTAATCACAATATCGTGTACCTGAAATGAATATTATATTGTATGTTAACTAACTGGAATTTAAATAAAAACTTAAAAAAATGAAATGAATTTGGGATGTTAGCAAGAAATTGTAATTCACAGAGCAATGTATGGGAAAGAAAGGAGCCCAGAACATTAATTAGGCCAGGGCTCAACAAGAAACATAGCCAATAAATCAGAGCTCTCTGTGTGGAGAGTGGTCATCAGGACTTAGAAACCACATTTCAATTTCAATTTTAATCCTGCTTGATACAGTGCTGTAAAAATAAAGTCCATAAACCTTCCATAAAATTTATAATGCACAATGAGCATACATCAGTAGTGCTTGGGGAATGAAGGTGAAAAGGTATGGAACATTTGGGGAACCAAGGGAAGAGAGGGCATTTCAAAAGATAACGCAGTGAGTAGTAATTAAAACTCAAATTGGGGTAAAAGAATCCAGAAAGCAAAATGATACATGATACAATTCCATTCTTCTGATTCTCCTCTCCTTTCTGGAAGGCCCTAGCAACATTATGGAGAATACAGGATTTCTTTGGATAAGATAAAAGCTCAAGGTATTTGATATAAAAAAAAAGTTAACTTCCCCCACCCCTGGATTTGAGGAATGGGAACAACTAAATAACTCCCGGTTTTTGTTGGCTTCTATATACTACTTTTTATGAATTTAAGGTATAAAATTCTCAAGTTGTAGTTAGGAGAGCAGTGATAATTTGAAAGAAATATTTGGTCAATAGATCAAATTATGACAGTGTCTTTTCTGTAGTATGATGTTGAATTACTTTTCTTTTAAGAAAACAGGCAAAGAAGTTTTACTCTAAAACTCTGTGATCTTAACCAAGTGACAATATCAACATTTTTAAAAAGATAACTTTAATAATATTTTCAATTTTACTTGTTTTCCAGTCTCCACTTAAGATTTAGACATTGTAAAAGTTGGCAAGACTGGCATGTTGTCTTGTTTGTTTGGTTTTAGATGTTTAGTGTTGCTAAACTTTAATATATGTTTTATGTGACCACTCATATCACATCTCCTGACTGCAATATTAATATGCTTAATTTTTACTTAAGTTCTATTTATATAAAGTGGTTGATCCAGGTCGGTATTTTCTTTTCTTTTCTTTTTTCATTTATTTGCTGTCCCTTTTGATAAAATTGTTCTCCTTGTTGAGATTGAAGTGTATCTACATAAGTAAATATCTGTGATCTTTGGGGATTTCTGTAGACATTGCAGAGGTGTGTTCACTCTGTTACATATGTTATCATATTTGATAAATTGAAGTGGCCCCAATTACATGTTAAACCTGGTCCTAATCTTTCATTTGAGAAGTCTCAATATACAAATGAAATTTGTTTCATTTTTAGAGAAAATAAACGTTCCTTCAAAATAGTTTCCAATTTTTTCAGATTATTTTTGAAAGATAACAAAAATTTAAATGAAGCTTGTAAAAGCTACGTTTGGCAAAGTTTCAAAGGTAGCAACTTAGCTGTAACTTTTAGCTAGCAACTCAAGCTCCATGTGTCTATTTGGACTTCTCTCAAAGGAAGGGAATCAAGTTAGGGTGTTTTTACATGTAAAACATGAAGTGTCATTAATAGTTTTAGCTCTTTTGGGGTTATCTGAATGGCACTAATGAGAGGGCATATATATGTGTGTGTGTGTGTGTGTGTGTGTGTGTGTGTGTGTGTGTATACATATATATACCTGTGTTGAAATTATACAGCTAAGAATTAAACAGGTAAGCTATGGGATTCGCCTGTGCCTGTGAACTAGGACAGAGTTGCTTCTAAGTCAGTGTGCACACTTTGAGTTTCTATGCTTAACGGAACATGGTCCTTCTAGTTAAAGAAAGTTCTCTGATTACATCTTAATTTTGTTTAGCGGACACTTTCTCTAAGCAAGCTGCTATTTCTGCTCAGGATCAAATTTGGAATGATCAGGGTGTACTGCAGTTGAGGGCTGATAAAACCCAGAAGTGAAAGGGGTTTTGAGTCTATATTCCTTTAATATCTGAACCCCAAATTTATAGATTTCCATCAGCCTTCTCTCTACACTGCCTTTCTACAAACACGCACACACACACACACACACACACACACAGTCTTCAAGTCTTGTATTTTATGAGATCACTGCGTAACAACTAAGGCATGGGATGCAACTCACTTTTTTTTTAAGTTTTTTATTTGGGGTGCTTGGTAGCTCAGTTGGTTAAGCGTCTGACTCTTAATTTCAGTTCAGGTCATGGATTGAGCCCCACATTGGGCTCTGCACTGAGTCTCTCTCTCTCTGTCTCTCTCTCTCTCTCTGTCTCTCTCTCTCCTTAAGATTTCTTTCTCTCTTGGGGTACTTGGGTGGCTCAGCCGGTTAAGCTTCTGACTTCGGCTCAGGTCATGATCTTCTAGTTCATGATTTCGAGCCCCACATTGGGCTCTGTGCTGACAGCTCAGAGCCTGGAGCCTACCTTAGATTCTGTGTCTCCCTCTCTCTCTGCCCCTCCCCTGCTCATGCTCTCTCTCTCACAAATAGAAAGAAACATTAAAAAAAAGATTTTCCCTCTCTGTTCTTCCTCCCCACTCATGCTCTTTTTCTCTCTTCCTCTAAAATAAAAAAAATAAAAATGAATAAATTTTTTATTTAAATTCCAGTTAGATACATACAACGTTATATTAGTTTCAGATATACACTACAGTGGTTCAACACTTCCTTGCAATAACTGATGCTCATCACAAGTGCACTTCCTAATCCCTATCACTTACTTAACACATCACTCCACCCAGCTCTCTGGTAGCCATCAGTTAATATGTTGTTGGGTATGGTTTGCTAGTGTTTTATTGAGAAATTTTGCATCTATTTTCATCAGGGATATTGGCCTGTTGTTCTCTTTTTTAGTGGTGACTTTATCTGGTTTTGGTATCAGGGTAATGCTGGCCTCATAGAATGAAGATGAAAGTTTTCCTTCCTTTTCCATATTTTGGGATAGTTTAAGAAAGATAGTATTAACTCCTCTTTAAATGTTTGGTTGAATCTGTCCATGAAGCCACCTGGCCCAGGACTTTTGTTTGTCAGAAGTTTTTTGATTACTGATTCAATGTCTTTGATGGTTATGGGTCTGTTCAAGTTTTCAATTTCTACCTGTTTCAGTTTTGGTAGTTTTTATGTTTCTAGGAGTTTATTCATTTCTTCTAGGCTGTCAAATTTGTTGGCATATAATTTTTCATAATATTCTCTTATCATCCTTTGTATTTATTGGTTATTTCTCCTCTTTCATCTGTGATTTTATTTATTTGAGTCCTTTTGTTTTTCTCAATAAGTCTGGCTAGAGGTTTATCAATTTTATTGATTTGTTTTTTTTAAGAACCAACTTCCAGTTTCATTGAGTTATTGTTTTTCTTAGTTTTCATATTATTTATTTTGCTCTAATCTTTATTATTTACTTGCTTCTGCTAGTTTTAGATCTTGTTTGTTATTCTTTTTCTAGCTCCTTTAGGTGTCATGTTAGGTTGTTTATTTGAGGTTTTCCTTGCTTCTTGAGGTAGGCTTGTACTGCTTTAAACTTCCCTCTTAAAACAAGTTTTGTTGCATCCAAAGGTTTTGGATCATTGTGTTTTCATTTGTTTCCATCTATTTTTAATTTCTTCTTTTATTTCCTGGTTGAGCCATTCATTGTTTAGTAGGATGTTCTTTATTTTTAATGCTTATTTACTTATTTTGAGAGAGAGCAAGAGCGTGCATGTACAAACGGGGTGTGGGGTGGGGCAGAAAGGGAGGGAAAGAATCCCAAGCAGGCCCCATGCTCAATGCAGAGCCCAATGAGGGACTCAATCTCATGAACTGTGAGATCATGACCTGAGCCAAAATCAAGAGTTGGACACTTAACCAACTGATCTATTGAGGACCCCCAGTAGGATGTTCTTTAAACTTCATGTATTTGTGGTCTTTCCAGATTTTTTTCTTGTGGTGGACTTCTAGTTTCATAGCATTGTGGTCAGAAAAGACACATAGTATGACTTTGATCTTGAATTTGTTGAAGATTGTTTTGTGGGCTAATATGTAATCTATTCTGGAGAATCTTTTGTGTGCACTTGAAAAGAAAGTGTATTCTGCTGTTTTAGGATGGAATGTTCTGAATATACCTGTTAAGTCCATTTGGTCCAGTGTGACATTCAAAGTGATTGTTTTCTTGTCGATTTTCAGTTTAGATGTTCTGTCCATTGATGTAAGTGGAGAAGAAAAGATCGTTTTAGACATTGCTTGCAGAGATGTGAATTATTACAGGTTTTGGGAAAAACCATCTGATATAATTAAAAGACAACATTCTGGGAATTTATCCCATTGAAATAAAAGTACTGGTATATAAACATGAATGCACGATGATGATTATCTTACCATTGCTGTTGATGGTAAAAGAATAGAAAAATTATGGATTTCTATGAATGTGGTATGGTTGGATAAGTTATGACTTGCCCAAACACAGAACTTTGGAGCGATTTTGATGAAGTATTATTAAATGACAAAGGCAAGAGGTAAAAAAAAAAAAACTATGTAGTTTGGAATCAGTTGTAAAGCCCCTATAAACCTATTTGGATACATCAGCAATTAGGAAAATAAGGGAAGATGTTCCAGTAAGTTACAAACATGAATAACTGGGTGTGATGGCTGAAGGAGTCTAAGACAAGAAAGAGAGTGCTAAGAAAAAGGAACAGGAAGTGATGTGTCTAAAAGCTACAAAGAATGCATTATATGATCATGAATGCCATAATGTTAATCCTATATATGTGTGGGAGGATATATATATATATATATATATATATATATATATATACACATATATATATATGTGTGTGTGTATGTGTGTGTGAAATTTTTATAGGTATTAAAATATTATTAGCTATGGGTTAGCAGGTGTACCTAATAGCCAAAGAAGCACTAAGAGAAGGAAGAGAGAAAAGGTCTCTACCTCATTTGTCCCAGAAGAATGTGCAATTTTGAGTAGAATATTGAGCTTCCAAAGACACCAGGGTATAAGCATCTTCATCTTTGTACAAACAGTTTCATAAATCTGTCTTTCCCAAAGGGTTTGAGCTATGGAGAGCCTCCTGGGAAAGCCTCTAAACCAAATCCCTGAGACCTCCAAGCTAGAATAAGATCACATATGTGATGTTTCCAGTTTATTATGTTGAAACAGAGAATGCTGTTTATATTACTTTTTTTGTAGTTTAATGATCACCTCTGGGCAAAATAATTATTAAAAATAGTGATCTTTATCTGAATAACTCTCAGAGCGAGTCAAAGACTGAGATTTATAAATGCTCTGAGCCCCTCCACACAAAAGGAGGAGGAAGTGTTTGGCTCAGCTCTATTACCCCCCAGAGCAGCAGAACTTTCCTATTAGAGATCAGTGTTGGAAAGGAAACCACAGGAAGTTCTGATGTCACTAGGCAAAGAACAGTGAGCATTGAATCCTTTATCTTTTTATGTCTTTCAAAATCCAGAGCCATAGAAAGTAATACGCTTTTCTGCTTTTACCAGCTCTGGCCCTGGGTGCAGATGATTATAGGGTCTGCATAGGAAGAAAGTAAAGATTAGAAGTAGTGCTGAGATTATGGGGTTTGCAATGCCTCCAATCCTTCTGCCTCTTAGAGAATTTCTTATGACGGAAACCCAGGTTCCATTCCTGACTTAATTACTTTCTTGCTGTGTGTGCTTGTGAAACCAAAGAGTCTCTGTGAGTCTGTTTTCCCAACTCTACTATGGGCATGTGCTCCTGATTTCTACCCAACACAGTGTCCAGTCTGGATCCGTGGCCAGCACAGGTAGCTGAAGTGTGGTGATTAAAGATTAACAAGGCCAAACTGGAATAAGTAAAGGGATAAAAAGTGTTAGTGACAAACTGAAGCAGAGAAAGGATGAGAAATTTCTGCACTTCTTCTCCTCTTGAAATATTTCTCCCAGTGTTACCTGAAACTATGTTGATGCCTCCCATACACTTGTCTTTCTTGCGTGAGCGAAGCCATATGCAACTCCCTCTAGAATAGTTAAATCTCAGCAGAATCTGTTGGCCCAGGGTAGACTGGGCATGGGATTGCATAGGAAATGTGGGTTCTGCCTCGAATACGATTCTACTTTCCTATCTTTCAGATCCTACCAGAAGAGAATGGATATGGGAAACAGTTCCTTAGTCACTGAGTTTTTCCTTGTGGGTTTAACCAAATATTCAGAGATCCAGCTGCCTCTGTTCTTTCTTTTCCTAGGAATCTACATTGTCACTGTGGCAGGAAACCTGGGCTTGGTCACTCTAATTGGACTGAATTCTCACCTTCACACCCCCATGTACTATTTCCTCTTTAATTTATCCTTTATTGACCTGTGTTACTCTTCTGTCATTACCCCAAAACTGCTGGTAAACTTTGTGTCAAAGCTGAACACCATCTCCTATGCAGGATGCATGACTCAGCTCTTTTTCTACTGTTTCTTTGTCAGTGCAGAGTGTTATGTGTTGACAGTAATGGCTTATGATCGCTATGTGGCCATTTGCAAGCCCTTGTTATACACGGTCACCATGTCCCCTCAGGTCTGTTCTCTGCTGGCTGTGATTGTATATGTGGGGGCGTTTATTGGTGCCTGGGCCCACACAGGATGCATGCTCAGGTTGACCTTCTGTGATGCCAACACCATCAACCACTACATGTGTGACATCCTCCCCCTTCTGGAGCTCTCTTGCACAAACACTCACATCAATGAACTGGTAGTTCTCATTGTTGTGGGCTTTGATGTGGGTGTGCCCAGCCTCACTATCATTATCTCTTACTCTTTGATCCTCACCAGCATCCTTCGCATGCATTCCACTGAAGGAAGGTCCAAAGCTTTTAGCACTTGTAGCTCACATATAATTGTTGTTTCTGTTTTCTTTGGGTCGGGGGCATTCATGTATCTTCATCCTTCTTCTGTTTTGTCCATGGACCAGGGGAAAGTGTCCACTGTGTTCTATACTATTGTGGTGCCTATGCTCAATCCTCTGATCTATAGCTTCAGGAACAAGGAGGTTAAGGTTGCCCTGAAAGAAAGCTTGAATAGAAAAACATTTTCCTGAGCTGAAGCAGTATTAAGTATTATAAGAGAATACAGCTTTATTTTAAAATTGTTTTTGTTCCTCTATAGAGTTTTTTTCCATTAGAAAGAAATGCGGTATAGTAGAAAGAGTGTTGGACTTGGAATTAGAATGCCCAAGTCAAAAATTCTGCAAAATAGGGGTATCTTATTACTTTATAGGGTTATTGGGATGAATAAGCTAATGCAAATGAACGTTTGTGGTGTAGTGTGAAGGGCTTAATACCATGTTCTCTCCTTTCCTTCTCCTTTCTGTTCTTCCTCCCTCTTCTTTTTCCTTCCCAGTGTTTTCCTCCTGTACTTTAGAGGGAACATTCACAGACTTTCTTCTCTTCCTGTGATCTCTGTCACCATGAATACTCAATTGCTCAAACCTCAAGCTAGTGTCCTCCTTGATTCCTCTCTCTTTGCTTTTCCTCCATCCCCAATTTATGAGGTGCTGACAATTCTTGTTCTCCTCATGGCACTATCATTTCTCATCTGGACACCAGCCTCCTGACTAGCCCCTTCCTCTCTTGTCTTTTAGCCTTGAAATTCATTCTCCCGATGACAACCAGCATGCTCTTTCCATACTTCCAAAAGATCTCATTTACCTTAGTTTACTCTTTTCACTGCAATTGTCTTCAGTATAAAACAAAGCTCCACATTATGTCAAACAAGGATCACCTCTCCAGCCTGATTTTCTGCCACTGTAACTCCCTCCTCCCTGCCTTTTTTCTGTTAGTCTACTGAAGTCACTCTTAACTCTCCCAAGTTTAATAAATTCTCATTCATTTACACACTTTCCCACAAGCCATTCTGTCACCCTGGAACACCCTCATGCACCCTCTGTGTTGCTCAGCCTGCCCATCCTTCAGGTATGAAGTTATCCAGAACCTCTAGGAAGTCTTTTCTGGACAGAAAGGCGGGGTTAGATGACTTTCAGATATACATTGGTACCATTCTGTGCCTACCCTTTTGAGGTACAGGTCCCATTGTACTACATGTTTTTTTTCCCCCCTTTACAATCTGATTCTATTTATTTAGTTATAAGAAAACTTTAAGAAACTCATTTGCAGGAAATTTTTCAGTTAACTACAAGGGAGTATGGTATGTAAGAAAGACATATATTTATCCAAGTTGAATTCATTAAAACGGTAAGAAAATCATTTGAGAAGGTATAGAGTATTTAGGGGATTTCTCTTGTTTTCCTTTGCTTACCTTTCCGTGAAAATACACTTTTGCTCATGCTTCCTCCATGGTTGGTTGGTTGGTTATTTATTTATTTATTTAGCACACTTTTATTACTTGTTTCCAATCCTCTTTGTTTTCTGTTCATGCTTCAGATATCAGCTGAAGGGAAACAGCCATCTCACCCTTCTTACAAAGTTTAAATTCTCTGTTTTGTATTTCCTAGAGTAGACTCGTCAGGCCTGCCACAATTTTCATATGCTTTTGTAATTGCCTGATTATATGTCATCCCTGTGAAGAAAGGCACCGTGTGTATTTATTCTCTGTTGCACCTCCAGTGCTCAGCAGAGTATCTAGCATACTTAGCAAAGGCTCAGCAAGTAATGGTGGAATAAATGAATGCTTGCTATATGCCTTTACATTTTGAGTGTTTGGGGAGAAGAGTCACTCAAAGAATGGTTAATACGTCTCTCTCCTAGAATGAGTTTTGTAATAATTTGCTTTCACATTGCCTTTCTTTTCCATCTTCTCTTAAAGCACAGTGATGGAAAACAGAGATTTATTTAGTTTTATATAGATGGTTGTGTGTATTCATGAATTGGGGGAAGGAACACATGAGTTGGGCAGATTTCTAAGAGCGAAGTAGAGTTAGCTAACAGTTTCTGGTGTCAGACTACCTGGGTTTTAATTTCAGCTCTGTTATTTGCTCATTGTGTTACTTTTACTAATAAAAGGAACTTTTTCAGAGTTTCCTCAACTCTAAAATGAGAAAAATAACAGTATTTACTTAAAAGAATTGTTGTGAAGATTGTTATCTATGTGCTTGGGATTCAAGCTATAGTAAATGGGATATAGTTCAGGATTTGCCACCATATGGTAATGCCATTTCACTTCAGAAACTCAGATTAGTAACCTGCAAAATAAGAGGCTTGGCTGGATTATGCTAAATGCTCCGGCTATTTAAAAAATCTTGTGATAATTATGTCTCAGTTATTGACTCATATACCAACAAGGTTGAACTGGATTAATGATTCACAACTTGGGTGGGTGTCAGAATCATTAAGGAAACATTTAAAATTATGATCTCCTGGTTCCATAAGACCTACCTACTCAATCAGAATATATCTGTGATCAGGGTTCAGGAATATGAACTTTTAAAATTCTTTTCAAGTGATTATGATATTGTGTAGATACATGGTGATTTGGAACTTTCCACTAGTAACATTTTGTGATTCTAAAACTGTCTCTGGACAGGGGAATATGTGGCACTTATAAACTTTACTGGACAGGAGATTTTGTGGTGTCAGGAAAGTTAATTAAATATTTCAAGAAGAAAAAAAGGTTCAGAAGTGTTCATTATTGTTCAGAGATTGGGAGAAGTAAGAATCAGGTCATGTCCTTTGTGTTGAGAATTTACAAACTTGGCAAGAGAAGTTTATAGAAATGGTAGAAGCAGAAACCCAATTGCATTTGGTTAAAGAATAGAGGGAAAAGAGGAAGTAGAATATGCTTATCTTACTCACTTAAAACGTATTAGAATAATAGATCAGTGGGAAAACAGAAAACTCAGAAATAATCTCATGTACATATAAGTATTTAGAATATGATGAAAATAGTATTTCAAATCAGTAAGGAAATGTAGAGTTTTAATAAATAGTGGTAGAACAATGTATTTCCTATTTAGAAAAAAATAGACTTAGGTATATACATTAGTCCACATACCAAAATAAATTCTATGCGTCCTAAAAAATTGAAAGTAAAAAATTTTAACTATAAAAGATCTAAAGAAAATATATGTGAATAATCATGTAATCTTAGGGTAAAAGCAGAAGAAACCATAAAAAAAACTTTTTTAACCCAATAGTGAAAAGTTCTGTAAATATAACAATAACATGTAAAAGATACTAACTTTCACCTCCTGCTGTATGGTCAACTAGTTAGATATTCTGGAGGACCCCATTCCTACAAAGTGACTAGATCATGCATAAAATATAATACAACTTTTATATATGGTAGATATCGTATAAAACCATTATTAACCCCCTTTTGTAAGTGAGGAAAGGGTGGAACAGAGAGCTTAACTAACAGTGCATGATTAAGCATCTAGTAAGGAGTGCACTCAACTTTGAACCCAAGATGTCTGGCTCCAGACCCTGCTATTTACCACTTTCCTATACTGGAGATTTTATAAAACATGAAAGGAGAAAAAGTAAGCAATATATTTCATGGCTTAAATACCTAAAAAGTATAACCCTTAAGAATACTAGGACATTAAACATAAAATTCTCTGTAGCAGTGATCTCTAGGGAGAGCAGAGGGGTAAGAGAGGGTAAACGAGCACAGACATTCACTGATATTTGGTTACATTTTAGTTATTTATATGGATTATAGTTTCAAGGTTTTTATTTCATTACTACACTTTATAATTTACATTTGTCTTATGTATTGGAACTTTAATGTCTAATACTGAAAAATAATAAAAAGCAGGTTTAAAATTAGGAGAATATTGCAAAATATGAGCCAGTGATAAATATTCTTACAAATCAATAAGAAAGAGGTAAATGTTCTCAGAATATAAATAAATGGGCAATTTATAAGAAAAGGCAATTAAGATAAAAGTACAAATGGTTAATAAATACATGAAAAAATTCAGCCTTAGTAGACACAAAAAATATAAATTTAAAACAACACTGAGATGTCATTTTATTTTATCAGGTTGACAAAAGGTTTGAAAAATAGATCCAGTGCTGGCTGGGATTATAGACAAAAGGCACTTCGGACACTTGTGATAGTAATGAAATTTATGACTTATTTGGATGACAGTATTAAAAAGACCTACTCGTCTTCACTCCTTTGACCCAGCAATTGAGCATTAGGAATTTATTCCAAGGAGATCATCAGAGATGCGGACGAAGACTTACTTACTAAATGTGGGGGTACTTGACAGAATGTTATCTTGAAATGATTTTAAGTATGCAAACCAGACTGGCATTCTAGCACTCATTTGTAAAGAATTCATTTGTAATAGATTTCCAATGATTAAAATAATAAAACACAACTGTGTACTCATGACATTCACTGTTGACATCAATTTATGATTTTTGTTTATTAATAGACATTTAAATATCTACTCACATAGATTTTATATTTTAACGAGACTTCTTTTCTTACTCTAGAACTTTCTTCAATTTTTCATTGGTCTGGCAATACACTAACCATTCCAACTTACTAGAAATATATTATAAAAGGAGGAAAGTGGAGGAAGGCATTTTTTTCTTTAATATATATATAATAGCTAAAAGTTATTTCTATGTCTGTTCTTATTTATTTATTTATTTAAATTAAACTTAGTTAACATATATATAGTATTGGTTTCAGAAGTAGAATTTAGTGATTTATCATTTACATATAACACCCAGTACTCATCCCAACAACTGCCCTCCTTAATGCCCATCACCCATTTGGCCCATTCCCCCACCCATCCCCCCTCCAGCAACTCTAAGTTTGTTTTCTGTATTTGAGAGTCTTTAATGGTTTGCCTCCCTCTCTGTTTTTATCTTATGTTTCCTTTGCTTCCCCTATGTTCATCTGTTTTGTTTCTTAAATTCCACATATGAGTGAAATCATGATATTTGTCTTTCTCTGACATATTTCATTAACATAATAACTTCTAGTTCCACCCACATTGTGGTGAACGGCAAGATTTATTTCTTTTTGGATCACCTAGTAATATTCCATTATATATTTGTATATTTAATATATATACATATATATTATACACATATATTTAATACACACACATATACATATATGTATATATACATATGTGTATATATATGTATATATACATATGTGTGTATATATATCACATCTTCTTTATCCATTCAGCAGTCGATGAACATGTGGACATTTGGGCTTTTTCCATAACTTGACTATTGTTGATAGCACTGCTATAAACATTGGGGTGCATGTGTCCCTTTAAATCAGCATTTTTTAATGCTTTGGATAAATTCCTAGTAGTGCAATTGCTGAGTCATAGGTAGTTCTATTTTTAAATTTTTTGAGGAACCTCCATACTGTTTTCCAGAGTGGTTGCACCAGTCTGCATTCCCACCAACAGACCAAAAACAACAACAAAAAAAATTTTAATTAAAAAAAACCCATTGCCATTGTGTATATAAACCACAATTTCTTTATCCATTCATCAGTTGATGGACATGTAGGCTCTTTCCATAATTTGGCTATTGTTGAGAGTGCTGCTATAAACATTGGGGTACAAGTGCCCCTATGTATCAGTACTCCTGTATCCCTTGGGTAAATTCCTAGCAGTGCTATTGCTGGGTGAAATAAGCCATACAGAGAAAGACAGATACCATATGGTTTCACTCTTATGTGGATCTTGAGAAACTTAACAGAAACCCATGGGGGAGGGGAAGGAGAAAAAAAAAAAAAGAGGTTAGAGTGGGAGAGAGCCAAAGTGTAAGAGACTGTTAAAAACTGAGAACAGGGGCGCCTGGGTGGCGCAGTCGGTTAAGCGTCCGACTTCAGCCAGGTCATGATCTTGCGGTCCGCGAGTTCGAGTTCGAGCCCCGCGTCGGGCTCTGGGCTGATGGCTCAGAGCCTGTAGCCTGTTTCCGATTCTGTGTCTCCCTCTCTCTGCCCCTCCCCCGTTCATGCTCTGTCTCTCTCTGTCCCAAAAATAAATAAACGTTGAAAAAAAAAAAGCCCTTAAAAAAAAACTGAGAACAAACTGAGGGTTGATGGGGGTTGATGGGTATTGAGGAGGGCACCTTTTGGGATGAGCACTGGGTGTTGTATGGAAACCAATTTGACAGTAAATTTCATATATGGAAGAAAAAAAATAAAAATCAATTGTAGAGAACAAGCCTCAACTAAATAAATAAATAAATAAACAAATAAAATAAAAAAAACCCATTGCCAAAAAGACTAATATTTGGCAAAACACTTTGTAAATTCTATGGTGTTGTAGAGAACAAAGTATATTTTATTGTTGATTTTTGCTAACAGAGACCAATCCCTTGGTTGATGAGATCTTTTTGAGATCATACAGAGCTCTAATTTATTTGTTTTGGTTTGGTTTGTTTTCACCTAATTATTTAATGGGCACAGAGCCAAATCTTGAGAGATTTGTAAACCTTTGGGAATTAGTTATATATTTCTAAGCCCCACCTCAACATTTGCGAATAATATCAGGGTCCAGTTTTTGAATGTCTTAAGGTAAGTGGATAGCACCTTCTTGGTAGAGGAGAAAAAGGCTCTGCATGTTTGGATTGGCTCTATTCAAATGCACTACTCATTTCTTCTTCAAGGTCATAGATTAATAATATCAGTTACATGGCACGAAATATGTACCGTTTTTGTTTTTGTTTTTTTTACATAACCCCCATTAACTGAAAAAAACATTTCTATGAGATAGGTTTTACAGATGAGGACATTGAGTCATAGGTGATATAATTTGCCCAAAGTTACACAACTCCCAGTGGCAAAGCCAAGATATGATCCTAGGTGGACTGGCTCCAGAGTGATATTAAAGCTGTAATCACTATGCTATTGGATTCATTTTTTTTTTTTGAGGGTTATTCATTTACTTTTTAAATGACTGCCAAAAAAATTTACATTGCAAGACAGATTAACCTCTTTGAAAAGTTTGCCTGGAGAAGGTAATCCTGAATTTTACATATACTCATTTATTTACGTTCTGCCCATAGGTGCACTGTATGACCTAATTCCTTTGATTTGATTTCCCATTATCTGCATTTTGGTTTCAGTATTTCCTATCAGAACCTCCAATGTGCCAGTTTCCACAGAGCCCAATATTTGAACACCCCTTTTCCTGAAATCTATTATGTTGTCTTAACTGTAAGATCTTTGTTATGAAGGTGGAGTTTGCTAGTTCAGTGGTGTCCAATCAAAGGCATAATTGGCAAATGCATTACTCAATTGTCTAACCTAAGTTGCTGGGTTGGTAGCCATTATTAACGTTTAAGAAATTGGTGAGAATATTTAGATGTGGAAAGATCTACAAGTTTGGTTGCATTGACAGCATTTAATGACCCCAAACTCGTGTTGCTCCCAGGGCTAATCTGGGCAGTTTACTTCCATAGCTGTTCCTAGGAGAGCAAAAAAAGAATTAGTATAATTGCCAGTATAGCTTCTTCTTAAATCTAAATCATAATGTTCTGTTATTCGTAGCCACTAATATGCACCCAGCTCTTGACAGTTCTTCCAAAGTCACTGTAGGAACCCTAGGAATCTCCTGAACCCTTTGCTTCTTGAATCACAACTTTTAAAGTTTTCTGCTTTTCTAGTTGAAAGAGAGTACTCTTCTTTTTTTAAAAAAAAAATTTTTTTTCAACGTTTATTTATTTTTGGGACAGAGAGAGACAGAGCATGAACAGGGGAGGGGCAGAGAGAGAGGGAGGCACAGAATCGGAAACAGGCTACAGGCTCTGAGCCATCAGCCCAGAGCCTGACGCGGGGCTCGAACTCACGGACCGTGAGATCGTGACCTGGCTGAAGTCGGACGCTTAACCAGCTGCGCCACCCAGGCGCCCCAAGAGAGTACTCTTCTTGAGGAGACCCAAGAATACACACTGCATTTCTCATTGAATACACTCATTCACTCTGCCCCTCATCATGCTTCCTGGATAAGGGTGCCTGCTGCTTTGGGAATCTTGGGACTGATTCACACAAAGTAAACTCAGAAAGTGTTTTATAAATAATTTTAAGAAACAATTGAAAAATAGTAACTGATAATTAGATAGTGACTTAAGGTTTTTTTGAGCTCAGTACAGATCCTTTTATCTTCATAATTACTTTTTTTTTGTAGAAGAGAGAAGAAAGATTCAGAGAGGGTAAATGACTTGCTCTAGTAACACAGACTCTACACCTAGTGCTTTAAAACCCTTTCTTCTGCCTCCAACTAAGATGCCTTTCTATTTATGTCACCATAGGATCATAGGGTATAAGATTTGAAATTAACAAAGATTATGTTCTGATGAAAGTCATACAGATATTTTGTAACAGTTGCTTTGGATAAAGTAATAACTACAGGAATGTCTCCTTTCCAGTGTTTGATTCCGATGAAAAATTAAACTTTATTCTCTATCCAGAAGACTGAACTTTACGAATTCTATTGTCTTGATGAAAACATCCACTTTATCAGAGCCCAAAAGGATAGCTACATTCATTCCCAATAATATTTGAGGTTCTGATATCTAGCCAATTTAATTATTGTCTCTTGAATGAAGTTACATTGTAGAAAGGAAACTTAACAGTGGGATTTCTCCGATAATATAACACTGTATTCTAGATCCTACAAAAAGTTATTTCGGTAAATGTTATTAAATGTTACCTTTCTAGTATGAGAAAACAACAAATTCACATCTGCCCTAGATAGTTCTGTGTAAAAAGTAGGAGTATGGGGGCGCCTGGGTGGCTCAGTCCATTGTTTTCTGCTCAGGTCATGATTTTGTGGCCCCAGGTTGGGCTCTGCGTTGAAAGCATGGAGGCTGCTCTCCCTTTGTCTCTCTCTCTCCCTCTCTCTCCCTCTCTCTCCGCCCCTCCCCTGCTTGCTCTCTCCCTCAAAATAAATAAACTTTTAAAATAATAAATAAATAAATAAGTAGGAGTGTGCAGGAGGGACTGTCTTAGATTTAACATCTCTGTTAAATAAAAGAAACAAAGTTTTATTTGATTTATTTATTTTAATTAGGCACACACTTGTATTTATAGTTATTTATGTTATATTATATTTACTTAATATATATTTATATTTCAATTCTGGATATTTTATGAGTAGCTTGATGAAGGATTTGTTGAGTAATATTCTTATATCTTTGGACCACCAACTACTTTCCTTAGATATCCATTTATGCTTCCCAAAGATGGCAGCTGGCACCTGTCTATACATGGTTGTCTTATAAAACTTCAAAAACAGTAGCATTGGAGGCTGCTAGCCCCAGGGGAGAAAAATTGGGGGGGAAACAAAGTAGTGTCTTCCTTTCTCTTTCATTTTGGTGCAATAACCTCTCATTTTCATTGAAATCTCACATACATAAATACCTTATTATTCTTGCCAAACTTTAAAGTGCTTCATTTATTGAAATACTTTGATGGAAAACGTAAATATTGCATTTCATGCTCCCTTGCCTTTTTTAGTTGGTGATATTGAAAATAAATAAATGTTCTCTTGGTGATTTAGGGCAATTGTTTTTATGCACAGCGGCTATTTTGTGTTTTTATATGTTCATGTTTTCTGGAGTCTGCATAGATAACTATGAAGTTTGAGGAATGTTTTTTACTTTTATTTTTAAAAATAGTTTTCTGGAGGCTTCTGTTCCTGCTGTTAAACTGTTCTTCTTGCTATCCTCAGCTTTCTTTAACAGCTTTCTCACATTTCCCTTGTCCTTTTAAATTTGATGCCTTCTTTCTGATCTCGTCCAGGTTTGTTAAAATTATTTTTTTATTTTTTATTAAAAAATTTTTTTAACATTTATTTATTTTTGAAAGAGAGAGAGAGAGTGAGTGGGGGAGAGAGAGGGAGGGAAACAGAATCCCTCCAGGGGTTCTGAGCCAGGCTCTGAGCCGTCAGCACAGAGCCCGATACAGGGCTTGAACCCACAAATCATGAAATCATGACCTGAGCCGAAGTTGGATGCTTAACCAACTGAGCCACCCAGGTACCCCTTGTTAAAATTATTTCTTAAGAAAAAGAATGATGTGGCACTAAGAGAGGACCAATGTGGACTTGTAAGTGAATGAACTTTAATAAATGGATATGACATTTATATTGATGTCTTCAATGTGCTTTTACTTACATTCAGTTCTTCAGCAACATTGAAGATTTTAAGTCACTAGAAAAGTATTTCCAGGTAAGTGAAATATTACTGCACATCAGTGAATTTCCTCCATCTGTTGAGCTACATCAAATCTATCATAGTAGGCTTTGTTTACCCTGACAGATCAGTCTCCAGATCAGCCAGGAATACCTCTACAGTCACAGAGAGATACATCTGTCCTGGCTCTGAATCTCTAAACAACCCTCCCTGGTGGTAATAATTTCAGTATTATTTTGGATTATAGAAGGAATTTTAGTCAATTTATGTGTGAGCCTATTAAAACACTGTGGTATCCATTAAGTGAATCTCAACCCAAAATACCCCACCTCTCCCCTGGCTCACTTTCTTAGAGTGTTGGCTTCTGTATGAATAATGAAAATGTCAGTCTTATTCCCATGGATTGTTGGATAAGTTCAGGGCATTTATCTGGTGATGGTTGAATCTCAGCGTCATCGCTAATTGGGCTGCTTAGGGATGTATTCTGGCAACTCTGCCTCTGTTTGTTTGAGGTTATTATCTAATTTTCTGAATTCAGAAACATGGCTCTCTTCTCATGTGTTCTTGGAGATAATAACACCCTATACAATTAAGCCTTTAAGTCAACATATATTGGGGTGCCTGGGTGGCCCAGTCAGTTGAGTGTCTGACTTTGGCTCAGGTCACGATCTCGTGGGTCATGGGTTCAAGTCCCGCGTTGGGCTCTGTGCTGACAGCTTGGGGCTCCGAGCCTGGAGCCTGCTTTGGATTCTGTGTCTCCCTCTTTCTCTGCCCTTCCCCTGACTACTCTCTGTCTCTCTGTCTCTGTCTCTGTCTCTGTCTCTCTCTCTCTCAAAAATAAACATTAAAAAATAAATAAATAAACACATACTGAGCACCCTTAATATGTTGTGGAAGGCATAGAGAGAAAAATTGAGTGCAGCAGAGTTTCATAATTTTTTGTTTGTGATCATGGAAAATGATCACATGTTGTCTATTTTCCAGGTAAAATAAAAAGCAAGCTATGTATCACTCTGGAGTTTTTCCTCCATTGATATTTTTTCTCATTTTGGAAAAAGGAATTTAAAATCATATCAAGGTCTAGATACTGCATGTGTTCTCTCTTGAATATCATGAATTAAAGGAACACTTTGTACCATGCAACATAAGTCGGTGAAAAATTATCCTCAGATAATAAAAATGTATCAAGTGAAAGCAGGAAATCTTTTTCCCTGAATCTTTTGGTTGGATTTAAGGGGAAACTAAGTCAGGAGAGGAGAAATCTTCCAGTTCTGAGGTATAACTGTAAGAGAAAGGCCAGTGAGAGTTTGGCCTCTAATTATGGACAACAGGGAAGAGTCAAGAGGGAAACACTGCTTTGTTGATTGCTCAGGTACTACAGGTGAAAGCCAGTCTTCTTTGCTATTTCCTGAACAGGAAAAGTTTAAAATATAGTCTAATAGCCTTTGGCTGCACATTTCTGTCAACCTTATCTACATTAAAAAGAATTTCCTGGCCTACTGAAGTTTTCTATTCACAGGATGGAGTGGGAGAATGATTAGAGCCATTTCTATAATTTTGTTTTTTGTATTCACAGTCTCTTTATAAAAGCCTTTTCCATTTCTAAGTTCTCAGTTTCAGAGAATATTCATTATGTTGACTCATATAGATGGGCTGGAAAATTGAAACAGACTGCTTTAAATCATCAGAGCTAGACTCAAAACCATGTTGCAACCAAATCTGAAGGTTCTATCGGTATATTCCCAAAGAAAGTATGAACCATATTCTATTAATGATATTAATGAAAAATGAATTAGGTTTTGAAAGTTTGTGTTTTCTTTGCAAGTGAGGTCATTTAGGGGCGTAAGCCTGGGAGCAAAATGAAAGAGTTCTGACTTAAAGGGGTGCATTTGAGTATTTGGTGGAAACAAGTCTCTGGGTTACACTTGTGGTCTTTGTTCTTGACCTCTTAAATCCATGGAAAGGATCAAGTCATGAAACAGGTGAGGGAGGGAACCAATCAACACATAGCATGTCATTCTGCCTTGGGAATCATAAAAAACAAAAAACAACAACTCTAATTCACCTGTTTTCTCTTATTTCTGTCTGCAGATAATATCTTGTAAGAAATGGCTACTTCAAATCATTCCTCCATGACTGACTTTATCCTTGAAGGGTTAACAAAACACCCAGAGCTTCAGTTGCCACTCTTTTTACTGTTCCTTGGAATATACGTGGTCACAGTGGTGGGGAACCTGGGCATGATCCTCTTAATTGCTATCAGTTCTCAACTTCACTCTCCAATGTATTATTTTCTCAGTCATCTGTCATTCATTGATCTCTGCTACTCCTCAGTCATTACCCCAAAAATGCTGGTGAACTTCATATCTGAGAAGAACATTATCTCCTTTTTGGCATGCATGACTCAGCTTTATTTCTTCCTTGTTTTTGTAATTGCAGAAGGCTACCTTCTGACTGCCATGGCATATGACCGTTATGTAGCCATCTGTAGCCCACTGCTTTACAATATTATCATGTCCCATAGGGTCTGCTCCATAATGATGGCTGTGGTATATTCACTGGGTTTGTTTGGGGCTACAGTCCATACTACCCACATGTCAGTATTGTCCTTCTGTGGGTCTCATGTTGTTAGGCATTATTTTTGTGATATTCTCCCCTTGTTGACTCTCTCTTGCTCCAGTACCCATATCAATGAGATACTGCTGTTTATTATTGGAGGAGTTAATACCTTAGTACCTACAGTGGCTGTACTCATCTCTTATGCTTTCATCCTTTCGAGCATCCTCCATATTCACTCTGCTGAGGGACGGTCCAAAGCCTTTGGCACCTGTAGCTCTCATCTCATGGCTGTGGGTATCTTTTTTGGATCTATCACATTCATGTATTTCAAACCCCCTTCTAGCAATACTATGGAACAGAAGAAGGTGTCCTCAGTGTTTTACACCACGGTGATCCCCATGCTGAATCCCATGATCTACAGCCTGAGGAACAAAGATGTGAAGGACGCACTGAGAAAGGTGGTTGGGGGAAGGTGGTCATGCTGACTAAAGGCATTCTCTGAGGGAGCAAGAAAAAAATGAACCAGATGAAAAGTCATGGGCTCTGTGTAATTTCTTTCTCTCTGCCAGAGATAAAATTCGCCATTACTTACAAAATATGCGTTTCATACTTGAGAACGATTGAGGCATTTTGGAGATTTTTCAGACAATAAGATTTTCTGATAGTCAATATAATCTTTGGAAATTTTACATGTATTTGAGGAACAGGAGATGGAAGAAGAGGAAGAACAAATAAACATAAAAAAGAATATCTTGAAGATAGTAATTAATAATATGCTAGATTAAATATTAATTTTGAAAGTGCTTGATAACTAGAGAGTGAGTTAAGGGTTGTGTTTGAAGAAGGGTGATGTTAATTGATTGAGAACTACTGGAGGACAGGAAGAAAGGTGTCTTTAAACTTTCTGAGAGAGTTGTTTTCAATCCATAAGGCTTTACAGTAAGATGCTGAGAACATCAAGACAGAGCTGTGGGGCGGTAGTACTTAGAGTGAAGAACAATTTGTAGGTGGATTGTGGCCTATGTGGAGGGTGTCAGAGAGAGAGACAGAGGGAGAGAGAGAGAAGAGTAGGTTCAGCGTGAAGGTTAGGGGAAGAGATGACATTAGCTTAGTCTCATCAACAACTTACATACATTCAGTACATATCAATAATAGCTACCCTGAAGTCCTACCTTGCCTCCCTTGGAGGCCATCCCTTAGGCTATGACTATAGCATGGCTCCAATTTAGAGAGTTGAATTAATTTTTAATTTTGTATTAGAATAATAATTTTAATGACAACGATCTTTCTTTCTGACTAAATTCTATAGTTCTTTCCTACCTTCTGTATCTCATATAGAGGTTTTGATCTTGTGATTTTGGGTATATCTACCATTTCTCTTTGGTTCAGGGACTTTGCTTCAGGGACCTCCTCAGAGAACAGAAACAATCTCCCTGGTGATTTCTTGCATTGGAACAGCATTCCAGACAACAATGCATAACCTCCAGCTCACTCTACTCTTTTTTTTTTCTTATTTATTTTTTTTAAATTTTTTTTCTTAACGTTTATTTATTTTTGAGACAGAGAGAGACAGAGCATGAACAGGGGAGGGGCAGAGAGAGAGGGAGACACAGAATCGGAAACAGGCTCCAGGCTCTGAGCCATCAGCCCAGAGCCCGATGCAGGGCTCGAACTCACGGACCGTGAGATCGTGACCTGGCTGAAGTTGGACGCTTAACCGACTGCGCCACCCAGGTGCCCCCAGCTCACTCTACTCTTAAGTGTAGAGCTCCTTTTTGGAAGTTATATGCTTGAGGTGGCTGGGAATCAAGCTATTAATATTTTGCAGCTTTGGTTTTGTCCCTGACTTAAATGTGAATCTCAAAGAAGTTTTAACCAGACTTTCAGATGCTGTGAAGTTGTGAGAACAGTTAATGTAATGGACAACAAAACCATGATTCTTAAAGACCTCTAGAAGCTGGAGTGATGGATATATTCAATGAGCTTAAAAAGCAAATGCATAATGTAAGATTCATTACTTCTGCAGAAATGAAGACAGTGGGAGAGAATTAAGGATTTTGGGGGACAATAGAGTCAATATAAGTACACAGTATAGCTGCCTAAAAAGTTAATGTTATCTTGTTTGCATTAGATGCAGTTCAGTATTTAAAATGGGAAAAGTTCCAGTCCTCATGAGCACCATAGTGATCAGACAACTTGCATTTGAACGCAGTTTATTCAGTGGCTACCAGTTTTCAAGGTCCACTGGCTTCTTGTATATTCTGATGAATATGGCCATGATTAAAGACTTGAAATAATACATTCATTGATTTAGTCTCTCTTGCTCATTCATTTAATAAATATTTCTGAAAGCCCAGTACATGCCTGAGAATGTCCTCTCTTACCGGGCGATAAAAGAATGAACAAAAAACACAAATTCCTTTCCTTCCTTAGATTAAGGTTTTCATTTCAAAGAAAGACAGTAAACAAGGAGACAAATGTATAATATCATGGAATACTTTCTAAAAATATAAAGTACAATAAGAGGATAGAGGTGTAAAATAGATATGGGGGTGGTTAGCCTACAAATAGAAGGACTGAGGTTTTTAGCTGTGGAACTTATTCTTGCCACAGGGCATAACTAGGTTAAAGGGGAGTAAGTTACAGAGAGGCACACTTTTTGTCAAATTGAGGGGCTTTTTCTCACATTTCACATTTGCATACCACCACCATTGGTATGTGGGACGAGATGATATACTGCCTTTAGTCTGTTTGCTAAGTTCTTGGTCTGCATACAGCTTTTAGCTAGGGATGTGAAATGTGTGAGAAAATCCTCACAAGGGGCTATTGACAGATCTTTGTGTTGGGCCCTGTATTCATTTCCTGTGGCTACTGCAAAAAAAAAAAAACAAAATCACAACAGAAGTCTATTGTCTCACAGTTCTGGAGATCTTACATCAAATTAGTGTTGTCAGATCAAATCAAAGTGGATGGCAGAGCCTAGTTCCTTCTGAAAGCTCTAGGGGACAATCTGTTCTTTGCCTCCTCTGCCTTCTGGTGAAATGCCTTGGATGGTGGCTGCAGCACTTCGATCTCTACTTCTGTGGTCACATTGCCTCCTCTTCTAGTGCTTTCTCTTATAAGCATACATTTGATTGCATTTAGAGTCTGCCTGGATAATCCAGAATACTCCCCCTCTCTGAAGATCTTTAACTGAGTCACATCTGCAAAGTCTTTTTTGACATAAAACGTAGTATTCACAAGCTTCAGGAATTAGGAGGTAAATATCCTTTGGGAGCCATTTTTCAGCCTCCCGCAGAGCCCCTGGGAAACAAGGACCTATGAGATTAGTTAAAAATTACATGTTTTAGGGTTCTGCATCAGGCTCCATGCTGAGCTGGGAGCCTGCTTGGGATTCTCTCTCTCTACCCTCTCTCCCTGCCCCTCCCTCTCTCCACCCCTGCTCTCTCTCAAAATAAAAAACATAAATTTTAAGTATGTAAAAAAATTAAAAATGTTTAAACATAAAAAAATAAAATTGTATGTGCTATCTGGGATTCTTAGAGGACTGGTTGAAGCAAGAGTGTGGAAAAAAAAATGACTCAAACTCTACTAGTCATAAAACCACAAAATTTGAACTGTAAGTCTTTTGAGGTACATGTCTGAATGCCTAGAAAAAGGTTATTCATTGAGCACCATTACTGGAGCCAGTCATGATGATCTCACTTCATCTCACTCATGGAACCATTTGATTCCTTTGATTGTTTAAGAATAGAGTCTCTTCTGGGGTGCCTGGGTGGCTCAGTACATTAAATATCTGATGCTTGATTTTGGCTCAGGTCATGATCTCATTGTCATGAGACTGAGCCCTGCATCAGGCTCCGGGCTCCAGGCTAGGCATGGAGTCTGCTAAAGGCTCTCTCTCTCTCTCTCTCTGTCTCTGTCTGTCTGTCTCTCTCTCTCAAAAAAAAAAAAAAAAAAAAAAAGTAGAGCCTCTTCCATTTTATTTGCCCTTCTTGATTTTAGTCTGATAGTTTCTAAGACAGCAGGAATAGGTCCTATCTTCCATACTTGGCCAGCAATCCACCTCCACCACTGCTTCCGTACAGAATAATTTTGTCCAGGAAGATATCTGCATGGGTGAGAAGAGAGAAATTATATGAGTGGCAGAATATTAAGTATTCATATGTTCTGGGTTATCTTTGAGGTTGGCTATAGAGTTTATTAGTTCCTTCTCATAGTGCTTCATAATTTACAAAACTAATTTTGTGTTATATATTATTTCATTTTATGACTTCCCTATGAAGCATATAGGGTTATTTTACAGATGAGAAAATGAAACACAGATCATGGACCAGGACTGGAGATAGAGTCTCTTGAATGTCAACCCAGAGCTCTTTCTACCTCCTCATGATGAACAATTATTGGGATGAAAGTGGATGGGGGATGGGTTAAATAAATGATAGAGATAAAGGAGTGCACTTGTTACGATAAGCACCAGGTGCTGTGTGGAGGTATTGAACCACTATACTGTACACTTGAAACTAAAGATACACTGTATGTTAACCAGCTAGAATTTGAATAAAAGCGTTAAAAAAGAAAAGAAAATATTTTTAACATGATTTCTGAATAAAAACCTAGCTGGATCACACAAAAAAATGCCCTTCTGCTTTTGGTATAAGTCCTCCTTATTATAAAACTTATAGCATTAAGAAATTTGAGAAATACTTTACTTAAGTCCTGTTACCTCACTGATGAGAAACTGAGTCCCAGAGTCTCAACGATTTCCTCAGAGTAACACGGTTATTGTGGTCAAAAGAACATTATATGCACCAATGCTCATAGCAACATTATTTACAATAGCCAAAAGGTAGAAGCAACCCAAGTTCCATTGGTGGATAAATGGCTAAACAAAATATGGTACATACATACAATGGAAAATTATTCAGCCTTAAAAAAAATTCTGACAATGGCTACAACCTGGATGAATCTCGAAGACATTATGCTAAGTGAAATAAGCCAAACACAAAAAAAGAAATATTGCATGATTCCACTCATATGCAGTACCTAGAGTAATCAAATCCAAGGAGTCAAAAAGTAGAAAATTGGTTGCCAGGGGTGAGGGAGAGAGAGGATGGGGAATTATTGTTTAAGGAGTGCAGAGTCTCAGTTGAGGGAGATTAAAATGTTCTGGAGATAGATGGGGATGATGACTTCATTACAATGTGAATGTACTTAGTGCCATAAAACTAGACACTTAAAATGATTAAAATAGTAAATTTTATGTCATATATATGTTTGCTACAATAAAAAAAGAAAAACAAAGGACAGGGTTTAGATTTAAGAAAGATTTTACATTTCATTATTTTTCTCCTTTTTTTTTAAAACTGACTGATGAAATAGTATTGAAGAACCAGCACCTGACTGCAGACTTTTGGGAATCATTGATCTAATTTCTTTGTGTTTCTGAATCTCCACTGGTAACATGAAAATATAAAATAAGAAACTTCTTTCAGGAAATGTACTACTCTTGGGAAATATAGCAATGGGAAGGGGAAAGAGGATGATGTTATTTTTGCAAAGCCTTATTAAATACTGAAAACACCAGTAATCTCTAGGCTCAATAGGTCTTTGGGGACCTATGGATGCAGGGGAGTTAAGTATTTCTAATGATATGCTTATGCTTGATAAACCTCAAATAAAATTGCATGTCAGGTTACTCTCTTGCTTTTAAGACTAGGGAAACTAAGTATGATTTGCTGCAAGATCCAGAGAGTTAGTACTCCAGATGGATTTTAATGCTTTGCTTTTAGCCAACTAAATAATTCGATCTTTGACATATAAACGTGCACATTAGGCAACAGAAGAGGCTTTGCTCTTTCTTGGCTATAGCAAGACTCTGTATATAAGCAAAGTAAACAATTCCTGAGAACTTCAGTCTCTGTTCGGTACCAGGTAAGTGTCCAGTTTCATTTATGGCAGTTGTACTCCCAGCTAATAGAAGCCTGGTTGGCGATTGGCAACAACACTAACCATGTGCAATTCTTTGGCTTTACCAGGGGCACTTGCCCCACTATCCTTTCCACTTGGTTATGTCCTCCATTCTCCTTTTCCATTAATGCTGCCTTGTCACTTCTTCATAAATTGGGTCAGAGCCTCCTGCAGCTGTGCTCATCCAGCTCTTGTGCAGAGAATGTCACTGGACTTTCCATATGACTCCGAAGCTTTTGCTTCCCTGAAGTGCGTCCTGTTTATGCATTTATTAATTTTCCTCATCTTCTTGTACACCAGCCTACACAACAAGTCTCTAAGAGTTATAGATACAAGGGCAGACACAATTGCAGGTAGAGTATTAATTATTGGACAGAATATTAAACATAAATCCCTACCTCTCATCTACTTGAAGGAATATTCTCAGGCCACTAGGAGATAGAGTAAGAGTCCTTTCATCTTGTTTAGTTAATGCATTGTTTCCTCATGGCTTCAGAAGCACTTGCCAAAAGGATTTACACCCTTTGAGATAAAGAAACTTCTATGCCCCAGCTCCTCCCAAATGGCTCAACACTTCCACCCCCTTTCGAAATTTCCAAATATAGAGACAAAAGTTTGAAACCCTAACCACCCCAAATGCTTAAAATATTTTCACTATTCATACCAAGGTGAAGAATCTAGAATGAATAAGAAACATACATGTTTTTCTGCATACAAAGGGTATATTTCTGTTTCTTCATATTGTATTCCTTTCTATAGTGAATTTATTTCTTTTTAACATTATATTTTAATTAGTGTTTTTAGATCATGAATCTTTAAATATTGTTATCACAATGTTTCTTTGAAGCAGATATTATCATTCTCGCTTCATAGGTTATAACACTGAGGTTTATGTTAAATGACTTGCCCCATGTTGTAAAGTGGTCTGCAGGGAAGTTTGCTTAGAAATAAGCCTCCTTTGATTTCAAAGCTTTTTCATTGGTTTTCTGAGTTGGCTCTAAGTTCACTCTTGTTAAGCTCCTTTAACATTTTTGTTATCAAATAAATATAAGAAGTACTGAGTTCACAGAGTTGGATGGATTTCTTTCTTGTTGTACAATTCAGAGCTTTTAATGAACAAGTGTTTACAGCAGACTTACAAGAGAGGCATATGGAAATACCTGGGAAGGGAAACACATCTGTTGGGTTTTTTGTTTGTTTATTTGTGGTTTTTTTTTTCCTTCACAGAACATTATGAGCATTGTCTGGGAAATGCATAGCTGTAGGCTATGAACACACAGTGCTTCAGTGTGCCCATTTAAAGGTGCTATGGAAATGTTATTTAAGCAATTTTGAGTATATTCAATATTCTATTGGATAATAGGTTCTTTAAATGCCAAAAATATATACTTTTCCTTTCTGTATTCCTCCAAGCCACAGTCAGCATTAGGTAAAATTCTGAGATCAACTATTAAGCCTGGATCTCTATGAAGCCTGTTTTAAACCACTTCAGGGGGTGCAGTGTCCCCATGTTGTTCACAAACCATGAACCCCCATCCCTGTCATGGCACATCATCAAGGTTTGTCCTTTCCTTGAAACATTTTGAAATCTGAACCATTCTACAACATCTCATAATTCCAAATTTCCTTGAAGTCTATCTCTTAGGGTTTTATAATGAGTTAGAAGACAAAAGATGTTAATAATAGATTTAATAATAGATGTTAATAATAGATTTAAGTAAAAGAAGAAGAGCTTAGTGGAAAAGAACATGGACTCTGGCACTAGATTCTCTAAATTTAAATCCTGATTTTACTCCTAAATTTTATGTGCCACAGTATCATCATCTGTAAAATAGGAATTAAAATAGTACCTACTATTTCAAGGGTTTTTGAAGACTTAAGTAAGATAATATATGTAAAGCACTTAGAAGGAATATTAAATCAATAAGGAAGAGGAAGCATCATCATTTCTAGTCTCCTTTTCTACAGGTAGACCACCTCCTCTAGGTATTATAAATTCCTTAAAAAATTCAAACATGTATCCTCAGTGGGTTTCAGCAGGAAGTCTATTTCATTCCCCTTGAAGAAGTGACAGCAAAGCATTTCAGGAGAGTCATCTCCTATCTGTATTTGCTGTTCAGTGATGACTAATGAACATCAGCCTGGGCTCATTTCAAGAGTTCCTCTTTGAAATTTCCCACCAATAATCCTTTGACCCCAAGCCTGGTCTCTTTCCCTACTCTTCCTATTGAATTATTCACATTCTTTGGTTCTCAGTTGATTTTGGATTGTTCTCACTTCATCCAAGGCTCTCTCTTTCTTTGACCCCCCCCCCTCCCAAAAAGGAATTTGTGGCTCTCACACTGGGGAGGGAAATCAATAGGATAATATTTTGAACAGACTTTTTTTTTATGCAGAACAATTGCACTTAGTGCCTTCCACTTTCCAGGGACAATATTAGCATGGTAATATTTCTTACCTAAGTTCATGGATTTGTTTTTCAAACCATACAAAAAATGATATAATATGTGATGTTGGTGGTTTCTCCAAGAGGACTAAAATATGTATGATTTCATGCATATAATCAAGCTCTGACCATCCCATACCTCATGTTCTTATCCACATCTGCACATTCTGAAGCCACCATTGGAGCTTAATTTTAATCTTCAAGGGTTCTCTAAATTTCACTTATAGAAACATTTTTTTTTTTAATTTTTTTTTTCAACGTTTATTTTTGGGACAGAGAGAGACAGAGAATAAACGGGGGAGGGGCAGAGAGAGAGGGAGACACAGAATCGGAAACAGGCTCCAGGCTCTGAGCCATCAGCCCAGAGCCTGACGCGGGGCTCGAACTCACGGACCGCGAGATCGTGACCTGGCTGAAGTCGGACGCTTAACCGACTGCGCCACCCAGGCGCCCCTAGAAACATTTTTTAATCAAGACTTAAAATCTAGAATCTATAAATTAAAAACACCAAATATATGTGGTCATTTAAAGATTTTAAAATGTATATAGCAATGATACCCACAAATAAAATTAATTCATAAACAATACATTTGAAAAGAATATCACAATTCAGAGGACAGGTTAATTTCTCTAATAGACAAATTATGAAGAAAGTGATAATACGAAAGGAAATTTATAGAATAAATTCAAATGGCCAGTATCCTATGATACATTCATTAGAAGACAGAAAAGAACAAGTTAATGCAATAATGACTTACCATGGAACACTCAACACACTGGCAAAAACAGATAATACATATTGCTAGTGGGGATGCAGTAAAAAGGGCATTCATGTATTGCTATCAAAAATGTGTATTATTATAGTTTTCTGGAAATCGATGTTGTACCATTTATACGAAGTAAAAATGTATAAAACTTCTTGACCCATAAATATCTCTCCTGGGAAATTATTCTATGGAAATAAAATACTAATATGTGTATGTGTGTGTACACAAATTTTCATGTGTACACTTTTAAATGACAATGTATTTGATGGTAGAAATTTTTTAATCCAGAAAAAACGTTAACACATCAATAAGAAGATATAATATATAGCGGTATATCTACATCACTGAATATTACACCACTATTTATAATCATCAGTTGCCTTGGAAGAATATTCTAAAAGTTTTTTCTGAATGAGAAGGGAAGACTCAAAGATAAATTGTGTGTAATAATATTATCCTGCATTCTAAACAAATGACAAAACGTGTGTGTAAAATTATACAAGCACATAGCAAGTTAACTGGGGAGACGTTCATTAAAGTCTCTGTGAACGGAAGAGGGAAACAAAGGAAAAGGAAAAGTGTGTACTAGTATAAAAATAGCACAGAGTGCTTTAAGGGAGACGGGACCAACGATAATGAGAGCTACGATTCAGTCTGTGTTCCTGTTAACTTTCCTTTTGCAAGTCTGGTTTTGTTTAGACCGGAAGTAAAAATCCGCGTTAGTGGACTTCTGATTTTCCATTTCCACAGACATCTCTGGAGAAGAATGGTTGCAGGAAATCATTCCACGGCAACTAAGTTTGTGTTAGTGGGTTTAACACAGCGGCCAGAGCTCCAGCTGCCTCTCTTCCTCCTGTTCCTGGGAATCTATATAGTGACAGTGGTGGGGAACTTGGGCTTGATTCTCCTGATTACAGTAAGCCCTTGGCTTCACACCCCCATGTACTACTTCCTCAGCAGCTTGTCCTTCATCGATCTCTGCTATTCCTCTGTCATTACGCCCAAAATGCTGGTGAACTTCTTAGGGAAGAAGAATATGATCCTTTATTCTGAATGCATGGCACAGCTGTTTTTCTTTGTAGTTTTTGTAGTGGCTGAGGGTTACCTCCTGACTGTGATGGCATATGATCGCTACGTTGCTATCTGTAGCCCCCTGCTTTACAGTGTGATCATGTCCTCTCCGGTTTGCTCACTGCTGGTGCTGGTTGCCTTCATCCTGGGCTTTCTCTCTGCCATGGCCCATACAAGTGCCATGATGAAACTGTCTTTCTGCAGATCCCATATCATCAGCCATTACTTCTGTGATGTCCTTCCTCTCCTCAATCTCTCCTGCTCCAATACATACCTCAATGAGCAGCTGCTTTTTATCATTGCGGGACTTAACACCTTGGTGCCCACGCTAGCTGTCTTCATTTCCTACGCCTTCATCTTCCATAGCATCCTTCACATCCAATCCTCAGGGGGCCGGTCCAAAGCTTTTGGAACTTGCAGCTCTCATCTCATGGCTGTGGGGATCTTCTTTGGGTCAATCACATTCATGTATTTCAAGCCCCCTTCCAGTAACTCCCTGGAACAGGAGAAGGTGTCCTCGGTGTTTTACACCACAGTGATCCCCATGCTGAACCCTTTAATATACAGTCTGAGAAACAAGGATGTAAAGAAAGCATTAAGGAAGGTTTTGGTGAGGAAATGAGTCTTGCTTTTGGAGATTTATAGATGGGAGAAATGAAGGTTCTAGTGAAGCATGTTATTTTTGTTCATTTTGCCCTGCTATTCTGTTATAATATGCATCCTATCTGGATTGTTAAAATAATTCCCCATCTGTAATTGATTCCATTTTCTCAATGAAATAAAAAGGCATTTAGTAAAATGGGTATTAGTATTCTTATTTTTGGACAAGAAAACTGAAGTTTAGATAGTTTTATTTTTTCTCACTTACTGTGGTAGAAGAGGAATAGAATTCATATTTTCTCCAGTGTTATTCTTTTATTCCTAACATCCTGTGTTTGCTTATTGAATACCTGCTGTGTAGAAGGTGGTAACTTGTCCCCTGATAAGAATGCTAAGAGGTATGTAACTCCATCCCAGATATCCATTATTCTTTTTTTGTTTGTTTCAAGTTTGTATTTATTTTTTTTTTAATTTTTTTTTCAACATTTATTTATTTTTGGGACAGAGAGAGACAGAGCATGAACAGGGGAGGGGCAGAGAGAGAGGGAGACACAGAATCGGAAGCAGGCTCCAGGCTCCGAGCCATCAGCCCAGAGCCTGACGCGGGGCTCGAACTCATGGACCGCGAGATCGTGACCTGGCTGAAGTCGGACGCTTAACCGACTGCGCCACCCAGGCGCCCCTCAAGTTTGTATTTAAATTCTAGTTAGTTAACTTATAGGGCAATATTGGTTTCAGGAGTAGAATTTAGGGATCTCCATTAATTCTTTGTTTAAAATTTTTTTATGTTTATTTATTTTTGAGAGACAGAGAGAGACAGAGAGAGAGAGAGCATGACTGGGGGAGGGGCAGAGAGAGAGAGGGAGACACAGAATCCAAAGCAGGCTCCAGGCTCTGAGCTGTCAGCACAAAGCCCGACACAGGGCTCGAACTCACAGACTGTGAGATCATGACCTGAGCTGAAGTCAGAAGCTTAACTGAGTGAGCCACCCAGGTGCCCCATGGATCTCCATTAATTCTTGAGGGAATGAGGCAAATACACAAGAAAAAGAAAGACGAAAGAAAGAAGAAAGAAAGAAAGAAAGAAAGAAAGAAAGAAAGAAAGAAAGAAAGAAAGAAGAAAGAAAAGGAGGGAAGAAAGAAAGAAAAAAGAAAGAAAAAAAGAAAGAAGAAAAGAAAGAAAGAAAGAAAGAAGAAAGAAAAAGAAGGAAGAAAGAAAGAAAAAGAAAGAAAAGAAAGAAAGAAAGAAAGAAAGAAAGAAAGAAAGAAAGAAAGAAAGAAAGAAAGAAGAAAGAAAAAGAGGGAAGAAAGAAAGAAAGAAAGAAAGGAGAAAAAAAGTTTCAGAGCGAGAATGGCAAAATGCTTTTGCTCTTTTTTTTATTCAGCATACTCAAAATCTCTTCATTTCTGTTCCATTTCTTTGTTGACTCTCTTTCTCCCTTTTCTCTCCACCCCCCCCCCCCCCCACTGTCTTTCTGTCTCTCTCTCATGACACAATGGTTCTGTACTAAGAAACCTCTGAGCAGACATTTTCAGGACTGTGTGGGGTTTACACTACTCATTACAATAACCTGTCTCACAGGGAGGGTATAGCCCCCACATTTGTTTCAGTTGAGATTGCTCTCAGTGAATTCCTGAACTGAGGCTGTGGCCGATGTTTCCAAGCTTGTGCTCTTAATGTATGAATAAGTACCACACACTCTAGACAATGTTTTCCCGGGTTTCCCCACATCTTGAGTCTCATGTACCATTTCTTCTGTGTTTGTTTGTTTGTTTGTTTGTTGTTGTGGAGGGAGGTTGAAATGAGATATGCCTCTGATGTTTTGCATCCCTCAGCTGTTTACCTCTACTTCCAAAGAATGTTCTGTGGAATTTCTAGAGTTTTAACCTTCATCTCACATTGCTTCTTTTCACCCATTATTATATATTAACCAGCAGTTGAAATGAGGTGGCTTTCTCCAATTACTTTTTTCTTTTTTTGCCTTTGCCAGTATGGTTTTTATTTTTTATTTTTTTAATATGAAAATTATTGTCAAATTGGTTTCCATACAACACCCAGTGCTCATCCCAACAGGTGCCCTCCTCAATGCCCATCACCTACTTCTCTAGATTTTGTCTTGGGAAATTATTCTACTCAAGAAATATGAAATCAGTAGGTCTGGATCTGCCAAAATCCCATTGTTCTAACAAAGTTTATCTATCTTTAGCTCCATCCTTTTTGATAATCCCACCAAGAACACATCTTCCCACTGGTTTGTTTCACGAGGTCTTAGGCTTTCGTCATGGCCTTGACCACCTGCCCCTTAATGTGGCTTTTCTTCTCTATGTCTTGCTCCATATATTTCTTTCATATGTTTTCTCATGGTCCACGTAATATCTGTATCTTCTCAGGCCTTCCATTCCCTGAAGATCTTTCTGTATTTAAGACAAACGTGTGCTATTTACTGTTTTTCAGTGGCTTTAATATTGCAATGAGTAATTTCCTGGATCAAAGCTCCTGGCTTTCAAATTATTTTCCACCACATATTTATAGTGTCTTCTATTCCCTTCCCCACCCCACCCCCCACTCCCTCCCTGTCTCTTATTCTAGTTTAATTAACTTATTATACTTTATTTTTCTTCCTTTTTAAATACTACTCCTGTTATGTAGGAGCAGCCTTTAGAAATCACTGATTTCCTGAGCAGACTTGATTCCTAGAAATAGAATGTTTCAGGGGCACCTGGGTGGTTCAATTAGCTAAGCATCCAACTTTAGCTCAGGTCATGATCTTGCAGTTGCGAGTTTGAGCCCCACATCAGGCTCTCTGCTATCAGTGCAGAACCTGCTTTGGATCTTCTGTCTCCCTCTCTCTGCCTCTCCTCTGCCTTGCACATGCGCTCTCTCTCTCTCAAAAATAAATAAACATTAAAAAAATTTTTTGAATGTTTCAAGTGCAGATCTTTAGACTACCTTCTTAGTCTTTAGGTTTGCAATAATTTCATTGAGCTGTTTTTCTTTCTCAATAGAAGATGGCATATTCTTTTTATGGTAAGTGCCCCCCCCATTTTTATTGGTTCATTAATGAAATCTACCACCCATTTAAAGGGAAGCTCCTGATTAGACGATGGGAAACTAAAGCCCTGGTCAGAGCTTATGTATTTAAGAAACTTAGGGACAAGTTGAGCCCACTCAGTGGAATCTAACTCTTGAACCTATGCATTAGCCACAAGAATTCGAGGTCAGGCTCTCCACAGTTCCATGTCTGGGTCACAAAGGCAGGTTAAAGCAACATAAAAGAGTGAAAAAATTGAAAGCAGCCTAACAACCCTGTCATATAAGTCTTGGAACTTAGTATTTCTTGAGGTCAGGGCTGAAAAATAGAATGGAAACAATAACAATTGTCTCACCCCCCGCTGTTGTCTAACAAAAGTTTGTATGGAAAGGTTCTCTTTTCCCTATAGTGAAATCATTATGTGTTTGAAAAAGTCCCTTCTTTTACGTACTGTATGCCCAAATTTAAACTGCAGCAATATTTTCTCACGCAATTATGAGACTAGCTCAGTTTACCAACCTATGTTTTCTGAGAACCATAGAACACATGGCTTTATGGAGGCTCACTTAGCTCAGTTTTCGAGGGACGTTACCTCTACTGAGACATTTGCCTTTGCTTAAGGCTCAGAACTAGCAGTGTGGCCTCTGGAGAAGCGAATGTACACCCGCATAAAATTATTCATTCACCTTTGAACAAATCTGCTGTGTATTGCATCCATGAAGGTTAGAATTCTACCTTGTGCAACCTTAGACTCAGCCATTTTCTGGGGTCTTATTAGTTAAAAGTTATGCATAAACTATAAACTATAAAAATATTGCAAAATAAGTGTGAATTCATGCCACTGAGTCAAAATTCCCCTCTTTATCAAAACCCCAAAATTCCTAGGTACACTTTTTCTCCTAAATCTACTTCTCCTCTTAACTTCCTCATAGCTCTGGTTCAATATACAAGGTACAGTAGTTTGAGAAAGTAAAATACAGACCCCTTGTTCTGCACTAATAGAAAAGGTGAATAAACAAGCTATTCGGTGAAGACCAAAATATATTTATTAAATCTTTATTATTGGGTAATGGTTTACTTTGGGGCAAACAAACCTTTTAAAGCTAAGCTATAGAATTGGGCAAGCAGGCACACTTACTACTGTAATCACAGAGAATTTTGGATTTCTTCAGGTCTCTGCCTAAAGGTAGGATTGCATGGGAAAGAGTAGCCAATTATATTTTCTTTCTGAAAGTATGCTAACTTTCAGAAAGCAAGTGAAAAAGAAAGGAATAGTTTGTCCTTTGAAACTCACCACTCAGATAAGTCATTCCACGTCCCCAGGAGGAGTGAATTAGGGGGTAGGAAGTGGGTCTGGAGGGGTAGGGTAATAGATGTTCCTCCCCCTGGATGGGAACATCAGGAATGGGGGAGGGGTGTCTCAGTCCCCTTTCATGAACTCCTAGAATTTAGAAAAACAGATTCCTGTCAATTCAGGAAAAAGAAAAAGGCAAGTCTATGCTGAGTAACAATAGAATCAAGAAAGACAGAAGATTCAAAATTAAATTATGACAAATTCTAAATAAGTCTTGTGGAAAATGACAGAAGACCTTTTTTATGCTTAAAAACCTTTATTTGTAAAATTCATTAGGATGATTCTTACTCCAAAAGGAAAAGTCAGAGCCAATGGAAAAGAGCAAAAGAATTTTAGCTGGTCAAAATAAGAATATATAAACTCTCATTATAAATTCATATAAAAAAGATTAGTACCCCATAGAAAAGTAGCCAAAAATTGTTCAGTGAACAAATATAAAAAATAATATAGGGGCGCCTTGGTGGCGCAGTCGGTTAAGCGTCCGACTTCAGCCAGGTCACGATCTCGCGGTCCATGAGTTCGAGCCCCGCGTCAGGCTCTGGGCTGATGGCTCAGAGCCTGGAGCCTGTTTCCGATTCTGTGTCTCCCTCTCTCTCTGCCCCTCCACCGTTCATGCTCTGTCTCTCTCTGTCCCAAAAATAAATAAATGTTGAAAAAAAAATTAAAAAAAAAATAATATAAATGCAAATCAGCACATTAAACTTGTCCAAATCTATTAGAAATAAAAATTCAAATATGCATACTTAAATATCCATATTAATTTTTGTAAGGTGGTTTGATAGTATATATTAAATATATTAAACTGTAAATTCTTGTGAGCTTTTACCAAGTTATTGAATTTTTAGTCATGTGTGCTTAAAAAATAAAAGTGATATTGACAAAAATAGAGCTACAATGATATTTATTGCTGTGCTATTGAAATTGAACAAAATGGATTGAATTAATTAACCCTCAGAGATATCGGCTTAAATAAAATATGGTATAAATATAACAATAGGAAAAAAACGCAGGGGCACCTGGGTGACTCAGTCGGTTGGGCATCCGACTTCGGCTCAGGTCATGAACTCAGGGATTGTGAGTTTGAGCCCTGCATCAGGCTCTGTGCTGACAGCTCAGAGCCTGGAGCCTGCTTCAGATCCTGTGTCTCCTCTCTGTTGCCCCCTGCTTGCACTCTGTCTCTCTCTCTCTCTCTCTCTCTCTCTCTCTCTCAAAAATAAATAAAGATTAAAAAACATTTTTTAAAAGAAAAAAAGCAGGAGTAGAACATTACTTTGTGATAGGGAATATATCCAATGTGTATTGAAATTTAAAAAGACATGCATGAAGAAATAAATAAATAATAAATAAATAAATAAAAACAAAAAGATGTGCATGGCAAATGGCATGCACATACATGAATCACTAGGATAAAAAAATCCCCAATGCATTAAGATTCTTTTTTTTTCCAGCTACAATAATCATAGAGCATCCAAATTAATAGGATAATGTTATAGGTATGGTCTAAAGTTCTTTTTGTGTGTGAAGAGGTATTGTTGAGGGCAGAGGTATTGAAGTAGTCTTATCTTCTACCAGAAACATTTGGAAGACATTTTTCCACTGCATCTCGTGAATTTTTATATATGTGTATACACAAAATGTTTAAGAATACAGGTCTTTGAATTTTTAATTATGTTTATACCCCTTTAGTGACTATCCAGATAAAGATATAAATAGAACATTAGCTTCACACTCAAGGCTTTCTCATGCTTCTTCCCAGTCAGTGCCCACTTCCTACCAAGAGTACAATTAAATAGTTTTCCTTTATTTTGAACTTCGTATGAATGGAAACATACAGTATATACTCATATGTGTCTAGCTTATATTACTCAAGAATTTTTCTATACGACTTAGCCATGTTGTAGCATGTTCGTATACTCTCCCTTGTATAAATAGTAAGCACATTTATTTATCCATTCTCCTGTTTAATGGATATTTGGAAATGTGTTCAGTTTGGAGCCACTATGATTGATGCTTCTATTAATATACTTTCATTTGTCTTTTGGTTGATATATATAATCATTTCTCTGCGGTATATACCCACTCCTGGGTATATGTCTATTGGGTTTATATAGTAGGTTACTTAGCTTTAGAAAATATTTACCCTTAAAAAATAATGTCAAACTATTTTCCAAGGTGGTTGGTAATGCCATACAGCCACCAGCCATGTATGAGAGTTCCAGCTACCCAAGATCCTTATCAGCACATAGTATTGTGAGTCTTTTCAACTTTGACTATTTGGCTATACTTTTTTCATTGCAAAGTATTTTGTCCAGAACTTTGGGGTAGCTGAGGTAATGATGTATTTTCTTGTCCATAGAATACGTATGAAGATCTACCACAGGCAAAACTGACCTATGGTCAGAGAAATAAGAACAGTAGCAATTTGGTGGTTGTAATTCAACAGAAAATAATAATACTTGCTTAAATTTAAATCTCTCCATATGTCCTCCTAAAAGGTATATAGCTCAACTAGAAGAACAGGTAAAACGACATAAACCCTACACCTTCAGCATAGCTAGATAATAGAGAACACTACCAACTTCAAATTACCTAGATTCTAGCAAAGATATTGGTCCATGAAAACTAAAATGTCCATCTTAAATACAAAAAAAAATACTGAAAACGTAGACCTGGTAAACCAGAACATTGACTATAGGGAGGAAATCTAACAGGTGCACACAGTATTCAAGGATGTGATGTTAGAGAGGCAACACTTCCAGGAGAGAAGAGGATTAGCTAAAAGAAGAGAAAGCTTCTGGAGTCTGGAAGGAAAGGGGAAAAGAAAAGCAAGCAGAGAAAGGTAAAGTCCTGAAATAAAATAAATATTAAAGAAAGCTTAAAGAAGGACACTCAATCTCTTTTCCTTTGCCTCTCCTGAAGAAAATAGAAACTATGTGTCTCTACACCAACAGAAGAGAGCATGGATGAACTAAGATTACAGGAAATTATCTCAAAGAGTAAATCTTGTCCATAAAATACATATGAAGATCTATCATAGGCCAAACTCACCTAACGTAAGAGAAATAAGAACCGTAGCGATTTGGTGGGTGTAATTCAACAGAAAAGACGCACCAAAGGCACGTAAAAAGAAGAAATTATTAGAGGGCAGAAAAACCATGATTTGAACATCAAAATCCTATTGATTTTAGAAAAAAAATTTAAAAATATAAATCTATGACTGAATTAATCAAGATGAAAGAGAATAAATATGTGAAATAAGAAATGAGAAACAATAATAAACCTTTAAAACAGAAGCAATGAAAGCAAACCATGAGAAAAAATTTTGAGATTCTGCAAACAAACTTCAAAACTTAGTTAAAAGGGCTAGTTTTCTAGAAAAACACAGTTTACCAAAATTGTATTATGAGCAATGGTGATAGAGATCAATTTCCATTAACAATTAAAGTTATCAATAAACTACTTCAGAGAAAAACACCAGACCCAGATTGTTTCAAAGGACAATTCTAGAAAAACTTCAAAAGTAAATAGTCCCAATGCTTTAAAAAATTTGGAGAATACAAATAAGGAAAATTTCCAAACTTTTTTATGAAAAAAGTAACACATGATACCTAAAACTAATAAGAACAAAAAAAATTATGAAGAAATAACATTTAAGAATATCAAAGCAAAACTACTAAACTATATTTCTCTTTTGTGAGAGCAAAAGAGAGAGAGAGTGCATGCTGATGCGTGCAGGTGAGGGGCAGAGAGAGGTGGGGAGAGACTCTTAAACTGGCTCCACACACAGCATGGAGCCCAACGTGGGGCTTGATCCCATGACCATGAGATCACCACCTGAGCTGAAATCAAGAGTCGGATGCTTAACAGACTAAGCCACCCAGGAGCCCCCTAAATATTATATTTCTAAACAGAATCTAGCACAATTAAGAAGATAATGTGCCCAGACCAAAGAGGATTTATTACAAAAATGACAGGTTTTTCAATAATAGGATTCTGTAATATAATACCTAATAAATGTCAGAATTGTTTAAGGCTTCCCCATGTTATATCAGGGGCAAGGACTTGCATTTGTGGAGTGGCTTCAGGATGAAAAGTCAATGGAGATGTTTCTTCCATCTTGAAAAATGGGAGTGGTGGCTGCTCATTCAGAGTCCTGGTTGATTGAAAGGTATCTGGGGTCTCCACCATGTCATGATACAGCTTCACCAACTGAGGGAATCCACAGAGGTCAGGAATCTGAAAGAACACAAGCACATAGAGGTTTTATCTGATTTTAAAGAATGTAGCTCGGCTGTGGTTAGTACCTGAGGGTCAAGATTTAAAAAGTTAAGAATGATCACAGCACAATTGAGAAGTTGTGGTTGTAATGAAGACAGCCATGGGTAATTCCCCCTTTTTTGTTTTTTTAACACATTTTTAAGTTTATTATGTGCTCATTCTACAATTGCATGGCCCTGTGGATTATAAGGAAATTTAATTTTATCTGCCATTTCCTTCTGCCTTTGTTTCCCATATCATCCCCCCTCTGAACAGTTTTGACCCTTAAAATATTTAAGGTTTCTGAGGGTGGATGGTGTTCTCTTCTGTAACTTCTTCCTGCTGAATAGTAGCATAGAGAGATCCCTACCTATGGGCCAACATTGCTCAGTTGGGGTTGGTATAGAGGAGTTACAAAAGGGAAAGACAGAGTTCAGGGGAAACAGAGCATCCCTGAGTAGAAAGGATCACCTGTCTACTGAGAGGTATAGCAGTGAAGAAGTCTTCCAACAAGACTCACAGAACTATGGCAAAAAGAGTAAAAAATGGACATAATTAAAAGATCTAATGCAACTGACAAGGAAATTCAGTCATTTCTGTGGCACATAACACTTCAGAATATCAACTGATGACCTTATACCAAAAAAATATTAAAACTAGGAATTGCATATAATCTCTAGAACAGTTAGAGCACTTACTCAATGTAACCTAAGACTTACTATTTGTTTGACAATACTTCTGAAGTAACTTAACATACCAAAGAAGCTTAATTGGTCAAAAAGACTTCATTTACAATTTAAATCTTGGAAAATTTGTTTTAAAAAAAATTCAGAAAGATATAAAACACCAAGCTACTTTACCACCAGACCCAAATATCCTTAGTTTCTCTGCAATAAGGAGCCAAAAGCAGATAAGCCTTGTTTAGTAATCAATGCTTTAGCATCCCATCCCATTTAGAAAAGGCCTAGATGTCCAATGAATTCAATCCCAATTTGTCATGCAAGCAAAACTTTTTAGGTTACTAAAGCTATCTTAACAATTACCCATGAAAACTATGAGACAAAGTTAACCATTACTTTAAGTCATCCTTTTGCTAATGAATCAGAATAGAGATAACATGAACTTATTTGACCTTTGATAAACAGGTCTATTTCAAACCAACAAACTTACGTTTGTGTCCACCTGACAATTTGTTCCCCATGGTTAACTTTTACCTGGAATACTGATGGGAAAATCTGAAGTGGGTGGTCTTTGCTCCTTGACATCTCAGAGCCGATAAGGGTAGGGAAAAGATTTCTATAGCTAATAATATGGCTCACAGTTCTGAATGTTGGGTAGAACCCAGTCCAGTGTATAATACATGTTCTCAGTTTTTTCCAGTTTTCCAAAGGCAAGAAGCCCTGTGAGTTTTCCCCAAGGCATCTGTAAACACCGTAAGGGCATTCTTAATAGGCTGTAGCATCGTGGTAAGGACATCATCAAAGGGAATCTTTTGTTCCTTTAAAAGGTTAGATTTTCCCCAATGACATAGGGGGAGCCAGCGTTCTCTGGGTGTAGGGGTGCCGAAGGGGCTGGCTGACAATAAGGAGGTTTAAGTTCCTTGGAAAATTTTTTATTTACTTTGAGTGGGCCTATATCTTCATAAACATCATCTGCACTCAGGGGGAGAATAGCCAAATGGACAAGAGACCATGTAAGAATAACTTCAAGCAGCACATTGGTGCTTTCTGTATGGCGTGCCTTTATTGTTTTACCTATTTGTTCCCAAATGTCTAGGATGAAGGTTCCTTGCTCAGGAAACCAAGGGTAATGTTGCTGGATAATTATCAATACATTTTTTTTCAACGTTTATTTATTTTTGAGACAGAGAGAGACAGAGCATGAACGGGGGAGGGGCAGAGAGAGAGGGAGACACAGAATCGGAAACAGGCTCCAGGCTCCGAGCCATCAGCCCAGAGCCCGACGCGGGGCTCGAACTCCCGGACCGCAAGATCGTGACCTGGCTGAAGTCGGACGCTTAACCGACTGCGCCACCCAGGCGCCCCTAATTATTAATAATTTAAGGAGTGCTATATGAACGTATTGTTCTTGTTCTAGAGATGGGGAGTCTCCCATAATGATTCTTTCAAAAGTTCCATGGCAGCGAATCCTAATATAGTTTTGTTTTTCTCTTACCTGGTCAGGAGAGATTGTAGTCCGGTGCACTTTTTCTTTTTTTACAAACTCTAGTCATTCCACAGTGTTCTGCAGTCCTTGAGTTACATGGGCTTCTTAGCCACATCCACTTCTAGTCATGTAGGCTTCTTTAGCCACGTTGGCTCCTAGTCACATTGGCCTCTAGCCATGTCACCTTCTCAGCCACGTCGGCTTCTAATCACAACCCCTTCTGTCACATCAACTTCTTAGTCACGTTGGCATTTCTTCTAGCCACCTCACCTTCTATCATATCTGCTTCACGTTGCCTTCTATCACATTGGCTTTTCTTCTAATCACATTGGCTTGACGTTGCCTTCTGTCATGTTGCCTTCAATCACATTGGGGTCACCATCTGGCACAGACTATGAGTCTGGACTTCTCTCTTGTCCAGCAAGAGAACAGATGCAGAATTGAATATGAGAGAGGCTAATGTCAGGGATGAGACAAGAGTCCCAAACAAGGGTTTTGTGTCCGTATTTATTGAGCTCACAAGATATTACCCACGTGGTGAACGTGAAGAAAACAAGATCTTAAACACATGAATGTGGAGAAAACAATCAGACAGTAATCATTAACTTGTGTATGCAAGAAGCAAAGGGTCTAGGGAGCAAGTGGAGTTTGTACTCAAAGCACATTGGTATCAGATGGAAAGTGATTTTACTCATGAACCCATTACCTCACTACCAATATCTCGCTACCTAGCATGGGGCGCTTTTGCCCCGTGGTGGTAGCTTTCTGCCCTAAGCTTTTTTCTAACCCATTTATGTAAGTAGAATCTACTTACCCACAATGGGTATTTGGGTTGTTTCTAGTTTGGGACTATTACAGATAAAGCTTGTGTGAATTTTTTTGTGTCATGTCTTTATCCGGGCATATATTTCATTTATTTTGAATAAATACCTTCTAGTGGAATTGCTGGGTAGTATGACAGTCATATGCTTAATTTTTTTAAGTTTATTTATTTATTGAGAGAGAGAGAGAGAGATAGAATGATTGGGGGTGGGGCAGAGAGAGGGAGAGAGATCATCTCAAGCACACTCCACCCTGTCAGCACAGAGACCACACGAGGGGCTCAATCCCACTAACCAGAGATCATGGCCCAAGCTGAGATCCAGAGTCGGGTGTTTAACAGACTAGCCACCCAGGCACTCCAGTTGTATTTAATTTTTAAGGACCTGCCAAACTGGGGTGCCTGGGTAGCTCACTCGGTTAAGTGTCCAACTCTTGATTTGAGCTCCGGTAATGGTCTCACAGGCATGAGACAGGGCCCCACAACCACTCTGTGCTGATAATGGAGCCTGCTTGGGACTCTTTCTCTCTTTCTCTCTCTCTGCCCCTTCTCTGCTCTCTCTCTCTCTTAATAAATAAATAAACATTAGAAAAAAAGGAAACTGCCAAGCTGTTTTCTAATATGGTTGTACGTCTTACATTTTCAACAACTACCTATGCATAAGACTCACAGCTGGTCCACATTTTAGCCAACACTTGGTTTCATACATTTTTGTTTTGTTTAAATTTTAGCTAGTTTCATTTGCTTTCTTTGGTGACTGATGATGTTAAACATGTCTTCATGTGTTTACTGGTCATTCCTCTATCTTGTTTGTGAAGTGTCTGGTTAAAGCTTTTGCCATTTTTTTTATTTGGGTTTTGAGTTTTTATTATTAAACTGTACTTATATATTTATTCTTGATATAATCTTGTCAAATCAGCCAAGTATACAATTATTGTAATAACTCAAGGAAAAATATTCTACCCCAGTTTTTCTCAATAGATAAGGAGGACAATGAAAATTCACCTGAGAAGAATTTCAAAATAAACTTCATCAAGCCTCATCATGAGCCCACTGAATCATATCATGTAATAGTTTGCTCAAGGGATGGGTGTGTGTGTGTGTGTGTTTTCATAGACTCCAACAAAAGGGTAACATCTGCCAGTTATAGTGGAAGGGATGAGAACAGAATGTTTATTTTTTTTAAAAAATGTTTATTTATTTATTTTGAGGGAGAGAGAGAAAGCATGCACATGTGTGTGCGGAGCCTGATGTGGGGCTCAGTCCCATGTACCATGATATCATGACCTCAGCCAAAACAAAGAGTCAAACACTCAACCAACTGAGCCATCCCAGTGCCCCCCCCCAGGATGTTACTTTTAAGAAACTGAGAAGAAAGTTAGTTTCAGAGAAACAAAGAAACATACTATGACCATAACTAGTACCCTGCGATGCTACATACCTCTTCCCCATGACTTTTCTCAGCATATTCTTTACATCCTTACTTCTCAAGCTATAGATCAAGGGATTCAGCAATAGATCAATAAGGATCACAGAGATGTAAAATACAGAGGCCACCTTCCCCTGAACCATGTTGCTGCTACTGGAGATTGGCTTAAAATGCACAAATATGATGGATCCATAAATTTCCAGCAGCTGTAAATGAAAGCTGCAGGTACTAAAAGCTTTGGACTTGCCTGCAGCTGAGGATTTTCGAAGAATGTTGGAGAATATGAAGGGGTAAGAGATGATGATGATAGCTGTTGCCAACAGATTGAATTTACCTACAGGTATCTTGAGGAGCTCATTTAAGTAGATGCTGGGGCAGAAGAGCTTTAAGAGAGGCAATATGACACAGAAGTAATGGTAGATGTTATTTTCCCCCACAGAAGGAAAGCCTGATCATGGAGATCATGTGGGCTATAGGTCCTAACGCTGTCACCATATAGACCCTAGTCACCAACACATTGCATACCTTTTGGTACATGGTGGCACTGTAAAGCAATGGACTACAGATAGCTATGTATCTGTCACGTGCTATGGCAGACAACATAAGGAGCTCAGCAAACAAAATGAAACAAAAGGAAAAAACACTATGCCATACAACCAGGATAGGAGATAACATTTTGCTCCCGTACAGAATTTCCCAGGAGTTTGGCGGGGGGGGTGGTCACAAGTGAGTAATGAAAGAGATCTAAGAATGACAAATTATGGAGAAATAAGTACTTGGGATATTGAAGTTTGAAATAGCGATTTCAGGATCATATACTGAAATTCCCCATCACAGGGACCCCATAGATCCCCAGAAAGTATCTAAGGAGGAAGAAAGGCAGCTTGATTTTTGGTTCAATCTGTGACTCCTTCAAAGGCAAACTCAATCATCCTGGAATAATTGCACCTGGTCATTTTGTTCAGAAAGCAGGGGATATGAAACTCAAAAAAGAAAAATCACAGGATTTAAAAAATCTATGTTTCTATGATTGGTAATTGCTTTGTGATTGTTGTGACAGGAAATACAACTCATCATCGAATTTAAATAGGTTGTCAAATATAAGCTGGTGAATTATTATAACTACATTTTAACTTAATCATGTTCAGAATTATGACTGTACTTTCCATGTCAGGATTGTGTTACATTTAGGTAAAGAGGATCATAACGTTTGCAGAAACAAACAAAAAAAAACCCAATACAATCTGATCTTTAATATTATTGGCAAGTATCTGAGTAGGTCAAAGCTGTCAATAATTTTTATACCTTCAAGGATTCCTCAGTGTCTGGAACAAATAGGTTCTCAGCAATTATGGATTGAGCGGAGACAGCATCTTCCAGTGCTGGAGCCCTCAGTGCTGGGACATCACGTTTTATTAAGTGTTAGGAAAGCAGTCTCAATAATAACTACTCTCTCCCTCAATTTATCTACTGGTTGTTTTAATACCATCAATTCTGTTTTAATGCTGCACTTACTCTTCAGTTTAGCAAAAGTTAAGGAGACAATATATAGTGGTATTCTGTTGCATTTTTCAGCACAAACCTTTCCCGGCTCAACAATCTAAAACACACACACACACACACACACCAAACAACAGCAACAATTATTGAAAAATGAAACAAAAATTTCTGGCATATTGCACAGGGAACAGATGACAGTGTTTTATTTTATCTGGTCAAACCTATAGATATTTTATTTTCTAGAATCACTTAAATATTTTTCAAAATGATTTATGCTAATTTCAAAGATGTTCAAATAAGATAAAGGTAAAATGGGAAAGGAGTAAAAGTCATCTCACACTTGCTTATACACACATACTAAGCAAAATACCAGTAAGTAATCATATATACAGAGACAAATGCACACCCAGATAGTTACACAGAAGTAACAGGTCAAAATCATTTTATTAAAATGGTTTTACACAATGCAAGCTTTCGTAAACAAAATATTTTATAAATTTTCATCATCATAGAAGAAACAAAGTAACCCAATTTTAAATGGAAGAAATTGCTTAGCTTCTGATTAGTATAACCCATAAGATATATATCTATGGGGTTATGGGAGTTTCTTGTCTCCACTGAACAGGTACCTGCTGTCTCTTTAGAAAGAGAAGGGGTGTTCTTGGGTATGTGCAGTGGTCCTTCACAAAAACTTGTGTTTTCGCCTGTTTTGTTCACTTTTCTTATTTCCTTCCTTCCTTTATTTTCTGTGCAGTCACCGTTTGTGATCTTTTTCATTTGCTCACTTCCAATGCAGTCAGTTCTGTATATCTCGGATATATGTAGTGTGTGAATTCACATGGAATCCTCTTCCAGATTATCTGAGAACTATGCCTTCTCCCCTTTGAGGTATAATTTAAGGACTTATTATGTTTTTTGCACTTTTGTTTAACCTGGGAGTATGGGGGCAGATGGGGGAAAGAATTTTGTGTGTATCTCATCTTTGATGAACTGGGTGTTTTGCTTTTTCCTGAGATTTTGTTTCATGCGTTGAATCCAAATTCACTCCACCTACGCAGGAGAGGAAGGTATGCCCACTGGGATAGTCTTAAGATTCTCAGTCTCAGGTTTTATCACTAAGATAATTTAGTTACTAAAACTGAGTATGGAGCCCTGGAGACTTTGCTTCCAGTAGAGAAACACTTCTTAAATTGGAGTGTACAGGTATGAAAACTTCAATAGGAAGTTTATTTTCACTAATCTCTAATTAAATTTTAACATTACCATCAAGTCAGCATCTTAGTAACTGATGTTAATGTTAAAATATGTAATTATCTATGTTATTTATGTTAAATATGTTAAATATTTAACATAATGTTAAAATATGTAATTATCTATGACTTTGTCACCAACAGAATCACATCTATTTTTCTATCACATTGAGGTTGCTGTACGTATGTTATAGGGATGTTATAGGGGTCCTTAGGATGAAATGGAGTACTGATCATGACCATTTGTACCCACTGCTACCTCAAATTATAGTAATTATTTGATCTGCTACCAGCTCTTGTGATTTATTTCACTAATAAAGAAGCCACAAATTTATTTCAAATATTGTGATATCAGTGGTATAATTTTTTAACAAATGTATATTATACAGTTAAAAACATTATTCTAAGAAAGAACCTGATTCTTCATCTGACCACCTAAATGGTCTTTGATCCCCCAAAGGAATTCGGAACCTCTATATTAGAGAGTCAGCACTGGTTTGATGTTGTATCTCTTCCTAATCTCATCCATATGTAATATCTCTTCCTAATGGTGATTAGGAAAGAGGAAAAGGAATATGGGTTTGTCCTCAGCATCAGTCTGTTTCTCTCTAAAATGATGGCATTAGTAAGAATTCTCACAATTTTGTGAGAACACCAATTTCCCTCACTGCCATATTTTGACGTTCATTTCATGGATTTTTTAACTAGTTTTTTTTTTTGTATTTCACTTTATATATGTCAGATTAGTATTCTGTAATTTGTATTTATTTCATCATTCTTACTGGTAAGTCAGGTTCACATTTTTGTTTCTTTCAATATTATGTAAATGGATACTATGGAACTTAAACAGAAAGCGAACTCATTCATACGTGTGGGGCTGGGAAGAGATGGGGGGAATTATAAGAGAGTGAATATACAGAGTTCAAGAGACACAAATAGGAATAAAACAGAAGGGAAAATGGAGAGAAAAGAAGAACTTATCTCAGTCTCAGGTTTTATCACTAAGATAAGTTCAATTAGACATGCTTCACTGCCATTTGAGACCTGTGTTATTTTTCTAGAATTTTCTGCATTTTGCTAATATCAAGCTTATTTAATGAACAAGGTAGGACATTCTAAAGTGTTTAGGCATAAAGTAGAAACTTAGAAAACTTCATCTCCTTTATCCTCATAGAATCTAAGTGAAGAAAAATTTTAAAATCCCTTCAATTATTTACTAATACAAAAATAACCAAGACTTGACATAGAGTTTCTATTGATGATTCTTACCTAATTCAGTTATTAGCATGGTCGCTGTAATAGTCTGTGTTTCTAATTATATAATTTCTTCTGAATTTATTAACTGGTGTTTTCAGTAAAGAGCTTTCCTTTTTCTAATACTTTTTATTTTATTGTCAGTATGTTTGTATCAGTAAGGAACCATAGATTCTCAGAAGCAATTCATTTTGATGGTCAAATTCTCCTAAATTTGTCCAGTAAATTTGTCTTCCCTTTTGACACATCTGTATAAACTTGGGGGCACTTATTTATTCTGTGCAATACTAAGATGTTCTAGGCTCATCTTGAATTTTAGGTACCCCACCCTGGAATTTATCATTTCTCCATGAAGTCCTTGTTTCTTTCAGTGGGTTGTGATAGAAACCAAATTATCACTGGATGATAGGCATGAACTTTGTTACTTGGATTTCATTGCTTCTAGGTCCATTCAATGGAAAGAGCAAGAATGATTTATTGATCAGATCAGATCATTCTTCTGTTGAAACCCATCAGTGGCTTCCCATTTCACTTAGAGGAACAGTCAAACCTTTCAAACTTGTGTTCAGGCTCTACAGATTTTGTCTCCCTCCTCCACCATCCTTCTGATATTACTTTTCATGACTCTGCCCCCCATTCACTCTCTTTAAAGCACATTCTCCAAACTACAGTTACTTAAAAGTGCCCCAACATGCTTCTCTTTCAGAGATTATATTTGATGTTCTCTTTGCCTGAAGTTTTCTTCTCTCAGTCACATAGGTTGATTCCCTACTTCCTTCAGGCTCCTAGGAAATACCATATTTCTCAGAGTCTGACCTCCGGGATTGAAAGAGCAAGCTTCTTCTCCTCCCAGTGCCCATCCCCCCTCTCTGCTTTAGTTTATCCTATAGCACTGATCATCACTGGATAATACATGTTTTCTTGTTCATGGGTTCGTTATTTGCTTCCAACAAGGATAGAAATTTTTGTTTGTCTGACACATAGTTGTGCAGAAAATATTATTGATTTACTGAATGAATTTTAATGGTGTGTAGAGGCTCTGGGATTATTCTTAATAGTGGGAGAATAAATAGTGAATAATTAAGGGAGTCATCCAGAGGGAAGTCATCTTGAGATCTAACAGAAAGGAGTCAAAGTATGGAATAATTTGGAAATAAAATATGTAAATTAAAATTATAGTGAAAATTGGGGCACCTGTGTGGCTCAGTCAGTTGAGCATCCCAACTTTGGCTCAGGTCATGATCTCATGGTCTGTGGGTCAAGCCCTGCATCAGGCTCTGTGCTGACAGCTCAGAGCCTGGAGCCGGCTTCAGATTCTGTGTCTCCTTCTCTCTTCCCCATTCATGCTCTGTCTCTCTCTGTCTCTCAAAAATAAATGTTAAAAATAAGTAAAATAAAATAAAATAAAATAAAATAAAATAAAATTTTAGTGAAAGTTAAGGGTGCCTGGGTGGCTGAGTCAGTTAAGTGACCAACTCTTGATTTTGGCTCAGGACATGATCTCACCATTCAGGAGATCTCTCGGTTCATGAGATTGAGTTCCATGTCAGTCTCTGTGCTGACAGTGGGAGCCTGCTTGGAATTCTCTCTCTCCCTCTCTCTCCATTCCCTTCTCTCTCTCTCTCTCTCTCTCTCTCTCTCTCTCTCTCTCTCTCATTTTCTCTCTCAAAATAAATAAACATTAAAGTTATAGTGAAAATTTAAAAATAACAAATCATTTTGTCCCTTTCTGCCATCCCCTCCCCAACCTTCACCTCATTTGACCCCTCCACAAGACAGATCCTATTTTCAGTGGTTATAACAACAGCTAGAAATCTTATGAAATTCCTATTTCTTCTTGTTTACTAGCAACTATATTCCCTTAAAATTCTACTAACAAATGTCCATTGCTTCTGTAACCCTCTTGTGTATTAAAATGCCAGTTCCTGAGGGGATTTACACATTCAGCCATCATTAGACATTACAACTTTACAACAGGTTTGATTAGGTGTTTGCTGTTTAGCAAGGACAATTACACAAAGGAAGGTTTCTGATGTATATATATTTAGAGTGAGTAAGAACGTAGGCTAGGATGTCTGTTTCTTGAGTGGCTTGACTAGAGAAAGTAAAGGGATCATTGGGTATTGGGAGTAGGGGCACCTAAAGAGAAAGTGAGTGTCACGAAAATAAATCATTAGGACATTTTAGTTTAAGACAGCCCTTGATTTGCAACTAATCAGTTACTCTTAAAAAGAGAAGGAATAAAACATAAGGTAAGATCTATGTTCAAAGGTGCTTTTTCTTTTAAAAAGTGCTCTTTTCTACACAGATCCAGAAAGTTACCCACCATTAAGAACTCTTTTAAGGGATTCTTTGACATCCTTGTTCCTAAGGCTGTAGATAAGGGGATTAAGCATGGGAATCACTGTGGTATAGAACACAGAGGCCACCTTCTCCTGTATTATGTCACTGGTATATGGTTTAAAATACATGAAAATGATGGAGCCATAGAAAACCCCAACAGCTGCAAGGTGCGAGCTGCAGGTACTGAAAGCTTTGGACCTGCCTTCAGCTGAGCAGATGCATAAGATACTGGAAAGAATGAAGGCATAAGAGATGAAGATGGCTACAGCACATGCAAATACATTGACGCCAACCAAAATCATCACCAAGAGTTCCTTGGTGTAGTCTCTTGAGCAAGATATATTCAGAAGAGGGAGGATGTCACAGAAGTAATGGTGGATGATGTTCATTCCACAGAAGGATCGACTAGATATGTAGCTGGTGTGGACCAAGGCTCCAATGATCCCCACTGTATACACACTGGTGGCCAGTAGAAAACAGATTCTTGGGGACATTATGACATTGTAGAGCAAGGGGTTACAGATGGCAACATAACGATCATATGCCATTGCTGTCAGCATGTAGGAGTCATCAATACCAAAGAAGCAGAAGCAAAAGAGCTGGGTCATACACTCAGGAAAGGAGGTGAAATTCTTCTCTGACACAAAGTTCACCAACATCTTGGGAATTATGACAGTGGAGTAGCAGAGATCTATGAAGGACAAATTACTGAGAAAATAATACATGGGCGTGTGAAGCTGAGAACTGATCCTGATTAAAAAGATCAAACCCAAATTTCCCACCATGCAGACCATATAGATCAATAGAAACAGGAAAAAGAGAGGGAGCTGGAGTCCTGGCTGGTCTGTTAACCCCTCAAGGATAAACTCAGTTACTGAAGAATGGTTTCCTGTATCCATTCTTATCCCAGTTGTGATAAGTAGCTGAGTAGCTCAGGAAAGAGGCTTTTATTAGACAAACACTGTCATCTGACAGAATTTAGTGATCCCAGATCTGATGAATTACATAATTTCTGACTGGCACAGAATTTCTGAAAAACAAGGCTAAAATCTTAGTTGAAGCCCTTATCAAGACGTCGGTGGTGCATTTGGCTTCAGTTTTTATTGCTCCCATGTGACATAGTGAAGTAAAAATCCTTTTGTCTCCATAAATTGAATCTTAGATTCTCCTACAAATGAAAAATAATCCTTGTGTTATTCAGTAACCTTTAGAGAAACCGTACAGTGAGTTGCCAGGTTTTGCTGCTTTTTAATCTGCAGCAGCCTGTGTCCTCTTCTCATGTCTCAGAGCTTAACCTCTCCCTTACTGGTATCCCTGGGATTCCCCTTTGGCTTTGGCATCTTCATTTTGCTCATTCAGTGTCTGACCCTGATCTCACAGAGCTTTGGTTCCCTCCAAGCTTTTCATCTCTTCTGTGAGTTGCTGGTTTTGACTTTCCTTTCTTTTGTGATATATATACATATTCAGTGGAATATTATTCAGCCATAAAAAAGAATGAAATCTTGCCATTTGCAATGATATGGGTGAAGGTAGAGATTATGATGTAAAGTGAAATAAATCAGTCAAAAAAAGACACAGACCATATGATTTCACTCATATGTGAAATTTAAGAAACAAAACAAACAAGTAAATGGAAAAAAGAGAGAGAGATAGGCAAACCAAGAAATAGACTCTTAACTACAGAGAACAAACTGGTGGTTTCCAGAGGGGATGCAGGCAGGGGGATGGCTGAAATAGGTCATAGGTATTAAGGAGTGCCCTTGTCATGATGAGCACTGGGTGCTGCATGGAAATGTTAAATTACAATATTGTACACCTGAAACTAAAATAACACTGTATATTAACTATACTAGAATTAAAGTTATACTATATTTAATTTAATTTAAAAATTTTAAAAATATTTGGTCTTATCAACTCATGTATTTTAAAGTGTTATCATACAATTCATTAAGCCTCACTTTACTACTTAAAAAAAGTATATTCCTCCATGAAACTGTTTCTAATTCCTCCATGAAACTTCTGCTGCTCCAACTTCTTTCTCCCCAAAGGCACTCTGTGACTCTTTCAGAGAAAACAATGTAATTTCTTATAGTATAGTTGTGGTTTAGTCATTGGGAGGTGCTGAGGAGCTGAGTGTATCACATCATATCAAACTAGATTAATTTTTACCCATGATTATCTCTTAGTTTTGTGACTCTAAGTTCCTTCTCCTAAATAAACTCCAGTTTATTCATCTTAAAACAGAGAAAATTCCTACTATATATGTTTTTTTGAAATGGTTTATTCTTCATTCACTCAACAGCTATATTGAGAGACTTCTGTGCATTGAATACAGCAAATTCCCACTCTCGTGAAGTTTACGTTCCAATGAGGGAGGTCAACAAACGAACAAAGAAGTAGATGTAGAATTTAGTCAAGTTATGAGAAATACTATGAAGAAAATAAAGTAGTGTAAGAGCAGAGGCTGTAAATTTAGAGAGCTATTCAAGGGAGGAATTTCTGAAGTGGTGACGTTTAAACTAAGTCCTGAATGAACTGAGAAACTGTTAGAGGAGATCATTGAAAGGATGTGGCCACTGGTGGACACACAGTTGGACCCAGGTAATTGGTTGTCCCTCACCCCTTCCCATGTCCTTGGAATGTATTCTTTGCCCATCATTCCCACATTAGAAGCCATTTTTAAGGATGCAGTCTTGTTGTTGGGACCATCTGGAATGTATATGTAACTAAACCCAGTTAAGGTCCCTATATAAACTTAATTCTGCCAAGCAGGTGCAGAAATCTAGTGTCTTGAGGCTGCCCAAGACAAGCCCATTAGTAGGCTCCTTTGCTTATTAAATTGCCATCTACCTATCTGGAATGGACTACCTCTTTCTACCATCCCTCCATGCCCTCTGTGTAAGGGGCCAATTTGTGAACTGACAGGGGGACAGCCATGTCAGTATCTGCAGAAAAGCTTTTTTCTGGGTGGAATGGGTGAAAATTGTCTAAAGGTACAAACTTTCAGTTATAAGATAAATAAGTCCTCAGCATGTAAACTACAGCACAGAGGACCCTAGTTAATAATACTGTATTGTAAATTTCAAAAGTTGTTGAGAGTAGATATTAAAAGTTCTCATAACACACAATTTTTTTAACTATGTGAGTTGATGAGTGCTATTCCAAATTTACACTTCAGATAAATATTAAAAACATACTTGTGTGGCCTGTGACATTAACAGAAATGATTTGACCTCTCTTTCCTTGACAAAGTATTAGACACACACACACACACACACACACACACACACCAGAAATAGTCTCATAAATAACAAACTGGTCATTACCAGAGGGGAGGGTGAGGGAATGAGCAAACTAGGTGAAGGGGACCAAGAAGTAGATTCAATTATTCTTCAAACGACTCCTGGTACAATAAGAACTCTGGGTGATGATGTCTCTAAGGAGTATGGGCATTTGAAGAAGTTTGAGGATTAGGATGGTTAAGCCTCAAAAGAAATTTTAATAATTTTTGTTAGAAATGTGTAATTTAATTAAAGTTCTGGAATAGGTTTCTCATGCTAGAATTATAACCAGTAAAGAAAAGTGGGCAGAATAAATAAAGTATCAGAGAAAATGCCAGGAGTTTCTTCCTTTCATTTTTAAGGTTAGACTTAGGGACTCTTGTGAATCCACTATTGAAAAAGCATTAAGTGGGGAAGGACATCATTTTTAACCCTGAGTATAGCACTTTATGAGGGGGGCTAAGAGTCAGGAGCTTGGGTTTTTATTCATAGGTTGGCCCATTGCTGGCTCAGAGATGTTGGATAGTAAGTCAAGTAATGGCAGTGTCCTTTTAATAAAAGAGGTATTCCTGAGTAAGCCCTGTAATACTACATTATTAATGCATGTGCAAATGCTCTGTAAGCTTCAAAATTCAATATGAATGAGAAATATTAATATGACTGGACTTGTCATTGGGGACAAAAAGTGAGTTTGAGGTCAGGAGAGCAAGCAAAGAATTATGGAGGAGAAATGATTTCCACGCATTGCACTCTTTGAGCTCATCTGCCTTGAAGGAGACAGTTTATGCCTGTGCATTCTTGTCCAAATAGCATGGGTAATAAGAATTTTTAACTGTCTTCCAAACTTCAGTTTCAATCATAATATCTTATCAAATGAAGATAGAATTAGGGGTGCCTAAGTGGCTCAGTTGGTTAAGTGTCTAACTTCAGTTCAGGTCATGATCTCACGGCTCGTGAGTTGGAGCCCCGCGTTGGGCTCTGTGCTGACATCTCAGACTGGAGCCTCCTTCGGATTCTGTGTCTCCCTCTGTCTCTGCTCCCCACCTGCTCACACTCTTTCTCTCTCTCTTAAAAATATAGAAACATTTAAAAAAAGTTTTAGGGGCACCTGGGTGGCTCAGTCGGTTATAGGTCATGTCCTCATGGTTGTGGTTCGAGCCCCACTTCGGGCTCTGTGCTGACAGCTCAGAGCCTGGAATCTGTGTCTCCCTCTCTCTCTCTCTCGCCCTCCCTCACTCACACTCTGTCTCACTCTCTCTTTCAAAAATAAATAAACATCAAAAAAATTTTTTTTATTTTAAAAGGTAGATAGAATTTATTGACTTACCTGAATATTACCACCAGGTAAAGTGATGCTGGGCCTACATGAGTTTTTTTGTTTGGTCTCACACAGTGCACGCACGTGCACACACACACATTTGTAAGATATCAAACATTAATGGCCCAGAATCTCACTTATTCTGGCAAAATCATGGAGTTGATTTTGCATAAGAATCAAGAAGTGTTGATGAAGGGTAGTAGCTTGACACCCGCTAAGCACAGCAAGAAAATAATCCCATTGACCCTCAGTCCTCTATTATTGAAGGAAAGTTTCGTTTGGATCTATTTGGATCTTTAAGAGGGATTTGAAGTGAAATTCCCCCTTAGGGGCTTGTCATCCGCATGGTTGGACTCTACAGGGAAGGAGCAATTACAAAATACATATTTGTTGGCAGTGTAGTTGATCCCTGGGGTGTTTCAAATAAACATCAAACTTTTTTTCCCAAGTGTTAAGAAGATTAATAATGATTCCATAGCATCAGAGAATGACATCTCTGATAAAGGGTTAGTATCCAAATATATATAAAGAAATTATAAAATTCAACACCCAAAAAACAAATCATCCAGTTAAAAAACTGGCAGAAGACGTGAATAGACATTTTTCTGAAGAAGACATCCAGGTGGCTAACAGACCCATGAAAAGATGCTCAAAATCACCCATCACCAGGGAAATACAAATTAAAACTACCGTGAGATATCACCTCACACTTGTCAGAATGGATAAAGTTAATAACATAGGAAAAAACAGATGTTGGTGAGGATGCAGAAAAAGGGGAACCCTCTTACACTGTTGGTGGGAATGCAACCTGGTGCAGCCAGTCTGAAAAACAGTATGGAGTTTCCTCAAAAAATTTTTAATAGAACCACCCTACAACCCAGCAATTACACTGCTAGATATTTATCCAAAGGACACAAAAATACTGACTAGAAAGGATATATGCACCCTGATGTTTGTAGCAGCATTTTCAACAATAGCCAAATTATGGGGAAAAACCCCCACAAATATCCATCAACTGATGAATAGATAAAGAAGAGATTGGTATATACATATAATGGAACACCACTCGGCCACAAAAAAAAGAATGAAATATTTCCATTTGTCACAATGTGGATGGAGCTAGAGTGTATTATGTTAAATTAGAAGAGTCAGTCAGAGTAAGAAAAATGCCATATGATTTTACTCATATGTGGAATTTAAGAAACAAAACACATGAATATAGGGGAAGGAAAAGAGAGAGAGAGGCAAACCAAGAAACAAACTCTTACCTACAGAGAGTAAACTGAGGGTTACTGGAGTGGAGGTGGGGGATGGGCTAAGTGGGTGATGGGTACTAAGGAGCCCACTTGTGATGAGCACTGGGTGTTGTATGTAAGTGATGAATCACTAAATTCTAGGCCTGAAACTAATATTACACTGTATGTTGACTAAATGGAATTTAAATTAAAACATGGAAGAAAAATGGTAATAATTCCATAGCAAATATTAACAATTAAATTGCTTTATCAAAACCACAAAGTTATTCCATTTTCCTTAGCATTTTTGATCTATAATCCATCCAAACCCATTTCATCATCTGCAAACACAGAAGAACTTTTTACTCTTATCTAAACGTTTTAGAGGATTATAAGTGGAGAAAAAGAATAAGTGGCCTGTTTTCTTTCTGTGATTTCAAAAGGTATAACCTGGGCTTCAAAGATGTGGGAAGCATGTGCCCATGCAATCTTCCAGGTCAGTCCTAATTTCAATTATGTGACATTTTTGCCCATCTGAACTGTCATGAATGGTCTGTTCATTTCTTTATCAAAATGTTCACAGCTTTATTGGGGTAAAAATGACATACAATAAATTGCACATATTTAAAGCGTACAATTACAGGGGCGCCTGGGTGGCGCAGTCGGTTAAGCGTCCGACTTCAGCCAGGTCACGATCTCGCGGTCCGTGAGTTCGAGCCCCGCGTCAGGCTCTGGGCTGATGGCTCGGAGCCTGGAGCATGTTTCCGATTCTGTGTCTCCCTCTCCCTCTGCCCCTCCCCCGTTCATGCTCTGTCTCTCTCTGTCCCAAAAATAAATAAACGTTGAAAAAAATAAATAAATAAATAAATAAAGCGTACAATTACATAAATTCGGTATATATAACTATGAAAACATCACCAAAATTACAAAAATGAACACAGTCACCCCCTTTGTCATCCTTCCCTCTCAACCTTCTTCCACCCCTTCTCAAGGCAACTGGGAATCTATTTTCTGTCACTGGAGTTTGCATTTTTTAAAAATATTTTATTTACAAAACCATACGATATATACTCTTTGCTTGACTTCTTTTATCTGGCATAATTATTTTGAGATTCACTCAGGATCTTATGTGTATTGATCGTTTCTTTTTTACTTCCTTTTTTCTTTATTTCTTTTTCTTTCTTTTTGCATAAGAATGCCTAATTATTTTAGTACTCTCAGATTGCCTTGACATTTAACTTGTTGAGATCAATTGACCCTCTATGTGTTCATCTATTTTTTAGCTCTTTATTTTACTCCATTAACCTATCATCTACCTGGATGCCTGTATCACGCTGTCTCGTTAATTGTAGCTTCAGAATATGCTTTGAAGTTTATAATGTAGAGCCTCCAGCCTTGTTCTTTATCAGAGTTGTTTTGTTCATCCCAGACCTTTTGTATTTCCTTATGAATTTTAGAAACAGTTTATCAATCCTTACAAAATGCCTATTGGGCTTTTGAATAGGATTATAGTGAATCTATGAATCAATGTGAGGAAAACTAGTATCATGATAATTAGCCTTCTGATGCAGGAACACAGTATATTTAGGTTTCCTTCAACTTCTCTCAAAAAGGTTTTGCTTATAAGGATTTTGCACATATTTTGCCAGATATAGGATTTTGCACTAAGGATTTCACAGGTTTGGTGCTGTATGCAAATGATATCTTAAATTTTAGTTTCCTTTTGTTCACTCGTAATTATTGAAGATGATGGATTTTTATATAATGATTCTGTTTCCTACAAACTCAATTGCCATTGACAATACCTTCTTTTTTTTTCCCCCTGTAGTTCTCATAGGATTTTCTACATAGGCTATCATGTATCATTAAAAAGTTTTACTTCTTTCTTTCTGAACTAGTTGAAGTGTACTAGTTTGTTGGTATCATTGTTGCTATTTGCCTTATTGCTCTGAAGTGTACTTTATCTAACATTGAAGCGTGTTTCTTGTAGACAGCATAGAGTTGAGTTTGTTTTTTAGCTTTTCAGTGGATAGTTGACAATTATAGACCATTTGCGATTACACTGATTATTGCTATGTTAGGGCTTGAGTTTGCCATTTTATTATTTTTGTGTTTTTCTTCTGTTTTTCTTTCCTCTGACTCCCTTTCTTGACTTCCTATGGGTTACTTTTTTTTTTTTTTTACAATTTTATATTAGGGGAGCCTGGGTGGTTCAGTCAGTTAAGCATCCGAGTTCAGCTCAGGTCATGATCTCATAGTTGATAGGTTCAAGCCCCTCATCTGGCTCTGCACTGGTGGCTTAGAGCCTAGACCCTATTTTGGACTCTGTGTCTCCCCCCACCCCCTCTCCCACTTGTGCACGTGCTCCCTCTCTCTTTTTCTCACAAAAAATTAATTAACTAACTAATTAATTAATTAGTTAGTTAATTAATTTTTAAAAACATTAAAAAAGAATTTTACTTTGGGGCATCTGGGTGTCTCAGTCGGTTAAGCATCCAACTTCGGCTCAGGTCATGATCTCATAGTTTGTGAGTTTGGGCCCCATCTTGGGCTCTGAGCTGTCAGCACAGAGTCTGGAGCCTGCTTCAGATTCTGTCTCTCTCTCTCTCTGCCCCTCCCCTGCTCGCACTCTGTCTCTCTCTGTCTCGGTCTCTCTCTCTTAAAAATAAACATTAAAAAAATATTTTTAATAAAAAATTTACAAAAGAATTTTATTTTAATTTATTTATAAAACTTTAAAATAAACATATTAACTGTTAAAATGTATAAAGACTAAATTTCCACTTAAAAAAAGGAAAAAATAAAAGAAATAAAAACTAGAAGAAATAAAACAAGTGCCAATTATATACTTGGGCATGAAAATATAGTTATTGAAATAGAAATTAATTAATACTTGGATTAAACTCTGGACTGGATATAGTTGAATATATCTAGGGAACTAGACATTATCACTGAGGAATTAGAGAATCAGAAAAATAAGTCCTAAGGATTCACACAGAATGCATCAGGGAGAGAAAAAATGATTTAAAAAAGCAAAAAGGAAGTTAAGAGACAGAGAAGATAAACTGAGAGCCTCTACTTTTGTTCTTTGGGTAAATATCTTGCAATGCAATTTCTGGGTTGTAGGGTAATTTTATTTTAACTTTTGAGGAACCTACACACTGTTTTCCAGAGTGGCTGCACCTGTTTGCATTCCCACCAACAGTGCAAGAGGGTTCCTTCTTCTCCGCATCCTCACCAACATCTGTTGTTGCCTGAGTTGTTCATGTTAGCCATTCTGACAGGTGTGAGGTGGTGTCTCATTGTGGTTTTGATTTGTATTTCCCTGATGATGAGCAATGTTGAGCATCTTTTCATGTGTCTCTTTGCCATTTGGATGTCTTCTTTGGAAAAGTGTCTATTCATGTCTTTTTCCCATTTCTTCACCGGATAATTTGCTTTTTGGGTGTTGAGTTTGGTAAGTTCTTTATAGATTCTGGATACTAACCCTTTATCCGATATATCATTTGTAAATATCTTATCCCATTCTGTCAGTTGCTTTTTACTTTTATTGAAGGTTTCCTTGGCTGTGAAGAAGATTTTATCTTGATGAGGTCCCAATATTTCATTTTTGCTTTTATTTCCCTTGCCTTTGGAGACATGTCAAGTAAGAAGTTGCTGAGGCTGAGGTCAAAGACGTTGCTGCCTGTTTTCTCCTATAGGATTTTGATGGTTCGCTGTCTCACATTTAGGTCTTTCATCCATTTTGAATTTACTTTTGGGTATGGTGTAAGAAAGTGGTCTAGTTTCATTCTTCAGCGTGTTGCTGTCCAATTCTCCCAGCACCATTTGCTAAAGAGACTTTTTTCCATTGGATACTCTTTTCTGCTTTGCTGAAAATTAGTTGGCCATCTATATGTGGGCCCATTTCTGGGTTCTCTATTCTATTCCATTGTTCTATGTGTCTGTTTTTGTGCCAATACCATACTGTCTTGATGATTACAGCTTTGTAGTAGAGGCTAAAGTCTAGGATTGTGATGCCTCCCGCTTTGGTTTTCTTTTTCAACATTATTTGGCTATTCGAGGTCTTTTGTGGTTCCATAGAAATTTGAGGGTTTTTAGTTGCAGCTCTGAGAAGAATGCCGGTGCTATTTTGATTGGGATTGCATTGAATGTGAAGATTGTTTTGGGTACTGTCAACATTTTAACAATGTTTGTTCTTCCAATCCATGAGCATGGAATGTTTTTCCATTTCTTTGTGCCTTCCTCAATTTCTCTCATGAGCTTTCTGTAGTTTTCCGTGTACAGTCTTTTACTTCTTTGGTTAGGTTTAAGCCTAGGTATTTTATAGTTCTTGGTGCAATTGTGAACAGGATCGATTCCTTGATATCTCTTTCTACTTAACAACAAATGTGTAATGTCAATATATGCCATCACGTAGATATACTTTGAAAACATTATGCTAAATGTAAGAAGCCAGACGCAAAAGGCCATATATAGTATGATTCAATTGACATAAAATATCCAGAATAGGCAACTCCACAAAGACAGAAAGCACATCAATGGTTGTCAGGAGCTGGGAAAAGAGGCAACAGGAAGTAACAACTTACTCCTCTTGGAGTGAAGAAATGTTCTGAAAACAGAGTAGTGACGGTTGCACAAATTTGTGAATGCACTAAATGCCAATGAATTGTTCACTTTAAAATGTTGAAAGTGTGTGTTTTTCCACAGTAAAGCGCAATACAGTTAAGGTGAATTCAAACTAAGTTTGTTCACAGAGATTGGTCTTTGAGCATTCCCCTTGTCCTGCTAAATTGGTAAGATTTAGCTGTACACATGATGTGATTGCCGGTGGGTTGAGTATAATAATTCAACTTAAAAAAAAAATGTATAAGGGACGCCTGGGTGGCTCAGCCAGATAAACATTTGACTTCAGCTCAGGTCATGATCTCACGGTTTGTGGGTTCAAGACCAGCATCAGGCTCTGTGCTGACAGCTCAGAACCTGGAGCCTTCTTGGGATTCTATGCCTCCCTCCCTCCCGCTCTCTCTGTCCGCCCCCGCTCGCACTCAATCTCTCTCTGTCTCTCAAAAATAAATAAACATTAAAAAAATTTTTTTAATGTATAAAATGCATCAACTATGTTCAAGCCTTTGTTCTAACCGTGTTAGGAAATACAGAGATAAAGCTAGTGGTAGGTATGAAGCCCATGATCCTCTTCTCAGAGCACTTTCAAACTATGAGTTGAATACGTACAAAATAAGTATTATCCATCATTTTCTTAAAACAGACAAGATCATTAGAATTCTTAACCTAAAGTTAAATATTAATTTTTTATGAGGAATAACACTGGATGGCTGAAACAGGACCTCATTTTTATTTTTGCATTTATGCTGTTTTTCCATGTTATCTTATAAAGGCCACTTAGCCCCCCTGGGTCTTAGAATTCCTTCTAGACACATATATACAGGGCTTATGTATATTTTAACATGCTCTTCTGTTGACAACAGAGGTCATTGTTTTGAGATATTTCTTTTTTAGTGTGGTGATATAATTTCATGGTAAGTACTGTGTTAGGTGTACCCCATACATTTCTATTTTATTGTATTCAGCTCAAAAACCTTTGTGTTTTCTCTTTCAGTGTCTTTTTTCAACATTCCAGATATTTGGTTATTTTCCAGATTAATTTTTGTTGAATTCTTCATTCTTTTGACTTCTAGTTGCCCTCCTGTTTTGAAAAACTTTGATCATTATTCCTCTGAATATTTTTTTCCCTTCTCTCCCTCTCCTTCTTCCATTGAGGACTACAATTATACTTATATTATTAGGCTGCTTGAAATTGTCCCCTGCTTCACTGATGCTCTGCTCATACTGTTTTTCAATAGTTCTTCTCTCTGTATTTTGTTTAGGTTATTTCCATTGCTATGACAGAATTTGCAAATTTTCTGCAGTGTCTAATTTGTTACCACTCTAATCCAGTGAATTTTTCATGTTGGACATTGTATTTTAATCTTTAGAATTTTGATTTAGGTGATTTTTTTTATCATCCATATATTTCTCATAATGCTTATGATTTTCTTTACCTTTTGAAAATATGGAATATTTCAATTTTTCATCATTTGAAAATATGAAATATTCAATATTTCATTAAAACAGTAACTTTTAATGTCTTTGTCTACTAATTCCATTATGTGTGACTCTTCTGGGTCTTTGAATATTGACTTTTTAAAAAACCCTAATTATGGGCCTTATGTTTGTCCTGATTTCTCTATATTTCTGGAATTTTTTTAACTTTAAATTTAAAATTTTTATCTTAATTCCAGTATAATTAACATACAGTGTTATAGTAGCTTCAGGTGTACAATATAGTGATTCAACAATTCCGTGCATTACTCAGGGCTCATTGCAGTAAGTGTTACATGTCTGGAAATTTTTGATTCTACAGCGCTCTTAAGTTTTTTCTGAAAAATTTGATTTCTTCAAGGCTTGCTTTTATGTGTTTTGGGGTAGAACCCAAATAGCCTTATTTCTTCTGCTGGTAGTTTTGTTTCACTACTGAGACAAAACCTTTGTAAAAACTCTGTTCAGTGCCCTGCGTAACACAAAAGTTTTCCACACTTGATGGTGGAAATATCAAACTATTCTTAGCTCTAGTGGTTTCTCGAGAGTGCTGTATTTTGCTCTGTTCCTTTAGAGACTTGGATCTTGTTCTGGCAGGCAGTTATGTTACTTCTGGATCAGCTTGATCAATCAATGTCTTGTTTTCAGGCTTCTTTATTATGTCTCTAGATTAGCTTTACTTCAGGGCTAATTAAACCCCACACACTTAAATCATGACCTTTTTGGATCTCTATTAAATGTCCCATATCTTCTCTATTTAGAAGATCAGAACTTGAATGATTTCTAGCTCTAAGCAAATATTTGCAGTATTTTTACTTACAGCCCCTACTTGTAAATGCTTCAGAAATTTTTCTTTGCCTAGCCTTGTGGGATTTCACCCTATGCATTCACAAATTAGTGTTGAGCCATTCATGCAAGAGGGTCCCATGTTGATTTCTGTGAATAGCCTCCTCCTCTCTAATGCTTCACTCCACAAATTCTTGTCACTTTGATATTTAGGAACTCTGACTTCTACCTTACCAATTCAGCACGACTTCTATGTTATTATTGGAATGACTTTTCTGAGCCACAGACTAGAAACTGCCCCAAAGCAGAAAGCCAGAATGAGCATAAGGCTCATCTAATTGTTGTTTCTTCTCTCAGGTATCACAATCGTATGCCATTTTGTAGTGTGTATATGTATATATTCCATACATATATACATATATGAAACTTAAATTTTCTGGTAGCTTACAGAGTGAGCAAGTTTTTTTAAGTTTTGTAACAGTTATTTCTTTATGAATTGATACTTCCTTTTCATTTGATTCTTTTGTGATTCCTTTGTGAACATCATTGACTATAGGGCTTGATCCCACAACCCTGGGATCATGATCTGAGAAGAAATCAAGAGTGGGATGCTCAACCGACTGAGCCACCAAGATGCCCCAGTGTCCTGTTCTCTTATATTTGAGTAGTAATAATTCTCACTCCATAGAGTATTTACAGGAATTAAATTAGAAAATCCAAGTGGAGTATTTGATATATGGCCAGCATACTGATAAGTACTTTTTAAGTATTTTTAAAATAACTTTAAATTACTTTTTAAAAATTATCTAATTATAAAATTATATATGGATATAGGTACGGATCAACTAAGATCTTGATGTAAATGTCAGGTAACCCTGTACTTTTATTTTGACATCTATATTGGCATTCACTTCATAAACTCACAAGAAACTTGACCTTGTGGAATTACAGAAATAAAAAGTCATAGACAAAATTTATGGAATCCTTCCTAGTTTCAGGAAGAATTTTATTTATGTTTATGTATTTTATTTATGTATTAGTGTTTTAGATAGAATCAGCAAAATGTTTGAGAAAAAATCTTAAATTTGGTGTGAGGTAAATCCTACCTTCAATTACAGTTTCTCTGATTTAATATGATGTTAGAGTGTTACTTTGACCAAACTGGAACTCAATTTCCACATCCGAAAAAACATGGACTATAATATATATTTTGAAGTGTTAATGTGAAGGTTTAATAAAATAATGTATATGGATTTCTTAAAGAGAACATCTTGGCACATAGTCAGAAATTAAACAATATAGCTAATTTCTGCTTTCCCATTATACTGGTTCTAATATAATAGTCATGCCATTGTTCTGTTTCACAAAGTACTTTTAGAGTTTAATATGCCTCATTCAATAAGCTATGTTAAATGCCTCTGTTGCTATCAGAATAAGAGCTACAAATAAGTAGAAAACCTACTAAAAGGTAAAGTGGAAATCTATTGTTTTGGAGCAGGTATTTTAGATAATCTTAGGAACAAACAACTAAAGAAATTTCAAGCAAGTAGGTTATTAAAGACAGTGGTGGCTGATAGGTTCCAAATGCATGTCTGAAAGGTGAAAATAGAGTTTAAAAGGTTTGGCTTTCAAGCAAGGTGTAAGCAAGCGAGATTCAGTGTCAGGACAGAGACTAAAAGTAATGGAGAAGAATGGAACCTAGAGAAAAGGGGTAGGAGTGTAGCCCAGTCAAGTCCTGATGCAGAAGACAGAATTCCTGTTCTTGGAGCAATGCCAGGTGGAAATGAAGGCAAACGTTCTGGTCTAGGAAAACAAAATAGGAATGCAGCATTTAAAAGGAAGTGAGGGATGGGGAACCATCTGGGTCATAGGAACAAGACATACCATGAATTCAGAACTTTAAGTTCTTTAGGGCATCCATGTAAAAGGAACTGCTTTAGGTTGTGGAAGGACAGTAAGAAACAAGATAAGAAAAATCCATGCCTTCATGGAGTTTATGTTTTAGTTAGAAAGACAAACAATAAGTAGAAATAAATGTGATGAAGTAGGTGACTGTTTTAACAGTATGCTCTCAGGAGTCCTCTCTGTGCTTGTGGCATTTGAGCATCAAAGACTTAACTGAAGTGAGGGAGTAAGCTATGGAAATAGCAAGAAGAGTAGAAAAAATATATATAATTAAGTTTCTGGAGCACCGCCAATAAGGCAGATGAATACTTTGCTTTTGTGTTGTTTAATATGTACAACAGCACTTGCAAGAAAAGTACTATCTTTATGTTACAGAGGAAGTAAACAAGGCTCACAACTAGTAAGGGACAGTGAAAAACATAGGTGAATTATTCCTCCTACTTACTAAGTGCCATGCTTTCTTTCTTCTACATGGTGATTTAAAGTTTTCTTAAAGATTTGTAAAGTCTGATACAAAGCATACAGATAAGGGAGACTGATTTGCTTAGGATTAGGAAAATTTCACATAGAAAATTATATTTTAACTAAATGTTTGATGATAAGAATGAATTTGACCGGCTGAAGACTCTGGAAGGAGCACATGTGATAGAAAGAATAAAAGGCACAGTGCTTAAGACATGTGAGTAGGAAAAATGTTCTCCTTTTCAAAAACATGAATCATCTTATCACCCTCACATGAGGCCCCAAACACTGGTTCAGTCTGGCAGATTCCCTGACTGCACTCTGATGCCAGAAAGAAGCAAGAGGAGAGAAGATTTGCCTTTGCCTCTTCCCCCTTCCCTCCCAATCTCCCCTCTCATCCCATCTCCCCCTTCCTTCCCATCACCCTCTTCTCATCCCATCACCCCCTTCTTTCCCATCACCCTCTTCCATTGCCACTACACCATTTCCTTCCTATCATCCCCTCTCTTCCAATCATTTTCTTTCCTTTCTTCAAATTATTGTTTGTATTAGAAAGGCACATTTCACAGGCTACGCTCAGTAGGTAAAAGAACAAAAGAATGTTAGCAAAGAGAGCTAAAGTCACAGCCTTTTGGTAAGCAGAGAATCCAAAAGCAGACAGCAGTAGCAGCTTGGACTTTTTGCATTGACCCCTGGCTGTGCTGCAGATTTCAAAGACCAACTCAAATTTCTGATACTGAAAACAACAGAATTAGTCACCCTTTCACAGATTCTCCCTGTCTAGCCTCTTCACATTCTCTACCCTCTCATCCACTGCCCACCTCCCAGACGATGGACTGTTTCTAGATCCAAGACTGACAGGCTTTGTAGGTGATCTCTGATTCACCCATAACAAGCCTGCCCCAGGTCTCATCCAGAGAAGCCCTTTTCCTTGACACAGCATCTTTACATTCCAGAAGTCACAGAATGTCACCTGGAGCAATGTGGTTGAAGCCCCCCCCCCCACTATTTCAAAAACTCCTAGACCATCAAATGGCAGTGTATCTGATGCAGGCATTTGAGAGAATAATTGGATAATCATGCCAAGATGAGGGAGTGCTAGAGTAAGGGAAAAGGGAAAAGAAGGAGAGGATGTGGGAGGAGGAAAATAGGAAATGAAAACAGAATGAGGAACAGCAGAACTAGGCTTTCTTGCAAAATGGGAAGAGATAATCCTTTGTAGGCAGCATAATTTATTAGTTATGTGGCTTTGAACAATCCACTTTATGACTTCAAACCTTAGCTTCTTTAAAAAAAATTTTTAATGTTTATTTTTGAGGGAGGGAGGAGACAGAAAGAGAGAGAGAGAGAGAGAGAGAGAGAGAGAGAGAATCCCAAGCAGTTCTCTCACTGTCAGTGCAGAGCTTGATGCAGGGCTCGAACCCACAAACCACGAGATCATGACCTGAGCTGAACTCCAAGAGCCGAACACTTCACCGACAGCCACCCACGTGCTCCAAACCTTAGCTTCTTTATCTATTGAAGGGCCTTTGATAACATCTGTGTCCTAGCAATGTGGTGCTGTTGAAGTGTAGTCACTAATCTCTCTCATTGCTCAGGAAGGAAGGCTACCTGCTGTAATACCTTCCTCAGAGAATATTTTACTTCTTTATTTCTCAAGCTGTAAATCAAGGGGTTCAGCATAGGGGTGACCAAGTTATTCAGGACCTGAACAGTTGCATTGAGCCAGGGATTGGGGGTGGGCTGCAGGTAGATGAGGACCACTGGCATAAAGGAGAGGAGGATGGCAGTAAGGTGGGCACTGCAGGTGGAGAAGGCACGGCGTCTGCCTTCAGTAGAGCGGATCTGCAGGATGGAGCAGACAATGCGGCTGTAGGAGGTGAGGATGAGAAGGAAGCAGCTGAGGGGCATGAGGCCCACGCTGACGAACCCCACCATCTCCAGGGCTGAGGTGTCAGCACAAGCCAGCTTCAGCATCACCGGGATATCACAGAAGTAATAGTCCACCTCATTGGGGCCACAGTAAGGCAACTGGAAGGTGAGGGTGGTTAGAAAGGTGGCCTGAATGCAGCCAAAAAAAGAGGTCCCCACGGCCAGGATGGCACACACCCTGTGGCTCATGATTACCGTGTAGCGGAGAGGGTAGCAGATGGCGACAAAGCGGTCGTAGGCCATCACCGTGTACAGGAAGCACTCGGTACAGCCCAGGAAGTGGTAGAAGAAGAGCTGGGACACGCAGCCCGCATAGGAGATGGCCCGGCTGTTCCCCGAGAGGTAGAAGAGCATCTTGGGGGAGCTCACAGAAGGGAAAAATATGTCACACACAGACAGTTGACACAGGAAGAAGTACATGGGGGTGTGAAGCCGAGTGGAGGAGACAATCGCCAGTAGGATGAGCAGGTTCCCCATAAGAGTGAAGACGTAGCAGCCCAAAAACAGGACAAAGAGCATGGTCTCCAGGTCCTCCGTGTGTGGGATGCCCAGCAGGATGAACTTGGTCACCACTGAAGCATTCCCCATCTTCGTCAGATGTTGGACTCCCAATAGAACATAGGTGTCCAAAGTGTGAACACTGATGTAAAACTGAGAATCTCTCCAATGGATGGATGTGTAGGTTTCATGTTTTAACAATCAACAGTAAACCTTATGTAAGGGCATTTCTACATCAAAAGATAAAGAAAATAAAAATTTTTTACTGTATTCTGAAAACTTTGGTTTGGGCCAAGTTAGATTCAGTTCACTATATTCTATCTTCCCCAGAGACTACAATTAAAAACTCTGGAGGGACGCCTGGCTGGCTCAGTCAGAAGAGCATGCGAGTCTTGATCTCAGGATTGAGACTTTAAGCCCCATGTTGGGTCTAGAGGTTTCTAAAATAAATAAAACTTAAAAAAAAACACCAGACAAAACAAAAAATGTATTTACCTAAAACTTTTGAACATAAACAGAAGGAAGCAGATTGTGAAAAGGAAATAAAACCTGGAGGAGAGGCCCCCACAGCTATGCTTGCACTTTTTCCTTCTTTCTCTTGTGCTTTTGAGCTGAGAGGGGTCACTGTTGCAGAATTGTGTGGTGGCTCCTCTGGATGCTGAAATTCCAATAGAAAACCCATCTCTTTGACAGGACAACTTGATAAAGGGTGCTTCCCAATCAAAGACCATGAAGAATTAACTGGTGTCCACCCCCCTCTTTTTTTTTCCAGCCCTGCCCCAAAGAAATTCTGAAATTATGTGGCAGCAGTATGAGCAGTAAACATTTACAGACAAATTCCAATTTATGGACAGAGGACTCTCACACTGAGGAGACAGGAGAGAATATTTGTGTGAAAACACACTGGGCTCTATATTTGCCATGTAATTTGAATGTTTGTTGTACTTTAATAAAGCCATGAACTTAAGGAAAGAGAAAGAAAGAAAATTACCCAAAACCAACATGTAGTTACAATGCTAGATGCAGAGAAAAATGAAGACTCCAAAGAAAGAGTCAGTGACATCCTGAAAAAAAAAAAAAAAATCACCTGTGTTTACCAGAAACTTGTTTCTCATTACTCACTCTAGATATACTAGAAGATGGTCTGTGTGAAATTCTGACTTATCTGGATTCCGTCCTTGAAGAAGTTTCATCATAGCCTCGCCCTGGAAATATTTCCTCTTTTGGTCAGTGAAGACTCAAGAGTTTTCTGACTGTAACCACGCTCAGTGATTAATATGCCATTCCATATTTAATGGCCACTAACTTGCCATTAAATATCCCATTCCAGGGATAATTTACTATCCCTAAGACAACAAATCTATGATCCTCTTGTTTTCTCAGTCCTTTTCAAGTAAGAGTCATCTTCAAGAATTAAAAACCTAACAACTCCCAACAACTGGATCCCAACACTTCGGTGAATAAGAAGCGAAAGATGTCTGTGAGAGGTGAGACAAAATCTGAACACGCACCCTGTTCACAGGGAACACGGTGGAATTTTCTGTAGTACAATAACAAGATAACCCAAGTCACACTGTCTGGTTCCCAGAAGAACACAAAGTACCCCAGCCACAGGAACTGAGATTTAGGTGTTTATAAAATAAGGTACCAAGAGCATATACCCTCAAGACTTGAACACATTCATTCCCTCTGGGTCATCTCCTTCAGATCCCTTTGGACATTTCTCATGATTCACAGTGGTAGTTCTGAGGGAACAATTAGATTAAAATTAACCACATTTACCCCCAAGACAAAATAATTATAGATGTTTTGAAATGGAAAACATCTACATCTCTTTCAAGTCTGCTGGCCTGGAGAATGGACTCCAATCTTGACTTCAAGGCTTCAGGCTGAGTACTTTTTTTTGCCTCCTTTACTTGCCTGTCTTTACATGTGGTAATATTGCAACACCTTATTTTCAAGGACGCAAACATTTTTAGGACTATGTAGATATTTACAATGAGTATCACTGTTGCAGACAGGATATAATCAATAATAAGGAATTATTTAATTATCATCTTATGTGGTTTTTTCTAGCAAATGCACCTTACAAAAAAACATTAATAAGCTAAGTACTTTCAAAGGAAGATTATAAATCGGTAAAGTGTCTTTAAACCATCCCATATGAAAAAGATTTAATAAAAATAACAGTAATATACATTGAGCATTTGGCAGGTACTATGCTAATTTATTATTATTTTTTTGTTCTTTTATGTTTAAATTTAGGTCTCAAAACAATCTTATTAAATAGGAGAGGAAATAAAAGCACTGGGAGTTTTAGAACTTGATCGTATAGCTGCAAAGTGAGCTGAGGTTAAATCTCACATCTTTTCCAGATCTGATTCCAGACCAAAGCTTCAAACTTTTCCACTATGAAAGCTCCTGGGACGTTTTGCATACAAAAGCAGAGACATGACACTTATTTTCAAATTCATGAGCAGCTGCTAATTAGAATTATTACATGCTTTTTCGCGGCGAATAACCAGTAAAAAAAAAAATGGAACTAATAAAAAGTTAGATTTCGTTTCAGTATAGAAAGAAAAAAATTAATGGGATAAAAATGACTTGTCAAGGATTGAGTTTCTATCACTATAAGGGTTTAAGTATGAGTAAGAGGGCATGCTTACAGGGCAGAGGAGGCCTTTGAGCACAACTGGTCTGGGCTCAAATGCAAAGTTAGGTGGAGACACACACACACACACGCATGCATGCATGCTTGTGTAGAAACACACACACACAGCAATATAAAGGAATATTACTCAGCAATATAAAGGACGAGATCTTGTCATTTAGGACAACACAGATAGACCTGGAGGGTATTATGCTAAGTGAAATAAGTCAGACAGAGAAAAACAAATACTATATGATTTCACTCATATGTGGAATCTTAAAAAGAAAAAAAATGCAAAAACAAAAAAAAAGCAGAAATAGACCCATAAATACAGAGAACAAACTGATAGTTGCTGGAGGGGAGGAGGCACGGGATGTGAAAAATGAGCAAAAGGGAGACGGAGGTACAGGCATCCACTTATGAAATGAATAAATCACAGAAATGAAAGATCCAGTATAGGGAATATAGTCAATGGTATTGTCGCAGTGTTTTATGGCGAGACATGGTAGTTACACTTGTGGTGAGCTTTGCATAATGTGTAGAGTTGTCAGACCACTGCGTTCTACACCGAAGACTAATGTAATGTGTGTCAACTGTACTTAAATAAAAATAATAAAAATACATAAAAGGGGGAAAATCAAAGACCAAATTTTTAAAAAAAGAGTATAATGTATCTCTACTGCTGGAAGCAATAACCAAGGCTTTCTATTTAAATATTTAATGCCCTTTCTTCTTAAGTTTAAATAGCAAAGAATTTCCTCTATGCCAGTAGGTGGAATTATTTGGGTACGGTGGCCAGACGGGGTTGTTTCGGCCCCAGACATCATTCTACCACATGATTTGCCATGTTGACCCATTTGATTTCAAATCTACTTAATTTTTTTGAGTCTCTAAGGCTGCATACTTAAATTCACGAATAATTAGACTTGCTTTAGGGGCTCCTTGATTGTTGACAGGATTTAATGACATAAAAAATCAGGTATTTGCAGGTTACCATATCTGTGCTGGGATTTGCCACAGAAGAATCTCAGGACTAGTATTTCTTAGTTGTTTTTTTTTTATTATTATTACGTTTCTTTATTTTTGAGAAGCAGAGAGAGACAGAGCATGGGTGGGGGAGGGGCAGAGAGCAAGGGGGACACAGAATCTGAAGTAGGCTCCAGGCTCTGAGCGGTCAGCACAGAGCCCGATGTGGGACTTAAACTCCCGAACCGTGAGATCATGACCTGAGCCAAAGTTGGACGCTCAACCGACTGAGCCACCCAGGCACCCCAGGACTAGTATTTCTTAGTCCTTGTACAGAAACAACTAGGGATGCTACAAGTTATCTTAGAGATCCTTAGAGAATTCTCCAAAGTTACACCTCATTGATTTAAACTGAAACCAGAAAGCCACATATATCACTTGAAGGGGTTAATGGGTGAAGACCTACGTTGGATAAATATTAGTTTTCATATGAATATTTTATAGGGGGAAAGTAATTACCAAGAAAATTATCAAGACCCTCTAGGTAGCAAGCATTCTGCTATTTGGAGATATGGCACTGAACTGCATGTACAGGTGTCTACCTTGATGGAGATTACAGTCTAGTGTGAACTTGGACAATACACAGATCATTGCAAACTAGATTAGCGGATGCCAAAGCAGGAGGATATTGGATTGGGGACAATAACAACACCTACATGGGCCTGTAACTCAGATTTAATGTTCTGTCCTTTTCCACGGTTAATAACCAGTAAAAAAAGAAAAAAATGGAACTAATAAAAAGTTAGATTTCCCTTCAGCATAAAAAGAAAAAATGTTTCTTACGTATGAAAGAGAGGAAAAAAGTTTCTTAAGTTTCTTAAGTATGAAGTAGAGGAAATAACTCAGAAAAAGAAAGTACGGGGTAGGATATAGTGGGAAAGAGGTTTTCCCAGATTAGAGGTGTGCAAAAACTAGAGATTACAGTCATTACATTGCTATGATTTTTATATTTTTGATTGCATAGAAGAAAAGGATATGGCTAAGCACTTCTGGAAGATACTTTCATTATGGTTGCAAACGGAGTTTTTATCAGTTTACCGAAGACAAGGGGAGGAGGTGATGTTAGTGGCATTAGTGGGTTCGTGTATCCAGGTCATCCTTAGTACTTCTAATCTGTGTCTCAGTGATACTCATGGGAGAAAAATCCAGAGAGCAGTGACATCAGAAGGCCATAGGAGTAAGAAATAATGTGAATAGAAGCCCACTAACTGAGGATGTGTATTGACAAATGGGCTGAAATTAAACATATTGATTCATACAATGTAACAGACAATGACTGAGACTAATAAATGATCCTCATGTTATTTCTAATCACAAGAATATTCTTCTCTCTAGCACTTTCTTCAGTGCGACATTGACATCTTTATTCCTCAGGCTGTAGATCAGGGGATTCAACATAGGCACAACAATAGTATAAAACACAGAAGACATTTTTCCTTGGTCCAAGGAGCTCACAGATGATGGCTGCAGGTACATGAATGCAGCAGATCCAAAGAAAACGGCAACAGCTGAGATGTGGGAGCTGCAGGTGCCGAAGGCTTTGGCTCTGCCTTCGGTGGAGCGGATGCGGAGCATGCTGGCAATGATGAAGATGTAGGAGCTAAGAATCATGAGGCTGGGGGCGAGGATATTAATTGCACTAAAGACTAGAATCAGTAATTCATTGACGTGGGTGCTAGAACAGGAGAGCTTTAAGAGGGAAAGAAGATCACAGAAATAATGGTTGATCACAGCAAATTTGCAGAAGTGAACCCTAAACAAGCAGCCTGTATGAACAAATGCACAAACCAGGGCTATAATATACACTCCCCAAATCAGGGAGAAACAAGCCTGATGGGACATGTTGATATTATAAAGCAGGGGGCTACAGATGGCAACATAGCGGTCATATGCCATTGCAGCTAACATGTAACACTCTGAGATAGCAAAAACAAGGAAGAAATAGAGCTGAGTTATGCATTCAGAGTAGGAGATGGTGTTCATCTCTGTCACAAAGTTCACTAGCATTTTGGGGGTAATGACAGTGGAATGGCAGAGATCAATGAAGGACAAATTACTGAGAAAGTAGTACATGGGGGTGTGTAGGTGAGCACTGAGCCCTATCAGTGTGATCATGACCAAGTTCCCCACCACTGTGACCACATAGACTCCTAGGAAGAGAAAGAAAAGGGGCAGCTGGAGTTCTGGCTGTTGTGTTAGCCCAGTGAGGATAAACGCAGTCACTGTGGAAAGATTTTCTGCTGCCATGTTCCTGTGAGTGGTTTCTGAAGGGGACAGAGAAAAACATGGTTGTTGGGAAAACTTCATTATTCTCTATTTAGAGTAGGATGCCCCATGTAGATGATTCTTGTTTTAGATATCCTCTTGGTCTATATGGTTATTTAACTCTAGGTCAACTTACATAAGTGAAATTCATCATGATTTAATATTTATTAAGCCTCATTTTCAAATATAATAAATGTATTTATATAAAAATAACCATGCTTATAAATCATTAAAAATTGCCAAGTGTTTCCCATTTTGAACATTTCAATGATAATCAAGCCAATATTTCTCAGTTGAGGCTCAGAAACCTAAATATTTAGAGAAGCCAGTGTAGATGAGTAGAACTGGCATCATGACACCTTGAGGAGACCAAATACTGCTAAACGTGAATAGCCTGCAATTAATTTCTGGCAGAAATGCATGAGATCTTATGATTTTCAGATCTTTACATTTTAAAAATAATTATCAGGAAATCTGAATCTCTACATAAAGTCTTCAGATGTTTAAATACTATTATTCAGATGAAACAACACCTACAGCTATCATTGTACAAATCTACCAAGTGGATTGGCCCACCATTAGTGGCTTTGTGGTCCTGGACCAAGTACTTCTGCCTTTGCTTGAAAGAAAGCAGTATGAGTAGTGGTTAAAAGGCAGGCCTTAAATTCAGATTCTGATACCGTCATTTAGTTAGTAGGTGATACCCTTGGAACAAGTCAATCAGTCTCTTTGTGTCTTGCCTTCTAAATCTATAAAAGAGAAATAACAATATTATCCACTTTGTCATAAAATTGGGAGAGATTTATCAATCAGAAAGTGAGAATAATCAATTACTGTGTTGTTTTTCATGATTAACAGTTTATCATTTGCAAAATAAGCTGCAACTTACTTCAAATTACAGAAACAGAAATGTTAGCATCTCAGTCCTTCTTTCTGTTCCTTCATCTTTGATACAAAGCAGAGGCATAAAATTAGAAAACAGAATTACAAACGCCCTCCCGATTCAGTTAAATGGCAAAAAGATTATTTTACCATTACGTGCACCAAAGTAAACATTTCAAATGGGTTAGAGTTGAATTTATGTAAATATAGAAAATACAAAAAAATCTATGGGGCGCCTGGGTGGCGCAGTCGGTTAAGCGTCCGACTTCACCCAGGTCACGATCTCGCGGTCCGTGAGTTCGAGCCCCGCGTCGGGCTCTGGGCTGATGGCTCAGAGCCTGGAGCCTGTTTCCGATTCTGTGTCTCCCTCTCTCTCTGCCCCTCCCCCATTCATGCTCTGTCTCTCTCTGTCCCAAAAATAAATAAACGTTGAAAAAAAATTAAAAAAAAAAAAAAGAAAATACAAAAAAATCTAAAAATTTCTATCTCACTTCTGCTCCAATATAAACCTGCAATCAGATCTGAGCACAAGGACTAAAACATCAGAAAGAAGGGACTGAAGAAAATCTCTTAGATCATGGAGTAGTTTTAGATTTTTTTTAAAAAGGGTATATATGTATGTATGTGTATATATATATATATATACATACACATATATATATGTATGTATATATATATATATACACACACAAGAATAATAACAAAAACAAAAGATATAAACAACAAAAAATTAACCATAAAAATTGTTTACTTGTACTTCATCAAAATTAGGCCGGCACCTGTTGGGAGAAGCACTGGGTATTGTATGGAAACCAATTTGGCAATAAATTTCATATTAAAAAAAATAAAAATAAAAATGACCATTAAGAAAATGAAAAGCGGGAAGACTGGGTGGCTCAGTGTCCAAATTCGGCTCAAGTCATCAACCCATGGTTCGTGGGTTGAAGCCCTGTGTCATGCTCTGTGCTGACAGCTTGGAGTCCAGAGCCTGCTCTGGATTCTGTCTCCCTGTCTCTCTGTCCCTCCCCCACTTGTGCTCTCTCTCTCTTTCTCTCTCTCTCTTTCTCTCTCTCTCAAAAATAAATAAATAAACATTAAAAAAAAAAAAGGAAAAGAAAAGAAAATGAACAGTTAATCCCAAAGCACAAGCTTTGAGTTGGTGGGGCTCGAACTCACCAAGAGTGAGATCATGACTTGAGCCGAAATCGAGAGTCGGTTGCTTAACCAACTGAGCCACCCAGGTGTCCCAATATTTGCAATTTTAATGTAAATACAAGCAAAGTTTAAAATATATGAACAGATTCCTCACAAAAATGCATTTTAATAGTCAAGAAGTATATGAAAATATACCTAATATCCTTAGTCACCAAGGACATGAAAATTTAAAACTAAACGAGACACGCCTATACACCTACACTGGATTGGGTGATGAACAACCACAAATACCCTGGCAATACCAGATGTTGGTGAGCAGCAACTGGACTGATACAAAACTGGTGGGATACTAATATGGTTCAGCCACTTTGGGGAAGAAGTTGGCAATTTCTTGTAGATTGAAATAGACAATCCAACAATAAAGTAAGTCCACATTAAAACAGATCTAGGGATGACAAGTGTGGAGCCTGCTTGGGATTCTCTCTCCCTCTATGCCCCTCCCCTGCTCTCACACACGCTCTCTCAAGCTCTCTCTCTCTCAAAATAAATAACTAAACTTAAAAAAAAAAAAGGTGTGCTCCCAACAATAGATAATAGCAAGTGGTCACGATATATATATATATAACTATAACTATAATATAATATAATATAAATATATTATATTTATTAGATATATAATATAATTACATATAAATATATAGACATAATAAATATAAAAATTATATATAAATATATTTATAAATATATATAAATGTAAATAATTATATATAATTATATATATAATATAACATAAATGTATATATAATATAAAAAATATAATATATTATATACATATATAATATATATATATACATATGTAAAATCAGGGGTGCCTGGGTGGCTCCCTTGTTAAGCGTCAGATTTCAGCCAGGTTATGATCTCGCAGTTCCTGGTTGGAGTCCTGTGTCAGGCTCTGTGCTGACAGCTCAGAGCCTGGAGCCTCTTTCAGATTCTGTGTTTCCTTCTCTCTCTGTCCCTCCCCTACTCATGCTCTGTCTCTGTCTCTGTCTCTCTCTCTCTCAAAAATAAACATTAAAATAAGTAAAAAAATTAAAACAGATCTATTTAATCCAATAATTCATTTATCCAAAACAAATGTAAACATTTATATCTACAACAATTTGTACAAAAATGTGCATGCCAGCTTTGTTCATAACAACACCAAATTGGAAACAACTCAAATATATGTTCATCAACTGCTGAACAGATGGATGAGTTGTAAAATACATTGCATATATACATACACACACACACACATATACATACGTATATATATATATATACACATACACACACACACACACACATATATATACACACGTATATGTATATATACATACAGAGAATGGAATAGTACTCAGGTTTTCTTTGTGTGAGAATTTTTAACAAAGGATTGGATTCATTTAATAGATACCACCTATTTTTTCTTTCTTCTGAGTTTTCCTAAAATGAAATTTCAATGCATTCATCCACTTTGAAAATGATCAAATGTGTGGTATTGGGTTTTTCATGATGATTTCTTTAACATTGAAAAATATTTTTGATTATGCAGAGATTTCTGCTTATTCATTTCTAAAATCAGCAAAGTATGGTACTTCTCTTTTTCCTTGATTTCTCATTCTAGAAGTTTTTCAATTTTATGAATTGATTTCAGTAAATCAACTTTTGGCTACGTTGATTTTATAAAATATATGTATATTTTCTATTTAGTTTATTTTCTAATAACTATTTTTTTTATTCTTTGTTAATTTCTTCAGCATGATTTCCTGTTCTTTTCCTAACTTCTTAAAATGGAAGCTTAAATCAGTATCTTCAGCTTTTTTTTCTAGTGTGTACATACAAGTTATACATTTCTCTCTAAACTCCACTTCAGCTGAATCTCACATGTTTTGATACATCAAATGTACAATATCATTTACTTTAAAATATAATTTCGGTTTCATTATTTTTACTGCTCCATGGATTACGTGGAAGTGAATTGTTACCTTTCCAGAAGTTGGGCTTTTTTCTTTTTTTTTTTTTTAGGTAGTCCTGTTTTTAGATGTTTGCCTTAATTTCATTATGTCTGATGAACATACTATGAATTATCTAAGTTATTGAAAATTGCTTAGAATTCTTTATAATGAAGTATAAGGTCAGTTATTATAAGTATTCCCAGTGCATCTTAAGGCATGTTGTTTGTTTTTGAGGGTCTTGTGCTATATATTATTACAATTATTGAAATAAATCACATATTGAAATAATACACAGTCACTTATTAATAATGTTGCTTAGATTTTGCATATGCATAATGATTTTTTTTTGTCTGTTATTCTAATAGTTATTGGGATTAGGTATGTCAGTGTCTCCTACCAAATTTCAGATTGTCTCTTTATCCCTTTAGTTGCTCAAGCCTTAAATTAAACCTTTTATTGTTATGGAATGGCCCCTTTTAAATTTAGTAATGTGTTCTGGTTATAGTCTCCTTTGTCTGATATTAATACATCATCATGAAATTTATTCTTGGCTAGTGTTTGCAAAGCATTTCATTGTCCATCTATTTAATATTTCTGCATATTTTTTGAAAGAGGCAACAAGTGAAACAATTATTTTAAAATAGCATTGCATAAAATAACAACAGGTAAACATCAAATACATCAAATCTAAGAAAATTTGTGCAATGTTTATACACTAAAACTTATAACTAATTCTGAGAGAAACTAGAAAAAACCGTAATAAGGAGAGAAACTTGCCATATGCATGGATTAAAAAACTGAATAGTGTAAAGATATCCCTCTCAAGTATAGGGATAGTTTCAACATATTTCATTTCCCAGATATAATTTCCCTTTTTAATGTTTACTTGTATATTTTTGAGAGAGAAAGTGCGAGAGAAAGAGAGGGAGACAAAGGATCCAAAGCAGGCTCACTAGCCAAAAATACATACACATATATATGTATATATATATACTTATAAGTAATACATATATATACTTATATATAATACATATACATATATGTATTATACATATATATACTTATATAAGTATATACTTATATATATATACTTATATACGTATATAAGTATATATACGTATATAAGTATCCAAAGCAGGCTCACTAGCTAAAAATACATATATATATATATATATATATATATATAGTTGGGAGCGCAACTTTTTTTTTAAGTTTATTTATTTATTTTGAGAGAGAGAGACAGCTTGAGAGAGCGTGTGTGAGAGCAGGGGAGGGGCATAGAGGGAGAGAGAATCCCAAGCAGGCTCCACGCTTGTCATCCCTAGATCTGTTTTAATGTGGACTTACTTTAATTGTTGGATTGTCTATTTCAATCTACAAGAAATTGCCAACTTCTTCCCCAAAGTGGCTGAACCATATTAGTATCCCACCAGTTTTGTATCAGTCCAGTTGCTGCTCACCAACATCTGGTATTGCCAGATGTTATGTATATATATATAACTATAATATAATATAAATATATATATTATATTTATTAGATATATAATATAATTATATATAAATATATATGCATATATAAATATAAAAATTATATGTAAATATATTTATAAATATATATAAATGTAAATAATTATATATAATTATATATAATATAATATAACATAAATATAAATATATATAAAATATATATATATTTGAGCTGTCAGCACAGAGCCCAACGTGGGGCTGAAACTCACAAACAATGAGATCATGACCTGAGATGAAGCTGGCTGCTTAACTGACTGAGCCACCCAGGCACTCTTTCTAGATAGAACTTCTAAACAGATAATCAGTATATTAAACACATGTAGGGTCCTGAAGGGATCATTTGGCTACTTCTGGTCATCTCATGGATTTATGGAAAATATCAACTTAGTATAATATCAGAGGAGAATCATGATATTGATTCTCAAAAGGTTTTAAATATTGTACTATAGAAACTCTAGCACATTTTCCTGTGCTAGACTTCATTCTCTATATCCCTTTCTCCTTATATCTGTTTTTACTTAATTTATACATATTGGATCAGTAAATGCCTTTCTTTCTAGAATCCTATTTGTCCAAGTCAGAAGAATTTTATGTCAGTTGTTCAATATGAACACAGACACAATTTATTGTTATTTCATATAGGCAGGTGGCACAGGTAATAATACTAATAAGCTGTAGGTAATACAGAATTCCGTAGGCTAGTTGCTCTACAGACTGTGCTAGACTTCAGCCAGATGTAGAAGACCATATCTGAACACAGAGTGGTCAAGGATTCCTCAATATGGTTGATCGGGGTTATCTAGGGAAATTACAGTATTTACAAAAATGATGACTGTAAACATAATTATAATGAAAAACAGAATTTCTTGAATCACCCTCCCTGTGCTGTTGGTCTGTTCCTGAGCAATAACGTAATGTCTGCAGAATATCTCTGGTAAAGTTTTCTTTCTTTTCCATTTTTTTCTGAAGGTTACCTCTAGAGTTCTAAATAATGTGTTCATATTGCTATTTCTAGAATTATCAACTTTGAACATTAAACAAACTTTCCATGTCATAGGTAAAATTACTTTTTATTAAAAAGTTAAAGTGGTAACCATCACCTTCCCTCTCATTCCAATATCTAGTAGTTGGATTCTATTTTTGATATTTTCTTAATCACTTTTGCATATTTAAAAATATTCTCAAAACTCCTTTATTCATAACTTTCAAAATTCTCTCAACTCCTCTGGAGAGATTTTGTTTGTTTAATATAAAATTTCCACCCCTATTCTAGACATTGTGAATCAGAATCTCTGAGGATGAGAAAGTTTATAGAACTGAACTTTCTAAAATTAAAATTAAAAGAAAACAAACAAAACTATCTGAGTAATTCTGGTGATTGTTGGGGAATAATTGGATTAAGAAATTAAAGTCAGTCTATTGTTTCAAATGGAGAGCTTCTCTCTTTCTTTGGTTTAATTGAGCAAAAATTACTGAGAGACAACAGAGTGCCCGACACTGGGCTGAGGTATAGAGATATGAAAAGTAAAATGACATACTCCTTGCTCTAATAGAATTTAAAATCTAATTCCTATTTTGTTACATATTTTTCAATACCTTCTAAAGATTAAGATGTAAATGTTGTGATCATCTAACTTAGGGATTAAATGAATTTGGGAGGAATAGCCTAATAATCAATAGTGAAGTTGACTTTTAATACAACCCATCAGACCTGTGCTAATAGCTAGAGAAAATATTGTGTAGATATTTGATTTTAAGGAGGTCTAATATTCCTTATAATTAGACATAATGTGGCAATAAAATCAGAGTGAAGTCAGAGAGAAATAAAAATTTTGGATGGTTTCCTTAACTGATTCAGAGTTATGAACCTAAATGTATTTGAGTTTTTATTTATTTAAAAATGTATTTTCTAATCATTTCTCAGCCTTTTGACTAAGATCAAGTGTAAAAATGTATTTTCTATAATTTGTCATAACCTAATGTCCATAGGATCAATATACTGAAAAATATCTTTGCTTGTGAAAAAAACCTATGTCCCCTATAAACATAAAGACAAATTAAGCATATAGGGGTCCCTGTCTATTACATTCAAGTTTGGTCATTAAAAATTCAGCATATATGATAATGGCAATTAAAAGTCCGGCCAGACCCAGTTTAGAATATAAATCATATAACATCAAAGAATGAGATAAGGTCACTGAACATCATAAATATTGAAGGCTTTTCCTTCTACCATTTACTTACTTGGACTGTAGTAGTCATGATGGGGAGTACAGTTGTAAAAAGCATTGTGGAATCAAACTCTGTGGAGTTTTCCTTTTGTGAGTTCAGCTTGGTTTGAGAAATTGCCACTCCCTCGTCGTATGGTGTAAATCGTACCATCGACAATACCATCATATAACTATAACTTCTGCCCTAAAGGACTATCAGGAAAATGAACCCAGACACTGAAAATAGTTCAAGCAGTCATACAGAGAAAGACAGATGCCATATGTTTTCACTCTTACGTGGTTCCTGAGAAACTTAACAGAAGACCATGGGGGAGGGGAAGGGGAAAAAAAAGTTACAGAAAGGGAAAGAGGCAAACCATAAGAGACTCTTAAAAACTGAGAATAAACTGAGGGTTGATGGGGGGGTGGGAGGGAGGGGAAAGTGGGTGATGGGTATTGAGGAGGGCACCTGTTGGGATGAGCACTGGGTGTTGTATGGAAACCAATTTGGCAGTAAATTTCATATTAGAAAAAAAGAAAATAGTTAAAGCAAACAAGTTAGAACTTGGTGGAGAAAATAATTGTTAACTTCTAATGTAAGTTAAAAAAAATTCTTCCTGTACACGGTATGTGGTTTGAATGTAATTCTTATGAAACATAAAATAAACATATTCCTTATTAAATCAGTAAAGCCCATAGAATAGTGGGTGAAAGAAATGGTAATGGGAGATTTTGATTTCATTTATAAAAATGCTAGACTATGATGATGAATAATCCACATAAGATCGATAATATAGCTTCCCCCTAACTCAAGCGCTGAAGAATTGGAATATCATGAAATGATCACAATGGTGAAGTATTGTTTTTTAGCCCTCAGGATAGTGGGGGCAGCTTAGGACATACAGAGCCTCTTAGCTGGTCACCAACAGCCACAAACTATCTCATCCCCTTACCCCATTATGCCACATCAATATTAAATATTCCAGGTGTGCCATGAGGCTAGGAAGCACTGTGCTACACTTATATCCATTTATATCCATAGTTCTGTATTAGTTATGGATTTTTTTTTTGAGGAGGAGGGGCACTGACACTATAGAAAGCATGCAGAAGTATCAAGAGTTTGGAAAATATTTGAATGTAATGGGATAACTTGCATTATCAAACAGGAAGAGAGTTCATTGTGTGTATGTGCTGGAAACATTCATGAATATATATACCCTTTAACCAATGTAAGGAAAAATATTCTAACATTTATTAGAAATGGAATGAGCTATTTATTGTTAGTGATAAAATACACTCAGCCATAAACCAGTTGATAATCCACATTCAGGGACACTGGAGAAAAGATGTCCTTAATTGAATTTAGGATTAAGTACAAAAATCCACACTCTTGCCCTTCTCCACCCTTAGTTTTTGTATCGTCTTCCTCCACCACAAAACATTTGGCTTCTGTCAGCTCCTGGAATATGGGATGTTTTCTCAACTGTCTACCTTTTTTTATTTGCTATTTTTTCACATGAAATGGCTTTACCAATTCTTTGTCTCTCTGTTGTCTGTTAAATATCATTTTCCTTTTCAAATCTCATTTAAAGGGGCGCCTGGGTGGCGCAGTCGGTTAAGCGTCCGACTTCAGCTAGGTCACGATCTTGCGGTCGGTGAGTTCGAGCCCCGCGTCAGGCTCTGGGCTGATGGCTCAGAGCCTGGAGCCTGTTTCCGATTGTGTCTCCCTCTCTCTCTGCCCCTCCCCCGTTCATGCTCTTGTCTCTCTCTGTCCCCCCCAAAATAAATAAACGTTGAAAAAAAAAATTTTTTTTAATCTCATTTAAATTGAAGAAACTTTTGAAACATTATCCAATTCCTTGTAATTGATCAGACCTTTCAACTGCATTCTCAGAAAACTGTCATTTCTAAACAGCACATTTTCAGACTTGAACTACCCTAGAAGTCAGATGATGGACCAAATCAGACCTCTTCTCCTCTGTGTCCCAAGTGTGTAGCACAATGTTTGGGACATTAAGGAGAATTGCCAAAAGTATTTTATAGATCAATCAATCAATAAATGTATTGAGGAATATTTGCCTGAATTCCAAGGTAATTACTTCCAGACTTAATCATCTCAAATCACAAAGGTGAGATGAGCACAGTCACCTCTCTTCTTCCTAGAAACCTCAATTCCAAATTGTATTTCTACATGCTCTCAGAGCAGAAAACACTCATGCTGGTACTGGGGACGCCACACTCCGCTATCTTTAGTGCCAAGACGGCAGGCACAGCCACTGGTCCCTGAGCCACTTTTTGAGCAGGTCTGTGACACAGGCCAGCGTCTCCAATTGTAGGTCTCCAGTTTGTGTTTCTCCAGCTTCAGAGTAGCAAACCCCTTACCTTCACAGTTCCCTGATCACTTCTGATCGCTGCTCTCTGAAAATTGGTCCTGGATTTAGGCATGCCAGGCACCAAATAACGTGGGGACAAATACTCTTGAGGATTTCCATGTCTCAGGCAACCAACTCTTGAGAAAAGAAGCAATTGCAGTTGGCATTTCCCAGTTGTGTAATTTTTTCCTTCCAGAGAGATTCTTTTTCAATTCTGAACTTACCAATTAGTGATAAAGATTTGCTCACAGGAGCACCTTAGGATTTTTTTTTTTTTTTTTTTTTTTTTTTTTTTTTTTTTTATGCAGAGAGTGATCCAGCCAGATCAGATTATGCGTTTCTTACAAACTCTTAGCCAGTGCTTTTGGTTCACAGTCCACACTGTGAATAGCAGGTTTTGGAGGATCAGGGCATATCCTGCCAAGGTGTCTTATGTGGAATAGGGTTACTAATTTTAAAATAATGGATTAAACCATCTATTTCCTCGCACAAAATATGTGTAATTTATTTTATGCATAAGTAGGTAACGTACTTACCTGATTCAAAAGTAAAATCTGTGTATAATTGAATTTTGAAGTTATGGGACAAGAACTCCGAATATTGATATAATATTTGCCTTTTTGAGGTCCTTGTTACCAATAATTCCATTTGCTAAATTGTGTATTTAAAGACAGTACAGGGGCGCCTGGGTGGCGCAGTCAGTTAAGCGTCCGACTTCAGCCAGGTCACGATCTCGCGGTCCGTGAGTTCGAGCCCCGCTTCGGGCTCTGGGCTGATGGCTCAGAGCCTGGAGCCTGTTTCCGATTTTGTGTCTCCCTCTCTCTCTGCCCCTCCCCCGTTCATGCTCTGTCTCTCTCTGTCCCAAAAATAAATAAACGTTGAAAAAAAAATAAAAATAAAGACAGTACAGTAAAAACCTTGGATTGTGAGTAACTTGTTCTGTGAGTGTTCCGCAAGATGAGCAAACATTTCTGAAAAATTTTAACTTGGTAAATTATCCATGTCTTGCAATACAAGTAGTACATGAGGTCGAATGTCACGTGATCACAACTGAGCCCATGGTTCTTGAAATTCGCTTTGATATACAAGCACTTTGGATTACAAGCACGTTTCTGAAATGAATTATGTTCTCAAACCAAGGTTTTACTGTATTTTATTATCAGGCATCTATGTTTCATATTCCTTTCCTTTATTATATATTTTCAGACTTTTTTTCATTAACAGGAATATTTGAAAGCATTCCAATCTGAATCAAGGTAAATTGGATGCTCACATCAGGGAAACTCTTATAAAATATGGTTTAATATATCAGGTTCAATTTTCTTTAAAGAAGTTTAAGGTTGGTTGCATCTTAGTGTTTCTCAATTTTCGAATTTTATTTTTTTAATTTTTTTTTTAAACGTTTATTTATTTTTGGGACAGAGAGAGACAGAGCATGAACGGGGGAGGGGCAGAGAGAGAGGGAGACACAATCGGAAACAGGCTCCAGGCTCTGAGCCATCAGCCCAGAGCCTGACGCGGGGCTCGAACTCATGGACCACGAGATCGTGACCTGGCTGAAGTCGGACGCTTAACCGACTGCGCCACCCAGGCGCCCCTCTCAATTTTCGAATTTTAGATGCACATTTTAAAACATCAAAAAAAAAAGTTTTATTAATCTCAATATCAAGGGTGTACTCCACAGCAATTAAATCAAAATTTTAAAGTCCAAGGTCAGATATCAATATTTGTTAAAAAGCTTCTCAAAATTTAGTGTGCATGAGAATAATCTAGGGATCTCATTCAAATGCAGATTCTGAATTCGTAAATCTAGTGTATGGCTAGAGATTATGAATTTTTAACAAATTCTCAGGCTATGCCAATGGTCTATGGATCACATTGAGGAACAAGATGTTAGATGATCTCTTGTTTTGAATTCCTTCCACTATAATTCTTTCAAATTCAAGCAAGGTCCCACATGTCCATGCATTACAAAGCTTTTTATCTTTGGAATAGCAGTGGCTTCAGGATTCTGGAATGTTTATGGTAGAATACTATGTGTCGGGAAAGCAACCTTACAAGTGAACAGACTAAGATGTGTCCTGAACGAAAGAAGTGGGAAGGGAGTTGGAACTTGGTTAAAGTCAGAAAAGGGAAGGGTAGGAACAGACCTTTCCATAAATGATTGCACAATAATGAAAATATTAAATTCATAGTAGCTATAGTGTTCATTCTGTCAGTGTATATGTACAGATTCAGGAGAGAATATATAAAGAGAAACAAGGAGACAGAAATTTGAATGTTACCAAGACTTACGTGTCCCAGTTGCGTCGCTATGAATTGTTGCTTAGGTTTAGTGAGCTTAATCTTGAGAGTTCAACAATTGTCATCCTTCCATTTAGTAATCCAAATTAGAAATTTGTATCCATTCTCACAGTTTCCTGTACCTTCAACTCACCTCGATTCAGCCATGTCTGAACAATCCACTTTTCAAAAATCTTTTGAGACTTTCCTTCCTTTCTAGCTCCAATGTCACTGCATGAAGTGTCCTGTTTAGAACAATCAAATGGCTGCTGACCGGTCTTGATTCAGCCTTGTTGTCTTTCCATTATCTTCCAACCAGCGTAAGTGTGGTACTACTAACATGCTAAGCTAATTGTTTCACTTCCCTGATTAAAAAATGTGTAGCACCTCCCTTCACTAAAATAAGGAGATATGTCTGACAGTGACCCAGAGGTGATTCATGAACTGTCCTCTGTAAGTTTTCTCTTTTCATAGCTTTGCCACATCACCCCAAATGTAACATGATTTTCTGGGTCTGCAGAGGCTTTTCCCTTCTTAGCAATGAGACCATTACCTTTCACATGGTCTGTATTTCATATAGAAGCTTAAGCCCAGGTAATTCAAAGGTCTACCTACAAGGACTCTTTTTGTTTGTCTTATGTGAGTCTTTCTGTGTCTGTTGGACAGAACACTGGACTAGGAATCATACCTAATGTGTGTGGTGCACTTGTAGCCTTTTTCCCTTGCTTCATACAACTGATGAAAATTAAGTCAAATAGTAAATATGACGGCTTTTTGAAAATAAATGTTTGCAATCAGTGAGTGGATACATAATGGGCACAAGAGTGGTAAGATATTTATTTTTGTCCTATATTTGGAAACTATGTGTAAATACTGCAACTTTTTATATCAGGTGAATAACAGAACATTTTCCTAAGGACATTGATCTGACAATAATGATGTGGATGGTGTGAACCAGGAAGAGACACAAGACAACAGTTTAGACTATTATGTAAATGTATAGTTACAAGATCTTAAATGCCCAAAAACAGAAGAACAAAATATGAAAGGAAAGAAGAGTTGTCTCAAAGAGACAATTGTCATGAAACGGCAACTCTTTCTAAATTATTGGGGAAAAGAACATGAACCACAAGAAAATGATACAACTGAGCAGGACAAAACCGGTTGTTTTCAAGTATAATAACGTGAAACTCTGTAAAGAGATTCCACAATGAGTCTCCATGTTTGCTCTGTTTTGGCTTTGATCTGTACAGGTTTGAAATATTTTTATTATTTTCTTTGTATCACATGAAATAAAAGTGCAGTTCGCGTTGAAATTATTTATACGAAAGCATCAGTCACATAGGGAACTGGAGATGATATATGTGTAGAAAGAAATTCTCAAGGATGTCCCAGACTTATCCACCATCATCCGGGGCCAAAGTACCACTTTGAATAAAATTGTGGGCCATGGAGTCAATTTTGTAGAAAGATCGTTATTATGTTTAGGACCAGGTCACCTACAAACCAAATAAGGTTCTATATCTTCATCTTTCAAAGGAAAATAGCACATTCTGTGACAGAATAAATATTAAATAAAGTTATTTATTTAAAATGCTTGACAAAATACTTCAAATCTCATAGGATGTCATAACATATGTTATAATTATTATCTTCATCATCTTCATCATCATCATCGTTATTATTGTTGTGTGTATTATTATTAAACATAAACCTGAGGCTCCTTTCATACTCAAGAGTCTTTGATTTCATTCTTAGTATTTCTCCACACATAATCACTGTAATAAGGTTTACAGGAGTGGCCTGGAGAGGAATTTAGGAATTGTGTTCTTTGGGGAAGTGTCATTGGATTTCTAAAAATGTGTACAATAAACCTAACACATTACATATCTCAGCAAATCTGAAAGACCTGCTTCTGATATGACATTATGATATTGATTCTATTCATGAACATTTTCTACTGCCCAGAATTTTCTTCAGGGCAAATTTGACATCCTTATTCCGCAGACTATAGATCAAGGGGTTCAGCATGGGCACAATGGTGGTATAAAACACAGAGGACACTTTCCCTTGGTCCATGGAGCTCACAGACGATGGCTGCAGGTACATGAACGCAGCAGATCCAAAGAAAATGGCAACAGCGGAGATGTGGGAGCTGCAGGTCCTGAAGGCTTTGCACCTGCCCTCGGTGGAGCGGATGCGGAGGATGCTGGCCATGATGAAGATGTAGGAGGCAAGGATGGTGAAGGCAGGAGTCAGAATGTTAAATGCACTCAAGACTAAGACCAATAATTCATTGATGAAGATGCTGGAACAGGATATCTCCAAGAGTGGAAAGAGATCACAGAAATAATGGTTAATCACATTGCTCTGGCAGAAAAGGAGCCTCATCATAAACAGCGTATGGATTGTAGATCCAACGATGCCCAAAATATAAACTCCCACTGTGAGCCAGAAGCAGATGTGTGAAGACATGACGACATTGTAAAGCAAGGGGTTGCAGATGGCAGCATAGCGGTCATAAGCCATTACAGCTAACATGTGACACTCTGCAATACCAAAAAGGAGGAAGAAATAGAGCTGAGTCATGCATGCTGAGTAGGAAATTATGTTCTTCTCAGTCACAAAGTTCGCCAGCATTTTGGGGGTAATGACAGTGGAATGGCAGAGATCAATGAAGGACAAATTACTGAGGAAATAGTACATGGGGGTGTGCAGGTGAGCACTGAGCCCTATCAGTGTGATCATGGCCAGGTTCCCCACCACCGTGACCACATAGACTCCTAGGAAGAGAATGAGAAGAGGCAGCTGAAGTTCTGGTTTCTCTGTTAGTCCAGCGAGGATGAACTCAGTCACTGTGGAATGATTTCCAGAGTCCCTTATCTTTGCAGCAGGTTCTGATTCTAAAAGAGAAAAAATGAATATTCCTCTGTATGTGTATTTGTGTGTACACATATATGTTTGTGTGAGTATATGTGAAGAGAAGAATAATTCCATGAAGATCATTATTCCTGATCAGAAGAGATTCACAATTCAGGGATCTATTGAGTCTTTCCTGCTGATCAATCAGTGATTCTGGTTGAACTGGAGAAGTAATTACAGACTTCAAGAACCTTATAAATTAGAAATTTCATAACTTTTTTGCGGCACCTGAGTGGTTCTGTCAGTTAAGCATCTGACTCTTGATTTCGACTCAGGTCATGATCTCACAGTTCGTCGGTTTGAGCCCTGCATCAGACTCTGCACTGAGAGTTTGGAGTCTGCTTGGGATTCTCTCTGTCTCTCCCTGTCTCTCTCTCTCTCTCTCCCTCTCTCTCTCTGCCCCTGCAGCTCTCTCTCTTTCTCTCAAAATGAAAAAATAAACTTAAAAAAAAAAGATATCTCATAACTTTTTAAGAGAAAGCACCAATTTCCAGACTTTTAAAGTCAGTCAGAAGGGACATTGCTACTGTTATTTGTGTGGCCTCTTTCTTCCTCCCATGTTCTATATGTATATATTAATATCATGCTAGTCAAATGGCAAACAGTTTTGATTTATTCAGAATAAATAATAGTAGCATGTGCTTTCTATAATGAATAAACATAGGATTCATAAGTCTGCAAAAAGTAATTATGCTAGTCTGAGCTTTTTTCCTTACTGTATCTCATCTCAAAATAGCTGAAGGATGGTCAATTACTGATATCTTTCCACCAGAGAATCTCTGCTTTATATGCACCAGCTCTCATCCCTGAGGCCGATCACCCCAAGAGCAGAAACATACTGTCTGGCAGACATCATGCTTATATCTCAACAGCTTTTCCCAGAACAAAGAGCCATTCTCCCTTATTCTAATTTGATTAATCCCAGGCTATCATATAATGGCTTAAATGTAGGTCATGTTGTCCACCAATATGACCAGGGGTGCATATGATTGGTCTAAGCAACTTGGATTTCCTGCTTAAAGTGGTGGAGGTCATAAAATTATTTATATTCTCAAAATATGAGAAGGGATTTTGAAGACAAACTGTAGGTGTTACTCTCCTGGTGTTGTTTTATAATCCTGTAATTTGTGTGTGGTTTTTACAGAGTTCCAAGACATTGAAGATATGGATCACTAGTGCATGCACAAATACAATTAGAACTTGTAGGTTATGTTCAATGCTAATCTAGAGTGTGATGTGTTGTTTTTTGGTTTTTTTTTTTAAAGACCAATGTACGTTGAGTTTCAACTTGGAAAGAAAATAAGTACATTCTAGAAAATGCAAATTCATATTCTTAATATTCAAGCAATTGTTAGATTAGTGTTTTTAGGTTAGGGTCAAATACTTTATGTGATATAGAAAAATTGGACAACTTCAGAAAACATGATCTAGAAATTTTTCATTTTAAGAGTGGGCAAATAACCAAAGATATTTTGCTGGCAAAGCAAAAATTCATGTGGCACGTGACAACATGACATGTTCAACAGTGTCATCTGTTCAATATGTCACTGTTCAACAAATTGCTTTATTTAAGAAGTACTGGAAAGGTGCCTGGGTGGCTCAGTCAGTTAAGCATCCAACTCTTGACTTTGGCTCAGGTCCTCAGCTCATGGTCCGGGCTGGACATGGAGCCTGCTTGAAATCTCTCCCTCCCTCTACCCCTCCCCACCTTAAAAAAATGAAGAAGAAGAAGAAGAAGAAGAAGAGGAAGAAGAAGAACTGTACTCATTGCCTATGTCTCCAAGAGAGTGAAATAAAGCTAACTGCTTGAAACCCTGGAGAGTAATCTTTGGTTTCACAACAAAGATGAACAGTCCCAGAAAGATCCTTGATCTTACAGTCCGAAATGTTTGAGCACAGCCTGAATAACCACTTTCCAAGCTGATATTGTTCAAGGACACAAGAACCTAATGGGTGATGGGATTATATCATCCATATCACCTCATCTAGTTTCACTGATTCATGATTCGCCAATTCTAGTGGGTTTTGATAATTAAGTTAGACCAGAATGCATTGAAATCTCAACTCAACCCCATACTTGCAGAGCAACCTTGGGATAATTACATCCAATCTCCAGCCCTCTGAAAAACAAAAAATGCTATTATCTGTTTCCAATGAAAACTAAATTAAATGATGCCCACAAGGTGCTAAGCACAGTTCATGGTTCTTGGTAAGAACTTCATAATGTCAATGTTAATTTAATTTTAATCTTCTGAAATTGCTCTGTTTTATATTTTATTTGACCAGCATTTTCTTTCCTTATTGATGACCAGAGTTAATTTTTTTTCCTTAGCACATCTTCTTGTCCCTCCTTCCTACACTGACACATACAAAATACAGAGAGTTGATATTTTGCACTGAATATTAACTTCCTGTCATCAATCTTTTTCATAGTCTTCACATAAATTCCAAACTAATTTCCTTGTCATTCAAAGATTCATATCATCTGGTAACAAAAAGAAAATTTTTCATTTCCTGGCAAGTATTACATGATTTAACCATTTCACAAAGAACGTTTTGTTGGCTCTCATCATATTCTTTTAGATTTTTATTTTTTCATTTATTCCCTGTGCCCTGTGAAATCTATTTAATAGTTAGGGCCCTTTAGTTAAGGGCTTTCATAGTGAAAGCTCCAATTAATAAGACCATTTTCTGCATGTTCATGAAGATGTTTCTTATGTTTACATTTAGCATGTATATAATTCTGCATTAATTATTATGAGTTATGTACTGGTTCTTTTCAACTAAGCTATAAATGCAACATAGTACTTGCCACATACAGCAAATATCAGTAAATACGTGTTTTTAATAAAAGTGTTAAAAGGATGTTAGACATAACCTAACATAGACTCAATATAAGTGAACAGTCTTCACACTGCCTGGTGTGAATAAAAAAAAGTGTTCGCCATAATTCTATTCAGTAGGGGACAAGGAGATGATAAGTCTACCTTTTTGTTCACCTGATAATGTGAATATTAGAGTAATAACAGGTAGAAATAAAGAATGAGTGCACTGGGAGGGTGCTAGAGTAGAGAACTCTAAAACTTTTAAAGTCAAGGACTGGGACATACTCAGACATACCCCTCTTGCCCCCCAGAACTGCAGCCATGTATAATTCTCTCCTCCATTTTTCTGAATGGAAAAATGATCTGATGATGCTGGTAGATAATTCTGAGTACTAACCTGGCAGGACACCTTGGTGCTGAGGGGGCCTTAGACTAAAAGTCTTCATGGCAATAATTTGGGGTCACTGATCCTGATCTGTAATGTAGCTGATGGCCTTCTGCAAAGGTTGGTTGAGATGGTATGATGATTTTATACACTGGGCAGTGATGCCAAGAGTCTTATTAGGAACAAGGAATGATAATGGGCTCCCACTAGAATCTCATCCCATGGGTATCAACCTTTGGGAAAAGAAACACTCAGAATTTCCCTTTTCCCCTATTGGTTCTCAAGTGTTTGATAGTGTCACAAAGGTGAGAATCATTGTTCTTGTTAAATTATGGATTGAAAACAAGGAAGTATTAGATTTTGTTAGAGCTTGAGTGAATATCATGCCAAGCTATTTAAAAGGTCAAGAATTCATGTAACTTTTAAAACATACTCTAAAGAAATTTTCTGAACTGATTTCCGACAAGGGATAAATAGAAAATCAGGGAAAACACTTTTGTATGTAAGATTTGAAAGTTTTTGTGTTCATTGACCTCTACTAACTGTATTTAGATATCATAATGTGCTCATAGAATGGTATTACTTGGAATATTTCAACTTGGGGGCTGAATATAAAAGCATCTACTAGATATTGCCATAACCCCATGAGAAATTCCTAACATGCCTAACAAGGGAGAAGATGACTTATTTTCCTCTACAACTAAAAGAGATTTGTTGAGTAACAGTGTAGATACATTGTCCCTGAGACAATCCATATGTCTCCTCAGAATTTCAACATTTGACCATTTTGAAACTTGCATAAAACAAGACACAATGGACTTTCCATTTTCCTCTTGTGAATTCCTAAGAGACTCTTCAATTAGGAAGGTCTGCTTCCTTTTGGACCCAGCTATTCTCTGGTTATTCTTGCCACCAAATGGGCCCTGGATATAACATTTAAACTCAAAGAAGCAAGATCTTAAGGCAAAATGGAAAAGTATGGATGGGATCCTTTGGTTGTATCTGGGGTTCTCTCAGGATTCATGGAAAATACCAGCTCAGCTACCAAATCTATCCTGGAAAGTATGATTCTCAAGAGGTCACAATATTGGAGTCTAGAAGCTCAAGGTAGATATTTTAGTGGACTGTCCTTCATGCTGTATACCCCTTTCTCCTAGAATCTGTGTCCATTTAAAATCTACGTGTAGGATCAGAAAACACCTTTCTTTCTACAATCCAGCCTGTCTCAACTCACAGAAATTTTACATCAAGGCCAATATTTCGGTTACTCAAGGTAGACATGACACAGACACCGTTCATCATCTCATACAGGCAAGAAGCATGATATACTTGTAAGACAGAGTTCTGTGAGCTATTGCTTTACGATCAGATATAGAGCATATTTGAGTGTTGACTAATTCAGGATTTCTCCACCTGTTTGATCATCAGACTCACCTAGGGAGACTACAGTATTTATAAAGCTTATGACTGTAGAAATATAAACATGATCAAATGAGAATCAGAACTTCCTGAAACATCTTCCCTACACTCATTACTCCAGGGACAATTTAATCTCGGTAGAGGAGCTCTGATAAACAGTTTCTCTTTCCATTTCTTCTCCCCAAGATAACCTCCACAGCTCTAAATAATTCATACATCCTGCTATTTTTAGATTACCAATTTTGAATGTTATCTCAACTATTATATTACATATGCAGTTGCTTTACTTGTTATTACCATTGCCTCCTTTCCATCCACATATTTGATACTGATAAAAATTCTTTTCTTAATGGTTTCGAGACCTTTAGAAATATTCTCAAAACTTTTAATTTGTCAACTGTCCAAATGCTCTCATCTGGAGAGATTTGTATTACAGACTTCCTATTCTAACGCCAGAATTAGTGAATCATAATCTTTGAGGTCACAGGTCAGTGTCTCCAATTGTAGGTCTTCAGTCTGCATTTCTCCAGCTTCAGGGTAGCAAACTCCTCCGCTTCTTAGCCCCCTGAGCCATTCTGACCAATGTGCTGGTCAAATATTCTTGAGGATTTCCGTGTCTCAAGGAATAAGACTTTGAGAAAAGAAGCAGTTGCTGTTTAGCATTTCCCAGGGGTCTAACTTTTTCCTTCTAGATGTCCATTCTAGGGATTCTTTGTCAATTTTGGATTTATCAATTAGTGATAAAGATTTTTCACGGGATCACCTGAATTTTTTTTTTTAATGCAGGTTCTGGTCCAGCAGGTCTGAATGGGGTTTGAGATTCTGCATTTCTTACAAGCTCCTAGCCAGTGGGTTTGGTTCACAGTCCATACAGTGAATAGCAGGTTTAAGAGGATCAGGGCACATCCTGACAGGGTATCTTTCTTTTAATAGGGCCAGAATTTTTTTAAGTTGATTTATCTATTTTGAGAGAGAGAGAAAGCACGAGTCGAGAAGGGGCAGAGAGGGAGGAGAGAGGGAGAATCCCAAGCAGGCTCCTTACCAGCAGTACGAAGCCCAGTGTGGGGCTCAGACTCACGAGCTGTGAGATCATGACCTGAGTGAAGCTAGACACTTAACCAACTGAGCCACCCACGTACCCCAATAGGGCCAGAATTTTTAAATAATTAATTGAACCATTTTTCTTTTATAAAATATGTTTATTTTATGCATAAGTAGATAATATACTTACTTGATTCAAAGTCAGATCTATACATAATTGGATAGGGTTACAGGGTAAGAATTCAGAATTCTCGTGTAATGTTTGCTTTTCTTGAGGTCCTCACTGAAAATAGTTCCACTTGCTAAATTGTATATTTAAAGAAAATATTTTATTATAGCCACCAGTGTTCCATATTAATTCCTCTTCCTTACATATTTTTGCTTTTTTCCCCCTAAGCTGGGATAATTGGAAGCACATTGAGTGCAGTATGATTTAAGGTAAATTGGACACTCATGTCAGGGGAGCTCTTACAAAATAGCTTTAAATGCATTAAGTTCAATTCTCTTCAAAGGAGTTTAATTTTACATTAGTTTTGGGTTATATTAGTGTTTCTCACTTATGGAGGCGCATTTAAAATAATCAAGGGTGTTTTTATTTTTTTTTTTTAATTTTTTTTTCAACGTTTATTTATTTTTGGGACAGAGAGAGACAGAGCATGAACGGGTGAGGGGCAGAGAGAGAGGGAGACACAGAATCGGAAACAGGCTCCAGGCTCTGAGCCATCAGCCCAGAGCCCGACGCGGGGCTCGAACTCACGGACCGCGAGATCGTGACCTGGCTGAAGTCGGATGCTTAACCGACTGCGCCACCCAGGCGCCCCTCAAGGGTGTTTTTAAAAAACTCTATATCTAGATTGTACCCCCATATCAATTAAATCAAAATCTTAGTATCTGTGGTCTGATGATGATATTTTTTAAAACCCCTAAACTTTAATGTGCGCAGGTATAACGAGGGAATCTTGTCGTTCAAAAGCAGATTCTTGATTTAATAAGGCCAGTGTAGGGCTTGAGATACTGCGTTTTAACATACTCTCAGCTTTTGCCCATGCTGCTGGTCTGTGGAGCAACCTCAGGAACGGGGCATCAGAGGATCTCTTGTTTTGAATCCCTTTCACTATCTATGATTCTTTCAGTTTCAAGCAAGGTTTTACATTCCCACACATCCCAAAGCTTCTTTTAGCTTTGGACTAGCGGTGGCCACAGGATTCTGGGACATTTTTAGAAGAAACTATATGTCTGGAATGCCACTCTACAGGTGAGCAGACTAGAGCTGCCTGTTTCCTCAGTGTGCTGAGTTAACGAAGTGGGAAGAGAGTTGGAGGTGAAGACAGGAGTGGGAAGGGTTTAAAGAACCATTTCCATAAATGATTATACAATGATGAAAGGTACTGAAATTCGCAAAGCCACGGTTTCCATTCTGTCAGGATATATGTAGTGATTCCGGAAATTTAAAAATATGTGTGTGTGCATGTGTCCATTTTTACATATACATAGAGAAACTGACAGAGAGAAATAGAGAGGGAGAGTTGAATTTTACAGACTTATGTAACCCAATTGCTTTGCTGTGAAATGTTACCTAGAGTCCCATCTTGAGAGTTCTACCATCATTGTCCTTCATTTATTTATTCATTCATTTATTTTATTTTATTTTATTTTATTTTATTTTATTATTATTATTTTTTTCAAGTTAGTTAACATAGAGTGTCCTATTGGTTTCAGGAGTAGAACACAGTGTTTCATCACTTACATACAACACCCAGTGCTCATCCCAAGAAATGCCTTCCTTAATGCCCATCACCCATTTAGCCCATTCCCCCTCACCTGCCCTCTAGCAACCCCCAGTTTCTTCTCTGTTTTGAAGAAGTCTCTTATGATTTGCCTCCTTCTCCGTTTTTTTCTTATCTTTCCTTCCCGTCCCCTATATTCATCTGTTGTGTTTCTTAAATTCCACATATGAGTGAAATCATACATTTGTCTTTCATCATCCTATTTAGTAATCCAAACTAGAAATTTGCATCCATCCTCAACACTTTCCTGTACCTTCAACTCACCTCGGTTCAGCCATGTCTGAACAATCCACTTTTCAAAAATCCCTTGACACTCTCCTTCCTTTTTGGCTCCACTGTCACTGCATGAAGTGTCCTGCTTAGAACAATCAAATGGCTGCTGACCGGTCTTGATTCAGCCTTATTGTCTTTCCATCATCTTCCAACCAGCAAAAGTGTGATACTACTAACATGTAAAACTACTTGTTTCACTCCCCTGCCTAAAAAAAATTCAGCACCTCCCTTCACTAAAATGAGTGACGTCTGACAGTGATCCAGAGGTGATTCATGAACTGTCCTCTGTCTACTTTTCTCTTTTGTAGCTTTTCCATATTACTCAAAATATGACATGATTTTCTGGGTCTGCAGATGCTTTCTTCCTCTTTCTTGATGTTACCATTACCCTTCACTGAGTCTGCATTTCATATAAGAACTTAAGCCCCAGTAATTCAAGGGTCTACCCACCAGGTCTCTTTTTGTTTGTCCTGTGTGAGTCTTTTTGTGTCTGTTGGACAGAGCGTTGGACTAGGAATCACACCTAAGAGTTGCAATCGTAACCATTTTTCTTATCCATTTTTGGACCGATGAAAATGAAGTCAAATAAAAATATGAGGTCTTTCTCATATGAACATTTGATATCAATGAATGAATGGTTAATGGAATACAAGAGTGGTAAGATATTTATTTTTTTTCTGTCTTTGGAAACTATATGTAAACACTGCAACTTTCATATCAGGTGAATAAAACAGCACACTCTCCTAGGAACATTGATCTGACAATGATGAGGTGGCAGGTTTGAACTGAGAAGAGAGAGAAAACAGTTGAATATTCAGAATTATCAAACAAATCCACAGTTACAAGATTTTAAATGTCCAGAAGCAGAAAAGCAAAATATGAAGGGAAACATGTTTTAAAGATAAAATTGACATGACATAGCAATTGTTTGTAAATTATGGGGGAAAGAGCATAACCACATGAAAATGATACAACTTAGCAGGATTTTTAGCTTTTGTAGCAGTTACTTCATAAATAGCTGCATGGTCACTGGCATAAAGACAACACAGTGTTGGTTGAGCTACTATATAAAGTATTGCTATCAAGAATAATAACTTTTTAAAAAAAAGAATAATAACTTTACTTTCTGTAATGGGACACCATAAGGGGTCTCCAATATTTTGCTTTGATCGGCACAGGTTTGAAAGATTCTGATTATATCAAATGAAATAAAAGTGAAAATAGGATTGAAGATATCTATAGGAAAGCAGCACTGTCATATAAGGAACTAGGGAAGCTGTTTGTGTACAAGGAAATTTCTAGGATGTCTTAGACCTGTCTACAGTTACTTGAGGCCAAAGTACCGTTTAAGTAAAATCATGGGTCCTGGAGCCAAACTGTCTAGGATTAATAACTTATTATGTTTGAGACATAGGGCATTTACTCAAACTAAATAAGGTTCTATTTCATCTTTGAAAGGGGAATAATACTAGGGCTTGTCCTCAGGGGAAACTAAATATTTGGTAAGTAAATGCTGTAAATAAAGTTGTCCATTTAAAGTGTTGGGCATATTCTTGATATTTTATAAAATCTTAATAATATACATATTGCTATTATCTTCAAAATATTCATTGTCATCTTATTGTTGTGTGTATTAAAACTAAGGCTACTTTCATACTCCAGAGTCTTTGACTTTATTCTTTGTATTTCTCCACACATAATTACTGTAATAAGGTTCAAAGGAGTGGCCTAGAGGGGAATTTAGGAATTGTGTTCTTTGGGGAAGTGTCATTGGATTTCTAAAAATGTGTACAATAAACCTAACACATTACATATCTCAGCAAATCTGAAAGACCTGCTTCTGATATGACATTATGATATTGATTCTATTCATGAACATTTTCTACTGCCCAGAATTTTCTTCAGGGCAAATTTGACATCCTTATTCCGCAGACTATAGATCAAGGGGTTCAGCATGGGCACAATGGTGGTATAAAACACAGAGGACACTTTCCCTTGGTCCATGGAGCTCACAGACGATGGCTGCAGGTACATGAACGCAGCAGATCCAAAGAAAACGGCAACAGCGGAGATGTGGGAGCTGCAGGTCCTGAAGGCTTTGCACCTGCCCTCGGTGGAGCGGATGCGGAGGATGCTGGCCATGATGAAGATGTAGGAGGCAAGGATGGTGAAGGCAGGAGTCAGAATGTTAAATGCACTCAAGACTAGGACCAATAATTCATTGATGAAGATGCTGGAACAGGATATCTCCAGGAGTGGAAAGAGATCACAGAAATAATGGTTAATCACATTGCTCTGGCAGAAAAGGAGCCTCATCATAAACAGCGTATGGATTGTAGACCCAACAATGCCCAAAGTATAACTCCCACTGTGAGCCAGAAGCAGATGTGTGAAAACATGACGACATTGTAAAGCAAGGGGTTGCAGATGGCAGCATAGCGGTCATAAGCCATTGCAGCTAACATGTGACACTCTGAGACAGCAAAAACAAGGAAGAAGTAGAGTTGAGTCATGCATGCTTGGTAGGAGATGAAATTCCTCTCTGTCACAAAGTTCACTAGCATTTTAGGGGTAATGACAGTGGAATGGCAGAGATCAATGAAGGACAAATTACTGAGGAAATAGTACATGGGGGTGTGCAGGTGAGCACTGAGCCCTATCAGCGTGATCATGGCCAGGTTCCCCACCACCATGACCACATAGACTCCTAGGAAGAAGAAGAAAAGGGGCAGCTGGAATCCGGTCTTCTCTGTTAGCCCAGCGAGGATGAACTCAGTTACTGTGGAATTATTTCCAGGGTCCATTATCCCATCTCATTCTAAGCTTAAAAAACAGAAAATGACTGTACTTGTGGTGTGTGTGTGTGTGTGTGTGTGTGTGAGAGAGAGAGAGAGAGAGAGTGTGTGAGACAAAATAATTTTATGGAAATCATTATTTTATTCCTCATCAAGGGACATTCATAATGTTGGTATCTCTTGAATCTCTTCCATCACTCTAGGGCAACCTATGATTCCAGCTGACTAGAGGAAAATTCAAGAAACTTATAATTAAGATATTTTTAATTTTTAACAGAAAACACCAAGTTTTAGATTTTTTTTGAGCTAGTTAGTAGGAAAGTTACTACCATTATTTCTTTTTTTTAAAGTCTTTATTCAAATTCCAGTTAATTAACATGCAGTCTAATAACTAGTTTCAGGTTACAATATGGTAATTCAACTACTGTTATTTCTAATGACTCTTTCTTATATCCTTTGGGGTATCCTATATGTATGTATGTATGTACATTAATGTATGTATGTATGTACATTAATGTATGTATGTATGTATGTATGTACATTAATGTCATACTTATCAAATGGCATAATGATTAAATTTTCATTTAATTCAAAATAAGAAAGAGTAACTTGTTTTCTACAGTTAGTAAACATAGGATTCACAAGGCTGTAAAAAGTTGTTATTTTGACCTGAATCATTTTCCTTACTAGAATTCGAACTCCGAATAAAAACCTGAAGAACTGGGCAACTACCAATACCATCCCACCTGGAATTCTGCTAGTCTGCTTGTTGAGGGTTCCTTCACCCAGGAAGAAAGCTACTGCCTCATAAGGTAAGAACATAGCATACTTACACCTCAACAACTTCTCCCATAGTGAAAACTGTCTTCCTTTGTTTATAAATTCAACTAATCCCAGGGGAGTGACACAATGGCCAAAATTTAGGTAATATATTGCATCACTATGGCCAGAGAAGCAAAGGATTATAAATAATTTAAGTTAATTGGACTTCATATTGGTGGTGGAGGCCAGAAAACTACACTTATTCCCAAAATATGAGAAAGGTTTTGGAAGAAAAACACCCTGGTGTCTTCTTATCATGTATTTCTCACGTACTCTCTACAGAATTGAAAGATGATAGAGGTATGGATTATTAGAACATGTGCAAAATACAACTACAAATTTTAGATTAAATTCAATACAAGACAACAATGTGATTTTTTTTTAAGAAAGGCTAATAGGGGCGCCTGGGTGGCGCAGTCGGTTGAGCGTCCGACTTCAGCCAGGTCACGATCTCGCGGTCCATGAGTTCGAGCCCCGCGTCGGGCTCTGGGCTGATGGCTCAGAGCCTGGAGCCTGTTTCCGATTCTGTGTCTCCCTCTCTCTCTGCCCCTCCCCCGTTCATGCTCTGTCTCTCTCTGTCCCAAAAATAAATAAACGTTGAAAAAAAAAAAATTAAAAAAAAAAAAAAAAAAAAAAAAAAAAGAAAGGCTAATATATATTTCATTTAGATTGCAAAGAAATTAAAGAGATTCTAGAAAATGGAAATTTATTTTCTTAATACTCAAGCAACAGTTGGAATATTGTTTTCAATTTGGGTTACAATATTTTCTGTGATTTAGAAAAACTGGAAATTTTCAGAAAAAGTATCAGAAATCTTGTCTTTTAAGGAATGGCTGAAGTAACAGGATATTTATTAGCAAAAAAAGATTTATGTGACACATAACAGTTACTGCCAAATGTTCAACATAATGCTACATTTAAAAGATGTTGGGTTCATTTTTTTAAGTTTATTTATTTATTTTGATAGAGAGAGAGAGAATGCTAAAATTGGGAAAGGACAGAGAGAGAGGGAAAGAGAGAATCCCAAGCAGGCTCAGTGCTGTCAGCACGGACCCCCAGTGCAGGACTCAAACACATGAACTGTGAGATCATTACCTGAGCCAAGATCATGACCTAAGTCGAAATTAAGAGTCAGATGCTTAACTGACTGAGCCACCCAGGCTCCCCATTTCGATATTGGACTCATTTTATATGTCTCCAAGAGAATGAAGTCAAATGACCTGCTTGAAACTATTAGAAGAAATATCTGGTTTCACATCAGAGAACATTACAGTCACACATAATCTGATCTTATAGCCAGAAATGTTAGAGCACAGCCTAAAAAGCCACGGAACAGATATTGTTGATGGATGCAAGGTTTAGATGGGTGGTTGGATTAAATCATCCTGAATATCTCTTTAAATTCCAACTTTCATGACTGTGTCCTTCTAATAGGTCCTGATATTAGCATAGTAGCCATTGATGCAAAAAATTCAGTCCTACATTTGCTCTAATGTTCTGAAAAATGAAAACATTAATTTCTGTCCTGTGTGAAAATTAAATTAAATGATACCTGTAAAGTGAGGTCCCCGGCACAGTTCCTGTCTCTTGGTAAAAACTTAATCAATGTCAGTGTTGTTTCAATTGTAATCTATTTAAGTATCTCCCTGCTCTGTTTTTCATTCGCCCGACACTGTCATTCCCATAATGGCAGTAAGAGTTTCCAATTTGTTTCCTCAGCAGATCTTTTTGTTGTTTCTTTCCATGAACACATGATAATACAGAGATTTTCAACTTTTTTACTGAATAGTAACCTCTTAAAATAATCAGTATTTTCCAAGGTCTCCAAATAAAGTTCAAACTAATTTGTCATTCAAAGATTTACAACAATAACAACAAAGTTTCCTTTTTTATATCCCAACAAATACCATGTTATTTAGTTATTTGGTAGACTGTTAGTTTTTACTCACCATATCCCTTTAGCTTTTCTCTTCTTCCATTCCATCTACCTTACGATGTTTATTCAGCAGTTAGGATCATTTAGTTAAGAATTTAATATGAGAGAGGCACCTGGGTGGCTCAGTGGATTGAACGTCAGACTTCAGCTCAGGTCGTGATTTCGGGGTTCATGAGTTCCAGCCCCACTTTGGGCTCTGTGCTGACAGTTTAGAGCCTGGAGCCTGCTTCAGATTTTGTGTCTCCCTTTCTCTCTGCCACACACACACACACACACACACATACACACACACACACTCTCTCTCTCTCTCTCTCTGTCTCTCAAAAATAAACAAACATTTAAAAAAATATTTGAAAAGTTTAGTAGGAGAGCCCCAGTTAACATGACCATTTTGTGTGTGTGCCTATGAATACATTTCTTGTGTTTTACATAAGCACTTACTTTATACTAATTAGTATGAGTTATTTACTGGTTTCCCTTCTCTACTAGACTGTAAAATCAATACAGTACTTAGCATAGTGTTTTGCATCTAGTGAACCTCAATCAATATGTGTTTAATAAAATTATGAAGGAAGGTTAGAGATATATTAACATAGACTCAATCTAAGTCGGCAAAGCCCTCACACTGCCTGAGTTGAAATGAGTAAACAAAAAAGTTTCTGCCATAATTTTATACTAGAGGGGACAGAGAGATAACAAAGGGGCCTGTGGTCATGAGAAAGTGTGAACAATAGAACGAGGACAGATGAGGATGAAGTGGCTGCGTACATCTCTGTGTGCGCTGGGAAGGGACCCTGAGTGGAAAGCTAAGATTTTAAAATCCAAGGACTGTGATTCAGACATAGCTTTCCTTCTTCACAGAGAATTCAGTGCCATGCACTTTTCTTCTTCATTGTTCTGAAGGGAAAAATGATCTGACGATGCTGATGGATAGTTCGGAGTACCAACCTTGCAGGACTCTTTAGTGCTGAGGGAGTCATAGCCTATAAGTCTCCTTTGGCCATTGTTTTTAGTCACTGATCTTGATCTCTGGTGAAGCTGATGCCCAAAACTGTCTGTCCCCCGGCAAAGGTTGGTTGATATTATCTGAGGATTTTACACTCTGGGTATAGATGCTAAGGGTCTGATTAAGAGCAAACAATGATAATGACCTCCCACTAGGATCTTATCCCACAAGTATCCACTCATGGGAAAAGAAACAATTAGAATTTCCCTTTCTCCATTGGTACTCAAGGGCTTAATAGTGTCACAAAAGTGTTATTCATTGTTCTTATTAGGTTACACATTAGAACCAAGGATGTGAGAGATACTGTTAGAGCTCTGGTGAATTTCATGCCAGCCCATTTTTAAATGCAAAATTTCAGGAAATTTATAAGACATACACTAAAGTTTTCTGAAGTCCCTTCCCACAAGGGCAAAGTAGAAAATCAGGGAAAACAACCTGGTTATGTAAGATCTGAAAATTTTTATTTTCATTGGTCTCTGTTAACTGTATTTAGATTTCATAATATACTCAGAAAACAGTGATGTTTGGAATATTTTAACTTGTGGCCTAAGTGAAAGCATATGCTAAATATTGCACAAATCCCTGGGAAGTTCCTAATTAGAGTAAGAAGGAGATATGGTAACTTTATTTTTTTTTTCTAAAATAAAGAGAAATGATGAGGAGCAAATAAATATGTGTGCTATACAAATTATTTTATTTCTGTATAAATACTGAATCATTTTATTTGTTTGGCAATAAAAACCGATGGTTTAATCCCATTAAAAATGGCCAGGGGACCTGAATAGACATTTTTCCAAAGAAGATGTATAGATGGCCAACAGCACATGAAAAGATACTCAACATCATAAATCATCAGGGAAATGCAAATCAAAACTACAATATCATCTTATACCTGTCAGAATGACTAAAATCAGAAAGACAAGAAATAAGTTTTGGTGAAGATGTGGAGAAAAGGAACACTTGTGTATTGTTTGTGGAAATGTAAATTGGTACAGCCTCTGTGGAAAACAGTATAGAGGTTCCTCAAAAAGCTAAAAATAGAAATATCATATGATCCAATAATTCCACTACTGGATATTTACCCAAAGGAAACATATATGCACCTTTATGTGTACTGCAGAATTATTTACAATAGCCATTCAAGTGTCCATGGAAGCCATTCAAGTGTCCATCAATACATAAGTGGATAAAGATGATATAGCATATCTATACAATGGAATATTACACAGTCATAAAAAAAAGATCTTGCCATTTGCAACAACATAGATGGACCTAAATGGTATTAGGCTAAGTGAAATAAGTCAGACCAAGAAAGACAAATACCATATGATTTCGCACATATGTGGAATCTAAAAACCAAAATGAATAAACAAAAAGTAGAATCAGACCTGTAAATACAGAAAACAAACTTTTGGTTGCCAGAGGGGAGATGGATGGGGTATGAGCAAAAAGGGATGAAGGGAAGAGGGAGGTACAGGCCTGCAGTTATGGAATGAGTAACTCACAAGAATAAAAGGCACAGCAAATGGAATGTAGTTAATGCTATTGTAATAGTACTGTATGGGGACAGATGGTAGCTACATTTGGGGCAAGCATAGAATAATGTACAGAGATGTTGAATCAGTATGTTCTATACCTGAAACTGAAGTAACATTGTGTGTCAACTATATTTGAATTTAAAAAAAAAAAAAAGAGGGAAAGGAAAGCTTACTGGTAAGACCTTGGCTGGCAGGTAGTGTATGTTACCTATTGTGGTTAGTCATAGTCTTCATGCCAAACATGTAAAATTAAAAGTTTATTAACCCTATATTTTAATAACGCTGATTTACAATATACCATCCTTTCCTATAACTAGCAGAAGTCTTGAAAAACATATTAAAATATAAGGCAATAAGTATTATCAAAGGAATTGTACTTGACTTATTTCATCAATTTAAGTTAGCAAATAACCATTGTTATGCATCCTATTTCTAGGAGATATCCCAATTCTGCAAATTTTGTTTGCATGCACTCTGCTTTCTAACTCTATGTCCAATACACTTGGGGTGCTATCGTGTCCACATGGTGCCCAGGTCAATGTCTAATATACCCTATCATATGGTGGTGCTGTCCAGGTGACTGGCACTATGAATCCAGTCCTCCCGCACTGTTCTTCAAAATTATCAAGTAGAATGAACAATTTCATTACTTGTGGACATACCCTGTTGTCTCCGGATTGTTTCCTTATCAAACCTTCTCTGAGAATTACAAAGCTTTTCTCAAGCAAAATACCCATTTCCTTCTATTTTCAAGGATCTTATTCAGGACAACTCTGACATCTTTATTCCTCAGGCTGTAGATCAGGGGGTTCAGCATAGGCACAATAATGGTGTAAAACACGGAAGACACTTTCCCTTGGTTCATGGAGCTCACAGATGATGGCTGCAGGTACATGAACGCAGCAGATCCAAAGAAAACGGCAACAGCTGAGATGTGGGAGCTGCAGGTGCTGAAGGCTTTGCACCTGCCCTCGGTGGAGCGGATGCGGAGGATGCTGGCAATGATGAAGATGTAGGAGCTAAGAATCATGAAGCTGGGGGCGAGGATATTAAATGCACTGAAGCACAAAACTACCACCTCATTGATATAAGTACTGGAGCAGGAGAGCTCCAACAGTGGGAAAAGATCACAGAAGTAATGGTTGATTCTGTCAGCCTTACAGAAAAGCACTCTTAGCATGCAGCCTGTGTGAGCTGAGGCACCAGTCAAGCCCATGATATACACCCCAACTACCAGCCGGGAGCAAACCTGATAAGACATGGTGACATTGTAAAGCAATGGGTTACAGATGGCAACATAGCGATCATACGCCATTATAGCCAACATATGACATTCTGATATAACAAAAACAAGGAAGAAGTAGAGTTGAGTCATGCATGCTTGGTAGGAGATGAAATTCCTCTCTGTCACAAAGTTCACTAGCATTTTAGGGGTAATGACAGTGGAATGGCAGAGATCAATGAAGGACAAATTGCTGAGGAAATAGTACATGGGGGTGTGCAGGTGAGCACTGAGCCCTATCAGTGTGATCATGGCCAGGTTCCCCACCACCGTGACCACATAGACTCCTAGGAAGAGGAAGAAAAGGGGCAGCTGGAGTTCTGGGCTCTCTGTTAACCCAGCAAGGATGAACTCAGTCACTGTGGAATGATTTCCTGCTGTCATTTTCCTCTGGGAATTTTATGTAGAAAGAGAAGAAAAATTGTGGTAGATATTTATTGTCCCACCATGCAATGTAGTATGAAACAGAATTTGTCTTTTCAGCCATGTAGCTTCAGTGCTGTCTGTCCCTGATCTATGTTAGCGCTCAAAGACGCTGAGGTCTCCATACTGTGGGGCATGTAAATAAATATCAGTTAGAACTATCCCTTTTTTGTTCTATGCTGTAAAAGTTTGTCTTACGCACTTCTATGTTTATGCAGCATTATTTACCCTAGCCAAATTGTGGAAGCAGCCCAAGTGTCCATTGATAGATGAATGGATAAAAATGTAAAGATAGATAGATATATATACATATATATATATGTATATATATGTATATATATATAAAACAGAATATAATTCAGCCATAAAAAAGAATGAAATCTTGCCATTTGCAATGACATGGATGGAGCTAGACAGTATTATTACACTAAGCAAAATCAGTCAGTCAGAGAAAGACAAATATCATATGATTTCACTCATACATGGAATTTAAGAAACAAATGAGCAAAGGGAAAAAGATAGAGAGAGAGTAAACCAAGAAACAGACTCTTAACTATAGAAAACAAACTGATGGTTACCAGAGGGGAGGTGGGTTGGGGGGGGGATTGACTAAATAGGTGATGGGCATTAAGGAGTCCATGTGTGGTGATGAGCACCAGGTGATGTATGGAATTGTTGAATCACTATATTGTACACCTGAAACTAATATTACAATGTGTTAACTAACTGGATTTTAAAAAGAAACTAAAAAAAAAAACAAAAATGAAAAGACTGGTGATATTACTGTGTATTAGGTACATAACGGTTTGCTGTCGAGGCACTTTAGAAAATGTATCTGATTTATTTTTCCCCGATGAGAAAACTAAAATTCAGGGACTTCAGTTACTTAGTAGTGGAGACTCTGTGGCTTTTTATTATAGGGGTGGATGATAGTTTCCTAAAAGTACAGGTGAAAAATTCAAAATAGCCATGAGAAATAAAAGTGATAATAACGGGCTTGAGCTAATACTGATATCTGCCAGAAACACCATTCTTTCTAAAACCAAAACATGTACAAAACACATGCTAGTTCAAAGAACATAAGAGATGGAGAAAAAATCATAATAGTGATACTAACATTTATTGAGTGATTCTAAATAGAGCAGAGTCTAGGTAAGATTCTATAGAGATGTGGGGCGCCTGGGTGGCGCAGTCGGTTAAGCGTCCGACTTCAGCCAGGTCACGATCTCGCAGTCCGTGAGTTCGAGCCCCGCGTCAGGCTCTGGGCTGATGGCTCAGAGCCTGGAGCCTGTTTCCGATTCTGTGTCTCCCTCTCTCTCTGCCCCTCCCCCGTTCATGCTCTGTCTCTCTCTGTCCCAAAAATAAAGAAACGTTGAAAAAAAAAAAAAAAAAGATTCTATAGAGATGAATCTGATACTGGTTACCTATCTATGCATGGATTGCCCAATGAATAGTGTATGAATAAAGGGAACCAACTGGGTTCACAGCATGAAATAAATAAAAACAAAAAGTCTTTGTCAGTTGCACGTAAACTATTAGGAGCACGGTTCCATTCTGCCACTAAAATATCTGTCTGTGGTATTTATGTTTACACTGTGCAAGATATGGCTGGAAACAGATAAAGCCAAAATTTAATCTTCTATGTAGTACTCTGTCTTCCAGTTCCAACATTTTTTTAGTATAATACTAATGATTGTTTCTATAGTAAAATAATCTCAGTCTTTGGAATTTACAGTTTTCACATGCTTACTATTTTGTTAACTATTGCTTAGTTATGTAAAAGTATATCTCAAATGTTTTTAAATAGGAAATGGTTTTCTGCCATTCTCTTACTGTTGAGACTTTCATCTATAGGCATAGAATTCACTTATGATGGTGAAGACATCTTTAGGTAACAGGACACTGGTGATTTTTAAAAGTTATTTATCCAGATTTTAGTGATAGCACCATGTAAAACTGTTTGCCTTCTTAGACACAAATTTATTTAACTTAAAAAAAGTGAAATTTGTAATCTATGTATTTGCTCCTATACTCCCTCCCCATCTGGATCATCATTCTTTTTTTTTTTTTTTAAGTTTATTTATTTATTTTGAGAGAGAGAGAGAGAGCAGGGGAGGAGCAGAGAGAGAGGGAGAGAGAAGATCCCAAGCAGGATCCACACTGCCAGCACAAAGCCCAATGTGGGGCTTAAACTCACAAACTGTGAGATCATGACCCGAGCAGAAACCAAGAGTTGGACGTTAAACCAGCCACCCAGGTGCCACAGTGGGTCACCATTCTTGAAACTGTATTGGGAAAAGAGCTTTTGTCTTAAATCTTCCCGAGTCAGCTCACACTGCAGCCTGCCTCACTGCTGTCTTTAGGTACATTTTCCAACAATAACTCCTTGTTGGGCCTTTCCCATCTTTGCCACCCATTAATGACTGGAAGTGATAAAACTGCCCACGATGTTCTTCCTTTTTTTTTTTTAAAGCACCATTAACACATGACCATTGGATATAATACATTTTTACTAAAGGCTTAGTCGTAATGTAGTGATTATACCTTTGGCAGAATACAACTTCAAACTGAGTGTTACAAAGTCATGGTGTAAGGAATTTCTTTCTTGCAGCGGCCAGTGCTTGACTGCCACATTCTCCTCTCTTTCTAGAAAAGGAATAACAAGTTAGGCAGAAGTAGTTCAGTAGCTATGTTTTATCTTGATAGCACAGCTTTAGAATATGTTACAGAACATGCAGTTTTCAAATCACCACTCTCTATAAACTTAAAACCTCTATATACTTCTGCTACCTACTTGACCCATGAAAGTATCTGAGTTTGTAAATCTTCTCTAAAACTTTCTCTCCTATCCTCCTTTAGGAAACAGACTCTCCCTTGAGAGGAATAATGACAACTCTAAGATTCTCTTTTATTCAAATGATCAAAATTAAATTTGTTTTGATTTCCTCATTTGTTTGTGGTAAAAAAAAATCACATAACATAAAATTTACAATCTTGACCATTTTAAGTGTAGAGTTCAGTAGTGTCAAATATGTTCACATTGTTGTGAAACAGATCTTCAGAAATTTTTCATCTTGCAAATCTGAAACTCTGTACCCATTAAATAAATCCCTTTTCTCTCTCTCCCTTGGGCCCTGTTAAGTCCTATTCTGTATGTTTCTATAAATTTAACTACTTTATGTACCTCACATAAGTGAAATCATACAGCATTTGTATTTTTCTGACTGACTTATTTCACTTAACATAATGTCCTGAAGATTTCTCAAACTTAAATGACTCAAAGGACCACCTTGATTTTAAAAAAAAAATAATAATAAGATGTTGGGACACCTGGGTGACTCAGTTGGTTAAGTGTCCAACTTCGGCTCACGTGATCTTGCAGTCAGTGAGTTCGAGCCCCCCCCCCCCCCGCCCATCAGGCTCTGTGCTGACAGCTCAGAGCCTGGAGCCTGCTTCTGATTTTGTGACTCCACTCTCTGTCCCTCCCTTCCTCATGTTCTGTCTCTCTGTCTCTCAAAAATAAACAAATAAATAAATAAATAAATAAATAAATATTAAAAAAATAAAAAATAAAATGTTATGATGCAATTTGAAGAGCATAAGCCCTGTCAAAAAATATTGTTTTATATTTTAAATAACATCAACAGCACCCACAAAAAAACACAGCTAACGTTATACTTAATGGAAAAAAGATTGAATATCATCCCCTAAGATGACGAACATGGCAATGATGGCCATCCCTCTACTTCTACTCATCCTTATACTGGAGATTCTATCTATATCAGTCAAGGAAGACAATGGAATAAAACACATCCACAATGGAAGGGAAGAAGTAGAACTATCTCTGTTCACAACTTACATGATGTAACCTATAGAAAATGTTAAGGAATTCGCAAAAGAAATCTTAGAAGTAATTAACAAGTTCAACAAGGTTGACAAATACAAGATCAACATACAATGTTCAACTGTATTTCTATACACTTGCAATAAATAATCCAAAAAAATCCATGTTTAATAGCATCAAAAATAATCAAATACTTAGAAGTAAATTAAACAAAGAAACAGAAGACATGTACACTGAAAATTACAAAACATTATTGAAAGAAATTAAGCAAGACCTACATGAATGAAAAGATATCCCATGTTTATGAATCAAAAGCTTTAACATTTTGGGGCGCCTGGGTGGCTCAGTTGGTTGAGCATCTGACTTTGGCTCAGGTCATGATCTCATGGTTTGTGAGTTCAAGCCCCACGTTGGGCTCTGTGCTGATAGCTCAGAGCCTGGAGCCTGCTTCAGATTCTGTGTCTCCCTTTCTCTCTGCCCCTCCCCTGCTCATGCTCTGTCTCTCTCTGTCTCAAAAATAAATAAAACATTAAAAAAAAATCTTTAACATTTTAAGAAGGCAATTCTTCCCAAATTGAGCTACAGAGTCAATACAGTCTCTATCAAAATGTTAGTTGTTTTTGCAGATATTGAACAGCTCTTCCTAGAATTCATGTGGAGATATAAAGGATTCAGAATAGCCAAAATAAACTGGAAATCGAACAAAGTTGGAAGACTCAGGCTTCCTAATTTGAAAGCTTGCTAGAAAGCTACACTAATCAAGACAGTGTATCACTAACATGATGGACACATATATCAATGGAATTGAAATTAGAGTTTAGAAATGAACACATACATCTGTGGTGGATTGATTTTGACAAGGATTCCAGAACAATTGACGAGGAAAGAATAATATTTTCATTAAATGGTTCTGGAATAACTGGATAGCTACCTACATAAGAATGTAGTCAGGCCCCTTCCTCACACCATACACAAAACTTACTTCAAAATGGGCTTTAGACCTAAACATAAGAGCTAAAACTACTACACTCTTTAAAAAATATGTAAAAGTAAGTATTTGTGCCTTAGGAATAGGAGATGTCTTCTTAGATAAGATGTCAAAGTACAAGAAACCATGTAAAAAATAAACGATATCATCAAAATTAAAAGCTTTTGTGTTTCAAAGAATATCATCCAGGAAGATGAAAAGACAACCAACAGATGAGAGAAAATATTTGCAGGTCATATATCTAGCAAAGAACCTGTATACAGAAAATATAAAAACTCTTAAAACTCAACAATAAAAAGACAACCCAATTTTAAAATGGGCAGAGGATTTGAGTAGACATTTTTCCAAAGAAGATACACAAATGACCAAGAAGTACCTGAACACCATCTTTTGTCACTAGGGAACTGCATATCAAAACTACAATGAGATACCACCTAATACACATTAGAATGGCTATAATCAAAAAGACAGACAATAACAAGTATAGGCAAGGATCTGGAGAGATTAGATCCCTCATAGAGTGCTGGTGGGATTGCAAAATGATACAGCTGCTTACAGAACCAGTTCAGTAGCTCCTGAAAGTGTTAAACAAAAAGTTACCATATGACCCGGAAGTCCTACTCTTTTTTTTTTTTAATTTTTTTTTAACGTTTATTTATTTTTGAGACAGAGAGAGACAGAGCATGAACGGGGGAGGGTCAGAGAGAGTGAGACACAGAATCTGAAACAGGCTCCAGCCTCTGAGCTGTCAGCACAGAGCCCGACGCGGGGCTTGAACTCACGGACCGCGAGATCATGACCTGAGTCGAAGTTGGCCGCTTAACCAACTGAGCCACCCAGGCGCCCCCAGAAGTCCTACTCTTAAGTACATACAAGAATTGAAAATAAATGTCCGCATAAACGCTTACATATAAATGTTTAGCAATATTATTTATAATAGTCAAAAAAATGAAAACCATCCAAATGTCTATCAAATGATGAATGGATAAACAAAGGTATACCCATAAAATGGAATAGTATTCTGCCATAAAAAGTAATGAAGTATTGGGATGCCTGAGTGGCTCAGTTGGTTAAGTGTCCAACTTTGGCTCACAGGTTGTGGGTTAGAGCCCTGCATCCAGCTCTGTGCTGACAGCTCAGAGCCTGGAGCCTGTTTCAGATTCTGTGTCTCCCTCTCTCTCTCTGCCCCTCACCTGCTCGTGCTCTGTCTCTCTCAAAAATAAATAAACATTAAAAAAAATTTTTTTTAAGTAACGAAGTATTGAGGCATGCCACATCATGGATGAACCTTAAAACATTATGCTAAGTGAAAGAAACACAAAGGGCCACATATTGTATTATTCCGTTTATACAAAGTGTCCAGAAAAGATAAACTTATGTAGAGAGAAAGTCTCTTCCAGGGGCTGGGAGCAAGGGAGAATGGGAAGTGACTGCTGATGAGTACAGAGCTTTATTTTTGAGGGGAGGGAGGAAGTAATGAAAATGTTCTAAAATTAGGACGTGGTGATGGTCGTTCAATTCCACGAATATACTAAAAACACTGATTTGTACACATTGCATGGTTGAATTTTATAGTGTGTGAATTACATCTCAATAAAACTGTTATAAACAAGTAAAACAACCACAACAAAATGATAGTGATAACATACTGACTATACAAAACATTTCACCACCACCTGCGAATTTGCCATTGTCCTCCAAGCCTTCCCCATCTAGGTTATGCCGGTGTATACCTCTTTATTATGCCAAATTTCCCTACTAAGTGTTTTCTTCAAACAATGAGATCTTCCCCAGCAAAAAATTATGCAACAGTGGCTCAAAAATTATAACCATATTTTACAATTATATTTTTTCTCTCTGGTAGATAAACAAGAAAAATATAGGATTTAACCATAAATTGTTAATAAGTTAAAGATATAAGAAATAAATATGCTCTATTTAAAATGTTTCTCCTTTGTCCTATGTCTTCATCAGAGAAAAAAAAATCAACAAGTACAAAACAAGTAAAGTAAACATAGTAAAGATGGCCTGAAACCACAGTACCCTGTACTGAAAATACCCAGTAGTTTGCTGCTTGGTGTCTGTTTTCCTTTTACTCCTCGATAAGCAGAAAGCTTGCCATCTCCAGCAGAAACTAACCATCCTTGGTTCTGGGTCAATTCTATACTTTGCTGTGAAGAATTTAAGTATGTCTAATGCACAAAACTGTCCGTTCATGATCAAGCCAAACCTGTTGCCAATTTTATAAACCCAAAATGGTAGTTTCCCCATTATCTTTTACAAAAATCCCAGTTATTTCTTTTAATCCACCCCCTAATTTTACCTTACCTGATATTAAAAAGACTGAGTTGCTACATCCTTCCATATTTCTCTGACTCTTTACAGTGGCCACTGACTGTTTCTCCTATACTCCTGGCCCTTCACAAAAGTGAGCCAGTAAATACTCCTGCCCATCACAGAAGTTCCATTATATCTTGTCCAGTCTTTGTAATTTTGACTGAAGATGTTGGGCTTTTATTCATTATGTGTGACCATCTCCCTCTGAAGTCTGACTGTCACACATGGTCACAGTTTCTATTATTTTCTGTTCTGTCCAGGTAACAATACCTGTCTGTTTGAATGCCCATTACTCGTACAAGTGGATAATTACCAACATTGCATCCATGGTCTTTTCTTATCTTAGTTTGATCTATCTGAGAGATGAATGAGTCCTGAGGAAAACACCAAAACAGATTAAAAAAGAAAAAAAATTTTTGAGCTCTTATAAAAGAAATATTATGACTTATAACCCAGAATTTTTGTTTCTCTAGTTTTACTAGGTCAATAGACTAAAAGAATGTTCTAGTCCTAAATTATCTTGATTTCTAAAAAGTTTTTGCTAAATTTCTTGTGAGTCTATGGACATAAGTAATGTGTGGTAGGTAAAAATATAGAACAAACTTCATAGCTGCATGAATTCAATGAACATCTAAAGATAAATCATAAAATGAAAAAAATTAAGTTATTTTCCCATAGGACTTGTATACTTAGTCTTGTCTTGAAAAACATTCTATCAGTAACTTGGATGATACCATGGAGGAAATCATTATGAAATTCAGAGACAACATTAATAAAGAAAAGAGTAATAAACACTTGTATGATGATAATGATTTAAGAAGAGAATGTTAGGTGAATGTAGACTGATATTAAAAAGAAGAATTTAGGGTCACATGGGTAGCTCAGAGGGTTAAGCGTTCAACTCCTGATTTTGGCTCAGGTCATAATCTCGCAGTTTATGAGTTTGAGTCCCACATCAAGCTCTGTGCTGGCAGCACAGAGCCTGCTTGGGATTCTCTCTCTCCCTCTCTCTCTCCCCATCTCTCTCTCTCTCAAAATAAATATATAAACATTAAAAAAAGAATTTAGAAATCTTGCCATTTGCAATGACATGGATGGGTCTAGAGAGTACTACACTTAGTGAAATCAAAGCTCTACACTCAGAGAAAGACAAATACCATATGATTTCACTCATATGTGGAATTTAAGAAACAAACATAGGGGAAAAGAGAGAGAGAGTGACAAACCAAAAAACAGACTGTTAACCATAGAGAACAGTTGGTTGGTTACCAGAGGGGTGGTGGGTGGGGGATGGGGGAAATGGGTGATGGGGATTAAGGAGGGCACTTGTGACAAGCACCAGGTGTTGTATGGAAGTGTTGAATCACTAAATTGTACACCTGAAAATAATATTACACTTTATGTTAACTAATGGAAATTTAAATCAAAACTTTAAAAAGAGGGAAAATTTAACAGTTTTATAAGCATAAAATTTTTCATGAGCACTCAGGCTAGAGATGAATGAGAGAATCCCTGCTCTTCAGAATGTACAATCTAGGAGCGGGGAGGCAGACTAAGAGATGTGACACGTGATTGCGCAAGTCTTACAGGAACACAATAAATGTGGTGCTAACCCAGAATAGGTGTCAAGGAAGGCTTCCAAAAGAAATATGAATCTAGGACAAGTAGGGATAAGCCAGGTCTGCAACACATTCAAAACTGAGAGGCATTGACCTCACAGTCCTCATGTTCAAAAGATCCGGATCAAGAGAAAAAAAAACACTTAACGATGCTATTAAGTTCATTAAAAGAAACATACTATCTAAAATAAGGTGATAGTCACACAAGATAAACTGCATCTGGTGAATTGTGCTTAGTTCTGGGGGCCGTATTTTATGATGACAATTTACAAACGATAATTATCCATGAAAACTGAAGATTTGGATCAATATAATTTACACCGAGTGTCTACATGACTGGTAACAGGAATTGGAATTTGATTTTTTGTATGTTACTTCAAAGGGAGGAGCTATGGCCAATGAGCTGTTTCTTTTTTTAAATTAATTAGTTAATTAATTAATTTATTTATTTATTTATTTATTTATTTTTAATATGAAATTTATTGTCAAATTGGTTTCCATACAGCACCCAGTGCTCATCCCAACAGGTGCCCTCTTCAATACCTATCACCCACCCTCCCCTCCCTCCCACCCCCCATCAACCCTCAGTTTATTCTCAGTTTTTAAGAGTCTGTTATGGTTTGGCTCCCTCCCTCTCTAACTTTTTTTTCCCTTCCCCTCCCCCATGGTCTTCTGTTAAGTTTCTCAGGATCCACATAAGTCATACAGAGAAAGACAAATACCATATGTTTTCACTCTTATGTGGATCCTGAGAAACTTGACCTGTTTCAAAATCAAATATCTAACCATTAAATATGTATGGGTTGAGTTATGAAAAAGATCGTTTTCTGTCTTCAGATGCATTCTAGCAAAACATGAATAACCACCTTCTAAAAGCTTTAGGAAATTTTTTTAATGTTGTGAGGAAGCTAGACTCCTTTAACATTCTGAGATTAAAAATTCTAGAATAGAGAGAACTCAGATACTCACCCTTTACTTGGAAATTTTACTCTGGGTTAAATGTATTATTTAGACCATGTATCTTCCAAGGAAAATAGCTCTTGAGAATCACAGTAAAGGCTATTCAAAAATAGACATTTCTGGGCTCTCCTTTACTGAAGGAATCAAAGGCAGGTCTGGATTTCTGAGACGTTTACATAGATAATATGTATCAAAACCCATGATTCCCTATTGTAGTCTCATAATGCTAACAGAGTCACTTGCCAAAGTGATTTGTTTTTATCTAGGGTAATATACAAGAGGTATCATCACATAGTTTCATATATATATATATATATATATATATATACACACTCCCTCAAGATTTCCTTTCACCAATTAAAATTTGATTTTTTTTTAATCCTCGGATGATACTCTCATTATCTCCCATGTGTATAATATTGTCAACATAGAAATAAATACATTGACATTAGGTTAAGAACTAGAAATTAAAGCTTTGCAGACATTGTTCTCGAAAGTCTTTATGACAATAGTTTTCTGGATATAATTTCTGAAATATTTAAAATCATGATTTCAATTTTTTTTCCTGTTGAAGTTTGGGGAAATAGTTAATTATATATAATTATTAGTGGTGATTGCTCTTTATAGTTTTCAAAACACTTTATTATTGCATACATAAACCATGGTTTATAATGATAATGACAAGTGTTTATTGAACATTTAACTATATGCCATATATAATTCTAATCTTTTTACATTCACTAATTTATTTTATTCTCACAATAGCTCGATGTAAAAGATAATATTAGGCTAAATCAGGTAGCAATTTCATATGATTCAACCTAACAGTAATATATTTAATGTTTTAAAAATAAAGAATATGAAGCAAGAAAGCTTAATTTGCCTAAGCTTACCAAGATAGTAAATTTGCTCATAAAATGATTACATCTGGTATATTACAAATATTTTAAAGTATTCAATCATTTATTCCTTCAATAGAAGTGCAAAACACCATAGTATGTGTTAGGACTGTGAGCACAAAATGGGCAAACCTTTTAGAATTTCTAAAAGAAAGAACGTTTTATTTGAGCCCAGATGAGGACCACTGCCCAGCATACACAATCTTCACAAAGAAGAGAGTGCTCCCAGGAAGGAATGTTTAATACAGGGTTTTATATATATATATATATTATATATATATATATATATATATATAATATATATATATATTATATATATATATAATATATATATATTAGAGGTGACCCCTTGGGTGATAGTCTTGAACCTGAAGGTGAGTCCCAGGTTATGTTATATCCATCTTGACAGTGAGGTGGAAAAGGCATGAAGAAATCCTGGCACCCACACCACTGAACTGAAATGTCTTCATCCACGAGATATTTCTCATGTATCATTTCAAGGAATAGTTCTCAAGCCTTCAGCATTCTGACTGCTTTGGCGGGCACTGACTTGACCATGTCAATTTCCTATTAAAAGGTGTTGCCCAGAAATTGTCACAATGTAACATATGTAGCCTGACAAGCACTTCACAGTTTAACCTATAAATTGTTACCTTTAGGCTTTTCCTGACCTTAAACCCTCAGTCATGTATATCAATCATAGGATTTTCTCTAAAATTACTTTTCCATCTCTTGGGAAGGACCTACGGTACTGATTAAGCACATGAACTTTGGAGTCACATAATTGTGGTTCAAGCCTTTCCTCTACTTCTTACCACCTGTGTGACACAGAGAAAGTGATCGAATTTATGTAAAAGTCAATTTCCTAGTGGTTAAAGTGGTGCTTATTAACATGGCACGTACATCATGAATTTATAGCTAGGATTGAATAACAGTATTGCAAACATTAAATAACACTGGAATATGATAAGTATGCAGAAAAATTTAGTTATTATCATATTTAAGCCCTTTGGCTAACACAGACTCAAAGGAATTTCTCAGAAAATTATTCTAAACATCTTTAATTTATTTGCTGCAGCTACACTAAACATTCTAATATTCACCAACCCCTTCTCTTTTTTCAAAGGTACTGTTAAGTCCCTGTCACTAGCCATTTTTCATCTGTTTCTGTCTAAACTATATAGAGATACTATATCAATGTATAACAATGTTCTTATCAATCATGTCCTAGATGATGCCTCCTTTACTTTCTATGTTGAACTAGCCAACACCAGGTAGCCAGACTTGCATGCTGACTAAGGGTTTGAATTACAACATGTAAAGAAACTGAGAGCTGTCATTCCTGTCTGTGCAAGAAAAAACTAGGCAAACTGAAAATTAATGGCTTTTCTTGGACCCATGAGAGAATAGAGGCTATAAGGCAAACTGCCAGCCTGACATCTAGAAACAGATGTATCCAGACAGAGGCAGCCCTCATGATTTGCTTACCTGTAGCAGAAGTCACTGAACTCCATAAACTTGTAGGAGCTCTCAAATAATAATTGTGATGAACTTCTGGAGACTGACTGGAGACTAGCATGACTGTTAGAAACTCCTGGGGAACTCAGTCCTAAGGGGACCCCATACTTACAGGCTTGCCCTTTAGGAATCCACCAGGTTCTCATGGTGGTGAGATGAAACAGATCATCTGTCAGCTCTGGCAAGGAATCAAGAGTCGCCATCTTGGAACACCCCCAGTGTGTTCTCCCTAAAGGAAGACCCAACCCCCAGGGGGAAGGTATTTGATAGATAGCAAATCTGAAAGCTTTTCCCCAGTCAGGGACAGAAATGCTGCCCGAGCTTTGGACTTCCTTTCTTATCTTAAAAACAAAAACAAACAAACAAACAAAAAACATGGTAGACGTCTTCCAAAATAGATTGCGAATGATGCCCCTAGGTAAGGGAGTAGCAGACAAGAGGCAAGAAAGTTATAGCCATTGATGGAATAACAGAAACACTTAAAAAAATTTTGTTTTTTTAATGTTTATTTGTTTTTGAGAGAGACAGAGACAGAATACGAGTGGGTTAGGGGCAGAGAGAGAGGGAGACACAGAATCCGAAGCAGGCTCCAGGCTCCAAGCTGTCAGCACAGAGCCCAATGCGGAGCTTGAACTCACAAGCTGTGAGATCATGACCTGAGCCGAAGTTGGTGGCTCAACTGACTGAGCCACCCAGGTGCCCCAACAGAAACACTTTTGAAGGCCACATCCCTGAGACACAGGCCCACTAAAGGACTAAGACTCAATTAGAAGGTTATAGAACACTCCCTCAACCTCCCTACCAATGTTGTGGCATAATTATACCCATTACATTTTAAAGAGCTTCAAGACAGCTTATCTCTAAGGAGCAGGACATAAAGACCCAAAGCTAAGAGAGCACACAAAAACAAGAGATAGAGAAATCTGAAGCCCAGTACGTAGAACTACAACAAGCACTAAACACAGCCTCATTTCCAGCCATATTCATATAAATCTTCACACGTAAGGGCCTGTTTACCTCAGTCCATACTAAGAGATAGAACATGAGTGGTTTTCAACAAAAGTCACCAGACATGCCAGATGGCAGGGATAAAGCATTCTGAAGAGACCAAGCAACAGGAGAACCAAACTCAGATATGATAAGGAGATTGGAGTTATCACAGCAAGAATGTTTTGTATTGGGATTGTTTACTCTAGCCACAGCTGTTTGGTTTGGTTTTAATCTGTTTAATAAAGGTCTGAAACAGATGATTTCTTGAGGTCTCTTAATGCTAAGATCTGTGACTACGAATACATAGAAAACGGTTTATCTGAAGCCCAAATTAGATTTGCGGCATTCTTCTAATTGGCTTACGCTGACGGGAGCCATAGAAATAATGATCAGTGAAGGTGAGTCAGGATAGTTCTTACAGACATCAACCAACAGCTTGGGGGTGTCTGGGCATTCCATTTTTTAAAATATACAACTTGACATCTTTTTTTTTTTTATTTTTAAAAAAAATTTTTTTTAACGTTTATTTATTTTTGAGACAGAGAGAGACAGAGCATGAATGCAGGAGGGTCAGAGAGAGAGAGTGAGACACAGAATCTGAAACAGGCTCCAGACTCTGCACTGTTAGCACAGAGCCCGACACGGGGCTCGAACTCACGGACGTGAGGTCATGACCTGGGCCGAAGTCAGACACTTAACCGACTGAGCCACCCAGGTGCCCCACAACTTGACATCTTGAGAGTGAAGCTGATCCATGATTTTCTATTAACTCTTAGGTGGGTTTAAGAGTCTCACACATGTGGCATAAAAAACTAGATTGTTCACAAAAATAATAGATCGATAAGGCAAGGTAGACATTTGCAACGGGAAGTGGTTGGTTCATGGAAAGCCTTGCAAAGCCCGGGGATCTAACCTGGGAAAGAGCATAGCAAAGCCAATCACTCCATTGTTCATAACTTTGCAATACGACCATAAGAAGAAGAAGAATAAGAAAAAACAAGATTTCAGTCTGGTTCAGAGTTCTTTATTATATTTTTTCTTGTATATTGCCATCAACATAGGAAAATGAACTATATTAGCTCCAAAGTTCTTTCCATTTTTTCCAAGCTTTGAGAAAATTGGAATGTGCCAAAAAAGAGACTAAATTATGGACTATCACATGCCGGTCTAGATGACTAACAGAGAATACAAAGGTTGTAGTTAATGACTGACTTTTCATTTCTGCCTGGGCATAATGGACTGGTTGATGGCCTCTTGATTTTGTGTGTGTAAGGGTTTTTCTCATATTTTTAAGTTGGGATCTTTCTATCACCCCTGCTCTGTTTTTGCCATATCCAGTCTCAGCTCTGTTATTTCCTTGGGCTGAAAATGGACTCTACCCCAAACCCACAATTCACCTACAAGGCCTATGTCTCAAGGAGCTCATTGCCAAGCTTTGCCTTGCACTCTCAGAAGACGAGGAGCTGTGAGATTAATTATAAATGTGTGCTATCTCACCTGAACTTTTAGAGGGTGCTAAAAGAGTTCATCACTGAGGGAAAATAAATCTGGAGCTTTTTTAGTCTCCAGACTTTAATTCTCTCAGGGTATGAGTTCAATTCAGGAAAGGGTTGTTTAACCTGACTTAAATTATTCTCAGTGTCTATCATTATACAGCAAGATGTCTTTATTTTGACTTTTTTTCTGTTCTTGAGAGCTAATGTAAAGTAGGTTCCATTTGTGGCCATCTATACTCTACATTTAGAACAAACATCAGCATATCCATCCATAGAGATAGCGAATTCCCTTTCTTGCTGCTTGTTATGTCATGCTTTCATCTCCTTGTTATGTCTAGAGAGGGAGACTTCTTCATTCTCCGCTATTCCCTGTTTTAGTTGGGTGGTTACCCAGCTGAAGAAGCACAGAGTTTGCATTTCATGTCAGTTTCAGGCCACAGGCTGGCCTCCACCATCCTCTATATACTGAGCGACTGTGTTCGTGTGAGGAAGGAAGAAAAGATATTACTGACACCAGTATATACTTCCAGGCTTTAAGTCAGTTCTACTTCTCCCAGAGGGCTGTTTCCTCTCATTTGTGCAGAATTTGCCACTTATAAAAACACATTCTCATGCATTATCTAATATTAGTGACTCCCTGTGAAGGCATGGTGTGAATTGTGAGTCCTGTTCTACAGATGAAGAAAATTAAACTCAGGGAATATTAGTGATTTTTTTTTTTTTATAGTTGGTCTTGGAGTTATTTTTGTGGATTTTGTTTTTGTTTTTGTTTTTTTGTTTTAAATTTAATTTCTTTGGTAGATACTCAGATTGCCTATCTCTTCTCAGGCAAATTTTGATAATTTACAAAACTGGTCTATTTCCATATAGGCTATTATAAGTTTAGGCTTGCCTTCCATGGGTTGTGGTTCTAATGTCAGTTCAGTTTTGGAACCATCTGCTATGTTATTTGGATCCTGTCCTGCATGTGGGCCACCACGTGTAGGTTTGGGACCTGGCTAGTGTACCCCATATTTCAGTTATCCAAACATTTGACATGCTGTTTATGTTCAGATTCGTGCATATACAGCAAAGGGATGAGCCCGAAGGGTCCATATACAAATTTTATTTGATTGCCATGTTTTAGTCTTCTACATGCTCAGAGAGCTATACTTTTAGCTCCAGTTAGAAAATTGGAACTTTAGTTTTCCAACTCTGCTGCACATTTCTGTGATGGTATCTGCCTTCAGGGAAAGTGGAAGAAAGAGAGAAAGTGCAAAAGAAATTATTCCCACGTTCTTGAAACCAGAATTCTTCTCAGAGTTCTGTGCCCTTCCTAGGCTGCCACTGCCTCACTACTGCCACCATCACTGATGCCTCAGTATCTTCTGGGAGCAGAGGGAGTAGGAGAGAATAGAAAACACACACACACACACACACACACACACACACACACACACACCAGAATAAATCCAGGGACTTTCCACCCTCTCTCTGGCCCTTGGAGTTTCCCTTCCAACTGTCCAAATCAGAAAGTGCTTCTCTAAGAGCTCTTTCTGTCTGTAAAATGGTGTGATTTGGGGATTCGATTTGCCTTTGAATCCAGGCTAGAGGACTCTGAGGTGGGGGAAGGGACAGGAAATTCACTGCTGTATCTGTCCTACTTTGAGTCCCAGTTTCTCTCCCCCATCTTCCTGCCACTATCTACTTTTCAGAGTCCTCAGATAGCAACTTCATGCATTCAGTTTGAGAGATTAGATGGAGTGTGGTTACTTCCTCTTAATCAGAATCTTTTAAGTGATTCTGATGAGCAGGAATGTTTAGCTTTCTAACTGCAATTTGTCTTTTCCAATAAATTTAGCAACTTAGACAAAGTTTACACATTTCCTAAAAAGCATAACTTTTTAAAACTGACATAGGATGATGGGGCGCCTGGGTGGCTCAGTCAGTTAAGAGTCTGACTTCGGCTCAGGTCATGATCTCGCAGTCCGTGAGTTCAAGCCCCTCGTTGGGCTCTGTGTTGACAGCTCTTAGCCTGGAGCCTGTTTCAGATTCTGTCTCTCTCTGACCCTCCCCCATTCGTACTCTGTCTCTCTCTGTCTCAAAAAATAAATAAACATTAAAAAAAACTGACATAGGATGAAATAGAAAATCACATTAGTTCTTTGACCATTAGATGCATTGAATTTATAATACAAAATTTTTTAAAAAGTTGCTGTAAAGGAAGCTCAAGGCTCAGTGTCTTAAAACTTTCAAGAAGAAATAATGTAAATCTTAAGCACACTTTTACAAAAGAGAACAGGAGAAAACACATTCTAATCTATTTTATGAGGAAAGTATAACTCTGACTCAAAAACCTGACAAAGACATTACAAGGAATAAAAATTAGAAGGCTTACATCCTTAACAGTATTATTAGCAAGAGAATACCAAAATACAACACAACAAAGTGGGATTTGTCCTATGAATGTTAGTCTGCTTTAACATTTGAAAATCAAGTAAATGATTCAATAAGTTATGAGACTAAGGAGAAAAACCAAATGATTATCTCAATAGATACAGGATTATAACATAATATTTAATGGTGAAATATTGCATGTTATTCCCCTAAGATTGGGAGCAAGTCTAGGCTCATTTCTTTGGTTAATGTTATTCAAGATTGCACCATAATTCTTAGCCAGTACAATAAGGTGATGACGGGGGAAGGCGGTATACAAATAGAAGATACAGATAATTCTTTATTTGCAGATGACATGATTTTCTGTATAGCAAGTGCTGAGGCATCTATAAAGCAACTCTGATACCTAATACATAAATTTAGAAAAGTTACAGGATATAGTGTCATTATACAAATATCAAGTATATTCTTACATATAATCATAAAACAATTAGAAAATGTAATAAAATAATTATATTTATAATAACATCAAAACATATCAATTACTTCAAAGTAAACTTAAGAAAAGAAATGCAAGACCTCAATAATAACAATTATAAAACATTGTTGAGAATAATTAAAGGAGACCTAAGTAAGTGCAGAGATATTCCATATTCATGGATATGAAAATTCAGTTAGATTTATTTTTGCTGGGGTGCCGGGGTGGCTCAATCAGTTGACTGACTGATCAGTTGGTGGCTCAATGCAACCCTTGATTTAAGCTCAGATCATGATCTCACAGTTCGTGGGTTCAAGTCCCACATTGGGCTCTGCACTAATATTGCAAAACCTGCTTGAGATCTTCTTCTCCCTCTCTCTCTGCCTCTGCTTGTGCTCTCTCTCTCAAAATAGATAAATAAATTTAAAACTATGTTTTTATTTTTGAAAATTCACCTATATATTCTAATTAATACCAATAATCATCCTAGCAAGTATTTCTTTTTTTTAATGTAAATTGATGAGCTGATTTCAAAATTAATATGACACTGTAGAGAACCTAGAATAGATAAAACAATGTTTAAAAAGAACAATGTTGAAAGATGGACTGCCCAACCCAGATTCTCTAGAATCAATGTAATGAGAAATGGGTATAAGACTAGACAGCTATATCAAATAAATATGAAAAAAAGTCCAAAATAGACTCAAATTTCATTGTTTTACCATGACCTCATAACAATTCAGTAGGAAAGAAAATCTCTTCAATAAATTATCCTGAAAATTAAATGGCAATAAGGGGACAAAACAACCTCAATCTTTGCTCCAGGCCATGGAGCACAAAAACTAATTTAGGTCTAAATTAATCATAGATCTAAATAGAAAAGAAAGGCTCTAAAGCTTCTAGAAGAAAACATAAAAGATGGTTTTAATGAGCTGGGATCCCAAATGTAGTGTTTTGCCCTTTTTCCTTACATTATTTTGTAGTCTTTTTCTCATACAGCTACATAATTTTAATAGTTGGCAATTTTGAGAACCATATAATATTATATTAACTCAATGTTACAATTTATCTAACATTATCCACGTCTACATATTTAAGCTATTTCCCTTTTCTGTCGCTATTTGAAGTGAGCTGGCATTATAAAGTATTTTCCTTTGGAACATTTGGTATGATGCTTTCTCAACATTCAGCTTGCTGTACCAAAGTATTTGAACACATTTATTTATTTATCTTGATTTGGATTATAAAATTGCTTTTCTAAAGGATGAACCAATCTACCTTAAGCCCTTCAAGGAATCATGCTGCATTCTTTTGTGCTTTCATTAACCCTGCCTACTTGCTCTCTTCACGACTAGATTTGAAGAGTTAGCTCTTATTTTCTATTTAAATTTAAGATTTCTTTTCTCACTGGAAGTTTTTCTTGCTATTTCTTCCATTTTTTATTTTTTTATTGTTTGAAATATTTTAAAATACATGTCCCTCTTCAGTGCTCTCATAAAATCCTACGTGTTCATGTGTCATTGTAATAACCTTCTTCAGGACAGGATCAATGGCTTATTTAACTTATAAACCCAGCTCCTGTCACTATACAACATATAAAATTGATACTCAATAAGCACTTGTTGGGTGAATATATAAATCAATACAGGTTACCAATAATGTATGGGTGTTGCCAAGTTTCTGTAGCACCTTAATATATAGTTTGATTCTTTTTGCTAATTGAATAGATGTAAAATGTCCCATTGACTATACTTTTTATAATTTTTTTTAAGTTTTCATTTATTTAATTTTGAGAGAGACAGAGACAGCTTGAGCGGGGGAGGGGCATAGAGGGTGGGATAGAGAGAACCCCAAGCAGGCTCTGCACTGTCAGTGAAGAGACCCATGGGGGGCTCGAACTCACAAAACCATGAGATCATGACCTGAGCTAAAACTGAGAGTCAGAACCTTAACTCACTGAGCCACCCAGGTGCCCCAATTTTTTAAAAATTAATAGTCATGGGGCTTTGGGGTGACTCAGTTGGTTAAGTATTGGACTTTGGCTCAGGTCATGATCTCACTGTTGGTGAGTTCCAGCCCTTATTGGACTCTCTGCTGTCCACACAGAGCTGCTTCAGATCCTCTGTCCCCCTTTCTCTCTGCCCCTCCTCCACTTGCACACACGCATGCTCTCTCTCTCAAAAATAAACAAATAAAATAAAAATTAATAGCCAAGTTAACAATCTATGCTTATTATTTTAGTTTCCTCTTATGTGAAATTTATTTCTTTATATGTTTGAAATGATCATAGTAGTGTGGTACTTCTTATTCTACTCACTTTTAACCCATCTGTGATTTTTTTTATTTAACCACGCGAAAGATTTGAAATATGCTGAATTATGTCTGCCTCTCCACTATTTGCTAATGTGTGTTCAATTCATCTTCCTTCAATTGAATTCCATCTGTGAACCCACCATATATGAAGCCATAACAAATATAAAAATCAAAAACACAATCCAGACTTCCAAGAAGCTTAGAGAATACAATATAATGTGACAGGCAACATTATGGTACTTACCACCTAAAATTAGAGCAAAAAGGAAACACAGTCTATGTTTTTTGTAAGAACCAGGTCAGACTTTTTACAGAGAAATTTTGACACATGAAAAAAGAATAAATTGCATTTCAGAGTGGTAACAGCATATCCAAAGGCACCTAATTTTGATAGAGTTTTAGAGAAATGACAAATAATTTCACAATTCTGGACTCAAGGTCGGTGGGGGAGGTGGGGGAGATAGACAATGAGGCTGGATATTTAGGTACAGCTAGATTATAAATATCATAGTGTTTATATTAAAAAGTTCAGTATTTTATTCTGAAGTTTCTGAATGGGGAGACAAAAAATTTTAAGACATGGGGATAATACTATCAATTGTGCTTTCACGTTGTTAACATTAAATACAAAATGAAATTCCTTGAGCAAACTGTTTCTAAGCCATGTAACCAAAACTAAAAGCTTATTTCACGAATTTAGGTTATTTCTTGTAAATGCCTCTGATAATCATAAAAGAAACTGAAACTGTCTTCCTAAAAATTGTATGAAGTCACTTTTAACCAATCCCCTGCTGTCTGAAAATCCCCCTTTTGTAACTATCAGTCATTGTCAAAATTAAACAACTTCTTTATTTTCACTTTATAAGACATCCTTTAACTTCATGCCCTTGAGCTTCATATCAGTCTTTGAAGCCCTTAGTTTGTGAATTGTTCTACATGCACAGTAAACTTTTGCTAACTGCTATTTATTGATTTGGTGGTTTTAATTTTTTCTATTTCTGGATTTTTCAGAATATAAACAGATAAAACAGATTTTTTTACGTAGTTAATTTTATTCAACAGACTTATTATTTATAGAAAACATTTTTTATCAGGTTGCAACAATAATCACACATATTTATTGTAATTAAAGTAATTCATATCAGAGGTACTCAAAATCCAATTAATTGGGTCCCATCATTATTTTGACACCATCGTTCAATATTTTGATTGTTTCCAATTTTTAAAAAAGATCTTATAAATAATATGGTAGTGCACATATTTGTACATAAATATTTATGCAGAGGTTGTTGTCTCTGCCAAATTATCAAGTAACTTATAAAACACATTTCCTCCTCTATCCCTGTCCCTTCAATGTCAAACACCCTGATAAGTGCTAGTCAGGGAGAACCTTTAACTCAGTGATTGGGAAATGTTTCTACATCCACCAGAGGGCGACAGAGCACAGTTTGCAAAATATTACTGTTCGGTAGTTTCCAGGCTGGAGTAATTTATGTCTAGAGTTGCTGACTTATTAGACTGCATCACACATCCAAGCTACTGCCAGAACCCCTGTTATCTGTTATTTGTTCAAAAGGAGAAAGTGACCATAGCTTCTGTCTTCACACAGGGAGAAACCGGGGCATACAGATCAAAAGATCCAGGAATGACTTAAAGAATTGGAAGGGACTCTGGATGTCTCATTCTTTTTGAGCACAAGCCCAAAATGCAAGGAGAGGACAAAAGTGAATTACCCATTCTTACACCTTTCAGAGTTTCAAATGGAGATTGAACCAATGATTTCCTTTCATTTTGATAAAGTAGGTCACAAGTGAGATCACTGTGACCTTGAACCTCCAACTTTTTTGCATTTCCTTGACTTTATAAAGCAGACTGTCTAAATACAGCCTGGAGGCACACAGCCTAATGCCGCCAGTCCTTTGCTCACATTACAGTAACTGGAGACTCAAAAGAGGGAGGGATTAAGTCCCATTACTTACATATTGGTCAAAGAGAATTTCCAAGTTCTCCAGTTCCTGAGGTTGCTAAGAATCAAAACATAGGAAAACATTCTTATGACCAGGGCTTACAAATTAGCACAAATCTATCTCAGATTCATTATAGATTTAAAACGTACTATTTAACACACCCTGTATGTTTATTACTTCTCTTTTACTCAAATACACACACAATCATAAATATAACTTTAGGAAAACTTATGAAGGATGATCATTCCCTAAAATAAAGCATTTAGTTTAGTCATACTGAATGTAAACACATTCAGATGGTGACTGTTGTTTGCATAATTGTCATGACCACTATGGGTCAGTTACCAATAAATGTCTCTAATTTTTATGGCATCCTAAATGGCGGGGTTTTGGAGTGATGGGGGTCCAGGGCCAATGGTCAAGAAAGAAGTCTTGAGAGGTCTTTGTTACAAAAATGGTGACTTTATTAAAGCACAGAGATAGGCACTGTGGGCAGAAAGAGCTGCATTATAAGTGTGAGGGGTGACCGTTTATATACTATGGAGTTGGGGGAGGTAAAGTCAAGAGGAAGTTTCTTAAAGGGATTTGCATATGCTAAAAAAAGACTCACAAATTACTGGAAGCCTAGCTATTGTCAAGCTAAGGTTGTTTTTCCCTCTAGCAAAGCATTAGCATTAAGACAGTAGGGAGTTCCTGGAGGTTAGGCTATTGATAAGATTGCCTTTTTTTGTACCTTACTAAGATATTTGTAAGCTAATGGAGACTCAGCTCCTGTGACCTCTATCCTTTCAACCATTTGTTTTCTGTCCTTACCTTTGTTCTTGGGCAACCAGGAGTTCCTGAAGACTATCACCCATACCCCATGGGCAGGTGGGGCTGGGGGGCGGGGGAAGGGGTGAGGGGTTAGTTTCTGCTTTGCCCTCAGCTTGCCTTATGCTCCTTCATCACTAAATGTAACAGCTTATGAGAGTTTATGAGTGTATTTCAAACCTTTCTTATGATTTGCTAAAACTGAATCTCATTTATTCTACAATAAGGTCTGTGAAACTTTGTAGAACATTGACATAATTATTTTTGCTCCCTTGCTAAAAATTTCATTAGTATGTTTCCATTTTCTATTGAGTCCAAGGCTGGCGTGTTGTTTGATATTCAAAACCTTTTGGGATCTGCTCCAAAGTTGAATAGTTGAATCACCAATCTTGTTCGTATTTCCCTTTCATACATGACTTGTCCACGGGCCAACCTAAATTACTTCAGAATTCCTCAAAACAGAGCAGCAAATTTCTCCAGCACAACCCTTACTTACAATATTCTATTGCTATATGAGGCCATGTTTCACACTATGCTGGGCCATAGATCATGAATTTTAGTGCGTTTCTCACACGTGCCCTCTTTTGTTGACTCTTGAGTCTTGGTTTTGTTCCTTCTGTGTGGTATATCACTTTCATTCTTCTTTGTAGATCCAAATCATTCTCATCTTTCAGGACACTATCCAAACAAAACCTTCCTTGATATTCCAAGCTAAAAGTGTCCTTTCTCTACTCTGAAGTTGTTACAGCAAATACTCAGTGCCCAGGAAGAGACGCATTTGGGGAATCAGAAAAGACTGCTGGCCCAGCAGAGTCACCTCCAAAGGCTGAGTCCCAAACCTTGGCATCGGCCTCCTTTTATGGCTGGGATGGTAGGGAGTTGAGAAACAAAAGAAAAAGGGGAGGGGGCACTTATTGGTGGTGCTCCAGGCAGTTGGTGGACACAGGGGACAAAAAAGATTACAGAAACCAGAAGCGTGCAATGGGAGTATCCAGCTTCAGGAATCTGGCCAGACCCTTTTATCTTGTTTTTAATAGCTTTTCTTCTCGAAGTCTCTTCCTTGGAAGTACAGATAGCATTCCTAACCACTACTACTAAGCTGAGGAAAAAGCATGAGGGGAGGGAAATAAGATGACAAAGGTTTTTTAAAATAAGCTGAATAACTGATGCACTGGAATGAATCCCTACTAAGAATAAAGAAGTTTATATAAAAGAATAAAATCAGAGTGGATCTGTCAACCTTAAAAGTAAAACAGCCAGTTACTTTACCAGAAAAATGGCTTTATTCAGGAATAGGAGAGGAATTGCAACTTTGGACACACAAGCTATGACAGACCATAGGCAAGTCTGGAGATCAAAGGATAGGAAAGTTAGTTTATAGAGAAAAGGATGACATTGGGAGGGGCTGCTTTGAATCAAAGTCCATTGGAGGAAAGCAAGAGATCAAGGGGGTGAGGGTTTCTCATGAAATGTGACAGTGGACTTGTGGTATTTTCTGATTGGCTAAGCTTATTGCCAGGCGAGGAGAAATTCTCTCTTCCTCTTGCTGGAGTAGTATAGTAGGCTTCTTCCAGTTAGAATGCAAGGTGTGTTTCTTCCTGGGGGAGTCTGCAACTAATGAGGAGTGGTACGGAGTGAGAGCTCCCCCTTCTGGCCTCCCCCCGACTCCATGCTAAATGAGATTTCCTTTATTTAATTTCATAGAAGCACTGAAAGATGAACTGAAAATACACAAATGAAAGCATGATTGAATAATGTAAACAATTGCTAACTCTTTCCAGAAAAACGCATTGGATAAAAGTGGCTTAAAAGCTAAAAATGTTGAAATCTCTTGATTGAAGAACAAAGTTGACTACCTTTAATCTGACTTAATTACTTAAGGGGGGAAAAATGGAATAGAATCCTGACTGGTCAGGCCCTTCTCTAATCTTGAATTATACTCAAAAGAGAACTTATCTCAGTGAATTAGGTATGTATAAAGACTTCTTCCTCTGAGAATCTCTATCTCTGTATATATAGAGAGGCATATATGTCATATATATTCATGATAGTCATTATATACAGATACATATATGTATATATGTGTATACAGTGGCTAAAAACTATACATATATGTTTGTCTTTATCTTTAATAAAGTTACATCTTTAATTTACATATATATATAATTTTATTCAATTATCCAAAAATATTGGTTTTCAGAAGAGTCATTAGATTGGAAGTTTTTAGATATTTCATCTCTCAAAAGGAATGGTAAATAATGTGATATCATCAAATCTTAAAGCTATATATTTTAATAACCTATGTTATGAAGAAAGTATCTTAGGATGGTGTGAGGCCAGCAGTAGCAAGCTTCCTTAGGAAATGAAATGTAATTCCTCCTTTTCAATTTTCTATAATTATAATCATGTCATCAAAAAAAAAAAAAAACCATGGATTTTGATTTTTCACCTAAGTACTTTCAAGAGTTGAGTTTTTGCTACCCTACTTGAACGGCATCCCAGTTTTCTTTAATAAGAGGATCATTCTCAAGATTATTTCTGTAGTGATGGGGCTTCTGGGTGGGTCAGTCGGTTAAGCGTCCAACTTCGGCTCCGGTCATGATCTCGCGGTTTGTGAGTTCAAGCCCCGCGTCAGGCTCTGTGCTGACAGCTCAGAGCCTGGAGCCTGTTTCAGATTCTGTGTCTCCCTCTCTCTCTCTGACCCTCACCCGTTCATGCTCTGTCTCTGTCTCAAAAATAAATAAATGTTAAAAAAAAAAATTTTTAAAAAAGATTATTTCTGTAGTGAATACTGAATGCCTAGGGTCACAGCACATGCATTTATAAGTGCACTTGGAACCCATAGTGACACTTGCAACACGATCAGAGAGGCTACAGGAGAATTTGTGATTTAAAGAAAGAACTTTCTATGTGCCTGTCTCTGAGAGGGACCAGTCTACCTGATACTGTGGTTTCCTGGGCCTTCATTTGTGTTCTCTATTCTCAGTGCAACACTGAAGTTAATTTTTGCCAATATAGTTATTAATGGGTCTACAGTGGAAATGTGTTCGACTTCTATCTTATTTGGAGTCATTTCCTCCATCTTGAATTTAATGAACAAAGGCAGTTTGAGACAGAAATGCATTCCAAGCGTTCCACAGACTTAAGTAAATTTTGTTCTCCAAAAGTAGGAACAAAGTAATACAATTTTATTACTATGTTATATAGTTATAAACAGTACCTACACCATTAAGGGGTCAAAACTCTCAATCAGGAAAGCTCTCAGAATGGGGTAAGTGGGGTGAGTGGGGTCAGCTGCTCTCTGCTATATTCACTAGTGGCCACAAATAAAATAAAGTGGTTAGAAATTAAAATTTGTTGATGGAGTTCTTGGACCGCATTCTGAATATCTTTGTTAAAAGAAATTTGGAACTAAGCCTGAAGTATTCCAAACTTACCACAGAACAAAATTACTCTATTTTCCCCAAATAAAGGCAAGGCAGATGGTATTTTGTGTTATGTATTTATATAACTGTAAACTGTGTTAATCCTAGAGGTGATACAAATTTCCAGTCGTGGATATTTCCACAATGAAATGTGTAGGATATTTAAGTATTGGGAATGTGGATGGTTTGGGTGAACTTGGCAACACATGGTAATTGGTTCCTTTTTACAGTCGGTTTTTTGAAAGTTTCCCTTTCTTCTTTAGCAGATGAGTAAAGATGTACAGACGAATTTTCTTCATCAGATTATGGGATTTTGTTTCCCTTTTACTGTTTAAGTCTTCCTCCATCTGATATTCATTTGGATACATATTGTAATTTTTTAAATGTTTCTTTATTTTTGAGAAAGAGAGAGCGGCAGAGAGAGAGGGAGACACAGAATCTGAAACAGGCTGCAGGCTCTGATCTGTCTGCACGGAGTACGACGTGGGGCTCCAACTTGTGAACTGCAAGATCATGACCTGAGCCAAAGTCGGACGCTTAACGGACTTAGCTACCCAGGCGCACCCATTTGGGTACATATTGTGAGTTTAGATGTTTTCCTCCCAAAATCAATTTTCCACGTTTTATAATAAGCCTTTCTTTTTCATTGTTTTTTTGTTTGTTTGTTTGTTTGTTTGTTTGTTTTTGAGAGAGAGAGAGAGAGCAGGGGAGGAGCAGGGAGAGGGGGAAGCAGAGGATCTGAAGGGGGCTTACACTGACAGCAGAGAGCCCAATGTGGGGCTGACATGGGGCTCGAACTCACCAACCCACGAACCCTGAGATCATGACCTAAACTGAAGTCAGATGCTTAACCGACTGGGCCACCCAGTGCATTGTTTTAAGGCAAGCACTCCTTTAAATACTAAGTTCTAACATATGTTTGTTCTTTGTTTTTTGTTTTTCTTTTTAATCGCTCTGAATCCTTTTTAAGGGATTGGTGTGCTGATTTCCAATCAGTAAATAGCTACCCCTGGTTTTAACTAATGATGCTTGAAATCTTCTGGGCCATGTGGAGGATGTGATCATTCATTGTTAAAATTTTTTTCTTCATATTCTCTGAGAGCCAGGACCTCTAGCACTGAAAGTACACTCGTCTTGTAAGGCTGAGGGACATCTGCTCAAGACCAACATACAATTGCAAGGCTTGGGTTTACCCAAGGTAAGGGTTTACCCCAAATGTCTTTCTAGGACCTGTCCCATTGAGTAGCTAGGGTTTTTGTCCTCCTGTGCGCTTCTAGTCTGACATGCCAATATTCTCTGCAAGGAAGACAGATTCACAAGAGCTTATCCGTCCGTACAGCCTTTGGAGCCTAGCTTTCAGAACTTTACCCAGCAGAGCAGAGTCCCAGGGAATCTTCTGAATCAGCGGTGAACCTCAGAGACATAACAGCTGTATTAGTTTCCTATTGCTGCTGTAAGAAATTACCACAAATGTAATGGCATAAAACCATGCCAATTTATGGTCTTAGAGCTTTGGAGGTTAAAGGTCCAAAGTGAGTCTCCCTGTGCTAAAATCAAGGTGTTGACAGGGCTGGGCTCCTCCTCAGCTTCAATTTCTCCGTTTTCCTCTCCTGCCTCCCTCTTGCACTTGTAAGAACATTTGTAATTACATTGCACTTACTGCCATCATCTAGGAGAATCTCCTAATCTAAACGTCAGCTAATTAGCGGGGTGCTTGGGTGGCTCAGTCAGATAAACGTCTGACTTTGGCTCAGGTCGATCTCACGGTTCATGAGTCTGAGCCCCTGCGTCAGGCTCTCTGCTGACAGCTCGGAGCCTGGAGCCTGCTTCAGATTTTGTGTCTCCCTCTCTCTCTGCCCCTCCCCTGCTCACATTCTGTCTCTCTCTCCTTCAAAAATAAATAATATTTAAAAAAAATTTTTTTTAAGTCAGCTAATTAGCAACCTTAACTCTATCTACATCCTTGATTCCCCTTTGCCACTAACCTAACATATTCACAGGATCTGGGGATTAGGACATGGATATCTTCGGGAAGCATGAATCTGCCTACCATACCAGCTGATAGGTTTCTCCCCTGCTGAGCATTCTGATTCCATCATTAGTCAGGTCTTCCTGGACAGGAATGTTAAACATGCCCCTAAGGATCATCAGGAACACTCAGTCTACCCAAGCAGGGTTTCTGGATTTCATAAGTAAATCCACCTGTCCTTCTATGTCCATCAAGAGTAGGTTGCCAAAAATGTCACCTTGAATGCTCATTCACAAATTGAGGGATCTGAAAGCCAATAAATTTCGTTGGCTGCTTAAAAATATTGGACAAGTCTTTCAGATTACTCCATTTTTGTTTCAAAAATTGATAGTTGAGTTGTTGCCAGAGGTGAAGTAGAGAACCTGAGAGTTTAAGTCTGGCTCTCTTGCTTGTTTTGAATCAGACAAGCATTTGTGTTTTACAGGTAATTGAAATTGACGCCTGAGCCTGTTGCCATGACAATTTGTGCCTGTTGCTATAACAACAGACATCTTCCCAGAAAATGGATTTGGTAAAAGCAAAGAAACAAAACAAACAAAAATGTTCACTCAACTAATCAAAGTCTACAAATCATCTTGACTACCTAGTCTTTGGCCCTGCACAAGGCCGTGGGGATAGACTGATTTTAGAAAGACAGCTAAATTGTTCCTGCTTTTATGCAGCTTTGAGCCTGGCAGAGAACCTGATGTACTTCTGCGTTAACCATTTTGCTCAAGAGAGCAAAAAGCAATAGTCTCCAGTAAGACAAGTATGAGTTAAGCCTTTGGAGTGAGTCTAAAAGTCAGAGAGCGCAGCAAGCAAAAAAATTAATTCGAAAGGAATTTAAGTTTTGGTAAACAGAAGAACAGTCAAAAGGCTGGAGCCGGGCGATGGTAGGAACCGAATGGGAGCATTGGTATAGCAAGTAGAAATGGATGCCTGCTGTTTGACTACTAGTTGTTCTGAACCCAATTTCCAAAAGGAGGTGGGGAAAGAATGATGTCCTCACACATCCAAGCAATTCTCTGACATTAGCCGGGTGTCCTACAAAATCCAGCTCAGTTCTGACACTATCTACCTGGAGATAACATCAGATCCCACAAGATAAGCTCTCCCACATACACACATTTTGGAGGCCAATTGCAAGTCTGGGTTGTTACCTGGGCTTCTGACCAACTGGCTACAGATTGGAGGTTCCCATGGCCCCCCTTTTGGGGGTTGAATTCATTTATTAGAGCAGCTCACAGAACTCAGGGAAATATCTTACTTACTGGATGACCAGTTTGTTATAAAAGGATAGAACTCAGGAACATCCAGATGGAAAAGCTGTGTAGGGCAAGGTGTGGGGATAGTGCACAGAGTGCCCATACCCTCTCCAGACATGCCACTTTTCTTGCAACTACAGGTGTTCAACAACCTGGAAGCTTTCCGAACCCCGTCCTTCTGGGGTTTTATGGAGGCTTCATCACTGAGCCACGATTGATGAAATCCTTGGCCAGTGCTGACTCACTCCACCTCTAAATTCTCTTCTCTCTGTAGAAATCAGATTGTAAGACTAAAAGTTGCAACCTTTTATTCATTGTTGGCTCCCTTGGCAACCAGCCCCCATCGTTAGGTGCTTGCCAAAAGTCAGCTCATTAACAGATATGGTGTGTGGAAAGGGGTTTGTTAGAAGTAACAAGACACCCATTTCACCTCTATGCTCTGAAGTGATCTCAGGAACTGTGGATGAGGGACCAAATATAACAAACGATGCCCCCATTACTCTTATCTCTCAGGAAATTCCAAGAGTTTGGGGACCTGTGAGCCAGGAACTGGGGACAAATTTCCTGATCATTCAGGAATATATTTGGTCATTCACATAAATTCACAGAAATCACAACATCAGAACTTGCTAACTCATTTCATAGGCAAGTCACGGGGTAAATGAGGGTATATTCAGATACATTTATTCAATGGAAATCTATATAAACATTAAAAAGGCAAAAGTATTATTATATAAGAAATTTGAAAACTGTGTCGAGATACAGAAAATGCATATAGTGTTACGTTAAGGGAAAAATAGGATTTCGTAGCTCGTCGATTATGAAAAAATTCACATTAAAAGGATATGGGGAGAAATTGGAACCCTCGTGCTCTGTTGGTGGTAATGTAAAATGTAAAATGGTACAGCCGTTGTGGAAAATGGTATGGAGAGTTCTTGAAAAATTAAAACCAGAACTAACCTATGACCCAGCAATTCCACTTTTGGTACATATCCAAAAGAATTGAAAGCAGGGTCTCAAAGAGATATTTGTACACCCATGTCGATAGCAGCATTATTCACAATAGTTACAATGTGGAAACAATGTGTGTCCATCCATAGATCAACGACTGGCATATGCATACAATTGGATATTACGCAGCCTTAAAAAGGAAGTAAATTCTCAGTATGCTACAACATGGGCAGAAGGTCATGATGCTAAATGAATTAAGTTAGCCACAAAGAGACAAATACTACATGATTCCACTTTACGTGAGGAAGTCAAAGTCATAAAGACAGAAAATGTAATAGTAGTTGCCAGGGTCTGAGGGGAGGAGCGAGGGGTGGTTATTTTTAATAGGTGAAGAGTTTCATTTTACACGATAAGAAGAGTTGTGGGGTAGAGAGTGACAGCTGCACAATGTGAATGTATTTAACACTCCTGAACTGCACACTTAAACAAAGAAAGGATACATGAAAGTTTTATTGGAGTGGGGGGAGGGGAGGAAGAGGTTTTTCCTTCTCTTTTTCTTTCTTTCTTTTTTTTTTTTTAATGTTTATTTTTGAGAGAGGCAGACAGACAGAGTGAGAGCCCGGGAGGGGCAGAGAGAGGGAGACACAGAATCTGAAGCAGGCTCCAGGCTCCAAGCTGTCAGCACGCAGTCCGATGTGGGGCTTGAATCCACAAACTTCGAGATCATGACCTAAGCCAAAGTCAAGATCCTTAACCGACTGAGCCACCCAGGAGTCCCTTCTCTTCTTCTCTTTCTCCAGTAATAGAATTATAAGCTTTTTCGTTTTCTCCAAAATTGATTTTGTGTTTAAATAGCAACTTTTATTGTCTTCTTATGATTATGAAACTAATGCATGAAATAGGAAAATATAGAAAAATGCAAAGAAGAAAGCATTTTTTTCTGGTAATATCACATAAGCCATAATTAGTTTCAATAGTGTGTTTAGTGTTCTTTGTTTTGCAAATATGTGTGTATATATATATATATATATATATATTTTTTTTTTTTTAACATTCAGAACTCATTCCAGGATATGGGCTAGAAAAGCTTGCTTGGGACCAGTGGGTGAGAAGGGGGTAGATCATGGGGACTAAGGTGCAGGACAAAACTTTTAACTATTTAAGTCCAGACTGGAGGTCCTGAATACTAGGTGAAGATAAGGAAGTAAGTAGGAGTATGCATGTAGAAAGAGAGAAAGAAAAGGAAAGAAGAAAAAGCAAATTTCTTTTAAAATGAACACATTTGGGGTGCCTGGGTGGCTCAGTTGAGCACCCAACTCTTGATTTTGGCTCAGGTCATGATCTCAGAGTCGTGGGATTGAGCCCTGCACCGGGCTCCATGCTGGGTGTGGAACCTACTTGGGATTCTCTCTCTCCCTCTCCCTCTGCTCTCCCCTGCTCATGCTCACTCTCTCTTTCTCAAAAATTAAAATAATTAATTAATTAATTAAAATTAAAATAAATAAAGTGCACAGTGACCACATTGAGAGGAAGGTAGAGCCCTGCCTTTCAAACTGATGTGGACAAGGATTAATCCAAGGTGAGCTTGGGGTTCTTGATGCAACAGAATTAATAGGGTTTATCTTTATGAAGTTGGAATGACTGGGAATTTTGAGGATGAAAAATAGAAATGATGTTACTATGGAAGAGAATAAAATATTCCTTAATCAAACTTTTAAGTGAAATTAACATAAAATGGAAGCTTAGAAAATCTCTAAGATTAATGCAGATAATTTCAAGTTAACCATCTTCCCTCCTCATCCCATTCTACAGAATTTTCTCTTCCCACCCATTAGAATTGCTTCTATGTCCAAATGTCTAAACAGACATTTAACAAATACCAACTGAATTACTTCTCCAGGGTGTCTTGAGGGAGAAAGAGATTTGAGGGTATTGGGCTGATCTTCAGCCAAATCAAAATCTAGAGAACTGTTTCTATGTATCTTCTCATCTGCCTTTTTGTTTCTCTTTCCCTCAACCATAAACAGACACCTCTCATCTCCTTTCTGTTACTTCAGGGGGAAATTTGCATTTAAAAAGAGAATATAGAATTTGGGAAGAAATTCATTTTTTAATGGCAGAATTCCTGGCATGAAAAAGATAAAATACTTTGGAACAGGTGTTCTGACCAGCATGATTGAGACTATACTTTTACAGAGACTTTAAAGGTGGCTCTGTGTACACATTTTGTGTTCACTTTCCTTGTTTTATTATACTAGTAAGCATGTTAACAGGGGGGAGCATGGGTGGCTCAGTTGGTTGAGGGGCAGGCTCTTGATTTAGCTCCAGTCATGATCCCATGGTTTGTGAGTTCCAGCCCCACAACAGGGATCTGGGCTGACAGCACAGAGCCTGCTTAGGCTTCTCTGTCTCCCTCTCTCTGGCCCTCCCCTCACCCCCACACACCCTAGCTTTCTCTCTCTCAAAATAAATAAACATTAAAACAAATTTTTAATGAGTTCACAGGATCTGAATCCTCTTTAAGGAACATTAGTAGGCTATATTTTATTGCTTCCATCATAGACTGGCAGGCAGCAGGTGTCCTGCCTCCCACTATCTCCTAATTGGGCATTCAGAGCTCAATACGTGAGTAGGCTCAATAAATGTATCTTGTAAATATTTTGTTAATATGAATTTCAATATCCCTAAAGTAAAAGTTGTTTTTACTTTAAAACCTTTCAGTTTGCTCCAGGGTATTGCGGGAGGGAACGGAAAAGATCTCTGGGAGTTGTGAGGTCTGACTCTTCTTCCTGAAACTAATTATTGAATAAAGGGAACAGCTCAACTGAAAAGAGAGCCAAAGTGCTGGTTGACTCAGAAAAATTTGTTTCTAATTAACAAATAAAGGGGAAGGAGGAGTTAAAGCCTAGAGTCCCACTCACTTTGCTGTTGCTCCAGCAAAAGGGAACAACCAGGAACACAGAGGAGCTTTTCTTTTCTTTTTTTTTTTTTTTAATTTTTTTTTCAACGTTTATTTATTTTTGGGACAGAGAGAGACAGAGCATGAACGGGGGAGGGGCAGAGAGAGAGGGAGACACAGAATCGGAAACAGGCTCCAGGCTCCGAGCCATCAGCCCAGAGCCTGACGCGGGGCTCAAACTCACGGACCGCGAGATCGTGACCTGGCTGAAGTCGGACGCTTAACCGACTGCGCCACCCAGGCGCCCCTAACGTTTGTTCATTTTTGAGACAGAGAGAGACAGAGCATGAATGGGGGAAGGTCAGAGAGAGAGGGAGACACAGAATCTGAAACAGGCTCCAGGCTCTGAGCTGTCAGCACAGAGCCCGACGCGGGGCTCAAACTCATGGACCGCGAGATCATGACCTGAGCCAAAGTCAGATGCCCAACCGACTGAGCCACCCAGGCGCCCCCAGAGGAGCTTTTCTGTTGTGATGGTGAACAGTCTCAGACAGATTTGTACAGGAAGCCTAGCTTTAGGGGATGTTGCAAGAAATATGTTAATTAAATGTTTAAACAATAGTACTACCAAGCTACGAATTCATAATTCACTAATGAGAAACTTTTAAAATCCCAAAGGCTTCTCCCATTAAAAATGGGGTCAAAATTAATTTACATAAGCTGTGAGTAAAATCAGATTTGGTTAGGCAGTAACAGCAAAAGAGATGGATGCCTGGGTGGCGCAGTTGGTCAAGCAGCAGACTCTTGATCTTGGCTCAGGGCATGATCTTACAGTCATGAGTTTGAGCCCCCAGTCGGATTCTGCATTGATGGTGCGGAGCCTCCTTGAGATTCTGTCTCTCCTTCTCTCTGCCCCTCCCCTTCACATGCTCTCTCTCTCTCTCTCTCAAAATAAATAAACTTTAAAAATTTAAAAGACAATAAAAAGAAGAAAGCAAAAGAGTTATTGTGATGGGGGCACCTGGATGGTTCAGTCGGATAAGCTGCTGACTTCAGCTCAGGTCATGATCTCACAGTTTGTGGGTTGGAGCCCCACATCGGGCTCTGTGCTGACAGCTCAGTCAGTCATATGCGCTCTCTCTCTCCCTCTCTCTCTAAAAAAAATAAATGAAATGAAATGAAATGAAATGAAATGAAATAAGTAAAATAAAATAGATAAAATAAAAATAAAAAAATTTTTAAAAAGGGATATTGTGATGATGGCTTAGCATTCCTTTAAAAATGGATGCAGCATTTGTCTTCACTTTTAAATCATATACATATACTTATGTATATACATGTATGTATATGTACATACATGTACATATGTGTACATATATGTACACATGTACATGTGTCTGTGTATGTACATATATGCGTGTATACTTATGTATATACATATACATGTGTACATATGTATATGTATATACATAAGTATATGTATATACATGAAGAAGAGGGGAAAATGCATTCCTACTGTTATCACTTCTCTAAGGCCTTGAGTAAATTTGAAACCACCATGGGGCTCTTGGATCTTTTAGGGGATGTCCCTTTCCCCAACAACAGCCTTTGGGATGTTTCTGAGATTCCTCCAGAAGGTTAATTCACCAGGCTCTATGCAAAACAATAGTGTAGCTTGAGAGGAAGTTTGTGAGCTGCTAGACCAAGGGGCCATGGCCCAGATCCAGTGCAAAATCAACACAAGGAAATTCATACCCATTTCTTTACTTGCTTCAGGAAACTTCCTAGAAAAGGGGATGGAGGCAATAGGTGCTAGAAGGAGGCATCAGGTGGATGTTTGGGGACAGAGCTTTCTCTTCAGGTCTTGCTTCTTTTCTTAACGTTGATCATCTGTCCTCTTTGCAAGTTTGCCCAGCTAACACACTCAAAGTTTCCAGTTCTTTCATTTATAGCCCTGTACTGTTTTATTCTGGAAAAAGATATGGAGAAAGATGTGAGACTTCTTATTGCTGTGTGGCCCTTCTTTCTTGCTTTTCTGTTGCTGTGCCCCAGCTGGTTCCTAGATGGTATGTCCCATCATATCTCACTATGGGACCAGAGCCCTCTGCCATGTATGTTGGTGTGCTAAACGCAGCACTGACGGCCCTGGTTACTATTTCTTTCATTAAGGGTGAGAAAAAAAATGTCCTTTTCCAGGATATTTTATTTTCATGGGTTGGCATTAATAAAAGTAAGTGTTCTTACTTAGTACCCATCTGTTCTTAGCTGGAAGATTCCTAAGCATCTGAAAAGCAGTTTCTTAATATTTAACCACAAAATCCTCAGCCTCATAGCCTGGCCCCATCATGTTCCAGTTGTGTAGTCTTGAATGAGAAAGATGTTTTTTCATCTAAGCCTTAGGAATTCATCAATAAAATGGGAATAATAACACAAAAAGCACAAGATTGTTTTGAGTATTAAATGGGATCGTTTTGTATAGCATTTAGCATAGTATCTGACAAGTAGTAAGGGCTATATAAATAATAATCTTCATAGTATCGACCCAAAGACAGAAACTGGAGGAATAATCGGTAAAGAGGCTATTTAAAGCAATTATATACTTGGTATTTCCAAGGATTCAGAAAATTCTGGAAGGAAACATTGCTATTAGGAGTCATGTCTAGGGTTTCTTAAGAGGGGATTGTGGAGGTGAACTCGTGTAATATCACGATGAATCAAGACATTTTCGAGTATAGTGCTTAAGTCAGAGGTGCAAAGGGTCGAGGTTGAAATTATGTGTACTTTAGGCAGTTAATATGACAGATCCAGCAAAATCCACCTTTGCCTTCTATAGCGCTTCAGATATAATCACAATGCTTCCGTGTAGCCATCTGTGAACCAAAGTAGATACCTTTGATGTATATCAAATAAGGAAGATATCACATAAGACCAAGTATAATAATAAATATTTCATTTATAATTGTTTTTATTGAAAGAGCAGAATTGCTTGGCAGGAGATGGAATGAACATTGGAGTTTTAACAAGTGTAGTGAGTCCAAGTGAATGTTGAGGAGAAAAGGTGAAGGTTCAGGTGCTAAAGAAGAGGTAGCAACACCTTTAAAGTTACTGGTAGAAGGAAACAATACCCATCGCGGTTTTTAGCTTCAGAAGGAACCATGCAGCTCACATACTCCAAAGGCTGTCAGACTTTTTCCAATGGAGTTTTGCCCAGATATCTAATAGATAAAGTACGTAAAAGGGAAGTCCTCACTTTACTTAACTTGGAAGACTTAAATTCGCTGGAGCCCTGGGGCTCTTTGAGTCTTCCTTGGAAAACCACTGGTTCAGTCTAATAACTTGCCTTATAAACCCACTGTTTTATCACACTTTTAATCACACTATGAGCTATGAGGTCATGAAATGGAAACGTCTACTCTGGGACACTAGTCGCAAAGCTTTCACTTTCCTTGCATAGGTGGGAGCTAATCACATTTGCCTAAGTACCTACAAGTGGAGAAAATGGGAATGAGGACAATCATGGGATGGAGAGGAAAACATCTTTGTTGATAAATTCTATGTTATTCCACTTTTATACAGTTGAGAAGGAAAGAGAAAACATTTAGTCTGTTAACGTTGAAGGAGGCAAGATCCTATTATGCTCCCTCAATCAGTCACTTAAAATCCCGTTCTTCTATTTATTGTCTTTCCTCATAAGCTTCGTCTGACACATAGTGTAGAAGGACATGACCTGGAAAAGGTAGACAAAATGCTGCAGTGGCAAAGACCAACTGTCTTCCTTGTAGTGGCAGAAGGTTCTCCACCGAAGAAAGGCAAAACCACAGCGACACAGACCAGGGAGAGGGGACTTAGGTAATACAAGAAAATCAAATAGACAAAGCAATGAAGTATTGTGATAGAGTGAGCCATGCCATTCAGCGTGTGCTGAAATTTCAGCAATCCACGTGAGGATTCCAGAAAAGTATTTCGCATGTTGGGCCAGGAAGAATTCCATGTCGTCAACCCATCCATCCACTCTTACTATCTCTCAGAAACGCGGTTTGTCCTGTGCAAAATTGTTTTCAGGGCTGTTTTAACTTCCTTATTCCTCAAGGTATAGATTAAAAGGTTCAGCATTGGTCCTATGAGATTCATCAGAATTTGAACCTCAGTTCCCAGCATGGAGTTGGGGTGGGCTGCAGGTAGACAGTGATGATGGGCCCATAGGCACAAAGGATGGCAATGAGGTGGGCACTGCTAGTGGAGAAGGCCCGGCGGTGGCCCTCGGTTGAACGAATATGCAAGATGGAGATGGTGATGCGAGTGTAGGATAGAAGGATTAGAAAAAAGCAGAGAAGAGATACCAAGCCAACATTGGTGAAACTCACCCTCTGGGCTAAGGATGTATCAGCACAGGCCAATGGCAGAAGTGCTGGAATATCACAGAAGTGGTCCACTTATTGGGACCGCAGCATGGCAAAGTGAAGGTGAGCAAAGTCAAAATGCTGGAATGGATATACCCCAACACCCATGTGCCCACAGCCAGGGCCCCACAGAGTCTATGGTTCATGATGGCTGCCTACCACAGAGGGTAACAGATAGCAGCAAAGTGGCCATAGGCCATCACAGTATACAAGAAGCATTCAGTGCTTCCAAGGAAATGGAAGAAGGAGACCTGGGAGACACAGATCTTATACAAAATGAGGGGGCCCATAAGGTACAGTGGCATTTTAGGGCAGGTCACAGAAGAGAAACTCATGTCAAAAACAGACAAGTTCCCCAAGAAAAAATACATGGGCGCGTGAAGGCAAGTGGAAGAAAGAACAGCCACGAGGATAGACACATTTCCCAGCAGGGTGCAGGCATAGAAGGGCAAGAACAAGACAAAAACTATAGTCTCCAACCCCTCTGTGTGTGGAATTCCCAACAGGATGAATTCGGTCACCACTGAGTAATTCTTCTCCATGAGAGCCGGTTCTAGGGGAGTTTTTGAAAAGGAAGCAGAGGACATGATGTCAGCAAACATCATGGGGAAATGAAATAAGTAATTGAAATGATGGCATTTTGGTTCCAAATTAAGGGAAAATTGCTTATGGTCCATATTACAAGGCATTTTAACTAGAATATAGTTCCCATAGAAAACTTAGTTTCTATACCAAAAATTTTTATCATGCTGATTCTAAATGTAAATATTCCTTATTAAAACAATATTTAAAACACAAGCATCTTAGGAGTGCCTGGATGGCTCAGTTGGTTAAGCATCCAAACTTGGCTCAAGTCATGATTTCACAGTTTGTGGGTTCAAGCTCCATGTCGGGCTCTGTGTAGGCAGTGTGGAACCTGGAACCTGCTTCAGTTTCTGTGTTCCTCTCTCTCTGCCCCTCTCCCACTTGCGCGCTCTCTCTCAAAAATGAATAAAGATTAATTAAAAAAGCATCTTAGAGCAAAGATTTTCAAAGGGAAGGACAGGGCCCACACAGACGTGTGCTCCCTCAGAGATATAAGAACCCTCAGAATCAACCAGGGGCATTTCGTATCTCGCGATATAAACTACAACTTGAGACTCGCTGTATTTATTTATCACTACTATAGGCAACATTATATTTTCTCTCCCTCTCTTTTTTTTTTTTTTTGAGAGCCATAAGGGTGGAACAATCACGGCTTTACAGCTGGAAATGCTGACACACCATGATCTCAGTTCATTGAACCCTCACTTTAAGTTTTGACATGAATCTATAGAAAAGAAAACATCTGACCATAAACACCTCTTCTAAATTGAGGTTGTTAGAAATGGAAGAACTCGGGATCTAAATGTGTTTTTTCTCCTGACACCATCAGTCTTTCCACCAGATGCATCTGTGGTGGACTGTGACATCACTGTGGTCCCGTCAAATTTTGTCCCAGGGTTATTCACAGTTTTCCTGTTGATGTCACCAGGCTCTGAAAAATGTTCCTGCTCCTCCTTAGAAAGCAATGGAAAGCCAACCTGTCTCCCCATCTTGCAACACCAACACCACCACATAGGCACTAAGATACAAAGTCTGGGGAGTAAACACTTCTTGATGTGCACTGCTGTATCCTCTGTGCAGAAAACCATGCCTAGCACAGAGTAGGTTCTTAATAAACGCTTGATGAATGAAGCAGTGAACTGACTCACTCAATGATTGGTAAAATTGGATAACATTCAGTTATTTTGTCTTGTCTAAGGACTTACATGAAACCATCAGATATTAGTCCCCATACAACCTTGTAAAGAAGCACGATCATAGGGGCATCTGGGTGGCTCAGTCAGTTGAGTGTCCGACTTCAGCTCAGTTCATGATCTCACGGTTCATGAGTTCAAGCCCCACATCAGGCTCCGTGATGACAGCTCAGAGCCTGGATCCCGCTTTGGATTCTGTGTCTCCCTCTCTCTTCCCCTTCCCCACTCACACTCCATCTCTCTCTCAAAAATAAATAAAAATTAAAAAAAAATTTTTTAATGAAAAAAGAAGCATTTCTCTGTTGACCTTCATGGCATCTGTACCCAGGAAGAAGTTCTGCACTGTACTCTAATAGGTGACCAGACCCGAGATAAGAGCTGCACATAATCTATACTACCTCCCCCAAAGTCCTGGATGTTTTGTCAAGAGGAGTCATATATTACAGTGACTCCTCTTGACTGAAGGTGTCCAGGTCTAGGCTCATTTAGAATATCTAATCTTTTATAACCATTTTGAATCAAGCCCAAATCATTGGTTATAAAGGCAATAACAAGGGTGGAGTTTTTGAGTTGGTGGGCCAACATGATGAGTTGAAAGACAAACCAAGCAAATAATGTCCTATTTTTGTGCTTAATAGCTCCATGTTCCTATTCATCCTGAACTCTCAGACCATTTGTAAAGCAAGGACTCCAAGTTCTGCTCTCTCCTGGACATATGAGAAAGTAAAGAGGAGTAGAAAGAACAAGATGAAGATAGCACTTATTAACGTTACTGACAAGGAGGAGATTTGATCCTTTCACCATCTGTCTCTCCAGGATCTTCTCCCAAATTTGCCTTTGATGTCACAGGGTAAACCTGGGTCAGGGATCTCCTCCCATTATCCGAGAATCCCTTTCTTCTTAGTGAAATAAAGCTGAAATGTACCTCTGTCTTCTTCAAAGATTTATTCCAAGACACTAATAGCTACATTGTTTTCTCTTACGTGGAAATGTAAATGCCCTTGGAGGCCCTTGGGATCCCATTCCTGAGTGAACTCTGACTCAAGGGGGTTGTTGAATAAAAGGAGTAATTAGAAGTAAATAAATGACCTAGTTGAAACAGAATATGCTCATGTTGCCTCTTGTGGGATTAGTGCAAGGTGAACAAGATAGAATCTTATCTGTACTTTCTATTTCTGTGGTTGACCCAAGGAAGTGAGAGAAAAGCAGAGGGGTACAGCTCAATATTAGGACAAATGTAGAAAGCATTTTCCCAGTTTCAGGGTATAGTAGTAGAATGAGAAGTAACAACTATATTATAGCTCAGGCTTTTAAATATCCAGTTTCAAGTACTTTCTCTTGAATTGTTCTCCATAGCTCTTCTCCTAACTTTCGGGTGTTGTTTTCTAGTATTTTGATTTAGAAATATAATTTCCATGATCAGACTCTCCAACAAGCAGCTCTGTCAATTGGCAAAGCTGGCTTCCCTCAACTAGGACTTGTTCTCCACATGGGTTTTCTGGAATGGTATTAACATATTAAACAACAAATATTTATTAAGAATTTTTACCACTATGCCCAAGACACGTTTGCAGAATCTGGAATTTCTCTTCTAGGAGGGGTAATCAAGAAACTTGCCACTTGAGACCAGATGCTGGAAATGTGAGAATTGTTCACTTTTCATGCACAAGAGCGTTATAGTTTTCAAAGAACTAAAAAAATAATAATAATAAAATAAAATAAATCAAATAAGCATAAATTGATGAAGGAGAGAAAGCAAAAGGAAAAGGGATCAGCAATGCTAAAATCTGGCTCTCTGAAAAGACTAAGAGAAGAGATATACATCTGTAAAGATGATTACTGGAAAAAACAGAAAAGGCACATATAAACTTTATTTGGGGGGCACCTGGGTGGCTCAGTGGGTTGAACGGTCAACTTTGGCTCAGGTCATGATCTCACGGTTCAGGGTTTGAGCCCCGTGGCAGGCTCTGTGTTGACAGCTCGGAGCCTGGAGCCTGCTTCAGATTCTGTGTCTCCCTCCCTCCCTCTGCCCCTTCCCCGCTCATGTTCTGTGTGTGTGTCTCTCTCAAAAACAAATAAACATTTAAAAATAAAAAATAAATAAAATGAACCTTTAAAATTATCAGTAGATTATGTTTACTGGTTAATTAATGAAATTTTAAAGTAACTATAATGATTAAATTTTGAAGAAAAGTCATCAATTCAAAGCAGTCTCTGTATTGGATGTCAATGTGGAAGCTGCTGGAGAACAAGATCAGAAAGCCCCCCACTGTCCCTTGCAAGATGACCAGCCACTGGGGCTCTGTGCTGGTACACTGCATCCCTGCCCCTAGAGGCCCTGGCATTGTCTCAGCCCCTGTGCCCAAGAAGCTACTGATGATGGCCGGTATTGACGACTGCCACAGCTTGGCCAGGGGCTGCACTGTCATCCTGGGCAGCTTCACCAAGGTCACTTCCGATTCCATTTTCAAGACATACAGCTGTCTGACCCCTCACCTCTGGAAAGAGACTGTATTCACCAAGTCTCCTTATCAGGAATTCACTGACCATCTTGTAAAGACCCACACCAGAGTCTCCGCATAGAGGACCCAGGCTCCAGCTGTGGCCACAACATAGTTTTATACAAGAAAAATAAAGTAAAGCCTGTTTTAAAAAAAATCATAAGAAGAATGGATCAATCCTAGTAGTTGTGGGGACAGATATAGATGACAACCACAGGGCATTGTGCATATCAAAGGAGACCAAGAGAAGGGGTATCGAAGTGGAGGAGCGGACCTTCCTCCCCACCAATGCTATAGTGTTAAGTAAGTCCCTTCCCGCCCCACCAAAAAAAAAAAAAAAAAAGTCCCAAAGTTTAGAATCAATTCTGAGAAAATGAAGGATGAGGGCAGAAAGTTTAAAATAGACTGGGTTTGGGGCACCTGGGTGGCTCAGTCAGTTGAGCGTCTGACTCTTGGTCAGACTTCAGCTGGGGTCATGATCCTAGGGCAGTGGGATTAAGCCCCGCATTGGGATCTGGACTGAGTGTGGAGCCTGTTTAAGATTTTCTCTCTCTCTCTCTCTCTCTCCCTCTGCCCATCTCTCTGCTCACACGTGCTCTCTCTCTCTCTCTCTCTAAAAAAATTAATTTAAATAAATAAATAGACTGGGTTTGTAACTTGAACATAACAACTTCGCAACTTGAATATAACAAATGCGACTTGAATGTCACTGGCTTGAATGTAACTAGAATATTTTTTCTAGCATTTGGTAGAAATGGAGGTTCGAGATAAAAATAAGCTTAGTTAAAGGAAAGTAAAGGAAGTGACATTTTGCACATTGTATACAGAATGGCAAAAAAGGAAGGAAGGAAGGGAGGGAGGGAGGAAGTTAGTTTGTAGCATAAACTACAGTTTATCCTCCACATATCCTCTTAGTATGTTTGAAATCACCTTAAACTGTGGCTCCCCAAGAGAGCCACATCAGTGACATCAGTTATATTTGTATACCTAGTGATTCAAAGACCTGAGAACACGATGGCTAGGAGTAGAATTACAAGGGAAGATAATAGATCTAATTAAGTTTAATAAACTTTGAAAATTGTCTGACCAGTGTGTTATTTCACTTGCAACATTTTCACTGACCTAAAAGCTTATACCTCATTTCACAGGCTTGGGCAAACCAGCTTGGGTCTGTTGCTGACTCACTGGGTCCTCTCTAGATGGTCTCCATGGAAACCAAGGGTAGAAAAGAGCACACAGAGAGATAGCCTAGCAGTTAATTTTAAACCTGCTGTTTCTTTTTCCTTAGATTCTTACAACAGACCTAATGCTTTCAGCATGGCTTCTGCCAAGTGAATATAAATATGTTATATAACACTATGCCATAAACATTTTAAATACTATAAAAATACCACACTATATTTAGTATAAAATAAAAATAATGTATAATATTATTATATATGTATACATACATTATATATACATACAATATGATATATAAGAATAATTCACATTATTTTGTAATAAGATACTTGTTATAAATACATAATACAATGTTAAATATTATATATTGCTGATTTTTTTAGCTAAAGAAAAAAAAGAATAGCATTTTTCTTATTTTCTTGACATTTCTATGCCTTACTTAGCCTCTCCTAAATTTTCCTCTAATGGTTACTCCATGCCCAAATTTTCAAATCCTATTGGCCAGTAAGACTCAGTTTATATGTTGTCCCCTCCTTCAGGCTCACCCTGATATTCCCACATCAAATTAACCTCTCTCATTTGAACCTACTTAATATTTAAGCTTTATTTTTCTTGACAGGTAATATATAATTTGTTTTATAGTTAATATATAAAATACATAAAGACCTCTGTCACATTCATTTTTTATTCTCCATCGTATCTGATAAAGTACTTAACAGAGTCTCAAAGAATGTTTGCTAAATTAATACCTAATTGAATTAAAATAGGAGAAACTCTATTTAGGCTTCAGATCCCTGGATGGAGAACAAAATTCCCAATTTAGTACACTCATTTCCATGTACTCATTTAACTACCTAGGTCTCTTTCCTCATTTTTGGGAGAAGTATTTATATAAGGATGCCTGAGTTCCCTTCCAGCTCAAAAGTTCAATTTAATAATTATGATATACAACTAAGATATAATTGTGATGCATTTAGACCACCTTTTGTTGTGTGGTCCAGTCTAAATTTTTCCCCATTAATTCTATTTGCCATTAGTTTCCAAGTAGATACACTTAACTCTGTAGACAATGAAATTGGCAGAGGACTGAGGCCCAGGATACATAGGGATATCATTAACATGGGGATATCCAATTCAATATTACAAATAGTGATCGTCTTTCCGCTGTGCTCAGGCCTGTGCTGAACCACTGCATGGGACCAGAGGTACAAGACATAGGAGGCATACAGAGCCTGTTCTCCGGGCATCAGCAATCTATGGGGTGGATGAGACAAATACAGAGATCATTGTAAAAATTCATTCTAAGGCAGACAAGATCAATGGAAGATTTAAATCCTAAATCCATTAAATCCTATATCCCAATCCATTCCTTTGAGTGAAGTAACTCTAAATAGCAGAGCCCCTCACTTTGTTCTCACTGGTTGGTCCCGCGTTATTTTATGTATGTCGTTTGGCCTCTCTGGGTCCTACTGTTTCATCATACATAAAATAACATAATTACCTTATGTGATACTTAAGGTCTCATCCATCTCTAGCCTCTTAAAGGGACGTTAAGACCATCTCTTTATCTTGCTAGTGATTGTTTATTGGATTTTTATGATACTTAGTTAAAACTCACAGATTTCAGGGGTGCCTGGCTGGCTCAGTCGGTAAAGCATCTGACTCTTGAATTCAGCTCAGGTCATGATCTCAAGGTTTGTGAGTTTGAGCCCTGAGTGGGGCTCTGTGCTGATAGCACGTGGGGCCTGCTTGGGATTCTGTCTCTCGCTCTCTATCCCTCCCCCCGCCTCCTCTCTATCTCTCTCTTTCAAAATGAACAAAAATAAACTTAAAAAAAAAGACAGATTTTGGGGTGCCTGGGTGGCTCAGTCAATTGAGTGCCCGACTCTTGGTTTCAGCTCAGGTCATGGTCTCAAGGTTCAGGAGATTGAGCCCCGCATCAGACTCTGTGCTGACCGCACGGAACCTGCTTGGGGTTCTCTCTCTCCTTTTCTCTCTGTTCCTCCCCAACTTGTGCACACGCTCTCTCTCAAAATAAATACATAAACATTTAAAAACCACAGATTTCATTCAATCAGTATTTTATCAAAATTATCATTGTTCCCATTAATTATATGTGTGCGTGCAGATGTGTGTTTCTTTGTGTGTGTTTAAGGTAATGACATATTCCTTAGTGCCCTAAAAATAACTAAGAATGTAAAGTGCTCCTAATCCGATTTCAAATCGGCAGGGCAGAGACATGTGAGATGATAAATCCTCACAGTGCACACTGATGGAAACAGTCAGCGAGGAGCCAGTTAATTCAAGCCTTGAGAACTGTCACAGTCGCTAAATTCAGCCTTCTGCATTCCCTCTTGAACTTCACTCAGAGTGTCAAATTGCTTACTCTGGCCCTGCTGTTCAGTCTAACTGCCTTGTTTTAATTCATGCTTTTCAGCCTGCGCTGGGCAAAGCCAGCTCTGAGCACTGAAATGTGATTGACAGATTCCACTGATGCTTCTTTAAGTAAGAAGATTCTGCACTTAGAATAGGTAGGCATTTAAAGCCTTGACATTAAAGAGTCCATGTTTTCACTGCCCATGAAGACTGTTTAACTCATCCTAACTGGCAAGTGGCATTTTATCACTAACTCTCACAAGGAAGATAATGTCATGTGATCTCTCTCTCTCTCTCTCAATCAATCATTTCAGTGATTTAGGAGGAATCAGCCTCATCTTGGAGATGCTAGAAAAACTGATGTGAATGAAGTTGTGCATGAGTACATGTTTAGCAAGGAGGCTGTGAGTTCTCTGTGTGTGTATTCATGTTATGTGTGTGGTGCTCACACTTAGTTTTTCCTTGGAATAATAATTGCAGAGGGGACCCAAGGCCATAAACACTCTAATAAGGCTTTTACAGTTCCTAAGCCAGTTTCCTGTCTCATTAATTCACATTTCCCTATTACATCACTCACAAGTGGGGAACAAAAATTAGAGGGGAAAAAAAAAAAGCCGAAGTCATAATGAGCATGAGAAGCATCTCATAGGAATGACTTCCTTTGAGATTAATTAGCTAAAATGTTCTCATCTCAATAATTCCTTTAGAGAAATCTTGTAGTTTGAGGTAAGCATAAGAAAAGTTTTGAAGGGGCGCCTGGGTGGCGCAGTCGGTTAAGCGTCCGACTTCAGCCAGGTCACGATCTCGCGGTCCGGGAGTTCGAGCCCCGCGTCGGGCTCTGGGCTGATGGCTCAGAGCCTGGAGCCTGTTTCTGATTCTGTGTCTCCCTCTCTCTCTGCCCCTCCCCCGTTCATGCTCTGTCTCTCTCTGTCCCCCCCAAAAAATAAAATAAATAAACGTTGAAAAAAAAAATTTTTTTAAAAAAAAAAGAAAAGTTTTGAAAATGTGTTTCTTTTCTGGAACTTTCCATTACCTACTTTGAGAAATAAAGACCATTTTCTGAGTTTCAAACAATGATGTTAATAGGCATGAACACAAAAAGGACGTGTTTTTATCAGTCACAAAATGATACATTGTACAAAAGGGGCATTAGAGCTGAGCTGGGCTTGAACTTGTATTGGGTTGCCAGAGCTATGGTAACCAAGCACTACAGACTGGGTGGCTTAAACAACAGAAAATTTATTTTCTCACAGTTCTGAAGGATAGAAATCTAAGATCAAAGGGCTGGAAGTTTTGATTTCCACTGAGGGGACACAGAGGGATCAGTTCCTGCCTCTCTCCTTGGCTTGTAGATGGCCATCCTTCCACTGTCCCTTCCTGTGGTCACTCCTCTGCACGTATATCCCTGGGTGTCTCTGTGTCTCCAGCTTTTCTTGTGTCCTAAAGACACCAGTCACATTGGATTAGGGCCTACCCTAACAGCCTCATTAAACTGAGACACCTCTGTAGAGGTCCTAACTCCAAACACAGTCACATTTTGAGGTACTGGGGGGGTTAGCACTGCAACATATTGAACTTTGGGAGAAGACAATTGAGCCCATAATGGAGAGGAGGCACAGTTAGCTAGCTGGAGTATGCATACACGACACATATGATTTTGACCGGGCTGCTCAAGCTCTCCGTCTCATTTTTCTGAACCGTAGAATAGGGATAATAACGAGCTGTCACTTCATAGGTTACTGTACAAATGAAATGAGTTGGGCATGCAGAGGACCCAGCCCAGTGCTTAGCTCACCACAAAGGCTCTATAAATCTCAGCTAATCACAGCAAGCTTTTACATCTTCTTGGTATCTCAAACATTTCCTGATGGAAGTTTCAGTTCATCCTTTCCATTGTATGGTTATAATGTAGTAAGTCTATCAGCTTTCTTCTTTAATCTAAGTCCCATTTAATCCATTGGGGCGCCTGGGTGGCTCAGTTGGTGGAGCCTCGACTTCAGCTCAGATCATGATCTCGTGGTTCGTGGGTTCGAGCCCCGTGTCAGGCTCTGTGTTGACAGCTCAGAGCCCAGATCCTGCTTTGGATTCTGTGTCTCCCTCTTTCTCTGCCCCTCCCCTGCTCACGCTTTGTCTCTCTCTGTCTCAAAAATAAATAAAAACATTAAAAAAAATTAAGCTAATATAACCTTTGACGCTATATTTTTGGTTCTTTTAAATTGCTTCCACAGATTCTCAATTTCTGGGTAGTATTTAGAAGCAGCAGCGGCATTGCTGATATTTCCTGAGTGCTTTGTATCTTGTTTACTTTTTTGGCAAATTGGGAACAGGATGTTTCGTTTCGTTTTGTTTTGTCTTCCTTCCTAAGTCTTTTGTTTATATCTGCCTACAATTTGTTAGCTATAGCCAAAGCCCAAATAGCTATTAGATTGAGATAAACTGTGTAATTCTGATATTAATTCCGTTATCTACAGCTTTTTTGAGATCATATACTCAAGGGTCAACAGTTCAGTGACTTCAAATGAACAAAAAATAATTGTGAGAACCAGAATTGGAAACAAAAACCTCATCAATGTTGCCTCAATCCAAAATATTACATAACTGAAAATTAATGTATGAAACGAGTGTATTACATTAAATTAAAATGCCATATTATGCACAGTATTGGCTTTTACCATGAACTTATTATATGCTAAGCCCTACACTAAGCCCTTTGCATGGATGACACAATTGAATCTTTACAGTGACCTTCTGAGTTGGGTACTTATATCTTTCTCACATTACATTTGAAGAGGGCTTGCCTGACACCACACAAATGACAAGTGGCCAGCAGGGAAATTAAACCCTGATCTGCCTGGCTACAAAGCCCAGCACACTCTCAAACACTGTTCTTAAACACTGCTCTCTGCCATTAATAGTCTTGAAGAATTGTTTCCAAAGAAAAACCGTACACTGAACCCTGCTCTTTTATTTTATTTTTTTCCTATTTTTATTAAAAAAATTTTTTTTCAATATATGAAATTTATTGTCAAATTGGTTTCCATACAACACCCAGTGCTCATCCCAAAAGGTGTGAACCCTGCTCTTTTAAAGAAATGCATTTTTTAAGAGACAAAAAGGAGAAGGTAACATATTTATCATGTTCCAGATACAGTGTTAGGTGATTTAAAGACACATCCAAGTCAACCTTTACAATTCAGTGAAGTAGGCTTAAGTATCTCCACTTACCGATTAGAATCTAACAATTTAAGTTAGTTAAGTAACTTAAAAGACATGAAGTGCCTACATGGTAAGATAAAATTTAAACCATATCTGATTCCCTTACTTCTGTTGGCATAAACTGTTGCCATTTTTCTCAAAGTAGAACGTGAGTCTGTTCCTAGCAGATGCTTAATAACATCTAACAACATACATAGACTGAGGTCCTAGCCAATAACAAAATGTCATCTAGACTTCACACTTTGATTTATTAATGCAACAAATGAGGGGTTGAATAGTTCTGAACTGTAAGTAGCCATCTGTCTCCCTTTCTTCACCTCTCTCCATGTCGTTAGCTGTTAACCCTTTAGGGTCACGTTGCCAATCTTTTTTTTCCACATGATGAAGTGATACTTTATGTCATAATCTAAAATTGAAACACAGAGAAATAGGAACTTAATTGTGTCTAAGATAAAGAAATTTCACAAAGAAAGTGATTATTCAGCTTGGGCTATGAAGGATGAGTAGAAGTTTTTTTTAGCAGAGGAATCAGGGAAGGGCATCCCAAGATGGGAGAATATATTTATGAAGGCACAAAATTATGAATGAGTATATTTGAAATGTTTTTTTTGGAAGCTTCTTCAACATCTGTACAAGATTAATCATTTCTGTTTTCATTTTAGTAGTCTAGTTTATATTTTTCATTAAATATCTATTATATATTTTTTCAATTTTTCATTTAAATTCATCAGTTTACATACAGTGCAATATGAGTTTCGGGAGTAGAATTCAGTGGTTCACCACTTACATACAACACCCAGAGCTCATCATAACAAGTGCCCTCCTTAGTACCCATCACCCATCTAACCCATACCCCACCTCCCCCCTTCCATCAACCCTCAGTTTGTTCTCTATATTCAATCATGTGTATATCTACCTCCCATGTTTAGCTATGAGCTTCTTAAGAATATGACTTAGAGATATTTATAATTCCAGTGCTTAGCATAGTAATTACTCAATACATATGCGTTTAAATGAACAAGACAATAAATAAATAATGTAAAGAAGTACCTTTAGGGGGTGACAAGGAAAGTTTAGCTAGAAAAGAGTGTGTATGAGAGAGAGAGATGTATATGTTACTGGGTGAATGTATGGCTTTGAGGAGACTAAAGAGGTGGGTTGGATCTGATCGTTAATTCTACAGATACTTTACTAAGTTATTAAAACTTAACCTATAAGCAATAAACAATTGTTGGAGGTCCTAACAGAAGCATAGTAATATTGGGGCACCAGGGTGGTTCAGTCAGTTAAGTGTCTGACCTGTTCAGGTCATGATCTCACGGTCCGTGAGTTTGAGCCCTGCATCAGGCTGTGGGCACAGTTGACACTTTGGACCCTCCGTCCCTTCCTTCCTCTCTTCTTTCTCCCTCTCTCACTCAAAAATAAATATTATTTAAAAAAAAAAAAAAAAGCAGGGTAGTATTGTGTGGTTTGCATTTTGGAAAGATGCTAGTTTAGAAGTGAAATAATTATGACCATAACATTTCTAGCACCTTGGTCCACATTCCCTCACCCCACTCCAGAGGCCACCTTCAGATAGTGCCCTTAGGTTTTGTGGACTCCCCGTGCCTTCTCCCTGGGAATAGTCTCTGGCCAAGGAACTTTATTCAGTCAACATACATGGGGCGGACCAGACACGTGCGATAATTAATCCACCAACAAAAGTGGGGCAGGAATTGATATAAAAATACTCCAGATTCCTTTGCAACTCAGTAGGACGATTCAGAGGTTGCTAAACACCATTTTTCAGAGGATCCCTTGTGCTATTGAGCCACAGTTCCTCACAGTGGTAACCCATTCATTGACACTTGCTTGATTGACTGTCCTTTCCTGTGTCACTTTCCCTCTCTTTTATCATGTTTTCTGGAATCATCTTCCAGATAAATTGTTTATCTTCAAACCTTTGTCTCAGGGTCCGCTATTGGGAAAATCCCAACTAAATAAAATTTTTCATTTTCTCTTTTCCCTGATAGAAGGAAATCATAAAGGGAGGCTGGTGATGGTATCTTTGTGTCATATCTATATGTACTGAAAGGTATAAAGAACTCACCAAACATTGTGGCGGTTTAAAAGAAAAGCATTCTTATATTCTGGAAATTCACATTTAAGTTATAAGTAAAAAATAACAACAGAGAATAAATGTGGATATATTCATACAATGGAATCCTGCACCTTGGCAGTAATGAGTTAACTTCCCATGCAAAAACATTAATGTCGAAAGAGTGACATTTAAATGAAAAATAGCAAATTTCAGTGGAATTAAGTTAATATAAAGTTCAAATATTGCCATAGGCTGTTGAGAGACACAAATATAGGGGTGAAACCTAAAGAAAAACAAAGGAATAATAACCACAAAACTCAAGAGAGTGATGACTTCTAGAGGGAGTGAGGGTAAGGAATCAGGCTGGGGTCTACTGAGAACATTCAAGGCACTGACACTGCTCTCTGCCTTAAACTAGGAAGTAGGACCCAGGTGTTCATTGTATTAGAGTTCCTTATACTTTACCTATTTTTAATTATTTTCTAAATGCTTACTATTTAATAAAAACACGTCAAAAATACTTCCAACGAGATGATGATGTCTTTTTGATGTTGTCATTGATGATGATGTCATTTGATGTCACTAGGTTATTTCTCACCAATTTAGAAGTCCAATAACCACAGGCACTAATGTTCTTCTTACCCCAGATGAACTAGCAAAACATAAATACTCTTTTAGCTTGAATAATTATTTTTGTAAAGGTAAAACCAGTGTTTTTGACATACCAAAAATTGCAAGTCAAGTATTGAAAGCATTAATTTCTGACTTTTTTTTTTTTTCAATCAATTTGATTTACAACAAATCAGCAGGGTCCCAGGGAGAGCAAGGAACACACAGAACAGGACTACTCCTGTGAACATGCCCTTGAACACCTGTCTTCACATCCCCCCAGTGCTGGGTAAGAGCCATCAGCTCAGCTCCACTGTTAATGTCCATATCATAGGTGTCCACTTGTGATGCCCACATCGTAGTTTCTCTCTCCAGGAACTGTAGGTAAAACAAAATACGTAAGTGAAATTCACAACGGGCATTGGTTATATGTAAAACAAATTTAGAAAGGAGCCGAAAGTGACTGGAGACTATAATGGTGTGTTGCAAAAAGGGTTGGGATGAACAGGGACACCTTTCAAGAATCTAGAATCCACCTGGAGTCAGGTCTTGGATGCCACTCCTGGCCCATGCTTGGGTCCAGTGTTTCACATGACCTTGCTGCTGCAGCCCACTCTGCTCAAAACATTCTCTGGACCTCTGCTTTAAAATTCTTGTTCTTCTCTGGCCTCGCTGCTCTTGGATCTTGATTCTCTGTCTTGGCCCCTGTGGATTAAATATTTTGCTAAGTGGCCTACCTGATTTGGGGTTTCTCAAATTGATATTTTTTCTCAAGTTCTCCTTACATTGTCCCTTTAATCATAGAATACAGAAAAGTCTCATTCCACCATCAAACCCTCCCTGAGCCTCCACACCCCAGGCTGGGCCCTGCTTAGGAGGAAAGGTGTTAGACATTAACTAGAGACACAAGAGCTGCCAGCATTATCAGGGGATGTTCTAATTAGTTATAAATCTGTTTATTTTCTCTGGCGGACTCTGACTTCTTTCAGGTAGAATCGTGTCTTGTTCAGCTCTGCATTCCCCACCCCTGGCACAGAGTTAGTCCTCGAATGACATCTGAATGAGTGAAAACGAAACAGCATTGTGTCTCATCTTTTATTCTTACAAATTATTCTACTTTGATGATCTGAGCAGCTACAACCAGGAAACCGAGGAAAGGGAAGAGATCTTCAAATGGACTCAGAGAGGCTTGAAAAGGCTTTGGGATACACTAGATTTGAAATTACTTCAGATGTATTTCCGCCTTCCCTTTTAAGCTCTTGTTTGCTGAGAAACAAGGGAGAAAACAGCACTGAGAGGGATTTTAGCAGCCTACGAGAAGAGAGTAGGCAAGAGTTTACTCTGCCACGGGAGCTTGTACTGGCTCAGCCACAGGTAGAGGGCACACAGACCCAGTGGCACTGGTCTGGTCTGGCAAGTTCCGTGGCTGCTCTCTGATTCTGAGAAGTACAGATGGGAGAAGAGAACTGGTCTCTGCCTCTGTCCCTCCTCTTCCATTGCCCTCCGCCCAGTGGTCTTCTCTCTCTACATCACCGTTAGAATAAACATCATAGCAACTGTATTCCCCAAGTGGAATCCTGTTCTCATTGCATCCAGTCATACAAACAATAGTCTACAATATTGAAATAGCGCATTTTTCATTCTTAGCATATTTCAGCCACCAAATGAAGAATTATAGGACTGGGGACCAAAGTCCAAACTTTTTGGTAAACAGAAAAGCCAAAGTCACCACACAATGACAGCGTGGACCCAGCATGGCCCCCTGGTGGTAGTGAGCAATACAAAGCCAAGTTCAAAGGGAATCACAGCCCAGTCACCCCTCCATGGATTCCCTGTCTGTCTTTTCCAAATCCTCATCCCATCAAAATGCTACTCCGGGTCTAAGCCTGACAGATAGGGTTTGTAGGGGACGGTACACCAGTAAGTACCTCTGCTTTGCACAGAGACCTGCCTCAGTCCCCAGCTGGAAGACTTTCTCTTTGCACAACATGTTTACGTTTTCTTACGGTGTTACTTGAAGCCTTGGGCATGCACCCCTCCCATTTTGTTTCAACAACTCCTAGACCAATAAAGCGAGGGCTTAACCAATGTGGCATTTGAGGAGACAATCACCGCAGCCAGGAGGAAGAAGTGCCAGGGTGAGGGGGAAAGAAGAGGAGGAGGGAGTGTAGGAGGAGGCAGAAGATAAATACTGGGAAGCAGAAGGTCCAGGTTGTTCAGCCTCCTGGGGAGAGCTGCCTCCTTCCTTCATCAGCAGTATGAACTCCTCAAGACAGTAAAAGTCCCAGGGTCAGGAAACCAGCCCTAGAGTCTTCATTCTGCCATTCAGTCTTTATGGGTCCTTCGAGAAGCCACTTTAAGGCCTCAGAATCTTAGTCCCCACATTGTAAAATGGAGACAATCCATTTTATATAAATGGTATAATGCCTGTCCTTTCAGATTCAAAAATATGTGTGACAACTACATAGAATTGTTATATATGCTACAAAGTTCAGCTGAAGCCTTAACTAGCGTTCTCTCTGTACAATTGGTCAGCAAGGAAGCCCAAGTGATGTAGCACCTTCCCCAGAGAGGATTTTACTTCCTTGTTCCTGAGGCTGTAAATCAAGGGGTTCAGCATGGGGGTGACCAGGTTATTCAGGATCTGAACAGTTGCATCCAGCCAGGGGCTTGGGGTGGGCCTGAGGTAGATGAGGACCACCGGCATGTAGAAAAGCAGGATGGCGGTGAGGTGGGCACTGCAGGTGGAGAAGGCACGGCGTCTGCCTTCAGTAGAGCGGATCTGCAGGATGGAGCAGACAATGCGGCTGTAGGAGGTGAGAATGAGAAGGAAGCAGCTGAGGGGCATGAGGCCCACGCTGACGAACCCCACCCTCTCCAGGGCTGAGGTGTCAGCACAAGCCAGCTTCAGCATCACCGGGATATCACAGAAGAAGTAATCCACCTCATTGGGGCCACAATAGGGCAACTGGAAGGTGAGAGTGGTTAGGAAGGTGGCCTGAATGCAGCCAAAAAAAGAGGTCCCCACGGCCAGGATGGCACACACCCTGTGGCTCATGATTACCGTGTAGCGGAGAGGGTAGCAGATGGCGACAAAGCGGTCGTAGGCCATCACCGTGTACAGGAAGCACTCGGTACAGCCCAGGAAGTGGTAGAAGAAGAGCTGGGACACGCAGCCCGCATAGGAGATGGCCCGGCTGTTCCCCGAGAGGTAGAAGAGCATCTTGGGGGAGCTCACAGAAGGGAAAAATATGTCACACACAGACAGTTGACACAGGAAGAAGTACATGGGGGTGTGAAGCCGAGTGGAGGAGACAATCGCCAGTAGGATGAGCAGGTTCCCCATAAGAGTGAAGACGTAGCAGCCCAAAAACAGGACAAAGAGCATGGTCTCCAGGTCCTCCGTGTGTGGGATGCCCAGCAGGATGAACTCAGTCACTGCTGAGAGATTCTTCATAGCTGTGAGAAAGGCAGACCTCTGAACGGAACCCACAACACCTAAGTCTGAACACCAACATCAAATTATCAAGCTTTTCACTGATGAATGCTTTGATTGTGTTTTTAACAGGCAACACCGGCCTTCTTATGAATGGCAAGGTGTATATCAAAATATCAGGTAGTAAGAGATGCCAATTTCAGCACCACACTCCATCCCACTCCTGGAAGGAGTGTGTTAGAGAGGCTGATGGCTGTTCTCTATGATGAGATCAGAGGTTTAGAGCATATACAAAATATTCTCCTGCTGAGAAACCTTTTTCAGTTTGTTCAGTTCTCTCGTTAGCATTTCCTCTCCTTAGGCGTCTTTGTGTTTTTATACTCTCATGATATCTTTGAGTAACAAACTTTCACTGTTCATTATCCTTTAGAAAAATCAGCAGGTGGGGAGGGGGAGGGGGAAATGTGTTAGAAATCAGAGCATTTCATTTAAATCCTGGCTGTCTTAGTAAAGTTTATGAGATGTCTGTGAGGGCATCTGGCAAAAACATAAACCCTAATAATAAGTGCTCATTTTATGTATCTTTTTTATTTTTAATAAAATTTTTTAACATTTGTTTATTATTGAGAGACAGAGAGACACAGAATGTGAGCAGGGGAGGGGCAGAGAGAGGGGGAGACAGAGAATCCGAAGCAGGCTCCAGGGTCTGAGCTGCCGGCACAGAGCCTTACGTGGGACTCAAACCCACAAACCACGAGATCGTGACCTGAGCTGAAGCTGAGCTGACGCCCAACCGACTGAGCCACCCAGGCGCCCCGTATGTATCTTAAACTTCCTTCTTTAAGTGCTTTCCTTTGGTGATGGCATTCTGTAACTATTTGTAAATAAATGTTTTATGAAACAAATTATTGAAAAGACTTAGACCATATCCTCTTCAGATTACATCCCTCCTGACTTGAAAGGTCTTATAGCCCCATATCTTTTGGGTGACACTGCTCTGGTTCTTCTGGTGCTTTTAACTTTTCCTCAGGAGACTTGAGGCAACTCTGAAATACTAAGCAAAAGAAATAGTAACAGCAAGAAAGCATCAATTTCATGTTACCGTGATGAAGAAATACAGGGACCCTTATAGTGGAAAGTCAAAGAACAGCTCAAACAATTCAAGAGCAGGGTATGGTGCCTGGAAGACACAGAGACCTCTTCCTCCCACTACTCATTTAATAACAACAACAATAATAATACACAGACACGTGCATATACATACATACCATTTAATGAATATTTACTGTGCTCCAAGGACTGTGCCCAACACTTTCCAAATGTGACTCATTTAAGTAAACGTATAAGAAGAAGCTATTACTACTGTCCTCATCTACAAATCAAGGAACTGAAGCTTGGAAAAGTTCAGCAAGTGGCCGAAGGTTACTAAGCTAATATGTGACAGAGCTGAGACCCAGACAGGTTTCATTTCATTCAGGCTGCTTCGTACTCCTAATCACTAAGAAAACTGCCTTCTGCCTCTGCTGTTAAGACAGCCATCCACTGCAAGCAATGACACTCTTCTAGATGGGTTCACATCATTTTATAGTAAGATAGGGCAAGACTTCTTGTCTTACTTCTTCCTGGTTATTTCCAGTCTTGACTTTACAGCACACCTAGTTAAAATAGAATTCCGTTTTAGAGATCAGACAACAGACTTTTTCTATCCTTTTGACACTAGAACTTAATATCAGCCCCACTACAAGAGCTTTCAACCTGAGAAACTTAACAGAAACCCATGGGGGAGGGGAAGGAAAAAAAAAAAAAGAGGTTAGAGTGGGAGAGAGCCAAAGCATAAGAGACTCTTAAAAACTGAGAACAAACTGAGGGTTGATGGGGGGTGGGAGGGAGGGGAGGGTGGGTGATTGGTATTGAGGAGGGCAGCTTTTGGGATGAGCACTGGGTGTTGTATGGAAACCAATTTGACAATAAACTTCATATATTAAAAAAAAAGAGCTTTCAAGTGATAGAGTCACATGCAACATGGGGATTCCAATCATAGACTGTGGCAAGTGACACTGAAAAACACGCCAAAGAGAATGACCAAGCCAAAATGAGTCATTCATATACCACCCTGCAACTGAGACAAAATTGAAGATAGCAGAGAGGGAAACAGTGACATCCTGGGGGAGAGAGGCTGTTGACAACCTGCTTCTTATTACAAATTCTAGTCATACCTGAAGAGTGTCTCCTAGCAATGCCGAATTTTTATGAGTTCTGGATCACCTCTTCTTGGTCAAAAAAAAAGGCTCTCAGAAGTCTTTGGTCCTTACTTATAGTTGGATATTCTATAATTCTATACTCCTGTTTGATTTATAAGTCTATTTTAGGAAAAAGATGTGCCCAGGGACCAGAAAAGCTCCTGTGTGTGGACCTGCTCATGTGTGAGGGGCAGAGGCGAGCAGTCAGATATGGCAGCAGTCTGGATATTCACATCGTCCACCTGAGAAAACAGTCAAGTTTGCCAAAGTGTCATAACAAGACCTCACCTTTACTGTCTCAGAGCAGAACACAGAGTGCTCTAACCAAAGGAGCTTCAATTCTCCTACTTATAAAGAACCGAGTCTCATAGGGTTTGTACAATCAAGATCTACACTCACTCATTCTCTCTGGATTGCTTCCTTGGAAATTTTTTTAGATTCCCTTATGTCGTACTTGAGGTATAGAGATAGCTCTGAGGGAGCAATTAGTTTTTTAACCTTATTTATCATCCAGCTATGAAATAATAGCAATAAAATCATCAGAAAGAGATGCTGTAAAGTGGGAAATAACAATGTTCCTTCAAGATCACTTACATGGTAGAATGAGCTTCAATTCTATCATTTTTTTGGTTGTCTTTTACACTCCCAAGGCTTTATTATATTACCTGTCAGTTGCTTTTGAGGTTATCTGTACATTCATGTGACTATACAGTTACCTCTAATAAACATCACTATTAAAGACAGAAACCTCATCAGTTAATGATTATGTATTATGCATCTCCTATCATGATGTGTCCTTCAGGTCAGTACTCCTAAAGAGAAATATTTACATACTAGATGTATCCATAGCAGAGGACCCGTATAAATAAAGGGGTTGGCTATAGAGCACCTGGGTGGCTCAGTCGGTCAAGCGTCTGACTTTGGCTCAGGTCATGATCTCACCATTCATGAATTCAAGCCCCACATGGGACTACGTGCTGACAGCTCAGAGCCTAGAGCCTACGTTGAATTCTATGTCTCCTTCTCTCTGTCTCTCTGCCCCTTGCTCAGTCATATTCTGTCTCTCTTTCTCTCAAAAATTAATAAACATTAAAAAGTTTTTAAATAAAGGAGCAGGATATAAACCTTCTCAAAATGATTGAGAAAAATGATTGAATAGCTAATATTCAGTTAATCCATAGTAAACATTTACCTCAAGCTAAGTGTTATGCTAAATTTTACATTTGTTATTACTTTTAATCTCCAATAGAAACCTTATAAAGTAGGTGGCATTTGACAAAGAAACTGAAAAGTAGATGAAATATCTTGAAGATTACACAGCTAGAAAGAAACTGAATTGAGATTCTAATTGCAAAGCCAATGCTTTCAAGCCTTATGCTTTGATGAATGCCAGAGATCTGAGTTTTGTACTGAAACAGAAACAGAGATATAATGTGGTCTTCAAGTGCTTGCATGGCTGGTAGTCTTGATATACGCTGTTCCATGTGATGACTCAGGAATCACAGGCAGATATGGTAGAAAGATTTATTTTCAGAATAGAAAGTGTTTATTAGAAAATGTACATAGGTGAAATACGCAAGTTTATGAGATGATTAGCTCCTTGTCGCTAGAAATATCCAAGGTGTGGAGAGAATCATCTTGTAGGTGTGCCATTAAGAATATTGTCAATTTGGGGGCGCCTGGGTGACTCAGTCGGCTAAGCGTCCGACTTCGGCTCAGGTCGTGATCTCGCGGTCTGTGAGTTCGAGCCCCACGTCGGGCTCTGTGCTGACGGCTCAGAGCCTGGAGCCTGTTTCAGATTCTGTGTCTCCCTCTTTCTCTGACCCTCCCCTGTTCATGCTCTCTCTCTCTGTCAAAAATAAATAAATGTTAAAAAAAAATAAAAAAAAATATTGTCAATTTGGATGAATAACTTGAATCAATGTTCTTACTAATTATGAAATCATTTGGTTTTGTTTATACTGTAAAACTTTTCAATGATACTGACCTAACACAATAAAAGTGGAATGTTTATTCAATGATGGTAATTCTACTAACCCCTATACAAAAGAAATGACAAATATGCCCGTAGTGGTTACAAAAGTAACTATTGTAATACCAAGACTGCTGTGAAAACATTTTTTGAAAGGAGAAACATAGGTCATGGAGCGAGTCCAGATGCTACTCAGGCAGGGTCTCACAAGATGAGAGTGGCCTGTTGAGATGTCATAGTGAACAGACCACAGATTTTTTTATTTTTAGATTACAGGTTTTTTTTGTTTTGTTTTGTTTTGTTTTCAACGTTTATTTATTTTTGGGACAGAGAGAGACAGAGCATGAACGGGGGAGGGGCAGAGAGAGAGGGAGACACAGAATCGGAAACAGGCTCCAGGCTCTGAGCCATCAGCCCAGAGCCCGACGCGGGGCTCGAACTCACGGACCGCGAGATCGTGACCTGGCTGAAGTCGGACCCCTAACCGACTGCGCCACCCAGGCGCCCCTAGACTACAGTTTTAATAAAAGCTAACATTTATTGTGCGTATGTGCTAGAATTGTGTTGACTGGTCTACATGTATTATCTCTTTCAGTTCTCACTAGAACTCTATTAGGCACGTAGTATTATTTCCCCCATTTCTAGTAGGAGATTTAGCTTCAACGGGTTTAAGCAATTTAATCAAGGTAATAAAGTTGGTCAGTGGTAGAGCTGCATCTCAAATCCAAGATAACATGACTCTTTCCTTTCAGTTATCAAGAAAAATGTTCAGAACTAATTCTGACTTTCAAATACTTATTCATAACTAATATCACTTTCCTTGTGTGATTGTTTCAGTTTTCTGGTGCACTTTTATGTCATTTTAATTAATTCTCTCAAGAACTTTGTAAGATGGCCCTTATGAGCCCTGTTTTACAAATGAGGAGGTTGGAACTCAGAGCATCTGTGACTTTCCTAAAGTTAGACCACAAAGGAACCCAGGCATTCCCAGGCTGAGCCCTCTTTCCACTACATCATTACTGCTTCCAAAAATGACTCCATACAGACAGCAGCTGTCCCTGTGTAAGAGGAGAGTTAATAGTAGATTCATTCTCGAGATTTAGAGGAGGCTTATGTATACCCTCACAGTCATTACTGTTTTTGTGTAGTGTTTTCTGACAAGATTATGGCGGTACACTATGGGAGAAAGTGAGAGAGTGACAGAGAGCAGCTTGTTCACCTCATGTCCTATTTCATAGGGTAGGAGTCCCAGAAAGTTCAGTAGATATTCCACAAGACAGATGTCTTGCTATGGTATATTTACAGGGAAATTTCCCTTATATTGAAAGCATCCTTGTTTTAATCAGAGAAAACCTTGTTCAACTCCTTTTTCCTCTACTCCAGGAATTTAAGCAAGTCACTGGCATATTCCAGAAACAACTGGTTTCTCAACTAATCATTCAGCAGAACTTTCTGATTATAAATAGCAAGGCTAAGTCTAGGCATTCTTGGTCCAGTGACAGGTGCTTTATTGTTTGTTGGCAGGACTGGGGTCTGGGGGAAATGGCCAAATGAAAATTTCTTCCCTTACTGCAAAAACTCTGGGGAAGAATTGAACTATGAGCCAAAAATGGAAAAGAGTAGGATGATGGCTAAAGGGTGATAAATTTCTTAAGGCTGATATTTTTTCCTTTTCTTTCTTTTTCTTTCTTTCTTTCTTTCTTTCTTTCTTTCTTTCTTTCAGTCTTTCTTTCTTTTCTTTCCTTCTCTTTTTTCTTCTAGTAGGAAAGTGCTCAGTTTCTTTGTTTGACCTCTTGACAATTTAATGGTTTCTATGAAAGAGATGTGATCCACCTAATAGAGGAGTTAAAGTAATAAATGTGGGAATAAAACTCATAGTTTCTACATCTTTGGTGGTGGAGAGATGGGAATGATAGAAATATCAGGGAGTTGAATACATGGAACTTTCTTGAATGATTTGGTGTCCTCAGTCATTACCAATTCCTAAGTGATTTCACATGCTTGTATCTGGTCCCCACTCCCATTATCAAAGCCTATGAACTCCTGGGACATGGTTCAGGTAGCCACATCAGGCTAGAATACTGGAACAGCTTCTGGATCAGAGATAGCAGGCAGATATTAGTGGAATTATCACTAATCTAGCAGGGTCTGAGATATAGCCCCATCTGCCAAGCAAACTACAGTATTCAATTTCCATGGGATAAGCATATAAGTAGGTCAAGGTTCAAGAAAAGTAAACTTTCTAGTAAACAACATATATCCTAGAAGAGACAGTATAGCATCCTTACAAAAGGGGGAATAAAGAAAAAATTATATATATATATTAAAATACATATATATATATTAAAATACATGTATTATAAAATACATATAATTATATATATATTAAAATACATATATATTAAAATACATATATTTATATATATTAAAATACATATATTAAAATACATACATATATTAAAATACATATAAAATATATAACCCAAAGATGAAGAAAAAACTTGAAAGAAGCCTGAGTGGGGGAGAAACACCTTACCCATTAAAAAAAAGAAGAAGAAGAATTATAGTAGATTTCTTATCAAAAACTACACAAGCAAGACAAGAGTGGGGTGAAATATTTAAAGTGTTAAAATGTTTGAAGAGCATAGGATATACTGAAACCAATATTGCACTGTAAACTAACTAAAATTTAAATTAAAAAATAAGGTATAGGATATAAAATTCTTCCAGTAAAATTTCCCTTCAAAAGTGAAGAAATAAAAATTTTCCCAAACAAAAATTGAAGGAACCCATTTCTGGCACACCTGTTCTGCAAGAAATGTTACAAGGGATCCTTCAGGAAGAAGGAAAATGATCTAGGTCAGAAATTCAGATCAACATAAAAAAAAAGAGTGTTGGAGAATAAATAAATAAAAGTGGAATAAATGTTTTCTCTTAATTGATTTAGAAGGTCAATTTTAAAGCATAACAATAACAAAGCATTGGGTAATCATTAACATTTATTTATTTTTTGAGAGTCAGAGAGAGACAGAGCACGAGCAGGGGAGGTGCAGAGAGAGAGAGACACAGAATCAGAAGAAGGCTCTAGACTCTGAGCTGTCAGCACAGAGCCCGATGCGGGGCTTGAACCCATGAACCGTGAAATCATGACCCGAGCAGAAGTCAGTCACCCAACCGACTGAGCCACCCAGGCGTCCCGGGTAATCATTATATATATGGGTAAGAGAAATGAATAGCAGCTATACCATAGTGGTGGGAGTGGAGGTTAAGAAAACTCTGTTATAAGGTGCCTACACTACACCGAAAGTGGTATAGTGCTATTTGAAGATGAAATTCAAGTTAGTTTCAAATGTATATTGCAAGTTCCAGGGCAACAATTTTAAAAATTAAGAAATATAATTGATGTTAAGAGTAGAGATACCTCCCCCGTTCATGCTCTGTCTCTCTCTGTCCCAAAAATAAATAAACGTTGAAAAAAAAAAATTTTTAAAAAGGGGCGCCTGGGTGGCGCAGTCGGTTAAGCGTCTGACTTCAGCCAGGTCACGATCTCGCGGTCCGTGAGTTCGAGCCCCGGCGTCAGGCTCTGGGCTGATGGCTCGGAGCCTGGAGCCTGTTTCCGATTCTGTGTCTCCCTCTCTCTCTGCCCCTCCCCCGTTCATGCTCTGTCTCTCTCTGTCCCAAAAATAAATAAACGTTGAAAAAAAAAATTTTAAAAAAAAGAGTAGAGATAAAAGGAAGTCACATAAAATGCTTAATTCAAACCAGAGAAGGCAAAATAAAAAGGGGGAGGGGAGAATGCAACATATAGAAAACAGTTAAACACGATAGATATAAATCCAATTATATTAATAATTACTTTAAATATGGTAAGTTTGTCAATTAAAAGATATTGTCAGAGAAAATTTTTAAAAAATGAGCCCCAAGTATATATGCTGTCTACAGGAAACCTACTTTGAACATAAAGATGTACATAGATTAAAAGTAAAGGGGTGAAGAAACACACACCATGCTAATGCTAATCAAAAGAAAGCTGGCACAGGGTGCCTGGGTGGCTCAGTTAAGCGTCCAACTCTTCGTTTCAGCTCAGGTCATGATCTCACAGGTTCATGAGATCAGTTAAGCATCTGACTCTTGGTTTCAGCTGAGGTCATGATCTCACGGCTTTGTGAGATCAAGCCCCACGTCGGGCTCTGTGCTGACAGCACAGAGCCTGCTTGGCATTATCTCTTTCCCTCTCTCTCTACCCCTACCCAGCTCACTCTCTCTCTCTCTCAAAAATAAACATTACAAAAAAATTTTTAAAGAAAGAAAGAAACCTGATGTGGCTATACTCATTTCAAACAAAGCAGATTTCAGAACCAGGAAACCCATCAGGGATATAGGTGTTACATAATGACGAAAGGGTGAATTCTCCAAGAAGATGCAATAATCTTAAATGTGTACACGATCTAACAAGAGATCATCGAAATACCTGAGGCAAAAACTGATGAAGCTGGTAGGAGAAACAGTACATGCGCTTAGTTCATTGCATGAGATTTTTCTTGGTTTTCTTCTAGTCAATCAGATACTAGAAGCACATGGACTGTTTTTGAGGAAGCAACGGCTCAATTGGGAGAGGAACGGCACACGCTACATGATCCCAGCGTGACTATGCTGCAACTGGGGAAAAGAGGCACTGGGTTTCATTAAGTCTATGCGCAGTCGGGTACCCTGCTCTGGAAGGTACTGGGCTCAGTGTGAGTGGAAGAATCTCGAGGTAGTGCTATCTGCCATCCTCCTGTGGCCAAGTCTCTGCAGCCAGGAAAGAGCTGCAGGGTGAGGACGCCCAATGGGAGTTGAGCTCAGTTTCTCTCCTGGGCTCCTTGCCCAGATCATCAGTTCCTGAAAGTACAGATGGTGCTTTCTCTTTTCCAAAAACATGAAGCACCAGCCTTGAAAGTGGGCTTCGATAAATGTGCCAAAACATACTTGTTGATTATGAAGACCGACACTTGTTTAAATTTGAGGAATTTACAGTTGGCACAACATGTTACTGCATGAGCTCGAATGGAAAAATAAAACCATCCTACTTTAAAACTATAGTCAGTTCTGTATGTTAAAGAAGACACATGGAAGATTGCTTTTGTTGTTATTGTTTTGTTTTGTTTTTTGCTCTAGAAGTTCCCAAGCTCTAGCCTAGTCCACAAGCTGAAGGGTAAGAAAAAGGGAAGGGAATAATACATGTAATAAAAAAAAAAAAAAATGATCTGTACAATAAATGTAAAGGGCCATATTTTTATGAGCACAGGGTAGTTCTACAAGTTGCATGGTCTTTAGGAAGCTGTCTCTTGTCACAACATCAATAGGACCTATCTAGATGGCAGCCATGGATATAAACAAGCTATTTTATAAAGACCAAGCCCTCACTTCTGAAACTCGAATGTTCACATGAATTACCTGGAGACCTTGCTAAAAGGCAGACTTTAATACGGTAGTTCTTGGGGTTGCCTAAAACTCTGCATTTCTAGCAAGCTTTCAGGTGATGCCACAGCCCTATTCCACAGGTGACACTCAGCCATAAGCAGACTTGTGAGAAAATCCTGGGAGATCGGTCTCCACTATGAAGTCAGGCTAATGTTCCTGAGGTTCACTCAACAGCTCAACAGAACTCAGGTCTAGGCCATTCTCTACGTAAGTGAACAGATACTGAGGTCCTCCTCAGTATTCTTGAATATTCAAGATGAAAGTGACAATAGAATTCGAGTGTAATCCCAGTTTTGCATATAGGGATACTGAGCTCCTGGGGGTTAAATCATTTGTCCATTATCACATAACTATTTAAGTGTATTGTCAGGATTCTACTAGTGGTTTTCTGATCAGTGTCCTTTCCTTGCCTCATGTGAGTCAGGAAATCAGCCTACAACGGAAGATGAGGGGACAGGACCCAGTGTAAACCATGCAGGCATCAGCAACGTTGGGAGGGAAAATAAGGGATAATAAAACCAATGCAGGTTCAAAAAATAAGTCCACAAAAGATCAGACCCAAGAAAGTGCAGTGTAGAGACAGCCATTTTAATATTGATACAATAGTATCGTAGGGGACACCACGTCAAATAGGGTCATTCCCACTAGGACAGAGTATGTGGGACATGAAGGTCAGAAACAAGCATGGGGAGCCCCTTTCTTCCTCATGGGCTGAATGATCCCGTCTCAGGTCTCAGGCAAAGCTACCTTTAAACCCACTTTTTCCTTTATTATAGATTATAGAGCCTGACTTTGAGGCCTCATGGGTTCAGGCCAAGATGAAAGATTCCATTATTAGCTTCTTACTAAGATGTTTAACAATTAAGGGGTGCCTGGGTGGCTCAGTCAGTGAAGCATCCGACTCTTTATTTTGGCTCAGGATCTCATGGCTCATGAGATCAAGTCCTGTGTCAGACCCCACGGTGATAGCATAGAGCCTGCGTGGATCTCTCTCTCCCTCTCTCTCTGGCCTTCCCTAGCTCACCCTCTCACCCTCTCTCTTTCAAAATAAAGAAACTTAAAAAAAAAAAAAAAGTTTAACAATTAAGGAGAAACATCTGTCCCCAAAAGGTATGATTCAGTCCCGTCTCTTAGGCAGTGGGAGGGAAGGCATGTGATACTGGTTAGCAAAATCCAAGTGGAATCAACCGGGAAGGCCACCAGCAGTGCCGCCTCTCACAGAGGACCCGTGGAGTCTCTCTCTTTGTGATCTTGAGGTTATACTGATCCCGATGCTGGCTTTCAACCTCCCTTCCAATTCTTTGTCCTATCTTAGAATAGAAAATTGGATAGCTTAGCAGTCTGATCGTGATGAGTATATAAGATCGAAGGGAATAGGGGTGCCTGGGTGGCTCAGTCGTTAAGCATCTGACTTCGGCTCAGATCATGATCTCACAGTTCCCACACTGGGAGTCCCACACTGGGTGAGCTCGAGCCCCAGTTCGGGTGAGCCCCACTTCTCTCTCTCTCTCTCCCCTGCCCTTTTCCCCTTGTGGGATTCTCTCTCTCTGCCCCTTGCTCAGTTGCACCATGTCTCTCTCTCTCAAAAAAAAAAAAAAAAAAAGACCAAAGGGAACAGGCGAGTATAATGCACTGAATTCTCTTATTTAGGGATCTCCTACATCAGTGCTGTACCCGTTAGTCTGGAGTCTGTGTCACCTGCTTTTCATGTGGTCATTCTGGAAAACCCGGAAGGAATGTAAATATCTAAATATCTAAATGCTTTAAATTCCTCCAAGAAAGGGAACAGGTTCTGGGACCATTGGCACTTGGCTGAGGGTACATGTTGGGGGGGGCAGCGGATCGCCCTACCCAAAGGGAACCGGGAACAGAGAGGCAAGGTGGGATGGGCATCCTTCACTTGTATGTCAAGAAACTGACAGGCCAGGTGTAAAAGGAAAAACACACCACAGCAGGAGAGCGTAAAGGAAAGGGCAGCAGCAGGGGAGAGGCACTTGTTTCTCTGGACAGTCTCCTCAGACTCCAAAGACAGCAGGGTCCACGGAGGACTTGGTAAAAGCAATAGCAGCTTTCACAAGCTTTTTCTTGATGGAGCCTGTTAGGAGGAGAAAACAAGAATTAGGCTGAGGAATCACAATGAGAGTGAACACTCTTCCCCGAGTCTCCCCTAAACTGGCCTGCTCATCTCCCCGGAGTCTGGCTCCTGTCTTTCTTTAACACCCCTGACTTTTCTCTTCCTACTGCCCAGATTCCCTTTCATCTTCTCAGACCCCGGAAATACTGAGCAGCAGTGAGCTAATAAACCCCCGAGGGGTGAGAGCTCCAGTCCAGCCTTACACTCGGTACAGTACCGAGATGGTGAGGAGAATAAACACCACGTCATCTCCTTCTCACAATTCACAGTCCCCATCCTTGTCCCTTTCCCTCTTTACTTACCTCCCCTTCCCCCATTTAAGACTGCACTCTCAGCCCCCTCCCCCAAGGAAAGAACTATGGGGGAATCCAGAAAAGGTCTGAACTGGGAGAGGACCACGGGGCTCCCTCTCAGTCATCTGCTAGCAGGCTTGGAGGCTCAGCACCTGGCAAGATGGCCAGCTTCCGATGGAGGGAAGGAGATGGGGTCTTAGGACTGAACTCCTACCTGCATTACTGTTAATCCAGGTTCTGGCCTTCTTTTCCAGAAGTTCCCACTCACACTTCTGGTGCTTAGCCTTGGCATGTAGCCAAACCACCGCCAGGACTGTGGCCCAGCTTGAGGAATCTGCATCCTGTACAACACACAGAGACTTCCCTGAAACCTCCAAGTTGGAGCAGGAGGCCCCTCGAGGGGACACAAACACCTCCTCACTCACTTTGCTCCAAACTGCTGTTAAATGTGACGACCTGCTCTCTCGGAACCTCCTCTGCTACTTGCAAGGTGTAAAGCCAGGCCCTGAGCCTCAGGGCAAAAATTGTGAGTCTTAGAGTAGAAAAGTCTTAAGTTTTCAATCCAGCAGAACCACCAGGGCGGTGCTGAAAACTCCTACAAAATCCCCAACAAGCATTCCCAAGCTATGATAAGAGAATACGTGCATAATTTCTTTATATTTTTATAAAGTATTGAATGTCTTATTTGAATATTTGCCAAACCAAAAGAAAAAAAAGAGGAATTACCCATAATAACATTTTTAAAAAAATTTTTTTTTCAACATTTATTTATTTTTGGGACAGAGAGAGACAGAGCATGAACGGGGGAGGGGCAGAGAGAGAGGGAGACACAGAATCGGAAACAGGCTCCAGGCTCTGAGCCATCAGCCCAGAGCCTGACGCGGGGCTCGAACTCACGGACTGCGAGATCGTGACCTGGCTGAAGTCGGATGCTTAACCGACTGTGCCACCCAGGCGCCCCATAATGACATTTTTCAATTAAAAAAAACAATTTTAAGTTTATTTATTTATTTTGAGAGACAGAGATAGCATGAGTGGGGGAGGGGCAGAGAGCTAGAGAGAGAGACAAAAAGAGAGAGAGGGAATCCCAAGCAGTCTCTGGGCTGCCAGTGCAAAGCCCCATGTGGGGCTTGAACTCACAAAACCATGAGATTATGACCTGAGCCAACACCAAGAGTCAGCCACTTAACCATTGAGCCACCCAAGCGCCCCACCAATAATGACATTTTTGAGACAGAAAACTGATTCATAAGAAAGTGAAATGATTTGCCCAAAGTTGGCCTTCTAGCAAATGACACAGCTGGGACTGGAGTCACACTGTTCACTCAAGAGAGAGTCTCAGGCAGAGAACAGAAAATGAGTTTTAGGGATGCCTGGGTGACTCAGTCGGTTAAGGGTCTGACTTTGGCTCAGATCATGACCTCACCAACAGTGAGGTCAAGCCCCACGTCGGGCTCTGTGCTGACAGCTCAGATCCTGGAGCCTGCTTCGGATTCTTCCTCCCTCTCTCTCTCTTCCCCTCCCCTGCTCACACTCTGTGTCTCTCTCAAAAATAAATAAACATTAAAAAAATCTTTTTTTAAAAAAGAAAGAAAATGAGTTTTCACCCAGGGTCCCACCTTCAGTTTATAGACACAACAGATCAAGAAAAACTGTTCTTTTAGATCATGACCTTTAAAATTTGGAAACAGCTATCAGGTCCTCTGTGAGGAGTCCTGTCAATCAAAATTCTCAATTCCTTTCATTCTTCTTTAAAAGAACTGCTAATGTCAGAGCAATAAGAATCCCCATGCTTGATCTAGTCTAGAAACATCACAGTGATGTTTAAAATATACCTCCTTAGGGGCACTTGGGTGGCTCAGTTGGTTAAGCATCCGACTCTTGATTTTGACTCAGGTCATGAAGCCGCGGTTCATAGGTTCGAGGCCTGCATCCGGCTTTGTGCACTGACAGTGTAAAGCCTACTTGGGATTCTCTCTGTCTCCCTCTCTCTCTGCCCCTTCGCTGCTCTCTCTCTCTCAAAATAAATCAACTTAAAAAATAAAAATAAAAACTAAAATACACTTCCTTAAGTGGTCACATATGGAGGTCAGTGAACTTATGAAATTCTATGACCACAGCCCCAAATACATAGCACACACAGCTCTTCTGAAAACCCTGTGCCTTCCACTGATCACATATCACATGCGTTGGTTCACATGAAGTTTGCAGTCACCCCAAGTCTCCATGTTGCAACAGGTCTTAAGTCATTTTGCTTCTATTCTCTGCTTACAAAATTGAAGATTTAGAAGCAAAAAGAGTATTTTGATTCCTAGTAATTTTTCCCCCCCTCAGGAAAGTTACAAGTCATTCATTGTTCAAGGTCTTTTGGGATCTCAATTTTGTTACTGTTCTATCTCCCAGTTTTGGCAAATTCACAAATTTAGCACTGGATCTAAATTTTCATTGAAAATATAAACCTCCAGAGAATGCAGAGCCTGGTGGCTCCAAAAACCTGTTGTAAGTTTGAAAAAATTCATTATTCAGTGCAATGAATTTTCAGTGAGTTTGTTCTCAGTCCATATACTCATCGTTTAAAAAATTCAAATTCCTTAATGAAATTCAGATACCCCAGGGTTCCTGACTCCCTGGATTGGTTGGCCCAGTTACCATGTCGAAGAAGGAAATGTTAGTCTGACATGTCATTGGTTTCCCAATAAAACCGAGTTAGAACATCATGATTCTTATATCTTTTTCCGATGGTTTATAAATTATCCTTTTAATTATTTGTTCTAGAACAGTTGTTTTTAGTAGAAATATAATGTCACACACACATATAATCCTAAATGTCCTAGTAGCCATATGTCAAAATATAAAAATAAACAGGTACAATTATCTTACTAATATGTTTTATTTAACCTAACACATTAAAAATATCATTTTAACATCAATATAAAAATAATTATTAATGAATATTTGCATTTTTTACAGTAAGTCTTAAAATCAGCATGTGTTTCACAATTACATCCCATTTTAATTCACTTAAGAATTTGGTTCCTCATTTGCATTAGCCATATTTCAATTGCTCAATAGCCATTGGACAAGTGGATACTGTATTAGTTGACGCAGGTATAGGATTTTTGAGGGGTTTTTTTTAATCATTTAAAAAATTTCTTTTAAGCTTATTTTGAGAGAGAGAGAGCACGAGTGGGGTATGGACAGAAAGAGAGGGGAGAGAGAATGCCAAGCAGGCTCTACGCTGTTAGTGCAGAGACCCGTGTGGGGCTTGAACTCATGAACCATGAGATCATGACCTGAGCCAAAGTCAAGAGCCCAATGCTCAACCAACTGAGCCACCCAGGTGTCCCTGAGGTTTATTTAACCACCTTTCACATTTTGAAAATTCAGAACAACACCTGTCCTTCAGGCTTTTGGTCTTTGTCCATATTTAACAATTTCTCAGAAGATTTGGTAAGTTGCCTTGAAATTCTGGACTGAAATTTGTCCTCATTAGCAGACTTAGACACATTTGAAATAACTAGGTGATTCCCTATTAATACCTGTCCTGACTTCAGTGAAATTTTGCTGATTTGTGGGCCACATGCACAAATTAGTAGCCATGTAGATTCTGAAGACAGTTCTAGAACTGAATCCAGCTCTGCCACTGACTGGCTGGGAAAACTCAGACACAGTATTATGGTTCTATATAAAATAGCAATAATGTGAATAGGATTTAGTTTAATTATTATGATGAATAAGTCAGTGGATGTTAAGTGCTTAGCATGGTGCCTGGCAGAGAGTAATTGCTCAAAAAATGTTAGTTATTCTAACTAAGATGACTGATGGGGAATAAGAAGTGAAAGAAGATGTCTGCTTTCCCTTTGTCATCCATCAACTCCCACCAACTAGGCTCTTAGTTCCTTGTTCGTTCTTCTCTAACATACCAAGAAAAATCTTCAACATCTATTTATTAGAAATCAATTTAGTCTATGGCCTCCTATAGTCTCCTTTCTCAGATGAGTCATGAATCACCCCAATCTCATGACCGACCCCAACCCCTCAAAAACATACATACTCCTTTTTCTTCTCTGAATCTTACCTTGACAGGGAGTGCAGACCATAGGTCTTTCAAACTTATACCTAGGATCCTGGCCAGATCTTCATCTAGATCCCAGGAACCATCTGCATTTTGGAGGGATATCAGCTGCACCAGATAAGTCTCTCCAAAGACTTTGGGGAACAAAAAAAGAGCGTGAGAAATTATAGAGCTACGATCCCTTAGTATACCTGAGAAAGACAGGTCTTAGCATACCTGAGAAAGACAGGCTATAGTGACAGCACAGAGCTAAGCAGATCCTACCAAGATACCTGTCATAGTCCTTCCCCTGGGAGGCAGGTATTTTCTCTGTGACAATGTAGGCCACCTGAATGATATACTAAATCTAGGGGAGCTACACTTAAAAATTTAGCAACAAGGAAAAGATACGAGGAACTAAAGAACCCACATGATAATGCTGCTTAAAGTTTTATCCAGTCCTATTTAAATGGGCCTTAAAACTTGATGTATATTAAAAAAAAAATCTACACCAATGTAGCTTGAATTTTAATTATAAAAATTTTCAAAAGAAAGCAGATATAAAGGAAGCACCTAGCAACGTACCTCAAAGGGTAGTCTAGTGTCTTATCTGGGTGCTACAACAGTTGCTTAAAGACCACACAGAAAGTATCTCACATCTGGTTATCTATCATATGTGATGGTGTACTTACAGCAACTTGGAAATTAGCAGGTGAGAAAAACTATAACTAGAAAACAATTCTACTCTAATGGGGGAAAAAAATCTCTGAATTTCAACAGTCTTAGTTTGAACCTCAGCTTTTCTAACACTCAAAATGTACAAAAAGTATGGAAGGCCCTTCCTTGGTTCCATACAAAAAGTAGCTGCTAAATAGCTCACAAAAACCAGAAGCTCACCACTGCTAGGTAACTTTTCTTTCATCTTTGCTAAGAGGATGGTCAGAGCTGGAATATTCTAAGTGAGGAAGGCCTAGGAAACCAACACAAAGTAAAGCTACTCTGTGGCTACCATGAAGAATTTTCTCAAAGTGACCAAGATGGCAGAACAGCATGGAAGTTCTTTTGCATCTCTCATCCCTGAAATGGAGCCAGATCAACACTAAACCATCTTGCACACCTAGAAAACTGACTTGAGGACTAATACAATAATCTGCACAACCTGAACCACAGAACTTGGCAGGTACGCAGTGCAGAGAGGTGAACTGGTGGAGAGAGAAGCTGTGGAGGGCAGAGAGCTGTTTTTGCTTGCAGAGAGAAGATGGAGATGGGGGGTGGGGAGAGTATGGGAAAGCACCCCCCACCAAAAGCGGCTGGAGAGAAAAGGAAGAGTATGCAAGGGACTGAACAAAAAAGGGAGAAAGGAGGAAGGAGAAAGGAGAGTGTTTAAATTCCATTAAGACACTATAAACAGGGAAGCATAGAGTCTGAAACTCTACAGCTCGATACCTGGCGGTGCTCTGGTGGGAAGGTCAAATCCCCAGGAGCCAGCATCAAGGTCCTTCAATTCCTGGGGCGTTATGTCTTGGACAGGCAGTTTCATTGCTTGGAAGATATTTGGTGGAGGCTGTGAACCATGCCTACAGCCAAAGATCCTAGCAGACCCTGGAGAACAACCACATTCACTGGTGTTGGAACAAGGATGTTAAGAGGGAAGCCTGGTGCCAGATGTGTGTTGTGATTTGCCATAATCCCTGAAATGCTGCTGCTACACAACTGCATGAAATTTTTCATGGGTGGACTGGTGCCTAGTCACAGTCTCTGAGCATCAGCAGCGGCAGAGTCTCATGAACATTCCTTGAGGAGGGCTGGCACCAGGCCATTGCTCAGCCAGACCCTCCTCCAGAAGGCCAGAATGGGTCAAAGCCACAGTCCCTCAGAAATGAGGGGCTGGGAAACACAGCCCCATCTGAAATAAAACTCAGGAGGGAGGTGCCACCTGGAAGCCTGACAGCTTCGTCACAGACAGTGTAAAAGCGAGACGTGAACAGAAGCCGGAGACAAAGGAGGGGTGCTTGATTGCTAGTCGGGGAGAGCACAGAGCTCCAATACTAGAGACTAGGTAGCTGGGCAACGCCATTTTCATCCCTCCCGCACATGGGCATAAACACCTCTATGTGCCACAACAATCCACCCCTGTGAGGTAAGCAGTGCCATCTACTGGAGAATGGAGCTGTTATACTAAGCCCCGCCCAACTGGGCCAACAGAGCTCTTGAGGAACACCAAGAGTCTCTCCATGTGCTTAGTCTATAGACTATAAAGTGATTCACAGTTCGACTTCTAGGGGAGACTGATGTAATTTCAATCGTATTTCAGTCTGTTTGCTGGTCAATCTATTCAATTTTTTTTCTTTTTCTTTTCTTTTCTTGAATACAGAAAGAGAAAAACATTATTTTTATTTTCCATTATTAAAAATATATCTTTAATTTTTTTCTAAATTTTTAACTTTTTTGTAAATTCTTAAAATTATTACTTCCATCATCTCGTTTTATTCTATTTTATTGTATTCATTTTCTCAAATTTTCAAACATTTTCCTTTTTTCTTTTTTTTCTTATATTTCCCTTTTTTCTCTAATTTATCAAGCTCCTTTCAACAACCAGACCAAAACACACCTAATTTCTAGCATCCTTTATTTGATTTCTTTGTGTTGTTTTTAATTGTACTTTTTTTTTAGTTTATTAATTCCTTTTCTTCCTTCAAAATGACAAAACGAAGTAATTCACCTCAAAAGGAACAACAGGAAGAAATGACAGCCATGGGTTTAATCAACACAGATACAAGCAAGATGTCTGGACAAGAATTTAGAATCACAATAATAATATTAGCTGGGGTTGAAAATAGATTAGAATCCCTTTCTGTGGAGATAAAAGAAGTAAAAGCTAGTCAGGATGAAATAAAAAATGCTATAACTGAGCTGCAATCTCGAATGGTTGCCATGGCAGCAAGAATGGAAGAGTAGATAAAGCAGAACAGTGAATCGGCGATATAGAGGACAAACTTATGGAGAACAATGAAGCAGAAAGACGGAGACTAAGGCAAAAGAGCACGATTTAAGAATTAGAGAACTCAGTGACTCATTAAAAAGGAGTAACATCAGAATCATAGGAGTCCCAGAAGATAAAGAGAGAGAAAAAGGGGTAGAAGGTTTATGTGAGCAAATCACAGCAGAAAACTTTCCTAACCTTGGGAAGGACACAGACATCAAAATCCAGGAAGCACAGAGGACTCCCGTTAGATTCAACAAAAACCAACCCTCAACAAGACATATCATTGTCAAATTCACAAAATACCTAGGCAAGGAAAGAATCATGAAAGCAGCAAGGGGAAAAAAAGTCTTTAACGTACAAGGGAAGACAGAGCAGGTTTGCAACAGACCTATCCACAAGAAACTTGGCAGGTCAGAAAGGAGTGGCAGGATATATTCAATGTGCTCAATCAGAAAAATATGCAGCAAAGAATTATTTATCCAGAAAGGCTGCCATTCAAAAACAGAAGCAGAAATAAAGAGTTTCCAAGACAAATAAAAATTAGTTTGTGACCACTAAACCAGCCCTGCAAGAAATTTTAAGGGGGACTCTCTGAGGGGAGAAAAGATGAAAACAAATAAATAAACAACCACAAAAAAAAAAAAAGACCAAAAGTGACAAAGACTAGAAAGGACCAGAGAACACCACCAGAAATTCCAACTCTACAGACAACATAAGGCAATAAATTCATACCTTTCAGTACTCACTCTAAATATCAGTGGACTAAATGCTGCAATCAAAAGACACAGGGTAACAGAATGGATAAGAAAACAATATCCATCTATATGCTGTTTACAAGAGACCCATTTTAGACCTAAAGACACCTTCTGATAGAAAGTAAAGGTATGGAGAACCATCTATCATGCTAATGGTCACCAAAAGAAAGCCAGAGTAGCCATACTTATATCAGACAATCTAGATTTTAAAATAAAGACTGTAACAAGAGATGAAGAAGGCCATTATATCATAAGTAAGGGGTCCATCCACCAAGAATATCTAACAATTGTAAACATGTATACTCCAAACATGAGGCACCCAAATATATAAATCAACACAAACATAAAGAAACTCTTTGATAATAACACCATAGTAGGGGACTTCAACACCCCACTTACAACAATGGACAGATCATCTAAACAGAAGATCAACAAGGAAACAATGGCTTTGAATGACACTGGACCAGATGGACTTAACAGATATATTAAGAACATTTTATCCTAAAGCAGTGGAATACACATTCTTCTCCAGTGCACTTGGAACATTCTCCAGAATAGATCACGTACGGGGACACAAATCAGCCCTCAACAATTTCAACAAAGATCAAGATCACACTGTGCATATTTTCAGACCACAATGCTATGAAACTCGAAATCAACCACAAGAAAAAAAATGTGGAAAGATAACAGATACTTGGAGACTAAAGACCATCCAACTAAAAAATGAATGGGCTAACCAAGAAGTTAAAGAATAAATTAAAAAGTACATGGAAGCCAATGAAAATGATAACGCCACAGCCCCAAACCTCTGGAACACAGCAAAGGCAGTCATAGGAGGGAAGTATATAGCAATACTTCAGGCCTTCCTGAAGTAGGAAGATGGTCTCAGATACATAACCTAACCTTACATCTTAAAGAGCTGGAAAAAGAACACCAAATAAAACCCAAAACCAGCAGAAGACAGGAAATAATGAAGATTGTAGCAGAAACCAATGCTATCAAAACCAAAAAAACAAAAAACAAACAAAAAAAGAAAACAGTAGAACAGATCAATGAAACCATAAGCTGGTTTTTTGAAAGGACTAACAAAATTGATAAACCCCTAGCCAGTTTGATCAAAAATAAAAAGGAAAGGACCCAAATAAATAAAATCAAGAATGAAAGAGGAGAGATTACAACCAACACAGCAGAAATACAAAAATAATAAGAGAATATTATGAGCAATTATAAGCCAATAAGATGGGCAATATGAAGAAATGAACAAATTCCTGGAGACATATAAACTACCAAAACTGAAACAGGAAGAAATAGAAAATTTGAACAGACCCACAACCAGTAAAGAAATCAAATCAGTAATCAAAAATCTCCCAAAAACAAGAGTCCAGGGCCGGATGGCTTTCCAGGGGAATTCTACCAAACATTTAAGGAAGAGTTAACACCTATTCTCTTGAAGCTGTTCCAAAAAATAGAAATGGAAGGAAAACTTCCACTCTTTCTACGAAGCCAGCATTACCTTGATTCTAAAACCAAAGACCTCCCTAAAAAGGAGAACTACAGACTAATTTCCCTGATGAACATGGATGCAAAAATCCTCAACAAGATACTAGCCAACTGGATCCAACAATACATTAAAAGAATTATTCACCACGACCAAGCTGGATTTATACCTGTGATGCAGGGCTGGTTCAATATTCACAAAACAATCAATGTGATACATCACATCAATCAAAGAAAGGACAGAAACCACATGATCCTCTCAATAGATGCAGAGAAAGCATTTGACAAAATACAGCATCCTTTCTTGATAAAAACCCTCAAAAAAGTAGGGATAGAAGGATCATATCTCGAGATCATTAAAACCACATATGAAAGAACAACTGCTAATATCATTGTCAATGGGGAAAAACTTAGAGCTTTCCCCCTAAGGTCAGGAACAAGACAGGGATGTCCACTCTCACCACTGTTATTCAACATACTATTAGAAGTCTTAGCCCCAGCAATCACACAATACAAAGGATTAAAGGTATCCAAATCAGCCAAGAGGAAGTCAAACCTTCACTCTTCACAGATGACATGATACTCTATATGGAAAACCCAAAAGATTCCACCAAAAAACTGCTAGAACCGATCCATGAATTCAGCAAAGTCACTGGGTATAAAATCAATGCACAGAAATCGGTTGCATTCCTATACACCAATGAAGCAACAGAAAATCAAGGAACCAATCCCATGTACAATTGCATCAAAAACCATAAAATACCTCGGAATAAATCTAACCAAAGAGGTGAAAAATCTATACACCGAAAACTACAGAAAGCTTATGAAAGAAAGTGAAGACACAAAATAATGGAAAAAATATTCCATGCTCCTGAATAGGAAGAACAAATATTGTTAAAATGTCAATACTATCCAAAGCAATCTACATATCCAATGCATTACCTATCAAAATAACACCAGCATTCTTCACAGAGCGAGAACAAACAATCCTAAAATTTGAATGGAACCAGAAAAGACCCCAAATAGCCAAAACAATCTTGAAAAAGAAAACCAAAGCTGGAGGCATCATAATCCGAGACTTCAAGCTATATTACAAAGCTGTAACCATAAAGACAGTATGGTACCAGCCCCAAAACAGAAACTCAGATCAATGGAACAGAATAGAGAATCCAGAAAGAGAACCACAAATGTATGGCCAACTAATCTTTGACAAAGCAGGAAAGGATATCCAATGGAATAAAGACAGTCTCTTCACATCCGGATGGCCAACAGGCACATGAAAAGATGCTCAATGTCGCTCCTCATCAGGGAAATACAAATCAAAACCACACTCAGATATCACCTCACGCTAGTCAGAGTGGCCAAAATGAACAAATCAGGAGACTATAGATGCTGGAGAGGATGTGGAGAAACGGGAACCCTCTTGCACTGTTGGTGGGAATGCAAACTGGTGCAGCCACTCTGGAAAACAGTGTGGAGGTTGCTCAAAAAATTAAAAATAGGGGCGCCTGGGTGGCTCAGTCGGTTAAGCGGCCGACTTTGGCTCAGGTCATGATCTCGTGGTCCGTGAGTTCAAGCCCCGCGTTGGGTTCTGTGCTGACAGCTCAGAGCCTGGAGCCTGTTTCAGATTCTGTGTCTCCCTCTCTCTGACCCTCCCCCGTTCATGCTCTGTCTCTGTCTCAAAAATAAATAAAACGTTAAAAAAAAAATTTTTTTTTTAAATTAAAAATAGACCTACCCTACAACCCAGCAATAGCACTGCTAGGAATTTACCCAAGGGATACAGGAGTGCTGATGCATAGGGGCACTTGTACCCCAATATTTATAGCAGCACTCTCAACAATAGCCAAATGATGGAAAGAGCCTAAATGTCCATCAACTGAGGAATGGATAAAGAAATTGTGGTTTATATACAAAATGGAGTACTACGTGGCAATGAGAAAGAATGAAATCTGGCCTTTTGTAGCAACGTGGATGGAAGTGGAGAGTGTTATGCTAAGTGAAATAAGCTATACAGAGAAAGACAGATACCGTATGTTTTCTTTTTTTTTAAATTTTTTTAACGTTTATTTATTTTTGAGACAGAGAGAGACAGAGCATGAACGGGGGGGTGGGGGGTGCAGAGAGAGGGAGACACAGAATCTGAAACCAACTCCAGGCTCTGAGCTGTCAGCACAGAGCCCGACACGGGGCTCAAACTCACGGACCGTGAGATCACGACCTGAGCCAAGTCGGCTGCTTAACCGACTGAGCCACCCAGGCGCCCAGATACCATACGTTTTCACTCTTATGTGGATCCTGAGAAACTTAACAGAAACCCATGGGGGAGGGGAAGGAAAAAAAAAAGAGGTTAGAGTGGGAGAGAGCTAAAGCATAAGAGACTCTTAAAAACTGAGAACAAACTGAGGGTTGATGGGGGGTGGGAGGAAGGGGGGGTGGGTGATGGGTATTGAGGAGGGCACCTTTTGGGATGAGCACTGGGTGTTGTATGGAAACCAATCTGACAATAAATTTCATATATTGAAAAAAAAAAGACAGTCTCTTCAGCAAGTGGTGCTGGGAAAACTGGACAGCGACATGCAGAAAAATGAACCTGGACCACTTTCTTATACTGTACACAAAAATAAACTCAAAATGGATGAAATACCTAAATGTAAGACAGGAATCTATCACAATCCTAGAGTAGAAAGCAAGCAAAAACCTCTTTGATCTCAGCTGCAGCAACTTCTTATCAACATGTCTCTGGAGGCAAGGGAAACCAAAGCAGAAAGGAACTATTGGGACCTCATCAAAATAAAAAGTTTCTGCACAGTGAAGGAAACAATCTGCAAAACTAAAAGGCAACCGATGGAATGGGAGTAGATATTTGCAACCGACATATCAGATAAAGGGTTAGTATCCAAAATCTATAAAGAACTTATCAAAATCCAGTGAAGAAATGGGCAAAGGACATGAATAGACACTTCTCCAAAGACATCCAGATGGCCAACCGACACATGAAAAAATGCTCCACATCACTCATCCTCAGGGAAATACAAACCAAAACCACAATGAGATACCTACTACCTCACACCTGTCAGAATGGCTAATATTGACAACTCAGGCAACAATCGATGTTGGCGAGGATGCGGAGAAAGAGGATCTCTTTTGCGCTGCTGGTGGGAATGCAAACTGATGCAGCCGCTCTGGAAAACAGTATGGAGGTTCCTCAAAAAATTAAAAATAGAACTACCCTATAACCCAGAAATTCAACTACCAGGTATTTATCCAAGGGACACAGGTGTGTTATTTTGAAGGGGCACATGCATCCCAATGTTTATAGCAGCACTATTGACAATAGCCAAAGTACGGAAAGAGCCCAAATGTCCACTGATGGATGAATGGATAAAGAAGATGTGGTGTATATATACAATGGAGTATTACTCGGCAATCAAAAAGAATGAAATCTTGCCATTTGCAACTACCTGGATGGAACTGGAGGGTATTATGCAAAGCGAAATTAGTCAGATAAAGACAGATATCATACGACTCCACTCATGTGAGAGATTTAAGATACAAAACAGATGAACATACATGAAGGGAAACAAAAATAATATAAAAACGAAGGGGGACAAAACATAAGAGACATACAGAGAACATATGGAGAACAAACTGAGGGTTGCTTAGAGGGGTTGTGGGGGGGGGTGGGCTAAATGGGTAAGGGGCATTAAGGAATCTACTCTTGAAATCATTGTTGCACTATCTGCTAACTTGGATGTAAATAAATAAACAAATAAATAAAAGAATTTTCTCATGACAACCCTGTGAGGTCAGTAGTTGTGCAGCTGAAGGAACTAAGGCTCTGGGAAGTGAATTTAATTTGCCTAAAACCCCACAGTAGTTGGGAGGACGGGGATCTGACTCCACCTGAGACCATAAAGTCCTCTCTTTAACTAGCAGCCTAAAGGGAATGAATAAGTAGAGGGTAAATGGCAATGAAGATGTTTCAACAATTAAACAACTGTATACCACAAATTCTTGCTACAAGAATCCGAGACTAGAAAGAAGTTGCCTTTAAGCCTATTTTACTAGAAAAGACACGTCTTAGTGGCAAAATGTACTTTGACTCAGTTTGTCCTGTACGTGAGAAGTCCAGCTGCTTGGACCACAGCTGGTGTTCTGAGGAACACCCTTTGGTGACAGAAAGAAAGTGAGTGGCCAGCTTCAGGAAGATCTACTCTCAAATCCAACTTGCAGAAGACTGACCAGTGCAGCGGGGACCCAAACAGGGTGGCAGCAGAGTTCTGCAGCGGGAGGGCGGGAGAGTTCTGCAGGCAAGCTGGATGAGCTGAGATGGCAAAGGGGGTGCGTTCAGCCAGGCCTTAACCCACACTCTGCTGGGTAGTTTCAGGGTCCTGTATTGTAGAGTAGTGAAGGTGGGCTGACCCTAGCAAGCATGGGGACTGGACAAATCTCATCCTCTGCCTGCCACTTTTCAAACAGATTACCTTCCGGCTAGAGAAAGCCAGGGAAGCAGAAGCGTTGAAGATTAGTTCTTTGGTCCCCATAGATCAGAGCAGAGCAATGAGTCCCATCTCACCTGTAGGGTGAGTCTCCAAGTTGGTCCTATTGGTGGGACAATGAGCTCTTTCCATCTCAGGAGAAGTCTCTTTGAGAAACATGCATTTCTTCTCTGATCTATGACCCAGAGGGCTGAGTGTGTCTAGTCTTATACATGTGATAGACAAACATGGGTGAGGAAAAGTCCCTGGAAACATGCTCACCTGGAGAGCACAGGCCCTCGTTAACCATGGGCTTACAGAGACTTTTGTAAACATTCAGCTGACATGACATGCTCAAGTACTGATTGGTCCGTGTGGGCCGAGATGCACGAGGTGGGTAGGAGGACGAGGCCTTTAAAATGAGCTGAAAACCACCAGTATAGACATTGAGACTGAGGCACCGTCTGCTCTCTGCTATATAGGCAAAGGGCACTGAGAAAGTGGGACACATGTCCTCCTATGCATGTCTGCCTCAGCCACCATCTTTTCTCCTTCTCCTGTGAGCCCACCTCCTGCACACACCCTTACCTCCTGAGCCCTTCCTGCTGTGTCCTCTGAACACTCGATGCCCGACAATGATCTTTCCTGCATCTTTCATTTCATTACAGGAGGCTTCTTCCAACTACTTAACTTTAATCTTCTTCTTCCCAGAACTGTTTTCTCTCTGTCCCTCTCACATGGCGCTCTCCTGAGGTACCATAGTCTAAGTACCCAGGTTGGGGAGGTGGGACTGGCAACCTCGTTAGTCACAAAGGTGACTTCCAGCTCATTACTCCTCCACCCTCACCTGGATTACCTTCCTCATACTCTTCCTGCTGTCAACCTCCAACCTTCTCTGTCACTTCCCATTATTCACAAAAGCATCTGAATGCTAGTTTCTAGACTCCCACTTCATTGCACAGCCTGCCATCATCTTGAGATTTCAGTACCCTTGTAGATAACCTATCCAGCAGCCTCATTCAAAGCGTCTTAACTTTCTCAAATCAAATGGCTGCAACCTCAGCCACTCCCTCCCAAGCCAGAATCTTGTTATCCAGCAGAATTGTTCCACCTGTACAAAAAAAAAAGCAAATTGAAAAAAAAAATCCCACTTTTTAAATACAGTATCCAATCTTTGGAGCCTTCTAACTCAGAGATCTCTATTTTGCCTGGTCTTTGACTTCATCTGGACCTCTAAATCTGTGTCTCCTCTGCTTTTTCCCTATAGTCCCCTTCCTTTTATCTTCAGTCTCTCTCCTATTTAGCTTCGGTTCCAGGTCCAACACCTAACCACTCTCTTCAACTCCATGTCCCTGATTTCCTTTTCATGACACCCATCCGGTAATACCCCAACCTTGAAAGTACATCAACACTCTGCTGCCTTTGTTCTTACACCAAAGCTGCTGAGTCCTGCCAAAATGAATCACATGGACTGTGCTCCTCTCTGCTAGTTTGGTGCCACTAAAAAGGGCAAAGAATCAGAACTAAACTGGACCCTCAACACTCCTGGGCAAAGGCTTTATTTTTCCCTGGGAATTGCACTAATTGTCCACAGAGCTACTTGAAACCCTTTCCTCAAACTCTCTCTTCTACCTCTTTTTGTCTCAGACTCAGTAGCTAGTCTTGCTGTCTCTTTCACTAAAACTACAGAAAACCTATCAGACGGAAACTCTAAGCACTTGCCTCTCAGTTTGTGAACTGGAATCAAATTCCACCACCTTTCCTCTCCTTCCTGGCAACAGTGGGCGAGTGTCCTAATACTTGTCCTTCCTGGATTTCACTGCTGCTCTAGAAGTCATCGTCTCCCACTTCCTCAGACACCCGTCTCAGTTAGCTACCCCATTCCCCCCGCCCCAAAAGTGTCAGCCCTCCCTGCTGACACTCTGACTTGGGCATTACAGCATCCTCAAATCTCCCCCATTCTGAAACTTTAAAGAGATAATAACACACAAAATTCCACCTCAACTCTACAACTTCTGTAGACACCACTCTCTATTCCATTCCCTTTCAGCTTCATGTTTATCAAAAGTGTCGTTACATTCATTTCCTACCTCTCTTTACTCTTTAACGTCCTGTAATATGGATTCTTTCCTGACCAAAGCCAATGAAATCGCCCTTGATTACAGCAGCAAGAACTTCTCTGATAGTAACCCAATAGTCCCCCTTCAGTTTCTACTTTGACTTGTCTGCAGTATCTTACACTTTGATAATTCCACGTTTTTAAATCATATTTCATTTGTTTTGGATGTGCACTCACTTCTTCTCATCCTACTTCATTCCTTTTCATTCTGGTGTGGGGAATCCTAGATACTGGGTTTTCTTCGGTGTTTCCATTTCATCCCCTTTTCGTCTCACTCTGTACATGCCTTCTGATAATCTCATCTCTTCTCATGACTTTAGTTATTACTTACATGTTAAATATTGCCAAATGTGTATCTTCATCCCTGAGCTTTCCTCTGAATGGCAGAACCATCTATCTATCTTTCTACTGGACATCTTCATATGAGTATGCCATAGGGATCTCAAGTTCAAAGTACTCAAAAACAATTCAACATACTACCCTCTACACTGGCTCCTGTTCTTTTAGTTACTCTATTTAAAAATTTTTTTTTTTTCAACGTTTATTTATTTTTTTGGGGACAGAGAGAGACAGAGCATGAGCGGGGGAGGGGCAGAGAGAGAGGGAGACACAGAATCGGAAACAGGCTCCAGGCTCTGAGCCATCAACCCAGAGCCTGACGCGGGGCTCGAACTCACAGACCGCGAGATCATGACCTGGCTGAAGTCGGACGCTTAACCGACTGCGCCACCCAGGCGCCCCTAGTTACTCTATTTAAATAAATGGTACCACTAAAACAAAAATCTGGGCGCAGCTTGAAGCCTGCCTCTACAACCAACATCACACATTCCCCTCTGGCCACAGAATCCTGCCCAGGGAATTTCTCTACCTGACCCTAACCCTCAAGCCCCTAATATCTGTACTCAAGCCCACCTGACTGATGCTTGAGACACCCATTCCCTAACACTACCAAATCACTACCATCAGCCACCTGTATAATCATTACCCATCTAATTCTCCATAGGCTACATCAGCCTCAGATTTAGACTGTGTGAATACTCAATGTGTATGTGTACTTTGTTTTCATTTTTCTTGTTTTTTTTCCCCCTTGGATTATTTAAAATCTCCTTGCCGGTGGGATATTTTCTAGTCCCCTAGAAAGGGACCACAGCACCCAGAAATCCTAGATGTGGAGAGGCAAGGAAAAAAAATTCAAGTTCACAAGCTTTTACTTCAAATGACGTGTTTACGTATCTAGGGCCCCTTGTGTCACATGAGTTCAAATGGGGTAAAACCCACTCACCAACTCTTTTGCATTGTGGCATCTGCGCAGCAGCACCCAGCAGAACCGGCCTTGGAATGTCCCTACAAGCCAGGGGCCCCTGAACTGGCTTGTTGACATCCTTGTTGATGGCAATGAAAGCTGTGTGGGAGCTTATGACTCCACAGTCAATGCTGACTTTCAGCACATCTTTTTTAGTTTTTGCTGGAGTCTCCCCGAAGCCTATGTCCATGCTCTGGAGAAAGGCCTTGGCAGCAAGGCGGTGAATAGTGAAGCTAGAAGAAAAGAACCCCTGTGACTTAGGGAAGAGCACACACATACCAGTTCCTCAGGGCCCTCAAAAGTTAGCCTTGGCAAAGGGACAAGAAAGCCAGATAAAGGGAGAGAGAAGACTTGAATGGGTCGGAAAGGAGAAGTGTTTGTAGGGACACAATTGAGGCCCAAATTAAGAGAGAGAAGTCAACCCTCAAGGATGGCAGAGACACCCCCCCGCAAAAAAAAAACAAAAAACAAAATAAAACAGTGAAGGAAAACTGGATTCTCACTTGTCATCAAGCTTGGGTTGTAGGGAAAATGTCACCTTATTCTCACAACTCTTGCCCTGGAGTGTGTAGTTGAGGCAAACTTCTCCTGTTCCCTCTTCTGGCTGCAAAGTAGAGAAGAGTAGACGTGATGGAAGGGAGAGGTCACCAAGAGAAAGGTCACAACTGGGGCCCCTCCCAACCCAACACATTAAAATTTCTGACTAGGACCCAGGTAGCTCAGGAAATCAGAAACTGAAATCATGGAGAAGGGGGTAGGTGGGCTCCACCCGACAAGTGTGATCATTTGATGAGACTCCACCAGTTTTAAGAAAATTGTCTAGAGCAGAGGTCGGGGCCGTAACTACCCTGACTAGAGGAACAAACAAGAATTGGAACTCACCGGCATGGTCCCAGTCAACTGGGCATAGACAATTAACCTCTGACCCTTATAGAGGACAGTCTGTTCTGGTGAAAGCGTTTTAGCAGACAGACCACGAGGCAAATCCCAGTTCACAGAAACATCCTCTACTGCGGGCTGTAGAGCGTGTTTCAGGGCCCTAAGTGCCTGGTGGAAGACAGAGAACAGACTAAGCAAAAAAATAATAACGGCAATAATAACTACTATCAGCTGAATACTTATTATGCACCAGGTGCTATGCAACACTGTATATGTTATGCCTATTCCGTAATATCGTCCTAGGAGGCGGTAGGGGTAAGGGAGGATAAAGTAAAGGATGGCAGCACCCCGGAAAGAGGAACTTACAAACATAAGCAGAGGAAGAAGATGCCTTCCCTTGTGTGCACTGATCAAATGGGAATATGAATTGACTGCCTCTGCCAATCTACCAGACATACTACGTTTCGTCCTTCTTGTTCTCTTCGTCTCATTTGCATGGAGGATAGGATAGAGCACCAAAGTGTTCCTTGAGCACGCATCTAGAATCCGGATCATGACGGTCACAATCCTTGGTTTCTTTCTGGTCTTAAACGCAAAGCCCTGAACTCCTCTGGCATCTTGTCTCTGGGCTTCCAACTACTAGGACCAGATGCCATTTCTCCAGAAACTGCAGTAGGCCCCATTTACATCAGGTCAAAAGGAGCCCCACTATGTATTATAGCCCAAGGCGTTACGGATATAAGAAAATGAATTCTGGCGTCAAGATGTTGCCTCTGCCCTTGCGGCAGTGTCTCCCCCCGACCCCCGCTCCACACTCCCTCTGGATCACAAGGCCCTCTGAACAAAGGCCTGTCCTCACCTTGGCCTGCATCCTGTCCTTGCCTGTGATAAATTCTGAAGTGCCACCTCCTACCCGGGCAATGCCTTTTATGAGGCTGGTGGAGGCTCCTTCTCCAATCCCAAAGGAGAAACATCTGCAATTGTACAAGGATGAGAGGTTAGAGACAGACACTACAGAGGGAAATTATAAATTAACACATAATAGTCAAAAATACATAAAGAGATAAATAGCTAGTCTAGTTCCTTGACCCAAATCAGGAGACCAAATGCCTTAAATTAATGATGCAATTTAATCATCACAAGACTCCTAAGAGGCAGGCTTATGCTTCATTTTGCAGATAAGAAACTGAGGGCCAACAAATTGAAGAAATATGCCCAAGATCACACACCTACCAAATGGTAGAGATGACATTTGAGCACTGGTCTATGTGACCGTAAGATCCCCCTGGCAAAACAATATATATTACGCTGATCCTAGAAGGAGAAAAAAAAAAAAATCTTCGGACCATATCCTCATCAAGTATTTTAATAATAAATCCAAAGAACGGTAGGAGAAAGTGGGAGAGGTAAGATCAAAGAGACACTATCATCAACGCCTTGCTAACATTGTACTAGAGCCATATCTGCCCTGGCAAGACCAGTCCTAGGGTGGGAAAGGGTACCTCCTGCTCTTCTAGCTGGAGAGTTCTTTCCCTGAAATAATCCATGCACTAAATAGCTTACAATTTGGCTTCCCAACTAAACTGCCTATTAGTGGCAACACTAATAGAAGCATTTTTAGAAGGCATGACAAGGAGACGTCTCATTGTAAATTAATGCACTGAAATTTTGGCTTATGCATCAGTCTCTTTTGAATGGGGTTAGTGTGAGTCATCATCCCCAATTCTAGTGACATCATAACATTCTGAACTTGTAGGGCTAAGAACCAGACTTCTAATTAGAGTGACCGACCTGTGACCATGCCCCTAGAGACCACAGCCTGCCAGCATCTTGATATTATCATCTTTAAATTTCCAATGTGGCATTGCAACAGTAGCCTACATTCCTTATGGCTTATGAAGGGCTTTTATGTGCATGTTTAAGTGTTGTATGTGTAAAACTAAAGCTAAACAATAGTTATGGATGGCTAACAACATGCCTAGGACTTACTTAAGTGCTTCCTATGGGTGACAATAATAAGGATAGTAATTACAATAATGGCGACAATTTATCTAGCACATGTTGTATGTGAAGCACAGTTCCTAATGCTTTACTTAGGTATACCCTTTTAACCCTCACAGCAAACCCATAAGAAAAATACTGCTATTGTCTTTATTTTCAAATGAGGAAAGTGAGATAGGGAGCTTAGCTGATTTATCCAAACAGCTGGCAAGCAGGTGAAATGGAACTTAAATATATGATATGGACCTAAAGGAGAACACCATAGGACAGTTCTGCTTTCAGCAAAGCCAAAGTTGTTTCAGCCAGTAGAGAACTGGAAAAGCTGTATACAATATTCTTAACCATCTTTTTGAAAACATCAAATGGCTTCAAAGACAATAGGAATGTATGGGCCATGACCTGGGAGAGGAGAGAGGCCAAGAGAGATGGGACTGGTATCTGGTTACCTGTTACCCTTGAAGATAGTGCCAAGTACAAAACAGATGGCTCGAAAGACTGAAAAACTAAGCGGTTTCAGACTTGGACTTTCCAAAGAGAAGTTGCCCTTACAGACACCTCAGGGCTTTTTTTTAACACAACCCTGCAGAACTACTCCCCAGAGGTAGAGATGAATCTGAAAGGAACCAGCCGTCAAATGTCTGAAGCTCATTTGGCTCTAATTGGACTAGGATGCTCTGCTTCTAGTCTCCCAACCTGTCAGAAGGAAAGAGTCAATCCTCGCAGAGGGAAGAGAACATCATCTAGAGGCTCAGAGGAGTTCTAGAACTTTTCATATAGAATATCTGACACCTAACAAAGGAATAGAAAATCCCCAAATATTGGGGAATTACACATGATACTTCTGAATAATTTAGGCTTTAAAAAATTGCAATGATACTACTCTTACGTGGATGCCAATGGAAAATGACAGATCCCAATTAGGATTCAGATATATATGTTTAAATGTATACATCTAAATGCATGCATTAGAAAAGAAAAGTCTAAAACTCAACTGCCTGAGCATCCATCCCCAGATGTTAGAAAAAGAACGGCCAATAAACCCAAAGAATTTAAAGGGAAATGAAAATAATAAAGATTGGAGTGACATTATTGATAGAAAAAACTACCGCACAATAGAGAGGGTTAAAAAAAAAACACCTCAAAAGTGCTCTGAAAGGATTATTAAAATTGACAAACATTTAGGGCAAGGAAAAAAAACAAAGAAGACACAAATACCCAACATCAGGAATGAAAAGGTAATATATCACAGATTCTACAAAATTTAACAACAGCATAAGGCAATATAACATAAGAGAATTTTATCCAAAGACATTTAAAATTCAGATAAAATATACAAATTCCCATAAAAATCAAAAATGTATAAAAGTAGGAATAGTGCATTTCAAAAAAAAAGATATTTAAAAAATTTCCCACAAAAAAGGCCTCCTGACAACTTCTAGTAAACATTTAATAAAGAGGGGTGCCTGGGTGGTACAGTCGGTTAAGCATCTGACTCTTGATTTTAGGCCAGTCATGATCTCATGGTTCATGGGTTTGAGCCCCGCATTGGGCTTTGCACTGACAGTATGGCGCCTGCTTGGGATTCTCCTTCTCTCTCCCTCTCTCTCTGCCAAAGCAAATAAATAAACTTAAAAAATTGTTTTTTAAAAACATTTAAAAAAGAAAATCTTTCAGATAATAGAAAAATAGACAATTTTAGCTCATTTTCTGATGCCAGAATAACAGTGACATCAAAACCTGACAAGAATAGTATAAGAAAATATATGTTGACGTTTCTCATGAAAATATATGTAAAAATCCTACAGTTGAAAAAAAATCCTGAAGTTACCAGACAACTGAATCCAAAAATACATAAAAAAAGTTAATAGATCACAACTAATTTGGGTTTATTTCAGAAAGGCAAGGTTGGCCTAATACTAGTCATTATAAGTCACACATGAAAAGAAAAAAAAGATAAAATCAAACACTCATCTCAACAGATACATAAAATGCATTTGATGTAATTCAACAATCATTCACAGTTTTTGTTAGAAAAAAAAGAAAGAAAAAATAACTCTCAAAATAAATAAAATTTCCTTAATCTGATGATATGTACAAAAAAACCTATAGCCAACAATCATACTTATTGATGCAGTGTTGAACATGTTCCCTCTGAAGTCCAAAACAAGGAAAGAATGCCAGCTATGACCACATCTATTCAGGTTTATACTAAAGTTCTTTTCCATGGCAAAAGGGAAGGGAAGAAAAATAAAATCTATAAGAATCTGCAAATATACTATTAGAATTAATATTTAAATAAGGCAAAGTCACTGAATAAAAGGCCCATGTAAATTTTAAAAGCTATTATAATCAATTTCTATTTAGAAATAAATGCCCAGTAAATAAAATGATTTTTAAAATACTATTTAAGATAGTATCTAGGGCACCTGGGTGGTTCAGTCAGTTAAGTGTTCAACTCTGGATTTCGGCTTAGGTCATGATCTCACAGTTTGTGGGATCAAGGCCCATGTTTGGATCTTTGCTGGCCGTGTGGGGCCTGCTTGGGATTCTCTCTCCCCTTCTCTCTCTCTGCCCCTGCCCTCCCCTCAAAATAAATAAATAAACATTTAAAAATCAAAAGAGTATCAAACACCTAGGGAAAAATCTAATAACAAACGCATGAAGACCTCTACACAGAGAATTATAAAACATTACAGAGAGATTTTGTATGTATTGTTGGATTAAGGAAATGAGCACATTTACTAATTTTATGGGAAACCAGGTTTGTCACCATAGAGGAAAAAAGGCACAAATATGGAATAGAAGAAAAAGGAGAAAGAATGTTATGTTATTACCTTGGACGTAGGGGTATCAGTTAAAACAAATTCTTTTAATAGTTGCTAGTTCAGTCTGCCAAAAATGGCTACAATCAGGAACAGCCCCGTAACAGAGTTATGCCTAATACTCAAATATTGACCTCTATTTGTCATTTTCACCGAAAGAAACTAGGCTTCTTGTAGAAATAACTGGCGATAGGGATGGAAGAGTATAGATGAGTCTGTACTCTTTTATAAGAAAGAAAGGAAATATTCAAACACCAAAGAGACACATGAAAAAGACATAGGAACAAGTGAAACATAGCTCCCACTGGCCGAAACTGGAATTTTTGAAATGAAAACTGAAAATAATGAACCTTAAAAAATTGAAAAACAATCCAAAATTTTGGAAGAATCCCAAAGTATATATTCGCACAACAAAAGGAAGGGAGGGAGGGAGGGGGAAGGAACATCTTTTTTTTTTTTATGTTTATTTATTTTTGAGAGAGCACAAGAAGGGGAGGGGCAGAGAGAGGGCAACAGAGGATCCGAAGCAGCCTCTGCACTGAGAGCAGTAAGTCTGACGTGGGGCTCAAACTCATGAACCGCAAGATCATGACCTGAGCTGAAGCCGGATGCTCAACCGATTGAGCCACCCAGGCACCCCAAGAAACTCTTCTTTACAGTAAGATGCCAACTAATCTGGAAAAGTTGACAGAACTTAAAAATCACCATTTGCAACCACTGACAGTAATAACATTTGGGTAATAATCATCAATGAATGCTGAATCTACAGAGTAAACATCTGTTGAGAACAAGATGTTTAACAAAATTTCCAAGTTTTCTGTCAGATACCACCTTTTAACGAAGTGGTCAAGCCTATCAGCAGACTCAATGTTACTTTTGGAATATTTCTTCCCAAAATATTTAATATTAACCTAAGTGTGAATTTAAGTAATCAAACACAAACATAAATTGAGTCTCTACAAAAATAACTAGATAGTCCTCTTTAAAAATATCCGTGTCATGAAAAATAATGAAAGGCTGAGGATCTCTCCCGGAGTAAAGAAGATTAAGGAAACATAACAATGAAATAAAATGTTTGGTCTTAGATTTCCTCTGGGAACAAAAGCAAAGACAAACAAAAATCTGTAAAGGACAGTATTAGAAAGCTTGGCAAATATGGCCTGTATTTAGATAGTATCATCTCAACATTAGATATCCTGAGTTTAATAGTTTCATTGTGGTTATTCATCAGGATGTCCCTGTTCTTAGAAGATAAGGTGCGTTATTATTTGCATATGAAGAATTACAGTATCTGTGGTTTGCTCTCAAATATTTCAGACAAAAAATAGGTGAGGCAAATGTGCTAAAACATGGACCTCTGGTAGAAGGGTATATGAGTGTCTATTGTTCTATTCTTCCAACTTCTCTACAGGTTTCAATTTTTAAATAAAATATTGGAAACACACATTCAGAAGAATCAAGAAAGACCTAAATAAATGGATGGACACACCATCTTAATAGATTAGACTACTCAATATAACAAACACTAACTTGTCCCAAAACTGATCTATAAAATCAGTGCAATTCTCTCTCCTTTTTTTAAGTAATCTCTATGCCCAAGATGGGGCTTGAACTCATAACCCCGAGATCAAGAGTCACATGCTCTACTGACTGAGCCAGCCAGGCACCCCTAAAGTCAATGTAATTCTAATCAGTATCTCAACAGTCTCCTTTTTTTGGTGAAAACTGACAAACGAATTCTAAAATACAAATATAAAGAGTCAAGAACAGCTGAGACAATCTTGAAAAAAAAAAACAAAGTTGAAGACTTACTCTATTGGAAATCAATATTTATCAGAGAGCTACATAAATTTATCTGGTATAGTACTGGCACATGTCTAGATAAATAGACTAATGGGATGGAACAAAGGATCCAAGAACAATTACTACATGTGTAGATGCTTATCTGTGACAAAAATGACACTGTACATCAGTGAGAACTTTTCAATAAATGGTACAGGGTCAATATGAAATCAACATGAGAAGATAATGAAAATTGGCCCCTACTTCACACAACACACAACACACAAAATCCATGTGAACTACAGATCTAACTCTCTCTCTCTCTCTCTCTCTCTCTCTCTATATATATATATATATACATACATACACATATAACTATCTATTATTCTATGGAATACTACACACCAATGAAAATTAACCATGGCTCCATGCAAAATAGGTACGAATATCAACATACTACTGAGGGCAAGAAGTAAAATACACAGAAACAAAAACATATTGTATAACCCACTTATTTTTATTTGAAAACAAGCAAAAATAATCCATGGTGTTACAGGTCAGGAAAGCTATTTCCTTTGGAGAGGTAAAAGTTGGTAGTGATCAACTCTGTGATTCACCCAGCTGTATACTTATGATTTGTGTATGTTTTACTTTGATAAAAATGGTTATAGTTTTTAAAAAACTGTCTTGGGGCACCTGGGTGGCTCAGTTGGTTAAGTGTCCAGCTTCGGCTCAGGTCATGATCTCACTGCTCGTGAGTTCGAGCCCTACATCGGGCTCTGTGCTAACAGCTCAGAGCCTGGAGCCTGCTTCAGATTCTGTCTCCGTCTCTCTGCCCCTTCCCCACTCACTCTCTGTCTCTTTCTCTCTCAAATATGAATAAAACACTAAAAAAATTTTTTAAACTGTCTTACTATTCAATTTTTGTTTCCATATGGTTTAGACATTATTTACAAAATGACTTTTATCTTTTACTAGAGAGGGGAAAATGATATAGAAAAAGCTTTTTAGCTAGTAAAACTAAAATTCTTGAATCGCTCTCTCCTCTGAAAGGAATGTCAACCCTGGTAGCAATTGGCAGTAAACTACATGTGCCACTACCCGGGTCAGTCACCCAGAACTCACATTCTCTTCCTACCTGTGCCTCAGTCTGTGGTTCCGAACTTCTTTAATTATACTGAACGTGTCAGTAACTTCTCCATCTGTGAAGACAAAAAGCTGTAGATAGAAAGAAGACATTCATCATATCTCTGCGAAGATTATTTTTTAAGACGTCAGAATTTGCCCTTGGGAAAAATCAACTGTTTCATTCCAGAGACTACAGCCCCTTCAGACGGGTGTGAGGTCCCTAACGTTCCATGGTCACTTGTACCACATTCTCACACGGCTTGTTTGGGACCTGGGATTTTCATCACCTCCCCCTTCTCGTCTCATCTAAAACTTTTGTGGGACTTCACAAAACAACTTCCACTACCCACCGCCCACAGCACGGAGCTAAGGAAAGGAATTCTATTAAACGCTTCTTGTCTCTTGTCTTATTCTCTTCACTGTATGATAGAAGACTCTGAATTTTATGTCCTATTTTAACAAACCTACAACCAAGCTCAGGGGGATGGATTCTTGAACAGAGATTTCATTCTCTCTGTTGCCTTCTGCTGGCTCTGTTCCAGGTGTTCCTACCTGTAGGGGGTGGCCCGGGGTGGAAGGTTCTCTGTAAATGACCTGGAGCGGTGTCAAGATTTCCGTGCCCCCTAGGTCCGCCCGCATAAGTTTAACTCTCCTCAGTGCCTCTTCCATGGTATCCTGAGTGTATTTCACACTATTCCTGAGAAAAACAAACACGCCCAGTGATACGATAGCTGCTCAACACCACCCAGTATCAAGTCCCTGAACTGAGATACCCCCACTATAAACAACCTCACCTGAAACACCCAACGCCAAAGTCAACTGTGCAAGGAACCCCTCTAACAATCTACTTCTGTCTTTGAAGTTTCCTTTTGGACCCTCTGTAGGCTTTCTAGAAACTTACGGAAAGAATGCCTCGAAGGAAGATCCAAATGCATAGATATTGAAATAACAGTTTACAGGCAAACTCTTCAGCAGCAAAATCAGTGTTTCCTGAAGGAAGAGAGTACAAGGAGACAGTGAGAGAGGCTCCTCCCAGACACACAGACCCTCCCAGTGTAATTCTTACAGGGGTGGGCCTTCCCACATTTCATGACTCCAGGCCCTTATATCCCAAGGCTATTCTCAGAGTGGTCATGTTAGACGTAGCTCAGAAGGGGAAAGTTCCAGATGGACCCCAATTTAATTCTTGCGATTCATCCTCCTTTGTGCACGTGACCAGAAAAAGAAAGTAACTAGCTTTACCTTGGCTGCCTCTATGCGCAACTGTGATTTATCCTGTTTACTTATGGGGCACTGCATACTCCCTGAGCAGTCCATGAGGAAGACGAATTCTCCACAGATAGCTGATGGCTCAACTTCTGGGATATTTGGGTAGAAACACACCATCGCAGATGGATCTTTCATCAAACCATCTAATTTGAAAAGATAAGGACACCAGAACATGAAAAGGAATCCAAGAATACCGAAGACCCCAAGAATCGGTGTAGTCAGTTACATAGGGAGCTGAGAAAATCCAAATCTAAAATGCTATTTGCTCTTCATACTGTATATCCTGGCAGAGGGTTTGGGGTGAGTTATAAACATATAAAAGATAGAGAAGCAGAAAAGATATGGAAGAAAAAAAGAAGGTAGAGGTCACAGGTACAACCAATAATTAAAATATATAATTGGATGCTAGTTTCCTAGCAGGGAGGTAATTGAGTGAAATGCCTGAAGTTAAAATGTTCTGGAATCTGCCAGAAGAATCGAGCTAATTTATTGGCAGGGACACCTTCTCTTCAGATCAAATCAATAGGAAATGTATTATGTGGGTCCTTGTTTAGGTCTTTAATTATACTTTTGAAATAATGAAGGCTCATGGGCAACTCCTATGTTGGCAGTTTGCAAGAGCTGACAGTATAAGTGTCATACACACCAAGGAAAGTCCTCTGCTTTGGGGATGAAACATTTAATGATACTCTCCGGAAGTGGGATGTGTGTTAGACTCTAACAGCATCATCCAAGCAACACTGTGAAGGAAACCATGGGAGTCTGACCCATGTTACCAGGCTGTCAAAGCTTTGGTTTTATTTTGAGGAACAAGTGAAAACTGATGCAATAATTGAAATGTTAGTATTGAGACAGAGATGAAGTGACAATGGCTGGGTGATTAGATCCACTCCAGTTTTACAGTTCAGAGAATATAAGAGGACAAAGAATTAAATTCCCATACCTGACTGTTATAAAGTGATTCCAGGATTTATAGGTTTAAATACTCAGTAGCCTTGGGATTCAATACGACTACAGGATGTGGTTTGTTTTAATCTCTTACCCTTGGGATACCCCAATGACCAAACTGGCTTCCAAATGAAATGGTCGCAGCTCATCAAATATTTGCTTGAATGCTAGTTCAAGAATAACTTCTAAAAAATCCAAATCGCTGCATACAGAATGGAAGGGTAGCTTTTTTTTTTTTTAATGGGCAAGGTAAATTCCATTCTATTTAAAGAGGCAGCTTATTGTAGTGGGATTGGCATTGGACTGGTAAATCAGACAATCTACCATGACAATGAAACAGGTGCGTATGTTTAATGTGTTTAGAACAATGCCAGATATACAGTATGCACTATCTAGGTATTTCTACTATAATTCCTTTGGCTTGGCTCAAATTATTTTCACCTTTATGAGTGTCTGCTTCCTCATTTTTAAATAAGACATTTCAAGCAAGCCCTAGCTCTTCTGCTTGCTGCCCTCAGTTTCTTCATCTGAACAATCCAAGTAGTAATACCTGACTCAAGATCATGTTAAGGGTTCAGTGATACATATTTAAGGAACTGAATTGAGGCCTTAACTCAGGTTAAGCTCTTAATAACAATTTTGGAAAATTATTTACCAACTTTTTATGCTATTTTTATTAAATTATACATATAACATTTTAAAAATAATGTTCTTAATATGGTCAAGTATGTTCTAAGTTTAAATATATATATATATATATATATATATATATATATATATACACACATTGGGGGGCGCCTGGGTGGCTCAGTCAGTTGAGCATCCAACTCGTGATTTCAGTTCAGGTCATAAACTCACAGTTCCTGGGTTCGAGCCCCACGCTGGACTTAGCACTGACAGTGCAGCTGGGGGTTCTCTCTCTCCCTCTCTCTCTGCCTGTCCCCAGATCATGCGTCTCTCTTTCTCAAAATAAATACACTTTAAAATATGTGTATACATATGTACATATGTATGTAAAGTACTTTCATCATGTAGTAATATGCTTCATTTTGTAGAACTGTCAGTGGGTTTAGTGAGCCAAGCTGCCGGTTGTCATTTTCTTCCTTGGATGAATGGGAACAGAAAGTCATCTTGACCAGATATATGATCTAGAAAGTGAGATTTGAGCGGCCCTGCTAGAAGGGGATTCACAAGATCATAAAGGCTTCCCCTGATATCCCACTCTGGCCCGCAGAGCCCATCATAGAGAGCAGATGAGGAATTCCGCCTAGGGGCCAAGGGAACTTCTTGGAAGGAAAGGAACTGAGATCCTAATCCATACCTTTTAAGATTCAGCACTATAAAACTTTCTCTGGTGGATTAGAATAATCCTGACTGAAGACCAGGTCGCTACTGTGGGCGTATTTCATGGGCACCCAAGGGGGAGGCACCAAAGGGAAAGGACAAAAACGGTACAAAAGGACAAAACTAATGTACAAAGACAGGGCATGGAGCTTAGTGGAAGAAGAGCTGGAGCAAATCTGGTTGAGGCTGGGAGCCCCTCTACCAGCTTTAGCATGGACAACTGGCCCAGAGAAAAAATGGTTGAACAAGTGAGGGCAAACTAAGGAGCTCTAAATCGACCTTGGCCAAACATTAACAATGGGAGAGAAGGATGGCCTCTGGAGGACCAACTACAGGAAACTGTCTTCATAGCAGTGTAGTTACAGAAGTAAGAACCTAACCCAAGCTATAGCATTGTGACTATGACTGTCCCCAAACATCCTTCCATTCCACCAATGTGAAAAAAGCTTCAGAGGTGGCAGTACCTCCAGTTAGACTTTGGTCCCTGCAATCCAGGGACATGGCTTCCCAGGAAGGCCCAAGACAGCAATAGACTCCTATGGGTTATACCAGTTATAGTTATAAGGAACAGTACACACATGGTAAGGAAAATTTAGAAAATAAGGGAAATTAAAGAAATTAAAAAACTATTAAGAGACTATATCCAGTTTTTAACATACTTAGAAATTAAGATCCCAGGGTGAGATGAAAAATCTCTGGAGATGAATGATCAGGCATTATCGGATTTGGAAATCTTTGATAATTTGAAAAGTGAAAATGTCACATCATTATTTTCATTTTATTTTTTCCCCACAAATGAATATTTACTTTTTCATTGAAGTATAATTAACACGCCATGTTATACTAGTTTCAGGTACCCGATATAATGATTCAACAATTCTATACATTACTCAGTGCTCACTACAATAAGTCTATTTGCCATCTGCCACCAAACGTTATTACAATCTTATTGGCTATATTTCCTGTGCTCTACTTTTCATCACTGTGACGTACTTATTTGGAAACTGAAAGTTTGTACCTCTTAGTACCATAGATAATAGATAAGAGGATATCTAAAAGAAATAAAATAGACTAGAAATAGATAAAAGGGATTCGGAGGTACACATTTCCAGTTATTTTTATTTTATTTTATTTTATTTTATTTTATTTTATTTTATTTTTATTTGCACTTGTAGAGACTGATCATTGCCATCTATGTTTGTAAACTAGTTGTGTTTCCTCTTGTGAATTATTTGTCCATGTCCTTGATCTCGTTATCTACTGATTCACTTAAATTTGTCTCTAAGACACAACCACATGATACTCATTGTATCTAACCGTAATATAAGCTCTTTGAATGTTTTACCTACTACTGGACAGAAGAAAAGTAAAGTGAGGGTAATTTGAGGGAAATTCCAAGACAAGAGTTACCCTTTAGGAGGTAACTACAAAGGGAGAAAGAAAATACCTGGGTTGTTTTTAGGATTCCCCAACTCCACAGCTACACTGGGGGTATGCACTTCCCTGTAGTAAATCAGGAGTTCCACATCTCGATCAAATTTGTGTCCATCAGCCAAGGAAATCTGAGTTGGGAACAAGCAAAAGAGCCATGTTAGAACTATCACTGCTTGCTGCCTGGGGCTGAGGTCAGAGCTGCGGGCTACAGGCTTCTTCCTTGAGTGAGCATGATCAGCGGCAGGGGCAAGAATGGAGAGAAGGCTCTGGATAAAGAAGGAACAAAGTAGGATTCCCTCTACTTAGTAGGGAAAAGTAAGGAACATTTTGGAAAGACTGAGTGAGGAACAAGGTCAGAACCCAAAGAACAGGGGTGCTGGCAACAACATTACTTTCTTATGAATTACCTGGGCAGAAGTCTTCTTATCTCCAAGGTACTCAATAGGACTCAAGGGGCAGTTGGACTGGATCGTCTCAATGCCATGCTGGGAACTGACAGTGGCAGTCATGCTGAACGCATAGGGCAAGTCATCCAAAGGGACTATGGGAGTCTTCAAATCAAGGCAACTGTCCTCAGGCGATCCTACAAGAAGTTACCTTAGTTCTGTTTTCCCTTCTCATATTTCTTAGCACCCCTACGACACTTGAGGGGGTTTCCCAAATTATATAAGCCACCACCAGTATTCAAAAGGAAAGGATACTCACCAGAGCAACGGTATCGAGGATTCAAGACAGCTGGGAGCACATAGCGCAGGGCCCCATCCGCTTCCAGGGGCAGCTCCTGCACGTACTTCAGGGTGAGTGCCACCTTTGACCCAGGTTGCAAGTTCCCCACATTGCAACAGAAGACGTCCCTGGAGCACTTGTCCTCTTCCAGGAGGAAAGCTTGGTGGCGGTGGCTGATGGCACTCTCATAGATGATGTGGGCCTACGGATAACAGGGAAAGGAAGGTGATACCAAAGGTGGCATGGCTAAATGAAGAGACGAGCGGTACGGAAAACAGAGACTGATGGAGAAGCCCTGTGATTGGTCTTGCCAAGGTCACAGCTCTACTGTGAATGCCTGATGGACTATTCCCCCCAGATGATTTTAGGAAAATAGCAGCTAGAGGGGAATAGCAGAAAGAGCATTCAACATCAGCATTTTTTGTGAAGTTGCATATGCTAGAGATCCTAAGAGTACGCATTAAGGAAATAAGAAGGGAGGAGATAATCTACTCATCCCCAGTACCTTCTTCTTATCCTTTAATTCTGCTTTAATTGTCTTCCCATCCACCATGGCCTCAAAGCTGTAGACAGCTGAATCTTCATCCATGGGGAACACAAAGAAGGTCTCCAAAGGAAATTTCTCTTCATTTTCATAGTTTAAGGTAGCAGCCACACCAGCCACAAACTCACGAATGGACAAGGTCACACAGATGCTCTTCAATGGCACTAGAGATAGACCAGAGTTCAAGTGGTGAACAAACTTTACCAGAAGGCCTCCTGCATGCCAGGCATTGGGCTAGATGCCAAAGACACAATGGCAAGTTAGGGTCATGAATCATGCCTACCTGGTTCCTCTTGGCGGGTTAGTAGGCCAGAAGGGCGCACCATGGTGATGCAGGGTTACTGTGGAAAAGACACATCATAAATACAGTGATATGTTGGGGATTATTTATTCAAAGACCAGACCTCATGTGCTCCTGTCTGGCACGAGAATACATTCAGAGGATTAATGGGAAGGAGAAAGAAGCTGTGAAGAAGGGGACGCAGATGCCAATAGTAACACTCCTTCTAAATGCCAGTAAGATTCACTATGTACCCAATAAACAGGAAGTCTCTGAAACACCCTGAAGCTGGTTCAAATACCAGTTCCACTTTTTCAAATATACCATTCCTTAGATACTGTATGTGGAATAACTAAAATTATCTTAACCCCTTTGAACCTCAGTATTTTCTTTCCACAATGAAAACCATATACTATTTGTCATATATGCATATATGGATTTATATATATGAAGTCCTTAGAATAGTGCCTGGCCTACAGGAAGCGTTTAATCAATGATAATAGACTTGTATTGCTCCTGCTGTAATTGTTACAGTTGTTAAATAGACCTTGCCTGTTACTTTGGATCATGCTAAACAGAGACCTGCACTGAAGAAGCGTCTTGATCCATAATGGTCCCCTGCAACTAAGATCACTTACCTTGTGACTTTTCTTTTGGGACTCACAATTGAAACCACTGTTTCCTCCATCCAAAGTATTCTAAGATATATATATATATATAAATATCACATATGCAACATGACCTCCATTTTATTTTATTTTTTATTTTTTTAAATGTTTATTTATTTTTGAAAGAGACAGAGACAGAATGCAAGTGAGTTAGGGGCAGAGACAGAGGGAGATACAGAATCCGAAGCAGGCTCCAGGCTCCCAGCTGTCAGCACAGAGCCTGACGCAGGGCTCGAACTCACAAGCTGTGAGATCATGACCTGAGCCAAAGTCGGATGCTCAACCGACTGAACCACCCAGGTGCCCCAACATGACCTCTATTTTAAATCATGCCATCCTAACCACATATTCCAAATTTTATTATAATCTTAGACACCTATTTCGTGTGATATGGTAACAAGAAGATACATTTACATATCTAGATTATGATTTACACTATGATTCTTTTATCCAGAGAATGAGTGGGTGGGTCTGGTCCTAGTCATTGGCCCTAGTACCCCTGGAAGCTGCCCTCTGACCATTCTGAACAGAATCACTGGTCACCTTGCCTTTCCCTGCTCTGTCAAAGGGTGACATGAGCTACAATCTCCAGCACCAGTTAGGGGGCCTTTCACTGAAAACACAACTTAAGCAGCTAAAATGGAAGTGTCTGGTGTACAGAGAATGCCGAAAAAAACAGAAACTTATGTACTTATCCAGAGTCCCAGAAGCAGACGAGGCTCTGGGAAGCCCAACCTTCACTGAGGAACCCACAGGCCAGAAAAACATGCAGGCTCATGAGAAAGGCAACTTTCCTTCCTAGAACAACATCCCCCTCAAGGATTCTGAAGCTTCTGGAGGACTACTTCTAGGCCCTCTATGCTCATCCCAATCACCATTTAAAACCTCACCCTACTCCCATCCAGAGCAATGTCCACGTCGCTCATCCATCTGATGGCAATGGTGCATCTTGTACACCATGCCCCATGTCCACAGATCAGCGCCAATAAATCAGGGTCTTCATTCTGTATTTGGTATTTCGAAGAACTGGATAAAAACTGAGTGTGGTGGGGTGCCTGGGGGGCTCAGTCGGTTAAGTATCCAACTTCAGCTCAGGTCATGATCTCACCATTCATGGGTTCAAGCCCCACGTCAGGCTCTGTGCTGACAGCTCAGAGCCTGGAGCCTGCTTAGGAATCTGTCTCCCTTTCCTTCTGCCCCTCCCCCACTCATGATCTCTCTCTCTCTCTCTCTCTCTCTCTCTCTCTCTCTCTCAAAAATAAATAAACATTAAACAATTTAAAAAAAACTGAGTGTGGCAAAATGGCTCCCATTTGATAGAAACACAGAGGGCAGTAGCAGCTGTGGGGAGAGGAAAGAATGGTCAGGAAAAGGACTTCCATGCAGATGCTTGACTGAGGTAAGATCTGGTAGGACGGGCTGGGGTTAGAGGAGGGAAAAATTTCTAAAAATATCAGTAGGAAGCTTACAACAGGAGGAAGACCCAGGACCGTCGACAACTGAAGAAATGTGTCAAGTAACCCAATCTCTGAGGCTTGGCAATACTCACCAAGGATGGCTTCCAGGTGAAGGGACAGAAGCAGAGGAGTATCTCCTACAAAGAAACAGTCTTATTTCCCAATTCTAACCCCAGAACAAATCCTTCATTGAGGGGAATTTGCTTTTCTGCACCTTCTCCCCCACCCTTCTCCGTACAAACTATGGTGGTTCAGAACTAGTTCTCTGCCCCCCAGGATGCCATTTCAGAAATGCACCTGGCAACACTGACCACAGCAGCTGACCAAGGTCAAAGCGTTGAATCTGAGGCGGCTGGGAAAATAGAGGGGGGGGGGGCCCATTGAGCCGGAGGGCTGCGTGTTAAGGTGGACCCTCAGGAATCCAAGAGTCCAGGCACCTAGCGGTTCAGCCACCCACCTAGGAGAGGGCGGAGCCAGCGCGCTCGTGGCGCAGCGGGCCACACCCCTGCAGCCTGTTGCAGGGGACAAGAGGGGAGTGGAGCTCAGATAGAAACAGAAAGTGATTTAATCTTTAAAATTTCAGTCCTAGATTTGCAGCCTCCAAGTATTAACAGAAGCGACCAGAGTCGCTTTCTTAAATTTCTATAGGGAAGGGTTTAGAGGCTGCAGTCCTACTGGGATCGGGGGTAGGGGGAGGTTTGAAACTCCATTTCCACAGCAGAAAATTCGATAAAATTGAGAAAACATCAATCTTCTACAAGAAAGAGAGAGAGAGAGAGAGAAAGAGAGAGAAATAAGTAAAGTTAAAGAGAAGGAAAGTAAAAAGAAGAGGGACCTTGAGAAAATCAGCAGATGCCTAAATCCCCTTTCCAGCCCTCACCCCCACCCCCACCCCCCACAAGATCCCCCTAAACTGCCAAACCTGCAGAAAACCCCCGGGGAGCGAACACCAGGATTAAATTCCCCCACCCCTTGGGTTTGCAGTTAAAACAAGCCCCAGCGGGTTTGGAGATGGGGAAAGGGAGCTGGAAAGGGCGCGTCTTGGCCGTCAAGGTTAAGGGGTGTGATCCAGCCCCAGCGCGGGCTGCGGGATCCCCTACCTTCTCCCGCAGTCTGGGCGCTCTGAGTCACAGCCGGGGGGAAAACAGCTGCAGTCAAAATTTCCAGGAAGACCCGCCCCTTCTAGGGACCGGTTACAAAGTGGCGACTACTTGATTAAGGGATCAATGGAAAATTCTTCAACCCTCGAACGTTTGCTGTTTTTCCAACGCCTAGTCTCTGCTAAGGACCAATCAGAAGACAGGCAAAGGGAAGAGACTGTTTTACCAGTGAAGTGCTTTCACAGTAACATCAACAATCACATCAAATCACATCATATTCCTGTAACAGATTGAATTACCCAGGACTTACTGTGCACTAGGCCCTACTAATAATACTGTATGGTAGGCCCTGAACTTTATGGGCATTATCATTGATTTCTAATCTCTAGTTTGAGTTATTTGTCCCAAGACTGCATCCTTCCTAACAGCACAGGGGGGGAGGGCCCGGAGACCGGACAATGCTCACAGGGACCAAGTCTTCCAATCATGGATCACTTATGGATTTTTCATCAGGATCATAAAATTAAGGTGTTTGGTTTTTGGTTTTTGGGTTATTGTGGGTTTTGTTTTGTTTTTTTGTTTGTTTGGTTTTTTGGTTGGTTTTTTTTTTTTTTTTTTTTTTTTTTTTTTGGTGCTGGGGCTAACAACGTAAGAAGTTAGAATATCTATGCTCATTTTGCTGGCTAAGGAACACTAGAAGCGATGAAGTTTCCTATGTCTTCTTTATTTCAAAATGATCTGTTAAGTCTGAGGCTTAAAAAAAGAATTGTATTGCTATTGAGAATATGTAGAGGGTAAAGAAACATAATACATATGAAAACTCAGGTTCATTTTGGTCTCTGCAATGTATTCATGTTTACTTTCTCTGAGTTTGTTGTCTTATCTGTAAAGTGGAAATAATGGCACACTTCCCTCCCTGGGTTGTTCTTAAAGATTCGGTGGATCTTGACGTGATGTGATGTGTGTATATACACATGTATGGTAAAGCACAATATGAGCACAGATTCTATTTTATCAGTTTTAGGCTCTAGGACTATGTTCTTTACATGTATCAAACTAATTGTGAGAGGGAATGATCCTTTTCTCTTGGTAGAAATCACATCTGGTATTGTTTCTCCTGGCTATAACTTCTGTTGGCCGAAGTGTCTGGTCAACAAAAGGAAGAGGCTGGAAGAATGGGCAGAGTTCATCTTCTGACCCGGTTGGACTAGAGAGGTTAAAAAAAAAAATTGTTTGCTACAGACCGTATATGGCAGCTGGTTTGGAAGGAACTGAATCAAGAAACATAGAGATGATGCTGGTTATTGGAAGGACACTTATATGAAAAGCCTCTGAATGTGGCACAACGTACATAATTAAGTAGACCTTAATAGCTGTTAAAAATATGAATGTATTTTATTGATCTGTTTATTCATACTTCGTGTAAGCCCGATGAATAATTCACTCTTTGCATATAGGCAATTTAATAAATCCAATGATCAAATTTTGAAAGAGAACATGCAATTCATTCTTTTTAAAAAAATTTTTTTAATGTTTATTTATTTTTGAGAGAGAGAGAGAGACAGAGCGTGAGTGAGGGAGGTACAGAGAGAGGGAGGGACATAGAATCTAAAGCAGTCTCCAGGCTCTGAGCTGTCAGCACAGAACCGTGAGATCATGACCCGAGCCAAAGTCGGATGCTTAACTGACTGAGCCACCCAGGCGCCCCTTGTAGTTCACTCTTTTAGTCAACATATAATTACTGGGCTTCTACTGTATGCAAGGCATTGTTCTAGACATTGGCATTTTGGCAATACCAAGACACAAAGACCCTTCCCTATCTGGAGCTTACATTGCAGGGGGAGGAAATAGTCAATAAACAAATACGCAAGTAAATAAAGAAGAAAATATCTGGTAGTGTGAGTGCTTAAGGAAAACACGTTTGTAGTGTAATAGAGAATAAATACAAGCCACCTTAGATTAGGTGTCTCCACCCAAAATTCTGTCCTTGTGACTTTAGGTTGCTCAGTAATCTCTAATATCAATTCTCAAGTTTAGCCCAAGTTTAATCAAGTCTATGGTCTTTCAGAATAAAGACATTTCCTAGCCTCCCTTAAAGCTAGGTATGACATTATGACCGAGTTCTGGCCAATGGGAAACAAAAAATGATGTGTGTAACATCACACCATTCCCTTTCAAAGCAAAGAGTATGGGGCGCCTGGGTGGCTCAGCTGGTCAAGTGTCTGACTTTGGCTCAGGTTGGTGGGTTTCAGCCCCATCTCAGGCTCTGTGCTGACAGCTCAGAGCCTGGAGCCTGATTTGGATTCTGTGTCCCCCCCCTCTCTGCCCCTACCCCACTCATTCTCTGTCTCTTCCTCTCAAAAATAAACAATAAACATTAAAAAAAATCAAAGAAAAGAGTATGGCCACCTCCTCACTTTCCCCTCTTCCTATTCACTGATAGAAATGCACCACCAATCATAACTTATTCCTTTTCCTTCTCTTCAGGAAGGTCCATTCTTCCTTAGCTCTCCCTTCCACCTGTCAAGTACATGCTTTTCCCCCCAACAAGAGACAATAATGAGTCACCAGCAATTATGAAGATATTCAAGGCTCATCTTATCTCTTCTAGTTCAGGAATTAGATACCCTACATTTTGATGTGCACCTAAATTCCTTCCATTAGGCATGGACTCTCAAGCTAACAGGAGGCTCGCTATAGCCATTGCTTTCCAGGATTAATAAAAAAAGGCCTAAAGTAGTCTAAAAACAAAAGGAATCATTTCAGAGCATTCTAAAATCCTATTCAAATAAACACACTTCCTGGATGCTACTATTTTCTAAGTTCTAGAGATACAGTGCTGAACAAGAATAGACACAATCTCTTCATGGAACTTATACTCGAAGTATGTCTATAAAATAATTTCCAACTTTTCATTCAGTTACTTATCTAACAAATATTTAAATGCCAACTCTTTACTAGCACTGGGATAAGTATTGTGGATTTAATGACAAATTATGATGCTTACTCTCAGGGGATTTACAGTCTAATAGAACCTAAATTCAGTTCCTTTGGAATTTCTTTTGTATATATGAATAGTATTAACCTATCTTACCACTTCCAATTTTTTTAGAAGATAAAATTATCAATTAGTAACTACTAATTATGGAAGAGGATTGAAGAAATCAATCAGGAATTATAATTGGAAGTCAGGAAATTATTAGACAATTTTCATATACTTCGGATCTCTATTGAATCACGAAAGTCAAAACTGAAAGTGAGAGTATCATGCATGCCTTTATGGACAATTCACAAGCACCTCTGAATCCTAGGCTTGTAACAGACAGCTGACCACAGCACACCCTGGTGGCAATTCCTATTCTCAACATATTCTGTTCTGTGACTTTTTCCTTTAAAATAAAACAAATAGTTACACACATAGAAGCAGAGTGCAGAATGGTGGTTGCCAGGGGTAAGGATGAGAGAGAAAATGGGGACAGAACCAAGGGTATAGAGTTTCAGGAAGGCAAAATGAATAAACTCTAGATATCTGCTGTACAACATCATGCTTACAGTTAATAATACTGTATTGTACACTTAAAAATCTGTTAAGAAAGTAGATCCCATTGTAAGTTTTCTTACCAGAAAAAAAATTAAAAATTTTAAAAAGCAGAAAACACAAAAACAGTTGTGGAATTGAAATCCTTTTGTTGCACTAAGGAGTCAAAAATTCCAGTTGTTAGCAAAGATTAAACATCCGTATCTACATCTTTATGGGTGATGTAACTTTACTAAAACCTACCTTCTACATAATACAACTTAGCTACTAATCTTTAGACAATTTAAAACCCCAGGATCACATCCAGATTTATCACTGATAGTTTCTTTTCAGTCAAATGAACATTGCTAAATAAGAAAATTCTCAAACTACGGAATGTATTCAATTAGAATAATACTAATACAATTCAAATTCTAATGCACATTGTACTGAATTGCAATCGATTATTGTCATCAAAGGTGTGGGTGCCCACATTAACCTTTGACCAATATTTAGGGTATTTGACCGTATCTTTGATTAACTGTAGACATGTTCTGAAAAGAAATCAGGAGGAAGTGGCTTCCAGGTTAGTCTATTTTAGGGCATGTATTATTGAACAATTGACTGTGGATGTTAGTTAAATTATGTTCATCTGTTCAATATTGAGCTCTTTGTTCTCTTAGCCCATCCAGTATTTCACCATAGTAATGTTTCGTATCGCATTGTATCCATGTTCATTAAGGACGATGACATCCCGTGACATAAAAGCATGCACTCTATTTGCTTCACTGTCCTCTAAATGTCTTTGGCAGAAGCCTAATTCTTAATTTCAGCACCATATTTATGTTGAAACAAAGCCTGGGCCACCTGGCTGGCTCAGTCAGTAAAGCATGTGAGTCTTGATCTCAGGGTTGTAAGTTTGAGCCCCATATTAGGTGTAGAGATTACCTAAAAATGAAATCCTTTAAAAAAATTTTTAAATAAACAAAGATTGATGGTGATGAATGTCCTGGTATCGTGTCTGCCTCGAGTCATTCTCCACATTCATGCTTTCACCGTCTATCTCTATCCAGACCTCTGCTCCGGGAACCTGAGGAATCACACAGAGTTCCATGAGTTTATTCTACTGGGAATACCTCAGACAGAGGGACTGGAGACTGTGCTATTTGTCATCTTCTCATTTGCTTACCTCTTCACCCTGCTTGGCAATTTACTCATCCTTACAGCAATTGTTTCTTCCTCTACCCTTCACACCCCCATGTATTTCTTTCTGGGATGCCTATCTATTTTTGACACGTTGTTCCCAACTGTAACCTGTCCCAGGATGCTATTTTATCTCTCTGGCCAAAGCCAAGCCCTTTCTTATAAGGGCTGTGCTGCACAGCTCTTCTTCTACCATTTCCCGGGGTCTAGCAAAGGTTGTCTCTATTCTGTGATGGCCTATGACCGCTTTGTGGCCATCTGTCACCCACTGAGGTCTGTGTCAGCTTAGTCATGGCAGCCTGGCTGGCAGGTTGTCTCCACGCCACCATCCTGACCTCCTTCACCTTTTGGTTAACCTACTGTGGCTCCAACCAGGTGGAGTACTTCTTCTGTGACATTCCTGCTGTCTTACCCCTGGCTTGTACTGACAGCTCCCTGGCCCAGAAAGTGGGCTCCACTAATGTTGGTTTTCTGGCTTTAATGCTTTGGTTCAGTGTCTGTATCTCCTACACACGCATTGGGATTGCCATTCTGAGAATCCGATCAGCAGAGGGCAGGCAGAAAGCTTTCTCTACCTGCAGTGCCCACCTCACTGCAATCCTCTGTGCCTATGGACCTGTAATCATCATCTATCTGCAGCCCTCACCCAACCCGTTGCTTGGTGCTGTGGTGCAAATATTAAATAATATTGTCTCACCCATGCTGAACTCGTTAATCTATTCCTTAAGAAACAGGGAAGTGAAAAGATCCCTGAAAAGAGTGTTCTACAATGTAGTATTTATTTCTCTGGCATAAACTATGGGTTTCTTAAATGGATTTTGGAAATTTTTGTCTCAACATCATCTACTTATTTTCTCCTCTTAAATAAATAAGAAGATAATAGAAAATGCTTCCTTGAAAGTGTTATATTTTGTTTCCCTAATAAGATTTTCTATGTATGTCTCTGTAACACTTGGGGCCCCAAAAATTATCCCCCTGATACTATCCTCAGTGCCTTATTCCTGGGTAAGGAATCCATGGGGCATAGCAAGCAGCTGGAGACAGACTTCTTATCTTCATAATGCAACCAAGTTTGTCTTGTTGAGGATAGTGAGGATCGGTGGTGGTCCAAGAAGCACCCCTCAATAGTCCATCTCCAGGCTAAATCACCCTTCACTTCATTTCTCTTGCTGCATTTGGAACGTTCCTCTTTTCTGCCTATAAACATTTTCAGTTCCTCCATGTTGCTAAGAATAGTATTGACACATATAGAGCATGATCTGCTCTGCAGACACCATGATGAGCATTTCACAGTATTATCTTATCTAATCTTCGCATCACCCCATACAGTGAATTTCCCATTGTATAGAAAGAAAAAAAAAAGGTTTTGAGGATTAGAGACCTCAAGTAGTGGACTCAAGTTTGCACAATAAGCAGTAAAGCAGACCTCGAACTCAGATCCGGGTAACTCAAAGCCCCTACTCTTAATCCCTTTTTTACATGACTCCCTAAAAGTCCTGCATGGCAATTTGCTCATCCTTATTACCTCTCTCCAGTGCTCATGATGCATAGAAAATGTTCGATAAATAACTGGGAAAATATTCCCTGGCATAGGTCATGTTCACATGTTGACTTTACTATTATCTCTCTTTATTCTGTCACTATCCATTCTCCCATATGCAGATAGTGATGCTGAGAAATCGCAATCGTTGTCTTGCCCTTTGTAACACATCTAGTTACGTGGTAAAGCCAGGCCTAGACCCAAGCTGGGCTTGGGTCTATTAACTCCTATTAACTATTAACTCCTATTAACTCCTATTAACTCCTATTGTTCTGGTTTTCCTTCTACCCCATCCTGCCAATGTTACTCCTTAGTATGAAAAGGTGGGGAAAGCCTTCCCCCTGTCCTGTGTTGTTTGAGGAGAAGAAGGCCTAATTATGAGGTTCAACCACCAAGATCATCTGGTTCTCCCACCAAGTTCCATTTTCCAGCTTGGTCTCCAATAATACTGGAGTTGATCATTATTTTTCAATTTTTTTTTTTTTTCCAGAATCTAAGGAGAAAGAAGGGTGTTATTTGCTGGAGATCTCACAGACACAACAGCCCTTAGTTTTCATGACATTTTGGTGATTTGTAGTTTTTATATTCCATTCTTATTCACAAAGCTTCCCAACCTACTTGAAAGCATTTAAAACAAAGCAAAAAAAAAAAAAAAGTGAAAATCCTAAATAAAAAAATATGTTACTGCCCTTACAAAAGGCATAAAACAAAAAGGACAAAATGAAGCCCATTTAAGTGTAGATAAATGACTTAAGGTGCAGTATAAGGATTCTGATGGTGAATGGATAAACACAACGTGATATATACATACATGGAATATTGTTCAGACTGAACAAGCAAGGAAATTCTGACACGTGCTACAGCCTGGATAAACTTTGAGAGCATTATTTTAAGTGAAATATGCCAGTCACAGAAAGGCAAATACCATGTGATTCCAGTTATACGAGGTATTTAGAGTAGTCAAATCAACAGAAAAAGAAAAGAGAATGGTGGTTTCCAAAGGCTGGGAGAGGGGAAAATGGGTAGTTGTTTAATGGATATAGAGTCTCAGGTTGACAACAAGTTTTGCAAAAAGTTCTGGAGATTGATGGCGCACCAGTACAAAAATACTTAACACTACTGAACTGCACTTAAAAACGGTAAAGATGGGGCGCCTGGGAATCTCAGTCAGTGAAGCGTCCGACTTCAGCTCAGGTCATGATCTCACGGTTCACGAGTTCAAGCCCCACGTTGGGCTCTGTGCTGACAGCTCACAGCCTGGAGCCTCCTTTGGATTCTGTATCTCCCTCTCTCTCTGCCCCTGCCCTACTCGTTCTCTCTCTCTCTCTCTCTCTCTCTCAAAAATAAATAAAACATTTTAAAAATTTTAAAAAGGGTAAAGATAGCAAATTTTATGCAGTGTGTAGTTTACCACAATTGAAAACTACATCTGCTTATCCTTTTTTCACATTTCCTGTGGTTTTTGAGTTTGCTAGTTCTCTCCCTTGTCTTGTAACTACATACACTTCTGAACCCTCTCAAATCACAGTCTGATTGTTTAACATCTCAGTTTGGTGTGGGCAGAGAAGACATGTAGCCTAAGTTGTCCTTCAGGGGATGTGCCTGTAGTCACTATTCCCTGAGTCCTTAACCCTTACCTAGCACTATGCAATTGCTTTATATACATTCTCTGCCTTATCTACGTGAAGAATGCGGAGACCATTTCACAGAAGATGAAACAAGGTTTAGGGATGTCAAGTAAGTTTCCCTAAGTCACACAGTTTGATTGTGGATAAAACTAGGATTCTAGCTCACATCCTCACACAGCTGTACACAATCTAGCAATTTTGCAGAAACTGGGAAAATAAATGTTTGACCTTGTACACACACACACACACATCCCCCCAAAAATCTTACTCTTGCTTTTTTCCTTTTAATATTTCTGATGTATGAGAGCTACCCCACATCATTTCTTATTCCTGTCTTCAAGCCCCCCGAAAATCCCTTCTCTTAGCCACCTGTGACTCTTCCTTTTATTTTCCATAAGTCACGCTGTGCTTTTTCTTTCATGAATCTTTCCTTCCTAGCTTCTCTAGCCCTCCCCTTATCCAATACACTGGTTTTATAAAACAAAGGCTCGGGGAATATGAAAAAGGCTTCCATATAGCAGATGGAAGCAACAAACAGATTGTGAATACTTACACCTTATTTTTTTACCTTCATATAAATTATCTGTGTGTAAATGGATGACAGAGTGTTCACCCAAGTATTAAAAATGGGTAATCCAATTTTGAGTTATTTCCACTTTCTTCTTTATGCTTCTGCATCACTCTCATGATTTTTCAATGAGATTGTGACATTTATTTTTTAAAAGAGCTATTTTCGGGGCGCCTGGGTGGCGCAGTCGGTTAAGCGTCCGACTTCAGCCAGGTCACGATCTCGCGGTCTGTGAGTTCGAGCCCCACGTCGGGCTCTGGGCTGATGGCCCAGAGCCTGGAGCCTGTTTCCGATTCTGTGTCTCCCTCTCTCTCTGCCCCTCCCCCGTTCATGCTCTGTCTCTCTCTGTCCCAAAAATAAATAAACGTTGAAAAAAAATGATAAAAATAAAAGAGCTATTTTCAAGAGAAAACAGATTAAAAAAAAAAAAAAGACCTCATTATGGGATCAAGGGAGGTTAATTATTCAAGCCAGAAATTTTAAGGGGAAAAAAAGAACAATTACTTTTGAGGAAAAACTAGACATTCATGTCTAAAACCAATGGTGTAACGTGTATTATGTTGTTTATAAATTGTGCCCCAACTAATTTGTAATAAAATGTTCTAATCCCATAGAGTGTGGTTCTATTTTTCTCATCCTCATTAGTTACTATCCTCTGTTGATTCTAATCTTCTGAGTGTTCCCAGAAGATACCTATGGCTGGGGCGGGGGGGTGGGGTGTGCTTTACCTGATGATGATCAGAATCAAAGTCTGGTTCTCAGGGTACATTCAGGTACAGGCAAAAAATGAAGTTCTGTTCTAACGTCATCAGATTAGGCTAAAGCAGGGCATTAATCCACATACGTTCTCAGTAGCATCTCTCTGACTTTGTGACTGGCTTTTCTCCTTTTTTTCTGACCAAGTATCTCAAATTCTGTAGTGCAAGGATCTTCCTTATTTATCTTCCTCGGTGTATTCTAGCTCCGTCTGACAGCTAGAACTATCTCTTCTTATTCCCTCTCTCCCATAATATACTCAAATGTAATGCTGCTGAAGACCCTCTTTGGGTTTTTGTTTTTAATGTTTTATTTATTTTTTGAGATAGAGAGAATGTGAGGTGGGGAAGGCAGAGAAAGAGGAGGGCAGAGGATCTGAAGCAGGCTCCATGCTGACAGGCTGACAGCAGCAAGCCCCACTGGGGGCTCGAACTCATGGACCGTGAGATCACTACCTCAGCTGAAGTCTGACTCTCAACTGACTGAACCACCCAGGTTCCCCCATCTTAGCATTTCTTAAAGTCCTCATAGAGAGACCATTACCTTTACAGTGACCGGCTGGGCCCTGAGTAATTGTTGTTTGGCTTCTCAAGCTTTACCTCACAATTATTTTCCTCTTTCTTTGAGTTCTTCAAATGGGCTGTGTTCCCCTTCCAAAGCTTTTGCACATGCTCTATCCCGGCCTCCACCATGCTGTGCCTTCCCCTTCCTGCACTCTTACTCGCTCTTCAGGTGGAAGATCAGATAACATTTTCCTAGGGACATCCATCTGGACCTTCAGGGAACAGCACCTAGCTACAAATCATGATGTGCACATCCATTTACTGACAGGAAGGAGGGACATGGGTGAACACAAACACTCTCCTTTAGAACTTTTCAACCCATTGAACTTTTCTTCCTAGAATTTGCCACCTTAAGTATTTATAACTTATATGTATGATTGTTTGATTAATGCCTTTCTTCTTTTACTAGACCGTAAGCTCTTTGAGGGCAGAGACCAAGGCCAATTCCTGTTCACCAGAGCATAGCGATTTTAGCACATCATGGCAGCTGCTTCTTAATTTTTCAGGAGTGAATAAATGACTTCACTGAAACTTCTAATTTTTTTACATGACTTTCTTTCCTCTGTCAACCCTTTCTTGTCTTAGCTTCTTGTTTAGTTTAGATTTTTTTTACTATTATTTTTGCTTGCTTTTTTTTTTTTCATTGTAGAGAAAGAGCACACAAGTGGTGGAGAGGGGCAAAGGGAGAGAGAGAGAGAGTCTTTCTTATTTTAATGTTTGTTTGTTTGTTTTGAGAGAGAGAGAGCATACAAGTGGAGGAGAGGCAGAGAGAGAGAAAGAGAATCCCAAGTAGACTTCACACTGCCGGGGCAGAGGCGGGCACCAGGCTTGAGAACCATGAAATCAAGACCTGAGCCAAAATCAAGAGTTGAATGCTTACTGGACTGAGCCACCAAGGTGCCCCAATGAGATGAAGAAGTTCTAGAAATGTATTGTACAGCATAATGACTATAATTAACAATCCTGTATTGAATACTTGAAATTTGCTAAGATGTAGGTTTTAAATGTTCTTGCCACAAACAGAAAGAAAGAGAAAAGAAAGAAAGAAAGAAAGAAAGAAAGAAAGAAAAGAGAGAGAGAAAAGAGGAAAGGAAGAAAGAGAGAGGTGATGGATATGTTGATTAGCTTTATGGTGATCATTTTACAATGTATATGTACATCAAAACATCCAATCATACAACTTAAATATATACAATTTTTATTTGTCGATTGCAGCTCAGTGAAGATTTAAAAAAAAAAATGACTGACCCTTGTGTTCATAGCAGCTTTATTTACAATAACCAAGATATGGAAGCAACCCAAGTGTCCATTAATAAATAAATGGGTAAAGAAAATGTGAGATACACACACACACGCACGCGCGCACACACACACACACACACACACACACACACACAAATGGAATATTACTCAGCCATAAAAAAGAATGAAATCTTGCTATTTGCAATGACATGGATGGAGCTAGAGAATATAATGCTAAGTGAAATAAGCCAGTCAGAGAAATACAAGTACCATATGATCTCACTCATATGTGGAATTTAAGAAAAAAATAAACAAGAAAAGGGAAAAAATAAGAGAGAGAGACAAATCAAGGAACAGACTCTTAACTATAGAGAACACACTGATGTTTACCAGAGGGGAGGTGGGTGGGGAGATGGGTTAAATTGGTAATGGGGATTAAAGAGGACACTTGCGATGAACACAGGGTGATGTACAGAAGTGCTGAATTACTATACTGTACACCTGAAACTAACTGGATTCAAATAAAAATTTAAAAAACAAAAAACAAAACAAAGACTGAATGAAAGCTGCCTTTACAAGTTCAGTCTCAATGCCAAAAATTAATGTTTCCGTTATTTATTGCTACCCAAAATACAACCACTAAACTTAGTGACTTAAATGACAATTTATTATTATAAAAACCAAACCATTTGCTTAACAATGCAGATAAAAATAACTTGCAATTGTACCTTTGTTGCTTATGATAATTCTGGAACATCTTTGCAGTTTCTGGAGGAAAGTGTAAACAAAAATAAGAAAATTTTCAGAGTTATTTTATTAAAGTCTACCCTACTGAGATCTCATCACTGTCCTGTAATAAGTATCATATCTGAAAACGGCTGACCTTTTGGGAACGTAGACCATTTGTATTTTCACTGTGACCATGATATTACATGTAGCACATGTCACCTTAATTGTAAATCAGGTTGGATAGTTCTAAATCATGGACTAAAGATGGTCCATGACACGTATCTTCCCTGAATAAATTGTTACCAGACCAAGGTAAATGTAACGGTATTTCACTTTCTACTCAAAAGTGTATTTATCATCTTTTTTATTTGTACAGACTATTTTGTCTTCAAAACATTAAAGACAAGAACAAATAAAATGGTAGAATTATGAACTTTTACATCCTTTTATCATGTGGAACAAAAACATTAAGTTTACTTTTTATATCAAAATTCCAGAGGTGTAGTAGATCTACCTAAACACTCCTTAAACACTGAAATTTCTATGGCCAAAAGTCCTAGAGAATAGGCCAAATCCCAGTTCCTTTCAAAATTTGTGTATTTATTTTGAGAGACAGAAAGAGAGAGCAGAGGAGAGGCAGAGAGAGAGAGAGAGAGAGAGAGAGAGAATTCCAAGCAGGCTCTGCACTGTCAGTGCAGACAGAGCCTGACGTGGGGCTTAATCTCATGAACCATGAAGGGCTAGTATCCAAAATCTATAAAGAGCTCACCAAACTCCACACCCAAAAAACAAATAATCCAGTGAAGAAATGGGCAGAAAACATGAACAGACACTTCACTGTTGCACATCAACAGACTCTTGCACTGTTGGTGGGAATGCAAATTGGTACAGCCATTCTGGAAAACAGTGTGGAGGTTCCTCAAAAAATTAAAAATAGACCTACCCTATGACCCAGCAATAGCACTGCTAGGAATTTACCCAAGGGGTACAGGAGTGATGACGCATAGGGGCACTTGTACCCCAATGTTTATAGCAGCACTCTCAACAATAGCCAAATTATGGAAAGAGCCTAAATGTCCATCAACTGATGAATGGATAAAGAAATTGTGGTTTATATACACAATGGAGTACTATGTGGCAACGAGAAAGAATGAAATATGGCCCTTTGTAGCAATGTGGATGGAAGTGGAGAGTGTGATGCTAAGTGAAATAAGCCATACAGAGAAAGACAGATACCATATGTTTTCACTCTTAGGTGGATCCTGAGAAACTTAACAGAAACCCATGGGGGAGGGGAAAGGAATAAAAAAAGAGGTTAGAGTGGGAGAGAGCCAAAGCATAAGAGACTCTTAAAAACTGAGAACAAACTGAGGGTTGATGGGGGGTGGGAGGGAGGGGAGGGTGGGTGATGGGTATTGAGGAGGGCATCTTTTGGGATGAGCACTGGGTATTTTATGGAAACCAATTTGACAATAAATTTCAATAAATTAATTAATTAATTTTAAAAAAATCTCATGAACCATGAGATTGTGACTTGAGCTGAAACCAAGAGTCGGACACTTAACTGACTGAGCCACCCCGGTGCCCCCCAGTTCCTTTCAGAGTAAGCTCCATGAGTTGTTCTTGGATCTTCATTTTCTTCATCTATAGAAGACTTCATCAGAGTTTTATGAGGTTAAAATAAGACTCTTTGCCTCTCAGACTCTTAAGTATTTTGAGCAGAGGGGCTATGTCTAGCCACCCCTTCCCTGACCTTTCTGGCTCTCCTGGCAAATAATGGATGCCCCTTCCTGTCATAATTGGTATTTGTTGGAACAAATGAATCCACATATGCACAAATAAGCAAATGAATGAGCACATTTAGCAAAGAATTTGATAAACCATCCCCCGCCCCCCCCCCAAAAAATACTCTTAAGTACACAAGGAATTTAACTTGGAAGCTTAAACAGATGCCAAGTGATGTAAGACAGATGCTTCCAGTAATAGCTGAACTTTCTCTTGGCCTCTTACATTCTTCTTCCCCCCTTTTTCCTGGCAATAAGCTTTTCCACTACCCTTTGGAGAACTGCCCAATTCCACTGTACCCTGTACCGTGACCACAGAGCTAGGCGTGTGACCCAACCAAGAAAATCAGACTTGAATCTGGAGCTGAGGCACGTGGAAGCAAAAGGCAGCTGAGGCTGAGTCATCTGGTGGCGGTGCCCCGTGACTGCTCCAACATTCTTACTGCCGTGGGCCCCGGAGCTGCCCTAGTTCCCAACCTCCCGTGAGCTACATTTTTTTACTCATTTGTTTAATTCTCTGGGCTACCCCAGTTCCTGTTGCATTCAATAAGTCAATCCTATCAGGCAGTGCAGTAAAATAACAGAATTTGTGTATTAAAATAACACATACATATAAAAGAGTAGTAAATACATAAATATGCATACAAAATATGTGATATTGGCACCAAATGAATTTAATTATTATTCCACTGAAGTATATTTTACAACAGAAATCATAAAAGATTTCCTCTTTAATCACTTTTCTTCCCTCCCCACCCCCTCTCTCTCATTTCTAAGGTCCAATTAGACCAAGTAATTAACTGCTCTCTTACTCAATAAGATCCCTGACTTGGGGGGTTAATACCCAAAGGAAGACAAAGGTATTTAAAATCTCCTGCGTTTGGGAATGATCGCAGTTTCTGGAGTCAGAGAGGAAATTTCTGTGAGGGAGTTAAAGTGCATTTAGATTTGTGACATTCTATTAAAAAGTGACTGAAAAGAGAAGAATTCAGGATAACCACCTGCAGACTACAGAAAGATGGGAATTTAGCAGGGGAGGGCTCTTTCCTTCTGCTGGAGAAGGAAAGGAAAACAGCATTCAATAGAACAGTTTTGTTCCCTGTTTGCCATGTAAGTGCCCAAAGTTTGCCCTTCACTTCTCTTATTTTAGATCTCACTGTCTCCTTCCCTTCACAATCATCAAAAAAAAATTTTTTTAAGTGATTGATAGATAGATAAAGATCTTAGGGAATAGCCTTCATGAGTTGATCTATAATTTAAGGATATCACTGTATTGGAAAAGTTAAAACAAGTTGAAAAGATATAAGTTGTTTTTTTTTTAAAACATGGAAGTTGGAGAGGAACCTCTACTACCCCTGTGTCTTCTACTGACATGAAACCAGGCTATTGCTTAGCTTGGGTCTGGTTAGATGAGATAGACTTTGGAGACTGAAATGGAGGCTACCAGTTACTCGATTGCTCTAAAATCCAGAGGATGTGAACCCTGTTAAACATAATCTTTTGTTCATTAAGAGCTATCTCAGACCCTTCTTTTGGAGAGTTTCCCATTGTTGACTTTATACCTAGGGAGACCATCTAAGAAAGACTCTGTATCTTTTGTAAGTATAGCTTATAAATGATTTTGGGAGAGTTAATGTAACCAGATTGTCTTAGATCAATGTAAGAACCTTGAATTGGACCTTGTTTGTCATTAAGACATTGAGCCTTCATATTTGTCCTTTTAGAATCGCAAAGTAGCACTGGTATCAATGCAATTTAGTAGTGTGCATAAAGAATGGAAGATAGGAGACCGGTCATGTAAGGCTCCTTGGTGATATTGTAATAAGGGGCACCTTTTTTTTTTAAACGTTTTATTTATTTTTGAGACACAGAGAGACAGAGCATGAACGGGGCAGGGGCAGAGAGAGAGGGAGACACAGAATCTGAAACAGGCTCCAGGCTCTGAGCCATTAGCCCAGAGCCCGATGCGGGGCTCGAACTCACAGACCGCGAGATCGTGACCTGAGCTGAAGTCGGACGCTTAATGGACTGAGCCACCCCAGCGCCCCAAGGGGCACCTTTAAATTTTTTTTTTCAACATTTATTTATTTTTGGGACAGAGAGAGACAGAGCATGAACTGGGGAGGGGCAGAGAGAGAGGGAGACACAGAATCGGAAACAGGCTCCAGGCTCCGAGCCATCAGCCCAGAGCCTGACGCGGGGCTCGAACTCACGGACCGCGAGATAGTGACCTGGCTGAAGTCGGACGCTCAACCGACTGCGCCACCCAGGCGCCCCCCAAGGGGCACCTTTAAATAGAAACTGCACTGCAGAGAGATGCCCAGTTTGGAGAGAAGCGAGCAGATGAAGACAATTCTAGCACTACTCTTCTAGACCATTGGGCTCCTTTTCCAGTTCACTGACTTACACACAGCTCATTTATATACATATTAAATTTAACCACAGATTTCTTTCCACAGACACCCAAGAGTTGATTCTTCCATAAAAATGAGAAATCACACAACGGTAACTGAATTCATCCTGCTTGGAATCCCGGAGACAGAGGGCCTAGAGACTGTCCTTTTTTTCCTGTTCTTGTCATTATATTTGTGTACTCTCTTGGGAAATGTGCTCATCCTCACAGCTATCATCTCCTCCTCTCGGCTTCACACTCCTATGTATTTTTTCTTGGGAAATCTCTCCATGTTTGACCTGGGCTTCTCTTCAACCACTGTTCCCAAGATGCTGTTATACCTTTCAGGGCAGAGTCGGGGTATCTCTTTTCAGGGCTGTGTGTCCCAGGTCTTCTTCTACCACTTCCTGGGCTGCACTGAGTGTTTCCTGTACACAGTGATGGCCTATGACCGCTTTGTTGCCATATGTTATCCTTTGAGATACATGGTCATCATGAACCGCAGGGTCTGCTCCATCTTGGCCACAGGGACCTGGACGGGTGGCTGTGTTCACGCCATTATTCTAACCTCCCTCACCTTCCAGTTGCCCTACTGTGACTCTAACCAGGTGGGCTACTACTTCTGTGATATACCTGCTGTCTTACCTCTAGCCTGTGGTGATATAGCTCTAGCCCAGAGGGTTGGTTTTACAAATGTTGGTCTTTTGTCTCTCGTTTGCTTTTTTCTCATCCTTGTTTCCTACACTCGCATTGGGATCTCCATATCAAAAATTCGCTCAGCAGAGGGCAGGCAAAGAGCCTTCTCCACCTGCAGTGCCCACCTCACTGCAATTCTTTGTGCTTATGGACCGGTAATCATCATCTACCTACAGCCCAATCCCAGCGCCTTGCTTGACGCAATAATTCAGATAGTGAACAATCTTGTTACCCCCACGCTGAACCCACTAATCTACAGCCTGAGGAATAAGGATGTAAAATCAGCCCTTTGGAATATATTTCACAAGAGAGGCTTCTCTGTGAAGAATAAATGAGAAAATCTAAAGCTTTGCTGGGCAAAGTTTGATTCTCCATTTCTTAGAACAAATTCTCATTTTCAGCTTCCAAGATATTGAAATTAAACATACTCTGAATTGACCTACCACTTAACCTCACTAGATTTTTTTTTTTCAATGTTTATTTATTTTTGGGACAGAGAGAGATAGAGCATGAACGGGGGAGGGGCAGAGAGAGAGGGAGACACAGAATCGGAAGCTGGCTCCAGGCTCTGAGCCATCAGCCCAGAGCCCGACGCGGGGCTCGAACTCACGGACCGCAAGATCGTGACCTGGCTGAAGTCGGACGCTCAACCGACTGCGCCACCCAGGCGCCCCAAACCTCACTAGATTTTTAAATACATTGTATGTCTGTTTTCATGTTTCCTCTGTTTTATAATGAAAGATAATAAATAGAGCCACTTAGCAGACATTGAACTGATTCTTTTTTTAAAAAAATTTTTTTTTCAACGTTTATTTATTTTTGGGACAGAGAGAGACAGAGCATGAACGGGGGAGGGGCAGAGAGAGAGGGAGACACAGAATCGGAAACAGGCTCCAGGCTCTGAGCCATCAGCCCAGAGCCTGACACGGGGCTCAAACTCATGGACCACGAGATGGTGACCTGGCTGAAGTCGGACGCTTAACCGGCTGTGCCACCCAGGCGCCCCGACATTGAACTGATTCTTATGCTGCATGAATTCTCTCCCAACCACCATCTTTCCTAAAGCATTTCTTAGTTGTTTAAATTTCCAAAAGTTTCTTTCTCATAATATCAGTTAAAATCATGTTCATAAAAATCTAGGGGCACCCGGGTGGCTCAGTCAGTTGAGCTTCGGACTTCAGCTCAGGTCATGATCTCACGGTTTGTGGGTTCGAGCCCTGCGTCAGGCTCTGTGCTGACAGCTCGGAGCCTGGGAGCCTGCTTCTGATTCTGTGTCCCCCTCCCTCCCTGCCCCTCCCCCACTCACGCTCTCTCTTTCTCTCTCTCTCTCTCTCTCTCAAAAATAAACATTTAAAAAAATTTTAATTGTGTTCATAAAAATCTAGAGAGAAGGGAGAATGGAAAAAATTCAAGAAAGTCCAGATTAATGTAGAATATCAGAACTCAATACCCTTTCTTTTTGTAGAGTATAGCCTCCAATTTTCTGCTAATCAACGCCAAAACTCACACTAAATTGGGTAACGTTTAAAGTAATATCTTTCTCATGTGTAGTCAAGTGTAGTTATAAGGTTTTTCTAGTGTACACATTCCTTCAGGATCTGGCCATTCTTCTTGCATTATTAGCTGTCTGGAAGACTATGAACTTGAATCATTTATTAGCTCCTGAAAGAATCAGCTTTAGTTTTGTAAAAGATAGTAGAAAACAAGCAACCCAATCAAGTTTAAATACGTTACTTCGTGTTTTCTCCAAAACAAGGAATACTGATTTATCTTTGTCTCTTATAGAAAGCCCATGTTAGAAGTTTCACTCAGATTCAGGTGGCAGTAATAAGTTTTCCTCTCTGTTGAAAAGAACATATTTCTTCTTTTCTCATAATAAGATCAATGTAACTTGTTTTGACACCTTTAATCTCTGTTTTATCATGTTAAGGAAAAAACAGGTAAATTTTATTTATAGAAACAGTGTTCAATTTTGTAACTAACGTATTCTTTTCTTGATTTTGTTTTTTCTTTGTGTATTTTATATACCAGTTGTTTATGGCTTTTCTTGTAAGTCACCTTAAATCCTTTTTGGAAGGAAGCAGAGAATAAAGAATGCACTGAAACAGAAAGAGAGAAAGAGAGAAAGAAGAAAGAAAGAAAGAAAGAAAGAAAGAAAGAAAGAAAGAAAGAAGCAGGGAGGGAAGCAGGGAGAGAGGGAGGGAGGGAGGGAGGGAGGAGGGAAGGGACAGAGGGAGGAAAGGGATGGAAGAAGAAAAAAGAAAGCAAGCAGTATTTTAGGAGTAAAACAATATTTTTCATAATGCAATGATTCTTTTCTTCCTTTTCTTACCTACAGTTCCTGTCTATCAGCAGGTAATTGAAAATAAGCTCCCCAGATAGAAACTATAACCATCACACTGGGTGTGGAATGAGCTATTAGAAAATATTAAACGGGCTCCAGTGACAGATGCCACTCACCAATGCTTTGTGGTTTGCTGTATAGAAACCTCTAATGTGAGGTTGTAACTATACCTTACAAGCAATGAAGTAGTCACTCTGGCTAAAAATCCAAAGGACACTAATCCAGTTTCAAGCAAGCTTTGTTACACTGAAGACATTTCCAGATGAGCAACAATTGATCTGAAATAATAAGCATGTCAAATGTTAAAGGATAAAATGTAAACAACGGCTCGATTTACCCTTATCTCTTTAATATAAACATCTCCAAACTTAATAACTTCTATTATAGCAAGGTTGCTATCATCTTAAATATTCTGTTAATTGGGAAACACGAGAGCTACCCCAACTCTTTAAGCCCTGCCCATGATGTCATCAACCTTCTTCATACCCATTTGCCTCCTTCTTTCTCCAGACTTCAAGGATTCATACTCTTTGCTTCCCATCTTCCCAAATGTAAACACCCTCACTTTCTTGCGTGAAATTCCCCTTTGGCAGGCAAGGGCTCAAATAGGCATATGTTTTACAATTTCCACCCTTATGCTCTTATTTTATTTTATTTTTTAAACGTTTATATATTTTTGAGAGACAGAGAGAGAGTGCGAGCGGGAAAGGGTCAGAGAGAAAGGGAGACACAAAATCCAAAGCAGGCTCCAGGTTCTGAGCTGTCAGCACAGAGCCCCATGCAAGGCTCGAACTCATGAACCACGAGATCATGACTTGAGCCCAACTTGGACGCTTAAACCGACTGAGCCACTCAGGAGCCCCAATCCACTCTTATTCTCTTTAAACTCACACACACAGACACACACACACACAGACACACACACACACACACACACACACACATTGTTTTAAGCACTTTATCACTTTTACTGGAAAGAAACACATGACAATACTAAAAGATAATAAACACTTGTTTATTTATAATGGCTGAGTTTTCCCATAATGTGTATTGACATTTAATTCCAGCCAGTCCTGAATCTCTTCTCTCTTCCAATTTGTTCACCTTGAAGGGCCAGGTTTATAGGCTAAGGGCCTGGTTTCGGAAGTTTCTTTGGCAGGACCAAAAGTAGAATCCAGCCCTTCTGATTTGCAGGTCAGCTTCTTTCTGTGTCACAAATTTATAAATGCTAACCGAGAAATCTATAGGTGACCTTGATGCTTCAGAACCTTGGTTCATTTCCAGACAAGAAGTCGTCACCACAATAAAAATACTAAATAAAAATAATCTATCATTTTGTTGCAAGAGGACATCTCTATTGAATCTGAAATTTTATTTCTCCTAACACAAAGCATAGAAAAGCTTTGGAACATGAAACAAATTATACTACAGGGGTGCCTGGGTGGCTCAGTTGGTTAAGCGTCTGAGTTGGGCTCTGGTCACAATCTCACAGTTCATGGGTTTGAGCCCCGCATCGGGCTCTGGGCTGACAGCTCAGAGCCTGGAGCCTGCTTCAGATTCTGTGTCCCCCTCTCTCTGCCCCTCCCCACTTGTACTCTCTCTCTCTCTCTCTCTCTCAAAAATAAGTATTTTTTTCTATTAAAAAAATAGAAGGATCTATCGGTGAATCCTTCCCCAGGATATGGCAACCTAATATTATAATAAACCTTCTAGTAAGATATTTCTCACAATTGAATATTAAGTCCACATTCACAGTGTGTGGGCTCCGGGCAACCCCCACGGGCTGACTGGCATTCTGACAGAGCTAACATGAAGATTTACTCCCTTTGCTTGTATTTCTCTGTCTACCCTCCTACTCCCTAGAACCACTAGCTTTTGTTTCGAGTAGCAACTGGGTTGAAGTTATATCAGGTACGAGGTCCTGGGAATATTATTTTGCTTGGGATATTACTATATGGCTAGGAATGTGCTTTTGTTTTTAATATTTCAAATGCTGGGCTGGTCTTGTGAAAATGACAGATTTCCATGTGGGAAAACAGAAATTAATTGAGAGCCTCAGGGTAGGCCGATTCAAATTGGGAAGTATTAAAGGAGCCTCACCCCATTCCATCAGAACAGAGCCCGGAAATAAGCCACAGGAGGAGGAACCACGACCCCAAACCTTCAAATAAGATGGATATGAAACTGTGGAGGGAAGAATTTTGCACGCTTAATTCTTTGCATTTTAACACACAACAAAAGGGTGTTTCACATTTATATTTTAATTTCTTTCTGAAATTTTAATAAGAAGATTCATATTCAGAACCGATACTCGTATGCAGGTTAATTTTGTTGGCGTTGTATTATTTGGCACAGCGTGAACACTGTTATCAGTGCTCCCTTTACAGCTTCTTCTGCTGAGCTATATTGAAAAACGTGGCTAGACATAATTTATGACGAGAGATAAATTAGAGAATGCATTGTTGGCCGACGGGGTAGCGTGTCCTTGATGTTAACTAAATTTATGTTCTGTTCTGAAGAGGCCAGCAGGAGAGCCCGCAGGAGGATCCAGGCAGGTCCCTATAGGTTGCCAGGCAACGTAGGTGTCCTGCCTGCCCCCAGCAGAAGAGGGAGGGCAAACCAAGATGCCGTTTTTGCTAAGGTTTTAGAGGGAGAGAGACAGACTATTCTCTTGCATTCACGATCTAGCTTTACTATTAATAAGACCAACATTTTGTTTTGACCCTCAAACGTATCCTTAGATTTACTCATCAATTGTAGCACTCAGACATGAGGAAGTAGACAGATGCTTGATTAGGCTCCCTCAATATATATATTATTAGATCATTCTCTCCTCAGGTTGTTGCAATACTTCATACAGCCCAAGCTGCTTAGAGATGAATTCATGAATTTATGAAATATGGTTCAACAACTGTCTAAAATTCTAACCTCAGCCTCATATGTATAAAGAAGCATCATGCTTTCCAAGCGCCTGCCAAGCTAAGCTTTATACTGAGCGCAAGACAAAGAAAGTAATTCTTTATCAGTCATAGAGTCTTTTTTTAATATAATTTTTCTTAAGCTTGTTTCTTTTGAGAAAGAGAGAGAGACAGAGTGTGAGCAGGGGAGGGGCAGAGAGAGAGGGGGACAGAGAATCTGAAGCAGGCTCAACAGAGATCCTGATGTGGGGCTTGAACTCACAAACCGTGAGATCATGACCTGCACTTAAGTTGGATGCTTCACCGACTGAGTCACCCAGGCACCCTGATCATCAGAACCTCTTTAACCGATTAGATAGTACACAAGAGAAATTAGCAGCTCCCCTGCCTCCCTCCCATCTTTTGAGTGATGACCTTAACCACATATACCCAAATCCCTAAGTCACAGAGAGCACACCTTTACTTTTTCATACTCTCACTAGGAATCACCCACAAAGTTCCACTACTTAATTTCTTTTTTTTTTTATTTTTTTTCAACGTTTATTTATTTTTGGGACAGAGAGAGACAGAGCATGAACGGGGGAGGGGCAGAGAGAGAGGGAGACACAGAATCGGAAACAGGCTCCAGGCTCTGAGCCATCAGCCCAGAGCCTGACGCGGGGCTCGAACTCCGCGAGATCGTGACCTGGCTGAAGTCGGACACTTAACTGACTGCGCCACCCAGGCGCCCCATCCACTACTCAATTTCTTAACTATTTTCCCGCTAGTTATCATCCTCTCGCCTTCCTAATTACCACCACCTCTTTTCACACCCCCATCGTACCCTGATGACCTCCCACATGGAATCCTGAACACCACGCTAACCTGAGTCCAGCCTCCTGTCCATGCTGATCCATATTCCCCTTTTAGAACTCTATCAGATCACATCATTCACAGACAGCGCTCCAGAGCCTGCCGTGTGAAGTATAGACTTTATAGCACATCATGTGAGGCCTGTCCCAGCCTGGCTGTCCCACAGAACTTTCTATTTGCATGACCATGTGTGGAACGGAGTCGTGGTTTTCTCGAACACATCATACTGTGGGTCCAGGAATGTTTGATGAACCACCACTAACCTCTTCAACCTAGACTTCTCTCAGATGGTTATCTCTTCCATGACGCCAACTTGGAGAAGCGGATTCCTCCTCTGTTCGTGTAGATTGTATGCACTTTCACTGACAGGCTTCCTTCAGCAGCGTGCTTTAGCGATAGTGAGAAATACAGGCTTGGGTTAAATTCCCACACTTCCTGTGGGACACTAGGCTTATTACATTTTCTGGGCTTTAGTTTCTTCCCGTTTGGCTGTGAATAATGACACCCCCCTCATGTGGACATTGGCAAGATTAGATAACATTCTAAGCACCTATCATAATCTTGGCTCGTAGAACTAACACAGTAATTTTTAATTAGTTTTTCACCTTCCTTCTCCTTCTCACCTAAGTTGTAAGGTTCCTTGATGCAGCTGTAAATCTGAGGCACCTAGCACAATGCTTTCACATATGGATACTCAGCAAATGTTCAGTAATGAAATATGCCATTAATAAATACACTTATAAACCAGAGTCAATTAACAAACATTTATTGATTAACTATGATATTCAAGGAATTAATGTGTGTGCTTCCAAAGATCCAAAGCAACTTAAAATTAGCCTCAGACAAACAAGAAAGAATACGAAAAATGATCCATCTGTGTCATATTATGCCACGCACAAACTAAATGGCTCTGACAGCCGCGGTCATCTTTAATTAAAACTGGTTTTACAAGCAATTTGTTATCGGTTTTCACCCCAGAATTAAGTGTTTTATTATTACCAAAGTCTATAATAAAGAACTACTTAATCAATCTTTTCATAGTAAGACTAAGAAAAACATCTCAAAGGAAGATCAAAACCAAGTATATTTAAATTTTCATAGATTAGGAGAGATTGGTTTCTTTCCCATCAAAATAAGTAGAAACCGGGATATCTATCAAAATCGGGATCAGATGTTCTGTGAGAGACCTTCTGCTTTGTGGACCTTAAAGGTGACACTTCCCACCACCCCACGTTTTATTGGAGACAGTGTTCTTGTCTCCTCCATCAGCTTTGATACTCCCATGTAATAAATGAGATGACTTTAGAGGTAGGATTTAAGAAAAGCATCTTGTCCTTATGTGAAGATTTTTTAATTATTCTTAGAGAAGGGTCCATAGTTTTAATGAAACCAGATAAGCACAGAGATGAGATCAGTGCTGGAGAGGAGGCAGGAGCTAATAGACTGGGCTGACCTGGGGCAGCAAAAGGAGGGAGGCCGGGGAAGAATGCTATTTGTCGGTTCTATGAAGATTTATAAGATGAAAATGGATGGAAAAATGAATCCAAGACTATTCAGAGCTTCTCTTTTAGAAAAGTGCTAGTAAAGATTTCCTGAAATTATATTATATTATATTATATATTTATATTAAGCAAAACTTTTTCATTGATATTCTTCTGTTGACTCTTCTCTAAAATGCAAACTCACTGGGTGCCTGGGTGGCTTAGTCAGTTCAGTGTCCCATTCTTGGTTTCAGCTCAGGTCTTGATTTCATGGGTTCATGGGTTTGAGCCCCATATGGAGCTCCATGCTAACAGCAGAGAGCCTGTTTGGGATTCCCTCTCTCTCTGTCTCTCTCTGCCCCTCCTCTGCTCACTCTCTCTCTCTCAAAAGAAAATAAACTTAGAATATATATATATTAAAATATATAAATAAATGAATAAATGAAATAAATAAATAAATAAATAAATAAAATGCAAACTCTCACAGTGAAGTTTGAGTTTATCCTAGTGGGCATCGCTAAGGGCTGGCTAGTGTATTTTATTATCCTGCTCCTATCATTTTAATTATGTATCCCCTCGGAAAATGTTATATTCTGAGTTATTGTTCGCTCCTTTCGACTTCACACCACCCTCTTTCCTTGGCCTTGAAAAATGTCTCTAGTGTTTGACATAAGTTTGTTTTCTTTTTTTTTTTTAACGTTTATTCATTTTTGAGAGACAGAACATGAGCGGGGAAGGGATAGAGAGAGGGAGACACAGAATCCCAAGCAGGCTCCAGGTTCTGAGCTGTCGGCACAGAGCCTGGCCCGGGGCTTGAACTCACAAACTGCGAGATTCTGACCTGAACCGAAGTCGGACACTCAACCGACGGAGCCACCCAGGCACCCCGACATGAGTTTGTTTTCAAACGATTGGCTTGCCTTTCGAGCAGAGACAGGTCATCTGTTTCAGAGGTTCTGTGGCCTAATCTTTCTCTTCTTGGGTACTGAGACTTTCCTGTCCCCTGTGATGCAGTGCCACCAGTTTGCTGCCACTGGTCATCAACTGCAATGTATAATCACCATGCGGCACGAGCTGTATATACTACCTGTCACAGGGACCTGGGTGGAAGGCCGGTTATGTGTAAATCTCCTCACTCTTCACCCTACAGTTAACCTAATCCAGTGCCAAACAGGTGGGCTACCACTGCTGGAACATTCCAAAAGTTAACCTGGGACCCGTGCAAACAAGCCTAGAGGGTAGGCTTTCCTAATGTTGGTCTTTTTTCCCCTCTCTCTCTCTCCTGTTTCCATTATTCTTATATTTGTGGTGGAATTGTAATACCAAAAATTATCTCAGCAGAGAAGCCTTCTCAGCCCGCATCGCCCACCAAACCGCAATTCTTTGTGGCCGTGGACAAAAGCCCAGAACCAGAGCCTTCCTTTATTCCGTGATTTGGCCACTGAATTTGTGTGACCATCCTGTTGAGCTCCCTGATCTCTAGCGTGAGAAACAAAAGTGTGAAACTAGTTCCGAATAAAACAGTTAAAAGACAAACTTTATTCATAAAAAAAAGAACAATGACTTCGGGAGTAGATTCCTTAATGCCCCTTACCCATTTAGCCCATGCCCCCCCACACACACAACCACTACAGCAACCCTCTGTTTGTTCCCTATATTTAAGAAAGAGTCTTTATGTTTTGTCCCCCTCCCTGTTTTTATATTATTTTTGCTTCCCTTACCTTAGGTTCATCTGTTTTGTATCTTAAATTTCTCATATGAGTGAAGTCATATGATATTTGTCTTTCTGATTAATTTCGCATAGCATAATACCCTCTAGATCTATCCACATAGTTGCAAATGGAAAAAAAGAACTTCTAGAGGAATCTTTATTCTTTTCTTAGCCACTTTCAAGGACCTGTGGTTTAACTAGTGCTATGTCTTTCTAAATCCTATTCTTCTAAATCCTTCCTAAATCCTATTTTGCAGTGTGGAGCTTGTGCTTTAAATGTAATGCAGCTCATTATGAGAATCTCACATATTCAGTTGCTATCCATTATTTGATGTCCCCAAACTAAACAATTTTCTATTCTTTTCTCATTTCTGTGGAGAAAGCAGGAAAGGAGACAATGTCACTGCAAACCATTCGCTAAATTGCATATCTTCCTTATTTCAGAACATTGGTTTTTAAACTTTTTTTAGAAGACATCACTAAAAATTAAATATTTTCCAATTCCTATATACGAAACAAAAATAGATGATTCTTTTTTCTATATAAAGCCACACTTATCTAGAAAATAGCTTACCTCAATTGGCAGAAAAGGGTAGTATCTCAATATGTTCAGGTGGGTGAGAATTATACTATCTCCTATCCAGTTCTTTATCTATTAAAAATAGCAAAATTCAAGGACTCTTGATTGTTGAAAGTAAATTATATTTTCACACACACTAACTCTATTACTGAAATAATTTAGCCACTGATGCCTGCGAATTTAATCATGTACTTTCCAAGCAGGCAGTATGAGCCAATTGAAAATTGTATGACTCATTCTTAAGCCTGTTGCTGATTTTTATGAAAACAGGGAGGCAGAACTGAAATGGGAAATGGGAAAAAATTGCTGGTGTTCCGCCTAATAAAGCAAAATGTTAAGATCATTCTGAAAGAGACAATCTTGCAAGTTGTCACAGTTTAAAAATATATATTCCTTCTCTCTCATCACAATAGAATACATTGAGCCTGAAAATTAATGTTTTCACACGGGAGGTTTGTCAGGCCTGAATTCAACAGTTCGTTTACAGACATCAAGATAAGCAAAGAGAAATATTTGAAACAGGTGTGAGACAGTAATGCTGGAGGTGGGGTGATGGCGGTTAGGTAAGAATTAGGCTTATAGACATTTGGTTACTAGTTAGATGACAGGGCAGAAAAATTTTCAGAAGGAGGGGGATCTGAAGGGACTGAAGCAAGATTGCAAAGTGGGAGCATCCAAAAAGAGGTGACCCCTCTGCAAAGGGTTTTCTTCGGTGAATGTCCCTTGTCCTATGAAAACACTAATCTTGAAGTGTAGGTTTCTATGCTGTAAATCTTTTAAATGTCTGCCATAGCTTCACAACTCAGTGGGGGGTGGGGGGATGGGGGGGGAGGAATACCATAAAGAATAAGGAGAAGAAACGAGAAGTGTGGCCTGCCCCACTGGAAGGAGGGTGCTTCCCGGCTGGACTCTCCAACTCGCCTCCAGACCCAGAGGTGAAAATGGGTCACACTCACGAAAAGAACAACATTGACTGATCATACATGAGGCACGTTTCTAAAGCTGCCTGCTTCTTTGCAGTGCGTCTCACAGCGACCAGAAGCTGGCTATTGAGATTCTCCATTGCAGAATATAATTCATGTGATCCAGCTGCAGGAAAACTGAGGGCAGGAGTCCACGTGACTAACAAGAGATGCTATGTAAGGAATGCTCATACATGTTGCCTCACCTCTTACATACACGCACAGCCCACGCAGTGGTGGGGCCCGGAAGCCATGCCTGGGGTATTTTGTGAATTCTCACTAGGAATGCTGTGCTTCCTCTCCTGCATCAGTGTCGAAAGCCAGATGAGCTCGGTCCTGTTAGTTTATCAGATTATAAAGTCCTTGAAGCTCTACGGGTGGCAGCTCATTCACATTCTCTCCTCCGCGGATACCCAAGTTGGAAGAGAAACAGTCTCTCTAAGGACTCTGTCCAAGAGTGGCAGGTGTTGAAATGATCAGACGCCACCACAGAGCTCAGAAGCTGCAGAAAGGACACATAATCCTGGGGGAACAACTTCCAGGGGGACGACTGAGATGAGATACTAGGAAGAGTCTCCCCTTGCTGGTACGTCCTGATGATCCAACAAGAGAGAGGGGAAGTTGATGCACAGGCTGAGCTGTGGGCTAAAGAACTCAGAGCTACAACACAGTGAAAGAACTTCAAGATTACACTTTCTGTGCCCTTACCCCTCCCTTTTTTCTCTTCTTAGCCCCCCAGTCAAAAGACTCAGTGGAGTTCCTCAGTGGAAACAAGGTCGCTTCCACTGAAGGAAGAGTAAAGGACCAGATGCCATCAAGGACAGCTATTGTGTCGACAGTAGCAATTCACCAAAGAACTCTTAACTCTTATAGCAAAGTCTATATAGGAACAAGATAACCAGAGAGATGGTCAGAAGTGAATATTTACCTAATCATAAGTGACAAAAGTCCTCAGAGATAAATGATAATCTGATGGGAAGTGAGATAATCATGTCAAATGGTGCAGGCTGATTTGACATGCAGGTCCATTTCCTCTTATCTCTTGGGGACACACACCAGATTATCTCACAGTGATGTGATGGAGCACAGTTGTGACGTTTTCCAGCACATGCCCTCGGAGGCCCACGCTGGCCTCCAGCTCATTAGTACTGTCTTGTACCCACTTCTTTATACTGATATTACTCACTATACATCTCCTTTAAATCAGTTAAAAGCCCTATAGAATCAACCTGCTGTCCACTTTTATTCCCAACTTTCACTCTTCACTTTTTCCCATCTGGGTTTTATTCCCATTAGGCAGAGAATGTGAAAAGACACAAATTTCCCCAGTGTAGTTATGTTCCAGTGAGTCATGGGCACTACTTACTTTTAATTCCAGGGTCATTGCAGGGTGTTGAAAAAGCAGAAGTATCAAAAACTTATGAAGTTATAATGTAAAAAAAAAAAGAAAATTAAATCTTGGGCATCTGACTCCAGAAGAAAGAGTTAGCATGTACTGAAACTTTGATCTCTTTCTCTAAACACAAAAAAATTATAGAAAAATACAATAAAGAATTGCAGATGAAGGGGCACCTGGGTGGCTCAGTCAGTTAAGCATCTGACTTCAGCTCAGGTCATGACCTCATTGTTCATGAGTTGGAATCCCACATCAAGCTCTTTGCTCTCAACACAGAGCATGCTTTGGATCCTCTCTCTCTCTCTCTCTCTCTGCCTCTGCCCACTCATGCTACACTGCCCCCAAAATTTAAAAAAAAAAAAACCTGCAGGTGAAAACAAGTAAAAAGAATTCTCTAGGAACGAGAAATTGAAAATGTTCAGCCAGGACACCCATAGCCCCATCAGAGGCTGGGGGCCAGAGCTCCTCTGCCCAAATTAGGCTCAGACCAGAGCTGTACAACCCAAGCCAGCTCCAGGCCAGAGCCACACCCACAAAATAATCACCACCCAGTGGGGACTCACAGCCGCGAACTGTTTTATAAGAGTTTACATCAACTACTCAAGGAAACCAGTACGCTGAAAAAACACACACAAAAAACTTAAAACTCAGAATAAGTTATAGGTTAGGACATTTTAAAATGAGACATTTAAAATAATTTAAAATATAGTATAAAAGAGACAATTAAAGTGATACTATTTATTATAGGGGCGCCTGGGTGGCTTAGTCGGTTGAGCGTCTGACTTTGGCTCAGTCATGATCTCCCAGTTCGTGGGTTCGAGCCCCATGTCCGGCTCTGTGCCGACAGCTCAGAGCCTGGAGGCTGCTTCGGATTCTGTGTCTCCCTCTCTCTCTGCCCCTCCCCAGCTCACTCTCCATCTCTCTCTGTCTCTCAAAAATAAATAAATGTTAAGATAAATAAATAAATAGATAAGTAAATAAATAAAGTGATAGTATTATAATGACATAAGAACAAGAAATTGAGATAAGGCCAAGAAAAGTTATGAAAAGAAACCAGTAGAAATCTTATGTAAATAATATTATTGAATTAAAAAATTCAATATGATCTATGTCTGAATAGCAGACAAAAGAGAATAAATTGCTGAACCAGAAGATTTAACTCTGAAAATCACCCAGAACGCAGCACACACAAAAAAATTCAGAAGACATAAAATTGACATAAAATTGATAATTTTTAGGATTTTTCTCTCAGAGGTTATTTTCTGGCTTTTTCTGAAAGTCTAGAATTAATTATATTATTGTTCCCCATCCTTTGATTCCTACTTTACATCCTTCCCTGGAAGTCTTTTTTTTGGTTTTAATCATTTTTTCACTTTTGAGTATATATTTAGAGTTCATTGAACTTCCTTCCCTTTAATCTAGCTTTATCTAGTGGGCTCAGTAGATTCCAGTCACATTAGGTGAGAACAATTACTAGAAGATTCATTCAAGAGGACTTGCTTTTTTAAAAAAAACTACATAATTTTTAATAGTAATATGCTAATGATGCATTAGTAAAGAACCCCCTGCAATATTTTTTTATCCATTAAAAATCTCATTACCCATTAAGAACCACTGATAATAACTTGGTGGACAACTTTCCACCAAACACACATATATAAGCCCACATAGATACAAATTTACACAAGTGACATAATATTGTAGTTATTACTTTGTACTCTAATTTTCCTATTCCCTGAACATTTCCACATCAATAAATATAGATAACCATCTCAATTAAAGTAGCGACCAAAAAAATCCATGTTACAGCCTCAGAATGCACTTTACCTACAGGTGGAAATATTGTTTCTTAAGTGTTCACTATCATAACTATCATGTTTTATTTATTTATTTATTTATTTTGAGAGAGAGAGTGGGGGGGGGGTGGGAAGGACAGAGAAAGAGGAGGTGAGACAGAGAGAGAGAGAGAGAGAGAGAGAATCCCAAGCAGGCTCCACACTGTCAGTGCAGAGCCTGATGCAAGGCTCAAAGCCACAAACGACGCGGTCGTGACCCAAGACAAAATCAAGGGTTGGACACTTAACCGACTGAGCCACCCAGATGACCCTAAACTGTCATGTTTAATCCTTTCACTTACTTCATAAGGCCATTTCATCCATACCTATACAATCACATGGGTGGTACCAGTCATGGAACCCAGTTAAGGCCTCTGTACAAACATTTCAGATGTAGGGAGCAGGCATGGAGATGTACTGGCCTTGCTATCACCTAGGACAAGCCTTGTATGTTAACTTCCCTTGCAACCTGGAGTGGGCAGGCTCTTCCTTCTCTCTCCCAGTTTCAGATTATACCAGGAAGTTTCTGAGGTTTTGAACTAAAAAGAGGAAAACAATTCTGCCCAAAAATACAATTTTCAAATAGTGATACTTTCAAAAAAATACAAATTTATGTTTAAGTACTATAACTCATGCCACCAATTCTCAACCAAAGTAACCAAGTAGGAAACCATTTTAGGCAGCAAAGGTTACATTTCAGAGGACATAGAACAATTTCCCCAGTACAAGTGGGTGTCCTAAAAGTTCCCATTATTAAAGGAACATTTACCGGGGTAAATTTATTTAAAAAAAAAATCAAAGACAGGGGCGCCTGGGTGGCGCAGTCGGTTAAGCGTCCGACTTCAGCCAGGTCACGATCTTGCGGTCCGTGAGTTCGAGCCCCACGTCGGGCTCTGGGCTGATGGCTCAGAGCCTGGAGCCTGTTTCCAATTCTGTGTCTCCCTCTCTCTCTGCCCCTCCCCCATTCATGCTGTGTCTCTCTCTGTCCCAAAAATAAATAAACGTTGAAAAAAAAAATTAAAAAAAAAAAATCAAAGACAGAGAAATACGGCATTACACATTGTCTCAAGACTCAGAATTTTGTGAGTGTTTTCATTTATCGTTTTATCAGAAGGGACTTTGCAATACCCAACAGTATCTATTGCTATACGTTGATCAAAGAATGGTGATAATATCCTGTAGCTAAGAAATTCCCTGGATTGTTTCCTTTTGCTGAAACTAAAACTTGGTAACGTGTTACCACCACACAATTTCTAGGCTAAAATTAGTCCCTGGAGCTTCTTAATAAAGGAGATGTAGCCTCTTTCTATGATAAAGGAAATGTCCAATTCCCTTCCTTCTTTGGTGGCTAATGGGGGGAATAACGAAGTTATGGGCTAAGGCAGGTGTGTGCATTAGCATCACAGTATTTCTTTTGCATTCTGTAAATGCAGTGTGGGGTCTTGTAACCTTTGCCAGCCATATTCCTGTTAAGGGTTTCTCTCTTCTTACCTAAATTACTTCTGTGGCACACAGAACAATGCACATAGTGGCACCAACATGTAAAAATGATAGTGATTTGGGGCGCCTGGGTGGCGCAGTCAGTTAAGCGTCCGACTTCAGCCAGGTCACGATCTCGCGGTCCGTGAGTTCTGAGCCATCAGCCCAGAGCCTGGAGCCTGTTTCCGATTCTGTGTCTCCCTCTCTCTCTGCCCCTCCCCCGTTCATGCTCTGTCTCTCTCTGTCCCAAAAATAAAAATAAACGTTGAAAAAAAAAATTAAAAAAAAAATGATAGTGATTTGAAGCTGCTTCTCTAGAAAGAGAATACATGGTGGTATTATCAGAAAACCATTTTGCTTCCCGGGCCTCTCTCACATGGTATTAATCATCATTTCAACCATTCTTCATCCTCTCAGTTCAGTTCCAGGATCTTTATTGCTGCCTGTCAGTGCAAAATGAACCTAGCTTATCGATGTCCCAATGGTGCCATCTGCCGACCGATTAGGGTATTTCACCTGGATTCAGAGGTCAATCTCCAAGGCAGGCTTCAAAAAATCAAGTGCCTTCATTTAATTTTTCTGCATGATGCATCATCTACTCTGAATAGAACTTAAATCAGTTTATTAAGTGGAAATGCAGAACATGAGGAATGAGTATTACGTAGGAATCTACAATCAGTAGAAAGAAATGGTACTAGAATTATTTTATACCCTGAAATATTTGATAACATTTTTATAAGCGTTTTGTTAGTATAATAATCAGTTCCTCCTTTCTTCTTATGCAAAATCATGAAGATATATCATCTTGTCACACTGTGGAACTATTCCATCCTTTTTACCTCTTCTCTAGACTTATCACATGTAACTATGTCTGATAGGTGATTCTTCTTCTTTTTTTTTTTTAATGTTTATCTTTATTTTTGAGACAGATAGAGACAAAGCATGAGCGGGGAAGAGGCAGAGAGAGAGGGAGACACAGAATCCGAAGCAGGCTCCAGGCTCTGAGCCATCAGCCCAGAGCCCGACGTGGGGCTTGAACTCGTCAACTGCGGGATCATGAGCTGAGCTGAAGTGGGATGCTCAACTGACTGATCCACCCAGGCGCCCCTGATAGGTGATTCTTCTTTGTATTGATTGTCAAGACAGCTCTGTGATTTTAAATAATATCCAGATAGCAGTCTCTGAATTAGCCTTTACTAATTTCCTATGAAGTATTTATGAAAAATCAGAAATCAAAAAAATTCCTAAGAAGACCGAAAAGGTTTTGCAGAACAGGAGTAATGAACTAAAGAAGTTCAAACCTGACTTTGTGGGTAGGTTTTTGATAATAAATTTATTGGGGTTTTTTTTCTATCACATTAGCTGCAACATTTAAAAATTGGTAAGCTTCACATACATACCTGCATTTCTGGGTTACTTAAACAATCAGAGGCAATTAACAATTAACTTAATTACCAACATGTCAACTAACACAGCTGGTTTTTGGTTTCCTGTGGAATTTTAAGATGAAACAAATACAAATTCCCCTGAAAGAAAGAATCTTCTTTCAGTTAGTACAGGAAATGTAAGTAATATTCTAAAGAAGGTTTTTGCAGAAGACAATAGGAAGAGTTAAGGAAGAGGTCAGTAGTGCATGGAGAATCACTGTGGAGGAAGCATAGCGCAGTTTGACTACATGAACAATGTACGGAACTTATGGGTGGAGCTAGGGGAGAGCTTGCCTGTATGATGATTCGGAATAACTCGGATGAGAGTCATGGTAGGATTGAAGGGACCCAAGGCTTTATGCAGATGCAAACTAGTGGTACTGGAGGTTTGGTACAACTAGGAGAAAATAGCCCATCTGTGAAGGACTGAAGTTAAGAGAAGCTAATACTATGTATTATACTATATACTAAGTAGTAAGTAGTATACTATTTAATATACTAAATACTATGAGTTTTCAAATACCATTGCCTTAAGAAAACACATTTGCTTTTATATACAGTATATGGTTTTGTTTATGACTATTTTTTAAAGGAAGCAAATAAGACATTTTTAGGGAGTTGCTAAAGAGTGAGAAATGGCTTGAGATTCCAATTTATCTCATAAGTGAGATTTACAAATTGAGAGAGGGTAGCTAACTCAACTTACAACATGTGACTCCTCCAATGTCATTTCAATCAAAATGGATCAACCATTTATAGCGAGTTTAATTTGTTTATTGTGTTTAATTCATTGGTAAGTAGATGCAATCGAAACACAAATAATGCAAAAATATTTTATTAAAGAAACAGATTAAGGAGGGTGTCTTTCATTTTATTTGAGTGAACATACATATATGTATATATACATATATAAAATCTAGTAATGTGCTCAGGAAGGCTACTTTCTAAATATTAATAAGAAGACTTCTATACTCTGCCATAGAAATTCACAAGTTCCCCCACCAAAACCAATATGGAATAAGTCCAAAATTGTTAAGACAGGCAGTAACAGCTATAAGTCCAAAACCAGTATGGAAGGTGTGCCTGGGTGGCTCAGTCAGTTGGGTGTCGGATTTCAGCTCAGGTCATGATCTCACAGTTCACAAGTTCAAGCCCCAGGCTCTGTACTTACAGCTTCAGATTCTGTGTCTCCCTCTCTACCTGCCCCTCCCCGACTCGTGCTCTGTGTCTCTCTGTCTCAAAAATAAATAAATGTTAAATATATATGTATGTGTATATATAGAATAAGTCCAGGAAGATGAAGTACATTTTATAATAACATGTTTCCATTTGGGGCGGTTATGAGTTGACCTGGTGCCACACTACCCACATCTTATACATTATCTCCTAATTAAAATCCGCAGAAGGATATTCAAAACTTGAAATCATGCCAGAAATCAATAATATAAAATAATTTTGGGAAAAAAAATCTCAGAATCTGGGGAAATTGCCCAATAGTAGGAATACAGATAGGTATTATTTGGAACAGCAAAAAAAGAAAATTAGAGAGAGATTGGAAATCATGACCTATCCATGAACTGACCTCTAATAAAAACAAAAAAAAATCAGGTTAAGGAATAAGAAAGAATGAGGAAGAGTAAGCCTGGAGTCTGGTCGCAAATCCATCACTTTCTGACTCTGACTATGCCATCTTCCCATATATGCTCTCCTCCATCAATTCTCCTTTCTACAGCCCTTGGCAAATAGCAATTTCTCCATGCAACATAGCCGGAGAACTGCAATTAGAGGGAGAAAGGAGGCAGTTCCTTGGGCATGTGGACAAATAAAGAGAAAACTCTGTAATGTGCTGTAGGTGACAAAAGTGAGAGACACAAGGTCTCTAGTAAGAGGAGTCAAGGGAGTGCCAAGTTTAGATGAAGAGAAACTTGATTAAGATTTTTTGTAAAAGTAAGAAAAATTCCCACTCACAAATCCAATGGTAAAATTTAAAGGCTTTTCCCCTCTTCAATTACAATCTGAGTATTAATAATTTCTATGCCCCAAGTTACATATTATCATAACTTTGTGTGCTATAGCCCTTAAAGAGTACAGTATCCAAAAATATTAAAACAAAAACAAATTGTGAAGTTTAAAAAAATCTAATGCTTAAATTGGTTTTAAAATTTCAGTACAGCGCAAGCCTGTTTTTGATGCTGGTATATATGGACAATGACCAACTTGATCATGTTAGAATATAAAAATATTTTTTTAATTTTTTTTTCAACGTTTATTTATTTTTGGGACAGAGAGAGACAGAGCATGAACGGGGGAGGGGCAGAGAGAGAGGGAGACACAGAATCGGAAACAAGCTCCAGGCTCTGAGCCATCAGCACAGAGCCCGACGAGGGGCTCAAACTCACGGACCGCGAGATCGTGACCTGGCTGAAGTCGGACGCTTAACCGACTGCGCCACCCAGGCGCCCAAAAATATCTTTAATCAAGTCCAAAATGTAAAAAATGTATCACTCATTTTTTTTCTAACAACTAAGGTATAAAACGATAATTTAAAAAGCAAAGTTTTAAAAATTCTACAGCTCTTGGAGCATCTGGGTGGCTCAGCTGGTTAAACGTCTGACTTTTGGTTTTGGCTCAGGTCATGATCTCACAGTTCATGAGTTCACGAGCCCTGCATCGGACTCAGTGCTGAGAATGTGGCGCCTGCTTAGGATTCTCTCTCTCCCTCTCTTTGCCCCTCCCTGGCTCACGTGTGTGCTCTCTCTCTCTGTCTCTCTTGTCTCTCAAAACAAATAAACTTAAAAAAAAAAATCTACAGCTCTTTATAGTTAACCATGTGGGTGAAAACATCATACATATACTTACAATTTTATACAAAACAAGAGAAAAGACCCAAATTTTTTAAAAAGACAGATATTAATGATATTGGAATCAACGAGTAACCAAGATACAACATAGCATCTTCCACCTCAAAACCAAATGTCAAGATAGCTAATAAATGGATTTCAAAGTTTTTCTTTCAGGAAGTAACTGAATAAAAGACAAACTTTTGGCAAATCTAATTATGTAGACAGTGAGAAAGTGCAAAATAAATAACAGATTGAGCATAGGAATATAATAATAGATACAAAGAAAAAAGTCGAGGTAGTTATTCTGATGAATTAATCCCAAATTAATCCCTGGAGTGTGCTTGTTAAAAATAGGGATTTCTGGTCCTCTCTTCAGACTTTAGGAATCACAATCTCTAGAGGATGAAACAGAGGAACTGTATTTTAAAATTGCAATCTCTAATCCCAGACTCAAGGTGATTTAAACTAGCTAAAGTGTGAAAGTCGCTGACTTAAATAAAATAAAAATTTTCGGTAGGAAAGTATTCATCAAAAGAACAACTCAAGGGAAAAATAAAAAATCAGAATAAATTGATGGTTATGAAAAAAAGAAAAACATTTTTTAAGAATTGCTTATAAAAATCACAGTACAGCTAGACTATTTGAAGAAACAGATAATCCTCCTGTGTTCTCTTTTCCAGAGCACAAAAATTTAATCAGTATGTTTATCTGATTTATTTTATAAAGGTAACAGATGGAACTAAAAATTGATTTTAAAAACATGCCACCAAATCCATATTTCAAATAGATGTGAATCTCTGAATAAAGTTCAAATGAGTGAATTTTAAGCAAATACTAAAACACACAATATCAATGACTAGTTTATTCTAAAAGTCCACAGACAGATTAATATTGGGAATGCATTAAATATTAAATAACAAGACAACAGGTTAGGTATCATAAAGTTAAACAGAAATTAAATTCCCAATTTTTAATCAAGTAAGTTCCAGGTAGAATAATGAGTTTATTGTTTAAAGTGGATGAAAGACCTAAATGGAAGACAAAAAAAAAATCAAAATCTGAAAGGAGAAACAGGCTGCAACCTCTTTTGCCACAGCAACTTTTTTTTTTAAGTTTTCTTAATGTTTTTTTTTTTTAATTTATTTTTGACAGAGAGAGAGAGAGAGACAGAGCATGAGCAGGGGAGGGGCAGAGAGAGACAGAAACATAGAATTCGAAGCAGACTCCAGGCTCTGAGCTGTCGGCACAGAGCCAGCTTGGGATGCTCTCTCTCTCTCTCTCTCTCTCTGTTTCTCTCTCTCTCTCTCTCTCCCTCCCCCCCACCCCACTCATGCTTTCTTTCTCAAAATAAATAAATAAACATTTTAAAATAATGTGTTTATTACAGTGAAGGTCCTTGTCAATGGAGAGCCTTCTTTTTCCTAAAAAATAGGAATACCAAGTTACTGGTCACCATGGTGTGTAAAGCATTTTTGAAGTATTTTGAACAATATTCATCAAAATCCATTTTTTAAAGTGCTGTTCCATTCATTGCAAGGGTGCCATTTTAATTTATTTCACAGTGCCAGCTAGGAGGAGTGATAGTGTTCAAGTGAGCCAAGTTCAGGAACAGAAATTGAATAATATATAATAATATATTTGATGTGTCTTGTCTCCAGGTAAGTGCTATGGGTTTCCATTTTTGCTGATTTTTCTATTTTTATTTCTTCCTTGGTCTTGATACGTTCATCTAGAACTAGTTTTCACAGTCTGTTCTATTTTCATTCAAAGTCTTTGTCCCAATCATGTATTGGGTATTTGTTCCATGTCTGTCTTCTCCAACATGTTTTGTACTCCATAAAGACAGAGACAGTATCTATCTTCCTCACTACTCCATCCCCTTTGGATAGCACTATATAAATACATAAATAGTAAACTGCAAATACATATTTGATGTTACCCTAAAAGCTGTCCTTCTGACTTAATTGTATTCTAGGTTAGTCACTGATTAAAATGTTAAATAGTAACCTACAAATCATGTAACTATCTGAAATGATGGTGTAAGAACACTTATAATTTGTATTTCTTAATGACAAGTGAGTAATTTAAGCAAGAAGAGCTACCTGCTGATAGAATAAAGGGATCACAGTGGAATGGGGTGTTTGGAGAAAGTATTATGGAAATGGTTGAGGATGAACAAAAACCCAAAAGACACACGGTTCTCATAAAGGTAGAAAGGATTATAGCGGATGCTCTAAATCAAGAAGACCATGCAAAGAAGTATGTAGTGCAGCATATGTCTTTAGCATATGAGTAATTCTAAATGAAGAATTACAACAGGAAAAACAAATTAAATAAGGTGGACATATACCTGTGATGGAGTAGTTAGAAATACAATGATAAATTTTTTGACATTCTCTTCAAAAGGTGGAGCCTAATTACTGTCCCACTGAGTGTGGGCTAAACGTAGTGACTCACTTCTAGCAGAAAGAAAATAAAAGTAGGAATGATGGTACATGACTTTGGAGACTTGGTCATAAAAGGCATTGCCTCTTCCTGTTTAGATTCTCTCTTGGATCACTCACTTTGGTAGAAGCCAGTTGCCATTTTGTGAAGACATGTAGGGACTATATGTAGCAGAAACCCAGGTAGTGATTGAGGACTGAGGCCTCCTGCCAACAGCAATGTAATGAGCCATCTTGGAAGCATATTCCCCAGCCCCAATCGTGCCTTCAAGTGACTGCTGCCCTGGCCAACATTGTGACTTACAAACTCATGATAGATCCCAAGCCAAGACTGTACACCTAAGCTACTCCAGGACTCTTGCCCCTCAGAAACAGTGTGAGATAATAAATGTTTTAAACTGCTAAATTTCAGAGTGATCTGTGGTGCCATAATACAAACAAATGCAATAGGACAGGTTGTGCCGGAGATTCAAGAACATTCAAATGAGGTAAAGAAGGTGACCCTTGAATGATAAAGTAGTGATATTAGTGATATTAGCAACCATTATACTAAATCAACTAGTTGTACGTAAATGCTTGACTTATATCATAGGCAGGTAGATGTTCCCACAGTTTTTCCTTTTACTCTTTTTATAGGTAATTTAGTGGATACTCTGTTCTGATCCCATCTGACACCAGTCAGATATACAGTTTTAAGTTAATCAGTCAGTGACGACTGACTGACTGAATGGATATTACTATAGAGTGAAAAGAGTTGAGGTTTTTATCTTCCCATCATTTCTTATTTCTACTTATGTCACCCAGAGTGCTTCCCTTATTATGGCCAATGTCTCACTATTTTACTATTCTGCAGTTACTTAATATCTTCGTGCCTCAGTTTTCTCATATATAATTTAGGAGAGTAATTATATCTGCCAAATAGAGATGCTGTTCATATTATATTAGTTAATATGTGCAAAATATTATACGTTAATGTGCAAAATATTAGAACAGTAAGTGGTATATAAAAAACAAGATATAAGGATAACTATGACTGTACAGAAATTTATGGTTTTTCACTTCTTCTTATAAGGCAGTAAAAGTCTAGTTCTAGATCCAAATTCCCTTGTGTGAATACTTCTCTGACCATAGTTTCTTTGTCTATAAAAGAAGGATATCACAGTATCCACCCATTAGGATTTTGTGAATTAACTTAGCCAACACATGGAAAGTACTTATAACACCATCATACACATAGTAAGATTTTAAATGTTAGCTATTGTTTTAGGTGTTTGAGTGGATGACTCTGAACCGAATTGATAATTGCCCTGAAATTCATTTGATTAAATGTTGAAATTTAAATGTTGAAAGATAAATAATAAATATTGTTACTGGTTCAATTTTAATTAATTGCAGATATATTCTATTTTTTTAGATACACTATATTTTTAAGAAACAGAAAATATATACAGTGTATAGAGAATTCTGGCTCAAAACTGCTCTCCTCTACAAATTTAAAGGACTCCATTCTCTTATCTTGTAAGAATAGATTCATGACCAGCTTCTCGCTTGAGATGTAATGAGTCAAGTCCAATGCCAGCCTTCTCTGAGGGCCAAAGGAATAAAGCTCCAGATGGAATTATTTTCCAATGGGAAGATACGATAAAAGCCCATGTTATAAACTAAGTTTACACTTAAATTTAGCAAACTGTGCAATCTTATGTTTTAATTTATAATGTGTCGACCATAAAACCTAGTTTTGTTGAATGGCCAGAGAGAGACTGTGATAGAATAGAGTGAGGCATACATTTTGGAAGGAAGGGAGGGAGCAGAGAAGGAAAGGAGGAAGCAAGAAAGGGAGGAAGGGGTGAGGACACAGGGATGGAAGACAGTCCATAGCCTCTAAAAACTTGAAGCTTTATGGTAACTCGTCAAACCAGAGTTCCAACAAGGACAGATTGTTCCCGGTGGAAAAGATACATTGTTTTGGCAAATTAAAAAAAGAAAAGGCAGGGGCACCTGGGTGGCTCAGTTGGTTAAGCTGCAACCCTTAACTTTGGATCAGGTCATGATCCTTTGGTTTGTGAGTTCAAGCCCCACGTTGGGCTTGCACTGACAGTGCAGGGCCTGCTTGGGATTCTCTCTCTCTCTCTCTCTCTCTGCCGCTCCCCCATTCTCTTTATTTCTCTGTCTCAAAATAAATAAATAAACTTTTTTTTAAGTTGTTTTTTTTTTTTTTTAAAGAGAAAAGCCTGGGTTAATCTGGAAAGTTTCCATGTGGGACTGAAGTAGAGGCTCAGCTGACCCCTACATGTTGGCTGTCAGGACTCCTGAGAAACGACTGGTAGTAACTTTGCCCAGCTCGCTATTTGGCAACAGTCTGGTTCTCGGAGTAGTGGATCCGAAGCAACTCCCCAAAGAATTTCAGAGAGGAATTTCCCCTCTACCTTCTTTCTATCCCAGAAATGTGGACCACTTGAGTGAATACTTGCCTCAAGGCCAATTTCACATCCTTGTTCCTCAAGGTGTAAATCAAAGGGTTAAGGGAAGGAGTGACAATGTTATTTAACACCTGAACAACAGAATCTAGCCAGGGGCTGGAAGCGGGCCTGAGATAGATGAGCATCACTGGACCATAAAACAAGAAGATTGATATCAGGTGGGCACTGCAGGTTGAAAAAGCTCGGCGCCTGCCTGCAGAGGTGCCGATTTTCAGTATGGAAATGACGATGTGGCCGTAGGAAGTAAGGATAAGGAGAAAGCATGTCAGAGTCACAACATCCACGTTAGTAAAACTCACGGTCTGGGCTAGAGAGGTGTCTGCACAGGCCAGCGGCAGCAGCCCTGGGATATCACAGAAGAAATTATCCACCTCATTGGGGCCACAGAAGGGTAACTTAAAGACCAGAAACGTGAGGATACTTCCATGTAGACAGCCGCCCAGCCAAGTGCCCAACATCAAGCCGGTACGCACCCTGTGGCTCATGATGACTGTGTATCGCAAAGGGTGACAAATAGCCACGAAGCGGTCATAGGCCATCACCGTGTACAGGAAGCACTCAGTGCCACCCAGGAAGTGGTAGAAGAAGAGCTGGCAGGCACAGCCCTGGTAAGAGATGGTCCGGCTTGGCCCCATTAGGTAGAGCATCATTTTGGGGGAACTCACTGAAGGGAAAAATATGTCAAACGCAGACAGGTTTCCCAGGAAGAAATACATGGGGGTGTGCAGGTTAGAGGAAACCAGAATGGTGAGGAAGATGAGCAGGTTCCCCAGCAAGGTGAAGAGGTAGAAGGCCAGAAAGAGGACAAACAGCATATTCTCCAGCCCTTCAGTATTTGGAATTCCCAACAGGGTGAACTCCGTCACAGAAGTGTAGTTCTGCATGTTTGTGCCTCGGGGGGTCCTGGAAAAGTACAGTGGTAATCGTGATGTGAGACCACAAATAACTGTGAAAATCTCTTCCTAATAGAACTCTTTCTCAGGTGGTGGCTACAAGCAAAGGGAGGTCAAAAAGGGAAAGGAGACCCACGCTAAATCTGGCCTTGGAGCTAAGTCATATGTCACATTTGGCCTCAGTTTTTTTCATATATTAGATTAAGTAGCAGAATAAGCAGAATAATTTATCTTTATAGTTGGCAACCACTCGCAGGAATCAACTCTTTCTAAATTTATTTATTTATACTGAGAGAGAGAGAGAGAGAGAGAGAATCCCAAGCAGGCTCTTCACTGTAAGCCAGGAGTCTGACATGGGGCTCAAACCCATGAACCATGAGATCATGACCTGAGCCAAAATCAAGCGTCAGACACTCAATGGACTGAGCCACCCAGGAATCAGCTCTTACTACCATTTTTATATAGTTTCTCCCAATCTGATTTGTTGTCATACAAACTGGCATGTTTCAGAATCCTCTTCTCCATGGAAAATTTGTCATCAGATGACAATCTTATTTTAATATCAGGATGTCATAATTAGTTGGTGGTAAATAGGCCAAACTGTGCATAATTGTGGTAAATAGGCCAAATATATGCACATAAAAATGTGAATCTACATAGAAAGGATACACACTTGCCTATTATTACTTTCCACAACACTCTTTCCATTCTCCACTGTTTATATTCAAGGAAAAAGTATACAATTCATATTTATTACTTACCCACACACATACAAAAATTGGACTGAATTTAGAAGAAGGCATTAGGTAACAGAAGATAATAGAAATAACTACTTCGTCTCACTAAAAATGTATCTCTCTACAGCTAGACTTTATTTCTATACTACAGATCTCACAAATCTAAATTTCAATGACATTAATATCATTTAGCTTTATTAATTAATGTCAGTAGATAAACCTTTAAAAAAAACCCTCAGTTATATTTTCAAAAGGACAGTATCTCCTGTTCACTTGTGTCCCATTTTATGTTAGGCTTCCATATCTGTCATTGGATATAACTGATTTCTCTCTGTGATCAATACTTGTTCATAGAAGATAATCTGATAAGTTTATACCAGTTTATAAATTGCTGATCTGTTACTGTTTCCTACATTATTTCCATTTCACAAGGATCAAGTCTTATGTTATGGATAAAAATCTCAGTAAGTAGAATTTCTGGAAAGATTAGAGAAATAGAGGAAACAGGACCTCTTCAGACCATTCTTGAAATCAATCTTTGTAGCCAGGACCCTGTAGAAAGCTTGTCCTGCTCCAGATGCTTGAATGGGTTTTTATTCCAGCAAAAATAGAGAGACAAAAAGAGTGCAATTTAAACATTGCAGCCCAGAGTGCAATTTAAACATTGAGCTTGGGTCATGGCAATCAATCTAATCTCACAAACATTCATTTTTTATCAACATGCTAGAAATATACAGATAAATAAAATAAAGTATTCTCCCTGTGAAAGTTCATCTAGAGTTGTATAAAATTGGTTTATAACCCTCACTCTATCTCTACCACTTGCTAATGCTGGGGTCATAAGCAATTTACTTAACATCTCTGGGCCTCATCTCCTGCAAAAGAGTAATGAATCATAATATTGTCTGCCTTATAAGGTCTTTGTGAGGATTGAATGAGATAATGAGCATGAAATGTTTAGCTCAGTGCTTGGCACTTAGTGGTAAATGTTCAATATTAGTTTAACAACTAATTTCATCCATATAAGACTGTGATAGTGTAGGTGATACTATGGTAATAACAAAAGCAGATGTGATGAATATATAAAGTGGGCTTAAAAAAGGATCTGTGAGAGGGGCGCCTGGGTGGCTCAGTCGTTGAGGGTCTGACTTCAGCTCAGGTCATGATCTCGCGGTTTGTGAGTTCGAGCCCCGCGTCAGCATGGAGTCTGGAGCCTGCTTCGGATTCTGTGTCTTGCTCTCTCTGCCCCTCCCCTGCTCATGGTCTGTCTCTCTCTGTCTCAAAAGTAAATAAAACGTTAAAAAAAATTACAAAAAAAAAGGATCTGTGAGATTTCAAAAAGCAGAGAAAACATAAATATAGTCAACTGATCTTTGAAAAAGGAGCAAAGGCAATACAATGGAGAAAAGGTGGTCTTTTAAACGAATGTATCTGGAACAAGAGGGCATCCATATGCAAAAAAATAAATCTAGACACAGACTTTATATCCTTGACAAAAATTAACTCAAAATGAACCACGGACATGAATGTGAAACGCAAAACTATTAAATTCTTAGAAGATAACATAGAAGAAAATCTGGATGACCTTGGGTGTGTATCTTTTAGATACAAAACCAAAGGTACCACCCATGAAAGAAAACGAGGATAAGCTGAACTTTCATTATCATTTTTTAAAAGTCTGTTTTGCAAAAGGGCACTGTCAAGATAATGAGAAGATTAGCCACAGACTGGGAGAAAATATTTTACAAAAGACACATCTGATAAAGGGTCAACATCCGAATTGTATAAAGGACCGTTAAAAATCAAAAATAAGAAAACCAACAACCCAATTATTAATTGGGCCAAAGACTTTAATAGATGCCTCATCAAAAAAGAGGTACAGGGGCACCTGGGTGGCGCAGTCGGTTAAGCGTCCGACTTCAGCCAGGTCACGATCTCACAGTCCGTGAGTTCAAGCCCCGCGTCAGGCTCTGGGTTGATGGCTCGGAGCCTGGAGCCTGTTTCCGATTCTGTGTCTCCCTCTCTCTCTGCCCCTCCCCGTTCATGCTCTGTCTCTCTCTGTCCCAAAAATAAATAAACGTTGAAAAAAAAAAAAAGAGGTACAGATGTCAAATAAGCATATGAAAAGGTGTTTTGCATCATATGCCATCAAGGGAATGCAGATTAAAACAACAATGAGATATTACTACAAACCTATTAGAATTGGCCAGAATCCAAAATAGTGGCAACACCCAATACTGGTAAGAATGTGAAGCAACAGGAACTTTCCCTCATTTCTGGTAGACATGTAAATTGGTGCAGCCACTTTAGAAGACGGTTTGGCAGTTTTTTACAAAACGAAATGTACTCAGGGCTCCTGGGTAGCTCAGTCAGTTGAGCGTCCAACTTCGGCTCAGGTCATGATCTCATGGCTCGTGGGTTCGAGTCCCATGTTGGGCTCTGTGCTGACCGCTCGGAGCCTGGAGGCTGCTTTGGATTCTGTGTCTCCTTCTCTCTCTCTGTTCCTCCCCCACTTGCATTCTGTCTCTCTTTCTCTCTCAAATATTAATAAAAGATCTTTAAAAATTAAAAAAAAAAACCCTAAATTTACTCTTACCATATGATCCAGCAGTCATTCTCATTCGTATTTATTCAAAGGAGTTGAAAATGTATGTCTACACAAAACCCTGCACATGGTTGTTTCTAGAAGCTTTAGTCATAATTGCCAAAACTTGGAAACAGCTAAGATGTCCTTCAGTAGGTGAATGAGTAAATAAATAATGCTATATCCAGAATTGGAATATTATTCAGCACTAAAAAGAAATGAGCTATCAAGCCATGTAAAGATATGGAGGAATCTGGGGCGCCTGGTTGGCTCAGTGAGTTAAGCACCCCACTCTTGATTTAGGCTCAGGGCATGGTCTCACAGTTCATGAGACGGATCCCCACATCGGGCTCCATGCTGACAGTGCAGAGCCTGCTGGAGATCCTCTCTCCTTCTCTCTCTTCCCGTCCCCTGCTCATTTGCATGCAAGCTCTCTCTCTCTCTCTCTCTCCCTCTCTCAAAATAAATAAAATAAGCTTCAAAAGAAGATATGGAGGAATCTTAAATGCATACTACTAAGTGGAAGAATCCAATCTGAAAAGGCTACATACTGTATAATTCCAATTATGTGACATTCTGGAGACAGTAAAAAAAAGTCAGTGGTCACCAGGGTTTGAGGACAGGGAAGGGATGAACAGGTAGAGCACAGATTTTTAGGGCAGTGAAAATACTCTGTGTGATACTATAATGGTGGATAGATGTCATTATATATTTTCAAAATCCATGGAATGTATAGAACTGAGTGTGGACCCCAGCGTAAACTAGGGGCTTTGAGTAATCAAGATGTGTCACTATAAAGGTTTATCACTTCACAAATGTACCACCTGGTGGGGAATGTTTGATAATCGAGCAGGCTGTACATGTGCAGGGGACTGTGGTAGATGGAAAATCTCCGTATTTTCTATGCAGCTGTGCTGTGAACCTAAATTTCCTCTAAAAACATAAAGTCTTTCTAGGGGCGCCTAGGTGGCTCAGTCGGTTGAGCATCCGACTTGAGCTCAGGTCATGATCTCATAGCTCGTGAGTTCGAGCCCCATGTCGGGCTCTGCGCTGACAGCTCGGAGCCTGGAGCCTGCTTCAGATTCTGTGTCTCCCTCTCTGTCTGCCCCTAACCCACTCGCATTCTGTCTCTGTCTCTCTCAAAAAAAAAAAAAAAAAAATTAAAAAAATAATTTTAAATAGTGTCTTTCTTTAAAAAAGAAAAGAGAGAGACACCCAGATCAGGAAAATGCTATTTTCATTAGACCCACAACAGAGTATTATGTAAATATCCTGGCAAAATTAAAAGATCTCTCTATAGGCTGGAAGTGCATAAATTCTCCCTTTAATCTGAACCTTTCTGTTTCTAGATCAGCAACCAAATTCACAAAGATATCTGGTCCAAGCTTTGCCCTAGGCAAAAGTGTAAATTTCACAAATTACCTTATATCCACTTTCAAAGTGCTTCTCAGTCCTCCCCTGCAATCCGCACTCAATGCCTCCTCTCCATCCAAACCTATTCTCAAGAAAGAATGTGACATCAGTCCAAAAAAAAATTTCTAAGGATAGATGTTGCATAATCATAAAGTCATTTGGAAAAGTACTGAATTCCCATCACAGAAGATTTTTAAGCAAAATCTATAGGCTCATCTCTCAGGGAAATGAACAGAGGAATTATTCTCCTGCTGCAAAGAAGGCAGACAACATGTTTTCTTCCAACTTGAAATTCTACAATTTTATATTATTAACTTTTGATAAATTTTGTGTTGCACTATCACCACATTTGCATTTTAAGCCTTCGTCTTAAATGAAGGAATGAAAATATGCCTGTTGAAGGAAGTTCTCTTATCAGAGTGGGCTGATATTGATAAGCTGTTGCAAGTGGAGATAATTTCTAATTTTTATACTCTCTGTAAAGCAGAATTCACAAAGATTCTATCCCCTTCGATATCCCACCGTCCTTCCACACACCATTCTCTGCCTTCTCCCCTTCATTTCTTTCAGTGCAGACTTACTAATGGGTCATTGAACTCAGCCACATATAAGAATTTTCTTAAGTTCCGTGATTCTCCTTCTTCAGTTGAGCAGGGAAATGACCGGGACAAATACAGAGTAGAAATAAGACATAGAGAATGGAAAGAGTCATAAAAGAAGAACATATGTTAAGTAGAAGCAGGTAAAGTTTTAGACACATGCCAGCTGATGGAAAACCCATCTAATATGATAGAGACGTTTTTCTGGCCTCTAGGCAAGAAGAATGTGTTCCTAAAGCTAAAATTCTATTTTAGCATAAGATGCCTTGAACCCAAGACACATACATTCCACGCTCAGCCCTGCTATGCAGTCTGGTCCTGAAATTCTGGATTTATATTTGCAAACGGGAGAGTTCCTTTTGAGACAGTATCTCCAGTGGCCCACTACTCAGACGTACTGAGCATGAATGAGCAAAGGGAATAATTAGGGCCTTCGTCTCTTTCCTCATGCCTCTCTCCCATCACAAATCTCATTATTTCATAATAACATGTATTCATTGTAAAAGTAGCATTGCAACCTTATACGCCACTTGGTCAATATTCAAAAAAGCAAGACAATACCTTAACATTAGCAATGTTAACAGTTTAGTGTTTTCTTTCCAATCACTGAACCACGCGGTTATGGTATAGTTTTTTTAAGTTTATTCATTGATTATTTCTGAGAGAGAGAGAGAGAGTGTGTGTGTACACAAGCGGGGGAAGGTCAGAGAGCGAGAAAGAGACACAGAATCCGAAGCAGGCTCCAGGCTCTGAGCTGCCAGCACAGAGCCCAACGCGGGGCTCAAGCCTGTGAACCCCGAGATCATGACCTGAGCTGAAGTTGGACGCTTAACTGCCTGAGCCACCCAGGCACCCTGGTTATGGTATATTTTTAACTGCTTCCAATCATACCACATATGCAGTGTTGCAAGTCTACCTTTTAATTTCTATTTTTAAATTAACAGTTTTCCTTGTACTTCCCAAAACAAGTAAAGCAGGTAGGCAGGTAGATAGGTATACATACAAGGTACACTGTGATGAAACTCTGAGTTCATACAGTTATCTATACTTGAGATCTTATTAAAACTAAGCTTACCTAGGGCACCTGGGTGGCTCAGTCAGTTCAATGTCTGACTCTTGACTTCAGCTCAGGTCATAATCTCAGGGTTCGTGAGCTCATGTCGGGTTCTGGGCTGACAACAGGAAGCCTGCTTGGGATTCTCTCTCTCTCTCTCTCTCTCTCTCTCTCTCGTCTCTCTCTCTGCCCCTCCCCCGCTCATGCTCTGTCTCTCAAAATGAATAAATAAACTTTTTACCAAAATAAGCTTACCTAAATAGAAATGCTATAAAAATTATGAATATTACGGTTTTTTAAGATTATTGTCAAATTATGTACTTTGTTGGCAGTAGTGTTTAGGAGAGCCAGGTTTACCAGCATTACATAATAACGTTTTCAAAAGTTGTAAAGATTATTTCGTAAGCAACTGACAACCAACTATTTTTTAATATTCATTTCCAGTAACTCTTAAGGCTTAACATGTTTACAAGCTATTTATGATTTTTCCTTAAAGCAACTGAAACAATGTGTTGATGTAAGGTTAGACAAATAGACAAATGGAATAAAAGAGAGAACACGAAAACATACTTCCTGGATATATGGATAACTGACGTTAAGTCAAAGGTGATACAGAAGATCATGCAGAAATTTTTTTTCAATAAATTATGCAACTTGATCAATAAGGAAAAGGGTTTCGTAAATTCAAATTTGTAAGGCAAACAGTGCAACTTGTCAAGTTAAATTGGGGAAAGTATTTCTTTTTTTTTTTTTTTCAACGTTTTTATTTATTTTTGGGACAGAGAGAGACAGAGCATGAACGGGGGAGGGGCAGAGAGAGAGGGAGACACAGAATTGGAAACAGGCTCCAGGCTCCGAGCCATCAGCCCAGAGCCTGACGCGGGGCTCGGACTCACGGACCGCGAGATCGTGACCTGGCTGAAGTCGGACGTTTAACCGACTGCGCCACCCAGGCACCCCTGGGGAAAGTATTTCTGACCCAGATATAGAAACCAGTAACAACAAAGTAAACATTGATAATTTTTGTTGCTTTCAAATTGAAAATAACATTAAAAGACTAACAAAGAAAACCAAAAAGAAAAAGTGAAAGTCAGAGATGTTATTTACAGCACATATTACTAATAAGGACTCAGATTCAAAAATATGTAAAGAACTCCTAGGATACATATTTTAGTATTTTATTTTACTTTATTTTACTTTATTTCACTTTATTTTTAGTAAGTATATTGTAAAAGTAAGCAATCCAATATTAAAGCAGGCAAATGACTTGACCAGTTTTCACCAAAGAAGAAATGCAAATAGCCAATAAACAACAGCAAAAAATCTGCTCCATCCCTTGAAGAAATAAGGAAATGAAATTTTAAATTGCAATGAAATTTGCTTAAAGTAAATGTCAAAATCATCAATTACTGGAACTTTCACATTGCACAAAGGGAGTATAAATTTATAGAACCAAAAAAAAAGTTTATAGAACCACTTTAGAAAATAGTTTATCATTTTCATTTAAGGTGAGAGATACTTTCCTCATAAGACAGAGAGTTCTCTATAGAAATGCATACACATGTGGATCAAAATAATGTATGAGTATTCAAGGCAGAATTTTTTCAATAGCTAAAATGCGAACACACAAATGCCTCCCAAAAGTATGCTTTACAATGGAATAATACACATCAATATAAGGAATGAATTTACAGTGATCTATATCTATATGTACATGTCACTGGAACACAATTTTAAATAATAGAAAATGGACATTAAATAGTAGTACATGGTTCCACAAATATAAATTTTAAAAAGGCAAAGTTATTGTCTAGTTAACTTCAAAATTAATAAGAAATCAGAATTATTATAGATGTCATAATAGTTGAGTGGGAGAGGGCTGGCTTCAAGGAAAGGTCTGTGAAGGCTTCAAGGTTGCTGGCAACATTTAACTTCTTAACTTGGACGGTGGTAACATACGTGTTTGCTTGACAATAAACTTTAACTGTACATTTATGCTTATGCACTTTTATCTATATAAGTTATATTTCACAGCACAAGCAAATGACTAAATTAGAAATTAAATACAATTTTAAAGTTTTATGTGATTTTAAGTAAATTAAAAATAAAAACAGTTTAATTAGAGGTTTTTCATTCTGACCTGTGATATGATAACAGGAACTGGGTTTATTCTCCCACCATAAATATAGAACTTGACCAAAAAATATATAAATGGGTATTTTCATCTATTGGACAACAGGCAGCACAAGACTGTAATCTCTGACAGAGGAAAAATAAATGTGAGCACTTACGCTGGGAGGCACGTTCTGGACCATGATATATGAAAAGAGATACTCTTGCTGAATATCAATTTGTCTTTCAGAAAATTGAAGAACTAAGATTTCCTATACATTCTATGATTCCAGCATTGACTTTGATACAAAAACTAGTCAAAGACATTGCAAGAACAGAGCTACTGATTAATATCCTTTAGAAACACAGATGCAAAACTTCTTAACAAAATTTTATCAAATCAGGTCCTTTATATATGAAAAATAACTATACCTCATGATCAGGTGGAGTTGATTCCAGGAATGTAGGTTTGGTTTAACATTAAAATTCAAGCAATATATTTCACCATATTAACAAACTGAAAAAGGAAAGCTATAGTATCATCACAATAGATGCAGAAAATGCATTTGACAAATCCCCAAATGCATCCCAGATAAAAACTGCAGCAAATTAGGAATGGAAGGGTCAACTTATTAAAGAGAAAAACAAAAACAAAAAATTACAAAAAACCTTACACCTACCATCATACTTAATTTTTAAAAAGCAACATCTTCTGCCTAAGATCAGGACCAATACAAGGAAGTCCACACTCACCATTTCTCTTCAACATTATATTAGTTTCTAGAGGTAAGAAAAAGAAATAAAAGTCATCCAGATTATAAAGAAGAAGTAAACTATCTATATGTGTAGACAACATGATCATCTATCTATATAAAAAATGTGATGGAATATCTAAAAGAGCTATAAGAGCAAATGAATGAGTTTAGCCAAGTTGTAGGATATAACTATTATAAAAAATCAATTGTATTCCTATTTATTCACAATGAATAATTACCATTTAAATTAACATCAAGAAGGAGCGCCTGGGTGACTTTCGACTTTGACTCAGGTCAAGATCTCACGGTTCATGAATTCGAGCCCCGCATCAGGCTCTGTGCTGACAGCTCAGAGCCTGGAGCCTGCTTTGGATTCTGTGTCTCCCTCTCTCTCTGCGTCTCTCCCACTCATGCTCTGTCTCTCTCTGTCTCTCAAAAATGAATAAACATTTTTTTAAATGTTAAATAGTGTCAAAATAAAAAATAGTGATAAATCTGACAAAAGATGTGCTAGAACCTGAACATGGAAATTATACAACGTTATTGAGAAAAAAGAGATACCCAGTATTCGTGGTCAGATATTGTTAAGATGCCAATTCCCCCAAATTGATGTGTAGATTCAATGCAATTCTAATGAAACTGTCAGTGGGCCTTTTTGGTATGATTCTAAAATTTACACAGGCATATAAAAGACCTTGAATAGCAAAAACAATTTTTTAGGAACAATGACGTTGGAGAAGTGGTCCACTGGTAGCACAAGTTCAGGCCCAATGATGAACTTGTGTTTGTCACAAGTGCATGGGGCTCCGCCCTTCTCTAGTCTTTGTTAAAATATTACCAGAAGTCCCAAGAATGTGGGACCAAGAATGGGTGGCTTTAGCTTGCCTTTACCCGTGTGCAAACAACCACCAGCCCAGAATTCTTGATGGTTTCAAGTTCTGGCTCATTCATCACCTAGAACGCCACTGGGTTTTAGTGAAATAAAAGGCTAAAAAGCTAAATCACTCCTTTCTTGTTCCTGAAGAGGATGAAAGTTAGCAAATGTCATTATCTCCTGAAGGAAAAAGGGACAGAGGAAGTTGTGCAGTATTCTTAACACACTTCGCTAAGTAATCCCTGAACACTAGCTGGGCAACAATAGGGGTTTGGGCCAAAGTGCTAATATAGGAGAGAAAATTAATGGGTGTCTACTTTTGGAAAGGAAAAGAAAATTCCTATGTTATGAAGATGACATGAGTGTATGTCTATATAATCAAAGAGAACAAAATGGAAGTTAATAGCTTTCGTAAGAGTATATAAAAGAAATTGGGTAGGAGTTTAAATTACCAAAATTGTTGGGGCGCCTGGGTGGCACAGTCGGTTAGGCGTCCGACTTCAGCCAGGTCACGATCTCGCGGTCCGTGAGTTCGAGCCTGTTTCAGATTCTGTGTCTCCCTCTCTCTCTGCCCCTCCCCCGTTCATGCTCTGTCTCTCTCTGTCCCAAAAATAAATAAAAAACGTTGAAAAAAAATCAAAAAAAAATTGTTTAAATTACCAAAATTGTTATCATGTATTTTATAGCAGCATTCTGAAATATATGAACTGGAGTTAAATTGCAAATAATTCTTGAAGTAGCCATTCAAGACAGCATTATGATTTTACCTTGATTATACATATACGCCTCATTCTAAATGGATAGCCCACGTGAGAAAATTGTGTAATATGATAGGCTAATTGATAGAAATATTAATGTGAGAAGCTTCAATTCCTCAAAATCCATCCTATAGAGTCATACAGGTGAACATTTCTCTCAGAGAAAGGCTAGTAAGGCTACAATTTTCTTTCCCCCAAACCAACAGTGCTGTGGGCTTCTGCTGGTGTTAGATCAGGTTTTCTTGGTTTCACAAAGCCCTTTTCCTGATAACTAAGACATACATGAATTCTAGAAGAAAAGTGTATTTTCCCTCTCTTGAGTTATATTAATTCAAGATTAAAAAAAAACCCACTTTCACAGAAAATGTGAATATATTCTAAGAAGGTACAAAGGCAGGAGTCCCTGAAAAGAGAGAAAATCTCTGAATCAGACAAGGTGAGGTAGCATCATCCATTCTGGACTAGAAACCTGCACAGCCTGCCAAGCCATGGAGGGAGAAAGTTTAATTAGTAAGATGTTTATCTAGTGTGAGTAGTACTCAGATCATCCCTGGAGCAAACTCCAGAGCTCCTGTTCATACTGGTCATAATGACTAGAAAGTAAAAAATTCATCAAGGAGACTACGAGCCTCACCAGAGAATTGTCCCTTTGGGGACTAAAGCCCATATTTTCTACCTTTGAATTTAAGGAAGAAATCAGAGAAAAGAACAAAACAAAACATTCCCAGGGCAAAGAATTCTCACACCCAGAGTGTCATTGTTATTTACTTTGGAAATTAATTTTGAGCAAAATAAAATGCTTTCTGGAATGGTGGCCCGTCATATATAAAACCAACTTCCAGGAATTTGAAAAAGAATTCTGAGTGTTTATCATAATGGGGAAGCATTATCTTCATCCATGAGGACTCAAGGGTGAAGGCAGTATCTCCTGAGATATCAAATTAATTTTAAGCTCTGTTGTTTAAAATGTTTGTTTCTCTGGCTTGTTTTTTGTGGTTTCACATACGCAAGAAGAAGAAGCATCCTACTCATCAAAGACTGAGAGTTTCTTTTAATGTTGAATTTTGCCTCATGATCCAAACCTTAGCTGTAAATTGGTAAGCAGCAAACATTGGCAAAACTTAGCGCTTTCCATAATTGGGAATTGTGGGGTGATTATGACGTCTTTATGTTTATCATTTTGTTTTTCTTCTTCTTCAGCTTTGGCTTATATTGACTAGTCATGGCTGCCAGGCCAACTTTGCACAGTTTTATAAAACACTCAAAATTTTATAAAATCACAGTCAATAAAAGGCTTTCTCTGTAAACCTTAGCATTACAACTCTGAGTTGAAACAATAGAAAATTCTGTTTTTATCATATACACCAAAATAGAAACACATTGATGACATGACTCTATATACCAGAAGTACCTTAGAAATCAGTAAAGATTTCTACCTTTTCTACCAGAGAGGCCCAGGTGTCCAACCAGATTTCTCTTCATTTCTTCATGACTATTTGTTTTCTCTTTGAATATATAATTTGGAAGACCTTCAGATCATGAAAGAAAGAAAGAAAGAAAGAAAGAAAGAAAGAAAGAAAGAGGAAGGGAGGGAGGGAGGAAGAAAAGGGAAGAAAGGAAGGAAGGAAGGAAGGAACTTACAGTCTGAGCCCTGGAATAATAGAAATCCTAGAAATAATAAAAATGATTTCAGACTACATATTTTCCTTTATTTTTCAAAGAGCATTGGTGTCTGTTTTATAGTGAATATCAACATTCAGTTCTGGAACTCAAACCTCAAACATGCCATTTGGTCCTCCTAAGTAAGCAGATCTAATTCTTCATGGGAAGCTCAAAATATATTCTGAGATGACTTGATTACAATTCAGAAGGAGGATGATTGATTGCCTAGAGGGAGATATAATAAAAATTTATAAATAGAAATAAATATAGGATAAGAGGAGGCGAGGAAAGTGATAGTACTCTGACCATTACTGACTGCATTAGTTTGGTGTCAGATTTCACATATGATGAGGAGAGTATGATCATGGTTTACTGTAGGACAGATGAAACTGGTTCACTGAGATGCTAAATCCTAGGAGTTCTTCCCTAACACATCAGCTGGCTGCTGACCAGGGAGTTTTAGGAAAGCATCTTTCTCAGCCATTATGGATGAAGCTTTCTTTATAAATGTATATTTATAGTGGAAATTCTCTGATGATCAAAGAGACTGAATCTGTATATATGGCAGTGTGTGGTTGTGTGTGTGTGTCTTTTGTGGGGGGTGTGGGGTAGGGGGATGGTTAGAGAGAAAAAAAGAAAGAGAGATGCTTGGATAAAGGCTCATCCATGGGAGAGCGTGCCAAAGTTGCTGGTTTGGGTATAACTTTTCTAATTCTACAGAAAACAATACCCAATTTACCTCTCTTTTCTATTTGGTTGATTTGGGTAAAGTAATAAGGAAGTGGATAACCCCCCTCAAAGCCCCACCTAAAGCAAAAATGTCATGTAACATTTACATGACAATTTACATCTTGTGTTTCCATTCAGTGAAAACAAAGTTGCCACAATATGATCTCAGTAAATGTTGAACTTGCTTTGCTTTCGGTAGGGACAGAGCTCCATATATGAGAAGAAATGAGAAACATGAGCGTAGTGACAACGTTCATCCTCACGGGTCTTCCCCATGCACCAGCACTGGACATCCCCCTCTTCGGAATCTTCTTGGTGATTTATGTACTCACTGTGGTGGGGAACCTCCTCATCCTGCTGGTGATCACGGTGGATTCCCACCTCCACACTCCCATGTACTATTTCCTGGCCAACTTGTCCTCCATCGACATGTGGTTCTCCACCGTCACTGTGCCCAAAATGCTGATGACCTTGGTCTCCCCGGGAGGCGGGGCCATCTCCTTTCACAGCTGTGTGGCCCAGCTCTACTCCTTTCACTTCCTGGGGAGCACCGAGTGTTTCCTCTACACAGTCATGTCCTACGACCGCTACCTGGCCATCAGTCAGCCGCTCAGGTATGCCAGCCTGATGGGTGGGAGAGCGTGTGCCCTCCTGGCCGCCACCACGTGGCTCAGCGGCTCTGTGCACTCTGCTGTCCAGACCACACTGACCTTCCGCTTGCCCTACTGTGGGCCCGGCCAGATCCAGCATTATTTCTGTGACGCACCTCCTATCCTCAGACTGGCCTGTGCAGACACGTCCATGAACGAGAGGGTGATCTTCATCAACATCGGAGTAGTGGCCTTGAGCTGCTTTCTCCTGATAGTGCTGTCCTATGTGTCCATCGTCTGTTCCATCCTGAAGATCCGCACCTCCGAGGGGAGATGCAGAGCCTTTCAGACCTGTACCTCCCACTGCATTGTGGTCCTTTGTTTCTTTGTTCCCTGTGTTTTTGTTTACCTGAGGCCAGGCTCCAAGGATGCTGTGGACGGGATTGTGGCAGTTTTCTACACTGTGCTGACTCCCCTTCTAAACCCTGTGGTGTACACCCTGAGGAACAAGGAAGTGAAGAAAGCTCTGTTCAAGGTGAGAAGTAAGTCAGTATTCACCGAATAATGAAGAAAAGCCAGATATGACCTGCTCCTTTTTTATTTATTTTTTTAATATTTATGTATTTATTTTGAAAGAGAGAGAGAGAGCATGCACGCAGGAGAGGAGCAGAGAGGGAGAGAGAGAATCCCAAGCAAGCTTCATACTGTCAGTGCAGAGCCCAAAGTGGGGCTCAATCTCACAAACAGTGAGATCGTGACCTGAGCCCAATGAAGAGTCCGTCGCTTAACTGGTGCCCCCAGATGCCCTCTTTTTTATTGATTTAGAATTAAATTAAACCACCAACATGAACATTACACTTGTAAGGACTATTTCAATTATTCGATCTTAATTTTTTAATGAAAATTTAATGCAGTTTAATATTTCTTTCTACATTATTTGCCAGAATCCCAGTATAAACAGCCATTTAATGATGATAATCTGGCAGGAAGGATGATTGCCTATTCTTCTCTTTTATGTTCTACAAAGTAGATTATCAGAAAAGTAGTTTACTTCCATCCCCTGTACAAATATTTTCCAGAATTGCTCTCCAGGATAATTCACTTATATTTTATTTTGTGCAGTTTAAATCAAAGCTCTCTAAAGACCCCTTTTTTCCATTTTTAAACATTTATATTGAAAAATAATCACATATAATATTTCCAATTCATTAATATAGTACATATATGATGAAATTTTTACATTACAAAAGATCACACCAAAAATACTTAATTCTTAATAATGGCTTTATTTATATTTATGAGTTAACTAAAACTGTATAACTCTTTAATTTCTTCACTTGGAATGATTTTTTTAAAGTAAATATTTGTCTACTTATGCAATCCATGCACTATTTGTACTGAATCGGTCATGGATACAACTACCTAGATTTTTGTTCTGTATTTACAGAGTTACTGTCTTTTCTCTTAAATTAAAAGCTTCTATTTTTAGCAATCTTAAAATTATTTCTGTGAGTAAACAAGGGACAGATAAGAAATATGTGAAAAATAAGAAAATAGTCTTAGAGACACAAGGATACTACCAAAGAATATTGAGAGTACCTCCCAATTTTAAAAGCAGACCCTAGGTGGTACTTCCCATGTAATTATATTGTCTTTAGTTCACATTTGTTTGACTTAAAGTGTACAATGGACTTTGGACACCATCTGGGAGCTAAGACTTGAGCCATGAAGCTTGAAAGCAGTCATTCAAACATACACCTCAATTGATAGCATAAATCAATTTTTCAGAAAATAAATCCTTCATTCAAATGTCACATGAATCCTGTTAATGCCAACACTGCCTGGCATACCAAGAAGGGCAGAAAAGAAAACCAATAGGCAGCTGTTAGAACTAGGGATCACTTCTGAGACTCCTCAGACTTGGGGCACCTGTCTTCCAGAGACGCTTTAGCAAGACAACCCATCTGTGCTCGTTTGTATATCTGGTTCCAAATAAGCTACACGTCCATGCTGAGAAGAAAACCATACTATCTATAAACGCATGACCTATATAAACCAATGCAAGAGGTTGATTACTAGTGTTCATTCCAATAAACCAGACCGATATGGCCTATTCTACAGCCCTACTAAATTTGCAAAGGAGAAAACTGACGACGAGTTAGATCAAAATTCCTTAGCCACTGGGTTCACTTGGATGCTTTCCAGTTTCTTATAATTCCTACTATTTTACTTAACTCACAATAGCACAAATGTTATAGGACATTCACTGAGCATTATGTGTGTCTGTATTGATGAAGGCCATCATCCAGTGAGAGAGAAAAACAAGTGTAGCATCATCCAGGGAACAGTGTCCTAAATATAATGGGTGTTATAAAGCATGTTGAAAGTGATTTAAATTTTTAATGATTTATAAGATAAATATCAGCATCATTTTTTAGCTGAAATTGTTATTGAAATAATTGTAGAATCACATAAGTTGTATGAAATAATATGAAGGGATCTGTTGTATAACTTTGCTCAGTTTCCCCCAATGGCAACAATTTGTACAACCATAGCATAGTATCACAACCAGGATACTGACATTGATTTAATCCACAGATCTCATTCGCATTTTCCCAGTTTCATTTGTACGTGTGTCTGTGTGTGTGAGTAGATGTGTGCTAATAGCATACAGTTATAAAACCTGAGTAGTTTTGAGTGTCTATGACCACAGTAAAGATACTGAACAGTTTCAAGACTGTAAGGATGTCTCATGTGAGGAATTTTAGCTAATATAAAAGTTGACCACTGAATAAAGTTACCAAATGTTAGTAGTTTAATGGTTAGAGGGTTGGATAAAACAAATTTAAAAAAAACTTTTTTATGTTCTTTTTTCTCTTTCCTGCTTGAATCTACCTACTTATCCATTCAATATGTAAATATGTGTTAAGTGGCAATTGTGTGCTATGTTCCATGAGCACCAAGATTAGACAGACACAGACCTCCTTTTCAAGGAGCTTATAGTCCCAATATAAGAGAATCATGGGTGGGGGGGCGGGAGATGTCTGGGTAGGTCAGTTGGTTAGGCGTCCAACTCTTGGTTTCGACTGAGGTAATGATCCCACAGTTTGTGAGTTCAAGCCTCCCATTGGGCCCTGTGCTGATGATGTGGAGCCTGCTTAGGATTCTCTCTCTCTCCCCCTCTCTCTCTATGCCCCTCCCTTGCTCTCTCTCAAAATAAATAAATAAATAAATAAATCAACTTTAAAAAATAAGCTAAAAGAAGCATAGGGGCATAAGAAGAGGAGTCAGAAAATTTAGACAAAGTCATTTAGAGGAACTCATACACAACCTAGGAAAAAGGAATTTTCATTTTGCAAATTTTGGAAAGGTATTGAAATACAACAGATGTAACAGTAATGTGATAGCATTTACACTTAGAGATTATAAGTAGTAGCAACATGGAAGATAGTTTGCAGGAAGGCAGGCTTTAGGGGAGAAGGATCAACTAAAGAGGCTTTTCAACTGTATCTCAGAAAAGAAAGAAAAACACATTCATGACCATCCAGGTCAGGCAGAAGCAGCAGGAATCGAGAGTGGTGAGGTGGATGGCAAATGGTAACTAATTGTGTGAGGAGGTCAAGTCGATGGAGAAGTTAGGATGCTTTGGCAGTTGTGACATAACTCAACACGGTAGAGGAAGTAATAAAAGTGCGTTCTGAGGGTAGAATGAAAAAGTATCTGGTTGACAGTGTAGTTGAAGGTAAAGCCTACAAGGTTAAGTAAGTAGAAGCGTTGTTCACTACATTCTGTGGTTTGTGCTGGCCTTCAACATCCATTCCCTATACGTGGAGAAGGAACTGCCTCCCATTCAATGGGAAACATAAGGAGGGGCCAGATCAGGAAAGGGTAACCGCCACCTTTCTTACTTTTCCAAAGCAAACCCAGGAAAGATAGCCTGGGAGACTTGTACAAATCTGTTGTTGAAGCTTACAGAGTTATCTCACACGATAATACCCAAAGACCTTTACAGAGATTGTAAATTTAAAGAGAACTGGAGATAGTACTTATAAGAGCAGCTGCTTCTTGATGGCATGGTCCTGGGAGATACCAGAGGATAAAGGGCCAAACCGTGTTCTTCCAGTTCCCAAATGCTATTGAACTATTCCACTATGGAAATTACATTTACATCGCATCAAGAGCATATTTGAAGGAGATTAGAAAGAAATGAAGTCAAAAGCTGTAATTTGAATCATGAAGGGGGAGCTGGACGGTTTGCGGGATGAAGGTGTACATGGTAGGCACATAGTGCACATAGTAGCCACAGAAACATACAACCTGTGTGTTTAAAGGTATAGTGATAAGCATTGTAAATCATAGTAATCTAGAGTGTGCACAATTGGCATAAGTATTGACATACAGATCAACGGAGAAGAAAAGGACTCCAGACCCGTACATATCACTCAGTTGATTTTTTTAAACACTTTTTAATTTAAATTCTAGGTAGTTAATATACAATGCAATATTGATTTCAGGAGTAGAATTCAGTGATTCATCACTTACGTACAACACCCAGCGCTCATCACATCAAGTGCCCTCCTTGATACCCATCATTCATCTAGCCCATCTCCCACCCACCTCCCTCCATCAACCCCCAGTTTGTTCTCTATCATTAAGAGTCTCTTGTGGTTTATTTCCCTCTTTTCTTTTCCCCCCACCTTTCCCACATGTTCATGTTTTGTTTCTTAAATTTCACATATGAGCAAAATCATATAGCATCTATCTTTCTCTGATTGATTTATTTTGCTTGTTATGATACATTCCAGATCCATCCACATTGTTGCAAATGGCAAGATTCCATTCATTCTTTTTTGATGGCTGAGTCCAGTAATATTCCATTGTGTGTGTGTGTGTGTGTGTGTGTATATATATATATATACATACATATATATGTATATACACCACATCTCCTTTTCCATTCATCAGTTGATGGACATTTGGGCTCTTTCCATAGTTTGGCTATTGTTGATAATGCTGCTATAAACATTGGGGTGCATGTGCCCCTTCGAATCTGTGTTTTTGTACCCTTCGGATAAATTCCTAGTAGTGCAATTGCTGGGTCATAGGGTAGTTCTAATTGTAGTTTTTTTGAGGAACCTCCATACTGTTCTTCAGAGTGGCTGCACCAATGTGCATTCCCACCAGCAGTGCAAGACATTCTCCTTTCTCTGCATCCTCACCAACACCTGTAGTTTCTTGTGATACTCAACATCCCTCACCATAAGGGAAATACAAATCAAAATCATGATGAGATACAACCTTACATCCGTCAGAATGGCTAAATTAACATCACTCAGTTGATCTTAAATCAAATCTGCCAAAACACTTAAAAAGGGACAAAGTAGTTCTTTCAACAAATGATGCTATCTACCCATCAATAAATACTGGCCTTTGACTACTACTTTCCTGTATATACAACAGTTATCTTAAATTGGATTATTAGCTTTAATGTAAATGCTACAACTATTACATTTGTAGGGTAAAAATCATGAGAAAACCTTTGTAAATATGAAGCACTTACAAATTTCTTAGAAAAGACATAAAAGCATGCACCATAAAAGTAAATAAAAATTAGATTTATTAAAATTAAATAAAAACTGTGTTCTCCAGATGATATTAAAAGGGCATGAGTAGGCAAGATACACACTGATATGCATATTAGTAATGCATATGTCAAAGAAAAAATTTATATCCAAAATGTGTAAAGATATCTCACAAATCAATTAGCAAAAACAAATAACCCAATGAGAAACAGGCATAAGATTCAGCCACACACTTTGCAAATGAAATACGTGAGTGGCCAATAGAAAGATGAAAAAGTACTCAACATTATTAATCAGCAGTGATATCTAAATTAAACCATAATAAGATACTACCACACTTAATCAAATGGATCAATTTTTTAAAAACCTGGCAATGTCAAATATCAGTAATGCTAGTGGATATATAAAATGATATGATCAGTTTGCAGAACAATCAGTTTCTTAAGGTATTAAACATCCACTTGTAATTTGACTTGCCTTGTTACTTAGCAATTCCACAATCTGATGTTTACTCAAGAGAATTGAAAACTTATGTCCACACAAATACTTGAAAATGAATCTATATAGCATTTTTATAAATAATATGCCCAAACTGGAAGCAATACAAATGTTAAACAATAGGTGATAAATTGTGACGTATTTACACAATAGACTACCATTCAGCAAGGAATGAATTATTAATAGGCACAAACACACCAATGAGTGAGGAAAAGAAGGATGAGAGGAAGAAGCCAGTCACAAAAGTGTATGTACTATACGGTTACATTGTAGGAAACTCAAAAAAACAGATCTAACCTGTAGTGAGAGAAAGCAAGTCAATTGGTCTCAGGTTGGAATAACAGAAAGGACACAGGTATTCCACTGTGGTGATGGGAAGGTTTTTTACCTTGATTGTGGAAGCAACCAACATTTGTTAAAACATCAAACTGGGTGCCTAAAATGGATACATTTGACATATGCAAATTATACCTTTATGTCATTTTTTTTTCCAAAGCAGGCAAGGAGAAAAGTTAAATTACAAATTAAAAACAAAAAAGAGGAACCATTATTTCTACACAGCCATGACAAAGTAGCTGTCAGACTTAAGCTCCCTCTGTAAGGAGTATGAACGGCATAAAATATAACCGTGCACTATAAAAATTACTAAAGGAAATTCCTAAATTGAATAAAATGATCCCAGATCAAAGTATAAGAAGGAATAAAAAACACTGGAAAGGGAAAATATAAGTAAATATAAAACACTGTTGACTATTTAAAGCACCATAATAATACAAATCAATTAATTAATAAACCGCCAATAATAATGTCCTGTAAGGCCTATAATATATTTAGAAATAAAATATAGGACAAAATATAAAAGTATATAAGATGCTACATGGAATCAAATGACTGTAAGGGACTTGGGTTATATAGGATGTGGTAAAAGTGCTAATTTAAGTAAATTAAAAAATTAAATATTATATTAAATATCATAAAAAGATAATAGAAAAAGAAAATACTTAAATAACAAAAAAGCAAATAAAGTAATGAAAAAACTTGATTAATACATTAAATACTTTGATTAATACAAAGGAAGACAGAAAAAGTACAGGAATAAAGAAAAAAGAATTTAAGGTATGAACTGAAAACAAGTAGCAAAATGTTCGACTAAAACCTAACTATATCAGTAATTACAGAAACAGTAACCACGGCAAATAAAATAAAAATATCACAGACAGCTTTAAAATTCTTAATCATACCTAGTTCATAAGAAACTGCAATGGAAATTAAAACAATGGAAATTAAAAAATGGAAAGCAACAGAGTAGGAAAAAAAGGATATTTTTTTAAATTTTTTTTAAATGTAGTTGACATACAATATTAGTTTTAAGTGATTGGACAATGATCTGCATTAGGAAATGCTCACCAGAGTAAGTTGAGTCACCATCTGTCACTATACAAAATTATGCATATGCTCTACTTCTAATCCCCATGACTTACTATTTTATAACTGGAAGTTTTTACTTCTTTATCCCCTTCACCTACCCTGCTCATCCCCGCACTCCCCAGCTGCCCACCCCCCACTCTGACACCACCAGCTTGTTCTCTATTTGAGCCTGTTTGCTATTGGTAGAGCCTGTTTCTGTTTTACTGTTTGGTTTGTGCTGTTTGTTTTGTTTTTTAGATTTCACACATAAGTGAAATTGCATGTTATTTGTCTTTCTCTGTCTGACTTGTATCACTTAGCATAATACCCTTTAGGTCCATCCATGTTGTCACGAATACAAGATTTCATTCATTTTGTGGCTGAGTATGAAGGGAATTTTATAAAAATAAGAGTCAATTTAACAGGAAAATATTAAAAATCCCAAATTCTTATGAACTTGGCAAAAGAGCTTCAAAATATATGTCTTGTGAAAATTGCTATTAGTAAGTTATTCTTCAATGAAATAATATTTTAACAGCTGACTGAGCCTCAGCAATGATACAAATCAACAAATATTGAAATAAAATGCCAAGACTGCAAAGAAGTGGCTGTGAAGAGCGTGAGGAGGTAACAATCAAGAATTATATGCTAATAAATACAGAGAACAAACTGATAGTTGCCAGAGGGGCTGGGGGTTGGGTGAAGTTGATGAAGGGGAATGGGAGGTGAGGGCTTCCAGGGATGGAATGAGGAAGTCAGGGGATGAAAGGTGCAACATAGGAAATATAGTGAGTGTGATGTTGTAATAGCCTGTGTGATGACAGATGGTGGCTACACTTATGGTGAGCAGAGCATAATGTGTAAACCTACAGAATCACTAGGTTGTACACCTGAAACCAATACAACATTGTGTATCAACTGTATTTCAATAAAAAATAAACATAATTGAATGCTAAGCAATTATCAAGAATGAGTGTGAAATACCAAACTCCACACCTGAAAAACAAATAACCCAGTGAAGAAATGGGCAGAAAACATGAACAGACACTTCTCTAAAGAAGACATCTGGATGGCCAACAGGCACATGAAAAGATGCTCAACGTCGCCCCTCATCAGGGAAATACAAATCAAAACCACACTCAGGTATCACCTCACGCTAGTCAGAGTGGCCAAAATGAACAAATCAGGAGACTACAGATGCTGGAGAGGATGTGGAGAAACGGGAACCCTCTTGCACTGTTGGTGGGAATGCAAATTGGTGCAGCCACTCTGGAAAACAGTGTGGAGGTTCCTCAAAAAATTAAAAATAGACCTACCCTATGACCCAGCAATAGCACTACTAGGAATTTACCCAAGGGATACAGGAGTGCTGATGCATAGGGGCACTTGTTCCCCAATGTTTATAGCAGCACTCTCAACAATAGCCAAATTATGGAAAGAGCCTAAATGTCCATCAACTGATGAATGGATAAAGAAATTGTGGTTTATATACACAATGGAGTACTACGTGACAATGAGAAAGAATGAAATATGGCCCTTTGTAGCAACGTGGATGGAACTGGAGAGTGTGATGCTAAGTGAAATAAGCCATACAGAGAAAGACAGATACCATATGGTTTCACTCTTATGTGGATCCTGAGAAATTTAACAGAAACCCATGGGGGAGGGGAAGGGAAAAAAAGAGGTTAGAGTGGGAGAGAGCCAAAGCCTAAGAGACTCTTAAAAACTGAGAACAAACTGAGGGTTGATGGGGGGTGGGAGGGAGGGAAGGGTGGGTGATGGGCATTGAGGAGGGCACCTTTTGGGATGAGCACTGGGTGTTTTATGGAAACCAATTTGACAATAAATTTTGTATATTGAAAAAAAAAGAATGAGTGTGAAATAATGATATTTGGAGACATTAAGAAATGGAAAGTTTTTACCACTACTAGAACCATAAGTAACTTAAAAATATACAACACAATAATAACTTATCCTGAAAGGACTATTTGAGAGATAGGAAGGAATAGAAAGCTTGTATTATTCATATACTGTATGTAGTAATTATTATGAGTTGTGTGGGTGAAGCAAGCTTTTGTTACCTGTACACGTAATTTTCTTTATTTTCACCTGGTAATTCAATCTACTACCTAATCTGTGTTAGATGCCATGTAGTTTACTGTAGCACCTCATATATACTTTAGGACACTGTAAGATTCATTTGTTTACTTATGTGTTGCCCATTGGACTCTGGAGTTCTGGAGCACAGATTCTGTCTTTACACTGTATTCCCTGCGCCTTAAATATAGAAGTCACTTAAATTAAATTGTCGAAGGACTTATGGCATTGATTAATTATTTGAAAAAGCATGACTGAATGAACAAGTATCAGCATAGGAATAATTTTAAAAAGTCACCTGGGGCACCCGGCTGGCTCAGTTGGTTAAGCATCTGACTTCTGCTCAGGTCAAGATCTTGTGTTTCATGAGTTCGAGCCCCACATCGGGTTCCACACTGACAGTGTGGAGCCTCTCTCTCTCTGCCCCTCCCCCACTCATGCTTTTCTCTCTCTCTCTCTCTCTCAAAATTAATTAATTGATTTATTGATTAAAAAGTCACCCTGTTTATTCCAGATTTGAGCAAGATTCTTTCTATATTAGTTATTTACTTCTTCCAACTGAGCTATTACTTCTATAATAGAGACCATGTTCAACTACCAGTAAACTCAGAAAATATAACTTCAAGGAATCAATCAGACACATCATGCTATTATCAAACAATATTTTAAAAATTCAAGTTACCAGTGCAATGGCATCACTAAGAACGAGCCTCAATACACAAGTTCAATACTGCAGAGCTGCTATTTTGAGGAAAAACCTAAGAGGATACATCAGAATGTGGGTCAATGTGATGAGAAATTTGCTCAGATTTCATTATTCGTTATGTGGAATGCAAACACCAATTTTCCAGTATTTTATTCTTTTTTTCATTTTCCCCCTTTTAAAAACAGTCCTAATAGCTCTTGGGGCATAATCACAAAACAATGAAATATTTACAAAATAAGGTTGTCCCAGTTATTATTTGATAATGTAAATGATTCATTATTGAATATTAAAATTATCCAACATTTTTTCTTTATTTTTCAGAGCTTTCTCATGCCATCTTTCCTCCATCATCTTTCTCCATTTCTTCTCTTACCCCTTTTTCAATTTCATGAATAAATATATGAGCAGAGACTATAGGAAAACCTTCGAGTTTCGGGGTGGCTTTTATGTTGCCAATCATACACAGAGAGACAAATGTTGAAGAAGAGGCAAAAAAAAGTTTTGGTTTGGACATGAGAAGTTTGATATAATAGCTTTAACTCCAAATGGAAAGATCAAATGAACTAAAGTTATCAGGGACTTGAACAAAGAAGGTAGAACTGCATGGAGGGAAAGAAGGCATCTGTTTAAGAATGATGTCTAATATTATGAGCGCGGATCAGAAGCTGGGTCCCTCAAAAAGTAAATATTTGGAAATAGAACAGGTCTGTAGCAGGGAGAACATTCTAACGAAAACAGACCAAGATTTATGTCAGCAGATTACTACAGAGCTATGACAGTATTTTTCCTAGAGGAATCCACAGCTTAATGTGGAATACGTAAATAAACAGATGGAATGATATCAAGTGATGAAGCACTTACAACCTCAGTTAGGTGGAGGTAGGGTAGATAATGCACTTTTCATAGTCAATGAGGGAAAATGTAGCTTCCTAAAAAATCCTACATTGGATATAGAAAATGTACATAACTATTCACAAATCTGTTTTGTGATTCTAGTAATTATTGATGTTCATTGACATTGCTCTGCTCCTCACAAAATGGAAAGTTCCTGAAATTAGCGATCATAATGTATAGTAGAATTTAACACCAATGGGCTTTAGTGCCAGATAGTCTGAAATCAAACCATATGCCTTCACCATATTCCTTACTAGTGTGTGAATTTTACCAAGTAATTTAACCTTCTTTATTTTCTCAATGTATATAATAATGGAACCTATCTCACAGATGCTGAGAATATTTTGGGGTGACAGTGGGGTTCGTGGGGTCCGGAGCCAATTGCCAAGAAGGAATTCTTGAAGATGTCTTTGGTGCAAAAAGGTGATTTTATTAAAGCACAGGGACAGGACCCGTGGTCAGAAAGAGCTGCCCAGAGACCATCAGGAGACACTGGTTATATACTATGGAGTTGGGGGAAGTAAAGTCCAGGGGAAGTTTCCAGTAAGATTTGCATATGCTAAAGAAGACTCATAGGATCCTGGAGGCCCAGATATTGTCAAGCTAAGGCTGTTTGTCCCTCTAGCAAAGAATTAGCATCAAGACAGTAGGGAGTTCTGGAGAAGTGTTTTACTCTGTCTGCCTCAAGTATTTGTCAATGGGCTGCAGGTTATACAGAAATTTAATTTTATCTGCAATTTCTGCCTTTGTTTCCCACTTCAATAGAGTTCATTTAATAAATTAAATGATTAATTTATGAAGTATCTAGTATATCCCAAGGTCAATATTGTTTACTGTTTCTGCCTCTGAATTATTCCAGAATAATTTCATTTATTATATATATTTTTTCATTTATTATAATTTTAACCCTTTAAGTATTTTCCTACAGTTAAATTCCTTGAAAATAGTAAACATAGGAGTACCACATTTATGAAAATAGTTAATTAATCAGAATGATTAAATTGTCCACAATTAGCTACAGTAATTTATTATGTATAATTTAAGGTGATTTAAAGAAAGCAACATTCATGCGTCTTCAAAAATACTATTTCAGTGGCTGGGAATCATGAAAACAATTTGTGTAGAGAATAATTCTGAGAATCACGCTATCTGGCTGGTGGCCCCAGGATTGAATTTGAGGACTTTAGTTAAGATTTTGTAATGAATCAGGAGTACCTGGGTGGCTCGATTGGTTAAGTGTCCCACTCTTGATTTTGGCTCAGGTCATGATTTCATGGTTCGTGAGATTGAGCCCACATCAGCCTCTGCGCTGACAGCATGGAGCCTGCTTGGGATTCCCTCTCTCTCTCTCTCTCTCTCTCTCTCTCTTTCTCTCTCTCAATTCCCTTCCCCCGCCCTCTCTCTTTCAAAAAAAAATAAATAAACACTTAAAAAAAGAATTTATTATGAATCAGTGTCACTGAAGCCACTTCTATTTAATCTCATTTAATCCTCATAACAGTATTTTGAAGTCTTTATTATTATTATGTTAATTTTATTTGAGAGAGAGAGAGAGAGAGAGAGCACCCATGGGAAGGCTCAGAGAGAGAGAGGGAGAGAGAATCCCAAACAGGCTCCACGCTATCAGCACAGAGCTCAACTCTGTGCTCGATGATCCCATGAGCCATGAGATTATGACCTGAGCTGAAATCAAGAGTCAGATGCTTAACCAACTGAGCCACCCAGGTTCCCCGAGAGAGAGTCTTTTTTTTTGAGATAGAAAATTGAGGTACAGAGCATAAAATTATTTCCAAACTCATGTGAGCCAATATTTGTTTTTGTTTAGATGCAAATACAGCATTTCATCCATTATATGTGGAAGCCCACAAGTATGAACTATGTAGCTCGACATTAAGTATTTTTACAGTGTTTTGTCCTCCCTAGACTTTTTTCCTGATTTGGAAAAGAAATATGTTGAAACCCCATGATGACATGTTCCTTAAATATATTTTCACTTTTCTACCTTTTACACAGGAAACATCACTGGCCCCAGCCTGCAATGTGGAGTGCTCCTGTCCTAAAGCAGTTTGTAGTTTGGTGCAGCTAAATTTCCAAGACCCTCGGATGGTAGGAGAGGCAGCTACCTGGGCAGATGACCAGCAGCCACCAGCTGTAGTAAAAGAATCCAGCATCAAATGGTTTGATCTATCTGCTATCCAATACTATCTGGTCAGCTAGCACAGGAATTCAAGGTCAGAGTATGTGACGGAGACGAGTGGTTTCTGCCCTTAACTTCATCCTCATCTGCCTCACCCAACCAGGGAAACTGCAGGGCTCTCACAAGGTGAAGACTGTTTGCAGTCACTGAGAAGAGAACGTCAGCACCACAGCCTGTCCTGGCAGACCCGCCTAGGGAGATAATGAGGTGCTCTGAACTTAGAACTCTTGTAGTATGGGCATGGTTAGCCCGGTTGTGATGTACCAGGAAGAGGGGTGGTCACACTGGGACACCCTCACACCACACACACACATACACACACACACACACACACACACACACACACAGCCACTAACAAGACTGAGAAAGCAGTTAGTTGCACCCTTGCAACCATGAGTAAGTGATCTGATATTTGTTGCTGTCCTTGAATGGTATGCCCAGGATTGTAAATTGTTGTGTACAGAAGACTTCAGCAAAAAAAAAAAAAAGCATATTATAGACTTAGGCATGTGACCTAATGCAACCCTGTGTGTCCAACATCCAACCAGAATACTTAACTTTTTTAAGAAGGCAAAAACAATGGTATATGGATTGTATCTCAATGAAATGGAAAAAAAGATAAACCTTTTACAGAGACATGCATTGATAGATCAAAATTTAAGCAAGTTCATCACAAACAAAAATTTAATTGTGAATTTTGAAAATTCCTCAGACAAATCCATGAAACAAATATTTCTGAGTAGATGGTTTTGGACAACATTTAACACCGAGCTACACATGTAATAAATTTCATGGTGATGACTAAATTATGCTACTACTTTTTTCAACAGGCACATCTACTTTCCAGTGTTTATTTTCTCTGAGACTATGCTACTTTGTCTTTAAGCTTCAATAGAGCTTTCTTCACTTCCTTGTTCCTCAGGGTGTACACCACAGGGTTTAGAAGGGGAGTCAGCACAGTGTAGAAAACTGCCACAATCCCGTCCACAGCATCCTTGGAGCCTGGCCTCAGGTAAACAAAAACACAGGGAACAAAGAAACAAAGGACCACAATGCAGTGGGAGGTACAGGTCTGAAAGGCTCTGCATCTCCCCTCGGAGGTGCGGATCTTCAGGATGGAACAGACGATGGACACATAGGACAGCACTATCAGGAGAAAGCAGCCCGAAGCCACTACCCCGATGTTGACAAAGATCACCCTCTCGTTCATGGACGTGTCTGCACAGGCCAGTCTGAGGATGGGTGGTCCGTCACAGAAATAATGCTGGATCTGGCCGGGCCCACAGTAGGGCAAGCGGAAGGTCAGTGTGGTCTGGACAGCAGAGTGCACAGAGCCGCTGAGCCACGTGGTGGCGGCCAGGAGGGCACACGCTCTCCCACCCATCAGGCTGGCATACCTGAGCGGCTGACTGATGGCCAGGTAGCGGTCGTAGGACATGACTGTGTAGAGGAAACACTCGGTGCTCCCCAGGAAGTGAAAGGAGTAGAGCTGGGCCACACAGCTGTGAAAGGAGATGGCCCCGCCTCCCGGGGAGACCAAGGTCATCAGCATTTTGGGCACAGTGACGGTGGAGAACCACATGTCGATGAAGGACAAGTTGGCCAGGAAATAGTACATGGGAGTGTGGAGGTGGGAATCCACCGTGATCACCAGCAGGATGAGGAGGTTCCCCACCACAGTGAGTACATAAATCACCAAGAAGATTCCGAAGAGGGGGATGGCCAGTGCTGGTGCATGGGGAAGACCCGTGAGGATGAACGTTGTCACTACGCTCATGTTTCTCATTTTCCACGCCTTTGGCACCTCTCCCTAAAGAATAGAGAGAGAGCACCCAGCATTTCATTGAAAACTGAAAACCCATTTTCATGTGGCAACTGCATCATCCATAGTAGATCATCCTGAAGTTAACCTCAACTTTTCCTGTTACAAAACTTATTTGGTAAAAATGATAGAATGATCCATCATCATCCTCTCTCCCCCCCACACGCACACAAAGGAAGGTGCACACAGATGTATGCAGTAGAAAGTCAGAGAAACCCATTGTATCAATCTCTATTTATGTTTCATAAATGACCACCCATTTAGTAGCACAAAACAATGCAAATGTCCATTCTTACAGTGTTTTAGTCAGGTGAGTGGGGTGTTCTGCTCAAGGTTGAAATCGAGATGTCAGCTGAGTCTGGAATCTCATGAGAGGCTTGGGATCCGCTTCCAAGCTTATGGAGGTTGTTGGCAGAATTCTGTTCCTTGCACATTTAGGACTGAGGTCTCTGTCTTTCCTGCTGCCCGTTAGCAGGGATCATTACTCTCAGCCTTTGAGTCCAACCTCAAGTCCTAACCACCTGGCCATCTGATAACCCCCTGGCAGCTTACTTCTTCAAAGCCAGTAGAAGTTCTCTTGAGTTTGCTGTGACAAAAGTGTGAGGTAACAGAATGCACCAAGAGTGATATGCCATCACAGCCTTGGGTCTCACCCACACTCAAAGGGAGGCAATTTAGCAGGGAATGTACACAGGGGACAGCAATCTGGGGAGCCTTTCGGAATTCTGTTTTCTCTCCAGAGTCCATGGGGAAACTTAAAGAACCAAAAATTTAACATTGATAGCAGCGCACGCTTCAAAATCTACGTTCGGTATGGCCGAACAAATCTCTGGGATCCTTACAGGTAATCTGGCAATAGTAATCCCAGCTGAGAAATTACAACTATTAAATAAGACAACGATGCTAAGTCATTAATAAAGTGTCTGGCACTTGATACCTGCTCAAAAAATGATAATGAATCATACAAAATTGTTGCCTTGTAATGCAGAATTACCTATCTCTATCTATCTATCATCTATCTATCTATCGAGAGGGAGGAATAGGAGGGAGAATAAATTCTCTTGCTGCTGTAGAGATGTCTCAATTTCAAAACTAGATCTTTGAGGAACATTTCATCGCTGGTATTGGGACTGGTGTCTCACTACCACCATCACCTGCTTGTAAAGGGACTTTCCTCAGAGGAGACTGAGAAACTCAACTCCATGACATGGACATCCCTACAATCTTCCATACGATCCAGAAGGCACCAAGCCTTGTACACTGCTGGCTCAACACTTCTCTCACACTAGACGATCCTTTATGAGGCTCTAAGAAGATAAAATTCAGATGTGTCCTCCCAAACAGCATCCACTGGCAATTTTCTTTTTTTCTTTTTTTTAAAATTTAAATCCAAGTTAGTTAACATGTAGTGCAATAATGGTTTCAGGAGTAGAATTCAGTGATTTATCACTTACATATAACTCCCAGTGCTCATCCCAACAAGTGTCCTCCTTAACGCTCATCACCCATTTAGTCCATCCTCCACCCCACTTCTCTCCATCAACCCTCAGTTTGTTCTCTGTATTTAAACGTTTCTTATGGTTTGCCTCCCTCTCTATTTTTATCTTATTTTTCCTTCCTTTCCCCTATGTTCATCTGTTTTGTTTCTTAAATTTCACATACGAGTGAAATCATAGGATATTTGTCTTTCTCTGACCGACCTATTTCTCTTAGCATAATACACTCTGGTTCCATCCACGTTGTCGCAAATGGCCAGATTTCATTCTTTTTCATCACTGAGTAATATTCCACTGTATGTATATACCACATCTTCTTAATTCATTCATCAGTCGATGGACATTTGGGCTTTTCCCATAATTTGGTTATTGTTGATGGTACTGCTTTAAACTTTGGGATACACAATTGCTTCTCGGCCTTTTGGCTAAGATCAAGTGTAAACTTTGGGATACACATCCTCCTTCAAATCAGCATTTTTGTATCTTTTGGATAAATACCTGGTAGTGCAATTGTTGGGTCATAAGGTAGCTCTATTTTCAATTTTTTGAGGAACCTCGACTGTCCTCCAGAGTGGCTGTACTAGTTTGCATTCCCACAAACAGTTCAAAAATATTCCCCTCTTTCCGCATCCTTGCCAACATCTGTTGTTTCCTGAGTTTTCATTTTAGCCATTCTGACAAGTGTGAGGTGGTATCTCACTGTGGTTTTGATTTGTATTTCCCTGATGATGAGTGATGTTGAGCATTTTTTCATGTGTCTCTTAGCCATCTGGATGTCTTCTTTGGAAAAGTGTATGTTCATGTCTTTTGCCACTGGCAGTTTCCTAACATATATTCTTTCATCCTAAATATCCAGATATTTTCTAATTTGGTTTTGTTAGAGATAATATCCCTCTCTCCATCTTCCACTCCTCATACCCATAAATTCAGGCAACACCCTTATAAGAGAAGACATCTCCATCAAGTATATGATTCTTACTTAAGAACTACTACCTGAAAGAGGAAGAACAGAACCAACACCAGAGGAAATGATATGTCAGCTTGATGTCAAGAAAAGTTGGGATTCTGTACAATGAAAAGTGAGGCATGAATGATGTTTTTTATTTAGCCCAAATTAGTGTTGAGTTCAGGATTATTTTCAATCATTCTTCAGAAAAGACTAAGAGGGACACCTGGGTGGCTCAGTCAGCTATGCGTCTGACTTCAGCTCAGGTCATGATCTCATGGTTGGTGAGTTTGAGCCTCACATTAGGCTCTGTGCTGATGGCCTGGAACCTGATTCAGATTCTCTGTCTCCTTCTCTCTCTCTCTGCCCATCCCCTACTCACTCGCTCTCTCTCTTGCTTTCTCTCCCTCTCCCAAAAATAAATAACTAGGGGCACCTGGGTGGCTCAGTTGGTTAAGCGTCCAACTTTGGCTGAGATCATGATCTCACAGTTGTGGGTTCAAGCCCCATGTTGGGCTCTGTGCTGATAGCTCGAAGTCTGGAGCCTGCTTCGAATTCTGTGTCTCCCTCTCTCCCTGCCCCTCTCCCACTCGCACTCTGCTTCTCTCTCTTTCTCTCTCTCTCTCTCTCTCTCTCTCTCTCAAAAATAAATAAACATTTAAAAATAAAAATAAATAAATGAACATTTTTAAATTTTTTTTTCAACGTTTATTTATTTTTTTTGGGACAGAGAGAGACAGAGCATGAACGGGGGAGGGGCAGAGAGAGAGGAAGACACAGAATCGGAAACAGGCTCCAGGCTCTGAGCCATCAGCCCAGAGCCTGATGCGGGGCTCGAACTCACAGACTGCGAGATTGTGACCTGGCTGAAGTCGGACGCTTAACCGACTGCGCCACCCAGGCGCCCCAAAATGAACATTTTTAAAAAGACTATGAAACTGGCTCTACCATATGAAAGAAGCCAGGATCTCTGTTCTCAGCAAAGCTTAGACAAAACGTATCCTGTGTCTAGACAACGTGGCTTAAGCTACATCAAAACTATAATTTTCGCGGATGAACGGGAGTGGGAGTGGGAGGGAGGTTCAAGCTTCCATGTATGGAATGAATAAGTCATGGGAATAAAATAAAATACGGTCGATGGTATTGTAATAGTGTTGTATGATGACAGGTGGTAGCCGCACTTGTGAACATAGCACAAAGTATAGAGAAGCCGAATCCTGATGTTGTCCACCTGAAAACACTGTGACACTGTGTGTCAACCATACACACAAAACAAACTTGGAAACATATTTTTCAAATAAAAGAATAAATAACAGGGCGCCTGAGTGGCTCAGTCGGTGAAGCATCCGACTTCGGCTCAGGTCATGATCTCGCGGTTCGTGAGTTGGAGCCCCGCATCAGGCTCTGGGCTGACAGCTCAGAGCCTGGAGCCCGCTTCAGATTCTGTGTCTCCCTCTGTCTGCCCCTCCACTGCTTGCACTCTGTCTCTCACATTGCCTCAAAAATAAATAAACATTAAAAAAAAGAATAAATAACAGTGACAGAATTATCATAATCATCTATATGGATATCAGAATTCAAAAAATGGTACTAATAGATCTGACACTTCTACTTTACCAGTGGGATCCCGTAACCTGGGTAACTCCACATTCAGATTAGATGAAATATGAACCTTTTCATCAGGTGAATTGCAGAGTAGCCTGAGATTTAAGGCATGACTATCGATTAGAGGTGTCAATATTGACTTCTTCGTCCATGCTGCAGCAATTTGGTTCCTATTTGTAGGCCTTTAATTAGTAATTGTTTGTGTGTGTAGAGAGAGACAGACAGGGAAAGGGGAAACAGAGAGACATAGAGAGAGATTGTGACAAAGTGAGACTTGATAATCCAATGTAGAAGGTTGTCTAACCATCCCCAAGCATCTTATCTCTCAGCAGAAGTTCACGAGGGAAGGCAGGGAGACTAAGAGAAATCTGCTTTTTTAAGAACTCACCTTACAGTATGTGATTCATTTCAGTACAAAACTCACCTGTGCTTTTTCTTCAAGTTTTTCACTATCTGTGTCAAGGAAGTAGTTTGCAAGCCATTACTCAAAGAACAGAGGTACCTGTGATTCCTTGGTGAGAAAGAGTGGCTCGTTTCTATTCAAGGACCCAACTGGTTCAAGCACAGGGAATGGAAACTAACAAGGCTAGATGAGTAGGGACTTAACTGGATTCAAGATCTCTGGGGCGGGGACTCCTCTTGGGTCTTCAGGTTCCCTTGATGAGCAGAAAAACAAGAAACTAATCAAAGGTTTTTAACAATTGTTTTTAATATATTTCCCACTGTGTTTGCTTTTTGAACCCTCCTGAGATGAGTTCATGTCTCTCTGAAACTAGTATTTATACTTAAGAGGAAGGGAAGAGGACCCAATTAACTTTTTCCCTCAATAGTGATGCAGATAAACACACAATTGCTGACTCTCAACTTAAAATTGTCCAGAATCCATAAATGGTCACCACCTGTCCCTAAACTCTCCATCGGAATGCAACTCTCTCTTCCACTATCTTTTTGAGGTGTGTTTAAAACATATCAATTTCTAAACTTTTTTTATTGTTTCAAGTTTTAGAGTGACTTTGCCAAGGAAATACCTAAGGATACATAACTATTTCCCACTTGTGTAACTAATAGATTGCATTGTTATCATAACTTTTATTGTCTCTATAAGCATGTGTAAACACACGGTATATTGAAGTGTATCTTCTTTTGTAAATTAGCTTTTCTTGAACTTTATTGATTTCTTTCTTTTAAGGTAATAGTGTTTCTCTTATTGCTTTGTCTGAACTTTTACAAATTAAGATAGCGAATTCAAGTTACTAATATCAACATCTACTGCTGGCTCAGACAAAAGAAAAAGCTTCATTACACATAGAGTTGGCACAAATCTGTATAAGTATAGTACCTTCTTTAGGAAAGGAATAGTTATTGAATTAAAGATTATATATACTCTTAATTCTAGTAATTCCACTCCAGGAGTCTATTCGTGATTATAAAAGCACCAGTATATAAGGGTCTTTATTCAAACATGTGTGTTGATACATGGTTTGTAGTGGTGACACAATTGAAAACCAAAATATCCCTAAAGAGAATAAATCATGATAATGCTGCATCATGAAACATTAAGCAGCTACTAAAAGACTGAATTTCAACCACACCAGTTAACTCTGAGGAACTTGCAAGGGACATTTTCAATGGGGAGGGGGAACATGAGGCACAGAGTACGGTTAGCATCATGCCGCTTTGGTAAAGCAAATAATCACATTGTATAATACAGGGACATGTAGAAGGGAGTGGAAGGATATAAGTGAGGTTATTAATCTGGAGTTGAGAAGTTGAGAGTTTGTTGAAAAACACACAAAAAAATTGAAAATAAGAATAATAACATGGCATATCTGATGTAATCTAATTACTTTAAAGTTATATTCATTATTATCTTCATAAAAAACAGAAAACAGGGGCACCTGGGCAGCTCAGTCAGTTGAGCGTCCGACTTCTGCTCCAGTCATGATGTCCCAGTTCAAAGGTTCAAGCCCCACATTGGGCTCTCTGCTGTCAGCACAGAGACTGCTTTGGATCCTCTGTCTCCCTCTCTCTCTGCCCCTCCCCCACTTGCGTGTGTGTGTGTGTGTGTGTGTGTGTGTGTGCGCGCGCTCTCTCGCGCTCTCTCTCTCTCTCAAAAATAAATAAACATTAAAAAAAAACAGAAAATAAAAGAATTGGATCTTAATCTACTGACCTGTAGGGATGTCAACATTATATATTTTAAGTAAAAAAGGCAAGCTAAACAAAAATTTATATTTATATAAATTTATGAATTTATAATAATATTTTACATTAAAACACATTCTCTTCCCCACCCACACTCATGTAACAAATGCCTAGAAAGCCAAAGAATCAAACTTGAAAGTGGAACAAGGGACAGGAAGGCCAGGCAGAATTATTTCAAATTCATACCTAATAAATGTGTGATGACAGTCCACTGACATTTCCATGGGGGGTTCGTCCACAGGACCTTACCATCACCATAGACGTAAACCCCTTGACACACCGTGGGATGCTGTCGCCCTGCCTTTCAAAATTCTACGTTGCTAATCCTGTCATGCCCATCATCTGAATCATCCTCTCTTGTATGTGCCTTTTGTTGCCCTTGCTTCTGACCCAACTCTAGGTTGATGTATCTCATTGGTCAAGTCTACATCCCATGTCCATGTTCCATATCTGCTAGAAGGAATGGGAAAGCCTCTGGTATTTCTGTTTCTATAGCAAAATGCAGGCCCACTTCCAGGAAGAGAGTTTAAATGACACACAGCCAAAATATATGAACAAGTAAGTATTCCAGAAAAGATCCATGACTGCCCACCACACTGACCGCATGCCATTTGTGTACCTCCTTCCCTTCCTATTTTACACACACACAATGTCAGCACTTAATACAGTGCAACTGTATTCCTAAGGTCACTCCCTTCACAGAGGGAGCCATTTTGATATATCACCATTTATTTCATCCAGATCCAAATCTGAAATCTCTGAGTGATGTCAGTTCCAACTCTGGTCTGAGGCAATCCTAACTCAACGTGGTGTGCCCTATGGGCAAAATGGTAAAATCGCCACGAACATGTCTTAAATATAATAATGGAGTAATAATATAATATAAAAATAGAGGGGAGGAAAGTAAAACATGGAAATAAACACACACAAAAGCATTGTAGAGATACATGTAGAAGGCACCAGACTTATTTTGCAACTGTGAGGTAGTAGCTAACATTAGGACTTCTGTCTTCTTCAACACATTTTCTTATCAGGAAACTCAGCATGTCAATGCTGCCAATGGGGTGAATCACACCGTCATTTCTGCAAGACACAAACAGGTATTGATCTTGCCAATTAATGCTGCTGTCGTTTATGATTAATTTTTACCTCTGACTGTTGTTATATGCAGAGGCATTCCTTAGAATTATCGAGATTCACTGAGTGAGGAAGAAGGCAAAGTAGAAACTTACTGCCCTATGCATTAGTGCAAATATTTTTTCAGCGGGGGGGGAAAGCCAGTAATTCCACAATTTTGTATTGTATGACACGCCAAATATTATTCATCATGCAATGTGTCAAGAAAATGAAGCCCTCCAGGTGGAAATAAGAGCACCAGGGAACTCATATCCTTCATCCTATGTCAGTACATCATACAGAGGCTTTGAACTACCTATTCGGTACTTCCGGAGTAACATGAAATAAAAAACGTGAGCACAGTACAAGCTGACATTCCTGAACGTTGTCAAAACAGGAACAGATTTTGGAGACTAGCCTAACTCACCCCAAGGCAACTAGATGGCCAGAAATGTCACTGACGTGGCAGTTTGTTTCCATAGGTTTTCCTCTCACGGTGTGGTACACATATAAATTTGCAGGGCATCCGGATTTTATCTTCTATTTCCCACTCACCAGCTCCTATTGGCACGATGTTACCCATATAGAAAACCGACATAGTAGCCTCTGAGTCTGTGGGTGCACAGCCACTAGAGTTAAATTGTTACCCAATAACCGTGATCCAAAACAGTACCTGTCCCCTGATAAAAGTTAACTTGGAATAAATAAATTCATGGTGTAGAAAAAATTCTTTTTAAAAGACAAAAATATCATTCTTTTTTATGACTGAATATATTTATTTATTTATAAATTTATTTATAAATTTATATAAATATAAATTTTGTATATATTTATTCCACCTCTTCTTTTTTCCACTCACCAGTCGACGGACATTAGGGCTCTTTCCATAAGTTAGCTATTATAGATAATGCTACCATAAACATCAACGTGCATGTTTCCCCTCGGATGAGTATTTTTTTGTATTCTTTGGGTAAATACCTAGCAATGAAACTGCTGGATAGTAAGGTGATGGGGAATAAGAAGGGCACTTGTGATAAGTGCCGTGTGTTGTACATAAGTGATGAATCACTAAATTGTACATCTGAAACCAACATTACACTGTTTAGTAACCAACATTGCACTGTTTATTAACTAACTGGAATTTAGATAAACACTTAAAAAAAGACACAACAAGAACTAAGTAAAAATTCTTAATTTTGTTATGGTTGAATTATCGAAAACATCCTAAAGACAGAGAAGGGGTAAATTACATCTTAAGAGAAAATACTACACATAAACTAAAGAGAAAATAAAAAGTATTAGTAGTTGTAATACAGAAAAATATATACAGCAAGAAGTAAAAATAAATACAAATAAATATAATAGACAAAAGGCACATAGGCTTTCCAGAAAAATGGAAAATTAGAAAGGTTGAAAAAAAAACAAGGAAAGCATGCTCAACCTCCTTAGTAATCAGGGAAATGCATGTTAAAGCTACGATAACATATAATTTCATACTTTCAAGATTAGATTTTAAAATGTGTCAACGGTGGGGCACCTGGGTGGATCAGTCAGTTAAGCCTCTGGCTTCTGCTCAGGTCATGATCTCACGGTTCATGAGTTCGAGTCCCACATCGGGCTCACCGCTGTCAGCACAGAGCCTGCTTCAGACCCCCTGTCCCCCCCCGACCGTTCTCCCCTCTCAAAATTAAATAAGGATTTTTTTTTAAATGTGACAACTGTGTCTATACCAAGTACTACCAAGAATGTGGACCGCAAGAGCCTTCTTACTCTCCTAGTTAACGTGAATATTGGTATGAATGCTAGATTTTCAATACAGTTACAAATCTGTATACTGTGTGGCCCAGCAGTGTCTCTCCAGGGACCTACATAGATTTGTACATATGTGTTTCCTATCACATATCCAGCTCTGCTTACGTGTAGAAAAAAAAAATATTCACAACTCAAGTGCTGTTTGGAAAGAGAAGAGTGTGAATGGAGAGGGAGAAGAAAAATGTGCTTTGTTCATTAAAAGAAGTACCACAGATGTAAGAAAAAAAAAGGCAAATAAAGCAAGTCATGAAAATCAGTGAGTCTCAAAAGCATCATTTTTAGGTAAGAATACTGCTGGATGGGGGCGCCTGGGTGGCGCAGTCGGTTGAGCGTCCGACTTCAGCCAGGTCACGATCTCGCGGTCCGGGAGTTCGAGCCCCGCGTCAGGCTCTGGGCTGATGGCTCAGAGCCTGGAGCCTGTTTCCGATTCTGTGTCTCCCTCTCTCTCTGCCCCTTCCCCGTTCATGCTCTGTCTCTCTCTGTCCCAAAAATAAATAAACGTTGAAAAAAAAAATTAAAAAAAAAAAAAAAAAAAGAATACTGCTGGATGATTCCACTGATACAAAGTTCAAAATAGGAATGAACACATATGTGGTAAGCTTACAAAAGAAAATCAAGGAAAGGAATCACAGAAGTTTCAGGAGAGAGGCGCCTGGGTGGCTCAGTGGGTTAACCGTCCAACTCTTAATTTCGGCTCGGGTCATGACCTCATGGTTCCTGAGTTCAAGCCCCACATCAGGACGTGCGCTGATGGTGTGGAGCCTACTTGGGATTCTGTCTCCCTCTCTCTCTCTCTGCCCCTCCCCTGCTCGCTTTCTATCTCTTTCCCAAATAAATAAAAATAAACTTTAAACCAATTATTAAAACAAAGAAAATATGCAGATTCCAACTTCTTAGACCCTCCCCATAAGTTGTTACTTATATTAGAATTTGCCACCACCCCCCCTCTCCCCTGCAGAGATCTTCTATGACCCCATCCAGAAAGAAAATCAGTTGTGAAGAAAAGGAGTTGTGGAGTGCGAAAACCACCACGTAGGCTCCCTAATATACATTAAATATCTTTCCTGACATTCCAAGGCCGAGGATCCACACCACAATTTAGAACCAAAGCCCCAATTTGCTATCAAGTATTTTTTGCCTCGTATTATTCTATGTAACTATTTATTCCTATCAGGAATATCACAGAACTTAAAAAGTCCCCTTTGACAGGGGGATGAAGAAGTGTTTGGAGTCCTAATTTCCTTCTACCTTCTTTCTATATGTAGAATTCTCTCTTAGCAGAACCCCAAATCTGACTTAAAATCTGTATCATGAAGAAGTATAGGAAAAGTAGGAAATCGTATCCTTATAATAGGAAAAGGTACTAATAAGTACAAGCTGAAATACCTGATACTGATTTTATGTAATTTTTAAAATTTTTTTTAATGTTTATTTATTTTTTAAGAGAGAGACAGAGCATGAGGGGGGGAGGAACAGAGAGAGAGGGAGACACAGAATCCGAAGCAGGCTTCAGGCTCTGAGCTGTCAGCACAGAGCCCAAGGCGGGTCTCGAACCCATGAACCGTGAGATCATGACCTGAGCTGAAGTCAGACACCCAACCGACTGAGCCACCCAGGCGCCCCTGAGTTTATGTAATTTTTAAAATGAAGAATGGCTCGTGCAAAAAATAGACCAAGTGCAAAGTGGTGTCTCACAACACATTACTTAAAATTTGCACACCAACAGTGGTTCAAAGTAAATAATTAAAACATACTAAAAAAACAAAAACTTTTACAACAGATATTTATTGATCTATAGTTTGCCCAGCACTATTCCAGAACTAAAGCTCCTCTATTGTCACACATGGGGGATTCTTTATCATAGATCTACCTAGACTTGTAGGGGATTTTTATCTACTACCTACACAGTACAATCTCACCTTGGAAAGAGTCCTTATTCTCTTTAGAATTCAGTTTTTTTTTTAAGTGTATACGGGGGTGTGCTCTAGATCATTTCTCTAAAAGTCCTTCCTGGTCTAATCTAAGTGTGTTTGACTTTTAAGGGATTGCCAAAATTTTATACTCCATCTAGCTTATTTGCATATTGGGTGATCAAGACATTTCTGCCTGAAACAGTGTTGCCTCTCCTAGAGATGTACTTTTTCAATCTGAGTGAAATTCAAAGGGCACTTGTAAGTAATTAACATATGGCATTCATGTAACATCTTTGGCTTTAAAGTTCTTTCAGATTCCATCCCCACATCTTTATGGGATAAACAGATAAGGCAACATTATCTCCAATTTATAGGTGAGAAATAGAAGGAGTGATCCTTCCTGACTCCTAATCAAGTGTGTGCGCGTGGCAGAATCCCAAGCTACAGACACTACTAGCAACTGGGTCAACTTCCTGGAATAGACTTAGCAAACATTTTGCTCTTAACAAAGCCCACTGCAACTTGTTTTCATGCAAGTTAATTGCCCCTGAAGGGTGAAGCAGAAGTGATGTCAGCCCAACCCCTGCCCCATGGGGACTACAGGAAGGAAGGAAGAAGCTCCTTGACAGAAAGTTGAGACTCCAGAGATCAAAGCCCAGGGACATCGCTGCCAACACTTTCCAAAAGGCTACACAGAGGAGGGATGAGCCCAGAGAACTGCACAGAAAAAAACACAGTGACAAAACCAAGTAGGGACATGTCAGAGGAGCCCAGGGAATCTGTCCAGCTCAAAAAGGTGCTTCCACAGGAAACAGCAAAGAGCAAGAAGAAGCTGAAGCAAGCGACAGACCATGACCTCATAGCAGATTCACAGCCAGGTGGTGGCCTTCAGAAGAGAAGACTCCAGAAGGGAGGCAGAGGTGTAGTAATGGAAATTCTTCTGACATACATATTTATTAAAAGTATGTGAGAGGTTTTGGGAAAACAGAAGACAGCCAAGATCTCCTAAGGGCATGTGCTTTACACATACATGGTGGGGAGGGAAGGACCTTTATACTCTACTCACCAAAGACCAGTTCACCTCTCAGAGTTTTCTGACCCAGATGAGCTTCAGGGTCTACCTTAAGCCTAGTTCAGCTCATACAGGGTTTGAAATGGCCAGAGAAAGCTAGTATATGGGTTCTAATGTCCTTTTCCCCAAGACTGCTTATGGAGACTACTTTTTTTTCCCCATCACATAGATGAATATATCATATATTGATAATATCATGTGATCCTGACTAAATAGTCTACACCACGTAACTGCGGCAGTTTTCGTTTCTAACAGGTAAAGGCGGGCATTTTTTTGTTTTCCCAGGGGAGAAATTATTTCTGTGTAGAGAGAACAAGAAACTATAAGAATGAAAGAGGATAGAGATGGCAGGGAAGCAGGGAGACAATAAAAAAAAGTAGAGTACAAAAGAGAGTTGAAGCTAGCAGGAAAGTTCATCTTCTCCGTGTAAGAACCAAATTTAAAAACTAAATTTAAAAGGTGAGTTGATATGGATGCAGGAGAGATTGTAATTCCTCGTTTGGGATGGGAATCTAAGCCAGCTCTCAATCTCTCTCTTTCTCTCTCTCTCTCTCTCTTTCTCTCTCCCTCTCTCCCCAAAAGAGAAACTGAAACTAAGAATATTAAAAGACTTGTTCAAAACACTGTAACTCATAAGTAGTGACAGTCTCAGTAATGGAATTCTTATGATTTCAGGAGCTAGAATTAACACCTAACTGATATTATCCTGGATTCAGTGCCGAGCTAACAGGAACATCCAGACAGAAGGCAATGCATTTATTCAATAAGATTTAAGCATTGAGGAGGGCACCTGTTGGGAGGAGCACTGGGTGTTGTATGGAAAGCAATTTGACAATAAATTTCATTAAAAAAAAAAAAGATTTAAGAGTCTTCCAGTGCTAGATATGCCACAAACATGGGATGAAAAACAAATGAGACTAAGTCCATTAGGAGCTCGCAGTCTAATGGGGGAAATCAGGTACTCAGAAGGGTAAATTGCAGCATGCTTTGTGAGCCTATGGACACATGAAGGACTGTGGAGGCTACAAAGAAGGTGTGACCACTTGGGAGAAATTGAGAAAAGGCTTTACTCAGTGGATCACAAATGAATGAGATCTTGAAAGATTAGTGGAAATTTTTCAGGCATCAGAAGAATGAGGTCATTCTAGAGTAAAGGGACTGATGTATAAAGAAATAGGAAAGAATATCTGGGGACAGCACACATTTGTGGGATGGAGCACAGAGAGGAGGCTAAGGAAGGAGATGAGTAAACACGTATTATAAAATTCCTTGTTCTAGGGGCGCCTGGGTGGCTCAGGCGGTTGAGCATCTGACTTCGGCTCAGATCATGATACCACGGTTGGTGGGTTCGAGCCCTGCGTCGAGCTCTGTGCTGATAGCTTGGAGCCTGGAGCCTGCTTCCAATTCTGTGTCTCCCTCTCTCTCTGCTCCTCCCCCACTCATGCTCCGTTTCTGTCTCAAAAACGAAGAAATGTTAAAAAAAATAATTTAGGGGCGCCTGGGTGGCGCAGTTGGTTAAGCGTCCGACTTCAGCCAGGTCACGATCTCGCGGTCCGGGAGTTCAAGCCCTGCGTCGGGCTCTGGGCTGATGGCTCAGAGCCTGGAGCCTGTTTGCGATTCTGTGTCTCCCTCTCTCTCTGCCCCTCCCCCGTTCATGCTCTGTCTCTCTCTGTCCCAAAAATAAATAAACGTTGAAAAAAAAAATTTTTTTAAGAATAATTTAATAAAAAAATAAAATTCCTTGTTCTAGAGGCCATGCCAGTAATTTTGCACCTTCCCCTTGGCTACTGTGGTGCTAATAAAGGTTGGTAATCAAGAAAGCATCTAGGAAATCTCTCCGAATTTTCTCCAAAATTCTTTCAGAATAGATTCTGTACTTCTATGGTGAGCGATTATCCAGTTTCTATGTGGTTTAGACCCTTCCTTGGGGTGACCACCTGTCTCGGTTTGCCCTGAACTCTCCTAGGTTTAACAAGGAAAGTCTCATGACCAGGAAATTGTTTAGTCCCCAGAAAGCTTGTTTTCACTGATAAGAGTAGTCTCTGTGGCACTGAAGAATATTGGAAGGGATAAGTTTACAGATTCATGGTGTAGAAGGAGAAAGGAAGAGCCAGATGGCAGGGTTTCGTCTTTTGCCCTGCAGAAGGTCCAACTAGAAATCAAATTTCATGCCACATCCCTGAAGCCTTCTGAGTGATTCTGGGAGGACCCTGCATCCTCAGGAAGGTGACACGCCATTTTGGATAATTGACTCCACTTGGTAAACAGACCATAAAAGCAAAACTGGGTGGCAGGAAGGTGACATTAGGAAAGATCTCCTCACATGGGCCCTCAGTGTCTGGAAGAGCTCTGGCCATGTCCCTGATTTCTCCCTTTCACGTGGCTGATGCCAGTCACCTGTAGTCCTGGGACAAAAGGCTCCTTATGTTGTTGCTTCAAATTTGGGGACTTAGATGTGCCGTGGGACAACTTACAGGAAACTACATAGATTCACTTCAGACCTGAGGCACAAATGCAATGACTGAATTTGCCTCATAAGGAGAACCACACCACATAGTGGGTGGAAAATAATAGCTAATGTTGACTGAGTGCTGCTGTGGATTATGGGAATTTATTTAATCCTTACAATGATTCCATGAAGTGAACACTATGATTGTCCCCACTTATACAATTAGGCAAGGAAAGGGGAAATGGTTTTCCAAGTTTGCCAATGAGTATAAATGGAAGAGCTAGGATTTTTAATTCTGGTCTGACCTCTGAGGCCATGCTCTTAGGATATAATGCATGCTTCCTTAGTGAATGAACAGATAGACAGATGGATGGATGGGTGGATTGACAGCTGGGCTGCACTTATCCAGAAGCAGAGAGAAGAGATGACAACAGGTCCCCTTTGGTTGAGATTTTATATTTCTTCACTATCCTGAAAGATTTTTAAATGGCATGTGTATTTTTGAGGTACAGTTTATGAACATAGTTATTTATAGCTCCCATGCCATTCGATGTGTAGCCCATACAATGCATGTTTAAAAATCTATGCTGATTTTTATTGCACACGCCTACATTAGGAGCTGTTGTTAAAAAATAAATAAGCTGTGGGGCGCCTGGGTGGCTCAGCCGGTTGAGCGTCCGGCTTCGGCTCAGGTCATGATCTCAAGGTTTGTGAGTTCTAGCCCCGAGTCGGGCTTTGTGCTGACAGCTCAGAGCCTGGAGTCTGAAGCCTGTTTGGGATTCTGTGTCTCCCTCTCTCTCTGTTCCTCCCCCACTCGTGCTCACTCTCTCTCTCTCTCTCTCTGTCTCTCTCTCTCTCTCTCAAAAATAAATAAACATTAAAAAATAAAATTAAATACATAAATAAATAAATAAGCTGTTACTTACCTCTCTGGTATACAGAGCAGAGATCAAAGTTAAGGAACACCATGGAATAGCCATTTCTTCATGAATTGATTTAGGGTTTATGTGACTGTACTACTTCCTTGCACGAAAGGCTCTGTGTATGGTCTTTCCTTCCTTCACTCTCCCGAATTACATACCGATAATCTGTTACATAGGTTTTAAACTTGGACAAAACAGTTACTCCATGGAACCCAGCAGAATCCCAAAATCAAGGGTTGGGCAGGTAGGTGGGCGTGAGGGGTGGTTGGGGGTGGGATTACAGAATGATTGAGAACAAGAGCTAGGGCATAATCTCTCTTTCTGAGATGCCTTTCTGAGACCCTTCTCTGTCCGTGTTTGGGAACAGCACAGGATATGTGTTCCATGCCTAGAGAATCTAAAGGGCCTTGAGCTCTCCTTTCTGCTACTTCTTCTAGCAGATGTGAACAGCAAGGAAATGCACTGTGGAAACCAGACTTCTGTGTCTCACTTCATTTTGGTGGGCCTGCACCACCCACCGCAGCTAGGGGTGCCACTCTTCCTGGCTTTCCTGGTCATCTATGCCCTCACTGTCTCTGGCAACGGGCTCATCATCTTCACCGTCTTGGTGGACACCCGGCTTCACCGCCCCATGTACTGGTTCCTGTGTCATCTCTCCTTCTTGGACATGACCGTTTCCTCTGCCATTGTCCCCAAGATGCTAGCTGGCTTTGTCTTGGATAGCAGGGTCATCTCCTTTGGAGGCTGTGTAATCCAACTCTTTTCTTTCCATTTCCTGGGCTGTACTGAATGCTTCCTTTACACGCTCATGGCTTATGATCGCTTCTTGGCCATCTGTAAGCCTTTACATTATGCCACCATCATGACCCGGAACGTCTGTAATTACCTGGCTTTGGGCACCTGGCTGGGAGGTACCCTCCACTCACTTTTCCAAACAAGCTTCATATTCCGGCTGCCCTTCTGTGGCCCAAACCAGGTAGACTACTTCTTCTGTGACATTCCCGCCATGCTGCGTCTAGCCTGTGCTGATATCACTGTCAATGAGCTGGTCACCTTTGTGGACATTGGGTTCTTGGCCCTCACCTGCTTCATGCTCATCCTCACTTCCTATGGGTATATAGTGGCTGCCATCCTGCGAATCCAGTCCGCTGATGGGCGCCGCAACGCCTTCTCCACCTGTGCTGCCCACCTCACTGTTGTCATTGTTTACTATGTGCCCTGCACCTTCATTTACCTTCGCCCTGGCTCTCAGGAAACCCTGGATGGAGTGGTCGCCGTCTTCTACACTGTCATCACCCCCTTGCTTAATCCCATCGTCTACACGCTCCGCAACAAAGAGATGAAGGCAGCATTGTGGAGGCTGGGAGGTCGCAAGGATGTGCTGCCTCACTGACTCAGGCATTGCAGACGTGCAGAAGACACTAGAATTTAGGGCACCAGATGGGACATCCGTAACCGGGGAGTTTTTAAGACAGAGAGGAAAGAAGGATCCATGCAGAGAGTAGAAACTCCTAGGTGCAGAGGTGGAAACTCGAGAAAGTTTCCTGCTTTCAGACATGATTTTTCCATATTTGTTCTTTCAATTCCAATGGAGACCAGGCAAAACAACTCAGCAAGGATGGCAGCTTGTGGAAAAGATCCAAGATAAGTAAAACATCCACATAAAAAGCCTGTTTCTCTGTGGCATCAACCTACATGTTTATTATTGTTTCTAAGCCTTGAGCTGATACCCATATTGCTTTTTACATGTTACAAATAACTTTCATGCAAAACTTGAATTCAAGTTTCTCCAATGTTAAAAATAGAAACTAAGGGGGCACCTGGGTGGTTTAGTCAGTTAAGCTTCCACCTTTGGCCCAGGTCGTGATCTCACAGTTCATGGGTTCAATCCCCACGTCGGGCTCTGGGCAGACGGCCCAGATCCTGGAGCCTGCTTCGGATTCTGTGTCTCCCTCTCTCTCTGTGTCCCCTTCCTGCTTGTGCTCTCTCTCTGTCTCTCAAAAATAAATAAACATTAAAAAAAATTTATTTTATTTTACTTTATTTTATTTTATTCTTTTCTATTCATATTTAGATTATTTCCAGCTATTATATTTATTTAGGTGCATATACAAATACTCTGTATTATTATATTTTATTATTATTATTATTATTATTTTATTATTTATTATTATTTATTTTAACCTATTTTATAGGTTATTTCTATGCTGTATATCGTAGTGTATCATGTATTATGTTATTATAAATGTTTTGATTTATATGTTTTGCTGTCATGACCTAATAGTCATTCTAAGTCAATGTTTTTATATATCTGCTCAGATTACTTATGTGTTATTTTTTAAATTTTATTATTCAGCAAAAAATCTGATTATCCTTATTTCTAAATTCTTAGAGAACATTTCAATCTACCTCTCCTTCACTTAACCTCTCTAGGATTCATTTTCTTTACCTGTAAAATAAAGTTAAGCAAGATGATCTCTAAGCTACCTTTTATTTTAATATTCAAAAGCTCTATAATTGTTCTATTCCCACTGCTTCCATGAAATTTTCTTAAAATTGGTGTGTGCAGGCAAAGTTCTTAAGAGAGAAATAGGAAAAGAGGAGTCACAGAAAAATATCAAAGATCAATAGCCAGTAGCCAGATTTTTTCATCCATCACTTACGTGCCAGAAGTGATAAAATATAGTATGGACAATTTTATCAAAAATTTGTTTTCTATTTGCACATGTTGCCTAGTTTGACAATTTCACTATATTCCAAGGGCCAGGATAGAACTAAGTGATAGAAGTTAGATATCATTATTTAAACTGCATGTAAAGAATATTCTAATATAGATGAACTGTCCAATAGTGTAATAGTCTTTTCTGCAAAATAGTAGTATTGTCACACTGAAAGAGTCATGGGGAAATTGGTGGGTTGGGTAACTGGTTGAGAAAAAGTGAGGATGTTGTACTCTGTCCCATGTCCCAGGGTTAATGGCCACTGTTAACAGATCACTCATCATGTATCGTTATTTCCATTTTAAAAATGTGGAGTTGCAGGGCGCCTGGGTGGCTCAGTCGATTAAGCTTCTGACTCTTAATGTCAGCTCAGGTCTTGATCTCAGGGTCATGAGTTCAAGCCCCGCATTGGGCTCCGCACCAGGTGTGAAGCCTACTTTAAAAAAAAAAAAAAAACATTTTTTTAATGTGGAGTTGACATACTGAGCATGAGATGAGGAGTTGAGCCTTCCTGCCAATAAGTGATGATGATAAGATATCAGCCCAAGTCCATCTGACTCCAAAGTTCATGCCCTTTTCTCTGTGCTCTTTCAAAGATGCTTCTGGAAAGCACAAAAATAGGTAGCACAGTCCTTCTTCCTGGGGGCTATGATACATACACGGAGAAGAATGACGTAATACATTTGACAGTTTGGGAATGGGACACCTAACAGAATACACTGTAAATACCACTGGATTTCCAGAGGAGCTAAAACACTCTTAGAGTAGAAAGACCTCCTAGAGGAGAAAAGCTTGATCTTAATTTCAAATAGTGGCTTAGATTCTTGCGTCTCAAAGTGCAACCTATGAAATAGCAGCATGGGCATCACAGGGAGCTGTTCAGAAAGGCGGAACCCCAGGCCCTCGTCCAGACCTGTCGACTTAAGACTTGTATCCGAAGATTCTCATATGCACAACAGCGTCTAAGAAGCTTTATGAAGCTAATGAAGACATTAGTAGATAAAAAATGAAGATTGAGAGGTGCCTACGTGGCTCAGTCAGTGAAGCGTCTGACTCTTGATCTCTACCCAGATCTTGATCTCAGCGTTGTGAGTTCAAGCCCCATGTTGGGCTCCATGCTGGGTGTTGAGCCTACTTTAAAAAAAAAATGAGGGTTGATTTCTTCAAGGCAAAATAGAGCAGAGTGAGAAGAATGGGAGGAAGTTATGGTAAATTTAAGAGAGGGTGAGAAAATCTACTTGAATAGAGAAACGTACTGAATAGAGGAAGGGTGGAGGAAAGAAGAATAAATAGATAACAAGTAGTCAGGTTTTAGAAAGTCTTGAATTATAAAGTGAAAATGTTATGCAACATAGTAAGGAAGCGTGTGAGGTTGGGTGGTTAGCATTTCTGGGAGGGGGGCCGTTTGAGATAACCCAGTGGGGATTGAATCAGGCAGTGATGTGCAGGATGGAGTGAATCATTAAAGGAGAAAGATGAGAACTGAGGAAACCTTTTAGGAGGCTATTTTTCTAATCATCCAACTGTGATGAAATAAGAGAATAATGGTAACGGTTATAAAAATTAAGATGCAGATACAGAGGCGGGGGCGCCTGGGTGACTCAGTGGGTGAAGCATCCAACTTCAGTTCAGGTCATGATCTCATGGTTTGTGGATTCGGGTCCCACATTGGACTCTGTGCTGACAGCTCAGAGCCTGGAGCCTGCTTCAGATTCGCTCTCTCTCTCTCTCCCTCTGCCCTTCCCCTGCTCACACTCTGTCTCTCTCTCTTTCTCAAAAATAAACATTTGAAAAAAGTTCTTTAATTTAAAAAAAGAAGCAGATACAAATGGAGCTGCATTTCAGAACTGAAGTCTAGTTGGATCGAAATGGAAAAGAAAAATTCAAACAGAACTTTGGTGTTGAACTTGATCCATCGAAAAGATTGGAAAGGGTGTGTGCTGAAGACATTTCCTAAAAATTCAAGGAGACAAAATCTGTGGAAGATCATGCCGTAAACCACAGGAATTCCCTTTCTGACTATTCAGTGAATACACAATCCGAAGCTTTGGAAGAATCTATAAAGCTCAGACTACAAAAAGCTCGCTCTGGATGTGTGGAGGATGGGACTACTGTGTTCCTACCAATGTAATGAAATAGGGACTCCAGGCAATAGTTTATACAGGTTTGATAAACTTTTCCACACCCCCTAGAAATAAGGCCTTGCCCATCAACATCTGCAGCTCTAGAAACCCTTTAAAAAGCAGGTTAGGAAAAGTCTGGGAGAAATCAAGCTTTGCAAGACCTTCAGTGGGATTTTCCAGGCTCTATGGGAGATAATGTATTTACTCAGATAGGACATTACGTATACCCCATGCGCCTAATGCAGTGAGCAATCTCTCTACTGAGAGATTCATTGAGAAAGGAAGTAGGCAATGATAAAAGTCAGTGACTTTTGAGGACCTGCAGAGTAATCTTATATGTCTTTAAATGTTCCATGAGGCAAATCGCACTTGGAGGTGACCACGTAGAAAAAGAAACCATTAAAATGTAAAGATTGGACTCAGGTAAGTTAAAAAAAAAAGGCCACTATTCAGCTACTCTAAGTGAAAAGATGGTCATGGGGACAAATGGTCCAACTACAAGCAGGTAAATCACTTCCTCCTGAGTAGCACATCCAGTATCCCTTTGAGAATCTCTCGTCCTAACAACTGTGGGCTCCAGAACTCACCTCTCCCCTCTGAATCTCTTCTTGTATCACTGCTGTAGACACAGCATCTGTTAGTCTTCGCCCAACTATTTTTATTGAGTATCTAAAATATAAAAGACATATCTAGGCCCTTCAGGAGATACGCATATAACCCAATGAAGCATCAAGCACTACTAAGAGGAATCGGCTATTTACACGGAAGGAGAGTGTTCAGGTAACAGAAAGGAAACCAACCTGCCTTGAAAAGTTTTGATTGTGCCTCAGATGGTAGAATCTCTATTTGCTAAGTGGAGAATGAAGAACGGTCAATGCGAAAGCATCATATGGAAAAATTGAGAGACGTGTGACAGACATTAGCGTGACCAATTAACAGCAATCAAAATGTATCAACTGTGAATGTCTAGGTTATTAACTATAGTGATTGCAGAGAAAATACAAAGGTGTATGGTAGAGCTACTTCAAAGATGGGCACAAAGTCATAGAATATTAGATGTGGAATTATAAAAAGTGACCAGTTAGCGAGCAGATGACTCAGCAGTTTCTATAGTACACCTGGAATCCTCGCAAAACCTTATGGCGTAAGTATTTTTTTTATCCACTTACATATGCGAGGAAAGTAAGGCTCAGAAATTTCAAGGGATTCCACTTTCATGGAGCCTGGATTGGAATAGAAGTCTACCTCTTTCCAGAGCCCATACTGGGGCGCCTGGGTGGCTCAGTCAGTTAAGCGTCTGACTTTGGCTCAGGTCATGATCTCACGGTTTGTGGGTTTGAGCCCCGTGTCGGGCTCTGTGGTGACAGCTCAGAGCTGCTTGAGATTCTCTCTCTGTCTTCTTTCTCTGGCCCTCCCCTGCTTGTTCTCTCTCTCTCAAAAAATAAATGAATAATTTTTTTTTAAAAAGAACCCATATTCATTTACTTCTTTCACTGTATCTTAGTCCCTTGAGACCATCACCCACAATCCCTTGGTTACACGGGATACCACCTCATACAGAATATTCCAAGTTGTGTTTGGCTTTTTTAAAACCAGATTTATTGAAGGAAAATTTACTCATTTAAAGCATACAGTTCCATTTTTTTTAAGTTTACACAAGGTGTGCATATTCTAATTTTATAGCATTTCTATCACTTTATGCCTATTTGCAGTGAGTCCCTGTCCCCACCCCGAGCCTCGGGTATGCACTAATCTACTTTCTGCCTCTGTCCATTTCACACGCATGTAGGTAATCATATATGTGATCTTTCGTGTTTGACTTCTTCCATTTAGCATGCTTTTGAGGTTTATTTACAGTCACATGATATTCACAGTCATGCTTTTTTTTTGAAGTTCATTATTTTAATCATACTCACTATTCACATGTGTAGCATATCAGTACTTAATTCTTTTCTATAGCTGGAAAGTATTGCGTTATATGCATATATCATGTTTTCTTTATCCATGCACCAGTTGGACATTTGAATTGTGTCTATATTTCAGCTATTATGAATAGTATATTTGTATATACATTCTCATGAGAACATGTCTTCAATTCTCTCATGTGTATAAATAGGAGTGGAATTATTGTGTCATATGATAACCCAGGTGCAACTTTTTGAAGAAATTCCAAACTGTTTTCCATAATGGCTGTACCACTTTGCATTCCCACCAGCATGTTCCAATTTGTCTACAATTTTTGCCAATATTTGTTCTTTCTTTCTTTCTTTCTTTCTTTCTCTCTTTCTTAATACAAGAGGAGCTTGGAACATCTTGTTGTGCCAGGAAATGAGGAAGTATATGAAATAGATGGAACCTGTCAATAAGACAAGGTGACACATTGAAGGAGCTCCAAATGGCCAAAGCTAGCATAATTTGAATAACAAAATAAATAGTTATCGTATTGGATTATATTTAATCTCACAATAAAAAAATATATCCATGAGTCCCTACTGATGTAAATAATTGAATAAATAAATAATGGGGAAGAAGAAACAGCTCTTCCTTACAGAAATTCCAATTAATAATGTAGAAGACCGAGGGAAATTTTTTTAAAAATCACCATTAGGCAGGGTGCCTGGGTGGCTCAGCAGTTAAGCTTCCGACTTTGGCTCAGGTCATGATCTCACAGCTCATGAGTTGAGCCCCGCGTCGGAATCTGTGCTGACAGCTCAGAGCCTGGAGCCTGCTTCGGATTCTGCATCTTCCTCTCTCTCTCTGCCCCTACCCCACTCGTGCTCTGTCTCTCTGTCTCTCAAAAATATATAAATACTAAAAAAAAAATCACCATAGGCAAACAATAGAGTAATAATATTTTCAGGCAAAATACACAAATGTATGCTAAAATCAGTGAGTGACAGTTTGACGAGATACAGAATTTAAGCATAGTGTAAAAATATCTCCTCCACAAGACAGTTAACATAACCAATAACAAGATATAGTGGCACCATGTATAACTCTGAAATGATGCCCGGAAAAGGATATAACATCGTTTCTGTGGTATTATTGTCAAAAATGCATAAGCTCTACCTACTCAGGAGAAAGCATCATCCCTACCCAAATTGAGAGACATCGTATGAAATAATTGACCACTACTCACCCAAAGAGTAAAGGTCATTAACCACAATGAAAGAATAAGGACTGGGGCATCTTGATGGCAGTTAAACATCCAATTCTTGATTTCAGCTCAGGTCATGATCTCAGGGTTCATGGAATCGAGCCCCATGTGGGCCTCTGCACTTAACTGCAAGGAACCTGCTTGGGATTCTCTTTCTCCCTCTCTCTCTCTCTGAAAATAAATAACTAAACTTAAAAAAAAAAAAAAAAGAAGAAGGACTAACACAGGTTGGAGAAGACTAAGATCCTGTGCTGGATCCTGAGTAGGAAAAGGAAATTGATGAAACACCGGTGGCATTTTAATATAGTCTGTAGTTGAGTTTATAGTATGATACTGTCGAGTTCCTGACTTTTATAATTTTACTACAGCTTATAAATTGTTAACATTAGGAGAAGGTGGCTCAAAGCATATGTTAACTTTATTCTAGTTTTTATTTGAGTATAGTTTATACATAACATCACATTAGTTTCAGGTGTACAACATAGTGATTCAATAAGTTTATCCATTATGCTGTGCTCCCAAGTGCGGCTACCATCTGTCACCATACAACACCATTACGGCACCGTTGACTACATTCTCTATGCTATGCCTTTTATTTCTGTGCCTTATTCATTTTTTAACTTTCCTGTAAATGTAATATTTCAAAATAACCTGTTTTAAATTTTAGAAGGAATTTAAATATTTTTTATACTCATATTCAGCAAACAGTATCTTTCTTTCCATTTAAGTCATGTTTTGTGTCAATCGGCACATTTTCCTTCTTTAGGTTTCTTTCTTTTTAACAGCTCATTAAAATGTACATTGCAACCATTAAATTAACCTGGTTAAATATACGATTCAATGGTGATTATTAAATTTACAAAGTGGTACAACTATTATCACAATCCAATTTTAGAACATTTCCATCACTTCAGAAAAATCTGTCCGACCATTTGTGGTCATTCCCTGTCTCAGCCCGGTCCTAGACAACCACTAATCTTCTTTCTCTCTTTATAGACTTGTCTTTACGGGACATTTCATCAGAATGGAAGCATACAATATGTGACCTTTGTGTCTGGCTTCTCTCACTTAGCACACTGTTTTTGATTTCTATCCATTTTTGTGCATTAGTACTTTGTTCCTTTTTGTTGCTAAGTGATAGTTCATTGCATGACCATACTCTTTTTTCTTAAATCCATTCAACAATGAACAATAAACATGATTGTTTCCAGGCTTTGGCTATTACAAGTAATTCTATAAACATTCAAGGTTATTTGGACATAAGTCCTCTCTCTTCTGTAGATTCCTAAAAATGGAAATGCTAGATCATTAGGTAAATTCATGTTTAACTTTTTTTTTAATTTTTTTAAAATTTACATCCAAATTAGTTAGCATATAGTGCAACAGTGATTTCAGGAGTAGATTCCTTAATGTCCCTTACCCACTTAGCCCATCCCCCCTTCCCACAACCCCTCCAGTAACCCCTCTGTTTGTTCTCCATATTTAAGAGTCTCATGTTTTGTCCCCCTCCCCGTTTTTATATTATTTTTGTTTCCCTTCCCTTATGTTCACCTGTTTTGTCTCTTAAAGTCCTCATATAAGTGAAGTCATATGATACTTGTTTTTCTCTGACTGGCTAATTTTGCTTAGTGTAATACCCTCCAGTTCCATCCACATAGTTGCAAATGGCAAGATTTCATCCTTTTTGATTGCCGAGTAGTACTCCATTGTATATATATATCACATCTTCTTTATCAATTCATCCATCGATGGACATTTGGGCTCTTTCCACACTTGTCGATAGTGCTGCTATAAACATTGAGGTGCGTATGTCCCTTCAAAACAGCACACCTGTATCCCTTAGATAAATAATTAGTAGTGCAATTGCTGGGTCCTAGGGTGATGTTTCACTTTTTAAGAAACTGCCAAGCTGTTTTCCAAAGTGGCTATACCATTTTGCATTTTCACTAGCAATATATAGAAGTTTTAGTTTCCCTACATTCAGTAACACTTGTTACCTCTTATTCTTTTTTTTAAATCATATCCATTTCAATGAATATGGAGAGAGAAAATCTAAACTAAATTGGTTGAAATATCAGGGATCCCTATCTACCACTGATATAAAGGACATTATATATTGATCTACCCAACATTGGAATGGACTTTCTTGCAAAATAATGATTGCTTCATCACTGAATTCATTCAAACAGAAACTATATAATTGCGGGGGGGGGGGGGGTTGGTTAGGAGCATAATGGGAAATATTACTATATTGAATAAACTAGTGAGTATAAAGAAACATAGGTCATATGTTATGTGTCCTACTGCATTCTAAGTAAAATAATAATTATCTAAGTAAATAATAATGATATCGCCATTGTTAAATAACAATTTATTTAAGTAAAATAATAATGATGTCCCCATTGTTAATTTGACAACTGGAAGAACAGAGAAATTAAGTACCATGATCCCTCTCTCTCAGCTAATAACTGCCTGACCAGGGAGTTAAACTTAAGTTTATAAAAATCAAACTAAAGTTGTTGGCTCCTTAACATTTCCACTGCTTAATCCCCAAAATGCTCATGGGAAACTGGAGAAGGCGTGTTTCTCTTAGGAAGACATGACATATGCTCATGGAACATCCAAGTAGTCCAAGGCACCACATGCTTGGGTGTTTATGCATAATTACCATGAACACTACAGATTTCAGGTATGAATAAATCAGTGTGAGATAAAATATTCATAAAGGGCTTGTAGAGGAATTAATGTCCCAACTTCACTACAGAGAGTAAATTTGTGAGAGATTAAAGGAATTTCATTCATGTTCAAAAATGGAAGGCAGTGAGGAGATCAGGGAGAGATTAGAGCAAATTGCAGAGAAGATGAGGCAAACAGCATCCCTAGATGAGAGAGGTTTCTTCAGGGGATTGCAGGAGATAAAGATTTTCTGATACTAGTGGAAGCAATGTATAGATAATTTTGAATATCAGACAGATATATTTTATGCCTGAGGCAGCGGGGAGGAGAGAGAAATTAAACAATGTTGCTGTAAGAAGACTGACAAAGAAGCTGAATACAGACCATTTGCTACATTCCAGACCTGAGAGAGATGGGGCAAAAAATCATTGGGAACATCTAGGTGTAAAATAGGCATATGCAGGGTTAGGTCCATGGGAATTGAAGATACAGTAGAAATCAGGAGTTCAGAAAAAAATCATCAGGGGCGCCCGAGTGGCTCAGTTGGTTGAGCGTCTGACTTCAGCTCAGGTCATGATCTCACAGTTCGCGAGTTCAAGCCCCTCATCGGGGCTCACTGCTATCAGCGCAGAGCTCACTTTGGATCTTATGTCCCCTCTCTCTCTGCCCCTCCCCCACTCGCACATGCATGCTCTCTCTCACTCTGAAAAATAAATATAAAACATTTCTTTTTAAATAAAGAAAATCTTCATAGAAAGTAACACTTAATTAGGTTTAGGAGGTCAAATGATGGAAAGAATCGAAGAAAACTCTTAGATTTCAATCCAGACTCAACAATAAAGTCACAGGAAAACATTTCCCAAAAGACCGAAACGACTTACAGGAATAACAAGAAATGTACTTAACAATTTGTCCTTATTCTCTAAGGCTTCGTTGCCACACACTTGAGAATTGGCCGTGGGTACCTATAATTCAAAGAGCTCTCCTTGGGTGAGGAACGGATTGAACCACTAGGCCCGCATCTGACATAACAGCACCTAAACTCTGAGCAAGTATCCCCAGAAGATGGGACACAACTCCCTGATGGCAACGGCAATAAGATCCTGCTTATCTACTTCCACAATATGGCAGAGAAAATGAGGAGAGTGAGGGCATCTCAGTTCCGGAATATTCACGAAAAAGATATGGTCCACAAGAGTGAGATTTGCGAATCCATATTTATATTGGTGTTATTTAGGGAATGCACTTCGCCAAATAATTGTTACAGTCCTTTATGTGCCTCAAAAAGATTGGGGGTCCCCTACTGAAATATGCAGCAGCCGGAAAACACTAGAACAGGTCCAAAGGACAAAATGAGCCTGTCTGTCTCTCATTTATGGGGCAAGACCAAGCTGACATAGCCCAGGGGCTAATGACATTTCAGGAAGGAGGAATGGCTGTTGATTATGTCTGTTGGTGACAGTTGTGTGGCAAAGGGGATAAGTAGCCACTCCGTGTGTGAAGAGAATGCCATGGAGACAGAGGCCCCCAACCAGGCTGTGCTGAGCCACTTCTTCCTGGAGGATCTCATGTACACAGCTGAACATCCTGGCCTCTTCTTCCTTCTCTTCCTCCTCATCTACAGCATCGCCTGGACTGGGAATCTCCTCATTCTCGTAACTGTGGGCTCTGAGCCTCACCTCTGCTCCCCTATGTACCACTTCCTGGGGCATCTCTCCTCCCTGGATGCCTGTCTGTCCACAGTGACAGTGCCCAAGGTCATGGCAGGCCTCCTCCTGACGGTGCATGGGAAGGTGATCTCCTCTGAGGGCTGTGCGGTTCAGCTTTACTGCTTCCATTTCCTGGCCAGCACTGAGTGCTTTCTATATGCCCTCATGGCCTACGACCGCTACCTAGCTATCTGCCAACCCCTACACTACCCAGGGGGCCATGAACAGACAGATGTGTGCAGGGCTGGCTGGGATCACTTGGGCCATAGGTGCTGGGCACTCTGCCGTCCACACCGTCCTCACCTTTCGCCTGCTCTACTGTGGTCCTCTCCACATCGCCGGCTTCTTCTGTGACATGCCCCCCGTGCTGAAGCTGGCCTGCGCAGACACCACCATCAGTGAGCTCGTCACGCTTGCCAACATCGGCCTTGTGGCGGCAGGTGTCTTCCCTTCATCATCATACCGGACGTCTTTATTGTGGCGGCCGTGCTGCGGGTCCGCACTGCCCAAGGCTGGCAGCGTGCCTTCTCCACCTGCACCTCCCACCTCACCGTGGTGCTGCTGAACTGCATGCCACCTGTATGCATCTACCTGCAGCCTCGCTCCGCGGGGGCAGGGGCTGGGGCCCCTGCTGTCTTCTACACAATCGTCACCCCCACGCTCACCCCTTTCATTTACACTCCGCGGAACAAGGAGGTCAAGCGGGCTCTGCAAAGACTTCTGCGCGGAGGCTGCCGAGAGTCTCCAGCCCACCCCTTGACCTGCGTCGTGACTCAATGTGCCTGCCAAGAATACGACTAGCCCCGGAGCAAAATGGGGAGGGGAAATCACTCCAGTGAAAATCAGCACCACTGAGCTTCAGCTCAGCCATGAACTTTCCCCCCTCCCTTTGGCCAAGCGACATTTATCAATGTCTCAGTCACAAACTCTTCATCTATAGATGGAAAGATTGCTTAGGTGATGTCTAACCTCCAAGATCTCGGTTCCATGGCTCAGAGGTATGTGGAATGCTCATTTGTTTTAGTAAGTGATTCTTTTTATTTCATATGCAATAATTTCATTAAATTAGTAGCACATATTAAAGCATGCGGATAATGGGGCACCTGGGTGGCTCAGTCTGTTAAGCATCTGACTTCGGCTCAGGTTATGATCTCACTGCTCACGGGTTCGAGTCCCTCGTCGGGCTCTGTGCTGACAGCTCAGAGCCTGGAGCCTGCTTCTGATTCTGTGTCTCCCTCTCTCTCTGCCCCTCCCCTGCTCATGCTCTGCCGCTGTCTCTCAAAAATAAATAAACGTTGAAAAAAAATTTGTTTAAAGAATATTGATAATGAACATGTAATCGACAAATAATAAATGAAAATTTACCTGTATATCACCTAGCTTAAGAGAACAAACCACATTTTTAAGATAATAAAATACAATTACAAAGAGAAAAGTGACTTCTCAAGGTCACCTAGAAAGTGTCATCATCTTTATTTTCCCACTCAGGGTGTATAATGAAATAGTAGAAATAACGTGGATTTTGAAGTCAGTTAGACCTACCAGTATTCTAATCCTGATCCCACCAGTAGTAGATGTAGAATCTTGTGCAAACTTTTTAATAATATGCAATTTCTTCTATTAATAGTAATGTTGGGGTGCATGGGTGGCTCAGTCGGTTAAGCCTCCCACTTCGGCTCAGGTCATGATCTCACAGCTGGTGAGTTTGAGCCCCATGTTGGGCTCTGTGCTGACAGCTCAGAGCCTGGAGCCTGCTTTGGATTCTGTGTCTCCCTGTCTCTCTGCCCTTACCTCACCAGTGTTCTGTCTCTCTCTGTCTCTCAAAAATGAATTTTGAAAATGTTTAAAAAAATAGTAATGTTAAAAATAACTACTTTTTAGGCTTTTATAATGAGTAAATGATATAATTATGTTAAGTGCCTGTGCAAAATAAATGTTCCCATTTCTTACCAAGCAGGCTAAAGATGTCAAAGAGAACTTATTATACTAGCTAAGGTTCAAAGTATCTCTGAAGAACTGGCAGGGTTTTGATATCTTTGTCGAACATGGAGGAAGCAACTACAAAAATATATGTACTTCTAGACTTTGAGGTGACAAATAATAACTCAAGGCTCTAGTTAGAGCAGCTTGCCATATGAATGGGTGGAGCCGTGCTGTATTCAAAAAAGGGTGTGAATGACCCTGAACTACTCTATGGACTGAAAAAGGGCTTTGAATGTCAGGCTAAAGAGTTTGGATTATGCACCAGGCAATCTGCCTCTTTATTGCTCTTGTCCTTTAAGAAGAAGAAGAAGTCACATTCATAAATGCTAAAACATGGGATACGTGGAAGAGAGAGGAAAAGACAAATGGTGGAATGACCAGTTAATAGACTATTATAACATCCTAGACATGAGAGAAAACATTGTCTAACTTGCGTGATAACATTGGAGATGGAGAGGCATTTTACAGAATTGTGTTACAGGTGTTTTAAAGGGAACAGACTGAAAGAGTGTCGGAACTGGAACAGTAATCATAATAATTTTGGGCACACACATGTGCAAGGGACTGTACCTATTAGTTTATATTATTTCTCCTTAGAACTATATTTGAGACAATGTTATTGATCACATTATACAGACAAGGAAACTGAGACTGAGGGAGGTGATGTAATTTTTCCAAGGTCATGCAGCCAGTAATAATTGGAGCCAGGGTTTCAACTCACATCTCTGTGGCTTCAGAGCCCTCACATTCCGATTATACCATAATATCTTAGACAGTTGAATCTAGCCTTTGCTGTTAATAAACTCCCAATTACCTTAGAGGTCTCAATGTCATGCTAGACCTTTAAGTAAGGGAAGTCTTCTTTGAGATAATTATTCCTCGACCTTTAAATAGCTCCTTAAATTCTTGGGTAAATAAATCAATGGCAGATGGTGGGAGACAAGTATCTTACTGTGAGAATGGCAGCTTACAAACAAGCAAGGAGAGAAAGAAGGTGATAAGGGATTAGATTTGGAGTCACCAGTATGAACTCATGTTTAACGTAACATAGCTACAGATGATTGCATATGGACATATTTCTGGAAATGTACACACACACACACACACACACACACACACACACACATATACCCTTGTTCTGTCAGCTTAGAGGGCCTAGAAGCAATGATACCCTAGTAACAGCAAGTAAATCTAATGCCCAGACATTGGTTTCTAATGGTGTTCTCCAAAAAAAAAAAAAAAAAAAAGAACAAGAAGAAAGAGAAACCAGGAAAGGAACTTGGGCAGAAAAGATCAGCCTGGAGCATTTTGTAGTGGCACAAAGCAAAAAAGTACTAAACTATACACACACACACACACACACACACAGATAGGGTTATGTCAAAGACACAAGAACCAATTGAAAGGGTTCTCAATGGCCAAAATTTGAATAATGTGAGCAACAGAATAAATAAAGCAGTAATGGATTATAATTTAAATGTGAAATAGGGGCTCCTGGGTGGCTCAGTTGGTTAAGCCTCTGACTCTTGATTTGGCTCAGGTCATGGTCTTGGGGTTCCTGAGTTTGAGCCCTGCAATGAGCTTTTCACTGACAACCTGCTCGGGATTCTCTCTCTCCCTCTCTCTCTCTCTGCCACTCCCCCACTTGTATTCACAGTCTCTGAAAATAAATAAATAAACTTTAAAAATAATAAAAATTTAAATATAAAATAAAAAATAAATGTCTCAGTCCTCTGTGATATAAATGACTGACTGACTGAATAAATAAATAAATAAATAAATAAATAAATAAATAAGGAGCACAGACAAATCCCCACTGCAGAAGCCCAAGGAACACAGAAGAAAAGAAATAAAAATGATAAGAGCAAAATTATATAAGCCAGAAACAATGTCTATAATCCACATGCCCAACAAATGACTTCCTGGAACGAATCTAGAATGTATTTAAGAAGAAAAAAAGAGGGGCACCTGGGTAGCTCAGTTGGTTGAGCGTCCAACTTTGGCTCAGGTCATGATCTCACTGCTCATGAGTTCAAGTTCCACATCAGGCTCTGTGCTGACAGCTCAGAGCCTGGAGCCTGCTTCAGATTCTGTGTCTCCCTCTCTCCCTGCCCCCCCCCCACTTGTGCATGCTCTGCCTTTCTCTCTCAAAAATAAATAAACATTTTAAAAAAAGGAAAAAAGAAAAAGAAAAACTCTCAAAACTCAATAGTAAAAACAACAACAGCAATGCCAAAACAGAAAATGGGCAAAAGATATGAAGAGACCAGTCACTGGAGAGGACATATGCCTACCAAATAAGCACATGAAAAATATCATCGGGGATTTAGGATAATAAAAATTAAAACCACAATGACATATCAGTTCACACCCATCAGAATGACCAAAATGAAACATAGTCGCAATACCAAATGATGGCATAGATGTGGAAGAACTGGATCCTTCGTATGTTGCTGGAAGGAATGGAAAGTTGTACCATAGCAACTCTGGAAAGATTTTGGCAGTTTCTTTTTCTCTCTGTCTCTCTCTTTTTTTCCTCAATCTAAATTCACTTTCTTTTTCTTTTTTTTACTGAGACATAGTTGACATATAATACTGTGAAAATTTATGGTGTATAATGTGTTTATTTGATATATTTATATACTGCAATATGATTACCACCATAGCATTAGCTAATACCTCTATCACATCATGTAGTTCTTTTTTTGCGGTGAGAACAATTAAAAGCTAATCTCTTAGCAAACTTGAAGTTTATAATCGTGTTGCTGACTATAATCACTATGCTGTGTGTTAGACCTCAAAGATTTATCTACTAGTTGCAAGTTCGTACCCCTAAACAATGTCTCCCCAGCCCCTGGTAACCACCATTTTACTGTTTTTCCAAGCTTTTTTTTTTTTTTTAGATTCTACATGTAAATCGTGTCATATGGTATTTGTCTTTCTTCTTCTGATTTATTTCACTTAACATAATGCCCTCAGGGTCCATCCATATTGTCAAAATAGCAGAATTTTCTTCTTTCTCAAAACACTTAAACATGCAACTACCACTCAACCCAGCAATTGCACTCCAGGGCATTGATCCTAGAAATATTTACACAAAAAACATACGCATAAATGTTTTAGCAGCTTTATCCATAACAGCCAAAACCTGGAAAGAACTGGGATTTCCTTCCAAGTGTGAGTGGTTAAATTATCATACTTCCATATCATAAAATACAACCCAGTAATAAAAAGACAACTATTAATACATGCAACAATTTTAATAAATATTCAGAGAATTAAACGGAGTGAAAAAAATGTCAAAATGTTATGTACTGTATGATTCCATGTGTGGAACATTCTGGAAATGGAAAAATTGTAGAAATAATGAGCAAATTAGTGACTGCTAGGTGTCAAGGAGGGGGTGGGATTGAGAGAGAAGTGAGTTTGGCTATAAAAGGGTAATGTCAAGATCCTGGTTGTTTGACACTATTGTTTTGCAAGATGTCACATGGGGAGGAAATCGGGTAGATGATACATAGGACCTCTCTTTATTACTTCTTACAGTTGCATATGTATCTACAATTATATCAAAATAAAAACCTTAATCAAAAAAGACTAAGCAAAAAAAAAAAAGGAAGAAAAAAAGAAAACAGAAAACAGGACAACGTAACTCCAATAATGTACCAATATCATATAAAGCAATTGATTAAATATGTTAACATAATAAACTTTAGCTAGTGTCACTAACGTTTTGAACTTGACATGAAAATTTTTTCTTTAAAAACAAATTAGGCGCTCCTGGGGTGCTCAGTCAGTTACGTGTCCGACTCTTGACTTCAGCTCAGGTCATGGTCTCATGGTTTGTGAGTTCGAGCCCTGCATCCGGCTCTGCACTGACAGTGTGGAACTTCTTGGGTTGGGATTCTCTCTCTCTCTCTCTCTCTCTCTCTCTCTCTCTCAATAAATAAATAAACTTAATAAAAAAATAAAAACAAATTATATTTTAATTTTTTTAAAAAAAGTACCAAAGAGAAATTTTACAGCTAAAATTTACAATAAATGAAATAAACTCACAGAATGGGCTTCAGAGTAGATTAAAGACAACAGAGGAAGGAAACAATGGACTCAGAAGTAAATCAAGAGAAAGTATATAATGTGAATAACAGAAAAAAAATAGACTAGATAAAAGTAAACAGGGCCTCAGAGACCTATGGAACAGTAACAAAACCCCTAATATTTATATCTTTGGAGTCACAGAAAGCAAAGGGAAGGTGAGTAATGCTAAAAACAACATGCAAAGACATAGCAGCTAAAATGTTCTCAAAATCAGTGGAAGACAGATTCAAGAGCTGTGCAAACCTCAGACAGAATAAATCCAAAGAAAGCCATGTCATGGCTCATCATAATCAAACCTTTGGAAACCAAACAAAATCTTCCATGAAGGTAGAGAGAAGTGACAAATTACCCACAGAGATACAATGACTAAGAGGGCAGTGGATTCCCCATATAAAATAATGAAGGAAAGGGGCTTCCAGTGAAAGGAATGAACTGCCAATTTTGACTTCTATATCCACTGGCAATATCCTTCAGGAATGAAGGGGAAATAAATACATTTTCAGAGGAAGGAAACCTAAGATTATTTGTCCTCAATATACTGATCCTTACAGAATGTCTTTAAAAAGTATACCAAACAGAAAGGAAATGATCACAGGAGGAAGCTTGGAACTCCAGGAAGGAAGACCTTGTGACTGGGTAAAAATAGAGGTAAATATAACAGACTATCTTGAAGATTTTTTAAAACTATTTTTTGACATTTGAAGCAAAAGTACACCATCTGATATGACACTCAATGCTTGTAGAGGAAATACTAAAGACAGTTCTTTTTAATGGAATGGCATAAAAGGAAGTAAGTAGAAGCAAGTGTTCTCCACTTTACGGCAAGTCATAAAATGTCAATGCCAACAATGTAAGTTACATATGTATGTTGTGATACCTACAGTATACAGACAGATATACTTCAAATTACCAAGTATAAATCAAAGCTGAATTCTAAGAAAGATCAAGTAATCAATAAGAAGGCAAGAAAAGGGGAAACAGAGGAATAAGAAACAGTGGAAACAAATAGAAAACTAATAACACAATGGTAGGGTAAGCTCCTCAGACATCAAAAGATCAATAATGGTCTAAATAACGTAAATGGAGAGGCCAATTAAAAAGCAAAGATCTTAAAGGTCCATTTAAAAATGACCCAACCACAGGCTACCTGCAAGAAGCTTGCTTCAAATATAACAACATAGGTAGGTTGAAAGTAAAAGAATGGAAAATAATAAACCATACAAACATAATAAGTTGTAAAGGTTTATATTTTCTTAACACAAGTCCATTATCAGATATATATTTTCTTGGTATATGATGTGACTTTTCATTTCCTTAATTGCATCTTACAATTTAATATTGAGTAGAGAAATAACCAAATCCAAAGAAGTCATGGACATGAAAAGTACAGCATAGGGAATATAGTCAATAATATTGTAACAACATTGTATGCTTGCAGATGGTAATTACATTTATCATGATGATCATCGCATCATGCATAGAATTGTCAATTCACTATGATGTACACCTAAAACTAATATAACAATGTATGTCCCCTATACTTCAATTAGAAAAAAGAAAGTAGGTACACTTTTCAAACAGGTATTTCAAGGAAGATATACAATTGGCTAATAAACATATGAAAAAATGTTCAGTATCAGTATGCATTAAGAATGTGCAAATTAAAACCAAAATGAGATACCACTGCACACCCACCAGAATGGCTATGATTAAAAAGAAAGACATTACTAAGTGTTGGCAAAAACATGCGGGAAAAATTGTCATGTATTGCTGGTGGGAATATAATAATAGTAAGGCCTCTTTGTTTTTGTTTTGTTTTGAATTTTTTTAACGTTTATTTATTTTTGAGACAGAGAGAGACAGTATGAGCAGGGGAGGGGCAGAGAGAGAGAGGGAGACACAGAATCTGAAGCAGGCTCCAGACTCTGAACTGTCAGCACAGAGCCCGACATGTGACTCGAACCTGTGAACTGCGAGATCATGACCTGAGCTGAAGTCGGAGGCTTAACTGACTGATCCACCGAGTAGAGCCTCTTTTGAAAGCAGTAGGGCAGGTTCATAAAAAGTTAAACATAGACTTTCCATTTCGCCCAGCAATTCTCCTCCCCACACTTTCATATAACCCCCTGAGAAGCACAGGGGCATTCATCAGTGACCAGCACTGCCAGATCCACACATCTCCCCTCCTCCTCGACCACTACCTCTGGGTCCAGATATCTTTGCTGACCTATCTTGAGTCTGAACTACTTTTCAACAAAGGGTTGCGGAATAATTAGATATCCATATGCAAAAACATTTACTCAGATCAACAGCCCACACCATATAGAAAAAGTAATTCAAAATGATCATGGGTTTAAACATCATGATACATAGAGAAGAAAACATAAGCAAAAAATCCTTGGGACTTTGGGATAAGCAAATATGACACCAAAAGTTCAATCCATTATTAAAAAATTGAGACATTAGAATTCATTAAAATTAATATTTTCTGCTCTTTGAGAGACACTATCAAGAGAATGAAAAGAGAAGGTGGATTAGTGGAAAATATTTATGAATCATATGTCTGATACAATTTGCATTCAGAAGACATAAAAAATCCCAAGTCTCAAGACTATGAAAACAACCCTACGTGCCCTATGAGAGCACAGACACTGTGTGTCTTTTACTTCTGTGTCTGTGATGTTTAAAAACAGAGCCTGGTATAGGATAGGTACTCAGTATCTGTTTACTCATTAAATAACTACATTGTGGGGCGCCTGGGTGGCGCAGTCGGTTAAGCGTCCGACTTCAGCCAGGTCACGATCTCGCGGTCCGGGAGTTCGAGCCCCGCATCAGGCTCTGGGCTGATGGCTCAGAGCCTGGAGCCTGTTTCCGATTCTGTGTCTCCCTCTCTCTCTGCCCCTCGCCTGTTCATGCTCTGTCTCTCTCTGTCCCAAAAATAAAAAAAAATAAACGTTGAAAAAAAAAAATTAAAAAAAAAAATAAATAACTACATTGTTTGTGCCAGTAAACCTCTGAGACAAAAGGCGGAGTGAAAATAATAAAGGGAAAATGCTGATTGCTATGGGATTAGAGATTATTAGGTCTATTTGAGAAAAGGACAAACATTCTCCTACCAATAATTGGTAAATGTTTCTAATAAAATTAATATAGCTTCTCCTAGTACCTATATTTCCTGCCCTGAAGTCCCAAGAGGTAAAACCCAGTATAGGTTCCCTTTATTCCTGATGGCTCTATAAAGTTATCTCGGTTTCTTGTCCTTAGGATCCAGCATCAGGAGGAAATCTCCATTTACCACAATCCTTTGAGACCAGAGACCAGACGCAGAAGAACATCTTCCTATTTTTATCTTCATTTGGGAAATGAAGGAGTCTCCCCGAACAAAATGCCCTACAGCACTCAAACAGACCGCTCTCATGGCCACCATAATCTTTCCATACAGGTTTATTGAACAAATGAATACAAGGCCAAATCTAAAGTCCACCAAAGTCCACATATCCAAGACAAAGCTTCACAGGAATTCCAGACATGCCTCAGTCAAAAATCCCAAATGTTACCATTTTTGGATTTACCATCATTCAACCTTTTATACTTAAAACTTTGTAACTTCTAAAAATAAGCTGGAGAATGGCAAATGAACTGTTTTTTTTACTTCCTATGAAAAGATAAAGGACGGATCCTCCTCCTCCTTATATTGTCTTTGTGAAATAACTTATAAATAATTAGCTTAATTTACCCTATATTTGAATCATTTGCATTTCTACTTTGATTTCTTACTGTTCTCTCCATAGCTTCATACACTGTCTGCCTTTACTAGGAGTTGGCATCTGTAACTAACACCGTTTCTACTCAAGAGAACACCCTTTTCTTAAAAGTCTTACTCAGTGCAATTTTGACATCTTTGTTCCTCAGACTATAGATAAAAGGATTCAACATTGGCCCCACAATGGTATAAAAAACTGTGGATACCTTATCTTGATCCAAATACCCAGTAGAAAAAGGTCTTAGATACATGAATGCCGATGCTCCAAAGAAGAGAGAAACAGTAACTATGTGGGAGCTGCAGGTACTGAAGGCTTTGGACCTGCCCCCTGTAGAACGGATACGGAGGATGTTGGAGACGATCAAGGTGTAAGAAATGGTGATAGTGAGACTGGGCATTATTACATTGATTCCCACCACAATGAAAACCACCAGCTCGTTGACGTAGGTGCTTGTGCAGGAGAGCTGAAGGAGAGGAGGTATGTCACACATGTAATGATTAATGATGTTGCCATCACAGAACGTGAGCCTCAGCATGCACCCGGTGTGGGCCATGGCACCCACAAACCCCATTGCATATGTTCCTGCCATCAGCATGAGGCAGACCTGGTGGGACATGATGGCCTTGTAAAGCAGGGGCTTACAGATGGCCACATACCGGTCATAGGCCATCGATGTCAAAATATAGCACTCATCAATGACAAAGAAGGAGAAGAAACAGAGCTGAGCCACGCACTCTGCGTAAGAGATGGTGTTTTGCCTTACAAAACCTATCAGCATTCTAGGCATTATGACAGACGAGTAGCAGAGATCAATGAAGGAAAGGTTGAAGAGAAAGTAGTACATGGGAGTGTGCAGGTGAGGCTTCAGACCAATCAGAATAATCAAGCCCATGTTCCCCATCACGGTGACCACGTAGATTCCTAAGAAAATGAAGAAGAGAGGCAGCTGGAGTTCTGGCTGTTGTGTTAAACCCAGCAGGATAAACTGGGTCACTGAAGAGTCATTGCCTGCTGCCATTGTTCCCTAGGACGTATCTGTGAGAACAGGACAGAGGGTGACATTGAAATGAGCACCCAGCCCTCTTCCCCCAATCCCTCCATAATGAGACAGAGTCCCAGAATGAGAATTAACTCACACCCACCCTCCTGTGTGCCTTTGCTGTCTCCATTGGATAAAGGCTGAGATTGTTTAAAGATGTCTATCAAAAACACCAGCAGGCAAGTGCTGTAGGGGTAAGACTGAGTACCCCTGTGAGGGATCAGGACTCCATCATCTCTGCTCTACTTCAGCTTTCACAGTCCCTCAGCCCCCCCTAATGCTCAATGGCTGTCTTAGCAGACAGGAGATCATGGCATTTCAGATCTTCAGCCTCATAGCTGAGGTTTGGAAAAATAAGGGGATACATAAAATTCATCACTCACCCTTCTGCATCGGGATTTCACTGTTGGGCTGTGCTAACCCTTCTCCCTTATTTTCAAGGGGGGCACAAGTGGCTCTGATGAATTTTCCAGGCAAGTAGCCCAAAACGGAGATTCTTCTTTGTTACTGGGTTTGTTCTGAGCGAATTTTGTATGAAAGGAACCAGAGCACAGACTTCTGAGAAGCCGTGAGTTATAGATCATGATATCTAATGGTGGCTTTGCCCAGAGTATTTTTCTCCAGGCTAGCGGGTAGTAAATAGTATCTACTCATGCCCAGAGAGCCCCCTGCTAATATGACCTCAAGGGTTTTCATGAGTTAGGAAATCCTAGAGACCTGATTAAATATTGGAAGACATTTCTCCCAGTGTTTTCCCCAGAGATCAGGCTTTGTAGCAAAATTACCTACTCTGCATTTGTAGCCTAGTTCATTATAATAACACTGCATTATTGGAATTTACCCTCTTACATACATTTTGGTCTGTTGCCAAATAGGGCATATCCCCAAGCAGAAAAGCAGATGATATTTCCTGCATCCACAGCACCTCTTGCTACATGAAATCCTATACATTATTTGTTGGTTTGTTGTGTCTTTTCACAATCGATACACACATACCTTCATATACTCACATCCATGTTAATTTAAGTTTCAAAGGGGGCAGGCTTTTGTCTGTTTTCTTCAGTACTCTTTCCGTAGCAACTTAAAGTATTACCAAGCATATATAGTAGGTACTGAATAAATATTTGTTTAATTAAATGAATGAATGAGAATCCCTTTTTTCCATCCTTCCTGGACACTAACTACAACAGAATTCTTGCCCCACAGGCAAAGGCTTACGTGGTGTCAACCCTTTTCTTTGCACACCCGAGTGCAGAACAGGAAAAACACTAGTATGGTAAGTGAAGGCCACTGCGGAACTCTTAGTGGTCATGTAGGAGCACTTCAGATCAAAAGTATTGAACTCAAAGAAAGAATATAATCTTCCTCCTCTCTGAATGTCACATAGAGGACTTCCACAGGCTCTCAGAGAGGTCCCGATGTCTCTCCCCAGGGACTACAGCATACACTCAGATCAAAAGACAGATTTGGATTAGTATACGAAGCTCTAAAATGCCAAAATCCAGGTCAGCTCATGATGGGAGGGCATTAGGATTTTTTATTTCTTTTTTGGCACAGGATTGAAATCATCAAAATGCAGACTCGAGAAGATTAACACAGTGTGCACCAGCAAGATGGACTGGTATAAGGAAGACAAGAGGCAGGGTCAGCTTTGGGGGGCAATCACAATAACCAGTGATTGATTTTTAAGTGTCCTGAATTAATAGTGCTACTGTGAGTAATTCCAAGAAACAAACATACTCTTAGAGATGTTGCAAAGGAAGATCCATTTGGACTTCTTACAAAGAAAGTAGAAATAGACAAAAAAAAAATTCCAAAAGATACTAGCCTAGGTGTTTGGATAAACTATGCTATTATCCTACAAACAAAAATAACTCAAAAATATTGGAGATATTTATAACAATCATACATTCAGTGTTGAACATGATGAGTGCCAGCTGCTAACAGGACCTCCAAGCATAAGTGCATGTTAGGAAAATGCCCAACTAAGGTCAAATAAATGTAAGAAGGAAAAGGAGGAAGGTTGGTACATGAGAAAAAGATTTGGGGATGGTTTCCCTGGAGGCTAAAGCCATGGGATCAGGTAAAACCCAGTGAGAGAAAATAAAGAGAAAAAGATTAGAAGGGCAAGAAGAAAATTTGAGAAATCCTCCAATTGTGGGTTTTATGCTTAGGATAATTTAAAACCAAACAGTGACTGAAATGAGTCCCAATTATCATTCTCAGACCCCTCAAAATTACTAGAGGACTAAATATTCCTCAGACCAAACTTGAACAGTGTCCCACTGGACAGATATGCCTTGGACTGCAGCAGTGATGAAGAAAAACTTCTTTTTTTTTTAAAGTTGTTTTTTAAAGTTTATTTTTTTTTTATCTTGAGAGAGAGAGTGCGCAAGCAGAGGAGGGGCAGAGAGAAGGGGAGAGAGAGAGAGAATGTCGAGCAGGCTCTGCGCTGCCAGGACTCGAACTCATGAACCATGAGATTATGACCTGAGCGGAAATCAAGAATCAGACGCTTAATTGACTGAGCCACCCAGGCACCTGGTAAAAATGCATTTTCTATGGAAAGTTACAAACTCTTTTTTAACTGATACAATAACCAGAAATACTCCCTCCAAACTCTATCAAATCACATTAATAAGAAAAATCTAGGGCTAAGGTTCTAAGCTAGAGCTGAAAGTATTTTTTCATGTTTAATACACACCATGTAAATATGGGCAAGTGTGGAGTGATTATAGGAGATTCTGGGCAAGTGTGGAGTGATTATAGAAGATTCTGGGCTTAGCCTTATGTCACAAAACTCTCATTTCCTCCCTTCCTTTCTCCCACCTGCATAATGGTCACCTTAGCCTAATTCAGTTATAACAATGCTAAATGGTCATCTTTTCCCTGAAATGTATCATAGCACCTCTTGCCCACGCCTGACTCCTTTTTAAGTAACTCAAGCCCGATATGTTCTAACCTGTCAAAGTCAGGGGTAATTAAACCTTTATGTGATGCTATATTTTCTAAGGATGCAGAAAATGAAACCATGTATCTTAACATTGAGCATGATGTTTTGATATATGTATACATTATAAAATGATAATCACAACTGGCTCGGAGCCTGGAGCCTGTTTCTGATTCTGTGTCTCCCTCTCTCTCTGCCCCTCCCCCGTTCATGCTCTGTCTCTCTCTGTCCCAAAAATAAATAAAAACGTGGAAAAAAAATTAAAAAAAAAAAAAGATAATGACAACCAAGCCATGTAACATATTCATTACCTCATGTAATTACGAATTTTTTGTAGTGAGAACACTTAAGGTCAACTCTCTTAGCAAATTTCAAGTATATAATACAGTATTGTTAACTATAGTTGCAAGGTTGTATATGATCTCCATAACTTATACATCTTGCAAACTGAAACTTTGTCCCCTTTGAAGAGAAGCGCCCCCTTCTGGCCACTCCCCAGCCCCTGACAACCATCATTCTTCTCTCTGCTTTCATGAGTTTGACATGTTTAGACTACATATATACGTGAAATCATGCAATATTTGTCTTTTCATAGCTGCCTTACTTCACGGAGCATAATGTCCTCCAGGTCCATCTATATTGGAAAAGCAGCCAGTCTGGAAAAACAGTATGGAGGTTTTTCAAAGAGTTAAAATGACAACTACCTTATGACCCAGCAATTGCACTACTAGGTATTTATCCAAAGGAGGCAAAAACGCTGATTCGAAGGGGCACATGCACCCCAATGTTTATAGCAGTGCTATCAACAATGGCCAAATTATGGAAAGAGCCCTAATGTTCATCAACTGATGAATGGATACAGAATTTCTTTCTTTTTTTTTAAGGCTGAATAAATCATAAGCATTTTTTTTAAGTTAGCTCATCCTAAGATTAATTCTTCTCTAAAATCTAATCAGTAAAGAAATACACGAAGGCCTGTAGTCAAATAAGATAAATGAATCAGCTGAAGCAATGGGCAGGTGGACCATTATCTGTAGAAAGCAGAACTCTCTAGTAAATATTAGGCTGGAAAAGTACACCTTCATCTTAAAGCCAAATGAAGCCTCTTGCCTATTCTCTCTTGTCTGATCCACTGTAAACAAAAGGAAATTGTGGACATTCCCTACAGACAGAAAAGGGATTCCATGTACCAATTACGTTGCAGGAGTAAGGGTGGTGAGATAGTGCCAAAAAGTGTCATTTTTCTGTTTATAAATGAACTGGTCCAAAGAGGAGGAGGGAGCGGTCTTCTTGCTTTTGAAGCACAATAGCTCCACCTAGTGGTAAAGATATGGCTCAAAGAATTTTAGACCCTTCATATTAGCTATTTATCTTCTCTTATGAAATCGGGTAAAAGGTAGAAAAAGCCCAAATTTCCAGTATGTGGAGAAGAAAGGAAGTCCTTTCCTCCATGGAAATGTGAGAGGAAAGAATAAATATTTCTGAAATTCTAGGAAACAGGATCTGACACAGACCAGGTACTCAATAAATGTTTGTCATTTGATGGCAAATAATGTCAATGATGGCGAGGGGCAAAGAATAGATGCTGCCATCAGATTATATTTGTGAAATAATCACACATATGAGGAAAACAGTGTAATAAAGTGGGAAGTGGGTAAGAGCCTAGCTCCTAAGGCAAATGACCATATTTTTTTTTCAAATTTTTATTTAAATTCTAGTTAGTTATCATACTATGCAATATTGGTTTCAGGAGTAGAATTCAGTGGTTCATTCATCACTTACACACAACACCCAGTGCTCATCATAACAAGTGCCCTCCTTAATGCCCATCACCCATCTAGCCCATCCCCCCACCCACCTCCCTCCATCAACCCTCAGTTAGTTCTCTATTGTCAGGAGTCTCTTATGGTTTGTTTCCCTCTCTCTTTTTCCCCTCCCATATATTCATCTCTTTTGTTTCCTAAATTCCACATGAGTGAAATCATATGGTATTTGTCTTTTTTCTGACTGCTTTCTTTTGCTTAGCATAATACACTCTAGCTGCATCCGTATCATTGCAAATGGCAAGATTTCATTCTTTTTGATGGCTGAGTAATATTCCATTGTATATATATACGTGTGTGTGTGTGTATATATATATATATATATATACCACATATTCTTTAAAATGGCTGTTTTTAAATTTTACATCATCTTCTTGTTAGCTGCCTGATCTTAGGCAAGCTGCTTTCTCTAAAACTCAATTTCCTAATCTTTAGAATAGGGACAAAATGGTTCCTGCTTCATAGCATTGTTGAAGATTAAATAAGATTCTGCTTGCAAAGTACTTGGTATACAAAGAAAGCACTCATTGTCAAGTGTCATTATCACCATATTGAGCTGTTGTGAGATCTGAGTATGCTAATGAATGTAAAGAATGTAGCATATTAACTGAAACAGCCAAATAAATATGCACTGGTGTAATAAGAATGTTATTACTATTATATTAATAATACCAATGTTCCCAATATTATCGTTGTTACTAAATTACTATTCTATGCATCACCTTCATGTTTTCCTCAGAATATAAAAGCACAATTCAATAATTCCATCTCTAGATGACATGTTCTACCGTAATTCAAATTCAGTCTCTCTCAGTTTCTACTTGGAATCAAACTGAAGTTTTGTTAATAACTTCAGATAAAATACATATTACCCGAGTTTTTGGTTTTGAGGGAGAACCCTACCATCACACAGATGTCCCCACACTGCAAGATATTTTTTCATTCATTTTTGGAACTGCCTGCCTGAAATTTTACCAGTCTGGTACTCTTTTATGCTAAACTTTGAATTTTTTTTATGCTAGTGTCTTTGGGAATGTTATGGCAGAGTCAGTAATCCACCCCTTTCTTGTATATACCCAACTTGGATGACAAGTGAGGGTAAATTTTGATGGCGAGGGACAAAGAATAAGAAGTACTTGCCATAAGTATTTAAATAGCCAATAAATGATCTTGTTTAGGAAGAAGATGATCAGATTCCAGAAAAGGATCTAGAAGGCGCCGAGGACAACCTTCACATACTTCAACACATATTCTCAACCTGGACAGTATCCCATATGATAATTTAATGTTATTATAGAGTACTTTCTGAGCTAACTCAGCCAGTAGAGAGTTCCATTTTCCCTAACATTTTCATTGATTATCCAAAGCAAACAGGCATAAAGAAAAAAGAAGAAAAGAGAAGGGGGGAAATGTCTTGGAAAAGATAACAATAATACCAATCTCCCCTCAGACTGACATTCCTTCTTTAGTCTAAGGTGAAATTTTCTCAGAATTGTCTCTGGCCATACCACCCTGAATGCACCCCATCTCATCGGATCTTGGAAGCTAAGTAGGGTCAGGCCTGCTTAGTACTTGGATAGGAGAATGAATGTAGATATCACAAGGTGCGTATTGAACAACCCATTTGGACTCATTTCTTGTTTCTTGGCCTGTTCCTATGAGAGAAAGCTTTGGGGTCAAGTATAGCACCAAAACATCCTCAGGGTAAGGTGATTATCTGGCACACTTTATAGAAGTCTCACTCTAATTGGAATTTATATCAGTTAGATTTCAGTGAAGGAAACAAACTATTCTAGGAATTTTAAGCAAAGAGGATTACAGGGAATTAAGTGTTTAGAAAATCACCAGCTGCACTTAGGAAATGGATTCTAGACTGGAACTCCAGGATTGACTCCTCGTCCTCTGCAAATCTGACCCACTGGAGAGGTGAGAATCAAAGTGGGCAGAACTCACCCTCAGTAGCTTTTCACTAGACCAATAATTCTAATCAGTGCAAAATTATTTTTTAACTATTGTGTATTTCAAACCATAATTTATTTAGCCTATGAGCCCCTAAGTATCATAAACTATCTTCTCATTTTCGAGAAGAGAGGGGGGAAAAGACATAATTAGCTACAAATAAAAATCGCCAATACACAGACTGACATGCTGTATTTCCTAATTCTAAGTTTGGACAACCATCAATGGAACTTTTAAAATTGTTCTTTTGATTTTATTATATCTCTGCTAAGCCAATAGCATTCACAATCCACTTCATGCTCCAGAGTGTGCAGAATTTTTTAGTAGAGTGGCATCTAACAAAGTTCAGGCTCCTAACAGTTCACAGTGTTGCCTTAAAGGACTGTAAGTTCAATATTTATTCAGGGGATGGGAGGTGGAGGAAACAGAGAAAAAAAAACGGACACTCCGAGCTTGTGGAATTCATGTATGTGAGAGGAGAATTTTTATTCTGCTTGACAATGAACAACATTTAAATAATTTTTCTTTTTTTTTTTTTTAAGTCTGTTTACTTATTTTGAGACAGAGAGAGTGTGCAGGGGGAGGGGCAGAAGAAAGGGCAAGAGAGAATCCCAAGCAGGATTCTCCCCACCATGGGTGGGGCTCCATCCCACAAACCAGGAGCTCATGACCTGAGCCAAAATCAAGAGTCGGATGCTTAACTGATGCCACCCAGGCACCCCTTAAATGATGTTTCTAATCTTTATTGATTATCTTAGTGCAAACTATACACAACCCATTCTCTTAAAAACCCTATGAAACACATTTTGCCGATGTAAGTATATTCTCTGAAGCTCAGAGAATTTAAGTAATATATTCAAGTTCATGCAACTAGTTGTGTCATAACTAGTATGTAATTCAATATCCAGTATTTTTAAAATAGGATTTATTTTCTTATTAGTGTTATGAATGTATAGATTTAATTTTTATAATTTTATTACACTATCAAGATCCCCAAAGTCTCACTGAGTCACTACCAAGTTTAGAAGAATTTCCCAAAGGTTGGATATAGTAGCAAATTTTCTTCTACCCTCTACTCAAGAAATAGCTCTATTTTTTTTTTATTAAAAGAGTATGGCTGCCAGTCTATGACAAATCTCAAATACTGTACTTCCTATAACCTCAAAGGGCTAATTACATTGTTTATTTTCAATAAAGTTGGGCCAAAGTTGTTCCCTTTTGGGATTTCAAAGCAAGTTCAAAGCAAGTTAAAGTAAATTTTAATTGATTGGGTATAGGAAGAAATAATCATGCAAGTTATAAGAACTTTTCTTTCAACACTGCAGAGGGGTTTTTCTTGTTATCACTTGAAGCACACAGGTATTGATAACAAGAAGCCTTCTGTGTGCTTCATTGACCATAAACAGGAGTCATAAGTCCTCTGACTGCACATTCTTCAAATTGGCCAGGGGAAGAAGCCTCAGGAATGCAGTATTAGAACAGGTACAAGCCAATTTCTATCAGCTTCCAATCTCAGACAACTTTGTACGCTCAAAATTTATCCTTACTCCTGAATTAGAAAGGAACTTGGTGGAATTAAGTCTCATTAAGGCTTCTAGTTTTAGAGTACTAAAAATACAGTATATTTCATTGCGTATTGTAATACAATTTCTGTTTTTCTAAAGGAAGATAGGAATGAGAACTCTTCATTCCTACTTTTGGCCGTTGAGTTCTACACACATAGATCGATACTTGAGCCAATATCGTGCTCACTACAGGAAGCTCTGATTTTTATGTTCTGAATACCCAGATAATGAGACTAACAAATTTCTCTTTCATTAAGGGCTCACGCACCGCATCTCCAGCTTTTGGAAAACTTTGTCCTTATTCTTCTCACTAACGTTTCATGTGAGAATCAAGTGCTCCATGTATAGAAGTAACTGGTAACCTACTGTATTTGAAAGAGCCCAAAGTATGCTGCCCCAAATAATACAATTTCAGGGAAAATTTTTATTCTACAGTTACTGTGTTAATCATCCCAACTTCAAGCCTTTAAGAACTAAATTATTTTTATTAAGAAGTAAATAAGTCAAAATAGTCGCATCTCTTTTGAAATTAACACATTAATGATTATTCAACAATTCGAATGATTATTCGACAAACCTAAAAGCAAAAATCCACGTAATAGGTATACAAAGACACCGCTAGCAGAAATGGGAAGGATCCAAAGGTTAAAATTAAGTTCCATCTGTCTGTCTCAAGAGCCAATCCAGTTTCTGTTCCTATGAGCCTTTAAGCCCCATTAGGTTTGAATCATTCTTCATCCAACAAATAGTATGTGCTTGTCTTGGCTATCTTTAAAGAGGAATACACTTACATAATAATTATGAGTATTTTATGCAGTAGTTTGATAATAAAAAACGAGTAATCTTTATCATCTCATTTTCCTATTGAAAAGCTCAAAAGTTTTGATACTTTGGGTTACTTAAAACCTGAAAGTCTCCTATCCCTTCTTGATCTGCAAATATTCATCCTTAATGGCTCAGTTAAATGCTATCAACCTTACGAAGTATTCCATGCTGCCCCCAAACAAACGTTGTACCTTTCTTTTCTCTGCCCCCACACGACTTTGATTTTACATTACCAGAGCCTTCAATGAATTCTAATGGAACTTATCACTTGCAATCAATATATCTAACCCTTACAACACGATGGCTCCTTAGCAATTTACGCAACTTTGTGTCTCCAGTATCGGGGAGAACTCCTGGCACGAAGTGTTCAAGATTGTATCTGATCTTGTATGTATGGGGAGTACTTAGCTGGCCCATTCCCTATTCACGGGCACACTGGGGCATGAGCCAGCCATCTGGAATGTTGTGAGAATTACAAGTGTGGATTTATTGCTTCTCTGGTCATCTGGAAAGTTAGCTGTACTACCACATTACAGAGTTGGTGATGGTTTTAGTTTAGAAAACTAGGCTTCCCATTTGTGGACTCTTCTGTATCCAACCTTCCACTTAGCCTTCTCTTATACCTCAGTCCCTATTTCCTAATCACATTCAAACTGCCTGACTCTCACTGTCTTCTTTCTCTCAAAACCCAGTATTTCTCAAACTTTAAGGTAAATAAGATTAACCCAGAGAAATTGTCAAAAACCTATATTCTTGGGCCCTAACCCCAGAGAATTATTGCATTTTTATAGGTAGAGCCTAGAAGTCAGCATTTTTAATAGACAAACTAAATGTCTTTTTAATAGACAAACTAAACTTCTGATGCAGGTTCTCCATGCTCTTAGGAAATATTCAATAAACCTAGATTCACCCTTGGTTAATAAGGCATAAAATTCATTCAAGGGCTCAGCCAATTAGGCACCTGACTCTTGATTTTGGCTCAGGTCATGATCTCACGGTTGTGCGATCAAGCCCCACATTGGGCTCTGCACTGGGTGTGGAGCCTGCTTGAAATCCTCTCCTCCCTCTGCTCCTCTCCTGCTTGTGTGATCTCTCTTAATAATAATAATAATAATAATAATAAATAAAAATTTAAAAATTACTCAAACTTCAAGATGCCAAGATCATACCTAAAGAGGAAAAAAGAGAAAATAGTGAAGCAAATGTGTTGCCAGCAGAATGAGGAGGATTTGGAGAAGGGAAGCATAAGAGGAGCACTGGGTGGAAGATAAGGAGCTTGGAGGACTAAACGGACACGTGGACATACATCATGGAAACTGGAAATTTACAAGACCAAATGGTCCCTGTGGGTGAAGACACTGAGAGAGAAGTCTCATAAGCATAGGTTTACGGTAAGTCCTGGCAGGAAGGTCCTATCTTTCAAAAAGGAGATGGGAGGGCTTTGATGATTCCAACCAGATTTAGGATAAGAAGCCAATGTGTAATGCCATGAGGGAGTACCTATTGGGAATGATAAAGTAGGTAGGTACCTGTGTGTGATTCTAGATCTATAAGCTCCAAGCAGAATGCTCCACTTTCTACATGAGAGAGATCCAGAATATCCTGTGATAGAACTTGAAAGACAAGGAGCACAAATTTCTGCAATGTACTCAGGTAAGGGAGGCCATCTTCTTTAGGAGAGATTGGGGTCCAAACACCTACCTGTTATTGCTCTGTAAGGGGAGCTGAAATCCTCTGAGATAAGGCTCAGTCTAGCACGCATTCTGAGGAGTATTTTCATTTTTTCAAGATCAAAGCTTTAAACTACATTAACTAATTTCTATATGCAGAATTCTTATCATTAGCCCACAAAGGAAGCAGGGTAACAATTGGAAGCTGACATCAAATCAAATTCATAGTCACAAACTCTCTCTCACCTAAGGCATGATGGCTGAGCAGTTACAAGTGAAGCCTCCAAAGTCAGACTTTCTAAAATTCCAATCCCTAACTCAGTAGATATGGGTCCTTAATTTCTAACTAATTCCCTTGCCTGTGGGGTGGAAGTAATGCTTAAGTAATGCTTAAGTAATGCTTATCTTGCAGTTTCTGAGAGATTTAAAAATGAAATGAATGAAAAGTTCCTTTCCTGACACATAATAGCTACTGAGTAAATGCTAGCTGTTGTTATATTATGAGGCATTATTATATTGTGCTATTCCAAATCAATGCCCTTTTTCCCTCTGGCAGGTTCAAGTTTCAAGTCAAAATAGCCATACTTACTAGTGCCACAGTCTGACATCAGGGTTGGATAACCTTAAATGTTCATCTTAGCTCTACCTCTGAGGTTTTTTAAACCTGCTCTGTTCCAGTTTGCTCAGTTGTAAAGTGGACAGCAAGAGTAGCTATGTAATTGTGTGGGTTAAGTCATGGTGCAGAGCAAATGGGAAATGTGTGTATGTAGTGTATGTGTTTTATAATAGTAGATAAAAGATAATATTAAACATTTGACAGCTAGGCTTTATAAGCTATTTTTAATCATAATATTTACCTGATCCTTTGGAAAAAGCCACAGTAGGCACATTTTCCTTATCTGAAATGACTATGTCATCCTGAAATAGTGCTCTAGTCTCCTACACTGGGTTGTATTGAGGTATTTCATTGATTTGGGAGATATAATCTCTAGGCTAGCAGAATAAAGCTTTATTATTAGCTAGCTACTCAATCCCAGGACTATTCCTTATTGACACAACCAGAACTTGCCCTGAGTGCCTTTCTCTTTCGGCCTTGTAACCAAGATTCCCTGCCTTGGCTGATCATTTTTCTTAAGGCTGCTTCAGACAGAATACAGAAAATACTTATGCTCCCCATCTTTAATGCTGGAAGTCTAGACTAATGGATGATCTGGGATTAAACTGTGCCAAAACTCTCAATGCTTCATTCCTTGTCAATTAACTAAAGTAATTTGGCGGTAACTTGTATTCTTTTGTCTTAGAATGTTTTCAACATTTTCCTGAACTGACAGGCAGGAGCTGTGAAGTTCAGAGTATTTGATGCTGGATGTGAGAAAAGGAGCCTAGAACCAAGATTTCTCGTGAAACCCAACCCTTCAAAATCTATGGATAAATTTCACGTGGCACCCAAAGCTCCAAGGACAAGATGAGGTTGTCTCCAAAGTAAAGCAAAAGTTGAAGAGGCAAGTTGATACATACTATGTCCTTTGGTAAGTTTCCCTCTCCTTTCTCACCTTATACCATGAACATGTTGGGAAAGCTGAGGAGGAGGGAAGATTGGTCAATGTTAACCCAGGAAGAGGAATTTCCTGTAACCTACAGAAGGAAGTCTTGGTAAAACACACACACACACACAAAATCAGAACTGGGGGTCTGCATGTTTTCATGCCCTGTGGCTCTCTGGCTGATTAAGGAAACTAAGATCTCTAAAGTCACTGAAAGCCCTGACTTTTATTGTTGTTTTATGCTAAGCCAGGAAACAGAAGGACCACAAACATTCAGAGTTCTTGATCCCAGTAAGATTTTTTCATAGTACATTTGTTCTCTGACCCCTTCCTTCTTCTGGATTCTTCTAAGTTCACACTACTCAAGTGGTACCCAGCCTAAGTGAAACAGGGAAAGCAGTATGTGCCTGAGAGCCACAGAAAGTTGGCAGGAAATTCTGCCTCTACTGCTCTCTATTTAATCATAGAAAATTTCCCTAAACTTCTTCAGTCTGCCTTCCCTTATCTATGAGAACAGTTATATCTATCTCTGAGAGCTGCCATGAGAGGAGATACTGCGTCCAAAATTTCCCAATACATACTTAGTGTTCAATATCATCTGTGTTATTATTAGTATGCTGCTTGCTATCATAATTTTGTGTAAGTCACCAGTAAACAGACAGATTAATATATTCTCAGAATGTAATCAAGCGCTAGGTGCCTATTATTTTATTGATTAATTGATGACTTGTGGCTATAGATCCAGTTATAAAGTTCTGTTTCGTTCCTCCTGCCGATGACCAGAGATGAGTCCTGAAAACTGGACTCACGTGACAGGGTTTGTCCTTCTGGGTTTCCCTAGAAGCCACATCCTGCAGTTCCTGCTGTTCCTGGCTTTGATGGCAGCCTACGCTGTAACGGCCACAGGCAACCTGCTCATCATTGGGCTCAGTTGGACGAATCGACACCTGCACACACAGATGTATTTCTTCCTGAGGCACCTGTCCTTCCTGGAGCTGTTGCTCGTGTCTGTTGTGGTTCCCAAGATGCTTGTTGTCATTCTTACGGGGGACCACTCCATCTCATTTGCCACCTGCATCATCCAGTCTTACTTCTACTTCCTCCTAGGCACCACCGACTTCTTCCTCTTAGCTGTCATGTCTCTAGATCGTTACTTGGCAATCTGCCGACCTCTCCACTATGAGACTCTAATGAATGGCCGTGTCTGTTCCCAACTGGTTCTGGCCTCCTGGTTAGCTGGATTCCTCTGGGTCCTGTGCCCCACCATCCTCATGGCCAACTTGCCTTTCTGTGGCCCCAATGGTATTGACCACTTTTTCTGTGACAGTTGGCCCTTGCTGAGGCTCTCTTGCGGAGACACCCGCTTACTGGAGCTGGTGGCTTTCGTGCTCTCCACGTCAGTGTTACTGGGCTCGCTGGCACTGACCTCGGTTTCCTATGCCTGCATTCTTGCCACTGTTTTCAGGGCCCCCACACCTGCGGAGCAAAAAAAAGCATTCTCCACTTGTGCCTCACACCTTACAGTGGTCATCATTGTCTATGGCAGCTCCATTTTTCTCTACATCCGTATGTCAGAGGCTCAGTCCACGCTGCTCCACAAAGGGGCCTCCGTCCTGAGCTGTATCATCACACCCCTCCTGAACCCATTCATCTTCAGTCTCCGCAACGATAAGGTGAAGCAGGCCCTAAGAGATGCCCTGATGTGGCACAGAACCATGGCTGCGAGAGACTATGAGGGTCACAAGTAAAAGGAAATATTGGATTAAGAGGTTAAAAATGTATGCAATTTGTAAAAATGTATTTGAAGTTCAAATCAGTCCCACAACACCCTGCACTTTTCTCAGACAATTAAAAACTAGCCTCCAGAATGACGCATCATGAAAGAGAGAGAGAGCCTTCGTTTTCCTCTCCCCTCTCTTCCTGATGCCCTCCCCTCCCCATAGAGAAGGCTGATCCAGGTGGCCACACTTCAGAATTCTGGTTAGGACACATTTCCCTTGGGGCAGGTAAGCGTGTGGACTTCCTTCAGGGAGGCCATTCCTCTTCTTCCGTATGTGTATGCTCAAGCATACTTACTACTGCTTCAGGGTCCTGTAATGCAAAGCCAATCAGAGAATGCTAAAAATACGGAGACTCAGATCTGGAGCTTAGAGGGGAGTAAGAAGAAGGGTTCTGATGACTTCCATCTAGACTATTACAAACAAGATTAACCAGAACCCAAACATTGGGAAATTCCATTTTGGCTGCGGTAATAACTGTTACTTTGATCTTCACTTGCCATTTCTGTTTAGGTGACTAGCAGCTCCTATAGGAATCTCCCAAAGGAAAAACACTGCGACCAGTGAAATATTTAGATATCCCAATTCCCAAGTCAACTTCTACCTGATAGACTCTAAACACAAAGCCAATCATACAATCACTTATTTAAGAAATATTATTAAATACCCAGTAGGATTAAGGCACTGAGCTAGGCAGGGTTGGGACTAGGGTGATGTCTAGGGCCAAGGGAGAGGTCTAGGGCACAAATTTTAAAGAGACACACACCCACGTGGTTGTGCACAATCCTGAGAGTATATGCTTCCTTGGTGCTGCATCAAGGCCCCTCCGTTGCTGCTCTTGAATCTGGGCTGTGTGGCACAAAAACAGACACATAGACCAATGGAATAGAATAGAAACCCCAGAACTAGACCCACAAACGTATGGCCAGCTCATCTTTGACAAAGCAGGAAAGAACATCCAATGGAAAAAAGATAGCCTCTTTAACAAATGGTGCTGGGAGAACTGGACAGCAACATGCAGAAGGTTGAAACTAGACCACTTTCTCACACCATTCACAAAAATAAACTCAAAATGGATAAAGGACCTAAATGTGAGACAGGAAACCATCAAAACCTTAGAGGAGAAAGCAGGAAAAGACCTCTCTGACCTCAGCCGTAGCAATCTCTTACTCGACACATCCCCAAAGGCAAGGGAATTAAAAGCAAAAGTGAATTACTGGGACCTTATGAAGATAAAAAGCTTCTGCACAGCAAAGGAAACAACCAACAAAACTAAAAGGCAACCAACGGAATGGGAAAAGATATTCGCAAATGACATATCGGACAAAGGGCTAGTATCCAAAATCTATAAAGAGCTCACCAAACTCCACACCCGAAAAACAAATAACCCAGTGAAGAAATGGGCAGAAAACATGAATAGACACTTCTCTAAAGAAGACATCCGGATGGCCAACAGGCACATGAAAAGATGTTCAGCGTCGCTCCTTATCAGGGAAATACAAATCAAAACCACACTCAGGTATCACCTCACGCCAGTCAGAGTGGCCAAAATGAACAAATCAGGAGACTATAGATGCTGGAGAGGATGTGGAGAAACGGGAACCCTCTTGCACTGTTGGTGGGAATGCAAATTGGTGCAGCCGCTCTGGAAAGCAGTGTGGAGGTTCCTCAGAAAATTAAAAATAGACCTACCCTATGACCCAGCAATAGCACTGCTAGGAATTTATCCAAGGGATACAGGAGTACTGATGCACAGGGCCACTTGTACCCCAATGTTCATAGCAGCACTCTCAACAATAGCCAAATTATGGAAAGAGCCTAAATGCCCATCAACTGATGAATGGATAAAGAAATTGTGGTTTATATACACAATGGAATATTACGTGGCAATGAGGAAAAATGAAATATGGCCTTTTGTAGCAACGTGGATGGAACTGGAGAGTGTGATGCTAAGTGAAATAAGCCATACAGAGAAAGACAGATACCATATGGTTTCACTCTTATGTGGATCCTGAGAAACTTAACAGGAACCCATGGGGGAGGGGAAGGAAAAAAAAAAAAAAAAGAGGTTAGAATGGGAGAGAGCCAAAGCATAAGAGACTGTTAAAAACTGAGAACAAACTGAGGGTTGATGGGGGGTGGGAGGGAGGAGAGGGTGGGTGATGGGTATTGAGGAGGGCACCTTTTGGGATGAGCACTGGGTGTTGTATGGAAACCAATTTGTCAATAAATTTCATAAAAAAAAAAAAAAGACAAATTAAAAAAAAAAAAAAAGAATCTGGGCTGTGGAGCTAGACTGTGGGGAATAAGTTTAAGAGCTTCCATGGGGCGCCTGGGTGGCTCAGTCACTTGGGCGTCCGACTTCGGCTCAGGTCATCATCTCACAGTCCATGAGTTCGAGCCCTGCGTCAGGTTCTGTGCTGACTGCTCAGAGCCTGGAGCCTGCTTCAGATTCTGTGTCTCCCTCTCTCTCTCTGCCCCTCCCTTGCTCATGCTCTGTCTCTCTCTGTCTTAAAAATAAATAAAAACATTAAAAAAAATTTTTTTTAATAAAATAAATAAAGAAATAAATAAAAAGAGCTTCCTGAGCTTGCACCAATGGGTTAACAAGACTCAGGGCGGAAAACCACCACAGGGTGAAAGCACCCAGCGTAGAACAAAGCATACAGCAGAAAGCCGCTTCCACAGGACAAAAGCGTCCAAGAACAGGTAGAGGCAGAAAGTCGCCACAGCAGGGTGAAAACGCCCAGGATTTATCATTAAGTAAAACAAGCATAGAGTGGAAAGCCGCTACAGGGCCAACACACCCAGAGCTAATTAGCAAGAAAAATGCCTTTTTAACCCTGAGATAGCATGCTCTATCTGTCTTAGCCCCTAGAAAAGTTAAGATAAACAGACCTGGTGCCTGGTGCCTGCAGTAAACAGCCATCTGCTCAGTGCCAGGACTTTGATTTGTACTTACCCTAACCCCTAACACTGCATACCTTCGAAACCCCCTTTCTCTCACACACATGAGTTAATGGCCACTGTTTTACTGTCTCTTTCTGCACATGTATCACATTTATAAGCCTTCTGATCCTAATAAATACGGAGCAAGGATCTTTACTCAGGGTTCTTGTCTCTTCCCAGACATTAGCCTCTCTCATATTCAATTCTGCATCCACTTTCTTGCTGGACAAGAGAGAACTCCAGACTCAAAGTCTGCAACGCTAGACCTTGAGTATGTAGTAGTAAACAAGATAGACAAGGCCCTCACTTTTATGCAATTTATAGTGTAGTTGGGATGGCTGGCAAAAAAAAAAACAACAAACAAAAAACATACAGACAAACAAACAAGAAAACCTAAATACACACATTACTATGTAGTTGCAATTTGTGACAAATGCTTTTGAGAAAAGAGCCGGAGTTTTGTTGGAGGGACTAGTAAGGAAAATTAATCTGGATTAAAGACCAGGGAACATACCTCCGAGGAAATGAGCTCTATACGAGGCCTCAGACTGAGCAGCAATTATCCAGGGAGAAAGTAGGGGAGCAGCATTCCGGAGAGAACGAGTAGTATTTGCAAGGACCCAGAGTCAGATGAGGGAATAAGAGAAACAAAAGCACATGAGGACTGGAGAAGGAGAGGTGGGCTGAGGTCCGTTCAGAGAGGACCTTATCTATAAGGTTTATGGGGATCTTTCTTCCTTCATAAGGCAATGTAAAGCCTTTGAAGGGTTTTAAGCAAGGAAGTGATCAAATCATATTTTAAAAAATCAACTGGCTGCTGTGGGGACAACGGGTTAGAGGGAAACAAAGTGGATTTTAGAGGATCGAGTAGGAAGCTATTGCATGGATTTGGAGACAGATGTGCCAGTTATGACTTTACAACTGGCAGTGGGATTCTCTCTCTCTCCCTCTTGGCCCCTCCCCTGCTTATGCATTCTCTCTCTCTCTCTGTTTCTCTCTCTCTCTCTCAAAATAAATAAATAAATAAAAACTTGTTAAAAAAGAATTGTTTTGAGCTCCTCGGATATATTTTGTGTCCAAGAAGAAATGTCAGAAAAGAAACACCAGATGTACGTCCTCCATGCCTACTTCAGCTGGAACTTTCTCAACAGGGCCAACATCATCATAGGAGCAAGTGCCATCTGACCCAAACATCAAGCCTGCATAGCAGCTGAGACTTTTTCTCTAGGAGGCACTTGGGAGAAGTTCTAGGGTACTCATTCCATTTTCTAGCTGTGTTAAAAGTTCAGGTCACCAGAACTTGACTGAGGTTGAGAACAGTGCAGAAGTAAATAGTAATCCAGGTAAGTAATAGAGTAGACAAGTGGTTTTAGCTACTCTGTAGGTCTTCTTGAGCAGGCTGCCCCAGAGAAACAGCTCTCAGATTCTCAGGTCTCTGCTTCTGCTAATCTGGGGGAGGGGGTGGTCAGTGCTCCAGGGGACCCAGAAGGCCTTTCTGCCTCCTCCACAGTTTCTTCATGGCCACGATCACTTCCTTGTTTCTCAGGGTATAGATGGCAGGATTCAGCATGGGAGTGACCATTGTGTACAGAACAGAGACCGCCTTGTCCATAGGGAATGTCCGAAATGGCCTCGCATAGATGTAGACACAAGGCACAAAAATTAAGGTCACTACAGCAATGTGAGAGGCACAAGTGGATAGGGCTTTGCTCTGGCCCTCCCGTGAGTGGCCTCGGAGCATGACTAGCAGTGCCGTGTAGGATCCCAGGAGCACCAGAAAACACATCAAAGTCACCAGGCCATTGTTAGACACCATCAGAAGCTCTAAGACAAAGGTATCCGTGCAGGCTAATTTGATCAGCTGAGGCACGTCACAGTAAAAGTTGTCCAGCTTGTCAGGCCCACAGAATGGCAGCTGGATAGTCAGTCCAATCTGCACAATGGAGTGGATGAAGCCCCCCACCCAGGAGGCTACCATGAGGAGCCCACAGACTGTGCGGTTCATCACAAGCATGTAGCGCAATGGCTGGGAGATGGCAACATAGCGGTCATATGCCATCACCGTCAGCAGGAAGATCTTGATGCCTCCAATGAAGTGGAAGAAGAAGAGCTGAGTCAGGCAGCTGCCGAAGGAAATGATGGGGTTGTCTGAGACCAAGTCAAACAGCATCCTAGGTGCTGTGATGGAAGAGTAGCAAAGGTCTAGGAAAGAAAGGTTGCCTAAGAGAAAGTACATGGTTGTGTGGAGGCGTGAGTCACAGGTCACTATGGCCACAATAAGGAGATTTCCAGCTACGGTCATAAGGTACACAACAGAGAAGATAATAAAGAAGAGGAACCGAAGCCCCCATACCTGAGAGAGCCCCAGGAGGACAAAGCCTGTCACCTGGGAATGATTTGCTGGATTCATCTGTTCGGTATAACCTGGTAAGCAAACGTGCTGAAGAAAACGCACGTACTCGTCACGGGATCCACCAGCTTCTCTGTGATCATTTCCTCTGCCTTCTCTGGGGAATCCTCCCCTGTCTCATTTACTATAAGACGACTATCCTAAGAAGTTCTATAGGAAACCACGCATTGGAACATCCCATATTGGTATAATCAAGCACAGGAGCGTAAAACTCAGGGTAACACTGCTACTATTTATAGTTCATGAAAATCAAAAATAATCAGCCCTCAAAACTTGAGAAGTGATACACAGAGAAAAAACTGCAACCCCGGAAGTAAATGTCACTTCTCCCAGTACCTAGTGGTCTAAAACAGGAACGATCTTCCAAAATTCTGTCTCACTCCCCTCATCCATGATGTCAATTAGCCAAAATACCTGCACGCTCTCCTGCAGTCTAATATCTCATAGCTATAGATAGCCTTTATTTAGAAAACCCGAAAAATTCCCACAGGCCAAATATTTAGACCTATAAAGGTCGTGAACTGCTGTCTTCTTAAAGTTAGAAAAGAAAACATGTGGAAGAAGAAGCTTCCTGTCCAGTGGCTCTGGGAAACCCAGAGAAACTATAGTCCCCGGGGAAACACAGGGAAAAGCAACTAGAATACTGAACTGCCCCCCAAAAATGTGTGTGTCAGTGTTAATTTCAGGGACATCATCCAAAGAATTAATTGCTTTTTCATATGAGAAGCAGCAAGAGAAGGCCACAAATATTATCTGAAGGTAAAAAAATCACTATCTACGTGCAAAGCTGCCTCAACATTTGAAACCCTTAAAAATAAAAAGGGTGTTTTGTATATTTAAGTATGTTCAAAAGCTGGCTATTGGTGAGACTTCTAGAATTAATGTCTTCATACTCTTCAATGGAAGTGTGACGTGTCATTCCGCCCTTAATTTTAATTATGACTTTTCAATTATATTTTCCTGCCTTTGTTCTTTCTTTATTCGATAAACATGTACTAAGCATCTTCTATTTACTAAGCACTATATTAAACACTGAGAAATTTTTGAAAATAAGACCCATGACACATTTTGCATAGAACTTTCACCTTCTGACACCTATCCACCCCTCCAGCTTCATCATTTTATACATAGTCTCCTCACACATACACAATGATATATACAGAGCTACCCGAAGTTCCTGGAACTTGCCATGCTTACCCCATGCTTCCCTGGTTTTCTTTATTAATCTCTATGTATTTATTTCATCTTTATTTTATTTTATTTTAATTTTTTTAATGTTTATTTTTGAGACAGAGACAGGCAGAGCGTGAGCGGGGGAGGGGCGGAGAGAGGGGAGACAGAATCCGAGGCAAGCTCCAGGCTCTGAGCTGTCAGCACGGAGCCCGACGCAGGGCTCAAACTCATGGACCACGAGATCATGACCTGAGCTGAGGTCAGACGCTCAACCGACTGGGCCATCCAGGCGCCCCCCATCTTAATTTTAAAATTTTATTTATTTATTTTGAGAGAGAGACAGACAAAGAGAGTGAACAGGGGAGGGGCAGAGAAAGAGAGAGAGAGAGAGGGATAGAGAATCCCAAGCAGACTCTGTCCTGTCAGCTCAGAGCCCAATGTGGGGCTTGATCCCATGAACCGTGAAATCACGACCTGAGCCAAGGTCAAGAGCTGGGCGCTTAAACCACCTGAGCCACCCAGGCCTCCTATTTCATCTTCATTTCAAGGAAATGTTTCGAATACACAACATTGGGCTTTCCAGTCAGTTTCCAGTGGGAAGAACTTGGAAGTCAAGACTTTCATCTTTGAAATAAGAAAAAGCTAAACAGCGTGACAGGCAATGACTTTTCTCGGAGCCATCAGAGACTGGAGGTTACAGGGCAAAACGCTACCTCAAACCCTGGAGGGACAAGGGAGGCAAGAGGAAGTCGTAGTGGAGGGACAAGGGAGGCAAGAGGAAGTCGTAGTGGAGATCCGCTTACCTGGCACAGAACACTGGAGTCATACACAGATAGGAGCACTTAACTAGCAATTCTGACAAATTGCTGGAGGCTGAGTGTGGACTAGCATGCCGGTGGGAAACTCCTGGGGGCTGCCATCTTAGGGAAACCCTACACTTTCAACGGTTCGATCTCCACAGTGAAGAATGATGAAAGATACTCTCCTAGCACTGGAAGAGTGTGAGGAGAAGTAAAATATCTATTGTCTAGAATGAAAAGCTTTGCTAGAGCCGTATCCCACCTGGGAGAAGGACATTTTCCCCCCTTCAGCGCCCTATAGCCTTGTGGTATCACCTATGGGGGTGAGTGTAGGGAGGCAGGCTGACTAAAGACTGAAGTTTAATCACAAGACTGTAGAAAGCTTCTCTCCTTCAGGGACCTTCTCTCCACACCAGCAGGGCTCCAGTGTGAACACAGTGGGTTACAGCTGAAACAACCACAAGACACAGACTCTAAGGACAAGTACTTAAGGATGCCTGAAGGCAATGCAAGAGGTGCCTTCTCCAACTACGGTAACTACCAGGCGGATTCACAACAATTCTCACGCTAAAGTTTCTTCACCTCAGTTCCCTTGACCTGACGGTTCCTATTATTTTATGTTGGGCTATTCAACAAAAACATCACGAGTTGTGCTAAAAGGCAAGCAGAAACACAGTCTGAAGAGACAAAGTAAACAAGAGAACTAAACTCCTGTATCATACAGATGTTAGGATTATCAAGCAAGGAAGTTGAGACAGCTTTCATTACTGTGTTAAGGACTCCCACAGAGAAAGTGAGCAACTTGCATTGGTACTGTAAGGAGAGCGATGGGAATTTTATGAACGTATCAAAATGAAATACTAGAAGTCCAAAACTCTGTAACAGAAATAAAGAATGCTTTGATGGCGTCCTCAGTAGGCTGGACACAGCCAAGGAAAGAATAAGTAAGCTTAAACTCCCAAACTGAAATGCAAAGGCTAGAAACGGAAAAGAAAAACAGAATAAAGCATCCGAGAATTTGGGGATAGTTTTTTTTTTTAAGTTTTTATTTATTTATTTTGAGAGAGACAGAGACAGCGGGAGTGAAGGAGGGGCAAAGGAGAGGAAATCCCAAGCAGACTCCATGCTGTGAGCGCGGAGACCGACGTGGGGTTGTAACTCACAAAACCTCGAGATCATGACCTGAACCAAAACCAAGAGTCCTAAGCTGAACCAACTGAGCTGAGCCACCCAGGCACCCCTGGGATAGTTTTTAAAAGATGCAACATAATGTAATCGGAAGACCTGAAGGAACAACAGAATGAAGTAGAAGTACCTGAAATAATAATCACTGACAATGTTCTGAAAATAATGATATACATGAAACCACAGATCCAGGAAGGCCAAAGCACACCAAACAAAATACCAAAAATAAAGAAATATATATAATATACACCTAGGTATGTCATATTCAACAACAGAAAACCAAAGACAAGGAGAAAAATCTTGAAAGAAGTTAGAGGAAAAAAACTGTCAACAATAGAGGAACAAAAATAAGAATTACAAGGCAAGTCTTGTCTGAAACCAAGAAAACAGGAAATAAGTGGACTGATACATTTCAAGTGTTGAAAGAGAGAAAAAGAACACCAGCCTAGGGGCGCTTGTGTAGTTCAGTTGGTTAAGCGTCCAACTCTTGGTTTTGGCTCAGGTCATGATCTCACAGTTCCTGACTTCGAGCCCCCTATCCGGGAGGCTGTGCTGAGAGCACAGAGCCTGCTTCAGATTCTCTGTCTGCCCCAATCCTGCTCATGCTGTGTCCATCTCTCTCAAATAAGTAAATAAACTTAAAAAAAAAAAAGAAAAAAGAACACCAGTCTAGAAGTCTAAATCCAGCAAAATTATTTTCTAAGCATTAAAGGGAAATAAAGAATTTCTCAGGCAAATAACAGCTGAAAGAATTCATCGCTAGCAGACTTGCCCTGCAAGAAATGTTAAAAAGGAGTTATTATAGAGAGAAAGAAAATGATATAGATCAGAAACTTGGATTACATTGTGAGAAGTAAGGGAGATGATGCATTTTCAGACATACCAAGGGCGCCTGGGTGGTTCAGTCCGTTAAAGCTTCCAACTTCAGCTCAGGTCATGATCTCACTGTCCCTGAGTTCAGTCCCTACATTGGGCTCTCTGCTGTCCTACAGCATGAAGCCCGTTTAGAACCTTTGTCTCCCTCTCTCTGCCTGTCCTCTGCCCCTCTTCTGCAGGTGCGCGTTTGCACACACTCTCTCTCTCAAAAATAAACATTTAAAAATCAAAAACAAACAAACAAACAAAGAAAAGCTGTGTTGCCTAGCTAACAGCAGGTTTACAGCCTATTGGAAACAGATATGAAACTGCTCCCCATAACGGAGTCCCAAGCCCTTGGACACTTCACTTCCTGGTTCTCCTTCCCCTCTCTGTTTCTCAGGCTTATTATCCCAAGCTTTGCAATGAGCATGCGCCAAAGAACAAAGGAGGGACTGAAAGCCTCTACCTCACCCCCGGAAATGTTCGTTTGATCCAATCAGAATATTTTTGGCCTTACGTGAGCATCCGCGACTTCTGGGTAAGGCTGTAGCCTCTGTAGCACTCAGCCAATGAGGAATCGGGGGAGGGATTTGCACGCTAGGAGATAAATTGTCTGCCGTAACCACCCTGCGTGTGCCTGTCCATCCCACACCCGCTTGTGCGAGAACCTTGACGACAGCCTCACTTCACTGCGCTCCCAGGCTCTGTGTCCCTCCTTTATCTGGGTCAGAGGGCTTATTCCTCACAGACATAAAGCAAGGAAGAGTGTCAGAGAAAGAACAAATGAAGAGAAGATAACTTTTTAACTTTTTCTTATTCTTAAAAGAAAAATAACAATACATTAGGTTACGGATAAATAAATAAGTTATGAGTAAGTGAAAGAATGACAGCAATGTCATAGGGACGGGAGTGCATTCGTTTGCTAGGGCTGCCATAACAAAGCACCCCGAATTAAGTGATCTAGCAGCAAAAATGTATTGTCCCAGTTCTGGAGGGTAAAGGTTCAAGCTCAAATTGTCAGAACTGGTTCTTTCTGGGAGCTGTGAGTGACTCTGTTTCTTGTTTCTGGGCCCCCTTCTGGTGGTTTGCTGGCAATGCTTGGCATTCCTTAGCTTGTAAAAGCATCACCTACATCTGCGCCTTCATCTTCACATGGCCTGTGACTTCAAATATTCCCTTTTGTGAGGACACCAGTCACATTGCATTAACGCCAATTCTAAGGACCTCATTTTAGCTCAATTACCACTGTAAAGGAGCTGTCTTAAAATAGAGTCACATTCTGAGACACTAGGGGTAGAACTTTAACATACGAATGGGGGGAGGGTACAAAATTCAATCCACTCAGGGAGGGAGGAAATGAGAAGACTCTTGATCTGGAGAACAAAGGCAAAGGAAATGTAGACACAATTAAATTTCCTTACAACTTGCAGCCCACTGATAAATACCTGAGGCAGAGCTCGGCTATTTCTCAAGGAACTCACTAGCTACCTTAATGATTTGCTAGAGGCAAAAGGCCACCTTAGCTTAATGAGAGCCAGACCTCCAGGATCCTGTAAGTGTTCTTTAATGTAGGAAAATCTCTTTAGACACTTCCTTTATCTCTACCACCCCCCAACTTAAAAGTATATAAACAATCACTGCCCAAGATCACAGTGCAGCTTTTTCTGCCCATGAGTCCTGCCCCTGTAGTTTAACCAAAACGTCTTTTTGCACCAAAAATGTCTCAGGAACATTCTTTATTGACTGTTCACTCAGCAGCCCCACATCACTCTGACCTATAAATGTAACAAAATCTCAATCAGCATCCCAGCAAGCTATATTGTAGATGTCAGTAAGCTGATTCTAGAATTTATATGAAAAAGCAAAAAACCAAAACAGCTAACACAATAGTGAAGACAAACAATGTTGGGTGACTCACACTAAGTGATCTCATTACTTGCTATAAAGTTACCATAATCAAAGCAGCATGACACTAAATAGAGAAAAATAGAAACATAGACCAATGGAATATAATAGACAGTCCAGAAAAAAAAAAAACATGCACAAATATGAACAACTGATATTTGCCAAAGAAGCAAAGGAAATTCAATGGGGAAAAGATTGTCTCTTCCGCAAATGTGCTGGAACCATTGGACATCCGTATACAAAAAAGAAATTGTACATAGATTTTATACCGTTCATGAAAATTAACTCAAAATGAAACCTAGACCTAAATGTAAAATTCAAGCTATAATATTTCTACAAAAAAAATAGGAGAAAGTTTATATAATTTGGGGTGTGGTGATCAGTTTTTATATGCAACAGCAAAAGCATAATCCAGAAAAGAAAAAAATTATAAACTGGACTTTCTTAAAATTAAAGACTTCTGGGGCACATGGGTGGCTCAGTTGGTTAAGCATCTGACTCTTGATTTTGGCTCAGGTCATGATCTCAAGGTTTGTGAGATTGAGTCCCCCGTCAGGCTCAGCACTGACAGTATGGAGCCTGCTTGGGATTCCCTCTCTCTGCCCCTCCCCTGCTTGCAGTCTCTCAAATATAAATAAACATTCAAAAAAAGAATCGTTTAACAGGTCATGAGATCCCAGGATGAAATGCACAATGTTACAAAACAATCTAATTGTATTACAAGTGTATGAAACAACCTCACTGAGGAGGGGGAGGGACAAAGGAACTGACCTAAGTAATTTTGGAAATGAGTTCAGTCAGTAAGACTAAAAAGCAGGTGACTATACAAAGGCATTGCACTGTAGGTTATAAAGTAGTTTTCCCTGGAGCTATAGGATAACAATTCTGGCCCCACTCTACATGTATACAGGAATTGAACAATTAAGTGAATGGCTATGGTAAAGTGTCAGGTTTCTCACTGTTGGGAAAGTGTAAACAAGAAAAAAAAAGGCTAGAATGACCCATGTCGTAATGGACTAGAGTTGGAGTCACAGTAGGATCTCATGTTTACTTAATAAAGATACAGATGGTTACATATTGAAATATTTATAGACATGTGTACCTACATGGATAAGTAAACACTCTTATATCCCCTTGCTCGGTCCCAGTAGTAAAAACACATAGCACTTGGACCTTGGTTTCTAATGCAGTCTCTAATAAGAGGAACCAAGACTTCTTGGAAAAATAGTAGATTCTAGGATTTACTCACAGGCACTTTACCGTGGTCCCTCTGATGCCTTGTCCCTGTGAAGATAAGTGGTCTGGGCAAGAGTCCCTGTGGCCTGAGTCTAAAGATAATACTATATCCAGCCAACTGAGTGCCTACTTTATAGAAAACTGTGCTCTCTATTATATGATTTGTAGTAAATGTATTTCAATAACACCTGAAGAAAAGTTAAAGGAAATGTTATAATAAAAAAAGTAAAATGAAACACCAGAAAATGGAGGATATAGGGAAAAACTAGAAAAAAAATTAGTTGGGAAGCTTTTTACTATCTACTCAAATCCCCACCTTTCTGAAACAGTTCAGCTCCAATGAGGATAATCTTCTAAATATGTGCTGCCCGATACAGGAGCCCTTGGCCACATGTGACAGTTTAAAATTAAATTAATTAAAATTAAATTGAAAGATCAGTTTTTAAGATGCACTAGACACATTTCAAGCACTGTCAATAGCTCCATGTGGCTAGGGGCCACCAAACTGAACAGTGCAGATACAGAATGGTTCTATCGTCACAGAAAGTTCTACTGAACAGCACTTAAAAAAGATTTTTTTTTTAATCTTTATTTTGGAGAGAAAAACAGAGTGTGAGCAGGGGAGGAGCAGAGAGGGAGGGAGACACAGAATCTGAAGCAGGCTCCAGGCCCCAAGCTGTCAGCACAGAGCCCGACGCAGGGCTCAAACTCACGAACCGAACCATGAGATCATGACCTGAGCCGAAGTCGGACGCTCAACCGACTGAGCCACCCAGGCACCCCACTGAACAACACTGTTAAAACAAAGAAAGATGAGGTGCCTGAGTGGTCCAGTCAGTTAAACATCTAAAATAATAACCTTTGGCTCAGGTCATGACCTTTTGGCTCAGGTCATGAACTCAGAGTTGTGAGATAGGAGCCCCCTGTCTGCTCTGCACTGGGCAGAGTCTGCTTAAGATTCTCTCTCTCCCTCTACCTCTCACATACTCTCTGTCTCTTAAAAGAAAAAAAGCAAAACAAAGAGAAAGAAAGAAAGAAAGAAAGAGAAAGAAAGAAAGAAAGAAAGAAAGAAAGAAAGAAAGAAAGAAAGAAAAAGGATAAAGCCCTATTTTGACCTCAAAATGAACTTGATCAACGACATGTATGAAAATCGAGCAATAACCTTCAAAGCTAATTGTATTACAATGATATGGTGCTGCTTTCAAATTCCCTATCAATATCTCCCTGACACCAAATAGTTATTTAGGCAATTGTAAGCAATGACTGCAAAAAATCTTGTTCCTGATACAAAACACTTTGTAAGATCAGCCACAAAATCTTGAAGAACTAGAGACGTTCTGCCTGGACCAACGGAGAATACTCTAGTTTGAATCCAAGGTCCTGTAAAGAGCCTGACAAAAGCCCGTATTCCCGTGCAAACTGTATCAGAGAGCCTGGCTTCTAGTTCTACTTTCTTGCTGATATATGTATGTGATCTTGGGAAAGTTTCTTAACCTCTCTCAACTTGAGTTTTCTTGTCAGTACAATGAAAATGGTAAAAAGTATACTCAGTTTGCCTCACTGAGGCATCATAAGTATTGTATCTACATAAACAAGATATGATTAATGTCCTAAATAAGGTAAGATTTTTTTCCCCAAACTGATTTTAAGCAGATTTACTATTACATATAGGACAGGATGGAGAAGATTTTACTCTAATTCATCATATCTGAAACCTTTCCTTAGATTCTATGGGATCTTCACTGTAATAAATTTTATAACTAGAAATGTCAAGGTAGATTTCAGATTTTTGACTGGCACGGGAGGCTTTTCTTCAACACACATTGTTAGGTACAATTCTATACATACATGTGAGAATTTTCTATTCCATCCGATTCGGTGATGATTTGTTCTCAGAATGTTTTGTTTGAAGCAGAGAGAGCCAGCAACTAAAACGTAATGGTTCAGTTGTTTATTATAGTGTGCAAGTTATGTATATTATTTTAGATGGAAAGACAAGGAAATAACCACTTTGTGAATTGAAAATAAGATACAAATTAAGAATAAATTTGGGGCACCTCCCTGGCTCAGTCAATACAGCATGTGACTCTTGATCTCAGAGTCATAAGTTTGAGCCCCACGTGTTGTGTAGAATTTATTTAAAAAATAAAAAAATGTTTTAGGGGGCGCCTGGGTGGCGCAGTCGGTTAAGTGTCCAACTTCAGCCAGGTCACGATCTCGCGGTCCGTGAGTTCGAGCCCTGCGTCAGGCTCTGGGCTGATGGCTCGGAGCCTGGAGCCTGTTTCCGATTCTGTGTCTCCCTCTCTCTCTGCCCCTCCCCCGTTCATGCTCTGTCTCTCTCTGTCCCAAAAATAAATAAAAACGTGGAAAAAAAAATTTTTTTTAATAAAATAAAATAAAAAATAAAAAAATAAAAAAATGTTTTAAATCAAAGAATAAATTTCAAATGTGATAAATGTCTCCAAAAGATTATAGATCTAGCCTTATTGGGAGGAAAATATCCCTTCTCCTTGGAGGACCAAAGAACTGTGACTCCTCAAGGACAGGAGTATGTTTCATTCACTTTGGGATCTCTGCAGGTGCTCAGTAACTAACATTTGCCAACACTATACCATCAACTTTTGACAGAGGAGATAGCAGGTATCCAGCACCATCTGTAATGACCCTTGCTTTTGTGCCCATTAACTGTGAACACCTGGGCAAAGTCCCTTGTTCTGAGTCTAATCCGTACAATGGGAGCAACGATGCCTACCTTGTACTTTTCTATAGTGTAAAATGAACATCATAACACTTACCCTGTAGGATCGGGTTAAGTGTGAAGTCAGATAACATACAGAAAGCTTTTAGCCCAAAGCCTAGTGGAAGACTGCTAGATAGCACTACCTTGCATGTAAGTAAATGGTAGCTAGGTCTTGAAATTCGGAAAGGATTTTTAAGTGACCGAAATAGGGTAGAACAGAAATGATACACTTCAGAGGTAAAGGGACAGATGGAGAAAATATGTAGAGATGTGACAGTGGAAGGAATGTCTGAGTAAAGTGAAAATGTCTAACTTAAAATAGAAATAGTGATAAGAGATAATATTGGAAAAGGTAAATGTCAGGTTAAAGAGTTCCTGTTTTAGAGTTTATGAGCAGGGGGATGGGGGAATCAAACGTAGGCTTATTACTGCCCAGCTGTGGCATTTGAACATTCAATTTATTTTTTTTTAAGTTTATTTATTTACTTTGAAAGGGAGAGAGAGCACAAGCAGGAAAGGGGCAGAGAGAGAGAGGAAGAGAGGATCACAGGCAGGCTCCATGAAGCCAGCACAGAGCCTGATGTGGGGCTCAAACACACAAACTGTGAGATCATGACCTGAGCCTAAATCAACAGTCCAATGCTTAACCAACTGAGCCACCCAGACACCCCTGAACATTCAAATTAAGTAATGACTTAAAGCTTGTGAATTTTCCCTGGCTAAGAGAATCACGAATGCGTGAACTTTTTGTTCAGTTACTCTATTTAAGTCAACATGTGTTGCTGATTAAAAAGGAACTACTGGATGGCTCAGTCGGTTCAGCGTCTGACTACAGCTTGCCTCAGGTCATGATCCCACGGTTCATGGGTTCCAGCCCCACATCCAGTTCCGTGCTCACAGTGTGGAGCTTATTTGGGATTCTCTCTCTCCCTCCCTCTCTCTCTGCCCCTCCCCAGCTCATGTTTTCTCTGTCTCAAAATCAATAAACTACAACAACAACAACAACAGAAAGGAACTACTTAGTCTAATCATAAATCTTATTCCTCCTCCTAAAAGTGGGGAGACCATAGCAAGAAAATGGTCTTAGATTTTAATACAAGGTCATTCAGTTAGACTTGAGGGACAGAGAAAGAAAATGACTTGCTAAGTTCTCAACGACTAAATTCTGTTCCGTGTTTCTCCAATGGATAATTTCAGGCTTGAATATCCCTAAAGAATGAGAAAAAGCCCAAGAAATACATGAAATAGTTGTGGCTCACTTACCTGGAGCTTCCCACTTAAGATCTCCCAATCATCGATATATAAATTCAGGCCAAAATATTTAATACTGCCAAGATTCCATCAGGCCTTTGAGAGGGCTTTGGGGAACAGAAGTTGCTAGTTTTAGTGCAAAGGGATTATTGACAGAGCAAGACATAAAATACCAGGTGTTAGGTAAGCAAACCTGCCAGGTGCTCTCCCAAGCCAAAAGTCACAGGGGACCACATAAAGGACCAGACCATGGGAAGGGCAATGACTTTAGTAAACCATCCCTGTAGGATAAATTAACTGCTCTCCCTCTAGTTTGGAGATGTTTCTATATCACCTCACAGCCCCGTAATTCAAAGATTAAATTTGTAATTATTTGTTTGCAAATTCTCTTTTCCCATCTTTCTCTTGCATCTTATTTTACAGCCATGCCAAATTACTATACAGATCAAAGATTTAAATGCAAAAAAATAAACCAATGACAAAGTTCACTGAAAAAGAAAGAGTTCAGACAACTACCTTGAACCAATACCTTAATCAGACTTTATTATCCTCTACCAACTAGTTTTTGCACAATTATTCTTGTTAAAGATTTAAAAGACCATTTGTATATTTGATAATATTTATGCACATTCATGAGGAAAATTATATACTGCACAAAATCCTCAAATTTGTAGACAACTTAGAACATATTCTTCAGAGATATGCAAAGTCCACTGAATGCTTGCTGTATATTGATTTCCAGAAAATTTATTTCAATTCAGGTAGGTGAGATATCCAAGCTCATCACTTTCTTGCCACTAAGAGATATTATCAATTTTTACATCATATTCAATAGAATTTCTAAAAATATAATTTTAATATATTTTTAAATTATTATTGAGGGTAGTATTTCTTTTGTCATTTCAAAATTCTTCCAAGACTTTCATATTGATATTAGTATTTTTTCTGTTCCTTTCCCAGACTTCCCGTGTGTTGTTTTTGTATACTTTTTCTTATTTTTGTGCTATTTTAAGAAGAGAAGCTGTATTTACATATAAATAAACACACATTTACATATTCATGTGCATGAATATTTATATGTAACTAGGCATGTATATATTTAAATATATGTGTTTATATGTGTTTATAATTTATATAAACTATTACGTTCTTGACTACTCAATGGTCAAGACCCAGTGATTTAAATTTTTTTTTACATGTTTATTTATTTATTTTGAGAGAGAGAGCACGTGCAACCAGGGGAGGGACAGAGAGAGAAGGAGAGAGAGAATTCCAAGCAGGCTCTGTGCTGTCAGCACAGAGTTCCATGCAGGGCTCAATCTCATGAACCATGAGATCATGACCTGAGCCAAAATAGTCAGATGCTTAACCCACTGGGCCACCCAGGTGCCCCCACTTTTTTGTGCTTTAAATATTATTTCATAATTTGTTTTTTATGTTTAGAAAGGCCTTTCCCAGTTAATATGCATCCTAGATAACCTAGATTTTATTCAGTTTTGTTCCTTTATTTATTTTCCATTTAAATCTATAGAGAGTCTGGAAGTTTAAGTGAAGCATTAATGTTTTTCTAAGAAGCTAAATTTCCAAACTCTATTTTTTATGTAACTTATACCTTTGCTATTGGTTTGTGATATCCTTTTTGTCATACACTAAGTTTTTTTATATGTATCAAGATTTGTTTCAATATTTGATTTTATTTCATTGAAAAGTCTTATCAATTCTCATACCAGAATATCCTAGCTTTACTTGCTTTTAAACTAATACATTTATGTATATTTCACTGATTTGAATTTAGCGATAAATCCAGAAAGATATTAGGTAATGGTGAGAGCAAAAATCTTTGTCTTCTTTCTCTTATTTTAATGCCTATGGTTTTTATTTTTCCTTGTGAGGGAAGATCACTTTGTTACTAGATTACTAAATATTTTGAAATGTTTTAAAATATTTTTAACATTTATTTATTTTTGAGAGAGGGAGAAACAGAGCGTGAACAGGGGAGGAATAGAGAGAGAGGGAGTCAGAATCAGAAGCAGGCTCCAGGCTCTGAGCTGTCAGCACAGAGCCTGACGCGAGGTTTGAACTCACAAGCCCCAAGATCATGACCTGAGTTGCAGTCAGATGCTTAACTGACTGAGCCACCCAGGCGCCCCTGAAATTTTTTTGATGGTTGCTTTATTTTATTGAGGTTATCAATATTTATAATTGGATCAGTTTACATGAAATGAATTTATGTACAGTTTTTAGTATAAATAGATTCTAAAATTTCTGGGTGAAACTTTAAGGTGCTGTTGTTTTTGTTTGTTGGTATTAATGTTAGGACTTTTACATATGTATCCAGTGGTGAAATCAGTCTAAAGACTACATTTCATGCTGTCTTGGTAGGTCTTGATATCCAGATAACATCTAATGAATTGGGGACTATCTCAAGTTTTCCTGGATTCTGGAAAATTACTTGGTTTTTTTTTAATGCTTACTTATTTTTTAGAGAGAGAAAGACAGAGTGCAAGCAGGGTAGGGGCACAGAGAAGGACACAGAATCCAAAGCAGACTCCAGGCTCTGGGCTGTCAGCACAGAGCCCGTCACAGGACTCGAACTCACAAACTGTGAGATCGTGACCTGAGCCGAAGTTGGATGCTTAACCGATTGAGTCACCCAGGCCCCCTAGAAAATTACTTTTTGATGCTTTTTATGAAATTGACCAAAAGTGTTTACTAGGGTTGTATCTAATTTTGAAAAATAATTTTTTTAACTTAATGATATATGTAAAATGGTATTTCATTATGGTTTTCATTTTCATTTCCTCTATCATTAGTAAGATTGAACATCAGGAACTATTTTGGAATATCTTTGTGAATTTTTTTTCATATGTTTTCCCACTCTTCTTCTACGTTTTGAACATTTTTTCCAAATTTAAACAATTCTTTATATATTGGGGAGATTATCACTTTTTCTGTGATATATGTTGTAAATATTTTGTTTTGTTTATGGTGTTTTCTAATGCAAAATTTTTTTTTTGCTTTTATTGAGTCAAATATGTCAATCTATTCTTCTATTGCATGTAAATTTTGAGTTATAGTTGAAAAATATTCCATAAATCCATCTTAAAGAAAAATCACCTCTTTTCATCTGATGGCTTGTACATTTTTATTTCTTACATTTAGTTATCCTTATAAATGATATGAAGTCTAATTTTAAATCTAATTTTATGTTTTTCCAAAGACATAACTAGTTGTCCCAACACTATGTATTAAAAATTCCAGATTTGCCCTAATTATTTGAGATTCTATCTTTATCATATATTAACCTTTGCATGTACTTTGGTCTATTTCTAGAATTTCTATTCTATTTAGCTAGTCTTCTTACCTGTTCAAGTCAGTATCATACTTTCTAAATATAAAGGCTTAGAGTCTGTTTTGATATCTCATGAGGCTAGTTTCCCCTCTTATATATTTATTACTTTTATTTTTTAAGGCTTTATTTTAATTCCAGTCAGTTAATACACAGTATTATATTAGTTTCAGTTGTACAATGTAGTAATTCAACACTTCCATACATCACCCAGTGCTCATCACAACAGGTGCACTCTTTAATACACATCACCTATTTTACCCATCTGCCTACCCACATCCCCTCTGGTAACCATCAAGTTTGCTCTTTATAATTAAAAGTCTGTTTCTTGATTTGTCTCTCTTTCTTATTTTCCCCCCTTTGCTTGTGTGTTTTATTTCTTAAACTCCACAGATGGGTGAAATCATATGATATTTGTCTTTCTCTGACTGACTTATTTGGCTTAGCATACTTTCTAGCTCTATCCATGACATTGCAAATGGCAAGATATCATTCTTTTTTATGGTTGAATAACATTGCATTGTATGTACATCTTCTTTATCCACTCATCAATCAGTGGACACTTGGGCTGCTTCCATATCTTGACTATTGTAACAAATGAATTCAGTAAAGTCTCAAGATACAAAACCAACTGTGCAGAAATCTGCCTCATTTCTATACACCAATAATGAAGCAGCAGAAAGAGAAATTTAAAAAATAATCCTGTTTACACTTGCACCCAAAATAATAAGATACCCAGGATGGAAAGACATTACATGCTTATGGATAGGAAGAACAGATATTGTTGAAATGTTATACTACCCAAAGCAACCTACACATTTAATGCAATCCCATTCATAATACTAACAGAATTTTTCACAGAACTAGAACAAAGAATCCTAAAATTTGTATGGAACCACAAGACCCCAACCAGCCAAAGCAATCTTGAAAAAGAAAAGCAAAGCTGGAGGCATGACAATTAGGGACTTCAAGTTACGTTACAAAGCTGTAGTTATCAAAATAATGTGGTGCTGGCACAAAACGGAACATCAATCAATAGAACAGAATAAAAAATGCAGAAATAAACCCACAATTATATGATCAATTAATCTTCGATAAAGCAGGAAAGAATATTTAACAGGAAGAAGTTTCTTCAGCAAATGGTGTTGGGAAAACTGGACAGGAAGATGCAAAAGAATGAAACTATACCACTTTCTATCTTTATCTATCCACACCACACACAAAAATAAATTCAAAATGGGTTAAAGATCTAACTGTGAGACATGAGACCACAAAAATCCTAGAAGAGAACACAGGCAATAACTTCTTTGACATGGGCTTCAGCCACTTCTCTCTAGATATGTCTCCTGAGGCAAGGGAAACAAAAGCAAAAATAAACTATTGGGACTAAATAAATAAACTGCTGCACAGCAAAGGAAATAACCAACAAACCTAAAGGCAACCTATAGAATGGGAGGAAGATATTTGCAAATGACATATCTGATACAGGGTTACTATCCAAAAACTATGAAGAACTTATAAAACTCAACACCCCAAAAACAAATAATCCTATTAGAAAATGGGCAGAAGACATGAACAGACATTTCTCCAAAGAAGACATACCAACAGCCAGCAGACACATGGACAGATGTTCATCATCACTTATCATTAGCGATATACAAATCAAAACTACAATGAGGGGCAGGGGCACCTGGGTGGCTGAGTCAGCTAAGCATCTGACTTCGGCTCAGGTCATTATCTCATGATCTCATGAGTTTGAGCCCTGCATCAGGCTCTGTGCTGACAGCTCAGAGCCTAGATCCTGCTCCAGATTCTGAGTCTCCCTCTGTCTCTGCCCCTCCCCCCACTCGCGCTGTGTCTCTCTGTGTCTCAAAAATGAATAAGCATTAAAAAGGAAAAACATGACCACGAGGGGCACCTGGGTGGCTCAGTTGGTTAAGCATCTGACTGTTGATTTCAGCTCAGGTCATGATCTCACGGTTCATGAGTCTGGGCCCCACATTGGGCTCTGTGCTGACATTGTGGAACCTGCTTGGGATTCTTTCTCTTCTCTCTCTGCCACTTCTCTGCTCATGCTCTAGCATGCTCTCTCTCTCTCAAAATAAATAAATAAACTTTAAATACATATAATATATTCATAATAAAAATTTACAACAATATGAAATATTATATTCAAATGGCATGAGGAAGGCTTCTAGAGTGCTGTTCAGATTCTGTTTCTTTATTTGAGTGTTCATTACACAGGTGTGTTCTCTTTGTGAACATTTAAAGAGCTACACACTTACCATTTGCAAACTTGTATATATGCATGTCATATGTCAAAAAAGGTTACTCAAACTTTCTTCCAAAACCAAATCAAAATAACACATGAAAATAAAATAAAGGGGGCAAAGAGAGTACGAGAAGAGAAATCATAGCCAAACTTGACTTACATAGATTCAAGAATTCTAAAATAATTAGAAAATTTATTTCAGCAATTTATTAAGAGAAACATGACTAAACGGGAATTTTCCCAGGTATGCAAACTGTTTAACAATGAGAAACAAGAGAGGAAAGTTGGTGTGGTAAAATTTGTACAGACACATCAGATGAGTCTGCAAATTTAATTTAAAACAATCTAAAACAAATGGGGCACAGCGTTAAAGTTTTAAAAAGTTAGGCAATAGGTACATAAGTGATTATCACATTGCTTTCTACTTTGTTCTGTAGGTTTAAAATATTTCACAATAAAATACAGAGAAAATTTTCACAAATTATAATTTATATAAAAGATACATCCTATTATTGGAATAGGAAAAAAATCAACTGATCTCAATAGACGCATAGAAATTTTCAATAAAATTAATCATTTACTTTTGGTAAACTCACTCTGCAAATTAGATATAGAAGAAGTCCTTTATTTTTTTTTAATTTTTTTAATGCTTATTCATTTTTGAGAGACAGAGAGAGACAGAGCATGAGCGGGGGAGGGGCAGAGAGAGAGGAAGACACAGAATCTGAAGCAGGCTCCAGGCTCTGAGCTGTCAGCACAGAGCCTGACACAGGGCTTGAACCCACGAACTGTGAGATCATGACCTGAGCCAAAGTCAGATGCTTAACCCACTGAGCCACCCAGGTGCCCCAAGAAGTCCTTTAACTTGATGAGGCAAATATGACAAATTCTACAGTGCATATAATATCAACTATTAGGATTATGGAGGCATTCTTATTAAAATAAGGAACATAGAAAGGATGCTTACTATCTTTTTTCCCACTCAACCTTATCTTGGAGATCTGAGCCAATGAATAAGACAACACAAAAGAAGTAAGTGATATAAGTATTGGAATGAAGTGAACATCTTTTCTGCGGACAATTTGTTTTCCTCCAAGGATAACCTAAGAGAGCATACAGGTAAAATTATAAGTACTAAAATAAGAATTCAGTAAAGTTTCTAGAGACAAAAAATCAACAACTTTACACCAGTAATAGGCAACTAGAAAATGTTATAAAATATTTCAATTCAGAAAAGCATAAAACTGCAAAGTTACCTATGAATCAACCTTAACAAAAAGATGTGTGTGGAAAAAATAAATCACAAAACATTATTGAAGGACATGAAAGAAGACCTAAATAAATAGCATCATATTTTGGCATTGGATGAAAAAATATTATTAGCATTGTTAATTATCCCCAAATTAGTTAATAAATTAATATGATTCTGAATCAAATCATAAGTAGGATTTTTCTGGAACTATACAAGCTAATCTTGCTATGTATATGTAGACCACAGACCAAGAACAAGTCAAGATAATTTTGAACAAGAATAAGGACTTGGGCATATTGAACATCAACACTTTCTTTCTCTACATAGTAATTAAGACCGTTGTGCCATGCAGGGATATAAAAATAGACCAATGGAATAAGCTATGGAGATCAGAAACAGACTGACTTTTATGTATATTTGGTATATGTAGGAGATTATGTTACAACGCAGTAAGATAAGGAATTAAGCCATAAAAATATTCTGAATAGATAGTTATCCACATGGAAAGTAGGTAAAATTGGATCTTTACCTTATATAATACGCAGAGATTATTCCCAATAAGAGTAAAGAGAGCAAGGAAGGAATTGTTAAATAAGACACAATAGGGGCGCCTGGGTGGCTTGGTCGGTTAGGCGTCCAACTTCGGCTCAGGTCATGATCTCACGGTCCGTGAGTTCGAGCCCCGCGTTGGGCTCTGTGCTGACAGCTCGGAGCCCGGAGCCTGTTTCAGATTCTGTGTCTCCCTCTCTCTCTGCCCCTCCCCTGTTCATGCTCTGTCTCTCTCTGTCTCAAAAATAAATAAACGTTAAAGAAAAAATTAAAAAAAAAAAGACACAATAAAGCACCAACTAAAAGGAAAAGGTTGATCTATTGTATTACATTTCATTTGAATACCTCTGTAAAACAAAAAGACCTCATAAACAAGGTTAAAAGCCAAGGCACAACCAGTTAGTATTAGTTTCCAATATATAAGAACTACAAATCAATAAGAAATAGACAAATCATTCATTTTAAAAATGGTCAAACACAGTAATTCAGAGAAGAGGAAATCCAAAAGCTCAATAATGAAATGAAAAGGAGAGTTGCTGAGAGGGAATGTTTATTGATGTGGCAAGGGACAGTATACCCTGAGTGTCCAGTGTAATGTTGAGGCACTTGGAGGTCAGAGACAAGCAATATCTGATGTTACGTGGTCACCTGACAAGCCTGGAGACCCTCATTTTCTTAAAAAGTGAGCAAACTCAGTGATAGTTCAGAGATTAAAAAGACTGATCACTGAAGGACTGGCAAGGTACAAAGAAACTAGAATTTTCATACATTGCTGGCAGAAGTGTAAATTATAACAGCCATTTTTTGCATCACTTTGTCAATATTTAGTTAACTTGAAAATGAAGATACTTTCTTTTTTTTAATGTTTACTTTTGAGAGAGAGCGAGTGCGCACGCGCATGCAAATGGGGGAGGGGCAGAGGGGGGAGGGGCAGAAGGGGGGATGGACAGAGGATCCAAAGTGGGCTCTGTGCTGACAGCAGAGAGCCCAATGCGGTGCTCAAACTCACAAATCTGGAGTCGAAGTCCAACACCCAACTGATTGAGCCACCCAGGCGCCCCAATAAAGATAGTTTCTGCTCTTCTAGTCCTAGATAAATACCCTAAAAGAAACTCTAGCTCATGGACAGAGGGAGTTGTGTATAAGAAAGTTCATAACAGCACTATTTATAACAGAAGAAAAGAAAACAACTAGATTTTCATCAACTGGAGAATGAATATTTTACATTATATCTCTACAATGGAAAACTTAGCAGTAGTTTCAATGAGTGAAGTCAAACAAAACGTAATGAATCCCAAAACCATACACGCAGTTGAGTGAAAAAAAACAAGCTGCAAAAATGATCTGTACAGTCTGACTTTTAATGATCTTTGAAGATTTGGAAAGCTAATCTATATAATTTTTAAAGATGCATTAAGTTCTAAAAAATGACAATGTGAATGTAAAATGATCAGCGATGCATCATTGAAAGTGTTTTGTGACGAGCAGCAAGGGAGGGAAATGAGATTAGGGAACTTTTTAGAGGAACATCCGTTTTGTCTATAAATTTAATTTGAAAACATCTAAAGCAAATAGGGCATAATTGTAAAATTTCATAAGGCTGAGTGATGTGTGCACAGATGTTTATTATGTTTTGTATTCTTTCTGAATGTCTGAAATATTTCACAATAAAATAAGTGTGATGTATAGAGTTAACAATACAGCAAGTATTAGTTAATGATAATATTTATTAAATGAATAACAAATGTTCTTAAATGGTGAGAACAAATAAAAGAAACTGTTCAGCAGGTCAGGATCGAAAAACAATAAATAAAAATAAAAAAACCACCTTCCGGATCTTCTTACAGACCCTAACCCAGTCACATGCATTAAATAATGCCAAACAAAGACACCACGGCTGTAGAGACACAATGCACATACACACAACGTTGTTTCTATTAAGACAAGCACACACTGAAAGATACATTGTCAAATCATACAGCCCAGGTTACACGACGTGTTTGGATGTGTGCTCTGTTTGGAAAATCTTCCTTTGTGTGAACAATACTACGAAGCATTGCGGGCTGTTCTGGTAAGGAAATAACTTTGATAGAACTCTCAGACTCCTGTCTGTCCTTAATTTCTCTGCTGGATGTGCGGAGGATGGTCAGGCAGGCAAAGCTCTTGATGGATTGTTTGTACTGTAGGAGAGAGAGGACTCCTGGGGAAAAGAGAAGCCAGGGAAGGGTGATGAGGGGTCAATGGAGAGTTACAGAAATACTTCCCTCTATGTCAGCAGAGATACTCCAACCCAAAGCCCTGTGGGTCCCTTTGAACTGCCCCAGGCCACTGGAGAGGAGGATGCTTTAGTGGAAGAGACCAGAAGTGTATCCACAATAGCTTAAATGCTGTTCATGTCATTTTGAAAGAAGACATGCTTCTGGGTTGTGAGTGCAATTCCAAATGAAATTTTCAAGACTTTTTAAGAAAATGAGGGTCTCCAGGCTTGTCAGGTGACCACGTAACATCAGATATTGCTTGTCTCTGATCTCCAAGTGCCTCAACACTACACAGGACACCCAGGGTATACTGTCCCTTGCCACATCAATAAACATTCCCCATCAGCAACTCTCCTTAGTCATGACTTGGATGGTTATCTCTGTCCTGAAGTGGGGATGGTGTGAAAGACAGTAGAAAGGGCAGAAATGAGAGCTGCCCTTGAGGCAAGCTTATTGAATATTTCACACAGCCCTCATCTCCAACTCTGCCCTTGAAGGAACTGCCCTCAGAGAGTGAGTCACCTGAACTTTAGCCCTTTAAAATGTAAGGATTGGCACTTTTCCCCATCTTGCTTTCCCATCCTTTTACTCTCCTCTAACGGGGATAGACTGGTTCTAATAACCTATCAGGGGCCCTGAAAACACTCACCAGAGGCCACAAAGAGGGAGACATTTAAGTAGGCAGTGAAAATGATCCAGGTGATCTTGTAACTGGAGTAGTACACGGATTTACCTTGACTTAGCTTTTGGTGATACATTAGGAGTGCACAGAGCAGAAGGAGACCTAATGTCCAGACAAAAGAAGGCGGTGGGGGGGGGGAATCCCTTCTAAGGAACTTTGGCTCTTCTACTCAAGTCTTAACCCAAGATATGCCTGACTTCCAAACCTCCTACATACAACTGCACTATGTTCAAAAATCGGGGCCCTGGGTAGCTTGGTCGGTTAAGCGTCTGACTTCAGCTCAGGTCATGATCTCATGGTTCGTGAGTTCAAGCCTCACCTTGCACTCTGTGCTGACAGTTCAGAACCTGGAGCCTGCTTTGGATTCAGTCTCCCTCTCTCTTTGCCCCTCCCCAATTTGTGCTCTCTCTCTCTCTCTCTCTCTCTCTCTCAAAAATAAACAGACATTAAAAAAAAAAAACCCAACCTTTCTAAGTGGTACATTCAATTCAGAAGCTGCGTATCTGAGCCAAAGAACTAGGATGGTTGCAGCCTAGATCCTTCAACCAAATTTATCTCCAAGCCTGTGTTAGGGGAGCCAAGAGGTTACCTGTAAAGAAACTGAGGAAGACAGCGATGAAGAGGGTATGTTTAGTTTGAGGAATCAGGTAGGTGGATTCCAAACCCAGGAACAAGTTATGGATGAAGGAAAGGATGAGAACCAAAATCATCATGGTCCTGACCACTTCCAGGCCATCTGTTGGAAAGCAGACGCTATGTTGAAAGAGGGACAGATATTTTTTCTAGGCTCATTTCCACCTGGAAATTTCCACAATTCTCTAGGTAAAAATCAGAATGAGGTAAAAATATTTCTTTAAATAATAAAGAGGAACAAGGGGAAAGAATAAAGAGGTAGGGGGCCTTAAGCTGAGTGGGAAAGAGAACCAGAAGAAACTGTTCTCTTAGTGTTTCTGTAAGTTTCTTTCTCTTCTATTCTTTTCACAGAACAGATTTCTTGTTAAATATAATTCATCCTGCCCTCCTCCAGTGGCAAAACAAGCTATTGTCCTTGTTGCCAGTTACCTTTCTTTTATTCCTTCGTGTTCTAGATGTGCTGACCACCCTGCTGCTACTGCCAATGTCTCTCAAATGTCCAGCAGTGAAGTCTGTGAGCTTCTAAACTTTTCTCCAAAATATTCAAAATGGCGAGATTTTAGAGTCAGCCTTGACTCTTGATTATGGAGCTGGGTGCAATGCAGCCAGCAGAAGTTGCCCCAGAGAATAATAATGAGTAAGCCGGTGAGATAAATGGAAGTCAAGGAAAGATGAACCCTCCCTCTCCACCCGTCTCTTTCCATAGCGCAGTTCTGACCTTCTGGCCAAAGAGTAGTGCAACATATCCAGGGACTGTGGCTTACTGTATTTTTCTTTGTTTCCAATGTCAGTTCAACCCATTCTTCCATGATGATTCCTATGGCCAAGAAGACTAAGGCCCAGGAGGAGAAGACCATGTTGGTGGCCTGGATACCTCTGGGTGATATGTTCCCCATTGTGAGTGGGGATTTCAAGCCGAGACCACCACCAATATCTCAGATGGCTCTTCTCTGATTTGATTATTTCTTCACAAGAGGAAGAGCAAAATCTAAACGTTTAGTGATTGCTGAGGTATTGGCAGGGGCAGAGCTGATAAAGCCTGTGGACCAAAGAAGATAAATCCCACCCCCCACTACTCCTATATGTGGCCTGCCCAGCTGTCAGGGCTGCTAACTGCCATGGAATCATCTATTGACTTGACCCTTGACCCTGATGGCTGGTGCAGTAGGAGGACCATGGCTGACTACAGGTCATGAGAGAGCTACCCAATATAGAGGGAGATAAAATATCACATATTAGAGAGAGCTGCCAGCTTTAGTGATAATTAGAGGCCTTGAAAGAGGTTAGGCATGCCTGACTAAATAGGTCCAATTTTAGAGCTAGGATTATATGTTCCAGGATTACTTGACATTAGGTAGGGATCAGTGAAGAGAAAAAGGCATTCAAGATCGTTGACAGGAATAGTCAGCCAGCTAGTACCACAAAAGGGAATGACCATTCAGAATATAGGATGTTTTAGAGAAACTTGTGTCCTCATTTGGAACTCCTAAAGAAGTTTAGTTAGGTAGGCATCTGGGAAGTAGACCAGCACCTTGAAACCACAAAAGCTGGCTTGATACACCAAAGCATTGCACTCCAATATCATTTATAAGGCCAGACCATTATTTCTTGACAATTGTCTTTGTAACTTGGCAGAGAAAACATTTATGGATCCTTGAGTAGGCCACTATGGTATTCAGTAAGCTCAGAGTCAAAGGACTTGTATTAAAATCCTCCCCCTACCCCGAAAAAAAAGCCTTTTACTGAACTAAGATAAAAGTCATATCTAATGGCTTCTCTCTGCCTATTTCTTTGACCTTTCCATGGGCCAACTGGATTTCTTTCATTGCTTCAAACATGCTGTGCTTTCTTTCTTCCAGACCTCTGTACATATCTTGGTATATTTTATTCTAAATTTTTTTAATAAAAAACAATGCTCAATATATTTAATCTCACAAGGGAGACTCCGTGGTTAAGAAAATGGACTCACGATCCTGGCTTTACATCCTGGCTCTACCGCTGAGCAGTTTTGTGATCTTAGAGATAATAATGCTTCCTACTACACAAGAATTTTGTAAAAAGATTGCATGAGTTTAGGAATGTAAAGCACTCAAAAAGCGTTCTTGGCACATAACAAATGACATGTAGGCAATTACCATAGTATTAATTTGGACTCCTTGGAAAAACACCTCTGAGGCAGAGAATTGTGTGTGGAGAGTTTATTGGGGACTACTTAGCCAAGAGTCACATCTGCCAGTGTTTAAGGAAGCAGATTTGAGGAGAGGTTGAGCTGAGATGTAGTTGCAAGAAAAGAAATGTTAGCCAACACCACCAGGAGATTTGGACCTGGTGTGGCTTTTGGAGTCATCCTGAGTGCAGCAAGAGAGCTCAGTTTGCCCTGGAATGCAGGCTGTTCCTGGGCTGGTAACTCCCTTCTGCGTCCAGGGCAATTCCTTTATCTCTCAGGAACTGCGAGCCTCAGCAGCCAGCACCTCAGGTAGTCTTGAAAATGAGCTCCCCCCTTCCCCTTTCCTTTCTTTATCAGGGCCAGTTTGCTGTTAGGGCTGCCAACTGCCATAGAATCACCTATTTGTTTGACCCTTGACCCTTGGGGACTAGTGTAGTGGAAGGAGGGTCATAGCATAAGAACACACTATGGCAACTTATATTATTATGCTCTTATGTATTGATGCTTTTATTTCTATGCAATAGATCCTTAAGAGTAGGATTCCTGGGCTGAAAGACTTAAGCCTCCTTTAAACTTATAGATGATGGAACTAAGGATACAAAGATGTAGCCAGATTAGAGAAACTGGTAGGATGTGAGGGATTTGCGAGAGACGGGTCAAGGAGGAAATCATGTTTTCAGCTAAGGAGAGCAGTAGTCAACGATGCCATTAAGTAAGATGTAAAATATGGCTGGAAACACAAGCCTGTTGAAGAAGCTAGTAAATACTGGTTTGGGTTCAGTTTAAGGTGTCTACAGGGCACATGATAGACAGAATTTTGTTCTGGAACTTGACAACAGATTAAGGGTCATCAATCAGTCTAGGAATGGCAGTTGAAACATGTGTGCATATCCTTATGTAGGGATGTAACAAGAGACAGAGAAGGAAATTCTGGAGAACGTCAATATTTATGATAAAGAGCAAAGGAGGACCAGTCAGAGAGAAGGTAGAGAAATACAAGTGTTGCTGAGGAAGTAAAAAGAGGCTGGAGTTTTGAGGAGAGATTGGGCAATGATAGCTAATGCTGTAAGGAAATCATATTTTGTAGGAGCTGAACAAATATCACTTTATGGACAATCAGAATGTCATTGGTGGTTTGGGTCACAGCATTTTCAGTAAAATTAGGGCGGGAGTGGAGGCAGAAGAGAGACAGGCAGTTTTTGTTGTTGTTTTGTTTTTAACAGGAAGCTAGATGAAATAAATAGCAAAAAAAGGGAAAAAGAAAAGTAGAATTGTAGTTTCAAGAGGGAAATGTGCAATATTGGAAAAAATAGAGAATAACATAATGATTCCCAGGTACCCTTCATCCAATTTCAATGGCCCTCCCCTGAATTATTCTGAAACAATCGCAGACAATTTCATCTTGAAATATTTGTTTGTGTCACAAAAAGATAAGGATTGATTTTTTTCCTGTAGATTTACTTCCTCCCTCTCCCTCCCCACCTTAATCTGGTTTATTAGGAGGTTATCACTTTTGTTCATCATTTCAACAGGTCCTTAGGTATTTATCCATTTGAAAACATTATTTTTATTTTTTAAAAGGTAATTTCATTTTTTAATTTTATTTATTTTACAGGTTGTAGCTTTTTATTTATTTATTTTTAATTTATTTAAAGTCAAGTTAGTTCACATAAAGTGTAGGATTGGTTTCAGGAGTAGAGCCCAGTGATTCATCACTTGCATAGAACACCCACTGTTCAACCCAACAAGTGCCCTCCTTAATGCCCATCACCCACAAAGCCCATCCCCTCCCAAAACCCCTCCAGCAACCCTCAGTTTGTTCTCTGTATTTGAGACTCTTATGGTTTGCCTCCATCTCCATTTTTATCTTGTTTTTCCTTCCCTTCCCCTGTGTTCATCTGTTGTGTTTCTTAAATTGCACATATAAGTGAAATCGTAGGATATTTGTCTTTTATTTTCATTTTTTAGAGTTTATTTATTTATTTTGAGAGAGAGCGTGCAAACAGGGTACAGACCAAGAGAGAGGGAGAGAAAGAATCCCAAGTAGGCTCCACGATGCCAGAGCAGAGCCCAATGCAGGGCTCAAACCCACAAACTGTGAGATCATGCATGACCTAAGCCGAAAATAAGACCCAGACACTTAACTGACTGAGCCACCCAGGTATCCCGAAAACATTATTTTTAATATATTCACTACTTTAGGCTGTTACCTTATTCCCCCCCATTTTTTTTTTTTTGCTTTTATCCCCTTGAATTTCTTAAGATAGCTTAAAATTCTTTTTTAATATGCCAGGATTTAAGGTTATTTTTTTTTTCTCTGCACTGCTTTCTATGTCTTAGGAATTTTTTCTACATTTTTTAAAATAGACATTTTAAGAGTATTTTAGAGTCACATCAAAATTGAGCACAGACAATTCTCTGCCCCCACACATGCACAGCCTCATCCATTATCAACATCCCCCACCAGAGTGGTACATTTGTTAACAATTAATAAACCCTCATTGATACAACGTTTTAACCCCCAGTCTATAGTTTACATTAGGGTTCACTGTTGGTTAAGTTTGACATTTTCATATGACTTTTTCTCCATCAGACCTCTTCTCAGGATTGCTTGCTCAGAAGGAGATTCTTCCCTTCTAATGGGGAGCACTAACATCTATCATCCATGTTCCTCCAAGAGGATTAATTGCTAATGAAGAAACCCAGCATCACAAGGCAATATGCTTCACCATTGGTGTAATAAGTTGCAATAAGGGTATATTACATCCTGTGATATTGGTAAGTATTACCAAACTTAAAGCACTCATATAAAAGTGTATCCATTGATCGACCCCAGGTCCACTGGAATCTATGGAACGTACTCTAGACCTGAAACCAGGCTTCTCAGAATTGGTGAGGAGAAAAGAGGAAGCAAAGATTTGAAAAATTGAGTATATAATTCACTTCATGTGACAGAGACCTAGTTTCAGAATTTTGCCTCATTTGATATGGTCTTTCCTTTGGCCTATGTAGAGCCCTTTCAGTTTCTGCTCCACGGGATCTAAGTACTCAAACCTGAGTGTTAAGGCTTTTTTTTCACCATCTTTGTAACAAATTTCACTTTCTATTAGACTGCTATGTTGTTATTTCCTTCTGACAAGACCACAGTAGGATTCTGCTCCTGCATTTGTGGACTATGTGGTAAGGAGGTACCCTTCATGACCTCCAGAAGTATTCACTAGATTGTTCCAGTAAAGAGCCTTAGTTTCACCAGAGATCCTTAGTTGTATTCATGTCAAAAGGAAAGCCTATAGTTGGGTAAAAGAATACATTTGAAATACACATCTCTGACATAGGGCTGGTATCCAGAATATATAGGAATTGCTATAAATAAATAAGAGAAAGAAAAATTTTCTAGTAGAAACATGTGCAAAACACATGAACCAGACACATCACAAGAGAATATCCAAATGGTAAATAAAAACATATTGTAAAGGTTCTCTGCCTCATTTGTCATCAAGAAATTGAAGAAAGTACAGAAATGTTGAGCAGTGTCATAGGAAACAGTCTCAAAATGAAGAATTATGGAACAAAGATGATTTATTACTACCTGTAATACTTAAGCAATTTCCAAATGCTCAGAGCAGTTTTAGGGCCTTTGAGAATAGAATATCCTCTAAGATATAGCTATGAATAGTTATGAAGAATGTAAAACATTTCCATGCATATCCAAGAGGTATCTCTTTAACAATCTGTGTGAATCGATGTAAAGGGTGCTATCGAGCAGGGAAAAAAACAAAAAAAACAAAAAAAACCCTGCACTCTAGTCCCCATTCTGCCACTAACTGGCCTTTTGGTTAGTGGGCAAGTGATTTCTTTCTTTTGAACTTCAAGTTTAAATGAGGTGATTTTATTTAATCTTGCTCACTGTCTCAAGCAGTAACTTTAATATGTGGGGTATTAAACCTCTGTGTGGGTATTAAATCTCTGTAGAAAAGGGAAATGAGATGTCTTTGTTTTCATTCAGTGTTTGGGATTTGCATAGCTGAAATCCAACCAAAGAGTAGGTCAAGTACCTTCTTTCTCGCTATGACCGGACAATGTCTTTGTGGTTTTGGTATTGGAAAAGGAATCTAATTATTCATTCAATCATTCACTTTCAGGTTGCATTTTTTTTTTTAATTTTTAATTTTAGAGAGAGAGCGTGCAAGTGGGAGAGAGGGGTAAAGGAAGAGAGGGAGAATCTTAAGCAATCTCCACGCTCAGCACAGAGCCTCCTACAGGGCTGCATCCCACAACCTGAGCCAAAATCATGGCCTGATCATGACCTGAACCGAAATCAAGAGTTGGATGCTCAACCGACTGGGCCACCCAGGCACCCCAAGTCTCATTTTTTGATAGGAACAAACCTTTCAACACATATTATACATAACAATAAATGTCTCCTTTCTGTACTTCTGCTTCACCCTATCCATACTTCTGGAATTATCTGTTACAAAATGTTAAAATATTTTGTAGGCATGTGTATTTTCATAGACCATATGCTCTTAGAAGGCATATTTTTTGGTTTATAATCGTATCCTCAGTGTCTGAAATAGTGCCTGTCTCCCGTTATACAACATTTGTTGGGGAGATGAATTTCCACCGCCCTGACATTGACCACACACCCTAGCGTCCACCTTTCCCCACCCCAAAATGCACTAGGAGGGGACATGTGAATAAGGGAAGCAGTACCTCAAGGATCTGACCTATGGTGTTAGAAAAGTGTTGGAAAAGGAGGGCTTAGCGATTTATGTTCCTCATCTCTACCCCCAGATATAGGATTTCTATGTATATAGTCACCAGAGTATTTCATGTTTTACCTGTGAGATGTTTTCTCCCCTCAGTTATTAGTACACATGCTTTCTTTATTTCATCCATTTTGTCTTCTGTCCTCCATTCCAATCCCTGTACTGTGATTTTTTTTTGCCCCATCATTTGGTTCTCTTGAGGGTTAAAAAACTCCGGGCTTTCTTTCCCAGGTTGTTGCTGCAGAGGAAATGTAGAAGAGGCCCTAAGGGTGATATAATTTTCTCTCACCACGGACTTGTATTGCAATGAAGTTTCATTCCCTTCTACCTCTAACAGCAAGAGCTAAAGAGAGAAATCTTGGAAAGGCAGAAGTTTTTAGTCTCTGATGACTTAGAAACTGACAAAGTTAGAAAATATCTGTTTAAAAAAAGGCAAAGAGAGATCTAACTGGTGAGAAACAAAGCATTTTGCATCATTATTAAAAAGAAAAGAAAAGTGACGCATGGGGGGCTCTGTCAGATAAGCATCCGACTTTAGCTCAGATCATGATCTCACGGTTTGTAAGTTCAAGCCCCCATCAGGGTCTGGGCTGACAGCTCCGGAGCCTGGAGCCTGCTTCAGATTCTATGTCTCCCTCTCTCTCTGCTCCTCTTTTGCTCATGCTCTGTCTCTCAAAAATAAATAAATCTTTAAAAAAAATTTTTTTAAAGAAAAGAAAAAAATTAAAATCAAAAAAGAAAAGAGAACAACACGTGACAGAATATTTAGGGGGAAAAGTCATAAATCCTACTATCCTACAACAACAGCTAATTTCCTTTTGCTTGTTACCCTCCAGTTTCTGGTTATATGACACATGTTCATGGTTCTACATGGTTGCAACAAAAGGTACTATATGCAGCTAATAGCATGGGCAGTTAGAATCTCTAAAATAACTTCAATGAGCACACAAAAGTCCATTGGGTTGATATACAAAAGTATAACATTCTCCTGAAATAGTTTGCTTTCTTTTTTTTTTTTTGTAAAAGTTGGTTTTCATGAATTCTACAGGCACCCATCCAGAAAAATGGGTGGAATCAGAGGAGTCAGGGGGTCACATCGGTGACTCGCTCACTGTGTCTTTCTTCCCTGCCCCCCTTCTTCCTCCCCAAGTACTCCATAGATACATTAGTATAATCTCTTTATATTTTTTAATTTTTTTTAATGTTTATATTTTTGAGACAGAGAGAGAGAGCAAGCAGGGGAGGGGCAGAGAGGGAGGGAGACACAGAATCGAAAGCCGGCTCCAGGCTCTGAGCTGCCAGCACAGAGCCCGACACGGGGCTCAAACTCACAGACTGCAAGATTATGTCCTGAAATGAAGTTGGCCACTTAACCGACTGAGCCACTCAGGCACCCCAAATCTCTTTATATCTTATAAAACACTTCTGCGTGTATTTCTTATTTGACCTTCAAAAAACATTAACGTTCAGTTAGAACACGTTGGAATTATATCTATCTTATCAATGAGAAACTTTACTTAGAAAGAGGAGATAATTCGCCCAAAGGCCACACAGTAGCTAGTAAATAGCAGGAAAGGATCTCAAAATATCTTCAAAATGAGAAACCCATGTGTGTTCTCTCTTTCTCTCTCTCTGAATATCCACTCCACGCACACATTTGGCCATTTACTAGGATCTGCAAAAGAACTGTAGAGCACAAGTCATGAATCATGTCACTCTTAAGACAGATAACCATGGAAAGTCCAGCTATAAACATTGGCATCCACTGAGGACTGTGTACATACGTACGAATGTTCTCTCGCCTGAAGGTATCGTGGAAAGTAGAAACTGTAATACTGTAGCATCCCCAATTACAAGATTCCCTTGTACGTAATTGAATATAGTCCCATCTGGGGCAATTAAAACTTTTCCTAAATGAAACAAACTCCAGAGACCATAAAGGAAAATGGAATAACTATTCCCCTAAATCAGTATCTCCATCACTTATTCGCTTGATTAGGTACCTCCATGATCTCAACAATTATTTCAAGAATGAGGGCGTTGTGAGGCTCTGTCTCCAAGGGCTGGGAATTAATGGGCAATTCATTAACTGTACTGTTCTGGGACTCTCACCTGGATAAAGTGTTTTCCTTCACTTTAAAGGGAAAAGTGGAGGGGCGCCTGGGTGGCTCAGTCGGTTGAGTGTCCGACTTCAGCTCAGGTCATGATCTCACGGTCCGTGAGTTCAAGCCCCGCGTCGGGCTCTGTGCTGACTGCTCAGAGCCTGGAGCCTGTTTCAGATTCTGTGTTTCCCTCTCTCTCTGACCCTCCCCCGTTCATGATCTGTCTCTCTCTGTCTCAAAAATAAATAAACATTAAAAAAATTTTTTTAATAAATAAAAAAATAAAGGGAAAGGTGGCTACCTCCCTGTGCTCCCCCCAGAAATACTCCAGTTTGGGACTGAGAGACCATCCGCTAACAGACCTCACAATCTGAGACCTGCCTTGTCTGATTCCTGCCCGAGGAACATGTATTCAAGGCAAGACTGTATCCTATTCCCTGTGCTGAAACAGCTATTCCTGACATCTCCCGAAGAGAAAGACATAAAGAATCAACGTGAAACCCTGGGGCACGTACATAAAACTGGAATTTCCCCTTCCACCTGTTGGCCTCAGCGATGGTGGTTAACTGTGGTGTTTATGGGCAGATACTGTCTAACACAGCATATGTTTGTGGTCTGTGTCTAAACCACCACCCAGATGATTTTTCCTGTCACTTGGCTGCCCTGTTCTCTTCTTCCTCGGGATGCCTTCCTGAGGTTGGGCCTGGGCTTGCAGAAAGGATTCCCTGAAGGACAAAACTGGGTGATGACATTTTGCCACACCCAGGATTTCTTGATTCAGTACCTCTCTGGAATGCTTACGGAAGTTGAAGATCGTTTTTTCCAACCCCAGATTTATGGAATCAGAACTTGGCGGGGGGGGGGGGGGACCAACTTTTTCCAGATGCGCTCAAAGATTTTTCAGCCCACTAACATTTAAGAATCTCTTGCAGTCATAGCACTGACCACCTGGGAATGTTGTGGTGCTTGGTCTTTGGATGTGTTCCTTATTCTCTAGGCCCCTTTCCACAGCGCCCAGGGTCTTTGAGATGGAGTCCAAGAATCCTGAAACAAGAGGGGCTTTGCTTCTGGGGCTTCTTTTCATGAATCACCTGAATACCTATGTGGATTATGGGTCTGGTGCATATTTTGGAGAGGTCAGTGAGCAAAAGATTAGCAGATACTTCTCTAGCCAAGTTCACCAGCTCTATTATTGGGGAAAATATTTGCTCCAAATCGGTTTGCTTTTCAGATTTGGTGATGTGGGCTAAATCCCCTAGGAGACACGAAACGTCCTCTTTCTCTCTCCAAATATAAGCAGCCATCTTCTTGCTCATTCTCCTCTTGGGGCGGCAGGGCATGGGCTCTGGTCTGAGGCTTTGTGGATTTGCTTCTTTGCGGATCTGCCACTTGCCAGCTGTGTGGCCTTGAGTAGATTTTGCAATCACTCTGAGCTTGGGTAATCTCAAGGGTAAAATGGAGTCCCATGTTTAGCTCATTGAGTAGTTACTGCTAGCAACTGGGATAATGTTTTCCAAATGTTTGGATCAGTACTCAAAAAATATCAAGTCCTTTCCCCTTATCTTCCCTGTGTGTGTGTGTGTGTGTGTGTGTGTGTGTGTACGTGGTGTGTCTGTGGGCAGTGGGCAGTACAGACACATCTGGACATATCAGATGATATAATGGGGGCCACCTTCAAGTTTCCATTTACATCAAGGCCAAGATCTCTTGAAGAATTTAAATGAAGACAAAGCAGGAACTTGATGATGAGTTTGACCTAGTAAAATAAACAACATCCACCCTCAGAGAGGTATAGAATCTGAGAACAGTACGGAGCTGTCACTGAGATTTGACTCTGCACCTTCTCTCTTTGCCTTTTCGTGGCATTGGAGGGAAAAAAAAACAAAAATCTAACTTTAGTGGAAGTCTCTGTAAGCTGTGGCTGCACCATTAGCATTTCTTGGATCAACACCTAGCAAAATACAACACGCAGGCCAAATGTAAAAACGTGTCTCCACTTACGACCTTCAGTGGTGGACCTCTACTCTGTTAGAACTAGAATAGCTAGCAACGTCTGGTGGAGGCTGCCCCACACTCTTGGGTAGACTCTCCCAAAGGGGGTGTTTCCAGTACTGATGACAGTGACAATGAGAGCATCTGAGGCTGTGTGTGGATCTTACAGTTTGGCCCAAACCTAAGTGCGCTAACTAAAAGCCTCGGAAGGCTCTGGGTTTTAAAGGGGTTAAAAAGCAGAACAACAAACAAACAAAACCATACAACAACAAAAGCAAAGACAAAAACAAAAACACAAAACCACCTCTAGCATCCTGGCCTTATACCAGTTCACCTGACTTTATAATTTTCTCATTTCTCTGCCTAGTGACAGCATCCTGAATCTTTGTGTTTGAGTGTAGACGAGTGAGACAAGGAAGAGAACTTCATCCAAACCATTCTCTATCTTTATATTTCTATCTCTGCGTGACTTCTTGATCTCCATGTTCGATTTCATTATAGAAACTTCCCCAGATGAGGCATGGGAGAGTAACTAGGTGTAAAGTCAGATCAATCTTCTATAATTTTATATCCAAAGTAGTATCTAAGTTGGTTTTTATATTAGTTATTGCACTTGATCCAACATCTCAAATCCTATACCCTTTGCCTAAGAATTAAAGAGAATGCCCTCCTAGGCAACATATACCCTAGCATTTTTTCAGTTGATTCTACCATGCCAGTGGTGGAAAATAAATCACGTAATTATGTGTGTGGGAATGAGGATCAATGACTTACTGGGGTCATCAGAGAAAGGGTTTGATCTATCAAGAATGATTACTCTAAGTCAAACAACACATTAACAGTTATATGTAGGGTCTCAGCTCACCTTCGATTCAATAGTAATAAAGTAGAACACAGAATAACATTGCACATTGGAAGGAACTCTGGCTATAACTATTAAGACATTGCTTTTGTTGACTCAACTTTGACTTATCCATATTACAATGAAGTATATCAGGTAATCTGAACATTTCTCTTGGCCTTTGGATCATATTGCATTTTACAATCAGACAACCCCACATATTTACATAACAAATTACAAATTGCTTTTTCAAAATATAATTTCTTATTTAAGTAATCTCTACACCCAATGCAGGGCTGAAAGTTACAACCCTGAGATCAGGAGTCACAGGCTCTAGTGACTGAGCCAGCCAAGCACCCCACAAATAGCTTTTTGTTCCGAAATAAACTACTTTCATGGCAAGGCAGTCACACACACGTGCGCGCACACACATGCACACACACACACACACACACACACACACACACACACCATAATAGGGCGATCTGAGATTTATTTTACTAAACATTATTCACAATATGTATGATTCATGGGCTGTCAGTGGGTATCTTTACTACACTTAAAGTGTTGTGTTTAAAATACACTTTCGTGGCGCAGTCGGTTAAGCGTCCGACTTCAGCCAGGTCACGATCTCGCGGTCCGTGAGTTCGAGCCCCGCGTCAGGCTCTGGGCTGATGGCTCGGAGCCTGGAGCCTGTTTCCGAATCTGTGTCTCCCTCTCTCTCTCTGCCCCTCCCCCGTTCATGCCCTGTCTCTCTCTGTCCCAAAAATAAATAAATGTTGAAAAAAAAATTAAAATACACTTCCAGTAGACCCCTATGAAATAATATTGCTAGAACAAGTATAAATAAAATAGATAATATTTGATTTTAAGAATAAGGAAGAATATTGTGTATAAGTATCTGCTTTTCTAATACCATAAAATTTATCATTCATGACTGATTTCTTTTGGTTAAGAGTTAATCTCATACCAAATTTTGAGTATACAATATGATATTCTGAACTAGAGGCACCAAGCTGTGTATTAGATCCCCAAAACTTATTCATCTTAAAAATGAAAGCTTTTTAAAATTGTGAGTATGTAAGGTTTTGGATGCATTAATTAGCTTGATTGTGGAAACCACTCACAATGTGTGTGTGCATGTGTGTATATCAAATCATAACATTATACGACTTAAATATATGCCCTTTTTATTTGCCAACTATATCTCAATAAAGCTGGATGAAAAAGTTGATCTCATTTTGCAATTTTTCTGGTAAAAGGAAATCCTCCCCTCTAAGTTGGCCTATTTTCAGGTTTCTCAGATCATGATTTTCTAGATAGGAGAAAACAAAGTTTTTTTTTAAGTTTATTCATTTGTTTTGACACAGAGAGAGAGAGAGAGAATAAGCGTGTGAGATTCGGAGAGAGACAGAGAGGTAGCAGCGAGAGCCGAACCAAGAGTCAGATGCTTAACCTACTGAGCCACCCAGGCACCCAAAAACAAAGTATATTGATTGAATTAGATGCCTGGTGGGGATAAGATGGTGAAAAGAGCAAATTCAACTATATTCCAGGCATCGTGTTAGGTTCTAGGAACACAGTAATGAATGAGAAATTATCCCTCTTTCAACAAGTTCCCAAACAGTAAGGAGACCTGCGTACATGTGCATACGTGTGGTGGAAGAAGGTGCCAAAGTGGTGGTCAGCACAGAAGAAAGATAGATGGGGGGGAGGTGCCTGGGTGGCACAGTGAGTTAAATGTGTGGCTTTTGGTTTTGGCTTGGGTCATGATCTCACGGTTTGTGGGTTCGAGCCCCGCATCAGGCTCCGTGCTGACAGCGCAGAGCCTGCCTGGGATTCTCTCTCTCCCTCTCTCTCTGCTCCTCCCTTGCTCTCTCTCTCTCTCTCAATCTCAAATAAATAAATAAATAAATAAATAAACCAAACAAACACACTTCAAAAAAAATTTAAAAACAAGAAAAATAGCTGGGGAAATATGACTGGCACCAAAAGCGCTCTTACCTAAGAACAGAAATTGTTTCACGGCAAGTACTAGGTTTGATCCACCTTTACGCCACTTCCAAAAATTTAGCATATGTCTTACTGTAGCAGATACTAATTAATTGTGAAGTCATTGAAAACAAATCATGTCATAATTTCTGCCACAGCTGGACCTGTGTTTGTTTTCAGTAGTTTGTTCTGAAAGTTTGGAGTTTTCAAGTGCATTTGTCAGTTAAGGGTGCCACTAGGGGCTCGTCTGGAGGTCACCGAGCACATGGTGCTCACCGTCCCGGAAAGCCACTGCTAGGGACTGCCTGGCTGGCCCCAGAGCCATCCCTGACATGAGTTGCCCATAATCAAAAAGAGGAAGCATTGACCCTGCTGCCTTTATCCCAAGGTTCTTTACATACACCTTCCACTTTCTGCTCCCTAGACTTTTTCTGCTTAGGACCTTTCTACTCCTTGAATATCCTTTTGTATTCACTCAGTTTGAGCAAAGTGTCCCCACTTTTGAAGGCTCAGTGTAAAATCTACCCTCCCAGCCATGCCTGGGTGGCTCAGTCGGGTGGGTGTCTGACTTCAGTTCAGGTCACGATCTCATGGTTCATGGGCTCGAGCCCCACATCAAGCTCTATGCTGACAGCTCAGAGCCTGGAGCCTGCTTCCGATTCTGTGTCTCCCTCTCTTTCTGCCCCTTCTCCACTCATGTTCTCTCTTTCTGTCTCTCAAAAATGAATAAACATTTTTAAAAAATGTAATCTACCCTTCCATAAAGATTATCTTTATCACTATAGACAGTAGTGCTCTGCTACTCTCTGAGCTCAAACACTACCCACTGCTTAGTACACGGAGGACTGTATACGATCCTTCATACAATCATTTGTCAGGCTAGTCGTGTGTTGAACAATATACTCTGCCTCACTAGATTGCAAAGTTCTGAAGGGATTCATGTTAAAGCCTCTTTCAGTATGCCTAATCTATGATAGAGGGCTTAAGTATGCTTAATAAACAAATCAAAAAGATTTCATCATGTGATGAACACCAGGGGTTGTATGGAAATGTTGAATCACTATAATGTACAGCTGAAACTAATATTACACTGTATGTGAGTTAATGGGAATTTAAATAAAAATTTAAATTTCTTTTAACTTAGAAACATTTTTTAATGTTTTTGTTTATTTTCAAGAGACAGAGAGAGAGACAGGGACAAAGACAGAGCATGAGTGGAGGAGGGGCAGAGAGAGAGGGAGACACAGAATTCGAAGCAGGCTCCAGTCTCTGAGCTGTCAGCACAGAGCCCCACATGGAGTTCAAACGCATGAACTGCTAGATCATGACCTGAGCCAAAGTCAGACACTTAACCGACTGAGCCACCCAGGTGCCCCTAGAATTTTTAATTAAAAAAAATAAAAAGGCTTCATCATTTGTCATTTAAAAATGTACAACTAGGAGCGCCTGGGTGGCTCAGTTGGTTAAGCAGCCAACTTGGTTTCAGCTCAGGGCATGATCCCACAGTTCGTGAGTTCAAGCCCCACATCAAGCTCTGCACTGATAGTGTGGAACCTGCTTGGGATTCTCTCTCTCTCCCTCTCTCTTTGCCCCTCCCCAACTCATTCTCTCTCTCTCTGTCTCTCTCTCTCTCTCTCACACACTTTTTCCCTCAAAATAAATAAACTTTAAAATATATACACAAAACTAGAAATCTACTTCCATAGTTTAAAAGAATTTCTATGAGAAAATAATACACTTTTTTTAAATCCATTCCATTTCTTTAGCATTGTGTCCTAAATGATTCCTAATGTTGGGTTATATTAATTGCATGACTCTAGAAACATGATCACAGTAAATCGGCGAAGTTTACTTATGTAAAAAGAGGATGATAGGGACAGTTCTTACAAATATACAAATACGGTAAACCCCAGGAGATAAGAAACTCTTGAGAATTACTGATCTTTATTTTTCCAGACATACAATACGTAAACTGAGACTAGAAGTCACAGATTCATTTAAATCTGCTCTTCGTTTTCGCTGTGGTCTTGTAGACACTTAAGGATGAAAAGGTATAATTAACCCGACTTTATTCCTAACGTCAAAAGGATAGGAAGAGGAAGAGGCACTCAGCAAGCATGTCCCGAGGAGGAAAGGGAGTTTCACACTCACAATGGTCATATTGGAGAAGTATGGCAACAGATTCTAACATCAACTCCTGATTATCCACCGGAGCTCTGGAGGTTCCAACGTTTGCAGTCCACTGAACCACAGCAATAGCTGTCAGAGGCCGTGGATACTCATCTTGGACACAGCTGTGTGTTGCCCCCTCATCCAAAAAGGGGCAAATAGAGTCGAATCTGTGAATAAAACTGTGAGATCACAACATCTAAAGTAGGAATTTTACAAATACATTTATATAGACCTTGCAATGCACAGAATGTGTTTATACTTATTGTCTTGTTTAATTGGCACAAAAAATTAAAGTATTTATTGTCTTTTACAGGTTAAAACATGAACCTCTAAGAGAATTTACGAGGAGTCCAATATTATATAGTAAGTCTTAGAGCCGTGGTTGAACTAAATCTTATGACTCATAGTTCAGTGCTCTTTTTGCACCTCTGTGCTGATGGTTTGCTTCTTGAGCCTGGGGTGGCTCAGTCAGTTAAGCATCCAACTCTTGATTTCGGCTCAGGTCGTGATCTCACTGCTGGTGAGTTCGAGCCCCACATCGCGCTCCACACTGATGGTGCAGAGCCCGCTTGGTCTTCTCTTTCTCCCTCTATCTCTACCTCTTCCCCACTCATGCTCTCTGTCTTTCAAAAAAATTTTTTTAAAAAAGGTGGGGGTCATGGGGATTTGACAATTAGGTCAGATTTAAAAATATATATATTCTGGACCTGTGCTGTCCAATATCGTAGCCACCAGCCATATGCAGCTACTAAGCGTTTAAAGTGTGGCTAATTTGATTTGAGAAGTGCTGTAGGTATAAAATCCATTAACAACTTTAAAGATCTGCACCAAAAACACAAAACCATGAAATAGTTCATTAGGATTTTCATATCTTAACATGTTGAAATGAGAAAATTTTGGATATATCAAGTTAAGTAAACTGAAGTATTACAATTGACTTCAGCTGCTTGTTTTTACTTTTGGAAAAAAATGGGCTTCTAGAATTTTAAATTACCCATATGCCTGCATATATTTCTACTCGGCAATGCTAATCTGGACTCCACCTTTGTAAAATAGTTTCAATTGTCATAGTTTTAACAGTACCGTGTGGTGCATTAAAATGTTTAAAAACACCTTTGACACGACCAGATTACTTTCGAGCTCCTGAAATTATGTGAGAATCTGAATCAGGTCTGGGTCAGTGTAAGCAGATCACTTTGGAAAGTGTTCCAAAACAACATAAAAAGTTTTAACCCCTTAATGGTGGAACTTACTGTTTAGTAGATGGTTAAATAAAGTATTTTTCTGCAGTGTGCTAGCTCACGTTGCTAACATTGTTAACAACGCTAATGTGTAACATTGCTAGCATTGTTCTATGTGGATTAAGGTATCATTTTATAACATGTCTTCCCTGCAAACACAAAAGCATAATACAATTTGTCATAATAAGCTATTGGACATGCACATTTCACTGCCATGAAGTCTCTGAGTCTACATACAGATGGCAAAATACTGAAATGTAAAATACAGTTTTTTATCCTTCATCCAAGAAAGCTGTTCTTAAGAAGCTGTTCTCAGGGGTGCCTGGGTGGCTCAGTCGGTTGAGCATCTGGCTTCAGCTCAGGTCATGACTCTCACAGTTTGTGGGTTCAGGCCCTGCGTCGGGCTCTCTGCTATCAGCCCAGAGCCCACCTCAGATACCCTCCCCTCCTCCCTTGCCCCTCCCCCACCAAATGAATAAACAAGCAAGCAAAAAAGACTAAAGAAACCTCTTCACTAAAAAACCAAAAAACTGTTCTTCAAAGCTGGGCTTTTCATGATGGCATGATGCTTTCTGGCACATCAAAAAAGCAGAAAAAAGAGATTCAGGGGAAGAAACAACAAAGAAAGGTGATTTCAGCTCCGGGAGAGAATAACCTCCAACAGTGCTTCTCACAAGTTAATGTGCACACCGATCCTGTGGGGAATCTTGCTAAAATCTAGATCCTGATGCAGTTGGTATGGTTGAGGTTTTGAGATGGTGCCTTTCTTACAAATTTCCAAATGATGCTGGTGCTGGGTTTGTTGACTCTGCATCGAGTAGCTAGGACCTAAATCACTGAAATGGGTGAAGAGTAGGAAAGACACGGGAGAGAGAATCCTCACCTGAATAAAGGGCAGACGGGTTCAGGGCCCCGGAACAGAGCAACGAACAGGAACAGGGTGGAGGACAAGTTACTTCCATAGAGGCCAGTAGGAGGTAGGGGAAGTGTGGGAGAATTAGAACATGGCCAGACTGGTTGGTGTGTTTGCAATGCTCAGGAAGGTCTGAAGGCACACACGGGAAGAGATTAAAAGCCAAAACTGAGCAAATGTGTCTTCTTGAACATTCTTTGACATTTCTCTCTGTGTTGTCTCTGAGACTAGACTACATCTGTGCCTGCTGATTGGTAAGGGCTAAAGGGGAAGGAAGACTCCGGGGTATTTCAACATCAGGCTAAGAGCAATTGGACAATCTCTCTTTTGCCCATGGTTCTCCTATTTGCATCCCTCATGATGGGAGAAGAAGAGGGGCGCCTGGGTGTTTCCGTTGGTTAAGCGTTTGACTTCGCTCAGGTCATGATCTCACAGTTCGAGCCCCGCATCGGGCTCTCTGCTGTCAGCACGGAGCCCGCTTTGGATCCTCTGTCTCCCTCTATCTCTGCCCCCTCCTCTGCTCACTCTCGCTGTCCTTCAAGCTTAAGTAAAAACCTTTAAAAAAATAATTAAATTAATTTAGAAAGATGGGAGAAGGACAGCTGCAAAAGTCATGTGTTCTGAAGAATTTGGAAACCTTCTCAGAAAACAGCTATCCAGTGTTATGAAGCTTCTTTGTTTTTAATTAGTTTGGGAAATCAGAAGGAGGCACCTGCATCCCCGGGAAGGCCAGTAGCCACGGGAGCTGTGCCTTGTCCTCATGTGTCCTCAGATTGAAAGTAAGACAGTGTGAAGAACTTCTTGAAGAGCCAAGCAGAAAGGTAGGTGCTGGGCCAAGCAGGTTGAGAAAATGCTAAACCAGATGTCTTGAGCAGAGTTACGTATAAACTGGGTAAACATGAGAGAGTCTAGATAAGGCTTTATGACAGCCCAACACTAAAGAAAAATGGTCAGTTTTTCAGAGATGAGGCCTTGGCTGGGCCCAGAGCAGGCAGTGCCAGACCATGTGCCATCCTGTCCCCTCATGGAAAAAGTGTGAGTGGAAGATAGCATGCACTACCTGGGAACTTCCAGTGGAAGCACCACTATCTGGTTGTTGGCATTGCCAGAAGCATCAGTGCCAGCCGTAGGGCATTAAATCATGCTCAGGGGCCTTGATGAGAAAGGTGGGCTTAGCCCACAGGATGGCCAGAGAGTCAGAAGGCAAAAACCATTTGGGAAGTCTACCATCATTCTGCTTTACTGAAGTATATGAAGAATGAACTTCCTACCTGAAAATTAGCTTGGGACCAGATTAAAAATGGAACACACATGCAAATGAAACCAGTTTCTTAAAAGGTTCTGAGCCAAAATAGGTTTTCGGAGTCTAAAATAGGTTTTGTTAAACAGTGGGTGGGGGACTCTATCATCAGATAAGTTTGCAAAGTACTGTATGTTACAGAGCTCACTAGGAGATTCTGAAATATCCCTCAGTTAAGAAACCTTTTTAACTTTCTGTAACTCTGTGTGTCTGAAATCATGGGCTACTTATTTCATGTAAGACCTATGAATAGCTCCTGACAATTCTGTTGAACATCCTTGGAAACCTTGACGTGGCAACTATAGTTGACCTAACAATGGACATCTTCTCTGTAGGAAATCCTAGGGGCAGGCCAGCTCTAGGCAAATGTGTCATTCACAAAAGTATTTTCTCAGTCCACGGCCCTTTTTTTATGAACACCTTTGGCTGATTTGCTTCAGAAAGCCTCTCCTATGTCTTTTGTCTTCTGACTCTAGAGTTAAAGGCTTTATACTTGGCTAAAAGAATTTGAGACACTGGAGAGATTGCTAAAGTTTATTCATAGCATAGTTAAATAGATGCTTACTTGCTATGTTATCGGCTTTGGGCAGGTGGGTGGGATGGGGGTGTCAAAGTCCCTGAACATCAAGGAAGGTACAAGCTCGGTGTCAAGGGGATAAGATAACCTTTGTTGCATGTTTCCATACTAGAGATACCTGGCTACAGGGAATCGGAGGCAAGCTGGGACCCTGCCTGTCTTCCTCTCATTTCCACAGATTTCTCAGGAGAGAATGGGCACAAGAAATCATTCCACAGTGACTGGGTTTCTTCTTTTGGGACTAACTGACCAACCAGAGCTTCAGCTGCCTCTTTTCTGCCTCTTCTTAGGGATTTATACAGTCACAGTGGTAGGAAATCTTGGAATGATCTCAATAATTAGGTTCAGTTCCCAACTTCACACCCCTATGTACCATTTCCTCAGTAGTCTGTCTTTGGTAGATTTGTGCTATTCTTCTGTTATTACTCCCAAGTTGCTGGCAGAGCTTTTATGCAGGGATACAGCTATCTCCTATTCTGGATGCATGACTCAGCTATTTTTTTTCTGTATGTTTGTCATTTCTGAGTGCTACATGTTAGCTGCAATGGCCTATGATCGCTATGTCGCCATCTGCAGCCCCCTGCTCTACAATGTCATCATGTCCCCTCGAGTCTGTTCTCTGCTGGTGGCTTCTGGCTTCTCAATAGGATTTACCGATGCTATGATTCATGGCGGTTGTATATTAAGGCTGAATTTCTGTGGCTCGAACATCATTAAACATTATTTCTGTGACATCATCCCACTTATTAAACTCTCTTGTTCAAGCACTTATATTGATGAGCTTTTGATTTTTGTCATTGGTGGATTTAACATGATGGCCACCAGCCTGACAATCATCATTTCTTATGTCTTTATTCTCTCCAGCATCCTCCGCATGCACTCGACAGAGGGCAGGTCCAAAGCCTTCAGCACCTGCAGTTCCCACTTGACAGCTGTTCTTACATTTTATGGGACTCTCATGTCCATGTATCTCAAACCTGCTTCCCGCAGCTCACTCATCCAGGAGAAAGTATCCTCAGTATTTTACACCACCGTGATTCCCATGTTGAATCCCCTGATATATAGTCTGAGGAACAAGGAAGTGAAAGATGCACTGATAAAACTCTTAAAAAGAAAAATACCTTTATAAAGAATGTGCTCTTTAGTAAGGTTTATTTATGTATTTATAATCATAGTATGCATGTGTTTGTGTTTATACCCTGACTCTTTAAAAGTAATTTGAAGTGAAGTGAAAATATATACCTAATTTTATAAATTAGTATATATATATATATATATATATATATATATATATATATTTAGTATGTTGATAATATTTAAAATGTAATTAATATAAGGGCGCCTGGGTGACTTAGTCAGTTCAGCGTCTGACTCTTAATTTTGGCTCAGGTCATTATCTCATGGTTTGTGAGTTTGATCCCCACGTTGTGCCCTGTGCTAATAGTGTGGAGGTTGCTTGGGACTCTCTCTCTCTCATTCTCTCTGACCCTCAACTAGGCTCTCTCTCTCTCTCAAAAGTAAATAAACAAACATTTAAATTAATATCTGTTTATTAAAATTTGTACTCCCCTGAGAATATCTCTTCATTTCAATCCATGATGTATAAAGCAGATATAATTTTATGGAGGAAAAGTCAATAAATTCAAGTAGCAGAGAAGTCACTAACCACAACACAATAAAGCTGAAATTAGTAGGTGCTGTTTAAGCATGACAAGTCTTATATTTGGACATTTAAAAACAACCAAACTCCTTAGAATAATTCCTGAGTCAAAAGAAAACAAAACTCTAATAAATGAGAAGCTTCTACACTCTGCGATAAAATCATTGAGATCAGAGTAAATTTCCTGCCATAAACAACTAGAAAAACAAAATACTTTTAAAAACTGTTTTGTTAAAGTTTACATAGTGTGTCTTTTTCAATTCTCTCACCTTTAACATGTCTGTGCTTTTAAATTTAAGGTCTTTATATGGTTGGGATTTGCACCTAGTCTGGTGATGTAGCTCTTTTAATTTGAAATTTTAACACATTTACGTGTAGTATACACTGACATATTTGTGTACATATTTTCCATCTCATTGTTTTTTCTACTTAATCAACCAGTTTTATTTGTTTTTCTTTCATTGACTGCTTTCTTTTGGATTGAGCAAGTTTTTTAATTATTCTATTTTTCTGTTAATTTTTAGTCATACATGGGATTTTTAGTGGTTACACCAGAAATTAAAAATACATCTTCAAATTATTAAAATTGTGTACAAATGGCTCTTTTATTAGTTCCCCAATTGTGTTAGAAATTTAGGATCCTGAACCCCATTGTACTTTATTATCATGAATTTTTATTATAAATATATTTTAAACTTCATAAAATCATTGTATTTTTTGTAAAGTCAAGATTAATTTTTATTATCCATGTATTTACCTTCTATGTTATTCTTAGTTTCTTTCTTTATAATTTCTCCTTGGGATTATTTTTTTTTCCACTTTAATAACTACCTTTAGTATTTTGTGTGTGTGCAAATGTGTTGATAATGGTCACTCTTAGGTGTCCATTTTTTTTTTACCTAAAAATTACTTTATTTTGTGTGTTTTTAATTTTTTTTAATGTTTATTTATTCTTGAGAGACACAGAGCATGGGTGGGGAAGGGGCAGAGAGAGAGGAGGAGACACAGAATATGAAACAGGCTCCAGGCTCTGAACTGTCAGCATAGAGCCTGATGCAGGGCTCAAACTCAGGAACGGCGAGATCGTGACCTACGCCAAAGTCGGATGCTTGACCCATTGAGCCACCCAGGTGCCCGTTTTTACAGCAAATAGTCTGCACCCAGGAAGAGACAAGCAACACGCACTTGAGGAATCAGAAAACTGTTTATTTAGCACTGGTTCCAGCCCAATGGAGTCACCTCCAAAGGCGGAGCCCAGAACCCTGGTGTTGGCCTTCTTTTATGCCTGGTTAGCTTCCAGGTACTTGGAAATATTCTATTGGCTGCACATAGTGGGGGTGGAGGGGCACTATCAGTTGTGCTATGTGGGCAATTGGCTAATGCAAGAGGCAAGCAAGATTACAGAAGCCAAAAGCATGCAAGGGGAGTATCCAGCCTCAGATATCTGGCTGGCCTCCTTCATCTGCTCTTACTGGCTTACCTTCTCATTCCCCACTCTTGATTCTCAAGCTGCTATAGCAGCCTCAGAGAAAATCAGTTTGTAGGGGCTGGAAAACCCCTTGCTATCACAAGAGGAGGAGAAAAGACCATTCTGGCTTTTTCCTGCTGGACAAGGATGTCAAAGGGAGGGGTATGACAGCTAGGGTTTTTCACCAACCAAAGGAGAGTAGTGATAGCTAGAATGGTCCAGCTGGAGCATCACCTGGAGTTTTGTAGCTTCTAGGCAAGAGGAAACAAAGCTGTCTAGCATATTAAGAATACAAAGACCAAACAGTAGGGCTATGAAAAGCATTAGGAGAGGACCAGCTAAAGGGAGGAGCCAGGATGCCCAATTCCATATGTTGCTCCAAGAGTTCCATGAGTCTGCTAATTCTTGCCTCCCTTTGATGATCCGTTCCTTTAGTTGTTGGGCCATATCTCTAACTATCCCTGATTGGTTAACATAGAAGCGGCATTCCTCATTTAGGAAGAGACATATTCCCCCCTCTTCTCAGCAGTTAACAGGTCTAACCCTCTTCTATTTCATAACAATATTGCTGCTAAAGTGTCCACCTGGTCTTATAGGGTTACCAGGGAGTTTGCCATGGCTGATTTAAGGACCCGGTTCATATGTTCCACTTTACCAGACAGCTTCCTGGCCAAAGCCCCAAAAATGTTACAGCAAATACTCAGTGCCCAGGAAGAGACAAGAGACACACACTCAGGGAATCAGAAAAGATTGTTTATTTCACACCAATGCTGGCCCAGCAAAGTCACCTCCAAAGGCTGAGCCCAGAGCCCTGGTGCTGGCCTTCTTTTATGCTTGGCTAACTTCCACGTACTTGGAAACATTCCGTTGGCTGCACAAGGGGGAGGACACTATCATTTGTGCTTCACGGGCAGTTGCCTGATGCAAGAGGCAAGCAAGATTACAGAAGCCCAAAGCATGCAAGGGGAGTATCTAGCCTCGGACATCTGGCTGGCCTCCTTTATTTGCTCTTGCCAGATTCCCTTCTCACGGTATTTATTTTTGATGGATTTTTTTTTCTGGACTTAGAGTCTAGGTTATGTTATATTATGTCTTGGTTACGTTATCTGCATTAACAAGCAATCTCCCAAATTTCAATAGCTAACAAAAATTTTGGAGGATTTTTTTCCCCTCACATTGCATGTTGGTGGATCCCAAACTGCTCAGTCTCTGTTCCACGTATATTTTCATTTTAAATTCAAACTAAAGACACCGCCTACCAGCAACATCCCATTCTTGTGACAGAGGGAATAAAAGAATGCCGCAAATTTTAGCTCAAACATTGTTCACTTTAGGCATGTCACATAGTCAAGTGAAACAATGGGATGTGTAAGTGGAAATACGTAATCATCTTATAGAGAAAGGGGGGAAGGGAGTAGGGGAGATGGGCAAAATGTGTGAAGGGGAGAGGGTGATAAAGACTTCTAGGGATCGAGGGGCACCTGGGTGGCTCAGTCAGCTGGGCGCCTGACTTCAGCTCAGGCCACAATCTCACAGTTCGTGGGTTCGAGCCCCACATCAGGCTCTGTGTTGACAGCTCAGAGCCTGGATCCTGCTTTGGATTCTGTGTCTTCCTCTCTCTCTGCCCCTCCCCTGCTCACACTTTGTCTCTCTCTGTCTCTCAAAAATAAATAAATGTAAAAAAATATATAAAAAAAGAAGACTTCCAGGGATCGAATGAATAAGTCAAGGGAGCAGAAGGCACAACACAGGGAATACAGGCAATGGTATTGCAATAGTGTCGTATGGTGACAGATAGTAGCTACACTTGCAGTCAGCATAGCAATAACACATAGATTTGTTGAATCACTGTATTGTACACCTGAAACTAAGGTAATATTTTGTGTTAACTATATTTCGGTAAAAAAAATTTTTTTAAAGAAGAGAAGTACATAAGAGTTGGGAACAATAATACAATCTACCAAAGTTGGTAAATGTTTGCCCTGTATATCCCTTTTGTATCCTTTTCTTTATCCACCATTATTTCTGCTTCTGTTTTAGATGTGTCTCCAGTAACCAGACTATAGTTGGATTTTTTAATCTAATCCAAATTTCTGGCTTTTAATAGATATGTCAAAGTTTCAAGGCTTTGATAGGAGGAATTGATGGGCCCTAGAAACTAAGGGATGTTGTGTTGTAGAATTAAATAGACAAGAGCCACCATGGAAGCAATATGCACAGGAGGTCACTGCCAGAGAGTAGTATCAATTGGACCCTTCTCCATTATGTGTCTGGCTGCTTGGGAAGGTGTCTACCCCATATTTTTGAAGATTGCATTCAGTAAATTTAGAAAATGTCTGTATTCACTTCCTGGAGCTTAACCATTACCCCAATTCACCAACCTAAGGATTTTTAGGCTACTATAAGGATTAGGTATAGCCTAGTATAATAAATGAAAAGAAAGTCACCTTTTATAGGTTTTGGCAATAGGAGAATTTTTCTTCATTTTAACAGAGGAAAAATAGGAAAATTTATCATTTTCAGAGCATTGGAAGGATTATTACTGCCAGCATTCCTGGGAAAGGAAAACCAACATCATTTTGTCAGTTGGGGAACATCAAAAGTTTTCTGTTTTGCTACCCTAAAGCTTGAAAGCAGGCCACCAAGCTTTGATTAACAGAATGAAGCAACACCCCTGGGATAATTGCCCTGGAGTCCTGAATATGTCTATTTGGCATCTCCAACTAAACTTTGTGATTGTGATTGGTTTTTCATGATTAAGATTCTTTAATTACAAAGTAGTAATTAACCTCTTTCACCTCATATTCCCAAGAGCTACTCTCAATTAAATCCTTGAGAGCAAGCAAGAGCTTCAAATATTACTGTTGATTCGTGGCCTATTTTCACAGAGGAAAGGACTCATCACAACCCAGATACAGAAAAAAAGAGGTAGAGATTCAAAGTTCCATTTATCTTATAAAGGATTCTGAGTTTTCAGAATAAACGCAGAAAACAAGTGGTAATCAGCTTCCAGGTCAATGTGATGATGGATTTTGTACAGAACTGTACAAAGATACAACAGGCCATCTATATATAGTAAGTCTCTCAAGGGACAGAACTATTTGGGAAGGATATTGACATTTAGACTTTGATAGAACTGCACGATCCTAAAAATCTCTTCCAATCCTGGGATTTTTCTGAATCTAAAACATTCTGACTATTCAATTACTCAACATAGCAAGGCTAGCATTTCCAGACTTGTAACGTGAGGTGACAGTAACATTTCTGTTCTGGCTGAACTAGAGAGCTGAGCCTTAATTCAGCTTTATGTGTCTTACCACTCACTTAAACCACTCTGACCTTGTTTTTTCTCTCTACAAAAGTTGGGTAAGAGTTTATATTATGCTTATCTCTGAAGAACACAGGCTTTGGAGTCAGACAGAACTATATTTGAATCTGGCTCTGTGAACACACTAGCTATGGGACTTTGGGTAAGTTATTCAACCTCTGTAAATTTCAGTTTTTTCATGTGCAAAATGTAGATCACAGCCACACCTACTTCCTACTTCAGAAGGTTTTTGAATTTATACATATGAAAGAGCAGAGCCTTGAATAAATTAAAACAACTACCAGGAGAATATGACAAACTCAAAATCAATCATTGAGATGATTTAATATTCATCTATCAGAAACAACTCAAACCAAAAAGGTTGTATGGAACCAAAAGCTGCAAATCTAAAAATTAGCAACAAAAAACTGCATTTAAGGAATAGATGATACACATTTTTTCTGATGCCACTTAAAGTTCTTAAGCGGCTAACAGAGTTCTTGGAACAAAATGCCAAGAACTCAGTGTATGTTAGCCAGTATCACAGTATGACTTGAACCCTAAAACTAGAAATCAAGGCATCTTGAGGAGATGATGAGAAGAGTGACTTTGCCTGAATAAGCCTCAGTCCAGTACTAGGAACAACAGGTGGCAGTAAATGGGAAAAAAGGTACTACCCCAAGTTAATAAAGGATTTTCAAAGGGTCAGAGACAATAAAATATGATACATGAATTAGCAGTGAGTTTCCCACAACTACAGATTCTAAGCATAGATGGTTTGACGTTTGCTGTAGAAGAAGCAGTAAGTTTGTACAATGACCCCTGGGCAACCAATACTGTGAAATTTTCCAAGAAATCCAAGTCAGAAGAGGGAAAATTTTTTTCATCATACAACATTTAGAGGGAATCAAACAAATGCAATTCTGAAAAATTAAGGTTCTTTTTACGGTTTTTTATTTATTTCGAGAGAGAGCATGAGAGGGGAAGGTACAGAGAGAAGAAGAAGAAGAAGAAGAAGAGAGACACAGAGAGAGAGAGAATCCCAAGCAGGCTCCACGCTGTCAGCACAGAGCCCAATGTGGAGCTCACACTCACCAACCGTGAGATCATGACCCCAGCCGAAATCAAGAGTCAGCGCTTAACGGACTGAGTCACCCGTGTGCCCCATCTTTTTATGTTTAAATGTGAAAAACAGATGCTGAGAATTGTGGGGTCAGTTTTTAGTTGTCTTCAGGGTATAAGAATATCTTCCATTTTATTGTTCTGATGGAAGCATATGCTAAAAACACATGCATATGCAGGAAGAAGTGTGGTTTACAAGGTCAAGTGGTTTTAGGATCTTCACACAAATTTTATTGTGGACAGAAGTCAAGCAGGTTTAGTAGAGATCTGTGTTATCACATATCCACTGCATATTAATATTTTTACATGTTGGGGCACCTGAGTAGCTCAGTCTGTTAAGCGTGCGACTCTTGGTTTCAGCTCAGGTCATGAGCTCGCGGTTTGTGAGTTCGAGTCCCACATCGGTCTCTGTGCTGACAGCATGGAGTCTGCTTGGGATTCTCTGTCTCCCTGTCTCTCTACCCCTCCCCCACTTGCTCTCTCTGTCTCTCTCTCAAAATAAATAAACTTAAAAATATTTTGGGGCACCTGGGTGGCTCAGCAGGTTAAGCGTCTGACTTCAGCCCAGGTCATGATCTCACGGTTCGTGAGTTCAAGCCCCGCATCGGGCTCTGTGCTGACAGCTCGGAGCCTGGAACATGCTTCAGATTCTGTGTCTCCCTCTCTCACTCTGCACCTCCCCAGCTCATGCTTGCACTCTGTCTCTGTCAAAAATAAATAAACCGAAAAAAAAAATTTTACATTTTTATTACTCATGGAAATGGAATTGTCAGTATTTTTCTCTTCGTGTTTTATCCTTATAGGTGCCTCCTTCACTTCCATCCGCTACTCCCAGTCCTATCTAATTTGTTTGCTTGTTAGCAAGACATTTATTGAACATTTGTATCAAGTACTGTTAGTTGCTTGCTGATAAGAACCTTATGTCGTTCCAGCCCTTACTATCATCCTAAACAGAAGATATTTAAGGCATTTCCATTTACAAGTGAGAATACTAAAGCCACATCTAGAAATCATGGCACCAGAGCTCATACTACAGTCTCAAACTGCAAGCACACTTACAACTGCACCGTATCGCTCAGCTTATACATAAAACTTGAAGTGAGAAATTATTTGCCTTTTGAAAGACTCATCCACAATCTCGGATGTTTAGGATTTGTGAAAGGATTTCAGAGTAATTTGTATTTACATGAACTGACCCACATAAATGAAGGGAAATATAAACATTAGGAAGGAGACTGAGACCTGGAATTTAAAAGAGATTGTTAAAAGATAAAATACGTAATTATTTTTGGATTTCAGTTCAAGTTCAGTGACCTGTTTTGTTTATAGTCCAGTCAGCAGGGAACAAATTTATTTGGCTAGAAGGAATACTGACACATGCACAGGAACCTTGGCTAACCTTTGAAAGAGGTAGGCCTTAGTAACTAGCAAAAGAGGTCATATAAAATTCTTTGTGTCTTTGATGAATTGTTCACATAAACAGTGATTTGTTGAGCTTGTTACACACACACACACACACACACACATATTTTAGAATCTAAAATGTTATAAAATAGGGGCGCATGGGTGGCTCAATTGGTTAAGCATCTGACTTGATTTCAGCTCAAGTCATGATATCACAGTTCATAAGTTCGAGACCCACATGGAGCTCTGTGCTGACAGCATGAAGCCTGTTTGGGATTCTCTGTCTCCCTCTCTCTCTGCCCCTCCCCCGCTCACTCACGCTCGCTCTCTCAAAATAAATAAACCTCTAAAAATATGATAAAATACGTTTATGTACTGAATTCTTCCACTATGATGATACTTTGATCTTACAGTTCTGTGATTTTTTTTTCTTTATATGTGTTGAAGCTGGTTATTAGGTATATACATATTTAGACGATAATGATGAATTGAAATTTTTAAAATCCAACAGCGGCCCTGTCAATCCCTAATGATTTTGTCTTACTGTCTGCTTTACCAGTTATTAATACAGATTTCTCTACTATGCAGAAATAGAACATTCCTATGAAACGTTTCGTAAGCCAAAATGGCAGAAAATGAAGATGCGATTGCCATTAATTTATACGGAAAACTTTTTGAGCATTCCAGGACGCCAAAAATAATCTCTCTTAGGCTTCTTTGATGCCTTCAGGACACATCTTGCTGATAGATGCACAAAATAAATCAAGATAAAACACAGATACTGGCAGACCCAGTTCAAAGCTGAGCTCAATGCGGACATACTGAGCGTAGTTCCTTGGGAAAAAACGCTCTGCTCGGGCTGGGTGCTGCCTCTGCAATGGCTTGGCTCCCTGCAAAACACACACGGAAATTCTCACGGGATTTCTTGGCTCCTCTAAGACAGCAAAAACAGGTAACAATACATTGTCCATGAAAATGAAGTGGCAAAATGGGAACTTTCTTTTTTTTTTTTTAATTTTTTTTTTTAACTTTTTATTTATTTTTGAGACAGAGAGAGACAGAGCATGAACGGGGGAGGGGCAGAGAGAGAGGGAGACACAGAATCAGAAGCAGGCTCCAGGCTCCGAGCCATCAGCCCAGAGCCCGAGGCGGGACTCGAACTCACGGACCGCGAGATCATGACCTGGCTGAAGTCGGAGGCTTAACCGACTGTGCCACCCAGGCGCCCCCAAAATGGGAACTTTCAAACAGCAGGAGTTACTTGCACAGCCACATTATCTTTCTTGGGGATTAGTATATGTTTGGCATATACTTTTTTAAAAATCCTTTTATTTTCAATTTTTCCATGTTCTTGCCTTTTATATCTCTTATAAATAGAATACACCAGGAATTGGTTTTTAGTACAATATTACAAATGTATGTCTTTAAACAATTTAGTTTTTCTTTATTGTGAAAATTGATATATTAGAACTGATGTATACAGCTTTTTATTTCTATTTGTCCCAATTTCCTATTTTTCTGTTTCTTTTTCCACAATTTCTTATTCTTTCTTTCTTTCTTTCTTTTTTTTTTTTTTTTTTTTTGGAATTGATGGACTGCTTTGACTGTTGGTATTTATTTATATCTTTGTTATAGTTGAGTTTTGCTTCCCTTATATCACTTTTTCCCTTCTATAAATTTGAAAATTATCTATTCTATTACTATCCTTTCAGTGAGTATCCTAGAAAATTTATTGGGGTTTTTTAACTTAAAACCTAAAAGACAGGTGTCTGAGTGGCTCAGTGGTTAAGCGTCCAACTCTTGATCTCAGCTCAGGCCTTGAGCTGAGAGTGGTGAGTTCGAGCCCTACTTTGGGATCAGCACTGGGCATGGAGCCTACTAAAACAAAACAAACAAACAAACAAACAAAAACTAAAGAAAACAATGTTTCATCCCCTCACAAATGATACAAGAAGTCTTTGGCTCCAACTTTCTTCTCCACATTTTTTTCCTGTCATCATCCATATGCCAATTCTAGATTAACTCCAGAAATTCAACAGTGATTACATTTAAAACAATTTTTTTAATGTTTGTTTATTTTTGAGAGAGAGAGAGAGAGAAAACGAGAACAAGCAGGGGGAGGGGCAGAGAGAGACAGAGACACAGAATCTGAAGAAAGCTCCAAACCCTGAGCTGTCAGCGCAGAGCCCAATGCAGGACTCAAACCTGCGAACCACAAGCTCATGACCTGAGCAGAAGTCGGACGTTTAACCCACTGAACCACCCAGGCGCCCCAACACTGTTAGTATCTTTTACAGAGAATTTCTACTTAGATTTATGTACATGTTTACCATTTCATTTCTTTATTATTCCTCTTCATGTCTTAAATGATCTCCATTATTTTCTTTATTCTTGAATTATATTTAGAAATTACTTTATCATTTGTCCCTTGACAGTAAACTCCTGAAGTTTTTATCTGAACTATATTTATTTTACGATGGAAGAGAATTTTACTGGATATCTAATTCTGCGTTGGCAGTTACTTTCTTGCCACACTTTAGAGATATTATTTAACTAATTCTTGGCTTTCATTGCTGCTGTGGAGAAGCCAATGGGTCATTCTCACTGCTGTTCCCGTGAAAGTGATCTACGCTTTCTTGCTGTTTTTCATATCCTCCCTTTGGTGCTCTGTTTCTCTGTAAATACCATCCAGCGTCACTTCCTGTGTTCTCTCCTGCAGGACACAGAATACACATATAAATGCTCCCATTCCATCGTTTCTATTTTTTTAACAAAATTCCATTCCTTTGAACATACTTTGCAAGCTTATCTCTGTTTCATTACAGAGGAATTCTTTAGATAGATCTTCCTATTTACTAATCCGTTTTTTTTTTAATTTTAGGGTGCATGAGATAACCTAGTAAGAGGGGTTTTTGTTTTGTTTTGTTCTATTTTGAGTGCAGTTGGCACACAATATTATGTTAGTTTTAGGTGTATAACATGGTGGGTTTTTTTTTAATTTTTTTTTCAACGTTTATTTATTTTTGGGACAGAGAGAGACAGAGCATGAACGGGGGAGGGACAGAGAGAGAGGGAGACACAGAATCGGAAGCAGGCTCCAGGCTCTGAGCCATCAGCCCAGAGCCCGACGTGGGGCTCGAACTCATGGACCGTGAGATCGTGACCTGAGCTGAAGTCGGACGCTTAACCGACTGCGCCACCCAGGCGCCCTAACATGGTGTTTTAAATTCTATCTAATCCATTGTTTGTCTCCTCTCACCTCACTTGAAACAACTGAGTTGTTACTTCAACAATAATCTTTTTTCTTTTTTAGTTCTGTAAGGTCCACTGGGCTTTTTTATTTTTATTATTTATTTATTTATTTATTTAATGTTTATTTTTGAGAGAAAGAGAGACAGAGACAGAGAGTGAATGGGGGAGGGGCAGAGAGAGAGAGAGAAAGACACAGAATCTGAAGCAGGTTGATGCCCAGGCTCGATCCCACAATCGTGGGAGCTGAAATCGAGAGTCAGATGCTCAGTGGACTGAGCCACCCAGGCTCCCAACACTGGGTCTTTTTAAAAGTCAATTTGGGGGCGCCTGGGTGGCGCAGTCGGTTAAGCGTCCGACTTCAGCCAGGTCACGATCTCACGGTCCGTGAGTTTGAGCCCCGCGTCGGGCTCTGGCCTGATGGCTCAGAGCCTGGAGCCTGTTTCTGATTCTGTGTCTCCCTCTCTCTCTGCCCCTCCCCCGTTCATGCTCTGTCTCTCTCTGTCCCAAAAATAAATAAACATTGAAAAAAAAAAAAAAAAGTCAATTTGGTAGTTTTTAAAAGACTTGATTTTTGTGGCATTCTCACTTTTAAAATTGCATCCTTTACTTCTTGAAATATTCCATATATAAGTGTACTATATAACACCTCTAACCATTCCAAATTCTGTTGTCCTTGTGCTAAATCTCTTATTGCATCATTTCTTTTCTTCCACTCCATGTTATCATGTTTGGAAATCTTTGTCCAAAAATTCTTTGTTTCTTCTTAATATCTGGGAGTTCTTGGTGCCTAAGTTGGGGAATTTTTCTTCTGGAAGGGATTTGCTTCTCCTATTCAGCATGCCTCACCCAGGAACACTTCACCTTCTCAAAGATTTGGTTCAGAGAGAAAGTCTCAGGATTTGCTTTTCCAGCTTCACTGATACTCCAGTGCCAGATGTCCCGTAGAAATGTCTCCATAAAGGTATGATCACAGGGCAACCCTTCTCCCTGACGCTTGTTGGTACAAATCTGCTTTGGTTCCCTGCCCCTTCAGTTCTCTGTGTTTCCCTTACCAATTCTCTGTTTTGGCTGATTCTGATGCCAGCCACCCTGATCTTGGCTACTGGCTCTTGGCGCTCCAACTCCAGCCACTGAAGCTTTGACACCTGACTGCCTGGCCTCAGCCCCTCCTACTGTTTCTTTATTAGTTATTTATCAAATGGATCCAGATACTCTCCTAACTTTTGATGCAACCAGCAATGTCTCAGAGAGTGTGTCTTATCCAATTCTTGTTGTGGCTTAAGAGGATTCTTCATTTCAGATCATAATATGCTGGTCAGCCTTGATACAGGAATGATAATAGAATTTTTGTCTGATGACTTCTCTTTCCCCAATATAGTATGATATGACGTTATCAGCTAAGATACCCATATTATTAAAGATTAAAGTATAACATGATCAAAATGACTTGAGTGAATTTCAGTTAATTATACACTTCAGTTAACTTGAACAGATTTGGATTTAAGGAAGGAAAGAGAAGAAATATATGCATGTCATTGAAGTTGAAAAGTTAAAGTTTAAAGGAAACATAGACTTTTTTTTTTCCAACCCATCAACTATGAAGATGAGAACTGAGGCCAAGAGGCTCATGTGATTTGCCTGAGGCCACATGATATGGTCAGAGAAAACACTAGGACCACACCCTCTATATTTGATATTTATATTAAATCTATATTTAATAAGATCATAGAAAAACCTGAAAGATGTCTTCAACTATTCTGCTTTTCTTTGTTTCTTCCCCCTTCCAGTTGAAATGGCTATGAGAAACCAGAGTACATTGAGTGAATTCACATTGGTCTCCCTTCCTGTCATCCAGGAGCTTCAAGTCTTGCTGTTTGTCATTCTCCTGCTGGTTTATATGCTCATCATAACGGGAAACATTGTCATCATTTCCTTAATATGGACTGATAATCGTCTCCAGACACCAATGTATTTCTTCCTTAGTAATTTGTCATTTTTGGACATTTTGTTCACAACTACTATTGCCCCAAAGTTGCTAGCTTGTCTCTTAGAAAAGAAGAAAACCATATCCTTTGCTGGCTGCATCACTCAAGTTTATTTCTACTTCTTTCTGGGGACTGTGGAGTTTATCTTCCTAGCGGTGATGTCCTTTGACCGCTACGTGGCCATCTGTAACCCCCTGCGCTATACCATCATCATGAACAGTAGGGTCTGTCTCCTGCTGGTTCTGGGCTGCTGGGTGGGAGCCTTTCTCTCAGTGCTATGCCCAACTATTGTGGTGTCCAGATTGCCCTACTGTCATAGAGAAATTAGTCATTTCTTCTGTGACATTGCCCCTTTACTACAGGTGGCCTGCATTGATACCCACTTCATTGAGATGATAAACTTCCTCTTATCTTCCCTTGTGGTCCTGAGTTCACTGGTGCTCACCACCACATCCTACACCTACATCATTTCTACCATCATGTGCATCCCCTCAGCCCAAGGACGTCAGAAGGCCTTTTCCACCTGTGCTTCTCACATCACAGTCGTCTCCATTGCCTATGGAAGCTCCATCTTCACATACGTGAGGCCCAACCAGAGCCATTCACTGGATTTTGATAAAGTGACGGCTGTCCTCACTACAATGGTGACCCCTCTTCTGAATCCTTTCATTTATAGCTTGAGGAATGAAAAGGTAAAGGAAGTCTTGAAAGAGTCAGTTAGCAGGATAGTTCCACCACATTCCAAGGGAACATAACACTAAGCAATTTCAGGACATGTAAGCTATGCTTTCTCTCTATAGCACCTTGTGCCGTATGAAGACTGACACCAAAGTACAACTGAAGTCTCAGAATCTGTCAGCAGGATGATTAACCATCACACATCATCAACAGTGAAGTATGGAAAACCAGAAGGAAAAAAAAAAAGAATTCTATGTCTGTTCAGTCTTTGAAATATTTTTCAAATAGTAACATAGGATCATGGAAACACTCCAGGCCCTGAGTCACAAGAGCTAATGTCTAATATTTGTTTAGGCACTAACTTCAATGGACTTGGGAACTTAGTTACTTAGGTTACATGATTTCTCCAAGATTCCACCTGCCCATATGCAAAATGGTGGCAGGAATGTCTGCTCTGATTATTTTCCAGGGCACTTGTGGCTATAAAATGAGATCATTAAGGGGCGCCTGGGTGGCTCAGTAGGTTAAGTGTCCGACTTTGGTTCAGGTCATGATCTCACGTTTCGAGAGTTTGAGCCCCACGTTGGGCTCTGTGCTGACTTCTTGGAGCCTGGAGCCTGCTTCGGATTCTGTGTCTCCCTCTCTCTCTGCGCCTCCCCCCACTCGCACTTTGTCTCTCTCTTTCTCTCAAAAATAAATAAACATAAAAAAGAAAAAACTTAAAATAAATTAATAAAATGAGATCATCTGTATGAAAGTAATATTGTCATCACACATAGATATTGGTAAGTAGAAAGTGAGGCATTTTCACCAGCCTGCCCCCACCGAGATGCTTCTCCTTTGATGATCTTGACTAGATTAAGAGGCAAGAGTTTTAATTCTGTTAGTCAATATGGACGAAAAAAGTTTAAAAGACTGGCAAATGCAAAGACTATCAAATGTTGCTCTAGGAAGAAGGTCTATCCTGCACACAAATTAGTATTGTGCCTGCTGTGGCACTGGCAGAGTCAGGCTACCTTTATCTTTATCTGATCCCATTAAGCATTTTATTTGAATTACTAACTTTTCCATGTTCTGACTCTAAGTTCACCAAGCACCTTTGTATCTGTTTTTGCCTTCCCATCTAGCTTGCCTAGTTGGAGAAAATACTCATGGCAAAGGTTGTCTAGCCATGAAATACTGTCTTTGTTCTTGTAAATTAATTACTATTATCTTTTTGATTAATGTGAATCTCATCTCAGATTCATTGTGATGATAAATAGAAATGTGCTGAATTTATCAACATAATATGACCCTACAAGGTATATATCTAGAAGGCAGCATCACCTTTTATTTTTATTTACTTATTTATTTGTTTGTTTATTTTAGAGAGAGCATGAGCACGGGGGGAGGAGGTGGGGGAGTGAGAGAGAGAGAAAGAAAGAGAGAACCTCAGGCAGGCTCCACGCTCAACGCAGAGCCCAATTCAGGGCTCGATCCTACCACCCTGGGATCATGACCTGAGATGAAATCAGGAGTTGGACACCATCCATCCAGGTGCCCTAGAATCTCTTAGTGTTATTATCATTTCTATAACTATGTGCATAGCTTAGTTCTTCAAACTTTTATATTCTGCTGGGTCTTCCCAGGTGACAAAGGACAACCGAACTCTATACCCAGCATATCCAGGAAGAGGTAGGAAGGAGAGGGTTATTAGGAAGCAAGATTACAAAGAGGGGAGTAACCATGGAATTCCGATCTTGTTGCCTGAGAGAATAAGAAAGCCTGATTTACATCAAAGGGGGATGAGGTGTTCAACAATGAACTATAATCTTAAGAAATAAAGCAGGATTCAGCCCAAAGAAGAGAGCCCCTAACTTCCAGAATGGATCTGGTATTCACAGATATTTCTTGATATTATTACAAACTGATGTGATACTTACAGATAAGTCATGTTTTTCTCCCATTGGACGTAAACAGTTTCACTGAACATCCATTTCATACAGGATCACTGTGCAACACAAAATACCAAACAATCCCCTGCCTTACGAAATTGAATAGCTGTTACCTCTTTACTAATTACAGCTTTACCTTACTCTGTCCCCATCCTTCTGAGAGCACTCAATCCAGAACAGGCTGCTGCTTCCTTAGACCCTCCCCAAAAGTTCCCAAAGAAAGCCTAAGTCCTATAATAAGTACACTTAGTGAGACATTTCACTCTCTCCACAGTTTGGGTTTTCCCTCACTGCAATGAATGATAAACCCAATTTCTTCAACTATAGATATACTCCCAGTAGACTTTGGGGTAAGGGCAATGATGCAGAGTGGGTCATAAGGCCCTGATGAAAAGCAGAACAATCCAGTTTCCAGGATATCTGAGAAACCCAAAAATAAGAAACAGTGGACAAAAACAGTAAGATGCAAAAAGGGACCAGGAAAAGGACCAAGAATGTACCTCAGGCACTTCATCACCCAATGAGTCTAACAGTCCCTGACGAGAAGAGATAGGTGATTAAATGAGACCAGAGTTAGATTTTGTTATGTCTTTGCATGCCTAAATAAAGGGTATACAAAGCTGGGTTTTGTTTACCCATAAAATTGGTTTTGTGCTGTCAGTTATCAATAATACCTATGTTATTAAATCCCTGGGTTAAAGAACTCCATTCAGGTGTTGTTCATGCGAAACATCCAAATATAAGTGAGCACAACCAGTATTCATTTATGGTTTTTGTGTCAGATGCCTATGAAGGCGTCAGGTACAGGAACACTTGCAACCCAGACAATATGCAAAACAAATGGCCCCATATACAACTGCAGACAGATCTGTCTGAGTCACACTTTGTAATCAGAAGAGCCATCTTTTCATTACATCTTCCCCAAACCCTATTTTGATTTTGATTTTTTTCCTTTGGAACAGCCCACTTTTTAAACCCTATTGTCTTTTGCTCATGGGTCCAGACCCTACACCCAAAGAGATCTGTTTGAATTCATTTATGAACCCAACTTACTAAATTGCTTTCATTCACTAGATCTCATACAATTTTGCGACAATTGGAAGGTACCGTTACCTAAACTTGCCAGTTATAAAATCAGTTACTACTTTTTGAATGTCTTTTTCATTCTGTTTTCTTTTCGCCATTATCATTGGTCTAAGAGGAAGCAGACTGACAACCACCCCCAAATCCCTTGGAGAACTGTTCTTTAAACACAAGTTTATAGCCTATAAACTAAAAGGCTAAGTTGAAATTATTTATATGTTAATAATGTTTTTTCTATTTATCCACACATTTTTGACATCCTGGTAAAGATTGGATTTAAGTAGCGGTAACTGATTTCAGCCAAGTATTTAAATTTCCAGGATTTGCTTTAAGAAGACCTACATTCTATTCAGCTTACACAGTGGAGGTCTGGAGGAGGCAAAATTATGTTCACATGAGAAGTGAAATGCTTTCACTGGTATACAAAGGAAAGTCTATATAAGGTAAATATGTAAGTATTTAGAAAAGGGATTTTCAACAATTCTGAATCTATTCATAGTTATTTTACACTTCAGAATCTCTTAAAGGCTATAAGGAAATGTCCCAAATAGTTAATGCTGATTAACTGATTGATATTTTAAATGACTTTTATTTTAATTGAAATACAGTTGACACACAATGTTACCTAGTTTCAAGTCTATACAAACACAATATATAATACATAAGCAAAATGTGTATTAAATGGCTTTATGTTAATGGTAAGGCTTCTGGTCAACTGTAGGCTATTAGTAGTTAACTTTTGGGGAAGTCAAAAGTTTTACATAAATTTTCAACTGTGTGGGAGGTCAGCACCCCCAACTCCCACATTGTTCAAGGATCAACTGTCCATTGTGACATCAAAACCATAAAATATCAGGGAGGAGGTAGGGAATAAAAGGGTAGAGTTTCTGTATGTGATCAAAGTTAAGATGTTATCAGCATCAAATAGTTGGATCTAACTATAAGACATTTTACATACACTTCATTGTAACCACCAAGCAAAAACCAACAGTGGATATCCAAAACACAAAGAGAAGGAAATCAAAGCATACCGCTATGGAAAACCATCAGTTCACAAAGTAAGACACCAAGGGAGGAAGAAAGGCATAAGGGAACCATAAAAAGCCAAAACAGAGAAGCCTGGGTGGCTCAGTCAGATGAGCGTCCTACTTCAGCTCAGGTCATGATATCATGGTTTGTGAGTTCGAGTCCCGTGTCGGGCTCTGTGCTAACAGAGCCTAGAGCCTGCTTCAGATTCTGTGTCTCCTCTCTCTCTGTCCCTCCCCGCCTGCAGTCTGTCTCTCACAAAAATAAATAAATGTTAAAAAATGTTTTTTAGAAAGCCGAAAACAACTAATAAGATGAAAAGGAAATGAAAATAAAATTGGAAAACACCATGGCAGTTTCTTATATAGTTAAACATATACTTACCATAAAACATAGCAATTCTACTCCTAGGAATGTTTCCAAGAAAAATGAAAATAAATATTCACATAAAAACATGGACCCACTGCTCAGAGGGGCTTGATTCAAAATGGACAAATACTGAAAACCACCCAAGTGTCCATCATCTGGTGACTAGGTAAACAAACTGTGATATATCTACACAATCTATATAATAGATAATCCTCCAGGAATACAAAAAAAGAAACTTGTGATACCAGAAACACATGGATTAATCTCAAAGCATCTGATTAAGTGAAGGAAAGAAACACAAAAGACTATACACAGTAAGACTGCATTTAGATAAAATTCTAGAAAATTCAAAATTACATTGGCAGGAAATGCGTTGGTAGTTATCAGGGGCAGAGGTGGGGAGGGGAACATTTTTGCTGCAAAAGGGGGGGCGCCTGGGTGGCGCAGTCGGTTAAGCGTCCGACTTCAGCCAGGTCACGATCTCGCGGTCCGTGAGTTCGAGCCCCGCGTCGGGCTCTGGGCTGATGGCTCAGAGCCTGGAGCCTGTTTCCGATTCTGTGTCTCCCTCTCTCTCTGCCCCTCCCCCGTTCATGCTCTGTCTCTCTCTGTCCCAAAAATAAATAAACGTTGAAAAAAAAAATTAAAAAAAAAAAAAAGGGTACAGGAGTGTTTCTAAGATAATGGAAATATTGTAAACCATCATAATGGCACTGGTGGTATCTTCTGGTGAAGATGTGCCAAACCTCAACCACTGTACCCTTAAACTGGTTATTATTTGTACATCACACATCAATTGAAATATGTACATAGACATAAAATCTACATAAATAATCTATGTTTGGAAAGCAACCGCAAGCTTTTTTGTCAATTTCAATTTATTTTTGTTGCATAATCTTTATTTTTTAAATATAATCTATTTTCATATTAGCTAACACACAGTGAGTAAAGTGTACTCTTGGCTGTTAGGGTAGATTCCAATGGTTCATCGCTCTTACAGCTTATTTTAATACACTACGATCATTTCAGAAAAAAAAATGTGTTTGAAGTTTTCCAAGTTTCTAGTTCCCTGAGGTTTTAAAGCAGCTGTATAAGTTTCTCTTTAAATAAATAAAATAAACAACCAAGAGATTCTCCCAGGAGACCTTAACTTTATAACTGATTCGTTACTTCAATTCTCATGTTCTGTGATTGCAGTAGTCATAATTAACCTTTTTTTATGCCATAATCCCAGGTGCCATTGTAAACCAAATCTCTGAAGGTGAACACAGAATCTCATTAACTATCAAAGTTCATATTCAATAGAGGCAGAGTAATGTTATTTTCTGCAGAGAGTAAATAAAGACAGTTACATTTACAGTCAAGTCACAATATCCCCAATGAATGAACAGGGGTGACCTAACAAAGGGTGACAGTTCAGAGAGATGTTCCAGTGAAAGCAAATATGAATTATCCTGACAATCAGGCCCATGAGGGTAGAATGAGTTGCCTCAAGAAACAGTGAGTTTAGCATCACTGGACGGTACCTTGGTGGAGACATTGCAGGATATTTGGGGGCCGGCTGACTCATCCGCCTGTGGAGTTCTCTTCTGCTCTAACGTCCTGTGTTTGAATAATTCCACGTTTCTGGGTGCATCCACAGAAGAAAGAGAAATTCACTAAATAGAGAGGAAATTACATTCCTGCAACTAAAACCAAACAAAGAGACAAAAACCCAACTGAAATTTGAGAAGCTTTTGGTCACTTTTGCCAGAAATCCAAAATAAAAGTCAGAGGACCTGCTCGTGATTCGGTTGTCTGGGACTCCCCCACTCATCGCCAAACCTCGCTCTTCTGCTCTTCTTGGCAAAAATGTGCTTCAGAATCCACATCACTTGAAACTCAGAGGAATACCTGAGATGGAGACTCACTGGACGTGTAACATGAAAGATTAAATGATAATATACCACTTGCATTCATCCTGGTGTAAGTCAAGATTTAAATTTTTCTGTGGAAATACAAAAAAGAACTGAAAAAAACTGATAGAAATTACTAAAAAGGACTGTTTTCCATTCAGAGGAAGATGGATGGAACACTTCAGCAAACAGCGAATAACCATTTGGTGTGGTTCTGAAAGGGCGGTTAAGTACCACGTGGGAAAACAGACTCAGGCTAAGACTGAGATTTACACAGAATCCAACACTGAAGCAATAACAGAATTTAAAGAAAAACGGATGGGATGCAGGAGGAAAAACATACCCAGATTTGAGTTTGTTAACATACTTGAATGGAGAAAATATCGACTGTGCCACAATCCGCGTGATGTAAGTATCCTGTAATATGCAATTATCCGTATTTATATGTTAAGCAGTTTGGGTCTCACTACGTTTGTTTACATGTATATTTGACGAATTAAAGTGTAATTACTGCTTTCCCAAAACTTCTACTGTCAGCAGACGTCAAGTATTAGAGCTCTACCCTAAGTCTGAAGATGAAAGTTTTTAATGTACTTCAGTTACAATTAAACTTTGTCACATTTTACTGACAGCAGCAAAGATCCCCAATTATCTCTCACCCCCATTCCCCACTACATCTTAGTTCTTTTCTGTTTCTGCTTCCCCATCCCCATGTTCTTAGCAAACATGTACTGAACGCCAAGTATATAAACATTACTGGGCTGGGCCCTACCTGAGGACCTGAACCTGGAGTGTCATCATCCTCACCTTAGAGAGAAAACAGTCAAGAAAGGGTACTTATGAGTCTCATTAAAGGCCACTCACTCAAGTGGCCACAAGAGAAAAAAGCAAACCACACAGGTTCTCCGACTGAAAATCTGCTATGATTTTTCCATTAGTCCACATTTATCTCACTAAATCCGGCATCTTGAAACATGCAAATATGCAATTCAATGCCATTTTTTAAGGATCCACAAATGGTAATGAAGAAAAAAATCTCCCCTCCCCCAATGAAAGCCTTAAGTTGGCAAACTTATAATTAAATTGTCAGACACAGATGGTCTAATCCACAACCATTTCCCCTTAGACATGAGGGGCTCTGGAGAGCACAGAGGTCATCTAGAGAAGACCAACTTGGCTTCTAGAGAAGCCAAGTTCTTTTCCACTATCATGAACTGAAGAGACTGCCCAAAGGAGAGCAATGCTACAGCTTTAGTTCATCTCAGAGAAGTTTATTTGACCCTTATTCAGCAGAACAGAAAGCTCTCCAGGCCCCTTTTTTCCAGTCCTATATGACCCAATGACAACCACAGCAAAGAGCAATTCTATTTGTGTCCAACCCTCCCAGATTCTTGTTATTAAAACCCGGCACAGTGTTTTTGAAGATCCCAAACTGTCTGACTCTTACAATACCAGACAGGAATCAAGCTCCCATCAGGCTCATCAACGACTACAGAGGCAAGAAGGAAAACGATGACAGTACAGATGTTGTGAAACAATTGGCTAGATGAATGGAAGGAACAATGGAGTAGATGACAGGCAGTTCGTGAGAATGCACATCAGTGTGTCTTAACACCCACTCATCTCTGGTGTTGTCAGTAAGGAGGGCGGGAAGGGGGAAATGAAAGGGAATTTCAAAGCACTTCTACTTGTACACGTACCATGCTCTATTCTGTCTTTGTATTAGACCTTAGTAACATTAACACATGTCCACCCAGATATGGTTATGCCTTCTTGTGCTGTAGAAATCAGTCTGGAAGTTTGTTACCTGGATGCAGCAGCAGTGGGGGGAGGGATCAATATTATCGTATTAGTGGTGGAAACACACCGGCTGGTACCAAGACCCTATTTCAATAGATCAGACCCTTTAAGGTCCTGTGATTACTTAAAAGCAGTTTGGTCTTGAAATAAATGAATGGTGAATACAAATAATGAGCAACTACAAGGACCAGAAAAGTCACAGCAAACTTTTCAAATGGAAATCCATCAAAAACAAAAGTCTTCAAGGAAAAATACTCCTACAGGAATGCAAGCCGGTGCAGCCATTCTGGAAAACAGTGTGAAGGTTCCTCAAAAAACTAAACATAGAACTACCTTACGACCCAGCAATTACACTACTAGGCATTTATCCACGGGATACAGGTGTGCTGTTGCAAAGGGACACATGCACCCCCATGTTTATAGCAGCACTATTAACAACAGCCAAAGTATGGAAAGAGCCCAAATGACCATTGATGGATGAATGGATAAAGAATATGTGGTATATATATGCAGTGGAGTATTACTCAGCAATGAAAAGAATGAAATCTTGCCATTTGCAACTACCTGGATGGAACTGGAGAGTATTATGCTAAGTGAAATTGGTCAGAGAAAGCCCAAAATCATATGACCTCACTCATATGAGGACTTTAAGAGACAAAACTGATGAACATAAGGGAAGGGAAACAAAAATAATATAAAAACAGGGAGGGGGACAAAACAGAAAAGACTCATAAATATGGAGAACAAACTGAGGGTTACAGGAAGGGTTGTGGGAGGAGGGGTGGGCTAAGTGGGGAAGGGGCACTAAGGAATCTACTCCTGAAATCACTGTTGCACTGTATGCTAACTAATTTGGATGTACATTTAAAAAAATAAAAAATAAAACAAGTTCAAAACAAAAAAGAAAAAAGAAAAAAAGAAAAAATACTCCTAGGAATTACATTTCAGAAAAAGAAAGTGACCTTCTTTCAAGACGAACTCAGTGGGTTCCACACCGAGAGACAACCTAGTTCAGGTTCATTATTGGCCATTTGAACCAATTTCATTTTAACATAAAACTAAAGGATTAGCAGGGCACCTGGGTGGTGCAGTCGGTTAAGCGTCCGACTTCAGCCAGGTCACGATCTCACGGTCCGTGAGTTCGAGCCCCACATCAGGCCCTGGGCTGATGGCTCAGAGCCTGGAGCCTGTTTCCGATTCTGTGTCTCCCTCTCTCTCTGCCCCTCCCCCGTTCATGCTCTGTCTCTCTCTGTCCCAAAAATAAATAAACGTTGAAAAAAAAAATTAAAAAAAAAAACACAAAACTAAAGGATTAGCTACAAGATAAATTCAGCTTCACTGAACTATACAGATGCGTAGTACATGTTCAGCACCCCTGAGCCGTATTCCAAGATGAGCATTTCCAACAACATCATCTGCGTTCACTTTCTTTCACTACTATTAACAAGCTGATTGTCCAAATTGCTGAAAACAATGTGAGGTATAAGAGACCGATTTAAGACAACCTGTAAGAATTCCCAGTCAAGGAATGGAAGGGAAAAGCTTTGGTATTCTTTTGGATCCTGCCATACACATGGCATTGCAGGGAACAGAAGAGAAACACACTGATCATTTTCCCAGTAGAGGTTTTTCGAATGTCTGAAATAGGTTATGCCAATGATGAACCATATATCATGCACCTACTTGCTCTGTAACGGTGTAGACATCAAAACCGTATACCGATATAAAAAATAAAAACAAAGAAAAACTATGTGGCCTTATGGAGATCAATTATTATCACATAGAACAACTTGGGGACAACCAGATATCACCTCGAGACCAATGCAATACCAATTACAAAAGTGAGGAGAGACAAATACAGGTTCCCTTTCATTTGACTCTCTTGGTCAGTTTCTTAGTTTCTGCTCTTTTATGTAGATGATACTTGAAGTGTTGAAATGACTTGGAGAAAAGTAACTCAACTTTTATTAACATTCCTTTTTACCATTTTGCAAATGGACTGATGAGGATTAAGGATTCTCTCTTCTCAGGCACAGAACTTAGCTAGGAAAACAGTAGATCAGGAAGAATGAAAGAGAGAAGGGAAGGAGCATGGGGTCCAAGAGATGACCATCATAAAGGCTAGAGCTTAATGAGACCATGGAGAAAATGTCATTCAACCAAAAACGTTAAATGTGAGAATACCAAGGTTAGAAGATGTCATGTAACTTATCCAAGGTTCTATATTAGAGTGAGTGGTAGGATGAAATCAATCTACGCTTCATTCAAAGCTTTTACTACTTTACATTTATCACTGATACTGAGGGTTGAAAACTCATTTAAGCTGATTTTCATTTCCATAATTTTTTTTCAGAGAAGCACTGCCCACTAAGTATTGCATGCCATGGATATGCAAAATCAGACCACAGTGACTGAATTCACCCTGACTGCCTTCCCTGTTATCTGGAAGCTTCAGATCTCCCTCTTTGTGGTCCTCTTGTTTATTTACATGTTAACTCTCACAGGAAATATTGTCATCATTTCCCTAATATGGGCTGATAATCGCCTCCAAACCCCAATGTACTTCTTCCTCAGTAATTTGTCATTTCTGGACATTTTATACACTACCTCAGTTACCCCAAAGCTATTAGCTTGTCTTCTAGAGGACAGGAAGACCATATCTTTTGCTGCCTGCATGATTCAAATATACTTTTTCTTTTTCTTGGGGACAGTGGAGTTTATCCTCCTAGCGGTGATGTCCTTTGACCGCTACGTGGCCATCTGTAACCCCCTGCGCTATACCATCATCATGAACAGCAACGTCTGTCTCCTACTGGTTCTGGGATGCTGGGTAGGAGCCTTCTTCTCAGTGCTGTGCCCAATTATTGTGGTGTCCAGACTGCCCTACTGTTATAAAGAAATCAGTCATTTTTTCTGTGACATTGCCCCTCTGCTACAGGCGGCCTGCATAGACACTCATTTCATTGAGATGATCAACTTCCTCTTATCTTCCCTCGTCCTCCTGACCTCACTGGTACTCACCATTGTGTCTTACACCTATATCATTTCTACCATTTTGCGCATCCCCTCAGCCCAAGGACGTCAGAAGGCATTTTCCACCTGTGCTTCTCACATCACGGTCGTCTCCATTGCCTATGGGAGCAACATCTTCATGTATGTGAGGCCCAGCCAGAGCCGTTCGCTGGATTTTGACAAAGTGACTGCTGTCATGACTGTAATGGTGACCCCTCTTCTGAACCCTTTCATTTACAGTCTGAGAAATGAAAAGGTAAAAGAAGTTTTGAGAGAAGCAATCAACAAAATTATATCCTTATTACACAAGAGAACCTGAACGTTTGTTTGTTAAGAATGGCTTTTTTTTCAACTCTTGGACTCTATGTGGAGAAAAGCATGCTCGAAGACCATAAAATCACAGATTTGTGGGAAGATATAAAAAGGCTTCATGTCACATCAGATACAAAGTATTGTAGTCAAGGTGCAGAGCAGACAATTCAACCATAGAGAAAATAATATGTTTGAGCCCTTTTTGGGGCAATTCATGCACAGGATAACATAAATTAATGACAAATACTTATGTCAAAAATCTGAAATTTAAGCCTGGCTCTATTATTTTTTTATCCCGTGAAACTTAGCCTATCTGAACCTTAGTTTACTCATCAGTAAAGTAGGAAATAGTTTATGCCTTTCCTGTCTCTTTTTTTTTTTTTTTTTACTTTTTACTATAGGCTTAACCAAGATAGCCTAAGAAAACCAAACACAGGGGCGCCTGGATGGCTCAGTCGGTTGAGCGTCTGACTTCAGCTCAGGTCACGATCTCATGGTTCGTGAGTTCGAGCCCTGAGTCAGGCTCTGGGCTGATGGCTCAGAGCCTGGAGCCTGCTTCCGATCCTGTGTCTCCCTGTCTCTCTGCCCCTCCCCCATTCATGCTCTGTCTCTCTCTGTCTCAAAAATAAATAAACATTAAAAAAAATTTTTTTAAAAAAGAAAACCAGGGGCGCCTGGGTGGCGCAGTCGGTTAAGCGTCCGAATTCAGCCAGGTCACGATCTCGTGGTCCGGAGTTCGAGCCCCGCGTCAGGCTCTGGGCTGATGGCTCGGAGCCTGGAGCCTGTTTCCAATTCTGTGTCTCCCTCTCTCTCTGCGCCTCCCCCATTCATGCTCTGTCTCTCTCTGTCCCAAAAATAAATAAACATTGAAAAAAAAATTAAAAAAAAAAAAAGAAAACCAAACACAGGTAAATATAAAATAATGCTCCCTCTCAGTATTTAAGATGATTAAAGATGATTGGCTTCATTCTTGACAGCTAAATACTGTAGAAAAATATAGTAGGAGTAGTAATACAAAAATAAGGAAGAGCTGTAACATATCCCAGGGTTTCTATACCGTGCCTAAATAGGAACTTATGTATCGATATACATGGAATTTATAAGAATATATATTATAACTCCTCTCAGTTCAAAATCCAAATTCCTGGAAAGAGGATGCAATTGGCCCAATCGAAGTGAGATGTCCTCCCCTGATTCGGTTCTTTGTAAGAGGAAAGATTGGCGAAGAGTTACATTGCCTTCTGTCCTTACCATCACTGAACAGGTGCTATGGGACAAGTACAATGAAAGACAGTGTAAATATAGGAATAAGACAATAAGCATCTGTGAGATCAAAATAGGTTATGACTAGAGTGGTCATTAACCTTCTAGCTGCATGAACAATGACTGACACCTTAAGAACTGACGTGACTCTATCTTGGGAAAACAGGCAGAGAAAGTGCTGCCTTAAGGATGATTCAGAATGTCATAAAGGAACACCATCCATCCTAAGAGATTGCAACAAGCAAATGTCTAAAGATCAGAAGAAACTAGAACAATATCACCAGGAATGAAGCACTCATATAACGATCTGCTATGCACTCATTACCAGACACTAAATGAGATGGGATTTAGAAAGTTACTATATTAGCTTCCTAATGCTGCCATAACAAAGTTAGCAGCTTAAAATAACACAGATTTATCATCTGACTGTTCGGTGGGTCACAAGTTCAATACAAGCCTCCCCAGCCCAAATTCAGAAGGCTGCATTCCTTTCCAGGGGCTCTAGGGGAAAATCCATTCCCTATCCATCTGACTCATTGACAGAATTCCCTTCCTTGAAGCTGTGGGACCAAGGTCCTGTTTTCTTGCTGGCTATCACCCAAGGGCCGTTCCCAGTTTCTAGAAGATGCTTCAGTTCTTGACTCATGGCCCCCCTTCCTCTACCTTCAAAGCCAACAATAGCAGGACATGTACCTCTCAAGTCTCAAATCTCTCCTTCTTCCATCTCCCCTATGACTTGGCTGACAAAGTTCTCCACTTTTAAGGACTCATTGGGTAGGAGTGGGCCCACCCTAATATCCAGAATAATATCACCAACTCAAGGTCCTTTTCCTGCATTACATTTACAAAATCCTTTCTGCCAAGTAAAGTAACATATTCACAGATTCTGGGAATTAGGACATGAATATCTTTATGTGTCATTATTCTGCTTGCCAGCATTATGTTGCTAGTGGTCATGATCCAAGAAAGGAAAAATAAAGAACAGAGCACAGTAGGATTTTTTAAAGCCAATATTAAATCCTAAACTCTCTCATTGTCATCACTTAAAACCAGAAGTATTTATAAACCCCAGATAATGACAGACTAGAAAAAAATCAGCAAAATATCTGGGAAATGCATATTTTAAATTAACCATGTTTGTTTTTCTTTAAATTATTGTTAGGCAGAGATGATATAGTGTCCCTTTGTGCTGTTTTCCTGGTTTTCATGAGTTCCCATGTTACTCAATACCCCTATTCTAGTATCATTAATACAGAAAAGAAAAACTGGAGTGCATAAGGGAAATGAAGCATAAGTTTGGTCCCCACCTGGGGCTGGCCCCAGGTTGGCCAGGCTTGCAACTGCAAATATAAAAAGACTTCATAAACTCTGAAAAATAACACAAATATACTGTTTTACTTTGATGTTGATTATTATTCTTATGATCAACACTTCTTTAATGTTTATTTATTTTGAGAGAGAGAGAGAGCATCCGTGGGGAGGGGGGGGACAGAGAAAGAGGGAGAGAGAGAATCCCAAGCAGACTCACCACTGTCAGCACAGAGACTGATACAGGGTCCAGTCCCACAAACCGTGAGATCATGACCTGAGCCAAAACCAGAGTTGGACACTTAACCAACTAAGCCACCCAAGCACCCCATGATCAATGTTGTTATAAGAGAGGATAATAATAGCAGTTTCTACATTGATTCTAATAAGTTAAGTTAGTACAAAGATGACTGAGAAGTAGTCTAGTTTAAAACTTAGTGATAGTTTAAGAGTTTGGATTGACAGTCAATGTCAGTTTGAGATAATTGTTTCTTGTCGGGTAACAATGTTTTCTTTTACTGTCTAATATTAGTTGAATTTATGGTTGTTTGGGTTAGTTTTGGCTCAAGATCTGTCCCAAATTTTGGGACACCTGTAAAGTCCCTTACTTTTCCCATATTCAACCATGACAAGGCATTTTACCTTTTTCAATATGAGAGAAGGAAGAGGAATAGACCAAAAGAGCCAGTAGAAAATTCAAAGCACATCCACTTGCTGGATAAGCTAGATAACTTCCTCCAACTATGGATGAAGGGCATCCCAACCAAGGAAACACTGTCAAATGTAATGAGTTTAATGAATTCATTGATCCTTCCACTTGCCAGGTAATTCTCACGTGCTCCTTCCTCCTGACTCAGTTGTAATACAATATTCAGCAACAACAACTGTGAACATACACCTCAATCACATCACAAGAATGCGATAAAACATACCAAATTATTGTCATCGGTAGTCAAGAGTTTAGATAAACTACTCCGTTTGGCACCCATTTGGCCAACCATTTGGCCAACCAGCATCCATTTGGCCAACCCATTTGGCCAAGCAGCCTGCTGTGACTTTAAACTGACACTAGTCCCCTCATGTAAGCACACGTCCTCGATAGCAGTCTGCAGAGTCACAGACATAGGTCACTTTCTGACCCGACCTCCCCCACGGTTCTTGTGCTCAACCGTCTTCCCCATCCACCAGCACCTTCCCTTTATGCGCCCCTTCAATAAGGCCCCAGTGTAACTTACCAAAACTCACTCTTCTGGTTACAATTGACCAATGTGGCTTTAGCCCGGGAACCCCAAAGCCCTCCAGGTTCTAATGAAGGCATATGCCCCGGGTGATTCCTCTCTGTCTGCATTCTGCCTCCAAGAGAAGCCCCCCCAAGGTATGTCAGGTGCCTCCTCCAAGACCTGTGAGTAATAAACTCTATCATAACTCCTCTTGTGGTCTGTTCGACCGCAGCTCACCCTCGGCAGGCACCCTCTTCTCCACTTAAGAAATGTTAACTTGACAAATTAATAACAGGGGGGTACAACCACAGACGAGTGTTTGCTTCATTCTTGAAATATACTAAAATGTGTGTGTGTGTGTGTGTGTGTACACACGTGGTACATTTCAGAGTTGTGTATTTTGTCTGATATCTTTAAAAACTCTTTATTATTTATAAAAAACAATTGTTTATTGTTTATAAAAAACAATTATTTATCATCTAGAATTGCTGGCTTATCCCAAGGATGTTCTTTAACATTAACAAGGGATTCATTCAGTAACACACTTTCTTTTTTTAATGTTTTATTTATTTATTTATTTATTTATTATTTATTTTTGAGAAAGACAGAGAGACAGAGAGAGTGAGCGTAAGTGGGAGAGGGGCAGAGAGAGGGAAACACAGAATCTGAAGCAGGCTCCAGGCTCCGAGCTGTCACCACAGAGCCCCACACAGGTCTCAAACTCATGAACCATGAGATCATGACCTGAGCCAAAGTCAGACTCTTAACCTACTGAGCCACCCTCGGGCCCCAAGATGCTTTCTGATTTTCAGCATTTGGCACTAAATAAGGCTCCTCTTTTTAAAATATGATAATGTCAAAAATAATAATGTGTAAGTTCTTTCTGGTTACAAAATTTATAGTAATGAGTAGTTTTTTAAATCTTACCTTCTTTTAGGTTTTTTAGCCATTCTGAGCACAGACCTTGAAAAGAAACGACCATCATATAACCATGTAATTATTGGGTTTTTTTTGTTTATTTTCTTTAATGTTCATTTATTTAGTTTTGAGAGAGAGAGAGAGAGAGAGACCAAAAGCAGAGGAGATGCAGAGAGAGAGGGAGACACAGAATCTGAAGCAGGCTCCAAGCTCTGAGCTGTCAGCACAGAGCCTGACGTGGGGCCCAAACCCACAGACCATGAGATCATGACCTGAGCTTAAGTCGGACGCTTAACCAACTGAGCCACCCAGGCTCCCCAACCATCAATTATTGTAAAAAAGAGGAACTTGAAATAACACGGTAAATAAGAGAACACTATATATGACCAGTAGATAAAATATCAAGTTATTCTATTGCTATTAATAATTATATAGTCTCTTCATGTGCTGAAATGCATGCATACGCCCTCCTGACGTAGAACTGAACTCAGAGTCATCACCTAACTTTAGGAGAGTATATAAAAAGTGCAGTGTATCATTTCACTTGTGTAGGCAAACACGTCTCATCCCATGTAGGCCACAGAGAATACGACTGATTTGGGCAAGGCTATATTCTGCATGAATCCTGGAAATTAGTTTCCCCTCATTAGTACTTACACTTACTACGTTCATCCCATTAAATCCAAGAAAGAGGTTATTCTGCTATGGTTATAGCAATGAATTAAGAGGTGGAAATGAAATGATAAAAAACAAGAAACAGCTTGGTGGAAAAAGTTGTCTGGGATTGCTAGACCCTGGCATACAGTATACCCTCACTGCCCCCTTTTCTTGAGTAGGTAATACAAGCTATAGCAACTTGTCCCTGTATTCTCTTGTCATGCAGGGGCAAACTGCGAATCAATGATAAAAGGTGACGAAACAAAATCTCCTAGCCTTGAAGTAAATAATGTTAAATCATCTTTTTATTTAAAATGGTATTTCAGGGCACCTGGGTGGATCAGTGGGTTGAGCGTCTGACTTCAGCTCAGGTCATGGTCTCATGGCTTGTGGGTTCAAGCCCTGCGTCGGGCTCTATGCTGACAGCTCAGAGCCCGCAGCCTGCCTCGGATTCCGTGTCTTCCTCTCTCTCTCTGCCCCTCCCCTGCTCATGTTCTGTCTAAATTTGTCTCTCAAAGATAAATAAACTTAAAAGAAATTTTTTACTGATATTTCAAAGGGAAGTATGAAATATTTTAAATTGAGTAACAATGAAAATATAACACAGCTAATTACTGCCTGTGGGATAATTTCCACATTTAAATTCATTTATCAACAATTTTTTATAAACTTTAAAATAAAACAACTGAACATTAAACTCAACAGAATAGGAAAAGAGGGATAGAACGAATAAACAACAACAAAAAAGTGGAAATTATAAAGATAATTTCAGATATAAATGAAATAGGACTATATACAAATGACAACAACAACAACAAAAACCCACAAACCAAAACCCAGTTCTGAGAAAAGCTTTCTAACATAAGTACACCCCTGTCAAGATTTATCAGTGGTAGAGAGAAAGTAAAGAGAGAAAAGATAAAAAAAATAAATGAAATATAGAATAAAAAGTAGAAAATACAGATACAAGCATGGAATAAATTTTAAAATCCAGATGAGTTTTAAATAAAGATATTAAAACCTGAGATTCAATACACGAATTCCCAAAAGAATACAAAATGTCAAAAGGTGTACTGAGAGAAATAGAAAACATAAACAGGCAAATTAGCGTTTATGTATATTAAAATAATCATTTAAAACTCCCAGCAAATGAGGAGCAGAAAACCATATAGATGACTTCTGACAAATTTGGGTAAGCAAATAATTCCTATCTTATAGAAAATATTCCAGATAATAGAATTTTAAAACATCTATTGACAAAATCAGGGCACCTGGGAGGCTCAGTCAGTTAAGCTTCTGATTTCAGTTCAGCTCATGATCTCCTGGTTTACGAGTTTGAGCCTGCATCAGGTCTGTACTGACAGCTCAGAGCCTGGAGCCTGCTTCAGATTCTGTGTGTCTCTCTCTGCCCCTCCCCTGCTCATGTTCTCTCTCTCTCTCTCTCTCTCTCTCTCCCTCTCTCTCAAAAATAAATAAAAACATTAAAAAATAAATAAGTAAAATAAAACTGACAAAATCATCAAAAAGAAAGAATAAAGTTGAGGGCATTTACAACTGATTTCAAGATTTCCAGATTTTTTATAAATACGGAGTACATGGGATCAGCATAAGGATAAGTTAAAATCAGTGAACAAAACAGAAAATTGAGAGATAAACCCACAGATATTCTTGCAAAGATGACAAGCCTAATCAAAAATCCAAGCTTTTCCAAGAAATGGTGCTGTAACAACCAAATATTCATATAAAAAAATCACAATTGCATCCGTCCATACATAAACTAAGCTAAAACCACAAAGTTCGTAGGAGAAGACACAGGGAAAAAAAAACCTGTGACCTTGGAGTAACAAACTTCTTAGAAAAGGAAAAAAAGAAAAAAAAAATCAATGCTAACCTTCAAAAAACAATTTATAGAATAGATTCCATCAACATTAAAATTTCCTTCTAGTCCAAATACAAAGTTAAGTAAATGAATCAGTAAGATAAAGACTTAGAAAAATATCTGCGATACACACATTTAACAAAAAATACGTATCTTGATTATATGGAAAACTCCTACAAATCAACAATAAAAACACAATTTTTAAAACCAATCTCGTTTTCAGTACAAAGAACTCCTACAAATCAACAATAAAAAAGTTTTTTAAATGCACAATAAACTTGAACAGGAACTGTAGAGAAGACTTATTTTTGACCACTACTAACATGAAAAGAATCTCAGCATTATTGGGCATCAAGAAAATGCATATTAACATCATATGGAGACATTTTACATCTACTAAATTAGCTAAAACTTTTTTTTTTTTTGAAGCAGGCAACATTAAGTGCTGGCAACGAGAATCTGAAATATAAAATTCTGGCATGAGTGTAAAATAGTACAATCACTTTTGGAAATTCAGCATTTTTTGGGTAAAGTTAAACATACCTCTCTACCCTATGAGCTGACAATACTATATCTAGTACTGTATCCAATTTAACCAAGAGAAATGAAAACATAGGTCTATAGGGGCGCCTGGATGGCGCAGTCGGTTAAGCATCCGACTTCAACCAGGTCACGATCTCGCGGTCCGTGAGTTCAAGCCCCGCGTCAGGCTCTGGGCTGATGGCTCGGAGCCTGGAGCCTGTTTCCGATTCTGTCTCCCTCTCTCTCTGCCCCTCCCCCGTTCATGCTCTGCCCCTCTCTGTCCCAAAAATAAATAAACGTTGAAAAAAAAATTTTTTTTTAAAATAATAAATAAAAAATAAAAAACCATAGGTCTATAAAAAAAATACTTAAGTGTGAAAAACATATTTATTCATAATAGCTCAACACTAAACATAACCCAAATGTCTATCCACAGGATACTGAATAGACAGATGTGGTATGTTTTGGCAATGGAATATTATTCAACATTAATATGGAGGAAGCTACTGAGGCATACAATAACCTGCATGAATTTTGAAAAATATTATGTTGAACAAAATCACCCAAATGCAAAAGAACCATATGATTACATTTTGTGAAGTCCACAAACAGGCAATTCTGACCTATGCTAATAGAAATCAGAAAATTATTGCAGGCAATGAAAGGTATACAATGACTGGGAAGGATGTGAAGGAACTTTCTAGGACAAATAAAATGTTCTATATCTTCTTTGAACGGGTAGGTGGTTTATGGTCATATACCATCATCAAAGCTTTCAAACTAAATTTTTTTTTAATTTTTTTTAATTTATTTATTTTTGAAGGAGAGAAAGACAGAGCATGAGTAGGGGAAGACCAGAGAGAGAAGAAGACACAGAATTCAAAGCAGGCTCCAGGCTCCGAACTATCAGCATAGAGCCCTATGCAGGGCTCGAACTCATGAACTGTGAGATCATGACCTGAGCCGAAGTTGGCCGCTTAACCGACTGAGCCACCCAGGTGCCCCTCAAACTAAATTTTAAAGTATGGTGCCTTTTATGTATAAATTAAACCTCAATAAAAAATTTTCTTATATCCCCACATAAGGAAAATTCCAGGCTCAGATAAATTTACAAGTGAATTTATCAAATATATAACTCACCAAGAGAACTTTTTAATGTAAAAACTCTTACTAATTTTTAATATAATTTATTGTTAACTTGACTGACAAAGCAGTATGTAAAGTTTTAAAGGCTACTTTAACTTAGATCCCACATCAGATTAGATAAGAAAGAAAAAGTATGGGCTAATCTCACCCATGAATCCAGATGAAAAAAATCTTCAAGAAAATACTAGCAAACGGGATTCAGATATGTGCAAGAGTTGGGTGTATGCCAGGAATGCAAAAATAGTTTGACATCAAAAAATCAAAAGCCACAATTTACCATGCCAACACAAACTATTTTCTTCGTAAGAGACGCAGAATATAGCTGATAATATTCAACCTCCATTAATTATAAAACTTCTTTGCAAACTAAGTCTAGAGGAAAATTGACTTAATCTGATAAACAGTATCTATATGTAACACATTCAAATATTAGCATTTTTAATAATGATACATATTCCCCCTTAAAATAACAAATGAGGGGTGCCTGAGGGGCTCAGTCAGTTAAGCATCCAACTCTTGATCTCAGCTCAGGTCTTGATATCAGGGTTGTGAGTTCAAGTCCTGAATTGGGCTCCACGTTGGGCATGGAGCCTACTTAATAAAATAAAATAAATATAACTAAACAAACAAACAAATAAAATAACAAATGAGAAAACATATCACTATTTCTATTAAATATTAAATATCATCCATTAAAGTCTAGCCTATGGAGTAAGAAAAAAGAAAAATTAGAAGGTATATGGAATGAATAAAAAGTAAGACTGTTTTGCAAGATTCAAGCACAACATGAGTGGAAAACTCTTATCTTTTTTCTCTATCACCCTTACAAACCACTTCCATCCTCAAGGTCAACTTGTGGTCCTGAATGGTTTTTGTCACTCTAGCTATTACATGTTAACCCCCAAACATGCAAGAAGGAATAAAGGAGAAAAGGATTATTCCCTCTCTTTTAAGAAACCTTAGTAGTAGAGCCACTCAAAAATTCTATTTGCATCTGTTAGGCTAGTATTAGTCACATAGTTTCACCTATGTGAAAAAAAGATTAAGGAAATAGTCTCTTTTTTTTTTCAGGCAGCAATACACTCAACTTAAAATAGCAATAGTCATACTAAAAAGGAGAAAGATCATATATTCAAAATTGTGCAAAATATATTCTCTGACCAAAACAGAGTTAAACTAATAAAAGGGGTATGTATGAAATCCCAAAATATTTGGAAATTATAAAACAAAGACATTAAATGATCTATGGTCCAAAGAGGGGGTCGGGTGGGAAATTTTAAAATATTTTGAATTGAATGTAAATAAAAACACAGGGGCACCTGGCTGGCTCAGTCGGGGGAGCCTGTGACTCTTGATCTCGGGGTTGTGATTTCAATACCCACGTTGGGTGTAGAGATTACTTGAAAAACAAAATCTTAGAAAAGACAAAGGAAAAGACAAAGAAAATAAAAACACAATATAACAAAATTAGTAGCAGACAACGAAGGGAAAGTTTAAAGAGAAAAATATAGCATTAAAAGCCTAGATTGGTAGGATCATTTTTGCACTGCTGGTGGGAATGCAAACTGGTGCAGCCACTCTGGAAAATAGTATGGACATTCCTCAAAAAATTAAAAATAGAACTACCCTACAACTCAGCAATCACATTACTAGATATTTATCCAAGGGATACAGGTGTGCTGTTTCGAAGGGACACATGCACCACAATGTTTATAGCACCACATTGTATCAACAATAGCCAAAGTATGGAAAGAGCATAAATTTCCACCAATGGATGAATGAATAAAGAAGATGTGGTATATATATATATATATATATATATATATATATATACACACACACACACACACAATGGAGTACTAGCCTGCAATCAAAAAGAATGGAATCTTGCCATTTGAGCAATGTGGATGGAACTAGAGGGTATTATGCTAAATGAAATCATCAGTCAGAGAAAGACAAATAACTTCATTCATATGAGGAATTTAAGATACAAAACAGATGAACACAAGGGAAGGGAAGGAAAAATAATATAGAAACAGGTAGGGGGACAAAACATAAGAGACTCTTAAATACAGAGAACAGAGGGTTGCTGGAGGGATTGTGCTGGTGGAATGGTCTAAATGGGTCAGGGGCATTAAGGAAGACACTTGTTGGGATGAATGAGCACTGGGTGTCATACATAGGGGATGAATCACTAGACTCTACTCCTGAAATCATTATTGCATTATATGATAACTAACTTGGATGTAAATTAAAAGAATTAATCAATTGATTTTTATATAAAGCTTAGATTCAAAAAGAAGTGAAGTCTCATATCAATGATCTAAGCTTGCACCTTAATAATCTGGCAAAAGAAGAACAAATTAATTCAAAAGGAAAGAAACCGCAAAAACGAGGAACCAGTAAAATTAATAGAGAAAAATCACAAAGAAAATCAATAAACCAGAAGTCTTTCCTGGTGACCTGACAGAAAGGGAAATGGTCTTTTTTGGATACATGTGATCTACTTTGGTCTGTCATGATCTTTTATCATAACGTTGAACATAAAATGTTAAAGTATGAGATATGCAAATAAGCAAGAAAATAATCCCAAATTGAGAGAAAAGATTAGTCAATGAGAGCATATTCCCAGGTGCTAGAATTTGTAGACAAGAACTTCAAACTCACTACAGTTCATCTGTTAAAGAAATTAGTGAAAAGGGTGGAAAACAACCATGAAAAGATGTAAAATTTACCCAGAGATATGGGCAATATTAAAATGAATTTAATGGGAGCACCTGGGTGTCTCCATTGGTTAAGCATCCAGCTCTCAGTTTCTGCTCAGGTCATGATCCCGAGGTTTGTGAGTTGGAGCTTCTTGTCAGGCTCAAGTGTGGAGCCTGCTTGAAATTCTCTCTCTGCCCCCCACCCCACTCACACTCTCTCTCAAGATAAATAAACTTTAAAAAAAGAATATAAAATGAATTTAATGAAAGGCTGGAAGCAAAAGCTATACTATGAAAAATAACAAATCCATCCAATGGCGTTTTTTTTAAATATAATTTATTGACAAATTCGTTTCCATACAACACCCAATGCTCATCCCAACAAGTCATTCCATGGTGTTAACAGAAGAAAGGATCAGTAACCTTAAATAGCACTTAGTATAAACTATTCAAACTACAATACAAAGAAAAAGAAGAGTTTTTAAAGGTATCCAAGACATATGGGCTAATAGCAAAAGGTTTTACACATGTGTAAGTGGAGTTCCAGAATAGAATACAGAAAAAAAAAAACAGAAGACTATTAGAAGAGAGAAGAGAAAACATTTTCCAAATGTAATGAAACATATCAGCCCAAAAGTCTAAGAACCTTAGGAAGCCCAATTAGGATAAATTCAAAAAAAAAGAAATCACTAGAAATTGCCGAAATGCAAAAACAAAGAGACAATATTAAAAAATAGACAACAAAAAGCATTATGCTTCACTTCTCATCAGAAATAATGGAGGCCATGGGGCACCTGGGTGGCTCAGGCATCAACTTCGGTTCAGCTCATAATCTCACAGCTTATGAGTTCAAGCCCCACATCAGGCTCTGTGCTGACAGCTCAGAGCCTGGAGCCTGCTTTGGATTCTGTGTCTCCTCTCTCTCTGCCCCTCCCCTGCTTGTTCTCTCTCTCTCTCAAATACAAATCAACATTAAATTTTTTTTTAAAAAAGAGACAAAGAAGGCCAGTATATGATGCAATGGCTTCTTTAAAGTGATAAGAGATTATAACAATATTTAGAGGATAAAGAACTGTTTACTATTGTCTCAGAGCTAAGCTAAGCTAAGATGTAAGTGTTCAGAGACAGAGATCTCCGTGAGAAGCAAGACAACTTACCCTGATCAACTCAGATAATCTCAAAATATAAAGACAATAACCAGTGTTGACATGGTTGGAGGAGGGAGATTAGAAAGAGTGGTTGATAATAGTGATAAAGCTGTCAATTCATCAAGAGGATATAACAATTATAAGTATAAATGCACCCAATATCAGAGTACTTAAATAAATTAAGCAAATACTAGCAGATCTGAAGGAAGAAGTTAGACAACAATACAGTAAAATAATAGAGGGTTTCAATTTCCCACTTTCAACAATGGAAAGATCATTCAGACAGAAAATCAGTAAGAAAACATTGGACTTGAACTATACGTTAGACTGAACAGAACTAGCAGCTTCAAAACATCGCATCCAACAGCAACAGAACACATCTTATTCTCAAGCACACATAGAACATTCTCAGGACAGAGACTATGTCAGGTCACGATACAAGTCCTAAGAAATTCAAGGAGACTGAAATCGTACCAGGCACCAGAATTTCCTAACCACAATGGTATGAAACTGGAAATCAATCACAAGAAGAGAACTTGAAAAACTACAAATACGTGGAAATCAGTGACTAGAGGAAAGCTGTTTATGGATTAGAAGAATGTATATGAAAACATGTTCATGCTAACCAAAGTGATCTGCAGATTCGATGCAATCTTTCTTAAAATTCTTCGGGCATTTTTCACAAACATAGGAAAACAATCCTAAAATTTATGTGAAACCATAAAAGATCCCAAAAAGCGAAAGAAATTTTAAGAAAGAAGAACAAATTTGGAGGCATCGCACTTCCTTATTTCAAGCTATCTTATAAATATAGCTCTAGTAATCAAAACAATATAGTACTGACATAAAAATAGACACATAGACCAGTGGAAGAGAATTCAAAGCCCAGATATAAACCCATGCATATGTCATCAATCCATCCTTTGCAAGAGTGCCCAGAACACACAAAGGGGAGAGCTTCTTCAAAAAAATGATAATAGGAAAACTGGACATCGACATGAAAAAGAATGAAACTGGACCCTTACCTTACACCAATCACAAAAAGTACCTCAAAATTGATTAAAGACTTCAGTGTAAGACCTGAAATCATCAAACTCCCGGGAAAACAAAACAAAACAAAACAAAACAACAAACATAGAGAAAAAGCCCCTTGACATTGGCCTTGGCAGTGTGTTTTTGGTTTTTGGTTTTTTTGTTTGTTTGTTTGTTTTTTGTCTTGTTTTGTTTTGTTTTGTTTTGTTTTGTTTTGTTTTTTTGGATTTGACATCAGAAGCACAGGCAAAAAATAAACAAACGAGACTACCATCAGACTACAAAGCTTCTTCACAGCAAAGGAAACAACCAACAGAGTGACAAGGCAACCTACCGAATGGGAAAAATCTTTGAAAATTATATATATCTTGATAGGGGTTCAATATTCAAAATACATAAGGAACTTATACAACTCAAATAGCGAAGCAAACAAATAACAAACAAAACAAAACAAAAACATACAACCCATTGAAAAATGGGCAAAGTATTTGAATAGACATTTCTCCAAAGAAGACCTGCAAATGGTCAATACACTAAAAAGTGTTCAATATCACTAATCAGGGAAATGCAAATCACAACACAATGAGAAATCACCCACACCTGTTAGAATGGCTGTCATCAAGGGTCTCCTGGTGGCTCAGTAGGTTAAGCATCTGACTCTTGATTTCGGCTCAGGTCATAATCTCATGGTTCGTGGGATCCAACCCCACATTGGGCTCTGGGCTGACAGGGTAGAACCTGCTTGGGATTCTCTCTCTCTCTCTCTCTCTCTCTCTCTCTCTCTCTCTCTGTCTCTCCTTCCCTCCCCCTCCTCTGCTTGTACTCTCTCTCAAAAGAAAAATAAACATTAAAAAAAAAAGAATGGCTGTCATCAAAAAGACAACAGATAACATGGCGGCAAGGATGTGGGAAAATGGCATTTTTGAGCATTATTGTTGGTGATATGAATCGTTCAGGTACTATGGAATACACTGTGGAGGTTCCTCAAACACATAAAAATAGAAAGCCCATAAGATTCAGCAATTCCGCTGCTGGGTATATATCCAAAGGAAACAAAATCGGTGTCTCAAAGAGATATCTTCACTCTCATGTTCATCATATCATGATTCACAATAGCCAAGATACGGAAACATCCTCAGTGTCCATTGATGGATGAGTAGATAAAGAAGATGCAGTATATATACAATAAAATATCATTCTGCCTAAAAAAGAAGAGAATCCTGCCACTTACAATAACATGGATGAGCCTAGAGGATATTATGCTAAGTGAAAATAGAACATGTAAAAGAATACTATATGTGCTCTCACCTTTTCATGCAATAAAAAAAAGCCAAACTTGCAGAAACAGAGAGTAGAATGGTGGTTATCAGAAGCTAAGGAATGAAGGAAGATGGAGAGGTGCTAGGCAGAGACACAAAACCCCCAGTTATAAAATGAATAAGCTCTGTATATCTAACATACAGCATGAGGACCACAGTTAGTAATGCTGTACAATGTGCTTGAAATTTGCTAACACAGTAGACCTTAAACATGCTCACCAAAAAGAAGCAGAAAGAAGAAAGAAAGAAAGAAAGAAAGAAAGAAAGAAAGAAAGAAAAGAGAGAGGGAGGAAGGAAGGAAGGAAGGAAGGAAGGAAGGAAGGAAGGAAGAAAGAAAAAGGAAAGGAAAGGAAAGGAAAGGAAAGGAAACTATATGTGGTGAAGGATGTGACAATAATTTTCCAAAATATATATTTATGTCAAATCTTCATGATGTACACTTCAAATAGATGCATTTCATTTATCAATCATACATCAATAAAGCTTAAAATTTTTTTTAATGTAATACATTAGATTATGCCACCAAATGTGCACTAAAATGGCTAAAATGTAAAAGACTGACACCAACACGCAAGGGTATGGGACTAGGAGAGTCTGGTAGATTACCAGTACAAATGAAAATGGCACAATGTCTTTGGAGAACATCTTGACAGTTTCTTATAAATAAGCATTTACTTACCATGAAACATAGGAATCCTACTTCTAGGATGTATCTAACAGAAGTGAAAGCAGATGCTCAGATAATGCATGAACTGTTCTGGACAGCTGAGTGTCTCAGTCAGTTAAACTTCCAATCCTTGATTTCAGCTTAGGTCATGATCTCACAGTTCAAGGGGTCGAACCTCAAATTGGGTGGTCCGTGAGCTGACAGCAGGGACCCTGCTTGAGACTCTCTCTCTCCCTCCCCCTGCTCTTGTGTGTGTGCTTACTCTCTCTCACTCTCTCTTTCTCTCTCTCGCTGTGAAAATACATAAATAGACATTAAAAACTGAACTCTTTATAGATGTTTTATTCATAATAGCCAAATAATTAACAAAACTCAAGTATCCATCATCTAGTGACTAGAGAAACAAACTGTGATATATCTACACAATCTATATTATAGATAATCCTCAGTTATACAAAGAAAGAAACTTCTGATACCAGAAACACTTGGATTAATCTCAAAGCATCTGATTAAGTGAAAGAAAACAAACGTAAAAAACTATATGCAGTAAGACTGCATTTAGAGAAATTTCCAGAAAATTCAACATTACATTGACAGAAAATGCATCAGTGGTTATCAGGAGCAGAGGTGGGTAGGGGAGTGCATTTACTAAGGGCACAGGGAACTTTCTAGGAGAATGAAATACTGTTAACCATCATAAAGGTACTGGTGGCTAAATGAGTGTATCTACGTGTCAAAACTCAACCAACTGTACACTTGAATTTTCTATTATGTGTACATCACACAAAATAAAATATATTTAAAATATGTACATAGACATAAAAATCTATGTAAATGATCTGTTTGGAAAGCAACTTAAAGCTTATTTCAGTACATTATGGTCATTTCAGAAAAAACATGCTTTAAGTTTTCCAAGTTTCTAGTTCCCTAAGGCTTTAAACCAGCTCTATAAATTTCTCCCTAAATAAATAAAATAAACAACCAAGAGATTCTCCCAGGAGACCTTAACTTTATAACAGATTCGTTACTTCAATTCTCATGTTCTGTGATTGCAGTAGTCATAATTAACCTTTTTTTATGCCATAATCCCAGGTGCCATTGCAAACCAAATCTCTGAAGGTGAACACAGAATCTCATTAACTATCAAAGTTCATATTCAATAGAGGCAGAGTAATGTTATTTTCTGCAGAGAGTAAATACAGACGGTTACATTTACAGTCAAGTCACAATATCCCCAGTGAATGAACAGGGGTGACCTAACAAAGGGTGACAGTTCAGAGAGATGTTCCAGTGAAAGCAAATATGAATTCTCCTGACAGTCAGGCCCATGAGGGTAGAATGAGTTGCCTCAAGAAACAGTGAGTTTAGCATCACTGGGCAGTACCCTGGTGGAGACATTTGGGGGCCAGCTGACTCATCCGCCTGTGGAGTTCTCTTCTGCTCTAACGTCCTGTGTTTGAATAATTCCACGTTTCTGGGTGCATCCACAGAAGAAAGAGAAATTCACTAAATAGAGAGGAAATTACATTCCTGCAACTAAAACCAAACAAAGAGACAAAAACCCAACTGAAATTTGAGAAGCTTTTGGTCACTTTTGCCAGAGATCCAAAATAAAAGTCAGAGGACCTGCTCGTGATTCGGTTGTCTGGGACTCCCCCACTCATCGCCAAACCTCGCTCTTCTGCTCTTCTTGGCAAAAATGTGCTTCAGAATCCACATCACTTGAAACTCAGAGGAATACCTGAGATGGAGACTCACTGGACGTGTAACATGAAAGATTAAATGATAATATACCACTTGCATTCATCCTGGTGTAAGTCAAGATTTAAATTTTTCTGTGGAAATACAAAAAAGAACTGAAAAAAACTGATAGAAATTACTAAAAAGGACTGTTTTCCATTCAGAGGAAGATGGATGGAACACTTCAGCAAACAGCGATAACCATTTGGTGTGGTTCTGAAAGGGCGATTAAGTACCACGTGGGAAAACAGACTCAGGCTAAGACTGAGATTTACACAGAATCCAACACTGAAGCAATAACAGAATTTAAAGAAAAACGGATGGGATGCAGGAGGAAAAACATACCCAGATTTGAGTTTGTTAACATACTTGAATGGAGAAAATACCGACTGTGCCACAATCCGTGTGATGTAAGTATCCTATAATATGCAATTATCCGTATTTATATGTTGAGCAGTTTGGGTCTCACTACGTTTGTTTACATGTATATTTGACGAATTAAAGTGTAATTACTGCTTTGCCAAAACTTCTACTGTCAGCAGACGTCAAGTATTAGAGCTCTACCCTAAGTCTGAAGATGAAAGTTTTTAATGTACTTCAGTTACAATTAAACTTTGTCACATTTTACTGACAGCAGCAAAGATCCCAAATTATCTCTCACCCCCATTCCCCACTACATCTTAGTTCTTTTCTGTTTCTGCTTCCCCATCCCCATGTTCTTAACAAACATGTACTGAACGCCAAGTATATAAACATTACTGGGCTGGGCCCTAGCTGAAGACCTGAACCTGGAGTGTCATCATCCTAACGTTAGAGAGAAAACAGTCAAGAAAGGGTACTTATGAGTCTCATTAAAGGCCACTCACTCAAGTGGCCACAAGAGAAAAAAGCAAACCACACAGGTTCTCCGACTGAAAATCTGCTATGATTTTTCCATTAGTCCACATTTATCTCACTAAATCCGGCATCTTGAAACATGCAAATATGCAATTCAATGCCATTTTTTAAGGATCCACAAATGGTAATGAAGAAAAAAATCTCCCCTCCCCCAATGAAAGCCTTAAGTTGGCAAACTTATGATTAAATTGTCAGACACAGATGGTCTAATCCACAACCATTTCCCCTTAGACATGAGGGGCTCTGGAGAGCACAGAGGTCATCTAGAGAAGACCCACACAAAGCTGAGTTCTTTTCCACTATCATGAACTGAAGAGACTGCCCAAAGGAGAGCAATGCTACAGCTTTAGTTCGTCTCAGAGAAGTTTATTTGACCCTTATTCAGCAGAACAGAAAGCTCTCCAGGCCCCTTTTTTCCAGTCCTATATGACCCAATGACAACCACGGCAAAGAGCAATTCTATTTGTGTCCAACCCTCCCAGATTCTTGTTATTAAAACCTGGCACGGTGTTTTTGAAGATCCCAAACTGTCTGACTCTTACAATACCAGACAGGAATCAAGCTCCCATCAGGCTCATCAAAGACTACAGAGGCAAGAAGGAAAACGATGACAGTACAGATGTTGTGAAACAATTGGCTAGATGAATGGAAGGAACAATGGAGTAGATGACAGGCAGTTCGTGAGAATGCACATCAGTGTGTCTTAACACCCACTCATCTCTGGTGTTGTCAGTAAGGAGGGCGGGAAGGGGGAAATGAAAGGGAATTTCAAAGCACTTCTACTTGTACACGTACCATGCTCTATTCTGTCTTTGTATTAGACCTTAGTAACATTAACACATGTCCACCCAGATATGGTTATGCCTTCTTGTGCTGTAGAAATCAGTCTGGAAGTTTGTTACCTGGATGCAGCAGCAGTGGGGGGAGGGAACAATATTATCGTATTAGTGGTGGAAAAGCACCGGCTGGTACCAAGACCCTATTTCAATAGATCAGACCCTTTAAGGTCCTGTGATTACTTAAAAGCAGTTTGGTCTTGAAATAAATGAATGGTGAATACAAATAATGAGCAACTACAAGGACCAGAAAAGTCACAGCAAACTTTTCAAATGGAAATCCACTCCCCCCAAAAAAGTCTTTAAGGCAAAGAAAGACTCCTAGGAATTACTTTTCAGAGAGAGAGCGCCCGAGGAAAAAGACCTTCTTTCAAGAGGAACTCAGTGGGTTCCAAACCTAGAGAAAACCTAGCTCAGTTAATAAATTGGTCATTTTCACATAAAACTAAAGGATTAGCTACAAAATAAAACACCAAAAGGCAGAGCTTCACTGAAGGATACAGACATGCAGTACATGTTCAGCAAACCTGAGCCGTATTCCAAGATGAGCGTTGCAAACTCCATCATCTTTCTTTCACTACTGTTAACAAGCTGATTGTTCAAATTGCTGAAAAGAATGTGAGGTATAAGAGACCGATTTAAGACAACCTGTAAGAATTCCCAGTCAAGGAATGGAAGGGAAAAGCTTTGGTATTCTTTTGGATCCTGCCATACACATGGCATTGCAGGGAACAAAAAAGAAACACACTGATCATTTTCCCAGTAGAGGTTTTTCAAATGTCTGAAATAGGTTATGCAAATGATGAACCATATATCATGCAACTACTTGTTCTTTAACAGTGTAGACATCAAAACCTTTATATCAGTATAAGAAATAAAAACAAAGAAAGCAATGCAGCCTTATGGAGATCAATTATTATCACATCAGAACAACTCAGGGACAACCAGAGATCACCTTAAGACTCATGCGATACCAATCACAAATGCGAGGAGAGACCAAAACAGGTTCTCTTTCATTTGATGCTCTTGGTCAGTTTCATAGTTTCTGCTCCTTTATGTAGATGATACCTGAAGGGTTGAAATGACTTGGAGAAAAGTAACTCAACTTTCCTTAACATTCCCTTTTCCCATTTTGCAAATGGACTGACGGGATTCTCAGTTAAGGATTCTCTCTTCTCAAGCACAGAACTTAGCCAGGGAAACAGTAGATCAGGAAAAATGAAAGAGAGAAGGGAAGGAGCACAGGGTCCAAGAGATGACCATCATAAAGGCTAGAGCTTAATGAGACCATGGGGAAAATGTCATTCAACCAAAAATGTTAAATGTGAGAATACCAAGGTTAGAAGATGTCATGTAACTTATCAAGGTCCTATATTTATTAGAGTGAGTGGCAGGATGAAATCACTCTTGACTCTTGGTTCAAAGCTTTTACTACTTTACATTTATCACTGATACTGAGAGTAGAAACTCATTTAAGCTGATTTTCATAACTGTAATTTTTTTTTTCAGAGATGTGCTGCCCACTAAGTATTGCATGCCATGGATATGCAAAATCAGACCACAGTGACTGAATTCACCCTGACTGCCTTCCCTGTTATCTGGAAGCTTCAGATCTCCCTCTTTGTGGTCCTCTTGTTTATTTACATGTTAACTCTCACAGGAAATATTGTCATCATTTCCCTAATATGGGCTGATAATCGCCTCCAAACCCCAATGTACTTCTTCCTCAGTAATTTGTCATTTCTGGACATTTTATACACTACCTCAGTTACCCCAAAGCTATTAGCTTGTCTTCTAGAGGACAGGAAGACCATATCTTTTGCTGGCTGCATAACCCAAACATACTTTTTCTTTTTCTTGGGGACAGTGGAGTTTATCCTCCTAGCGGTGATGTCCTTTGACCGCTACATGGCCATCTGTAACCCCCTGCGCTATACCATCATCATGAACAGCAACGTCTGTCTCCTACTGGTTCTGGGATGCTGGGTAGGAGCCTTCTTCTCAGTGCTGTGCCCAACTATTGTGGTGTCCAGACTGCCCTACTGTTATAAAGAAATCAGTCATTTTTTCTGTGACATTGCCCCTCTGCTACAGGTGGCCTGCATAGACACTCATTTCATTGAGATGATCAACTTCCTCTTATCTTCCCTCGTCCTCCTGACCTCGTTGGTACTCACCATTGTGTCTTACACCTACATCATTTCTACCATTTTGCGCATCCCCTCAGCCCAAGGACGTCAGAAGGCATTTTCCACCTGTGCTTCTCACATCACGGTCGTCTCCATTGCCTATGGGAGCAACATCTTCATGTATGTGAGGCCCAGCCAGAGCCATTCGCTGGATTTTGACAAAGTGACTGCTGTTCTCACCACTATGGTGACACCTCTTCTGAACCCCTTCATTTATAGTCTAAGGAATGCAAAGGTAAAAAAAGTTTTGAGAGAAGCAATCAGCAAAATCATGTCCTTATTACACAGGAGAACTTGAACTCTCTTGCCTAGGCGAACTTGTAAGTTCGTTTGCTAAGAATGGCTATTTTCAACCCTTGGACTCTATATGGAGATATGCATGCTTGAAACCACAAAATCAAAGATATGTGGGAAGATATAAAAAGGCTTCATGTCACATCAGATACAAAGTATTGTAGTCAAGATCCAAGGGAGGCAATTCAAACATAGAGAAAATAACACATTTTGAATTCTATTATTAGACCATCTCACACACAGAATATCATGAATCAATGAAAAATACTTAACTGAAGTCAGAAAACCCTGAATATTAGGCCTGAGTCTATTGCTTTTTTTTTTTTTTTTTTTTTATCATGTGGCACTTAGCATATCTGAACCTTAGCTTTTTCAACAGTAATGTGGGAAATACATTTGGTGATTTTCCTTTTTCTCTTTGTTATTGGAGGCCCAACCAAGATAGTCTAAGAAATACAGCCATGGGTAACTAATAGTGAGCACTTCTAACTGGTTCTTTTCAGATGTTTGAGATGCCTGGCTTCATCCCTGACAGCTAAAGACTGTAGATACTGACAGAAACAAGGAAGAAGAATATCCCAGGTTTGTACAGCATACTTAAATATGTACATCTGTGTATCTCACCTCATCCTCTTAACCTTGAGAAGCTGATACTATTATCTCCAAAACCGAGGTCCACAGAGGTTAAGCCTCTTGCCCCAAACCATACCCTGGAGGGTGGCACAAATTTAAAGAATGCAGATTTCAGTCTACTTTACACCTCACTGTACCAGGAAGAAACTTTAGAGGGAAAAGAGTTAACCTGGAAGTTATCCACTTTTTTCTGAAACCAGGGCATTGCCTGCCTGCCCTAACTTTCTGGCAGACCTGCAGATAAGGGCAGACCAAGATACAGTTAGAATAGACCGTGAGAGGGGCGCCTGCATGGCTCAGTCGGTTGAGCGTCCGACTTCGGTTCAGGTCATGATCTTGGGGGGTTGTGAGTTCAAGCCCCGCGTCGGGCTCTGTGCTGACGCCTCAGAGCCTGGAGCCTGCTTCAGATTCTGTGTCTCCCTCTCTCTGCCTCTCCCCTGCTTATGATCTGTCTGTCTCATTCCCAAAAATAAACATTAAAAAAATTAAAAAAAAAAAAAAAAGAATAGACTGTGAGAGGCAACTGGCTTGGAAGGAAAACCAGTTATCTTGAGACCATAATGGACCAGGGAGTCTAGACTAATCAACTGTGGCAGCTGACCGATGTGGCAACCATATCCAGAAAAAATAAGCATCCTAGAATTCCTCTGGTTCGGAGAAAACAAAAGCAAAAAACTAATCATGCTTGCTTTAGTAAAATTGTGTTTATGATAGTAATAATCAACATATATAGAATCCCACAAGATAAGGAACAGGAAGACCTGGTAAGGGATGAGAATCAGGAATTAAAAAACCTTGAAGAACCAAGGCAGGTGCCCTCTTCGCCTCAGAATCTCTGATCCTTCTCTTGCTCTCTCTGGAGTTATATGATCTCTATATTACTATTTTTCTCCACGTATCTTGAGGTACGCTGAATAATGGTCCCCCAAAATATTCAGGTCCTAATCCCTAAAACCCATGAACGTAAGTAACAAATAAGGTACACAAGGCAAAGGGATCTCGCAGAGGTGATTAATTTAAAGATCTTGAGACAGGGAGGTCATCCTGGATTATCTAGATGGGTCCTCATTATAATCATAAATGTCATTATGTGAGAGACAATAGAGGGAGATTTTACCTCACAAGAGATGGTAATTTGATAACAGAAGCAGAGAGAAATTTGAAGATGCTGTGCTGTTGCCTGGAAGACAGAGGAAGGGGCCACGAGATAAGGAATGCACTTCTAGAAGCTGGAAAAGGCAAGAAAATGAGTCTTTTCTCTGGCACAGCCCACTGACACCTATTCAGGCCCGTGGAAACCGATTTTGGACTTCTGGTCTCCAGACTGGGATAAAATATCTTAGTGCCGTTTTAAGACCCCCAACTTTGTTTGTTACTTCACTTCTTCGTGCACACAGAAGGTAATGGCTGCTTCAGTCATTTGTAAATAATGCCTACAGGCAGTCATAGATATATATTCATATATACAAGCATATATATTGAATGCACTTAAATATATTGATATACATGTAGACAGAGAATTTATTTGGATATATATTTAAAATGATCTCAGGTCAAAAGCCAAGTTCCTGGAAGGAAGATCCAATTGGTCCATTGGAGGTGAGATGCCCTCTCCTGATTCACTGATTTGCGACAGGAAAGGTTCACAAGGAGTTAAATTGCCTTCTATTCATGCAGCCACTGAGCAGGTGCCATGGAGACAAGCACAGCATAAGAACAGGGAGAAAACAGTAGGTATCTCTAAGATCAAAAAGAGTCCCTACCAGTGTGGTCATTAACCTTCTAGCTGCATGAACAATGACTGACACCTTAAGAACTGACATGACTCTATCTTGGGAAAACAGGCAGAGAAAGTGCTGCCTTAAGGATGGATCCAGATATGGATTCATATCATAAAGGAACACCATCCATCCTAAGAGATTGCGGCAAACAAATGTCTAAAGATCAGAAGAAACTAGAACAATATCACCAGGAATGAAGCACTCATATAACGATCTGCTATGCACTCATTACCAGACACTAAATGAGATGGGATTTAGAAAGTTACTATATTAGCTTCCTAATGCTGCCATAACAAAGTTAGCGGCTTAAAATAACACAGATTTATCATCTGACTGTTCGGTGGGTCACAAGTTCAATACAAGCCTCCCCAGCCCAAATTCAGCAGGCTGCATTCCTTTCCAGGGGCTCTAGGGGAAAATCCATTCCCTATCCATCTGACTCGTTGACAGAATTCCCTTCCTTGAAGCTGTGGGACCAAGGTCCTGTTTTCTTGCTTGCTGGCTATCACCCAAGGGCCGTTCCCAGTTTCTAGAAGATGCTTCAGTTCTTGACTCATGGCCCCCCTTCCTCTACCTTCAAAGCCAACAATAGCAGGACATGTACCTCTCAAGTCTCAAATCTCTCCTTCTTCCATCTCCCCTATGACTTGGCTGACAAAGTTCTCCACTTTTAAGGACTCATTGGATAGGAGTGGGCCCACCCTAATATCCAGAATAATATCACCATTTCAAGTGGATCAGTCGTTCAAGCATCCCGCTTCAGCTCAGGTCATGATCTCATGATTTGTGAGTTTGAGCCCCATGTCAGGCTCTGTGCTGATGACTCAGAGCCTGGAGCCTGCTTCGGATTCTGTGTCTCACTCTCTCTGCCCTTCCCCCACTCGTCCTCTGTCTCTGTCTCTCTCTTTCTCTCTCAGAAATAAACATTAATTTTTTTAATAAATAAACATTAAAAAATTAAATATATATATATCACCAACTCAAGGTCCTTTTCTTGAACTACATTTGCAAAGTCCTTTCTGCCAAGTAAAGTAACATATTCACAGATTCTGGGGATTAGGACATGAATATCTTTAGGTGCCATTATTCTGCCTGCCAGCATTATGTTGCTAGTGGTAATGATCCAAGAAAGGAAGAATAAAGAACAGAGCACAGCAGGATTTCTTAAAGCCATTATTACATCCTTAACTTTATCTTTCGTCACTTAAAACCAGAAGAATTTACAAATTCCAGAATACGAAAGACTAGTGAAAAGCAGCAATGTTCAAAAATACATATATGAATTAGCTATGTTTGTTTTTATGTAAATCATTGTTTGCTAAAAATGAATATAGTTTTCCCTTTCTGCTGTTTTAATTTTTTAATGAATTCCCATGTTACTCAAAGCCCCTATTCTGGTATCATTAACACAGAAAAGAAAAACCCAAGCAAATAGTGAATTTAAGCATGATTTTGGTACCCAGCTGGGGCTGGCCCCAGGTTGAGCCAGGCTTAAAACTGCAAATATTTTAAAAAGTTCATAAACTCTGAAAAATAACATAAATATATTGTTTTACTTTGATGTTGGTTATTATTCTTATGATCAATATTGTTATAATAAAAGATAATCATAGCAGTTTCTACATTGATTCAAATTAGTTGAGTTACTTTTCCCAAATTTTGGAACACCTGGAAGGTTCCTTACTTTTCCCATCTGCAACTATGACTAGATATTTTAAACTACTCTCTTTTTCAATATGGAGGAAAGAGGAGGAACAAACCAAAGCACATCCACTTGCTAGATGAATTCTGTTCCTCCAACTATGGATGAAGGGCATCCCAACCAGGGAAACACTGTCAAATGTAATGAGTTTAATGAATTCATTGATCCTTCCACTTGCCAGGTAATTCTCACGTGCTCCTTCCTCCTGACTCAGTTGTAATACAACATTCAGCAACAACAACTATGAACATACACCTCAATCACATCACAAGAATGCGATAAAACATACCAAATTATTGTCATCGGTAGTCAAGAGTTTAGATAAGCTACTCCGTTTGGCACCCATTTGGCCAACCCATTTGGCCAAGCAGCCTGCTGTGACTTTAAACTGACACTAGTCCCCTCATGTAAGCACACGCCCTAGATAGCAGTCTGCGGAGTCACAGACATAGGTCACTTTCTGACCCGACCTCCCCCACGGTTCTTGTGCTCAACCATCTTCCCCATCCACCAGCACCTTCCCTTTATGCGCCCCTTCAATAAGGCCCCAGTGTAACTTACCAAAACTCACTCTTTTGGTTACAATTGACCAATGTGGCTTTAGCCCGGGAACCCCAAAGCCCTCCAGGTTCTAATGAAGGCATATGCCCCGGGTGATTCCTCTCTGTCTGCATTCTGCCTCCAAGAGAAGCCCCCCCAAGGTATGCTAGGTGCCTCCTCCAAGACCTGTGAGTAATAAACTCTATCATAACTCTTCTTGTGGTCTGTTCGACTGCAGCTCACCCTCGGCAGGCACCCTCTTCTCCACTTAAGAAATGTTAACTTGACAAATTAATAACAGGGGGGTACAACTACATGACTGTTGGCTTCATTCTTAAAATGCACTGAAAAATAATTTGTATGTGTGCATGTGTGGTACATTTCAGAAGTGTGGTACATTCAGAAATTCACAGAATTTCTTCTGTGAACTTTAAAAACCTCTTATTAAAAACATCTTTTATCATCTAGGATCGCTGGCCCTCCCCAAGGATGTTGTTTAAAGTTAACTAGGGATTCCTTCATTAATATGCTTTCTTACTTTCAGTATTTGGCAGAAAGTAAGGTCCCCTTTTTAAGAGATGATAATGTTGGGACACCTGGGTGGCTTGGTCGGTTAAGCGGCCGACTTCGGCTCAGGTCATGATCTCGCGGTCCGTGAATTCGAGCGCCACATCGGGCTCTGTGCTGACAGCTTGGAGCCTGGAGCCTGCTTCGGATTCTGTGTCTCCCTCTCTCTCTGTCCCTCTCCCACTCACACTCTGTCTCTCAACAATGAATAAACATTTTTTAAAAAATAATAATAATAATTAGAAGATGATAATGTTGAGGGGCGCCTGGGTAGCTGTGTTGGTTAAGCATCTGACTTCAGTTCAGATCATGATCTCGAGGTTTGTGGGTTCAAGCCCTGTGTGGGGCTCTGTGCTGACAGCTCAGAGCCTGGAGCCTTCTTTGGATTCTGTGACTCCCTCCTTTCTGCCCTTCCCCCACTCATGCTCTGTCTCTGTCTGTCTCTCAAAAAAAAAATATTAAAAAACATAAAAAACAATAAAAGATGACAATGTTGAAAATGATTATGTATAAACTCTAGCTATAAAATTTTCAGAATTATTTTTTAATCTTAACCTCTTTTTTTTTTTTTTAACGTTTATTTATTTTTGAGAGAGAGAGACAGACAGACAGAGCACCAGCAAGGGAGGGGCAGAGAGGAAGACACAGAATCCAAAGCAGGGTCCAGGCTCTGAGCTGTCAGCACAGAGCCCAATGCAGGACTCCAACTCACAAACCGTGAGATCATGACCTGAGCCGAAGTCGGACGCTTAACCCACTGAGCCACCCAAATGCCCCATACTCTTAACCTATTTTAGATTTTTTAGCCATTCTGAGATCTCAAAAAGAATTGACCATCTTATAACCACACACTCAGTGTAAAAGAGAAGAGCTTGAAATAACACGTCAAATGAGAGAACACTATCTATGACCAATAAATAAAATATCAAGTTATTCTAATACTATTAGTAGTTATATAGTCTCTTCATGTGCAGAAATGCATGTATATGCCCTCCCGACACTGAACTGAAATCAGAGTCATCACCTGACTTGAGGAGAGTGTACAAAAAATGCAGTGTATCGTTTACTTGTTTAGGCAAACGCATCTCATCTTGTTTGGACAGCAGTCACGACACCGACTCTGAAAAAAACCTATACTTACATGTACAAAACCATTTCATTCATCATATCCCAAAATTAAAAATAACCCGAATGACTATTTGCAGGATAATGGATAAGCAGATATAGTATTTTTTTTAAGTTTATTTATTTATTTTTGAGGAGAGAGAGATAAAGGCAGGGCAGAGAGCTAGAGAGAGACGGATGGATATGGAGAATCCCAAGCAGGCTCCACGCTGTCAGCTCAGAGCCTGACATAGGGCTCAAACTCTTGAACCATGAGATCGTGACCTGAGCCAAAATCAAGAGTCAGACACTCAACCAACTGAGCCACCCAAGCACCCCAGATATAGTATGTTTTTACAGTGGGATATTATTCAACATTAAATGGAAGGACCCAACGATGCAATAAGCTAGATGAATTTTGAGAAACATTATGTTGAGTGAAATAACCCCAATGTAAAAGAACTACATGATTACATTTGTGAAGTCCATGATCAGGCAAATCTGACCTATGCTAATAGAAATCAGAAAATCATGGGGCGCCTGGGTGGCTCGGTCGGTTGGGCGTCTGACTTCGGCTCAGGTCACGATCTCACGGTATGTGAGTTCAAGCCCCATATCGGGCTCTCTGCTGACAGCTCAGAGCCTGGAGCCTGTTTCGGATTCTGTGTCTCCCTCTCTCTCTGACCCTGCCCCGTTCATGCTCTGTCTCTCTCTGTCTCAAAAATAAATAAACGTTAAAAAAAAATTAAAAAAAAAAAAAAAAAAGAAATCAGAAAATCATTGCAGGTATGTAATGACCGGGAAGGACATGAGGGAACTTTCTGGGGTAATTAAAATTTTCTGCATCTTGTTTGAACTGGTGGTTTATGGCCATGTACCATCAAGAAAACTTTTTGAACCAAATTTTAAATTTTAGTGCCTGTTATATACAAATTAAACCTCAATAAACAATTTTCTTATATCTCTACACAAGGTAAACTCAGGCTCAAATTTACAAGTGAGTTCACCAACTACCAAAGAACAAGTCATTTCAATCTTATAACTCACCAAAAGAGTTTTAATATTCAATTTTCTCTTACTGGTTTTAAGGGTTACTTTAACATAGACCCCACCACCAGATTTTATGAGAAAGGAAGGGTATAGGCTAATCTCACCCATGAATCTAGATGGAAAAATTCTCAAGAAAATACCAGCAAACAAAATATACTAGAGAGTCGAGTGTATCCCAGGAATGCAAAAATGGTTCGACATTAAAATATCAAGAATTATAATTTACCACATCAGCATAAACTATTTTTTTTTCAGCAGAAGACAGCTGAATGGATACAATACAATACAATACAATACAATACAATACAATAAATAAATAAAACACGGTGGTATCTCCAGACAATGGAGTATTACTCAGGATTAAAAAGCAATGAGTTGTCAAGCTATGAAAAAACATGGAGAGAAATGTCAATGCATATTATCAAACAAAACAATCAACTTGAAAAGTTACTTCTCTATGATTCCAACTCTATGACATTCTGGAAAAAGCAAAAGTATGAAGCCTGTAAAAAGATCAGTGGTGGTGTGAATGGAGGGAAATCACCAGGAAAAGAAAGCACAGAGGATTTTTAGAGCAGTGAAATACTCTGTGTGGCATATACTGATGGATATATATTATATATTTGTCTAAACCCATAGAAGATACAACACCAAGAATGAGCCCTAAAATAAACTATGGGCTGTGTGTGATGTGACAGTGTAGGTTCATCAGTGGCAACAAATGTACCATTTTGGTGAGAGATGTTTGATAATGGGGGAGGCCCGCACGCAGAGGGCAGCGGGCCTATGGGAAATCTTTGCACTCTCCTCACACTGTTGCTGAAAACCTAAAACCGCTCTGAGACAATAAAGTCCTTCAAATAAATAAGGGAATTAGCATTAAGAAAAAGTATCTTTCAAAGAAAAAGAAATACTTAGAATATCCTCCCTGTATCAACAGGGAACAGTATTAATATAACACAATAGTATATAAAGTCAGTTTGGGGGCACCTGGTGGTTCAGTCAGTTAAGTGTCCCACTCTTGATTCCGGCTCAGGTCATGATCTCACAGTTGTGGGATCAAGCCCTGCATCAGGCTCTGCACTGACAGCGTGAAGCCTGCTTGGGATTTTCTCACTACCTCTCTCTCTGCCCCTCTCCTCCCCTCTCTGGCTCTCAAGATAAATGAATGAATGAATGAATGAATGAGTAAATTAATTAATTAATTATTTTAAAAAGTCAGTTTGTTCAATCAGAAGTTATGATATCTTGGTACAGGAGATACAGGAAGAAGAAAAATGACCAAAGAACTTAACACTCATCTTCATAAGAGGAATTTAATAGACAATGTGTAAATCTGATAGATTCGGAAAGAAAAATATAAGCATTCATTTTAAAATATGAAGGTAACGTAAGAAGAGACAAAAGCCTTTAAAGGACTAAGAGAAGGGAAGGAGTAAGTGACTTCTCTTTTTCTAGACAAAAGTTTTAATATTCATTAATTTTTAACTATGTAATCTGTTTAGGTTTTTTTTTTTAAGTTTATTTATTTTGAGAGAGAGTGCCTGCACGTGCGTGAGGGAGGGGCAGAGAGAGAGAGAATACCAAGCAAGCTGGGAGCTGTCCGCGCAGAGCCCCATGCAGGGCTGGAACTCACAGACTGCAAGATCATGACCTGAGCCGAAATTGAGAGTCAGATGCTTAACCAACTGAGCCACCCAGGCGCCCCCTGTAATCTGTTTAGTTTTTAAAATGAAAATCAATTTTAAAACAATGGGAGGAAAGTGTATGGGTTCAGAATGAGGGGGAAATGAGACCAGAGGAAAGAACAGCTTAGCTCCCAACCAGGAGAGCACTCCCAGAAATTCTCAGCTCACAGTGATGGAGCACAAGGTGCTTAGAGAGCCAGAGTTCATCTCGGGGTAGATGGAAAAGACATTCGAGTGTCTGAGTTGCTGGCCGTTGACACACTTGAGATAAGCAGCAGGGACATTGGACTTGTGGCTAAAACAGTGAATGTGAAGGCTGGTGCTGAAGAGTCAAAGCAGGGAGACCAAGAATCCCCATCGCCAAAGCACAAGCTACGGATTCACCAAGCATGTTCCTCCACCATGGAAACGGACTTCTGCAGCAATACCCATATCACGTACATGTAGAAAGAGGAACACCAGTCCACAAGGACCCACCTGAAAACACGCCAAGTCGAGTGCCAATTCTCCCCAAGGGTAGAGCACAGAGGAGAGAAACAGAGTGACTGTATCAGTATGTTGACGCTGATTATCTCCGTAAAAGGATTTTAATTGATTGTATTTTTCCCTTCATAGTTTCAAATTTATCTTCCTGTGTTTATGTATTATGTAAAGTGTTTAAATTTTTCAAAAGGGCCACTGCTGTTCAGATGAATCATTGCCCATCTGACCTTAGGGCAAGATTCAACTTGAATCAAACTTGGTCCTAGCCTCTAACTTGAGAAAGGGTTGGGAACTGTTCCTAAAATGTTCTATTTTACCAAAACAGCGTCTAGTGAGCCCTTCCCCAAACAAATTCAATATACTCCCCAAACAAGTTCAATATAAGCAATCCATCTATCTGTCTGTTTCATTAAAAAAAGACGGAAAATCTATTCAAGGATAATGATGTATTTAAAGAGTCACAGAAAGTCCAATGTCTGTAGCCAGAAGATACCAGAAGATACCATAGAAACAGTCCATTTTGGGTAATGTCTGACACCAAAAAAAGACCCAGTACACAATGAATGCATGAATGGCAAATGAGCGGATAAACAAAAAGAATGGAATAAACTATCTTAAAATTATTGGCTAGAAATCTTAAGGGAACTAAGAATATCTAAGGCAGCACGCTCAGAGACAAAATAGCATGACCTAAGTTGCAAAATTCTTCACAGGTTCTATTTCCTGACTGTTCTGAATTTGTTATAGCAGAATTATGTAGAACTTCTTCTTCGTTAGACTCTGCTCCTCTGGATTCCCTTTCCTTTTTGCTCTCAGCCTTCTTCCCTTGGTAATTATTTCCATATTTACTGTTCTCCGGCTCACTTCCCAAATCCACAAGGAATAGCCTGGAAAGGTTGAAGAGTTCAAGAATTCAAAATGTGGTGTTTGGGTTCTTGAAGTTTCAGAGTCAGAATACAAGATACCAACAAGATAATTAAAACAACAGCATCAGAAACAAAAATCAAATAAGTCCTGCTGGGAAAATCTTATCGTCAGAAGAAAATGAACTAATATTCATAAATTTAAATTTTTTCATGTAGGTACAGGTTCATAGACTCCTTTAATAGGTAGGAGCAGTCTATAAACTTGGGACTAAGTAGCTTAATTCTAGACAGAAATGTATTTCTCCATCCACCTCTGTAGATACAGACCTATCACAAGCTCTGTTAAAATCCAACAGCAGTCCATCCTAGCCGAGTGATTCGAGAACAAAGCTACCACATTTTAGGGAACATAGGAAGCATTGCTACTTCCTCCTTCAAGCACGGGTCCTCAGGGACTTGACGAGCTTTAATCCTTGGCACAGCTAACTAAAACTGCTGAGCCCTTAACCATGGGCACATGCAGGGCAACCTTCCATGCCTCATTGTGTCTCACTTTTAGGTAACCCTACAGTGGTAATATTATCCCCACTTTACAGATGAGTTAACTGAGGAGCTGAGCTAACTGTCCCAAAGGCACTCAGCTGGTAAGTGAAATCAAACCAAGAACTGTCTGACTTCAAAACCCACGCTCTTAACTTCCCACACCATCCTGTTTCCCCTCTGTGGTAAAAAACTGCAGGAAAGGCGTTTGTAGTGACTATCTCCCACAGATACAGATGTAAAATCGAAGACATGGAATGAGAGGACTTTAAAGAGCATCCTGCTCAAACATTTCACGTTACAGATGAGAGAACTGAGACCCAAATGGGGTAGAATTTTCTAGATCTAAGTGGTAAGAAAGGCAGAACCAGAATCTGTCATTCTCGTTGCCCGTTTAATATTATTTCCTTTATGGCATCAAGCCACCTATTCAGTCCACATTTCCTAAACACGTATTAAATGTTAGAAGAGAGTTCTATAAATAAAAAATAGAAGATAACAGATTATAACAAATCTGTAATGGTGTGGACATAGGAGAAGGAAAATTCAGGAAAACGCTACAGAAAATTTGTGTTCAAGTCAAATGTGTTTGTTCTAAAATAACACTCTTGGTGGGGGGCCTGGGGTGGCTCAGTTGCTTGAGTGTCTGACTCTTGATTTCGACTCAGATCATGATCCCAGGGTCATGGGATTGAGCCTCACTGGGGCTCCTCACTGGACATGAAGCCTGTTTGGGATTCTCTCTCTCCCTCTCTCTTTCTCTGCCCCTTCCCCATGTATGCTCTGTCTCTCAAAATAAATAAACTTAAAAACAATTTTTTAATAAAAATAAAAAATAAATTAAAAGAACAGCCTTGGCTTGCTAGTTAGTTAAAAGGTCTGTTCCACCACAGAGCACCCCTTCCACGTTTTATCCCCATTACACTGGGCTCCTTAAAAACAAATTGTTTTGTTTTTCTAAAGGGTAAGAATAAGGAATTTGGGGGGTGCCTGGGTGGCTCAGTAGGTTAAGCCTCCAACTTGGGCTTAGGTCATGATCTCACAGTTTGTGAGTTGGAGCCCCGCATGGGGCTCTGTGCTGACAGCTCAGAGCCTGGAGCCTGCTTCCGATTCTGTGTCTCCCTCTCTGCCCCTCCCCTGATCGTGCTGGCTCTCTCTCTCTCTGTGTCTCCAAAATAAATAAACATTTAAAAAATTTTAAGAATAAGGAATTTGTTCTAGGTTTTGATGGCTGGGGTACTGTAAGTGGTGAGCACAGAGAAGAAATGTTTCCCTGGCAATTATTTAAAAGCGGTCATGAGGGGCGCCTGGGTGGCGCAGTCGGTTAAGCCTCCGACTTCAGCCGGGTCACGACCTTGCGGTGAGTTCGAGCCCCGCGTCGGGCTCTGAGCTGATGGCTCGGAGCCTGGAGCCTGTTTCCGATTCTGTGTCTCCCTCTCTCTCTGACCCTCCCCCGTTCATGCTCTGTCTCTCTCTGTCCCAAAAATAAATAAATGTTGAAAAAAATTAAAAAAAAAAAATAAAAGCGATCATGAGATGCCATCCTATCTAATTTACCACGATTCCCATGTATTATTTCTTATATATTTTCTCACCAGCACTCCTTCTAAAACTGTGTCCCAACTTACAGTCCTTCTGAGTATCCCAAACACAACACAACACAATACAGCGCGTGCGCGCGCGCACACACACACACACACACACACACACAGAGCTCAGGTGAAGTGTTGCACTACTCAGTCTTCACCCCACTGGTGAGGAAACGAGTTCTGCCTTAGGGATTTGGGGGTGGCTGACCACAGGCTCTTGATACGGGACAGATAGGACTGACAGTAGCTAGTTAGTCACATATGCTTACAGCCCAGGGAGGAGGACACCACCTGCTGTGTGGGACCACGTGGGGGATGCCCTCAGAGGCAGAGTGAATAACTGTTTGCTTGGCAGTGAACCAAAGCCCTTTTCCTTTCATGTGTTTGTTTTGGTTTGGGGTTGGGCTTTTTTGTGCATCTTTAAAAATTTTTATTTAAGTTCCAGTTAGTTAATATACAGTGTGATGTTAGGTTCAGATGCAGAATTTAGTGACTCAACACGTCCATACAACCCCATCACACATGCCCTCCTTAATCCCCATCACCTATCTCCCCCATCCCCCCCACCACCTCCCCTCTGGTCACCAGCAGTGTGTTCTCTATAGTTAAGAGTCTGTTTCTTGGTTTGCCTCTCTCTCTCTTTTCCTTTGCTTGTTTTGTTTCTTAAATTCCACACATGAGTGAAATCAGATGCTATTTGTCTTTCTCTGACTGACTGATTTCGCTTAACATAATACTCTCTTGCTCTAGCCACATCATTGCAAATGGCAAGATTTCATTCTTTTGTATGGCTGGGTAATATTCCATTGTAGATATATACCACATCTTCTGTATCCATTCATCAGGTGGCTGAGGACTGGGGGGTATGCAGCTGGTCTGGCTGAGAAGGAACTAGCCAGACAGGGGTCTTTCCTGATGCGGGGGATATATCTGGCAAAAGCAGGGGAATTTCACTAGGCATTTGGGGCCCTGTGAGGCTCAAAGATGTCATTATAATGCATCTCCCCAGTGCTACTTAAAAATATATTTTAGAGGCACCTAGGTGGCTCAGTCGGTTGGTCATGATCTTGCAGTCTGTGAGTTCGAGGCCCGTGTTGGGCTCTGTGCTGACAGCTCAGAGCCTGGCACCTGCTTCCGATTCTGTGTCTCCCTCTCTCTCTGCCCCTTCCCTGGTTGCTCTGTCTCTCTGTCTCTCAAAAATAATAAACATTAAAACATATATATATTTTAAAATCTTGCCCTCGGGCTGTTTTTTTCTTGCCAGCTTCCGTTTTATGTATCTTCCACTGAAAGAAACTGTATATTCTCAGGGCGCGTGGGTGGCTCAGTTGGTTGGGCATCTGACTTCGGCTCTAACCACGATCTTACAGTTCATCGGCCTCTCTTCTCTCAGCATGGCTCCTGCTTGGAATCCTCTGTCCCTCCTCTCTCTGCGTCTCTCTCTCTCTCTCTCAAAAATAAATAAACATTAAAAAAAAGAAAACATATGTCCTCTTTCACTCTCTCTTCCATCTCTCTCTCTCTCTCTCTCTCCTTTGCAGAAACATAGATTTGAAGCAAAATATATTTTATAAATATATATTTGAAAAAACAGGGGCGCCTGGGTGGCGCAGTCGGTTAGGCGTCCGACTTCAGCCAGGTCACGATCTCGCGGTCCGTGAGTTCGAGCCCCGCGTCGGGCTCTGGGCTGATGGCTCAGAGCCTGGAGCCTGTTTCCGATTCTGTGTCTCCCTCTCTCTCTGCCCCTCCCCCGTTCATGCTCTGTCTCTCTCTGTCCCAAAAATAAATAAACGTTGAAAAAAAATTTTTTTTTTAAAAAAAGAAAAAACATATACACACACACATTTTTACAAATATACATATATCAGGCAGAAAGGCTGATAAGGAAAAATGGGATCTTCCATAGGCTGGAGATCTAGGTGAGGCCATGGAGTACGTGTTTAGGAAATAAAACTATAGAATTGGGAGATTATGGTCCAAGACTGATACCTTGGAGTTTGGGACTTCGGAGATTGAGTGATTCTATATAATGGCAATACTCATGTTAAATTAATGGAGTTGATGATTTAAAGGGGAACGCAGGTGACACTCACTGGAAGTAAGATTAAGAAATTCAAATTTTAGTATATTTTATTAGCTTTTCACATGGAAATTAAGGTTTCCCACAACAATAGCAACCCTTAGGATGAAGTGCAAGACCATGAACCACTAAAAAAGCCTTTACTCAATGTGTCACCCATGGTTTTCCTGTTTTGAAATTCAATTTTATTTTATTTTTTTTTTTTACATTTTATTTTTGGGACAGAGAGAGAGCATGAACGGGGGAGGGACAGAGAGAGAGGGAGACACAGAATCGGAAACAGGCTCCAGGCTCTGAGCCATCAGCCCAGAGCCTGACGCGGGGCTCGAACTCACGGACCGCGAGATCGTGACCTGGCTGAAGTCGGACGCTCAACCGACTGCGCCACCCAGGCGCCCCTGAAATTCAATTTTAAAGACTCCTCCCTCATTGTCTTATCTGAACACTCGCGGAAGTTCTTCGCTTCTTTCTTGAAACTCAGGCAATATACCGCAGAAACAAAGAAAGCTTACAGGATTGTATAATGTGAGCCTTGGAGAAGTTTTATCAAAACCAGAGGAATGGTGATTTGAAAGTGGAAATTGGGAGCCACAAAATACCACCAACAAGAGCAACAATAATACGGAGCCCGTCCTCCAGCCCTGCACCCCTTGCCCTCTGGTACAAGGAAGGGACAAGAGCGCACACACTTGTAGGAGCCACAGGGCAATCAGTATCCTCCAGTGAAAGTCAGATTTGTGTTACGATAAAAAGGTGCCAGGTTTTTTGGGTCAGAAGGGAATGTTTAAAGGAATTTTCATTGAAAAAATATAAATATTAGGGAATACAGTGGGTACTTTTGGCAAGCTTGCAGCTGGGGATAAAGCCAGGAGGTTGGGAGAACAGAGTCGAGCTGGGCTGACTCCAGCTCCAAAGGCTCCTCTCTCTGAACAGGAACATGACAGGAATGAAGAGCATAATGGAATTTGCTACGTCTCTCTCTGGAATTTTAAATAAAAACATTTTAAAAACATCCTACGCTGATAAGAGACAGAGGTATTGGGTGGCATCTGAAACTCTAGAATATTTATTACTGGAAGACATTTTCTATTTTATCAATAATGTAAAAAAGGCAAAAAGTTTTTTTAAGTATTCATTTTCCTTTAAGTAGATAGAGCAAAACCCCTGGGGATATCCCTGAGGAGCCACTAACAGGACTATTTGGCACCTTCTAAAACTTTGTAATTGTGATGAGGTAGTTCAAAACCAACATTCTTCTATAACAATATTAATTAACTTCCTTTGACCCATATCCCCAAGAGCTGTTTTCATCTAAGTCTCTAAGGCAAATGAGCCTGTGAAAACACACAGTTCATCCACTTATGAAAAAAAAAGTTCATAGAATAAAGGAAACTTTATAGAGAAAAGGAACAAGGTGACTTTAAAAAAAAAATACTCATTCAAATACTTGAATTTGGCGATTTAGAGTATTCAAGACCATTTAGCAAAATAAATCTTCAGTGGAAAACTTAATATTCTAGTAACCATGAAGGTGGAATGAGATACCAAAACCTGTACTAAGTTCCCCTCCCTAGGCTGTCACTTAGCAAGGATGCCGTAAGGATTCTGAGTCAGCCACATCTAAGTCAGTGAGTTGTAGGAGTCTCTCTCTTCAAAACAGCCCAGTTACTAAATAATTCGAATGACTGAGAATTAACCAGAGCCAAAAATAGCCTTCGTGCAAGGGGAAAAATACCTGTGAACTGAGAATCAATGATTTTCTGGGCTGATTTGTGTTAATGGAGTCAGGGAGGATCTACTCCAGTAGAGCTGATTCATTCCTGCAAGATTTTCAAGACTCTTAACGCTTTACTACCACATTCTCTATCTGCAAAACCAGACTCTAGAATCATGCAGTGCGGATCTCACCAGGAAGTTGTAGGGCAAGGAAGAGACCTAGATCGTTGAGGTGTTTAAGACCTGCCATGGCGAAAAGGGGCAGTATTTGGTTGGAAAGGTCAGAACGTGAACGTGTGTTTGGAAGTTACAGTTTTCCATTCAAGACAGGAGTTTTTCATTCAGCCAGGGCTAAAGCAAGACAGTGACTTCCAAGTCACTGAAGGCATCCGAGCCGTGACTGGATGGGCATGTGGAGAGGATGCTAATCAGCAGGACACATATTGGGTTAGATGGTTCAGTGACTTAGTCAATTTTATGTTATCTTTAAGAGGTATTTCTATGAGCTAGAAATGGAATTGGCAAAAGAAAAGTTTCAAAGTGCAATATTTGGAGTAAATCATTCACACATGATAATCGAAGTTTGAACTTCTTACTATGTCTGCACGTGACAAAACATGTTGGGAGAATCTTACATCATCTATACAATCAGGGAAATGTAAGTATACTTTTCCACATATCTTTTAATTACTAATATATTACTTCTGTTAAGCATATCTTCTTGTATGTGGCCTCTCTGATCTGTCATATTCTTAGTGGGGTCGGATGCAAATCTGGGGGCTTCCGATTAAGTATGCATTAAAAATATCCCTCAGTCCCAATTAAACTTTCCATAATTTATCGTTATTTATTCAAGAAACAGTTTGCTGTAATTATTCATCTCCTTTAAGTTTATCCCAATCCTTTCTGAACAAAACCATATTTTTTAGCAAGAATCTGTTATCGTCATGTATATGATTTAACTTAAATCTCACAGTAGCTCATTTTGAATGTTGTAATTATCTAACACTTGAATCTGAAAGTGTGAACTATCATTTGCCTGTTGAACAGCCTCATGGAAATAATAATACAACACACACACAAAACAGAAAACACAGTACCTCCGACAGAAAGTTCACTCAAGATTTCACATGCTATAATGTTGGTATAGGTATTCATAATTATCCACTTCTGTGTGGTAATTATAGAATCATTCGAGAGCTTGTTTACTGGAGAATAAGTTAGAATCTTTGAGGTGGGGAAGGAAATTGAAAAGTAACTGGAAATAAGACTTGAAGACACTGAATGGATCTTATAAATGTATGGTCCAACATTTTAATTTTTCTGATAAGAATACTGACGTCCAGGGACACTGGGCTAGCTCAGTCAGTGGAACATGCGATTCTTGATCTCGGGGTATGAAGTTCAAGCCCCACGCTGGGTGTTGAGATTACTTAAAAATTAAAATTAAAATTAAAAAAATAAAGAATACTGAAGTCCAGAACACAAAAGGAGGCTTTGAAAAAAAGAGCAAGAGAGAGCACAGCAGCTTACCCTCGCTGAGGCATCAGCTACCCAGAGTTAGGTGTGATGTACTGTGATTACCTCAGAAAAAGAACCCGGGAAAGAGATCTATAAGTGATTTTACAGGCCCCACTACTCCAGTAAGCTGGTAAAATCTAATATTATAGGAATAAATCTTTTTTGGATTTTTTAATATTATGGTAGAAATAGAACAAGTATCTTATTGGAAAATAACAGTATTCTACACAGTAATGAAACAGCTGCACAAAGATTTATGTGCAAGAATATTTATTCAGTCATTATCTATGTGGGAATGAAATGCTGATCACCTAAATTACCAAAGCTAAGCAAATGGCTAAATATCTCACAGTCCCATCCATAGAATCAAACACTACACAACCCTTAAAAATGTGTTGCGTTTTTACCAGAGGAAGCTCTGGTAGGTGTTGGATGTGTTTGTTACCTTAACTGTGGTGATGATATTATGGGTGTTTGTATATGTCCAAACTCATAAAATTATGCATATTAGATATGTGCAGTTCTTTGCGGTTGTTATGTTTTTAGGATTTTCTTTCTAAGCCTTCTTTCCTCTCAGTGTGGGGCTCGGCCTCCCAACCCTGAGGATCAAGAGTCACATGCTCTTCTGACGGAGCCAGCCAGGCACCCCTATGGGTAAGTCTTTGTGTATCAATTGTCCCTCGAAAAAATCTGATTTTAGAAAATGATTTTATAGAGGGGCACCTGGGTGGCTCAGTAGGTTGAGTGTCCGACTTTAGCTCAGGTCTGTGATCTCACAGTTCGTGGGTTCAAGCCCCACATGGGGCTCTCTGCTGTCAGCGCAGAGCCTGCTTCTGATCCTCTGTGCCCCCCCTCTCTCTGCCCCTACCCCACTCACACTCTCTCTCTCAAAAATAAAGATAAACATTTAGAAAATGATTTTGTAGAGTTCTAGTAATTGACATGGAAAGATGATTTTTTTTTGAGAGAGAGACAGAGACAGAGAGAGAGAGAGAGAGAGAGAGAGAGAGAGAATCCCAACCAGGCTCCACACTCATCACAGAGCCCGTTGTGGGGCTCAATCTCATGACTAGTGAGATCATGACCTAAGCCGAAATCAAGAGTTGGACACTCAACCGGCTGAGCCACTCAGGTGCCCCAAAAGATGAATGGTTATTATTAAAAAAGAAAAATAAGAAAAGCTAGCTACAAAATAGTATGTCAGCATCAGTTATTTTAGATATATATGTATACGATGCAATTTTGAAACGGCCTGGAAATACATTCGCCAAAATCTGGTCACTGTATCCCTAACAGGTTCGATTGCAGATTATAATTTTTTTTTTTGCATTTGCATGCTCTAATTATTTGCACTGGGAAAAAAATGTGAGGTTTTTTTTGTCATGGGAAAGACTTCAAATAAAAAATGAAATAGGAACTTTTTTATCTCAGAGATGGGGTAGGAGGGGAGATGGGGAAAGGAAAATGAGGGGAACGGCTCTAACCTGTTAAGGAAGAGCTAAGTAAAATCTAGACAAGGAAAGCATTGAACTTGAAGAATGGGTGCTTTTGACCTGAAATGGGATACTGTGCCAAAGAACACATCTCAGATACTGGGATAAAGAACAACTGTATGATCTTGATGTACACTTTGATGGTTTCAACTGATCAAGTAAATGAAGTAAGCTAAATTACCTCCATTTTGCCATCCTGTGTATAATGTGTACCTCTCTGGTTTTATCACATTGTATAACGTCCTCTTAAATAATCAGCCAGAAATAAGTCAGACAAAGACAAAAACCATATGATTTCGCTTATATGTGGGATCTAAAAATAAATAGATAGATAGATAGATAGATAGACAGATAGATAGATGATAGATAGATAGGATTAAGAGAACCAAACTTCCACTCATAAAATAAATAAGTCATGAGGATGAAAAGTACAGCATAGGGAATATGGTCAATAATACTGCAATATAGTGACAGCAACTACACTTATCATGGTGAAACTGAGTAATATATAGGATTGTTGAACGAATGTGTTGTAAACCTGAAACTGATATAACATTGTATATTCATTATACTTCAATAAAAAAATAATAATCAGCCAGATATTTGATGTATATATTATTACATACTTCACAGAATTTGTAGAAGGTAGGTTTTGGACACAGGATATAACCTAAAGATAAAATATCCAGTATTCCCTTCTGATGTGTCATCTAAAGCGATTAGCAGGAAGCCTGAACCATTGTCCATTTCAGATATTTCTTGTCTGTTTCCATAAATCTACTTGTGTAAGGAAAAGACTTTCAAAAATGAGAGACTCTGGAAATCACCAAGTATCGGAGGCAGGGAGAGTCAATCTTTATCTCTTACTCATGGCAGGTCATCATTATCAACTGTCAAAGTGAAAGAAAATTTGTTATAGAAAAAGCTAGAAAGTATTTTAAAGGATTTCTCTCTCAGTGACTGGAAACTTCAGAAAAAATAGTTCTAGCTAAAGTGTGAGTCAGTACTTTATAGCGTATTTTTAACTGGGAACATGAAGCTGGCTGCACTGAAGAGAAGTTTCATTTAATGAGACTAAATAGAATTTCATTAGTGGAAGGAAGCTTAGAGGTTTTTTTAATCCAGTCTTCTCCCTTCATTTTATGGAAAAAGTTGTGTCTAAATGGTATTTTGACTTTCCCTAGGATGCACAAGAATGATTTTCTGATCAAGGGCTAAACCCCTGACCCATCTCCCAATGTAAGGCACTCTCTACAACACATTTTCAACAGACATTTATAAAATTATCTCCCAAGCTGATCTTCCTTTTCTTCTTTCTTAAGGGAGACCCTGCCTGCTGTGTAGCCATGGCCATGGGAAATTGGAGCACAGTGACTGAATTCACCCTGATCGCCTTTCCCACTCTCCTGGAGCTTCGAATACTCCTCTTTGTGGTTCTTTTGCTGACTTACACACTAACGGCAATAGGAAACATTGTCATCATCTTCCTAATATGGACTGATAATCACCTGCAAACCCCAATGTACATTTTCCTCAGTAATCTGTCTTTTCTGGATATTTTATACACCACTGTCGTTACACCAAAGTTGCTAGCCTGTCTCCTAGGAGAGAAGAAAACCATATCCTTTGCTGGCTGTATCACTCAAACATATCTCTACTTCTTTCTGGGGACAGTGGAGTTTATCCTCCTAGCAGTGATGTCCTTTGACCGCTACGTGGCCATCTGTAACCCCCTGCGCTATACCATCATCATGAACAGCAGGACCTGCCTCCTGCTGGTTCTGAGCTGCTGGGTAGGAGCCTTCCTGTCTGTGTTGGTACCAACCATTGTAGTGACAAGGCTACCTTACTGTGGAAAAGAAATCAATCATTTTTTCTGTGACATTGCCCCTCTTCTGCAGGTGGCCTGTGTAGATACTCACCTCATTGAGCAGATCAACTTCCTCCTATCTGCCCTTGTCATCCTGAGCTCCCTGGCATTCACTACTGCGTCCTATACCTACATCATCTCTACCATCCTGCGCATCCCCTCGGCCCAAGGCCGTCAAAAAGCTTTTTCTACCTGTGCTTCTCATATCACGGTCATTGCCATTGCTTACGGGAGCAATATCTTTGTGTATGTGAGACCCAATCAGAACTATTCCCTGAATTTTGACAAGGTCGCTGCTGTCCTCATTACAGTGGTGACCCCTCTCCTGAATCCTTTTATTTATAGTTTGAGAAATGAAAAGGTGAAAGAAGTATTGAGAGAGACAATAAACAGAATCACGTCCTTGATACTAAGGATAACCGGACATTAGTGCTTAGTACATCACACATTTCTTATCTTCAACACATTCATTCTGCACGAGTACTGTGCCATGTTGACATTCCAGAAACGTGAGACGGGGTCAACAGGATGAACAATGACCATACCGAACTGAAAAAAGTTCTTCTTACATCTAGAAAAAAAAAAATTGAATCCGTAAACCCTTGTACATTCATAGCTTTAAACCATGAAACATTACCTAAGTAGGATCCAGAGGTTTCCAAATCTAGTCTTGACTAAGTCAGTTTATTTTCCAGGTGATTTTGACCACGTCACAACTTATCTGAGCCTTGCTGTCTCCGTCTCTACATGAAATAATAGGTAATAAAGCATCACTACTTGTAATAAGACATTTAAAGTTAGAGCATTTTAACTTCTTGTTAGGCATGCTTGAAAATTTCAAGAGATTCAGTTTCCACCTCTTTTATTTACCTAGATCTCATGTGGTACAAGAAGTGAGGAGAAAAGAGGGAAGACTCAGGATGCCATCAAGCCTGTGTCTATAAACCTGAGTGAGTGCTCTCTTTGGCAGCACATATACTTTTTAAAAAAATGTTTAATGTTTATTTCATTTTTGAGAGAGACAGACAGACAGACAGAGCATGAGCAGGGAGGGGCAGAGAGAGAGGGAGACACAGAATCCGAAGCAGGCTCCAGGCTCCGAGCTGTCAGCACAGGGCCCGATGCGGGGCTCAGACTCACACACCATTAGATCATGACCTGAGCCAAAGTCAGACGCTCAACCGATGGAGTCACCCAGGTGCCCCTACAGTATATATGTTAAAACTGGAACAATGCAAAGAGGATCTGCATGGTCCCTGCACGAGGGTGACATCCAAGTTCATGAAGCCTTCCATGTTGCTCAGTGGCAGATGGTAACTAGACTTGTCATGAGGATCATTTCATAATGTATAAAAACATTGAGGGGCGCCTGGGTGGCGCAGTCGGTTAAGCATCCGACTTCAGCCAGGTCACGATCTCGTGGTCCGTGAGTTCGAGCCCCGCGTCGGGCTCTGGGCTGATGGCTCAGAGACTGGAGCCTGTTTCTGATTCTGTGTCTCCCTCTCTCTCTGCCCCTCCCCCGTTCATACTCTGTCTCTCTCTGTCCCAAAAATAAATAAACGTTGAAAAAAAATTAAAAAAAAAAAAACAAAAAACATTGAATCACTATGATGTACCCTTAAAACTAATTTGTGTATCAATTACATTTCAATAAAAAAAAAAGTCACTGAGAAAGAAAACCCAAGTGAAAGGTAGAGATGTTGGCTGAGAAAAGGAACATAAGAAGGACAGGTCATGAATAACTTTGGTAAAATGTTTAATGGAATTTGGGGGTAAAAGCCAAAATAAAGCAGGTGAAATAGTGTGCATACATAAAGAAAATATAAACATAGTGAACACTTTCAAGAAGGTTAGCGGATCATCAACAATAGCCAAATTATGGAAAAGCCCAAATGCCCATTGACTGATGAATGGATGAAGTGTATATATATATACACACACACACACACACACACACACACACACACACACATACAATAAGGAAGATTTTCAAATCAGAGCTCCCAGCTGTTGTGGTAAAAGTCAGATTTATTAGTTCTTTTCTCAGTCACTTAAATCGTTTGTGATCTAAATATCTCTTGTCTTTTTCTGACTCTAAAAGAAAAAAGAAAAACAAAAACAGAAAAGGACTGCCTGGGTGGCTCAGTCAGTTAAATATCTGACTCTTGATTTTGGATCAGGTCATGATCTCATGATTCATGGGATCAAGCCCTGCGTGGAACTCTGCTCTGTTGGCAAGAAGCCTGCTGGGGATTCTCTCTCTCCCTCTCTCAAACTAAATAAACATTTAAAAAAAGGAAGGGAAGGAAAGGGAAGGAAAGAAAAGGAAAAAAGCCTTCGTTAAATTGTACAGTCCACAGAGGTGCCTGGGTGGCTCAGTCAGTTGAGCCTCTGACCTAGGCTCAGGTCATGATCTCATCGTTCATGAGTTCAAGCCCCACATCGGGCTCACCGCTGTTAGTGCGGATCCTCTGTCCCCCTCTCTCTCTGCCCCTCCCCTACTCATGCTCTCTCTCTCTCTCTCTCTCTCTCTCTCAAAAATAAATAAACCTTTAAAAGAACATTTATTGTAGAAGTACTCTCAAACAGTGGTCACCATTATAAATCATTATCATTTATCACCATTCTCTTTGTCCTACACTTTCACAGCTTTAAAAAAAAAAAAACCTTTGTATTATTTTATGTTTTGTTAACAACCATTATTCTTAGACAGAGTTGGCCATGATGATACCATACTCTCAGGATATTAGACAAAGAGCCTTGCAGAAAATGGGGTTGTTTTTTTTTTACCTGAAATGCAATATGCATGAACTATAGACAAAGTGTCCATAAAAAGGGTTTCTGCTAGTTTTTCTACCGTTTCTCTTGCATGCAAGATTACACGTAGGAGTTGGGACCCAATTTCCTCTTGACCTCACCAGCCTGTGGACACAAAGCAGGTCACAATAAAATTCCAAACGTCACTGGCACTTGCCTTTCTCACCCAGACACGTACCATTAACTCTCACTCTCCTATGCAATTACTACCAAGTGTTTCTTGGCTTCCCCAAGAGATGTTTCATGTGTAGGTATGAACTTCCACCTAATACTGTCTGGTTCTGGCTGCCCTTTGCTGATTTATGCCTTTTTTGAAGAGCTCGAAAGCACAACTTTCTCATTGTCACTGCAGACTATTCCCTCTGTAAGACAGTGGATGTAAGTGACGAAGAAGCTTTTGGTGTCTTTCCATGATCCCAAAACAGCAGACTACTGAGATGCTGGATATGCTGCTCTGTGCTCTGATGTTATCTGCTATAGTGAGGGACACGAAGCCATATCCCAAGTAGAAGTTAGGAGAATCCCCATTATCCTGCCTCACTACCTGGGCACAGATGTAACATGGCTGATGCCCTGTATCTCAAAGAGCCCTTCACCTTCTTCATATGGCCCCTCTGCTTATAAGATTTAAAAATGAATCCACATGACGTGGGTAGGTAATCAGTATCTGAAACAGATGCCCTGTTATCTTCACCACCATGATGCTACCCACACGTGCCCACCATCTCCAGCCAATATTCTGATATAAATTGACTCAGAATTTCTTTGCCCACCAGCATGCCACATATCCTAGTCTCCATCTGGGACCCCTAAGGCACATAAGTCAGACACAATTCCGACATAGTATATTTGAATATCTGAGACGACTTTATAAGAACTCTCACATCCCATCCAACTCACACAACTGTTCTCTGAGTAAAGTGAAGAAACAACTAGAGCACTGTTGTACATGCTCCGTACTGCCCTACATAAAACAGGGACAAAGAAGAGTAAAATATTAGGGGGCACCTGGGTGGTTCAGTCGGTTGAGCGTCCGGCTTCGCTCAGGTCATGATCTCACGGTCTGTAAGTTCGAGCCCCGCGTTGGGCTCTGTGCTGACAGCTCAGAGCCTGGAGCCTGCTTCAGATTCTGTGTCTCACTCTCTGCCCCTCCCCTGTTCACACTGTCTCTCTCTCTCTCTCTGTCTCTCTCAAAATGAATAAACGTTAAAAAAAATTTTTTTAAAGAAGAGTAAGATATTAAAATTCTTCGAAAAGGAGTGCTCATGAATGCCTTAGGAGTTTGAAAGTGATTAGCAAATACAAGAAAAATTCTCTGGATACTGTTATATTTAGAAATGTAACCCCTAGTGTTTTAATATAATCAAACAACAACAAAAAGATTCAATAATAAACCCATCTTAGTAGCAAACTGAAAATCCACAAAAATCCATTCTTTTAATTTAATAATTTACCAGGTTTAGCCCTTACTGATAGAAATTTTATGCTCTGCCTTTTTTTTTTAATGTTTACTTATTTTTGACAGAGAGAGAGAGAGAGACAGAACATGAGTGGGGGAGGGGCAGAGAGAGAGGAAGGCACAGAATCCAAAGCCAGCTCCAGGCTCGGTCGGAGCGGTCAGCACAGAGCTCGACAGCGGGGCTCGAACTCACAAACCGCGAGATCATGACCTGAGCCGAAGTCGGACGTTCAACCGACTGAGCCACCCAGGCGCCCCTATGCTCTGCCTTTTTAATACCTAATCACGTTTTTATTTGTTTTCATAAATACCATAAGGATGTTCTTCATCTTCTTGGGGTTAAAGTTGAGCATTAAGTTTCATTAGTAACACACTCTAACCACCAGGGGGAGTGCAAGACACACGTCACCTGCCACCCACCTCTCCCCCACCACCCCTCCACACACACACACACACACACACACAACCCCCAGACAATTTACCTCCTCCGGTCAGAGGAGGAGTAATTAACAAGTCCAATGAATTGCACGATACCAGGGGGTCACTTGAGCACATTGTACTCTATGACATATTTCAAATTCAGGACCTATTAGATCCTAAGTGTTTTGGTGCTTTAGATGTGATAAGTGAACCAGTTCAAATGTTTATGAATCTTCGGAATCCTCTTTCACATATACATGGCTGAGATATACATATACTGAAATATATACATACATATATATGGTGCAGTAAGAGAAACTTGAGATCTCCTACTGCTGGTTGTCCTTCCCCTATTGTAATTCCCACATTACCCATTGGTATAGGGCAGAGAGGCATGACCGCCTCTTTATTGAAGGCCTGTGGCTTTAGGTCTTATAGACAAATTCTTTTTCTTCTCCCTGGTGTGGTTTCCCTTGGACCCTTGGATTCTTTCCATGGTTCTGCTTTTTTTTTCTTTAATCTTTAAGTGTTTTTTGAAATATTTATTATTTATAAGCAAACTTTAAACACAAAATGTTTCCATCTGAAAATTCATATGCAAAAAGTAATTTTAGGAGTGCCTGGGTGGCTCAGTCGGTGAAGCGTCCGACTTCAGCTCAGGTCATGATCTCACGGTTCGTGGTTTCCAGCCCTGTGTCCAGCTCTGTGCTGACAGCTCAGAGCCTGGAGCCTGCTTCAGATTCTGTGTCTCCCTTTCTATCTACCCCTCCCCTGCTTGCTCTCTGTCTCTCTTTCTCAAAAATAAACATTTTTTGGAAAAAAATAACTTAATAAAAATGTAAAATATATTATGCCCATGTCCATTAAAATAACCTGTTACCTAAATATTGACAAATAACATAAATAGAATACTTTTCATATGCACGCATGTACTTTAATCAGATTTTCCAAGAATGCATCTTTCTGAGTTCAGTGTTACTTCTTAAACATTTCAACAAACAAAAAAAATCTACAATTTTTTTTCAAGGTTGCATTCTTCTTAATTAAAATATATACCCAGGGAGAGTTACCGAAATTCCATTGTTTTCATCATGAGCTAATAGTGAATATAACAAAATTCAGTGGAATTATTATCTTTGTTTCTGTAGCCAGTTTGATTTTATACTGTTTGAGAACCTTTAAATTTTGGTTGCGTTTGGTTCAAAATTAATCAGCAATATCAACCAAGCTGTTAACAGATAGTGCCAAATAGTTCCACGTTTTAAGATTTAGGAAATAGCAATTATTGAAAATGGAACTTGCAACCATTAATACATTGAAATGTATACATACTAAAGCAAGGGAAGAATTGAGCAAACCATCAAACGAAAACTCCAAAGGTATACAATACTTAATTTTGAAATCCTTTTCATTTTTTAGGGTAACTTTGTGCATAGAGTAGTTTGTTTTTTGGGGACAAATTTAGAATGTCTAGAGTTAAAACTAGTTAGTCTTGGAAAATATGAACTTTTCTAGAACTAAAACTAGTTAGTCTTGGAACACATGAACTTTTCTAAAAATGGAAATTGCCCTCTAAAATTTTTATATTAATTTTTATTACCAAACACTGTTTATAGGAACTACCTGAGTTAAAAAGTACCCCTGAGGGGCGCCTGGGTGACGCAGTCGGTTAAGCGTCCGACTTCAGCCAGGTCACGATCTCGCGGTCCGTGAGTTCGAGCCCCGCATCGGGCTCTGGGCTGATGGCTCAGAGCCTGGAGCCTGTTTCCGATTCTGTGTCTCCCTCTCTCTCTGCCCCTCCCCCATTCATGCTGTCTCTCTCTGTCCCAAAAATAAATAAACGTTGGGAAAAAAAAATTAAAAAAAAAAAGTACCCCTGAAAGAATATATTGGGCCCATCAAGATGAAATCTCAGAAAACGAAGGCAGACTGATAGACAATAATATTAGTGAATAATTAATGTAATTGTTGTGCCAAATTACATTACTTCAAGAGTAATTTGTTTTTATTATAGCAAGAACACTTCATATTAGATCTACCCTCTTAACAAATTTAAAGTCCACAATACAGGATTGTAATCTATAAGCACAGCATTGTACAGCAGATCTGGAGGACTTATTTATCTTACAGAAATCAGACTTTAGATCTTTGAAGAGCAACTTCGCCCAGCCTCTGGCAACCACCATCCTACTCTCTGTTTCTATTAATCTATTTTAGATTTCTCATATAGGTTGGAATCATGCACTATTTGTCCTTCTGTAACTGGCTTTTCCGTAATGTACTCCAAGTTCATCCATGTTGTCACGTGTGGCAGGATTTCCTCATTTTTAGGGCTGAATAGCATTCCATTGGATGTATATGGCGCCATTTTCTTTATCCATTTATACATCAGTGGACATTGGGTTGTTCCCATATTTTGGCTGTTGTGAATAGTGCTACAATGAACAGAAGTGTGTTACGGGAAAACTTTTCCTCTCCTTTTCTAGGTTCTTTGCCTGGCCTGATAATTACATTGGCACAAGATGGACTAATGAAACGCCCAGAGTCTAAGAGACCCCCAAAAACGAACCACCAGAGTCCAGAGTCAAAGCTAAGCAGCAAGGGTCATTTATTGCAGGTTCGAACCTGGACCTCTGTGCCCCCGTTGCCGGTGACGCCAAGAGGCCCTGAGAGAGGTTTTTACACCCCTTTTATAGACAGGTACAAACAAGTCATGGGGAAATCAGGAATTTTCCACAGTTACAGAGCTGCGATTGGTTGGTGTTTAAAGTTGGACACTTAACAGTATTCGATTGGTTCCTGCCTTTAGGTCAGACCACAACCGGGGGTACGGGTATGACAATGATTGATCAGGAATACACGGATGTGCCAAGCAACAATGATTGATCAGGAGTACACGGATGTGCCAAGTAACAATGGTTGATCAAGAATATACGGATGTGCCAGGCAATAATGATTGATCAGGAATACATGGGCATGCCAAGCAATTGTACAGAAGCGGAACAAGCTGGTTAAGCTTGGTTAGGTTTCAGTTTCCCATAACTTAAGCTTTTAAGTTTCAATTTTCTCAGGCCTCTCACTAACAGAAATGAACTAAATTTAATTCCATACATACTGAAGCCACACAAAGACAGGAGAGGCTCTCCAATAATCAGGCAATTGAGGTTTGCCTGAGCTAAAGAGAAAGTGGGAGGGGTCTGGGACCTTAAAGGGAAGGAAGACACTTCACAGAAAACGGGAAAAGCCAATGTTTGGTAAACAAATGTTTGTCGTGCCACATGAAGTCTTCTTATGTTTAAAAAAAAAAAAACAAAAAACAAAAAACTCTGGTGCCTGGGTGGCTCAGTCCGTTACGCATCTGTCTTTGGCTCAGGTCATGATCTCACAGTTTATGGACTCAAGCCCTGCATCAGGCTCTAACAGCTCAGAGAGCCTGCTTCAGACTCTGTGTCTCACTCTTTCTCTCTGCCCCTCCCCTGCTCATGCTCTTTTGTGTTCACGCTCGCTCGCTCTCTCTCTCCCAAAAATAAATAAAAACATTAAAAAAAAATTTTTTTTAATAGAAGATTATCTTTGGGAATGGCTCTCTTCCTGGAACAGCCTCCCTATCTAAATTCTTTTAGGCAATTAAAGAGGAGAGAAAAAGTTCTTCTTGAGTCTATTGGACCTTGAGTGTCTTCAGCTAAAAATAATTGACATGCCAAAGTGGCACATTCTGGGGAAGCTTGCCTTGAACCCCACCAAAGTGCAGCAATCTTTTCAAAATCCTGATTTCAAATATTTTGGATATATATCCAGAAGTGGAATATTTTTTAATTTTCTGAGGGATCTCCATACAATTTTCCATAATGGCTGCACCATTTTATATCCCATCAATGGTGTACCCAGGTCCCGGCCTTTTCACATTGTTGCCAACACTTGTTGTCTTTTGTTTTTTTATATCCATTCTGACAAGGGGTAAGGTGATACCTCATTATGTTTTTGAGTTGCATTTCCCTGATGATTAGTAATGGTGAGCACCTTTTCATATACCTATTGCCCTTTTTTATGTCTTCTTTGGAGAAATGTTTATTCAAGTCTTTTGCCCACTTTAATCAGTTGCTTGGGGGCTCTTTTCTGACTTGTAGGAGTTCCATATATTTTTTTGGAAATAACCTATTATTACATATATGGTTTGCAAATTTTTCTCCCATCCTGTTGTCTTTTCACTCTTGATTTTGTCTTCCGCTGTGCAGAAGCTTCTTAAGTTAGATGTTGGTCCACTTGTTTTTTTTGTTTGTTTGTTTGTTTTTGTTGTCTGTGCTTTTAGTATCACATTCATGAAATCATTGCCAATCCCACATCATGAAGTTTTTCCTCTATGTTTTCTCCTAGCAGTTTTACAATTTTAAGTCTTATGTTTATTTTTGTCTTATGTTTAAACCTTAATCCATTTTGAGCTCATTTTTGTGTGTGGTGTGAGCCCAGTTTCATTCTTTTTCGCATAGATATCCAGTTTTCTCAACATCATTAGCTGAAGAGACTGTCCTTTCCCCATGGTGTGTTCTTAGCTCCCTCATCAGATACCAGTTGAGTGTGAATGCACATGGGTCCATTTCTGGGCTTTCTATTTGTATGTTAAAATGAAAAGAGCCACAGGCCCAAAATGGGGTCACTTAGACCAAGTTACCAAACTGGGGCTTAATATCTAAACTAACTGCAGTTTCAACATCCCCCAGAAATGTAGTCTTAACTGATCAGTCAGGAAGTTTCTGGTCAGCACCAAAGAGGTAATCTGTTACAGGGGCCCTCTCCACCCACCCCGCCCCCGCAAGGAAGATGAGGGAATCTGCATGATAAGATCCACTACTCTTCTCCCAAGGGAAAGAAATCTTGCCTGAAATAATCCTTTCTTTTTTCCTTTTGCTAATTATCTCACCCTCTTTCTGCCTATAAAATCCTTCCTTTTTGTACAGCTCCTTGGAGCTCTTTTTTGATTGCTAGATGGGATGCTGCCTGATGCATGAATCACTTAACAAAGCCAACTAAATATTCAAATTTACTCAGCTGAAGTTTTTTAACAGGCTCCATTGGTCTTTGTGACTGTTTTTATGCCAGGGGCATACCGTTTTGATTACTGTAGCTTTTTAATACATTTTAGAATCAAGAAATGTGAACAGGTGCCAGGGTGACTCGGTGGGTTAAGTGTCCAACTCTTGATTTTGGCTCAGGTCGTGATCTCACAGTTCATGAGTTCGAGGACTGAGTCAGGCTCTGCACTGACAACACTCTCTCTGTCTCTCTCTCAAAATACACTTGAAAGAAAGAAAGAGAGAAAGAAGAAAGAAAGGAAGAAAGAAAGAAAAAAAGAAAGAGAAAGAAAAACATGTGATGCTTCCAGCTTTGCTCTTTCTCAAGATTGTTTTAGCTATTCTGGGATCTTTTGTGATCCCATACGACTTGTTCAATTTTTTTCTATTTCTATAAAAAATATATATATATTTACCATTAAGACTTTTATAGGGATTACACTGAATCTGTAGATCACTTTGAGTAGGATGGACACTTGAACAATATGAAGCCTTCCAATCCATAACCATAGATGTCTCTCCTTCTATCCGCATTTTCTTCAATTTTGTCATGAGTGATTTATAGTTTTCAGTGAACAAGTCTTCCACCTCCTTGGTTAAGTTTATTCCTAAGTATTTTATTACTTTTTGCACTGTGATAAATGGGATTCTTATTTAATTTCTTTGGATCGTTTATTGTTAATGAATAGAAATGTGACGGATTTTTGTACGTTGACTCCTTTCTAAGCTTCTTTATGCCGTCAAAGGGGGAAGGTGTTAAGGACCAATATTAGAGTGTGACCCTGAGGGATGAACCGAATCCACTTCTGTCAAAACTCTACCTCCTCTACCAGGCAGGAGAAATCGTGGGATAGCCCACATCAAAAAAATACGTCGAGATTGGGCTCCAAGACTAGTAACAAAGAGCCTTGCTTTTCTTGGCCTGACCCTCTAGGAACTCATGGGAGAAGCTGCAGCTGTCATAGACAGCTGGTCACGAAATGGAGACTTTGGTAGCCTGGGTCCCAGGCATCTCTCTCTCTCGACTGATTTTCACCTTAGACGCAAATCTTAAAATTTAGAGAGAAGTCTGTGGCGCACACAGGAGAATTAAGGCTTTTGCTATTTGCAGATTACATTCCAGATAACAGAAATTAGCAACGAAGGCTCTGGAGACCAAATGCGTAACGTCGGCATTTGAAAAATTCAGTAACTCACACAGCAATGGACTTCCAACTTCCAACCCAGAAGGGTCCCCGTTTTGGAGCAGAATCGGGTTCACGGAATGGAAAACTCAAATTTCATTTCACGCAGAATAATATTTTAAGGAAGTGAGAAACAAAAGTCTCTTACATCAAGTGTGCCAAGGAGGTCACGAAGGAGCCAACTCTATAAACTTGGAAAAGCAGCCTCGTAGCCGTAAATGTCACTAAGGCGTAGGTGACACACACTTGCAATCTGGGCCCGGGTCGCATGGCATATTGACAGCAAGCCCAACCGTGCTGTCTTCTGCGCATGCATGAGAACATACCACAACCACACAGTGCCCGAAGGCGACTGGCAGGGGAACCATACAGCTGTCTCCTGCATGTGGACCAAGACCGGACTCAGAAAGAACAGCTGACAGGAGCAGCTGAGGCTGACCGCAAACTGACACAGATTAGAGAGGGGGGAAAACCTGACCAGGGATGACCTCTGTGAAACCTGGAAATGCCAGACTACTCTGTGGTGTAGAAAGAAGCCTTCAATGAGAATCAGAGGTTCTGGGTTCCAGTCAGCGGCCCGGCCACAAACTAGATCGGTAACTTCGTGCAAGTCGCTCCGTTTCTGAGTTGCTCCAAGGATAAAAGGTGTGGTCGTGCTGTGTGCGATGTCAGGCCTTCGGCCAAACCTGTCACGGTGCTTCTCAAACTTGAATATCATGGCAAGTTACCTGAAGATCTTGTTAAAAACTGTAGATTCGCATTTGCTTGATCTGAAGCGGGGCTCAATGTTTTGCATCTCCAATAAGCTCCTGTGAGATGCAGTGTTGTGGATTTGCATATCATGCCGTGTGTAGTAAGGCACGAGAATTTGCTGGTTCAGTATTCCTAGGCAGGATCAATCAGTAAGTGAATCCTGTCTAATCAGCCCTTGCAAACGAAGGGATGAAGAAGGAAAGTGAGTAGAACAGAGATTAGGCCAGGAAATTTGGGGTTTTTTGTTTGTTTGTTTGTTTGTTTTTGTTTTTGTTTTTTTAGGCCAGGAAATTTGACAAGGACCAAAGCACAACTCCAAACCACAAAGAACTGAGACCAGGGCTTACCATGCGTGTAGGTGTTCAATAGTTTTGTCAAAAACCAAAAGATAAGTGTTGCTAAGAACGTTTGAAACAGTAAGAAACAGCAGCCTTAGGGGAATTTCATTTGTCAGGTGGGTTAGGCTGCTAATGTTTTGGTTATTTTTTTTAAGTTTATTTCTTTATTTTCAAAGAGAGAACGAGGGAGGGACAGAGAAAGAGGGAGAGAGAGAGAGCATCCCAAGCAGGCTCCACACCAGCAATGCAGAGCCCAATGCGCGGCTCAAAGTCAGGAACCGTGAGATCATGACCTGGGCTGAAGTCAGCCACTTAAGTGACTGATCCAACCAGGCACTCTGCTAATGGTTTAAAAGTACTTACGAAAGTATTCTTCCAGTTGGTCATGTGTATATTAAACTTGTCCATGATGTACCTTGTTGGGAAAAAAAAAAAAAAAAAGTCCTGGTTTTGAGATGACTCAAATTTATCAATTCTTGGAGTTATAATTTATGAGTTTGAACCCATCCCAAATTACAAAATCATTTTCCTACATTTTCTTTTCTTTCTTTCTTTCTTTTTCTTTTTTTTTTTTTTTTAAAGGCTTCAGACCCAGCACAGAGTCCAACACAGGGCTTGAACTCACAACCCTGAGATCAAGACGGGAGCTGAGATCAAGAATTGGATGCTCAACTGACTGAGCCATCCAGGCACCCTTCCTACATTTTCTTCACAGTTTTGTTTGTTTTATGTCTTTTACGTTTGAAAACCTTCATCTCTTTGGAGACTTCCTTCTCATGAGATGGTTCATACAGATAAAGCTTCAGTTTTCTCTTCTGTTTTAAGCCTTTTCTTTTCTTTTTGTAGTCTTTTTCTTGTTTATTTATTTTTGAAAGAGAGAGAGAGAGACAGAGCACGAGCAGAGAAGGGGCAGAGAGAGAGGGAGACACAGAATCTGAAGCACGTTCCAGGCTCTGAGCTGTAAGCACAGAGCATGATGCCAGGCTCGAACTCACGAGTGGTGAGATCATGACCTGAGCCGAAGTTGGACACTTAACCAACTAAGCCACCCAGGCGCCCCTATAATAAGCCTTTTCAATTAGAGATTTTTATTTTTCTAATTCTGGGAAATGTGTCTCTATTATTTCCTCGAATATGACCTTTCCATTTTTTTTCTTTCCTACTGGAACTCTTCTGTATCTCTTAGCTGTTTGGTTTTTTAAAAGAGGCTTTATCTTATCCTTCTTTCCTATTACATTCTACAGAGTCCGCAATGTGATGTTCCAACTCACTAGTAAGATTCTCATTTATATCCACGCTACAGTTTATTGTGTTTTAATTATTATATTTTGCATACCAACATTTCCTGTTGGGTTCATGCTTGACTTCCCATTCTTTTTTATTTTTCTATTATCTTCCCTGATCTCCTTGAATATTCTAATTTTGCATATTTAAATTCTGTTCTCTCAGTAACTCAGTTGGTAGGTGTCTGTTTTGTCTTTTTTTTTTTTAATAGAAATTTCATTCCTTTTTGTCTGTTGCGTGCCTGTGAATCCATGTACCCTCGGAGACACCAAATGCTGGTTTTGGTAATGCCTATTGGCAAGGAGCCAAAGGCCATGGATTAGTCTGCATGAATCTGATTAATGTAAGAATAGTCTGAAAATTATGGCCCATGGGCCAAATTGGACCCATTGCCTGTTTTTACAAATACAGTTTATTAAAGTGCAGAAATTTCCATTTGTTTACATATTACTTATGGTCGTGTTAGCACGACAGGGGCAAAGTTAAGTAGTTGCAGAGAGACCAGATGGCTCACAAAGCCTAAAATATTTACTATCTGGCACGAGTTGAGGGGCACCTGGGTGGCTCAGTGGGTTAAGTGTCCGACTTCAGCTCAGGTAATGATCTCACGGTTCTTGAGTTCGAGCCCCGCGTTGGGCTCTGAGCAGACAGCTCAGAGCCTGGAATCTGTCTTCGGATTCTGTGTCTCCCTCTCTCTCTGCCCCTCCCCTGCTTGTGCTCCCTCTCTCCCTCTCTCAAAAACAAATAAACATTAAAAAAAATTTTATATAAAAAGTTGGTTGACCCCTGATCTAAGAAGTGGATACAGTTGAGAGCCCGAGTGGCAAGGAACAAAGCCTTGTCATCGCTTCCAGCTGTGGCTCCTCCATCAGGCAACACCTCTGGTCTGATGGAGGTGGCCACCTGGAGGTGGCTCCCCTGGGCCTTGGCGGTTTGCAGGGGAGCCGTGAGGGTGTGAAGGCTTGTGTGTGGCTGGCCGCTTCACACCTGTTTCCATCAGTTCCTCACTCAGTCCAGAGTTTTGCACAGCCCTGATATTTCATGGTTGGACTGTTTCTACTTATTTCTGTGATGGGAGGGCAGGCCAGGATTGGTTAAGGCATTGCAGATGAAAAGCAATCTAGTCCCCCAATGCTTCCTCTTGCTGCCAGGGACTAAGTGGCCACTATCCACCCAGTTAAAAAAGACCACCTTCTGTCTCCTTGGAGTTTCTTATGCTTTGTTTTTTGGTTTCATAGTCGTTATCATTCAGTTCTGGAAACCATGCTTCCCTCTTGTTTCTTTGGTTTCTCCCAGATTGTTTTTTTTGTGAGGAAGCCAACGACACATGTTGCTTCACTCTTTGACAGAAACCAGAAGTCTCCAATGTTTATATAGATTAAGCCCATCTCCATGGCAACATCTTTTCCAAGCCCTTCATTCATTCCTAATCCTTCCCAACACAGAAACCAATACAGGCATGCTTCTTCATTTTATTGTGTTTCACTTTATTGCACCTTGCAGATACTGTATGTTTTAGGAATTTGAAGGTTTGTGGCAACCTGGCCTTGAATACATCTAGTATTCGAGTGGTGCCATTTTCCAACAGAACTTGCTCACTTCATGTCTCTGTGTCACATTTCAGTAATTCTCGAAACATTTCAAGCTTTTTCATTATTATATTTGTTATGGTGATCTGTGACTCGCTGGTTAGCATTTTTTAGCAACAAAGTATTTTTTTAATATTTATTTATTTTTCAGAGAAAGAGAGTGTGATCGAGGAAGGGGCAGAGAGCGGGGACAGAGGATTCAAAGCGGATTCGGTGCTGACAGCAGCAAGCCCAATGCAGGGCTCAAACTTATGAACCGTGAGGTCATTGCCTGAGCCAAAGTCGGACACTCAACTGACTGAGCCACCCAGGCACCCCAGCAACAAAGTATTTTTAATTAAGGTAATCACACATCGTTTTTTAGACATAGTGCTGTTGCACACTTAAGAGACTACAGTATGATGTAACTTTTATATGCACTGGGAAACCAAAAACTTTGACTTGCTGTTTTGTAATATTTGGTTTATTACAGTGGTCTGGAACCAAACCTACAATATCTCCAAGGTATACCTGAAACCCAGAGGCACTGGGGAGCCAAGAGATAAGGAAGAGTCAGACTTCCAGGATTTTCTCCAGGAGTCTTATCTAGCGGTCCTTCCTTCTCATGGACTCCACACAGCTTATTATATACTGTTATGGACCAAAATTCATAAGTTGAAGCTCGAATCCTCAGTGTGACAATATTTAGAGATAGGACATTTATGGAGGTAACTAAGGTTATTAAATGAGGTCATCAGGGAGAGACCTAATCCAATATGACTTGTGTCCTTAGAAAAAGAGATACCAAGAGTATGCATACAAAGGAAAGGTCACGAGGGAAATTCACAGTAATAAGATGGCTCTATACAAGGGGTTGGGGGGGGAATGGCCTCACCAGAGACCAAGACTACCAGCACCTTGACCTTGGACTTCCAGCCTCCAGGACTATGAGAAAATACATTTTTGTTGTTTAAGATACCTATTCTGTGGTATTCCATTATGGCAGCCTGAGCAGACCAATACACTTGCCAATTAACACTAAAAAAATGCCCAGAGGACTATAGGCTCTTATAACATCCTGATGGCAGGGTTCCTGCTTATAAAACATGCCCTCCCCAATATCCAAATATATATATATATATATACATATATATTTATATGTATCTCACACCAGATCTCATACATCTTATCTCACAAATGCAGAAAAGGAAAAGAACCCAAGTTGTAACCATCGAACTATATCCCAAATGGATATCATAAAAATATGCTGGATGAAGAAAAATACTTCTCTGGTAGAGAAAGTAGATGCTGAATCTCTACTCCCACATGTCATGATTCCACCTTACCAAATAAGGGATGTCTTTTCTTTTTTTTTTTTTTTTTTTTAGTGTCTATTTATTTTTGAGACAGAGAGAGACAGAGTATGAACGGGGGAAGGTCAGAGAGAGAGGGAGACACAGAATCTGAAACAGACTCCAGGCTCTGAGCTGTCAACACAGAGCCCGACGCAGGGCTCGAACCCAAGGACTGTGAGATCATGACCTGAGCCGAAGTCAGCACTCAACCAACTGAGCCACCCAGGCGCCCCATGAGGGATGTCTTAAACATGCATGAGGAAAGACTGTTAATAGAAAAAGAATGAAACATCATCCAAGCACATCTGGGACTACCATAGAGCTTGTGAGGCACTTGGGAGATACTTCTTATGCTAATCACAGAAAAAAAGGGCAAAACATTTAACAGTCTGGAAAGAACACATACTGCCCAAAGCAATCTAGAGATTCAAAACAATCCTTATGAAAATACCAACAGTATTTTTCACAGAACTAGAACAAACAATCTTAAAATTTGTATGGTACCCAAAAGACCCAAAATAGCCAAAGCAATCTCGAAAAAGAAAAAAAAAAAAGCTGGAGGTATCACAATTCCAGATTCCAGATTATACTACAAAGCTGTAGTCATCAAAAGAGTATAATGCTGGCACAAAAATAGACACGCAGGTCAATGAAACAGAATAGAGAGCCCAGAAATAAACCACAATTATATGGTCAATTAATCTTTGACTAAGGAGGCAAAAATATGCAATGGGAAAAAGACAGCCTCAACAAATGGTATTGGGAAAACTGAACAGCAACATGCAGAGGAATGAAATTAGACCACTTTCCTATACCATACACAAAAACAAACTCAAAATGGATTAAGGACTTAAATGTAAGACTCAAAACCATAAAAATCCTAGAAGAGAGCACAGTAATTTCTCTGACATCAACCATAGCAACATTTTTCTAGGTATGTCTCCTGAGGCAAAGGAAACAAAAACAAAAATAAACTATTGAGACCACATGAAATAAAATATGCACAGGGTAGTTCTATTTTTAATTTTCTGAGGAACCCCCATAATGTATGCCAAAGTGGCTATACCATAAAAGACTTTTTTTTTAATGAAATTTATTGTCAAATTGGTTTCCATACAACATCCAGTGCTCATCCCAACGGGTGCCTTCCTCAAAAAGACTCTTAAATAAAGAGAACAAACCGAAGTTCCTGGAAGGGAGGTGGATGGGGGGATGGGTTAACTGGGTGATGGGCATTAAGGAGGGTACTTGTTGGGATGAGCACTGGGTTTGTTTGGCTTTTTTAACATTTATTGATTATCAAGAGACAGAGCATGAGCATGAGCACGAGCATGGGAGGGGCAGAGAGAGGGGGAGACACAGAATCTGAAGCAGGGTCCAGGCTCTGAGCTGTCAGCACAGAGACTGACGTGGGGCTCGAACTCACAAACCACGAGATCATGGCCTGAGCCGAAGTCGGACACTCAATTGACTGAGCCACCCAGGCACCCTGAGCACTGGGTCTTATACGTAAGTGATGAATCACTGGGTTCTACTCCTGAAACCAATACTACACTGTATGTTACATAACTTGAATTTAAATAAATAAATAAATAAATAAATAAATAAATAAAATATGCACATCAAAGGAAACAATCCAGAAAACTAAAAGATAGCCTACTGAATGGGAGAAGATATTTGCAAATGACATATCTCATAAAGTGTTAGTACCCAAAATATATAAAAAGCTTCTACAACTCAACACCAAAGAAACTCCCAAATAATCCAATTTAAAAATGGGCAGAAGTCATAGACATTTCTCCAAGGAAGACATACAACTGGCCAATAGACACATGAAAAGATTCTCAACACCACTCCTCATCAAGGAAATGCAAATCAAAACCACAATCAGATATCACCTCATACCAGTCAGAATGGCTAAAATCAAAAACAGAAGAAACAACAAGGGTTGGCGAGGATGTGGAGAAAAAGGGACGGGGATTCGCCGTGCACTGCTGGTGGGAATGCAAACTGGTGCAGCCACTGTGGAAAACAGTATGGAAGTTTCTCAAAAAATTAAAAGTAGAATTACTATATGATCTAGTAATCACACTACTGGGTATTCACCCAAGGAATATGAAAATACTGGTTCAAAGGGATACATGCACCTCTCTGTTTATTGCAGCATTGTTTACAATAGTCAAGTTATGGAAGCATCCCAAGTGTCCAACAAGAGATGAACAGATCAAAAAGATGTGATATGCATACACAATGGGATATTATTCAGCCGTAAAAAAGAATGAGATCTTGCCATTTGCAACAACACAGATGGGTCTAGAGAGTATAATGCCAAGCAAAGTCAGAGAAAGACAAGTACCGTGTGATTTCACTCATATGTGGAATTTAAGAAACAAAACAAATGAACAAAGGAAAAAAAAAAGAGACAAACCCAAAAACAGACTTTTAACGATAGAAACAAACAGATGGTTACCAGTGGGAAGGTAAGCGGAGGGGATGGGTGAAACAGGGTTCAAGAGTATACTTACCTTGATGAGCACTGAGTAATATATAGAGCTGTCGAATCACTATCTTGTACGCCTGAAATTAATATAACACTGTATGTTGACTATATTGGAATTAAAACTTTTTTAATTAAAAGATCTAAATAAATAAATAAATAAATAAATGCCTGGGAAGACCAAAAATATGAAGAATATAATGAAGAGAGGCTTACATATTCCACTTACATGTGGGTATCCCCTTTCCAGCCCTCTCAACATATTGCAGATAAGGGGATTGTGGGGATGCTCCAATCAGATATGGGACCACTAAATGTGGGGCATCCCAGTTGGGTGGGGGCCGGTGGTACAGGCAGTAAAAGAATTCACCCAAGGCAGAACAAAAGAGCTAGAAGTGTATCGAATACACTGCAAGGGAGCAGTGGGCAGGACAGGAAAGGAAAGACCATATTTGCGGTGGTGAGGGGCCTCAGTTACAGGGTAAGGTGCAGAGGTATGGGAACCTATGGAATGTTCCCTTTTCCGGTAACTGTGCCTGGTTGTAAGTAGCCCATTGGTCAGTTAAGGCCTATGGCTATTTCGAGGTGGGTCACTTAATGAATCTGTTTGTATTCAGCTCAGCAGTCACTATGGGCCCTTTGCCTGGCTCAAGTTTCCATTGTTCAAGCCTGTTGCCTAAAACCTGCCTTTCCAGGGACCATTTGCATGAATCATCTTGAATTTTCTAAAATCCTAAATGGAGAGGGTATTCATTAATGTGGGCTCCCTAAATATATAAGATGTGATTGCAACATAAAGAAAAAAATTTTTTCATTTTCTTGCGTGGAAAAAAGTTGGCATACGAAGTACCAACATTGCATCATACTACACCCATTCATTCTCTTTACAGGTTTCCATTTATGTGACCGTTGAAATCAGAACTCCTCCTCTGGTAGAGAGAGTGGCTTGCTAAATAGTGAGCTCCACCTGTCATGAGCTCACCCTTCAGGCTAAGGCTAACCAACAGTGCAAAGCAAATGGAAAGGAGTGTCCCTGAGAAGGAAAGCTGGTAAAAAAAAAAAAAAGCAGATAAAAAGGGGCAGCCAGATGTCCGAGGCCAGATACTCCCCTTGCATGCTTTTGGCTTCCTCAAGCTGTGGATGCCAGGGTTCAGAAAATAGCTCTCCCGATATATCAGTTATTAAAGGAGACTCAATCCCACCTACTCACTCAAGTAAATAAACTTGGGTCTGACTGATGGACATTGTCTCCAGCACTCGGACGGTTACAAACAGAGCAGGGGCGATTACCATTGACGAGCTCACAGAGCTAAAAGATCATTAAAGCACTGCATCAGAGCCTTCATTAGGGAGGGATAAGACTTATCACACGGCCCAAAGGATGTTGACTGAAAAAATTTGTCAAGGACAGTTCAGCAAACAGTATCGGCCTGTAGATATGGTAAACGGCTGCCTTGACTCTTTCTCTAATAGGACTCCCAATTCTTGGAAAAGTTTTACACCTCGAAATAAAACAAACTGCTTATACTCAACAAAACTATAACACCTCACAAACACTAGATGCTTTTAAAAAATTAAGTAAAGTTAGGGTCAAACTCTTGGAGAAGAGAGCCTCCATTGATAACTTCCTGCCCTTCCATCACCTGGGTTATGAGAGATTTCCTGACATATGTTGTTTCAATATAACCGATAATTCTCAGAGTCTTCGAACTAATGGATGACATTCGGGCATAATTGGACAAAGTTAGCGTCTCTCCTGGATTGTTTGACGGGTTTGGGACCTGGGGACATAACCTTAAGATGCCATCTTATTGGGCAATATAGTCTTTATGTTTTTCTCTTTGTGTCTGCTCATGTTTATGCCACCTCATGCCTGTCAGCCTTCCTGTAGAACCATACCGTGGGCCACCTGACAGACCCTTGGCTAGACTCTAACTGCTATACCCGCACACGGTCCCTTATCAGCTTGAAGAAGCCAGAGCCGTCATCGTCCCTGTTCTCTAACAGCAGTTCGCCATATTCCAGGAGGAGGAATGAATAGGGAAAGGGTTAACATTAGGCAGGGAGAGATAAGGGACCTTCAGGAAGGCAGACTGCAGCTGCAAATGGGAAACTAAAGAAGCAGATGGGGTTCTCCTTTCATAAAATCCTTCATGGGTGCCCTCCCCCCATTATCAAGGGTCTAAGGGGGGAATCTAAACAAAAATAGGTGATCTAACCCTAAGGCAACAGTTGGGGGAGGTGTGGGGGGGGAGGTGCTTGGTTCTACCCTAAACGTTACACCACTGGGTAAGGGAATGAATCAACAGAGGCAGAAATCAGCAGACTCAATGGAACTCTTGAAGCAGCATATGGAATCGGGCATCCTGGCTCCTCCCTTTAGCTGGTCCTCTCCTACTGCTTTTCATGGCCCTCCTGTTTGGTCCTTGTATTCTTAATATGCCAACCAGGTTTGTTTTCTCTCCCCTAGAAGCTATAAAACTCCAGGTGATGCTCCAATTGGGCCATTCTAGTTGTCGCTACTCTCCTTTGGATGGCGAAGAACCCTAACTGTCAAGAACCCTGTCACATTCCTCCCTTCAATGTCCCTGCCCAGCAGGAAGAAGCCAGATTGGTCTTCATCCCTCCCCCTGGCAGCAAAGGGCTCCCTGCCCCCACAAACTGATTTTCTCTAAGTCTGCTAAAGCAGCTTGAGGATCAAGAGGGGGGAATGAGAAGGAAAGATCATCAAAAAGCAGATAAAAAAGGGCAGCCAGAGGTCCGAGGCTAGATACTTCCCTTGCATGCTTTTGGCTTCTTCAAATCTCACTTGTCTCTTGTATCAGCCTGTAGCCAGGAACCAGACTTGACTGTACTAGCCCTGCCCATTCCAGAAGCACATATATAAGACCAGTACAAAAGACCAGTAAAACCCAAGCCGGATGCTCAACCTTTGGAGGTGACTCTGCTGGGCTGGCACCAGTGTGAAATAAACAAGTCTTTTCTGATTCCCCGAGTGCTTGTCGCTTGTCTCTTCCTGGGTGCCGAGTATTTGCTATAACATCCCCTTGCCTCAAAGTGCTCCCACCGATTTAAAACAATTCCCTGCACATAATTTGCATAGCAGAAGTACTTGCCCAATGAAAAAAGTAAAGAAGACTAATGATGGCATGAGACGGATGAAAATGGCAATGTCCCCACTTCTGCTGATTGAATTGATAGAACATGTCTCTGGTTCACCTGTACTTCATGCAGGAATCACAGGTCACACGCTCTGGTCAAGAGCAGTGCCCTAAACAGATGAGCACGTTATCTGAGGTGGCACTTGCTCAAATAAGCCTACACATGGCGAGAGAACAGACTGAATACAGCACACCCTCTCAGAAGGTGGCAAGGTCTGAAAAACAGAGCTCCAAAAGGCAGGTCAAAGGTACTCAATTCTTTCTCCCAAACTTGCTGAAGAGATAAATCTGTTCTCCTTCGAATGAGTGTGGGTGGAGGTGTCAAAATATCCCCACAAGATAACATGCCTCCAGTTCCAGGCATCTTTGTTCTTTATTTTCCCACAACTTAAGTTGGATGTTAGCCATGGTAATTTTCAGTCTTTCTCTTTTTCTTAGATGCATTTCTAAGCACTTTAAAGGTATAAAATGCCTTTCATATACCAATTTAGCTATGTTGCATATATTTTGATATTTAATATTTTCATTATCAGGCAGGTCCAAGCATGTTCTAATATACATTGTGATTTTTTTCTATCAATTTCTTAGAAGTGTGATTTCAAAATTTCCGACATAGGAGATGTCTTTAATTATCTGGGGTTTTTTTAATACGTTAATTTCCATCTAATTTAATTTCATCATAGTTTGAGGTATGATCAGGTATGATCCTGATTTTTTTAATATTTTTTAGGACTTGATTTATGATCTATGTAAACGTCCTGTGAGTTTCTAAAAAGAATATATATTGTCTAAGGGAGCCTGGCTGGCTCAGTTGGTACTCTTGATCTCGGGGTCATGAGTTCAAGCCACATGTTGGGGACACAAACTACTTAAAAAAATAAAATAAAATATTTTTTTAAAGAAAGAATTCATATTGTCTAATATGTAAAGAGTTTTACATATATGTTCATTAGTTCAAGCACATTGTTATGATTCCAGTGTTCTATAATCTTATAACTTTAGTCATCCTGATCTATAAATTATTGAGAGAGATGTGTTAACATCTCCCACCAAAATGATCAATTTATCAATATCCCTTTGTACTCTCTCAAGTTTTATTCCTATAGTTTGGAACTGTTTCATTTGGTACATGAAAGTTTAGATTCCTGTTGTGTCTATGTTTTGGTGAATTAAATGTCATTAATAGGGTCATTCTTTAGCTATAATAATACATTTTGTCTTAAATTTTATTTACTCTGTTATAAATAAGGCTACACTTGCTTTCCTTTGCCTGGTCTATCATTGTTAATGCTTTTGCCTTTAACTTTTTTTTTGTCCTTATATTTTAGGTACATTTCTTGTAAATGACATACAGTAAGTTCCTTTTTTCAAATCTAATCTGATATTCTATGTCTCTTACCTGAAGAGTTTAATTCAGTTACACTTATTTTAATTATTGACATATTTGCACTTACTTTTACTTGTAGCTTTTTTTTTCCATTTGTCCATTTTAGGGTTTCTTTTTATTTTTCCTTCTTTTTGGAGGCAGTTGTTGTTTTGTTTTGTTTTTATTTTTTTAAAGTTTATTTTTGAGAGAGAGAGAGAGAGAGAGAGAGACAGCGCATGAGCAGGGGAGGGCCAGAGAGAGAGGGAGACACAGAACGCTGAGCTGTCAGCACAGAGCCTGACACAGGGCTCAAACCCACGAACTGTGAGATCATGACCTGAGCCCACTTTGGACGCCTAACCAACTGAGCCACCCAGGCGCCCGGAAATTCCTGAGATTTTTAAGTGCACGTTTAAAATGTCTAAATTGACCAATATCCTTCCCCTCCTTAATAATAAAAGACATTTTTATCTCCACTATCTCTCTCCTGGTTCATGTACTATTGCCATCCTGACAGCTTGGTCTTTTTTAAGCTCTCAAATTAGATGTTTTCTTAGAATTTCTTTCATTGAGAGCTTCTTGGTGACAAACGCTTTCAATTTTTGTTCAACTGAAAGTGTCTCTTTTCTTCTTCTTCTTCTTCTTCTTCTTCTTCTTCTTTTTTAAGTATGCTGGGTGTCAAATTCCACAATGGCAGTAATTTCCTCCCCTACCTAGTTATCACTGTACTGTACCAATAGTGTATTTCATGTTCCTTCATGTGTAATGTCTTCCCTGGCTCATTTTATGACCTGTTCTCTTTGGTATCCTGCAATTTCACTCTGATATGTCTGTGTGTTGATTTCCTTTTATTTAATCCACTTGGGATTCACTGGGATTCCTGAATCTGAGAATTGGTATCATTCATGTTTCAGTGATTAACGGATTCATTTTTTGAATCTTGCCTTTTCCCATTATCTTCAATCTGTCATTTTTTCACGTGCAATTAATTGGTTGTTAGAACACTCTAGTCCAAGGGTCAGCGAGCACTTGTATTCACTGGAAACCACCTGGTGTTCTAAAAATTACAACTGGAACACAGCCACATAAATTTATGAATTGACTATGGATGCTTCCAGGCTACAACAGCAGACTTGGGTAGTTGTAACAGAAACCAGAGGCCCACAAAGCCTAAAATATTTATCATCTGACTCCTGAAAAGAGAGTTATCCGATCTCTGCTTCTAGCCTTCATGTCTTTTATTTACTCTTTCATGTTTTCCATGTTTTTGTCTCTGCATATGAGTAATTTCTTCCTATCTTCCAATTCACTATTCACCTCTATGAATTTCTTATTGAACTCAACCATTAATTTGCTTTTTTAATTAATTGCTTTTCTATAAGCCTCACCTATGTCTTTTTCACCTCTTACTTGGACATTTTTTCATTGTCTCTAGCTCTTAACTCATTTTTGATTCCTTCTCACTTTAAAAACACATTAAATACACTTTTTTCTGGATCCAATAATTCTGATGCTTTAATACTGAAGTCTTTACAGGCGTAGTTCTGCTGTTTATTGTTTCTGCCCATTGCTGTCAACGACCTTGTACCCTTGTGAGTTTTGTACCTTTTTGACCTATAGGTTTCTTATCTCTCTGGAGGGTTTTTCAGGCCTCCTTTAACAATGCCTTCCTCTACAAAAGACTTGCATTCACTCCTGCCAATTGCCTGGAAAGCACTATACTATCTACCCAGGTCTACTTTAAATTAACATTTACTGCTTATAGTTTTCAAAGAATAATGGTGTAAGGGTCATTAAATCACAAAATGACTATTTTCCCTCAATTCATAGCCAAGGTCAAAATAGAAAATTTGGATGGATTTCTTTTTTAGTTCACTCTTTTTCTGAAAGTGTAGCTCATCTTTGGTCTGTTTGTGGAGGGTTTAATCCTACCTCCATGCCCTTCACAGGTGCAAGGCTTTGTTTCCCGTACCTGAGGGTACTCCCATCAAACCAAAGCTCAAGTCCACCTGGTGTCAAAAGGTTCCACATACAGCTGGTTTGGTGCCCCCACTTTGTTCTGGCTTGAGAGAGTGCCCCTACTCTCAGGCAAGTTCACTTACGTAATTAAAAGAGTGGGATTTGGGGGCACCTGGATGGCTTAGTTGCTTGAGCATCTGACTTTGGCTAACGTCACGATTTCACGATTCTGGAGTCCCGACCCCACATGGAACTTGCTGCTGTCAGCACAGAACCCACTTTGGATCCTCTGTCCCCCTTTCTCTGTGTCCCTCCCCCGCTTGAGCTCTCTCTCTCCAAAATAAATAAACATTTTAAAAAAGGATTAAAAGTGTGGGGTTTTATTTTAATATTTTATCCAGAATTACAAAGGTGGTATAGAAAGAGACTTTTAAAATATGTAATCTGTAATATTTCCAGGAGTAGGTCAAGGTTAATTATATCTAATTATTTTAAAATTAAAACTTCTGCATCATAGAAAACTTCCATTAGTTAAGTGTGAGGTGGAGGGAGATGTTGAGACAGCGAGACGATATTTGCACCACGAGAAATAATGTGTATGCAGATTATACAAAGGATTAATTTTTTAATGGTTGAACAATCTCAGAAAAATAGGCAAATCTTATAGAACAAAATAGAAGCAAAAAATACATGAAAAGCTGTTAAATTCAATATTAATAATTAATACTAAGGAAAAGCTAATATCTCTATCTTTGTCCATTTGGGCTACCATAGCAGAATACCACAGACTAGGGGAAAAAATTATATGTATATATATATATATATATATATAATATATAATAAAAATATATTATATTTTAATATATAATATATTTAATTAATATGTTTTAATATTAAATTAAATATTATTAAATATTATTAGATATTAATATTTAATATTAATATTTATTAATATTAAATATTTGTTTAATAGTAAATATTTATTTAATATTAAATATTAAATTATATACGTTTATATAAATTTATTTTTAAATTTATATAAAAATTTATATAAAAATATAAAATATTTTTATAAATTTATAAAAATTTATATAAGTAAATATTTATTAATATTAAACATTAATATATAAATATTAAATATTATTTAATATTAAACATTTGCTATTATTTAATATTTAATATTTAATATTGAATAATATATTTAATATATAATAAAATATATTATATATATAAATTATATATTATAAAAACACAAAATCATTTCTCATAGTTCTGAAGGCTATCAGGTCTAAGTCAAGGTATCATCAGATTCAGTGTCTGATGAGAGCCTCCCAAAGGTCTCATCTCCTAATACCATCACACTGGGGGTTAGAATTTCAACATACGAACAAACATTCAGTGTGTAGCTACCTAAGATCAGGCAAATTCACATGAGAGGTCTATTACCTATGGAAACACTGCACAAGGCATGGGCAAGAAAATGGACACAATAATTTTCATTATATGAGTTACAATACTGAAAAATTGAAAACAGTATCTGTTCAGCAGGAGTCAACTCCAGCTTATACCTACATGAAATATTATGCAATAGTTAACAAGAATGAAGGCAATTTTTCGGTGTCAACTTGGACAAATCTAAAAAAACAATTTACTGAGAAGAAAAAAGCAAGGTATAAAATAACAGTTGCACTATAATATCATTTATTTACATTTTAAGCACACAAAACAACACTTTATATTATTTATGGACACTTAAATATCTACAAAAATGTAAAAACATGTATGGGATCAATACCCTTTGACTTTGGGGAAATAGTTCTTCTAGCAAGAGAAGCAGGAAGAGAAAAGAGTGGTATTTTAGCACTATCTGCAACGTTCTTTTTCATAGAAACGTATCTAAAGCAAATATAATAAAATATTAACGCCTCTTAAATTTGGTGATATATATATATATATATATATCACCAATATATATAAATTTTGTAATGTTTATTTTTGAGAGAGCCAGAGAGTGAGCGGGAGAGGGGCAGAGAGAGAGGGAGACACAGAATCTGAAGCAGGCTCCAGGCTCTGAGCTGTCAGCACAGAGCTGAACACAGAGCTTGAATTCATGAGCCATGAGATTGTGACCTGAGCTGAAGTTGGAGGCTCAAGCAACCAAGCCACTCAGGTGCCCAATATAGCATGTATGTGTTTGTGTGTGTGTGTGTGTGTGTGTGTGCCTGTATTATTTTCTGTGCACTTCGGAATGTCTAAACCACCTTATAATTATTTTTTTAAAGGAATAAAAGAAGGACAAAATTAATGATTGTAAAAATTGCCAAATGATTTTTGACAAGAACACTTATGAACAGGGATTTGAACATATAAGTACTGCCACAGGAAAATAAAATAATTAATCAGGGTTTCAGAATTTAGTCCAGAAACCAGTCCAAGTATTGACTGGATTGTAAATTCCATAAGAACAAGAATCTTAACTGTTTTCTTTTCCCTGAACTGCCAGCACCTAAACAGAGTCTAGCACATATTAGCACCATAAAAATGTAAAACTTCTACATGGAAAAGGAAAGTGCAATCAAAGTCAAAATGATAGAGTGGGGAAAATATTTGCAACAATCATAATGGGAAAAGGTTAATATCGCTAATATTTTGAAGGCACCTACAAATGAATTAAATATAAAGGACCACCTAATAGAAAAAGATGTCTTAGATATCGAAAGGGCGGGCCTACCCAGGCCGACTCCATCTTGTTCTGTGTCCTTCACCTTGACCACACCTCCTCCCCTTGAGTAACCACCCCCCCTCACCTGCCTAACAGGACTCCGACCCTTCCCCAGCCAATCGGCTGAGGCCACAGCCATTACCTCACCAGCTGCCCCTAGACCCCTATAAAACCTTTGTGCTTTTGAAACTCGCTCTCTCTCCAGTATCTCACCGCTGCGTTGGTGCAGGTAGGGGATTGAGCTCGAGCTAGCTCGAATAGAGGCTCTTTTGCTTTTGCATCGGACTCAGCTCCCTAGTGGTCTTTGGGGATCACGAATTCTGGGCATAACAATATATGAACCAGCATGTCACAAAAGAGAAATTGCAAATGGCCAACAAACACGAAAAGACAGGCACCCTAATTATTAATCAGGGAGATATCAATTGAAACAATAACTTCTCTGCATATCTAACTGGCAAAAATTTCAAAAGATGGATAACATCCAAAATTGGCACTGGTGCAGGGAAACTGACACATCTACAAACAGTTCATAAAAATGTAACAGCGAAGATGCAAAATATGCAGATAAATTTCCCTCAAGTCATTGTCTGACTCCTAAAATGTTCAAGATAGCTAGAGAAAAGCAACATCTGGAAGGCTGAGAAAGTGGAATATCAGTTCCTGCTCAGGACAAAAGAAAGAAAGCTTGAAGCTTGAATTCCATCAATTTAGGAGGGATGGTGAACAACTTGGAGTTTCCGCTGAAATTGCTGAGAACTGAAAGCTGTGCTTCAAGACTAAGGAGTTGTTCTAAGAATAAAGGCAAAACCAAAACAGACCAGCTTTTAAAAAGTATAAGAACAGGGGCACCCAGGTGGCTCAGTCGGTTAAGTAGCCAACTTTGGCTCAGGTCATAATCTCACAGTTCATGAGTTCGAGCCCCATGTCAGGCTCTGCACTGACAGCATGGAGCCTGCTTGAGAGTCTCTGTATCCCTCACTTTCCGCCCCTCCTCCACTCTCTCTCTCTCAAAATGAATAAACATTTTTAAAATGTTAAAAAAAGAAGTATAAAAACAAATCTCTACAGGTTCAAAGTGAGTGATCAATAATTTGTCTTCCTGAATATAAATGCTCTTCAAAGAAACCTTATAGAACCAAGTCTATATTCTCGGAACACAGTATATATGGAAACAATACAAGCAAAACTCACCATATCTGTGAAACATGTGACCCATAATCAAAAGAAAAAGTAGTCAATAGAAACAGACTCATGGATGATCCAAACACGGGAGTCACCAAGAGCTTTAAAACAGATACTATAAATACACTTTAATTTAAGGCACAATATGGTCATAAGGGGCACCTGGGTGGCCCAGTTGGTTAAGCATCAGACTCTAGATTTTGGTTCAGGTCACAATCTCTTGGTTTGTGAGTTCGAGCCCTGTGTCAGGCCCTGTGCAGACAGTGCAGAGCCTGATTGGGATTCTGTCTCTCTCCCTCTCTCTATGCCCCTCCCCTCCACTATCTCTCTCTCAAAATAAATAAATAAGCTTAAAAAGAAAGAAAAGATGAATATGGTCATAATTAATGAACAAATGACAAAATCTCTGCAAAGGAACGAAAATATAAAGAAAAAAATAGAAACTCAAGAACTGGGAAGCAAATCATCTGGAATGAAAAAGCCATTGGTTGGGTTCAATGGTAGAATGAAATGGTAAAATAAGGGATCAGTGACCACAAGGACAGAGCAGTAAAAATTGTTCTATTTAGGGGCACCTGGGTGGCTCAGTCGGTTGGGCATCCGACTTCGGCTCAGGTCACGATCTCGCCGTCCGTGAGTTCGAGCCCTGCGTCAGGCTCTGGGCTGATGGCTCGGAGCCTGGAGCCTGTTTCCGATTCTGTGTCTCCCTCTCTCTCTGCCCCTCCCCCGTTCATGCTCTGTCTCTCTCTGTCTCAAAAATAAAAATAAAACATTAAAATAAAAAAAAATTGTTCTATTTAATGAAATTGATTTTTTAATGAAAAAAAGTACAGAACTTCAGAGACCTCTAGAATAATACCAAGGAAACACGCGTGAGAATTATCCCAGTTCTATTTGAATTCCAATATAGATGGACATTCATTATAAATATGCCAAACTATTTCGGGTCATTAAATTTTGTTTAAATAACTGCATTGCCAAATGTGACATTTTTATTCCACAAGATCTGAGGGTTGAAAAATATTTTCAAAGAGAATTTCACTTATTCTGTAAACAATGAGAAAGTATACAGAAGTGAATTGAAGAAATGAGACACCTGCCTGCAAGCCCCGCCTCTTTTCCAGTCCTTCCTTTTTCTTAAATTTTTGGCCATTAAATCATTGCGTGACTCGCTTTATGATTGTAAAAATTAATGTGGGATTTGTCTAATTCAGAATAATAAAGTGTTTTTGGTGAGGGGATGTAGAAGATAGAGGAGTTTAAGCTAATTGCTACCTAAAAACCAATTAACATCTTTGATGGCACCCTGCCATTGAGGTCCTTTACCTCCATTCCACTCCTCCTCCCCCAATTCTTTTCCTCCTCCAATATATTTCCTCTGAACTTGACCACAGCCTAAAATACTTCTGTGCAAACACACACAATTGAATATAAACATAAATAAACATTGATAAATCTATGTGGTCATTAAAATATTTATTCTGGGGGCGCCTGTGTGGCTCAGTAGGTTAAGCATCCGACTTCAGCTAGGGTCATGATCTCACGGTCTGTGAGTTCGAGTCCCACGTCAGGCTCTGTGCTAACAGCTCAGAGCCTGGAGCCTGCTTCAGATTCTGTGTCTCCCTCTTTCTCTGCCCCTTCCGTGCTCATGCTCTGTCTCTCTCTGTCTCAAGAAATAAATTTTAAAAATCCAAAAATAAATAAATAAATAAATAAATAAGATATTTATTCTGCCCAGGGCCTCATAGCTTACCTTCTATAACCTTCTTGGGCTCATCACCCTCCTCACAAGATCTCTAGGGCCCTCTCTTCCTTTTCTAATAGATGCCTATTGAATACGTTGGAAGAAATGTTTGTTTTAAGTGAAAAATGCTCTTCCGAAGCTATTTGTTTGTTCCATTTTATTTCCTGGGAAATTCAACCCAATCACATCTTGTTTGATCTCTTACACAAGACCTGAAAATGTAGATTTGAAGAAATCCGGTCTCCAGGACCCCATCACCCACAAAGTCTGCAAGGATAAGCTGGACGAGCTTGACTAAGGCGGGCCTGCCTGCAGCTGTTGGAGAACTATTCCCCGGAGTTTCTAGGGTTAGAGCTTCTTCATGCCAAGTTCTCAGGATGTGTGTGACTCTTCTCCTGCCAGAATGCAAATTCATCTGAAATCTCCTCTCCCCTTTCCCCAAACCAGCTACTCTTCCCTTCCGTGCATTGTGATTCCTTTCTCTTAATGCTTTTGCAAAGTTTCACAATGAGACTCACTTTTTTTTCTTTTTTTTTTCAACTTTTTTCTAAGTGTAAATTAAATTAATGCATGGTCATCATAAAAATAGTTGTAAAATTGAAAAGGCTCACCCAAATGCAACTGACTTTAATTTTTTACTGAGTGATTATTTTTGGGTCCAAATCCATTGGAAAATATAACCTCAAAAAGTGTGTGTGCATTAGACAGCCAACAATAACTTCATATTCGGCATGTAGAGCCCTATAGGGAAACACTGCAATGAAAGGTATGAGAGGTACTATAGAGAGAGGTCTGGAAAGTTCTAGAAAACCAAGATCCTGTCCATAGGTTCATTCACTTTGCAACAGTGACTACAATTACTTTATCTCCCTGAGATCAGTTTCATTATCTGTATAATAAAGGGGTTTGGGCTCCTGGTCGGCTCAGTCAGTTAAGCGTATGACTCTTGATTTCAGCTCAGGTCATGATTTCAAGGTTCGTGTGGTTGAGCCCCGACTTGGGCCCTGTGCTGACAGCCTGGAACCTAGTTGGGATTCTCTCTCTTTTCTCTCTCTGCCTCTCCCCTGCTGGCCTCCTCTCTCTCAAAATAAACTTTAAAATAAAGGGGTTAAACTTGGTACCTTTAGGTTTACTTCCACCTGGTATTGTTATATATTTTTTTGCTGTCCCACCCCAATTTGCATTGGACTTTCCTGTGCATTTGTGTTTTATGATTATTTGTTTGTATCTGTGCTCCTCTGTTAAATTAGTAAATTAGTCTTGTGGGGACAAGGCCAGCCAAACATGCCACTTTTAGCATATTGATTATTTTGAATTAAAGTTACGACAGAAACGGCCAATGCAAAAAGGACATTCTGTTTGTCCTTTGCCTCTCTGAAAGCAGGAAATAAATCTTGCAGAAGGAACCCTCCCTGTATCAGGAGGAAGAGAGACATCCTTATCACCAGAGACAGAGAATTTAGGGCCAGGAAGGTTGTATAAACAAACCTTGTTACTTTACTGATTTATACCCAAGGCCAACTTCTTTGTCTTGGAAATTCCTCACACATGTATCCTTTCTTTACCTAAAAGATACAAAAGCTGCCTGATTTGATCACTTACTTATTATTTTGGTCTCAAATTTCTAACCACTCCTGCACCTGTGAATTAAATTCTTTTCTCCTGTTAATCAGTTTCATGTCAATTTAATTATTAGACCAGCCAAAGAAACTAAAAGAGAAGAAAGAAAGATTTTCCCACCCCTTACAGTCCTATCCTTTGCATCTGCCCAAATACAGTGTTGGTTAAAAAAAAAAAAAAAGGAGAGAAAGAAAGAAAGAAAAAAGAAAAGAGAAGAAAAGAAAAGAAAAGAAAACTCAAAATGAAGACATCCCCCCCACCCCCACCCACCATGGAAGCAAACAATGTCTGAATTACAGGTTAGATGGAAATGTGACCTTTTAATAAAAAGCTTCTGCTCTGCAAAGGAAACAATCAACAAAACTAAAAGGCAACCAACAGAATGGAAAAAGATATTTGCAAATGACATATCAGACAAAGGGCTAGTATCCAAAATCTATAAAGAATTCACCAAACTCCACACCCGAAAAACAAATAACCCAGTGAAGAAACTGGCAGAAAACATGAATAGACACTTCTCTAAAGAAGACATCCGGATGGCCAACAGGCACATGAAAAGATGCTCAACGTCACTCCTCATCAGGGAAATACAAATCAAAACCACACTCAGATATCACCTCACGCCAGTCAGAGTGGCCAAAATGAACAAATCAGGAGACTATAGATGCTGGAGAGGATGTGGAGAAATGGGAACCCTCTTGCACTGTTGGTGGGAATGCAAATTGGTGCAGCCATTCTGGAAAACAGTGTGGAGGTTCCCCAGAAAATTAAAAATAGACCTACCCTATGACCCAGCAATAGCACTGCTAGGAATTTACCCAAGGGATACAGGAGAGCTGACACATAGGGGCACTTGTACCCCAATGTTTATAGCAGCGCTTTCAACAATAGCCAAATTATAGAAAGAGCCTAAATGTCCATCAACTGATGAATGGATAAAGAAATCGTGGTTTATATACACAATGGAGTACTATGTGGCAATGAGAAAGAATGAAATATGGCCCTTTGTAGCCATGTGGATGGAACTGGAGAGCGTGATGCTAAGTGAAATAAGTCATACAGAGATAGACAGATACCATATGTTTTCACTCTTATGTGGATCCTGAGAAACTTAACAGAAGACCATGCGGGAGGGGAAGGAAAAAAAACGTTAGAGAGGGAGGGAGGCAAACCATAAGAGACTCTTGGATACTGAGAACAAACTGAAGGCTGATGGGGGGGGGGGGGGAGAGAGGGGAAAGTGGGTGATGGGCATTGAGGAGGCACCTGTTGGGATGAGCACTGGATGTTGTATGGAAACCAATTTGACAATAAGTTTCATATTAAAAAATAAATAAATAAATAAATAAATATGTGACCTTTTAAAAGTCAATCTGAAATTTCCTGATCAGCACTAGAGAAGTAATCTACATGATAAAAACCCTTCTGTTTTCTCCCCCCTCATCCCTCACCTCCCCCCCATCCCCCTGCAAAAGATGATGTCCTGGCCTGAAACAATCCTTCCTTTTCTTTTGCTAATAACAACTTGCCCCACCCTGCTTCCTATAAAAGCCTTCGGGTTTGTACAACTCAGAGCATCTCAGTACTTGCTTAGGCAGGATGCTCCCTGAATCATGAATTGCTTAATAAAGCCAATTTAGATCTCCAAATTTGCTTGGTTGAATTTTGATTAACAACAGTGTGTAGCATCTAATAGGCGCTCAGTTAAGGGAGGGAGGATAGAAGGAAGGGTGCTCTTAATACTGAAGACAGTTTTTACCCTTTCAAAGACTCAGATAAGAGCTTTTGGAAAATAAAACAGATCTACTTGCAAATTTTTATTAGTATAGTCTAGACTTTTGGAGAATTGGTTTACCAAACAGAATGAAAGAAAATAAGTTACCAAGTGTACAGTTAAATCTTCATAGTGGAAAATGAGAATATTGTGAATGTTTTGTTTTTATTTTTGAGGAAGACAAAGCACAAGCGGGGGAGGGGCAGAGAGAAAGGGAGAGAGAATCCCTAGCAGGCTCCACACTGTCAGCGCAGAGCCCTCTGCGGGGCTTGAATCCCACCATGAGATCACGACCTGAACCTACCTCAAGCGTCGGCCACTTACCCGACTGGAAAATGAGAATATTCTAAAAGAGTGGTTACGGCCACAAGGCCACAATGTCATTATGTATCTTTACGTATCAACATTGCAAAGGCTTGGAGCAAGGTTGTTTTTGTTAGTCGGTAATTCATAGGAATTGCTCAAGGTTTCATTTATTTTAGGGACTAGAACCAGACAGGATGACCTTGCTTGTTTTCTTGGAGGGCTTGGGGGTAGGGATTGTTTATTTATCTCAGTACAAGGTGGTGGTACAGCTGCCAGTGTCCTTGTTACCGACCTTGCTCTTAACCATGGAGGTGATGTGCACCTTTACCCCTCATTCAACAGGGAAGGTAACAGCTTAATTCTCACAGCCCTCGAAAACAATAAAATCAAAAGGGGGGTTAAGTGAGCCAGAACAAGTATTATGAGGCAGATTTTTCCTATAAAGATATGACAAGGAACACTTTCAGTAAAGATAGATCTCCCAGGTCATTCCAATTTCTTTTTCCTTTGTTTGAAAAAAGCTGAAAATATGAGGCTAAAGGAATCCTTCTGTCATGTAAATCATTTTGCTCCCAAATTCATGGTTTGCAAATGAAAAATTTAAAAAAAAAGGTTTAATGTTTATTTCTTTTTGAGAGAGACAGAGTGTGAGCAGGGGAAGGGCAGAGAGAGAAAGAGAGAGAGAGACATACACAGAATCCAAAGCAGGCTCCAGGCTCCAAGCTGTCAGCACAGAACCCGACGTGGGGCTCGAACCCAAGAACTGCAAGATCATGACCTGAGCCAAAGTTGGACACTTAACCAACTGAGCCACCAAGGTACTCTAGCAAATGACAAATTAAATGTCAAGATCATAATGTGAAGTATTCTGTGGAATAATGTAAGGGGCTGTCCCATTGGGAAGGACCTGAGAATTTGGGGTGAGGGAGGAGGCAGAGCAATTGTCCCTACAATGGTAAGAATTTTTCCTCACACTCAAAGACACTTTCACCCCCATACATCTTCATCCCCCACCCCCACCATAGTCTGGCCTTTTTTTTTTTTTAATCTTGTCTTATTCTACTTATTTATTTATCTTATTTGGACAACTCTGAAGGCTTAACTTGAGCCAACTCAAGGCTTGTGTCCTCTAGAAACCAGGCTTGTTCTGTCATATCTTGAGGCCTGGAAGGGATGGTGGAACCAGGAATTTATTTGCCTGAAAATATTTGGAAGGAATGTGAGAGGAGCTGAAGATTTTGTAGAGCAGATGTTTGTTGGACCACAAAACGGTTGTTTTTAGTGACCATTTCCATAACCCTATGTCTGTCCAGGATTGCAATCACACGAAGCACTTGGCTTAGAAGATCTTTATGCCTATTTTCTAAGTCATGAGGATTAATGTACAAATGGTGTACTTGGGAAATTTTTGAGAAGAAAATGAATATTGAGTAGAGACTTCAAGTTTGTAGACTTCATACGGGGGAGAGATAATGACTTAATAAAGAGGAAGGTGACATTTCAAGCAGGGAGTATACTGTGTACCAAAGCTAAATGATGACGTATAAAGATATTTTACACATCCAGTAAAATTGATTTCAATTGTGGTTAAACATGGGCTTTGAAGCTAGTAAAAGTAAAGAAATTTACTCGCTCGATGTTGCGTTTCTAGGAAGTTAGGGCTGATGTCCAATATACTCGCTTATCTAATAGCAATATATAATCAAAACTAGTATAGCCAAGAGCGGTTCCTCAAAAATTTCCCCTGAATTTGAAAAACTATTTGAAGTTCATGTTGCCATAACTTTTTGGATCACTCTCACTGCTCCTGATACACACTGCACTGTTGTCAATTCCCCTTGCGTAACTAATCCTTAGTTAGGAAAATCCTTAGTTAACTGAACATCCTCATTGATATATTTGGAAAGAATAACTTTATTTTTTTTTCAATATATGAAGTTTATCGTCAAATTGGTTTCCATACAACACCCAGTGCTCATCCCAAAAGGTGCCCTCCTCAATGCCCATCACCCACCCTCCCCTCCCTCCCACCCCCCATCAACCCTCAGTTTGTTCTCAGTTTTTAAGAGTCTCTTATGCTTTCGCTCTCTTCCACTCTAACCTCTTTTTTTTTTCTTCCCTTCCCCCATGGGTTTCTGTTAAGTTTCTCAGGATCCACATAAGAGTGAAAACATATGGTATCTGTCTTTCTCTGTATGGCTTATTTCACTTAGCATCACGCTCTCCAGTTCCATCCGTGTTGCTACAAAGGACCATGTTTCATTCTTTCACATTGCCACATAGTACTCCATTGTGTATATAAACCACAATTTTTTTATCCATTCATCAGTTGATGGACATTTAGGCTCTTTCCATAATTTGGCTATTGTTGAGAGTGTTGCTATAAACATTGGGGTACCAGTGCCCCTACGCATCAGTACCTCTGTATCCCTTGGGTAAATTCCTAGCAGTGCTATTGCTGGGTCATAGGGTAGGTCTATTTTTAATTTTTTGAGGAACCTCCACACTGTTTTCCAGAGTGGCTGCACCAATTTGCATTCCCACCAACAGTGCAAGAGGGTTCCCGTTTCTCCACATCCTCTCCAGCATCTATAGTCTCCTGATTTGTTCATTTTGGCCACTCTGACTGGCGTGAGGTGATATCTGAGTGTGGTTTTGATTTGTATTTCCCTGATGAGGAGTGACGTTGAGCATCTTTTCATGTGCCTGTTGGCCATCCGGATGTCTTCTTTAGAGAAGTGTCTATTCATGTTTTCTGCCCATTTCTTCACTGGGTTATTTGTTTTTCGGGTGTGGAGTTTGGTGAGCTTTTTATAGATTTTGGATACTAGCCCTTTGTCCGATATGTCATTTGCAAATATCTTTTCCCATTCTGTTGGTTGCCTTTTAGTTTTGTTGGTTGTTTCATTTGCTGTGCAGAAGCTTTTTATCTTCATAAGGTCCCAGTAGTTCATTTTTGCTTCTAATTCCCTTGCCTTTGGGGATGTGTCAAGTAAGAGATTGCTACGGCTGAGGTCAGAGAGGTCTTTCCCTGCTTTCTCCTCTAGGGTTTTGATGGTTTCCTGTCTCACATTCAGGTCCTTTATCCATTTTGAGTTTATTTTTGTGAATGGTGTGAGAAAGTGGTCTAGTTTCAACCTTCTGCATGTTGCTGTCCAGTTCTCCCAGCACCATTTGTTAAAGAGACTGTCTTTTTTCCATTGGATATTCGGAAAGAATAACTTTAAATGTTATCCTACTAATTTGGATGTTTGAATTTAAAGGGGGACTATAGAAGACTCAGAATAATCCAAGATCAAAAATAATTACTCTCCAATGGTGGTTTTCGGGTAGATAACAGGGTGGATGATTTGGGACAGTTTACCACCTTGCTACTGCTAAACTTCTATAATGTAGCCTGACTTCATGTAAGGTAATCCCTGGGTATCCCTACAGTGGAAAAGAGTGGTATCCTCAACCATTAAAGGTTTACGAATGCTAATTTCTATCATTTACACCGAATTTGACAAAGACTACCTGTGCCCCAACTTATAGCACAAGCAAGTTCCAAAACACAAGAAATGATGATTCAGTACAAAAATGCAATGAGATCACTTGTGCTTAGTGGTTACATATCATAAAACTGCACTAGATTTCTCTCATAAAAATATTCACTTAAGGCCTTGTTTACCTCACAAATTTGTTGTGAGATTAACTAGAGTTATATAACTTGGAAAATGGGAAATTAAAATCACTGTGTAAATGTTATCAGTGTTTCATCTACTTTATATAGATTACTGTGATTCCGAGCTATTATACTATATATGTGCTAGCTCGTATTTATTTTATCTACTTTTTCTGCCAGACCTCAGGAAATAATAGTGATCTGTGGTTATTTACAGCAGAAGGAGACACTGGGAAGAATGTGAAGTTGGCAAATTTCAGAGGACCCCAAGAGATGAAAATAAACCATCACAGAGAATCTGGGGCCAGTGATAGTCAGGAGCCAAGCAGGTAGGCATGTAGCATCCATGTAGATAATCAACCAATAGGAAATGTTCCAGCTACCAGGATGATGTTGGGACAAAACTCCAATCCTGGGAGGAGATCTGGCGAAGGCCCAGTTATTACAGATTTAAGTTTGAGTTGGTGGAAGGTTGGGGAATGAAGAAAAAATCTGGACCTCAGGATGCAGGCCAAAGTTCAGTCTTCAGAACTTACTGAGATTGGAAACTGAACCACTTGATCTTAGGAGCTGTAGGTCAGGTTTGGTCATGGGAATGGGATGAAGAATGGCATTTGAAGTGCCTGGGTGGCTCAGTCAGTTAAGCATCTGACTTTGGCTCAGATCATGATCTCACGGTTCATGGATTTCAGCCCTATGTCCGGCTCTGTGTTAATAGCTCAGAACCTAGAGCCTGCATCAGATTCTGTGTCTCCCTCTGTCTCTCTGCTCCTCCCTCACTCACACTCTGTCTCTCTCTCTCAAAAATAAAATAAACATTAAAGAAAATTAAAGAAGAAGAAGAAGAAGAAGAAGAATGGCATCTGAAAAGGATTATCTAGCTATGACAAAGAAGCATGCAGAAGCCAGGCCTGTATTTGGACCAAACCCTTCCTTGGACGTCATAGCCCTACTTTGTGGTTCTCTTTGTACTTCTATAAATCTTTCCTCTTCTTTCAGAAATGCTATTTTCTCAAACTCAATCTCTGAAACCATATTTCTTGGGTTGAAATTGTCATTTAGTATCGATATGGCTTTGGTCAAGTTTCTTCACCATTCTGTGTCCCAGTCTCATTGTCTATAAAATAGAAATAATGATAATAATATTACCGCCCAGGGCTCTTGTAAAGATAACAAAGACGCATAAGCACACTGAGAATAGTGCCTGGCACACAGTAAGCACTATGCAAATGTTTGCCTTGATTGTTATTATCTTTATTTTTAATTTGATTTTTATTTTTTGATAATTTAAAAAATATTGTTCATCTTTTTTATTTTGAGAAATTCATACTTTTTTCTGACTTGAGTCAACCACAAATTTCATACTTGAATTTGTAATCTCAGCTGAAGCTTTGGAGAACAGAAAACTGACACATCAGAATAATGTTCTGAATCTATTAATGTGGTGATAACCTAAGACTCTTTAAAAAGCAATGGGAGAGGCGCCTGGGTGGCTCAGTCAGTTGGGCGGCCGACTTCGGCTCAGGTCATGATCTTGCAGTCTGTGAGTTCGAGCCCTGTGTCAGGCTCTGTGCTGACAGCTCGGAGCCTGGAGCCTGTTTCAGATTCTGTGTCTCCCTCTCTCAGACCCTCCCCTGTTCATGCTCTGTCTCTCCCTGTCTCAAAAATAAATAAATTTTTAAAAAATGTTAAAAAGCAATGGGAGATTTCCTAACACTTTTCTGAATCTGTATACTAGTTCTCAGTTTTGTACCTAGTAATTTTCTTTCAAAACCCAGAAATTTCACCAGCAGTTCTGAGGCACCTGAGTTTTGAAACAAAAGATGGCATTTAATGTTTTGAGAACCAGAAAGAAACAATTTGTTTTGTTTTGTTTTGTTTTTGGTGATGGCTGCCCACTCAGAGAAGATGCTAACATAGGTAATTTTCCTTGTAGCTGATGGTTTAATCTTTTTAATGTTTGTGATAATGGATCCAGAATTGTGGTAGCTAAAGCAATACACTTTAAGAATACTAAAGGCCATCTTTAAGAATACTAAATTGAAAATACAGAATAGGTAGAAAAATTAATGTGCATTATATATATATATTTAAGTTTATTTATTTTGAGAGAGAGAGAGCACACATGTGTGAGCAGGGGAGGGGCAGAGAGAGAGAGGGAGAGAGAGGATCCCAAGCAGGCTCCTTGCTGTCAGCATGGAGCCCGATGCAGGGCTCAATCTCACAAACTGTGAGATCATGATCTGAGTCAAAGTCAAGAATCAGATGCTTAACTGACTGAGCCTCCCAGGTGCCCCTTAATATGTATTTTAAATGAGAGGGAAAAATAACAATCCACAATTTTAAAAAGCAACAAAATACTGTATATATCACACAACCCAAGAAAACAGCACAATATTTCATTAGCTAATAGCTTCTCTTGTTAGTGGAAGTTTATGGTTCTTTAGTTTATGAAACTATCTTTAACATATGTTTGATCATACAACAGTGACCTTGTATCACTTTCTGTAGAGAAAATGGAAAGTTAATTGAGATTTGTTTTTGAACATGGTTAACTGAAATATTTTTAATTTGTTTATGTTAGAGAAATCACTTTTAGCTTCACAATATATTACTTATAATAGATAAATGGATACAGTTTTGTATTGTATGTATTGTATTGTATGATAAACCTCTACAGTGCATTTATGTACATTACAGAGTATACACCTGCCAGGAGAGAATTTCTGCTTTGAGTAAGCACTGATGATACTGCTGCTTACAGTTTCACATGACCAATAATGGGAAGAATCTTTCACAGACTCACTTCTCATTCTGTACCCTTCTGGTTCTAAACATTCTAAAGCTTGCTTCTCCTCCATTACCCACCGTTGGGGAAACATAACTAAAAACAAAATCTTCCAACCCACAAAGGTTCTCTCCACAAAGGTGGTAGAGAAAGAAAATACTTTTATTATTAAGTAAGCGTTAAACCAGAGTGTGATGCCTGTCACAGGCAACCCACCAAGAGCTTGCAAAGACGGAGAGAAATCTCACCCTTTCATGTAACCAAGCAAACACAATCCATGACATACACACTCTGAAGATAAACAATAACTGGTTCTCAAGTACGAAGACTTGACAACACCATTTGTAACACAGAGTTCCTCCTAGGCTCATCTGGTGATTGGAATGACCATCTGTGTTAGCTAATTGGCTTTATCCAGAGAAAAAACAATCTTCTTATATCTTTTTGACGGGAGATGATTTTGTAACTTAGAGTAAGGCACCCAAGGAAGTTAGGCTCCTACCCTCCCACAGAAATTGTGAGATAGAGTACGATTACCCTTGCAGTTTACATTTCAAAGAGATGGTTCTCAGGGCCTTGAGAAAGACATTTCTGAGTCATAAAGCCAGCAAAAGGTTTATTTAGCTTCTAAAAAATTTATACACATTTCAAAGAGACAAAGAAAGAAATTATAATTAGATGTGTTCTATAGGAAATGCTCCATAAAAGGGAAAAAAGAGAAGTTCCTTCCCTTATTTTTGATACGGAGAATTAAGTCTCTTATATTTTATTTGTATTTATCCCTACACCACATATTCCAGTGCTTGCCAGGAAAATCTCTAGTCCTGTTCTTTCGGGTCATGACATCCAAGTGAGTCAACCTGGATGAGTGAGTAAACCTTCATTTAACCCTGGTCTTCTCATTCCCAGAGCACAAAGGCACTCTAGGACAGAGGACAGATCAAGAGAGTGGGCAACCATGGCTCCTCCTGTATTGGGAACCTCACTGTCTTCTCAAAAATTATCCCACTCATAAGCCAACCCTACCTACCAGATTTCTCACATATGGTGATTTTTTTCCTTCAGAGTTTAGAATGCTTATCTGTAATACACTTCCCTCAGGGGTCATCTCAACTGGCAAATGTGTAAATATTCCAATTGTGAATGGGCTTTAAATTTGTTCCATCAAGATATATGATCTAACGATCTGATTTAAACATCCAAATATTACAAGATAGATGAGAAGTTTGCTGAGTATTACATAACAAAAGGTTGGTGTAATCAAAACGTATGGATGAGTTCAGTAGGGTGTTACTGTATTATTGCAGGGACCTAAGTGTTCTCATTTAATCAAGATGTCTAACTTAATGTTAAGATGTCTAAGTTTTAGTTATTATTGGGGCTGGACTGGTTTTATACAAGAGAAAAAATAAGTTATGAAAAACTGAGACCTTCCCCTCAGAAATAAAAGACAAGGGGAAGGAGAGAGAAGGAGACAGAGAGGACAAGAATGTGTAGTCATAAAAGGCAGGAGAGAGGAGAGTTCCAAAAAGGAGGTAGTTAGTGGTATTGGCTACTACAGATTGATTTAGGGGGGGAAAAAAAGCACTAAGAAAATCCGTTTGGATTTGAAAGATTATTTAAAAATTTAAGAATAATCTTAGGTATATAAATTCAATAAATTATTAAGCGGAAACTAAATCTCAAGAATCTAAATACGGGCAAAGAAATAGAGGTGAAGTTACATATTATTTAAGAAATGTTGCAGTAAAATAAATCCAAGACACCTAAAGCAGTCAAAATTGTGTTTTGTTTTGTTTTAAGACAGGGAATTATGCCTTCTTTTTAAATTTTTTTTTAATTTTTTAATGTTTATTTATTCTTTTTTTTTTTAATTTTTTTTTCAACGTTTATTTATTTTTCGGACAGAGAGAGACAGAGCATGAACAGGGGAGGGGCAGAGAGAGAGGGAGACACAGAATCGGAAACAGGCTCCAGGCTCTGAGCCATCAGCCCAGAGCCTGACGCGGGGCTCGAACTCCCGGACCGTGAGATCATGACCTCGCTGAAGTCGGACGCTTAACCGACTGCGCCACCCAAGCGCCCCAATGTTTATTTATTCTTGACACAGAGAGAGAGAGAGAGAGAGAGAGAGAGGGCCAGAAGGTGAGTGTCAGAGAGAGAGGGAGACACAAAATCCAAAGCAGGCTCCAGGATCTGAGCTGTCAGCACAGAACCCGACGCGGGGCTCGAACCCACCAATCGTGGGATCATGATCTGAGCCGAAGTTGGACACACAACAGATTGAGCTACCCAGGCACTCTGGGAATTGTGCCTTCTTAAGGAAGAAGAAAAGGAGTCAATTTGGTGATGGGAAAGGAGGTGCAGTTGCCAAAGAAAGTGGAATATATGATAAAGGATGCTCTGAGAGATAAGAATATCAATAATACAAACAATAAAGCTAACACTAATAATTACACACATAAATAGGATATGTGATTCTTCTTTAACTTCTGCTAGAGAAAATCTTCCTTCTCTAAGATTATCATCTTTCCCCTTTCTTATGCTGCTTTCCTTGCTTTTGAATCTCATGTCTCTTTAGTTATGAATAGATCATCTGTTGGGTACCACTGCACCTTCCAATTTCCATGTGATTATTTTGGAAGAATCCAATAAACAGCCATGACAAAGTAATCCTACCAGACTAACCTTCCAATCACATACACATACGAAAAACTAGACAAAATATATGAAACAACAATTTTCAGGCACTGGACAAGAAGTCAAGGATGGAGATCCATGAGAGAAGGGAAACAAATTAGTTGAGCCCTAGAATAGCCAGGGCTCTCCACCTGGAGGCTTCTACTAGACAATAGTGGAGGGCAAACCCAAGGAAGTCACGGCAGGTGCAGAGACAGAGTTCAGAGTTCAAGGAGGCTGAAGCAACTGAGGGACAGAATACAAAAAAGAAAAACCTTCAGATATCTGCAAAGGATTAGACAGGGCATTTCAAATAGCGATGGTAAATATGTTCTAAGATTTTTTTTTAATTTATTTATTTTGAGAAAGAAAGAAAAAAAGAAGGAGTGGGTGAGGGGCAAAGAGAGGATCCCAAGCAGGCTCCAGGCTGTCAACACAGAGCCCGACACGGGGCTCAATCTCACAAACCACGAGATCACGGCCCGAGCTGAAACCAAGAGCGAGACGCTTAACCCACTGAGCCACCTAGGTTCCCCTGAGATTCTTTTTTTTTTTTAATGTGAACAAAAAGAGGGAAAAAAATGGAAGATTAAAAAATAAGTAAATGTAACTGAAGGTCACCAAGAAATGAAGTGAAAACTTTACTGGATGTATTCAACAGCTCATTAGGCACTTCAAAATAAAATAATTTGAAGATTAAGTGTGAAACTATCAAAATTACATGTCAGAGAGGGAATAAAAACTAAAAACAAGGGGTGTCTGGGTGGCTCAGTCACATGAGCATCTGACTTCATATTAGGTCATGATCTCATGGTTCCTGAGTTCAAGCCCTGCATTGGGCTCGCTGCTGTCATCCCAGAGTTCACTTTAGATTCTCTGTCCCCTTCTCTCTCTGCCCCTCCCCGCTCATGCTTTCTCTCTCAAAAATAAATAGAACATAAAAAAAAAAAACTAAAAACAATGAACAGAACTTCTGTGGCTTTGGGGACACCATCCAACAATCTAATGTATGTATAACTGGAGGGCAGAAAAAAAATATTTGAAGAAAAAATTCAAAGACATAATGACAAAGAATTTTCAAAATTGGATAGAAAACAAATTCACATGTTCACAAAGCTTGATAAATAGCAAGCAAGACAAGTAAAAGAAAATTACACCTACGCGTATCATAATTATATTTCTAAAAATCAATGATAAAAATTAAGACAATAGGAAATTAAAATACCCCCCCCACACACACACGTTACAATTCATGTTCTATAAATACAGAAGTATACATAATACATTGATGATGTCTCATAAGAAACCATGCCAGCCAGAAGACAATGGAACAAAATCTTTAAACTGCTTGGAGTGAGGGGTGGAGTGGGATAAACTACCTGGAATTCTTTATGCAGTAAATATATCCTTCAAAACGAAGGACATGTAAATAAATTTTGCACAAAAACTGACAAAAATTTGTTGCCACCAGACCTTCACTGCATGTTAAAAATTGCCTCAAAATGGATCCTACACTTCAACATCTAAGAGAAAGCATGGACAAATCTTTGCAATCTTGCGGTATACAAACATTTCTTAGATAAGATGCAAAAAAAAAAAAAAAAAGAACCATAAGAAAAAAAAGAATAAATTAGGTTTCACAAATTGTAAATGCTTACATATCAAAATATATTATTAAAAATTATTAGTAAGCCATAAACTGGGAAACAATATTCTCAATATTTTTTTCTGACAAAGGACCCATATATAGAATAAAGAACTTTTGTGACAATAATGAAAGGAAAATTAATCTAATTTTTAGGGGACAAAATATTTAAACTAATTCTCTACAAGAAATAAATATATAGGGGCGCCTGGGTGGCGCAGTCGGTTGAGCGTCCGACTTCAGCCAGGTCACGATCTCGCGGTCTGTGAGTTCGAGCCCCACGTCCGGCTCTGGGCTGATGGCTCGGAGCCTGGAGCCTGTTTCCGATTCTGTGTCTCCCTCTCTCTCTGCCCCTCCCCCGTTCATGCTCTGTCTCTCTCTGTCCCAAAAATAAATAAACATTGAAAAAAAAAATTTAAAAAAAAAAAAGAAATAAATATATGAAGTCAGTAAACATATAAAAATTTTCTCAGTATCACTAGTCATTACAGAAATGCAAATTAAATTAGCAACGAGAAAGCCCTACCTCTACCATGATGCCTTTTTAAAAAACTGACAATAACAAATGTTGGCAAAGTATGGAGCAGCTAGAACTCTCCTATGTTGGTTGATGGGACTGTAAAATCTCACAGGAGAATAGTTTGGCTCTTTCTTAAAAAATTAAACCTACCCTTACTTCACACTCAGAAAATTCATCTAAAATCTGTTCACCTAAAACAAATAAAAACATATGCTCACAAAAAGATTCCCACATGAGTGCTCACCACACCTGTATTCATATCATCAAAAGTGAACCAACTCAAAAGCTCATCAATCTCATCAATCACTAAATGAATAAATAAGGTGTGGTATATTCCTAGAATATGGAATGTGTAGGGAAGGAAAACTTTTCCTCTCTTCCCTTCTACTTTCTTTGGCTCATCTAATAATTGAATTGATATAAGACAGATTAAGGGGAGAAAAAAAACCAAATTTCAATTCTGTATGTCCAAGAACTCATAGAAATATGAGACTCAAAGAAGTGACCAAACCAGGAAGCTTTTAGATCTTTTAGACAAAGAAACAATAAATTTGTGTGGAACTGACAAGACAGAAAAGTTTGGGCTTCGGGAAGTAAACTGGTAAAGTAACAAGGTTTGTTTATAAAGCTTTCTTGGCCCTAATTTCTCTATCTCTGGTAGTAAGGATGTCTCTCTTCCTCCTGGTTCAAGGAGGGTACACTTCTCATGGGAGATTTCTTTCCTGCTTTCAGGGAGACCAAGAAAGGTCAGAGTTTCCTTCACACATTGGTTGCTCCTTAAGTAACTTTAATTTAAAATAATCAATATGCCAGGGGCGCCTGGGTGGCGCAGTCGGTTAAGCGTCCGACTTCAGCCAGGTCACGATCTCGTGGTCCGGGAGTTCGAGCCCCGCGTGGGGCTCTGGGCTGATGGCTCGGAGCCTGGAGCCTGTTTCCGATTCTGTGTCTCCCTCTCTCTCTGCCCCTCCCCCATTCATGCTCTGTCTCTCTCTGTCCCAAAAATAAATAAAAAACGTTGAAAAAAAATTTAAAAATAAATAAATAAATAAATAAAATAATCAATATGCCAAAGTATTGTATTTTGGGTCAACTGCCCTGAACCTTATCAAATACTACTCAGCAGTAAGAAGGAATGAACTTTTGGGGCTCCTGGGTGACTCAGTTGATTAAGGATCTGACTCTTGATTTCAGCTCAGGTCATGATCTCATGGTTTGCAAGATCGAGCCCCATGTCGGGCTTTGTGCTAATAGCAAGGAGCCTGCTTGGGATTCTCTCTCTCCCTCTCTCTCTAACCCCTCCCCTGCTCATGCACATGAACGCACGTGCTTGCTCTCCCTAAATAAATAAATAAATGGAAAAAACATTTTTTAAAGGAACGAACTTTAATTTTTTTTTTTATATTTTACATTTATTCATTTTTGAGAAACAAAGTGAGACAAAGCGTGAGCAGGGGAGGGGCAGAGAGAGAAGAAGGAGACACAGAATCTGAAGCAGTCTCCAGGCTCTGAGCAAGCAGTCAGCACGGAGCCTGATGCAGGGCTCGAACCCACAAACTGTGAAATCATGACCTGATCCGAAGTCGGATGCTCAGCCGACTGGGCCACCCAGGCGCCCCAGGAATGAACTTTTCATATTTGACAATATGGATGAATTTCAAAAATAGTTTGCCAAGTGGAAGTATCCGGATACAAAAAAGTATACCTACTGTATGATTTCATCCATATAAAATCATACAAAAGTCAAGACTAATCTGTAGACATAGAAATCAGATCAGTGGTTGTTGGGATGGGAGAGAAGGTGTTGAGGTAGAACAGAAAGCGTGCACAAAAGAACTTTTTGGAGTGCTGAGGACGTTCTAAATCTTAATTTAAGGTGTGGTTCCATGGGTATACACATCTGTCAAAACTCACTGAACTATATACTTAAAATCTCTGCATTTTCTTCTATGTAAGTCCACCTCATTAAAGTCTTTCTAAATTACGATTCCAGCTCTATTTTCCTGTTTTGTAGAGCGTCCCCCAACAATTAGTGGCGCTTGCTATCTCCATCAACTGTCTGCTGACCCTCAAGAGTTCAAAACCCCATTTTTTCACTTAATCACCATAAGATTCTATGCCGTTCACTCTTGCATTTCTGCATACCTGGCTACTTTTCACGTTATTAATCAAATTTCCTACCCTTAAACCAACTTAGTTCATTAGAGGATCCCATTTAATTATTAAGAAACCACTGATTTTTCTTCTTGCAGAAACTAAGAAATTCAAGATCTCAACCCCATGGATTCTCAGATTTTGGTGAATTATTTCAGGAGTGGAGGCATGACTGGTACCAATGAGAATTTAGAAAGCTGCAATGTCTTACCCTGACTTATGAATAAACTTTTAGTGAGACTTTGTTTTCTCCTGGGAGTCTCGGGAGCACATCCATGGAGACTAATGTCCCAGAGGAAGCTAGGAAAGTGCCCCACTAACAAATCATTATTTTGAGAGAAGAAACCTTGACCTAGTGTGACCTGATCTATTAATCACTTTCAAAATAATTCTCTTAAACACTGAAGCAATCTTGCCATTTCTTGAAAGCTTTATGAATAGAATTCAGCAATGCATGACAGCACTTACCTTAAATTCTAGAAAGAGAGATGCATTTTCCTAATGCAAAAAAGAAGGAACTTTTCTGTTTCAATTCTGTGGCCTTATAAGAGTCTCCTTTTCTTTCAGTCCATGTGTGGACAAGCATGCACCTCAGGACCAGAAGTGTTTCCTTGGGAATCATTAGTGCTTGTGAGTATTTCTTTGCTACAGAGAAGCAAAGAGCACTGTTTGGGGTGAAGTTTTGCTTTTCTCTAGAATGAAAAGCTACGGCTAGCCTTGCTGCCTTGAAGCCTTCAAATGAATTCCAATAAATGAATCTCAGTCTCATACAGAAAAGTCATAACCCTGACTTGGACCAGCAAACAGTCTTAATTTACTGCATTTTACCCAGAACCACAAATCCTTGGAATGAATTTCAGACTGGCTATCTTTATTTGCATCTCAGTATTGCACAGTCCCCCAAGTAGTGATTCTTTTTGTTTGTTTGTTTATGTATTTATTTTTGAGAGAGAGGTGGGGAGCAGAGAGAAAGGGAGACAGAGAATCCCAAGCAAGCTCCATGCTGTCAGCACCGAGCTCGATGCAGGGCTCGAACTCACCAACGGTGAGATCATGACCTGAGCCAAAATCAAGAGTCAGACACTTAACTGACTGAGCCACCCAGGTGCCCCACTCCAAGTAGTGATTCTTGATGCATTTGCCTTTGTGGAACTGATAGTGTATAATCCAGGTTCCTCTGCTGGAAGGTCACACACTACTGGGCATCTTCACATTGACTACATGATCAAAGTCGAAAAATTCAAGAAATTGCCCCCTATCAAAAGTTTAAAAAGACAAAATGAATAAGCAAACAAACAAACGATGAGGCTTGGGACACATTGCCCTTAGCCCAAATCAAGAAAAGATACATGTTAATATTTTTGTACTTTTTGGGGCGCCTGGGTGGCTCAGTCGGTTAAGCGTCTGACTTCAGCTCAGGTCGTGATCTCACGGTTTGTGGGTTTGAGCCCCACATCGGTTCTGTGCTGACAGATCAGAGCCTGGAGCCTGCTTTGGATTCTGTGTCTCCCTCTCTCTGCCTGTCCCCTGCTCATGCTCTGTCTCTCTCTTCCAAAATAACTAAACATTAAAAAAAATTTTTTTTAATATTTTTGTACTTTTTTTCTTTTGAGACTATGAAAAGTTTAAGAAAAAATGAAGGATGCTTGATTGCAACAACATAGCTCAGAAAAAATGATTCAACTGTGCCTCAAACCCTTGAGCATTAAGTGGGTTAAGAAAGCTCTCTGTGCTCGGGGCCAGTCTGGAGATCTGGGAGAATAATCAGAATGCAGTAAGAAACTCATATCCCTGATTAGGGATAGACGGAAGAGCAGAAAGGTTTACATGCAGCAAAATTTACATAAAAGCTGGAAGCCGAAGCGGACTTGGAGACAAATTATTTAGCCAACAGTCCTTGTTATGTGTCTAGCCTTTGAAATAGAGCAGTAGCATTTCATAAACATACACATGTATCAGTCTATGTAAACTCATAGGTACCTGGGGATACAATGTCAACAAACTATCCATTTATATAATCCTCCAGAAAATATCTCTTGAGGGCTTATTTTATGACAAGCCCATACTTAAGCCCTACAGATATTATTGCTTGCCCTTACGACCTTAAAGTTTATGGAGGAAGCCAAACAAACTATAAATAAAATTTTGTAAGCGTTCAGATATGGAAATGTCCAGGGAGTCAGGGAGGGCAGGAGTAGCACTGGAACTAGATTGGAGATGGGAAGTCAGGGAAGGCTTCCCATGACATGGGTCCTTAGCTGAGGTCTAGACTTCAGATAGGACTCAGCCAAATGCTGGAAGAGATTGGGGGAGGGTATTCTAGGCCAAGGGAACAGCACACAGTGATTAGGTGATGAGAGAGCTGATGACACCTTCAGGGAACCAGAGCAGGGATCAGCAAACTGTTGCTGTAAAGGGCCTGATTCTGAGTAGTTTAGGCTTTGGGGGCCCTATAGTCTCTGCTGCAACTATTCAACTCTGCCATTGCAGCACCAACGAATTAGGGTAGTTCCAGTGAGATCTTATGTACAAATAGTTAGCCAAACTCTAAACTTGGGTAAGCCAATAAGCACAGAGCATACAATGGGGAAAGAAAAGGGAAAATGACAGATCAGTCTGGAAGATTGGGTAGGGTAAGACCAGATCATCAACGGCCTTGAATGTCACACCAAGGATTTTGGGTGCTACCCTCAAGGTTCTGAGAAGTGCCCTACCTGTTAGCTTATCAGAAGTGCCTGAACAGGCCTGACTCCCAGCTTCAGCTCAAGCTAGATTCTATGCTTTAGTTCTATTTCACAAACTTCAGGCCTTGTCTGGAATGCATTCTTCCTCCCTGTCCCACTCTCTTCTCCTATTGAACTCCTTTAGACTCGGCTGAGGCACCTCCTTCTCTGGAAAACCTTCCCTAACGTCTGCCAGGCTGGGCAAGGGGTCTCTGCTGGCTGTTCCTAAAACAACCTGCACACAACTCCACAGGATCACTCCCTGCACTATATTGTAATTATTATACATGGTCTCTCTCTCCCTATCTAAATGATAAACTCCTTAATCCTCTAGTAGGACTTGGAACAAAAGAAGCTCTCAACAAATGCCTATGGTATTTATAGGTCTAATTCTCCAAATTGTGGAATGTTTAGCGCTTAGAAAATTTGTATTAACTGGGAGAGAATGCCATTCTCCTCTGAGTGCAAAATGAAGATAAATCTATATCTACCCTATTTGGAGGGACCAGGCTCATGGCCGGTTATACTGGCCATTAGTACACATTCAAATGCTTCTCCGTCTCTTACAGCCTTCATGGGAAATAACCGAAGCTTGTGACATTATAGGCAAAAAAAAAAAATAATCCTTTCCTGGTCTAGAAAAGAGGTGGGAGGAAATGGGAGTATTTTTCTCCCTTAGGCTCTCAGAGAATTCTTGTTCTCTAATATGGAGATAGAATTAATCCTCATATCAATGAACTGTGAGCTTCTTCTCCCAGGCTAAGTTTCTCATACTTTGAAAATGGGGCAATTCATTTCATAGCAATGTACCTTACCCATTGCAAAAAAGAACCATGTAGAAGAATACCCGCAATAAGATAGGAAGTAGTTTTACTGTTTTCTAGTGAATTTTAATAGAACAGGAAGAAAAAATTCTCAGCTTATAAATTTTCATATGCAAATAGGAATGCTTCGGTTAGTATGGACAGATACTTAGTCATAAAGGAAGGTTTTGGTAGGAATGTACTTGCCAGGATCCAGTTTGTTATCCTAAGCATTTGCTAGCCTTTTTACTTTTTTAGGTTCGTGTTTAGGTTTGTGGGTATGTGTGTGTGTGTGTGTGTGTGTGTGTGTGTGTGTGTGTGTATCTTTATCCAGTGTACATTTATTAGGTACTTCTGCTTATTAGGCCCTAATTCAGCTGGTCTTGGCATTCTGAATTAAAGTTTAGTGCATTTTCCTACTTGCTAAGCAGTTCTCTTCATTTAGTTTGAATATTTTTTTAGTCTCCTTTGTTACAAGTCTGAACTAGAATTTGGAAGTGGATTCTTGAGAAAAACATCTGTTCTATTATCTAAGTTGTATTTCACCACTAATATATAACAGCAAGGATTTTTAGTTGTATAAATATACACACAGAGACATGGGGGGAGTTGCAAAATCAGCTTTCTTAAACATATTTGTAATATAAATGGATAATTTATTTTCAAATATAATAGGAAAGTGTGGATTCACTTCTTATGAACCCACAGCTCAGTTTATGCAGACATACCGTTATGTATACTTTTTTTAAATTTTTTTTAATGTTTATTTATTTTTGGCACAAAGAGAGAGACAGAGCATGAGCGGGGGAGGGGCAGAGAGAGAGGGAGACACACAGTCTAAAGCAGGCTCCAGGCTCCGAACTGTCAGCACAGAGCCCGACGTGAGGCTCGAACCCACAGACTGAGAGATCATGACCTGAGCCGAAGTCAGACGCTCAACAGACTGAGCCACCCAAGCGCCCCTCATTATGTATACTTTAATAATTTGGGGTGTTCTATGTAAGTGATGAATCACTAAGTTCTAGTCCTGAAACCATTATTATGCTGTAAATTCACTAAATTGGATTTAAATAGAATAAAAAATAACAATAATATGGATTATTGACAGCTAAAGCACATTGCAACGGTTATTCTCATAGCTATACATGGATGGAAAACTACTTTTCCATTCATCAAGTATACTAAGTACTTTCAAAGTCCATTAGGTGCTGGTTTAGTCGACCAAAGGATAAGCCAAATCATGAGTAAGGAAGGAGGGCTTAGGGTGTATATGTGTATGTGAAGGAGGGGGAGTGTCCTGAAGGATCTTAAATGGAATCAGAATCTTCCTTTTCTTTCTTTTTCTTTGTTTTGTCCAAATTAGTATGAGATTCTAAACAGCTACTTTCTTGCCTGTCTTTCTAGAGAATCAAGGGACATGACAAATGGCACGACCATCACAGAGTTCATCCTTCTAGGCTTTCCTGGTACCCGAGCACTACAAATCCCTCTCTTTCTCGTGATCTTTTGCGGCTACATATTAACCCTTGCAGGCAATGGGTTCAAAATCGCCATTGTCTGGGCTGAGCCCAGGCTACAAATACCAGTGTACTTCTTCCTTTGCACCTTGTCCTTCCTAGAGATCTGGTTCCCTACCACGGTCATTCCCAAACTATCAGAAATGTTTGTGGTGGCAAGAACAGCTATCTGCATCCCCTGCTGCCTTCTTCCACTTTTTCCTGGGAACCGCCGAGTTCTTTATCTTCATTGTCATGTCTTTTGACCATTACCTGGCCATCTGCAAGCCCCTTCGCTACCCCACCACTATGACCAGCAACCTCTGCCTGCAACTTGCCCTCAGCTCCTGGGTGGTAGGCTTTACCATTGTCTTTTGTCAGATGCTACTGCTCATCCGGTTGCCATTCTGTGGCGACAATGTCATCAATCATTTCTACTGTGATGTTGGTCCCACTTTGAAGGCAGCCTGCACAGACACAAGCATTTTGGAGCTCCTGGGTCTTTTGGCGACCGTCCAGGTGATCCCAGGGTCACTCCTCTTCACAGCGATTTCTTATATCTGTATCCTGTCCACCATCCTACAGATCCCTTCAGCCACTGGCCAACAGATTTTCTCGACCTGTGCCTCCCACCTGACAGCAGTCTCCCTGCTCTATGGTGCCATTTTGTTCATGTACCTGAGACCCACAGCACACTCTTCCTTTAAGATTAATAAGGGGGGCGCCTGGGTGGCGCAGTCGGGTAAGCGTCCGACTTCAGCCAGGTCAGGATCTCGCGGTCCATGAGTTCGAGCCCCGCGTCAGGCTCTGGGCTGATGGCTCGGATCCTGGAGCCTGTTTCCGATTCTGTGTCTCTCTCTCTCTGCCCCTCCCCCGTTCATGCTCTGTCTCTCTCTGTCCCAAAAATAAATAAACGTTGAAAAAAAAAAAAAAAGAGACAGAGCATGAACGGGGGAGGGGCAGAGAGAGAGGGAGACACAGAATCGGAAACAGGCTCCAGGCTCTGAGCCATCAGCCCAGAGCCCGACGCGGGGCTCGAACTCACGGACCGCGAGATCCTGACCTGGCTGAAGTCGGACGCTTACCCGACTGCGCCACCCAGGCGCCCCCCAAAAAAATTTTTTTTAAATAATTAAAAAAAAATAAGATTAATACGGTGGTGTCAGTGCTAAATACTATCCTGACACCCCTTCTGGATCCCTTCATTTGTACAATTAGAAACAAGGAGGTGAAAGCAGCCCTAAGGAAGGCAATGGCTTGTCCAAAGACTCATCATCCAGAGGAAAACATGCGACACATCAAATGAACTTAAGGCAGATACAAAAATTAAATGTGAAAGAGGACTGGGGAGAAGATGAGGATGTGAAAGCAAACTATGATGGTAACCTTCCGTATAAGGATTTGTTCCCTATAAATAAACCACGAGTCCTCCTTCAAAAGAAGGGACCGAATTCTCAACAAGGAAATCCCAGAATACCTTCTGATGCATGAAGTACCACTAAGGACTTTCTCAATTATAAGCTGAAAGTAGAAACCACAGAAGTCAAGGACAAGTGTCAGTAACTTTTTTAAAAAATGTAAGGAATCCTGTCTCCCTCTTTGTTTACAGTAACTCCCTTCGCCTCATCTCCTTGTCAAAGGCATGAAGCATCCTGAACATGTTCTCAGTACTTATTTTCTTCATAGTAGAAGTCTCACGTAGTCTCCTAATCAATTGTAATGATCTTTCAAAAATGTTTCAAATAAACCACGGTTTTGTTTGATAATGTCTCAAAAAGGGGACTTTCATCTTGATATAATGCAAATGTTTACATACACCTAAGGGTGTTTATTCCTAGATAATACCAAAACTTGAGGGCATTATATGAAAATTTCACATTGGATTAGGTCAGTTCCTGTGCTTCAATAGGGGTAGGCCGAGTGCCTAGGAAACCAAAAGAAGTCTGAGAGACAATATGCTAGGAAGGCTTTCCTGCTGGAAAATTCAGCCCCAAGGTTACATTAAATACAGAGTTTGCATGTGAGGTTTTCACATAAGGTCCTCAAGGTAAATGATACACCTATAATTGTTTTAACCATTTTCTTGGGCAAGACATTTGACAGAAAAGTTTTTTATAGAATGACGACGCAGGTTAAGTCACAGTTCATAATAATGAGTGTTACAGATGCTTCTCTTCCGACGGCAAAGAAAGACTATCATTAAAAGCCCATTAAAGTGTGATTTTTAAAACAAGGATTATTGCACATTCCTTTTAGTACTGAATTGAAAATTGCAAAGCAAAATAAAGTGTAATGAGGTGAAAATGCTATTATCTCAACTGCCTGATCTGATTTTATCTTACAGAGGAGCTGTCTTGGGACTGGGCAGGTGAAATTGGTCATTTGAAGGCAAAGAGAGAGATCCTAAGGACGAATATTATCAAGAGCCCTATCATCAAAAGAATGGTTTAAATTGCCCTGAGTGAGAAAATCCGGGTAATAACTAAGTGCTCCTCAGAGAGGAAAATGGCACAGAAAGTAAAGAGAGGAGAAATGAGCCAGAAAGATGAATGCAGCTGAAAAGTCTGTGGGAAGAAGCCAGTGGAAATTCTCCACAGTTGAGGAGCCTACAGAACATTTTAAAGATGGAGATGCTTATACTCAATCTGAGGTCACATTTCTATGCTGTTAAACTGTTTTCCCCTTCAACCTTCAGTAAAGGCTTCTACCTTAGCTGATGTATTATAAAATGGGATGTGTATGTCACACGCACTGGTGTATGGGTGTGTTGTATGTGTAAGGAAGAATTGAGTTTCTTGTCTGGAATGATGTGGTTTGAATTAGAGACAGCCCATAGACAAGCTCACAGCAATGGCACCAGAATATGTAGAAATTTCAGGAAGAACTTCAGACTTTCATTGGCTTGGGTACGGCTAGATCTAGGGGAACTGAGACACAGGGCTTATGTTATTACTTTAAAACCTGTTTAAAAAACTGCTTTTTTAAGTTGCACAAATATTAGTTTTCCTGGGTCTGGCCTATTGCTTTAAGAGTTACCTGCGTGACGGCCAGACAGAGGGTAACATAAAACACCTTGACAGATATTTTTTTTTTTTTAATTTTTAGCGTTTATTTATGAGAGAGTTAGAGACAGGGCGTGAGTGGGGGAGGGGCAGAGAGAGAGGGAGACACAGAATCTGAAATAGGCTCCAGGCTCTGAGCTGTCAGCACAGACCCTGACTCGGGGCTTGAACCCACGAACGGTGAGATCACGATCCAAGCCAAAATCCAGAGTCTAACCGACTGAGCCACCCAGGCTCCCCAAAACCCAGATTCCTTTTTTAAAAAAATTTTTAAATGTTTATTTATTCTTGAGAGAGAGAGACAACACAAACAGGGGAGGGGCAGAGCAAGAGGGAGACACAGAATCTGAAGCAGGCTCCAGGCTCTGAGCTGTCAGCACAGAGCCCGATGTGGGGCCTGAACTCAGTTTATGACCTGAGCCAAAGTCGGAGGCTTAACGGACTGAGCCATCCAGGTGCCCCTAGACAGATCCTATAAAGGAGACAAGAACAAGTGTGAGAGTGCCACCTGGCTCCAATTCAGGAAATGCAAAATAGACACCATTTATTCACGCATGATTATCACGTTCTATGGATGTATTGGTATCATGTACTAAGCGATGTGCCAGGTACTGCTTCTGTTGAAAAAAACCATTTTTTGTGGTCTGCCAGAAAATCAGTTCTAGGAATTGGAAATACCAAGAGTTGGAGAAGCCTATCCAACAAAGAAGCTCCAACAACCTGAACATCGAGAATGAAATGAGCTACGAGACTTCTAGGCAGCCCTGCCTTAGATCTTCACCAACATGGTCGCACCAAAGCCCCCAAGGAGTGTGTTGTGTACGTCTATTGCTTGCAGCAGCTGGAGTGTTGTTCTGAGGAAAAGGAGCCATGGCCGCAAAGACAACATGCCAGAGCTTGACCTTCATATTGTCCCTTGTTTCTTAAGGCTCTAGAGCCCAAATCTCTTCTCCAAATATATATACCCCAGCTTTCTCCAACAGAATAAGAAATTACACAAGAATTCATCCAAACAATATCATAAACAACCTCTTACTCAGATCCCTGGGTATTAATTATTTTTCTACTACTGGTAACTCTAATGACAAGGTTGAGCTCATGCATACATCTGAGCCAAATCCTTGACAATGAGCCCTTGAGTTCATTTGTTCCCGAAAACATACACACTTAATTTAAGCAGTTGTTTCCATGATGTGTTCCATAATACATTAGTTATTAAAAGTAGGGCTCAAGTATTCAAACTGGGGGAGATACAGAGTTAGACAAGGTTGAGCAGTTTCCTTCACTACTCAATTTCTCAGAATTTGTAACACTATGTTGAAAAAAAAAAATTCTAACTCCCAAGCTTATGCATATAAAACTGACTGTTAGATCATCTCGGTTTTACTAAAAACTGTGCCCACTGTTCACTGATGTAAACCAGAGCAATGACCACTTTAAAAGGAGACTTTACAATCCTCTCCTTAACCAATCAAACGGTGGCCTCACGATCCTGCTTTATCTGGGCAAAACTTCTGTTCCTTACCCAATGTAGCCCTTCCCTTTTAACTCAGAAAGACTAAAGTCACTTTTGAGCAATACAGCTTTCCCTTACCTGTCAAGTAATAAATTCAGCCTTACTTTTCCAGTTCTAACGATTTTCACATGCAGTAGAAACCCCCACGAGGAAGACAGGCCTTTCCAAAGCTTACGCAGCTAGACCACTTTTTTTCGATGTGCCTTAGACGAAAGATTTCCCACTCTCTCTCTTAAAATGCATCTAATGTCATTTATGTTTTTATCAGGCTGTTATAATTCCATTACATTCATAAGTGGCCAACCTACTTAGATGTAAAATTTTAAAACTCGCATACAAGAAAAGCTGAAGCACAATAACACAAAGAATTGGAGATAATCATGTATTTACCTAACTATCTAATTCCTGACTAAGGCTCACCACCGCTTTAAACCATATTCTCCTTGCAAGTTTAAATGACTCCAATTATAAAAGTCCCATTTACACATAACCCTTCCAGAACTATCCAATTTCTGTACCTGGTATTCAACTAGTCTTGGCCCGAACAATTCAAAGAGTAGAGCTATGCACTCTCAGATGAGCCCACTCTACTAACTACTCCTACCATTTCTTTCATTTTTGGAAAATGGTCTCTCTCTTCCAAGTGCAGAAACAACCATTTTCCTAAGAATTAGTTCTTTACTCTTCATCAGATATTGTTTAAAAAAAAGAAAAAGAAAAGAAATAATAACCGAACGCCCCCATCTCCACATTATGGCTTTAGTCCAGGCACTTGACCTATAATAATAACTCTGTAAATCACCTTTCCACATCCCAGTCTTGGACCCCTTCCTTCTCATCAGAGGCCGAAAGGATTTTATAAAAATGTATATCTAATCATGTCACTTAATTAAAATCCTTCAGTGGCTTCCCATTAACTATAGCAGATAATGCTTACTTTAGTCCATAAGACTAAATATATAAGAGACAATATACTATGAAGGCTTTCTTGCTGGAAAATTCAGCCCCAAGTTTACATTAAATACAGAGTTTGCATGTGAGGTTTTCACATAAGGTGAATGACCTTTGGTCCATCAGATCTGATCCCTGTTCACAATATCAGGTCCATCTTACACATTTCTCTATTGTTCTCTGGCCCTAGGCACACTACCTTTCTTTCAATTTCTCCACTACCCCAAGCTCTTTCCCACCTCGGGACCCTTGCATACACACTATTTCCCATTACTTCAAACATTCTTTCTTGCTCATCCCACTTCTCACTCCCATCCCCAATCTCAGCCTGCCCGCTCATCCTTCAGAATTCTGCTCAAACGTTTCTATTCAAGAAGGCCTCCCCTGACTGCTTCTCTACCAGCACCACCATCAGGATTAGGACCTCCAGTTACAAGCTCTCATAACATGCCGTACCTCTCCTTTGTAGAAAGTCTCACAATCATAAGTAAGTTATTTAAAACTCTGTTTCTTTCCTCCCAAACACACATACCACATGAAAGCTAGCTCCAAGAAGACAGATATTATAACATTTTTGTTGCCCATTATATTCCATACACCTATCACGGTGCCCTGCAATCATAATTCCTCACTAAATAAGTCACTGATGAAGGAAGGACCAGACTGAACAATTTGAGCCGCGCGTCAGGCTCTGTGCTGACAGCTCAGAGCCTGGAGCATATATTAAATGATTAGTATCAAGAATATGTAACATCTAACGATAAGAAAAAAAATCCATCTGCGAAACAGGCAAACTCATAGGAAGACTGCAAGTCACCAACAAACGTACAAAGAATGTTCATCTTCATTCTTAATCATGGAAAGGAAAGGTAAAACAATGAGACATCACTTCTTACCCATTTTGCAAGTTTAGCAAGCAGTGGCATGGACATAGGGGGAAACTATTCTTATATATGGCTGTTAAGATTACAAACTGATATAGTCTCCGGGAAGTTAATTTGGTAGTATCAATTGAATACATACAACCTATGACCCAGCAATACTTTTTCTCTGTCCCCAAGTAACACTTGCATATATGCACGAAGATGTTTATTATGGCATTGTTTATGACAGCAGCAATTATAAACAACATATATTATCCATAGGCAAATGGCTATTCACACCAAAGGATGTTATGCAAAAAGCAGAAGGAATAAAGGGTATCTGTATGTGCTATGAACAGGCCCGATACTAGGAGAAAATAGCAAATTGAGGAATCCAACATGAGTCCACACATATATGCATATGTGAACAAAATAATATTATGTGATTTCTATGAATACGTATGTGTATTGTATGTAAAAGCACAGAAAAAAGTCTGGAATGTAAATGCATAAGAATAAAGATCTGGTGAGAGAGATGAGGAGGCCAGAATTAGTAAAAGGTCATTAGCTTTATCTGCAATGTTTGAAATGGTTAGAAAAACATTTATGTATCATTTGTGACCTTAATATTAATACTTAAAAATATTAAATGAAATATAGATTTAAAACACGTGGCACACAGTAGGCCTTCATGAATTGTACATTCCTGTCCCTCCACCACAGGTAATGAATACCTTGGGTTCAAACACAATGGACCGATCCCAGCACTGTGTCCCATGAAACGCAATGTGTAAGACATAGTAGGGAGAAAGAAGGTCCTCCCGTGGCACATGGAGAGTGGTGACTTGGGGGCTAAAGGGACAGATAGTAAAAAGGAAAATAGATGCAGGCAGAAACGTCACTGACAGAGACAACCTGAGCAAAGGAGATCGGGGAAGTCAGTCTTAAAGAAACACAAAGACGTGTCCAAGGAAACCAGAAAAGAACAGGATGCCACAACTATTCTCAGCAAGCTTCTGCTGCGTTCCAAAGAGTTCGCGTGCAATATTTCCCTTCGCTCTCGGAGCAAGGGAATGGTTACACCCATTTTAGATGGACCCTGAGCTTCGGAGAGGTGGAAGGGTTCGCTGGAGGCCCCACAAATGGTGGCCAGCGCAGGAGCCAAACTCAAAACTGCTGTTAGCAACCGTGCTTCGCGGACAATCAAGAAAAACGAGTAGACGCATAGACGCCAAAATCAAAGCAAAGATCAAAAACAGAGAAAAGCCTGCGTGTGTGCAAACCGAGGGCTGCGGGCCGCAGGAGTGGGGCGTGCGGGCGCAAGGGGTCTGGCCCCAGGCTTTCCCCCCGCGGCTCTCTGAGTCTCCTCCTGCGCGGCGCCCACAGAGACACGAAACCTCCCGGCGCCTAGAAGGGCTCCAGCCGCGAGGAGGCGGGGCCAAGCGCAGCTTCCGGTTCCGGGCGCAAAGGCCCCACGTGTTCCGACCCGCCAGGCCCCGCGCGGCTCGGATCCGGCGGCGCTGCTTCGGCCGGGAGTGGGTGGGGGAGAAGCCGGGGCAGGGGAGGAGCCGCCGGAGCAGTCGGAGCCGTGAGTGCTGAGGGGCTGGGCCGGGCCGGGCCGGGCCCGATCGCGCTGAGCCGGGCTGGGCAGGGCGGGGAAGAGAGGGAGAGGTCGGAGACCCCGCCCCCCCCCCCCCCCCCCCCCAGAGTCTGGGGAAATCGCACTGTCCTGGAGAAGGGGCGGCGGCAGTATAGTGAGGGGGCCGAGGCGTAGTGGTCCCCGGGGCTCCTGGTGGCAGGAACGAGAACCTCCGGGGACGCGGATGGCGCTTTGGGCTTCTTTCGGTGCAGCCACCGCCCTCCGCCCCCTCCTGAGGCCTGCAGAAACGCAGTTAGTTCGTACCTCCCATTGCTTCCGCGCCAACTGGCCCCCCGGAACCGAGGGAGGAGTGGTCTAGGCCCCTTTAGTTCCCGTAGCTTTTTCTCACCCAGTCTTTCAGATTGTTAGAGGGCCCCCCACAGCACCCCCCGGCAGGCTCCTGGCCCGGGCAAGCCCCATCTCTTTCCACCACCAACCGCCCCCCCCCACACACACACATACACACACACACACACACACACACACACACACACTCACCCATGATCTTATCACCCTTGGACATCGTCTGGCTTGTGGCTTTTCAGCCCCCACTGTGACCGACCCCAAGCTTCCCCTCAAGCTAGTAGCTTCTGTCTCCACTTGCAACTTCCCTGCCCCCAACCCCTAACAGCTAGTTTTGACACTTCTGAACACCACCGTTACCCTCCGCAGGAGTACATAGGCCTCTGCTGCTTGTCTGGTTTGACCAAAAGTTTGTTAGTTTGTATGCCATGGATCCGCCCTCTCAGGTGTAAGGCGAATTTTGGTTTTTCTGGGCGTTAGATATTCTTGTGTCCCAGGCGCTTTGATTTCCTTGTCTGTCATGGGTAGGCTCCTAACCTTAGCGGTTTTTTGACCACCTGGGTCCTGGAGAGCACTGCCACATCCAGGCTCTCCCTTGGAAGTTAGGGTTAGAACTGTTACTCTTTCTCTGTCCACACTTGGCAGGTGACACTCCGGGCAGCCTTACTCAGGAGCCACAGAAAGCTAGTGGAGTCCTCCTTCTCCCCCAAGTTGCCCCATGGGCCTTGATCCAGAAAGCCACTTCAGAAAGGCTGTGAGGAAGGCACTGGGAGGCATGTTGGTGGGAAGTATGTGTCAGCCAAGCAGTTAGGGTTTAGGGTTTGGGGCCATTTGTTTTGGGTAACTTTCTGCTGGGACTCTTCTAGCGTCAGAGGGAGGAAGGGGATAGTTCCTCTTTGGACCAGATACCTGGGATTCATCATCTTTCCCCCCCTTTCTCCTCCAGCTATACCCCTTTTGCACTCTTAAGCACTATTTTGCAGTAGACAGTCATTTCAAGGGCACAGCAAGGTTTACTATGATGTGAGGGACTCTTGGGTGTTACAAGCGGTACAGATGAGGTAAGTTACGGGTTTACAACATTTTTTCCCAGTTAATTTGGCACAGGCAGAAAACTACAGTCCTAGGCTCTTTTGGCTTTTGCAAACCCTCCTTTAAATTTGGCCAGCACTGGAAAAGTTGGATCCTTTCTGCTTGAACCTCAGCTTTACTTCCTTTGCCTTAGGTATCGGCTCTCAAACCTATCAGGCGTCTTAAGCACCTGAAGGGAGGGTGTGTTGAACAGATGGCCCCCACAGTTTCTGATCATAGGGCGGGGCCAGGGCTTGAATATTTGCACATTTCGGACAAGTTTTTAGGTGTTTGTGCTGCTGGTTTGGGTTTCTCAAACTGAGCACCGCTGCCCTTGGCCAATCTTCACATGAGCGGTGCAGTGGTTTGGGCGATCAAAAGGCCTGTGTGTGTACCTTCTGCACTAGAAGCTAGTAATATGATCTTGTGTGGATAACTTAACCACTGAGTTCTTTCGTTTTTAAAATTAAGAATGTGAGCTTAAAAAAAAAAAAAAACCCTGCAAATGCTAGTTATCTTATGCCAAATGGAAGATGAAATATTGATGAGTTTTTCCCTTGATTTTCTTAATTCTCTTGTTAGGAGCTTCCATATAGCTTGTATCCATATTTAGGTTTTTGCTGTGAGTCGCTAGTGCGCTGAAGTCCTGCTGTACCTTAACTACTTATTAAATTCTTTAAGGTCAGAGCCAGTGTTTTTCTCGTCTTTCTCTGCCCTGCACCTTGAGTTGTGTGGGATGCACCATTGATGCTCAGTAGATACTTGGAGAATGGATAACCCCATCCCCTACTCTCTTTTCCCTTTGAAGAGGTTTCTCTCCACTAGTCCTGTGCCACATAGTAAAGCAGTATATGGCTATGCCACCTGATTCGCCCAGGAGATTGGGATTAATGTCAATGCCAAATTCCTGTAACTGTCCCTATGAGTGGTTTAGTACTCAGAAGCCCCGGCACCCGTTGGTTCTGAATTTTAGTGCATCTGTGTCCATGTTGGAGTAAGAGAAATAGCTTAATAAAATTCAGCAGCTGTTTATTGAGTACCTTTTCTACCAAGCCTTTGACAAAGTGTTAGGCACTTGGAATATAAAAAGGAATAAAGAGGTCCTTGCCCTCTGGGACAGGGCTCACAGCGGGGAGGTAAAGACACTGAACTGTGTCCACAGCAAGAATGCCATTCTGGGATTCCTTCTACTTTGGACCGTGATTTAATCTGCGGTGGAAGCCTGCTACTCCTCCAGTTCCTCTGGTCTGGCAGGCGTGGGTCCCATCTCTCACCATCTCGTCGTAAGCAAGGGAGCCTTGGGCAATGCCAGAAGGAAGTCCTCTAGATACAAAGCAAAGGGTCTTTTGACAGAGTGTCAGTTACAAAACTAAAAGCGTAATACATGATTTTTGAATTGACTGTTCTGAATTACCCATATCTACTCCTCAGGCCAAAAGCCCTACTTATAAAATATATTATCCTGTTATTTTTCATTAAATAATGGTTCCTCTCACTGCCTGTGTGATGGGCATTGACCATGTTTATTATAGGAATGAATTGGATACAGCTAGTTTAACCCTGGCTGCCCCCCTCATCAGGGTGGGTGTCAGGTATGATGACTGCCCTTTTCCCACTTCAGATTAGTTTGTGATTTTTTTTTTATTTTTAGATTTATTTATTTATATATATATATATATTTATTTATTTATTTATTTATTTTTGAGAGAGGCAGAGACGGGGGGAGGGGTAGAGAGAGAGAATCCCAAGCAGGCACTGCACTGTTAGCACAGAGCCTGTGGGGCTTGAACCCACAAAACCGAGATCGTGACCTGAGCCAAAACCAAGAGTCAGATGCTTAACTGACTGAGCCACCCAGGTGCCCTTGTGATGTTCTGTTTTAAACCGAAGCATATAGATTGACCTGCTTTATTAAAGCCACTAACCACCTCTAGGTAACCCTTAAGGTTAAAAAGCCTCGGGGTGCCTGGGTGGCTCAGTCAGTTGATCGTCCGACTTCAGCTCAGGTCATGATCTTGCAGTCCGTGAGTTCGAGCCCCGCGTCTGGCCCTGTGCTGACGGCTTGGAGCCTGGAGCCTGCTTTGAATTCTGTGTCTCCCTCTCTCTCTACCCCTCTCCCACTTATGCCCTGTCTCTCTCTCTCTCTCTCTCTCTCTCTCTCTCTCTCTCTCTCTCTCTGTGTGTGTGTGTGTGTGTGAAAAACAAATAAACATTAAGAAAAATTTAAATATAAAAGCCTGGCTTCATGGTGGAGGCTCACCACTGTCATGATGGCCAGCTCCTCAATTGTGGACTCTGTTTTTGGCCTCTAGCCCATCTTAACTCTCGAATAAATCCCTTTCACCATCTTAGGCTAATACTCTATGGCCCACCTATTCAATAAAGAAGCCGTATATCCTCGTCACCATCAGGAAGCATGATGGTTTCTCAAAAGATGACCCAGCTCTCTGCCCTTAGGTGGAGAATCATTCCCATTTTCAGGATGACGCATCTTGAGGAGGTGGAACACAGATCATCCACCTCCAAAGGCAGAGCAGCCAGCGGCCCAACACTGCCCCTGGGCCTGTAGGAAACATTTTCATTAAAAATAAAGTGAATTGCTATGGTATTTATAGCTATATTTTACATTATTTGTGTTTACATCCATCGACTCTTGATGACATGTTTCTACCCACTCTATACCTTGATCCTAACTAACCACAAGGTCTGTAGAATTTCAGGGCAGAAGATGTTCACATCTTAGCTTCCACTGGTTTCCCTGTACCACCCACTGCCACTGACTTGTTTGGCTTTGTTTCTTCCTATCTTCTCCTTCACTCCGACTCATGCTGTATATTTGAAACCCATTGCAGTAAGCTTTGAGCCACTTCTCTCCTTGCTACTCAGATATATTATGCTGAAGGAAAGAAATATTTAAATGGCAAAAATATTAAAAATTTTTAATGTTTATTTTTGAGAGCGAGAGAAACGGAACACAAGCAGGGGAGGGGCAGAGAGAGAGGGAGACACAGAATCTGAAGCAGGCTCCAGGCTCTGAGCTGTCAGCACAGAGCCCGATGCGGGGCTCGAACCCACAAACCGTGAGATCATGACCTGAGCCAAAGTTGGTCACTTAGCCAACTGAGCCACCCAGGCACCCCTAATTGGCAAAAATATTTAAAAAGAAATCGTTTTTAAACATGGTTTGAAGCATATTGCTCGCGATGCATTAGAAGGCCAAAAGTCCATGAATGCATTCCCTTTCATTACTTTGGCCTTCTGGGTTAAATTTTCAAGGAACTTAGTAGGTGTATTAACTGGGCTTGCCCCAAATTGCCTCCTCCCAGTTAGAGGGAGGAGACAGGACTGTGACATTGGTAAGTAGAAGCACTGATCAGTGGAGAACCTGTCTTTGAGTTTCCATCCCATCTGTGTTCCAAGGATCTTAATCAATCTTAGCTTGTAAGTCTTTCAAAACAAGGACTCCTTATAATACTTTACTTTTTATTTATTTATTTATTTATTTGTTCATTTATTTTGGAGAGAGAGACAGCGCAAGTGGGGAAGGGGCAGAGAGAGAGGGAGACAACACAATCTGAAGCAGGCTCCGGGCTCAGCTGTCAGCACAGAGCCCGATGCGGGGCTCGAACCCACGAACCATGAGATCATGACCCAAGCTGAAGTCGGACGCTTAACCGACTGAGCCACCCAGGCGCCCCTATAACACCTTACTTTTGATATAATGGTAAACAGACCAAGATTTTTCCTGTGCATTTAAAAATTTTTTTGGAATTATGAAATAAAGGACTGTTTGCTTGTTCAACGTTTAAATCTTGCCTTCTTCACAAAATGATTTCAAGCAATTTGAAGGAAAGAGAACAAAATATATTGAGCATTTACTCTGTCCTGGGCTCTGTGCTGAAGTGATTCTGTATGTAACTTCATTTACTCCTTAAAACAACCATGTGAAGTAGATAGTATTAGCCACATTTTGAAATTGAGACCAAGACTTAGGGAGTATCACATGGCCAGGAAGTGAGGAGAGGGATCCAAACCCAGGGCTCCAAAGTCTCCAACCCTTATATGGAAAGCACGGATAATTGTATATAGGACAATTGGCAATAAAAGATCATCTTTTCAGTAGCAGGATCATACTAGATAATCTTTAGTTTTAAACAAGAATACAGCATTAGCACAGGGCAGTTAACAAATGTTATTAGTTGATTTCTATTCTAGAACAATAGGAGCAGTGGCATGGTCTGGCTCGGCCCAGAGAGCAGACATAACCAGATTTCCAGGTTATAGGCCAGCATTAGGGTAAAAAATAAGAATGGCAACAGGAGGGGAAATAGGGGTCTGCTAAATATGATCATTTGAACCTCTCTGATCACTACTTCTGAAGACTATTTGCCGATAAATCAGTATTTCTCTATTAAGCAGATACTATATGACCACAAGCCTTGTCATTTAGGGTCCAGAGGGATCTCCTGAAGCAGTAACATTGTAAGGTAGGGAACCAGATGTCCCTTCATTGCCTACCGTTTTCTGTTGTCAGAATGGAGTTAAAGCCTTCAGTGGCATGTGACTCATTCAGATAAGGGGCATAGGTATTGTACCAAAGATTGGAGAGAGCGCTTTCCTTTTCCACATCTCCCCAGTCCCACTCCCTATACCCTAGAAACATGTACTCAAGAGACTATGTCATGGAGCCTGCCCAGCCCTAGGCTTGTGAAGCTCTTCTACAGACATTGTTTCAGAGCCTTCGGGAACCAAGCTTTGCTCTTCCTGGTCTGGCTTCTGTCTATATAGTCCTGTTTGCTTTTTATAGGCTGTCGCGGAGCCCTTCCAAGGACAGACTTTGAGGGAAGGTATTAGAAAAGCAAGGGCAATAAATTGCAAAAGGCCGACTGGGCAGTGTAGCATATCCTACGAACTGCAGAATAAAATAGTGTCCATTTTCTGTTTGTGATAAGGACACTTGACATTTGCACAGCACATTTTAGTTCATAAGCTCCCAGAGCTTGGCTAATCCTGGGAGTTAGGAAAGCAGTTCCTGCAGCAGGCTCTCCCCTTTACAAGGGCTCTTGTGTGCGTTATCTCACGAAGCCCTCAGAGCTGCTCCAGTCACTTGACCGTGTGGGGCTGGGACGCACATCTTTCCACAGCACCACCTGCCTCCCATTCCTTCCCATCCCTTGCCCCTTGACTTCTCTTCTTTCATCCCGCTGTTGCCGATCCGTTTGCCTTCATCGGTTTCTAAGCTGCCAAAGTAAATCCAAAACAAGCAATGGAAACATCAATTCATGATTTCTGAAGAGCGTTTAAAGACAGGTTTTATGTGGCGCTGTTCCGTTCCTTTTTCTCGGTGGAGAGTACCGCCCTGTGAGAGCAGGAATGCTTCTTTCCCTGCAGACTTGGTAGAATCCATAGACAATCTGGTGTAGCTAGTGCCACGTGGAAGCAAGGAGAGCTTCCTAGTCTGCCTCCCTGGGCATGGATCCTTGGACTCTGAAGATAATAGAGATCCCTTCGTTAAGCCAAAGACCATCAATTCCATCTTCTCTCAGGACTCCCAAAGAAAATAATCTTACTGAAGAGGGGCATAGAACCGACCACCATGAGGTAGACAGATTCAGTTGGTAGGAAAATTACCACGTAAAGATGTAGAAATTACGGGACTGCCTAGAACAGGCTATGAAAATCTGTAGTGGATGCTTGAAGATCATGAACGTGAAGTAAAAGCACAAATGAATGAAAAGCTATTTGAGCTTGAGATAATAAGTAATGTAATTGAAATGAAACTCCCATTTAATGGGCAGCATGACCTTAGACCCAGCTCTTAACAGTGGATTGTTGGCTGAGACTTGTAATGAAGCCCAAAAAGACTAGAAAATGAAGAATCCCTCAGGTTGCATGTGGAGAGTGGTCTGGAGGGGGCAGGACCAGGAACCCTGGTAAAACTTGAAGCAAGCTGTTCATTGCTTAACAAGTGCTTGTTAAGTGCCAGTGTGGTGTAGGAGAGGGTCATGTTCAGAAGGTCCTGTTAATACTTTTTTCAGTGGCTCAGAATGGCTCGACCAGGGGAGCGACAGGGGAGGGGAGATGGATGAATTTGAAAGACATTTAGAAGGTGGGATTAGCGAGATTGATGAATAAGAAAGTGGAGGGGAAGGTGGACTCTTCCTGACAAAAAGTAGGACGAAAACTTTGTGAGGTGGAGATTTATTTCTTTAAATTCACTTACTGAGCGCTTCATTACATGTGTTGGAGACTGATGGAGAACAGTCCCTAACTTCAAGGCGTGACATCGGGAGGATAGACTAGCTGTATGATACCACCGCCAGCGTGTTAGAGCTGTGCCCAGGTTGCTGTAGAAGCACAGTGGTTTCCACCTGTTTTCAGGGTAGGGGGAATGGGATCAAAGGAAACCTCTCAACGCGTGAAGCGTGAGCTGTCTCCTAAGCGGTTTAACCCAATGAAGGGTAAAGAATCGGAAGGAACATGTTCTCAAGCCAAAGCGCATAGGGCTTTTGGTGCTTCCCACGCACGCACAAAGTGTGTGTCTGTGTGAGGAGGGCAGAAGGAATAACAAGATGAAAGTCAGCCTGATATGTAATACTTAGAAGTCTGTATGTCACTTACAAGGCAAGGAAGAATGACTAAAGATTTTAAATAGGGAGGGGACGGGACCACTTTGGCAAGAGTGCCAGTCACTCTTGAGAGCCCGTCAGTGCTAACTTGAAGGTAACCAATCCGGAGGCAGTTGGAGCAATGCAGACAAGAACCGGTAAGTACCCAAAGTGTGAATCACGGGAATGAAGAAGAGGGGAGTGCACCATGCAGCCCCAGGGGAGCAGCCTTCTGCAGACATGGTGGCCTGAAGAGACCCCCCTTTCAGGAGATGAGCAGTGCACCCTTTTCAGTCCATGAGACACAGAAAAGGGTAGGATGTGAGGCTTGAAAAACCAGCTGAGGGCTGGCGGTGAAGAGCTTCACGTGCTGTGCCAAGGATTTTAGAGCTGATCTACCCGACAGAAGTGTTTTCAAATGTGAGCAGTGCGGTTGGGACTACAATTTAGAAAGATAATAGTTGACATTGGGGTGCCTCCGCTCATCCAAGCCCTTCACAGCTTGGGATACGTTTAACCCTCGTCGTCGCGCTGTCGGGTGGATGCCATTCTTCCCTCCGAGCCGTGAATGGAAACAGGCAGAAGGAACGTAGGAACTGAACGGTGGCCTCACCCCTAGGAAACGGTAGAGCCCGGATTTAAACCCTGGCAGTCTGACGCCAGGGCCCTCGCTCCTTACCTTACACACCCTAGATGTTTTCTCGGCCGTGAGGCACATCAGAACTTTGTGTGCCGTTTCTAAAGATAACGGTTGCCTCAGTCGACTAAATCAAAGTATCCAGAAGAGTGATGGTGTGATACTTGCTTTGCAAAAAGCTCCACCATAATTATGCTGCACTTTACTCCTGGTCCAGCACTGCAGGGATCCCAGTTGGGGAGTTCTGGCAGGAGTCCAGGTGAGAGCGGAGGGCCCAAACCAAAGCAGTCTGTGGGAAAGAGGAGGAGGAAATAGATCTAAGAGGCTTAAGAGGGAGAACTGGTTTAATGAGCTGTAAGCAGTGGGGAAGGGTCAGAGTGGAGTCCAAAGGTCACAAAGTTGAGTGTTTACCTTAACCAGTGACGATCGCAGCCGAGACAGGATCCCGGCCAGAGAGGTAGATTTGGGAGCACGCGTGACAAATTCAGTTTTGAACACCTGGGTCTGGAGGTCTTCCATGAAGACGCCTTGATAAGGGGAAGGTTGCTTTTGGGAGTGCCTCTGTGCCAGCCACTGGGCAAGTGGCTTTCCTCACTGTTGCCTCATGCGGTCTGCCCCTCTAGTCGCCGAGAGTACCCCCACTGTTCAGCGGAATTAATTCCAAGTGTGAGTCCGTGCAACATGAACCTTCATAAAGGCCTCCCCATCTGTTCTAGCCTGGCTGAGGTTTCTCTTCTCAGACTATACATCCTGGTGCGTACGTAAACGTGTGTGTAACACGGATGGTGGGCAGTATACCTGTTCCAGCGGGTGATTAACCGTGTCCTTTGTCCTTGCCGGCTCACGGGTTTCATGAAGTAGAAATGCCTTTTTTTCTATTTCTCTGTAGGGTGTGAGCCTGGCCTAGGAAAAGGGGTAAGAGAACATACCTTCAGGCATAGATCGTCTTATTTCAACCAAATCTATTTAGGGCTGATGGCCGTGAAGACGAGGGGCAGGGGATTTAATAGTTTGAGGAGGTACGATGCGTGCAGGGTTATGGTTGAACTCAGAAGCGTTGTCCCTGTGTGTGATCTCATGCTTATATGGTTGTCTGTCTCTCCTTCTCTGCCCCAGGTCCCTTGGGAGAAACTCCTTGAGGTGCCCAGGCTGAGACTGGGGGGTAATGACACTGTGAGCTCTAGATGGTGTGAGACCCCTCCCCACCCCCAGAGCCGAACAATGGCTACAGCCTTGGAACCAGAGGACCAGGATCTTTGGGAAGAAGAGGGAATCCTGATGGTGAAATTGGAAGATGATTTCACCTGTAGGCCGGAGTCTGTCTTACAGAGAGATGACCCTGTGCTTGAGACCTCACACCAGAACTTCCGGCGCTTCCGCTACCAGGAAGCAGCAAGCCCTCGAGAAGCTCTCATTCGGCTGCGAGAACTTTGTCATCAGTGGCTGAGGCCGGAAAGGCGGACGAAGGAGCAGATCTTAGAGCTGCTTGTGCTGGAACAGTTCCTTACCGTCCTGCCCGGAGAACTACAGAGCTGGGTGCGGGGCCAGCGGCCAGAGAGTGGCGAGGAGGCCGTGACGCTGGTGGAGGGTTTGCAGAAACAACCCAGGAGACCAAGGCGGTGGGTGAGGAGGGGGAGTCCTGATCTGTGTGATGTGGAGGGGGACTTTTGCTGGAAGGATGGATTTCGGGGCAGGGCATACAGGGCCCCCATAATTTACCCTTTAAAACTAATTGGCTCTGCTTGTGGGTTGCACCTGCATCTGTATGGGGCAGAGTGTGTGTATGTGTGTGTGTGTTTGTGAGTGAGTGAGTGAGTGTGACTTTCTGGTGTTTGAAACGCCTGCCTTGGGACCACCTTAGAGACCTCAGCACCCAAGGATCGTAAGGCTTTGGTTTTCCTTTCTGTGAATGTCAAACCTCCAGTTCCTGAGGAGGCCAATTTTGTGACTTCCTCAGAGGTTCTCCTAGATGCTCGGTCACAGGGGCCCCCTCTCTTCCCAGGACAATAAGAGAGGGAAACAAACAGCAAGAAAGCTGCAGGTGGGGGAGGTGGGGATGGGAAGGACGGGCACCTCAGAGCCCTGGGTGACAAGGGCAGGCTTGAGGGAACTGAGCAAGCGGTGCAGCGTCCAAATGTCCCTGCTTTGCCCTGGTGAGGGTAGCCTTCGACAGCCCTTGCATGCCCCAGCGGGACTGGAGCGTCCCCTCCTCCTCCGGGACCCTCTGGGAGTTTTTCTGTTGGCAGCTTCTCCTAAAATAAGCCCTGATGACAACTGAGACTTTCCTCTGGACTCCATGCTGACTGGAAATTGGAATCCTTCCCAGGTGACTGTCCATGTTCATGGGCAGGAAGTCCTGTCAGAGGAGACGGTGCATCCAGGAGCAGAGCCCGAATCACCTAACGAGCTGCAGAACGCTGTGCAGCCCTCAACTCCTGAGGAGTCCCACGAGGAGACCACGCAGAGCCCAGACCTGGGGCCACCGGAAGAGCCGAGCGTGTGCCGCGAACTGGAGTTTCAGCCCCTGCAGCAGAGCGGTGGGAAGCCTCAGCAGAAAGGGGGCATTGTGGCGGGCAGAGTGCGGGAAGGGCGCTATTTCCCCTCTACTGAGGAGGCTAGGTAGAGCATCGTGGGAATAAATCACAGAATCCAGGGCGTTGAGGGGAGACCGTACTAGTTAGAGTCCCCAGAAACAGAGCCGAGCTGAAATGGCAGTATTCTTGGTGGTTCTCTTGGCCTGCCAGTAGTGTTCCAGGTGGCGGCATTGGGATGACCCGAGCTGCCCTTAGGCAGTTTCTGGATTCCCACCAAAGATGATGAGAGCCGCCTGCCAGTTATTGGGAGGGGGGCGGGGGGGCTGCCTATTGCTGATCGCTGCCGCCTTTTCTTCTCAGAGGTTCCAGTGCCGCAGGGCCCAGACCTTCCTGGAGAGAGGAGCCCTGGAAACCCAGAGATGGTTGCCTTTCTTACTGCTCTCTCACAGGTGTGCTCTCGTTTCCCTCTGTGCCACACAGAATTTGAAGCAGCAGCAGGCATTAGCTCACACCTCAGCACCCTCAGGTCAGGCAGGACGCCAGTTCCCACTCTCCTCCTTGTCAGGTTAAGCTCTCGGTTCTAGACGTGTCTGCGGCGGGAGGAGCTGCATGTGACGAGATAAATCCTAATTGTCGCGGCCAGCCCGTCAGGCTCCGGAGCCTCTTTATTTGCCGCCGCCCAGAGAGAGGGGCTAACCGAATGCGATTATTTTGGAATACTCCAGCACACCTTGAGTGAGTTGCTGACTGAGGGCTTGTTTTTGTTTTCTCAGGAGTAAACTTGGTAGTCGTTTGTCAGAATGGCCACTGTGCTGCAGAAATGATTTCTGAACTTGTGTGGAATCCCCTTCCTGGGACCGCATTCGGTCAGGCCGTGGCCTGTGCGGAGCTGTCACCGTGGCCACACTGTGAGGCTGGAGAGAAAAGCCGTAGCGTTCACCCGTGGTCGCAGATCGTAGCCTAGCTGCAGGAAGGGGTCCCGCGCATGCTGGGTCGACTGTGTGAACGATAGGGGTGCCCGGAGAAGGTCGGTCAGGGAAAGCTTTCTAGGAAAGGTGAATTCTTGCAGAAATGTAGGTGGCACGAAAGCCTCAAATAGGGAGTTAATGACAACTTCGAAGACTTCTCCTGTATTTTAACCAATATGCTCCAGAAGAAGAGCAGAGGCTGGCCCTGAGAGGAAGCAGGGGGACCGGAGGGCACAGAGGAGGGCCCATGCAAAAGTAGGAAGTCGGGGAGCAGCAGCCGAGGGTGACACGCATTTCCTGAAAGGGAGCCCAGAGTCCCGCGAGAGTCCCTTTTGTCTCCTGGCATAACCTTCACCCCAGGAATGAAATAGGAGGCTCCAGGGAGCGTCCCGTTTTCACTGAAGCCTGTGTCATTTCAGGGATTGGTAACTTTCAAGGACGTGGCTGTGTGCTTCTCCCAGGACCAGTGGAGCGATATGGATCCAACACAGAAAGAGTTCTATGGAGAATATGTCTTGGAGGAAGACTGTGGAATTGTGGTCTCTTTGTGTAAGGAATTTCAAGTGTTTCTAGAGGGTTCTGAGCACAGAAGTCTTTCCCTGTTGGAAATTACAAGGAGGAGGGTGCGGGGGGACGGGGTGGGTCTTAGACCCTAGACCGGATGCATCACTTTTCTCTTACGCCTCCCCCACCGATGAGATTGAAGGATTAGCTAAGGAAGCTGGTATCTTTCAAGTTCAAGGGAGGAGAAGAGGCTTAGAAAGTGGTTGGAAACTTGTAACAAGAAAATAAAATGACAACATGACAGCTCTAGTCTCTTTGAGGCAGCGTGTGAGTTTTGAAGCCAGCAGTAGAAGGATGATCTGCTTACTCGAATGTGGGGAAGGAGAGAGCATTAGCAGTCATACGACTATTGAGTTGCAGGTGAAGGGCAAGAAATGTGCAGGATTTGGTGAGAGGTGCTCAAGCTAAAAGACCGGCTGTGGCCCACTGATCAGGCTGTACGGTTGTTCTATAGTCTACCCAGCAGAAGAGGTCTGCTCTTAGCGCAGGGCATCGCTGAACCGATCGTAATGTCCCGCTTTCCCTCTCTTGAGCAGCGTTTCCAATCCCCAGACTAGATGAGATCTCCCACGTTAGAGAGGAAGAGCCTTTGGTCCCAGATATCCCAGAGCCTCAAGAGCCTCAAGAGCCAGAAATCCTGAGTTTTACCTACACAGGTGAGGAACGACAAAAGGAATCTCTCCCTGCAGAGCTGGCAGTCCCCTTCCCCCTCTGGGGCGCCCCCCCCCCACATTGGTTCTTCCAACCTGTTGGCCATTCCCCCCGTCTGCCTCTGAATGCCAGATTCTGTCCTCTCCCCTCCCGTCATTCGTGTGAGGGATATGTCGTGTAACATGGTGGAAAAAAAAAAAAAAACAAAAACAAAAACACGGAACTTTGGAACTGCAGCTCTCGTCATTTACTAAGCAGGTCACTTAAATTCTCGGTCCTCACGTTTCTGAAACGAGGATAATAATCTTTGTCCATACTAAGGCTTGTTGACAGCACGAGATAATCTATCAGAAAGTGCCTGGCACGTGACAGAATTCAGCTGACTGGTCATTTCCTTCTTTCCCAGCCTCTACGGTGTGAAATGTGGGCTTCTCTCTATCTGGTCTCGCCTTCCCAAGACTTTAAACACCCCGCCATTGCGTAGAAAGCATCGTTAACCTCTGTAATTTCCCCTTTTCGCCTCTCACCCTCTCTACAGGAGACAGGAGTGAAGACGAAGAAGAGTACCTTGAGCAAGAAGATGTAAGTTTGGAGGATATACACAGATCTATTTTGGGAGATCCAGAAATCCACCAGACTCCAGACTGGGAAATAGTCTTTGAGGATGATCCAAGTAGACCTAACGAGAGAAGCTTTGGTACAAATACTTCTCAAGTCAATAGTTTATCGAATCTTCGGGAAACCATGCCTATCTGCCCCCTGTTAGGGAGACACCACGACTGCCCTGTATGTGGAAAAAGTTTCACTTGCAACTCCCACCTTGTTAGACACCTGAGAACTCACACGGGAGAGAAACCATATAAGTGTATGGAGTGTGGGAAAAGTTACACGCGGAGCTCACATCTTGCCAGGCACCAGAAGGTTCACAAAATGGGCACTGCTTATAAATTTCCCCTAAACCGGAAGAATTTGGATGAGACCTCCCCTCTGGTCCAGCCTGAGAGAACTCCTCCCGTTGAGAAACCCTTTAGATGTGACGATTGTGGAAAACACTTCCGCTGGACTTCGGACCTTGTCCGGCATCAGAGGACACACACGGGGGAAAAACCCTTCTTCTGTACTATTTGTGGCAAGAGCTTCAGCCAGAAATCTGTGCTGACGACACACCAAAGAATCCACCTTGGGGGCAAACCCTACCTGTGTGGAGAGTGTGGAGAGGACTTCAGTGACCACAGGCGGTACCTGGCGCACCGGAAGACGCACGCGGCAGAGGAGCTCTACCTCTGTAGCGAGTGCGGGCGGTGCTTCAACCACAGCGCCGCGTTCGCCAAGCACCTCAGGGGACACGCCTCGGTGAGGCCCTGCCGGTGCAACGAATGTGGGAAAAGCTTCAGTCGGAGGGACCACCTCGTCCGGCATCAAAGAACACACACTGGCGAGAAACCATTCACGTGCTCTACCTGTGGAAAGAGCTTCAGCAGGGGCTATCACTTAATCAGGCATCAGAGGACCCACTCAGAAAAGACCTCCTAGCTCGGTTCCCGTGGGAGGAGATGTGCATTCAGCCCTTCCCCGGGGACGGGCTAGGAGAAGCCCTCTCGTCAGCTCGGGGAGACCTCTTCCAGGGAGTCTCCCTGACTTGCCCAGACCTCCATCACCTCTTCCCCCAGGCAGAACCTGTCAACCTTCTTCTACACCTGGAGGAGAGCTTCTGCCCAAAGTACAACCCGGGTGGAGGCTTCTCCTTGACTGGAGGCTCTTGCCTCTACCTCATGGGTATGAAGTAGGAGATGTAGAAGACTTAAGAGGTCGTGGCTATTCTGTTTTACCCAAAATAGGCTGTTGCATATCCTAAAGACTGCTTAACAGCCTCAAGTGTGAAGTTGCCCAGGACAACCCTTTAGGTTTGGCAAGGGACCAGCCTCTGGGATTGTGTCCTAACTGGGCTCAACTCTTAAAAGCACACAGCCCGGAACTCAAGGCAGGAGATTTGCATCCTGACGGCTTGGCCACACACTCACGGGATGACCGTTCAAATATCTCACTGGTTCACTCCTTCACCATGCACTTTCCTTCGATCCTGGGGAGAGCGGGGAGAAGTGCCTGATGGGGGAAATCCTTGAGGCTGTTCCACGTGGACCTTGTCAGGCTGCTCCCTTCCCCAGTGCCAAAACGGTGCCAGGTGCCAGACCCTGCTAGAAAGGAGGACCTAGTCAGAAGCCTCTTTCCCTGTGGGGTGTTTTCCTGTTAGGATTCTCATGCCCAGCCTTACCTACTGTTCTACCAGCCTCGGTTTTGCCCCCAGCACTTCTGCTACAAGTGAGGTGTAACAGTTGGGTGCTGGGGGATTCAGTAAAGCGTAATTAAATCATGAAATCATTTACATTCCCACCCGTGTACAAGCCCACGCATCCTGCTCGCTCTGCGTGGGTTTGTGAAGGGATTTTGGAACAGTTGTCAGCTTACATAGATATTACAATAATTCTAGAATCATGATTGACTGGGTCACTTCATTTACACGAAGAAAACAAGAAGATCTGAGACCAAATTACGGGGGGAAAAAAGTTTTTTTAAAGCTGTTGCTGTTGGCTAAGGCCATCAAGACTATTCTGACACCCAGCCCCTACTATCCCTGCCTTGGTTCTCTGATATCAGGGAAAATTATGAACCCCAGCACCTGGGACCCTGAAGAATTTGCCAGGAGTAAATGGCTTTCATGTACTTGCGTTGTTTGCTTTTTCTTATGTGATTTCATTTTTATGTGATTAAGAACTAAATAGTAGTATCTCATGGCCTAATGGTAGGATCTCTGTTGCCTGATAAAGGTTCCGCAGAGATGAGGCTGAATAATTATGAACCTCACCTGCTCTGCTTGTGGGAATGGCAAGGACCGGATAAGCATCCTCCATAAATGGAGCACAGGGTATGGGATTAAAGCATGAGAAGGGCGATTTGTCTTTTGTGCCTGGTTTCTTCAGCTGTCTCTCAGTCCATTATGTGCCAGTGCGTACAGAGAATACGGGTGTCATAACAAGGCCACTCTCGTTTAGGTCAGTCATGGTATTCCAACTGACCCGTCTGGTTTTAATACCAGTCAGCCGTTGTCCTGGAACTACACACAAATAAATAAATAAAAGTAACACTGGCAGCCATGTTCCCTGGTTTCTGGAACTTCCCATTTTATTCACTTTCCAAAGCTTCAGGTTCCAGATTGTTCTGAATGTCATGCATACAAAGAGATCAGGGAGTACAGAATAGTTCTCCATAAGGCTAGAGAAGGCTTGGCGTGGTTAGCAGAACCCCAGGTGGAGTTGATGAATACTGAGGTAAGATCTGTGCCTGTGGTTTGCAGAAGGCACTCCTGTCATGTGCAGACATTTCTGAACCATAGAGCATTGAAGCACAATTTGTCCTGGGTGAAAAGTCCTAGCCTCCAAAGATAATTTCTCCTAGCTCATACAAGTTAGGGGAGTTAATAAAATTCTAGAGACAACAGAACACATTTGTTTGAACAAAACAGCGGCTTTATTCACTGATTTACCTGAGAAGCCGTCAAGAGAATCTACATGAGGGAGAGTTCGAGAGACCGGTCCAGTCTATTGGAACATCAAATAGTTTTCATTGCCAATCCCCCTGCAAAGTTTTCATGTGCCGATGCTGAATTTCTGCTTTCTTGTAAGACATTTTCTGAGGTTCGTGGAGGGGCGTGCTGTGTCCTAAACCTGAGCGTGAACAGAACCGCAGTCTATAGCAGAAAAGAAGAACCTGCAGTGAGCGAGAAGTGGTATAGCGGAATGTGGATGCGTGCTGGGGCACGGGTTACCCTTCCTGCTCTGAAGGGGCTCCCTAGAGAACTTTGTAAACAGTTGAATAGCGGTGCTCTGAACTACTGTACTAAATTAGTTTCTGGAAAGTAAAGAGGCAAGATTTTAATGATAATATTTGGAAGAAGCTACAAAATACTCTAAACCAACAACTTAAGAAATTTGCTACATTGCTGGAAATGAAGTGCCATGCTAATGATGTTATGAAATTAAAATGATAGTATCTGAGCTTTTGGCCATTCTTTTAGGGATAACCAAAGAATGTTCAGCCTCTTCTCCATCCCAGTTACCCCAGAGAAATAAGTGGAAAAAGATAAAGGCAGAATATAATTTTGTTATCTCGATCTTAGGCCTCAAGGTCTAGAGCCGAATCTAGTGATCTCAGATGAACTCCATGGAGAGTTTCATTGACTGTATTAACATCAAAGTGCAAGAAGCAAAGCAAGCTAAAAAAACATGCCTCTTTCACCAAAGCCCAACCCAACCGAAGGATCTACTATGACATGCATTCTTTCTGCTAACCAGCAAAATAGGAGACAAGAAAATGCCCCACTGAGACCTGCAAAGTTGGCAGAGATCATTTGCTCCAATCCTTGCATGTCAGAAGAGTGACCTCCAGATCACCCCCTTGCATGAGGAGAAGAAGCCAACGTGCACCCCTTCCTAAGTCATTTTGATTCACCAAGCTCCCATGAAGGAGACCATTCCAGATGAGCGTTAATCTGAGCCTATGGTGGTTTTGAACAATGAAAGCTGTACTGAGAAACAGTAAATTATGATATGCCATGCATGTTAGTAATTTGGTAGTCTAGTCTTCCACACTGATATCTTTGGTTAGTTTTGTCTCTAACATCTCCCTCAGCTGACCAAAGTATTCCTTCTAGCCACAATAACTCCCCTGAGAAATATACATGTAATTTTTTCCTGTCTCTTTAAATTTCTAGTGGTGTTGGCCAACTGACCTATTAATCTGATTTATGGGAGAGGAACAAACTAAAAGTAAGCCCCCCAAAAATGCGTGTCCTACCCATGTACTCACTAACCTTTGTTTTGGCAGAATACAGTGTTAAACATGGAGCCTGTCTCCTTGTAGGTAGAATAACTTGATTCCTCCTTGGAGAAGCCCTGAGAAGGAGGCAAGGACAAGCTTTGCGCTCTCTTTAGATACCAATCGTTGTAAATTATCCTTAAGAAATGGGGAATTCTGGCCAGGGCAGCAAAAGTAAGGATATCCTGTAATGTATAGTTCCTGTTTTTACGGTGTGTGTATGCTCATGGGGGTTTCAGGTAAAAAGGAAGAAGGAATGCAATTTGATTTAAAAAAAAAAAAAAAAAAAGCACAGACTAACCTATTTGGAGATCTGTAAGGATGGGGCTCTTCAGTGGAGAGTGGGAGGCAAAGAACGGAACTTCTACAAAGACTTCCACCCACAAACAGAAGTAGTAGGTAGCTGGAGCAAGGAGACCCAGCCCTCTGCAGAGGTGTGTGAAAAATAACAATCTTCATTTAAGTAGAGTATAAATCTTAGTAATGATCTGCACAGACTATGACAAGGCTTCAAAGGCCATTTGTACAGGAAGGTAATGGCAATTAAATTCCCAGGATTTCCCATAAGACTACTGCTCTGGGCTCTTATCTGTGCTTCCTCCATTAGTTTTACATCTTATGATCCCTTAGAAGAATTTAAAAGGCTAATCAAGGGAGGATCTCAGGAAGAGGACCATGGCAACATTTTGGTGCTTCAGTTTACTTACTGAATCTCTGCAAAAGCTCTACCAAGAAGCAGTTCAAGGCTAAGGACCTGGGGGGGAGTTGGAAGAAAGTACCCAGTGAGTTAACCTTGAGCCAGGAAACATCGATACTAAAACAGAAAACTGGATCCGTGAAACACAGACAGAAGATCTCTGCTTCCTTCTTTACCTCTGAGGAGATATTCTAAGAGGCCCTCTACTACAATGAAACTATATTTTGGATAAACTATTAGAGAACAGAAATACCACGTAAGTCGGGGTAGGGTGTTCAGAATTGAAGTGTTTTAGCATTCACCAATTGTTCAGCACAAGCTAGAAGATGTTGGTTAACCTTGGATATTAAGTGTGCACTATTAAGTTCTTAAATTAAGTATGCACTATACAGTTTCAAGGATACCCATTCCAAGAAGTGGAATAAATAACGTCCTAAATAGTGGAGGGAAAATTGGAAATAAGAATTTAAAAACAAAAAGTAGGAAACTAACTCATATTGTCCAAAGGCAAAAAATAAGCATCTGAAGATGGGGCAAAAAGAACTAAAAGATGCAGAAAGCCCAAGTACAGGAAGAAAACAGACAAAATATTGGTTAAGTGATAGAGCTTATTAAGGTGGGCTCAAAAGTCAATTAGAACAATAGGCTACACACCAGAGATACACAAAAATGCAGGAATAATGAACAATTAAAAGAATGGAAAGAATATATATACCAGGAGAATACTAACCTAAAGAAGCTAAGGGAATTATTTTCATATTGACAAAAGGTTTTTTTAATACAAAAAGTCTAATTAGAAGTAAGACATCTACATACTTAAAAGTTTAATCCACCACAAAAGTATAACAAGTCTATATTTCTATGTTGTTAATGGAGCAGCCTCAGATCACATACCAAAAATTGGTAGAAATACGTAGGAGAATTGACAAACCCATCACCTTAGTGAACCATCTGAATACACCTCCCCCAGTTATTGCTAGAGCAGATGGAAAAAACCAGTGAGGATATATATTTGTACAACACAATTTAGTAATTATGGGCAGTAAAAATCCATGCCTCACAATTATAGAATATACGTTCTCAGATATAAAACACTTAAAATAATTGCACTAATCTCGAGTGCAATAAAGTAAGACTCAACAAATAGCGGGGCACCTGGGTGGCTCAGTCAGTTCAGCGTCTGACTTCAGCTCAGGTCATGATCTTGCAGTTGGTGAGTTCGAGCCCCATGTCAGGCTCCGTGCTGACAGCTCAGAGCCTAGAGCCTGCTTCAGATTCTGTGTCTCTGTGTATCTCTCTGCCCTTCCTCTGCCTGTGCTCTCTCTCTTCTCTCAAAAATAAATAAATAAACATTAAAAAAAAAGACTCAACAAATAGCAAATGCATATTATATAGATGATGTTCTCTGACCATGATATATTTTATTTGAAAAACTACCACAACAAAAATTTTAAGTCACTATGTTTGGAGACTTTAAAATGTTCACATAGGGGCGCCTGGGTGGCTCAGTCGGTTAAGCAGCCGACTTCGGCTCAGGTCATGATCTCGCGGTCCGTGAGTTCGAGCCCTGCGTCAGGCTCTGTGCTGACAGCTCATAGCCTGGATCATAGCCTGGAGCCTGTTTCAGATTCTGTGTCTCCCTCTCTGTGACCCTCCCCCATTCATTCTCTGTCTCTCTCTGTCTCAAAAATAAATAAACGTTAAAATTTAAAAAAAATAAAAATAAAAATAAAATGTTCACATAAATAACTCTTGCATTAAAGAAGAGATTACATACAAATTTACTAATACTTGGAACTAAAATGAAATATAAATATTGTTTATCAATTCTTGTGGAATGCAGTGACGATGGTGTATAGAGGGTGACAAGAGGGAAAACTAAAAAATTAATGAGGTAAATTATCAGCTTAAGAATTTTTTAAGTAAAAGGATATAGAAAGGAGATAACTACAGAAAGTAATGACCAAAAATACATTAACAAAGTAAAAAAGCTGGTTCTATGAAACAATGACTAAAACTTCTGACAATATTGACTAAGAGATGGAAATATATACAGTAAATAATAAGCTACAGAGAGGTAAACATGTAGATAAATATAAATCAATACTGATATGAAAATAACATCTTATGAAAATCAAAATATGTGTCAATAACGTGTAAGATGGGGAGAGTGGGTGTAGTTAAATGTTCTAAGGTTCTAGCATATTGGGAAAGTGGTGAAGTACTGTTTTTTTAGACAGTAATAAAGGAGATATGTTGTGATCTCTGGGTAACCACTAAAAGAATAGGAAAGGGAATATAATGAACTTGTAAAAGATTAACACAAATGAAGGCAGCAAAAGATAACACAATGAATACCAAAAGGGAGATCAGGTAAATAAAAAATGGTAATATGGTAGCTAAAAACCCAAATATATAAATATTATATTAAATATAAATGGATTAAATCTCCCAATTAAAGACCAAACTAACATTATGTACACACACACACACACACACACACACACACACAGGAGACGGATCTTAAAGACCACAAGAAAGCTGAACATAAAAAGCACTCTTTATAATGAATTGTCCCTGGAGAATGGATGTAGCCAAGAAGGGAATGAGAAAGACCATCTTTATCACAGTACTGGAAGCAAAGAGGACACGCTATGAGAAGACCTGTTCTGAGCCAAAGAAGAAGAATAGCAAGTTTGAGGGGAAAGAAATGGGATGGGAGGGGCAGGGGCAGGAAATTGAATGAGCAAAGAATCGCCTGTCCTCCCTCAGTTTGTGATTCCTGCCCTTCAGTTACCACTCATTTGTTGAGTATAATCCACTCATTATATGCTAGATGCTTAACATAGCTTACTTAATCATGAAAATGTGTTACAGGTATTTTTATTCTTATTTCACAGATTAAAAACACCAAGTCTGAAAGGAGCAAAGTCGCTTATTCAGTGTATAGTCATTAGTGGAATGGGTTCAAAATCAGAACTTTGACTCCAAAGCCAGTCATTTTTACGTGAGCCTACTGTCTAGAATAGAGCCAAGGAGAAGGGATGCATAACGTTGAAAGAACGAAGAAGGAAGGGAGTAAGAGAAGATGGTGGTTTTTCTATCTGTCAGTATTTCTATCACTCCTGTATAATAACACAAAACGTTGGTGACTTTCAACAATAAGCACGATAGTCTAGATTTCCAGAAGCTGATCTTGTCTGGATTTGGCTGAGTGGCTTTGCTTCTCCCTGGTGATGTGTGGGGCAGCAGGGGCAGTTGGGGCTCCACATGTCTTCCATTCTCCTCCTGGGCCCGGTGGTGCTAGCCATGGTATATGATCACGATAGTGATTGCAAAAGTGTGAGATGGCCAAGCCCAACTGCCAGGAGCAAGCCACACCTAATGTCTCAAGTCAGCTAACACCTGTTGGTGAAAGCAAGTCACATGGCAGAGCCCAAAGTCAAAGGGTGGAGACTTTCCCTGTGTCTTTAGTGGGAGACTGCTAGCAAAGTTCTATGGCAAAGTGAAATGTGGGGTGAAAATTAGATAAGCAAGTAAGAATGGAGAAAGAGACAAATTACAGAATGTTGAGGAGACGGAAAGAAAGCTAGAGATGGAAAGAAAGCATGTGGCAGTTTGGGGAGATTCAGTGTCAAAGTGGTGAGCTTTTGGGGGTGCCTGGGTGGCTCAGTTGGCTGAGCGTCTGACTTTGGCTCAGGTCACGATCTCATGGTTTGTGAGCTTGAGCCCCACGTTGGGCTCTGTGCTGGCAGCTCGGAGCCCGGAGCCTGCTTCAGATTCTGTGTCTCCCTCTCTCTGCCCCTCCCCCACTCATGCTCTGTCTCTCTCTCTCTCTGTCAAAAATAAAGAAACATTAAAAAAAGGTTTTTTTTTAAGAAACTTATAAAGAAAAAAAGTGGTGAGCTTTTCTTGGTGTAAGGGAGACTCCAAGCAGAAGACGAGGCAAACTAACACATATCCACTACCTGCTATTTTCCAGACACCATGCTAGCTGTGCCAATACATATTGTCAAGCTAAACAACTTGAGGAGAAGGAACAGGGGAGCCAGAAACATTAAAAATACAAAAGGGGGGATAGTGGAGGAAGCAAATCCTTAAGAGGATGGGATCAAAAGTACAGGTGCACAGATTAACATTTAAAAATAGCTCACTTTGAGACAAAAAGGACAAAATGTTCAGGTGAATACAAAATGTGATCATATTTGTATACAGGGGCAGGGGAGGAAAATCAAGGGAATAACTGAGGGTTTCTATCTTCTCCTGTGATAAGTGCTGTGTTCATCATCTGAAAATGGACGACGTAAAAGTCGAGAAATGGACTCAGAAAGAGTAGGAAAGAGTCGTGCTTATTATGGAGAAGACTGTTACATGAACACAGAGAAAGTAATTGTATGTAATTAATTGTTAGTTGTAGAAAGTTGTTACTGAACTGACCAACAAAAAGTTATTCTGTGTAAATAATTACTGCTCTACAGAAATAATTGTTATGATGGATTTTCACTCTTTTTTTCTTTCTAAATTATTGTATTTAAGAAGGTGGGGAGGACAAACAGGGGACTGACCTGAGCCCTGAGTCCCTTATGCTGAATTTTCTTAGTGAATATCTATCTGCCTGTAGATAAGATAAGGAAGCATCTCAATTAGAAGTCCACAGTCATGGGATCACAGAGCTGGAAACACACGTACAGCACGCCCAATCCAGTAGATCAGAACGTACAGTTCCTGAACTACATGATGAGTTTCTTTGCCTTTTCTTTCATATACTCAGAGAGCATTTAGTAAATACTTATCACGTAACAGATCCTGTTCTAGGTATTAGGAAAGTGGCAGTCAACAAGAGACAAGAATCCCATCTTCACGGAGCTTATATTATGGTGACGGGAAACAAACAGTGAACCAGATAAGTTACTGTTTAAGTGAGGTAGCATACTAAAAGGTGACAAATGCCAAGAAAAAGAATTAAGCTGGGGAAGTGTAGAGAGTGCTCCTGGGATAGGTCAGAGAGCTGGGAAGGAAGGCTCACTGAGAAGGAGATATTTGGACCAAGACTTCAAAGAGTTGATGGAGCAAGTCATGCATATTACAGGGAAGAGCATTCTAGAGTGTATACTAAGTGCAAAGTCCCTGAGACAAGGTTGGTGCTTGGCTTACTTGAGAAGCAGAAAGCAGTTCCTGAGAGCCTGGAGCAGGGAGAGCAAGAGTGAGGGTAGTAGGAGGTGTGATTCGGGGGATATGAGGAGACAAATCATGGAGATCTTTATAAGCCACTGGGACAACTTGGGCTTTTCTTCTGAATACAGTGGGGATCCACTAGTGAGTCTGTCATTCAAAAAACCGACATATGATCTCACTACAATTATAGAAACGTGCAGAGAATGAAAATGGAGTGTAAGGGACAAAGATGGAAGACAACCGGGCAGGCTGATAACGGTTGCCCAGGCGACAGATGGCCGTAGTTTGGACAAGAACAGTAGCAGTGAAAGTGGTAAGTGGTAGGGTTCAAACTATATGAAAGTAGAATTTGTAGGATTTACTGGTGGATGCGAGACTTGAGGCAAAGACAAGTTAAGAAACACTCTAAGGTTTTCGCCTGAATAAATGGGAAAGAGTAGATACCATTTGGCTAAGATGGGAAGGATGTCAGGGAAAGCACATCCTGCCAGGAATAGGAGGAGCATGGTTTGCACACGGTAACTTTGAGAAGTCTACTAGACAGAGCAGCGGAGGTGCCGCCTAAGTGGCTAGTTTTAAGAGTCTGGAGAACAGAATAATAATAACCGCCCATTCATTAGACATTTATGTGCGCCTGCTCTGTGCCAAGCATTGTGTTAGATACAATGATGAGTAAGAGCTTTGCTTCCAAGGAATTCATGAACTGATGGGAAAGACTAGCCGCTAACCTGATATATGAGGTGGGCTAGGTAGAGAGAGAGCATAGAAAGGGGGTGGTCAACTTTGCTGGAAGAGATGATTCAATTCAGACAGAGACTGACCAGGGCAGTGGTTAAGAGCACAGACTCTGGATAAGTAGACCTGTATATAAGGACCTGGATTTGCATCCCACCTCCAACATCTATAAGCTATATGACCTGGGCATGTAAGTTACTTAACGCCTCTAAGGCTTCTCCTCTGTAAACCGAGGATATTAATAGATCCCTTAGAAGCCAATATTTCTATGAGTTGTCATATTAATCCAAGTTACTTAATGGCTGGACATGTGGCCAGCCAGGCTCTACCTCCTCTGTGTGAGACAGCATGTGTGTATCAGAAGAGTCCCACCTATGTTTTCACGAGGGCCTGAATCTGATTCTTACCACTCCTAGGATCAACGAGAAAACCAATTTGGTGCCTCAGGACCATTATGAATGCCTCTGTTTTTATAATTCCAGAAGCCACTGAGGTGAAAATGTTACTTCAAATCCACCTTCTCTATGGCACAGAATACACTGAGGGGGAGGCAGGGAATCTCTTGACTCAGATTCATTCGATATATCTACCCAAACTTGCCAGAAAAGGTTATCTAATGAGAACCAAATGATAGCCCTATAATAACCAGTGTATCACCTTAAAATATCTTAAAATTTGAAGCCATCTTATAAAATTGAATAATATGAACTCCCTCCATTTTCAAGTAAATCTTCTTTTGTAAGTAAATTACAAAAAGTAAGTTAAATCCCCCCCCCCAATAATCTTAAGTTTGTCTTTTACCATAAGGAAAACCTAATATCCCAACTGTGTGTTGAGTCTTTTCATTCTGGTCCCTGAATGGCGCCCAGTTATCTTCTCCAACCATGGGTCAGAAGCTGCCTGCTGTTTAGGATTCAAAGTGGCTCCAAACTATATCACACATTTGTCTTACTCTTCCAAGAATCCAAAGTTCAAGGATAAAGGATTGTCCTAGCACCAGCCCCATACCCACCAAGTTTAGGAAACTCAAGGATGTCTCATTAAAAAAAATTTTTTTAATTTGTATTTGAGAGAGAGAGAGAGAGAGGAGAGAGTGAATCTCAAGCAGGATCCATGCTCAGCACAGAGCCAACATGAGGCTCAATCCCACGACCCTGGGATCATGACCTGAGTCAAAATCAAGGGTCAGATGCTCAACCGACTGGGCCACCCAGGTGTCCCTAGAAAACTCAAGGATGTCTCAGAACCTATGACATCAGCAGCCTTGCCAATTCCATAATACAAACCTGGTTCCCAACAAAAACTATGGATCTATGTTCTTAGGTCCATATTGTCCCCTAAATCCACATTGCTATTTCCGGCACTTTTCCAGCTATTTCCACAGCTGTTTGCAGATGCAAATAATGGCAGACATTTAAGTAACTGAGAAGATACTAAAAAAAAAAAAGAGTGATAAAAAGACTATGGTTTTTGCTTCTATTAAGTATAAAGCAATTCATGTCCATCGTTTACACTGAGAAATCCCCCCTTAAGAAGCTTCCTATGTCCTAGGGAAAAACTCATCTCTCTTGCAAACCCTCTCCTCTCCTGAAGAGTAGCTTTTGGAATCCTTCTCTGGCATGATTGGGGAGTTTCTGGCCAGTTTGTGGGTGTTTCTCAGAGGAATCCCTTCACTTAGCATCCACAATATGTTTTTCACATTTCTTAATTTCCCTTCCCAATTCTCAGTTAATTCCGGAATATCTGGCTTCCCATTGCTGAATTCTTCAGAGAGGTAGTGAGGGTCTGTTTACCTTGATTGACAGCCTCCACTTCCCTGTGTTGCAGAGTCAAACAAGCAAAGCTCATAGGCTTGTACCCCTGCCCCACCCAAATCCCAGTCTCCTGCTCTTATTCCTGTATTTTTCCAATTTCAACAAAATCCTAAATCTTTCCTAGCCCTGTGATGCTGCTGGTGGTTCTTTCCAGTCTTGTACCTCAGGGACCTCCCCCCAACTCCACACCAAACCCCCCCACCAAAAAAAAAAAAATACAATAGGGTGGATACTTGCTTACCTACTGTGATTGAGATCAGTAACTCGTCAGTTAATCTACAAAGCTGATAAATCATTTTACAAAGATAGATTCATCCTATACATTTCTTTTTAATTTCAAACCTGCAAATCTGTTTATTCCCCATTTTGCAAGGCCAGTATTACATGGTGAGTAGTCTGAGTTTAAATCTGGTCACATTATTTACCACTTATGTGACTCTAGGGATTAATGAGAACAAACACTTAGGGAGCACTTACCATGTGCCAGTCAATTTCCTAAATGCTTTACTATGTTCACTAATTTGCTCTTTACAAGAACCCTAGCGTATTAGTTTTCTAGGGAATGCCCTACCACTGACCATAAACTAAGTGACTTAAAACAACAGAAATTTATTCTCCCAAAGTTCTAGAGGCGAGAGGTCCAAAATCAAGGTGTCAGCAGAACCAGACTCCTTCTGAAGGGAAGAATTCTTCCTTGCCTCTTCCCTGATTTTGGTGGTTGCTGGCAATCCTTGGCATTTTTTGGTTTATAGCTGCATCACTCCAACATCTGCCTTCGACTTCCCACGGCAATCTTGCCTCTCTGTGTGTCTGCAAGTCTCCAAACTCTCTCTCCTTATCAGGACACCAGCAATTGGATTTAGGGCCCAGCCTCTTGCAGTATGACCTCATCTTAACTGATGAGATATGCAAAGGCCCCATTTCCAAAAAAGGTCACAGGTACCAGGGATTAGGACTTCAGCAAATCTTTTGGGGGATCCGAATCATACACCTAAGAAGAAAGAATTGCTGGTTAACTAATTTCACACATAAGGAAAGCGAGGCACCAAACGGGTAAATAACTTGCTTCAGGTCACACAGCTCGAGATTAGTAGAACCGACATTGAAATCCAGATTCCAATCTGGCTCACAATTATCCCTCCTCACCACTGCGTAAGACTCCTTCTAGTCAGAAGAAGAAACCCGAGGGCAGTGAGTGCTGTGCGTGACACCACCAAAACCGAAGCTGGAACTCTGAGCTGCCAGCGGGGCAAGCGATGGAATCCGAATCCTGATCTCCAAGGTCAGGTTCTGCTCCCTTGCAGATCTGCAGTTGCAGTTTAAGGAATCACCACTAGAGGTCGACACCCAACGCTGGGGGCTTGGCTCCTCCACAGAGACTCCAGATATGCAAAACCAAATGTTGGAAGGAAAGAAATAGGGATACATCTGGGACCTCAATATTTTGAAAGCTCCCTACTACTGCCTCAAAGTTTAAAGAGGTATCTGTACAAAAACTGGACTGCCTGTGACCACCCAGATCTTTGGACTTCAAGCCTTCATATGCCGTCAAGCTGAGAAGCGATACACTCTGACCCTGAACAGTGTAAACAGGCAAGTGATCAGGGTGCCTAAGGAATTCAGTACAAAAATACAACATGATGCCCATGGACCTTTTTCCTTATTACACCAAAAATGGTAAGTCCTCCCCCCAAACAAAAAGAAGTTGGGGTAAGGAGTGAGGACAGAATTGTAACTAAAGCCAGCATCCCCAAATCTATTATCCTTCTTGAAAGTGGCTGTCATCTACCTCAGGCAGAAACCTGTGATTTGTCCCAGATTCCTTCCTGTCCCTTTCTCTCTGTATCCCATTAATGATGCTACTCTTAAATTATCTTTACTGACTGCATCTGTGTCTTGCTCTCTTTTCCCCTCTGCCCCCTCCCCCACTGCAATCGTTCAGGCTTCATCGTATGAGTTATTATAATGGCCCTCTGATATATTCGATTGCTTCCAATGTTGCTCCTTCTGAACTCCTCCTCTGCATGATTGCCAGCAAACTTTCTAAATATCAAATTCCATCCTTTTACTTCTATTCTATCCAATTGTTCAATGGTTGCACAGCACAGTCAAGGTGGAATATCAACACCTTAGCTTTGCCAACAGGCCATTTGCTGATGTAGCTTCTTCCGTCCATCCCCCACTCTGTCCATGGCTCCCTTCCTACTCTTACCTGCTAATTCCTTTTTATTTTGAAAACTCAACTCTTGGCGCACATCCTCCGAGAAGTGTGCTCTTATTTTCCCTTCATATGCTTCTTATGTGGCCCTTTGATCATTGAGTTGTGATCCTCTGTTAACTTTTCTCTTGATTTTGGCTACCCAACACTTAGCACAATTCCTGATCCATAGTAGCAGGAAATCAATAAGTGTTTATTGAATACTAATCTGATGTCTGAAAAAGTGTAAGAGGATGTGTAGAAGTTGACTGATGCCGTCATAGGCACTATTTGGGAACTGGTATAATGGAAGATAAAAAGAGAAGCTATCAACTTAATGAAGATCTTATTGTAGGGAGAGGACCAGGGAATACTTCCTTTGACCAGCTACCCTATACCCCAAGCTCCCCAGAGGAGATATAAGCAGAGAAGAAAGTAAGATAATTAGTTGAGACTTTAGTCCCAAAATCCCATCCCAGAACTTGAGTGGTTCGGGCTGAACCCCATGTTCTACGTTCACCCTAAAGCCCAAATCTGAGTCTCAGGTCTTAGCACTCCAATATGAGAAATTCCAGAATATATCTGCTCACCAGAAGTACAAGAGGAAAAGCATGCTAGGATAAGTGTCCCAGGGCTTAGAATAAAGCAAGTCTAAGACACCCCCAGTGGCCTTTCTCAGAAGGGAATTGCTATGCAGGCCTACGCTACCTGACAACATGGCAGTGTCTGAGAGGCCACGCCATGTGAGCTCTCGCCATCACCCTTGGCAGAGACTTTACCTATGGGTAAAGGTAAAAAGGTAAATGTTTCTTTTCCTTTTTTTTTTTTTTAAGAGACAGAGAGAGCATGTGTGAACAGTAGAGGGAGGAGCAGAGGGAGAGAGAGAGAGAGAGAGAGAGAGAGAGAAAATCTTAAGCAGGCTCCACACTCAACACAGAGACCAATGTGGGGATCGATCCCATGACCTTGGGATCATGACCTAAGCTAAAATCAAGGGTTGGATGCTCATCTGACTGGGCCGCCCAGGTGCCCCATGAGTACTATTATGTTTTAAAGCCTGATCAGTCCTTTGCAAACTTTCTTCTCCTTGGCCGTGGATTGATTCAGAAGTAGTGAGTAGAGGAGACAAATACCTGAGAACTGTGAATTTTGCCACCTCCCGCCCACCTCAGTATGCCTCACGGAAAAGCATTTTTTACCTATGACCACCTTGCTTTATGTGTGATTTTTTTTTAATGTTTTAAGTTTTTATTTAAATTCTTGGGGCACCTGGGTGGCGCAGTCGGTTAAGCATCCGACTTCAGCCAGGTCACGATCTCGCGGTCCGTGAGTTCGAGCCCCGCGTCAGGCTCTGGGCTGATGGCTCAGAGCCTGGAGCCTGCTTCCGATTCTGTGTCTCCCTCTCTCTCTGCCCCTCCCCTGTTCATGCTCTGTCTCTCTCTGTCCCAAAAATAAATAAACGTTGAAAAAAATTAAAAAAAAAATAAATTCTAGTTAGTTAACATATCGTGTAATATTAGTTCTATGTGTAATCTTAATAAAGACTGGAGTCTCAGATGGCCCACTGTCTACAGGGATTTACATTGGAAAGACAAACATGTAAATTCAGAATCATTGAAAAATAATATGTACTTTTACTGTTAAGTTTTCTTAGAGCAGTCAGGTTTTAGACCACACACCTTTGGATTGCTATTACCTACATGGTACTTGGTGCTTGGTAAGTGCTTAATAAATATCTGTTGAATAATGAATGAATGAATGAATGAATGAATACCTACATCAGGCATTTATTATAATACTTCACTCTGATTTTTTGTGTTTCTCCCTTCCTTACCTATAAACCCCTCAAATCTCTTGAATACACTTCAGAGTACATGTTGGCACCTACCACAGGGCTAGAATATAGTAAGCACTGATTGTTTTATCTATAAATATCACACTCGGCTTTTGAAAATGTAATCACCCCAAGAAAAAGTTCTCCAAGTCCAAACTCTAAATAGATTTGAAGAAATTAAAGTACATATGGCAAACTAAAAAAAAAAAAAAACAAGTATTCAGAGCCAATGCAAAAAAATAATTAAAAAGAAAATCACATCTAAGGGAAAGCTCAAATAGAAAGCCTAATGAATTGTCTACAGCAGGCCTCGCATTCCTCCATTTCTCATTCACCCCATTGACACCAGATGGCGACATTTCATCATGATTGACTGAGTCCTGGACATTTGCTAATTTATTCAGCAAATGTATAGTGGGACGCTTATGCTAGGCCCTGAGAATTCATACGTGAATGACATCTAGACCTTGATGTCAACAAGTATCATTTAGGGGCGCCTGGGTGGCTCAGTCAGTTGAGCGTCCGACTCTTTGTTTCAGCTGGGGTCATGATCCCAGGCTCGTGAGATCGAGCCCCATGTGGGGCTCCACACCGGGCATGGAGTCTGTTTAAGATTTTCTCTCTCTCCCTGTGCTCCTCTTCCTAGCTCATGCTCTCTCTCTCTCTCTCTCAAAAAAAAATTTTTTAAGTATAGTCTATTGGAGAGTTAGATAGCTATATTGTCTGATCATTAAAAAGTACAATAGTAATGATACAAAATAATAGCTAACATTTTTTAAGGGACAAAAGACCTAAAGCAACACTTCATCAGCAAGAATTTCCAAATGGACAAAATGCACACAAACGTGGTCAAATCATTAGTCATACACAAGTATGTTCATAGCAGATTATTTACAATAGCAAAAAAAGGAAACACCTCAAATGTTGATCAATAATGTAGCATATAAGTCAATTATGTGTAATATATTCAATAAGTGGAATGCTATACAGCAATGAAGAACAAAATACTGTTGTTTATGGCAACATGGATGAATATCACTAAATATAATGTTAATTGAAAGAAGCCAGACCCTAAAGAACTATGTGATTAATGTGAAGTTCAAGAACAGGCAGAAATTAATCTGTAATAATAAAGGTTAGAATATTGGTTATTTGGGGGAGCAGGGTGGATACTGATGGGAAGAGGACAAAAATGAGCTTTCTATTGTGCTAGAAATGTTCCATATCTTGATGTAGGGGTTGCCACATACGGATACAGAGGTGCAGAAATATACAGAGCTAAAAAAAAGAAATTTACAGGGCTAAAATTTGTGCACCTCGCCACACGTAAGTTATTTCTTAGTAAGCAAGTTAATAAAAATAAAGCAACAGCTAACATCATTGAGTGTTTATTAGGCATCAGACATTTTGTCGCTGGTGATATAATGTGAGATATATAATCTCACTGAGTCATCATAATAATTCTTTTTCAACTAGCTCTTTGAGATATAATCAGCACACAGCATTGTGTGAATTTAAGGTGTACAAGGTCATACTCTGATACACGTATATGTTGCAAAACGGTTACCACAATAAGGTTAGCTAACTCATCCATCGTCTCACATAGTCACCGTGTGTGTGTGTGTGTGTGTGTGTGTGTGTGTCTGTGTCTGTTGAGAGCATTTAAGATCTACTCTCATGGCAACTTTCACATTTCAAATATACAATAAAATATCGTTAACTATTGTCACCATGCTCTACATTAGATCCTCAGAACTTATTCATCCCATAATGAAAGTTTATAAACTTTGACTGCCTTCACCCATCCTCCCCATCTCCCCGCTCCTGCCTGCCTTAGGCAAGCACCAATCTAGTCTGTTTCTCTGAGTTCACTTTCTTTTTAGATTGCACAGGTAAGTGAGATCACACAGCATGTATCTTTCTCTGTCGGTCTCATGTATCTTTTTCTATCTTTCCATTTTACTTAGCACAATGCCCTCAAGGTTCATCCATGTTATTGCTAATGGTAGGATTTCCTTCTTTTTTTGGCTGAATAATATTCCATTTTGCATATATATCACATTATCTTTAGCCACTCATCCACTGACAGACATCTAGATTGTTCTCATGTCTCGGCTGTTGTGAATAATGCTGCAGTGAACATGAGGGTCAAGATATCCCATCAAGACACTGATTTCATTTTTATCCCACAATAGAAGTGGGTATATACCCAGAAGTGCAACTGCTGGGTCAGATGGCAGTCCAGTATTTCATTCTTTTTAATGTTTATTTATTTTTGAGAAAGAGAGAGAGAGCGTGCACGCAAGCAGGATAGAGGCAGAGAGAGAGGGAGACAGAGGATCGATCCGAAGTGGGCTCTGTACTGACAGCAGAGAGCCCAATGCAGGGCTTGAACTCACGAACCATGAGATCATGACCTGAGCGGAAGTCAGAGGTCCAGCCAACTGAGCCACCCAGGTGCACATAACATGCATGTGACAGAAGAAAAACCTAGATCAGGCTGGATATAAAGCCCAAGCTACTATTTAATTCTTTACCCATTTTCCAAGGCCTGGTAGGAGTGATGAATTCTGTCTTACAGGGAAGTAGGTTATGAAAGACTTCGAAGAAAAGGATGCCACACTTTGAATCAAAAAAGTGAACCAAAATGTTATTAGTCTCCTTGTCTTCTAGTAGAACTTTGGAATCCGGGATTTGAAGGAGGTAGAGAGATCATCTAGTCTAGTCCAGTCCTTTGTTTTATTTGTGAAAGAAATAAAGCTCAGAGTGGCCACAACACTCACTTAAGGTTCACAAAGAACAGAGAGAAAGCAGTTGGAAAAGGCTGACCTTAACCAGAGAGGTTAAGTAATTGCCCATGGCCATCTGCAAATCAGTGATGGCAACAATATCTGAATCCAGCCAGTGTGACTGTAGAGACTCTTAATCACTGTGCCAAACAGGGTCCTTCCTCCCAGCTCTGAGCTCCGAGCTCCGTCCGCTGCCCCAGCCCACCTCCTTACACTGCACTGAAATGTCAGTCCATTAGGAGAGCCCCCAGGGGTTCCAGTCCACTGGAGGTGGGGAGGCAGACAGGGAGACTGGTGTGCTTGCCATGTTCAGTCGGACCAAATCCAAATGCAAGCAAATTGGGCAGGTAATTGGGAACGGCTGGCCAAAGTCAACTTTGAGCAGAAAGAAAGCAGGCATGGGGAAACCACCTAATCTAAACCAAGGGATCATTTCAAGACTCGAATTTAGACGAGGCGGAAACAAAGCTCGGTTTCAGCAAAGTTCAATTAAGGCATAAAAAATCCAATTTGGATGGAATGGGGAGGTCTGTCTCAGCCCAGGGTATGACGCTTATCTGGCCAAGGCACCTCAGCCTGGAGTCAACAGCTCACCCCTCCCTCCCTCTGTCTCCACGCTGTCTGTCCCCCCACCCCACCTCCCCAGCAAGAATTCTTCCTAGTATTTCCTGGGACTTCTGCCATCCTTGCCCACTTCTCAGTGTTCCTTTCCATGTATCAGTGGTCTAACAGACTGAGGGGCTTTGTCTTGGTACACTTGGCTTTGCTGAGCCTTCCTTGCGTTACGTCAGATGACTGTGGTGGTTGTAACTAATACCACAATCTTGGCAGCTGAGAACAACAGCAATTTATTGTCATAGTTCCGTAGACCCAAAGTCCAAAACCAGTGTCACCGGGCCAAAACCATCCCGTTAGCATAGGGGCAGTCCCTCTGGGGGAGCTAGCGGGAAATCTGCTCCTGGCCTCTGGCAGTGTTAGCTAGCTGCCTGCCCATGTGGCATCCCCGGGCTTGTGACTGCTTCACTCCGGTGTCTGCCTCCCTCTCCACTTGTGTGTGTGTGTGCATGTGTGTGTGTGTGTGTGTGTGTGTGATCTGCCTCGGCCTCTCTCTTACAAAGACTCACCTGGATAAGCCTGGATCGCCTCCTCATTACAAGACCCTTAATTTAATCACAGTTATGACCATATAAGATAGTATTCACTCTTTTTCCAAATAAGGTAATAGTTCCGGGGATTAGGATTCAATCTCTTTGGGTGGCCCTCATTCAGCCTGCTAGTTTTCAAGCTGTAGAACTCCAGAAAGACAGACTTGTAAAAATAAGGAAAACCTCTCTACCAGCCCACTAAAGCTATCACCATCAGGAAGGCCTCTCCTGAGCCCTCTTCAATCTGACTTTTCTTCCTCACTGTCCTCTGAAAGCACAGGGACTAGGTTTGACTAGGTTGCCAAATCCCATGATGATTTCTCAACCCCTATGCTCTTCTAGCAGCATTTGACACAGGAGAGCACTTCCTCCTAGAAATTACCCTCCTCTTCTCCCTCCTCCTCTACTGGCTACTTCTTTACAGTCTGGTCTCCTGGATCATCAGGAGCAAGTTCTGAGCATCAACGTGCCCGTGGCCCTGCCCTCGGATCTCTTTCCGTCCTTGCCTGTTCTTATCCTCTGAGTGGTGTAATCCGGCCCCCGACCAGCGGACGTCACCAGTACCCTGATGGTCCTGCGTCCCCATCCCAGTCTGTCCTATAAATACCCAACTTTTTTTTTTTTTAAGTTTGGGTTTTTTTTAGTAGTCCCCACACCCAACATGGGGCTCGAATTCACAATCCCGAGATCAAGAGTCGCACACTCTTCCAACTCAGGTGCCCCTAAGCATCCAACTTTAATAAAGAGCAGCTTACTTGACATCTCCATTTGAATGTCTAACAGGGATCTCAATCCTAACATGTCCCAAACTCCCGTCCCCAAACCTGTTCTTTCTCCAGTGTCTCCCATCTCAGCAGAAGACTCTATTTGCCCCGCCACTCGGCCCCCAAATCCTGGGGTCATCTTTGGCCTCTTTTCTCACAAATCCTGCAGCCACTCTAACAGCAAATGTTGTTAGTTTCATCGTATCAAAAGTTTTCGAATCCTACTACTTCTGTCCACCTTGACCACTACCACCCCATCCAAGCCATCATCATGTCGTGCCCAGACTGCCACAGTAACCTCCCAGCTGTCTCCCTGCTTGCCCTCTTGCCGCCTTGCAATCTGTGGAACCAGGGAGGTTATTTTAAACACAATCCCATCATGCATTGCCCTTCTCAAAATGTTCTAATGGCTTCCTGTTATATTTAAAATAAAATCCAGGGGCGCCTGGGTGGCGCAGTCGGTTAAGCGGCCGACTTCAGCCAGGTCACGATCTCGCGGTCCGTGAGTTCGAGCCCCGCGTCGGGCTCTGGGCTGATGGCTCAGAGCCTGGAGCCTGTTTCCGATTCTGTGTCTCCCTCTCTCTCTGCCCCTTGCCCGTTCATGCTCTGTCTCTCTCTGTCCCAAAAATAAATAAACGTTGAAAAAAAAAATTTTTTAAAAAAAAATAATAAAATAAAATAAAATAAAATAAAATCCAAAGTCTTTACCATGGTCCATCATGCTTCTCTAACTTCATTCCTTATTGTCTCTCACCCTGTCCCTTGTACCCCAGGCCCATTGACCTCCCACTATTCTTCAGCATAGGAAATATTGGCCACTCTCACTCCTGCCTCAGGACCCTGAACTTTTGGTACCCTCCCTTAGAGCAATTTTGCCCAACTATTTCCCCAGCTTGCTCCTTGACTACATCCAAGTCTCTGTTCATTTGTCATTTCCCCAGGGAGACCTGTCCCCTCACCCCCCCTTAAGAGGATTTCTGTTACCCGCCCCCCCCCCATGCCATCACTTACTCTCTTCAAGACATCCATCACTACCTAGCATTATAATATGTATTTATTTGTCTAACTGACTGATTTCTATCCCCCCAACTAAAATATTGGTATTCTGAGAGCTGGAATCATGTCTATTTCCGTTCATCACATGATCTCTGGTGCCTAGAACAGTGCCTGACACAGAACATGTCAGACATTTTTTTAAATGAATGACTGCATGAATAGTTAAAGATTTCAGAGGGTGGCTGGCCGGGGATATAAAAAGGAAGCTCTTGGAAGCGAACTCCCTCCACTGCCCCCCCCCCCCCCACCACCACCACAGACTCTGATCCTTGGAGCTCTGCTTCCCCGCCCCCTTGAACAGCCCTCCGGCTGCAGTGAATGTCAGCTCAGCAGAGGCAGCAACAGCCTCCACCCCCATGTCAGCTTTCCGCCCAGCCTCCCCTGGGAAGTGGGTAGGCAGGCTGAGGCAGAAAAGCCACCTAGGACAGCGCAGCTCTTGTGTGCTTGTGTTATAGCAACTGCTATGGCATGCAAATGCTGTGTGTTTTAAAAATAATAATAATGAAAGTAACCTCGCAGGATTCTTTGCAAGCTCCCAGCAGAAACAGCTTCACGTGGTGCGCCACTTGGGACCGCAGCTGAAATAGACAGCAGCCCCAGTGTAAGTGCCCTCCGTGTCCTGACAGGGGCCTCTGTGGGTCACAGCCCCAAACAGGAGGCCTGCCTGCCAAGGCAGACACCGCTCCCCCCTCCACTCCGCCCCCATGGAAAATCACTATGTGCTCAGTGGCCAGGAGGAACCCACGGAAAGTACAGAAGCCGTGTAACGCAATGAACAGCCCAAGGGTTGGAGGCAAGCCCCAGTCTGAATTCCCAAATTATACTGGTAGCGCTGTCCTTGGGGAAGTCACCGATTGAGACTCTGTTCTCTCAACCGTAAAACCAAAATCACGCCTCTCGGGGCACCTGGGTGGCTCACTCGGTTAAGCGTCTGACTTCAGCTCAGGTCATGATCTCATGGTTCATGGGTTCGAGCCCCGCGTGGGGCTCTGTGCTGACAGCTCAGAGCCTGGAGCCTGCTTCCCATTCTGTGTCTCCCTCTCTCTCTGCCCCTCCCCCACTCATGGTCACTCGCTCTCTCACCCTCTCTCTCAAAAATAAATAAATACACATTAAAAAGAATTATGACTCTCAGGGCCCTCGTGAGGATGGAATGGTCAAGCCCTGGGTCTCAGTGACTGGTGGTTGGTGGGCAGGGAGGAGGAAGGGGAGGGTGGGGAGGGCTAGGGCACCAACATCCCACCACACAATTGGCACTAGAGTGTGGCCAGCCTGCTCTGTGGAAGCCAGAGAATCACAGAATGACGCGGTCACAGAAAATTTCACAGACATTAAAACAAGTAAACAAAAAACCTTGCGTTTGACAAAAACGGAAATGGGCTCCCACCCAGAACTCCGCTGTTGGTGTCACGCTCTTACCAGAGCTTCTGGGTGTTTCCAACAGCCTGGGTGATTCGTGAGCGCCCCTGCCGCCCAGATTCCCCGGCCTCAAACCGCACGGCAGGCCCAGCCGCTGTAGCCCGTGTGCCCCAGCTCAGCCACAGCCTTGCCAGCCCGCCAGTCCTGCGGGGCTCTCTGCCCCCGTGTCCCCATCCCCACTCTCTTATCTCCCTTTCTTCTGACCCTGAACTCCCTGCTCCCACTCCCTCCGGGCCAGGAGGCCCGCTGGCCTGTTGCAGAGTAGGACATTTCCTGGAGGTGAGGGTAGGGGAACTGCAAGGTCACTCTGAGGCCCCCCGTGGTTGGATGGCATCTAAAGCCCTCAGGGTGCCATGTTTCCCAGGCCAGGCCTTTGTGGGGCCTTTCCTGTCCTCACAGCCAGTCTGTAAGCCGGTTGGTGATGCCATGGTGCCAGTTTCCCTAAATTAAAAAGGAAGGCAACCCCCGCAGATCTCTCAGGCCAAAGACCACATGCCTGGGTGCCCCTTTCGTCTCTCTGTTCCTTTTGAAATCTCATCTCTTCTGCTGAGCCCTTCAAATGGAGGAATCACTCTGAACCAGGGCTCAAGTCCTCAGTTGCTCCTCAATAGCAGTGTGACCTCTCTGTGCCTCAGTTTCCTCATCTGAAACGCAGGAATCATAGTATTCTCTCTCTCCCAGGGTTGTTGTGAGATTGTGAATTGATACGCATAAAACACTTACATAAATGCCCGGAACCAAGGAAACCCTCAATAAATATTGTCTATGATTATTATTGTCATTATTATTATTATATGACCATGGAAACTGGCCTTTCCCATTTCAAACGGGAATTTACCTGGGACTCCAACAGGCCCATCATGTATATTTCTCCCTCTTTCTGTCCATAACTAAGTATATGTCAGTGCCTCACCTAATGTAGTCCCTCTTCATTATTGGTTGTCTTGTCTAGGGGCCAGTGTCTGAAGTAGGGAGAAGTTCTCAGCTGGGCTGGGACCAGACCTGGTTAACCGTCCTCTTCTGCCAAATGGATCTAATCCCACGTGCCTTGTGCTGCTAGAGGCATTAACCGAAATGACATCAGAGAGTAACTGGTAGATAATGCGATCACCCTTATTCCTGGTTATCTATGTAACCTGACTTGTCTTAGGCTTATTATAAGAAAGCGTCCATTGGGGCGCCTGGGTGGCGCAGTTGGTTAAGCGTCCGACTTCAGCCAGGTCACGATCTCGCGGTCCGTGAGTTCGAGCCCCGCGTCGGGCTCTGGGCTGATGGCTCGGAGCCTGGAGCCTGTTTCCGATTCTGTGTCTCCCTCTCTCTCTGCCCCTCCCCCGTTCATGCTCTCTCTCTGTCCCAAAAATAAATAAAAAACGTTGAAAAAAAAAATTAAAAAAAAAAAAAAAAAAAAGAAAGCGTCCATTTAAAAACAAGTTTTTAAATGTTTGTTTATTTTTGAGAGAGAGAGACAGAGCACAAGCAGGGGAGGGGCAGAGAAAGAGGGAGACACAGAATCTGAAGCAGACTCCAGGCTCTGAGCTGTCAGCACAGAGCCCGATGCGGGGCTCGAACTCATGAAGTGCAAGATCATGACCTGAGCCAAAGTTGGATGCTTAACCAGCTGAGCCACCCAGGTGCCCCGAAAGCATCCATTTTTAGTCGAATGTCAGCAATTTCATATGGTTCAATCTTACAACAGTAACAATAATTACAATAGCACCCTATGTTTATTTCCTGAGACTGTATGCCAAGTACTATCCTTTTCAGTTCACACGGATAAAGCCATTTGATGTCCATGGCCCGTGAGGTATGCGTCATTATCATTCCCATATGTCAGATGAGGAAACTGAGGCAGCAGTTTAGTAAATGTCCAATGATAAAATAGCTAGTAGTGGGAGGCAAACCTTGGGGACTTAATTCTGAGCTCACACACCCGACAGATACTCTACCACTGGGCTTTCTGAATCCAGGACTCTGCCTTGTTCTTGTAAATTCATCATTCAAGCCTGAAGGATTAGAACTCTATCTTTGACACCCGGCTGGTGGCTAAGCTCCTGCCACCTGATGAGAAAATGCTCTGCTTCTTCCTTTTGTCTGCTTGAGTCCTTAAATATTGCTTACTCCTAGTTTCTCTGTCACTATGTTCTGTCTGTCCAAGGAACATTCGCCCATTATTCATGTTGGACCTTCCTGGCGCAAAGTGCTTTACTGAATAGCTCCCATTATATATGTAGCGCTGTTCATCATATGCCATGTCTACATAGCAGCCATTACTTGCTCCTTCAGCTTCAGCTAAGCCTTCCTTCCTTCCTCCTCTCCCTCTTCAGCCCCTTCCCCATTCCTAGGAGGGTTCTAATGTCACCTCCGTGCCCATGCCCTCTGTCATTTCCTGCCAGTTCAGGCATTCATACCCAGCCCTGCTCAGGCATGTGACACTATGGGGGAGTATCCTGGGGGTGCAGAGAGCATGAGACTGGTCCCTGCATGCAAAAGGCTTGCAATCCCATTGGCAGAAGGAATACAGAAAAAGAAATGCAAGGGAGTGCATACTGAGTGATGATTAAGTGGCACGAACATTTATTATGCAGTAAAGGTCTAGCAATAGGAAGAGAACGAAGAATCGTGAGCAGGATACAGTTCAAACAGTTCCTGTCTAATACCCGCACCGAGCCCGGTTTCCCAGTATTAAAGGCAGCCCAGAAAGGGTACAAAGGGAGCTCACCTAAAAAGCTAGGGTGGCAAAGAAGTTCTCTACGTAATGCAGTAGTTGAATCTCGTTTCTGCGCCTCGCTAGAGATATCCTAAGCCTTTCTCCACAAATCAGAAGCCCAGTAACCATAATGTGAATTCTCCCCTGGGCCTGGCCTGGCAGGGCCACAGTGAATTGCAGCCTAAAAGCCGCATTTATTTTTTGTTTGGACACGCACAAACCATGCATTTTTTGGCAGTTTTTTCCAGCCTCCCTTCTGCTAGCTGAACAAGCCTCATTTATCTGCAACCATTAAGTCTGTCCACTGGCAGGTATCAGGCATGACCAAGAAATCAATACGAGCCAGTGAAACAAGATATGTCCTCCCTGTTTGGCTCATCTAAAGGAGGAAAGCTTCCAGCGGTGATCAGGGAGCAGCCGGCTGCTCCGTGCCCTTTCCCTCTCTCCATGCGTGGCAGACACAGGAATTATTTTCTGCCAAGAATATGGGCCAAGGCTAAATTCAAAGACTTTAATGGTGTGAAGAAGCCAGGCTCAAATATTCTTCACGTCTTGGAAGCTATTACAGAATCTGTTCGGGAAAGGGGTAGGAAAGGGGGATCAGAGCGTCATCGGGTGGAGATGTATGAGGTGATCAGGCTCTCTATTTCCAGATGGAACCACTCACACTCACCTCTAAAATTCTCAGAAACCTTTGTTTCCAGCCCCCATCGTAAAGACTTGTATCTTTACACACTGGGATTTGTTTACTATCCCAGCTTTTATTTGTTTACTATCCCAGCTTTTATTCATCTCAGATAATTTATTATTGATGACAGCCATTTTTTTTCCTGAGCCTCTGTTGTTCACTAAGATTTTGGAACTTAAGCTTTCTGACAAAACATCAGGCTCCATTCACCGTCAACTGGTGGAGGTAGACACTGGGTGAGTTTGAGGAAGAAGGCAACAGATAAGGTACACATCTTGGGGCAACAGATGAGGTACACATCTTGGGCTGCTTGGAGATGCCTGAACAAAATACCATGCCCTGGGTGGCTTAAACAATTTATTTTCTCACAGTTCTGGAGCCTAGAAGCCCAAGACCAAAATGCCAGCATGGTTGATTTCTGGCGAGAGCTCTCAACTTGGGTTACAGATGGCCACCTTCTCACTATGTGCTCATTTGACCTCTTCACTGCAAAGGAGAGAGAGTGTATAAACAAGCAAGCTCTGGTGTCTCTTTCATAAGGGCATGACTCTCATCATGAGCACCCCACCTTTATGACTTCATCTAAACCTATTCCCTCCCAAAGGCTGCGTTTCTAAAACCCTCACCACAATAGGGATTAGGGCGTCCACACATGAGGGCTTTGACGCAAAATGGCGGGGGCGGGGGGAAGAGAAAGAGGGACACAAGTCGGTCTATAGCAGCATTGTGTCATAGATGCTCTGTGTTACTATGTGAACTATCTTGATTGGGGGCTGAAGGGTGCATTAGACACACGACCACGTATTTCCCTGATGGCTTCTTCTGTGTTTTCTTGTGCCCCTGTTGTTGTGTGACGTGATGTGACGTAGTTTTTGTGTTGCGGTAGGATCTGCACTGGATTTGCAGTCAAAAGATAAGGTTTCAATGACCTCACACCCATTTGGATGGCTACTATTAAAAATACAGAAAATTGGGGCACCTGGGTGGCTCAGTCAGTTAAGCATCTGATTTCGGCTCAGGTTAATGGGACCTCACGGTTGATGGGTTCGGGCCCCACATCGGGCTCCGTGCTGACATCACAGAGCCTGCTTGGGATTCTTTCTCTCCCTCTCTCTGTGCCCCTCCCCCACTCTCTAAATAAATAAATAAATAACTTTAAAAAAAATCCAGAAAATAGTAAGGGTTGGCGAGGATGCAGAGGCATTGAAATACTCACGCCCTGTCGGTGGGATTGTTAAATGGTGCAACTACCATAAAAACCAGTATGGCGGTACCTCAAAAAATTCAAAACAGAACTATCAGCAATTCCACTTCTAGACATATATACAAAAGAATCGAAAGCAGGACCTTGAAGAGACATTTGAACACCCACGTCCCAGGCAGCATTATCCACGATAGCCAAGAGGTAGAAGCCACCCAAATGTCCACCAAAGGATGAGTGGAAAAACAAAACGTTTTGTTTGTTTATATACATACAATAGGATATTATTCCCCCTTAGAAGGAAACCTTGTCACATGCTGTAACACGGATGAACCCGGAGGACATTGGGCTAAGTGAAATGAGCCAGTCACAAGAAGCAAATACTGTATGGTTCCACGTATACAAGGTTTCTGAGGTAGTCAAAATCATAGAAACAGAAAGTAGAATGGTGTTTTCCAGGGGCTATGGATGTGGGGGTGGGGGGCATGAGGAGTTATTTAGTGAGTAGAGTTTCTGTTTTGCAAGGTGAAAAGGTTCTGGAGATCTGTCGTACGACAATATGAATATACTTAACGCTACTGAACCACTTACAAATTGTAAAGATCGTGAATTTTCAGTTATGTGGCTTTTACCACAATTACACACACATACACACATGTTTTAAGTCCAACCTCAAACAGGTGCTGGCAATGAGAGAGCCATTTAAACTTTCTCAGCTTCAATCCCTTCATCTGTAAAATGGGGTACTAGGGTCTATCTCAGAGTTATGGCGACATCAAAATAAGACAAAGGGGTACAGGAGGGTTGTGGACAACTAAGCACGATTCCAAAGCAGTGCGCTAGTCTGGAAATTGCTCAGCCACAATCCTAATTGTATTAAATGCATTAGTTACCCAGAAGTGTTTTAATTCTGGCCTCTGTTAAGAGCCTTACGCAATGTAGTCACAGGAACTGCCCGCCAGATCAATTCCCAGTTTTGGAGAATGGTGTACATTTTAAATGAAAATTTAAGATTGGCAACAAATCACTCAGCAAGAAAGAGAACAAATTACCCAGGTCTGAAAGCATTCAGCTAGGATTGGTAAATAGTAACCTGGACTCATTAATGATTTCTATTTGTTAGAGAATGGTCCAGAGGACTGGTTTTATGCGATTCATTCTCCAACTGCCATTCAGGAAAGGGCAAGCCAGTCAAATCCATTTGTGGGCTGTGAAACACTTAATGCTCATTTGTACTGATGTTCTATCATCAAGAAAAAAGCTCATTTATAAAGGGGACAGCAGGAATTAGGAAGTAGCACATATTCATACTGACCTGCCTGTGCATCTTCGAGAAGCTCTATTCCAAGGTTCCTGGGTTTTAGATAAAAGATAGGGACCACACATAAGCTCCCTGCCACCCCCTCAGACTAGAAAGCCAGGGTCCTTTCTCCTGTTAGCAGAACCCAGTGGTCTCCTTTGGGCGTCTTCAAAAGAGGCAAGAAAATATTTGAAGGGAGACTTTTAGTATTTTTTCATCCATAGACCTTTCCCAGAGGGAACGGTCACAAAACCAGCAGGTGTCTGTTCAGACGGCCCTGCTGCTCACTGTGGGTCTTCGAGGAGGATCGGCACCAGGGTGGGTCCTGGAGTGTCAGCGACAGGGGGTGACACGTCTGCAGTGCAGTTGACTGTCACCGACCCCGACAACACAAGGGAGCAATGAACAGCGACGGGGCCAACCCCAAGGAGTACTAATATCTTTCAAACATTGACTATGACTTCTGTGTTGCTATTTCTTTTAGAAAGCTGATTGGGAGCGTGTAATTTAAAGGAGCTTTTCTCTTTGTTTAGGACCGTAGTCTCAGTGTCTGAGAGGCCCGATCAAAAGCATTTTCGCTGTTTCTCTAAGACAGACTTGTATTGTCGTTCCAATTCCTATCTTATCAGTCTGCCTGTTATGTCAAGAATCCTGAAACAGATCGACCCATGAGGGACCCTGCCAAAGTATTGTTACAAATGCATACAAACCACACACCCAGACCTCACGAGAGTGTCAGCTCAGCAAGGAAAGAGATTTTTATGTGTTTGGATTGCTGTTCTAGCCCCATCACTTGGCAGAGTGCTGAGCACAGAGTGGTGATCAACAAACTATTTTTCAAACTGCACACACGCACGCACACACTCACAGAAGTGGTGAGAGAGCACAGCAAACAGTGTCTTATGCAAGGGAAACACAGGCATGCCACATATGACGGAAGATGGCCAATTTTTCCAACATGATGGTGAGGTCTAATACATCTATTACTGGAAAGAAAATATGTAATGATGCTTGTGCTTAAATCCAAACACCATGTCCAGAACACTAAGAATGTATTTAGCTCGGGGAATTTTTTTTAAATTTTCTTTTATGTTTATTCATTTTTGAAAGAGAGGGAGAGACAGAGCATGAGCGGGGGTGGAGGGGGCAGATTGAGAGGGAGACACAGAATCCAAAGCTGGCTCCAGGCTCTGAGCTGTGAGCACAGAGCCCAACACAGGGCTCAAATCCATGAACTGTGAGATCAGGACCTGAGCCAAAGCCAGTCGCTTAACCGACTGAGCCACCCAGACGCCCCTCTCTTTTTTCTTTAGATGTTTATTTATTTTTGAGAGAGAGAGAGGAGAGAGAAAGGGCCAGAGAGGGGGACAGAGGAACCGAAGTGGGATCTGTGCTGACAGCAGCGAGCCCGATCCGGGGCTTGAATTCAAGAACCGTGAGATCATGACCTGAGCTGGAGTCAGATGCTCAACCAGCTGAGTCACCCAGGTGACCCAACATCTTAAAATTTGAGAAAACAGCATGTAAGTAATGAGAACTATAAAAACAACTGATGTGGTCCTTTGAGCAGCCAAAAGATGTCAAAATCTTAAAAATTAATCGTATCATGATTATGGACATCAGGTGTCGGGGTCTAGTTACTGCTTTATTATTTTCTTTCTTAGACATAATTTATAAAGATTTTATCTGACTTGACTGTTAATCTGTGACCTTAATAATGAGTCCTTGTAATGTGACACACTTCAGATTTGTAAAAAATAGCTTCTAGCACATTACACCTTCCAAAGAATCTTCACATACATTTTCAAATTTAAGACATCTAGAGGCTCCTGGATGGCTCAGATGGTTAAACATCTGACTCTTGACTTTGGCTCAGGTCATGATCTCACAGTTTTGTGAGTTCGAGCCCTGCATGGGTTCTGTGTTGGCTTCTCTCTCTCTCTCCCTCTCTCTCTCTCTCTCTCCCCCTTTCTCTCTACCCCTCCCCCACTCACAGTCTCTGTCTCTCTCAAAATAAATAAACTTAATTTAAAAAAAAAAGACACACAAAGACTAAGACCAAATTTCTGAAATTCAGAAAGCCTGAGATCATCCAGTTTATATTTTAGTCTTTCCTCTGCAACTTGCCTTCAGTTACTAATCTCGACTCTCTGTGGCTTCCCTTTAGCATAGACTAAGGGAAATGGAGAAGGAGAGGTAGAATTGAGATTTATTAGCCCCTAAGTAATTGAAATTAGAGTTCTGGATATGTGTGCCCCCTGGTGTCTGTGAGGTAACACAGTAACAGTTCAGAACACAACAGGAAAGTGAAAATCAGGGTAAGTAGCAACAGCTCCCAGCTAGGCGTGGACAACTTTGCATAGAAGGTCAATGAGAAACTGTGTGTGTGCATGTGTGTACGTGTGCATGTGTGTATGAGTGTGTATTTTGCAAGAGTCATCAGACTTTGGAGTCAAATGTCACCCCAGCATCAACAATTCCCCGCAGTCTGCCAGAGTACTGATTCTCAACCCTGGCTACACATTAGAAAAACCTAGTATTGACTGCATGTACCCACTTTGGAGATTCTTGTTAATTTCATCTCAGTGGGGTACAGGCATCAGCATTTTTCAGAGCTACCCAGATCATTGTTATATACAGCTGGAGTTGAGATCCACTGGGTCATGCCTTGCAGCAGGTTGGATTGACACTGGAATTTACCATTGATGAAGTTGTTTGATCTTGAACCTAGGAAATTTATAAATACCATCTTGTGGGCTTTGGAAAAGAAAAAAAAAGGCTTTGAGTTATATATAGTGAATTAAACATGAGTTGGTCTGTGTTCCCTCCTGAGTTTCCACTAAAGTGAGAGTACAAGTTACAAACCCACAAGGACAGATAGAACAGAGAGGAGGACACAACAGACAAGAGACGTCAACAAAGTTTGGGGAAATGGAATGCAAATAGAAAAATAGAAGCTGACTTCATGGAGCTAGAAAAAGCTAAAGCCTAAGTGTTTGCAGAGGGGATGGTTGATGAGAGTCAAGCTGATTTGTGTTCAAGAATCCTTGAAAGGCTCAGGAATTGGAGGCCCCAGCTGCAAAGATGGGAAGAGGGGATAGGACTGAAAACAGGAGGGCCAGGTCCCTTGGGAGTCTGTATAATGGGCAGTAAGTCCCCTAAGTCTTCTCCCCATCATGAGATGCCAGGTGACCCTCCTCCCTCTAGTGTAGAAGAAGCTAGGTTATTCCCTGGAAAAACCTAATCAAGTCTGCGGACAAGATAGGGAGGAGATACAGCCCTGGGCAAGCTAGATCATCACCTTTGGGCCTCCAGCCCCTTCCAGCCGCTTGGCCTCGAGACTGTTGACTGTTGACAAACAAATTCTCCCCAGGCAAAGACCTGGAAAATCTTTCTTTGGAGAAACTGAAAAGCCCTAAGGGAAACAAAAAACCCTCTGAAAAATGACATTTAGAAGACCCACAGTAAAACGACCGCTTCTCTGCCACATGACCACAGAGTAAAGGCAATGATTTGACAAGCCACACCGATTATCCCTGAGATTCTAATCAGCTTTTTAGAGGCGCAATCTGAATGGATAATGCAGGATCTCCAGATCCTTGAAGAAAGCTCCCGTCTAGTGCAAAGAAATACAAAAAAAGAAATGGAAGTCAAAGCAAAGAGAGACAAAAAGGATAGTCAATTTATAATTGGTATTCTCAGAGAAAAGAGAGGATACTGCAGTCAGGAAGCAAGAACAGAAGGGCTGCAAAAAATATATAAAGCTTCCAAGAGCAAAGAGTTCTCAGGAAATAAAAGTCCGGTAGCTCTGGTAGCTAGTCCCCAGAGATGGACCCCAGTGAACCACACTACCCAATACCCATGCCCTTGCACAGTCCCCTTCCACATGGAACCCTTGTTGGCCTTGTGGCGCACTCTAACCAACAAAATGGGAGAAAGGTGATGCTATGCCCACTTTGGCCCTAAGCCTTAGGAATCTAGCACCTTCTGTTTTCGTGCTTTTGGAAGCTGACCTGCCATGTAAGAAGTCTGGGCACCCCACTGGAGAGACCCCATGGAGAGCTCACGTGGAGAGAGAAAGGTCCTCGGACTACATGAAAATGGGAGATTCTGCCCTCCCAGGGTCGTCACGGAGCCTCTTCCAGCCACCTGGCCAAGGCAGATACATGAATGTGTTGGACATTCCAGCCCCATCTGCCCTCTGAGAGGAAGACCACATGAGAGTGCCCAAGTGAAACAGATGAGCCCCAATCAACCCATAGAATCATAAAAAAAATCACAATAAAATGGCTGTTGTTTTAAGTTACAGATGGTGTGTTATGCAACCAATGATCTCTAAAATAATTGCCAAAATAAAATGATGCATCTGAAGGGGGATCAGGCTTCTTTTTTTGTTTAATGTTTATTTTTATCTTTGAGAGAGAGAGAGAGCACGCGAGCCTGATCGGGAGAGGGGCAGAGAGGGGTACAGAGGATCCGAAGTGGGCTCTGTGCTAACAGCAGCGAGCCCCATGTGGGGCTCAGACTCACGAATCTTGAGATCATGACCTGAGCCAAAGTCAGATGCTCAACTGACTGAGCCGCCCAGGTGCCCCTGGGTGGATCAGACTTCTTAACAATAATCCTGAGAGCAATAGCTTGAAAAGCCAGCGGGGAGGATAGGAGGTACGTTATTTCAATCTACAGTTCTACACTCAGTAAAATTAGCAATCAATCATAAGGTTGGATTAAAGATTTCTTTCAAGGCCTCAAAAAAGATACAGTTTGGGGTGCCCGGATGGTTCAGTTGGTTGTCTGACTTGATTTCTGCTCAGGTCATGATCTCATGGTTTGTGACTTCGATCCCCACATCAGGCTCTGTGCTGATGGTGTGGCGCTTACTTGAGATTCTCTCTCCCTCCCTCTGCCCCTCCTTGGCTCACTCTTTCTCGCCCTCTCAAAATTAATAAATAAAACTTTTAAAAAAGTGTATAACTTATGCAACCCTTCTCCTGAAGCTATTGTCAGATGTAAGTCAGTCAAATGAGGGATTAAACCACAAGTTCTCAGCTGGGGGCAATTTGGCCTTCCAGGGATATTTAGCAATGTTAGGAGACATCTGGGTCATGGAAGGGGGTGGTGTTACTGGCATATAGTGGGTTAAGGCCAGGGATATTGCTGAATAGCCTGTAACACGCAGGACAGACCTCCACAGTAAGGAATTATCTGGCTCAAAATGTCTAGTGCAGAGGCGGAGAAACCCTCGATTAAGCCAAGAGAGAAGACATGATATCAGGGATAAGGTTTTCAACACAGTAGATCTGCAGAAGCAAGTCCCAAGTCTGTAGCTGTCTTACAGGCTTAGAGAACAGCCAGTCCAAATTGGAAAGGGATCATAAAGGATTCCAGGAGGAATATAGAGATATATCCAGGAGGAAAAAAAAAGGAGAATGGAACTGGAATAACACCTGATTATTTGACTATAGGGAAAGAGTATTGGGTGGAAAGTTTGTAATCCTTTAGTGATATTTAGTGATAGGGACATGAAAAAGTAAAAAATTTAAAAACGAGGCAATTACTAACCACAAAAGAAATGACAAATTATACAAGAAAGGACATATAGTAGGGCGCCTGGGTGGCTCAATCATTTAAGCGTCTGACTTTGGCTTAGGTCATGATCTCACAGTCCGTGAGTTCAAGCTTCGCGTCAGACTCTGTGCTGACAGTTCAGAGCCTGGAGCCTGTTTCAGATTCTGTCTCTCTCTCTCACTCTCTCTCTCTCTCTGTGCCCCCTCCCTGGCTCGTACTGTCTCTCTCTCAAAAATAAATAAACGTTAAAAAATTTTTTTAAATAAAAGAAATATAGTTATATTCTCTTGGCTCAGCAAGTTGGTCTTACATGGTAGTAATAATGTAATCATACGTTAATGATAATAACAGACATATACATGGCTTATTATAGCACTGTTCTAAGTGCTTGACATATATTTACTCATTTAACTGCCACAAATTTTTGCAAGGTATCTTCAGCAAAAGCACAGAAAAATCAAGCCATTTGCCGGAGATCGCCCAGCTCTAAGTAGTAGAAGCAGGATTTGAACTTAGGAAGTCTGGTTCCAGAATTTTGACATTTTTCTACTATCCTCGGCTGTTTTACTAATTTAAACAAAAAATGTGATATTCGTCTTATATGCATTGGTGTGGCCAGGCAGCTTGCAACTGTTTTGCTGTTCTCCAGCAGTTACTAAGCGTCTGGAATATCACTCCTGGAACCAGAGTGGAAGGACAGACGGTGGCGGGGCGGGGAGGGGGGCGGACAGAGTGTGAATGTACTAAACCTTCATCCACTGTAATAGGATATTGATATATACACATCTAAAATTGACAAATAAAGATGCAGCAGCACACGCATGCTGTTTTGATATATGGAAGAAAGCATCAGAAGAGGAGCTAAGAGATTAAAGTGGTTGCCCTAAGGGGATGGGACTTAGGAGCAGAGAGGGGAGAGCTTTTATTTTTATAAGGCTTGTAATACAATTTGGCTTTAAAATTATGTCTACTACTATATAAGACAGAGCGTGAGTGGGGGAGGGGCAGAGAGAGAGGGAGACACAGAATTCAAAGCAGGCTCCAGGCTCTGAGCTGTCAGCACAGAGCCTGACACAGGTCTCAAACTCACTGACCTCAAGATCACGACTGAGCTGAAGTCAGACGCCCAACCGACTGAGCCACCAGGTGCCCCTGAATGCTCTCCTTCTGTGATGAGGAATAAAGCAAGGATGTCCACTCTCATTACTCCTATTCACATAACAGCAGAAGTTCTAGTCAGAGCACTATGCCAAGAAAAAGAAAGAAAAGGCATACCAATTAGAAAGGAAGAAATTAGACAGTCCAAATCTGCAGATGACATATTAGAAAATCCCAAGGAACCAACGAGAAAGTTCTCAGTAAGTTCTAATGAGTGAGTTTAGCAGGTTCACAGGATACATGATCAACTGCAAAAACCACTGTATTCCTGTGTATTAGCAACCAATATGTGGAAAAGAAAAACTAAAAACACTATACCATTTATACTTGCTCCCTCAAAATGAAATACCATGAGACAAAGCTAATAAAAAGCATGTAGATCTATATGCTAAAAAAACACAAAATGCTGGTGTGCCTGGCTGGCTCAGCTGCTGGAACATGTGACTGTTGACCTCGGGGTCATGAGCTCGAGCCCCATGTTGAGTGTAGAGATTACTAAAAAAAAATTTTTTTTAAAACACAAAATTCTAATAAAGGAAATCAAAGAAGATCTAAACAAATGGAGAGATGTACCATGTTCAAAGATTGGAAGACTCAATATGGTGAAGAGAGTCAATTGGACCTACAGATTTAATGCAATTCCAATCAAAATCCAAACAGGAATTTTTGTGGATATAGAAAAACTTACTATAAAATTTGTATGGAAAGGCAGAGGAATAGAATAGCTTGAATAATTCTGGAAAAGGCAAAAAAAAAAAGTAAAAGGAACAAGAATGCTAATGCTAAAATGTTATGTAGTGACAGTAGTCAAGAAAGTGTGGTATTGGTGGGGGGATGGGCACGTATATCAATGGAACAGAATAAAGAACCCAGAAAGTGGCCAACACAAATATGCCCATTTAATTGCTGACAAGATGCAAAAGCAATTCAATGGAGGAAGGATCGTCTTTTCAACAAATGGCGATGGAACAACTGGACGTCTGTGGGCAAACGTAATGAATCTTGACACAAACCTTGTGACATATACACAAATTAATTCAAAATGCATCATGGGGTTGACTGTAGTGTGAATCTACAAAACTTTTAGAAAAAAAAAAAAAAAGTCAGAGAAAATCTTCAGGCTAGGCAAAGGCTTACTAGACAGGACGCCGAAACGACAATACATAAAAAGAAAATTTGGTAAATTGGACCTCATCAGGATTGAAAACTTGTGTCCCATGAAACACCTCATTTAAAGGATTAAAATAAAGGCTACCACGAGGAGAAGATATTTGTAAACCATATATCTGACAAGGACTCCTATCTAGACCGTATAAAGAGCTCTTGAAAATCAACATTAAAAAACAAACAAAACAGCGATAAAACATGCAGAAGACATGTGCAGACATTTCACTTAAAAGGAGATAAGGATGGCAAATGAACACAGGAAAAGTTGCTCACCGTCATAGCCATTGGCAAATTAGAATCACAATGAGATACCATTATGCATCTTCTAGAACAGCTAAAATAAAAAAAAGAAAATAGTGGCAACGCTAAAGCTGGCAACGATGTAGAGAAAACTGGCTCACTCATAGCTTGCTGGTGGGAGTGAAAATGTTACAACCAGAAAACAGTTTGGCAGTTGCTTGTAAGACTGAACATGCAACAACCATATGACCCAGTAATTTCATTCTTGGGCATTTATACCAGAGAAAAGAAAACTTAGGTTCACACAAAAACCTATATACATGAATGTTCATAGCAGTTGTCTTCATAATAGAAGAATACTGTTACCAACCTTAAACTCTTCTTTGAACAAATGGTTAAAAAAAACTCTGGTATATCCACACAACTGAATACCACTTTCAATCAAATATTCCAATATTTTTAAAATTTTTTTCTTTAACATTTATTTATTATTGAGAGACAGAGTGTGAGCAGGGGAGGGGTAGACAGAGTGGGAGACACGGAACCCAAAGTAGGCTCCAGGCTCTGAGCTATCAGCACAGAGCCCGACGCAGGGCTCGAACTCACAAACTGTGAGATCATGACCTGAGCCAAAGTCGGTCGCTTAACCAACTGAGCCACCCAGGTGCCCCTCAAATATTCCAATATTTTTAAATAAAAGGCATACCAATTAGGAAGAAATAAAACTGTCCAAATGTATTAGAAAATCCCAAGGAATCAATGAGCAAGTTCTCAGAACTAATGAGTGAGTTCAGCAAGTCCACAGGATACATAATCAACTGCAAAAACCATTGTATTCCTATGTATTAGCAACAAATACATAGAAAACAAAAACTAAAAACACAATGCCATTTATAATTACTCCCGTGAAATGAAATACCTTGGTACAAATCTAATAAAACGCATATAGATCTCTATGCTAAAAAACACAAAATGCTGGCACGCCTGGCTGGCTCAGTTGGTTTCGGTATTTTACTGAAAAATATTTCAATAAAAATAAATAAACTACTAATACATGCAACAACCTGAACAGATTTCAAGGGGATGAAGCTTACTGAAAAAAAAAAATCAATCTCAAAAAATGACATGTATGATGCTATTACTAGACTAGAACATTCTAGAAGTGACCAAATAAATAGAGCTAGCAAACAGATTAACAGTTGCTAGGGGACAGGAATGGGAATAGAATGGGGTGGGGGTAGGTGTTCATACAAAGATGTAGCATGAGAGTGGTCTTTTGTAGTGACCCAATAGTCCTGGATCTTAATTATAGGGATGGTTATACAAATCTATACATGGGATTAACTTGCTTAGAACTATACACACACAAACACATAAATGAATGCAACTTTCTGTTTATTTATGTGTTTATTTGTTTATTAAAATTTATTTATTTTGAAAGAGAGAGAGAGGAGAGAGAAAAAGAGAAAGTGTGAGCACGGGAAGGGAAGAGAGAAAGGGACAGAGAGAAAATTCTAAGCAGACTCCATATTGTCAGCTTGGAGCCCAACAAGGGGCTCGAACTCACAAATTCCAAGATCATGACCTGAGCCAAAATCAAGAGTCAGATGCTTAACTAACTGAGTCACCCAGGCACCCCTAAAAAAATTTTAAAAAGTTTTTTAAATGGTGAAAACTGAATAAGGTTTGTAGTCTGGTAAACACTAATGTACCAATGTCATTCTGGCTTTGATGTTGTGCTACAGCTATATAAAGTGTCACCACAGGAAGCTGTCCAAAATGTGCACAGGACTATTTGTACCGTCTTTGCAACTTCTTAAGGGTCTATAATTGTTTCAAAACAAAACGTTAAAACAAGGGGAAAACTTAAAAAATGAAAAATAAAAATATTTTTTATTTTATCTAAAATTTTTTTTTAATTTCTTTAATGTGTTTATTTATTTTTGAGACAGAGAGAGACAGAGCAGGAGCAGGGGATGGGCAGAGAGAGAGGGGGACACAGAACCTGGAGCAGGCTCCAGGCTCTGAGCTGTCAGCACAGAGCCCGGCGCGGGGCTTGAACTCACAGACTGTGAGATCATGCATGACCTGAGCTGAAGTCGGACACTTAACTGACTGAGCCACCCAGGCGCCCCTAAAAAAAATGTTTTTAATGTTTATTTATTTTTGAGAGAGACAGAGAGACAGAGCACAAGTGGGGGAGGGGCAGAGAGAGAGAGGGAGACACAGAATCCGAAGCAGGCTCCAGGCTCCCAGCTGTCAGCACAGAGCCTGATGCGGAGCTTGAACTCCTGAACTTCGAGGCCATGACCTGAGCTGAAGTCAGGCACTTAACCAGATGAGCCACCCAGGTGCCCATAAAAATATATTTTTAGAAAACAACCTACCTCCTTAACATTTCAAAGGCCTCTTGGTCTGTCAAAGCAGTCTAAGATAACTGTAAGAGAGCCTTTTCCTTATGCTGAAGACAGATGTGGTCATGGCAAGAAAGCCCAGCAGGAAAGCAATTACTAAAGCGAACAAAGGTAAGTAGGCCAAATCTCTGGAACCTACAGGAGACAAATTATATGCCTGGAGCAAAGAAGTGAGCTACCGAGTTTAAATTAGAAGGAAGCTGTGTGTTCACTGACACCCAGGCACAGAGAAAGTAACAGTGACAGACGGGCTGGAGCAAATCTGGGTTTGGGAAGCTGGAGGGGGAGGAGAACATCTCTGTGAGGGTAGACGGATGATAACACAGAGTCTATGCTTTGGGTGCAGCGGGCATGACCGTCCAACCTTGTGAGCGCTGAGACCCAAACCATCCCCTGTCCGTGGACACCTGCAGTCCTGCCTGCCTCCACAGCGGGAGCTCCGCTCGCCTCCTCTCTTCTTCCGGCCACCTAAACCCAAGGCCTGTTAATAATAGTCATCATCACAGCCTACATTTGCATAGAACCTGTTCAGTTTTTCAAAAACGTTCCATATCTTTGACCTCAGTTGAGCCTCACTGTTCACTTGTGAGATAGTCAGGAAAGGTGTTTTTTGTTTTTGTTTGTTTGTTTGTTAAGGTAAGACAGTTAAGCAATACAGAGGTTTCACTGACTCACGTGGATACGGTGCTACATTTTGGGTCTCTGGGCCGTGAGAGTCAACTCCACAGTGGTGAATTGTGACCCCTGTTTTCCTACTGGACCATGTCAAGTTCTGGAACGCAGACTCTTTTGCAGCGTGCTGTGCCGGGAGTGAGAAATTCAGAGAGAAAAGCTACCAGCAAAATTCAGCCTCATAGAAAGAGCTCTGCTTTTCAAGGAGCCATAATAACAGGAAAAAAAAAAACCATCAGTTCGTTTCTTCGTGGGTTTTATTTTTCTTGCGAAAGTAAAGGAAATTATGAGAATTCCATCCTGACTGGTTTTATGTTTTCAGGTAATTCCTGAGTCTTAGTCATACGTGGGTCTTGGATTAATCAGAATTTATTTTTATCTTCCAACCTTCCGGCTGACGCTTAGAGTGCTGTTCTTTGCTTGCTGGGTGAGGTTGCCATAGAAACTCTTTCAGGGAAAGCAGTGTTTCTCTTTACAATGTTGTGACTGCAAGCAGGGGCTGAGGCCGACCAACCACTCCCAGATGAAGGAGAGTACTCTGGGGCTCAGAAAGTGATGCATCCCCTCTACTCCAAGATTCCTGCGCCCTGAGTTGTGAAGTGCTTCCCATGGTGTCCATGCACACAAAAGAAAATATCCTTGGGAATGCAAGCTGGTGCAGCCACTCTGGAAAACAGTATGGAGGTTCCTCAAAAAACTAAAAATAGAACTACCTTATGACCCAGCAATTGCACTACTAGGCATTTATCCAAGGGATACAGGTATGCTGTTTCGAAGGGACACATGCACCCCCATGTTTATAGCAGCACTATCAACAATGGCCAAAGTATGGAAAGAGTCCACATGTCCATCGATGGATGAATGGATAAAGAAGATGTGGTATATACATACAATGGAGTATTACTCGACAATCAAAAAGAATGAAATCTTGCCATTTGCAACTACGTGGATGGAACTGGAGGGTACTATGCTAAGCGAAATTAATCACAGAGACAAAGACAAAAATCATATGACTTCATTCATATGAGGACTTTAAGAGACAAAACAGATGAACACAAGGGAAGGGAAACAAAAAGGATATAAACACAGGGAGGGGTACAAAACAGAAGAGACTCATAAATATGGAGAACAAACTGAGGGTTACTGGAGGGGTTGTGGGAGGGGGGACGGGTAAGGGGCTTAAGGAATCTATTCCTGAAATCATTGTGGCACTATATGCTAACTAATGTGGATGTTAAATAAATAAATAAATAAATAAATAAGTAGAAAATGTCTTTTGTCCCCTGAAGCCTGATTAGGAAGCACCGCCATGCTGGAGCTGGCTTGCATTGGATCCCAAGCTTGATGTGTGCATTTCTCCCCAACTCCGTGTTCGGAGATGTCATCTTGGTAGCTTGAAAATGCTTGAAAATTAGCCCCGGCGGGAATATTTACACCACAGAAATTGGTAAATCCTGAAGATTAGGGCTTCCAGCTTTTCTGCCAGCCCGCTAGTGAGAACCTGTCTTTCTCAGAAACTCTAAGAAGCTTTAAATAATCTGATTCTGAATACTTTGTCTTTCAAATATTCCTTGGTTGTAGGTATCCCTGAGTCCAAAAGAGAGAAAGTGATTCAGATTTCCACCGGAGACTAGAACCCAGGTATCTTCAACTTGCCCCACCCTTATAACTCGTATGTGCCTCGGTTATCACACTGCGCAGTTTTATTTCAAACGCGGTCAGCTTCATTTGACTACTGGAGAGCAAATATTCCTTTTTATACATCTTTATATCCCTCGTGCCCAGCATAGTGCTTGATATGCAGTAAGTGCTCATCAGATACCTGGTGAATGAGTTACTGAATCAATAAATGTGTGTTAGAGCTGGAGGGGCCACGAACTAATCTAACACAGTCATTATACTGGTAGGAAACCCCTCCCAGGAAAGTAATAGTCAATTGCCCGAAGACGCCATCATGTTGATGGTAGAGACAAGATGGGGATTTATGTAATACCTTTTTATTTTTATTTTTTATTTTTTTTTATGTGATACCTTTTTAAACTCTACCGTGTTGTCCCCTCGTTCCAAACGTCCAGTACTTGTGACAAACACCACATTTGATCCGTAGCCTCAGCTTTTCCTATTACACCCGAACGTCACTTCCTATAATCTTGTTAGACAAGGAGCCCCCTGCACTGGAATTTCTTCATCCTTGTCTAGATGTTTCCACCATCTCTAACACCCCCTGTTCCTGCTCCAGTAAGAGATGTGACAGTAAGGGAAGCAGCTCTAGGGCACTTGCGTCAGACCATGTGCCCTACTGTCTTCCTCTCTTCCCTTCCCTTTTCTCTCCTTCTCTCCTTCCCTCCCCACCCCTAGTCCTCGATAGGCTTCTTTACTTGAAGGGTAGGAACCTTTCATAAATCATACCTTGAGTTCTTTCCCTACAAATTCTTAATGTACAATTCTAAATCTCATCAACGTTCCAAATATATAGGAGGATGTCACATACAAGGAAGGGTGAGAAAGGAAATCACATCAATAGATGTGTTTTAATGTCATCCCTGCAAATGTCAATATTCCTAATATGGTGTCTCACTAAATGTTGCTTTTCTCCCCTGCTTCCTTCCTATGATCTTGACCTAAAGCTCTTCTTTCTCTCCTCCTCCTCTTGATTGTTCTTCTCTTCCCTCTCATCTTCCACCTCTTCTTCATAAAATAAAATGTAAGTGTTAAAATTATGGAATAATGCACTGAGCGCCCAATGAGATCTTAGTTTGTCAAAATGTTAATATGTTTGGGGTAGTTTTTACGAACAAGTACTAAAAACAAAAAGCAAAGCAAAGCAAATAAAAGGAAAGAAAAGAAAAGAAAAGAAAAGAAAAGAAAAGAAAAGAAAAGAAAAAGCTTTTGCCAGAACTATAGCTGCATACCAGGTTCTTGATGATATGTTGATTTGCTCCAGTAAAAAAAAAAAAGCACATCTCAAACAGCAACGGCAACTAAGTCACCACCTGATGGAATGTCCAGTAATCCACTAGCATTCTTCAAGATTCAGCTGTCTTCTGAGGCACCTGGGTGGCTCAGTCAGTTAAGCCTCTGACTCCCATCAGGTCATGATCTCATGGTTCATGAGTTCTAGCCCTGTGTCGGGCTCTGTGCTGACAGCTTGGAGCCTGGAGCCTGCTTTGGATTCTGTGTCTCCCTCTCTCTCTGCCCCTCCCCTGCTCACACATTCTCTCTCTCTCTCTCTCTCTCTCTCTCTCAAAAAAAAAAAAAAATTTTTTTTAAAAAGATTCAACTGTCTTCTGTGCAGGTGAAAAAGTCAGCCATCAAAGCAAACTGTTAGAGCTACTCCCAGTCATTCAGGCTAAAACGCTGAATACAGAATCTCTGGTCAGTGCACCCGTATCAATAAGTTAACCCTGATCCAACCATTCTCATACATACTCCTCGGATTATTTTTCAATGGAAATTGTCAAAATCTTACAACTTGGTTATGTATCTTCTCATTGGTCACACTTGTACCTGATCCCCAGGGTCTGCCAGAACTTGTGCTTTGATCTGTAAACAGAGATTTAGAAGCAATGAGAGGTGGGGAAGGTGAGTCTTGAGGGTGATCAGTGCTCCCCTCCAGGACAGTGACCTCTGGAGTGATCATTAAAGCTTCCTCAGGCAAGGCAAGCTAACTTCCTCAGACAGGGAAGGTGAAGCAATTGCCACAAATAAAACAGGGTCGGCAGAATTTTTGGTTTTACAGACCTCAGTGTTATCAGAATCTGCCCATTTGTTCCCAGCCTGATTTTTAGGGTCCCTGGTCTTCCCTGTCAATACTCTAGCTTTATCAGGAGAGACCCTGTGAGGCTGTAAATGCAATTTGTGTTGTAATTCAGCTTTTGAAAAATTCAATTTTGCATTTGGTTTTCAAATATCTCAATGTCTAGGCTATAGGAGATAAAGGTTTATTTCAGGGGAGTTACAGAAACTCTCTGGTTCCTTATCTGGACCTTGAGCTGGGAATTTAAGCTCTGATGTCACTAGTTTCTTTCTCCAAGTCCTCCAGTGAACTTGGAAGAATCCATTTAACACCACAGCCCTTTACTTACACTTAATCATTCTATGGCAACATCTTCTTGACCATTCAGAGCCTTTCCTTCTATAAACACTTCAGATAACATCGGGTGATGACCAACTAATAACTTTGCCGTTATTTGTCCTTGACTGCTGGTATCCTATTTACCAGTGACAACGTAGTCATTGATGGCTTTAAATTTAGCCAAATCAGAGAAGCAACTCAAATGCTCATCCTTCAAATTCTTCTCGTCTAGAACTACATTTGGTTCCGATAAAGTAGTAGAGAAAGAGAGCTACAATGAGTATTACAAATATAAGAGATTTATGGTAAGAATTAGCCCTCTCTCTTTTTTTAATTTAAAAAAAATTTTTTTTAACCTTTATTTACTTTTGAGACAGAGAGAGACAGAGCATGAACAGGGGAAGGTCAGAGAGAGGGAGACACAGAATCTGAAACAGGCTCCAGGCTCTGAGCTGTCAGCACAGAGCCCGATGCGGGGCTCGAACTCACGGACCGCGAGATCACGACCTGAGCCGAAGTCAGACGCTCAACCAACTGAGCCACCCAGGCGCCCCTCCTTTTTTTAATTTTTAAGAAATCTCTATACCCATCACGGGGCTCAAACTTACAAGCCCAAGATCAAGAACAATGGAAGCCATTGTCCTTAGTCCCTGCTTCCGTGGGTACACAGCCAAGCCGAGGGTTGCTGTCTAGAAGACAAGCTGGTTACAGACAGAGGAGGCTAGGAAGGTACCTGTGTGTCTGTTTATGATGAACTTCTGAGAGTAATGACTACTGCTTCACTTCGGCCTTCTAGATCTCATGTAAGTCTGGCTTTTGGCCAACTCTAAACTAGAGCCATACATGGTAGGTGATTCTGAGAAATACAGTCCCCGGTTGGACCAAGTCAATGCGGCACAGCCTAACACAACCTAACCTTCTAGGGGTGCGCAGGCAGAAGCAAGTGACCTTAAGTGCAAAGCCAGAGCAGAATGTGCAAATACGCAAAGAGCCATAGGACGTGCTGAGGGACGAGCAAACTTGTGATGGCAATTGCACTGTGGTCAACTTTATCTATCAGGCTGATGCTGAGAGGTGTCAAAAGCTGGGAATTGAAAAGAAGAGAATTATCACTTTGCACCCTTTTTACTCTGACAGACTTTGAAGTTAAATGTTTCCCTCCTCTATATTTTCAATATTTATGAATCAAAAAGCAAGGAGGATGGAAAGTTACAACTCAGCTAATCCTCCAAAGAATCTACTCCTGGGGGGATATATTCACCGAACTTGTCATTCTAATCCTATTGTCTATAAAATTCCACGGTTCTTTTTACTGTAAAAAAACGTGTAGTATTAAGAAATTTTCCTCACTTGATTTATTAAAGCATTGTCCTGTTTACAGGCTGTTTCCTTTTTGGATTGGTTTCGGTAAATCTTCACGGAATCATAGAGATAGGTAAACGAAATTATTTGTCATTGTCCCTTCCACGCCTCATTCTGTAATCTTACTAATGCCATGAAACACTTTCATTGCTATTTCCTAATAGGCACACGCAAGGTGACTTTAGGTGATATCTGGAAAATTAGATCGCAGTCCTAACAATTTGTGTCAATAAGGAATTTTGAAAATTACAAGGCACTTTCAAATGTTTTCACATTTGAGCCTCAGAACAATCCAGTGAAGTGAGCAAGCCAGATGTCCTATCACCATGTTCACAGATGTGGAAACTTGGTCTCTGGGCTTATAAACAACTCGCTGTTGCCAGGTCTGTTTTGGTTCATCGTGCGTGAGCTAACAGAACTTACACAACTGATTGTGGTAACCGGGCCAGATGCTTTTCTTTTTCCCCAGGAGTGATGATGGATTGCGCTCCATTTCATCCATACTGTGTCGCCCGGTAGGTTGTATGATCATTGCACACATGTCAAGGTAGAAGAAAATGTGTTTTGGTAAGCGGACAACCTGGATCTGAAAAATGGCTCCATCCCTTACTAGTTTTTGCGGCTGTGGACAAGCTGCTTCATCTCTCTGAGCTTCGGTTTTTCCTTTTTTAAAAACTGAAATAATTGTTGCAAGGGCGTAAAGATGACATAAAATGCACGTTGTCGGGATGCTTGACGAACGCCATTTTTCATCTACAAATCCTACTTACTCCTGAGGGCTGAGGGCAGTTCCACACAAAGCCCTCCCTCCTTAACCTGTCTTTTTCCCAGTTTCACTGTACCCCAAACCACTCAGAGCCCTACTTAATTGTTCTCAAATAGCTTCATAACGTTCTACACATTTTCATTCATTCAACACATCTGTAGTGAGTGCCAACTATTTTCAGACACTGTACTAAACTCTGGATATAAAATAGTGAAGAAAGCAGACGTGTTCCAGCTCTCCGGGAGCTCACAGTCAAGGAGGAAGCAGACCTCTTACCGGTAAACACACAGGTGGATAAACAGTAACAGTGATCGGTGTTGTAAATGCAAACACCAAGTGGCAGTGGGGAAGAGTGAGTTTAGCTTGGGTGGTGGACGACCTTCTTGGAGTGACATTTAAGCAGAGACACGAGGAATTAGAAAAAGCCAATCATGTAAAGATGAAACACTAGCGTCTCATAGAGAAGAGTAGATGTGGATACCCTGAATGGGGGAGGAAAACACTTGAAAATCAGCTTGGTTGGAGCAGAGTGGATGAAAGGGGTGTGGCCTAAAACGAAGTCAGGAGGCAGGCAGGGGCCAGGCAGGGGCCGGACCACACACAGCCTTTAACTTCAGTTGGCCTCTCCCAGAAGCAAATCCCAAAACCAGATTTTGAGCACCCACAGTTTACTTAGGAGGTTGGGGAGCGGGGAAGTGAGAGGGGGGAGAAAAGGAAGGCAATAAAGGGTGCATTAGTGGACGGGTTACCATTGGGTGCCCCTGGATCTCCACTCCCTGAGAAAACTCCAAGAGAGGATATATTGAACACCCACCCAGAAAGCCAGGAAGGTGGGAGCTTTATCAACCAGAGTCCCATGTTCCTTCTGGCATTCATTCTCTGACGCTGCCAGCTGGCCGTGTGCAGGCTTACCACGCTCATGGCCAGGGAAGGAAGCCCAGGAACAGAGAGCTTTAGATATCTACTGAAAACAGCCCTCAATGCGTACAGATGCGTGCTGAGTAGCGGAGGTGGGAAATGAAGGAAGCCTTCCCGGACACACTGTTTATAATGAGGAACAATGGAAGGATTTTTAAAAATATTTTTTTATACATTTATTTATTTTTGAGAGACGGAGACAGAGCACAAGTGGGGGAGAGGCAGAGAGAGCAGGAGACACAGAACCCGAAGCAGGCCCCAGGCTCTGAGCTGTCAGCGCAGAGCCCCACGTGGGGCTCGAACTCACAGACCGCGAGATCGTGACCTGAGCCGAAGTCGGACGCCCAATGGACTAGCCACCCAGGTGCCCCACAACGGAAGGATTTTTGCAGTTTAATATGATAGAGTTTAGGTTGTTAGTTTTGTTTGTCCAGGTGCATTGTTAAGATCCTTCAGAACAAAGAACGCACTTCACGGTCCTTCAGCACCAGCCACACTGATGCCACCACACTGTTTACGTACCAAGTGCTAAGTCAATACGTTTGATTCACTGTCCATGAGTAAAAAGTATTGATGGCTCCAAGGTAACCGGACCACAAAAGATCAGATGAAAAGTTTTTCATAAGCATGTTTGGCATCACTTTTTACGAAGTCTTTTCAAGTGGCCAAAGGGTACATGGGCCACCTTGGTATCCAGGGAGTTCACTATAGTTTGGACCTTTCATAGGAAATATTCCAGAGAGAGTTCAACCATCAGACGAGAGACTCAAGCCCGCTTGTAACCCTGAGACAGGCAGAGTAGAGTCGTGGTCGAAGGTACTGGTTTTCAAGGTCCACCCAGATCAGACAGGGTCTGTGCTGTAATCCTTACCAACCACGGGCCCGTGAACAAATCCCTTCATCTTGTTAGCCCTCAGCGGCTTCATCTCTAAAATGGACATAGTGAGAGTTACATTACCTCACAGGGTTAGTATAAAGGCAAGACAAAATAATATTCTATGCCCAGAATGTGATGAACATTCAATGAAGTTTATCATTACTAATATTTTGACTTTCCTTAGGGTTATTCTTACAGGTTTTCCGGAACACAGATAAAAATTGACTCTCAAGTTTAAGCCAGACACAGAGTCAGGAGAAGACTCTGGTCTGCTTGCACTTCAAGCCTATACTTTAGGGTGGGGGGGAAATCCCCAAACCCTCATTTCCAGTGGATACTTTTTCCCCAGAAACAGACTCCACCCCCCTCCGGAATTAAAGGATATATTTATAGAATGAACAGAAGTGTGGGGGAGGCCGAGTGTGGACTCACACCCTCCCCTTCCTGGAGAACACAGAGGGTATCCTTTATATATATAGATGTATATATATAACTAATTTATTTTTGAGAGAGCATGAGTGGGGGAGGGGCAGAGAGGGAAGGGAGCAGAGGATCCTAAGCAGGCTGTGCACTGACAGCAGTGAGCCCGATGTGGAGCTTGAACCCATGAACTGTGAGATCATGACCTGAGCCCAAGTGGGGCACTCTCAACCGACTGAGCTGCCCAGGCGCCCCACGACCTTGAAGTCTCTTTATGCCAAAGGCCCGACCAGCTGAGACTGCATTGGCCTACACCTTAGTATTCATCTTTTCCCATTTGCATTTTTTTTTCTGATTTCAAAAAGATATGTTCTCCTCCTGGAAATTCTAGAAAATGTAAAAAAGCATAAAACAGTAGGAAATAAGTTCTGTAAAGTTTCTCTAGGATATGACTGTATTCCCACAGGGCATGTTAGCTGAATTTTTTTTTAATAACCTTAGAGTCACACTCTTTATTTTATTTTATTTTATTTTATTTTATTTTACTTTAGTTTTAAATATGTATTTGTTTTTGAAGGAGAGAGAGATAGAGTGTGAACAGGGGAGGGGCAGAGAGAGAGAGAGAGAGAGAGAGAGCAGGGGACACAGAATCCAAAGCAGGCTCCAGGCTTTGAGTTGTCAGCACAGAGCCTGACGTGGGGCTCGAACCCACGAACGTCAGATCATGACCAGAGCCAAAGTCGGATGGATGCTCAACTCACTGAGCCACCCAGGCGCCTGAGTCACGCGCTTTAAATGGTGCCCGACCTAAAGTCTTTTACAGCTTTCTTCCCTTTCTTCTTGCTCTGGTCTATGTGAAAACATACATTTCAGAATCACTGTTCTCTGCCTCTGGGTGCCAGCAATTGTCCACTCTTGTGCCTCCAGCCCCTGGAAGAGCATTGGCCGCCAGGAGTAGCAATGCCCAGATCAAAGTCAAAATGACATTAGTGCAGGGGGGCAAACCCAGAGCGGGGCAACGACCAACGGCCAGGCGAGCCGAGCTCAGGTGCGGAGTCCCCACACTGCACGATCTGCTACTGTAGTCTTCCGGCCACACTTTTGAATCCAGCCCCCGGGAAAGCGGCTCCGTCTCCGGCCTCATCTCCCCAGAACAGATACTCACCCAAATGGAGAGCAGAAGGTGACTTTTTCAGGGAATCTAAATAAAGCTCTCGGATTCGGCAACTGTTCAGAACACCCGTCTTAACTCACTAGAGGAGAATGACACTGGAATTTCTAGAAAAGTTGTGGATCTGGCGCTGCTCATTCCACAGGGGGTGTTGACTCGGTGGGGTCTGGCTGGTGACGAGTGGAAGTTGGGGCCTCTCCAGTCCATGTCATGAAACCAAGTAAGTGACAAGCTGTTGCTCTGTCCCTGTCCTGCCAGCCAAGAAAAAGAAAGAAAAAAGAAAAGAAAAAGAGAAAAAAAGAAAGAGAGAGAGAGAGAGAGAAAGGAAAATACCTAAATCACCCCAGGAAGATGTCTCTATCCTTGATTCCCACTGCGCGTTAAGCACTCAGGAAGTTCTTCTTGAGCTCAAACCCAAGTTTCTCTTATTGCCATTTAACCTCATCTCATGTTTACTCCCTCTGAGAGATAAAGGAGAGATAAAAGTACCAAGAAAGGAGGTATAGGTGGGACTGGGGTCAGACAAGCGTGGATCTGAGCCCCATGTTCTCTAACCTATTAGCCCTGTGACTTCGCAGACTTTTCTCGGCCATGCTGTACATCAGTCTCCTTCTACGGAAAATGGGCGTAATGATAACACATGCCCATTAGTGTTGTTGTAAGGATTAAATGAGATAATACATGTGATGTTCCACAATGACAAACGCAGTAAGCATCATTTATAAAGATAATAGTAACAGCAAACACTTACGTGGCATTTGCAACGTCTTTGGTACTGTGATACAATTTTTTAGCTGAGTATGAATTACCTATAGTTCTCTTGGTTTTTTTGTTCCCTTTTTAAAATTTTATTTTAAATAAAGAGAGAGACCAAATGCACACGAGCAGGGGAGAGGGGCAGAGAGGGAGAGAGAAAGACAGAGACTCTTAAGCAGGCTCCACGCTCAGCATGGAGCTCAACATGGGGCTTGATCCCACGACCCTGGGATCATGACCTGAGTCGAAATCAAGAGTTGGATACTCAGCCAACTGACCCACCCAGGAGCCCCTCTTCCTTTTTTTTTTTAACCAACTTTGTTTCATCCTTGTTTTTTAGAATCACTGGGATTTCTTTTTTTAATTTAAATCCAAGTTAGTTAACATATAGTGTAATAATGATTTCAGGAACAGAATTTAGTGATTCATCACTTACGTATAACACCCAGTGCTCATCCCACAAGTGCCCAGCTACACATAACAAAGGGCCCAGGGCGTGTCTCTTCCCTCAGGCCTCAATCTAAGAGGCATTTCTCCTCCCTCTGAGATTTGACTCCACCCTCAGGGCCTTCAAGGCCCTTGGAAACTGCTGGCAAAGCACAGTTGCTTATTTACTGGGGTTAGATTTACACATCATACATGCCAGTTGTAGAGGAACTGAGGTGTTCTTTAAAATTTTTTTTTTAACGTTTTATTTATTTTTGAGACAGAGAGAGACAGAGCATGAATGGGGGAGGGGCAGAGAGAGAGGGATACACAGAATCAGAAGCAGGATCCAGGCTCTGAGCCATCAGCCCAGAGCCGGATGCGGGGCTCGAACTCACGGAGCGCGAGATCGTGACCTGGCTGAAGTCGGACGCTTAACCGACTGCGCCACCCAGGCGCCCCGGAACTGAGGTGTTCTTAAGAACTCAGCTTTGTCCTTTTATTAACAAATATCCACCCCCCCCCCCATTTGACTTTTATGTTCTTCACCTCTATTAACTGAGTCTATTGTTACCCAACCCTCCCCATCCCAACCGTCAACAATACGAAGTCTTTTATAATCCTTTCAAAGGACTGTATGTTTCCTTCTGATCCCCTGGAAGAGAAGCATTCATTACCCCTGCTCCCCGTTGCCCCATTGCTGTATTGAGACTACTTTTGTCCAGGTGACTCAATTCTTCCTTTACAGAGTTCATAGAAGTCACTGTGTCATGCTTGCTACACCCCTCCTCAAAGTTCTCAACCAACCTCTCTATAATTTGCTCATCTTACCCAATGGCTTCTTCATCTAAAGAACGGTTGTTCTCTCTCTTCGTCCTCATCATCACCTTCAGGAATGCCCACAATCCATGCCGATAATGCTCCTCATATTCTGGCCTCACATTTTCTCTTTCTTTCTTTTTAATTCCAGAGATGGGCAAACATCCACCAGCTTTTGATCCAGTCCAGAAGAACAGTTACTGAGTTCAGAAAAGAATTGTTGACTTACTGGCCTGCATATGAGCCTGAAAATTCCCCCCCCCCTTCCGTTTTATTTCTTTGAATGTTATAAGTTTGTTTTGATTTTACTGTTTAAAAAAAATTCTGGGAGCAATATTTGCTCATTGGAAACATAATTGCAATTTTTGCAGAAGTGTATGCATGGAAAAATTACATATTGCTGATCACCTCAATTCCAATGTGTTCTTCTGCAATGTATTCAGGCGGCACTTAACAAGACGTCCACAATACAGACTTGCTTATCCCTCAATGGGTCCACACTGGAGATGTAAGTCCCCCAGATATCCCGTGTGATAATAATCTCCTGCTCTTCCCTCTCTCTCAACTACTTTCAGTCCCTAAAATTACTTCTTGGTCTTCCTGTCACCACCAGGTACTTTATTCTCCTATTCTATCACAACTGTTGGCATTTAATGAACCATTCAGCAACTACTCCAGGAGGCTTCAACACCTTGAACTTCTCCGGTTCCATCTTGCCACTCTCCAGCCTTCAGGAATGGTTGGCAATGTTACTGGAGAAAGCCTTGAAGCCATTTGGAATGGATCCATCACAATCCACTCTTTGTTGGGTCTACTGATCCTCCCATCTGTGTTCATTCATTCATTTGTACTGATTAATCACTCCACTTCCTAGAGACTGTTCGATCTCTCTCACTCTCCGCAGGCCCCAGTTCTGTCCAGCTTCCCACTTATAGCGGATAACTTGATTGCCCATTTTACTGACATACAATCTCTCTCATTTGGGCAACTTCAAGGTCTTTTCTTGCTATGTCCACATCTGTGTATCCTTCCTCTCTTTCCTCCTCCCCTCTCCCCTAAAGCTGAGGTTAACTTCAGCCAGCGCTCTTGGGCCAAACCCCTCCTCATTACCAACCTCATGCATCGGTGATTTCCCTTCTCCTGCAAATTTGATCTTTCCTTCTGAGTTGACTTCTAAGCTTTTGCCTATATACGCCTTCCCAGAAAAATCTTCACTTATCCTAAAGTTTCCTATCAACACTTTCCTGACCCAATCAACACTCACTTCCATCATCAAATGTTTTGAAAATCAAACCAATCAAACCCACTAGCTTTGCACCAGTACTTTTTGCTTCCTTCTTTCATAGTATTTCCTCTTCTTGCTCCTCTGCTGAAACTCCTCATAAGGTCATCAGTGACTTTCTGACCACCCAGTCTCCCAGCCAATTTCTATCTCACTTAAGTCTCTGCTACAGCATTCACTGTAGGTATGGAACATCCCCACCTTTCCTCCCGATGCAGCACTATCTTGATCTCCTATCCCTTTGATCACTCTTTTTCCAACTCTGTTACTGGCTTGACTGCTTCCTCCTACCCTCCTAAATTTAGGTATCCTTAGATCTCCTAACACTTTATAGTCTCTCTTTCAAATATTATCCATTTCCATTACTTCAATTATCACTCTATAAGAATGACTCTCATATCTTGATCACAGAGGAGAGCCATTATCTCCTCTGAGGACTGTTGCATCCACACGATTCCTGAAACAGAATGCTACGAGCACCAGTGACAGTCACAACAAAGTTTATTGCAATGAGAGGCAAGGCCAACCGATCGGGACTGACACTCTTGATCAGAGTGCAGCCTCGGACAGCTGGGGTACAGAGTTTTTATAGCTGACCAAATCGTCTTATCATCACCTGGGAACAGAACAAAGAAATAGTTCCCAGATGGGGGTGGAAACAGTTCAGACATGCCCTTGCCCCAATCCATTCAAACTCTAATCCAGTTGATTTTCCTTGAACTTTTGTTCCCTTGATTGATAGGACAAGGCTGTGATCTCTTACCTACAGTGTCAAAACAAAGCTGTTATTTCTCAAGGCTACAGGTTAGCCCTACGCTACAATTTAACCCTTACAAGGACAGATTTAAATTTCCAGGCAATCTATCCGAATCTGCAACACAAAATACACCAAATAAAATCCAAAGTGCATTAGTTTTCTCCCCCAAATCAGCAGGGCTGCTATCTTTTCTATAACTTTGAATGACATCAAAGTTGTTCCCTCTACCATGACCAGAGTGAACTTTCCTCCTTTGCCCCACACGTGGTCATTTGCCAAATCCAAAGTATGACACCTTCACATCTTCTTGGGAATCAGGTATCTCCCACTCACACTACCCTACATTAGCTCCTTTCCCCTTCTTACTACGGCTACCACAATCATTTCTCCCATCTTTCCTATACCATATTTCCAATTCTGCCAGATTAACTTTCCTAAACCCTATTTTATATCACCTCACTCACATGCTTGAAAATCTCCATTGACTTCCAATTATCTCTCAGACTAAGTCTAGACTCCTTAATGGGCATTAAAGACTATTTCCTTAACTTATGTGTCCAGCATTATTTTTCTATCTAATAGAGAAACTTTATCTAATTTATCTAACAGAGGTCTGAAACTTTTCTGCTTCTATGCTTTTGTTCATGTTGATTTACCTGCCAAGGATGTCATGCTTTTCAATCGCTTCCTGTCGAAATCCTATCTTAATCTCAGGAAGGTTTTTAAATGTACCTTTTAGGTCTACCTTTTCCTGTTTGAGATGTAGCTGGCCTTTTTATCTGATCCTCTATATCTTATTCTTATTCTGTTTTGTAACATATCCATTTGTAAATGTGCCACCTTCTCACCCCTGATGTCTTACCCTCACTATAGATTGTCTTTAATACTATCTTCCAAGAAATTTGCTAATTTCTGCAGATTCAAAGATGAATAAAAATTTTCCTAATTTCCCTGGGAAATTCAGATTTTCCGTACCCAAAGGAAGCCTGTATTTATGTTTTTCATCCTCATTGCCCAATACAGGTTTCTCATTCATCTGAAAGGTGAGTGAGTTCCTACTGCCACTCCTTAGAGGCGAGAGAACACAGAGAAGGCGGGAGAACACAGAGAAGGCGGGACCATGTTTACCTCCATGGCAAGGGAGAATGTATTCTCAAATCCCCCTCTTGGAATTCAGAATGCAAATCTTTGCCCTAGAGGGGAGAGTGCCCCTAGTGTTGGAAACAGACCCCAAAGCACCCAGCTACAAGGTTATTTGACAAACACTGTGTTAGAAATGTGTGCTATGGGAGCCATGTCCATCACAGTGTGAGAGCAACGAAATCTGAGGGCAGGGTGAAAGACCTGGGCAGCTACTCAGCTCAGTAAGGTTTTCTCAGTGTGGCTTCATGAATCATTCTGAGACACAAAGTCCAGAACTGTGCCTTTCCCAAACACTAGGCATAGTCACATTCTCTTCCAAGTATTTACAGAAATGCAATTATTTCTTAAAAGCTATGTTCTTGTTTCGTATGGTCTGGATATCAAGGCTCTTCTCTTTCCTTCTCCAAGTCCTGGAGTTGAGCCCCTCCTGGCAACACACAGCTGCTGGTGGAAATCTGAGTCCTACCACTAGTGGGAGAGGTGCCTGAGGGACATCAGAGAGTAGAAAACAAGGAATTGGTTCCCCACAAAGAAGTTGAATGGCCAAGCCATTGAACTTCTCTTGAATTTAATTTCCTTAAAAACAAAACAAAACAAAACAAAACAAAATGCAGGGGCACCTGGGTGGCTCAGTCTGTTAAGCAGCTGACTTCAGCTCAGGTCAGGATCTCGCGGTTTGCGGGTTTGAGCCCTGAGTCCGGCTCTGTGCTAACAGCCCAGAGCCTGGAGCCTGCTTCGGATTCTGTGTCTCCCTCTCTCTGCTCTCTCCACTTGCACTTTGTCTCTCTCTCTCAAAAATAAATAAACATTAAAAAAAATTTAAAAACCACATACTCTTTATTTATGAAGAAAGGGGGAAAACAATATTTGTTAAGTTTATGTCAAGGGGCATCTGCCTGGTTCAGTTGGTAGGGCATATGACTCTTATCTAAAGGTTGTGAGATGAAGCCCCATGTTGGGCATAGAGTTTATTAAAAAAAAAAAAGTTTGGGGCGCCTGGGTGGCGCAGTTGGTTAAGTGTCCGACTTCAGCCAGGTCATAATCTCGTGGTCCGTGAGTTCGAGCCCCGCGTCGGGCTCTGGGCTGATGGCTCAGAGCCTGGAGCCTGTTTCCGATTCTGTGTCTCCCTCTCTCTCTGCCCCTCCGCCGTTCATGCTCTCTCTCTGTCCCAAAAATAAATAAACGTTGAAAAAAAAAAAAATTAAAAAAAAAAAAAAGTTTATGCTAAGGGCCAGGCATTGCTTCAGGTGATTTATATGTTTAATTTATTCAATCGTTATAAATAGCTACAAAGTAGGTCGTAGTAGTATTATTCTCATTTTATGACAGAAGAAACTAAGGCTCAGGGGAATTAAATAGCCTGCCCAAGATTACAGAAGTAACAAGCAGAGTGTCCAGGATAAACTTGTCTGACCCCAAAGATATCATTCTTTTCCATTACTCCATTCAGCCACAACAAATCACGGCCTTACCTGAAAATGGCAGTGTTATTCAGTGATACATGCCCCAGATTAAGAAGTAGGAGAGTGCATCTACAAGATAAGCCCCTCAGAACATCCCTTAACCCCCCAATCTACCATTTCCTTCCTTTGGGGAATTTTATTCATCTACTCAAATATTACTTCTTTCGAAACCTTCCCAGCTGTCTCCCTGCTCCCCAGGCTCAAAGCATGATCTGTGACCCCATCTTCCAGGCTACCTGTGTACAACAACCACACCATTTCATAGGTTTTTTTCTTTTAATTTTTAAAAAATGTTTATTATTTTTTTTAATGTTTTATTTATTTTTGAGACAGAGAGAGACAGAGCATGAACGGGGGAGGGTCAAAGAGAGAGGGAGACACAGAATCTGAAGCAGGCTCCAGGCTCCGAGCTGTCAGCACAGAGCCCGACGCGGGGCTCGAACTCACGGACCGTGAGATCATGACCTGAGCCGAAGACGGACGCTCAACCGGCTGAGCCACCCAGGCGCCCCATAAAAATGTTTATTATTTTTGAGAGAGACAGAGTGTGAGCAGGGGAGGGGCAGAGAGAGGGAGACACAGAATCCCAAGCAGTCTCCAGGCTCTGAGCTGTCAGCACAGAGCCCGATGTGGGCCTCAAACCCACGAACTCACAGTTGTTTTTTAAAGCCAGACACCAATTCAATACCCAGCATGGAGTAAGCACTCAGTCAGCCCAGAGCCGAACATTGGGCTCGAACTCACAAACCGTGAGATCATGACCTGGGCCAAAGTTGAGGCTTAATCGACTGGGCCACCCAGGTGCCCCTCAGTTAAAGTTTTATAAGTGAATGAATAAGTGAAGTTTAACAGTACACAAGTAATTTAATCTCTCTAGGTATCAATTTTTCCCATCTTTCAAATAGATGACTAGTCTCTCATATGTCACAGGTATATCATGAGAATTCAAAGAAATAAGTTGTGTTCGTAAAATAAAACTATAAGGTGAGGCGAAGCAGTTGTTGCTCTTGCAAATAGAGAAAGAATTCTCCCTCCCCCACCAATACACAAACAGACCAACAACAAGGAGGTTTTCATTCCCATTAATCCATGTGAGCTCTCTTTTTTTTTTTTTTTTTAACTTTTTAATGTGCGAGTAGAGGAAGGGAGGAGAGAGAGGGAGACACGGAATCCGAAGCAGGCTCCAGGCTCTGAGCTGTCAGCACAGAGCCCGACGCGGGGCTCGAACTCACGGACCGTGAGATCATGACCTGAGCCGAAGTCAGACACTTAGCCGACTGAGCCACCCAGGTGCCCCAGCCATGTGAGCTCTCTTAAATGATAAGTGATTATAAGTCCTCCCTTACTCGGCAGGAAAGAAAGAACAAAGAAAGGAGGAAGGATGGAAGAAAGGGAGGGAGAGGGGGAGGTAGGGAGAGAAGGAGGAAGAGAAGGAGAGAGGGAGGGAGGAAGGGAGGGAGGGAGGGAGGGAGGGAAGGAGTGAGGGAGGAAGGAAGGAAGGAAGGAAGGAAGGAAGGAAGGGGAGCCTGACTGGCTCAGTCAGTTGGAGGATATGACTCTTGATCTTGGAGTTGTGGGTCCAAGCTCCATGTTGGATGTAAAGATTACTTAAAAGTAAAATCTTAAAAAGGAAAGAAAAGAAAACAAAGAACAAACACAAATTATACTGGTTTAGTTGTTGTTGTTGTTGTTGTTGTTGTTGTTGTTTTGTCTACTGGAGAAGAAAAGCTAGTAAAAACAAGACAAAAGGGGCCAGCCAGATGCCTGAGGCTGGATACTCCCCTTGCACACTTTTGGCTTCTGTAATCTTGTTTGCCTCCTGTGTCTACCAACTTCCCGGGAGCACGACTGATAAGAGCCCCCTCCCCTTTTTCTTTTGTCTCTCAACCCCCTCCTATCCCAGCCATAAAAGGAGGCCAATGCCAATGCCTTTGGAGGTGATTCCATGGGGCCAGCACCGATGCACAATAGTCTTTTCCTGATTTCCCGACTACATGTGGCTTGTCTCTTCCTGGGCGCCGAGTATTTGCTGTAACATACCTACTTAGATTCCATACTTTTCTATAATACTTGAAGTTTTGTTTGTTAAGGGGTTATACCTAGCTTTTCTCACATATAAATACACACACACACACACACACAGAGCACTCATCTTAGAACTTCACACTGCGGGGGCACCTGGCTGGCTCAGCCAAAGGAGCGTGTGGCTCTTGATCTCGGGGTTGTGAGTTCGAGCCCCATGTTGGGTGAGGATTACTTACATAAACTTAAAAAAAAACTTTTTAGTAAAAAAATAAAAATTAAAAAAAAAAGAACTTCACATCGCATAAGGAGTCGTTAACTTTCTGACTGATTTGCAGTCTTCACTTTTGATGGTGAAGATCTTATAGGAAGAAGTTAAGTCCTTAAGACTTGAAAGACAAAGAGCTTTGGGTCTGCGTAATAGTTCTGCCATATGCAAGTTGAATGAACAAGTTATTTAACTTCTCTTGTACTTATTTCCTCAAAAAGAGAAAGAGTAATAGTGTCTACTCGTTACAATCGGTTTGAGGATTAAATGAGTTAATCTAATCAAAGAGCAAAGCACTGTTCTGGGGCCAAAGCAGGCTCTCAAATATGATGATGATGAAGAAGATAATGATGTTGGCGATGAAAATGATAACAAAGGTGTTGACAAATCATGAAAAGTTGATTATTCCTCGTCATGCCAAAGTTAACAGCTGAGTACATCTCTGGAAAGATTAAAGAAACAATCTAAACAGCAACCTAACACCTCTTGGTTTTATGAGACTTTACAAAGTCCAAAACACATCCACACATTAGTTCATTTGTGCTTCCAGTAACTCTGGGAGGCAGACAACTAGAGAGAGAAAATTGGTTCAGAGTGGTCAAGTGAAAATGTCAGTACTATCTCAGAGTTGAAAGAGGCCTGAGACAGGCTTCCTGTCGCCCACCCGGGGGTCATTTTGTGGTTTCTTTTTTCTCCTTCTTCTCTATCATTTCTGGTGAGCATTTAGGCAACCGGGGTTCAGGTGTTGGCTCCTACACCACACATCAGAATAATCATTTAGTTCAGCAGCAAAGGCAATAATGACACTCACTTCTCCAAAAGACTTTTCCATCTGTCCAGCCTAAGAGCCCCAGCCAGAAATGCATAAGAAATTATGCCAGGCTAACAGCAATACTTGAAATATAGCTTTTCTTCTGAGGAGCTTGAAGTACCTTATCACCAATGATATTTTCTTTTTTTCCCCATTCGAATGTTTCGATTATTATAACTACCTAGTGACAGCTTTCTCGTGAATGTGTACCAGGGGCTTCCTGAAGATGGGATAGGAACAGTGTGACATTGGCTTCTCTTGCACACAGAGTGTGTTACGGGTGTTTGTGGGGCACTCCTGGGTGTCAGGAAAGTTCTGGCCTTGCTGACCATTCAGATGAAACTCAATTCAATTCAACAAATATTTTTGGCCTCTTTTTACCTGCCAGGCTGTCTGCAGATCCAGGAAGGGATTGCATAGTCTGGTCATCATGTCACTATTTCCTGTCCTAATCCCCAACTTCCCTTGGCTGGTGACAGTAACCACACAGCTGGCAGTCAGGATGAGGGAATGATCTGGAGGAGCCTGAATCTCCCAGTCCCACGTGTGCACTTTGGCCATAGTTTAAACATGTTTTTTTACTCTCCTTGTCCCCTGGGTTATGTACTATTTTTCAAAATCCATTTAGAATAGCAAAGCAGGTCACTTAACTTGTCTACCCTGGGCTCTGATTCCTGCATCTTGACTCTTAGCTCAGGTATATGTTGATCTTGAAATGCATCAAGAAGGGGCCCACACCGTCTCTCTTGTCTGTAGCTCCCCTGTTCCTCCCCACCCCTTACTTTCAGTAGATACTCTTGCTTCTTGCTTTGAGAAGATCCAGATGTGTATCTTAAAGTCTCTACTTTATCTTTACTCACAGGGTCACTGCCCCTACTACTGTCTCTAATTTCCACCCCCCCCCCCATAATCTTAGTGAAATGGGTTTCTTTCCTCAGGAAAAGAAATGTCTCCATCCATATCTCAGATGTCATTCTTCTTATTTACCTATCAGAGTCATCCTTCCCCCTCCACCTCAAAATCTTTAAATACCTTCGGCCCCATACTCTCCTCTCCTTTTTCTCAATCTCTGAGCCCAGTTGGCTGCAGTCCCCTCTAAGGAGCAGTGTCCCTCAAGTCGTGATATTCTCTTTCCTCATCTATTGTGGCATTGTGTCTTTCTGGTCTCCCATTTCTCTGATTATTTTTTGTTTCTGTTCCCTCTTGATTATGGCCTGAGCTTGTCACTCTTCCCACACTATTCTCACTCATTCATCCATCCATATACTCATTCATTCAGGATTCATAGAGGATCTAATAATCTGCCTGGTACCAACCCCGGCATAGGAGTACAGCAGCACACAGAACAAACAGGATTGCTTTCATGAAGCTTACATCCCGATAGGAGGAAACAGAAAATAAGCAAGTGTGTTAAATTTCAAATAAAATCATTTTGGAGGGTAAGAGAAGATATAAAGGACAAGAAACTGGATAATGACATAGAGAGTAGCTTCAGGTGGGGAAAGTGGGCAGGAAACCAGTTTAGAAAGTGTGACTAGGAGTGCCACTCACAGGAGAAGTCATTTGAGGCAAGACCATAATGATAAGAAACCAGACCTAGGATGAAGAGTATTCTGGGAAGAGAGGACATCTGGCACAAAGACTCTATGATGGGGAAAAGCTTAATACATTTGAAGTACATTGAAAAAACAATAAATGTGGTGGAACATTGTGGACAAGACAGGGAATGGTAGACACGGGTGTGAAGAGATAGCCAGGGTTCAGGGCGTGTCTTGTTAGGCCATGGTGAGGAGTCTAGATTGTATCAAGTGCAATGAAATGCTCCTGAAGGGCTTTGAGCAAGGAAGGTACATGACCTTATAAAATATAAAGAGTGCTCTGGCTACTGTTTGTAGACCTTGAATGGCTAGTTTCATCCATCAACTGTAAGGGAAAGAGGACCATCAAATTGGAAAAGATTAAAAAACAAAACAGCAAAATGGATTGAAGCCAAAATGGCAGAAAGGAGGAAGACATAGCTTAAACAATTAAAATGAGTTAAAAACTCTTGGAGAAAGGCAGAATGTACTTCAGGGAACTTAAGGTACTTATGAAAGTGACTGAGAGCCACTGCCAAAAATCAAAGGAAATGTCAGAAAACTGAGAAGACCACATGCTCCTATTTTCAATAGAGGAAAGACAAGGGAAATGTCATATGCCTACTAGAGGCAAATACATTGTTCCTAAAATCTCATGTAAAATCCTCAGAGTGACTAAAATGGTATTGGTAAGCATTTAGAAAAGAACATTGTGATTATTTCCTAATAGCACAAATGGATGTGACAAAAATGTAAAATTAAGCCAATTCCCACTGTGGTAGTGGTGGTGTTGGGGGGGGGAGGGTGGTGGTTGACAGATTTATCAGACTGAAAGTATCTCAGTTGCTCTATGTATTTGGGTGGGACTTTCAGAAAAATTATAGAATCTCAAAGGCTGTTGGAACTTCATCAATAATCTATTCCAAACTTCAAATCTAGAAGATATTTTTCCCCCTACAACATCCCAGTAATTCTTTGGATAACAACTGCTTGAACATAACAAAAGGTAATTCATTCCACTTTGGAATGGTTTGAAACATATTGCCGAAAATCTATTTCCATGGAGAGATGAATAGGTCAAGCCTATTCATCAGGAACGTTCTTGGGGGATTCATGAATTGGAAAGATTGAATTAAGTCAACTTTAACTTCTCTTCCAAGTATAATGCACTGCGCTTCAAGGGTTGGCCTTCAAAAACAACATAGAGTTTATGGCCTGGTGGCTCCCTGCCCAGGAAGAAGATCCTATCTCGGAGACCTTCTGTTGTTCTGTCATATGTTAGGGAAGAGAATTTCCTGCCTATGGTTCGTTTACAGTCAGCTGTCACTCTGCGGTTCTTTTTTGGAATATCAGTGTCAAGTTTCCCCTTTTGGAAAGGGAATAGGAGGGGATGAGAAGGGGGAGGGGCAGATTTTTGTGTTCATCTTTCATTTCAGCTCCAGGCATTCCTAATCTGTTACGTCAATTTGAGTTTATAACAAATCTGAGTTTGAATTTAAAGTTTCAGGTTTCCCTTTCAGAGATAGGGCGGGGGCACTGACACAGCTGAGAAGCCTAGGGAGTGGCTAATAGAAGAGGCCAAACCACAATCTGCTTTTAAACTAAACTAAATAAATCATAATCATAATGGTAATAAAGAAAATAAAGAACAGGGAAAAAAGCGATTAGAGCAAGAGGGAGCTGTCCCCACCCCCAGTGCCACTCTTGCGCTGACATTTGGATCGCCTCACTGGATGAGGAGGTGACCATGGGAACAGGTGCGCCTCACTCCTACCCCATGTCTCCTAAGCAGGGATTATCTTGCTGGGTTTGGTGTGCCCGGAACTAATTAATCAAAGATAGACAAAGAAGAGTCTAGAAGAAGAGAAGGGGATGGGGTCGGGGAAGAGAAGCCGCGAGCTTCTCGTGTACAGTGTGCATGGCAGATGACATCATTGCCTGAAAGAGATTTGGCCCTCCCCTTCCCGGAGCTGGAGGTTAGCTTGCCTGTGCTGTAGCAGGAGTGGGGTTGCCTGGAGGGTGTGAATTGGTGGGAGGAAGAGTGCCCGCGCTGGGAGAGGTGTGGAGATGTGAAAGGGAGACCTGGCGACAGCCAGCGAGAGCAGAAACCGCGGGGTCTGGAGGTGTTTGCGCAGCTCCAAGCTCCGCCCCGCGCTGGGCAGCCTCGCTCGGCCACGGGAGGGACACGCCTGTTTGGGGGTGGGGAGTGTGTGCACGAGGGGTGGGTCCGTGGTGGCGGTGGGGGTGGACAGCCGCCTGCGCATGTCAAGGCTGACTGAACACACACGGTCAAGAAGGACCTGGAGAAGGGCAGTTGGTCACCCGCCACCCAGAATCGGGGCCCCGGCACTATCTGGGGGCGAGCTCCTGGGAAGCGGCCCACCCTCCCTGCCCCTCCCCAGAGATCTGCGGCCGACAGGAGCTCCCGCCTCTTGCCCCGCCCCTCCGGACCTTCCCGCGGAGCAGAGGGCGGGCGTGGACGGGACCGAGGTGGAACGAATTTTGGAGCTCAGACGGGAGGCCCCGGTGGCTTTGGGTGTGGGGGGCACGCCCAGCTGGAGAAGCCGGTGCAGGCTGATGAAGCCGAAGCTCCCGGGTCTTGGTGGATCTTGGTCGGAGCGTAGCTGTTCCCAGGGGAGGTGAGAGGTGGATCAACATGGACCCCTTCGACAGCCCAGCTGCCTAGAGCCAGCCGCCTAGAGCCAGCCGTGCTGCTCGCCTCCGAGCTGAGCTGTCACCGAGGCGCAAACCCGAGAAGCAGCTGAGCAACTGGAATTTGTGAAGTTCCGGGGTGGGCGGGGAAGGTACTGTCCGTGGTGCTGAGCCGAATCCCAGCAACGGGCTCCGGGGAGAGCGCGCGAAGCTGCTGATCGGCTCCCTCGAACCCGGGCGGTGCACTAGGGTGGTTTGGAGCTGAAACCCCCGCCCGGCTCGAAAACCCCTGAAAGCCTCCCCAGTCGCCGGCGCTTGGCCCTTATTTCAGTCCGAAAGTCGCCCCCTTGGGGCAGTTCGTCCCAAAGGGTTTCCTCGAAAGTATCTGAGAGGGCGAGTTCTTGACCGAGGGAATCTCTCTGTTTAGCCCCGGAAGCCACCCGCCAGAGAAAAGATGCCTGCCTTCAACAGATTGTTTCCCCTGGCTTCCCTCGTGCTCATCTTCTGGGGTAAGTACCAGCACCCTGCCATGGGAGATGCAGATAACAGTAATAATGCCAACAATAATAACACTAATTGATGTCGTTTGTAACAAAAGGAGCCTTGGTTGGCTTCTCTCTATGCATGTCTGCCAGACATGGAGATCCATAAGGGTTACATGAGAGCTGGGATTTTGAGATTGGAAAAACACCTCACTGCCCTGCTGTTATATTCCAGAACCACCCTAGTGGGTTTTCCACCCCTCCTCCTGTTTCCGATTAATTCCAAAGTATTTTTTTTCCCTTTTCCTTTTGTTGAAAGGGAATGCAGTCACGTTCATTATGCAAAATCTCGGTTGCATTTACCTTTCATTTTTCAATGAAAAATCATTGGGTCTTCAAATTAATTCCCATGTATTTTTTTAAAAAGCTAAATGCATGCATTTTGAGAATGAAAACACGTTGTTGAGCCATTTATTTAATTTTAATAAGGAAAATAGGCTTCAGCCATTTGCAGCTACGTCTTTGATAAATAGGCACCTGGGCATTGCATCTTTCTTCTTTTTCATGAACATGTGAAGCTAAGGTGCTTTGGTGTTTGGGGAGCTATGTTTTTTGCTTTCAAAAACGAATAGGTTCTTGTTTGCTGTGAGGAAATAAGGTGACCTTCTCCCTCCAAATAAGGAAGACCTTCACTTGCAACACTAAAGCTAAACAGAGTGGTGTCAGAGTAGGGTACCTGCATGTGTGTAGAGAGAGTTAATGAGTCTACGTGATAACATCTGTATATGTGATTGAGAGAATGCTTTACTGTGTCGTTTATGCCTCAGTGTTTGAATGTGTGTTAGTGTATGTCTGAGCATGTTAGTATGGGCATCTGAATGGATTGGTGAAGACGTGTGTGTGTGTGTGTGTGTGTGCATGTGCGTGCGCGCACGTGTGTGTGATTGCTGTATAGTTCTAGGCATCTCTCTCTTGGTGACTCTGATTAGATCCTCAGGTCAAATACAGGTGCTGTTCAGTTGATATATTGCTTCACATGATTGTCTACATTTCTACTTTTTACATGCTTTTACCTTCCTCTATGCTAAAAGTCAATAACCAGGATAATTGTGCCCACTTGCTTTATTGAAACTAGGCGTGGGGGATTTATTCTCCCATGGTTGGCATGAAACTCATTCTCCCTGTGCAGTGGCAAATATGCTGATGGGAATTGCCTCTTTGCCTTAGTATCACTTTATTAAACCTCCAGGACTTATTGGCTGCCAGCATTATCGGGATTTTACATGTGACCAAAAGCAGAGCCAAGCTTCATGTTGAACAAAATGCCTGATGAGACAGTCTGGGAAGGACAAAGAGGGAGAGTAATGCCAGTCCCAAGGGCAGACTCATCACCATCCATCCCCAGTAGAGTGACTAGACCTGAAGATGAAGCAGACATAATGGGTTGCCAATGATCTCACCTACCTTGACGATTTAAGGCTAGGATTTCCTCAGGGGAGGCTAAGACTAGGGAAATGAGCCTTAGGAGAGGTTAGTCTGGCTGGAAAAGAAAGAGTATTGATAAATCAATGGAAGATAAAGTTGCAGAGAAGGACTGGGGTGAGATTCTACAGAGCTTTTCTTCCCAAACCTTAATTTAAATTTTTAGCATCCCTGCCTGAATTCCAGTGGAAGGGGTGAGGGTGGCACATGCTAAGCCCTTTTTAGGACTTATAAAGCCTGGCTTGGAGTCTTAGCTATGCCATTAGCTTGCTATGTAACAACCTTAGAGTATCTGGTTCCTCACATGGAAGTTCGGAAGTTGGGGCAGATAACATCTAAGACTGAAAAGTAAGGAAATATTTACAAAATATTACTCAACTTGGTAGCATCCACCCCTCTCCTCACCTCCACTTTCCACCCCATCCCCAAAATAAAACCTTTGGAAGAAGCATGCACATCACACCCATCATTTGCTCATTCTCAGCTTCTTTGGCTCATGAAGCTTAAAAGCTGCAGAAGGAAAGAGGGATGGTTCAGGAAACCTGGTCATCAAATGTGAGAGAAGGGCCTCATTTCACAAATGCAATTTCATTTTATTTGAATGTAATTCTAGGACTGGAAACCACTTTGACTAGATGCATTCTCCCTTCCCAAGTTGCTTTATCACATGATGCAAATATAAATGGAAAGGATATTTTCCATTGTATTATTTTCTGCATATATTGAAAAAAAGTTTCCTTTAATAAAGTATATAATAATAATTTTTAAAAAACCTACACTTCCCTGGTGCTTTATGGTTTGCAAAGCACTTTTCAATCTGCTACTTCTTTTTGGTCACCATATCAATCCTTGGGGGTAGCTAGGGAAAGTAGTATTACTTCCAGTTTAGATGTGAGAAAATGAGCTCAGGGAGGGGGAAGGACTTCCCAGAGAGCTCTTGTCTCCTGATTTCAGTCTTCCAGTGCTTGTTCTAGCACTTCTAATGAACACATGTGCTGCTATGCAGGATTGCCAGATGGGCTCTGTCCTCACATCCCTCTTCAGAGCCACCACCCTCACACCCCTCCCGCCATGCCTTTCCTTTGCCCTCCCCGTCCAGGCCCTAGTGTCTTCTCTGCTCTTCCTCTCCAGGTCTACTCCCCCATATGTCTGCTCTGTTGGGGATGCTTTCCTCTCATCCCCCAGAAGCTCATCATGCACCCCATTCTTTTCAAGGCTCTGCTAAGTGACTGGCTAACCTGATAGACAAATCATTTCAGGTTGTTAATGCCTACAGATAACTTCATTTATTACCCCTTTTGGCAAATATTTACATTCTAATAAAAGCCTTCATTATCTTAGCACAAAGGAATGCATTCTAGAGCAAGCTCAGGAGGGGCAAGCTAGTAATGTCCAAAGAAGAAAAAGATTTGAGGGTATTAGAGGAGTTGGTTCAACACACATTACTCTCCACCTCATGATAGATTGATACTATTCCTTAGTTAAATATAACCATTAGTAATATATCTACCTAGTCTACCTTCTCATAAGTTTCCTCATTATTACTATAGAAATTGGAGAAGAGACCAGAAGTCAAATGATTTGGCCAAGATTATTCCAGGAGTTTATCATTTACAGTCAGCAACGTGGATTGAATATCTACCATATGTACGACCTTTTCTTGGATATCTAGAGGATTTCACAGAGAGGCAGTGGTGTACTAGAGACTCATGGGGTGGGGAAACAGATTTCACCTCTTGATGGAAGAAACAGCACGTCATATTGCAAAGGGAAAGCAAAGAGGCATGAGAGAATTTTGTGACCATTTTGCAATGTACTATCCAGGACTTCATGAGCAGAATTCTTATGCCTTGAAACTGGACTTTGGCCATGAGAAGGGAATCAGTAGTGCTTGTTCTCTGATGGTACACTGGATTGCTGTCATCTCAGGAGCAACTCAGGAAAAGGAGAGATTGCTGTGCAAGCCACAGCCATCCTCCTGATTGCATAGATTTTGCCCTCCCTCCTTTAACTATAAATGAACTAACTGTGCTCCTATTTAAGACCAATTCATCTACTTGCTCACCAAAGCACATCACCTGGCATGTATTCGAGGATGTTGGTCCAACAAATTGTTCTTTTTCAAAGCCCAGCAGCTCTGCTACCACCTTCATCCAAGCCAAACCACTGAGCCATCTCTCAATGTGATCAGTGTACCAGCCTCTTAACTATCCTGTTTGCTTCCACATTGTCCTTTGTCACCTCTTCCGTTTATTCTCAACATAGCCAGGTCATGTCAGTTTGTACCAATCGTGTTATTCTTCCACTCAGAACACTCCAATGGTCCCCATGTCACTCCAAGCAGAAGTCCAAGTTCTAATCAAGACCAGCCATGATCTGGCCCTGGCTTATGTCTCCTTTCTCACTTTGTTCCCTGGGCTTCATTGTGCTCTGCTTTCGACAGACACTCCCACCCTAGGACCCTTGAAATGCTATTTCCTCTGTTTGCACACTTCCATGGAGATATTCATATATCTCCTTTCTTGCCCTCATTTCTTTCCTTCAGTGCCTGCTCGATGTCACCGTCTCAGTGAGGCTGTCTCCGATGTTCCCATGCGCCTCTACTCTGTTTTACTTTTTCTCATTAGTACTTACTACAATGTCATGTTTCTTATTTTTATTACCCTCTTCTGGAATGCAGGCTCCATGAGAGCAGGAATGGTTTCTGTTTTGTCCCCTGTTGCATTGTCAGTGCCTAGAACAGTGCCTGGCATACAATAAGCACACGATATATTTGTTGAATAAGTGGGCAGATAAATGAAGGAGAAAACACATTAACAGGTGATATATGTCCAAAGCACATTCATATAGATCATTCCATAGAATTCCCATGATGACGCTATTAGATGTTATTTTCAGCATTCTGTTGATGAATAAACTGAGTCTCAGAGGTGTTTTTTTTTTTTTAATTTTTTTTTCAACGTTTATTTATTTTTGGGACAGAGAGAGACAGAGCATGAATGGGGGAGGGGCAGAGAGAGAGGGAGACACAGAATCGGAAACAGGCTCCAGGCTCTGAGCCATCAGCCCAGAGCCCGACGCGGGGCTCGAACTCACGGACCGTGAGATCGTGACCTGGCTGAAGTCAGACGCTTAACCGACTGCGCCACCCAGGCGCCCCTGAGTCTCAGAGGTTAAAGAGTAGATACACACAGGCCTTCAGTTGCCAAATTCATTTTCTTCCTGCCTCTGTATTTGTAACTGTGCATTCCTTGGTACATCTTCCTATGCTACTTTTGAAGTCATCATCACTGAATTAACTTATCTTTACCATGTCTCATTAAATATGAATGTGCCTCAAAGCTGCCTGCCACACAGATTTCTCAGCGCACATTCTCTGCACCTGCATTCGTTCCCAAACTTTTGCACAGACCACACCTTCTTTTCTTTTTTTTTCAACCAGGCTTACAGTCGAGACTTCAAACACATCACATATTGAAAGTGTTTCTGATCAGTTCTCTCTAGATACAGATCCTCTCTCCATGAAAGTGATGGTCCATATACAGAAGCAGGAGACTCTTTTGCAGACTGCCTGATAAGACCAGCCCCAGCTAGCTTGAGAGTTTTAAAACCAATTAGTTTTATTTCCCCTTGATGTTTTAAACTCGTCATAGTGCCACTTGTGTGTTTGTTTAAAAAATTTTTAATGTTTATTTATTTTTGAGAGAGAATGTATGAGCAGGAGAGGAGCAGAGAAAGAGGGAGACACAGACTCAGAAGCAGGCTCCAGGCTCTGAGTTGTCAGCTGTCAGCTGTCAGCTGGCTCTGAGCCAGACATGGGGCTCGAACTCACGGACGGTGAAATCACGACCTGAGCTGAAGTCAGACTGAGCTACCCAGGCACCCCAGCACACTAGTTTTTAAATATCAATGTGTACTGTTTCCTTTTTTTTAGGAGTTTTTTTTTTATTATTAATTCATGGGAAGGTAGCATTAGAAGGGGACTTAGAAGTCCTGATATAAGATCATCCCATTTTTGAATCTTCCATACAATAAACTCTTACCAAATAGTTTTTTGTATTTGTAATCAGCTTCAGCACCAGATAATTCTTTTTTTTTTTTTTAATGAGCCAAATTTACTTTCTTGAAACTTTTGGAATTAGACAGAATCGAATTTCTCTTCCACAGGCCTTCAAATACTTGAAGGCAGATAAGTTCTGTGTCCAAGCCAGACACCCCCAATTCTCCCATCTGTTTCTCCCCAGACGATGTCTCCAGACCGTTCTCCATCTTGCTCCTTGCTGGGCATGCACTCACTGAACAACTTCCTGTTGTCAAGTGTGACAGCTGAACTGATCGGAACGGTCCAGATTTGTTCTGCACGGTGCACAGGCACTGTCTCTCCCTCGTTGTGCACATCGTGCATCTGTTAATGCAGCCCACATTTGCACTCGCTTTGTTGGCGGCCTCATCCCACTTTTGACTCATCCTGAACATGCAGTCTGATGTACTCACCCTATTTTTATGGGTCACAAGTTTCTAGAGGGCAGAGACCATAAGTCCAGACCTCCATGTGGCAGGCAAGCTATCGCCCCAATCTGACCTCTCTCCAGATTTTTAACTTTGTCTCTCTCTACTCCTCTGCAAAAAGCATTGCTCTAGCCCAGTGGCCAGCTCACCGTCTTCCTCATCTGCTGTTCCAGCTTCCACCAGGCGTCGGAATTACCTACTTTTTAAAATAAAATTCAGATGCAATGATTATCTCTCCATGGCTTGCAAACATCTGACCCCTCGTGTTGTGAAGGCCACACAAAGGTCTTCACAACATGGTCCCCGCTCCCTTTCTAGACCCCTGCCTCATCTTCCTTGTCTTCCTCTCTCCCCAGTCCAACCAGGAATAACTGGCCCTCCTCTGGGAACAGAACACGTCACCAGCATGGCACTCGCCATGGTCCCGTTTAATGATACTTAGAAGTATGCGTTCCCTGCTAGATTATAAATGCCTTCAGGGTGAGGTTGCTGTTTTATTCATCTTTGTGTCAGCCTCGCATCAGGCCTGGCACAGAGTAGATTTCAGTGAATGGTGGTTGAATGAAGGGTGCATGGATGGGTGGGTATGTGTGCCCCGGTTTCCCACCGAGACTCTAAGTCTTTGAGGGCAGGGCTCAGGGCTGCACCCCGGGAGGCTTTCAGTCAACTCAGAGTCATCTGTGGCTCCTGCAGCCCACGCCCTGCCTGTTCTGAGAGCGCATCCTGGGGGAGCCCAGGTGAAGACGTACACGCAATCTTCAGGTTTGTCTCATGATTCTTCCTTCTCTGTCTCTTCTCCCTCCCTCTTGTTCTCCAATGCCGCTCTCCTGGTGCCCTCCTCCCCAACACCTCCTGTCCCTTCCCTGTCACTGGGCCTCTCTCCAGTCAGTGTCTGCCTCCCTGTGTGTGTGGAAGTGCCCTCGGAGACGGAGGCCGTTCAGGGCAACCCCATGAAGCTGCGCTGCATCTCCTGCATGAAGAGAGAGGAGGTGGAGGCCACCACGGTGGTGGAGTGGTTCTACAGGCCCGAGGGCGGTAAAGATTTCCTTGTATGTCTGGCTGCTGACTCCGGCCTTTCTTTTGCTTGCCTCTGCTGTTATGTGCCTGGCTCCTGAGAGTCTGGGGAACGAGGCTCTGACAAACCCTGGCTCTTTCTTTTCAAAGCGTTGACAGCTCCCCAGCAGATAACTGACGGCCTTAGTGTAGCCCAGCCTCTGTGATGGGAAGGGCACTTGGCCAGCCGCAGGCATTCCTGGTTACCAGTGGGGAAGGGGGAGAAGAGAGAAATAGCATGTAGAGCCTACCGTGTGCTAGCCACCCCACAAGGCACTTTGCAGGTGCTTTCACGGGCTCTTGTGCACCATCATGTTGGATGGACTAAATTAGTAGAAAGATGGAAATAACACTCAGCCTCATTCTATGGGAGAGCATAGGTTAGCTCATTTAAATCTCGCAATCCCAGTGAAAAAAGAATGGCAGGGATGACCCAGGCTGATGTTCAACTGGTATACCCAGTACAGCCGCATCTGTGAGTGAACTATTTGAATAGGTCTATAATGGGCACTCGCTGTGCTAAGCTTCCCAAGCGGCCTCACCATCATCGGTCCCACTGGGAACCTCCAGACCTCCCCCACGCAACTAAGGGATCATCCTGACGGAACCGGGAGCCTCCGGGACTCCGCTCTGTGCTGTGGCTGGTGTCAGCTCGGCCTGGTTCGTGCCACGGCCAGTACCGTTACATGCTTTGAATATCACCTTGGGGATGACCCTTATTCACACTTTCACGGACTCTGGAACCCACGCTGCCTGGGTTTGATTCTCCACTCTACAGCTTGTTAGTTCTGTGCCGTAAGACAACTGGCTTCACCTCTCTGTGCCTCCGTTTCCTCATCTCTAAAATGGGGATGCAAACCATAGCTACCTCATAGAATTGTTACCTTCAAAGTTGTTAGCTTTCATTTTTAAGGCATTTAGAATAGCCCTGGAATATAGGAAGCATGATACAAGTGTTTGCTAGAGAAAAGGTATACGTACGTGAGGTACACGGAGGCCCAAAGAAGTTAATAAGAGACCTTAGATTCAAACCAGGTTGTCTGACAGCAGATACAAAGCCCTTTTTACTGAGCTATCTCACCTTCTTGAAGGTGAGTTTCTTCTGTACAAAGACTCAATGGAGACGATAGGAGGGTGAAATTGAGTGCTCCAATCAAGTGTTTATTCCAGAACTGGAACCAGTAAATTTCCCTGAAATCTCGGGCTTCCCTCAGAGTTGACTGTGACTGAGGCCGGTCCCCAGGGGACAGGAATCTGGATGTCTAGGCCTGATGCAAAGGCCCCCATTGGCCTCAGGCCTGGTTGTGTGCCAGCCACCTACTCTGCTTCCGCGTCTGCCCAGAAGGAGTAGAAGCTGACTCAAAAGGAGGAAAAGAAACTTTAAAAATTGTAGTGGTCAGACAAAGCAATGCTGTCTGCTAGAAATTCCTGTGAAAATGGAAATGTTCCATATTTGTGCTGTCCAATACAGTAGCCACTAGCCACGTGCGGCCACTGAACCCTTGAAATGTGGCTAGTGCAAATGAGGAAGTGAATTTTATATTTTCACTTCTAGTCATTTAATTTTTTTTTTATTTTGTTAATGTTTATTTATTTTTGAGAGAGAGAGAGACAGACAGACAGACAGAGTGCAAGTGGGGGAGGGGCAGAGAGAGAGGGAGACACAGAATCCAAAGCAGGCTCCAGGCTCTGAGCTGTCAGCACAGAGCCCGATGCGGGGATCAAACTCACAAACCGTGAGATCGTGACCCAAGCTGAGGTCAGATGCCCAACCAAATGAGCCACCCAAGCACCCCATCTAGTCATTTAATTGTTAGTGTAAGTAGTCTCCATACGGCAAGTGGAGACTAGAATGGGCAGCACAGCTGTAGAGAATAAAAAGGTGTGTCAGAAGGTGGAAGTGCTTGAGAAAAGAAATTTCGAGACCACCTTTCAGTTATGATTCAGCCCAAAGTGAAAAACCTGAAGTGTGCATATCTTTTGGCAGCTCTCTGCTCAACCATGACCCTTTGGCGTCCAGGGTCCCCCTCCTGTGGCCTGGCCCAGACTGACCACATCCCCTCAGTGGCAACCAGATCAGAGAGTCCAGTCTTGAGGCTAGGCTTTACGATGTCTTCGTGACTCGTGAAGCTGCCACTCTTGGTCTCTATGCTCTGTTCTCCCACTGGCTGCCCTCGTGACACAGCTTACTCTCTTGCTCTGTCTGTCTCCTTCCAATTCTTTCTTTCAGTTTCCCCCTCCTGGTCTATCTGCTTTACTCACCTTCTTTTGTTCTCTTTCTCTGTACCTCTTTTTTTCTGCCAGCCTTCTTCCTGTCTACTCCTGTCTGCGTCTTCCTTTGCTGTGTCTATACACCCTGATACCTGTTTACCTTCGCTCATCTTTCCCTGCCTCTCTCTCTCTCTTCCTTGCCGTCCCCTGAGCCTCCTCATCACACGCCCAAACTTGGGATCTCCTTGTAACGTTGTCTGCTCCCTCCCCTGTCCATGCACGACTCTGCTCCTTTTCTCTGCCCTGTTCCCATCCCGGCCCCCCTACCCTGTTTTCTCTCCTGGCCCTACTCTCTTCTGCTTCTCTACCTGCAGATCTATGAGTATCGAAATGGCCAGCAGGAGGTGGAGAGCCCCTTCCAGGGGCGCCTACAGTGGAATGGGAGCAAGGACTTGCAGGATGTGTCCATCACCGTGCTGAACGTCACCCTGAATGACTCTGGCCTCTATACCTGCAACGTGTCCCGGGAGTTCGCCTTTGAGGCACATCGCCCCTTTGTGAAGACTACACGGCTGATCCCCCTCCGAGTCACCGAAGAGGGTGAGGCTGGGGTGGAGGGTCGCGGGGGTGCCCTCCTCTTAGGGGAGGGAGGACAGTGGGTTTCCACACAAATGAGACCTCTGCAGAGTGCAAAGCCCATATATCTGGAGGGGTGACATCTAAAAATGTCACCATTGATTTAACTTCCTTGAGTGGCCAGCTTCCTGCAAACTGCCTGACAGCTTGCCTGTCTGTGCCTTTCCTCAAAGCAGAAAGGCTCAGAGATGACGGGAGAAATACCTGTTCCCTGATCCCCTGACTTCTCATCCTTAGAGAAAGAAGTCAGCTTCCATGAAGCCTAAAACTGTCAACTCAGCTACACCTTCTTCTCTGATCTGTGTTGAATCCCTGACTCAATGGGCACAGGGAAATCTCATGAGCTTATCTAGAAGTTTTCTAACCCTCCTGTGTGGAAGCCATACATACCTCTGAACCAGTGGTGCTCAAATTTCAGCAAGCCTCAAAATCCTCTGCAGGACTTAAAATGCAGACTTCCTGCTTCTGTGGATAGAGTCTGAGAGTTTACATGTCTAACAAATTGCCTGGAGATGCCCATGCTGCCTGGGACCGCACTTTGAGAACCACTGCTCTAAATCAAGTCTTCTGTCTTCCCCAAAATGACCACACAAGCAATCCCTTTCCCATCCCCTGGCATCTATCAGTGCAAAACCTCATCCTCAACTGGAAGAAAAAAACTTTCTAGTCTTTAGCTTAAAATCTTCAGATTTCCCACAGCCAATTTCTTATGAGGGTGGGAGGTGGGGGGATCCTTCCATCAACCCAATTCAAATGTTTCTGTTTTAATCCAGTCCAGAATCTTGACGGTAAAGTTAGAATGCGCTCACACACTGCTCTGTTCTGATTTCAAGGGACTCAGAAAACTGTGGTTTCCAGCCGCTTGCAAACACTCCCTCATGTGTCAAAAGACCGATATATGCATCTCCTTTTGTGTCTTCTCATCCAGGCTACGTGATGGCTCCGTTTTTCTTAGCCTGTTCCCAGGCAATCTATTTCCAGCATACTCTTAGCATTATCACTGCCCCAAGAGGCAGGATGGTGAGCAGGTAAAAGGTGTGGGGCATGAAATAAGAATCCCGACTTCCAGGCCACAAATTTCCTCATTTTTTTTCCTCCTGTTACTGTGATAGAATTCATGAAGCAAACTTGAGAGTGCACGGCAGGGCAAGAGATGTCATGATTTTGTCCTGATGTGGACAACATGACTAAAACGAAAGGTAGGTCAATTTTTTTGAACGTGCAGAAGCACTCTCAGACCACTGGCATTTAGACCTGATAAGCCATTCTCCCTCTCTGAACCCATCACCTCTTGTGTACAGCGCGTGCGTTGGGCTAGAAGCTCTCTAAGGTATTTTTCTGTTTCGAAGTTCCATTATCCCTTCTGTTTACACACCTCTCCTCCCCGGGGAAAAGAGGCTGGCGCCCTCTACTGGTCACTGCCGGAACTGTTGGCTGGTGACGCCGATACTAGGAAGGCGCCGCCGGTCTCTCTCAGGCTCTTGCCTCCAGAGTCCCTGGCGCAGCCCGTGGAAAGTGTGGCAAAGCTGAACCTGTCCGCCTCCGGGGCACCAGAGCCAGGCTTGGGTAAGAATAGAAGGAAGATGAGTTTGTTATCAGAACCACAAAGCCTCTTGGGATGTTAGGGCTGGAAGGAAGCTTGGCTCTCATTTCCTGCAGAGGTTCTGAACAAAGAGCAGGCAGGCCTCAGAATTGCCCAGGGGGCTTTCCTCGCGTGTAGCAGTCTCCCTACCGCTCTTATGAGCATGAGCTCTGTGGCCTGGAGTGAGGTCTCGCGTATGTAAGTAGAAATGACTCCCCAGGTGATTGATTGGAGGGTGCAGCTCTGGTGCCCCTCATTTTGCGGCGGGGAGATCGGTGAGGCGCTTGCCCAGAGATAGGAAGCAAGTTAGCGCCAGCCGCGGGCCTACGGACCAGATCTTTTGGCTACCGGGCTAGCTCTATTTCCAGTACATCTTTCCCTTCGACCACCATCCCTCTTTCTGCTACTCCTTCTTTCTTTTCTTTCTTTTCATATCTTTTCCTTTCTCCGCCCCCCTTCTTTTCCCTCCCCTTTTTTCCTTCCTTCTTTTCTTCCTCTCTTTCTTTCTCTCTTTTCCTCTGTGACCCGTGGCAGCCTCTGAGAATACCCCCCCCCATCCCCGCAGCCAAGATCTGCTTTCATAAGGCTCAGAGCGACAGGCGCCACCACAGCGCAACGTGCTACATCTCCTCCAGTCCTGTGGTCCCACAGAATCTCCCTAGTTCTTGGCTCAAGCTGAACGTATCCTGTCCTAAGCGCTGACCTCCTGGCTCTAAGACAGAAATCTGAGATCTAGAAGTGACTAAAAATACTGAGCATGGATAGCTTCCTGTGTTCCTACTTCTGGGCTATTGCATTTAAAAAGAGCGTGCTTTAAGCCAAGAACGTCACAAATCAGGTATTACCAAGCCCACAAAAAAGATATTTTATGTGCATGGCGTTCTTCTGTGCCGCACGCTATATTTATGACCTCCAGCTCCAGTCAGGAAACCTGGATGATCGTGGAAGCTTTGGATTGCTTCTCTGAGCTGAAGGTCATGGCTATGGCTATTCTGTGCTTTTAAGGAGTGAGGCCTGATGGATGACTGGGGCCTATGAATAACCAAGGACCATGAATCTAATTTGCTGGAGGAGTTAGCAACAGGAAATGTGGCTACAAACTTCTTTCCCACTAGAAAGGACGATGTGGACCAGGACCTTTGCCTTATATCATCTTTTAATTGTCATTCTGGTTGGCTGTGAAACAAAGATCAATATTTATTTGCATTCATTCACTCAACAAATACTTATTGAGTACTGCAAATATTCCAGGATTAGACAACAGGCTGATAATGTAGAAATAAGTGAAATATGTTCTTAATAAGCACACCGTCAGTGGAGAAGAGAGAGAAACACATCACAGCACAACCCGAGAGGTACTACAATGGGCGGATGAGAAAAGTACACAGAGAAGTACATGAATAGCTCTGCACGAGAGGCCGAAGAAGGTTCCACAGAGGAAGGGACTTCGGTGGAGTCTGGAAGAATGGTCGGGACACTGAAAAGCAGGAGGGGATGTTGGGACAGAGGTAGCTGAGGGGGTGTGCAATACAATTGAGGAAGAGGAAAGGGGATGAATAAACGTCTACAGATCCCCAAAGAGTCCACCGTGTAAATGAGAAGTGAAGTTTTGCTGGTCCACTGAATGGAAATGAGGAGAAAAGGGCTGGGTTGTGAATCTTGCTTGCCACGTTCGTGGTTTGGTCTTTATCCTGAGGGCGGGATGGAATGCGGAAAGGTTTAAAGCGTGAAAATAGCAGGGTCAGATTTGTGTTTCAGAAAGCCTGGGTAATATGTGGAAGGCTCCAATACTCATTTCTGTTTGGGTTTGGGATGGCCTGGAAGGAAGGTGAACCGGGAAGGACCCTGTTTCCAGTCCAGACTTGTAGAGGCTATGCCCAGATCACTGGGTGGGCTGACCGCACTGGCCCCTTACATGTTTCCCATGCTGACTCGCTCTGCCACTCTATGCTCAGTGGTTGAACCAGACCTGTCCCTCACATGTGTGTAGACTTTCACATCTCACCGGATATTCCTGAATACACTAGGTAAGGGTGTGAACTATCACCCTTACCTTACAAGTTAAGAAAGAGAGTTTCCAATAAGGGAAGTGACTGTCCACACAAAATTGGGACCCGGTTCTTCCATCTCACCCCATTCCAGGATTCCTTCCACGGCTCCCTTTTTCCCTCCACTCCTCATTCTTTCTCACCCCCATCCCCGCCCCCACTCCCACTCCTGAAAAAAGTCAGCGAGGAAGCTGACAGACAGGAGAGTCAGAGTCACTGAATCTCTTTGACGCCTTCTCAAGTTCCTTAGAGCCAGGGCTAATTTAAGCCGCACTTAAAAAAAAAAAAAAAAAAGGTCTCATATATCTCTGACCCAATGACAGTTCTGGGTTTGTCGCACATGCACGTTCTGAGCCTCACTGTCCCCCTTGCAGCTGGAGAGGACTTCACCTCTGTGGTCTCAGAGATCATGATGTACATCCTCCTGGTCTTCCTCACCTTGTGGCTGCTCGTTGAAATGATCTATTGCTACAGGAAGGTCTCAAAGGCCGAAGAGGCAGCTCAAGAAAACGCGTAAGTTCCAAGATGCCAAAGTGATGGTAGCTAGCACCTTCAGAGTGTTCGCCCTCACGGACGAGGTGCTAAGCAATTGACACACTCCTCCACTTGCCTCACAACCACCTTTGAGGTAGGCAGCATTCATATACCCATTTTATAGATAAGAAAACCGAACCTGGGAGAGTGTGCCCAGGACCATGATAAGAGGCAAAGCAAGGTCTGGATTCATGCCTGCTAACTCTTACCCTGTACTCTTAACCACTGATGGAAAGCCCATAGCTACCATCACAATCCCATGAAATTAGCATTATTATGACCATTTTATGAAGCAGGCTTACAGAGGGTTGTGTGGCTTGCTGAGGCCATGCGGACGATGAAAGGAGAGGCTGGGATTTACCTCTCTGTTCCGAAAGTCCGTGCCCTCTCTGTCACACTCAGCTGTTTGTTGTACACTGTGGAGCTCATCAGGCCATCTGGGCCCTGCCTTTTATCAGCTAAGGAGCTCCGAGCCACATGTTCTTGCCCCTGGAGCCTGGCAGCAATTGGATACGCGGAGTAGAGGCTCTCATCCTCCAATGTCCAGACTGCACCTTGGCCATTTTCACCAAGGCCCTAGTCACTCGGGAGTGAGCACATCTGAGAAAAAGATGGGGTCTGAGGGCTCAGGGGGCCCCTCTGGCCTGTTATTTGGGGAGAAGAAAAAACAGAACTCTCATAGATTTACAAGGCTGGCAACATGGCTGAGGGGATAACCTAAAAGCTGTAGACTATTATCACCTAAAAATGTTTGATATTTTGCATGATATCTATGATCCCAGGCAAGTAAAAATTACAACTGATACAAGGATAGAAAGTATTGATATACAAGGGAGGTTGTCATTCCTGGAGGAACCTAGGGTGCTTGGGTTTTAGTGCTCTGACAAGAAAGTGCCCACACTTGGACAGGAAGTGTCTACAATGGGGCCTGCACAGAAAACAGAGTCATATACCCATTTTATGGATGAGAAAACTGAACCTGGGAGAGTGTGCCCGGGACCATGTGGCCCGAGGCCCCCAGCAGAGCCCGGATCCTCAAAGAGCTACAACACATGCAAAGGACAGATCAGAAAATCAGTCCACCCGTCTGGGGCAAAGCCAAGAAAACATATCCATCTTGGCCTGACTCCCAAGTAGAAACCTAAAAGATTCTTGAGAATTAGTAACCGCAAGCCCACTCTCACAATGTTTGGGATTTAAATTTTCTACTACTTACATGATCCAGAAAGCTTCAAGCTGAGAAAGTCAATTAAAAGATTAATCCTCAGACAGCGATCACCACGTAGAAGCAAATGAAAAACCATTCTGAAGGGACCTACCCCACAGCTGAGGCTTAACAGGATTCCCTACATAAAGCATTGCTGAATCTGATTTCACAATCTGATCCAAAGCTAAAAGACACAGCAGCAAACAATCCAGCACAAGCAAGAGAAGTAACAAAAGGCAAGATTACATCCCAGAAACTCCAGACACAAAAAGGACCTGGTAGAAGTTAGAAAATAAGTTTATTTAAAAGAGTGAAAGCAAGGGGCACCTGGGTGGTTCAGTTGGTTAAGTGTCTGACTTTGGCTGAGGTCATGATCTCACAGTCCATGAGCTCGAGCCCCACACTGGGCTCTGCGCTGACAGCTCGGAGCCTAGAGCCTGCTTTGGATTCTGTGTCTCCCTCTCTCTCCACTCTCCCCCACTCACGCTCTGCACTCTCTCTCTTTCTCTCTCAAAAATAAATAAACATTAAAAAAAAAATTTTTTTTAAAAGAGTGAAAGCAATTAAAAGAGGAACCAAAAGCCCAAGAATAGAATAAGTTGCGAAGAAAAAAGAACAGGCAGATTTTAAATAGGAAGCTTAAAATCTGGACATGAAAAATAAAGTCAATAAATTTTAAAACTTGATGGATTGGTTCACCAGAACAGTAGATAACAGACACGCTGGAAACAAATGTAAGGAAGTTATAGAGAATGAAGCACAGAGATATAAAAGGCTGGAATATCAGACTGAAACATGAAGAAAGAAAATGAGAATATCTCTTAGAATAGAACAGAGAAGGGGGAGAGGAGCCAAGATGGCGGAACAGCATGGAAGTTTTTTGTGTGCCTCGCGTCCCTGAGATACAGCCAGACCAACACTAACCCATCCTGCACACCTAGAAAACTGATCTGAGGATTAACACAACAGTTTGCACAACCTGAACCACAGAATTCAGCAGGTACCCGGCGCGGAGAGGTGAACTGGGGGAGACAGAAGCCACGGAGGGCAGGGGGCCGCTTTTGCATGCGGAGGGAGGACGGAGGCGAGGCAGGGCGGCGGGGGGGAGAATACGGGAAAAGCATCCCCCCTGCCCAAAAGCAGCTGGAGAGAAAACGGAAGAGTGGAAACAGCCGCAGAGACTGAACTAAAAAGGGAGAAAGGAGAAAGGAGAGGGTTTAAATTCCGTTAAGACTGTAAACAGGGGAGCGCAGAGGCTGAAACTCCGCAGCTCCATACCTGGCGGTGCTCTGGTGAGAAGGGTGAATCCCCAGGAGCAGAGTGGAGTCCGGGGTTCTTCAGGCCACACGGGGAGAGGCAGTTCACCTGCTGGGAGGACACCTGGTAGAGGCTATGTGGGTCCCCCAAAGGCAAGGCCCCAGCGGAGCCAGGAGAACAACCACGTTCGCTGGCGCTGGAACAACATCGTTGGGGGTGAAGCCTGGTGCCAGGTGTGTGTTGTGATTTTCCACAGTCCCTGAAACACTGCTGCTACACTATCTCGCGAAGTTTTTCTGGGGCGGGCTGGTCCCCGGCCGCAGTCTCGGCGTCAGCAGCAGCACGGTCCCACAAATGTTCCTGGGTGCGGTCGGCACCTGGCCATTGCTCAGTGAGACCCTCTGCAGAACGGGCCAAAGCCGCAGTCTCTCAGAAGTAAGGAGTCGGGAAACACAGCTGCATCTGAGGCAAAACTCAGGAGGGCGGTGCTGCCTGGGGCTTGGGTGTGCGATTGCTGATCGGGGAGAACAGAATTCAGATACTAGAGACCGGGTGTCTGGGTGACGCCATGGCATCGCTCCTGCGCATGCGCATACGCACCTACAAGCGCCACAACGATCTGCCCCAGTAAGCTAAGCAGCGCCATCTAGTGGAGAATGGAGCCATTACACTAAGCCCCGCCCACTGGGCCAACCTCTAGCTTCAGGAACACAAATCTCTCCGCCTGCTTAGTTTATGGACTATAAAGGGCTTCATAGTTTGACTTCTAAGGGAAAACGAAGTAATTTCAGTCGTATTTTTGTTCGACTGACTGTTCACCAGTCCATCTATTCAGTTTTCTTTTTTTTTCTTTTTCGTTTCTTTTTCTTGAATACAGAAAGAAAAAAAATTCATCTTTATTTTCAATTTTTATTAAAAATATGTTTCAATTTTTTTCTACTATATTTTTTACTTTTTTTTGGTGTGAAAAAGATGATTTTATTAAAGCATGGGAACAGGACCCATGGGCAGGAAGAGCTGCCTATATTTTTTACTTTTGTGTAAATTTTTTCAAATTCTATTTTACTTCCATCATTTCATTTTAGTCTACTTCAGTGTATTCATTTTTTCAAATTTTCAAACGATTTCCTTTTTTTTTTTTCTTTCCCTTTTTTCTCTAATCTGTCACGCCCCTTTCAACACCCAGACCAAAACACACCTAGGATCTAGATCTAGCATCATTTACTTGATTTTGTGTGTGTGTTTGTTTTTAATTTTTTAATTTTTTTAATTTTGATTTTTTTACCTCATTAATTCCTTTTCTCCCTTCAAAATGATGAAATGAAGGAATTCACCCCAAAAGAAAGAGCAGGAAGAAACAACAGCCAGGGAATTAACCAACACAGATACAAGCAAGATGTCTGAACCAGAATTTAGAATCAGGACAATAAGAATACTAGCGAGAGTCGAAAATAGATTAGAATCCCTTTCTGCTGAGATAAAAGAAGGAAAAGCTAGTCAGGATGAAATAAAAAATGTTATAACTGAGCTGCAGTTGTGAATGGAGGCCACGGCAGCAAGAATGGATGAGGCAGAACAGAGAATCACCAATATAGAGGACAAACTTATGGAGAATAATGAAGCAGAAAAAAGGAGGGAGATTAAGGCAAAAGAACACGATTTAAGAATTAGAGAAATCAGTGACTCACTAAAAAGGAACATCATCAAAGTCATAGAGGTCCCAGAAGAGGAAGAGAGAGAAATAGGGGTAGAAGGATTATGTGAGCAAATCATAGAGAAAAACTTTCCTAACCTGGGGAAAGACACAAACATTAAAATTCAGGAAGCACAGAGGACTCCCATTAGATTCAACAAAAACCAACCATCAACAAGACATATCATAGTCAAATTCACATATTCAGGCAAGGAGAGAATCATGAAAGCAGCAAGGGAAAAAAAGTCCTTAACCTACAAAGGAAGACAGATCAGGTTTGCAGCAGACCTATCCACAGAAACTTGGCAGGCCAGAAAGGAGTAGCAGGATATATTCCATGTGCTGAATCAGAAAAATATGCAGCCAAGAATTCTTTATCCAGCAAGGCCATCATTCAAAATAGAAGGAGAGGTAAAATGTTTCCCAGACAAACAAAAATTAAAGGAGTTTGTGATCACTAAACCAGCCCTGCAAGAAATTAAAAAAAATTTTTTTAACATTTATTCATTTTTGAAAGGCAGAGAGAGACAGATTGTGAATGGGGGAGGGGCAGAGAGAGGGGGAGACACAGAATTCTAAGCAGGCTCCAGGCTCCAAGCTGTCAGCACGGAGCCCGATGCGGGGGCTTCATCTCATGGACTGCAAGATCATGACCTGACGAAGTCAGCCGCCTAACTGGCTGAGCCACCCAGGTGCCACCCAGGTGCCCCATCTACAAGAAATTTTAAGGGGAACTCTCTGAGGGGAGAAAAGATGAAAAAAATAATAATAATAAAGACCAAAAGCGACAAAGACTAGAAAGGACTAGCGAACACCACCAGAAACTCCAACTCTACAAGCAACATAATGGCAATAAATTCATATCTTTCAGTACTCACTCTAAACATCAATGAGTCCATGCTCCAATCAAAAGACCTAGGTAACAGAATGGATAAGAAAACAAGATCTATCTATGTGCTGTTTGTAAGAGACCCACTTCAGACCTAATGACACCTTCAGATTGAAAGTAAGGGGATGGAGAACCATCTATCATGCTAACGGTCAACAAAAGAAAGCCAGAGTAGCCATACTTACATCGGGCAATCTAGACTTTAAAATAAGGACTGTATCAAGAGATGAAGAAGGGCATTATATCGTTATGATAATTAATTATAATTTATATTATTGTTAATTATCATAATTAAGAATTATGATAATTATATCATAATTAAAGGGTCTATCCACCAAGAAGACCTAACAATTGTTAACATTTATGCGCCAAATGTGGAAACACCCAAATATATAAATCAATTAATCACAAACATAAAGAAACTCATTGATAGTAATACCATAATAGTAGGGGACTTCAATACCCCACTCACAGCAGTAGACAGATCCTCTAATCAAAAAATCAACAAAGAAACAATGGCTTTGAATGACACACTGGACCAGATGGATTTAACAGATATATTCAGAACATTTCATCCTAAAGCGGCAGAATATACATTCTTCTCCAGTGCACATGGAGCGTTCTCCAGAACAGACCACATACTGGGTCTCAACAGCCCTCAACAAGTACAGAAAGACTGAGATCATACCATGCATATTTTCAGACCACAATGCTATGAAACTCGAAATCAACCACAAGAAAAAACTTGGAAAGGTAAGAAACACTTGGAGACTAAAGAACATCCTACTAAAGAATGAATGGGCTAACCAAGAAGTTAAAGAGGAAATTAAAAAGTTCATGAAACCAATGAAAATGATAACACCACAACCCAAAACCTCTGGGACGCAGCAAAGGCAGTCATAAGAGGAAAGTATATAGCAATCCAGGCCTTCGTAAAGAAGGAAGAAAGATCTCAGATATACAACCTAAACTTACACCTTAAAGAGCTGGAAAAAGAACAGCAAATAAAACCCCAAAACAGCAGAAGGCAGGAAATAATAAAGATCAGAGCAGAAATTAATGCTATCGAAACCAAAAAAAACAGAACAGATCAATGAAACCAGAAGCTGGTTCTTTGAAAGAATTAACAAAATTGATAAACCATTAGCCAATTTGATCAAAAAGAAAAAGGAAAGGGCCCAAATAAATAAAATCAAGAATGAAAGAGGAGATTGGGGCGCCTGGGTGTCTCAGTTGGTTGAGCGTCCGACTTTGGCTCAGGTCATGATCTTGCGGTCCATCCGTGAGTTCAAGCCCCGCGTTGGGCTCTGTGCTGACAGCTCAGAGCCTGGAGTCTGCTTCACAGTCTGTGTCTCCCTCACTCTCTGCCCCTCCCCCACTCATGCTCTGTCTCTCTCTCTCAAAAATGAATAAACATTAAAAGAAAAAAAAAAGAGTGAAAGAGGAGAGATTGCAACCAACACAGCAGAAATAAAAACAATAAGAGAATATTATGAACAATTATATGCCAATAAAATGGGCAATATGGAAGAAATGGACAAACTCCTAGAAACATATACACTACCAAAACTGAAACAGGAAGAAATAGAAAATTTGAACAGACCCATAACCAGTAAGGAAATTGAATTAGTAATCAAAAATCTCCCAAAAAAGAAGAGTCCAGGGCCAGATGACTTTCCAGGGGAATTCTACCAAACATTTAAGGAAGAGTTAACACCCATTCTCTTGAAGCTGTTCCAAAAAATAGAAATGGAAGGAAAACTTCCAAACTCTTTCTATGAAGCCAGCATTACCTTGATTCCAAAACCAGAGACCCCGCTAAAAGGGTGAACTATAGACCAATTTCCCTGATGAACATGGATGCAAAAATCCTCAACAAGATATTCGCCAACCAGATCCACCAATACATTAAAAAAATTATTCACCACATCCAAGTGGGTTTTATACCCAGGATGCAGGGCTGGTTCAATATCCACAAAACAATCAATGTGATTCATCACATCAATAAAAGAAAGGACAAGAACCATATGATCCTCTCAATAGATGCAGAGAAAGCATTTGACAAAATACAGCATCCTTTCTTGATAAAAACCCTCAAGAAAGTAGGGATAGAAGGATCATACCTCAAGATCATAAAAACCATATAAGAAAGACTCAACGCTAATGTCATCCTCAATGGGGAAAAACTGAGAGCTTTCCCCTTAAGGTCAGGAACAAGACAGGGATGTCCACTCTTGTCCCTGTTATTCAATATAGTATTGGAAGTCTTAGCCTCTGCAATAAGACAACACAAACAAATAAAAGGCATCCAAACCAGCCAGGAGGAGGTCAAACTTTCGGTCTTCACAGATGACATGATACTCTATATGGAAAACCCAAAAGATTCCACCAAAAACCTGCTAGAACTGATCGATGAATTCAGCAAAGTTGCAAGATATAAAATCAATGCACAGAAATCAGTTGCATTCCTATACACCAAATGAAGCAACAGAAAGAGAAATGAAGGAATTGATCCCATTTATACTTGCACCAAAAACCATAAAATACCTAGGAATAAATCTAACCAAAGAGGTGAAAAATCTATACACTGAAAACTATAGAAAGCTTATGAAAGAAATTGAAGAAGACATACAAAAAAATGGAAAAAGATTCCATGCTCCTGGATAGGAAGAACAAATATTGTTAAAATGTCAATACTACCCAAAGCAATCTACATATTCAATGCGATCCCTATCAAAATAACACCAGCATTCTTCACAGAGCTAGAACAAATAACCCTAAGATTTGTTTGGAATCAGAAAAAAACCCGAATAGCCAAAGCAATCTTGAAAAAGAAAACCAAAGCAGGAGGCATCACAATCCCGGACTTCAAGCTATACTACAAAGCTGTAATCATCAAGACAGTATGGTACTGGCACAAAAACAGACACGCAGACCAATGGAACAGAACAGAGAACCCAGAAATGGACCCACAAACGTATGGCCAACTAATCTTTGACAAAGCAGTAAAGAATATCCCATGGAAAAAAGTCTCCTCAGTAAGTGGTGCTGGGGAAACTGGACAACGGCATGTAGAAAAATGAACCTGGCCCACTTTCTTACACCATGCACAAAAATAAACGCGAAATGGATGAAAGACCTAAATGTAAGACAGGAAGCCATCAAAATCCGAGGAGAAAGCAGGCAAAAACCTCTTTGATCTTGGCCACAGCAACTTCTTATTCAACATGTCTCTGGAGGCAAGGGAAACAAAAGCAAAAATGAACTACTGGAACCTCATCAAAATAAAAAGCTTCTGCACAGCGAAGGAAACAATCAGCAAAACTAAAAGGCAACTGACAGAATGGGAGAAGATGTTTGCAAATGACATATCAGATAAAGGGTTAGTATCCAAAATCTATAAAGAACGTACCAACTCAACACCCAAAACAATAATCCAGTGAAGAAATGGGCAAAAGTCACGAATAGACACTTCTCCAAAAAAGACATCCAGATGGCGAACCGACACAGGAAAAACTGCTCAACATCACTCATCACCAGGGAAATACAAATCAAAACCACAATGAGATACCACCTCACACCTGTCAGAATGGCTAACATTAACAACTCAGGCAACAACAGATGTTGGTGAGGATGTGGAGAAAGAGGATCTCTTTTGCATTGTTGGTGGCGATGCAAGCTGGTGCAGCCACTCTGGAAAACAGTATGGAGGTTCCTCAAAAAACTAAAATTAGAACTACCCTACGACCCAGCAATTGCACTACTAGGTATTTATCCAAGGGATACGGGTGTGCTGTTCCAAAGGGACACATGCACCCCAATGTTTATAACAGCACTATCCACAATAGCCAAAGTGTGGAAGGAGCCCAAATGTCTATAAATGGATGAATGGATAAAGAAGATGTGGTATATATATACAATGGAGTATTACTTGGCAATCAAAAAGAATGAAATCTTGCCATTTGCAATTATGTGGATGGAACTGGAGGGTATTATGCTAAGCAAAATTAGTCAGAGAAAGACAAATATCATATGACTTCACTCATGTGAGGACTTTAAGACACAGAACAGATGAACACAAGGGAAGGGAAGCAAAAATAATATTAAAACAGAGAGGGGGACAAAAGATAAGAGACTCAAATATGGAGAATAAACAGAGGGCTATTGGAGGGGGGATGGGCTAAATGGGTAACACCTAACAGAGGGTGTGTGTGGGGGGATGGGCTAAATGGGTAAGGGGCATTAAGGAATCTACTCCTGAAATCACTGTTGCACTATATGCTAACTAATTTGGATGTAAATTTAAAAAAAATAAAATTAACGATTAAAAAAAAAGAATAGAATAGAGAAAATGGAGGAGAAACAATATTCGGAGATACAATGGCTAAACAGAGCATGACTTCTCAGATTCAGGAAGCACACATGTCCTGAGCAGGATAAATATTAAATGTAAACACCAATCAGGGTTGCTTGGGTGGCTCAGTTGGTTGAGTTTCCAACTTCAGCTCAGGTCATGATCTCACGGTTTGTGAGTTCGAGCCCTGCATTGGGCTCTGTGCTGACAGCTCAGAGCCTGGAACATGCATTGGATAATGTGTCTCCCCCTCTCTCTGCCCCTTGCCTGCTCACGCTCTGTCTCTCTCTCTCAAAAATAAACATTAAAAAAAGAATCAAACACCAATCATCTTTAAAGTGATAAATGGCAGCCACTGAGATAACCTCCAGCAAATACCATCTGTGTTATAATATTAGACACGTCTCCCTGCTTCTATTAATATTATATTGCAGTTTGTAGGTAGTGTACTAAGTAAATACAAAGGGGAAAAAAAGAGTAAAAATTGTAAGGGAAGAAACTAAAGAATCATGATTCACACCCAGTATAATTATCTACTGTTGGTTTGAAACCTCCTATGGAGCTTCCCGGGTGTCACCTGAAACCTGCCCCCATACACGGAAGGCAGGGAGAGACTGAAGGAAGACACAGGCCACCCCGGATTGGGAGCTGGCAGGTTGAGTGCACCAGGGTGCGAACGGAAGGCTTTTCTAGGGCAGCCACAAGATAAGCCTGCCAGAATCTTAAAGGTTTATGTAGAGAGGCCTTAGCTGGGTTCGGACATGTATATTGTCCAGATAGTCTTAACACCACATCCGTGTCCTAAGATGGGGCCTTGGGGCAGCTTCTGGGAGTGGGGAAGGCAACTGGAAGGGACACCCCAAGGAAAGTGGAAGGGGGAGCCCCTGATTGCTGGGGTCCAGCTTACAGGTCACCTGGCAGCCACATCCTTTCCATGACCCCCTCTACCACCTACATAGAAAATACAATGGAATCTACAGACAAACCATTAGAGTGAGTGAGAATGTTCCACAAGACTGTTGATACAAATCACAACATAAAAGTATAAAAACCACCTATGGTTCCAGCCACAAAAATTTAGAAAAACATTTAAATATTGAAAACATTGGAAAACATTTCTGTTACAGTAGCAACAAACAGTCTCCAGTACCTGGGAATACATTTGATAAAAATGTGCAAGACCTTTGAGGAGAAAAGCACAAAACTTTACTGAAAGACTTAAGACCTAAATAAATGGAGAATAAAAGCTCGCTGTTGTAAACACGGCAATTGTCTCCTAAATTAGTCTGCAAATTCAATGACATTTCAATCAAAACACCCATTAGACTGTTCAAGGAACTCAATTAGCTGATCTTAAAAGTCACATGGAAGAGCAAAGGGCCAACACTAGTCTAAACCAAGCAATGGCCAGGTAGTGAATATTTTAGGCTTTGCAGGCTACACAGGGTCTCTGTTGTATATTGTTCTTTGGTTTTTCCTCTTTGTTCATAACCCTTACAACCGTTCTTAGTTTACGAGCCATAGTTTGCCTATTTCAAAAAAAGAACAATACTTAAGGAAGGTGGCTGGTAGGACTTTTCCTGTCAGATATGAAGATTTCTTATAGAGAAATTAAAGAATTTGTTGATACTGTCTTAGGCATACAGCACAAAGAGAATAAAACAGAGAGCCCCCAAATAGATAAATGTGTACATACAATTTTATATAATATATGACAGAAGTGGCACCACAATCACTTAGGGAAGAATGAACTCTCCAATATATGGTAGAAGTATGATTCCTTATGCATATGGAAAAGAAAGTAAGAGTCCCCATCTCTCACAGTAAACAAAAATAAGTTGTAAGTGGATGTAGAGATGAGATAAAACGTAAAACTTGAACATTCTATTAAGGGAATATAAGACAGTATCTTCATTACACACAGAGAGGAAAAATGGATAATTTTCACGACACTATATCTAAAAATCTTTTGTTCATTACAAGAATCCATAAACAAAGTTTAGAGAGAAACCACGGACTGGGAGAAGATATTTTCAAGACACAAAACCATCGAAGAAAAATCCATGAGAGAGACATCTCAGAAGGAAAGCTGCCAAAGCAGATGAACAGTCTAATTACAGAAGCAGTAATCCAAATAGCCTATAATCTTATGAAAAATGTACATCAGCAGTGATCAGGGAAATAAATATTAAAGCAACTAAATAAATATTAAAGATGGATGTAATTTCACATCCATCAGTTTGGCCAACATTTTAATCTAACAATAAGAAGTCCTGAGATCCATGTGGATAAATGGGAAGATTCACACACTGCTAGTGGAGGGAAAAAATAAAAACACCTATTATTCTAGTTCCCTATGAAAGGACCATTCTAGTTTTCTCTTGGGACACACAGGAAGAAGGAAACGCAGAGCTATTCTATAGATGTCCTTGTTCCTGTTTCCTTGTTCTTTCCCTTTTCTTGTGTTCCCACCCCTGGGTACTAAAGTATTGATTCTCTCCCCCCATCTGCCCTCCTCCAGGTCTGACTACCTTGCCATCCCATCAGAGAACAAAGAGAACTCTGCGGTACCAGTGGAGGAATAGAAGGGTGTGACTGAGGTGATGTACAGGGAAGGGCAGGCGAAGGTGGATAAGGATGGCAGCTTGTACAAGTGACTTGGTCACCCACACCCAAGTGACTTTAAATTTGACCCCGTAGATTTCTACCCTACCCAGAGTTCCCACCCTCGGGGTACTTCTTAAAGTCGATATCCAGGTCACAAAGCTCTCTGTGACGTCAAGCCCTTCAGAAAGTGAATTGCTTTGGCCTGAGCAATGTGAACTTCTTACCCACAGTGACAAAAAGTAGTCCCCCCACTCCCTCCTTTGTAAGGATTGTGGATTTGGTCAGTGTCTTTGGCTGGCCTGGACTGGGCCAGGCTGGAAATTCTCAGTGAGTTGTTTTATTGTTGGTAGGTGGGCTGAACACTGAGGGACTGGATATTCCAGGTTCAGCGATGTTAACAGCATCAGGAGGGTGCCCCAGGGGCCAGATCACTTCCCTTCATGCATCCATCCTCCTATTCATTCATCATGCATCCGCTCACCTCTGAACTTTCACCTCTGACTTCTAACTCCATCAGACCTCTACACACCATAAGACTTGGCCAGTACTGAGGAGTAAACATTTCTACACGGACTGAACCTCACCCTGTTCCAGCTTTCAAGCAAGGAGCTCCCATGCCAAGTGGATTTCCCTGTGCTCCAAATGACTTTGTACAAATGCTGAAGATGGCACACCCCTCTGTCCCTAACTGGTTGGAACTGGCTCATTCTTTGTTGCAAGTGAATGGATGTCTTAATGGAAGGAAGAATGATTAATTTGGTTAAAGCAGGAGCATCATGAAGTGGGGTTCCTTGAAATCAGTCCCTCCACCCCCACCCCCCACCAAGTTCCTGGCCCACTTGACTAGAGCATCAGAGCAAAGCATGCCTTTCTAGGATCTTCAGTGATAGATTTTAGAAAGTTTAAGCATGGACCAAGATGTTCTCTGGAACTTGGTACTCTGGGGCTAGATCCCAATAGGTCTCTAAGGACTAGGTTGGCCTCAGCCCTTCAAGAAGCCAAAGACAGAAGTGGCCCTTAAAAGTCATGCAACATGTTCATCACCCTATTAGGGTAATGTATGTGTGCCTTCCAAGTGGAGCACACCATCTGAGATGGCTGGGAAGCATTATATTCTTGTGGGCATTGAAACGGAAATTTCTAAATTCTTTTCCTCAAAATTCCTGTAGGTCAGTATTATCCCTCCTTTTACAGGAGGCAACTGAGACTCAGGGCTCAACTAAGAGATTTCAGAGGATAAACTGGAACATAGTAAGCCTTAGGCGCTTCCCACTTGACACTTTCAGAGATGGGATAATTTTGGTTTCAAAAAGACCTTGAAACTGAGTTTGGCTACAGCCATGCCTCTTTCACAAACACAGGGGTGGACTGTCTGGCTGAGGTTAACTCTGATAGACCCACACACCTGGAAACTAGCCAAAAGGCAGAGAGGAGGACATGGGGTAGACATGAAGAGTTTCCTTAGTGAAAAGATTTGTGACTCTGAAAAATCCTCCAGAGACTGCATCTGGGAATATTTAAACTAAGAAACGTGCTTTTTAGTCTGAGAAGGATGATGAGAGAATGAGTGAAGTGATAGGGGCAGGATGGGCTAGGTGAATCCATGATGTCTAGTTGTTGAGGGTTTCTTTCCTTTCTAGATTTTGGGAGAGCACAGGGACACTGGAAAACTTTCAGTCAGTATCTCGTTTCGTTTTCAGTGACTGGTCCAAATGTGATGTCCTTCAGCACCTAGTGACCGAGGGGAAGGCTGCTTCATGGGTTCTGAGAACATGCAAGTGGCTGGGACTCAATGACAGGTGTCCCTCAGATCTGGGGGAATTCATGAAGAAAGATCACACTCCTCTGTCTTTGGGCCTCACCCGACGAACTCATTTTTTTTCCAACTCTTCCATTCTTGGGGAAGTACTTGACACAAGTCCTTGTTCACACGTTCAAGAGTCCAATTTTATTGAAGAAAATACTTGCAGTAAACTTACGGCCTTTCTCATTGGTAACTTTGCACATGATTCCTCTGAAATCGGGGACAGAATATAGATCATTTTTCGTACTTTATAGAGAATAGGCGTGGACTACTGTGCGGTTCTCCTGATCCCGTGGCTGGTGGATGGCTAAGCTTTCAGTAGGAGCGAGCTACTTCCTATCACCCCACCTTCCTCTTGCTTCCAGTAGACAATGCATCTAAGCATCGGACTCAAAATCAAGTCATATGCATGATGGCTGCCTTTTTGTTTTCTTTTTAAAAAGCCCACCCCAGATATTTCCTGAGTGGTATTTAATGAACTGAATGGCACCTCCCATCTCCCCCCCACCCCCTGCCCTTATTTACGTTTTACAGGTAATCTTTTTTTTTTTTCTTAACTTCTCAACCCTTCTCATTCTCAATTCTGTCATTAGAGCAATATGGTTTACAAAGTGCTTTCGTTTCTGTTACCTTAGCTCTCCACAGCTAGCCCTGTGGGGTGGGTATTACTGATACCCACATCACAAGTGAGCAAGCACACTGAGGCTGCTGGAGGCTAAGAAGCTTTACCACATGCTAAGGTCATACAGCCAGTAAGTGGAGAGCTCGGTTCCTTTTTCCACTTTGATCACAGCTGCATCGTTTCCTCTCATTGATGAGCTTTTGCCTCACCTTTGCCTCTCCTGCTTGTCCTGAGATGTCTGACGTCTTCTCTCACCCCTAGTGCCACCCGACGGCTCCTCTACCGCTTTGCTTCTTAGCCAGTGCTCCTAATGTGCTTTGAGAGTCCATCTCATTTTGGTTTTCTCTTTCTAGTTGGTTTCCACGTCACTCTTTCTCCCTTAGCGTAATTCAACTCCTTCTTGGGAGACTTGATCAGGACTACAGAACTAAGGGTAGTGTGACCCCCAACCTGCTTCAAATCCTCCCTGCTCCCCATATTCCTAGAGGACCCAGACCAAATGTGCATTGCTCTGGAAACTTCATCTGGCATGCTGTTCCTATAAAGGGCTTAGAAATGTTCTCAAGGGCTATTATCACTTTAGGAACCCCATCTGTTATCTTGGTGCTGGATATTTTCCATGACCAATCCTCAATAACACAATTCACTAAAGACCAGGCCAGGCTTGGGTCTTATTTTCCTTTCCTACTGCTTAACAGCCAAGAACTTGACCCTGCTCAAATCAGTTGGCACTGTATACACCCTGTCCTACTGACCTTTACTGCTAGCTCAGTCTCATATCACAGCCCTGACTCCTGTGTGGACATACTGTGACAGACACTGCCTGTACCTACTCCCACCTTTATTTTGTTTGTTTAAAAGCATTTTCCCTTATTTTCTCCATCCCCCAACATCCACACACCCAGATTTCTCTTTGAGTTTCTGGTTTCTCCTTCGACGCCCGACTAGATGTTAGTAGGAAAGGAATTTTTCAAAGCAGGAATATGCTGGATACATGTGTATAGCAACGAATGGTTAAGACAAGAGACAGTAGCTCCCTCCTCTTCCTAGGAAACTACTAGATCAAAAACGAAAGTACACCCAACTCAGAATCTGTGAACCTGACATCAGTCAGAGGGGAAAGGCTGTGTAACTGGCATCTTTGTAGGAAAAAGCAAAAGTTAGACACATTTCAGAATAGATCTTGGTTCTCCTTTCCCAAATTAACAAAAAAATAGAAAAGTACAGTAAAATGAAGCCTTCCTCACCCCTCCTTTTATAAATGAAAGATCCCCAAGTCAGTGAATTCACCTAGTCACTGTGAGTGTATCTGAGTAGTACTGTGTTCATCCTCCAATCATCCATCCATTCTGCATTTCAGCACCACTCTGCCTGGAGCACCAATCTAGAGCCTCAGTGTGCCCCGTGGTCTTAGGTCTGAAAAATACCATCATCCAAACTTGTCCTAATCTCTGAAACTCCACCATAGCAGAGAACTCATGTTGAGTTATCTTACTTGAGTTTAGTAGGACCCAGTAGATAAGTACGTGCAGCAAGTCTGAGTCGTAGTAATCAAACTCAATCCCGATCACAGCCCAGATAAGCCTCAACACTGGTAATACGTCTCCCTTACAGACCCCGAGTCACCATTAGGCAAGAGCTGCATCTGATGTCAGCGTGTGTGATGGGGAGGGAGGCCACAGAAGCACCGTGCTTGTAGGTTTGGGAAACACCATCAGATACCATTAGTAAACTCCTGAGGTCTTTCAACTGATGGATCTCCTTACCACATTGTCACCTTCATAGTGCTTTTTCTTCATTTTCCACAGCCAATCTTTTTCTGAACTCTAGCAATGTTGTTCCTGATCACCCAAGCTCTCGACAACCTAATGGCAGTATGTAGTGTTTTTCAGGAAATACCCTGTTCGTGTCAATAAAGTGTCTCTACACACAGCTTGCTCTGGTTTTCCTCTACAATGTGCGTCTGCCACGAATACTATGGCCTCGACCTCCCCCTCCAGCCTGCATCAATTCCTGAACTCACCATCAGTGGACATTTTCCCAGGCGATGAAAAATGCATTTAACAGTCTGAATTAAACACCATAAATGTGTGATCTAGCTGCTCTTTCCCTCTTCTCCTGCCCCCCCCCCCCCCCCCCCCCAAATAAAAGAGTCAATAGTCCTCTCCTGCCTGACACCAAGAAAGTTTCCCACCAGGTGGCAAGGGGCTAACTCCCTTACCGGTCTAGGTTAAGGAAATAGAGCAAAGCTGTCTCTCAATGTCCACCTTCCTGGAAATGCCAAGGCACAAAAGGGAAAAGTTACATAAGAAGTTGTTGTTGGGATTCAGTCTACCATATGCTCCTATAATAATAGTACTGGTTAATAATGGAATAAAAATTATCTCAGTATGGTACCAGGCACTATACTAAGAAACACACACACACACACACACACACACACACACACACACAGTTTTATATTATCTCGAAACAACTGAGGCTTGGAATAACGGCTGGGGACCAAGGTCACACAGCTGATAAACAGTGATGCTAAAATCTCTACTCAGGTATGATTCCAAAACTCATCCATTCAACTTTATCAGGCTGCCTCCCTCCCCAGGAAAGGGTGTCCTAGATGTTGGGTGGATGGCTGTGCATATATGTATCAGCATGCCTATACACACACGTCTTTGGACCTTGCCCTCATCACATCTGGGAGAACCGAAAACATTTGGGACAATGAGTGCTGATGAGTCCAGCAATAAACACACAGACCATTTATTATTTGTAGTTCAATACTTTTTCTTTTAATTCATACTGTACTTCCATGGCTCTAGCTACTTTACATTAAGATTTGGCTGGGAAGCCGTGTATGGTTTCTAGGTAATAGCAGTTAAGTTTTCAGACCTTGCGCACAGCGCCAGGCAAAGTACAGTTATAGATCCAAATACAGATGGCCAGACAACTCGACTGCAATCAACCTGTGTTCTTTCCCATATATGGCCCAGTGCAGGTGTTGGGGGCTGCTCCCTCTGCCTCACCCCACTCCACCCCTTGTCAGGATTATCCAGGGGCCACTATGGCCTCTGACCCATCCTCCCCACCTTGAAGTCTAGGCTGAGTGGGGGGAAAAGCACCATGGGTTTGGGAAGATGATCTGGTCCATGCAGAGAGTGGTCTGGCCCTAGAGTGCAGGATAGGGACATGTGGGGAGCCACACACTACCGTTGGCAAATATGGTTGCTTTTGTTACGCGATCTCAGCACGTGGCATCCAAGCCCAGGGCCAACTCCCCAGACAGCCAGCTGTCTTGCCTGGAGCAGAGGCCGCCATTTTGCTTCTGCAGCGTCTCACTGTGTCGAGGGAAGCAAGGGGGCCAAGGGGCAGAGATGACAATATTCTTTATGCTTTCACATGTCGGGTAGATCGTCTGGCATCAGCTCCTCTTGGCAGGCAAGGTGCTTCTCGCCAGCAGCCAAGGCTCCAATCCAGGCTCCCAGGCCTGCTGAGGACCTCAAGTCACAACAGAAAACAATGCCCAAGACCCCTGAGCTGTCGTACAGAATACCGAGACAGGGAGCTGGCTGGGCCCATTGCAGCCATGGCTGGAGCAGGAGTGAGGTAACAAGGCTGGGCAGAGAGGTGGGGAGGGAGCTCTCTACACCTTGTGCAAATCCCTACTCCACATCAGGGAAGCAGGGGCGTTAAAAAGACGGCCTTCCAGAAAATCGCTCCACTCGGACCCAAAACGCATCTTCTGGAAGAAAACATAGAGGTGGAGGGAGTGGGGATAGCCTGCTGGAGGCTGGGGGACAAGGGTCAAGGATGTCAAGTGGTGGATGGGATGATTGTCCCACAGCCTAGAGACAAAGGGTGGGGGAGGAGAGAGTCAGGAAGCCAGGTTCTCAAGTTTCCGACTAGAGTGGGGAGGTGGGGTCCGGGGGTGTGGGGAGGGAGACCACAGCCCTGCCACCTGGGGGCCCTAGAGAGGAAGGGCTGGCTTTGGCTGCCCTGCAGAGCTAAAGCAACAGCACAGTATGGCACAGAAAGCATCCTTCTGGGACCACAAATAGTCTAGAAAGAGTCTTCCCCTAGTCCTTTCTGCAAGATTTCACCCTAAAAATGCTGTCCACAAATGATTTAGACATGGTTCAAGCATGGATCAGGGAGAGGGACACAGAGGGAAGCCATTTCTAGCAAAGCATTCCTCTTTGAGGTTTCTTGATCCCCCTCCCCCTTCCTAAAATCCCAGATTCTTAGGGTCAGTGCTCTAAAGCAACCCAAGGATTTTAGCCAAAGGTTCACAATTAATCTAAAACCCAACAAGGTTTGAATTGAGCCAAAAGAGAAGTGCTAGGGCCAGGAATGGCTTCTCTCCAGTGTTTCTTCTAGCAAGGAGGAGGAAGGATGGACAGATGAAAGGCTTTATAGCCTAGAGACAAAAGATGAGCTCAATCCAAGATGGTGCCATTCTTGCCATCATTATCCTCCTCCCAACTTAGAGAAAGTCCCTTCCCAAAGACTAAGCCAACAAAGGAAGAACCACCCTCCTAGGTTAATACTGGGAAATACGACAAACCTGATCTCCCCTTCCCTACCTCACTAGGCCTCCCTAGTCCTGCCAGCCCATAAAGAAGAAAGTTAACTACCCTGGATTTCTTGGGAGCCCTGATGCTGTCCTATTACCCCTCTAAACACCAGGGAAGCTCTAGCCCAGACGCTTGTTCTCTTCTGGCAGAGCACCTTCCACGTTTGAGAAAGCCCTGCCTTGTCAGTCTCTGACCCAGCCTCCAAGACAATGCTCAGCTAGAACCTATCTTCGAGACAGTCTAGCCTACCCCCCTTCCTGTTACAAATGAGGATACTTATGTTCAGAAAGGGGAAGGGACTTGTCTAAGAGCAGAGCCAGGCCTCGGGCCCAGGTCTTCTGACTCAGCCCAGTGCCCTTACAGACAGCTTCAGGTTGCCGGTCTTGTTGCCCCTGTGCCAGGGAGGTGGACGGGGGACGGACGAGTTGTAGACACGAGTGGATTCTCCAAGGCCAATCTTAATCCCTTCAAGTACACTGCAGTTGGAAGTATAGACCCAGTAGTTGTTTGCCATCTGGTTAGAAACTTTGCAAAATCTTTGAGCGCAAGCTCTCAATTGTTACGACAGAAATCCTCACATAAAGACTCCTATGTGACCAGAATTCTTACATGAACAAAAACAAAGCACTGGCTGGAAGATGAATCCCTTTTCTTTGACAGGCTATTGAATAAGCGGGGGGGAGGGAGGGGGGAAGCTTTAGTTTGGGAGTCAACAGAGGTGCTGAGCTTTCTCCTGGTTTGAAGGTTTAAAACGTTATTATATCAGAGAGTGCCCACCCGAGAGATCATGATTCCTAGGAAAGAGGCAGGTGGAGGGACGTTCCCTGTGTGTAGACTCTGTCTCCCAGGCTCACACCCCCAGAAACCATCATGATTCCTTGGACATACTAAATGCGTCCCTCCCTGTTACCTACTCCTCCCTGGAATGGCTGAAGAGGTAAAGCAAAAGCTGAGCAACTCTGCGTAGCCAGGCCCACTTGTATTACTTTACTGCCGGCAGAGAACCCTTTGTAAGTCACCCCAGAGGTCCCACCATGGGACCTTCAACAATTGAATGGATTTAGATAAATAATTGTACATGGATTAAGTTAGAGAATTTACCATTTTTGCTTTCAAAAGTTTCTGAGACTAATTTTGGCTTCTGGCCACTGCACCAGGAAAATTTCTAGCAGTCTGCACTATTCCTCCTTTGGCCCAGGGCCCACGAGCCCTGACCCTCACCAGGGTGTCTCCCATTCAAAGCCCCGGACAAGAGTGAGTGGTGACCCACTGACCCGTGGGCCTATGCACCCTTCCCAAGGATTATGCACCCTCACATCTCCTTTTCTAGAGGAGGGATATCAATTCTAGCTGATTCTGTGGAGCCTTCTCAGCCTACTCCCCTGGGGCATGCATTCCTGCTCTTAGGGCAATAATAAGGCCATATTCTCAGACTAAAAAGTCAAAAACTTGTCTTTGATTATAAAAGTGGGATGCTCCGGCCATTCCAAGAGAAGAACACAACTTGCCCTTCTTTTGGGCCACATCAGTGAGAAGCCCTGCGTTTCTTCTGTCCCTCGCATCAAGAGGCCCACTAAAATAATGAGCAATCTAAAAGAACTTTCCTTGCCAAACTGGTACAATCCTTTCCTGACTGAGCACTGTGAGCTCTGCCTGGGGCTGGCAGGATCCCTCTGGTCATTATATGTTAGAATAGCAGTTAGTGAATAAAAAATGGTAATCGTGGCTACAAGGGCCCAACGAGGTCAGAAAGAGGTCATTATCTGAATCCTAGTGAACCAACTCCTAGTGTGCACGAATCCTAGTGAACCAACTCCAAAATGGATCTGGATGACTCACTTTCTCCTCCCTAGTGCTCTCATACCTCCCTGGGGCCAGAGACCAGAGAAGGCTTTGCCCCCTTTACCAGAATTCTCCTAAGTCTTAGAAACAGGATTTGGAATGGCCTCCAAAGGGCAGAGACTCAATCAGGCCTTTTCCTTCACAAATGCACGCACGTTTCCCAAATGTATTCCTTCCAAAAGCCTAGGTCTCCTTCCTTGTGCAGAAGGTCTCCGGTGTCTCCCTTGACTAAAGTTGGCTCTTCTCTTAGAGTAAACGATGCTGGCAGCCAAGTGAGCACTCACCAAGTTGCTCACTACTTACACAGCGTTCCGTATGAACCCACAATATGTACAATGTGAGAGCACTCACTCTCCCAAACCCCGGACGTCCCTAGGGCACCCTGGATCGTCCCGGAAATCAAATGGACAGCTCAAAACGAAGGAATTAGAGCCACAGGCCCTCCTTGCTTATAACCACTTAAAAAGGGGTTTAACAAGATCAAAAATGCTCCATCCTGGCTAATAAACAATGTGTGCTCTTAGGGCACAGAGAAAAAATAGGGCTTTAGGCACTAAAAAGTGACACTTCACCCAGATCCAGCCTGGGAGAAGACCAGAGAGAAGGGGGGTGGGAAGGTCAGAAATTCCCAGCCCTTATTGGGTCCACACCCTACACGGGTTAGGGGAAGGTGCAGGGGTGATGGAGGAGAACACCGTTAGGTACACAAGTCCCCAGGGGAGCCTTCAGCTACAAAGCCCAATCACGCAGGCACAGCCTTCCCAGCCCTCCAACCCCCAACCGGGCTGGGGGCGTGGCCTCAGGTGGCAGACTTTTGATTGGGCTCCTGCCCTGGATGCTTCCTGTTCACAAGAGAGCACCTGGGGAAGCGCGGAGGGGGGGGGGGGGGGGGGAGATTCTCGTTTATTTTGGAGACAAATCAAAAGAGGACTGGGGAATGAAGCACCTTAAGCAATGCCCCCTTGAGACTTCGAGACCCCAGGGTCTTCACAGGCATAACTTTGGCTCAACAACATTTCCCTTCTCAGAGCCAAGGACGGCCAGTGAGGGAAAGGGTTGGGGGTGGGGGAAGGGATGGGGAGGAGGAGGATCAGGGGAGGTCGGTGCTGAGAGGTGGTCCCTGCCCTCCTCGGCCCCTCGGCCCGGCCAGCACAGGAGGCCGTCCGGCTCCTTCTCCCTGGTACATAGGCATTATCTCTTTTTAAAATCTGTATATAATATATATATATTTATATTCTTTATATATATATATTTATATATATATATTTATATGGTCTATGTACACGTATTGCACAGGCCTCTTGCAGCCACCCCTGCTCCTGCCTGGTCAGTGATAGCGGTTCCTCTTCTCTTCACTTCCTGATGTGTAGTCGCGGGACCTGATGCCGTTCTGAAGATTGATGAGAGAGTCCTTCATCTGGAAGACAGGGAACCCCACCCAGCTACGGGTTTGCACCCCCAGTGGGCTTCTTTGTCCAGCAGCACCCACCACGCCCACCTAGGGCAAGTCCCCTATCATGCCAGCAAGTTCAAGGGAGCCGGGCTCCTAAGACAAGGTAGGACATCGTCTCAGGCAGAAAGGGGACAGCCGGTCAGTGATTTGTAGTCCTTGTGTTGCTGAATGAAGAATTCTCTCAGGGTTAGGGCATGTGGGTGGCTCAGTCAGTTAAGCATCCGACTAGTTGGTTTCAGCTCAGGTCATGATCTCATGGTTTGCGGGTTCAAGCCCTTTCCGTACTGACAGTGTGGAGCCTGCCTGGGATTCTCTCTCTCCCTCTCTCTCTCTCTGCCCCTCCCCTGCTCGCTTTGTCGCTCTCTCTCAAAAAATAAATTAAAAAAAAAAGAATTCCCTCAAGGTGCCTGGGTGGCTCAGTGGGTTAAGCATCCGACTTTGGCTCAGGTCGTGATCTCACAGTTCGTGAGTTCGAGCCCCGCGGGCTCTTGTGCTGACAGCTTGGAGCCTGCAGCCTGCTTCAGATTCTGGGTCTCCTTCTCTCTCTATTCTTCATGCTCTGTCTCTCTCTCTCCTCTCTCAAAAATAAACATTAAAAAAATTAAAAAAAAAAATCCCTCAAAGCATTCAATTGCTCTAAGGAACCACACTAGGCTGTCTTCTACTTATTGGATTTGGTTTCCCCATTGACCCTAACACTCGGTATTTCTACCTTTGTACGTTTTGCCACGTTGTTCCCCCCGCCTAGGACTCATCTCTCTTGCCCATTCCAGTCTCACCCATTCTAAGACCCAGAACAAATCCAAACTTTCTCTGGCGCATAATCCTCTTTCTTATTCCTGGCCACCTGGAAAGCACTCACTAGGACTCTGCAGTGGACTCCTCTGTAATCGCTTTGTTTCATGTGTGTCTGGACAGCATATACACCCCGCATGTCAAGCAGAGAATGGACAGCTGAGTAGGCTTCTAGGTGTACCCATATCACGGAATTAACCTTGACTGAATTTCTTCCTCTTAACCTCCTTTAAGAAACAGGCACACTAATATGGTTAGCTCAGTGGCAGAACCCAACTGGCTCGTCCTACCACGACACATTTCGATACGGTCCCTGAATAAGCCGCTCTGTGACAACACAATGCAATTAACATTTTGTGGCACACGGTCATGGATTTTCAGATCCTCTGATCTCTGCCTAATCTACAGCTTTCTTCTCTCCGGTTCTTCTGTACCCCCTCTGCTCCTTGGGGAGAGGGGGTTTGTTATTAATTCTTTTAGAAGCTACTCTTAAAAGGGGCGCCTGGGTGGCGCAGTCGGTTGAGCGTCCGACTTCAGCCAGGTCACGATCTCGTGGTCCGCGAGTTCGAGCCCCGCGTTGGGCTCTGGGCTGATGGCTCAGAGCCTGGAGCCTGTTTCCGATTCTGTGTCTCCCTCTCTCTCTGCCCCTCCCCTGTTCATGCTCTGTCTCTCTCTGTCCCAAAAATAAAATAAAACGTTGAAAAAAAAATTAAAAAAAAAAAAAAAAAGAAGCTACTCTTAAAGGGAATGAAACAAAACACCTATCCTGTTTTCCTCACCCTCCGTCTTTCCTTCTCCTGGGCATATCTTTAATTCTATCAACCCTTCTTGATGGGATAGGTCTTTTGAAACGCCTGCTATGCTGTTTACCCTTAAAAAAAAAAAAAAAATCCATGGCTTTAAAGCTAAACATGATATCCTGAAACACCTTCAACTGGATCCTGACAGCTGCATTGAAACTCTCTCTCCTTAATTTAGAGCCAAGACCACACCATGGAGGGGAAATAAGATTTACTATTAAGGAGTGTCTCCCATGGACCATCAAATCCCGACAGCAATTTCATGAAGTTACAATTATAATCATTTTATAAATGAAGAAACTGTAAGTCAGTAATATTATGTCCCTTGCTCAAGGTCTAGTTGGTGGCAAGGTCGGGATTCCACCTCAAGTCTGGCTGGTCACCAAACATAAGGAACGCCTTAGGAACAGAAATTTTAATGGGAACAAGACAAAGCCTTAGTCTCTTATCTTCTTAACTGTCTTTAGAGCAAAGGTAGCTTCTTGCTGTCTTGGCAACTACATGGCAGTTTTGTATAAGATGTTAACTTCTTCTGGGGGAAGTCAGACGCTCCTGCCCTTGATAAAACTAAACTTATTATTGGTTTTGCCCCAGGATTTTCTGAAACAGATGCATCTAGTTTTTGGAAGGAATACAGGCACCTGTACTAGAAGATGTTATGGAAAGATGACTTAGTTCAACAACCATTTTCCCAGACTAGCAGCGCAGCCTCAGGGGAAGAATGATGTATTAGGGGTTGTGTGTTGGCTATGTGGTGCTCAGGGCAGGGGAGGGGGGATGGCATACATCAAAAGGAACTCGAAAATTAGGCCCTCTGGGAAGACAAATCGTTGTGAAATGGAGGTTCTCTCTTTAAATGCCTGTCAGATGGCTGTGAGTTGCCAAAAAAGAAAAAAGATTGGTCCTTCCGTGCAACCTACAACTTTCCTGCAAATTTCATTGTTATTATTTGGGGGAGTGCACCTGTGTTTCTAACAGCCCATCCCAGGATGGCTTTAAAATCAGAACATCGGATGGCCCAGGGTAAGAATGAAATGGGAGAGTGAGGTCCGGTGGGTGGGGATGGGGATGGTGATCCTTCCCAGAGCACAGGGAAGGAGCTCCACCTCTGGAAGACGAGGGCAAGGAGAGAAGGTGGGGACATCTCACCTGGTCAAGAAGCATCACTGAGGATTTGATGATCTCCCTCCATTTTTGGAGCTCAGTATCGTGGTACTTTTGTTGGGACTCCAAGAGCTGGGCCCATTCTGTCTGAGACTGGGGTAACCTGTGGGGTAGAAGAAGGGGTACCCTGGCAGCTGGAGTTATGCTCAGTGGACTCTCCTGTGCTCCCAGACCCCTAGAGGACAGAGAGTCACATCAGACTGCTTTGTCCTCCACTCAATGCCCCCCGGTTCCCCTGTGCCCCCGATCTGAAGCAGACTAAAGCTACGCGGACAGTTTTCATAGCTTGCCAACGGATGCATCCCCAAGGGTTACCCACTGGCCAAGGGCAGCAGGGCAGTCCCAAGGAGACTGGGCGGCAGGAGCTGGGGCGCGGTACCGGGTGGGGTGAACGTGGTGGCAAAGGGAAGAGGCGAGGATTACCTTTCTTGGAGCCTCAGACCCTGCCAGGCAGTGAGGGTCTGGGTGGTGTATTCCAACATCCAGAGTTTATAGAAGAGCATCATGTTAAGGATGACCAGCAGCACCAGACTAGGGAAGAGACGAGGGGGGAGGGGGAAGCAACGGCCATGAGACGTCATCGAGAATGCATGCTCCCTCTAAAAGCCAGGGATGTCCCCCACCCCAGAGGCAGCTGCTGTCCTTAACCACTGGTCACCTGAAGCATTGCAGTGAGTGAGGTGGAAGGATGCAGCAAGGGAGAGGAAGGGGGGTAGAGAGAGAGAGAGAGAGAGAGAGAGAGAGACTCTCATCTGGAGGGGCCGGGACACAGCAGGAGAGCCATGGGGAGGTATGTGGGTGAAGGCATTGGGAAAGAGAGACACGCAAGAGCCACCCAGAGTCTGGGTGCCTGGGGGAAGAGGTAAGATGGAGAGGAAAAGAGATGAAGGGTGAAGGAAGCGATCAGAGAGCCAGTACCTGAAACAGATCCTAATGGGAGCAAGGAGGAAAAACGGGGAGGAGGCAGAGGTTAGAACAGACCAGTGCGGGGGTGGGGCGGGGAGAGCTGCACTGTAACCAAGCCAGAGAGCAACTGAGAGGCTGGGGGAAGGAAACACCGGAAGCAAGCATCCATGGATGAGGAGACCCAGCAAGCAAGGAGCCAGAGAGAGCAGCTGCAAACAGATCTTCGGTGACAAATCGAGGCAAGTCCTCCCACCCACCCAACTTGCGGCACAACAGAAGGTCAAACTGTGGAGCATCTGCCTGATCCATGTCACAGGTGTTAGCGGGATGCCTTAAAAAGGGCAGTCTCCTCCGGGTATCTGCCCAGTCCCAGCTGGGGTCACGAGGCTCCCCGGTCTGGGCCGGAACTGGTCAGAGACAGGGAGGTGGTAAGGAATGGATCCGGGGGGACAGAGAGCGACCGAGAGAATGGGGACGTTCTCTTCTTCCCTCGGTGTCATTGGCTGCCATTAAGATCATCTTAGGACACAAGTCACAGAATAGAGAGATGAAGACCTGCGTAGCAAGGGGACCGAGAGACACACGGAACTGGGAACGATCCCGGCTTGCCGCTTCAAGGTTCTTAACTTCTGATGAAGTTCCCTAGCTTCTCCGAACCCCCTTCCTCAACAGGGACGGTGCCTACCGTGCTAGAGCTGTGACATGCATGGGTCGAAGTGGACATAAAGCACCCTGCACCCAGGAAGCCCTCGACGAAGGGCGGTTTTATCGTTAGAGGAGGTACAGGCCCAGATCAGGATACACACAGGAAAAGGGAAGATGGCATCCCGGGAAGACAGAGTGAAAGATGGAAAAGGACCAACAAAGAAAATCTGACACTATGCCTTTGACCTTTTGAAGTGTGTGTGTGTGCACGTGCGTGTGTGAGAGAGACAGAGAGACAGAGAGAGAGAGAGAGAGAGATACTGTGCTGTTCTCTGCATGGAAGGTAGTATTCCTGGAGCTGGCAGCTGCAAATGCCTGACCCTACTGGGCCGTGTTCTCAGGGCTCTGTGAGTTCTCCAGAAGAATCTCTAAATATTGCGTTGACTTTCACCGGATACCGTCTTTAATTGTATCAGCACACGCCAGAGGAGATCGGAATGCCCACCTCTTCGGCATGTGCCGCACACAATCTCAGCTCCTGCATTTGGGTCTGTGTTTCGTATAATCCTGCCTGTGCTCAGTGAAGGTCCAGGGACACCCCTGCATGCTGAGGGAGGGTCCTGCAGTGGTCTACACGGAGAAAAGAGGAAGGAGAGCCGAGTTGCCTCGAGGCAGGCGGACGGCAGTGCGGGCCTGGCAGACGCAGGGTGGCCTGTGCTACACAGGTCCATTCCACATGCACATTGTCAGCAGACCCCCCGCCTGAGCCCCCTGGTGTTGAAAGGTGAGGTCTGATTATCCCAAACTAATGAAGCCCCAAAGTTAGTTAATGCCATGCTATACCACTGACTCAGGAGAGCAGGCCTACTTAAATAAGTACTTAATTAAGAGCAGGCCTACTTAAATAAGTCAACATGCAGAAAAAGCTCAGGGAACTTATCTGAGGTTAAAGTTTTCTATCTCCCAAACCCAACCAGGAGAGACTTTACAGAACAGTATGAATCACGTCAAATGGATGCTGCTAAATGTGAATTTTACTGGTCTTACAGCTGTCTTTGCATTTGACTTTTTCTAGGATTTATTTACTTATTTTGAGAGAGAGAAAGAGAGAGAACACCAACAAGCAGGGAGGGACAGAGACAGATGGAGAGAGAATCCCAAGCAGGTTCCGCATTGTCAGTACAGAGCCTGACATGGGGCTCTGAGACCATGAGACCATGTCGTGAGCCGAAACCAACAGACGGCTGCGTAACTGATCTGAGCCACCCGGACACATCCCTGCATTTGATTTTGTGAAAATAACTTGGCTTCTTAGGCCACTCACAGAAGAACTTTCCATCTACTTTTGTTACATACTCAGTTAAGGTTAGCAGAGAGCCTGCCTCACGTTCCTCACAGGGGCCTTGTCTGCAGCCCTGCTCTTTCTCGCCCCCACCCACCCCGCTGTCCTCGGAGGATGGTCTCATCCGCACCCATGGTTTTCATGCTACTGCTGACTAAACCAGCATCCGAGACCCATGCTTCTCTGCCTCGCTCCAGGTCCGCATCAGCAAGTACCTGTCACCTCCGCCTGGATGTAACCTTCGGCAGCTCAAGACACACGCGAAATGGAGCAGCTTCTCTGACAACCCTGTGCCCGTTCTGTTAATGACACAACCACCTACGGGTGCTCGCTGTGGTCATTCCTCTTCTTCGGCTACCCAACCGCGTGGCTAACGGGTCTTCCCCCTGCAGGACCTGTCAGCCCCAATCGCTCGCCTGCCGGACAGTCACGCTCGCCTACGTCACTGCCACTTACTCTGACTGGCCTGTCCGCCTCCAGCCCTTCCTTCTCTAGGCTTCCGCACATGGCTGTCACAGTGACTTTTTTAAATAATGCAAAAGTGGGGCGTCTGGGTGGCTCAGTCGGTTAGCGTCTGACTCTCGATTTTAGCTCAGGTCATGATCTCACGGTTGTGGGACGGATCCCCACGTTGGGCTCTGCGCTGACGGTGCGGTGGCTGCTTGGGATTCTCTCTCCTGCTCTCTCTGCCCCTCCCCTGCTTGTTCTCTCTCTGTCTCTCTCTCTCTCAAATAAAGAAATAAACATTTTGGAAAAAAAAAAAAAGGGAAAACAAACCGTGTCACTCCAGGGCCTCCTTCAGTGCTCCCTCATGGCTGGGCTGTGCCCCTGCTTCTGCCTCTCTGAAAACACTTTGGTGGGGGTTGAAGGAGGGAGGAGGGGGTGTCACAAAAGGAAGATCTGGAGGCAGGCTAGTGCCTGGTGCACGACTGGCAGGGCCTGCGTCTAGGCAGCCCTCACGCCCATCACCAGCTGTGCCCCCATAAGCTCACGGCACAGCCCAACCCCCAGGAAAGGCGGGGGTAGAGGCACCAGGTGAACAGAGCGCAAGCGGTCAGCACTCGGCTGTCTCAGGCACCCCGTGCTCACAGGGATGCAGGGGCGTCCGGGGCGGGCTGCGGGCTTACTAAACTGCAGACAGCTGTGCTCTCCCCACCCTACAGCTGCATTCTTTCCATGCCCTCTCCCCCTGCCCAGCATCCTTCTGTGAGTGGCACTGAGCCTACCGTTTTATAACATTATGGCACTATTATAAATTATTTACATGAATATAAGCATATGCCTTTCTGGACTGTAGTCATTGATTTTGTCTGGCTCTCCCGCCAAAGTGGGGGCCCAGGAGTGCATGGTCCTTGCACCTGGCACACAGCAGAGCCACAAAACATCCCTCCCAAATGAACGAATGGGCTCCGAAGAGGCTTTGTAGCATCTCTACGTTAGCATTTTCCCAACGGTGCGGTAATTCTGAATTTGCTGCCTGTCCTATCCCCTTGAAACTGAGTTCCTAAGGGCATGGATGCAGAGAATCCCCTTCTCAATCCCGAAGGCCTAGCTTACAGCAAATGCTAAATAAAACAGAGAAAAAGAAGCAAAGAGGCAAGGAATGACGGACAGAGCGACTGATCTGAAGGAAGAAGCCTAGAGGACAAAGAAGAAGCAGGGCTGTGGTGTGGGGGTGCTCATACGCCCGAGGGGCCAGCAGGCAGGGAGGGCAGGTTGGGGAAGAGCCTGGAATCCCTTACACACAGCTGATAACCAGCAGCAGCTTGGACACACTCTGCAGGTGGAAGCCGTTAGGGGTGTCCTCGGGGACATGCCGTGTCTGCGTGGAACCTGTGGGGGAGAGTAAAGACGCTGTCACCATTGTGGCGCTCAAGTCCGCTGGCTGCTCTGACGGCGGTCACGCACAGAGCCTCAGGGGATGAAGGACAACCGTCCGTGGCGCTGTCATGATGACAGGATAGATACACCCGGCCTCCACAAAAGTACAAGGGAAACTCCTCGAGGGCAAGGTCTGGGGTGGGCCCAGCAACGCGGACATTAAAGTCACCAAACGCACGGGAAACTCAACAGCCTTATGTAACTGGGACACGCAGGGGCGGGACAAAGTGCCCACAGCTTAGCCATGGCTCAGGCAACAGCCCGCGGCGAGGACTAGAGACCGCTCTCCGCCCTCGCTTTATTTATAACCCGCTGCGAGATGCTGAGCAAGTCTCAATGCCTGAGACTCAGTTTATTCAAACGCCGTGCTGGTCAGAAATCCTACGTATAAAACACCTAAGGCGGGGTGCTCTGGTTGAGACTGAGGGGAGGGACGTGGAAGGCTGGCTCTTTCCTCCTCTCCTGTCCCCATCCTGAGGAACGCCCACGGCTGTGCGAAGCATAGCCTAAAAACTGCCGGATTAGCCGTCTCTAAGGCTTCTTATGGCTGCGTGTCGCCATGACTGGAAAGACATGAGGCTGTGCACGCTGGATGCAAGGGGGAGACAGGTCAAGGGAGTCCACTGTCCGGTAGGGCAGGTCCTCAGTGGGCCTGTGGGGGCCAGGGGAGGGGGGCTGCCTTGGGCTCTCTGACATTCAGGTTATGAGGTCATCTCTGGCGTCTGCACTGGGGCTTGTCCCTGGTGCATTTGCCCCAAGTTTGGAAGCTGCACATTTGAGTCTATCCACAGGGACACGGAGTTCAGGTCACGTCTATTCAGCAGACCCCACACGTGGGTTCAGCAGGGACTGAGGACATTAAAGGGCAAAGGGAAATAGGTAGAGGATCCGGAGGCTGAAATTTAAGGAGTCGTGTGCAAATCATACACAATCTATACCCGAGGATGCAAAATGAGCGTGTGCACGCATACGCCTCGGCCTGGGCACACGGCTCTGGGTCCAAGCCCTGAGCCACGCCCCCACTCCCACCTGGCACGCACCTGCCACGTGTTTGATCCTGTGGCCCACATCTTCATCAGTGGGTGTGGTGACGGGGCTCATCACCTCTTCCAGGTGAGGCACCCGCAGGTGAGCATGGGGGCGCTTCCTCCTCCGTACCGTTGGGGGCTTGCTGGCCTTCTCTTTGGGAGACTGTCTGTGCATCTCAGCCAGGTAGGTGCTCTCCGTTTTGGTCAGCTCGCTCTCTGTCACAGACGAAAGGCCATCTGCCTATACCTCCAGCTCGACACGCTGGCCTCCAGAAACAGGTGCCTGCTCCTAGCTGAGAGAGCCATCTTCCCATACTGTACTCTGGGACACTGACTGCGAGGGCGGGGTCCCTCGGGGATGGCCACGGGCCTCAGGAAGCTGGGATTCAGCCCCACCCCAACCCCTCTTCAGGGTTGCTCAACATTTTGTAGACCTAGGTCCCCAGGATCTGCACCCTCATGCGCACAACTTGGGGCATACCCCATTTCCTAATGGAAGCATTCATAGGCTTTTATTTCCTCCCCATAACTGAATTACCACCAGTGTGATCAGATGGGAAAGTCACAGATCCCGTAAAAGTTACAGGCAGAACCTCTTGGAAAATGTACATGTTCCCATACGTGCCCAATTCTGTATCCATTTCTGGGCGGACTTAGGGACCCCATGATACTCCTTCCCCGTCTCGGTCTGCCCCCCCTCCACTCTCCATGTCTCCTGGTCCCCTGGATGGTGGCGGCCGGATGCAGTTCGAGCAGCACCGATGGCTACAGCGCATGCTCACCCAGGTGGCGGAAGTAGTCCTCCAGCCCACTCCAGAAGTTCTTCTCGATGAACGTCTTCACTAACCCCCAGGGCTGTTTTCGATAGCGCAGCTCTGTGGAGACCCTGAGGGAAAAGCCAGAAACGCGATCAGCCATTTCCTGGGCAGACCCTCCCCTGCCGCGCAAAAAGAAATTCAGGTTTAAGTCCACACTTGATCTTAGCCAAAAGGCCGAGAAGCGATTTCAGGTTTAAGTCCAAAGCGGCTTCGCATTTGTGCCGCACTTTACGAGGTGAAAAGTCCCTTCACACCACACCCACCACGCCATCTGGTCTCCCTGGCCGCCTTTGGAGATCAGTGGAACTGGTGGCTTTATCCTCACTTTGCAGGTGAGACAACGGGAGTTCTAGACTAGTCTAGCGGACCGAAGGCTAACAACAGGGCTCTCGACTCCAAGCCCATAGCTCTATTGTGACACCACGCTGCCTCCTCCAGATGGTGCCAGCCAGCCATGGGGGTCCTTTTTGCCTTCTGCAGACACTTTCAAGTCCAAATCAGGCTCTAGGGTTCCATCATTCCCACCTTTCACCAGCCCTGGCTCTTGCCACCTTGACCTTGCCAGCTCTTGCTTTTTTCCAAGTATTCTCTCTCCCAGTCACGGGTCTCTCTGCTTGCATACTATCCCCTGCCACTCCTACACAGCGGCTCTGAAACAGGGCTCCTGTCTTTTTAATGTTTATTTATCTTGAGAGAGAGAGAGAGAGAGCACATGCGCACACACACGGGAGGGGCAGAGAGAGAGAGGGAGAGAGAGAATCTCAAGCAGGCTCCAGGCTGTCAGCACAGAGCCCGACACGGCAGGGCTTGATCCCACAAACTGTGAAATCATGACCTGAGCTGAAATCAAGAGTTGGACGCTTAACTGACTGAGCCACCTGGGCACCCCTATGCTCCTATTTTTACGGCTGCCTGCCCTCCTCTCCCCCCAACCGTCCTCAGGGACGCCCTGGCCTGACGTCAGCATGCCTACGCTTGCGAGCCACCTCACCCTGTCCCCCGAGAAGTGTTCAGGGGGTTACAGGCGGGCGCCTTTCTACAGAGGTTTATCTGAGGTCAACAAGCTGCCTCTGTGTGAACTGAATAGAAAGAACGTCTAGTCAGGAAACTCTCCAAAGAAGCTGGAAGGGAGAAGCCTAGACACTGTACGGGGGCGAAGGATGGAGGGGACAGGAGGTACGAGGGGGCGGCGGGGGGGGGGGGTAATAAAGGAAGGAAGGAGGGAGGTTTAGATAAATGCAGACAGCAGCACAGACACCCCCCCAAAAACTGTTTTTTAAAGAGGAGGATGAGAAAGGTGCAGGCCCCTTTGAGACGTGAGTGTGCAGAATGTCCCGATTCCCAAGAGGGCTCCCTGTAGCCTTTCACCAAACACCCGTTTTATTGCCAGTGCATGAGCGAGGACATCCGTGCACACCAGGGACTTCCTGTGAACCCGCTCAGGCCCTCCAGACGCCACACCTGAGTCGACTCTTGTTCCGAGCCACGCGGGTGAGGGTGTAGCGATTGATGGTGTAGAAGTAGTCGTGGTAGGGCACGTCGTGCGTGAGGACCTCGGCGTCTATCACGTAACATTCACTCTCCTGGCTCGCCTTGTACATGGTCTGTGGGGAGAAGGGTCCACCGGACATCGCTAAAGAGAAGCAAGGAAGGGAAGCATCTCCCCTGCCCACCGCACGCTTCTAGGCGGAGGACCCAGAAACACTGGGAATGGGAGGACGTTAGGTGTTCCCACCTCAGGGCTAGACGATGCTTGCCACCCGAGAACTTCTTCCTGGCGTACTAGCCCTGATCCTTCTTCCTGCCGCTCTTCGCTGCCCCTGCCCTCAACTCACCTGTGTCTCCCTGACAGTGGCAGTTTTAGGAGCCAGAGGGTTGGTGAGGGTGATGGTATAGAGAATCACTCGGCTCTGGTTGCCATTCTCTTCCTTTTTCCATGGATGGAAGATGATATCTGAGGGTGGAGAAGAGCCCTGGGATGAGGGAGGGAAAGAGGCATGCCCTCACCATATCCGAATTTCCCCTCCAAGTGAACTCTTGACTGTACTGACTGCCGACTGACCCCCAAAAGGAAGCCAGTGGGAGCCTGAGGGCCCGGAGAGGAGGAGGGGAGGAGGGGGAGTCGAAGCAGAAAGAGGCTCATTGTAGCATTGCCGAAATTCTGCACAGGGCTCCAGAATGCTGATTGTTCCTGGGGCTGGGACAGGCAGTCTCGGGGCCACCTGCGGGGGTGCCGGCAACACTGGAGCCACTGTGACGAGGGCCTGGGATCCTTGGGAACAAGCCCTCTCCTCTAAGGCGTGTCCTCCCCGTGCCCGCAGCATGCCCTCTCCTCCTGGCAGAGGGCTACGCTCTAGATGCTCTTTCACAGACTCAGATGCCTAGTAGCTCTGCTGGGCCAGAACCACACGCTTGCTGGGGAGCAGAACAGGGGCAAGGGGAGGAGACAGGAGCACGCAGGTACAAAGCAGGAACGCAGAGAGTCCTAGGTTTGAATCCTGGCTCGGGGTCTACTTGGCTGCGTGGCCCCGGGCAAGCAAGAACAGTCTGAATTCTGGTTTCCTCCTCGGTACCCTGGAGACCGCAGTGCTCACACACATGGCAGATCCGAGGGTCACACGAGATAACGTCATGTGCCTGGCACACCACAGGTGCCCACTGAGAAAGGGTCGCGGCTACTCTTTGTTAGATGGTGGACTCTGGGAGGTCTTGCCCACTGGTGAGCCTCTGGGGCCTGGCACTGAGTGCTGGGGGGGGGTGGGGAGCAACCAGCAGGGCCCTGGGGGAGCCGGAAAGGGGGTGCCCCGGGCCATGGGGTGGCCTGGAACAGGAGGGAGCTTGGGGAGAAAAGGAAGAAGTGTGGCCAAGAGGGAAGGGACGGGAGGCACCGGCCCCGGAAGGACTGACCGGAGAATCGCCGTTGCTCCATGAAGTCCCGCTGGAAGGGCGAGTCGGTGAACAGCAGGTCATAGAGCTTGTCCACACTGAAGTTGAAGACTTCATTCACGTACTGCCGGCCACTCAGGTCCTCGTAGAAGGCCTGGACCTCCCCTGCACCGAAGAGCCACGGAGAGTGAAGGCAGAGGGGCGGACGGCCCCAGGGACGCCCCCAGAGCAGTTATGTCTCTGTGGCTTATGTGGCCTTACCAAGGGTCAAGGGCGGCCGGGTGGGTAGTGGTTAATGACCTCACCTCTGCCCTGTCTCCTCCTTCGCCCGCGTGCACAAACTTACTCTAACTGGCATTCTATTCAGCCTTGCTTGACAAAGAGTATGGAAATGTGCTATCAGCTCTTCTGTTTTCAAGGCTTCCCTTCCTAATCAAGGTGATCTTAGACTAAAACTCAGATCTCACTTCCTGAGCTGAACTGGTAACCTCAAAGTTATCAGTTATCCAGAGCCTGTAAGTTAACCACAACAGACGACAAAAGGCATTGCAACCATGGCACAAGTGCGTTAAAGGGACATGGATTCATCTGGAATAACCTGTTTATATAAAAGCTTCTAAGGCTGGGCTGGTTTGCAGGGCCGTCATCCCTTAACCATACAAGCCCTGCTCCGCTTCCATAAGGCACTGCGATGTTTCCCCCAGGATTTCCACACCCTCCACCTTTCTCCCGTCTCTATTTGCTCCGGGAGAATGTTCCTGAGGGTACAGGCGTGCTGCTAAAGCCCCAGCGCTCCTCCCAAGCCCTCAGCACCCCACAGTCCCTAACTGCCGCACCTACGGAGGCTGGTATGTGATCTCAGGCACGATGCTGCCATTGCTGGCACCCCTGTGGCCCAGAAGCGTCACACAGGGCCCATGACTGCACAAGACAAGCACTATGGGAGCGGTCACGTCTGAGTTTATGTGACTGGAGCCCTTGCTGCTATGCGGTACCCAACCCGTGCAGTCATTTGCACTGGCCCTGCATCCTAGATGGAGTAGGGAAACCAGGCAGGGGGGAGAAAGACACTCGAGGTGACCACAGGAGGGACTGTCCTCAGATGTTCAAATGAGCACCGTCCACCAGTTCAGTGGATCAGCCAATTTCATGAAGACTGACAATTTGGCTTCTAGCCCTGGAATGTCAGAAGCCAAACATTCCCAAGCTAGGTCCTAGAAGCTAACCCTGTGCAGGAATGAGGTACGAAATACTACCTAGAAGTACTGGAGAGAAAGGCAGACTCTGGAGTCCGAGTGACCCAGCAACACCTTTCCTTGTAGCCTGGTCTGAAAGCCCAATGCTGGAGTCACTAAAGCAAGGTTCTAATAAAATCTGATTATGTCCAGGGGCACCTGGGTGGCTCAGTCGGTTAAGCGTCCGACTTCAGCTCAGGTCACGATCTCATGGTTTGTGAGTTCGAGATCGAGCACCGCATCAGGGTCTATGCTGACAGCTCGGAGCCTGGAGCCTGCTTCGGATTCTGTGTCTCCCTTTCTCTCTGCCCTCCCCCGCTCATGTTCTGTCTCGTTCAAAAATAAACAAACATTAAAAAAAAAATCTGATTATTTCCAGGAAGCAGCTGACTGGCACTTTCCTGTGGCATATACACTGCCCTGCATCGCATCTCTATGGGGAACGAACAAGGCAACGGGGGGTTACACTTAGTGACAAGACGGGATGGCACGACAAAGCATTATCCATCGAGTGAAGAAAGACAAGTATGGCATAACATGGATCCTGCAGTGACTACCCTGAAAGATGTATGTTAATAACAAATGAAATTTAAAAAAAAAAAAAAAAAAAAAAAAAAAAAAAAGGCTCTGTTACCCACCCGCCCTTCCACTGGAAGCCCAGACACGGACTCCAGCCTTCCTACACGACATCCCATTAGCCTTCAAAATGGAGAGAGGAAGGGCCACGCTGCACACCCATTTTCCAATGCCCACCTTCATCATGGGTGTCGGAAGAGTCACTGAGCTCGGTGGGGATGTCCTCGTTGTCATTGAAGTCCAGCGAAGGGGAGGTCACGGGTGCGATGATCTCCATCTTCTCCCCGATGATGTTGTCAATGGCAAGCTCCTTCTCCAGGGACCCATCGCCATCCAGCACCTCCTCCTCCAGGGGCAAGCCATCAAACTAGAGTGGGGACGAAGCCGTCACCCGACAGGGGCAACCTGCTGGGGGGTCTCCAAAGGGAGATTTCCCCAGCCTGGGGAGCGCTCACGTTCACAACACAGCTGCTCAGGAGCTGGGCTGGAGTCACACCCCAGGGGTTTTCCCCAGCTCCACCGTGGAAGATGGGAGAACACAGGAGAAGGTTCTGCCCTTGTCTCGCTCACCATGGAAGAGCACACCAAGCCCCAGCAGTGAGCAGAGTTAGTGCCTTCAGGCACAGCTCTGTCCCTGGAGCCAGGCGACAACACGTCAGCCTGCCTCTGGCTATGACCCGTCTGCTCAGAAGCTCAAAAGCTTCATCGGCGTTTTTAAATTTATTCTCCCCTTAGCCTTGGAAGGGAAGAGATACAGGTCTTTCCGTTTTTGAGATAACCTCAGAGACAGAAAATGGAGATTCGGCACCAAACGAATAACGTTTTCATTCCAAGGCCAGGTGGTCTGCTTGACCCCTACGCCAGTGGAACAGGAGGCCCCCCTCTCGGGAAATCCTTTCCAAGAAACCCCACCCATTCTTCTACCTGCCAGCCACCTGACACTTCCTTCATCAGGTTTCCATCCCCTCTGTAACCAAGTCTCAGAGAATAAAGGTCTTTCTTCTGAACACATTTTTCTCTTTCACAAAGTCTAGCTACAGTGGGAAAAGAAATCGGAGTGTATATACGCTAGGAACTCAAAAACTAATTATTGAATGAACAGGAAAGAGGTATATAGTCCCAGATTCATACATGATTTTGACCTCAGATCAAGGCAGTAAACACACACACACACACACACACACACACACACACACACACACAAAACCCTGGGATAATTCTCCACCGGGAGTGAAGCCCACGTCAGTGAACTTGGAATGGTTTTTATCCACTCAGAAAGCAAACAAAATCTTATGTTCAAGGCACCGAGAACCCATCTCTGGATCCTGGGACTATGCTGTTAGAGAGCCCACCGGCTCTAGGATGCCTCTGTGAATAAACTGACCACAGGGCAACCAACCTCCCTTCTGACCACTCCCCAGGCTGGGGTCCTGTGAAGTTAGCTCGGCTGGGAAACACTGGCCACTGGATTGGGGGAGGAAGAAAGGTCTTACTGCCCATACCGACACGGGGGCTTCGCTGCTCCCTGTGGATGTCAGCGTGCTGTTGGTGATGGATTTCTTGGGTAGCTGAGGACTGGCATCTGGCTTGGTCTCGATGCTGCTTTTCGACGAGCTGTCATTCACTTCATTCTCTTCCACGGGGATCTCCTCACAGTAGCTGAGAGAGGACACCATACATTCCTGTTAACCTTGCTGCCAAGACCACCAACTATTCCAAGAGCCCCAGATCTGTCCACCCCATCCCAAACTATTGGCTTTCTTGCTTCTTTGCTTTGTGAATGATCTTCCTCAAAACACCACCCCCCTGCTACACTGTTCTCCTGGCGCCTTCTCCCCACCCTGCACCCCCAGCCCCATGTACAATGTCCAGCTCCAAAGTCACCTTTTCTTAGATTTAACCATGCCTAAATACGACTATTATGTGTCTTAAACTATCTTTCGCCCACTGGCATCCCATCCCATCCCAACCAGACCCTTTGAATGACATAACCGGTCTCTGAACACACATTTTATTTCCCACACAGTGATGAGGATGAGACCCCGGACACGAGGGCCTTTTGTTGATAATGCCCAGATTCTGTATCCTAACCAGTGAACTTCTTTGCCTTGGATGCCTGAAGGGAAACCCTCCTTGAGGTAGAGGTGGGTGTCCTTGTAGGGACACTTCAGGGACGTCACTGTAGCCTTTCCCAAGGGAGCAATCATCCCCGTCACCAACATCTTAAACTTTACCTATCGCCCCATCTGGATGCATGACAACTCTTGAGTAATCTATTATGTGCCTCCTAAAGATAATCAAATAGACAGATGTTCACAGAGATTAAGTGATAACTACCACTAAATGTCGGAAATCCTACCTGAGCCCAGGTCTACCTACGACACATTCGGTGCTCTTTCCTGGCCTTCTACTGCTCTGTGCCTCACACACCACCACTGGGCCCCCACCTACCCACATTCCCATCTTTCTCAATCCATCGACAGCATGAGATACAACGATGCTTCCTTCTCCCTAGAGCCTCCTTCCCTTGGCCTCTAGGATGCCAGGTCTCCTAGTGTTCCTCCTGCCTGGCTGGCTGTTCTTCCGGGATTTCTTTTGTTGCTTCTCCTTCTTGTTGAGTGTCCCCAAGCTGAGTCCCTGAACTTCTTTTCTTATGTTCATTCAGCCACTTGGTGGCTTCAGCCAATCTCACGGCTATCCACTCACAATTCCCTAATTTACATCCCTCGCCCAGACTTCCCTCGTGAACTCCACACTCACAAACACAAATGTCTATGTGACATCTCTACCTGGCTAACAGTCCTCTGAGACCCAACCTGCCTGATCTTCTCCCTCAAATCTGGTCTATAGTATTGTCCATCTCGGTTTGGAACTTCTCTAGTCTTCCAGTTGGTAAATCCAAGAAAACCTTAAAGCCATTTTCGGTTCCTTTCCAAACTGTCAGCAAATCCTTCAAAATGTATCTGGTTCTACTTTCAAAAATATATTCAGAAACTAACCACTTGCTGCCATTTTTACTGCTACCCTCCTGGTCCAAACCACCTTCACCTCTCATCTAAATGATCTAAATTATTCAAGCCTCTTAGCCTGTCTGCTCTTGCTTCTCCCTGATCTATTTTCAACCCAGGAGCCAGAGCGATCCTATTAAAATGTTAAGTCAGTTATCAATTACCTACTCAAAGCCTTCCCAGGGCTTCCTGTCCCACTCTGAGTGAGAGCCAATCATCATGTTGGCCAAAAGGCCTTCAGAATCTGGCCCCTGGCCTCACCTCTTCCCGCTTGTGCTTTGTCCATTCCACCCACCCACCCGCTTGCTTTTCTCTCTGCCTGGGAAAGTCTCCCCACAGGTAAGCTCATGGTTGACCCCCTCACTTCCTTCAGGGCCTCACTTAGACATCACTCCCCGGGAAGGCTGTCCCCACCATCCCAGTCCCTCTTGGAGAAGCTGCCCTCTGCCTTCTCACCCCATAGTGTTGAAGTCGTCATCGGGGGGCACGTAGTCCTCGTCGTCACTGGTAAGGCCCAATTCATTCCCATAGCACTGGTGAACAAAGTGCCAGAGCTCCTTGGGACACAGGGGCTGCAGGAGACAACAGAGTGACTGCGACCCTTCCTTCCTCAGGACCCCACTCTACATGGAGGCACTGAGTTGAGCTGGACTCCCTTGAGGGAAGGAGAAGCTGGCCTCCATGCTCCTTTGCTGGACGAAGAGGAGGGTAACGCCTCTGTGACATCTTCCTCCACCTCTTCTTCCCTTTTCCAAGCCCATCGTCAGATACCTAATCTTCTGCCAAAAATATGGCTTTCAGTAGAGCCAGGAACTTGACCTGTCCCCACAACTCAGGTTTGCATAATGGAATCAACTGGCCCCTTAAGGACGGTAACTATCCATCTTTTGCTCCTATGGATGAGGTCGAGCATTAGGCGTCATAAGCCAGTGTTACTCTGGGGCCAAGGTGATCACAGAGCGTCTGATTCGGACTCGGTCCCTTGAGCCAGTCTACCCAACACCTCAGATATCTCTTTATACTAATGCTGGCCACGTAGGCCTTACTGCCTTATGTTCAAGAATGAGGTGTGACCTCAGAGGCCCATTCCATAGTTGGACAGTTCTTGTGGTTGGAAAGAAGCCTATATTCTCATAGTTCAAGGGACCTCAAAGGTCATCACATCCAACCCTCTCTTGGCTACCTGAACACTTCCTTCTTTATTGTCACGCAGAATCAGTTTGCCTACAGTTCTATGTATTAGTTCTAGTTTCTTATTTCACTGGGTGTCTACAGGTCCTCCTCAAAAGTACTGTCCTCAGAAAAGTGAGCTCGCATAGGGTTCAGATTTTTGGGAAAGAGGCAACAGAATGTGGAAGAACTAAGACTGGATAGACCATGAATGAGTCTTAAACTGGAAGGAGGGGGAGCAGGTGGTAAGGGAAGTATGTGAAAAAGACAGCAAGAGAATTAAGAAAAAGAGAAGCAGTCAAAATACCAAGATAGATTTTTAAGTGAAACATAAAGAATGTTTCCCATCAATAGATGCGATGAAGAATCTGAGAATTCTCCGAGTCCATCCTTTCAAGGTTATGGTTTAAGAAGCAGGTGCTGGGGCGCCTGGGTGGTTCTGTCGGTTGAGCGTCTGACTCTTGATTTTGGCTCAGGTCATGATCCCAGTGTCATGGGATCGAGTCCCACATCAGGCTCCATGCTATCAGCACAGAGCCTGCTTGAAATTCTCTCTCCCCCTTTCTCTGCCACTCCCCCCCAAATAAGATTAAAAATTAAGGGAAAAAAAAAAAAAAGCAGCAGGTGCTGGCAGATTGCCATGAGCCAGGGTTCTGGGTTTCCACCTAAGCAGAAATGCCTAGAATAGCATAGTCAGGGCTCTCCCTGAGCTGGCGGGTGCTGGCCCTCACAGAGCCAGAGGGAAACATCTCCTTTTCCTTTATCTGGACCTCCTGCCTCCTATCTTTGGCCCTTATGTATAGCATTCATCCCACCTGGGACGCCTTTGCCATTCTGTGTTCTCCCCTTCTCCATACACCCTTCCCTGACCATTCCATTTGGCTTGGCTTGATTGACCACAAGCAGGTCAAGGACAATCGGCACACATCTATTTTGTGAGAGTTCCTGTGAACCGTATGGATGTCCATCCCTCTGTCTTATCCAGCAATGACAGTGGTTGTGAACTGAAGATCCAAACAGGCCAGTGGACGTTAAAACACATTATCATGTTACTATTATTGATAGCTACTTAAGGCAGAAGATCTCAGCTAAAATAAGTTACCTAGATTTATGCCAGGGCTGTAGATCTTCAGGTTAGAAGAAATTCTAAAATTTTTTTTTTAACATATATTTTATTTTTGAGACAGAGAGAGACAGAGCATGAACAGGGGAGGGGCAGAGAGAGAGGGAGACACAGAATCTGAAGCAGGCTCCAGGCTCTGAGCCATCAGCCCAGAACCCGACGCGGGGCTCAAACTCACGGACCGCGAGATTGTGACCTGAGTTGAAGTCGGACACTTAACCGACTGAGCCACCCAAGCGCCCCATGAAATTCTAAATAATAAATCTACCCAGTTTACTTCAGATTCTTCAGGATAGAATTAGGGTAGATAACATACATGTCATATATATAATAACTAATTATAACCATGTAACTTCTTCCTATGTCTCTTTCCCTGGCTTGGGGGCTATTTATCAACACACCCTCCGCCCTGACATCTGAGTTTTCTAAGGAATGTGGCCATGATATCACATTTATCTGTGTCCCCTCAGTGTCCTTCAGACACTCAAGCAGTCAAACTTGTGGCTGTATTAACTCTATTTCCCTATTTTCTGTATTTTTTTAACGTTTATTTAATTTATTTATTTTTATTTATTTATTTATTTTTTTTATGTTTATTTATTTTTGAGACAGAGAGAGAGCATGAATGGAGGAGGGTCAGAGAGAGAGGGAGACACAGAATCTGAAGCAGGCTCCAGGCTCCGAGCTGTCAGCACAGAGCCCGACGTGGGGCTCGAACTCAACGGACCGTGAGATCATGACCTGAGCCGAAGTCGGACGCTCAACCGACTGAGCCACCCAGGCACCCCTAACGTTTATTTATTTTTGAGACAGAGAGAGACAAAGCATGAACGGGGGAGGGTCAGAGAGAGGGAGACACAGAATCTGAAACAGGCTCCAGGCTCTGAGCTGTCAGCACAGAGCCCGATGCGGGGCTCGAACTCACGGACCGCGAGATCATGACCTGAGCCGAAGTCGGCCGCTTAACCGACTGAGCCACCCAGGCGCCCCCTATTTTCTGTATTTTTGATGCTCCGGGATCTGAGGCCTTGCTCACTGGGGAGGGACTGCCCCTCCTGGGGTTAGGTAATTCCTGGAAATAGAAAACCACATGCCTGAAGTGCATCTTTCACACGCGACTGACCAATCCGAGGTGGATACCACCTTCTTTTCCAGCTCTTACAGTCCAGGTCCCTAGTATGCAGCTTTATGTACCCCAGGGACAGGTACCATGCACCCAGAGACAGTCTCTGTGCCCTGAAGCCAGGTGGAATTATTCAAAGTAGCTGATCCTCAACCTGTCCGCCTGCTTACCCTGCCTCACCTATTGCTTCCTGCAAAAAAAAAATCACAATAAAAGCTCTGGCACGCTTTCCCCCTCGCTCTCTCTGCCTCCTGGCTGACGCCGGCTGTCACTTCCCCGTGTGTTTCTGCATGGTGGGATGCACCTCTGCCTCTAGGCACCCGTAAGCCTGAAAACTGATCCTTTCCTAACAGTCACCTCCACCTCTGTGTGTCTCACCATTCCTGACTAAAACAAATGCTGGCACATTTTACAACAGTGGGACTGAAGTGTCTGAGGTCCAGGAAGGCCTCGGTGCAGACAGCGACGAGGCTGCTCACACAGCACCACGTGTGGGAGAAGACGTAACTCACCCCGAGTCTGGGGGGCTTTCCCGAACCACGTGGGCGGCTTTGGAGCAAGCCAATGTCCCAGTAAGAGCAATCTTTCCGTGGGGCCCCCACCTCAGGGGAAAGAGCATTCCAGATGGATGTGCATGCTGAGGCTGAAGGAAGGAGCTGGGCGGCACTTACCTTTTCGAGGAGTGCATTCTGCCAGAGCCGGAACATCATCATGTATGTCCTATCCCGGGCTCCGAATGAAGTGAAAAAGTGCTAGATTTGGGGAAAACAGCAAGAAATATCTGGTAAGACTCACGATATAACGAATGGAGGAGACAGGGTGCTTCATCCTTTTAAAAAAAAAAAAAAAAAAAAAAAAAAAGGAAGCTGCTGGGGCACCTGGGTGGCTTAGTCGGTTAAGTGTCCGACCGTTCAGCTCAGGTCACGATCTGATGGTTGCTGAGTTCAAGCCCCGCGTCAGGCTCTGTGCTAACAGCTCAAAGCTGGAGGGTGTTTCAGATTCTGTGTCTCCCTCTCTCTCTCTCTCTGCCCCTCCCCCATTCACACTCTCTCTCAAAAACAAACATTAAAATTAATTAATTAAAATAAAAGAAAACAAAAATAAACAAAGAAGCTGCTGAATTCATCCCCAAATGCTACAGTTATCTGTGACCACGACATCAGGGTACTCTCGTGATGGGGATGAATCCTCGGGGTCTGTGTACCTGGGACCCCCTAAGTCCTCACTGTCACCAAGTCCTTCATTCACCCATGTTTCCTCGGTGCTTCTCTCTCTGGGTGGAGGTTTTCACCTCCGTAAAACAGCTTCTTTCACCTACCGGCTAGAACTGGGTTATTAAGTGCTGAGCTTTGAACTGGCCTTTGAGAAGACAAACCCACTAACCCACTCACCCTTTCAATATTAAGTCAACAAATAACTGAATGTAGTACGTGCTGGGTACGATTTTACACATTTGGGATACAACAGCAATCAGGACAGGGAGGGACTCCTGCTCTTTGTGCTTACACATTAGTGGGGACCCTGTATAACGTGCGGGAGGGAAATGATGGGAAACCAGATGGTACTGAACACGATCCAGGTGCTTCCCAAATGCTGCTGCTTCATTTTAATCACACAAAAGCCTTGGAAAATAAACATAACTGCTAATACCTAATAAACAGGCTGGTGGGGATCAGGTGACGTCTGTAATCACAAAGCTGATTCGTGAGAAAAAACAGAATTCAAACCAAACACCATCTGACCCCAAAGTCTCATGGTTGTTGCCACTGAACTGCCTCAGTCCAAGGGCATGGCGGACCTGTGTTCAGCAGAAGCCTGGTCCACCCCTAGCCCTGAAGCGATCAGTCTTCAGGCTCTGGTTAAAGATCAAAGATCACAGTGTTTTCTCTGCCCTAAATGTTACCGACCACATTTTCCCCATCCTGATGTGCCGAATCCATTTCCTACCAGACTCTCATCCCTTTTTTATTTATTTTTTTCAATCTTTTTTTTTTTTAATGTTTATATTTATTTTTGAGACAGAGAGAGACACAGCATGAGCAGGGGAGGGGCAGACAGAGAGGGAGACACAGAATCCGAAGCAGGCTCCAGGCTTCCGAGCTGTCAGCACAGAGCCTGACGCGGGGCTCGAACTCGCCAACGGCGAGATCGTGACCTGAGCCGAAGTGGGACGCTCAACCGACTGAGCCACCCAAGCGCCCCTGACTCTCATCCCTTTTGATGAGCTCTACACGGATATATAATAACATCTTACATGTGTACAACGCTTCATGATTTAGTGTTTCCAAATATGTGATGTCATTTCAAGAGTGTTATAGGAATGGCTGGCTCCATTTTATACATGGGAAAACTTAGGTTGAGAGAGGCAACGGAACACACCTACAGTTACGGGACTCAAATTTAAGTGTTCCGGCTCCAAGTGCAACGTTCAGCCGTTCCATCTTCACCCCTGCTCAGAATCCAAACACCCTGACCCAGTGGAGGTGACCCCATGATCTGCATCACCTGACCATCCGTCGCTGCCATCCTACTGGCTTCCATATTCATGCAACTGTGGGACGGAAGTGGGAGGCTTGGGGACAGGGGCAGCGGGGAGCAGAAAGTCCAAGGTCGGACTCCACTTACCTTTTCTGAGTCAGTGCAAACTTGGATGGCATTGGGAATGAGGCGAGCTGTTTTTTCTTTAGTCATGGAGCAGATGTCTTTCAAACGGACAGTCAGCTGGCACCCCACAGGGAAGGGAGGGTGGATAAGGAGAGGAGACATTAACTGAGTCAGCAGTGAGCATTCGCACGGCCCCAGTTCAGAGAGGGGAGATCACGTGTCAGTCTACGTATTTCTAAACCTAGAAGGGACCTCCTCAGAGATCATCTGGTTTAGCCCCCTACTTCATGGAGGCCACAGGGCGACGTGGTGGCTGAGCCTCACCTAGAGCCCAAGGGTGCCTCAGCTCCTGGTGCAGGGAGCCTTCTTTCTCAAGTCTACACAGTCCGATTAACGTGCAGAGGCCCCGTGCTACTTGCCACTTACAAAAACACAGAACACCGGCACTGGATGCAACCATAAAAGTTACCCAGTTTACCTCTTCCCACTTTATCTCTAAGATAAGGAAATAGAGAAAGAGCAAAGGACCAGCCTAGTAGCACACAGCTCACTAGGTGGAGAACGCAGATAACGTACAAGCCAGTTCTGAGGCCAATGTTCCTTTTACTCAGCTATCCTCCGCCTTGCAGAATACTTAACTGCATTTGCCGAAAGCAAATGCTCCCACACTCTCTTCCACACCCGGGAGGGAGGGAGGGAGGGAGGGAGGGAGGGGAAGATGTGGTAGAGGAGGTCTATCCCTCAAGACTCGGCCTGTACATTTAGGAATTGTGCAAAGGTGTGGGTGGAGCACGAAGTCAACAAAAAGGGGCAGGTGGGGGCAGCTCGTTCAGTCACAGCCAAGGGGACAACCCCGGAGGCAAGCCCCAGGTCTTTACCAGAGTTTCCCAGCGGAAGATGTTGCTGTAGAAGCAGATCCAATTTTCAGAGAGGTAGAGTCGGCCCTGAAGAAGAATGTCTCTTTGGAGTGCACATGAGTAATCTGTGGTAGGATGGGGGGCAGAGAGCTCAGAGACGGGACGCATCTTCAGTGAACCACTACAAGTTAAGCATGCCCGCCCTCCACCAGCACTGGGGGAGCCCAACTGCCTCCCACTCACTAGGCTCACTAGGTGGGTGAGACCCTTGAACTAGTGGCCAAGGGAGTCCCTGGTGTCTCATGTGATTTGAAAGATCACCGTGCTTCCGCCTGGAGGCAGAGGAATGGATGAGATGGCAGAGGCGGGGCAAAGACGTCGGAGGTAGAAAAGGCCACGGGGTGCCTGGGTGGCTCAGTCGGTTAAGTGTCCGACTCTTGATTTCAGCTCAGGTCATGACCTCACGCTTTATGAGATTGAGCTCTGCATGGGGCTCTGCACTGACAGCATGGAGCTTTCTTGGGATTCTCTCGCTCTGCCCCTCCCCTGCTCGTGCTCTCTCTCAAAATAAATACTAAAAAAAATTTTTTTTTTAAAGTCAACGAACACCCCTCCCCTACACAGTTACCCCAACCCTTCACCGCTGGGCCATCTACAGAGGTTAAGAATGGCAGAGACTCCTTCCAGGTTGGGCTTTCTGTCAAGGCCACCACACACATGGTACTTAGCCCTGAGCCACAACCACGAGGGTCGGCGCTCTGGACATCTTCTCTCCCTGCTCCCGGACAGATGTTCTCGCTTGGGCTGGCTTTTATGTGGGCAACCTCGAGACAGAAGCAGCCTGAGTGCCGTCCTTGGGATCCCAGACCTCCTTCTTGCCCCCTGCCCTCCATCCCCAGGTCTCCCAGCTCACCAACAATGAGGCGCTCCGTGTCTGGAAGTTGCTTAAAGAGCTTTCTGAAGTCTTCATTTCTCTGCTTGTAAGTTGGGCTTAATACCTGCATGACAACGGCCAAGGTTAGCAGGATGCTTCCAGGTTCTGTGGGGCTGGGGGGGCAGATGCAGGAAAAGCACCTGCTTGCGTGTTTAAAAGGCAAAGATGAGGCCCTGTTATCCCACAGACCCTAAGTGGCCAGGTTAGGCAAAGGGAGCTTCGGTATTATGGAAAAACACCGTGGAGAGAATCTGCCACTGAAAAAGTGGCAACCGACGCAAAAACGTCAAACAGACGAAGCAGGGCCCACATCACATCCCAAGAAGAGAAAAGAAGGAGGGACACGTCCAGGGTGCTTCCTGGGACCCACCATGAGAGCTATCGCTGTCCTGCCTTCTGCCAGCAGGAAGTACCACCTTGACAGTGAAACAGGGGCCCAGAAGGGCTCCCTCAGCCCCCCGGGAGGACCCAGAATATGACGGTACTCCGTGTATCCCTCAGAAGTGGTTATCATGACTAATACAGTAAGTACTTGGCCGTGTATGAAATTCACAACAAGAAAAAAAAAGAAATCAAAATGGAGGACTATATCAATGTGACGTCTCAATTGTATCTCAGGAAAACGGGGCAGGGAGAAGACCTGCACTTTACCAAGACTGGATTTTAAAAAACCCGTAAAGCTAGTACTAGGGTAAGCACACAGGTAGAGGATTTAAAAGCACACCTGGCAACTAGAGGCACGCAGCCTTCATTCCCTCCCCACCCTTTATAAGACTATCTACTCCAACACTTACATTACTGATGAGAAACAAAGGCCAGAGAGGAGACCCCTCCCCAAGGTTTCTCCAGCTGGTCAGGGGCAGCTTTCTGGATTCCTGGTCCTGAGCTCACCTCCCATCACTGGTGCCACCAGGGGACCCTGTGTCCATCTAGCTTTTTGGGTGCCTCCGTGCAGACTCGTACCCATAAACTACCTTAGCAAATCCTCCATGGAAATTCCATCAGCCAGCTGAATAGACAGGAATCCTGATCTTTCCAAACTTACAATCTTAAAATTAAAATGAAAAATTAAAAAAAAAAGGTACCCGAGGATGATACAAGAAGACAGGTGCACGACCCAGGAAGAGCCATGCATTGCGACAGAGAAACATGTGTACTCCACCCAGGAGGTTCACTGACCTACTTATGCCAGGAGTGCACGGGTGCACACAGATTGTCCTGATGATGGCGACAGATAGACCTTGGCCATTTACACTCTCTCAGCCACTTCCCTGGGAATCCACTGACATACAGCTGGGTGCAATGAATTGCAATGAAATGCACCTTAGACTGTTCGTTTTTGACTTTCTGTGAAGCTCGCTGGCCTGTGAGCAAACTCAGGCTGTGGCCCGACCACATTCAGAGCCTGCGGTTGACTACCTGAGCTAAGTGGCTCAATGGCTTTTGTGCCAGAGGGAAGAGGAATATCACAGGAAGTTGAAGGGGACGTAATGACAGGACTTCAGTTTGGGGAGGATTTCTGGAAGAGATTCCCAGTGGATGCCGTGCTACCTCCCTCCCCCCAGGCAATGCTATGCTGCAGAAGCCCAAACTGCAAAAAACACCTGCCGTGTGTTTGAACCAAGTATCAGGGCCATTGGGAGTGAGTGTCTAGAAGCCAACCTCTCCTGTGGCTAGAAAAGACCTCCCAATATAACACTCCTCTGGCCTATATGATAGCTCCAAACAGATACTGAGATATCCAATCTAACTGGCTGCCTGGCCTTGCAGAACAGAGCCTGCACAATGAAAACCCCTGCTTGACCACCTGATCATCAGTAAGTTCCTAATTATGTCTGACCTTCTTTTTTTTTTTCAGTGTATTCATCTACTTTGAGAGAGAGAACGCACAAGCTCATGCATGAGTGTGGGAGGGGCAGAGAGAGAGAGAGAGGGAAAGAGAGAATCCCCATCAGGCTCCAGCTGTCAGTGTGGGGCCGGGCGCAGGGCTTGAACCAAAAACTGAGTCAGATGCTTCACCGACTGAGCCACCCAGGCGCCCCTTCTAGAGCTATAGTTAAGCTAATACAAAATGAGTTATTACCATGTACCAAGCATCGTCATTATTAGCCCTTCATATACATCATTTCATTTGGCCACAGATTGTTTTCATTATCCCATTTTACACACTAGGAAGTTGAGGCACAGAGAGGTTAAGCAACTTGTCCAAAGTATGTGGTTACCAATCGGGAGGGGAGAGCACGGACCAAGGTGGTCTGAACCAGAGCCCCTGGTCGGAGTCACGGCTCCATGTTGCCTCAGGATCTCGGTGCCAGGAAGCAAACGACAGGATGCCCCAGCAGAGCACGCTCTCTTGCGGATGAGATGTTCACCTGCTTTGGGGCCCCCGCTAGCCTTTCAGGCCCACGAGTGGGTCTTTTTGTCCAGGGGTGTGGTAGTAAAGTTTCAGTTTTTCAAGGGGAAGAAGTTCTGGAAATTTGTGGCAGCACAGTGGGAATGCACTTAATGCTACTGAACTGAGAAATACTTAAGATGGAACATCTTATGTTCCTTACCACGATTAATTGTTTTTAAATGAATGCAACGATCAAGCGGGTCTTCATTACCACACTCCAGTTATCAGCCTGAGGACCAGCCTACCGGATGGCCCCGAGCCCCCTGCAGGTGAAAGCGGGCATCAGGCATCCAGTTACCTGAAGCCCAGAAGTGTTCCTATTCCTAATGGGCTTTCCATAGTGCTCCCTCACCCAGATTTCCCTCACATCCACTGGGAACTCGGGCATTTTACAGAGGTGCACAGTGCACGGTGTCTGGCCATAATCTCCACACCAAACCTCTGGCAAAGGGAGGGAGCCACTCCTCCCCTCTCCTCAGAACAAAGCTGCAGCTGTAGGGAGGGGGAGGGCAAATCCCGCCTTGACCTCTGACCTCGGCCAGTTCTACAACAAGTGGCTTGGGTGTAGGGACTCCTCAACTTGGTCTTGCATATAAATGCTCCGATTTCTTCCCGGCTGGCTGCCGGTGTGGATGGCGGCCGCCTTTGCCTCCTAGACTCTAAGTAAATACACGGTAGGACGACCTGCCACCATAGATCCTTGTGACACAAGAGACCTGACCCTCTGCTCCCCGCCACCCCCCCAGCCCGCTCTTAAAGCAATCTTCTCCAAGACTGAGCTATGGCTCACCTATTTTAATTTAAAATCATCAAAGAACTTTGGCTCAAGGATTATCAAGATCTGGGGCCCTTGGGTGATCTGGGGCCAAGTGACGAATTACAGAGGCCCAGCGGAATGTCACTCAGGCCCGGAGGGGTTGGGAGGCACACTCACGGCTGGGATTTCCTCAGATCCGTGCCCAAAGCAGAGCTCTGCACCAGCAGGCGTATCTGGAAACTTCTTCAGGTACCACTGCAAAGGCTGGCTGTCCTGCTCCAGCAGGAGGCTCCAGAGGACCCCAGACTCCGTCAGAGATTCCATTGCTCCCCACGGCTCCGCCTCCCAGTGGAGCCCCGCTCCTTGAGCTCTGATTCCCTCAGGATGAAAACAGTCCGTCTTGTCTGGGCTGGACACAGATGGGCAACCTCTGGTGGCTTGGCAGAGAGCCTTCGTGACCCTGCCCGGCCTCCTTTTCCCTCCTAGAGCTCTGCTCTCAGCACGGAACCTCACGAGTGGGAGGGTGTAGTCCGCATGGTTCCTGGGACAGACTGGCCAGCCAGTCTCCCATGGCCAGGTTTTGCTTTGTCCCACTTTGGCTCCCACAGTGTGGCCGGTTGTTGGGCTGAGGGTGACCCAGAGGGGATGTGGGGAAGCCCCTCCTCTAGTCAATGTGGACAGCCACTTCAAGAGGCAGGCAGGGGCCAGACGACGCAGACACACGGCAGGTGCACAGGGCCAGCTGAGGGCTCTGAAAAAGCAGGCTCCTGGAGGACAGACAGACTGCACAGGAAGAGGATGACCCCACAGCCAGGTGCACAGGTGCACCCCGCCGGTTACTCACACACAGCTCATAGTTGGTCAGAAACTCCCAGGAGAGAATGAACTCCCAGCTTCCCAGCTCTGTCTGGCCTGTCCCATAAGGCGGGCTGTTCACCCTGCAATCTCTTCCCTGGGCGGGCGCCGGTCCCTATGACTCACGGCCCTCTCCCAGGCAGAGCGGCCACCACTGGCTGTGGCAACAAGGCCTGCTCTCACCCCCACCCCTACACACACCCCTTTCCTCCCAGACCGTGCTCTGCTTAGCTGCCCAGCAAACAACTTCTTTGTTAGAGTTGCCCGCCCGTGGCAGGAGGGAGGCAGGGTGGGTGGGCGGGCAGGGCCAGAGCCCTCCACATGCTTCAAGTTACAGGATCTGGGTGACGGTACTGGCCAACGTCCTCCAGTAACCCCCTGGCCTAGCCTGGCCTCCCCAGCAGATGTTTCCTGCAATGGAAAGTAGCTGGCCGGGGCTCCTGGTGGGGGAGGGGGTGGGGGAGGTGCCAGGAGCACTCCTACTGTGGTGAAATCTGAAATCGGAGACTCTAACGGCCAGGGACTTTGGGAGCACACTCTTCCCTCACTGACCCACCGGTCCACCAACTACCCTGTGCACAGGGGCAGCAGGAGGTCGGGAAGCTGGACTCTTCGCATTGTAGATATGCCGGGAGGGAGAAGTCGGGCAGATGGCCTGGAGAAGCTGACGTCACCAGCTCCGGGGACCCTGCCCTGCCTCCAGCACTGGCAGGAGGGGGACCGAAGGCCAAAAGGATTCCCAGGCAGCTCCTCAGACCTTGAGGGCCAAGTAGCAATGCTAAGAGCAGAGAATCTGACCCCAGGGTCAAAAGGAGACATGGCTCACCTATTTTAGTTTAAAATAGTCAAAGAACTTTGGCTCAAGGATTATCAAGATCCTTGGGATCTTGGGAGCTGAAGCCAATGGGGCCAGGACGGGGTCCAGGCAGAAGCGGGGGCAGCGAAGAGATAGCCCTGGGACTGGGAAGACTTGACTTGGGACCCCAGGAAAAGTCAGACCTCTGAAACAAATGGGGCACCTGCCCCACGCCCACAGCTATGCCCACTGTGTCTGCCTCAGGGGTCCCAAGTCTGCACATGATGAAGGGGGGCCCTCTGCCCTAAGAGTGTCCGAGGTTAGAGCCAGCGGCACTCAAATATAAGCATGCTTTAGAAGGACTACAGGAATGCATTAAAGATGGAGATGCCTGACTCCCAAACTTCCAGATTCTGACTCTGAGGAGCCCAGGGTTTCCCGGTTAAAAGGTTTTAGAGAAAGTAGAGATTGACTCCTTTCCCAAACTCCTACCTCCCTGTCTTTAGCATCTGCACACCAGACACAGCCCCACGGCCTCCACCTGTCACAAGCATAGGCAGGTAGTTTCATCAAAGCGCTGTCCTCCCCAGGAGGGGTCTAAACCTCAAACAGCCCTCTATCTTCCACAGCACTGAGCGTGACGCGTTCCAGATGTCTGCTGCTCCAAATCTGTTTACCAAACGATCGCATTCCTCATACACTTCTAGAACTGTTCCTGTTTACGTCGCGTCTTCTGTGTGCACAGCCACACAGATCCAGTAATACGTGCATGGCTTCCTGGTGCCCAGTCACTGTCTACGCTCTTCAAACCATACACCCGAGCTTCTCTCTGGCCTGTGTGTGTCAGCCCTACCCTCTGCGGTGTAGCAGGAGAACCGAGTAGTTCCATTTTGCAGGGTGACCAGAATGCCTCTCTCCTGGGCCATACAAGACCCCAAGATCTAGGCAGTACCTACACCCACGAAAGCTGCATCCTTACAGTAATTGCCCAGAAACGTTTGTTTATGGCTGCAGGCCAAACAAAGGGATGACCTCGGTCGGTCGGTCGGGTGAGGCATAGGCAGGATACACCCAGAGAGAGAACTCTTAGGAGACAAGTCTCAGCGCTCAGCCTTTGTCTCCTACACCCCCGACAATGGGCTGGGATGGGCAAGGCAGGACGTCAGGCAGCTTGGGCCTGAGACGAGGGAAATGACCCCGAGCTAAACATTAACTCTATGGCAAACACTGGGAGCTGGGACCAAGTGGTACCCCCTCCCTGGGTATGACACGGGGAGGGAAGGGGTGGAGGAGCCCAGGAAAAAAAACAGATGGATTTTGGAGGAGTCCTGGCCTCACCTGGGAAGAATTCAATTAAGACCTTCAAAGGAAATCCCGGCCCTTCAGCCAAGTGCAGGTAGGGAGAAACCAGATGTAGGAGACAGGGGGAGGCAATGAACAGAGAGGAGAGAGATGGGGGCAGGACGGCATCATGCAGAAAGTCAAGAAGGGGGTAGGACTGGGAGGGGTTCTCATCAGGAGAGACGGGACCATTCTAGAGAAGGTGAAGGGTGGGGGTCAGGGGCAGAGGTCAGGAAGACTCTTGGAGACCATGGGTAAACAGGTGCGGACAGACGGGCAGAGCTGAAGGAAGGACAGGTGGCCCCACCTGGAAAGAACAGGCTGCCGAGTCTGTCAGCAGGTCGTCTCTCAAACCCTCCATTTTCTACACTGTTCCCCTAACGTCCCCGGTTTCATGCCCACAGAGCTTTGTTCTCTTGCTCTCAATCTCGTGCCTGCCAGGCCTCCTTGGTCAGTCATTCCGTAGGATCGGCGCGATCGCTTTCCTCGCCACCAAAAAGCCAGCATCCCCGACCAGGGGCATGGGGCAACTTGGGCACTGAGTCTCTCCCAGCCACCAGGGTCTAGGCTCCTGACCTCTGACCTCAGACAAGCTCCTTCCCTGGGTTGCCATGACGACTGACCCCCACGAAAGGGGTGACGCAGAAGAGGACAGTACCTGTGCCCACGCGAGGCACCGGACAGGAGAGCTGTGACTGCTTCCTCCAAGATGCAAGCCGACTGTACCCAGCAGGTGCCATCTTTTGGGGGGCAGACCACACCCCTTCCACCCCCAACTCTGCCCTTGGCTCCCTCCAGAAACTAAAGCCCTGTTTCTGCTCATCCCCCTGGTTCAGGTCTGCCAGGGGCTGTGCCTCCCAGGCTGGGGGCCTTGGTGAATAAAGCTGGTATGGTCAAGTAAGTAGAGGGGGAAGGGGTGAGGGGAAGAAGCGTAGATATAAACAGGCCTGGGAGGGCCTTAGGGCAGTTGTGGATTGCACTGCCTTCATATCCCACTCTTGACCTGCATGTCATATCCCTGGCTAGAGACCAGAAGCCCTCACACCTCAGCCTTTCCACGTGTCTCAGGGCCTAGCCACCTCTTGCCACGGGCACACTCTTTAGGCCCGGTTGGTCTGCCATCATGCTGACCGCTCTTCCCTGGCTAGATAGTAAAATGCGGGAGGGAGGGAGCTGGGAGTGGGCGGGGAGCTGCACACCCAAGCTACTCCGACAACCTGAGATGCTCTCTCAGTGGTCAGCAGCTCTGCGATGACCGCCCCCCCCCCCCACTCCTGAATCTGACCAGGACACTTGTGACTGTCCCCAGAGCTGGGATTACAGAGCCTTTGCCCATCCCGTCAATGATGGCACATCAGCCACCACCACGAGTGTCAGGGGACAGATCACAAAGAAGAGTTGTCAGTAGAGATAAGCAGGGGAGATGGGGCAACACGGTAGGTGTCTTCTGGAAAACCATGATTGGACTATCAGGGGGCAGTGCAGAGGAGGGGAGCGGTTTGAACTGAAGTTTCCTGATGGGGCCTCTGCACGCGAGAGCACAGGCACATGCGCGGCGCACAGCAGGGGGGTGTCCAGCCACCCAAGGACGCAGGCACTGGGGGTATGAGGGCACCCCACGCCCGTGTGCATCGATCCAGGTGGCTCTGGGGAAACACCCAGGTGGTGCCTTCTTCCTGATGGAGGCAGGGCAACGGTGACTCGGGGAACGGTCACGCTCAAGTCCGTGCTACAGATAATGAGCACACTGGTACCATCAGAGCGGGCAGAGACGGGGTGGGGGGAGGGGGGGCAGGGGATGACACCTGCTGTGTGGAACAGGCAGCATCTGGCTTCCCCCACAGATACCCAGAAGTGGGCCAGGCACCAGCCTCGGCCTCAGAAGGAAAGCAGGGTTTTCACCCCAGGTTATCTGAAGCCAACCTTTCTAGGGCTCTACCCACTATGCTAGCCGCTGATCTCCCTCCTGATGTAAAAAACACACGGAGGCAAAGTGGAAAGGTCACCTAGATACAGCGCCCCACACCTCTGGCTCGGGCCGGCTGGAGGTCCCTCGTCACCTCTCCGCGTCCGAGCCTTTGCTCGGCTCTGCCTCGTCCTCCCAGCGTCCACCTAGCCCTTCTCTGTCCTTCTGACACATCATCCCATTTTGTGGCCTGTCCCTGCCCCGTGTCAGACCTCCACAGAGGAAGCCGGGGAGGAAGGCAGACAAGGAACCGCATCTGCCTGGCAATGATGGATCAGGGGGGAGAGGAAACGGGAGCCACAGGAAAACATTTCTGGAGGGGCCTTGTGGGGTCTGGAAGAAGCCCCAGAGGGGAAGCACGCGTCCAGGAGAGCGGTCATCAGGAGGAACGCTAAATGCTGCTCTGCAAAGAGTCCCCCTGTGCACTTGGCCTCTGTGAGCTAATGACTCGTGCCAAGGGGAGAGTCGATAGATGTTTCTGGGATTCATGTGGGGTGAGGGGTGGAGGCCGGAGGAGACACGGACCATCTGTGAGTCTCAGGAAGGCCCGGGAGACGAGATGGAGTGGAGGCCCGTTTTAGAGGGAGACGTGCGGTCAGCGAGGGTCTCCAGCCGCAGGGCGTCGGTCAGGAAGCAGGGCTCTGGCGGCCCGGCTCCTCTACCATCTCCCACTTATCTGTCGCCGGAACGCCTGAGTTCTGGGCCTCACGCGGTGGCTGGCCTTTCCAGCTGGCCTGCGAGAGGCAGTGTCCACTTCCGTCCTTCCCTCAGCCGCCAGCAGTGATGTGCGGGGCCGGGGGAGGCGCCGAGGGGAGAGTGTGGGGAACCTGCCGGTGGCAGACAGGAAGGGAGAGCCGGCCAGAGAATGGGAGTCAGAGGGGAGAGGGAGGAGGAGCCAGATGGAAGAGCCAAGGCGAGGAAAAGTGAGGTGGAACAGAGAAGCCTGACTGAAAAAGAATGAGAGCGAGAGGGACAGAGAGAGAAGAGGCGAGGGTGGGGGCCGGCAACCAAGACGGGGACTCGCGTGTCCAGATTTGGAAGTTTCGATGGTCTGGCACGTCTGCAGCCACCTGCTTCCCGTTCCTTTCGGGGATGCGACTTTTTGGGGCGGAGGTTTCGTCAGGCAAGGGGCGCTGGAGCCCCTGCACAGCTCGCAGGAAAGCGGCCCCCACCCTCCTCCCTCACAGAAGTGGCGTCTCTCTCCTCCAGGAGGTGAGCTCTAAGCAGCACCGGGGTGGGTCCACAGTGAAGGGCTTGGGAATGAGAGGGGACAGTCTGGCTTTTCCCTGACACAGGCCGCCTCAGTCAGCGAGGCCCCCCAACCTCTGCCTTGTCTGTGCCAGGCTAGACGGGCACAGCTCCCCACGGAGCAGCAAGAGGTACCTGACCTGGGGGAATCACTGAGCCCTGTGGGAACACAGCCCGCACGTACACACCAGCGATCCTGACCCAAGTCCCTACATGAAACCCAAGCCTCCCCACTCCCACCCCACCCCCGTGTCCACAAGTTCTGTCACTCACAGCCACCTTCTCCCACACTTGCTGCCCGCCCCCTGAAGCCTGCTGAGGCCCGGCCCGATGCTGGGGAAGGTGGTACCTGCATGATCAATCAGACTCGAGTGTGGGGAACAGCAGACTCGGAGCAGGAAAGACAGCTGACCTGAGGCCAGGCTCTCCACTATGCAGTTCCAGAGGGCAGAGTACAATTTGGTGGCAGGGGCCAGCTGAGAGACTCCAACCGGCTGCTCTCCAGGGGAAAAAGTTCAAACTGCTGCAGCCCAGTCTATGCGATGGGGGTTGGGGTCTTGGAAGGGACTGTTTACCCCACGAAACAGTTTCTGGGTCTGCAGCAGCTGACTGAGCCACCACCGTGGACGACCTCAGGCTACACCTCCATCACAGACCCAGGAGCAGTGAGCGTCTTCTAGAAGGAAGATGCCCCTCGGGACTACTGAGGTGTGCCTTGAGGCAGAAGTCAAATTCTCCTAGATGGGACAGCCTCTCTACTTAAGGGAGGAAAGTTTTCTGGCTGCACTGCCTCCAAAATGTCTTGGCTGAAGGAAGAAACTTTACCCCTGAGTTCAGGCCCCGGGGCTGTCCGAGTCCCAGAATTCTGTCTGTGGTCTCTGGATGCCTCCCCCAGCTGGGCCCTTCCACTGGGGCTGGAAGAGCCCCGTCCAGGAGTCTAGGGGAGGGCCATCCTTCCCAGGTCTCCCTGAATCAAATCCTCCCTCACCAGCAGTCCTGTCCTCCTGCACAGGAAAACCAGTCTATCTGGTGTTTCAGGGAGGGGGCTGGTCAGGGGCCCCTGAGCTTGCTTGCTCAAGCCCACGGGGCGGCCAAACCTCTCCTCGCCACCTCTCCGTTCCCCAACCACCTCCATCCACCGCCCGCTTCCCACGTGCCCGAACGAGAAGAGAAACAGGGATACTTACGTTATACCAACTCTGGCTTTTCTGAAAGGACAAAATAAGAGAAAGCACAATTAGTCTGGGAAGAGATGGTGGGAATGGCCAGGGTATTCCTGGCTCCAGAGGGAAGGTTACACAGACAGCAGAGGGCGGGCAGGGAGGAGGAATCCAAATGCAGCCGGATGCTTCCCATGTGGCTGCTCGAGAGGGGTCCTCCTTTCTCAAGACAGCTCCAGAAAGGAGGCCCAGGGAGCAGTCCATGCTGGAAACCTCACCGAGGTCGGGGCGGCAGGCAGCGGCAGCACCAGCCAGAGCTCAGCTGGAAGGGAGTCGGAGCCCCATCATGAGGTTTTCTGATGGGGGTGAGGGGTGCGCTGCAGGCATCCGAGACCCAGTCCCCAAATGGGCCCTGACCAGAAGCAAAGTGCAGAGAGAGACCAACCCAGCCTTCCGCTCCAAGTCAGCCCCTCTGTAGAAGGCAAGATGGGACCTTCGGGTAAAGGAAGAAAAGGGGCTGCCTGGAAACTTCCTCCAACTACGCCCTCGTCGAGCAGAGGGGTGAATTCCTCCTTCTGCTCAATAGCTGGCTGATGACCCAGGTGGCAAAGGGGTCCTGGGGAGGTTCTGCGCTGAGAGGAGAGTTGAAGCACATGATTGCTGGTTGTCCCTCCCCACTCTGTGCTGCGGTAACTCGGTTCCCAACAAAATCAAGACTCCGTCCCAGCTCCAGACTTCAGGAGCTGGTTCATTTCCTGCCCTGGGCAAAGGTTACTTGTTTTCATGGCAACCGAAAGTTCTTTAGAGCAAGAGGGATGGCTAACATTGTGCTTTGTCTACGTCCAGTCTCTAATCCCACCTGAAAGCTAGACAGGTGGACAGGAACACGCACGCATACCTGCCCGGGCCCCAAAACCGTGAGGTGCTGATCCAATGGTTTTAGATTGGGGATGGGGTATTTCAGGTTGTAAAAAACTTGTCAAGGGTGTAATTCCAGCCAAGAATCACTGCATCAGGGAAACTGCTGGTCAACAACTGTACACACAGGTGTGGATCCTGGGCACAAGTGGCAACTTTTGCCCCCCCACCTCGCTGAAGGGGCCCCGACTCATAAGGGGAGGAAAAGGGCAGCCACTGTCTCAGAATGTCCACCGGGAGCAGGTCTGGCTGGGAGGAGGGTGGTCATGTGACCACCCCCCCCCCTCCTCACCAGCTCCCCCGTTCCACCAGAACTCTCTAGATGCTCTCTGTAGTCATTTCCCAACAAAGGCTATCACTATGGCCCATCTGGAAGCCACACACTCGAACCACGGCCTTACCTTCTCCTCTATTCCAGAGGTCTTGGCAGGTAAAGGGGCCAAATCTGAATATTTAAAACCAACTATTTCACTGTTGAGGGAGCTGTTGCCCCATGGGAATCCTGGACCTCGATCTGAACATGAGCCTGTAAACATTTGGCGAGAGCCACCCATTTCTGGAGGCGAGTGGATGGGGCAAAGAGGCCGTGTCTGACCTTACTTGTACCTTGTGAGGTCTTCATTCCTGGGTCCTGTCTCTGAGATCACAGGGCATGGCATTTCACCAAACCGAAGCCGGGCCCTCAGATACCTGCTTCACAGCTGAGAGAACTCTCTGTCACCCGCCCCCTAGCTTCTCACCCCACTGTCCTGACCTTCGTGTTAGACCCTGGGAGAAAAGGGGACAGCAGGAATGAAATCGGGCTGGGTGCGGGGGACCCAAGATCCTTCATGATTACTCTTACGTGCTGTTCCCACTCCTGCCTTAGGTATTCCTGTACTGCCACACAGACAGATGTCCCTTTGGAATCCGTTCAGAGTGACAAAGAGCCTCAACCAGGGAACCGGTGTCCCATTTCTGTGTAATACTTGCTCGTTCATAAAGGGGGGGAGGGGATAACAATTTGTGTTCCCAAGTACTGAAACGTGTGAAATGAACCAGCCAGAGCGAGGGCTTCTGTCCTGTCCCTCAGCATGACACTCTACCCTCATCAGCCATCTCCAGGCAGCTTCTCATCTGTCACCGCTAAGAAAAATGCCCCCCACCCCATCCCCCTGTCAAACCCATAGTAGCTCCTAGGAATACCCACTGCGGGCACGAGTCCCTCAACTCTGACCAGCCTCCTGGAGGCAAATTTCATCCTCTGGCTTCACTCTCCCAGGGCTGAGTCCCCAGCTCATGGGGGCAGGGAAACCAGAGGGGCCGCGGACCTGGGAAGGGAGGAGGGAGGAAGAGCAGAGGCGTCCAGGGACACAAGTTAGGGTGTCTGCTACTGCAGCTTCTCTAAAATGCCCCTCCTTCGCAGAGAGCGCCGGAGGCATGGAAAAAACAGAATTGGGGGTGGGGGTCAAGGCTTCTCTGACAGGTTATGAATGGATTCGGCTAAAAGTGGAGGGGGGGAGTCAGGAAAAGTACTCAGAGCTGCCCAGGACAGGGAACTGAGCAGAGGACGGTTCCACTGCCTCCTAGAAGGGGTCTAAAGAACAAGCACTAAAGGAATACGAGGCCTCTGGAAACAGACCCACCTTCCCTAGAGACATCTCCCCAGTGCAAAGGCTCCTGGGGTCGGGAAGGTGGGGGCTGGGGGGCCAGAGGAGGGGAAGAGAGGAGCTCTACTTATAGGAGGTACGAAATAAAAGAGACTTCTTACTTTGATCAGGTTAAGTCTGTCATACTGGAAAGAAAAAAACCACAAAAATTAGGGTTGGAAAACAAGGAGAAAGGTCAAGGGGAAAAGCTGCAGCGAAGCCACAGGCCGGGTGACAGAGCACACCCAACGCAGGAGGACTCCCCTACTGGGGTCATCAGAGCGGCTGTCCTAGAGCAGGAGCTGGCGGGAGCGGGGAACGGCCGCTGGCTCCCCCTAGTGGCCGCAAGCCAGTACTACAGAGCAGAAGCTGGGTGGCCGCACAAACTCCAGGGGTCTGGGGAAGAGGAAGGGAAGGAAGCCTTGACATCTTCTAGCTCACTGCTCTGGGCGGGGCTGCACCCAGAAGGGTCAGCCTCAGCAGTACAGTTACACACTCACAGGAGAGGGGCCTTACGGATCACCTGGTCTGACCCCTCCATATTAACACGAGGAAATGGAGGCCCTGAGAAGGCAAGGCAGACACCGCCCGTGCCTGGCTCCAGGGAGAAGTGGAAGTACTTTCCAGGCGGCCTGGAAAATATACGAGGTCACCTCCTCTAGGAGGTGGATGGGAGACGGGGTGAGGTGGCCTGGTGGCCATAATAGCAACAATAGCTCTGGCGACCAGAGCCCTTTGCCACGGATACATCTGGTCAACCTGAGACCACGTTCCAACCGGGGGAGGGGGTATCCTAACCACAGGAGCACGCTCTCCACCTCTCCTCACCTCACCTCTGCAGCTCTCCCTCGCTTTCCGCTCCAGGCCCCTGACCTGTGTAGCACCTAATTCCTGAAGTCTGTGTGTCCCTCGCACACACTGGTTTCCCAGACCGACCTCAGCTGCCACCATTTCCCGCTGAGCTGGCAAGGCACCCCCGTCACCCACAAGTCAGTCCTGTTCTAATGGCGTTTGGAGGATGGTAGTGTCAGTGGTGACAGCTCTGACTGGTGGGAGAACGGGGCCGAGGGGAGGCATCCACCCAAACCAGAGACTCGAGGACTATGTGTCTGCCTCACCGAAGCCCATCAAAGGGAAAGAAAACCTAGACACCCCCCCCCCTTTCCCAGCACCTCCCTCTTCAGCTCATGAGAGGGGGACCAAGGCTAACTTTGAATTCAGCTCTTGGTCCCTTCACAACGCCTCATTCTGACTCTCAGAGTCCCAGCCTGGCTCAGCAGACCAGTTCCATGAAACGCGCCCGTCACCCCACTCATTTATGAGTCCTCCAGCCTCTGATGTGTAACATCTCCAACTACACACGAGCCTCTACGAGTCGGGTCTGGCTTCCGGACAATCTAGGCACGTTTCTTAAGGTTTCTTATTTCCCTTCCTAGCCTGTAGGCTGCCGGGGGGCAGGCACGGGCCCGTTACTCGTTTCCCGAGGAAGACCTACCATTTAGGAGATTTTTAAAAAACCCTCCTTACGGACTACTCGCCTCAACCCAGCACCCGACTAAAAGAGGCTCCTCTGTGGGTGGTGGCTGACGGCCATCAGTAACGTGCTCACTGAGCGCCCTGCTGGCATAGGGGTGAGAGGAGACGAAGCCCGCAGCTTCCGCTCAGACACAGCCAGAGAGAAGGCATAACCCGATGCCTGGGTCTAGCGACACGTGTCCTCTCGCCAGCCAGAGCCGTGAGGGGCTGGGAGCGGGTGCTGACCCCACGGAGCACTCCTCACTCCCCACAGGTAGAGCTCCTCCTTCCCTGCCCACAGCGAGCAACCACCATGTGAAGTCTTCAGAGCCAAGATGTGCTTTGAGCCTGAAGGGTCACAGACTCTGGGCTCAGCCCCGTGTCTCTTGCTCTTCCCTCAGGAATGAGAACAGCTGTTCGCCCTCCTCCTCCCCAAGACACTTACAGAGGCTCAAGACTATTATTAAGTCATCCCTCTCTTTTTCTTCTCCAGGCGACATCCCACCTCCTTTTCCCCTGTGGGGGTTATTTCCTGAGCCCTGCCGTTCTAAAATACCTCCTGCTCACGCTGGACTCCCTCCAAGTTCTCTTCAGACCTCTGAGATCCTGGGGGCCAGGGCAGACTCTGGAACTGCCCCCTGACCTCGTCGCATTTCTACAGGGCCTGGCAGGGGCTACTATCGATGTCCATCGACCTCCAGATCCTGGTACCACGCCCTACTGGAAGAATAGCTCCGATCTGATCACACTTCAGGATCCTAAGAATACCACAAGCCCCCGGGCTGGGCAGTGGGTGGAAGCCGTGAGGGATGCCCAGGCTGAGCAGCTGTCAGTGGGCAGGCAGAGGGAAGAAGGTGCCAGGTAGAGCTCCTGAGGTCACTTTCCCACACCGGGGAACTCACCTATGGGAATCTGTGACCCTCTATCATCTCGTCCGGGGACTCTGGTCTCACCCACTAAAGCAGGTGTAAGCGGGTATATCAGGACCCAAAGCCCAGCTGGATGGGGCTTCCCTTCCCCCAGAGCAATGAAACTAAGCCCCGGCAGGACTCTGCTTCTAGATGGCTCCATGTAAGGAGGGAACAGATTCCCAACCCAAGGCGGTATTTGGGGAGCAGGCAGAGACAGGGGAGGATGGGGGACGGGTCTGTTCTCCGACTTTGGGTGCAATAGGAATGGTCCCTCTGTAACTTCAAGCCAGCCTGCCAGGGGGCAGTGGGGCCGGCCCTTCTGGGAAAGGGACCAAGCAAGACATGGGCCAGAGTGGGCGGGGGCAGAGGGAGGGGTGCGGAGCGCTACAGACAATTCAACACCGGAGGGGAGACCAAAGACAGAGACAAAAGATGGCTTACTTTTGAGAGGCGCTTGTGAGACTAAGACCATGCATGCAAAGGAGGTATTTGGGAAATGGTGGGGAAGAAGAGGAAGAACAAGAAAATCAAAAGACAAATCAGGTGGGAAGCCAGCTCCCGTGCCTCCCAGGGGCCCCTTCCCCTCCCCGGGGCCTAGGAGTCCAGCAGTAAAGAGAAGCTTTCTGAAGGAGCATCTAGGCAAAGACCGCCTCCTGCTTCCCAAAGGACTGAGGAGGGGACAAGAAAATCTCTGGGGACCCATAAGTAGTCCGGGCCCCCCTGGGGCTCATTTTATGCCTTTCCTTAGGCAAAGGCCTAGGCCCTCGGCAGGTGGCACTGACACTTGCAGGGGATGGAGAGGCCCTGTCACCGTCCTCCTGGCCAAGTGAGTACCAAGTGGGTTATTACCAAAGGTGAGGCAGAGTGATAGCCAGGGCGGAGGTTAAAAACCCCTGTCTTCCCTGAGGACTCTCTCTTCCCGGCACTGCGCTCCTCCCGGATAATGCTCCCCTCTACCCCGAATTTGAAAAAAGGAAGCAGGACTAAACGGATGACCCCCTCCTGGTCCCCAGAGCACCCTTTCTCCAAATCTCAAGGCACGTGAGGCTCCCTACCCCAAAGGGAGACAACAGTCACCGTGGAACCATTTAACTAGCGCTTGGGGCACTCTGAGTGCTCCGCTGAGAAGATAAACTAGGGTCTCCCCCGCCTGTCCTACCCTCGCCTCGCTGACACAAGGGCCCTCGAGGAAGGGGTTGTCTACCTCGCTGACCCCCGACACTGGCTTCCCCGCAGCCAGCTGACGAGCAAGTACAGAGTCCCGGCAGCGCCCGACTCACCTTGGAATTTTTGCCGCCACTCCGGCCGGACTGCGAGGAGCAGCTGCGCTGGACGCCCTGCTCCGGCGTGGACGGGGACTTGTCCGAGGAGTGGTCTGAGCCCTTCTCCACCATGGTGTCTCCGTCCGGGCTCTGCGGGGTTGGCGAGCGAGACCGTTTCCGGAGGATGGGGGAGCAGGCCGGCGTGCTGCGGTTTGAGTTACTGGCAGTGCTGCAGGGGCAGATGGAGAGAGGGAGTGGGGTGGAAAGGGGGGAGGAGGAGGAGGAAAGACAGGCAGTCAGTGATTGAAGGCCAAAGACGGGTCCCAAGGAGCCAGCTCAGGGAGCCGGGGTCAGGGGCTGGGGAGAAACAGGGAGAAAAGGGCCCAGCTATGAACTCACTGCACCGTAATACTGCTGCTGGCCAGCAGGGGGCGGTGGTGCCGATGTGAAATGGAAGCAATGTGAAATGACATAGAAGGGGCAAGTAGGGCAGTTAGACATTTAGATATTCATCCATCCATCCGACCATCTGTCTGTCCATCCATCCAAATATCGTTCGAGCCCCTACTACATGCCAAGAACTGTCTAGGGAAAACAGAATTTAAGAGCTGAAAGGCTCATTACAGATCATCCAATAGCACGAGCTCCTTTTATGCACACTGCATAACTAGTTCCGACATTTTGTTTTGCAGACATGTGCCCATAAAAATAGTTAAGAATAATCCTACTTTCAAAGCAGTCACATGCATATTATTTCACTAAGGCATTATTTCTTAAGGCATTCCTAACGGCAAGTGCCATAATCCCTATTTTTAAGGTCTTCTGACTTGCAACTCAAGCACAGCACAGTATTTCCTTGTAAGCCATGTTACTCTCTGCTTCCCCTGCCCAGCGGAAAGAAGAACACAGCAGAAGTTCTCACATTCCATAGTCCCCTCCACCCAAATTCGTTTCCAACGGGCACCGTATACATCCCACAGTACCAAATCCACTCACGCCAAGGCTTATAGGCTGTAATTACTTACTACTGGACACTTAGCTTGTGCTCTTGATGGAACAGGACAGGCGTAAAGAAAGAGGGGAGGGGATATGAAGTTAAGTTCCAACAAGTGTTTGCTTTGCCCTGAGAGAATGGAAGGACAAACATGGAAAAGGACATGGTTAAGTGGGAAAGAGACAGGGGGAATGGGAAGGGAAGCATGGACGAAACTGCAAAGGCAAAGAAAGAAGCACAAGGGTAGGGGGATGAGAAGCCGACGGCCCCCTCACCCACTCCGGTCAGAGAGCAGGGTCAGGCTTCAGGGACAGCCCAGATCTGAGGCTGGGAGGGCCCCTCCATCCCAGCCTTCCCTAAGTGAGTGGCACGCAGGGTAGGGAACACTGTCATTTGCATGAAGATCCAGCTGTGACCTCAGATGTCCCATCGGACCCATTTGCAATGAAAACCATGCCCCTCTCGGCAGAACCTTGCACCTGGGGATCCTCAGCAGAGAAGGAAGGAAGCCCAAAGCCCAAACCAGCAAGTGGGGAAGGAGGGCAGCAGGGGGTGAGTGCAATGCTCTAACTTTTGAAGGAAACTGATGGAGAGAAGAAAAAAAGGAGGCCAGACAGAGAAAAGGAAGACAAATGTGACCAGAGGACGTATGGAGACACGTTAAGACCCAGTGTTTTGCTTCCCCCTAAAACAGAATTCAGATAAGATATTGCTTACAAAACTAATAATAACTGTGATTTTGAAAAAGAAGCTCTTGGAGCACCTGGATGGCTCAGTCGGTTGAGCGTCTGGCTCTTGATTTTGGCTCAGGTCATGATCCCAGGGTCGTGGGCTCAAGCCCCACATCAGGCTGCAGGCTCAGTGTGGAGCCTGCTTAAGATTCTCTCTTTTTCCCTCTGCCCTTCTCCCTCTCTCATTCTCTCTAAGATAAATTAAAAAAAGAAGAAGTATTTCTTCAAGTTCTCACTCTGCCATTTTATCCTCTGACCACCGCCCGCCCCCCCAACTCATTCACTACTGCACATCGAGGAGAGGGGAAACTTTGTTCCTTTTCTTCACTTGGAAAAGCAGAGTCTTGGAATGGTGGTGAGGAGATTCTCGGGATATGGTCTCTGGGGGGAAGCCTCTGAAAGCTCCTGAAGGGTAAACTCGGGTGCTCATCGTTCTGGGGTAGCTGCCTCTCACTCAGGCCAACTTCAACCCACAGCCAAGTACTCCAAGGATTAAACTGTCTTCTAGGATTACTTTGCTGGAAGAACGGTCACGAGCTCTACCCCTAACCTCAACTAGTTTGCTCACAGACATACCAGAGTGTTGGACGATGCCTAGCACACGTCCATCTCAGTCACAACAGCTCGGCTCCTGTCTCTCCCTTCAATCAGGGACATCTCGACACATGGCGAGTCCAGGTGCGAGAATGGAAAGGAGGTCTCCTTATCCTTCTCCAAACTCTCCATCCCCACTGGTAACAGGCTGTTGAGGAGGGCTTCATTCAGCAAGGGCTGGGCACAAAATTCTAACCTGGAGGAAACTCACTCCAACTACCCAAAACCACATGAGTCTCCCACTCAGTGATCAAAATGCCCATGAGATTCCCTCAACCACTGAGTGGCCCCATATCAGCTGAGCTGACTGACACGTGCCACCCAATGGATACCTAAATCCCTACTTTCAACACATCCGTAAGCTTATCCTGTCATTTGTCGTGTTAGTCTCTGTGCTTTGAAGGCCACTGATGATCCGTGTTGTTCCTGAAGCACTCTTCGCTCCGTGATGCCACACGACTCTTTCTATTATTCCTCTTCTGGCCTCAAACGCTGGTTTCTCTCCTGCTGACTCCGCCTGAAGTCTGGTCCTTCCCCACGGCCCCAACCATCTCCTGCATAACTTCAATTGTACCTTGCAGCAGAAGACTCACTCCCCTGTCTGTTTCTGGCTCCGATCACACTTGCTCCCTTCAGCTCAACAGTCTGCGGCCGAGTGGACAACCCCTCCAAAGAGAGGTCTCAGTTCAGACTGAGAACCGAGCTCACCATCCTTCCTCCCGAAACTCCTCCCACTACCACCCCTCGTCGGCGGCATTACCATTCCTCGTCTCCCAGCCTGCAAATCCAGGTCTTCTGTGTCACTCCGCAAAAGGTGAGTCACCGGCTCACATCGATTCTATCTGCGGAAAGCTTCTTAACCCATCCTTCCTTCCCTCCCCTCCCCCACCCAGGGTCTCTTGCCTAGATGGTTCCACTAGTCGTTTAAGTGGGCTCTTTCATCTCCTTTCCCTGTCTCATACTCATTCCCATCTCTGTCATTCGATCTATTTTTTTAAATTAATTAATTAATTAATTAATTAATTTAAATTATTTATTTTTGAGAAAAAGAGACAGGGACAGAGTGCAAGCAGGGCAAGGGCAGAAAGAGAGGGAGAGACAGAATCTGAAGCAGGCTCCAGGTTCAAGCCGTCAGCACAGAGCCCAACAAGGGAGATCATGACCTGAGCCAAAGTCGGACACTTAACCAACTGAGTCACCCAGGTGCCCTTGTCATCAATCTTTCTAAGTACAAGCCTGATACTATCTTTCTGCCTGCCACCCGCCCCCCCCCACAGGCATGCATCTTAAAGACTCAAATCCTCAGAATGGAAGTCAAAGTTCTCTACCGAAAATGATGTTGACACTTGCCTGTATTCCAATACTTTATCTCTCCTTATACAGTCTTTGAGGGTTTCCGTATCTTAGTCCCATGTATCTTCCACTGGTGTTAATACGCACTCGCTTCCTCCTGTCTCCAGGCTTCCATACCTACCACTACTTGTATGTGAAGGGCTCTTCCCCCTGTATCTATCTATCTATCTACTGGAGTCCTATTCAGCTTTTAAGAGCCATCTCAAACCTCACCTTCCCCACAAATCTTTTTAAAATCTCCACCACTGAGACACCTGGATGGCTCAGTCGGTTAAGCGTCCAACTTCAGTTCAGTTCATGATCTCACGGTTCATGAGTTCAAGCCCCGCGCCGGGCTCTGTGCTGACAGCTCAGAGCCTGAAGCCTGCTTCGGTTTCTGGGTCTTCCTCTCTCTTTGCCCCTCCCCTGCTCGTGTGCTCTCTCTCTCTCTCTTTCTCTCAAAAATAAACATTACAAAAATTTAAAAAATAAAATCAAATCTCCACTAATGAACTGACTAGAGCATTTAATATATTCTGTCTGGTACACACTCTTGGGGGCACCCACCTCTGCACCTCCCACGTGGTTTCATGTGACACCTTATAAGTAGTGTGTGCTCCGAGGATGTCTGCTGAATTACGTATCAACCTAGTGAAGGTTTTCACAATCTCCATGGCTTTAACAATCCCCAGGATCATGACACCTCCCAAACAGGTACCTCCAACCTGTTAATGAAAATAGCTAAAAGTTGGGGCGCCTGGGTGGCTCAGTTGGGTAAGCATCCGACTCTTGATTTCAGCCCAGGTCATGATCTCCAAGTTCCTGAGTTCGAGCCCCACACCAGGCTCCCTGATGACAGTGCAGAGCCTGCTTGGGGTTCTCTCTCTCTCTCCCTCTCTCTCTGCCCCTCCCCGACTTCTGCTGTCTTTCTCTCTTAAAATAAATAAAGTTAGCAGAAATAGCTAAAAGTTTATGAATGTGTATGAGTTCCTGGCATGGTTCCAAGCACTGATGAAGCACTAGTTTATTTTATTTCCCAGCCAACCTATGAAGTGTTGATGGAGAGTATCATTCTTCCTCTTTTCAGGTGATAAAACTCAATTACGGACAGATTTAGTAATCTGCCCAAAGTCACACAGACAGGTAAGTGGCAAGAGAGGATTTGACATGCAGGCCTATCTGATGATAGAGCCTATTCTTGGAACCAAGCACTCGGTAATATTTGCTGGGTGAATAGATAGAAAGATGGATGGGGTGGCTGGGTGGATGGAAAGAAAGAAGGAATCAGCTTCCTGCCTGCGGTTTTCAATCCATTCCCTATTTTGCTGTTACAATGAACTTTCTAAAAAAAAAAGTGATTTTGCCATTTTGACCATCTTCTCCCTTGCTGGAAGTCCTCTATGGTGCCCGACCTCCTTAGAATGAAATCTGAACTCCAAACTATGGCAGAGAAGCTCCTCAATGATCGTACTTCAAGCTACCTCTGAAACCTCCATCTTTGCAACTCTTCCCAGGGGACCCTCTGCCTCAGTCATCCAGGACTCCTTAGAGATCCTTGTGCCACGTTGTTGCCTTTCCCTATCTTTTCAGTCTCTCTCATGCTGAAAATACCATTTCCCCCTCCAGGCGCCCTCCCAACATTGACCCCTCAAGACTAAGCCCAACTACTCCCTACTCCATTCCCCATTCCACTCTAATCCTTCAAGAAGACAGCTGGGATTCTAACGCACCAAAATCACTATTTGATTTGCTACATGCATACCTAACACTCTTCAAAGGTATCCCCTTATCCTATAGATTTGGATGTCCTGCTGAGCAAATAAAACCCAATTCCTTTGCATCTCATAACCCTACACTATTGTTGTCTTTCCAGCGAACTCTACAATGGGCCATTAATCCAATCCTGCCACCATTATTAATAATAGTATTACTTTCTATTTCAAAACCTTGGGGATTTAAAGCTAAAAAGGGACCTAGGATTTACTACCTAAAGGAACGGAAGACTGGTATTGTAGGAGCTACTGGACCATGGCCCCCTTCCAGAACTTTGCACATATCCACACATAAGAAATCTAAGAAACACGGAGGCTGCATGGCTGCCAGAGTGATACGCTTTCAGACCTGGATCTTCTGCTCCACACACACACACACACACACACACACCCCGAGCATGTGGCGTTCAAGTCCACAATGGTGAGTGACAAAGGATCGCTGTGCTTGGGACATTATTATAGTCGGGAAGAGCCAGACACGTGTTCTGCTCCTTCCAACATAAGCAATGAGTGGCAAGACAGGGAAGAGTCCAGGAATCTTACGCAGACTGCTTCCTTGAGAATTCAGCACTTGAGACGTGAGCTGGGTCCTAAATAATGTGTCAGAGTCAGCCAGGTGAAGGCATGGCAGTAGGACGGAAGAGAATGTGCCCAAGCAAAACAAAACAAAACAAAAACCCTATATAAACAAAGGTGTGGAGACCTAGAACAGCTGGGGATACACAGAGCATTGCAATGTGTTACCGAAGCGTAACATGCTTAAGCTGACGCACATGAGACTCCTCAGACTATCAACTCTCCCCAGTAATAGGTCCACTGAGACCCCCACCAGCCACTTTTAATCCACTCACTGCAGGTGGGGGGGGGGGGCAGACCTCATTCACTCACTTCCCATCTCTCCCTTTTTGAAGATCTCCAACAACACTTTTTCATTCCTCTCCTGGTTACCCTGCTAACAAACAGTGAGTGCTTCCTTAAGTCTAATACGTCATGTCGCTCCTGGGTGCGGAGCGACAGGCATGTGTCTTGTAATCTCTGTGGCAGAAATGATTACACGGAAGGCAAACAAGTGAACCTGAATGAGGAACACCACCTAAGCTACTGGGATCGCAGCAGCCCCTTTCCTACACGCTAACACGTTCCACTGGCCTGGCTCATTCCCAGATTCCCACTCACCCTCCGCACACCTGGACACTTCATGTTTCACATCATCTCTTCCCCCAAGCCCAGCCCTGCCATGACCTGTCTGATCAGATGGTTCGGCCATGAGAGTTTCGGTGCCAGGACACTGGTAATTTTTCTGACTCCCTGATATATTCCAGGGCACCCCCAAACTAACAGGAAGAACATTTAATTAGAAATTCAGAAAGCCAGTTTCAAATGAAACATTTGTTTGCTGAGGGCCTGCTTGGGCCGTTATGTCAGGATTAATTGCCGGCCTGTAGAGTTGTGTCAGCAGGCTCAGGCTTGAGTCCCAGCTCTGCCACTTGCTGGGTGACATCGGTCTCTGAGTCTCATTTTTCTGCTTAGACAAATGAGAGGTGTTAATGCGTATCTCACAGGACTGCTATGTCGAACGAAATAACGTGAGTGAAATATTTAGCGCAGGGCCTGATACATAACAAATGCTCAATAAATACTACGGAGCTTCTATTATTGTTCAGAAAACTATTGTTCTGGGGCACCTGGGTGGCTCCATCAGTTAAGCGTCTGACTCGAAATCCGGCTCAGGTTGTGATCTCTCAGTCATGAGATGGAGCCCCCGTCAGGTTCTGGGCTGAGTCTGGAGGCTGCTTGGGATTCATTCTTTCTTTCTCTCTCTCTCTCTCTCTCCCCCTCAGTCTCTCTGCCCCTCCCCCACTCATGCTCTATCTCAAAATAAACATTTTATGTTTATTTTTGAGAGAGAGAGAGAGAGACAGAGTGCAAACAGGGGAGGGGTAGAGAGAGGAGACACAGGATCTGAAGCAGGTTCCAGGCTCTGAGCTGTCGGCCCAGAGCCCGACACAGGGCTCGAACTCACGGACCATGAGATCATGCCCTGAGCCGAAGTCGGACGCTTAACAGACTGAGCCACCCAGGCACCCATCAAAATAAATAAACATTTTACAAAAAGAAGAAGAAGGCTTTTGTTCCTCTTTGTAAAATGTGGAATAATTACCCTTGCCCTCTTTCCTCAGAGGATTATATGGACATGCTTCAAATGCTCCCAAGCAGGACTTCCGGGGACCACATCCACCTGGATGTGCAGGATCCTTGAAATGCAGAATCCCAATCCCACCCCCACGCAATAAATGGCAATTTCCAGGAGGCGGTGTTAGGAATCTGCATCCTGAACAAGCACCATAGTAGATATTGCACTCTAAAATTTGAGAGGACTCCCAAGGATTCATCAAAGGATAAGTGACCGATCTGTCCCAGATGACAGAAACTCTTACGACTCCTTGAGTGAACTGCCCATTCAGAGTCTACCATGTCACCAACTCGCTGGAACAGAAAATTAGTTGAGTCTGTCACAGAAACTGGCAATGGAGAATCGAGAGCTGATGAGGAGTTGGCTCAGAGATGTAGTTCTCGCAGTAAGGCCACGACTCGGCGCTCGATGGGATTGTGTCACCTTCGTTTGGTGTGGGAGCCTGACAATTATCATTAGAGGCCATGCCCACAACCATATGACAAACATCGAATCCCTCCCTGCCTTTAGCAGCATCTAGTTAAAACAGATTCTGATCTCTGGCGGTCCCTAATGCCTAGCAGACGACCATTCTGTCATCGAATTCTGTGCCTCCCATCGCCATGCCAATTGTGAGGTTTTGTCAGTAACTCTCCTCAGTTCCTTCTATCAGCACTGCAAACATCCATGTGAATTAGCCAGCTCCACTTTGAATCTCCCCATAGCACAAAGCCCACAGGTATATTTGGGTAGCATTTGCCTGAAATTTACATGCTGCCTGCAAATGCCTCTGTGAGGTCTCTCCACCTAAACTGGTTTCCTAATTCAGTTTAGTAGGGCTCCCTGAAGCTGGCTTTTTTCCCCAATTCCTCTCTATACTCCAGCTTGCCACTTGACAATGTCTCTGTACCCTCTTAAAACCACAGCATACTAGATGGGAAGGGCGGGGTCCAACAGGGACTTTATAGACAGGGGACTATGACCAGAATCACAAATCCCAGTGGAGACCCCAATTCCCCTTGGATCCTCCTCCTTAAGAGAGCAAAACACCAAGTCATTGAGGAAAAAAAAAAAATCTTCCCAGGCCCCAGGCCCCAGGCCCGCTTCACTCCTTGTTATGATGTTCCGGAGTTGCCGACCTTGGTCCCCTGTACCCATGAAGATAAAGCCAGCCTCGGGTCCCCAAGAGATGACGTGCAGAGAAAGAGGTGGAAAGTCTCATCCTGTCCAGTCCTCTCACTGACGGATGGGAAGCACAGGCCCAGAGAGGTGCCACAACTGCCCACCAGGGGGATAACAGGGAGCTGGACATCCCAACGCTCAGCGCAGGGGGCTCAACAGTGCAAGTCTCAGTGTCTCCCCAACCCTTCCACTTTTTAAGATACTGGATGGAGAGGAAGTTTGAAAGAATGAGAAATGTACTACGGTTTCTCTTAAGAGGAGCTCCCTGTGACCGTGTATGAAACCCACCCTCTGTGGACCTATTACTTGGAATCTAAACCTGGCGACAACTCTACCATTAGGTCTGGTTCCTTCTTTACGGAAGAAAGCCAACTTTTGTGTCCAACTGTGATTACCTGGTTGAAAACAAAGGCCAGGCAGCACCTAGGAGACAGAAGCTTTTTTGCTGTTGCTATGGTTGTTTTTTGTGGGTTTGGGGGAGGGGGGGAGGGTTGTCGTTGTTGTTGTTTTTAACATTTTTTTTTTAACGTTTATTTATTTTTGAGACAGAGAGAGACAGAGCATGAACGGGGGAGGGGCAGAGAGAGAGGGAGACACAGAATCGGAAGCAGGCTCCAGGCCCTGAGCCATCAGCCCAGAGCCCGACGTGGGGCTCAAACTCACTGACCGTGAGATCATGACCCGGGCTGAAGTCGGACGCTTAACCGACTGAGCCACCCAGGCACCCCTGTTGTTGTTGTTTTTAATGGTGCAGAGGTTCTCTTCCCAACTTATGCTACAGTGGCGTCTCGGCCTGGCCCAGCATGCCATGCTTTGGCTGGTTGTGGCAGCACGCTGCATTTCAGCAAGGGGCAGGAAAGGAGAGGGCTCCCAGGACACTGCCTTTCTCCCTATCACAGTTCACAAAATGCCAGCAGCAGAGCCCGAACCAGAATGGGCCTCCCTCAACTGCTTCAACAGCAAGATTTTGACAAAAATGAACATCTCGTTCCCTGTCCTCTGTTTGGGTAACCTGCTGAAATTCCCCGAGGGCTTTCCAGGTGGGGCCTTTAGGTGAAGTATACAGGGTGTTCAGGGACAGGTTCTGTTTGAAATTCAGAACCCAGAAGGTAGAACTACAGGCTGTTGCCACATCAGATCACAGGCAGAGAAAACTGACAAATGGAAGACTGACAATTCTCCAGACTCACCAACGGGCCACTGGTTATCCACACACTGGCCCAGGCCCTGCCCTCTCTCTGCCCTCTGCCTCTCATGAGTCCTCATCTCTATACAATAGATATTGTATAGATAATTCAGGTCACTTCCTACAGCCAACAAGCTTCACTTACCCAATCTTCCTTTCCTATCTTGCTCAAGTCACTATGGAAAGTTTAAAAAAAAAAAAAAATGGTTTTTTTTGGGGGGGGGAGTTAAATTTTACAAAGGAAATAAAGATAGCAGAACCCATTCAGAAACATTTGCAAAACATTTAATACCTAGATGTATCTCACTAGAAACCTACTTAAGCCTGGAGAGAACTACTTGTTGTGGGGGAAAGTCCCAGCAGGGACTTCAGTTGTTGATGAATTTATTAATTGACCTATTAATATAAGGGCCAGGTTCATGGAAAGTCTTTGGCCAAGCAGAGAAAAGCAGACCTTCAATTACCCTTCTACTGGTGTTCTCGGTCCAGGGAGGTGATGCGTGGAGAGACAGCCCTGATCACAATGGCTGGAGCCTCCATCCACCCTACTCCCCCACTCCCTGGCTCTCCTGCAGCTTCTGTTCAGCCAGAGTTTGGAATTCAATCCAGGCACAGGCATGACAAACACTATTTTTCATTTCCATGGAGACCAAGGCCTGCAATAGAACCAGGACTCCATGCCTGAAATGCCAAAACAGCCTGACCCACTTTTCCCCCTTCCTACAAAAACAAAATAAGTTTGTTTGGGTCCTGCCAGAGCTCCGGTTATCTCTATGGACACTTTGAAGAGGAAGGAATGATAATAACCTTTGAAAACCCTGACGATGCTACAAAAGCTGTCAGAAGGCAGACACGAATTGCTTCACCCAAAAGGCTCTCAGACCAAACCCATCCTGTGTCCTCGTCTTAACCTTCTGGAGGGAGAGGGTCATATCCCCTAAGACATGTACTTAATGGCTGGCGACACTACTCCCAGAATCCAAAATCGGGGAACTGTTTTCTTCAGTGTCCTCTTATGCCACTCTGCCCCTCACTCTCTTCTGGCCTCCCTGGACCCTTCTGTTCCTCGAACACACCAAGTCCACCACCTGCCCCAGTGTGTTTCCCTTCCGTCTGGGAACTCTTTTGAGTTTTGAATTCTGGTTCCTTTTCAACCTTCAAAGTTCAAAGGCTACCTCCCTAGAGCAGCTGGTCTTGAAGGACCACTGGGTCTAAAGTGCCCTCCCTTGTCTCCCAGGCAATCATGATCATGGCCTGCCTTTCCCCCTTGATGGCATTTAGTAGGAGCTGAAATTGCCTTTGTCGTTGTTTTGCTGAGTTTTCTATCAATAGAGTGAACACTCCGTGGGGGACAGGGCCTTGTCTACTTGTGTGGGTCGCCAGTGCCTCTAACACAATGACTGGCACAAATCTGGGACCACAGATGCACTGCATGAATAAAGGAATGAGCTCTTTTTAAAGCCATTCAATCCACTGTTCGGCCACTCTGTTAGACATTTCTTTCTTAAGCCTGCCCTAAATCTGCCTTGTTGTAACACCAGCCCACTGGTTCTTATTCTGACTTCTGGATCCATGCAAACTGAAATTGGTGACATCACTTCCAGGTTCTATGCTGGCCTGGCCACTTTCTCTAAACATCAGTATGTATGTCTGAGTTTAAATTCTGAGCTGCTTTGTGCTCTTGAGAAAAATGATTTTATCTTTCCGTGAGTCTGTGTTCCTTGTCTGTCAAAGAATCACAACCTACCTTACTGGGGTGAGGGGCAGAATCTTAAAAAGCAAACAAGCAGGGGCGCCTGGGTGGCGCAGTCGGTTAAGCGTCCGACTTCAGCCAGGTCACGATCTCGCGGTCCGTGAGTTCGAGCCCCGCGTCGGGTTCTGGGCTGATGGCTCAGAGCCTGGAGCCTGTTTCCGATTCTGTGTCTCCCTCTCTCTCTGCCCCTCCCCCGTTCATGCTCTGTCTCTCTCTGTCCCAAAAATAAATAAACGTTGAAAAAAAAAAATTAAAAAAAAAAAAAAAAAAAAAAGCAAACAAGCAAACAAACAAAGCGATTTGGACAGTACCTCCCCCTAAAATAAAGGTCTTCCTATCATTGCTCACCGAGCAAAAAAAAAAAAAAAAAAGTGTTGGAGAAGCAGGAAGTGAATTCCTAGTTAAGAAACTGAATCCTGTTTCTAAATTCTGTCCCTTTCTTCATGGCACAGAGGGTGAGAATATCAGTTGTTGCTATGCACGCCTTCAGCTAGTTCCTCCCTCCATGGGGCTGGGAAGATAAGGATTTAGGATGGAGAAGATGCTGAAATTATTCAAAGGAACTTAACTGGTTTCGTACCGTTTCCTTTCCCTGAGATTATTCACTGCAGGACCAACATCTACATTGGGAGACAGTCGTGCTGGGTTTGCGGGCAGTGCTGGCTGAACTGATCTGTCATAACAGTCTGTTGCTTGGAAAGTGCCTTGGTGGTCATGTAATCCAACCTGTCACCAAGTGCAGGGGTTTTCTCCGCAAGGCCCCGACAACCACCATCCAGCCTCTGCTTCAGATCTCCAATGAGAGAGTACTCACTGGATGGCCACATACGTGCCTGGACAGCTCTCAAGGGATTTTTAGGACCATGGTCCTTATTTCTCCATGATTCTTGGAGATCATATCCATCCAGCTCTCTCTGAGCTTCACAGTCTTTGGAAATTAAGCTAACCCTGCTGATTTGATGTCAGTGAACAAGCATTTACTGAACACCTACTAGGCACCTCCAACCCTGAGAAACCTATTCATCCTGAGGGCCCCACAGGGCAGTGACTTGTGTCATGGTTCTATGTAGATACACAGAGATGAAATACACAATACTAAACATGATTATGGGCACACAGTAGGGACTTAATGCTTTTAAATTGGACTATCAATCTCGGCCAAATCTAAGTACAATCCCACCCTAAGTATTTCAGAAGCCTCAACACTCAGAAGAACTGGACCTTGTAAAAGCAGACAGGTGCTAATAAGCTATCCCAGGAAGCCTCTCCCTTGAAAGAGATTTCCAATCCATTGGGAGGCCAGAAACCACCGGAACAAGGCAGGGCACAGTTCAACTGAATAGAACTTCCAGCTTCTTCTAACTTTGTCCCCATCCTCAGCATGAGAAATGTTGCTACTAAAACTGAAAAGGAACTTCACTCTGTCTCTCTCTCTCTCTCAAAAATAAACATTACCCCCCAAAAAAATCTTTTTAAGGGGGGAGGGCACCTGGGTGGCTCAGTCGGTTAAGCATCCGACGTCGGCTCAGGTCACAATCTTGCGGTTCATGGGTTTGAGGTCCGCCTCAGGCTCTGTGCTGACAGCTCGGAGCCTGGAGCCTGCTTCAGATTCTGTGTCTCCTCCTCTCTCTGCCCCTCTCCAACTTGCAATCTGTCTGTCTCTCTCAAAAATAAGTAAACATTACCAAAAAACAACAACAACAACAAAAACTGAAAGGAACTTGTGCCGGATCCATCCATCCATCCATCCATCCATCATCCATCCATCCACCCATCCATCAATCCAGTAGCTGAGGAGACCACACTCCATGCCAGGTAATGCTCTAGGCATTAGGGATACAGGCTCTACCTCTAAGGAACTCACAATGGGGTGGGAGAGACAGAGATGTAATGAACTAACACCATGCGATAAGAGCTCCTTGGCCTCAATCAAAACAGCTCCCTTCACTACCTGCCAAAGAGTCAGCCAGTCCTGACTCAGCCCCTTCCCTGAGTATAACCTGGGAGCAAACCAGTCCTCTCTGAGATTCAGCATTAATTATACAACAAGAAGGCGTGTGGATGCCACCTAGTCCCCGCAAAGATGTGACAGGAGGATGACAAAGAGTGTCTCAAGGATACACTGGGAACTAGTGAGAGGAAGCAGCTTCTCTGACATAGAGGGACTCCAATCTAAATTAGGTGAGGGATTCAGAAATGAGATCCTGGGGTCCTTGTTAATTCAGACTCATCAGCCTTCCCTCTCGTTGAGGCTATGCCACATCACGCACCAGAGGCTGCTGCCATGCTGTCACAAGAAAATTCTGGGCCAAGCAGTCTCGTAGACTAAGGGGTACGTAGGGTGTAGGTGAATGACGGTTAAGTAACAGCACTCAGTGCACCCTTCTCTCCTCTCACTCCTGCCTAAGCTCATGGTTAAAACCAAGTGCGGCGAATCCTTTCCAGACTTCTATGGATTCAAATCCAGTTCTGATTTCCTTTTCTGCTGGAGATCAAACAGAAACAGGCTGAAGAACAACCATTATGTTAAAATTACAGAAAATTTTAGAACAAAGAAGACTGTAAGAGGTCAGCCAATATGTCTGGCTGCAGGCAAACAGAAACACCCAAATCACCCAAGAGGCTTCACCCTACTTTAGCATATATCCGAGGTACAAAATGCCAAGGCTCCCCTTTGTGATCCTTCTCACTGCCCTCTGCGATCGTTCAGGAAGTTCCTTACGATGAAAACAAAAGTCTAGTAAAATGCATTTAATACCACTTTCTCTTATTCCAGCTTTCCGGAACTCGAGGTCAGTTCATTAGCTAGAACCCTTTCTCAGTTCCCATACTCCTTTCTTTGGGTGGAATGATTCCAATTCCTCAAACCTATTTTCAGAAGTGAAAAATCATTTCTCCTACAATCTCTCCAAATCTCTGTTTAGATTATACCTCAAGTGACAGAGAAGTCATTAATTGATCATGCAGTTCATTTCACCTTTGGACAACTCTTTTTATTTTAAGCTCAAACTGTTTCCTGTGGCTTCCTACCAAAGGTCCCATTTCTGCTCTCCCGGCAGACATAGAATAATCTAATTCCTTTTACACGTGCAATCTGCACATGGCTCGCATGCTCGCTCAGTCTTTTCTCCTCCAGACCTGCCAGTCCCTCCAGCATCCCTTGTACAGCATGGCTATGGACCCCACAGCCACTGGCTGGGCTCATTCCAGTTCATCCCAATCCCCCTTACACTCTGGAGCCCAGGCATTGTAATCCCACAGAGAAGTGCTCTCTGATCAGCTCAGAATAGAGCACAGCCACCACCCCATGGGCTCTGGAAATCAGAATGCAAACATGTATTTTTGGATTCCTGTTCTGAATCAGGAGACTCTGGAATTAGTCACTGTTCTCTTACGAAGTTTCTGGCTACAGCCTATAGGCTAAGGAGAGTGCCTCCATGTATGCCATACGTATGCATATCCCTACAGGAAACACCCCACCCCCATTTTTCCCCCTAACCTGACAAACCTGAGTTCGGTGAGATGATGAAGAATCCATCCAGTTCTTGCCCCAACTCAGGCTATATCCCAACTCGGAATGTGTTTATATGAATTATCTCCAGGCCAGATGCAAAACCACAGCGCTTAGAGATTCTCTCATCTGAGGATGCCAAATCCTTAGAAACTGTTTTCTCTCCCCCGAGTCCGCACACATTTGTTCCTTGGACCCTCACAGCCTGACTCACAGATAAGCTGAAGTTTCCCCTAACTGGCCGAAGCAATACTGTAAGGTTCCGAGGTCGTTAGGAAACCTGAATCTAGCCCTGTCGTGTCCATAACCAAGAACAGAAGGGTGCGTGTGTGCAAACGCATGTATAGGGAAGGCTGTCTGCTCCCTTCACACCGGTCTCAGGACTTTCCCATCAGGACTGTCTAATTCGGGGTCAGCAAACCATGACCCACAGGCCAAATGCAGCCCACCATCCATTTCTGTATGACCCACAAAACGGTTTTTACATTTTTAAATGATTAGGGGAGAAAAGAAGAGTACCTTGTAACATGTGAAAATTATATGAAATGGAAATTTCAGAGTCCACAAATAAAGTTTTATTGGGAACTCAGCCACCTGTGTTCGTTCATAGGTCGTCTGTGCCTGTGGCTGCTTCTGCTGTACAAAGCAGAGTTGAGTCGTTTCAACAGAGAACAGCACGGGCCCACAAAGCCTAAAGTATCTACCACCTGACCCTTTACAGAAACAGTTGGCCAGCCTTCGGTCTAACAATATATGCCCCCTGGAAAGGTGGTTTCCGGGAGCCTGCTTCTCTTCTGACACATTCCATCAACCCCCGGGGCCCCAACCCACCCACCCGTGTATGAGGACTTCACAAGTTGAGGGAAGGGGTTCCAGGCTTGCTCCCACCTGCAGAGGAAAACTGTAGGGCCAGGAAAGAGAGGAAGCTTTTTGTAGGTAGTAGATAAAAGTTCCTCTCCTTCATTCTCTCCCCATGGGGTACTACTTTCCACGGCCTTGATGGTGACACTCTTCTGTCATGGGCAGCTCCCCAAAACATCCCTTTCCACATCCCTTCTTTCAAGGCCAGCTTTTTCCACTCTGATCCTAAACTTCTTAACCCGTGGTGTGCCACTCAAGGATGTCTGGGCAGAGAGGTGGGGCAGTAAGCAGAAGAGCAAGCGGGTGGGTCTACAGGAACACAGTCGGCTTAGCAAGGTGAAGAGGCAAAGTTCCCAGTCTCCAGCCTTGGCTGAGAGCTTGGCTGAGTCCCCAGGAAGACAGGGAGCTTCAAGCCCTCCTCCCCACTCCTCTACTTGCCTAAATCAAGCAAATAACTAACAATGCAAGGAGGTGCGGGGGAGTAAGGACCAGCCACTGGGTATCTATTTTCTGAAAACACATGGCACATCTCTGAGCCAAATGCCTGCTAAGCCAAAGAATAAACAAATCTCTTTATTTCTCTGAGACAGGAGCTATCAACTTCCCCTCCGGTCCTTTCCTTCCGCTAGCCAGATCCATCGATCCCATGGTCCTCTCCCCGTGGGAGAGGCAGCATCTGTCAGCATCTAGGAGGGGGGCCTGCCTCCTCCCCCTTGCTAACCACTGCTCTGGTCACCTCACCCCCACCAGGGGCACCCCAGAGCTCAGTTGGTGGCTGGAGAGCACATGGCCTGTCCACACCTCCCCCAGAGGCTCCGGCCAGCTCTCCATGACGCATCGCTAATTCAACCCTCTGCCCTCCTTTCTCCAAGCTATAGGACCCTGAATAAGTCTTGCTGGGCCAAGGGGACCCCATCCGCCCAACTCAAGCCCTCCTTTCACCCCACCAGGGCCCACGGCTCAGTGCTCCAAAGGTCTGCTCAAGCTGTGCTACTATGAAGCAGGAGAGGAAGGGGGGGGGGGGAGGGAAAAGCTAGGGGGTGAAAAGAATGTGGCATCTCTGCAGGATGATGTCACGCTGGCTGCTTCCAGATCCCCCAACACAGAACAGAAGCAAACAACATGGACTCCGGATTTACTGTCTTGAAAGGTTTGTGTTCTCAGCAGCTCTGAGCAGCCTGCGCCAGCTGGAAAAAGCACACGGCCAGACAGACAGGTCCTCCTCCTTACAGCCCCCGGGGGGCCCCAACCCGACCCCCGGATGGGGAGGGGCGGGGGAGGGGGCGGGGGGGGGGCAGAGCTACCCCTCCAAAACAAATGCCCAGAGGAAAACAAAGATAGACTGACACATACACACACACAAGCGTCAGTTAGCACTAACCTGGAAGCCATTAGGAACGGTAGTGGAGTGCAGTGCAGAGGAACTCATTCATTCATGCATTGGGCAGTGGGGGGCGGGGGCGGGGAGCGGGGGCCCTGAGGACGTCGGAGGGCACTCACCTCCATGCCCACCCCGCAGCCCTGTTTCTACCCGGGGAGGGAGTGGGGGCGGGGTGCTCATAAGCTCGGGGAGCTGCCTTTCTCTGCTGTCTCGCACGGCTCTGGAGTTGTAAGCATGACCCTCCCCCTTTATTTTCTCCCCCTCCCTCCCGCCGCGGCTGTTACTTGGTGTGGTCGGTGTGGTCGCGCGGCTACAGAAGTCCCTCTCTCCCTCGCCCTTGCTCCCTTTCTCTCCCCGACTCCCTCACAGACAGCTGTTCTCCGGCCCCAGCACGCACGCGCACAGGCGCGCGCGCGCGCGCGCGCACACACACACACACACACACACACACACTCAGACACGCACCCCTCTCGCGCGCCGACACACGCGCGCACACGCACAAGCGAGCGCGCACACACCCTGCCGCCTGCCGCTTTACATAATGCAACTCTTTGGTGCGGTCAGCTTGCCAGCTCTCAATTATTTATGCCAGTTTGGAGGACAGAGCCGCCGGGCGCCCCGCGAGCATGATTTCCCCTCCGTCCCCAAACCGGACCAAACGCCAGATGATGCTCCCGGGAGATCCTGTGCCCTTTGCTGCCACCAATTATTTCCCAGGTGTTGCCTATTAGGTCAACCTGTATCAAGGAGGTGACGCTGAATCAAAACACAGGCGCCTGGCTCAAAATAGAGCCTTGCCTCTTTCAAAGGATGACAGCTGCTCTCATGGCCCCAGCCTTGGGAATACAGGAGAGGAGGAAGGCAGCGCTGGAGACCAGACTCTATGCAAGAAAATGGCTGAGGGCCTCTTCAGGGTAGCCTCTCCCAGACTCCCAAGACAGCCGGGCTGATCCTCACAGACAAGGAAAATAACACTCAAGTAAAGCACTTGCAGTCATGACAAAGGCTCATCTGAGTTTTTGAACTCCTAAGCTGCGCCTCTTAAAAAGGTTTTTCTGTCCTCTCCATTCACTGAAACGCAGTGATTTCAGTGGTACTGCAAAAGCCCCCAGACAAGTGTTCTTTCAGTTGAGAGGCAGGCAGTCTAGTCAACAAGGGTAGTAATGAATATTTTGAAAGTCATCTACGGCCCGCAAGGCACTTTCCCTCACATTAATTTGCTTTCTACAACAATCATCTATATAGGCCTCATTATGACCACACCAAACGTAAGGATGCTGAGCCCCGGAAAGGTGGATGGTCCCGCGGCAAGAAAGGCTGAGCTGGGAATCATCACCAGACTAGAAATCCCATGACAATGAACTGACTAACACCCCAGGCATGACCTTGAGCCTCTGGAACATCACCATCACCTTTTGACAGAGTAGCAAGGGAAGCCCAAACATGAGCCCAAACAAACAAGTAACAAAAAGAATGATGGCGGTTAGCTCAGTGTTTCTCAAACCTTAATCCCCCAAGGATCTTGTTAAACCACAGATTCTAACGTCTACGGAAGGGCCCAAGAGTTGGCCTTTCTAACAGATGCTCAGGTGATGCCCATGTTGCCATTCCACAGGCCACACCTGGGGTAGCAAAGGGCTGGTTTATGCATTCTTGCTCTCTGGATATTCCTAAAGGACAGAGTTTTGTCTGTCTGCTGCAGCTACACAGGATAACCTGCTGAAGGTGAATAATAACTATAATCTATTGATGTCCCCCGTGTCCTGCTCAACAGACTCATGCTGGGAGCTAATACTTCTTGGGCATCTGTTGGCAAAAAGTCTCACTCTGGGACTGTCAAGCCTTATCTATAAGGCTCAGCCTGAAAGGCCTTTCCAGGATTGTTTCTGTCTGCAACCATCGATAGAAGAGTGCTTTCACTGTATCAAGAAGCACACAGGTTTGGGTATCTGGCCTCCACTTCGGTTACCTAGAGGAAGTTCCTTCAACTCCAAAGAAAGGTGTACAAGCAATACCCCAAGACACCAATTCTACCCACCAGTACCTGTCTGGCTCAAGTCCTGCCCCCTTCTCAAATACCTTCCTCACTCTGGACCTTCCAACTCTCTCCCCTCTTCTCTTACTCCTTAGAAAGAGCTTGCACTGTGCAGTTGAATCTGCATGCAAAGCTAAGCTTTGCTGCTTTCTGGCTCTCTGACCCTTGTGTAAATCCATCTACCCCCACCCCCACCCCCTCATTTCAGACTCGGCCTCTTCATCTGAAGAAGCCAATAGTATCTTTCCTCTCTGATACTGTTGAAAAAATGATGGACTAAAACAAAGGCATGGAACAGCTCCCAAGAGAAGCTGGTATCTCCCCCACCCCTGCCCTTATAAACTAGAAGGGACTTAATTGGAGATTCTTTTGTTCACTCCATTAGCTTTCTCTTCCTAAGAAGGTTGTAGGCTACTTTTCTCATGTCCTTCCAACATGTAGGAGTTCTGGGTACAGCACAGGTACTCGGTAAATATCTTTGTACTGACTGTCCTGTCCTCCATTAAGAGACTTAACCAAGGGGTTGGTGGAGTCAACCAGCCACAGCCTTCGTCTCGGCTCACTTACCGTGTGACTAACTTTTCGGAGGCTTTCCTACTTCCACTATAAAATGCACAAATTCGTCTTTCCTCTGAAACACCTCCACATCCCCCTATCGTGTTAGTATCTTCAACAGTTTAGATTAATAGCGGTGGGTTAAAAGGGCAGGCTGAGAGATCGGACCAAGCGGACTTCATATACTGGCTCTCTCAATTCCTAATTTTGTCACCTTTGAAAAAAGTTAGCTTCACTAAGCTTCAGACTTCTTAATCTTTAGTCAAAAAAGAACAGAAACTTACTGGACTCTGGGAGGATTAAGTGAGGTAAATACATGTAACAAGCTTTTCACATTATCGGACACAGAGTAGCAGTCCAACGAATCAAAATACCATGATTATCAATATTGGTCAAAAACAATAGCTATTTAAGAAAGAAAGAAAAAAAGAAAGAACTTCTAGTGGTGAGACAGGTATTCATAAGCCTTCAACTGAGTCTGAGTCTGGACCTAAGAAAAATCTCAGTTCCATAAGCTGCATGTTCTGCCCCCTGCCATTGTCAGAATGTTCTTTGCGGCTCCCCAACTAGACCTCACTGAATAGTAGGAAAGTTACAGAGCAAGCAAATCAGAGAATCTGGGTTGTATCTACTGTGTTATAAAATGTAAGCCTTTTCTCCATGATTTGAAGCTCCTCACTTGAGCTACATAAAACCAAAATTAACCTGATAATAAACAGAAATAGAGTACTTTCTGTGTGTGATGCAACTTGCTAAGTCTCTGAAGTGAACGATCTCATCTAATCCTGCCAACAATGTTATGAAACAGGTACTTCTCACCCCCATTTTTTCCGATGGGTTAATAACTTAAGAGGTGGCAGGTTTGCTAACTTTCCTATAGCATACGGTTCATAAACAGTAGAACATGTATCTGAAAGCCCGACTGCCTTACCCGAGTCCCACTTTTTTTTTTTAATTTTTAATGTTTATTTAATTTTGAGAGAGAGAGAGAGAGAGAGAGAGAGTGCAAGTGGGGGAGGGGCAGAGAGAGGGAGACACAGAACTGGAAGTAGGCTCCCGGCTCTGAGCTGTCAGCACAGAGCCCGACACGGGGCTTGAACTCACGAACCGTGAGATCATGACCTGAGCCGAAGTGGGATGCTTAACCGACTAAGCCACCCAGGTGCCCCCACCCGAGTCCCACTCTTAACCACTGCATCGTGCATGAAAAGAAGTGCTACTGACACATCATGGGGGGGGGGGGCAGGCAGGAGCCTTCTTGTGCTAAGAGGGCTTACTAGATTTGCACTGCTTTCTCGTCGTCCCTGAAAGTCACAGCACAAACTCTGCAGAGGCCGCTGAGTCTCAGAGATCGAAGACCGGTGATCCGAAAGGAGCAAACCGGCTTTCTGCAGATGCAACTGACACCCCCAGACTCAACCTCCGCCTTTTAACAGCTGAGCTATTTGGCACCAAAATTCCCAAACTGCTTTTCTGTAAATGAATCTAGGAAATGGGAGGTGAAAGTAGGTATCTTTTTCTGAATTAAACCTTTCCCTTAAAGATATGGAAAGCTGACATTAGTTTCTGTTTTTGAAGAGGCAAAGAGGTTTTCTGAGTCCTGTGCAATATCAAAAGCACTTTCCAAAGAGCACCCTGGAGGAATCGGGGGAAGAAAGAGAAGTTAAGGTGCACCTGCAAATCCAATCCGGTCCCACTCGACATAGTCCCGGTCAATCACATTCTATAGAAAGAAGGTTGGCGTGCACCTAGTATCTTGTTCACCTCAAGCACTTAGTAATTGTTGTTGACAAAAATGGGAGACAAAGGATAAGGTCCTATTCTGTCTTTGAACTCTACTCCCATCCCAATGAAAACAAAAGACTTTTTTAAGCAGTACTTTCATTTTAACTAAATCTGAATTTCTTGAATTATGGGGAATGATCGACTGAAGTGAACCCGATTACATTACTACCACCATCATCCAAAATACAGGTGCTAATCTAGGAGATCCCTGAAGTGTTTGGCAAACCAAGGAAGGAAAAGGAATAGAGATAGGACATTTACTGAGAATCTACCATGTGCTAGGCACATATCTTATTTACTTATAAAACTTCTTTTTAATCTGATGAGAAAACTAAATATAGAAAACTATCCTGGTTCAGTTGGTTGAGTGTCAGACTTTGGCTCAGGTCATGATCTCACGGTTTGTGGGTTTGAGCCCCACACTGGGCTCTATGCTGGCAGTGCAGAGCCTCCTTGGGATATTCTCTCTCTCTCTCTCTCTCAATCTCTCTCTCTCCCTGCCCCTCCCCTGCTCACATGCTCTCTCTCTCTCTGAAAATAAATAAAACTTAGAAGAAAAAAAAAAGCCTATCCTTATCCAAGGTCACATAGGTATTTCTAAAACCTATGTTTTTACCACACCATGCTACCTCCATAAACAAACACCTATGAAGTAAAAGTCACTTCAAAAGTTACCGCACTTGGGGCACCTGGGTGGTTCAGTCAGTTAAGCGTCCGACTTCGGCTCAGGTCACAATCTTGTGGTTCGTGGGTTCAAGCCCCACGTCAGGCTCTGTGCCGACAGCTCAGAGCCTGGAGCCTGCTTCAGATTGTATCTCCCTCTCTCTGCCCCTCTCCCGTTTGTGCTTTGTCTCTGTCTCTGTCTCTCAAGAATAAATAAATCTTAAAAAAACAAATTTTTTTTTAATTTTTTTTTCAACGTTTATTTATTTTTGGGACAGAGAGAGACAGAGCATGAACAGGGGAGGGGCAGAGAGAGAGGGAGACACAGAATCGGAAACAGGCTCCAGGCTCTGAGCCATCAGCCCAGAGCCTGACGCGGGGCTCGAACTCGCGGACCGCGAGATCGTGACCTGGCTGAAGTCGGACACTTAACCGACTGCGCCACCCAGGCACCCCCCAATTTTTTTTTTAAGTAACTGCAGTTAACCAAAAGCAGTTACAATCATGATATTGCATTTAGCCCTTGAAATGACACTGCAAGTCAAGTCCCATTGCTCCTACTCAGGCCAGTTATCCATTTATTGCCCCCTCAGGTCCAAATCCACCCTTCTTTGCCCTGCCTCGTGATGCTGGAGCTGTACCTGGTGAACACTCCACTGGCCTAATAAGCCTCACTGGCGCCCCTAGTGGGCACTTGCCTGTTTACCAGCCCCAGCCTGCGGCACCTCAACAACCTTCTGTGCCACACACTGGGCCACCCCCACACTGGGCCACCCCCACACTGTCTCCAGTGAACGTGGATCTCCACCTTTGCATGGGGATCACCCTTGTAGGTGTTTTCCTTCGTTGGGTTCTCTGCCTCAATCCTAAAGGTGGTGGCTGCTCCCTACATCTGTTATTCCTACGTTCTTTAGAGCCTTCTGTTTACCTGTTAATGATTCTCAACGTTATATCATCCCTGTTCAACTCACGGCTGTGCTGTCTCTTGACAGAAGGCTCACTGATACACTGCCACAGCAATGAGCGAAAAGAAGCACCGTCCCCGCCCTCAAGTGACGCAGTAATAATGGCTAAAAGTACCTAAGAGCATTCTATGAGCCAGATGGAGATTTTGTGGATTTAGAATGTGTTCCTTCATTTCCTCTTCCCATCGACCCTACTTTACAGGGAGATAACTCAGAGTTTAAATAATTTCCTCAGGTCACAGAGACAGTGGACCGAGAAGCCAGGATAGGTCTCTCAGCACTCTTGACTCCACAGTCATCCACGCTGAAATGCTGCCTCCATCAACTGGCTGCAAAGAGCGACAAAGGGCCAAGGCAGTGCGAATGGGACGTACAAACACATCAATCTTTCACAAAGATGGAACAGGAGAAGGAAGAAGTTAAATTGTTAGCCAGAGAAGTCCACATATACCCAAAGAAATCAAAATACGACAAGGGGCCACCATGAAGGGTCTTTCAAACTGGTCTCTGTAGTGCACAAGAGCTGGGGTGCCCTGGTCGACAGATGCTCCAAAGACCCCACTAAACAACTCGTTCCAGATTTAACGCTCAGGATATTGCCCACGTGTTATGAACCACGCATGCAAGAGAACTGACAATCCGCACGCTTCCGCCCTGCCCTGAGTTCCCCCAGCTCAGACTTTAAACCATGGAAGCTGGGTCGGGGGTGTCCGAAAGGGTATATTGATTGCCTGTGACCCAGCTGTAACCCAAGACATCGCATTAATACTGCATCTCTCACATGAGGAGCAGAGATGTCTATGTAATTAAAACCTGAAGCAAGACATGGGGGAAGGCGCTGAGGGTGCGGGCAGTTCTAACATGGCTCTGCTCTCGTTCTGTGGAGAGCCTGTGCCCCCACTGAGCCAGTGCCCAGTCTTTAGCGGCTATAAAAGCCACATAGGCTCTGGGCAGTCGGATAAGAAGACCTAGCCCCTAGCCCACTGGGAACAGAACTTTCAGGGCTTAGGGCTCCTTCTATATATCAGTCAAAGAAAGCCCCGTTCGCCATGCCCGCCAACCCCCTTCTCCCAATTTTCTCCTAATCCTACACAAACAGAAGAATTAGCTTTTCTGAGTATCACCTTTTTCTTTTCCAAATGTTCCCAACCATCCATTCTAGATTTTCAGCCTGGATCAATCGTACATCCACTGAGTGGTCTATGCAGGTGGTTCCCAAACTTTGCCATACTTCAGAATCACCTAGACGTTTTTACACATTCCCAGTGCACAGACACACCTCCTACCAATTACATCAGAATGTCTGGGGATGTTTTTAAAGATCTCCAGGTGACTGCGAATGCAGCAAAAATTTAGATACCACTGGTCTGTATGACTTCAACCTTAATTCTCTAGTAATGTAATACAGAAATTATTTCTGGGGCGCTTGGGTGGTTCAGCTGGTTAAGCATCCACCTCTTGATTTCGGCTCAGGTCATGATCTCACAGTTCGTAGGATCGAGCCCTGTATCAGGCTCCACAGAGCCTGCTTGGGATGTTCTCTCCTTCTCTCTCTGCCCCTTCCCCGCTCAACATAAATAAATAAATAAACTTTCAAAATATACAGAGAAATTACTTCTGAAAGTATAGTCTAATAATCTGAATTCCCTAGAAATTAATTATTTTAATCTAAGACATTTTTTCCTCTCTTTTAATGATTTTCCAACTAATAATCAGAACTGATACTCATTGAGAACTACATGCCAGGTCTTGTTCTAGGCACATTATGAAGGTTACATTGGGTTATATCTCAGTTAATCTTATTATTCCAATTTCACAGAAGAGAATTTGACCAATTTCACAGAAGAGAAAAAAGATTATGAGCACATCTGCAAGTTTATTCGGTACACCTGAGATGTCTCTCATCGAGGACTAGAGACTTAAGCAAGTTTTAAGAAAGTCAAAATTGCCCTCTGTTCTTTTCTCTGATAGTTGGGGTTTAATTCCACCCAGTTACATTTGCTCTATTCTTCTGGTTTTGAAAATCACTCTTTTTAAAAGACAGGATGGGGGTGCCTGGGTGGCTCAACCGGTTAAGCATCCAGCTTCCGCTCAGGTCATGATCTGGCGGTCTGTGAGTTCGAGCCCTGCATTGGGCTCTGTGCTGACAGCTTAGAGCCTGGAGCCTGCTTCGTATTCTGTGTCTCCCTCTCTTTCTGCCCCTCCCCCACTCACACGGTCACTGTCTCTCTGTCTCTCAAAAATAAATGAAACATCAAAAAAAAATTAAAAAAAAAGAGAGAGAGGACAAGTTTGGGTAAGTTTGGTGATATTCTTCAATGCAGTGAAAATTTCTCCTCCTAGATTTATAGAATCTGGGCAGGTGCTCAGTGGCCACAGCAAGAATCTATACAAGGTGGCCGGCATCAGACTGTTCTGTCCCCCACCCCCGCTGAGAAAGCACATGATCGGAACACCACACCTTGTGGGCAGAAAGTTCCAGGCAACTAACTGGAGTTGATTCCCGAAGAGGAAAAAAATGGGATTGGGGATAAATGAAATCATCTCTGATCATGACTCTGTGGGAAGCAGGTAGGGGCAGGAATCGACGCAGGGTCCAGAAGCCACAGAGACATCGAAGAAGAAAGGGCAAAGAGGTATCAGGTGGGGCTGGAGTCCGAAGGGCCAAATGGAAGGTCACCTAACAGAAAAAAGCAAGTTGTCCTCTTTCCAGGCAATTATAACTGCTCAAGCAAGAAGGTCCTGAACAAGAGACTGCGAGGAGGGTGGCCACAAGCAAGGCTGGAGCCCTTTAAAACATGGGCACAGAGCTCATCTAATTACTTAATTATGCAAATTAAGTAGTTTTAAGTTTAACTGAGCCCTCAATCCCCGGGTTAACACAGGTTAGCATGGAAGAGGATTAAACAATGACACAGACCACTCAGTCCAGTGTTCTTTCCGCCACTCAGTCACCGAGTTCTGGATATGGTCTGCCACCAGCTACCCTCAGACCCTCCACATGTGACCCTCTCTGTCAAAGGGAGATAACACCTGTTGTACAAAAGGGCGACTGGGAGGAAGAGAAGATGTAAGTAAGGTCAAGTGCAAGTCCCTGGGTCCTAGACACATGCAGGAATATTATCATGTAGTGGTAATTCTGCCTCCCAGAAACAGGCATTCGCTTTCCCAGCTCCGAACTGCCCTTGACCAAAGAGAACAGCCTCACCGAAGAATAATGCCTTCTCCGTAAAGACAGATCACACCTAATGGACAATCCGTCCCCAAGAGGTCATGAAATCCTGCTCCTTTGCCTCAATGTGGGATAACTCTGCGAGGCCACTCCAGAGCCAGAGCTTTTCACGGAACTGGTCAAAGCCTCCTGCAAGTTCGTTAAAGTTTAACTTCTTCCTCTGTCCAGTTCTGATTCGGTCACTTACTTACAGGTCTGTTCCCAAGAGCCATTTCCCAATAAAGCTCCCGCAAGGCAAATTTGTCTGAGTCCTTTCCAGAGTCTCTTTCCAACCTAAGACATATACCAATTACCATGAAGGAATGTGTGTGAACAGGGAGGTGCTGAGAGACGCGCTGCTCAAGTGTAAGGAAATGGCCAAATCTCAAGACTCAGGAATTCAGTACAAGTCTGGGATGTCTAGAGAGTTCTGGCCCCCCCTGGGAAAGGCAGATAACCATTGTAGGCCTTCTACCTCTGTCCGCTACAGGATATTAGGGGAGACTAATCACCTCTCTGCAGAGGTAACTGACCTCTCTTTAATCCTGGATTAAGGTCTTTAAGAGGGAAACCTGCTTGCCGGTGCCCCAGTTAAGATGTTGACATGTACTTAAGAAGAGAACTTGAGTCCCTCCTGCCACTGGCCAAAGGCGTGGGCAACATGACCATCCCTCCATCTCCCTCCACCCCCTACCCACTGTCTGTTTAGCTTAAAGAACCAGGAAGCTTGGTTGGCTAATGGAGCGGACATCATGAAAATCGCACTGCTAGGCACAACACTGGGTGCTAGCCAGAAAGACAGGAAGAGTGCTACGTTAGGGCAGAAGGGGGTGGGGATCGTGATGAGTTAAGAAGAAATCCTAGTCAAAGCAATGACTGCCCCCAGATGGGAGATCTTTGGGCAATGCTAGAGACGCTGCTGTTGCCTCCCGTTCGCTATGCACGCCCATGTGTCTTAGAAGCTTGGTTGGCCAGTGGGGCCAGGCAAGACCGAAAAAGCAGGTGGCAAGCAAAGCCCCGCAGCTCAGTTTTCAAGCATTGTGACCTAGCTCCTCCTAAAAATCAACCCTGAGTCTCCAGGAAGTCACTAAAAGGGCATTGGGAGAATTTCCATCATCTCTCTTGCCATGGGGTGGCACAGAAGTATGGACTCCATTTTCCCCATACATGTCCAGCTGTGGCAGTCAGCCTGCTCAGTCACCCTCCCCAAAGGGTCTCGCTGGGCTGCTAATGCTATTGCTCCCAAGATGGGCCCCCCTCCTAGGCAGGGACCCAATATACACTTGATTCTAGATGAGGACAATGCAGGCTAATGGAGGAGTGACTGACATATGGCAATCCCAAACTCGTGTTATAAAAGCGTCCACCTTCAGGAGGCTAGGCACCTAGAGGACTCTGGCGTGTGACCCTGGATGGGCCTCTGGGCCTCAGTTTCCCCATCTGGTATATGGAGGCGTTGGGTCTAGATGCCCCCCTCATTCTTCACCTCACACATGTCAAAGTGCTAATTAAGAACAAAAAGATGAGCTCTGTGACCACGGGGCGGGGGGGGGGGGGGGCAGAGCAGGAAAAGGCACTAATGCTGACCTATTAAAGCAGACAGGGCCAGTGACCCAAGCCGTGAGCTCCTGGGTCCTAGTCCCTTTCTACTTTCTCCCTTCTGGCCACATCACTGCCTTGAACTAACTAACTGCCTCTCCTCTTCCTACCTCTGCACCTCCAGCCTCTCCAGAGAAGAGCTAAAAAGCTGTTCTGAGCAGCTGGCAGGTTCTCTCTCCAAACTCCAAGCCAATCCTCATTAGAGAGTTTCGGCACTGCCTGACCAGTCAAAACCTCATGGGGGGTGGGGGGGGGGGGGACAGGTAGGGGCAGAAGAGATGCGAGTAAGGAGGCAGGCAGCTGACTGGCAGGCTGGTGACACTTACACGCATATGCTAGGACATCCTGGCAGTACAACACCCTCCGACCAAATTAAATCTCACCACAACCAAACTCCCTTCTCACAGTCCACACAGTGTTGACCCTTCAGCCACGCGCCCCGGACACGAGGCTGCCTAAAGCAGGAGGCAGGGGTGCAGAATAAGCCACTGGCCTGCTGGCAAGGACCTTTCTTCTCCAAAGCTTGAAGGAGTGTGGAAGGCTAGTTACTGGTGGGCAAAGACCAAAGCTTGGCACGGACCCAAACTACAAGGTGGCTCTGAGAATAATTAAAATAAATTCGCAGGGGCGCCTGGGTGGCTCAGTCGGTTCAAGCGTCCAACTTCAGCTCAGGTCGTGATCTCACGGCTCGTGAGTTCAAGCCCCACAGCTCAGAGCCGGGAGCCTGCTTCGGATTCTGTTTCTGTCTCTCTCTGCCCCTCCCCCCCGAACATGCATACTCTCTTTGTCTCAAATATAAATAAACATCAAAAAAATAAATAAACGTGGGCCTCACCGACAGAAGCAAGTGGAAGAGGTAATCAACTTCCCCCAAATAATACTGGTGGGAGTGTACCTAGAAATACTGCCACACTTTACAAGGTCTACTGGTCAGACAAGATAAATAAGACAGCGTGGGTCTGCCCTACACAAAACAGCAGAGTAATTAGATATTTAGACTGTAGGACAGATGCCTCAGAGCAAGCAGGGCGTCCCCTATTTGAAAAGAAGGAGGGAAGAAAGAAAGCCAACGGAGGAGCCTTATTTTTTTTTTGTTTCTCCAAAGGGAAGTTACCGGGTAGCATAACTGGGTTTGGAATACGAGGGGATATCCTAAGAGTTGTGGCAGCCACACATTGTAAGAGGCTGGCTCACAGAGGGTGAGTTCCTAGTCAGGCTGCTGGTTTCACATCCCCATCTCCTCCAGGAGGGTCCAGATGACCTTCCCAAACCTCCTGACTCATCCGCAGTCAGCATCTGTGGCAAAGCGGGCCCGAGTAGTAGATGATGTCCAGTGAGGCTCCAGCGTGTCAAAGAGCACATGGTCTTCCACTTTTTGTAGGGAAAACCACTGGGGATCTCCATCTGTTTCAATTCTGTACGTTCTTCTTCCCCAGACCGAGAGGTACGGTCTTCCTCTACTGTTAGGGGCCAAAAATAACATCCACAACCTCTACCCAGCCCCAGCGTAGAAAGGCCTTTTGATCTCACTCAGCTCAGATCCTCACCCAAAGCAGTGATCTCCCCTGCAGCTCCTCTGAAGAGAAGGAAGGGGGGGAAAAATGGAACTTTTCCATTGGCTTCCAAAATGATGAATCAATATTCTTAAGTGATAGGGCAGGTGGCCAAATCCTTCTCCTGGGGGAGGCTGCCAAAATTAGTCTCTCCATCCACTGAGGTCCTGCTCCTGCACATCACTGTGGGTCTCTGAGCCACCAAAGGTATCAAAACCACCTCCCCCCTCCCCCCCGGAACACAAATGGTCCTGTGAAGCTTCCTGGAAACCTTGTAAAATATGCTCCAGTAGGAGTGAGTGGATGCTAGGAAAACTCTGCCCACTGCCGCGTTCCCTGTATGCTGACATTTGCAATCAAGATGGAAAACATCCACGAGACGTGCCCCGGAGGACTGGCTTGTTTTCTTCTAAATAGTCTAGCATTTGACTCCCCCAAAACCCTTGTATCAGGATCTATAAAATACCACTGCCTGGGTGTATGGCATCAGAACCCTCTAGTCTCCGTGCGGCCTTTTGTCTGGCCTTGATGATTTCACAGCACACCCTGGGGCAGGAGTGGGGGCCAGGTAGGGGCCAGGTAGGAGTAGAAGAGCCCAGTCCTCCCAGGCTGGGTGTCTCTCCCCCCGCCTCCTCGACCTCACGCCATGTCCACAAGCAGCCGGAGAAATCTGACCTCTGAGTGCAAAGAGAAATGACAGAGCACGGGAAGAAAACGCAGCCCTGAGCTGGATACTTAACGTGGAAAACTCAAGTCCAACAGGATCATTTCCAGAAAAGTAACGGTTTTGAAAAACCAAAAAGTTATAATAAAAACTTGTTTGCATGCTCAACCCTAGTGCCTATTTTGGCTCAGTGGTGCCCCTGAGGGTGGCGCCTCCCATGTACCCTTGGTTACACACCACCCCACCCCACCCCACCCCTGCTGAGCCCACCACGGACACTTCTGTCCATTCTCCTTCCTTGAGGTCAGGAAAGCTGTGCAGACGGTTCGATTTAACTCAGGGGACCGAGTTGGGTGTGGACAGTAATTATAATACCTTGTATTTATGTCTAGCTATTTCTGGCCTGAGTTTGTTTTCCCATCCTTCAATTCCCTCTGAAGAGGTCAGTCAGCCTTATAGATGTGGCCTCTGGCCTTTCTTGTGATAGCATTCCAATCCTTATCCACATCACCTCTCCTAGAGGTGGAAGCCAGGCAGGGATTTTTCTCCTTACTCTATAGGGCAGGGCAATGGTAGGCCGGCCTTTTCAGAGCGAGTCACGGAGATGCACCTGAGAACTGCCAGTCATTTACTGAAGACTACAAGGCCAGCTTAGCCAGGGGACTTTGCCACTAAAAGACTATTCAAATCATGATCTCTGACCTTATTGAAAGAAAGAAAGAAAGAAAGAAAGAAAGAAAGAAAGAAAGAAAGAAAGAGAAAGAAAGACCAAAAAAAGATTCCACAAAAAATGTATATGGTGCTACTAATGTGTTAATTCTATTGTAAGAACTCTATAAACATCAACTCTGTTAATTCTCATAATCACCCTATGCAGCACATACTAGATTATCCCTATATTCCAGGTTAGAAAACTGAGTCACAAGAGAGCTTGAGGAACTTACCCAAGATCATAGAGATAGTAGCTGGTGGGGCCAGGATTCAAACCCAGTGCACCAGCTCCAGGGTATCTGCTCTTAACCACTAAAGAGAGGCTCCCTTGCTCAAATTCATGAGCCCCACCCAGACAGTCTGATTCCACATGTCCCCACATGATTCAGATGGCCAGCCAGGTGTCCAAAGTACTGAGTTAGTGGTTCTCAAGCTGTGGTGTGCTTGTTGCTATTCAGATTCTGGGGCCCCGGAGGTTCTAGAACCGGAACCTAGAACGTACAGTTGTAACAAGCACCTAAGGTGGTTCCAGTGACGGCGGTTCACAAAAGGCACTTTGTAGAAAACCAGTCCTGTTGCTTCACCTGGACAAGTAAACAACTCATGGGGCACCTCACTGCAGCCTGCAGAGACCATTCATTCTCCACTAGAGCGGCTGCCCTGGGGGAGGGGGAGCCTGAGGCTGTGTGAGGGCTAGTCTGTTCTTTAGCCTTGGTGACTGAGGCTGCCTTCTGACTGCGGAGGAGGAGGGGAGGGTGGGTGACTGAAGACAGCTCACCGTCCCTCCACACTTGACAGGCTGCACATCAGAGGGGGACACGCGGTTGGTAACGGGAAAAGAAAAAAAGACTGGGCGGTCTGGGCCCCCATCTTCCACTGCCAGAACAATGGCCTCTTCAAATCCCTGGCATCTGAACTGGCAGCCGGCCACCAGGAAAGAAAAGAGCTCGCTGTCCCTTTAAGGACGCCCTCTCTCCGCAAAGGTCAGAAATGCCAGCTCAGCCTGCCCAGCGGCTGCCGTTTTGCCACTTTGGTGCCCCGGGGCCCTGGGCCGTGCTCCCCCCTCCAGCTGGTTCTCTGGGCACCTGCTGTCTTCTGAAAAAGGCAGAGCACCTGGGGGGACAGCTGCCGCTCTAAATGAGGTTCAGCGATCCATCCGGCAGGAACTGCTGACGTGCAGGGAACCCAAGACCTCATTTGCCTCTCAAAATCATTCCCCCCCCAGGAGAGTCAGCCCCAAGAAAGTGGGGCTTGGGGGCCAAGGTCAGAAAGATGACTGCAGGAGGGGGGATGGGGTCAAAAAGAAAACTGACCGAGGAATGGATGCTCCAAGAGAAACATGGTATTTCGTCCAGAAGAGCAAAAGCTGATGAATGAAAGATCCAGAAATCACAAAGACATGGGGGTAGAGGGTGGAGGTTGGGAGGAAAGGGCGAGGTGTGGGGTGGTGGCAGGCAATGCAGGGGAGGGGTGGGGCAAGGGCTCTCCTCCCACAGACAGGGTTCAATTGCTACCACTTTATGTAACCCGGGCAGCTTCCCTAACTTCCCTGAGCCCCAGTTTCTCTGTAATTTGGCGTTTACTGAACAGCAAATAAATACCAGAAACTAATAATGGCTGTTATATTAGAGTACTAGCCACTCCACGTGGGTCTCCCAGGCAGCTCAGATGGTCAGACTATGTGCTCAAGAAGCCTGAATCCTAGACCACACCACCGGTTCGAAGTCATCTTGCAAACATGTGCCATGAGGAAAAGGGGCACTCATTTAGCAAACGGCATGGGTTGGTGCAAACCAGGATTCTCCTGGAAAAACAGCGCAAAATTAGTTATCTATTCGTAATATAAAGCAGGGGTCGGAAACTTTTTCTGTAAAGGGCCAGATAGCAAATATATTGGGCTTTGCAGACCACAGAGTCCGCCATCAGCACTGAACTCTTACTTCCGTAGGGTTAAAACAGCCATGGACAACATGGAAAAGGAAAGAACGTGGCTGTGTCCCAATAAAACTTTATTTACAAGAAGAGGAGGCAGGCTGACGGAGGGCTTTAGTGGAAGAAAGGGTGAAATCCTTACGGGATTTGTTCCTTAAGGAATAAAAGATATGGAGGCAGAAACCCATTTCTTGCTCTTCTACGCTGGGATTGTATTGTACCCACTAATTTGATTTCCAAGAAAAGCTACCGGCCAACACCAGCCGACTGCAATGACTCATGCTGGATTCTTCGGCACCTAGGTCCGGAGTTTGCTTAGCATCTCTTTGCCCTTCCAAGCCCTCTTTTTCTTGTTCTTCTGGACTCCTATTCCTTGAGATTGGAAGCTCAGAAGAGGCAGGGTCTCCTTCCTCGGCAAAGTTAGCGAGGTACTGACCAAATGGCCCACCCTTCGAGATGTCCTCCTCAGCATCCCTCACCGCGAAAACGTCCACCGCCCACCCAGCTTCCCAGGCTGCGGCGGGCCGGGGTCCTTCACGTCTGTCCATCTTCCTGAATGGCTATGCATCTCAGTGCTATGCCTATTTTCACTCATTCAGGGGAATGTCTACTGTATGGTGAGTAAACCTTAGAAAAGGCCAACTTCACCTCCGTCTTGAGTGGAGCTGGAAAAAGGCTGATACGGTACGTCCTCTCAGAGGGCCACCCTCCTGTTCCTTGCGTTCCGTTCCCACTCCCTGGAGTCTTTCTACCCCACAGCCCAAGCACTTCAAGAATAACTTTCCTCAACTGTACGAACAACGTTTGTCATGACAATTTCTAACTGGCACTAAAAGCAGGGAGCATAAAAAAAGCTGAGAAATGAGGAAACAGATCAAAAGCAAAGGAGGTGGGAAAAAAAAGCAAAAAAAAAAAAATCACTACTTCAAATTAAAAAAAAAAAAATACTGCTTGCTTACATCATTCTATCTGCATAAAATGACCTCACTCCATGAATCCCTCCTATGCGGCCCCAACCTTCCTTCAAAAGCTCTGCTCTCTAGGGGCGCCTGGGTGGCTCAGTCGGTTGAGCGTCCGACTTCAGCTCAGGCCACGATCTCGCGGTCCGTGAGTTCGAGCCCCGCGTCAGGCTCTGGGCTGATGGCTCGGAGCCTGGAGCCTGTTTCCGATTCTGTGTCTCCCTCTCTCTCTGCCCTCCCCCGTTCATGCTCTGTCTCTGTCTCAAAAATAAATAAATGTTAAAAAAAAAAAAAAAGCTCTGCTCTCAATGCACCTTCCCCAGGGCGACTTCCCTGGTGAACTCCCCCATATCTCTACAGCATCCCCTGGAATTCTCCAGTGTGCTTCACTGTTATGTACCTAATGCATGGTGTATGTCAGCCTACGGGTCCTAACCCTTATAATGCCACCTGCTCAAAACCCACATGATAACTCTTCCTTCTTCCACATGTAATTAGCCAGTGCTCTCCTGAGACTGTTGCTTTGGCCAAGGCTCTGCTTCAATGGAACAGCTCCTGCTATCTCACGGTATCGTCAGTGACCTGCTACCACTGTTCACACCACCATTCCTTCCTTCATTCATTCGGTCATTCAATAAAACACACGTGGAATATTCACGTGCCAAGCAGTATCCCATAGACTGTCGTTCATCTCATGTGCAAATTCATTTAATCCTCAGGCCAGACTATTATTAACACGTAACTGGCACACAACAACAGAGGTGATTTCAGAAGGAATTATGGTAAATGTGGGCACCTGCTGGGAAAGGGTAGACTGTCATACTCTGGAAAAGAAGTGCTCATCTACCTGGTGCTCTGATGCCAGGAAAATGGACGGGACCTATCACAATCCCCTCTAGGCCTGTGCTGTGTAATTTAATCACCCGGGTTTTATAAAAGTAGATGCAATTATATGTCAAAATGAACCGATGCATTAAACTTTAAAAAACCAAATCCCAGAAGGACTCAAAGAAAGCAAAAGTGAGTGTGTATATGGTACTGGTTTGGGAGGAACTTTCTGTGAATAATGCCAAACACAGAAACCATAGAGGACAAGAGTGATTAATTAACTGGATCACAAACAAATACACTTCTATGTGCCGAAAACAGCCTGAAGTTAAGACACACCGCCCAGGGAAAATACTTATTACATGTATGACCTAAGGGTGAATATCCTTATTCCAGTCGAGTCCTGAGAGACAAAACAGACAAACACCTCAACAGGGAGGTGGGCAGAGAACAAAAAGGTATTTCACAGGAGAAACATACATGGGTAATAAGGAAATTAAAAGCATGTCACCAAGGATCAAAGAAAGAGACGCAAATGAATGCAACTCTAAGATATCACTTGTGGATTATCAGATTGGCAAAGACTAAAAAGAACGGTAATGCCGAGGCACGCAAGGACAAGGGGAAGGAACAAACACTCATAACTTGCTGGCGGGTGTGTAAATTGGAACGACCTTTCCGAAGGGCAACTTGGCACTCTGTATTAAAGCTGCTGACCTAGGGGCGCCCCGGCTGGCGCAGTGGGTAGAACATGCGAGTCTTGATCTCGGGGTTGTGACTTAAGCTCCACATTGAGTGTAGAGATTACTTAAAAATAAAAACGGAAAAAAAAAAAAAAGCTGTTGACCTAGAAATCTGGCTTCTAAGGTATTTACCTGAAGAATGTTAGTATGACATTATTTTTAATCTTGAGGAATAAGAAATAACCTAAGTGTCAAACAGGAGGAGAATAGACAAGTACTTGCATATTTGCAATACTGCCCCTTAAACGTAATTATGTAAATCAATACTTATTATTATAGAGAGATCAGATGCTGTTAATTAAAGGATTCCAGAACAGTGTATAGAACGAATTATAAGTTTCACCTATGTTTATCTATGTATAGTATACATAGAAAAAACAGCTCAAAGGATAAAAACCAAAATATTAACAGTGATTATCACTGAGGGGTGGTGTTATGATGGAGTTCTTTTTGACTTTCTATTTTCTAATGTTTCTACCAACATTAGAATACGCAGAGGCAATCGGTGATGCAAAAAACCATCAATATTCAAACAAGTTAAAACTACTGATAATCTTTTTCTGGAAAAAAGCTCTTTACTTCTGATTTTTGGAAGAGAGAAAATATGTAAGAGAACTCTGAAAAGCAGAAAGGACTATACAAATCCAAGAGGGCCATCAATTATCCAGCAAATCTGTTCTGGGCACCAACTATGTGCAAAGCCTTGTAGAGAGCACCAGAAGATAAAACAAAATTTGGAATGACTCTCTCGTTTCGGAAAAGATTTAATATGTTATAAAAGACAGAACGATGCTTTAATCCAAGACTGAAATGATGGGGATCCAACGGAAGTGCACAGAGAATGGGAAGGACGAATTAATTCCTAACTGGAGATGAGATAAACCTGGGGTGGACTTCTTCAAGGTGAGAATGAAGACAAGTCTGAAAGAGAAATGGGATTTCTACAGCCAAAGACCGGAGAACCATAAGCAAAGGGGTAACATAACCCAAGACTGCAGTGATAGGACACAGTACGTGGGCGACACGCCCCTCGCTAAGGAAAGGAGTGTCGGGATGGTGGGGACAGTAGAGCCCCGTGGAAGTGTGGAGTGACGACGAGGCTGGACAGTCACCATGGAGCCAGAATGGGGAAGGCCTTAAGTGCCATGCCCCAGTGTCCGCTGTATTTTGTAGGTTCCTAGGGGCCAAGTTCAGTTTTGGGGGTTGGAAATCTGACCTGTATGATAGCTGAATCATTAATGGACCCCAAGAGTTCCAGGAAGAGAGGAGGTTATTCAGCCATCAAAGGGGGAAGAAGTGCTGATACATGCTATGACTTAAACGAATCTTGAAAACATTATACTAAGTGAAAGAAGCCAGTTCATGATTCCATTCATGAAAAGTCCAGAACGGGGGACTCTACAGAGACAGGAAATAGATTAGTAGTTGCCGGGTTGTGAGGGTTGGGATGGGGGGGGGGGGGTGGTTACCTGCTAAAATGTACGGACGGGGTTTCTTTCCGAGGTGATGAAAATGTCCTCAAATTACCTGTCATCTTATTGCACATATCGTGAATATACTAAAATCCACTGAATTGTACACTTTAAGTTAGTTGTGTGGTATGTGTATTGTATCTCAAGAAAGCTTTTAAAAAAAGAAGAAGAAGAAAAAGCGATCAGCCAGGTGGCTACTGCAAAAGGCCAAGCAAGGCATGGAAGGTTGGTTATGAATTAGGACAATGACAGTAAGTCATGGGAAAGGACAGAGGACAAACCAGAGAGGCTGCAAAGAGAACTAACTATGTGGAGAATGAGGAAGAACAAAGGAAAAAATAGCTCTGAAGCTTCCAACGTGAATGATTAGGGCAAGAGGATGTGAAGAGAAGGCTGGCTGGGAGATTATCATAAATATGCTTTCTGCGCAGCCAGGGGCTTGGCCCCTGCAGGCAGCGAGGAAGCAGAGAGAGAGAGAGGTGAGGGCCTGGAGTTCACAGCCCTCCTCCTGGCAGTGGTGGTGAGAGACGTCTTTTGTGACTGGTGACAATTACCAATTCCGTTTAGCAGGAGGGATCATCTCAAAAGTGGTCCTAACTTAGGCTTGGAAATATGCTCGGGGGAAGGTGCACAGAGAAAGAAGGTTAGGACGGCAGTAAACAAGAAAAACCAATTGTACAGCTGCACACACAATAGTGTCAGCATTTAACAGAGCAGAGTACTGCTCTAGGTCCAGAGTTTTGTAAAAAGGAGTACCATCACGGCTTCCATAAACGTAATGGCTCATACAAAGACGGCTCAAGAGGTGAATGGCAGCGGTTAGATCCTCTTACCAATGCGCCTCCCGGGAGTACAGATTTACTCCACTTGTTTGTATCAAAGAAGACAAGAGCATGAAGTAGAAACGCTTGGTTCACGGAATCAGAGATTTAAAAAAAAAAAAAGCACCGTTTGAGGGGCGCCTGGGTGCCTCAGTTGGTTAAGCGTCCGACTCCTGATTTCAGCTCAGGCCGTTATCTCACAGTCTCATGAGTTTGGGCCCGACATGGGGCTCTGTGCTGACAGCACAGAATCTGCTTGGGATTCTCCCCCTCTCTCTGCCTCTCCCCTGCTTGCGCTCTGTCTGTCTCAAGACAAATAAACTTAAAAAAAAAAAAAAAAGTCATTTGAACAAGCAAGGGTCAACAGAGACTCCATAAATAAGAGTATGCTTTAGACTCAAAAGACAGCTAAAAAATAATCATCATCACGTGCACAGCAGATCACCTCCAAAAGCCCAGTGGTGACAGTTCCCAAAATTTGCATCCTGGGGCTTGTGGAGTGGAGCCTCTGGGAAACAAAGGCGTTTTGCATGTCATAATGCCACCGGATATAAACTCCGACCATTCAGTAAGGCATAAAGAGTTGAGGTCGCTGCAGGGAAGCTATTATGAAACAGTGAGGCTCCCAGTCTCAGGAGAATGGGTCCAAAAAAAGATCTTAACTGGAAGATAAATCTATTTGCACTCCAGCAGGAGAGGGATCTGAGTCCCTCTGTGGAAATTTCCTACAATATGCAGCACTGGGAGTCCAGGTCTGGCTCCCCACTACTTTAGTCAAGCCCCCCACCCCTCCGCCCCAAGGCAAGGACTGGTTGCTCCTGGTCTTTGTGTTTCTACCACGAGCCCAGTGGGCACTCCGGAAATGTTCAAGTAAACAAACGAATAAATGATTAAGAAGAGGACGGCAAGGATCCAGTGGGAACTTGAGACTATTAAAGGGTCCTGTACTCCAGAGAACCTTAGCCTGAAGTCCATGGGCATCCAGAAGAGAGAAAACCTGCTGTTCTAATCTCAACTATCATCTTAGAGATGTGGGCGCTGGTGCCTTGACGAAGAAGGTCACACGCTCAGTGAGTGGCAGAACATATCCTAGCCTCCAGTTAAGTGACCAAGTGACCATACCCGGAGGGGGCAGCAGACAGAAGAGTTCCAGCAGCGAGACTAAAATACATGATTTGGGAGGCTGTTAACTTCAAAGAAGGAGTAAAACTGACTGAAAGTAAAACTTTCCTGGCTGTTCCAGGAAAGATCATGATCAGAGTTCTCTGTATCCATCCAGGGCGTGAGAGACAACTGTGGATGTTAAGTATGTGGAGAGCCAGGTTATGACCATGCTCTCTTTTTGCACAATGTCAAACGTAAGACAATGAAAATTTTAACAGCAGCTTAACCTTTATAAGGTTACAATGGGCCAGGCCTCCCCCTGAGTACATGCTCAGGAATTATCTTCCCAAAGCCCTCCAAGGCCAGGTGGGATTAGCCCCATTTTATAGATGAGAAAAATCAAGGCTTGACAGAGTAGGTAACTTGCCCAGAATCACCCAACCAGAAAGGAACAGAACCACCTACGCCTGTCCCTTAGGGTCCCCCACAGAGCTAAAGGGAGGGAGCCCTGTGCTAGGGGCAGCCATTCGAGTCCAGAGTCCGTCAGAACAAAGAGGCACTGCCTGAGAAGTGTAACATACCTGTAACATACCCCCTAGGGGAGGGGGGGGCGGGACAAGAGTACTTGGCCCAGGTACAGGTGCGCAGGTATGCAGTCAGTGCTCAGTCCCCAAGACCTGCATTTTCCGGGGCTTATCCTTCCAGCCTTTGAATATTTTCACAAATCTTATACAACAAATAAACAAACTGAATGGCTTTCAAATATTTAGGCATTGTTATAATGCTTAACTGGATGATGAACAATGTTTAATTTTTCTCCTTTAAGTTGAACAGCTATACATTATATACTTTCTTTTGGATGCATGATACGTTCTACAAATTAAAAACAAAAAACAGGGGCGCCTGGGTGGCTCAGTCGGTTGAGCGTCCGACTTCGGCTCAGGTCATGATCTCACGGTATGTGAGTTCGAGCCCCGCGTTGGGCTCTGTGCTGACAGCTCAGAGCCTGGAGCCTGCTTCAGATTCTGTGTCTCCCTCTCTCTCTGACTCTCCCCCGTTCATGCTCTGTCTCTCTCTGTCTCAAAAATAAATAAAACATTAAAAAAAAATTACAAACAAAAAACAAAAGCAATTTTTTTTTTTAAATAAACTCTGACCCAGCCCCAAAGTGAAGCCACCAGATCGGCAATGACAAGGGTCATGGTTCAGCACAGAGGTGAACACTCTGAAAAACTGTTCTACTATATGATCGCCTGATACAAACGACACCACTCCCCAGAAAGACCACCCCACCTCCACACCAAACCCTTCCTAAATTGTTAAGTTTAAAGCTCTAAACTTTGGGGGCACCTGGGTGGCTCAGTCAGCTAAGTGTCTGACTCTTGATTTCAGCTCAGCTCATGATCTCATGGATCGCCAGATCGAACCCCACTTCAGGCTCTGCACGAACAGTAAGGAACTGGCTTGAGATTCTCTCTCCTTGCTCTCTCTGGCCCTCCCCCATGCGCTCTCTCAAAATAAATAGACATTTAAAAATAAATAAATTAAATAAAGCTCCAAATTTCTACCAATAAACACTTTTCCCACTAAGTCAAGTACTTAAGTGTAGAGCTTAAGAGCACAGGCTTTACAGACAGACAATTTCAGTTTTATCCCAGTTCTGCCAATAACCATGGGGTCCTGGCCCTGTTACTTAAACCTCTTTTGAGACACAGTTTCCTTACCTGTAAAAAAGGGATAAATACCACCTTCCCTGTCGAGTTGTGTGAGGGTTACATGAGATAAAAAAGAGAGAAGGGGGGGATAGAGAGAGAGAGGGAGAGAGAAGGGGAGGAAGGGAGAAAGGAAGATGGAAAGGGAGGGAGGGGGAGAAGAGAGAGAGAGAGAAAGAGAGAGAGACAAAGAAAGAGAGAGAGAGGAAGGAAGGAAGAAAGAGGTGCACCGGGGCGGCTCAGTCAGTTGAGCTTCGGACTAAACTTCAGCTGCGGTCATGATCCCAGGGTTGTGGGATCAAGCCCTGCGTCCAGCTCCTCACTGAGGGTGGTGTCTGCTTAAGATTCTCTCTCTCCCTCTCCTCTCTCCCCCACTCATGCGCTCTCTCTAAAATAAAATAAATTAAAAAAGGAAAGAGACAAATAAAGAAAAGCTCACAGAAGCATTGTTTTTAATTTGCAACACTATTCTTCTTGCCTGCTCTCAAACCACCCACTTACGCTCCAGGCCCCAGAACATCTTGCCCACCAAGTTTGGAAATATATCTCCACCCTCTGTGGTCATCCTGAACCCGAGGGCTTCTCCCGGCTGAGTACAGCAAGCCCGCACACCTCTGCCTCACCTGTGAGACGATCCTATCTGCAGGTGGAACCTGTCTTACCATTTGAGTATCTACCCCCGTGTCCCCACACACCCCTGCATTCTGATCAGGCCACGCAGCTCTTGCTCCCTGCCACCAGGCCCTCACTGTGGTTTCTGTGGTCTAGCTCTTGCTTCTTCCCTGTCTAGTTCTTTCTCTTGAAATTCCAGGCATCCTCATCGTTCAAGGCTCAACCCTCAGGAGGGCTGGGTGGCTCAGTTGGTTGAGCATCGGACTGACTCTTGATTTCGGCTAGGGTCACGATCCCAGGGTTGTGGGATCAAGCCCTGCATCAGCCTCCGCACTGAGCATGAAGCCTGCTTGGGATCCACTCTCTCTGTCTCTCCCTCTACCCCTCTCCCTGATTGACGGTCTCTCTAAAAAATAAAAAAAATAAATAAATACATACATACATACATATTAGGCACTCATTCTAACTCCTGTTCAGCCCTTCTCCATTTACTTTGCCCATCACTGCTCTCTCCCTCTCCGTTCTTGCATACCTTTCTAGTTGTAATTCGTCTTCATTAAACACCTTCGTAGATTATCTTGCCAAATTCTTCTAACTTTTCAAGAGTATCAGTCTTCTCTCTCCTCACAGGCAAAGCCCGTGTTCCAACTGCTTTATAACTGTGGTGGTTAAGAGCACGATCTTAAGTCAGACTGCCAGCTTGAACACTTTAGGGGCTGTGTGACCTTGAGCTGATGACCTAACCTCTCTGTGCTTCGGTTTACCGATTTGTAAAACCTACACCATAATAACATATAGCTCAAAAAAACAGCTCCGGGCTAATATATAGAAAACATTTAAGATACGTGTGATATAGTAAGTTACTGTAGAAGTATTAGCTATTACTATTAATATCCTTATCCTTACTATTATCCTTATCCTTACTATTAATATCCTTATCACGGTCACCGTTACGGTTTTTTGAACACTGTTACAGCGTTTCGAATAAGACCGGCTAGCTCTAAAGTATTCAGTGAAAACATACCACTTTGCTGCATTTGAGAGGCATCTTTATCCGTCTAAACTAGGGGGCAGCAAACTTTGTGTAAAGGGCTAGACAATAAATAGTCTAGCTTTGTGGGCCATAGGTGTCTGTCGTAAGTGCTCAGTTCTGACACTGTACCACGAAAGCAGCCACAGACAATGCCATACGCCAACGAGTGTGGCTGGGTACAAATAAAACTTAATTTATGGACATTAATATCTTAATTTCATATAATTTTCACGTCATGAAATACCACTCTTCTCTTGATTTTTTTCAACCATTTAAAAAATGTAAAAACAGGGGCGCCTGGGTGGCTTAGTCGGTTAAGCGGCCGACTTCGGCTCAGGTCATGATCTCGTGGTCTGTGAGTTCGAGCCCCGCATCAGGCTCTGTGCTGACAGCTCAGAGCCTGGAGCCTGTTTCAGATTCTGTGTCTCCCTCTCTCTGACCGTCCCCCGTTCATGCTCTGTCTCTCTCTGTCTCAAAAATAAATAAAACGTTAAAAAAAATTTTTTTTTTTTAATGTAAAAACAAACAAACAAACAAACCCCCAAAACATACTTAGCTGCATGAAAACAGACAGCAAGTTGAACTTGACCCCTGGCTGTTGGGTGCTGACCCCCTGGTCTAAGGTTACACAAGTCCTTCCATGACATTTCAAATCAAGGCCTTTATCCTACAGGCAATAAGAAAACCATCAGCGGGTTTTCAGGAGGGGGGGTGGGCCCATGGCTGCACTTCCATAAAAGCAGCCATGTGGCCATCACTGGTGCCCAGCAAGACTCCTGGTTCTCCTCCCCTCCTGCCCTTCAGAAGCCGTACTGTTTCCCGGCCTTCCTGCGGTCAGGCCACGTGATGACCATGGACCATGCTGAAGGGCAAGGGCAGCGTGCTCGCTTCCGAGGAGAAGCACCGAAGAGCCAGGCTCTCCTGCCCCCTGACCTCTGCAGTGACTGCGGAGGGGATGCCAGGAGACTCTACGGCCTAGATCACCGAGCCACCGTATGCCTCACAGAGGACAGCCTCCCTGGGGTCTTTTCCAGAGCCTCAGAGGGGCTTGCAGTGCTCAAGAGTTAGCTTACGATGAGTCAAGCTACTGAGTTTGGAGGGGGCGGGGGAGGACAGTGGTTGCTGTCAGAGCAGAACCTAGCCTACCCAGTTTAACTCAACATCTTTGTGCAAATAGGAACCAAAGAACGGCGTTAAGGGTAAGGACACATAACGACATCTAGCAGTTATCTACTTTACCCAGTCTTTCACCTTAGTTCATTTAGGAAACAAACGTCCGGCCTTCTGGACAAGGGATCAGAAGCGTTCTATCACGAGAAGCCCCAAACCATCTCTTCCAAAAATGAAATTCAATGACAAAAAGTCTCCGAATGGCCAGGAGAAAGGGTCTCTAACCAGAACAAAGAAGCCCAAGTGCCCCCTATCCGCGGGGGGGATCCCCTCAAAGACCCCAGCGGACCCCTGAAACCACAGGCGGTACCGAACCCTAAACAGACGACCCTTTTTCCTACAGGTGCACACCTGTGATTAAGTTTAATTTACAAATTAGGCACAGTAAGAGATTAACAACAAATAATAATAGAACGATTATAATATACTGTAATAAAAGTTCTGTGAATGCGGTCTCTCTCATACACACACACAAAATGCCCTATTCTTCTATACTCACCCTTGTTGTGATGATGTGAGATGATAAAATGCCTACGTAAGAGGAAGATGTGAGGGGAACAGGGGGGGGTGTCATGGCACTGTGTTGGGCTCCTACTGACCCTCTGAGGACACGACAGGAGGGTCACCTGCTTCCAGACCACAGCTGGCCACGGTAGCTAACACCTCACGAAGCAAAACCACGGATAAGGGGGGACTGCTGCCCTTCCAATCTGATTTGCTTTGACACCATCCCTGCCAACCATCTCCCATTCTAATACAGTACATTTCGTTCTCCTTAGACTAATGATAATGGTGGCAAGAAGAACAATAAGTCATGCGGCCTGCCACTCATTTCAAGCCAGGTGCAGTTCCCAACGTAGAAACCTGGGTAAGAGGTGGGAATGGCCTACCCTTTGAAAAAAAAAAAAATCTGTAGAGTCAGATCACAGCTGTCCTGATCACTCATGGGATTTAAATGCTTAGGTGACCGGCACTCCGTGCCCTGGATGTGACAGACCATGGGGAAATCCCCGATTCCCTCCCACCAAATAATAAAGTAAATCTTGCACTGTTAGCTAGAGGGTGTGCCTGCTGGGGGATGTTTGTAAATGAGCATTTAATATTTTCAAATGAAGGGTTTTTTTTTTTAGTGTTTCCTGCTGGCTAGGGAAGCACACCAGAGTCCACATTACGAGCGACTGCTCTGTAAGAACTGTGGCCTTTTTCTAAACCAGGAGTGAAAAGGAAGCTGACAGACAGACTAATCCTCCCAGCACTGTCATTTAACCCTGCTTTCAAAACAACTACCACCCAAGGCAAACAGAAGTCACCTACCAAGGCCACACAGCAGGCGCGGAGGTGATTACAAGGTTTGGATTCTTCAGAGTCCAGTCGGCTCTCCAGAATCTCAAGCTACTGAGCGACCCCAACCTTCACTGCAGCTCACCTCCCGGTAAGCATCTGAATGCCTTGGGAAGCGTGTCTCTGAAGGAGGTCACACGCAGGCCTTCCTCCTCCTCGAGAGAAAATTTCTCACAGAAAGAACCTCGAATGAGAAAAGTATAACCTGGTCTGGACCCTCCCCAGAGAAAGAAATTCCAAACTTTTTCTTTATGTCTAACTTAAATCCTCCCAGGCACCGTCACCCGTTTCTCCTTTCACGGGTCTACAGCAGGGCTGAAGAAGGAACAGTGTTTGCAGGTCCGAAGGAAAAACACTTGCAAACACTTGTTTGCAGGTCCGGAGGAAAAAAAGCATACTGAACGGCTGATCTTTGGCATCTAATGAAATACGGATGATCACAAATCTCCATGAAACACGGAGGAAATCGAAAATGAAGTTCGGTCCCCGCTACCTGGGGAGGCCCTAATGAGTAGGGTCCCTCACACAGCACTCACATTCCTCAAGAAACGGGGTGAAAGCTCACTCACCTGCTCAAACACAAACAGGAGCTCAAAACTTCTCTATGTGCGGACCACGGCCTGGCCACAGAAATGCTTCCCCTGCAACGTGTGGAGAACTGTACTCTCGTTCCTCTATTTTCCCAGAACCACATTCTTGCAGCACATGGGCTTTCCTGAAGGTCTGGCAGAGCCTCCAGGCTCTGTGAAGACCGCACCCACCAACCCCAACAGATGTGAGGACCGGGAACACAAGGACAGCGAATGAAGACAGATGTCACTGCAGTCTGCCAAGTCCTCTGGGGGCCAAAACAATCTGTCCATGGGGCACTCCACCACACTGGAGAGCTTCTTGGTGTTGGGACCCTACAGGATTTAGGAATATCTTTACATATCTCTCTCTCTCTCTCTCTCTCTCTCTCTCTCTCTCTCTCACACACACACACACACACACACACACACACAATAAATAAATAAATGGAAACTCTGTAGAAGCTCAGGACTGGTGAATGCTTCTTTAAAAACATAACATGGCTTCCAAATCGTCTGTGCTCCCAACTCTGCTTTGGCACGGCCCCATGTGTTTGCACGTGCCGTCTCCTCCACCGTTGCCCTTAACCTCGTGCACCAAGTTACCTGAAGGCAGAATCACAGAATCATCTTTGGAGAGAGTCTAAAGACCCTGTCAGGGGAGGCTGAAAAAGCAGGATTTCCCTCTCACATTCCAGCCGCTGTCAATCATGGCCACGTGCCTTCATCAGCATCATCCAAAAGCACCCCCTATGATAACCTCGTAACACCATGAGGGGCAGTATTAGTGCTGTACAAAGCACAGCCTCTACTTACCTAACATTGGCCAGCCTTCGAACCCCCGACTCAAATGCCAATTACTCTGGGAAGCTTCCGGGTCACCCCAGCTGAAATGAATCCCAGCCTCCTCTCACCGTGTACAGTGCTTGTTGTCTATTGCATGTATCTGTTCTTTAGCATTTACTGACTTGTTTTGGAGAGAGAGAGAGAAAGTGTGTGTTTGTGTGGGTGTGTGTGTGCGTATAGGGTGGCTGAAACTTATTCTATCTGTGAAGCTACCAGTCCCTAGAAATCAGAGGCAATGCCCTTACATTTTTGGAGCCCCCACAATGCCTAAGCACAGGACCGTGAAAATAATAATTACTTGGCCAACATTTGTAGAATGAAGGGAAGAATGAATAATGGATGTACAGACCCTGACTCTGCCCTCTGGGAGAGTAGGTCTAATGCAGATACAATTGCTCGCAAAACTGTTGCTCGCTGTTGCTCGCAAAACTGAAATAATAGTCCAGTAACAGGAGTGCACCCTACCTTTTTCACTAACCAGTTGCCTGAAGTTAGGCAAAACTCTTTACTACTCTGTACCTCAGTTTCCCTGGTTCTCAAATGGAGATGTCAGCTGCTTCGTGGGGCTATAATAAGGATCAATTAAGATAATGCATTTCCTTGGGGCGCCTGGGTGGCGCAGTCAGTTAAGCGTCCGACTTCAGCCAGGTCACGATCTCGTGGCCCGTGAGTTCGAGCCCCGCGTCTGGCTCTGGGCTGATGGCTCAGAGCCTGGAGCCTGTTTCCGATTCTGTGTCTCCCTCTCTCTCTGCCCATCCCCCGTTCATGCTCTGTCTCTCTCTGTCCCAAAAATAAATAAACGTTGAAAAAAAGAATTAAAAAAAAAAAAAAGATAATGCATTTCCTTATACTATTTTTTTTTTTAAGAAACTTGTTTTTTTAATGTTTATTTTTGAAAGAGCGCGCTGGTGAGGGAGGGGCAGAGAGAGAGAGAGAGACAGAGGATCCGAAGCAGGCTCTGTGCTGATAGCAGAGTCCAATGTGGGGCTCAAACTCACGAACCACAAGATCATGACCTCAGCCAAAGTCGGGAGCTTAACCGACTGAGCCACCCAGGCACCTCACTTCCTTACACTTTTAAAAGTCTAACTAAAAAAATAAATATAAGGCAAGGAGACCACAAAGCAGGGGGAAAAAAAAGCGCCAATATATGGTATTGCTGCATGCAGAGGAAAATGATCTATAGAAAAGCAACCAAGAACAGGTGAACCACTAGGGGAAATTACCCACAAGTCCAAAGCCTGATTCCTATCTGTACACCCTCTCTGTGACTCAGTTTCCTCGCTCTGTAAAATGAGGACCTTAACCACGCTGCCTTTGGCACTACAGGACTTCACGTATGTGAAGTGCTTAATATGGTCCTTGACACCCCCGTGAGCACCCAATAAATGTTAGTTGCCATTTTTATTCTTTTTTTTAATCAGCATTATCATCATTTTTTAATATCACTAACACATAGTAGGATTCCAGAAATGTTTCTAGAAGTGACTCAAACACCAGGAGGTCAGTTAATTCCATCTTCTTCCGTACGCAGATAACGTTACCCAGCACAGGGTAGCCAATATATTTGGTCACCTCGTTCCTACCAAGTCTCCATGTGGACAGAGGAGAACTCAGACAGGGGATGCCACCAAAGGGAGCCGCATTTCAAGCCCACACATTCACAATACAACTACAACAGTTGGCCCCTCGACCAAAATGGACCAGTAGATCTGCACCTAACGAAAGAAAGAGGGAATCATAGGATCTAACACTAGCCAGGCAGACAGAAACGACAAAACTTCCCCATCCTTGTAATACGGTATTTGGCTGAAAAAGACAAGGTTACCCCAATTACAGTTCCCAGCATAACAATGATCTCCTGTTGAAATGCATCAAGAGATACTCAAGGCAGATTTTTAAAGGCACATGTCTCTGCATGTCCCTGAGGGACCAATAGGGGCTGAGCAGAGAAGCATTTCTGTGTTAAAGTGATGTCTCATCCTGAGAGACAGCCAGGCACCCCTTCAGTCCCAACCGTGGCTGCTGACAGTAGGGGCATGGAAGGACACGGAGTGATTTCCGAAGATGAGCCCAGCACCCCCACTCTCCCGGCAAGACCTGGATCTTCCTTGGATGAGGCCTCATCCAAGTTACAGGCCCAGCTTGGCTCTGCTGAGGGACCAAGGGGCGGCTCTGGGTGCTGACTGGGCCTGGCATTCTCAGTGACAACAGATTCTGCTAATGCCTTTCCAATCCTGAAGAACAAGGAACGTGGCCCCAAGAAAGCAGGAATGGCGTTGCAGTACCCTCTACGTCCTTTTCTCAACCTCAGGGGGGTGGGGGTGGGGGTGGGGGTGGGGGGCCTTCAGCACAAGAGCTACAGATAGGAGGGAGTGATACCAAATCTTGAGAAGAGACTACAGGCTGGGGGCGGGGGTCACTGACTATTCACGACCTCAGTTTTTAAGAGTTAAGCTCACAAGAACTAAGCTCCTCCCTTTCCTTTCCGCAAAGTACCTTTTGAAGACCCACTAAAGAGCCCTCTTGCCTAGAGGAGGGCTGGACTAGATTAATCCTGTTAGACTTTAACCTAGAGTAGGAGGTTCTGGAAGGCCAGATGTGAGCTAGAGCCAGGATAGGACGACATGTATTAAACTGCTCAGTACCTACCCCGATTCTGGAAATCACCCTCCCAACCACAGAGATCATTTCCTATGGTCCCACCATGGACTGCGGGTGAACGGCTGGGAGCCGCAAGGAAGGCAGGGCGCATCCCCGCGGGAAGCTTTCCCAAACTCTCCTCCTCCCACCCTCCGCTGTCAAGGAGAAAGGCACCATCCCCAGCCCAGGGAGCTGGTCCCCGGTAAGCTGCACACACTACCCCGTGGGGAGGGCCAGATCCCTGCCATGACAAAGTTTCCCAGGCGAAATCTCCAGTTTCTCAACCAGACAAAAAAGCCAATTCACCCACCCACCCACCCGATTCCGAGGAGGAAAGGGAGAGGTGAGGGTTTTATTTTTAAAATGGAAGGTAAAAATATTCTGACTGCTTCTGCGGCTACCAGACAGCTAGCTCACATCCCAAGCAAGAGGAGGCTCTAATATCCCAACATCAGGCTCTGCAAGAGGTGCCTCCAAAGCCCCAAGGTGTGTGCGTGGTAGGCACGGCAGAGGGGCCACCCCACTCTCCTTTGGACGCCAGGCGTGCCAGAGGTCGGGGCCTGGTCCTCCCGACTTCTCAGAGAGAAGCCTCGAAGAGATCAGAGCCTGCCCGCTGGGATGAGGGTACCCTATGGAGCAGGGCGAGCAAGGCCCCTGGGGCTGGCTGTCAGGCTGGGTAGAGTGCCACTGCCCCCACCACCGGCCGGGCGTGACCCAAGGGACCCTTCTTTACCAAGTTCCCTCAGCATGCACCACCCATTAGGTCCCTCAAAGTTGGAGACTCTTTCCAGCTGCACTTGGATTCTCTTCACAGCCCCCCAACTTCCACCAACCCCCTCCCCCAGGGAAGATGCTGGCAGAAAATAACTGCAGCGAGGTAGAAGCTAGGATGAGCCAGGGAGAGTGACCCAACTTTGTAGGGTGTGCGGCCCCCGTCTTGACTCCTTGAGAACCATGGGGTGGGGGACAGGCCTGTGTGAAGGAGACCTCTTGAGGATGCTCAGGTGCTGAGGAGGGACATGGGGTTGAAGAACGATGACGAAGAGGAAGGGGCCGTACCCCTCTCCTCTACTTACCAGGATAGCTTGAATCCTTTCATTAGTACAGGCACGGTAATCCACTGACCGTGTCCTTAGCATCCCCGTGACAGCTCCGGAGGTCCCAGGACATATTGGAAAAGATGACGAAGTCCCCAAAGAACAGAAGCCCATGTAATGTGACTTGAACACAGAGAGAGAAAGAAGACAGAGAGAGAGAGAGAGAGAGAGAGAGAGAGAGAGAGAGCCAGCAGCACCAGCCAGAAGAACCTCGGCAGGCTGGGCTCGGAGGCCAAGGGCAGCCTCTGCAAATCCGGCCCCAGGGCTGGAGCTGCCTGCCGGAGCCTTTGCTGCCACTGCCAGCTTCTGATGGGGACAGGCAACGGCAAGGCTGCAAAACAAGCCTGGAGTGGCTGTCAACAGGCAGGCCGGCCGGCCACCCGCCCACCCTCGCCTCCTGCCGGCTCAGAGCAGCCTTGGGGGGGAAAGGACCCAAGGAGAGCCCGGCAGGAGAGCAAGAACCGAGCAGAACCTGCACCTCTCTTCCCCCAGGCGGCGGCTCCCGCAGCTCCATATAATCTCCTCATCAATGCAGTACCCAAGCAAAGCACTGCCAGCCACTTCCGCCCATTTAAAGACACAGCACATGTTTTGTCCCGGGATGGGACAGAAAGTCAGGGAGAGGGTGGGCGAGCAAGGTGATGCCCAAGGAGGAAGAGGAGAGGGGGCAGGAAGAGGGCGAGTCGGGCACTTCCAGGAGCATCCATCCAAGGTGTTAAAATGCCACACCCCGGGGCGGGGGGGGGGGGGCCGGGGAGGGGAGGGCTGACCCCAGGCCCTCTGCAAATGTCCGGAATCCCAAGCGGAGCAGACCTGAAAGCGCCCCCCCACCCCTCCTCCCGCGGTTAGTGCCTAGAGGCCCAAAGGCGAGCTGCTCAAGACCACCTTAAAAAGAATCCTCACCCTCTCCCCAGCAAGGCGGGGCCGCGCAGCAATGAGATCCCAAGCAGTTCAAGGCACATGGAACACACAGTTCTCTTCCCCTTCTGGGGAAAGTGCCCAGCCCCAGGGCCACCACTTTTGGGGCGCATGGTGAGGCAGCAACTTATGGTGGTCCAGCAGCGCCCCCAGTCACCTGGGGCCTGGAATCCTTTTAAGGTGGCCACGAGGGCCTGGTGTGGGATCTCAACAACATTTTATCACCAATACCGGGCTCTAAGATGATTCAGACCAGACACAGCATCAAAGAGAGGAGGCACTGAGATTTTCAACTCCAACTAGAACATACAATTCGCTCTTAAAATCCTCCAACCTGGGCCCACTGTGTTCCAGCCCCAGCAACTTCCGTGGCTATGTGACTTTTTTTTTTTTTTTTTTTTTGGCCTCCCCTAGATTGCGGACTATCTGGGTCAGTAATGCGGATGGGTGAGAACAAACAAAGAGGAGATTAATTATGAAATAGCAACCTCCAACTGAACCATACTAAGCCTTTACCCTGAAACTTGCCTCAGAGCAATCTACAGACACCCATTCGGGTTGTGTGCACATCATCTATACTTGACCCCCAAAGTGATAGACAGTCTTAAGAAAAACCAGAGCACAAGATCCCCACTGGTAACGCTCGCTGTACTTGTAATTACTTATTACCTGCCTTTTTAGATGGTAAACTCTAAGTGGGCAGGGACAGTGTGTGAGTCCGTCATCTCACTGACTTAGGATGGCTTATATACACTAGATACTATTAGCAAGTGTTTAATTGAAGTGGCCTTATTCGAACTAAAACACTGCAGTCTCTCTCCAGGGTCCAGATGGTCCAGCAAAAACACCCTTTAAGGGATCCTGAGCTTTTAGAGATGTACTCTCAAAGCAGCCCTGGCCTATGAAATTCTCCTCCGTCCACAGACCCAAGCCAGACAACACTGAAACGCTCTCAAGACCTCAGAATATATCTTTAGTTATGTATCCAGGCCATTCTTTCAACTTAGGTATTGTAGGGCTGCATAAGTTCTCCTTTACAACCTAGGTAATTCACTCCAAGGGCCTCCAGGGACCAATGATGCCAGCCTCTAGGCAAATGGCACCTAGAATACTCTAGGTAGATGAGAATACTCTCATCCTATCCCCCCTGACCACAGATAACACATGAAACCTGAATCAAAGCTTTCCAAGTATTACACTAGACACACATTACTAAATAGTGAAAATTCTATATTTTTCAATAAAAATTTTAAAAACCGTCAAATAAAAAAAAACTCTCTTGCAACTACTAATAAGAATTTTGGGGGAGCTTATTTATGTCAGGCATCGTGCTAATAAGCATTTTACTTGTATTATCTCACTTAACACTCACATCCGTATTATGAAGTTGTGACTATCAGTATTTTTCAGATGATGTTATTGAAAATTAAGACTGTAGCATCTGGATTTGCCTAATGCTAAATAACCAACAAGCTGCAAGCCTGAGACTTGAACTTGGGCATGTTCAAACCCAAAATCCAGTCTCTTAATCAGGATGTATGCTTATTAAAAAAAAAAAAAAAAAAAAAGTAAAGAAAGAAAGAAAATCTGTGAGACAGGCTAATAAGGGCCTACACGCTCCCAGGGCAAAAAGAATCCAGGCAACAGGTAAAAAAAAAAGATGCTAAATCAAGTTAGCTGCTTCTTTCTATTACTATTGCTGATAGGTCAGTATATGAATGTGATGGGAGGAACATGAAAAGGAGAATCTAGTTGGTTGCGAGACCATCAACTGCCTCAAATTCCCCTTGGCTCTTTCCTGTTTCTGTAACCTGGGCTCTTCACAGAGCTCGGGAACCTGGCTCCATTTTTGTGGTCCATAAGAAAATCTCAAAATATGACCCAAATAGGGCTTTAAAGAGCCATGGGATTGCCAGCTTTCCTTGAAATATATTTAAAGAATAAGACCAAGCAAAATGAAGAGGTGTTCATCATTTAATGTATCTTCCCTCTTTGATCTTCTCGTAGAGGGCAGACAGTTCAGTAGGTTCGCCAAGTTTCCTGACCGGTAAGGTGTCAGCACTGACATCATTCTAGATTACTGTGGGGGTGAGTACACAGGTGAACAGTCAGGCAGGTGCTTTCGATGCTCCTGTTTCTGCCTGAACTGCAATCTGGCTGCTCCTTGAGATCTGTATTTCAGGAAGGATAAGAACTTTTACGGAAAAGAAGGAAAGGCCGAAGAGTTCCATTTCCGGCAATATGGCAGACTAGCTATCCTAATGGACCTTCCTGCTAAAAACAACTAAAAATGCTGGATGAAAGAAAACATTTAGAAAGAAAAAGAGAGGAAATTTTTTAAAAAACACTTGATGAGCTATCGAAACAATAAGACAAATTTAGAAACCATAAATTCAGTGAGGGCAGAAACTCAGAAAATTAAAGAAAGCCTTATAGATATGTTTTCTAGAGAAGGCACTTGTGGCACCCGTAAAACGGCCTTGGTTTTCTGGACCTCACAGAACACAGTGAGCAGAGACAGTGCACAGGCCCACTAATGGGAGGAGGAAAGAGGAGATCACCTCATAAAGTAGGAGGCCCTGCTGGCCTCCCCTAACCCTACAAGTGAGCCTCCAAGAAACTCCCACATGCTGCTGAGGAACTCAAAGACAGGCCTGTCTTCAACCTTGGCAGAGACCAAACAATCTCCCCTGATAAATCATAATTACCAACTGATCCTCACACAGGCGGCTGCCTGAGGACTTCCTAAACAATTCACACACACACACACACACACACACACACACACACACACACAGTCCAGAAAGCAGAAGGCGGATGAACTCCACCACAGTAAAATGAAGAACATCTGATCCTCAAACTGATTATAAGAGGGAGAAAAGACCAGGCTTTCCTGGGAGAAGATAATTGCAACAAATGTAGCTGAAAAGGAATTTTAGTTCACAGAATTTATAAATATAAATAAAAATATCTACAAATCAATAGGAAAAAGAAAAACAATTAGATAAAAAGACAAGGGATTTGAACAAGCACTTTCAGAAGAGGAAGTGATCAATCAATACACATATAAAAAGGTGCTCAACCTCATTAGCACTCAGCAAAATGCAAGCTTAAAATGCCAATGAGATGCTAACTTTGTACCTATCTGATTGGCAAAAGTTAGAAAGTCTAATAATGTAAAGGTTGGAAAGGAACCGGTGGAGGGGGGCCCGGGTGGCTCAGTCGGTTGAGCATCCAACTTCAGCTCAAGTCATGATCTCGCAGTTTGTGAGCTCAACCCCCACATCAGGCTCCGTGCTGACAGACAGAACCTGGACAGAACCTGGAGCCTGCTTCAAATTCTGTCTCCTTCTCTCTCTCTCTGCCCCTCCCCTATTCATGCTCTGTCTCTCTGTCTCTCTCAAAAATAAACATTAACCAGGGGCGCCTGGGTGGCGCAGTCGGTTAAGCGTCCGACTTCAGCCAGGTCACGATCTCGCGGTCCGTGAGTTCGAGCCCCGCGTCGGGCTCTGTGCTGATGGCTCAGAGCCTGGAGCCTGTTTCCGATTCTGTGTCTCCCTCTCTCTCTGCCCCTCCCCATTCATGCTCTGTCTCTCTCTGTCCCAAAAATAAATAAACGTTGAAAAAAAAAAAAAAAAATTAAAAAATAAACATTAACCAAAAAAAAAACAAAAAACAAAAAACCCATGGACATGTATATAGTGGTTCAACTACATAAGCAAACCATTTGGTATTTATAGTAGAGTTCGAGAAATGCATCCCCTAACACCTAATGGTTCCATTCTACCAAATGAAGAAGCTCCCATTAGGAAATGTTCGAGAGAGAAACTTCACACAGCACTCACTCTGTGTGGTAACATGGTTTGCGGAAACAAACTCCCAAACCTGGAAACAAATGTCTACCGACAGCAGAAAGGATACACAACTAGGATTTTCTTAAAGTGTGAACAGTCTATAACATTCAGAAAATTTATAAATTACTGTCGCGTGCAACCAAGCGCATGAATCTTGGAAACAATGTTGAACATGGAGAGCAAGTCAAAATGAAGAAAGCATGACGTATAATTGCATGCAGATACAGCCACAGGACAAACACGTAACAAGACAGATGTTCACATTCATGTATAAAAAGGTACTCAACCTCATCAGTACTCACGAGTATCCAGATATTCTCTATCTGTATAGCTAGAGAGTGTGTATCCATAAAATGGAAAATCAAGGAAGTGACAAACTCAACATTCTGAAAGGTGGTCAGTGGGCAAGAACATGGAGTCAGCAGGACAGGTAAGAAGTACACTGTTTGTTGTTCCTTCTTTCCGTACGCTTTTTATGTACTTTTTTATAAATAATCTTTGTCTCTGTTCAATATTTAGCAAAAAACAATTTAAAGATAAACAACATAACTGGACACACCTGACACCAATCTTCTCCTTCCAATCTCTGTGAACAGAATGGATGAGAGAGGAGGGCGGTGGTGGGGAATGGCTGACTGGGACAACGATTCGTGTTGCATTTTCAACATGAATTTTCAAAATCTAAGTTCAAAAACCTAGCCTTCCCAGGCTCATGGATATTCATTCCAATGTCTGTTGTGTTTCTAAGGTCTGATTAACAGAAGGTTGAGCTGTGTCCCTCCAAACCTCTTGCTACAACGGTTTCTTCCAAACTTTACTGGGTTTGGAATACAGGTTAGAAAAAAAGAAAAAAGAAACTTTGATTTTAGCTGCTTTGACTTTCTCCTGGTCTCCAAGTCAAGCCTTAAGGTCTCACCACGTGGGTACTGTTCCTTTCCCAAGGCAACAAGAACAGGACGGATGCTCCTCGCCTCATCTGTAAGCAGGCACTGGACTGGCAGGAGGTCTTTCCTTCGGAGCATTACCACTCTGCAGACCCCCAAGGCCTCGGCCAAGGGAAACGTGGAGTCCACGAACCCACCACAGGATTCAGTTGCCCTGACTCCCACCCCTCAGTGGCTCTTTCCACCACCAGAAGCTCACGCCTCCTCATGACCTTGGGGAGTCACCGGGAGCCCATCTGGGGCAGAAAACAGACAGTGGACAGGATCCCCGAGGCTCCCCTTCTATCCGGAGTCTCTGGGTTCTGCGCTCGCCTCCCGAGGAGAGGAGAGCCGCAGGACCAGGGCAGTGCCGCATGCCTCCAGGAGCTGGCAAAACTGGGGCAGAGCCGTGCTGCAGTCACACGTTGGGGAATCAAAGCTCCAAGCTCAGGCAGGGGAGTCGGCAGGCGCTGAGAGTGTTATATTTAAGGAGCATTTTGGAGGTCAGGAAGCTGGTGAGAGGAGCAGCGGGGGAGGAGTGGCGTCCTAAACACTGCATTTCAACAAGCCTCCTCGTCCTCCAGCCAGAATCCTCTTCCAAATCCCAAACTGCAGTCAATAGAGCCTGTGTGAGGGGGACGGCAGATGGCCAGAGCAGCACCCGATCAGGTGCTCCCCACCACTTCCCTGTCCCCTCCTCCCCCCCCCCCCCCCGCCACTATTAGTCACTGGCTCTGGGGTGACAGTGTGGGCTGCAGGCATTGGCCTTGCCTTCTGGTCTGTTCATCTGTGTCAGCTCCCAGCCGGGAGCTTCCCGTGCCCGCCCCTCCTCTCCCCTCCCGTGTAGGGGACTCATGTGCACACCCCTGCCCTCCAGCCCCACCAGTTCACTGTAGAGAGGGGAGAGGAGGGGAGGGGAGGGGAGGGGTGGCCCAGGCCACAGAGCAGCAGAGGTTGAGAGGTTTGTGTGGAAAGCAAGTGGGGGCTCGGTTCACTTCAGGCATGCTTCCTTGGGCCTCCATGACCCCAGGGATTTACGTGGGGGGCTGGAGCGAAATAAAAAAAAAATCAAAATCGAAAATGGACAGACTCACCTCCTCCCCATCCTTCTCTGCCCCTCCTTCACAATCTGCTAATCCAGAATGTTCCAACAGGATGGGCAAGGGCAGAGCCAAACTCCAGCCAGTTTCATCCCGCCCCCAGCTGCTTCACCAGCACAGCTGACTGGAGAGGGAGGAAGACAGGAGAGAGGCAGCCTGTCCACTCTAGAGCCTAAAGTGGGCCCCCCTATATTACATCCTGTGAGTCTCACAACGTCCCGGGGAGGTGTCACTGAGCCACATCTAACGGAGGAAGACACGGAGGCCCGGCGAGGTCTGCTTCTCTTCCTACCGCTGGTGGCTGCTCCTAGAGCCACAAGACGAGGGGGTGCCGCGGTTAGTAAAATCGGGAAAAGCGAAGAGGTGAAGCCCAGTGCCAGCAGCACAAACCCCCTCGCCTCTCCTCAGCCACCTCTCCTGCTCACCTCACTGGCAGAGCCCGGCTAACCTACGTCTCTCCCTCTGTCCCGGCAACTCTGGACATCCCTCCTCCATGGTGACCGCCCGACTTCCTCATGCCCGCAAGGGCTGGCGACGGAAATCCCAGAGAGGACCCCCTCGCTCTGGCCTACATCTCTATCCCCTTCCTCTCCAGAATCTCTCCCCAGCTTCCTGAACACCTGCCCGCCTGCCTCAGTGCTGGCTTCTTGGGATGTCTTCTTCATTAGCGTGTTCTCGATCACAAGGCTCTCTGCTGCTAGACAGAAGGGCAGCCCCCAGGTGGTAAAGCCCCCCCCTGTCAGGAAAGAGGCACACACCTTCCAAAACCCCCCACCCACCGGGAGAGGGGACCTCGCCTGACTTCCCTCATTCTAATTACATGCATAACAAAAGAAAACATCGCTTCTGCCAGATGGAAGAAACAAGGCAGATTTCTAATTACCCACCCTGATCCTCCTGGTTTATCCTCAGGAGAAATTCAGGGTGACTGATGGCATCAGGGACCCAGAAGGGAGCTTATAAACTCAGGTTCTCGCGGGGAGGGAGCGCCCAGACGCCCACGGCCAGCTGCTCCCGCTCTCCTCCCACCGAATGGAGACTTCTCCTTTCTCATCTAAGTTACGCTTGAGAAGGACTGTTAACAAACTGATGAACTCATTTCAACAGGGAAAGACTCCTGGCCAAGGACGCAAGACTGCTGGCAGAGAAACCACTCCGTGATGTGACGAGTCTAGGAAAACCACATTCTTGACGGACACGGGCCGGACACCAGCCCCGGAGGCGTGTGCTGCGGTTTCTTCTGCGCAGCGATTCCGGCATTGGACGGGAGTTCGAATCCATACGTAACAGCTATGTGACCTTGAGCAAGTTACTTCATTTCTCGAAGCCTCAGCTCCATCAGCACACAAAGGTGAGAATGGCAACAACCCACACGGCTGTTGGGTGTCAATGACACAACACATGACGTCATATCGAGTGCCCAGCACATTTTAACCATCATCATGACTGTTCCTAACCGGTATCCACAGACGACCAGTACCTCCTGCAGGGACTACAGGGTCCATTTCTGTGCTTCCTTATCTACTTTTTCTCCTTTATGTACGGAAAAGTTTCTGATTTTTTTTTTCTGTTTTGTTGGGGATGTTTTTATGTTTCTATTTCTATATGTGGTATTTCTGTCACATCAGTCAGCCATTTACTTATTCAACAACAACCACACTTACTGAGTGCCTACCATGTTCAGGACCCAGACAAATCATGACGTTATTTCAATAATAACCCAAATATCCTCCTTGATCTCCGGAAGCTTATAATCTCATAAGGAAGATAATACACGGGCATTAAGTAGTTATATTAAGTAATTCTAACATAAAGTTTAAAGTAGTAAGCCCTGTAAGAGAGGCACAGGTAATCAGGACACAGTATTTCTGTTCCCCAAAATGAACACAGGTTTATAATTGTTATGCCACCTTTTCAATTAATAAGTAATGATGAGTATTCTCAGCCAACCTATGTTAAGTCTGTCTGTGATAATTATTTCTTGATCAGTCTGGTCTTAACACAAAAGAGTCAGCCAGAAAAAGGATCCAATATTTGTGATCATCCTTTATGGAGACAAGAACTTCCTATTTGCATGACAGGTGTCCAGAAATAGTGCCTTCGGAACATATTGCCATCATCGCGGCCAATAAATACAGGTTTATTTGGACAGAGCAGACTGCATCCAACGGGCTGGAATCTGAAATTGCATTTCCGGGGCGCCTGGGTGGCGCAGTCGGTTAAGCGTCCGACTTCAGCCAGGTCACGATCTCGCGGTCCGTGAGTTCGAGCCCCGCGTCGGGCTCTGGGCTGATGGCTCAGAGCCTGGAGCCTGTTTCCGATTCTGTGTCTCCCTCTCTCTCTCTGCCCCTCCCCTGTTCATACTCTGTCTCTCTCTGTCCCAAAAATAAATAAAACGTTGAAAAAAAAATTTGAAATTGCATTTCCTACCATTAGGACGTTTTCTCATCAGGGCCTTAAGGCTGGGGGAAAACAACGTAGAAGATGGTTCAGGCCCTACTATATTCTCTAAACGTCACAACTGACGTGAGATGGCATAATCATGAGTAAAGCTCCAGAGAACTCAGGTTCCGTGTGTCTTAGGACTACTCGGTAAATGCACCTGTGTCCTTCCATACTCTGCCACCAGCTACATCTGATGGTTCAAGGGCACTGTGAAGTATTTAGATGATCTGTGGACAACTGACAAAAACAAGGGCAACATGGTTAAGTTTTGAAAAAGCTAAATACACTGAATTTTTAGTTTTTGATAACATGTCCGTTGAAATTTGTATTAAGGGGCACCTGGTGGCTCAGCAGGTGAAGCGTCTGACTCTTGATTTCAGCTCAGGTCATGATCTCACAGTTCATGAGATCAAGCCCCGCGTTGGGCTATGTGCTGACAGCTGGGAGCCTGGAGCCTTCTTGGGATTCTGTATCTCCCTCTCTCTCTCTCTGCCCCTCCCCTGCTTGTGTTCTCCCTCTCTCTCTTGCTCTCTCTCTCAAAATAAATAAACATTAAAAAAAATTTGTATTAAAATATTCTTTAAACAGGGGTGGTGGACGTTTTCTATTTTAGTTTTGTTACCTTCCATAGGTAAGACATGTGGCGATTCTGTGTCGGTCCACCAACTTTTTTCAACTTCTCTACCAGACGCACAAGCTCAGACCCCCGTGTCCCCCACTCCCCGCCCCGAGGAAGGGCTGCTGAGTTCTGGGACCTCACATTCCACTCTAAGGAGAGGCTATGGCTCCTAACTGCTGGGAAGGGGGATCTGAAAGCCTTCTTCAGTCAACTCCCTGTCTTCAGGGAGCCCTGTGGTCTGGGAGCCTTGCAGGGCTGCAGCCTGCACCCTGCAGCCCTGTGGTCACCTGCATCCCAGAGGTTCCTAATCCAGGGGGGCTTAGTGACATATGAATTGGCATGTCACATCCTATTAGTTTCAGGTGTAGAACATAACGGTTCATTATTTGTACACACGGTGAAATGATCACAGTAAGCTTCGTCAACATCCATCCCCACGACATTGTAAGACTTTCTTCTTATGATGACCCGATCTACTCTTGAATGCTCTAACAAAGCCTTGGAGATACGCCTGTGCCTCCCAAGTATACAAGAACAACTACTGCCACTCTCCTGACCTCGGACACCAATTTCCAACTGTTCCGAACACCGTCACCTACACGTCCCAAGGGCACCTCAAAGCCAGCCTGAATAAAGGCAACTTCTCACTGCCCCTCTAAACCTGCTGCTCCCTCTGACCTCCTGCGCCTGCTTCAGTGAACGGCACCAACTACAAAGTCGCCCAGTCAGACACCTGGAATTCACCCTATACTCCTCTTCCACCTCCCACTGAACTAGATACAAAGGCCTGTCCATTCTAGCTCCCTGAACAACTCTGAGTTTGTATCTTGCTTTCAGTTTTATACGTGCCTTTAAATTCTCATCGCTAGGTATGGCGTTATGCCTACCCCTCCTCTCCTATTTGTTTGTTTACCAAATTATTTATTGAGCCCCTATTATATTACTTGGTAATGTAATAGGCGTGGGGGGGGGGGCGGGTTGTGGCTTAAAAAGCAAAATCACACTAGCCCTGCCCTTAAAAAAAAAAAGTTTACGGTCTAGTTGGGGAAGACAGACATGTAAAGCAAAACAAAGAATCTGAGATGGCACAAAATGAGGAAATGATCAATTATCTGTCTGCCTTGTAGCCAGAGAGTACTTTTTTTTTTTTAAGTTTATTTATTTTGAGAGAGAGAGAGAGAGAGAGAGAGAGAGCACACACACGCACAACGAAGCAGGGTAGGGATGGGGGCGGGGGAGAATCCAAAGCAGGCTCTGTGCTGTCAGCACACAGCCCAATGCAGTGCTCGAACTCACAAACCATGAGACCATGACCTGAGCCGAATTCAAGAGTAGGACGCTTAGCCGACTGAGCCACCCAGGCACCCCAGAGAGTACTTTTTCAAAAGCAAATCTGATGCTATCCTAAGATATTTCGATTGTTCCCAGTATCTACATAATCTCAGTAATGTGCAAGGTTGTCATGGGATGTCAATCCCTATGTCTAGTTCCATCATCTGCCGCCTGGGGTCCACGTGCTCCTAAGCCCTGATCATGCCAAACTGTCTGCAGTGACCTGGGCTTTGCCCTGAGCACGCTGTCTCCTCTTGCCTAGCTACCGTTCAGCGAGCAGCTATGGTGAGCCAGGCATTATCTCATCTAATCCTCACGACAATCCTGCAGGGTTGATGGGTATCACCCTCGTTTACAAATAAGGACTCGGGGACGAGGACAGGCCAAGATAACCCGCTCAAGTTTGCAGAGCCAGAAAGTGGCAGCACCAGCGTATGAAGGCAGATATGTCCAACTCCAGTTTATAATACCACCTCTCTTCTCTTGTCCACCTGCTAAGCTCCCGCTGACACTTCAGGTCTCAGATCAAATGTCGCTTCCTCTAGAAAGCCCTCCTGCCTGCCTAGGCCAACATCAAATAGTTCTTTTGCGCTTCCCTGCTGACTTGAACTTCTGTTACAACCCCTGTTACCTTGTACCATCATAATGTTTCATAATGTTTACTCATCTGTCTCCCCCAAGAACCTGTGAACAAACTGTTCACCGTGATCATGTGCGATCCAATTACAACCTCCATAGTGAAATCTTTGCTGGCAAATAACTGGCATTTAATAAACATTCCTTGAACGAACGTATTGACGAGTGCCTACCAACCTCTTTTCTCACGGTTGAAATGAGAACTCTCAGGGTGCAATTTACTATCTACATATCTTAACACAGTCACGTCAAGACATCAGACGGCCCCGCGCTGAAATTACAACCTTAAAAAAAAAAAAAACAAAAAACAAAACAGTACCATGGCAATGCAATAACAGAGCCTCAAACTCCAGACTCCAGGAGATGAAATCATGCCTCCAACAGCCTTCCTCCAGGAACTGAACATGGTCTAAATAGGCAGTGCTGTCATCCAGAGTGATCACACTTCCAAACCAAAAGCGCTTCATTCTGGAGTAACTGAACCCAGTATAGTTGGGGCTAAGGGAAATCCTGGGAACAGTACCTGAGAACTGAAGGGGACAGGGTAAGACAGATGCATTTACATGTATTTAGCAATACACACAAGTAAAATGGTATATTAAGGAAACAACATCCGAGTCATATATAAATGACGTACGAATGAGTCACGACGTGAATTTTTACTCAACAGCTCCGCTGCATTTAGATAGTATCAGAGATTCGATACATCTGCCACAATACATAGGCTCTCTTTGTACCTAGGCTGCAAAATGCAAACAGGCTCTCTGCAGGAGCATCTTCATCAGGTAAAGTTTCTTAAACATTTGTGACTTATAATCCTTCTGGGGACCTACGGAGAGCCACAGGTACTCTTCCCAGAAAAATGCAGAGAAATATAAAATTCTGCCTACAAACGATAGAGCTCACGGACCCTCTCCTAAGGACCTCAGCGGTCCGTGGGCCCAGGCTGGAAATACCTGAACTAAACTCCCTCCAAAGGGTCTGGGGTAGAGAAGGTTAAAGAAAGAGAATCACAGGTCTGGGGTTAAAGGCATCTGTCTCCACGGCCAATCAGGTTCATTCTTTGAGGTCCTGAAAGAAGACGCCAGCCTCAGGAATGGTCCGGCTCCCAAGACCTGATTGTCCCCCTGCGTGGACAATCTGCAATCTTGACTAGCGGATGGCAAGAGACTAAGAAAAATGGAGCTGCCTCTGTTTCTACCTCCAGATGCAGCTGCAAACATAAACATACCCCTCCTAATTCACCGCAGAATAACTCTCCAATCCCTGCAAACCACACCTTTTCCCCCAGCACAGGCCACCACCCACCCTTGAGGGCCAACTGGTTGATCCGGAACCACTTACAACTTCATGAGCTAGTTGACCGGGAGGTTCATTAGAGGGAAGCCTGGTGACAGATGACACCTGACATCACCAACAGTAGCATTACAACCACAAAACAAACTGCTTGGAGCAAACCGGGTTTTGGATCCAAACACAGGGCTGCTTCCCCTGGCTGCCTCTGTGCGCGCTGCGAAGGGGGGAGGGCATCTTGCACCAACCGTGCTTAACGTGGGTACCAGGATGTTTGAGGAAGGAGGGGAAAGAGAGGGGAAGCGGGGACAGGGGAGGGAGGCAGTCCAGGGAGGCCTGTTCTCATTTAGTTGTGTGCTCCCCAGCTCCTTTCTTCAAAGAAAACAAAGTATTTGACAAATCTAAGCTGGTTAAAACAATAGCTGTGTGTAATTTTGCAGACTAGAAAACGAAAGCCCAGAGAGGGGAAGTAACTCGGAGCAGATCACACCGCATGCAGGAGTAGGAGAAAGGCACCAGCAGCTCAGATCTGTGATTCGCGGGGACATGTCCTCACCACCAGAACACATTACTGCCCACAGCGCCCTCGCTGCTTGGGCCTCCAACCTCCTTCTCTCTTCCATATACACACGGCGTACCCAACCTGTTCCAAAAGTCTGAATCCTGTTCAGTCTTTCATCTCTGAAACAAAGGAGACCCTGACATCTAGCCAAAAAAGACGCCCCCCCCCCCAAGCCTGTCCAAGGGCTGAGATATTCTAGAAGAACACTAGGTCTCTCCCTGCATAAAGGTATTGGGGTTGGGGCTTGCAGACTTGGCCTCCTTAGGTTCCCCCATCCACTCCCAATGGCTCAAGTTCCTTCCTCGTCTGGGAAAATGCACAGGCACTGCAAATTCCAAACTGCAAGCAGGACTCAGGAGGGATTAGAAACTCATCTCAGGAACGCCCTCTAGTGAGCCTGCAGGGTCTGAGCGAGAGCACCCGGGCACATTCCCTGGAGGGGCCCAGACCCACACTTCCATTGGGGCATCAGATGAGCGGTGGGAGGGGACAGCAGCAGCACCTGCCACTCAGAGACCAACTCCCCGCCAATCCCAAGGCCATCGTCTGCTGCAGGATGAGAGGCAGTCTCTGCTCTCAAGACTGTCCGGCCCACAACGACCCCACCCATTCCTTATACAACAGACGGAGGGAAAAGGGAAGCAGACAGAAGGTGGGAAGGAAGGGTAGGGAGGCACAAATGGATGAAGAGAGCATTGTGGAGTGAGGAAGAGAGACCATAAAGGAGGGGGTGACTAAAGAGAGACGGGATAAGGAGGGAGAGCTAACGGGAAAGACACAGATCAGCCCAGACAGAGCTAGAGACCAACCCCCCCCCCCCCACCACCACCACCTGCTCAGACTTCTGGGCACGGAAAGGTGAGGAGTGCGCTCTGTCAGACCCAGCCCTCCCTCCCCTCTCCTGAGCTTCATGCTCGGGGGTCATTTCCCTCCGCTCTGACCCAGCCCCCCGACACTTAGGAGTGGTGAGCTGAGGGACAGGAGGGGAGAGAAAAGTGAACCAAAGGCAGAACTCGCCAAGCGAAGCCACTTACGCACAGTGCGGCCGGCAGCATTTCCATCCTACCTTTGCTGTCGCCATATCAGCCGGCTCCATGATCTCTGCTTGGCCTAAGGAGCAGTGGCCCCATCCAGAGAAAAAAGGCAGAGTCACAAATGTCCACCCAGAAAGAACAAACCACCCCTCTTGGAAGGGCAGGGAAAATAAGAGACCAATGTCGGTTCTCTGGCCCCCTGGGATGTCCTCTACTGGGGGTGGGGGAAGGGAGGGGAGACAGGAAAGAGGCTCGGGGTCCCCAGCAAGTTGGGGTTGTCGGGGGGGGGGTGTGCTGCCTGGGTTCCCACAGATGCTCACATCAGGCTGAGTCAGGGGGCGTCTCCCCTTGCCTGGTACTTCTTCCCAGGAGGCAAGTGTGGGTCTCCCAGGGCTCCCCCTGCTGGGGGAGAGCGCACAGAGGTGGAGGCCCTGCCCTCCCATCACCCGGCCAACTGGTACCCACAGGTCAGGAAGAGCGGAGCGTGTGGGCAGAGGCCAGCTGGCGGGTGCTGAGCAAGTGCTGGGGGTAGCAGGTAGGGAGGAGGCCGGGGGCCCGTGGGGGCGGGTGTGAGAACCTCAAGGAGGTACAGGCACTCAGATGGAAGCAGGAGGTGCTGTGCAAGGAGGTGCCGGAGGCTCAAGCCGGAGCCCTGCGCGGCAAGGTCGAGAATGCAGAGGGAGAGGAATCTGCCGGGTGAAGCCACTCACCTTGCAATAACATTCAGACTGACTGAGGCCTACACAGGAGCCAGGAGCGGGCGGTTCACACCCCCCCACTCCACTCCCAGAGACTCACAGCCTCTGTCTAAAGGTACATGAGAGCAGCCGGCAGCCCGGCTGGATCTGCAGAGGCCCCTGGCTCTCTCGGAGCAGCCTGATTGGAGGAGCAGGATGACTTCATCCGGCCCCATTCATCACTGTAGGTTTCCTGCCCAGCGGGGACAGGCCGCTCTGCTTGCAGTGACTACAGCTTCCTCTCTGGCCCATTTTACTCCGGCAACCTGGGATAGGCTGTGTCGGCCAGAGGCCGCCAGGGGAAAGGGATCGGAGCACCCCAGGCCCTAGAGGGAAGAAGGGGAAGAGGCCGCTCACGTTTCAAGGAAAGAGCAAAGCCTCTACTTAAATAAAACACGGTGTGGGTATTCACTGTGTGCATTTGCTCGTGCTGGCGCCCGGATAAACACAAAAGAGCAGGGCTCCTCGGAGGCAGCCAAGAAGGGAGGTGTGTACTCTCCTGAACCACTGACCTTCCCGCCCCGTCTTTAGATATTCTCCCAATCAAAGCCAATAACCTATGGAAAGGCAGATCAATATCCTCAGCTCTACCAGATCTTCCAACAGTGCTAACCTGGGCTGGCTGTTAAGCACACTGATTGCTTTATGCTTCTGGTTTCAGACCTGCAAAGTGTTAAGGTGGAAGCTGCGGCTCCATTTTACAGATGAGAAAACAAACAAAGACCCGGAAAAGAGCAAAAGGGTCAAAGAAAGGCCTGCCAACACTCCTTTCCAGATTCCAGAGAGACTCATCCCTCAGAAAGGGTGAGACCCCAAGATATAAGCCCCTTCATGTACCCCCTCCCAAACCAGCTTCCAGAGCATAGAACAATCCAGCAGAGCCAGGGTTAAAGAGAGAGATTAAAATAGAAGAGAATAAAAAAGGCAGGCAAGGAACCTGTGATCACTCATCCATTCCTGCCTCCCTCACCCTTCATTCTTTTCTCTTACCTCTGCTGCTGGTCACGCCTGGCTTCACAACAAAACTGAGCACTCAGGGGGACCCACACAGAGCAGGAAAAGAGTTTCCCGAAAGAACGACAACACCAACCATCCCACAAACAATTCCACTTTAACACAACCTTTGTGAGTCTGGCTTAATGACAGAACAGTAAGAGTTAACAACTCCCATTTGTAAGGTGCTCTAATGCGTTTCCAAATCTGCTGCCTCATCTGACACTCCGAGGAAGCCTGTGAGGTAAGTATTGTTTTCTCCAGTTCAGAGATAATTAAACTAGGATTCAGAGACTTTCCGTGACTTGCCCAAGGTCACACGGCCGGCATAGCAGAGCTGGGCTCCAAACCTGTGTTCACTGACACCAAACATCTTTCCACTAAACACTAAACGCCATGCTACCAAATTTCCCACCCCTTCATCTTTCCGTCCTCCATCTGTCCCCAACTCTTGCTGCAATTACCACAGACTCAGAGAATATAAAACCTCAATTAATTTAAGATTTCCTTTTGGGACACTCCCCACCCCCAACCCCCTGCCTGTTTTCCCCTGAAGATGGCAAATTGTAAGAAAATGCATTCTCAAACATTAGGGGGAAAAAATCTTGGGCATATCCAGAGGTTGGGTATACACATTAAGCAAATCTCCTGTGTCCAATGGTACTAGGACAGAAACAGACACTTAGATCAATGGAACTGAATCGTGGTCCAGAACTGGACCCACAACGTATAGCCAACTAATCATTGACAGAGCAGAAAAGAATATCCAATGGAATAAAGACAGTCTCTTCAGCAAACGATGTTGAGAAAACTGGACGGCGACATGCAGAAAAATGAATCTGGACCACTTTCTTACACCATACACAAAAAGAAGCTCAAAATGGAGGAAAGATCTAAACGTAAGACAGGAAGCCATCAAAATCCTTGAGGAGAAAGCAGGCAAACACCTCTTCGACTTCGGCTGCAACTTCTTACTCCACAGGTCTCTGGAGGCAAGGGAAACGAAAGCAAAAATGAACTACTGGGACCTCATCAAGATGAAAACTTCTGGGGCGCCTGGGTGGCTCAGTCGGTTGAGCGTCCGACTTCGGCTCAGGTCATGATCTCGCGGTCCGTGAGTTCGAGCCCCGCGTCGGGCTCTGTGCTGACTGCTCAAAGCCTGGAGCCTGTTTCAGATTCTGTGTCTCCCTCTCTGACCCTCCCCCGTTCATGCTCTATCTCTCTCTGTCTCAAAAATAAATAAACATTAAAAAAATTTTTTTTAAAAAAAACTTCTGCACAGGGAGGGAAACAATCAGTAAAACTAAAAGGCAACTGACAGAATGGGAGAAGATATTTGCATAAAGGCTTAGATCCAAAATCTATAAAGAACTTATCAAACTCAACACCCAAAGAAACAAGTAATGCAGTGAAGAAATGGGCAAAAGACATGAATAGACACTTTTCAAAAGAAGACATCCAGATGGCCAACCGACACAGGAAAAATGTTCAACATCACTCATCATCAGGGAAATACACATCAAAACCACAATGGATACCACCTCACACCTGTCAGCATGGCTAACGTTAACAACTCAGGCAACAACAGATGTTGGCGAGGATGCGGAGAAAGAGGATCTCTGTTGCATTGCTGGTGGGAATGCAAACTGGTGCAGCCACTCTGGAAAACAGAATGGAAGTACCTCAAAAAATTAAAAATAGAACTACCTACGTCCCAGCAATTGCATTACTAGGTATTTATCCAAGGGATACAGGTGTGCTGTTCCAAAGGGGCACATGCACCCCAATGTTTATAGCAACATTATCAACAATAGTCAAAATATGGAAAAAGCCCAAATGTCCATCCACTGATGAATGGATAAAGAAGATGTGGTGTATATATATATATATATATATATATATATATATATATACAATGGAGTATTTTTCTTAAGTTTATTTATTTATTGTTTAGAGAGAGCACAAGCAGGGGAGGGACAGAGAGAGAAGGGGGGAGAGAGAGGAAGAGGGGGGAAGAGAGAGAGAGAGAGACAAAGAGAGAAAGAGAGAGAGAGAGCATCCAGAGCAGGCTCCACGCTGTCAGCGTAGAACCCAATGCAGCCTCAAACCCACATACCATGAGATCATGACCTGAGCTGAAATCAAGAGTCAGACATTTAACCGACTGAGCCATCCAGGCGCCCCATATATACAGTGGAGTATTACTCGGCAATCAAAAAGAATGAAATCTTTCTATTTGCAACAACGTGGATGGAACTAGAGGGTATTATGCTAAGTGAAATTAGTCAGAGAAAGACAAAAATCATACGACTTCACTCATATGTGACATTTAAGGCACAAAACAGATGAACATAAGGGAAGAGAAGCAAAAATAATATAGAAACAGGGAGGGGGACAAAACATAAGAGACTCTTAAATACAGAAAACAGAGGGTTGCTGAAGGGATTGTGCCGGGGGGCTGGGCTAAATGGGTAAGGAGCATTAAGAAAGACACTTGGGGGCGCCTGGGTGGCGCAGTCGGTTAAGCGTCCAACTCCAGCCAGGTCACGATCTCGCGGTCCTGGAGTTCGAGCCCCGCGTCGGGCTCTGTGCTGATGATGGCTCAGAGCCTGGAGCCTGTTTCCGATTCTGTGTCTCCCTCTCTCTCTGCCCCTCCCCCGTTCATGCTCTGTCTCTCTCTGTCCCAAAAATAAATAGACGTTGAAAAAAAAAAAATTTTTTTTTAAATAAATAAAAAAAAGAAAGACACTTGGGATGAGCACTGAGTGTTCCATGTAGGGGATGAATCACTGGATTCTACTCCTGAAATCATTACACTATATGCTAACTAACTTGGATGTAAATTAAAAAAAAAAAAAACAAAACTCCTGTGTCCAGTGGAAATTGCCTTTAAAAAGAATCAGTTACTCACGTTCACTTTATTTAGGTAGCAGAGTAGACTAAGCCATCTGACCAAACTGGTCAATTACCAAGATTAAAATGAAGGCGGGGGGATATGTTCCTGGTTCCAGTCACCATAAACACTGAATATATCATGCATCCCTTGCCTATCCCATCCCATGTCACTCTATTAGCCAAGGGGCATGAAAGTTCCATACAGCCAAATGAAAAAGGACAGGAGTAAAAGTAGTGGGACACCATCTGGGCCGATGGATTGGTTTTCTTTAGCTCACTGCCCCCTGGTCATAGACACAATCAACTTGGAAAGGGTACGGGGCGCTGCTAGGACAGCACTAAAGGTATTCTATCATAACCTGCACAAAAAAGCCAAAAGTGTGCGGGCTGCGCTGGTTCCACACGAATCATCTCTGCTCAGAGGCCTGTAATGTTCCTTCTGGCTATCGCTCTGGCCTGCGGTCCTCTCTGTTCCTGGGCTGACAGTCAAATGCACAGACAGATGGAGAGCAGAAGGCTAGTGCCCACGAAGGAGGATGTTCTGTTTCATCAAAATCATGCAGAAATCAGACCCGTGTTAACAGGACCCCGCCCAGTGTCCCAAATGACCCAACACATGTACCTCCTCGGTTCTTAATGGCAACCAACCGTCACACAGCCCTGGATGCTGAACACAGCAGACAGCATTTCAGAGGGCTGCTCAGCCAGAAGCAGCCATGTTTTTAGAAAGCAATTTATATGTCCTGGACTCAAAGCAGCAGGAAGAGAGCTGTTAGCTATAGAACAGATAATGCAGGAGATGGGGCACAGAAGGAGGTAGGGGATAATGCTTGGTTTCAGTGAGAAAGGAGGGAAGAAGTATGTCCCAGAGTCCAAAGATAATTCCAGGAGGGAAGAAAGAAAATGACACTGAAAGGGGAAAAAGAAAGGAAAACTGATGCAGTGGATCAATTAACAAGCCACTGCATCCACACTTCTGCTAACCAGAAAGGAATCCATCTAGTAATTTCTTCTGGAAGAAGTAACTCCTCTAGTCTATTCATTTGCTCTTTGAGCTAGAGACCAGAAGCTCCCTCTTCTGCAAGTTCATTGCGCTCCATTTGACCTCATATTTAGTAAAAAGACAGAAAGATGGAGAGAGAGAGACAGAGAGACAGAGAGACAGAGAGAGAGACAGAGAGATGGATGGGAAGCTCTTTACCATATCATTACATCATTTTCTCTCCAGGGGAATTATTTGTACTAATGACTTTACCCTAGGTATTACAGTCTAACTCCTTAATCACTATACTTATGTAACAAATTAAGGAAGAAAAACAAATAACAACAACAACAACAACAACAAAAAAAAAAACCCAGATACCTGAAAAGAGGCTAGACTGAGTTTTGGTGGAGGATGGGTAGGGTGTCCTGGGAAGAACAGGCACCCAGTTCCCTAAAGACAGCTCAGAGGCTGGACACTGCACCTGCTTCTTTAGGAAGAGCCTCCTCTAAAGCAGCTGCCTATTGGTGGGCAGGGCACAAGGAAGCCAAGCAAGCCAGTTTCAAACCCTGGTCAGACCAGTGTCCTCCTGCTGCACCATGGGATATGTAGTTCTCTGAGCAATGGGCAGTGGTGCGGCCATATTTGCACTGCTTATCCAATGTGCAGCTTGACCACAAACGTAGGTCAGACACCTTAGCCAAAAAGGTACAACTCCTCCCTGCAGTCTGACTTTATTTTTTATTTTTAATATTTATTTGAGAGAGACAGAGTGTGAGTGGGGGAGGGGCAGAGAGAGAGGGAGACACAGAATCCGAAGCAGGTTCCAGGCTCTGAGCTGTCAGCACAGAGCCCAATGCGGGGCTCGAACCCACGAGCTGTGACATCATGACCCGGGCTGAAGTCCGACGCTTAACCAACTGAGCCACCCAGGTGCCCCCCTGCAGTCTGACTTTAAACAGAAAAGACGGTGAGGAAACAGAGAGAGGTTCACAAACTACAGGAGATCACAAACATGAGGACCTTGAGAGGTCACTTGATGTCTTTGCTCTGTGAGCACAGAAAATGACAGCTTCTCTCAAGAGAAGAGACAGAAAAAGAAAGAGGAAGGGAGAAAGAGAGGCAGATGAAGGAGAAAAGGGCAGCGTGTGTGTTCCCATGACTGTGCATGTTGGATTCAGGGACCAGAAGGTGACTTCTCATCTTTTGCTGGTTAACCATCAACTCTGGAGTGAGGCAGTCGAGTGTGCTGACGAGCATGCCTCTCCAGCTATTCTGCGCAGGTTGGAATTCTGACTCAACTGCCCACCATCTATGTGACCCTCAGGCTGGTTACTTAGCCTCTGTGCCCCCATTCCTCATCTGTAAGGCAGAGATGATGTTACTCAACTCATAGACTATATGCAGATAACATGCTAGAGGGCTTAAAACTGTGTCTTAAGTGTTAGATTTTTTTTTTTCCAGTATTATTCAGTGGTTTGCCCCTTCCCCTAATCCATGTGACCTTTCCCCCCACCCAGAACATGAAATTTTAAGTCCTCAGAGCTGACGATGGCAGAGGTAGACTGGACAGAAAACAATCCCACCTGCGTTTTTAGATGAATAAAGACGGGGGGGGGGGGGGGTGGGCGGTGAGACAGTCATTAGAGTAAGAAAAAGGGCAGAAAAGGAACAAGGACAAGAACTACAACCAGAGACACCTGCAAGTAATACTGAATGGCAGTGGACATTAAGAGGGACATGCGGGGGAGTTTGGGGGAAAAAATCATCAAAGAACGGTAAAAAAGAGTCCGAACAAAAATAAAGAAGGGGAGGAAAGACTGACAAAGAAAACCAGGGAAGCTGATCAGGTTGGAGGTGGGAGGAGAAAGGAGACCGAGAAATTAAAAACTCAAAGTGGGAAGTTCCGAGAGGATATGACTAAAGCATCTGTGAGGAGCTATGGATGGACAGAACTGCCCAGCATGAGGAAACTAGAGAGACGGCAGCTAACACTGCAAAGTTCAAGTCTAGAATGGTCTTGCCAAGCGGGCCTGATCCCTGGCGATGGCCCCGGTGTTGTGGGGGGTCTGGGCTGGAGGAGGTTGCTCAAGCAGGCAGGACTGGAGCAAGTGAGGTGGGTGGTAAGGGTTAAGGTTCAGGTTCCAGGAGGAAAGGAAGTAGCTTTGGGACCAGTCACCTAGAAGACAGCACCCTCGGCTCTGAAGTCAAGAGGAGAGGGGAGGGTACCTGGGCGGCCCAGGTGGTTAAGCATGCAGCTCAGGTCATGGTCTCACAGTTCCTGAGTTCAAGCTCTGCATCGGGCTCTGCGGTGATGGCGCGGAGCCTGCTTGGGATTCTGTCTCTCTTCTCTCTGCCCCGTCCCCAGCTTGTGCTTTCTCGCTCTCTCTCTCTCAAAATAAATAAATTAAAAAAAAAAAAAAATGAAGTCAAGAGGAGAGAAACAGGCCTATTTGAATGCAAGTACTCCGGGCGGGACAAAGGGACGACGCCAGCTTAGGGAAACTCGTACTTTGTGCAACACTGAGTGTCTTTGCCGGTATCGGTGCCCTTCTGCATCTATCTGAGTTCCTCAGGGTAAAACAAGATAGACAAAGGGGAGGGAGGCCCGCCCCCCTCAGCCACTAGCAATTCCTGAGGCCTCACAAGCAACAGGAATATAAATGCTACCCCCTCAGCATTAGCCTCTAGAGCTGGACAGGGCAGCATTGCATAGCGGTTGAACTCTACAGTCAAGTTGCCTAGATTCAGATTCCAGCTCATCGTATAAGGGTTGTGTGATCTCAGAGTGCCTGGGTGGCTCAGCCAGTTGAGCGTCAGACTCTCGGTTTCAGCTTAGGTCATGATCTCCTGGTTTGTGGGTTCGAGCCCCAAGTCAGGTGCGCAGAGCCTGCTTGGGATTCTATCTCTCTCTCTCTCTCCCCCTCTCTGCTCCCCCCGCACTCACATGCATGGACGCCCTCTCTCAAAATAAACATTTTTTTAAAACAGCTGTGTGATCTTATGCGAATTACAAAACCTCTCTAAGCCTCAGTTTTGTAAACTCTAAAATGGAGATAAGAGGACTACTGTTTCATAGCAAAATGGAGACATTTTTAAAATTTTGTTCAATGTTTGTTTATTTTTGAGAGAAAGAGAGAAAGACAGAGTATGAGCGGGGGAGGGACCCAGGGAGAGGGAGACCAGAATCCAAAGCAGGCTCCAGGCTCTGAGCTGTCAGCATAGAGCTCAACGTGAGGCTGGAACCCACAAACCGTGAGATCATGACCTGAGTCGAAATCGGACACTCAACTGACTGAGCCATCCGGGCGCACCAAAATGGTGAAATTTAAATGTGAGCCCAGTGACTGACACATACCGGGAACAGTCACTAAATGTTAACTGAAATAATGCTGTCTTCACAATTACTGTCTTAAGGGCAGTCAGGGGTTGGGAACAATGGGAACTCCACGAGTTCTCCTAACGTCCCTCTGTCTTCACTTGGTGTCCACGTGAAGCTCTCAGCGCTCTGATTACACAAGCCCTTCCCTGCCACCTCCAGGCCTCATGATATGGCCTCCAGCCAGCAGCTGGTCCCCAAACTGGACTTTCACATGACAAGTTTGTGCAAGTGCTTTGAAAATGAAAAGAGTTGGGGCGCCTGGGTGGCTCGGTCGGTTGAGCATCTGACTCTTGATTTCAGCTCAGGTCACGATCTCACAGTTCGTGAGTTCAAGCCCCGCGTCGGGCTCTGCGCTGACAGTGCAGAGCCTGCATGGGATTGTCTCTCTCTCTCTCTCTCTCTCTCTCTCTCTCTCTCTCTGCCCCTCCATGCTCACACACTCTCTCTCTCTCAAAAATAAATAAAAACATTTTTAAAAAGAAAATAAAAGAAAATGAGAAGGGTCACCAAAGCATAAGGCAGATAAGTGCTTGCACCTCCTGCTTTGGGGGTTTCCTTCTGCACCTGCACCAATTTTCACAAAAGACCTACAGCAGGCTGCCAAGCCCTCTGGAGCCTTTCACACAGCCATTCAGGGTGAGAGCATATAAGAAGCCACAGGATTAACTGAGCCGGGGGCCAAAAGACACAGCTGTAGATCCCCGCCAATTCTCAGGCCAGAGGCAGGGGAAAAGATGCAAAGCCGGCACAAAAAAGGGCAATGTGGAGGGGAATGCTTCCAGGGACTACTGTCCCCTCCAGACTGCTGTTAGGTAACCCCCTCCCCATCCAACGTCCCCGAAGGATACAGGCTCCACCATGGAGGGCTGTCGCAATCACATCAGAAAACAAAACACAGGGGTGCCTGGGTGGCTCAGTCGGTTATGCGTCCAACTTCAGCTCAGGTCATGATCTCACAGCTCGTGGGTTTGAGCCCTACATCGGGCTCTGTGCTGACAGCTCGGAGCCTGGAGCCTGCTTTGGATTCTGTCTGTCTGTCTCTCTCTCTCTCTCTCTCTCTCTCTCAGAAATGAAAAAAACATTAAAAAAGTTAAAAACAAAAAACAGACCATTAAGCTACAGAAGCTGGGTGGGGTAGGGAAGAAAAGAAGGACCAAGGAAAATAGATGTCCAAGGAAGAACTCCGCTGGCCCAGAGGAATCTGAGTAGAGGGTCTAAGAAGAATGGACAAACCCATTTCCACAGCTCCTCTGTCTTTGCAATGGCAGGTCCCTTCTTCTAGTGTCCTCGTCCTAAGAGGCGGGAGTTGTTGGGCTTAGACAGTCCTACCCTCCAGGGTAGAAGAAGTGGGGTCCAGGGCACTCCCCTTGCCTCCTGCCTGCTGACTCACTCACACTGATCTCACTACTGAGGAGGGCTCAGGTGGCCCCGCTCTCTCCTGTCCGGCAAAGCCACTGCCAGCAGAGGGTGCTGGTGAGCCCAGCGGAGAGACCCCAAGGGAAGGTGAACTTTTTGCAGCTCAGGCTGGTACCCATAGGGGCTTCACCTGGTACCCACAGAGAGGTCAGAGTGACCCATTTTATTCTGCGGTTTAGGCATAATAGTGAAACTGAAAGAAAGCATCAGAAATGTACTAGAACTTTCCTATAAATAAATTGCTGGTGAAAAGTCTACAGCACTTCTCAATATCCACAAGGCATAAGGAACATACTCAAAACAACCCCAACTGTTTGGCTCTCAGGTATATTTAACATGTATCATTCAAAATCACCGGGGTCTATTCTCTCCTTGTCGATCTGTCTCCTGTTCCGTCCAGCTTGAAGCTTCACAAGAGATAACTTTCACTAACAAACTCGTTTACACACTCCACATTTGGAGCTTTAGGTCCAGGAAGCTGGTGAAGGAAGATCCATCCGACATAAGGAAAAGAAGAAGGTTCAGCACTGGGCCCCAAGTGTCCTGATAGCCACATGGATGCTGTCTCAAGGGGGAAGTCATAAAAGGTTGCAAATAAAAATCTCTGGAGTCAGGGGCACCTGGGCGGCTCAGTCGGTTGAGCGTCCGACTTCGGCTCAGATCATGATCTCGCGGTTCGTGGGTCCCAGCCTCGCGTCGGGCTCTATGCTGACAGCTCAGAGCCTGGAGCCTGCTTTGGATTCTGTGTCCCCCTCTCTCTCCACCCCACCCCTGCTTGTGCTCTCTATCTTTCAAAAATGAATAAACATTTTTTAAATCTCTGGAGTTGAATTTCAGAATGCCAGTGGGCAAATTAAGCCTCCATTTCCTTCTCTAGACAATGGATAAAACAGCAACTAACCTTATAGGCCTGCTATTACGGTTGAATTCTTAATCATGCTTTCTTAAGCACATGTAAAGTGCAGTGCTGAACACATAATAAACTCTCAAAACAGCAGATATTAGTAGTAATGACAATTAATACCTCACATGCCCACAAACTAAGTACACAGGCACTTTTCATAGTCTTGGATTTATTCATCACATGCGTAGATTCTCTGTAGTTTCCTATAATTCTAAGTTTCTTTACTGAGAGAAACCCCAGTCTATCTCCTGACTATGGAAGTTATTCACCGAGAGGCAGATAACCATTTGATGTAGGTACTGAAGAAGAAATTCACGAATCAGGAAGGAGTAGAGGGTATTAGCCTCCTTAAATCTCTTCTTTAGGGCCATTTCTTTAGGGCCACTTCAGGCCACTTTGTAAGGACAAGTGATACGCACTCCTGGCCAGATTCAAGTCCACCCACTGTTTAAGATGCCAAGGAAAGGAAACATGGGTGTTTTACTTCCAGGGAGAAAGGAGTTCAACAGGTAAGACTGGTCGCTCTGTGGATCCCCAAGCAAACCTGTTGTGGTGCCATGTTCATAAACTCAAGAGTTTTGAGTCTGGCGTTGAATTCTACTTCATGAATCACCCAGCCAGTTCACATACAAAAGACACAAGGGAGGGGCGCCAGGGTGGCTCAGCGAAGTGTCTGGCTCTTGATTTTGCCTCAGGTCACGATCTCATGGTTTGTGAGATCGAGCCCCACATCAGGCTCTGCGCTGACAGCACAGAACCTCTGGGGAGGTACTCAGACACGGTCCACTCCCTCAGCCCCTCTCCCAATCCTGGGACCATCTGAACCAGGGTTACAATGCTTTCCTCTGCATTTTGATGGGAGACCTTCACCTTCAGACTAGGAAATAGCAAAGAGAAGGAGGGAGCCCAGCTGTGAACTGTTTGTTGCTCACCCGTCAGAGGATAAGAAGAAAAGAAGCATTGAGCAGTCCGGAAAGTTGGTGACAGATAAGATGTAATGATTATTTTAATTACATATCCCCATGCACACGCAGACACACCCCGCCCACATTTCTCCTTGCTGCAGAATGGAGATTCTTGGTCTATGGAGCACCCAATAAGGGAAAACAGGAGCTAGGCACGACACCAGTGTCCCTGAGGGAGCCACGGGTCTGCCAGGGGCTCCCTGAAAAGAGATGCCACAGGCCAGGAACAGGGCACTGGGCTCTCCCTGTCCTGTTACTATTCACTGTTAAATTGTGTATTTGATGCTAGCTAGCTCAGGGATAACAGGAGGCTTTGGGCAACGGGGCACATTTCTCAAAGCCAGGTTCAAGACCACTCAAGTCAGAATCACTTTGGGATATGTGTTCACTGCGCAAATTCCTAGGCCCACCCCAGTCCACACCACTCAGAATTAGAAGAGCCCAGGAAATCTGCACACTGAACAAGTTATGCACACGATTCTGAAACCCATGCGATGTGGCCTCCCTGGTCTCCCAAGTAGGCTGTTCATCATCAAGGGACAGGAACACTTACTCATGCAAAATATTATAACTTATATATATTATGTTTCTTTTTATCTAACCCTTTTAAAACGTCTGTAATAAGCAAAACATTTAGTACAGCAGTGCACGCATATAATTTATATAAATATACACTGGTGGAGATAGCTCAGAAAATTTTCACTGAGACAGGGGTTTGCAACAAGGCTGGAGTATCGACTTCCGGTACGACGGCTTCTCGCCTCGCGGGGAAAGCAGGGAGTGGTCTCGGCAAACAGGTGCTCTGAGCTCACAGGATTCATCAGTAACAAGCTGAGAAGAGAACTCTGGATTTTGACCTCCAACTGCGTCTCAACCCTGGAGTAAGAGGGAGGCAAAAAAATGCAGAGCAGGGCAAGCCGGAAGTGGAGTCCCTGCTTGAGCCCCCAGAACTGTCACCCACTCACATTCCTTCTTCACCCTGGCTATAGGAGGATGGGATTTCACCCGGCAGGAGGCGGGGGAAGCGAGGGAATGAGGTTTACCATCTGCCTGCCAGTTGTCCCAATCTAAATCCCACCTATGGCATCAGCAGAGTGAGCGTCGTTTGCTGAGCTATAATTAATATCCCCCTTTCTCGGGCAGGAAAGGAGAAACGCTGGGGTAGGAGAAACACTGAGCAGGTGACGGTTACACCTGCAGACAGTTCTGCTGACAGCGACGGAAGCAGCCAGGACTGCCAGCGAGGAACTACAAACTGGGATCTAGAGAAGGGAGGGGAAAGCAGGAACACCCACTTGCTTCCCTGCCCAGACCTAAAATAAGGTCCTTCTCCCTCCTATTCAAATGCCATGTGTGCTGTCTGTCCAAGACCAGGCCACCCCCCAAGGATAGGAGTACGTGGATCCAAGAAAGGAGAACAACAGGTGAGGGACGGTCACTAACCACAGACCACGAGCATGAAAACGTCACACAATTAACAGATACAGAGGGGCTAGTCCGTGGCCCTCCGTCTGGAGCATAGTCACAGAATCCCACGATTACGGAACGCGAGAGGCTGGCAGAAACGTCTTAGATAGCTACTCATGCGCCCATTTACTCATTTAACAAATCTTTTCTTTTTTTTTTGAAGGTTTATTTACTTATTTTTGAGAGAGAGCGAGCGAGAGCACACACACACATGCGGGGGAGGGGCAGAGAGAAGAGAGGGAAAGAGAGAGTCCTAAGCAGGCTCTTCACGGTCAGCACAGAACCCAGTGCAGGGCTCGAACCCAGGAACCTTAAGATCATGACTTGAGCCAAAATCAAGAGTCGGGCGGACACTTAACCGACTGAGCCACCAGGCGCCCCTCCTTTAACCGATCTTTCCTGAGCACCTCCCATGTGTCAGGCACACACCAGTGAATGAAGCAAAGACAGTCCCCTGCTCTCATGGAGCTTAGTTAGGGCCCTAGTGGAGGAGACAGACGACAACCAGGTCAACAGATAAATACAGCGACAAGATGGGTTAGCGCCAAAATGGAAAATAAGCTGGGCAAGTGAAGGCCAGGGTTTACGTTGACTGACTTCTCCTGGCCACTGCGGACTTGTTCGTGGCTTACCCGAACCAAGTTCTCCAACCTACACACAGCTCTCCAGCAGCTCAAAACTCACCTTCCGCTCTCCTCACAGGTTTAGCCCGAGTCTGCTGTTGGCTGGCAGTCACAACGACATCTACTGTGTCCCACACACAGGGCCAAGACCTTCTTCCATTTTGTGTCATTTTGATACTCACAGCCTCCACGAAAGAGGTACAGCTATCTCTATTCTTAAGGAAGGAAACATTCAGAGAGGGCAGGATTTTGCGAGAGCCCAGAGCCAGTAAGTGGTAGAGCCAGAGCTTAATCGAAGGTTGTTCGGTTTTCAAAGCCTTCCTGGGTTCCCCAAGACGACCGCTGAGGGATCGTGTCTCTGCCCCCAGCACCGTACCACAGGGTCAGAGAATCTCTTCTTCTGCCATTATCCCTTGGATTTTTGCTGTGTGCAGGGTACTGGGTGGTCAGTACCTGAGGAGTCATCTCATAAGAGGAAGGACTCAGTCTCTGTTCACTGCCCTCAAAACTTCTGCCATGAGAACACCTCAGGGGAGACAACTCTTATCAACAGTTGGCTAAACACTTATGGGCATCCATGCCTACGTGTGTGCGAGAGAGTAAGAGAGAGAGAGAGAATCAAGATCATCTACTACACCTTCATCCCCAATCTACCTCCATTCAGTCTCTCTCACTACCTTTCCTCCATTTGTCCTACCTTTCCTTTCACTTACTGCTGTATTTCTCTTCACACACACACACACACAAAAAAAAAAAAACACCCGGAAGCCTGCCCATAGGCTTACGTGCCCCTGTCTCTCCAACGCCCGTCAGGCTCTGAGTTTAACTCAGATGCTAGGGGCTGGAACCTCTCTCTCCTCCAGGACACCTCCTCCCCTCTGCTTGTCACAAAGGGACATATTCACCAGCGAGCCACCGCACCACAGTTCCGGTACAGCCCCCCCCACCCCCACCAGGAAAAAGCGCCCCACACCCGGTTTATCCTCACGTCTCCCCGGCAGTCTGCTCCAGTGGCCCTGGAGTCAGAGCAAAGTCCCAAGTGACTACACCTTGTAAGAAGTGAACACACAGAGTCCGCACCCCCCAAATACCCCACTCACAGGTTCTCTCTCGCTGGAATGGAACTGTCGACACCCCAAAGGCACCGGACAGAATATTCCATTCTCTAGAGCACCTTTCTCTTGGGACCTCCAAGTTCTTTACCAACCTAAGTGATGTACCATGAGGGAGGAAAATTAACAAGCCCTGGCCAGTTACGAAGAGCGGGGAGAGCTGGACACATCCTTGGCAGACAGTAAGGCCCAGTCACGCGTTCCATCCATTCCGACCAAAGGCCACACAGCCTCGCCTGGCTGCACCCCTCTATCCCTTACCTTCAGCCTCCTGCGACAGCCCGCTCCTCCCTCCTGAGGGGCTGTCACTTGGCAAAGAACTACAACAGCCCCCGAACACGGGGGCCAGCCCCCCAAAGCCCTCCTGCCTCTGTGAAGAGCCCCGGGTCGACCCCGACCAGGCCAAGGGCCGAGTCCTCGTGTCCTACTTTCCAGGGGCCCCCTGCCACCTACTTGGCTCGTAGAAAGAACAGCTTCTTCCTCAGGGAGGAGACGTGGTAGTGACAGGCCTGCTTCACGGCCGTGCTGCAGGAGACCGTCTCCGAGCGCAGATTCTGTACCATGCTGGGCTCAGGGGAGGGCCCGCCACATGGCAGCTGGGACCTCAAGGGCTCGGGGCTCACTCCGGAGCTGCATGGACGTGCTGCTTTCGCAGCTCCTTCAGCTGTCCGCCGCAGCTCCTGCACGGGAGCCCTCCCGGCCCTGGTGTTCAGTCCCAGGCACAGGCAGGTGGAGGGCCCCGGGGAGGGAGAGCCTGAGGCTCCCTGTTACCAGGATCCCCTCTGGCTGCGGCCCAAGCCACAGCTCCGAACAGAGCCCCGCTCCGTCTTTCAACATCTGGCAAGGCTCTGGGCACTTGGTGAGTTTCCTCCTCTCCTTCGTCCTCCGCCAGGGAGGATGGGGCTGTACCTACATGTGATGTCAGCTGCTGGTGCCAGAGGGAGGGGGAGGGCCCGCGGGCACCGCTCCCAGAGGGTTTGCGACTGGGCTCCTTCCTCGTGGTGAGGGAGCTGGCCGAGAGGTCACCTGAGTGTCCACGGGGCCACGGGGAATTCAGTGCCCGGGCGGGTAGATGGAACTACACGGTGCTCTTGGAAATATGCTATTTGGGGCCAATTTCTGGGATCGGATCAGCAGAACTGAAAGCATCTTTCCTTCTACTAGGAGGCTATGGATTCTGGCAGCTAGACCTGAGGTGAAATTCCTGAGCCTGCACTCTGGCCTTTCTTTCCACCCCGGAGGCTTGCCCTGTGGCCTCAAATTCCATTACCTTGGTTCCTCCATTTGTTCGTTGACGAATTCCACAAGCATCTGCCGAGCACTTACGCTATGCCAGACAGAAGAGATATCGTTTCTGTCCTCCAGGGTCTCCTGGGCTTGGGGGAGACAGAGAAGGGAACCACACAGCACACACCAGGAGGCCAGTGCTGGACAGAACGAACCACAGCCTCTCAGACAGGGGTGAAAAAACATGCTCTCCCTTCCCCAACCGGAAGAAACAAGGGTGAGTTCTGGTGAGACACGGAAGACGTGGGCATCTTTTCAGCCCGTCAGAGAAAAGGTGACACAGGCAACCCCCAAAGTGATTATACCCAAAGCTCACACTTATTGTCCGTCCACCTTCCTTGATCTTAGGAAATAATCTTTGTTCCTATTACGCGGAGAAAATAGATCCTGCTGCTATCAGCCTCCTCGCCTTCCCACCACATGGCGTGTGAACTCACCTGCATCCACAGCCATTATGGTCTGTCCAAGGCCAATCTGTTCACCTGTGATCTAGATCTATCTTTCCTTGCCTCCTCCGAAACCTTGCTTCCTTATCTTCAGTAGGTGGTACCAGCCAAGCTGACCAAGTCGGAATCCCAGAACTAACTGTGAGGACCTCCCTGCTCTCTCACACTCTAAATCCAATCCATCACCAAGTCCTGGACATTTTAGTCCTCTAAATGTATCCTGAATCCAGCTACTTCCCCCACCACCACCACACACACACACCCCTACGACCACCATCTCAAATCCAAGCCACCAACATCCCTTAATTGGACTATTGTAACTGCCCCAGCTGATCTCCCTGCACCCGCCAGGGCTGCCTCCACCCTTTCTCCACACTGTAATCTTTCCAGGATGCAAATGTGATGCTGTCGCCTCCCTTCTTAAAGACTCTCAATTGCTTCCTGATGCTCTTGGCATAAAGACTCAAGTCCTGGTCATGGCCAACCAAGCTCCTGCCCCATTTCATCTCATCTCATCCCACTGCTTCCTGCTCACCTGTTCTGAACTCAACCACTCCACCCTGGCCCCGCCCCCTCTGTCTGGGGCCAGTTTCTTCTGATATACTCTCTCCCCGGACCCTTCCTTTAATGCACACACCCAAGTTTGTACTTTCTAAGCCATACCCTCAGGTGCGTTAATACTGTCTCCTCGACAAGCCTGGAAACTCGGTGAATACCTACTGCACAACTGGTAAGTGTTTGTTGAGTGCATCAATGGATGATGTCCTCTCTGAAATTCACATCCTTGACCTGTGGGTTTCCACTTCGTAGATTTAAAGCATGCTTGTGTCTCCCTATATTAAAACAAAAATTCTCCCCAATCACCCCCGCTTTCTCCTCTAGCTTTCATCTCTATTTCTCTTCCTCCCAGGGAAACTCCTGGAATAAATTCTCCATGTTCAGTCTCTTCTCCCTTCCTTCCCATACACCCTTCTAAAACTAATTGGTGGTTCCCAGTGACATCCTAACGGCCACTGCAGAAGATCCTGTTTAGTGCTTACCTTCCCTATCTCTTTCCTCTTGGATTCTTCCTTCTCACCTCTGTATTTCTGTCTTTTCTACTTACTGGGCAATCTTTTGCAAATTCCATCTTCCTTTGCCTTCTGCTTACACTCTGCTGATCCTGACTCTTGCCTCGACTACAATCTCATTGCCAAACAAGTAGTTTTAGTCCTGTCTCCTGAGCTTCAAACAGGTGCAGGCCACTGGCTAGTGTATCTACCTCTCCACCAACACGCTCGACGTGTCTAAATTAAATCCACTATCACTTCCACACTTCAAATTCTTCCCCCTTTACTCAGTATTTTAGTAACAATAATATATTAATAATCAGAGCAAGCACCTGTAAAATACCAGGCACTATTCAAATTGTTGTAGACGACACACACATACGCACACTCCTCCCAATAACTCATGAAGTATGAACTATTATTATACCCATTTCATAGATGAGGAGACTGAGGCACAGAGGTGAAGTGGTTTGCCCAAGGTCACACAGCACGCAGTTGGAAGCATAATCAGAACCCAGGTAGACATTAAACCTGTGGACTATGCTACCTTTTATTTGCTGCTCCCACTAGAAACCTTAGGCTCACACTAGGTACCCTTCCTCAACCCAGATGTAGATAAGCTTTGCCAAACCTACTTAACAAACTTCTTCAATTAGTTCCTCCTTTTCCGTTCTCACTACCATTAATTCAGAAATGTGCCCATCTGGTCTTGGCTTAAACATCACCAGGTCAATAAGGTGACCCTTCCCGCTTAAGAGTTGTCCTAAAAAGCCTTGGTCTACTGTATCACTCTTTTTCCTTTTCTTTATAGCCCTTGTTACCATTTGGTGCTTTCTTATTCACTTGTTTGTTTATATCTGTGTCCACTTGCTATAACATAAGCATCAAGAGATGGGGGACAAGTTACCTGTTCATGGCTGCGGCCCCCAACATTTACAAGAGTAGCTAGCTGATAGTATGTGCTCAATAAATGCTTGTTAAATGAGGGAACGATTAGGTAAATCATTGTCAGTTTCCTTCCTTGTCTGTCTGCTTTCAACGAAGCCCCTTAAATCCATCTCTCCCACTAGGACCAAAGTGACTTTTGCCACAAGAGTATCTGTAAGTGATCTGGGCACCCCCTTCATCAAAACCTCTCCCTCATTTCTCCTCCCCTATAAGGAAGCCCACTCTGTCACAGCGGGCTGTGGCAGGACCAGCACCTGTCTACCTGTGCAAAGATGATTGCTAGCCACTCACTAGCCACTCCCCTCCTGGGACATGATCGGCAGCGATACCGAAGTATCTGAAGTCCCTGAACATGCCTGGCTTTCTCACGCCTCCCTGCTTATGTACATCTTGTTCTGTCGCCTGTGAATGCAGCCCGTGTGACAGATTCCTACTCATCTTGTAGCTCTCAGCGAGGCACATCTCCTTCTGTGGAGTCTTTCTGGATCCCTCGGGCTCCTCCTCCCTCTTCCCTGCTCTCGCCCCAAGCACAGTAGCTGTGCTACTCTGGGGCAAATTTGGTAGCTCCACTGAGCCTCCGTTTCTTACACTCTAATGTGCAGGTAATAACAGCATCTATTTGACGGGGCTGTTGAGAGGACTGCATTTCAAAGTCTGTGCAAGACGCATGGCACAGGGTTAGACGCGTTAAGTGAACAAATTCTTCCGTGTTATTACTGTATACAGAATTCCGAGTCCATTATAAAACATGACATTATAGGTGTGTCTCACCATGAGACAACAAGGTGCCCAAGGGGAACTACCAGGCTTTCATCTATTTATTCTTAGTGTCCACATCTGACATTTTACAGGTGATCAATATCCTACGTGTTCTTTCTGTCTCTGCTTCTTCAAGGACAGCAGAGTATATACAGATCCGCTAGGAAACAGAGTGAAATCTCACATCATCAGCTACCACTCACTAAGCACCTGCTAAGTACCGAGCACCTTACACATATTATCTCATTTATTTCTTTCAAGGAAAGACTTTCATAGATGAGTAAACGAGGGTGAGTAAAACTGCTAAGTAAGGTGCTTTTAAAAATGCAGTTAATAAGGAAGAAGGTTAGTCGAACACCTAAGTGGGTCTGACTTCAAGGTCTGGGTCTGTCTTTCTAGGACACCACACAGCCCGCCAGCGAGGAAACCTCTCTATCCATCTCACAGCCTGGACTCTAGCAGGCTCCCCAGTATCTTAACAAGGGTTTGGGGCGCACGTGTCTGCACGCAGAAATGGATACGTGAACGCACACAGCCTGGCCTCAGCGCTTGGTTAGTCCCCTGCCCTGTCTAGGTCTCAACCTTCCTACCACTGAAAGGCTTCCTGGTCGACCGAGACCACGTTTTGTTGAAACTAACATTGTGTACATAAAACGTCCTTAGTAAAATAGCTCCTTTTTCTACAGCCCTGGCTGTTTGACAGTTCCTGCCATTCTGTGAATGTACCAAATATAGATCTGGCAATGTGAGGAACCCTGACAACTGGTCCAGTTTGGGCTGAACCAGGGAACCAATTTTTTTTAAGTGTACCCCTGGCTTTACCCTAGAAGCATGAAAATGGATCTATGCCCCACATTCAATGACGCACACACACATACAGACTTTGGGAAAGCTGGATCTATTCTGCTTTCTTTCCACTAGAAACCTGAGGGCATTATTCCTATCTCTGAGACAACCCTCATTTCCAAAAAGCTGATTCTCTTCCTCAAATCAACTTTTCTTGATGCACACCTGCCCAGGAAATGACTTCCTCCCTGTACCCACCCACCCTCTGCCCCTATCACAGTTCCAAAGGCTTTTTTCTTCAGGAATCAACACTGATGTGAATGAGAAGAAAAATTCTCAGAAGCCCTAGGACTTGGACAGCACACCAAGGCATTTCCCCCTTTGCTGTCATGTAGACATTTGTTAAGCTAAGTAGGACAGCTAGTTTATCTCTAAATATTGTATCTATTCTGAACCTCATACAAGAGAAAGGAAAAGTGATGTTTTATTTAACCAGTTGAAAGTATACCTCACCCAGACTTCAAGCTATACTACAAAGCTGTAATCATCAAGACAGTATGGTACTGCCATGAGAACAGATACTCAGATTAATGGAACAGAACAGAGAACCCAGAAATGGACCCACAAACGTATGGCCAACTAATCTTTGACAGAGCAGGAAAGAATATCCAATGGAATCAAGACAGTCTCTTCAGCAAGTGGTGCTGGGAAAACTGGACAGAGACATGCAGAAGAATGAACCCGGACCACTTTCTTACACCATACACAAAAATAAACTCAAAATGAATGAAAGACCTAAATGTAAGACAGGAAGCCATCAAAAGCCTCGAGGAGAAAGCAGGCAAAAACCTCTTTGATCTTGCCCACAGCAACTTCTTACTCAACACATCTCTGGAGACAAGGGAAACAAAAGCAAAAATGAACTACTGGAACCTCATCAAAATAAAAGGCTTCTGCACAGCGAAGGAAACAATCAGCAAAACTAAAAGGCAACTGACAGAATGGGAGAAGATATTTGCAAATGACATATCAGATAAAGGGTTGGTATCCAAAATCAATAAAGAACTTATCAAACTCAACGCCCAAAAAACAAATCATCCAGTGAAGAAATGGGCAAAAGACATGAATAGACACTTCTCCAAAGAAGACATCCAGATGGCCAACCGACAGAGGAAAAAATGCTCCACATCACTCATCATCAGGGAAATACAAATCAAACCCACAATGAGATACCACCTCACACCTGTCAGAATGGCTAACATGAACAACTCAGGCAACAACAGATGTTGGCGAGGATGCGGAGAAGGAGGATCTGTTTTGCACTGATGGTGGGGATGCAAGCTGGTGCAGCCACTCTGGAAAACGGTATGGAGGTTCCTCAAAAAATTAAAATAAAACTACCCTAGGACCCAGCAATTGCATTACTAGGTATTTATCTAAGGGATACAGGTATGCTGTTTTGAAGGGACACATGCACCCCCGTGTTTATAGCTGCACTATCAACAATAGCCAAAGTATGGAAAGAGCCCAAACGTCCATCGATGGATGAATGGATAAAGAACTTGTGGTATATATATATACAATGGAGTATTACTCGGCAATCAAAAAGAATGAAATCTTGCCATTTGCAACTACGTGGATGGAACTACATGGAGGGTATTATGCTAAGTGAAATTAGTCAGAGAAAGACAAAAATCATATGACTTCACTCATATGAGGACTTTAAGAGACAAAACAGATGAACATAAGGGAAGGGAAACAAAAATAATATAAAAATGGGGAGGGAGACAAAACATAAGAGACTCTTAAATACGGAGGGCAAACAGGGTTACTGGAGGGGTTGTGGGATGGGGGAGGGGCTAAATGAGGAAGGGGCACTAAGGAATCTACTCCTGAAATCACTGTTGCACTATATGCTAACTAATTTGGATGTAAATTAAAAAAAACTTAAATTAAAAAAAGAAAAAAGAAATATAATTCTGTAAAAGAAAAAAGAAAGAAAGAAAAAAAGAAAGAAAGAAAGAAAGAAAGAAAGAAAGAAAGAGTACCTCATACTTAAGGATTAGAATTTTTATCTGTGAGGCAGAAGCAATCAATGTTAATTTTTTTTTTTTTTTTGCCTGCTCTATGAAGCTATCCTTCATCTGATAACTGACCACGTGGTTTGGAGAATTAGGAGCAGCCACAGAAAAGGGTCCATATTTCCCACCGACTTGACCATTTTCGATCCATAATACCTGCTCTGCGGCCTCCCATGGAAATTCTCAAGGGTAAATGACATTCCACTAAGGCTTGGCCTCTGTAGGAAATGCCGCCATACCCAGCAGGGGGCACTGTCCATTCAATGGGGCCCAGAGTGAGGAGCAGGAAGTGGGATCCCCACCACAGCTGAAAATCTCCCCAGGGTCTGGATCTCACGCTTGCCCCAGGCCAGGATAACTGCAGACCAACATCCAAAACACCCCAGAGAGTCTCTTAATTGGGTAAAAACATATTATAGAAAGGATTAGGGGCAGGGCGTAAGGGTTTGTTCTGAACTGAGACTGGTGATTAATTAGCACTCTAGGGACTTGTTCTCTCCAGGAGAACCAACTGGATGAGAAGAAAAGAAAAAGACTTCCTTCAGAATGGCCATCGTGGAACACATACCAGTCCTGAGCTTCTGGGAGGAGGGGGTCCGCAGAGATCACCATGGGAGCCATACTTCTGATCAGAGCTTTGTTTCCTGTACTGCCCAAGGGGAGCTGAAGAGTTTAGGGGCCTTTCAGGGGGCCAGGGATGGGAAGGCCCAGGGAAGACATCCGAGGACTTTTCTGGGCAGAGGTTCAGACTGGAGAACCTTTGCAACATTTCATTTGGTTGAGGAAGTGGGTAGAGAAGGAGCTAGAATATGATTCATGTCAACGTACAACCCCAAAGAGCAAACGAAAGACAGAGCTCTCTCTAATGCTCAGGTAGTCATGTCCTGGAGTTAAGAGATGAAGTTTGCCTCGGGAGAAACGTTTTAGAGCCTGCAACTCACGGCCTATTCCTCTCTCCCAGGACGGGTCGGGACACTTCAGGAGATGTGCGATGTCCAAGCACAAGGGAAGGGAGTTGAGCCAGGGGGACTCCACGGCCCCCTTTTTCAAATTTTTTTTTCTTTAACATTTATTTATTATTGAGAGACAGAGAGACACAGAGCGTGAGCAGGGAAGGGGTAGAGAGAGGGGGAGACAGAATCTGAAGCAGGCTCCAGGCTCTGAGCTGTCAGCACAGAGCCCGAGATGGGGCTCGAACTCACAAACCGCGAGATCATGACCTGAGCCCAAGTCGGTCGCCTAACCGACTGAGCCACCCAGGTGCCCCCACAGCCCCCTTTTTGTAAATTTTTTAATTTTTTGTTAATTTTGAGAGTATGGTTGATGAAACCCAGAAAGCACTGACAAGAGAGTGTATGGGCCACTGGAGAGACAGAGGGACTGCCATCAGATGGCAACTGAGGAAGCATCTTAACAAGATTGATTAGTCTTTACCCCTGGGGGCCCCCTGCCTCCTATCCCCTCAGTTTGAATTGATGAGCTAAACTGATACTTGAGGACTAGGGCAGAACCCATACAACTTTATAATGCAAAGAGAACTATGAAAGGATTAGCAAGGCCCCACCCTCTCCCCAGGAGGCAGTCCCCTTTTGATCCACTACGAACTGTAGCTTGAACACTTCTATTGAGGGGATAGTACGTGTCTCTGCAAGGCCTGTACCGTTACAGTCCAGCTGTAACCACAGAATTCTTCCTTACCCAGAGCTGAAATGCTTCTCGCTATGACCTCTCCCGCTCTAGCTCTATTTCTTAGGCTTCCAAGTGTTTAAAGAGCAGTTGTTAGAGTCACTGAAACCCTTCTCTTTTCCAGGCTAAGCCATTTTCCTTCAACTGGTCCTTATCATACTACGTTATCATTGCGATCCTTCCTTCCAGATTCTTAATTTATCAATACGTGTATTTCCAAAGAACTAGACACGATACACCAGATATGGTCAAACCAGTACAGACCAGGAAGATCTTTTTCTCTTTCTAATCCATGCTCCACACTTCCATGAATGAATTCGGACTTTCAAAGATCATCTGGTCCCTGTGTCATCCTATTGGTTCGTAATTTTGCTGGTAGATAAAACCCCCAGGTTCTTTTTCACATGAAATCCTGTCAAGGTAGGCTCCCTGTGGCAATCCTATAGGTAAGCAACTACCCTAGGGGCGCCTGGGCGGCTCAATCGGTTAAGCGCCCGACTCTTGACTTCAGCTCAGGCCATGATTTTCATGGTTCTTGAGGGCTCAGTGACAGTACAGAGCCTGCTTGGGATACCTCGCTCTCTGCCCCTTCCCTGCTTGCTCTCTCTCTCTCTCTCTCAAAATAAATAAACTTAAAAAAAAAAAAACTATTCTACTATAGATTTATAAGCACATAATATAAATATAATGGCACATTTCCTTCAAAAAAAATCTTGTCATTGGCGCCCACGGTTCCATCTGAAATACTAAACCCTGAGCCTGTCATCCTTGGTCTTCTCTCTCTTCCCTCTCAGCTGACTGTCTGCCAGAAGTCTGATAAATGACATAGAAGTACCTTCTCCTTTCTCATTCAGTTTGTTGACAAAAACCAGAGCTGGACCAAAAGCAGAGCCCCGCGGCATGCCAACCGAAACCCCCCTCTCGTCAGCATCAGTGCGGTCAACGTGCCCTGGCACAGTTTCACCCGCTACAGCGGACCCCTGTCCGCCGCGCACGGGCACTACGGGACGACTGGTAGATGCCGGCTGGTGCTCCCATCCTCAGGGTTTAACGAGTCAGACCCCAAGAGCCTCTCCCTCCTCCCTGCCCCCTGCCTATCCACCCTCATTCACCTCTGACATCACAGTCCACCCTTACCCCGGTGCTCTGCCGCCCCCAATGCCACACACGGCATGCCAGGCCACGCGGCTCTTCTTCAGGCACCATCCACCCGGCAACCCAGCCGCTAAGATGTGCCTCAAGCCAAGTCCACGCTGAGGTCCTCCCGGGATCTCTGATTGGCCACCTACTGGCGTTGCTCCTTGCCGAACACCAAAAGCCTTTAGAGCCAGTCCCTTGGTGCTACACCCTCTCACTTCCCGGACGAATGTCCTGTCTTCCCGGCCAGTCTGAGCACAGACGTCTGGAAGCCTCCTCCCACCCTGCCTTTGCCCACAGTTCTCCAGGCACCGGAAGGACGATCATGTGCAAACATTTCAGCCCACCGCTCCCCCCACTCTTGGCCTTACCTTTCTTCCCGCGCTCGAGGACTCAGGAACCTGCTGGAATCATCGTCGTGGCTGCTCTGCTGGCTACTCTGCTGGCTGCTGCAGAAAGACACAGGATGTGAGCCGTTAACTTCTTTCTCAACCCTGGGGGAGGTCAGCTCAACTCCACAGCTTGACAAAGAAACGGGGTTACAAAATTTTAAAGACACAAGTTCCCCCATGTAACTCTGTACACAGAGAGTGTACTGACAGGCAATAGATAGGAGAAAGGATACAAATGTGATGCAAACTCCACCCAGCTCATTTGAGGCAGAAGTGGAAAATCTCGACCTGTTGGCTTATTCTTCCTTGGGGACCTAATCTCAGTGAGCAAATCCCTCCAGTACTTTTTAGACGTGGGCTTCTTAATCCATATGTCGGAGGGGGGGGGGGCGGGGAGGAGAGTTCCAGCAGGGAGAAAGACCTGATGGGGGCAGGGGTCACCAGGCCTGCTTCTCTTCCTCCTGGGAAGGCCAAGGAGGGATTAGAGGGCAGAGTCCCTCCACCCCAGCCCAAGATGATTCAAGTTCACAGAGCTCTTTAAAATGCTTACGCTGAAGTTATAGTAGATGGAATTCGGCCACCTTTCATTTCACTTGAGAGAGAAAAGCTGTTCAGACATCTTATGACACTAACTGAACATATGAACAAATAATTTTTATTTTTTTTAGCTAATCCAAACATCTGATCAGCAGTCCATAAACTACAGCCCCCCACCCCCACCCCCCAGGCCAAATCTGAAGTTGCCTGTTGTTTTTTTCTTTTACGGTCCCTTGAGAATGGTGTTTAAAAAAAAAATGATTGGGGGGGAAAACTCAAAACAAGAATACTATTTCATGACACATGATGATTATATGAAATTCAAATTTCATAATCATTAATAAAGTTTTATTGGCACACAGCCATACCTGTTCATTTACATATTATCTATGGCTGCTGTTTACCTACAATGGCAAACTGAATAGTTAAGGCACCACTGTAAGTTATGCAGTGAGCTCATTAGACCCACAAAACCTAAAATATTTTATCTGTCCCCTAACCAAAAAAATTAGCAAACCCTGTGCTTTGCATTGATTTTATTAATGGTAAATTCCTATTACCATAAATGTCGCTATAACTCAGGCTCCAGTATAACCAAAATTGTTTTCTTGTTCTGATGGATTGCTCACCACTGAAAAATTAATTGATCTCCACAGAGCATATTCCTTCCACTAGATCCCCAGTACGCTGAGCCTCTGAACAGTCTTGTAGGGTAAGGGCTTGTTCACTCCCAACCAAAGAAGCACATAATTTTATGTGTGTGTGTGAGGGAAGTTATAACCATGCTCTTATATTCCATTCTTTCAACAAGAAGTAAATGAACTTAGAAGCAATTGATAACAAGTTTTCAAACACATACACCCCCTAGAAATCAAAACAGCACCAAACACAGAGCCTCCACTTGCCTGGCAGAACTGAAGTGTGTATACCAGCCTTTCCTCTCTCATTTACTCTACACCTAGCACTTTTTTGCCACTTACTTGTTCACTGTGGAGTGGCTACTCATCACACCCCCTTCCCAAGGTCTCAGAGACTTGCCTGTTAAAAACTCCTCATCGCAAAACTGTGCTATAATGTTGTTGACCGTGGGATTTCTTACCTTGGGACTAACTTGCTATAATGCATCACGTACCGTCTCCTACGTAACCTGGAATGTGGTCTGTACTCCAGCAGGCAACTCACAGATGGTCGCAACAGAGCAGACAGCTCCAAAGGCAAGGATTAAGAGAGGAATACCAGCCTATACCACTGGCAGCACACGTGAGGAGAAGCAGAAGGGAGGGGGTCTGGAGCCCAGTGTTGGGCACTAACAGCCAATGGGGCTCAACCAACCCAAAGGACCACGATCAGCATCGCAGCCTCTTCAAGGAAGAGACTGTGCTTGGCTCCATTTAAGCTAGTCTTCCTTCTCACCCTACCCGCTCTCTGGCAATCAAAACTTAAAGTTAAGCTAATACTGGGGCTCCCAGAATGAAAGGATGATGTACCGGGGTGTCAGAAAAAGGATTCAGAGCTGTTATTAGCAAGCTGTCTCACTAGATGGCACTGTTGCCTTTGAAGTCAGAACTTCATCCATCCAACGCTTCTGAAATTCAAACTAGAACCAACATTCTGGTGCCCCCTCTTGGCCTTGCCGTGGCTCAGGAAGCGGTTCAGACGGTGGAGATGAAAGCGACAATGGATCACCTTCAACCTGTTTGTTTTTTCTAAATAACCAAGAAATAACCTACACGCGCTAGACAAGTATTGACGTAAACGGCCTCCATGTGCACATGTGCCGGCAAGAGGCGGCATCAAGGCAGCGATGAAGGTCTAGACTCTGGAATATGCTGCCGGGGACGGAATCCAAGCTCCTCGCTTCCTAGTTATATGACCCTGAGCAAATTACCTAATGTCAGTCTCTTTACCTACAAAATGGAGATAGACGTTGATGATAGTTCTTATCCCATAAAGCTGTTGCGAAGATTGAAGAATGAACATATGTGAAGTATGGGGAACAGTGAGTGCCTGGCGCACATTAAATGCTGTATATAACTGCTATTATTATTATGTGTTAAGGCATCGTTTTGTGGGTCACGGACAATGAAGACATCAATCGGGTTAAGGATCCTGCTCTCAAGGTGTTTAGAATCTGGAACGTAAGAGTCGACGTAAGCAACTACCTTTCAAAGCAAACATCGTAACTCTTGGAAGTAAACACTAAATGCTACAGAAACATAAACTACTTGGGGCCAGGAAGAGAAGGAGTGGCTGGATGACAAGGGTTTCAGCGCGGACACTTGAAATTCAGATAGATCCAGGACAGACAGAACTGAAGAGAAGGACATTCTATTTCTGTTCCATTTACCACACACTTATCATGTACCAGGCACTGTGCTAGGAGACAAGGACACAGAGGCACAGATAGTCACCATGCACTGCGGTGTGGCCACTCTACAAAGATGGACGAAGGGCAGATGGCAGACACTTCTGTTGGGGGCAGGCAGGGACCACGTCAGACAGGTGGACGCTGAACAGGAGGGACTGCACATAAATCCATGGCGGCGGCAGCCACAGGGTGCACAGGGTGCTTCCTCCTTTACAGCTCCCAGGAGGGGACTAGTCCTGTCTCCTCCTGTTCGTTCTTGGAACTTGTTTTTCGACAGTCTTAAGTAAGTGAGATGGATGCCAAGCACTCCTCCGCTCAAACCCCATGAAATAGTATTGTTGGGCAGAATCTCCAGAGATTGAGATGTTGCCTCACCCTCTCACATAAACTCTTTCCATTCTTCTCTTAAATGAACCTGATTCCAATGAAAACAGAGCTCCTAGAAGAGGGGCAGCTCATCTTGCTCCCTGAATGAAATCTATCAGTATCCTGAGGTCACGGAAAAAGCGACCACCAGAGTAGGGTGTTTCCGGAGTTATGGAATGCCAGAGGTCAAGGGCCACATCCCCAACCTCTCCATTTTAAGGGAAGGCCTTGGTGACACTGAGTGCCCCATCTGGGCTCTACAGGTTAAAGTGAAGAAGAACTTGGAAGAAGTCCAGCAGGGGGCACTAACAGATAAAAATGTTAGAAAACCTTAAAAAAAAAAAAAAAAAAACAAAAAAAAACAACCAACTCTGAACAAAGATTTGGATCTAGGCTCTAGGTGACTGAATATAGGCTTACCATGGAAAGGAAAGAAATTTGTACAGGCAACTGTTTGCTATTCCCCCAAGACGGCTAAAGAAGTAAATCCCTCCTGTTGTAAATTCAAGCTTTAGATGAAAACCACTGTATAAATTAAATTTTGAAACACTAGAGGGTGTTACTAAATCAGGTGAGGAAGCGGCTTCTTTAAATTCCAGAATATTCCGAAGGGACACCAGCTGAAACAAATCAGATCCGTAATCCTGCTTTTATTCTCCACCAGCAAACTAGTGCTTGGAGCTTATCCTCGAAGGTCATATCAAACCAGTAACATTAGCACAAGCTGGGAAAAATACGTTGTAATCTGAGCCAAAGCACACCTCAAAAGAGAGAAGATCATAGACAATGGCCAGGAAGCTCCGCGGTGCAGGCTGGGTAAATCCCATGATTCCACTGATCTCCCTTCCTCCCTCCCCCAACCCAGAACACCTGCAGAAAGCACAGGCTAAACCCACAAGCCACCAGGAAGGTGTCCTTTTGCCCTCTGGAAAGTACAGCTTCCCTGATAGGGAGACTCAATTTGCCATCTTTCCTGAGTGGGTGCTTCATATGCAAAACAGCTTTCTCTCCCAGACAATACTAAAGGGGTCATGGCCTCCTAAGCCCAGAGTGGGTTTTGAGAGACTGGGGGGGATTCCAAGCAGGTACAGGGAGGGGCAAGCTGTTATTTCCAGAGCCTAATGGAAACCATCCATTTACCCACACTATGGCTGTACAGACTATTTATCAAATTTCTTTGCTTTCGGCTGTAACCAGAGCAATCTAGAGTGTTACCTCATGCTAACTGGAAGCTTCAAGACTCAGAGTGGCTTTGATTGATATATGTCTTTGATATGGGGAGAGAAATTATTTTCGGCAGTGGATGTAGTAGGAAGAGCACAGAGAAAGACCAACCTAGGTTTGCCCTGGCTTTATTGGCCCTCTCTTTGGCCAAGTCCCTTACCCTCTTTTAGCCTATTTCCCCCCAAATTAGAGAATGGTGTTGAAGATTAAGCGGTGAGTCATCCAATCACAATATCTGAGTTCAGGATTTAGAGTCAGCAGGACACAAGTTCTAGTCCTAACTTTGCCACTTAGCAGGACGACATTGGGTAAGTTATTTAACTTTTCTAAGTGTCAGATGTGGGTATACCCCCAAATGATTGCAGTGAGGATTAGACACAGGAGAAATCATGTATACAAAAAGTGTCTAGGGCAGTATCTGAGCTTTGGTGGGTGTACCGTCAATGGTGGACGTCAACTGTATTCAATATTCAGTTAGTTTGGCAGGTAAATTTTTTGAAGCATCCAATGCATAGGAGGAAGAGAGGAAGAAAGACACTGATGGTCAAACTTTTGAGAGCCACTGACCTGAAAAGTAGGGTCACCTGACAAAAGAGAAGGCTGCATTTTCATGCTGAATTCTATTCACCTGTGTAATGGCTCTGGCATTTTCCATTTTGGTGTGAGTAGGAAAGGTGCACGGGGGAAGAAAAGCAGGTGGCAAAGAAGTAGAGAATGCAGGGGAATAGTCTGTCATTTGGCAAATGAATACGGGCAAGTCTAATCATAGAAAATAAGTAAACAGATGTGATTTGGGGCACTGCCAATGACTGCCAGCTTCTTACACAGCATACCTGAATGTTCTCAAAAATTACTTAGAAAATAACACACTGGGGGCGCCTGGGTGGCTCAGTCGGTTAAGCGTCCGACTTCGGCTCAGGTCATGATCTCGCGGTCCGTGGGTTCGAGCCCCACGTCGGGCTCTGTGCTGACAGCTCGGAGCCTGGAGCCTGTATCGGATTCTGTGTCTCCCTCTTTCTCTGACCCTCCCCTGTTCATGCTCTCTGTCTCAAAAATAAATAAATGTTAAAAAAAAATTTTTAAAAATAAAGAAAATAACACACTCTGCGTGAAGACTGACAATTTGTCCACAAAGTTAGCAGGAAGGGATCTGTGTAATGGCTCCCATGGAAATTCGCAGCTGGGTGGGGTGGATGGTCAAAGATTCAGGGATACAGAATTTAGCTAAATATCTTTCAACTCATTACAACTCATTCCTTGGCCCTTCTCCAAACTTGCCAGGTTAGAGTCTGAACACGTCCAGGAATGTGTGGGGTTTTTTAAATTTATCTTTATTTATTTTTTAATATTCTCTACACCCAATATGGGGCTCGAACTCATGACTCCCAGATTGAGTTGCACGCTCCTCTGGCTGAGCCAGCCAGGAACCCAGAGGAATGTGTATCTTTCAAGTGCTTCCCAGTGATTCTGATGGGCAACCTAGATGGAGAACGCAGTGGACTCCACGCTCACTGCCTCTACTTCCTCACCTTTGCCTCGTGGATTAGTCCACTAAATCTGGACAGCACCCCCACCCTTCCATGCTTTCATCCACCAGGACCTCCATTACTGCCAGGCCAATGACAGCTGTTATGTCCTAATCTTATTTGACTACCCAGGCAGGTCTGCACTATTGTTCCCATTCTTCAAACTTCACCCTTCTGCCTCGTATGGTACCACCCTCTCCTGGTTCTTGGGTTTTGTCCTACTTTTGCTTTTCTCTTCTTTTTTCGGGAGCTTCATGGACTCTTAGTTTCTGTTTCAGCCACTCGTTTAATAAATTATCAAATACCAACTGTAGCAGGCATTGTTTGGCAATCTCGATCCCGAGTGTAGAGTAGAAAACAGATGAGATCCCCATTCTCAATGAGTGTACATTCTGTTTGGGTTCCTTCCTCTCCCAGCTTTATGCCAGGGGACCCTGAGTTTTGTGAACCTGTTATTACCAAAATACTGTGCAATAATATTATACATTCATGGGGGATGATTTATAGCTCCCACCGATTCTCAGATAGGCCTGTGACCCACAGAAGAATCCACCACAATACCTCTCTGGGGAATCGTATCCACACCAAACTTTCAGTTATGATGGATATACTGATGATTCCCAGAGACAGCAGGGCAGAGGACTGAGCCGTCTCTAGTCACGTGTGGCTATTTAAATCTACATTCATTAAAAATTGAGTTCCTTAGTCATACTAGTTATATTTCAAGTACTCAACAACTACACGTGGCCATGTGCTTCTGTATTAGATAGTGCAGACATAGAACAGGTCCATCATTGCAGAAAGCTTTATTAGACAGCACAGAGGTTCCCCAATCAAACCCAGGATCTGAGCTCCAGCTCTGTCACTTCTCATCAGAGTCACTGAGACCCGCCTATTTCTCTCTACATTCCTATCACCTCACCTGTTAAGATGTAACTCCATACAACTGGTTTGAGGATGGAGCAAGTTAACTAATATAAAGTGCTAAACAGAAGGCTTCCACAAAGAATAAAGCACCCAAGAACTGTCACGAACACTTATTGTCATTCATTTGCATGGGTACTGAACTCTCTGGAGTCCAACATGAATCTCAAACTGAACACGGCCAATCCTGAATGCACCATCTTTTTTTCTTTCCCTTGCATTCCACAAGGATTCATTCAAACTAGTGTGAAAAAGAAAAAAAACCACAGGTCCAAAATGGCGTCACACAGGCCAAGTTCCAACCTCCACCGGAAATGGAGTCTGGAGTCCTAAGGGCTCAGTCAGAAATTCTCCGGTCTGCACCAGCGAGGTAATCTGTCACCTGGACCTCTCCAAGTGCCAAAATCTGCACAAAATCTGCATGATAAGAAGACTCCCTCCCCTTTCCCCTAAGGGAAGGTGACCTTGCCTCAAATAATCCTTTCTTTTCTTTTGCTAATGTTTTACCTCGCCCTCCTTCCTACAGAAAGTTCCTCAGAGCTCCCTCTACTTGCTAGATAGAAGGCTGCTTGATTCATGACTGGATTAATAAAGCCAATTAGATTTTCAAGCTTTGGTTCATGTTTCTTAACACTAGACAGGCACCTCCATCTGGATTTAACGGCAAGGGCTGTAGATTCTACCTCCTTGTATCCCTCAAGTCAGTCCAGGCCTCCATTCATCACTCCTTTGGCCATTGCCTTAGGCCAAGCTCTCATCACTCCTCGCAGGGATTACTTTAATAGGCTCCCAACTGCTTTTCCTGTTGCCAATCTGGCCCCACTCCAGTCTATCCTGGACACTTGATGGCCTTCCTGAAATGCAGATTCGATCCTGTCTCTTTAGGCTTAAAAGTCCTGCAGACTTCCCATAATTTCTTGAGCCAAGTTCAAACTCCTTAGTTTAGCAATTAAAACCCTAATAAGCTAACTGCTATCTATCTTCCAGCTCCCACATGGCCCACACCCCCTCCAGTGATCCTCCCTGTCCCAGGTTCAGGCACTTCCCCCAGGGCCTGGTATAGCCTTTCCTCCACTCACCCCATCCTGGATTAAGCCTGAGGGCTCTAGTTTGGGACTGCTGGGGTTCCAGTCTTCACTCTTCTACCTACTCAATTTTGACCTCTGTTAAATGGAGATGACAATAGTTATCTTCTTCATTGGGGTGTTGTGAATAATAGTACCCATGGAATACTTGGAAAGGGATCTGGCATTGGGTACTCACTATTACAGCTATCATTATCCTCCAAAAGCACCACCTTCGGGAAATCTTCCTTGGTGGCCCCTGCCTACACTATGGTCCGACATCGCTCTATCTTACCCTTTACCATAAAAATTAGCATATTCCTTGGGATACAGTAATTAATGATTCAGTTCCCTATGCCTTCTGCCACACTGTAAAGTTATTTAAGAGCAAAGATCCGGGGCGCCTGGGTGGCTCAGTCGGTTAAGCAGCCGACTTCGGCTCAGGTCGTGATCTCGCGGTCCGTGAGTTCGAGCCCCACACTGGGCTCTGTGCTGACAGCGCAGAGCCTGGAGCCTGTTTCGGATTCTGTGTCTCCCTCTCTCTGACCCTCCCCTGTTCATGCTCTGTCTCTCCCTGTTTCAAAAATAAATAAAACGTTAAAAAAAAAATTTTTTTTTAAAGAGCAAAGATCCTATTTTATGTTTCATTTCCACTTACCACTCCTGGCCCCTCCAGAGAGACACTTTGCTGAGTAAGTACTATCAAATCCGCACAGATGACACTCTCTCTCCAGATGACCACACACTTCCAAACGTTCATCAGCATTCCCAGATGCCTGTGTTGAGAGTACCCTAGGCCTTATTCGGTGTGTAAAGCATCGTTTGTGACCTCAAGAAGTTTCCAACAGACTACATTCCAGGCATGGGTGCTCTAGAGATACCAACTTGAATTAGACACATGCGAGCCTTCCGAAGAAAGCAGCTACTGTTAAGAAAACCTTCCTCGGGGCGCCTGGGTGGCTCAGTCGGTTAAACGTCCGACTTCAGCTCAGGTCATGATCTCGTGGTCCGTGAGTTCGAGTTGTGAGTTCGAGCACCCGCGTCAAGCTCTGTGCTGACAGCTCAGAGCCTGGAGCCTGTTTCAGATTATATGTCTCCCTCTCTCTCTGCCCCTCCCCCATTCATGCTCTGTCTCTCTCTGTCTCAAAATTAAAAATAAAAAAACGTTAAAAATTAAAAAAAAAAAAAAAAAAAGAAAACCTTCCTAAGGCCTGCCCTCCTCTGCCCCACCCCCCTGCCAAAGGTATGCTCCAACTTTTGATGACTGGCTTCATGCCTGACAGAGCCTCCACTGGAGGGGAGGTAGGAAAGAATGTGCTTCTCCAATTAGACACCAGAGGGAAAAAGTTAATAGAAAAAGATTTTGAAGCCCAAGGCTACAACTTTTTTGTTTCTTTCTTTCAGAATTGTCTAGGAGTTTCAAATGTCACCAATCCTTGGCTCCCAAGTATACAGATACTTAAGCGTCAGATGAGGAGGGGGAAAAAAAATCATCATGTTCTCTTATGCCCTGTTCTGAGATATTTTTTCCAAAGCGTAAAGGTTCCCTGACCTACAGTGAAATTCTAGGCCCTTTCCCGCACACAATTAAAAGAACTATACTTACCCCATTATATTCCTCAAATGGCTTCTGAAGAAAGGGGGCAAGCGAACTCGTGTCCGCTTAAACTCTCTCTTCAAGCACTCTTAAGGAACGTACCACTCTTCTCTGGTTCCCACGCCCTGGTAGCTTCCTTGGCCTTGACCACTACTTCCCCTTCACTGTGAAATCTTAAGCCCTCGTAAGAGAGCACAGAGGCATTAACCAGGTCACTTAGTGGTAAACCTTTAATCAGTGATAACTGTGACCAACCAAGATGCTTCCCAGAACTTGAAGTCTCTGACAAGTTGTCGAGACCCTAGGCAGTGGCATCTCATTGGCCAGCCTCCCCACCCTCTCAGCTAGCTCCCAGTGCCCCTCCCAGCCTTTAAGACATCCTTTGCTTCTTTTTTTTTTTAACGTTTATTTATTTTTGAGACAGAGAGAGATAGAGCATGAATGGGGGAGGATCAGAGAGAGAGGGAGACACAGAATCCGAAACAGGCTCCAGGCTCTGAGCTGTCAGCACAGAGCCCGACACGGGGCTCGAACTCATGGACCGTGAGATCGTGACCTGAGCTGAAGCCGGTGCTCAACCGACTGAGCCACCCAGGCGCCCCAAGACATCCTTTGCTTCTTAATCCAGAGCCTTCTGGACTAAGTGGTAGGAAGATGCGTAGATTTCTCAAAGCCAATGCCAGCCAGAATCATTCTGTCCACAGATAACCCCAAGACATTTCATTTTTATTTTCTGAATAATCTCTACACCCAGCGTGGGGCTCAAACTCATGCCCCTAAAGTCAGGAGTCGCATGCCCTACCAACTGAGCTAGCCAGGCATCTCCCCCACGCCCCCACCCCCTGCAAAACTTTATGTTTGACAATCATCTTGATCCTGGTTCCTTCATCTAAACTATTCAAAACAAGAAGTTCAAGTCCTTTCTCTACCAATTTCCTCTCACAGGGGCAAGTCCAGAGACAGTCCCAGGACTCACAGAGAGCCCCACACCAAGAACCTTTAAACCATATCCCCAACTATGATATTTTGTCTTATTTATTTTTTTATTTTTTTAATATTTATTTTTGAGAGAGAAAGACAGAGTGCGAGCATGGGAGGGGCAGAGAGAGGGAGGCACAGAATCTGAAGCAGGCTCCAGGCTCTGAACTGTCAGCCCAGAGCCCGATGCAGGGCTCGAACTCACAAACCAGGAGATCATGGTGGCAAAAATTGGCCACTTAACCGACTAAGCCATCCAGGCACCGCCCCCCATTATGATATTTTAAAAGATATCTTTCTGATATGACCAAACACTATTTGCCTCCTACTTAACTTGCGTGTGTGTTTTTAATCAAAGATACATAACCACCATTCAAAACTTCAGGTCAGCATCTAATAACATGCTCACACCACAGTTCAAACGCTCTTTGGTCACTCTTATTACAAAAAAATGCAGGGGTGCCTGGGTGGCTGAGTTGGTTAAACGTCTGACTCTTGCTTTGGGCTCAGGTCATGATCTCACGGTCCGTGAGTTTGAGCCCCGCGACCAGCTCTGTGCTGAGAGCACAGGGCCTGCTTGGGATTCTCTCTCTGCCTCTTTCTCTCTACTCTCAAAATAAATACATAAACTTAAAAAAAAAAAAAAGCATATGCGGCTTCTATTAGACTTTTGGAAATGCTGGAGAGAAGGAACTCCTCCCTCCATGGAACCACCGACTTCAGTAATAAGCAAACTGCTGTTTGCTGGACCTCTTCTTGGCTTCTCTTCTACCACTCTCTGAAAAGTTGTTGCCGGAGTCCTGCCCACCGTCCCCTTCTCTTCTCTACACATTCTCCCCCCAACAATGCCCTCCAGATCCATACCTTCAACAACCCACATGTTGTCCCAAACCTGACTGGTCTACCAAGCACCAGGTTCCCTGAATCCAAATGCATGTAAGACATCACGAAGATCCTGCCTCCCTAGAGAATTCTCAGCATATCCAAAACCACCCCAGGCTCTCTTCCCCCCCTCTCACTCCTCCCACCGAGTAACTCTTTTTTTTTCTTTCTTTTTAAGATTATTTATTTATTTTAAGAGAAAGAGAAGAGAGCACACTGGAGCAGGGGAGAGGGGCAGAGAGAGAAGGAGAGAGAAAATCCCATGCAGGATCCACGCCGTCAGCACAGAGCCTGATGCGGGGCTTGAACCCACAAACTGTGAGATCATGACCTGAGCCAAAATCAAGAGTCAGATGCTTGACCATCTAAGCCACCAGGCGCCTCCTACCACCAGGTAACTCTTACCTGCCTTCCTTAGCTCACCATCCATCCATCTCCATCCATCCACTGAGTTGTCCAAACAAGGAAACTCCACTCCCTACCTCTAACTGGCCACTGAGTTCTGTTGCTCCTACCTGACACATCTTTTATACCCATTCCTCCTCCCTTTCCCTACTGTCCCAGCCCTGAACCAAAGACCGGTACCAGACTGACTACATAAGAATCACCTAGCAACTTTTTAAAAGATAGGTTCCCACCCATCACTTTCCCTGGATTCTGATTCAGAGGATTCTGGGCTGGGCCCTGAAGGATTTGGGACACACGTCCCTTGTGTACAAACGACTGACGTCCAGACCCCATTGAAATGGCCCCTTGACTGAGCTGGTAAGTGTTTAACAACCAGCTTCAGGGAAAGAGGGAACTGATTTGCATCATTTGCCACTTCTGTTCACAGCGTGGTCAATGTCAAGCTAATATCACAGTTGGGGATCAGTGTGCACAACTGGCTGATGTAAGCCAGCCCCAGCATACGAATACGCCCAGACCACCGTCTGTTATCTTCTAAAACAGGTATCAACATGCCTCTTCCGAGGTTAAACTCCTTTGAAGCTTTCCTCTAATGCTTTACAATACATCCAAGGTTCTTTGCTTCTCACACAGGCCTTCTGACATGAAACCAGTTTCCTCTTCCCAACTTCTCAACTTCCCCTACAGTTCTGCCTCAGCCCCTAATGTTCTGCTTACATAGAATCACTTGTGTTCCCCAAATAAACCGTGCATATTCCTTCCTCTAAACTTTGTTCATATGGTCCCCTCTGCTTTATTATTTTTTTTAACGTTTGTTTTTGAGAGAGAGGGAGAGACACAGAGTGTGAGCAGGCGAGGGGCAGAGAGAGATGAAGGCACAGAATCCAAAGCAGGCTCCAGGCTCCCAGCTGTCAGCACAGAGCCCGACGCGGGGCTCGAACTCACAAACCACGAGATCATGACCTGAGCCGAAGTCGGACGCTTAACGGACTGAGCCACCCAGGCGCCCTCCCTTCTGCTTTAAATCTCTTCTGTATGATCCCACAGACCTCACGCCTCAATAACTGTATCTTCCACCTCAGCCAACTGAGCGCTGTATCACACAGAAGCCCGGCCTCCTCTTCCCTCTGACATATTCAGAGCCTAATTCTTTTTTTTTTTTTTTTTTTTTCCCCTACTGGACCCAGAGCTCTACCCCCGTTGAGGCACAGAGAGAGCTATGACAAATTCAAGCCTGAGCAAGTTAGCACTGCACTGCCCACGCCTTGGGGATGACCTGTTGGCTGCCTGAGAAAAAAATCTCCTTTGGGGCAAATACTGTCTGCTTTTTTCAGTGTATCCAAGATACTGCGTTCTAGTATGTTGTGTTTAATATTAACAGTAAAGCTCCACATGTAAACAGTGCTTTCCAGTCTACAAAGGGCTTCCACGTACATTCTTCCATCTGATCTTTCCAACCTCATAAAGTAGGTAAGAATACACACACTCGGGGGGCGCCTGGGTGGCTCAGTCGGTTAAGCGGCTGACTTTGGCTCAGGTCATGATCTCGCGGTGTGTGGGTTCGAGCCCCGTGTCGGGCTCTGTGCTGACAGCGCAGAGCCTGAAGCCTGTTTCAGATTCTGTGTCTCCCTCTCTCTGACCCTCCCCCGTTCATGCTCTGTCTCTCTCTGTCTCAAAAATAAATAAACGTTAAAAAAAAAGTTTATAAAAAAAAAAAGAATACATACACTCGGATCCCCATTTGAAAGATGAAGGGGCCCCTGGGTGGCTCAGTCGGTTAAGCACCTGACTTCGGCTCAGGTCATGATCTCGCATTTTGTGGAGTTTGAGCCCTGCATCAGGCTTGCTGCTGTCAGCACGGAGGCCACTTTGGATCACCGCCCACCCCCCCCCCGCTCCCCCAACCTCTCTCTCACTCTCTCTGCCCCTCCCCTGCTTGTGCACACACTCTCTCTCCAAAATAAATAAACAAAAAAATTTAAAAAGAAAGAAAGAAAGAAAAATGAAGGAAAGAAGGGTTTCCAGGAGTACATGACATGTCAAAGGGCAAACCACTGGTAAGCTAAGGAAAAAGGATTTCCGTAGAGGTGTTCTGCCTGAGAATTCTTTGTTCTATCATCTGAAGTACACAACAATGCTGGCTGGCCATGGCACTCACTTAAAGCTGGTAAGGGGTGGGTGGCAGGAACGACCTCAGTGACGAGATCCAGGGAGATCTAAACTGGGGGGCCGCAAGGGGGATCTGGGAGGAGCTCGGGTGTTCATTCTGCTGAAATTGTCAACCGTCTCTGCTCTGCAGGAGGCAGCCCTTGGCCAGAAAGCACAGACATCTGGAAAGTCCAGTGTAGCAAAACTCCTGGGACGAAAAGTGACAAGAGGATAGTATAATGTATGGAGTTACGTACACTAAACTGCACACATGAGACCACGTGTACATCGTGTGTCAACTATACTGCAACTAAAAAAAAAAAAAAAAAAAAAAAGGCAACAAGCACCGATGTGAAATGGGACAGTCTGCCAGGTAATGGCACCTGCCATGAGGTCGCAAGGCCACAGGTGAAACCACGGAAATAAACAAGTCTCTGAACACACCTGAGGAAAACAACTCCTGCCGAAGAGCAAAGCTGTCTCAACAACCAGCTGGTGAAAAGGCCACAGGGAGGCCAAATAAGACAGAGCAACGTGTCCACGGGCAGAGAAGGACTTCCTCGAGCTGGAGCCAGGCCTGGGGACATTTGTACGGAGGCCTGTGAAAGGCTGGCCTGGAGCCCAACAGGAAGCCTCTGGGGACAGAGAGGCCAGCACCATCCCATGTAGGGGTGAGGGCAGGACTCAGGGGGGAGGGGTGGGCCGGCCGCAGAGCAGGGACGCTGGTGCCCTGAGGGCCCCTTCACAGAGATAATTTTAGGAAGCCATCCCGGTGGCCGTGCCAACTTGGTTCTACCACCGGCTGAAGCAGAAGGAGCCTGACTCAGGAACCAAGCGGGAATAGCTCCGGGCCCCTGATTCCCCAGAAACCACTGGCAACCTCCCACAAGAGCATTTTAGAAGCCCAAGGAAAAGTGGCAGGTGTCTATTTTACTTCTTTAAAGACCAAACCCAATTAAGAATAAATATGTTTTCAAGATGTTTCAGGACTGCAGCTTCCCAACTGGTAGCTAATTTTGTCACCACCTGTTTCCCTCTAGTGAACAAAAGTCAAACCCCTTAAGCTGAAAGCGTAGGAGTGCCGAAGGTAACAGAAGTAGGGAAGATACAGAAAGCCGGTGTCCTGCCCCAGGAAGCCACAGGAGAGGAGAGGTTGATGCATCCGGAAAGAGGGGGACTTCTGGCGTCCTAAAGGGCAAAGGACACATGGGGATGGGGGAAGCACTTATGCAGAAACTCTATCACAAACTGCCAGATGCCATGGAGGGCCCCATGAAGCTATCAGACAACCTGCAGACTCTTCCAGAAAGAGTCCTTCAGCTTCCCTGTCTCCCCCGCCCCTTCCCCACGCCGATCCCCAACCCTCCTCCAACTTCATTTGTCCTTAGCCTCAGGAAAAAAACTGGTTTAGGGTAAAACCATTATCTCGGTTTTTTCCAGTTAGAAGAAAGACAAACAGTCCTAACCAAGAACTTGGGTGGTCATTTAGCAACTCAACAAAGAGCCCCGAAGGGGCCTGGGGAAGAAACAGCACTGACCAGAACCTGGAGTCAGGACCTCTGTGTGTTAACAGCCTGATCGGTTTCCTCAGTGCCGTTTTCCACACGGGATGGAACACTGTATCTTCTGTGCCAAGAACTCTGACAACTTTCCCATAAGGTATACACCCATGGGCACTTTTCGTTAGCAAGAAGGCAACAGATACTGGATTAATTTAGAATACGGAACAAAAGAAAACAGAAGTTGAATAATCCACAGATCACTTATTTTTGTCTCAAGAATGTTAATGAATCACACCCCCCCCCCCAATCGGCACTCCTGCCCTATATCTAATTTACTCTCTTCAAGTTCAACTCTGGTATCCACCCACACGGAGGAGAGTGCAAAAGAGATTTTGATGATCCATAAAGTAGATGATTCACTCAAGACTCATTCAAAGAACACTTTGAATGGCAACCTGCAAACAGAGAAAAGATGAGAAATCAAGCTTTGGCTGAGCCAAGTACCGTGCCAGAAAGCAGCAGAAGCAAAGTATAAGAACTAGCCCATTCTCAAGAATCTTCTCAAGAATCTTAATGTGCGGTTAGGAATGAAGCTTAAAGTGTAAAGGTAAGTATGAATCACCAAAGTCTGTATCATAGAGAAAGGGGAAACTGACATGTACCGAATGCCTAAAATAAGCATTTTTCAAATACTATCTCACTTAAAAGTTAGCATTTGAGGAAAATAACATTCTTTTTTATTCCAACTCCATTCTGTTGGTTCTATTTTTTAAGGCTATTTTCTTTTGAGAGAGAGAGAGAGAGAGAGAGAGATAAAAGTGGGGGAGGGGCAGAGAGAGAGAGAGAGAGAGAGAGAGGGGGAGAGGGAGAGAATCCCAAGTAGGCTTTTCCCTGTCAGTGCAGAGCCTGACGTGGGGCTCAAACACATGAACCATGAGATCATGACCTGAGCCGAAATCAAGAGTTGAACGTTCAACCAACTGAGCCACCCAGGCACCCCTACCCTTGGCTTCATTTTAATAGTACTTACTGAAATCACATCTCTCATTCAACAAGCATTTCTGAAGCACCTACTATGGTACAGGCTCCACTTGAGGGAACACAAAGATCAAAGAGAAAAAAAGTACATTCTGTCCTTAAAGAGTTTACTCTCTAATGAAGAGACATTTCATGGAGTTATGGGATTACATACAATTAGCTAACCTCTTTGTGGAGGGTGGGATGGAAAGGTTTCTATACTAAGCACACTACCTACACGCAGAGAAAGAACACCTGGGGATCCAGGGGACTCCAGAGTGAGCTTCACAGAGGAGGAAGCATTTGAGCTGAAATTTTATTTATTTAAAAAAAACTTGTTAATGTTTATTTATTTTTGAGAGACAGAGCACGAGCGGGGGAGGGGCAGAGAAAGAGGGAGACACAGAATCCGAAGCAGGCTCCAGGCTCTGAGCTGTCAGCACAGAGCCGGACGTGGGGCTCGAACTCACAGACTGGCAGATCATGACCTCAGCTGAAGTCGGCTGTCCAACCGACTGAGCCACGCAGGGGCCCCCACACTTTGTCTTAAATACCAATTCCTCCGTGGAGCCTGCTCCATCTAGAATGTCCTGCTGCCTCTGCCTGCCCACGCCTGAAGGCACTTCTCCCTTCTCCTCTGGTATTCCCCACCACTCGGGCATGGGGCAAAACACACGCGAAGCAAGTAATAAATGCCTGACTCGTTGATCACTCCCACCTTCCTCGCCTAATGGTAAGAGAAGTCTACAGCAAGTCTTCCGAGGACCTCATACCTGGAGTGCGAGCAGGAGGCTGCTAAGGCAGGTTATGGGAAGATTTCAGGGCACCACCATCAGGTTCCACGTGGCATCCGTAAACACTCATCTTGGAGTCGTGCACGAAGTCACGCTCCCAAGAGTGAGAAATAAAACCAGGGAAAACAGAGCACAGGTCCAGTAGAACAACAGCCCTGGAGCTGGGCTCAGAACCCCGGCCCCAGCTCTTGCTCTGTCACCGACCAGGCGGGACACAGAGGAAGGAGCATCGCGTCGCCGCTCTGAACCTCTCGCTCTGCTTATGCTTCTCCGTAAGATGAACGGAGCGTGCTAGACCATCACAAGGGCCCCTCCGGCCTCAAAGCTCAGTAAGGTTTTAATGAAGGAAATCCTCCAGGAAAATCAGTTTGCAAGCTAAGTGACTGGCGGAGAAGGGAGTTGTGTGGGCTGAACCAGGCGGGTGAGGTGGCACTGGCCGGGCAGCGGGGAGGAGAGAGAGAAGAGCAACCTGAGAACAAGTGCGGTTTAGATCCCCGGAAAGGCAATTCACGGGCACAGAGGCACACGTGACTTCCTGGCTCACTTCCTGCACACTCTTTTTGATTCCTGCTTCTTCTTACTGCGATTGTTTCCAGCTTATCATTTTATCATAATCTGTGATTCTTGTAGTAAGATCATGGACCAACCCTTACACAGGAAGGGGCCTAAGAGATGATCTAGTCTAATTTTTTCCCCTTCCAGACCAGGAAACTGAAGGCCAAAGAAGTTAAGAGACACATAAAAAGCCACAGAGGCATTTAATGGCACGGCGAAAAAAACAGAAGATAAAACTCAAGCTGGCCTACTCTTAGAGCAGAGTTCTGCCCACGACACCAGGTACAGGAATGTAAACCCCCGGAGCGTGTAGAGAAAGTATCTTCCTTTGTTTTTTTCTCAGCCCTTCGGTGCTACCGCTCATAAGAAGGGTTAACTATGAATAGCTGTTCGTTCCACAAAATATACAATGTCATGTGCTGCTGGGGAGTGATTACCAGGTACCAGTGCTGTTCTAACCACTGGTGACACGGGAGTAGGCAGGGCCCCTGCTCTTAAGAACCAACCTCACGTCCTTGTGGTATAGCCAGAGGGATGCAGAGATGAGACCGATCCATCAACAGAGACCAAATAATAATAATAATAATAAAATAAAAAAATAAAAAACCCTATACTTTTCCAAAGGTGTTACAAAGCTAATAAAAGGGGGAAGTGAGGAGTCTCAAGAAAGCAAAAATAAAGAAGTATGTTAAAGTCACACTGATAAGAAAGTGTCAGAGTTTGGACTCGTGTTCATGAAGATCACCACAGAGCCTAAGACGTGACCAACCGGGTTGTACAGACTGACTAGTGTGGCCACTGCTCACACAGTGTTCACAGAGCAAACGGCTGATTGAATGTGAATGCATATAATCAGAAGGGTCTTTCGGGTATTTTTAATTTGGAGTGTTTTTAATTTGGAAGGGGAATTCAGAAGAAGATCCTAGTGAATTCTGTTTTGATTGTAATTCATCCTAATGAATCTCTAGCTCGTCATAATGGAAACGTAGATTATAGTTTCATCAAATATTTTCCCTTTCATTCTATATCTCCATCTTCTGTGACAAAACAGACTTAAACGTTTGCTTTCTTATTCTCCTAAAATTTATATATAGCTGTTAACACGGTACGTGTTCGAAACAATATTCGTCGTTGATGTCGATGGGGATATAACATATCACAATCCTCTTACCAATATAGGACCAAGTGCTCATAAAATATTCAGATATAACAAGTAAAACTATTCTCAAAATACAAGAATTAGACGTACCTGCTCTCACAAATACGGTCTCACAGATGACGGAATAAACACTGCAGAGTGTGCAAAAAAACCAATCGTAATCTCACAAATGCCTCAGATCTCAAAGACCGTCTTTAAATCTTACCTTGGCTCTTTTTTATAAGATCTTCTCATTTTTCTAAAAGTTCTCACTCTGCATCTTCCCCCTAGCACCAAAAGCATCTTCTCTCCTAATTACACCTCATATCAAAGGATGTCACTCATTTCAAACTCAGAAGACAATCCATTCGTTTACAGTTCTCCACGGGGCCTGGTGGCTGTACTGATTAAGCTGAAATCAAAGATTCACGAAGCCATATCACGGGAAATTCAGCACCAGGCAAGACAGGAGCAACATCCCCTCAGCTGGTTCCTTGTCCCCTCACCCCCGCCCCCCGCCCTCTCCCGTGAGATGGGGAATCGGGTTCCAGAAGTCCACCAGCAAACACTGAGACAATACACGCTGCGCCTTAGCTAATCACACGCAGCCCTAACCACCCTCTGGACCACTATGTTTTTCCAGGTCTGCCAACCCCAAATGACTCAGCAAAGGAGCCACAATGAGAAACAACCACAAGCCCCAGGGCCTGCCCTTCAGATCAGATAAGCTTGGCACCAATATGAAAACGACACCAATATGCAAACACTTCTTGCCCTTCAGTTTAAAGGGATGAGAAGTAAAAAGAAGTCATCAGAAAGCGAGCACCCACTGTGCAACCAGGCGCTTTAAGGGATGCCTTACCTTCATTATTTCATCTTCAAACCAACCTACAAGGTAGGTGTTATCATAATGCCCTCCTTATGTAGGAGGAAATTAGTGATGCAAAGCAGGGTGAGGGCAGAAAACTTGCCCCAGGCTGGAATTTTACTCTGTGGAAGCAGGATGGAAATTGCTACTGGACTAAAAGGGAAACACAGCCGCTGGGAAGTCATCCACACTGGTGAGGGACGAACACTGTCGGCCTGGACAGTATCGACAGTATTTTGCAAAAGTGAACAGCCTTGGAAGAGGTAGAGACACATTCTATTAATCAGCTGTCCCCAGTCCTTCTCTCAAATTCACCATCAGCAGCCACCTGTGACTACGGATGCTCCATCACTCAGCTCCAGCTGGGTTTACCCTAGACTCTTCTAGAACAGGGCAGGCCAAGTCTCTAAGTCTCCCTGAGGTGGATGCATCTAACCCGACAGCTGATGTCCTTCACAGTAACATCTGGCCAGTTACCATGATAACCGAAGGCAACAGCTACTGCTGCCCTCCCCTTGGATACACCTGCCACGTTTCGAGATTTTACACTTGGTTGTATGAGTTACGTCGACCACCTAATAGATGCTCAATAAAAACTTATAGTTGAGGGACACCCGGGTGGCTCAGTCGGTTAAGCATCCGACTTCGGCTCAGGTCATTATCTCACTGTTCTGGAGTTGGAGCCCCGTGTCGCACTTGCTGCTGTCAGACTTAGCGCAGGGCTCGCTACCGATCTTCTGTCCCCCTCTCTCTACCCCTCTGCCCTTATTCTCCCCCCGCCACCCCAAAACAACAAAAAATGAATAACTGAACAAACGAATGCATGGGCAATTAATAAGCCAGACGAAATCCTTAAAGAGCAGAGGCCAGCCGAAGCTCGGTGGCCAGCACATAGCAGCTGGCCTATAAGGGCATGCGGAATTCAGATGTTCCTCACCGTGGCAGCCTGAATGTTTCATGCGTCCTGAGGAGGAGGTGCAAATCCAGCCAGAGTTTTGTTTTGTTTTGTTTTTAATGTTTATTTATTTTTGAGAGACAGAGCAAGCACAAACAGGGAAACAGGAGAGAGGCAGACACAGAATCCAAAGCAGGCTCCAGGCTCGGAGCTGTCAGCACAGAGCCCAAGTCGGGGCTCGAACTCACAGACCGCGAGATCACGAGCTGAGCCGAAGACGGACGCTCAACAGACTGAGCCACCCAGGCGCCCCCAACCACAGCTTTTCACGGGAGCTGCTGCTTTAACAAAACAGAGGTGTGCTGAAACAGCAGCTTATGTTTGGTCCCTGTTCTCCATTTCCTGTGGATTTTAATCACCCACATCGTCGGCACACATATATAAAACTCAGTGGAACGTTCAGATATGTACATGTATCGTACTGTATAGAGAAAAGCGACATGACGACCTCCTTCTGAGCCAGGATTCCATCATTACTTAGCTGTATGGACGCGGGCACGTTCAGAGTTTCCATTTCCTTAGGGGGACCGAGTGGACACAGTCATTACAGCTGCCCCATAGGATGCAGGAGCAACTGAAGCAATGGGGATCCCCGTGCCCTAAGCACGTGACTGGGGGCTGTGCCAGGCACTACGGTACGTGCTGGGGCAAATGCAGAGAATAATTGCACGCTGTGCTGCCTTCCTGGAGCCCACAGCCTGGTAAACCACTCCGAAAAGGAGAAAGTGCTGCCCAAATTGAGAGCTTATGTTAAACTGCGTTCGCCAGCATGGTCTTCCCTTGTGTCCACGAGGGCACTGTGCTCGGCCGCTCTGACTGCAAGCTCCAGTGGCAAGTGACGGTGTCCCCTCTCTCCCCCGTCTCCTGGTGGCCCTTGGGCTCCTGGCTTCCACTAAGAGTCAATGCGAAAACACCAGAACCACCACCCTGGCTGCCGGCAGCTGCAGAGATAGAACCTGCTTGAGACCACCGGCTCCCAGGTCTTGGAAAACGTCGGAGCAGCCAATGCATCTGCATTCCAAAATGCCTACACTCAAATAAATGAAGCCCTGCTGTCAGTGGTGGGGGTGGGGGGAGTCAGCTCCCACGCTCGGCCCCGCAGTGGCACCCCCATGCGGCACCCCACCCTCTTCGGAGCTGGGTGGAAGACATTACTTTCACAGTTCCCGATTTCTCAGTTTTAGAAAACAGACTAATTCTCTTGTGGCGATGTGCCGAAGGAATTTGTTTTTAAATTTTTTTTAATGTTTATTTGTGAAAGAGAGAGACAGAGCAGAGGCGGAGGGGCAGAGAGAGAAGGAAACAGAGGATCTAAAGCAGGCTCTGCTCGCTCGGTACAGAGCCCGATGCGGGGCTCGAACCCACGAACCGTGAGATCGTAGCCTGAGCCAAAGTCGGACACTTAACTGACTGAGCCACCCAGGTCCCCCTAAGCAACCTGCTTTCAAATAAACAGGGATGAATGTTGCATTGTTAATCTGTTTGCTCTCTCTACCCTCTCTAGAATCCAAGCTCTACTGTAAGGGCAGAAACGATTTTGTTCACTGCAGTTTCTGGTGTCTAGAATAGCACCTGGAGTGTAACATGTGGTTGATGAGTATCTGTTGGATTACTTGTGGGGAGGGGGGCAAAAAGGAAGGATATATGTATTCCCAAATCCTTCTCTCCTGCAAGAGGAACAACGGTTGCCCTGACCTGGAATCAGAAGGCCCGGAAAAGTACTGTTACCATGGCAACCACAGCTCCCCCCAAATCAAAACATCCTTCAAAGCTGTCACAGGTGTTTGGCGGGAAAAGGGTTACTCCTATTTGCAGACCGTACCTGGGCCCCGGGTCGACCATCGGCCAAAATGTTGCTTCCAATGTGTTCTTGCATCCTGGAGCCTCGTTTGGGGAAAAGTCAACTACTCTTCATCTAAATATGCCAAACTGGACTCTCTAAACAGAAACCACCCTTAGAAGGATGGCAGTCTCTGGTCTCTGGGCACCTACAGTCTGATGGAAGACACACGCACAGAGGAAGAAATGCACAAAGGAAACCAAGAGGCTTAAAGCAAACGAGCCATTATGTAAGAATCCAGACTGTCAAAAAATGGCATATGAGGGGGCAATTATTCAGCTTCAAGACGACTCCTTGCTTTGTGAAATGATTTATGCTAGAATTCCATGAAAATCAAATTTCTGTACAGTCCTTCATCCATTTGATTATTTGCTCGTTCCCTAAATACCTATTTACTGAGCTCCTGCGATGTTCCATGCAAAGAGCTCAGCAGGCGCTGACTAAAACAAACACTGAATAAAACCAACTCTGCCCTCACTGCTTCTGATCCAGTAAAGGATGCAACGTGACCAGAGAATCACAATTTAGGAACATCGTCACAAACCAGGAACGTGCAAGAAACACCAGAGTCTGGAAACACTTCCTGGAGGAAAGACCCAAAGGAGAAGAAGGGCAGGCGGGCAAGGTGGGTCAGAGCCACAGGAGGGGATTTCCAGCTGAAGGAACAGTGTCTGGGGAGAACTGGAAATACGAGAAAGCATCCCACTCGAGGCGCGGGGAGGTCACTCAGCTGGAGGCAGGTCCTGGGAGTAGCCTCAGCGAAGGAAGCAGGAGGGGAGCAGAAGTGAGGTCACGAAGACCAGTCCGGCTACTGAATTAAAGGACAGGGCTTCTCTGCCAGTAGAGAGGCCAGGGAGGAGGACCCTGGCAGAACATATTTAAGGACCAGTTAGGACACGTGAAGATGGTGGCCTGGGAAGGAGCAACAGTGGTGGAATCGGGAAGACAGACTTGAAGAGCACTCTCTCCCAGGGTATCGAAGCCTCGGGAGGCTGACCCATACCAATCCCCAATGCAAGGGACCAAGGGAGAGGAAACGGGCTGGGGGGGGAAAGAGGGCCAGTTCGAGTACAACCAACAGCTGAGTTCTGAAGAACACCTCCATGGAATGTCCATCAGTCATTTGGAGGTATGAGCCTGGGGCTCAAGAAAAAGAAGAGGTCTGAGATAGTGTGCGAGTCATCATCACATAGAAATAGTTAAGGCCAGAGTGGAGAAAACAGCCCAAGGATAGTGTGTAGATTTAGGAGGAGGAGGAAGAGAAGAGGGAGGGAGAAGGGAAAGGGAGAGGGAGAAATAAGAAGCCTGGAGTCAGAAGTCTAAGCACATGGGACACTAAAGAGACAGACAGACAAGAGCAGCCCACAAGTTGTAAAACTTCATTTTCGGCACGGCACCTATCAGTAGATCCGAAAAGCAACGTCTCACAGTTAATAAAAGAAGTAAAAACCACCGTTCCAGCTTACGCTAACCAGAGGAGCAAACTCAGAGGCCTCCCAGACCATTGGAAAAACTCTCACTTTTACTAGTAATCACGTTAGCGTGTCTTCAGCCTCATCAACTTAAACAGTCGTACAAGACGAAGGAGAAATGTGTATTTTCCATTTCACAGATGAGAAAGACACTGAGACCCAGACTGACTGAGTAACCGGCGCAGGACCACACAGCGAGAAAAGGAGCGGAACCATGGCCAACACCCCATGCTGCCGAGGACGGTCCCCTGGACTGGGGCCAGGGCGGTCATCCTAGGAAAAACAGACAAGGCCTGCCGGTGCTTCCTGGGTTCGCTGATAAAGATAGGGTTCCATCCCATGCAAAATGGGCTCCCCAGACACACGGTGGGCTGAACATTTAGTGGCTCAGTCCATGTGCACAAGTACACCCTGTATATTCCAGAGCCACCTCTGCCACTGACCAGCTTCATGGCCTTGGCCATGAAGTTCAAAGTTCTATTTGTTCAAAGGTGAAATGACCAAACAAATCCACACAAATCCCCACCGTGAAGACTAGATTCTCTAGGAGAGGTGCAGAAGAACTGCAGGTACTAACAGGTGTCAGCCGAGTATGACAGAAGTCAGGCAGCACAGTGGTGCAATCTAGGTCCCAGGACCCTCCTCTCCTCTCCCTCCCAGCAGACTTTTTCCTCAGACCTATATATATATATACATATATATATACACACACACACGTATATATACATACACACATACATATATGTATATATACACACACGTGGATATATACATGCATGTACACATATACACATACACGTATATATACATACACATACATATACGTATATATACACATATATACATATACATACACACACGTATACATACATATATGTACACATATATACACACATATATACACACATATATATACGTATACATATATACACATATATGTGTGTATATATACATGCACACATATATATATTTTATGCTGTAGTCTGATTCCATAATCTACTGAAATTATCTTTTTCACGTTGCTCTCTTCAAAGAGAGCAGCCCTGTGAGCTTCTCAATGGAATGGCCATTTGTGCCGTCCCCTGTATCCCAAACACCTAGCACAGCACCTGATTCCCTATAAGTGTTCCATAAACGTTTGAACTGTGAGAATTAGGTCTCCTGAGTTATCTGATTTCTCAGCCTACTCTCTCTAACTACAAACAAAAAGCGTGCCAACTGATAGGGGCATTTAAGGAACCAATCGGAGCACGGAGAAGGACTTGAGGGAGAGCAATCTTTCAGTGTCACTAGATACTTCCTGAATGGGCGGGCCACTTTCTACCCTGGTCTTCTAACACGAGTGGCTGTCAATTCCTCCCACGAGTCTGCGGGGCCTGCCAGCAGCCGTGAGGTCCAAGGAATCATCAGTACAAACCTAGGGCTTCCCTCAGAATCTACAAGCCACAGCACAAGTTACCACTAAGAATAAGTCTCTGAAGGAATATTCTCAAAGGATGATGACCAGTCAGGCTCTCGTCTTCACTGAGGACAAAACTAGAGAAAATGAGTTTGAACTGTACTAGAGAGGATTTCACAGTTAGATCTCAGGAACAACTTTCTCAGTAGTGGGCCTTGAAACTTAGAAAGAAGGAACCAAGAGAAGTGGTACAATCTTCTTTTCTGAGGTCTCTCTCTCTCTCTGTCTTTCTCTGAGATCTTCACGTATCAGGAAGATGTGGTTCGTTATGGACAAAGGAAGAGAAAACACATGTTGTCACCCACGCGAAGGGCAAACTGTTCCCTGGAGAAGCTCCGCCCTGTACAGCGTAACCTTTATTACTGTCATTCCTGAGAAGGAAACAAAAGGTCAGGAAGAACTCCGGAGTGTAATGACCCAGCTAGAAAACAAACGCTTGCCAGACCAAGGCGGATGGCTCTGCGGGGTCAGACTGGCACTAATACACAAGCTTGGTTATGGAAAACATGAGGACAAGGCTGAGTGGCATCTCTGATGAGCGGGCTCTCACCCCCACTTTGAAGAAGCGTCTCATCCTGATGGCTCCTCCAGAAACAGTACTGTAGAAATTCTTTTTCTCCCCCCTTATTTCACAGACATACGTGTCCTCAACCTACAGACTTACGTTCAACTGTACCTTCTATAGGGACAAGATACAGAAAAGCGAGTGAAAAAGAAAAGTCTATCGCTTAAAAAGGAAACCTGAGGGGCGCCTGGGTGGTTCAGTTGGTTAGGTGTCCGACTTTGGTTCAGGTCATGATCTCGCAGTTTGTGATTTCGAGCCCCGCTGACAGCTCAGAGGCTGGAGCCTGCTTCAGATTCTGTCTCCCTCTCTGTCTGCCCCTCCTCCACTCACACACACTCTCTCTCTCAAAAACAGTTAAACATTAAAAAATTAAAAAAAAAAAAAAGGAAACCTGAAGGAGAAAAAATAGTGAGTGATAATACACGAAATATGTTACCTACGGTTGGGTTAGCACAGTAGAATGAGCTGTATTTTCCTCTTGCCTATTACCCCAAATTTTTACATTGGCTAGCTAGCTATTTTATTACCCACACAATATGCACTGACTTTTATGATGTAAAATTTTCTTTTAAGACAAGCTGGAAGACCCCTTGGAGAGACTCACAAACGTGCAGTGCCTAACCACCCGCCATTGTCTTTCTGTATCGTCCTAATTGTTGGGCCAAATAACGCCAGGGTTACCATGTTCCCCTTTCCCTCCCTGGGCCCCAAAGGAAATCCTTTTTCCATAGTTGTAAGAAGAAAGGGGAAAAAACCAAGTGGGTCGCTGTTTGTTTTTCGTTCCCTCACTCAGCCCCCTCATTTCCTGACTCAATCTGCTAACCAAGAAGCAGCAGACTAAAAACCTCTGTGGTCAGACTGAGTAGGTGAGAGGCACGAGGCTGGGGCCAGGCATCACTTCAGAGATATGCTGACATGAGGAGATCTTTCAAAGAATGAAGAAGCCCCAGAGAAGTGATAGGTTTAGAAACTGGCCCAGACTTGAGGTCAGAGGCCTGAGTTCCTGCCCATAACCCAGATCTGCCACCATGATGTGCCTATCGCCGTATTTCTTTATCTAGATGAGATAAAAAGCAGGGTTGAGCAACCAGAGCCTCAACAAAGTATGTACAAAGGATGCAGAAAGAAGGCCTTTATGCCATCGAACCAACAAAATGTATCGGGGCTCCGACGGAAAGGCCACGGATTTCTTCATCCCTCTCGTCTTCCACCGCTGACCTGATTAGCTGAGGCACAGCCACATCGCGCGGATGATTCTGGACTGTATTATCTGAATTGGAAATCCAGACACGTGGTGTCTGGAAAACAGAGGAGAGTATTTGACACCGGGACTCTTTTTAGAAGGGGACCGCGGCTGTTGCCGGTGCCACAGGGGGTGGCCAGCCACTGCCTGACGGCTCTTTGCTGCAGCCCGAAGCGTCTCCACCCTGCCTCCCCCCCTCTCCCATCTGAAGGCCCACGTTTGATTTTCAGTTCTTGCACACCCGGATGGAAGCTCTGCCATCTCCTCGGAGAGGAGGAAGATTCCGCAGGCCCCGAAGTCACAGCGCCAGAACTCACAGACCATCCCCTTACCCCCCCCAAGATACCCCAAAAGCTGTATCTTCCTTCGCACCAGGTACGGCAGCCCCCTGGCGCATCACCACACCAACGTGGGCTACAGAGGAGAGAATCCCAAGAGGGCAAACGCTCCAGAAAGAGCCCTCAGGCTGTAGCAAGCTCTTGTACGCACTGCAACCCGGCAACCACGTCGGGCTCTCAGGCCAGCTTGGTTCGGTATCTGAACACCTGCTCCAGGGCCCAGAGGCTCGCACACGGAGGTCAGGAAGGAAAATCCCCCCTGGCAGCTTAGCCATTCAGACGCCTTAATGGAAAACAGCGTTACCCTAGAAGCAATTAGCAGTGACCAACCTAGCAACTGGTTGGATAGAGAGTACTCGAGAGAAACTAACCACACAGGGCCAAATCCTCACCTGCTCATCTGCCCCAAGATCACCTCCGTCTCCTGCCTGACACATCACGCGGGCCCCCTGAGCACGTAACCGCCATGGAAACCCTTAAAATGCCAACTCCCACAGAGGGCCTTGGCCAGTGTGAAGCAGCCCGTGGGGCTCCATCTCCACCTGTTTCCACAAATGGTTCGAATCTGGAAGCCGCGTCTACGGCCAAAGGCTGGCTGCTTCTCACGGACCGGTTTGCCACGCCGGTCAGCACGGGCCTCGCCCACGGCGGCGCTTGCCCACGACCGCTACAGCATTCTCCTCAGAGGTCGTCCCATCCTCCTGACCTCATTCCTCCCTTCTTTTATACTCTCCCCACCCCCCCCCATGTGTTTGCTTCCTCAAACACTCCAGAGCCAACGATGTCCAGGCCCTGGAGACACGGTACAGCGTGGCTGTGAAGAACTCAGGCTCTAGAATCAGAAGAACATGGTTCAAATCTCACCCTTGCTTCTGTCAGGCCTGGAGCAAGTTAATCTCTGAACTTCAGGCTCCTCGGCCGTAAAACCCACCTGGGGGCTTTCTTGCGAGGATTAATTGTGATTTTGCATTTAAGACGCTTAGCAGAAAACCTGGCACAAAGTTAAGACACAGTCCCCGCCCCCAAGGATTTATGGGTCTGGTAGAGGTTTTCACTGGTTTATATCCGGCACTGATTCCTTACTTAATCTGCTGACAAAGCACAGGTCTCCTCTGCATTTGTGTTTATTGTCTTGTGTTAAGGAAAGAACCCAATTTCCCTCTCCCACACTCCCTGGGCTTCTCATACACGGCAGGGCGTGCACAGGGGTTTGGATGCACACATCAACCCGCTCCCCTGGAAATGGGGCTGAAACCGGAAGCAAGACTCTCTCCAAAGCTCAGAGGAAAGGGCTGAAGAATCAAGATAAATATACCAATGACACCATTACCTGCCAACCCACACACCGGCTAGGCTGGCACCACCAGAGGGACAACCGGGCCTACCAGGCCGGGCAGAATCAGTGAGAGGTACCACTTGAGGTCACATGTGTAGCACAGCAGAAACCCCGAGGCTCCAAGTTGAAAGGTCTCTAAGCAGGGTGCGGACCCTAAGGTCTCTAAGCAGGGGACAGAACGGCCGGCCGGCCAGCCAGCCGAAGGAAAGTGGCGGCACAAATAAGGACTGAGGGCACCCTGGGGAGAGAGCAGCAGAGAAATGCTTCTGTGTCCCGTGGAAAGACAGCCTACAGTCAGCCATCCACACCTACTCATTTGTCCCTTGTCCCTCCAGAAAAGGAGGACAGGATGCCATTCTGCCAGATGTGGCTCTAATTTCTTACTTTTACGGTAATCCAGCAGGTCCGAGAATTATGAACAACCAGCTATGGCCAGGGTGTTTAGGGAGATGTGCAGGCGCTAATTTGAAGAGCTTGCCCCATCAACTTCGGACTACATTTTTCAGGGAGCCCAGAAGGGGACATGGCCAGCAAAAAAAAAAAAAAAAAAAGTGCCACCTTCCCTTAAATGGTGGTGGCTAAGACCATTTCCAGTCAGATCACTAGAAAAACAGTGCAAGGCTCGGCCTCTACCTCCCCACTGGGTTCCCCCCCGCCCCCGAGTAGCAAGAATTAGTTGCCTCAAATACCACTCTGCACACCTCTCCCTGGTTCCAGAACCTACAGCGTCTCCCACGGAGGTGAATCTTCTTTGTATATAAAGCACAACGTCCATGGGATCTCGGTACATGTTTGTTGACTGACCGATAAACTGAAATTCAAACTCTTCCGCATAAAGCAAGTCTGCCAGCCCACCAGTTCACCACTTCATTTTCCACATCCCTCACCGAGACCACTCTCTTGGTCGTCCATTCCTGCTGTCAACACCCCCAAACTGCTCTCACCAACAAGCATCTGATTCCCATTCAAAACTGCTCTCCACAGTAAGCAGATGTGTGGCCGCCTGGGGCTGGGGGGATGAGGAATAGGAGGACTGAGGGTGGTACGTATAGGGTACAGGTTTCTTTCTGGGGTCACGAAAATGTTCTAAAATGGACTGTGGTGCCTATGTATGAATATGCTAAAAACCACCAAAACGTATACTTTATAAATGAGTGAATGGTATGGTATGTAAATTACATCTCAATAAAGCTGTCACAGGAAAAAAAAACCTCAGCTCTGAAGTCATCCCCTCCAGGAAACTCTCCCTGACTCATGAATAAAGATAATTCCATTCCAAACAGCAGAGACAGAAAGAATCATTCATTCACTCATTTTTAATTTATTCATCAACGAACATGCATGGGTCACCATACAAGGCCAAGTGCGGTGCTAGACAGCAAAGATACAAAGGGGAACCAGACAAAACTGGACGCGGGTTATTTCAGTACTGTCCTCCGAGGTGCTTTACCACGCTAACTTTACCAATTTCTCCACTTCTTTCTTCCTAGGGTTAAAGGAGCAAAAAACAGCTCTCCTGATCTCGATGTTCGACTTTGCGCAGTTAAAATCCACAGCCCCGCTGCCTTCCACCGCAGCAGATGCCATCACAGGCCTTTGAAAGGTGCTTTTCTCTACTGTGCAGAGGGAGAGTCCGAGGTAGAAGGTGGAAAGAAAGGATACCACGCTGGGCCCGGTATGCTAATCCCCGCTAAGCCAGGCCAGGGAGGGCAGAGTAATTTTCCAACCATCGTTTCCAAATCCCATAATGTGTGAGGAGTCCCAGGTGCTACTCCAGGACACTTGAGTCCCTAAGCTCACACTTTCAAGCATACATCCGCTCCATGGGAGATCCTCACTGAATACGGACAATAACCCTTCGCCCAGGGGTTCGGAAAACGTTTCCACGTGTATTACTCCTGAGACACATGCCCCCTTCCGTGGATGGAGAAGGTGAGACACACAGAGGTGAATGAAGTGAGGTGTCCAAGGTCCCACTTACTACATTACAGAACTTACATGTAAACTGAAGTCTCCTGACTTCGCGTCCAATAGTCTCTCTGCTCTACTGTTTCCAAATGCCAACTCCTTCTCAGGGAATCCTGCTGGGCATCCCCAAGCACCTATTCACTCGAATGCTTCTTTTCTCTCCAAGAAGCCTTCCGCTTCTAAGGCCTACATGTGATGGGGTCCTTGTCTTTGCCAAGATCCAGAGATGCCAACAGGAGGCAGTGTAATAGTGGCTAAGAGTAGAGACTGGAGTGACACCAATGTGAGTTTGAATCCGGAGTCTGTCTTTTTCTGCACATATACACATCTTCTTCTAATCCATCAAGCCATCATTTAAAAGATCTGCCTTCCTCTACACCTAGAAGGTGGAAATCCTTACTGATTTTTAAAAGTATGGAAGATTGGGGCACCTGGGTGGCTCAGTCGGTTGGGCGGCCGACTTCGGCTCAGGTCATGATCTCGCAGTCCGTGAGTTCGAGCCCCGCGTCGGGCTCTGTGCTGACCGCTCAGAGCCTGGAGCCTGTTTCAGATTCTGTGTCTCCCTCTCTCTGACCCTCCCCCGTTCATGCTCTGTCTCTCCGTCTCAAAAATAAATAAAACATTAAAAAAAAAATTTTTTTTTAAAGTATGGAAGATAACACCGCATCCTTAGACAACTCTCAAAACCAAGAAAGCCTTCCTTAATTTTAACCACCCACCCCCATCCTCACCCTGGCCAGCAACGCAAGACTCTTTCCCCCATATTTTGTCCTCCACATACGTGGCAAAATCCCAAGGTCAAAACAGGGTCTCTATTAGGGTCTCTCACATTTCGAGGGGAAAAAGCTGACAAAAGGTAATGAACTATTTTCATTCAAGATTAGCTCCTGGCTGACTCAGTGGGTAGAGCATTCATTCACTGGGCTCTTGATCACGAGTTGGGGTCATGAACTCAAGCCCTACACTGGGCACAGAGATTACTTTAAAAAAAAAAAGGGGGGGGGGGGGGCGCCTGGGTGGCTCAGTCGGTTGAGCGTCCGACTCCGGCTCAGGTCATGATCTCGTGGTCCGTGAGTTCGAGCCCCACATCGGGCTCTGTGCTGACAGCTCAGAGCCTGGAGCCTGTTTCCGATTCTGTGTCTCCCTCTCTCTCTGACCCTCCCCCATTCATGCTCTGTCTCTCTCTGTCTCAAAAATAAATAAATGTTAAAAAATATAAATATATTAAAAAAAAAAAAGATTAGTTCCCATAAAGTTTGCCCCTCTTCCCTCTACTCTATGGAAAAGTCAGCAGGATGAGGTACCAGACAGAATTGTTCTGGTCAGGTCCACAAAAAGCCCCAGGACAAAACTCTACATATTGAAAGGATAAGCGGGCACCTGGGTGGCCCAGTAAGTTAAACTGACTTAGGCTCAGGTCATGATCTCATGGTTCATGGGTTCAAGCCCGCTTAGGGCTCCCTGCTGGTGCTGGCAGGGCAGAGCCTGCTTAGGGTTCTCTCTCCCTCTCTCTTTGACCCTCCCCCCGTGCATGCTCTCTCTCAAGATAAATATATAAGACTTAAAAAAAAGAGAGAGAGAGAGAAAGAGGGCCACCTGGGTGTCTCAGTTGGTTGAGTGTCCAACTTCGGCTCAGATCATGATCTCGAGGTTCTTGAGTTCAAGCCTCGCGTCAGGCTCTGTGCTGACAACTCAAGAGCCTGGAGCCTGCTTCAGATTCTGTGCCTCCCCCTCTCTGCCCCTCCCCTTCTTGCACTCTGTCTCTCAATCTCTCTCTAAAATATAGATTACAAAAAAAAAAAAAAAAGAACGACAGATTCTTCCAAACGAGCCAGCCTGGTGCCCCCACCCTGCTTCTTTTGCCTTTGTCCATACTGTTCCCCTTTCCTGATCTCATGCCCCTGACCTCGTACTTTCCATGACAGTTTGAGACTCTCCCTTCCATAAATCTTTGTCTTCCAATGGTTCCATCTCAACAGGAGAGAAATGCCTAGGTCTTAATTGCCGATCCAAGTTTCCACCCATCCTCCTTCTCAAAGTCCACATCCCCTCTTTCTACTCAGCCCTTCCTCCCCCGCCAGGGCCCCATCAACATCAGTTGGTACCAGACTGAGCTCTGAACATTCAATAAATCCTTACTGAGGTGAATGAAATTGACTAAGCCAGGAGGAGAAGTCCTGGGGAAGGTGGCCAATTCTTCAGCTGCCCCACTCAAGGGCACAAACAGGGCACTTGGGGCTCTCAAAGCCGCCAGCTCTTGATTTCGGCTTAGGTCACGATCTCACCATCTCACCGTCGGTGGGATCGAGCCCCACTTCTGGCTCTGTGCTGAAAGCATCTGTGCTTGGGATTCTCTCCCTCTCTGCGCCTCCCCTGCTCATGCTGTCTCTCTCTCAAAATAAAACACTAAAAAAGAGAGAGAGACAGGACCCTAAGAGTCTAAACGTGAGTAGAGTCCATGGTACCAATGAGCCAGTGAGGACATGCTCCCCTCGCACATGCTCCACCAGGCAATGGCCTGGGCTCCAACACACCTCCTAGCCAAGGCTGTATCCAGAAGCCCTATGGTCTTCCACACCCAGTGCTAGAAAAAGGGAACCTGTCCCACTACTGGGATGCCACAGTAACCCAGGCAAGAAGTAGCTAGCACAAACCAGAGTGCTGGAGAGCAGCTCTAGACCCCTGAAGACTGTCTGCAGTGGGAAATGCATCTCACTCAACAGGAATCCGCCTGCTCGTCCTCTACCCTTGTGGGCCAGGCCACGCAAAGCTGGTGTGGCCAAAATAAAGTAATAAAATTGGAAATGGAGTTCAGAAACACAAGTGTAAGTGGAGGCACCACTTAACCTCTCTCACCTTCTGCTACGTCCATGTGTGAAACGGGAATAAGAGTAGGACCTAACTCAGAGTTTTTGTGAGGATTCAGCTTGGCGATACACGGTGCTTACCATAACGACCTGCATGCACATGGTAAGGGCTCAACAGATGTTGGCTGCCACGGGTTTTATTCATTTTGCTATGCGGATGGAATGAGATGGAATGCGGCTGGAAGCCCCAAGTAGACGTGGGACACAGGAGAAAAGTCGCAGGCCCCCAGCCCCGGCTGGGGGAGGGGGGCGACACGCGTGGAAGCCGAAGGACCACCAGCCCCCCGAGAGGGGCGCAGCAGTGCCCGGGGCCCACTCTGGCGAGTCCCCCCCACCCCATCCCCCCCCACGCGCCTCCGCGAGGCTTCGGCCCCGGACGCCCCGGGGAAGGGGAGGAGGAGAGAAGAGGGTGGCAGGCAGGGGGAGCCGCAGGGACGTACCTGCTTTCACTGCACTCCTTCCGCTCCCTCACCCTGAGCCACTTGCGGAGGAGGAAGCGCTTTCGGCGCGGGGAAGCGCTGGGTGTGGAGCAGTTGGACCACGGGGTGTCCTCGTCGCTGGAGGGCGTGATCTCGATGGACGGCAGCTGCAGGAACTCCTTGCCGGGGGCCAAGACGCCGGGCAGGTCCCGGGCCAGCCCGGCCTCCAGGCTCTGCTCCTGCACGTTCTTCATGCGGCGCATCTTGAAGCGCCGGCGGCGGAGCGTGGGGGTCGACGAGCTGGACCAGAGCGGGCTGCCCTCGGGCGCGCCCTGCGGCTCGGGCACCTGCAGGGCGGGCGGCTGCAGGTTCTCCAGCATGTTGGCCGCCGGCATGGGCGCCCGCGGCGTCCGCGCTCGCTCGGCGCCCTCCGCCAGCCGCCTCGCCGCCCACCCCCGGCCGCGGCGCGCTCGGCCGGCTCTCGGGTGGGAAACGCTCGCCGCTCGAGCCGCGCGGAGGGCAAGTTCCTCTCCCGGAGCGCCGCGAGGCAGGCGCGCGGCCGCCGGGGCCGAACTTTCCCGTGCGCGCTCCCCCGGCCGTCGGCGCCGGCCCGCCCCGTCCGCCCTCCGCCGCCACCCGGCCGCCCTCCTGGGGCTCCCGCGGCGCGCCCGCTTGTTTTTCTTCCGCGCTCTCCCCGGCCTGCTTGCGTCTTCGCCTTAGCGGGACTCGGCGGCGCGGGGCCCCAGGGGGGCGGCTCGGCAAACTCTCAGCGGCTCGAGATCGGCCGACCGGGCTGGGGAGCCGGCGTGGCGCTGCAGGGAGGCGGAGAGCAGGAGGGAGAAGGGGAGAGAGGGAGAGAGAGAGAGAGAGAGAGAGAGAGAGGAAGCGAGACACTAGATAAAAACAAAAAAGGAGGAGGGGGGGCGAGGGGGGACTAGGAGGGAGGGGAGGGGAGGGGAGGTCATTTCTGTCCAGAAAGGGCATGCACAGCCAGCGACGGCTAGGGTAACTGTACCCGGAATCCCTTGGGGAGGGACTCTACCTCCGAGTAAAGGCTGCTCCAATCAGCCTAATGAAACAGGATCACAAACCAAACTTTCTCAAAGCAATGATTGGCCGGGCAACTCTCATCAGTCTAACGCCCAGCTTTTTCTTTGGGGGAAGGGGGGTGGGGGGGAAGGGGAACGGAGGAATCCGGGAATTCAGTCCTCACTCTCCATGGCCACCCAAGACATAGGGTTGAGGGAAAAGGAGGGGGCTTTTCCGCTGGATGTCTTCTAAAAAAAGTGCTTTCTCTGAATTATTTGGGGGTGCAGGTAGGTGCACAGGAAAGCTGGGTGACAAAGGGTGACAGCAAGGTTCCCAGAGGCTGCTTCCAAAACGACAAGCTGAGAAGAGAGAACGTTTCTCCTGTGGAGTAAGCTGAGGACAGCAGACACGACATACCAAAGAAGCACAGACAATAGGATGTGAGAGACATAGGACACACAGGACCAGTAAGGAAGAGGGACTGATCCCTCTAGATCTTGAGCGACCCTGTCCATACCATAGCCCCACCCCTAGCGCAAAAATCAAGTGAGAGGAGGGTGAGCACCCAGAAGGCAAAGCATTCAGCAAGGCCCCTGGGAGTTGCGTTCCTGGAGGATGTTTCAGTTCTGCTTCAACCTGCAAGGGGCATGGACTGGGTCACAAAAAGTCTAGGATATCCCCAGGTCATGGAACCTAAGAAAGTGAATCAGCCCTGAAGATACGCTGACCCATTCACTCCCTAGACCCAGGTACCTACAGCCCTAAGACACTGGCCCTAAAGCTGATCCACTTTATTGGGGCACTCAGTAAACCAGCCCAGCTTCAACAACAGAGGCTTGAATGGTCCATTCTCCCTTCCAGCCCAGCACATATGCCTCTCCACTATTGGCCTCTCTGCAAAGTAGAGACAGTAGCTTTCAAGTAGACCAAAAGGAGCACAGACGAATGCACCGTTAAATCCGCAAAGCGATTCACCTATTCTTCTCCGCCCCTGTCTATGAGTCCAAGATCCAGTGAGGAGCGGACACCCAGCTTCCCTACTGGGGTGAAGGTCTCGGGAACATGGCATGAGTGTCCCAAAGCTGAGGCAAAATCACATTCCCAAAGACTACAAGAACTCACCGCAAGAAAACACACCCCCGCAGTTCAGCAAGACACCGAGCATGGTCTGACAACTGGCCACAGGTCCATGATGCCCGGGAATGACCCATGGAGGGGAGCTCAAGGCATTCAGACACCGCACCAGCTCCAAGAGGCCAGGAAACTGAGGGAAGTAAGTTTTCCCCTGGGCCAAAAAGCCAAGGCCAGGCCCACCTGTAAATGATGACTCCCTGGAACATCAGCTCGTCTTATTTCGGACTCACCACATCCGGTCACTGGCTCACTCAAAGGTGGTTTGGTAGCAATCTATTTTAACTCCCGGACGTGGCATAGAAAGGAGAAACCCCCTCCCTCAGGTGTCAAGCCTGGCAAGGAACAAACACTTCCTCTGGCTCCAGGATTGCTGAGGAGTCTGGACAGCAACTTCAAACTTGGGGATCCAGAGTTCAGCCAAGGCACCAGAGTTGCTCACTGCCTTGGACTTCCTCCAAGGACAAGTGCTTTGCAGGGGATCTGATAACTTCCCACTGCAAGGAACCTGCCTGTTGAGGGGCCTGCTGAAGTAAGAGACTGGGGTCTCAGGGAGGGAAGAAGGTACAACACCACCCCTCACTTGGAAGCCACACAAGACAAAACAAGCAAGCAAACAAAAACAGGAGGGATGGGGCTAAAGGATTTGATGGGTACCTGGCGGGGAGAGAGACTCACAAGGGGAGCAGGATCCTTGCAGTTTATCAGGAGCATTCTAAATTTAAATGGATGCCTCTTAAAAGGCATTAAAGTCACCAAGCTCCCTCTTCCCACACACTGCAGCCACTTTTCCCACCCACGATAGATTCTGGGCCTAAAATCTAAAATCCTAGGAGATTTGATTTAAGCCTGGGCACAGCAGTGGTTGAGAACGATCATTTACATTTGTCACCTGGCCTGAGGGCAAACCTCCTTCAAACTAAAACTGAAATGGTTGCCCTTGGCTCAGAAGCAGATACCCTGAGTACCTCGAGTCCCTAGCCCTGTCCTTGCTTATTTCCACCGGTAGTCCCTTCCCCACTTCTTTCCTTGAAGTCATAACCTTGTCATCCACTAAAACCCTGTTCAAAACACATCCTCCGCCCCCCCCCCGTAACCCCGCCCCTCGCCCTCAGTTTCTGTTTACTTTTTCCTATGGCCCTATTGAGTAAGACGATAAATAGGGAACTGCTTTGAGAAACAAAATCTCCTTCAAAGGCGAGCCATCATTACTGTTAAGACTACTGGCATGTTGAGAGAAGAACCAAGTGTCTCCGCCCTTTGAGTCTCTTCAGCATCCTGTGTCTTTTGTCGTATAGTAACCCTTACACTTTTGTAAAGGACTTTCATGCGTAATATTTGATCTTCCCAGTGACCTAGGAGCGAGGTAGAACTTTATTCAAGGTCACAGATAAGTAACAATAACAACAATCTATGAGAAAGCCAGAACTTGGACCCAGGTCTTCTCAAGCCCATTAGAGGCCACCGGAATCTCACCAACTGCATCAACTCTGGCAAGGGGCTCCCTGTGGCACCAGAATTTTACCAGCCCTGATGTCAGCTGGGTATATCACGGAGCTCTATGCTGCTCTTCAACTCCCTCAGTTATTTTACAAGTGGGAAAATGGAAGCTCGAACTCTTGAAACACAATTTCCCAAAGCAGCTGGTGGCAGGGCGTCAGGACCAGAGTTTCCACCCAGCGCTCCAGAACCTGAGCCCCTGCTCTCCTCTGCAGGCCTCCCCCTCACCACCTCTCTCCCATATTTGGCTCTCAGCAGACTCTCTGGTACTCTGGCCTCCCAGACAGGTGCCGGCCAGAACAACCTGGCCTCCCTTCCCCCACCAGCAGCCAGGCCTCTGACTTTAAATGAAAGGAGCTCATATTACCAAGCAACTGTTGTTTATGTTCAGCTGCTCAGGCTCCCTTTTCCTGCAGCCACAAGACACCCAACAGCTGTCTATTACTTCTGGAGACCCACTAACTGTAGTCCGTTCTTCGGCCATAACGTCAGGAGAGAACCTAAGCGAAAAATACTAGCTGTGAGGCTAGATTTCTCTTGGGTGCACATCCAAGTGAGTGTGGGGTAGAAGGGGCAGGCGCAGGGCGCCCACAGACGCACCGTCCCGCCTGCCCCCCGGGGATGCCAGGGGTAGGCAACTCACAGGAGGGAGGCAGAAGCGACCCCTCCAATAATGCCACCACAAGCCAGACGGTCCCCATCCTCAAGGCTGGGAAGTGGAGTCCGTCTCCTACACAACATGAGAACAACCAAACCCAAGGGCTGGCCCACATCACAAGGGAAAGAAGCAAGAAGCAAGCAACAGGTATACGTGAAGTAGACCCTGTTAATACCAGAGAAGCTGGAAATCTGACAGAAATGTCAAGGATGCTGTGGCGCAGGGTTATTATCTATCTCCAAATACAAAGTGCGGGACGGCAGACCTTACTCTCCGGCTCTCCTTCTGTGGCTGAGCAAGAGGGAGTGAGGCTCTCAGTGCGGGGAGATTCGGGCTGGATGATAAACATCTACTGAGAGTGAATCCAGTTAGGGACTGGAATGTATGAGCAAGGATGGAGAGAATGGCTTTCTCTGAACATCGTTAAAGGTAACTGGAGCTTAGTTAGAGGCAGTGGCAGGAAAGAGAGGGTCCCCACCCCACCATCTGGATCTGTGAGCCCCCAGATTCTCTCTGTTTAAAAAAAAAGCAGTTCAGGGATGCCTGGGTAGCTCAGTCGGTTAGCGTTGGATTTCAGCTCAGGTCATGATCTCAGGACTCGTGGGCTCGAGCCCCACATCGGGCTCTGTGCTGACAGTTCGGAGCCTGGAGCCTGCTTCAGATTCTGTCTCCCTCTCTCTCTCTCTCTGCCCCACCCCCGCGCACACGCACGCATGTGTGCTCTCTCTCTCTCTCAAAAACAAACATTAAAAAAAATAAAAACATTATAATTATGCCTAAAACAAAGTCCATTTGAAGTGATGCATTTCTGATCCCAGACATTTTATTACTGAATACTAAACCCCTCCCCGAAACCTACAAACAGCATTGCATGGTGAAATGTATCAGGGACTAATCGCTAGGGTGGTGATAGGACAAGGAGCCTGGAATGGGGAGACGGGAGCAAGAATTGGAAAGAACGGGCTTCAACCCCTCCTGGTATATGGGTTCTGTTCCCTTCCCCAATCCCTACCTCATTTCCTCCGTGCAGAAGCTAGCTACTGAAGAAGGCAGAAGAAACCACACGGGATCTGTGTGGTCAGAGGAGGGCAGAGCGTGCGGGCTGAACACAATCTAAATAAAACCACAGTCGGCCAGCCACCACGTCCAGCATCTCCTTCTGAGGAAAAGGAAGAAAATGCCACGAGACTTGTATGGAGTCTCAGTTCCTGAGGACAGGGTGCTGGCGAGGCCTCTCAGCCATGAGGAATGCATAAGCTTGGCAGAGCGCTTCCGCTAGCCTTTGGCAGGGGCCAGGGTGAACAATGACGTCACCTCAGGAGGACTGTCGCCAGATAAGCCTCCCTAGTTTAATTGCTCATCAAAAGGCTTAGGAGTCAAAGAAGAATGGTTTGCACAACGGTTGGCTGCCTGTGTTCTTGAAACTGGGATACCAAGGCACACACAGACATCATCTCTTGTCCTCTAAGGCTTTCAAGGGCGGTCTTTGTGCAAACCAAGGCCGGAAGAGACTTCCTGACGTCACCCTGTCTCCTTGCTGTCCTTGCAGGTGGCATGCTCTGGGCCTTCCACCGCTTTCCTTAGAAGTGCCAAATGCGACTGGCAATATAACCTAATGATTAGGTGCACAGGCCCCAGGGATGCTATCTGAGCTTTAGGTCCCTTTCCACCATTTCACAGCTGTTTGCTTTGGGGGTAGGTTATTTAATTTCTCCATCTCGGCTTCCTCGCCTGTAAAATCAAGGCAATTAATACCATCTCTCTCCTGGGTTGTCGTGAGCATCAAACAGAATAAGGCACTTAGAAAAGTGCTTGGCACATAGTAAGCAGTCTATAAATGTTAGCCCTTTTTATGCTGAATTAAGTCCCTTTATAACACCCTCGTTAGGAAGCATGACTATTCGTGCTTTCAACTCAGTTTAACTCTGTAAGTATTTAAGCTAGAGCGCTGTGTGAGGTTCCTTACTAAGTGCTAGGAATACAGCAAGACAAATAAGACACGGTTTGTGCACGGGGCACCCCGTAGAGCAAGGCAGAATAAATTAAGTGCAAAATATAAGTGCAAACAAAGTATGAGTCGAAAGATTGATAAATTTTAACTAGAAGGAAAAAGGTGATCTGGGCAGGCTCCGTGGAGGAATTGGTATTTAAGACAAAGTATGGGGGCCCCTGGGTGGCTCAGTCGGTTGGACGGCTGACTTCAGCTGAGGTCATGATCTCCCAGTCTGTGAGTTCGAGCCCCGCGTCGGGCTCTGTGCTGACAGCTCAGAGCCTGGAGCCTGCTTCCGATTCTGTGTCTCCCTCCTTCTCTGCCCCTTCCCTGCTTGTTCTCTGTCTCTCTCACTCTCTCAAAAATAATAAACATTAAAAAAATTTTTGAAAAAGACAAAGTATGAATTTCAATAGAAAAGAAGAATGGGCCATTATGGAATAAAGCAAAGGTTGTAGTAAAGCCACTGAGGAGTAAAAACTCATGAAGGGTTTTGAAAATAGGCAGAGATAAGTCAGGGCATCCGGAAGGACATAAAGGAAAGGATAAATAACAATCAAAATGGTAAGTGTTCAAAGTTTGGATTTTATTCTTTTTTTTCTTCTTTTAAAGGTTTTTTTTTTTTAATTGATTTATTTAAAAAAAATTTTTTTATGTTTATTTTTGAGAGAGAGAGACAGAGTGTGAGCACGTGAGGGGCAGAGAGAGAGGGAAACACAGAATCTGAAGCAGGCTCCAGGCTCCAAGCAGTCAGCACAGAGCCCGACGCAGGGCTGGAACCCACGAACTGTGAGATGGTGACCTGGACGCTCAACCAACTGAGCCACTCAGGCACCCCTAAAACGAATTTATTTTTAATTCACATCCAAGTTAGTTAGCATATAGTGCAATAATGATTTCATGTAGATTTTATTCTTTAAACACAGGGATGCTATTCAAGTTTTTGGGGGGGCAGGGAGGGAGTGAGTCTATCAATCTGTATTTGAGGAACATCGATTCTAGTGACTGCGAAATATGTACTGGAGGAGCGAAACATTGGATACACAGAGACCAATTTGGAGACTATTATTCTAAACATTCCCTATTTTGGAATGTCAACAAAACGCACGGCAAACAGTTTGGATAAAAGATGGAGAAGATCTGAAATAGGACAGGAGAAAAACATAAAGTAAGAGGTGAGCAAGCAAGAAAAGCCCTATGAAGATCTATTCAGAGATGTAGATTGGAAGAAAACCAAGAATGAGGGATGATTCGGAAGTCAGGGAGGAAAGGAGCCAACATTGATTGAATGCCTACTGCAAGCCAGGCACTGGGCTAAGTGTTCACAAAATTCCATTTAACCCTCCCACCCACTCTGAGAAATAGACATCAAAACTCCATTTTAGGATGATAGGAGATTTTATTTTATTTTGAATATTTATTTATTTGTTTTAAAAGAAAAAAAAATTTTTTTTCTTTTTTTTTGGGGGGGACAGAGAGAGACAGAGCATGAACGGGGGAGGGGCAGAGAGAGAGGGAGACACAGAATCGGAAACAGGCTCCAGGCTCGGAGCCATCAGCCCAGAAAAAAAAATTTTTTTAAATATTTATCTACTTATTTTGAGAGAGAGAGAGAGAGAGAGAGGACATGAGAGTGAGTTCGGGAGGGGTTTGAGCGATATGGAGAGAGAGAGAAATCCCAAGCAGGATCCACACTGTCAGCACAAAGCCCGATGTGGGGCTAGATCTCACCAACCATGAGATCATGACCTGAGCCGAAATCAAGAGTCTAATGCTTAAACTGACCGAGCCACCCAGGTGCCCTGTGACAAGAGATGTTAAAAGGTGACTTACCCATGCTAGCAAGGGGTAGATGGACACACATTTAAACTAAGGTTTGGCAGGGGTGCCTGGGTGGCTCAGTCAGTTGGGTGTCCTGTTAGTTTTGGCTCAGGTCGTGATCTCATGGTTTTGTGGGTTCCAGCCCCGCAGCAGGCTCTGTGCTGGCAGCATGGAGCCTGCTTGGGATTCTCTCTCCCTCTGCCCCTCCCCCACTCTGTCTTTCTCTCTCTCTTAAATAAAATTTTTTTTTAAATAAAAAAAATACATATTTTAACTAGGGTCTTGGGGAGCCTGGGTGGCTCAATCAGTTAAGTGTCCGACTCTTGATTTCGGCTCAGGTCATGATCTTACCGTTCCGAGTTCAAGTCCTGCCTCTCTCTGTCTCAGAATAAATAAACAAGTCCTGCCTCTCTCTGTCTCAGAATAAATAAATAAAACTCAAAAATATGTAAACTAGGGTCTCTCTACTTTAAAACCCATGCTTTTTCAATTACATCACATTTCAGAAAGATAAACAATACCAAACACCATAATGAAGTCAGGCAGGAGGAAGACCGAGATAATTCCATTAGGTTTGGTAATTCGGTCATTGGTGGCCTTCAAGAGAATAACAGCAGTGGAGTGGCAAGAGAAGAAATGCTATTGATAGGAGTTCAAGAACAAATGGAATAAATGGAGGCTGCAAGGTTATAACACTTATTCCAGAAATTAAGCAGTGAAAAGAGTGGGTGCCTTCTATTCATTTAAGTTTATTTATTTTGACAGAGAGGGAGAGACAGTGCATGTGTGAGCAGGGGAGGAGCAGAGAGAGAGAAGGAAAGAAAGAGTCCCAAGCAGGCTCTGTGCTGTTAGCACAGAGCCCAACATGGGGCTCAGTCTCAGGAACCATGAAATCATGTGAGCCGAAATCAAGAGTCAATGAGCCACCCAGGCACCCCAACGTCTAGTCATTTTTAAAATAGCCACTGGGGGGCGCCTGGGTGGCTACTCAGTGGAGTATCTGACTTCGGCTCAGGTCATGATCTCCCCATCCATGGATTTGAGCCCCGAGTGGGGTTCTGCACTGACAGCCTGGAGCGTGGGGCCTGCTTCGGATTCTGTGTGTGTCTCTCTCTCTGCCTCTCCCCAGCTCACGCTCTGTCACTCTCTCTCTCTCTCTCTCTCTCTCTCTCAAAAATAGGTAAACGTTTAAAAAAATTTTAGCCATTGAGCATCTTCTGTGTTAAACACTCTTCTAGGACCTACAGCTGGATTGTGAAAAGTAGTGTGTGTGTGTGTGTGTGTGTGTGTGTGTGAGAGAGAGAGAGAGAGAGAGAGAGAGAAAGAGAGAGAAAGAGAGAGAGGAGGGAAGGAGGGAAAGCAAGGGAGAGGGAGGAGAAAAGGGGTGGGAGGCTTTTAAGTCATAGGGATAATGAGTTTTTTTCCTTTTAATTGGTGTATTTGTATTTTATCATTGGTAGAAGTTACATTTCAGAGGAACAAAACGTGCCTATATGATTATGCCACTTAAAATGGAGTTCTGCCTGGATCTGCTAAGAAAATTGAAGCTTGGTCCAGTATCTGGTAATCTAGCAAATCAATCAAAAAGTGTTTTTTATGCCCAGACTCTAAGCATACCATAACACTGGGTACTGTGATGGGTTTCTGAAAAGTTTCTGTGAAACTATTCATTTATTCCTAAAAATAATTTTTGAATGCCTATCAAAGGTGACCCTGGCCTCAGTTGCTTCAAACCTTGGGAGGGAAGGGAGGGCGGAAAACCAATCCAGGAACCACAATTTGGTGTGAAAATCCCCTTCAACAGAAGCCATGTGTCAAATGCAGCGTGGGCCCAGGGGAGAGAGATCTTGATCCAGAGAGAACTTCATGGAGGAGACAGTACCTAACCAAGGTTGAGGGTCAGCACAGGAGGTTTCCAGGCAGATGAAAGAGGTATGCTTCCAGACAGAGGGGCCACACATGGAAAGGCTGTGGGGTGTAAAAGAGAGCCCGGTACATTCTTGGAATTCCAAAAGAACAGTCTGAATCATAATGTTCAGTTGACTGAGGAATGAGAACAAGAGACTAGATCTACTATAAATCTTCCCTCATTCACCCATTCAAACGTATCTATGGAGCACACTCCGTTCTAGGTACTGGAAAAGCAAGTCTGTGCCCTGAAGGAATTTACATCCTGGTGACCACAAAATTCTGGAATGATGGAACAGAGATTTTGAAGGTCTGATCCATCACGTTATCTCCACGGCTCATTCTGTTTTAATTTTTTTTTTAACATTTACCTATTTTTTTTATTGTTTTTAAATGTTTTATTTATTCTTGAGAGAGAGAGAGAGACAGAGCATGAGCGGGGGAGGAGCAGAGCAAGAGAGGGACACAGAATCCGAAGCAGGCTCCAGGCTCTGAGCTGCCAGCAACACAGCCCGACGCGGGGCTCGAACTCACAGACCGCGAGATCATGACCTGAGCTGAAGTCAGACACTCAACCGACTGAGCCACCCAGGCACCCCATTAACGTTTATTTATTATTGAGAGACAGAGAGAGACACAGCGTGAGCAGGGGAGGGGCAGAGGGGGAGGGAGACACAGAATGTGAAGCAGGTTCCAGGCTCTGAGCTGTCAGCACAGAGCCCAACGCGGGGCTCAAACTCCCTAACTTCGAGATCATGACCTGACCTGAAGTCGGACGCTTAACCGACTGAGCCACCCAGGGACCCCCCATTCAGTTTCAGAAATTAGGAAACAGGCACAGGGAGGTTACAGGCTTTTACTGAGCTGCATATCAAAAAGGCACAGCTTCCCAGATAATAAATGGCTTTGCAAACAATAACCCAGACTCAAAGAGCTACCAGCTTAACTCACTCAAAGAGCAAGGCTCCAAGGCTCTAGGAAAAGATTTCTTTCAAGTGCTAAAACAACCACAAAAGGCCTTTCTTTCCGCCCTGCACTGGGGCCACTCCACCTTCCGTAAATCAGAAAAGAGCCCCCTTTTACAGATAAGCAAACCAAGATCCAGAGAGGTAGAGGTGTTTGAGTACTGTGCTCCAAACTGCTTCCAAGTTAGAACAGAACTGTGGTCACCTATTACCTTGAGACAGAGTGCTGAGATTGTAAAAACTGCTCAGTTCTGACGGGAAACAACAGCCTGTTTGCCAAGCGCTAGGGGGATACTAGCCTTTACATAGGATTTCACACACAAAAACTTAGATTCGTTTTGTTATAACTCCGGAAGGAGCTGGAGGCTGGGCTCAGCGGAGTCTTTTCAGCAGCAGCCCCTGTAATCCGGCTCTGGACAGCCATTCCCACTACACCCAGAGCTCTTTATCTTTCTACAGGGAATGCATCCGGAGGGGGGAACTGTAAATAATTAATTCCTGCAAAATCCTGCATTTAGTGTGAGCTCTTGCCTTAATGAAAGTCACACTTTCAGATGTTCCCACTTTTCAGGAATAGCCAGTTTGCTACCCTGGCCTGCACTCTGCCCTCAAGCTGTCCTTAGTGGCCAGTGGCCTCTGGGCCTGCATTTCCCCTACCCTTCTTCTAAGTTGCTGACACTCTGGACCACTGCCTTCATAACTTGCCTTGATTCAGTGACTGCAAGGTATTTTAAATGCCCTGAAACTGGTATTTGGGGGGTTGGTTATACTGCGTGAGCTCTAAAGTCTAGTGTAGCTCTCAGAGTCGATGAACTAGAAAGGTCTACTTTGCTTTAAAGCATCAGGTTTTAAAAATGCACGTGTCGGACTGACCATTCATATAATACAAATCATTTGTTTTACAAAAGGAATCCAAGGGCGTCTGGGTGGCTCAGTCGGTTAAGCGGCCGACTTCAGCTCAGGTCATGATCCCGCAGTTCATGAGTTCGAGCCCCATGTCGGGCTCTGTGCTGACAGCTCGGAGCCTGGAGCCTGCTTTGGATTCTGTATCTCCCTCTCTCTTTGCCCCTCCCCTGCTCATGCTCTGTCTGTCTCTCTCTAAGACAAAGTAAACATTAAAAAATATATAAAAATAAAAATAAAAAGGAATCCGCTAAAATAGATCGTTTCTTTACATGCATGAACATTTTTATTCAATTACTAAACTTGAATAAGGCACACTCTATGAGGAAGCCACCTGTTGAGTAACTTAAGAGTGTCCAAATAAACATAAAACGTCACTGAATGTTGAGTGACCTTGTCTCTCCCTATTTCTAGGAAAAGAAACAGTCCCGTTTCCCATATCCTCAACCATTCCCTTGAAGTAAGCTAGTACTCTTGGAAGACATTTATTAACTCTGTCTGAGAGTTGGAACACAGTACGAGCAAAAAAAGTTTCCTTAGGTGATAGAATTATAGGTATGCAAGAAACATTAGATATTTAGCCCAATTGCATTAGATATTGAGTCCACCCTTCCTCCACTCTGTCCCACTCAGGTTCACAGATGAGAAATGGAGGTTCTAACAAGACAAATCTTGGCCAACGTCACAGGGCTGGAATCAAAACAGTGTAAATTAAACATCTTTTGGTCATATTCTTCCTTAATTAGTTCCAGTGTAGATTTTGGAGGTCGCATTTTCACCTGTGAGAATAACTAAAAAACCAACCACACTTAGGGGTCCAAACTTTCTGCTTTTGTTCCTCACACATTCTGCGTGCAAATCTCTCATAAGCCCACACACAGCAAGAAGTTAATGAAACAAAATTACCTCCATAGAACTAATACCAACATATGAACGTGTAGATTTGCACAAAAGATGTAACAGAGTAGTTATTTGCTTCTGAGGCACCTGGGTGGCTCAGCCCCTTAAGCGTCTGACTTTGGCTCAGGTCACAATCTCACAGTCCGTGACTCAGAGCCGCGCTTCAGATCCTGTCTCCCTCTCTCTGCCCTTCCCCACTCATACTCTCTGTCTCTCAAAAATAAATTTAAAAAAACAATTCGCTTTTGGAAAGGTCTTTAGCTTTACACAAATAGAGTTCCTTTATGTGGGGAGTTCCCCTAATGCATTTTAAATATTACTCGATTTATACACGACTTTGCAATTCTACCACTACTTAATGAAAGTATATCTGTAAACTGGCAGGTAATAGGTTCATACCCTTTTGGTTCGAAGCAAATATAAGATAACGAAGACTTAAACCAAATGCAACATCAGTCGGGCATAGATTAGAAATGTTCCAGTATCGGGGCGCCTCGGTGGCTCAGCTGGTTAAGCGTCCAACTTTGGCTCCGGTCACGATCTCATGGTTCGTGCGTTTGAGCCCCCTGTTGGGCTCTGTGCTGACAGCTCGGAGCCTGGAGCCTGCTTTGGATTCTGTGTCTCCCTCTTTCTCTGCCCCTCCCCTGTTTGCTCTCTCTCTCTCTCAAAAATAAATAAACATTAAAAAAAAATTTTTTTTAATGTTCCAGTATCCTAAAATCTGTCTGATTCACCTAAGATTTCTTGAGTCAGGCACAGTCTTTTCCCATTTAGGTCTCATAAAAATCCAGTGAGCTAAGTGCCATTTTTTCTATTTTATAGATGAGGAAACTGAGGCCCAGAGAGGTTAAGAACTTTAAGTGTCGAGATCTGATTCAAATTCAGGTATTCTGAATCCAAAGCCAGTGTTTTCTCCACTCTGCTGTATTACTCTATTTCGACTTCTTGTAAAATGTATGTTTCCAGCCACCATTCAAACTGCTCTGTCATTTTTTTAAATGTTTTACTTATTTTTGAGAGAGAGAGAGGAAGAAAGAGCGAGCGAGCAAGCAAGCAGGTGAGGGGCAAAGAGAGAGGGAGACACAGAATCCGAAGCAGGCTCCAGCTTCTCAGCTGTCAGCACAGAGCCCGACACGGGGCTCAAACTCACAAACTGTGAGATCAGGACCTGAGCCTAACACGGACACCTAGCCGACTGAGCCACCCAGGCGCCCCGTTTTGTCATTTTTTAAATGAAGCCTCTGACTGATTTGCAATTTGGTAAACAAATTAATATTGGGGAATCACAATTCTGCAAACCGATCCATTTCATTTCCCTGTTAATTCAGTCAGTTTCTATTTGTCCCCTAGCTAAAATATGCCACAAAGTCAGTACCAATTTCCTTGAGAGTTGCTATTGGATTCTAAATATTTTTAAAAGAAATGCTATCCCAGGGGCACCTGACGCTCAGTCAGTTAAGCGTCTAACTCTTGATTTCAGCTCAGGTCACGATCTCACTGTTTGTGGGATTGAGCCCTGCATCAGGCTTGGGCTCTGCGTTGACAGCCTAGAGCCTGCTTGGGATTCTCTCCTTCTCTCTCTGCCCCTCCCCTGCTCACATGTACACACGCTTTCTCTCAAAATAAATAAATAAACGTTAAAAAAAAAGAAAAAAGAAATGCTATCCCAAATATTTAGCAGAACTCACTTTCTAGAGATACTTGCAAGAAATATACATATGTATACTTTTTGTTTATTTATTTATCTTTTTGGTAACCTCTACACCCAACCTGGGGCTCAAATTCACAAGAATCATCTGCTGTTCGGACTGAGCCAGCCGGGCAAGAAATCTTTTTACTGGCAAGGTCAGGCAGGCCACATAAGCAGTTTCTCATTTGCAACTAATAATATTGGTATAGCCCTAATTTCTGATTTGTACCCAAGCGTCTCTAATACCTCTTACCCGTTAAGAAGTCTACTTGTACATCTGAGATGAGTCGGCAGGGCTCTCCAAGTGCTGGTGCCCAGAGGCTCCTATTATTGAGAACTGTCCCCACAATGTTCCTACCTCCTCCAAGCACAGAAGAGACAGCGGGCCTCTTACAAATGGGGCAGCCCAAGGCTCCACGCAGCTGGTTTGCTTACAATGAGGCTTGCCACCCCCTGCTGAAATAGGAGCTTACCAAAACACCTTTACAAGTTGCTTCTCTGGGGTCCTCGGGTTCTAATCTTGCCTCCCCAGGTAAATCTAACTTGTTTTCAGGATGTCATAAGGCATTGGCTTAAATCTTGCTGGCCACAGCAAAGTCTCCATTGTTGACGGCTTGCTCACGTGATCTCATCCTGTGCAAGTTCACCCTTGCATCCTTGGACCTTGGAACCAGAAGATTAAGCTCCATCTTCAACATAATAAAATCTCCCCAGTTTCACTCAAAGAACAGCCAGTCAGCACCCACTGCTCCCACTGTCCTTCAGGCGGTCTCACTAGGATACCCTAATCTAGGTTACCGCCCTACCTTTTTCTGTTTCTCCTTTTCTCTCTCTCTCTCTCTCTCTCTCTCTCTCTCACACACACACACACACACACACACACAGACACACACATACACACATTCTTAGAGATACCCCTATTTCCTTCGATGACCAAACACTGTTAATCCAAAAAGAAATGGTGAGTTCCCCACCACGGAGGTGTTCAAGCAGAGAGGGAACCTCCTGGGGATGTTCTCATACTGACGTAGAAACCAGACGACCTTAGAAGGCACTTCCAGGTCTAAAGTTTAATGAAGTTCTGAGGTTCTGTAGCCCGGTCGGCACACGCTCTGGTTCTCCCCCCTTCTCCTTTTGTGCCTTCTTCTCTTTCTTTTCTCCTTTGAGAATATCCTCCATATTCATTTAAATCCATCCTTACTAGTATTAAAAAAAAAAAAAGCAGTTTACCCACAGTGCTTTGCAAACACATCACTATCTTCTTGTATCGTAATTATTGATGTGCGTTTCCCACCTCCCTTCACACTGTAACTGCCACCCAGGCAAGATTTATGTCCCTTTATCTTTATCATCCTGCTACAGAGCTCACTGCCTGACACAGGGTGTATACTTCCTAAACATGTGTGAATGCATAAATGATGGAGGAGGGGGTGAGCAGGGAGGGCCGTGCAGGAGGTTTGAAGACATCTAGTGCCATTAGTTTCCCGGCTTCAAACTCTCTGGAGATTGCTTCTCCACTGTAAAACCCTTCTGCAGAGGCCAAGGCTGAAGAACATCGTCTGTCTCAGCCCTTCAGGGTCCCTGGGGACAGCTCTGAACAGAGTCATAATTTCCCTTATTAGACTATCACATCACACTCAGGACATCATACAGGAGGTCTCAGGAGAAGTCAGCTGGAACTATATTGCTCTCTGCCCAGAACATTCATTCCTGATTAACGAAAAGCTCAGGTTTCTTAGGGAAGAGGGTTTGGACTATGGATCTTTGGGGAGCAATTAAAGAAAAGAACAAGAATGCATTTGGAAGCGGCTGCTTATCTATCCACTCTTAAGAAAACTCTCTGAATTGGGAGCGTAATCAATCCTCTTTCTCTTACTGACGATGGTCTTGATGGTCTCTGGTCTCAGTGGATCCAGCGCCCTTCTGAAGATCTCCAGATAACTGAATCTCCCAACTTGTCTCAGTAAACCCAGGCAGACTCGAGTTCCGGTGCTCTCCCCACTCAAGAAAATAACCCTCCCCTTCCATAGTTTCCTGCCCAGAGAGTGCCTGCCAATCCTGATTATAAGGCTGACATTAAGCCATCATTTATTTTCCCCCAACTGTCTGTTTATTCCATTTGAGTTTCAAAGCAGACAAATATACCTTAGAGGAAGTCAGCCCCCACTTCTTATAGATAAGGTGCTAGGCTTGCGAAGTGCCTACCCCGTGACTGCCTTCGTTAGCCTGTTTGCTAAGCCACAAAAGATGAAGTCAACCCACTAATTGTGGAAGAGCTGGGTCCAGAAACCCATTGCCACGACTTCTTAAAAAAATGAACTTTATGTCAAGAACAGTTTTAGATTCACAGAAGTTACCACCCACTTCTAAAAGCTAAACTACTTTATCCTTCCCGTTCCTGTTTTACTCTTAACACACTCTTATGTTTTACCTCAGGACCATAACACGTTGTGAAGATATTTTTTCCAATTTGTTGGCAGTAAGTACTTTATATGGGTAAGTTTGGCCCAGGTTCCAGAAACAATTTGCTTGTTTTCTGAGGGGAAATGTAATAAAGAACAATTTACATACACAGGTTCTACGCTGAAGGCAGGAAGAGAATTTGATTTGAATTAGGTCAATAGGCAAGTGCAACCAGAGTAAGGCTAGTTAACGTTTGTTGCGAGCTTACTAAGAATCAGGCACCCTCTCAATTAATCCTCAAATCAATCCAATGAATTAGGTGTTGTCCTCATTTCCAAATGAGAAAAAATGAGGCTTGGAGAGGTCATTTAAAGATACACAGCTACAGGTGTCTGGCTGGTTCGATCCGGGGAGCATCCAATTCTTGATCTTGCGGTTGTGAGTTTGAGCCCCACATTAGGTGTAGAGGTTACTTAAAAATAATTTTTTTCTCTTTTTAAAGTTTATTTTTAAAATATTTTTAATGTTTATTTTGATTTACTCAGAGAGAGAGAGAGAGAGAGAGAGAGAGAGAATCCCAAGTAGGCTTTGCACGGTCAGCACAGAGCCAACATGGGACTCGAACTCACAAACCATGAGATCATGACCTGAGCCCAAATCAAGAGTCAGACACTCAACTGACTGAGTCACCCAGGCGCCCCTTAACAAATTTCTTTTTTAAAAAAAGACATACAGCTATCAGCAGCTGGGTTGGGGTTCAGACTAGACAATCTGATGTCAGAGTTTCCCATGGTTAGCCTGGTCTCTTCTCTAGAAGGACTGCAATCTTCATAGTCTGCAATATTGGTCCTAAATTGGTATCTGACTGGATAACTCATTCAAATACCTATAGTACACAGTTACTGCCTGTGCCTGTACAAAATACCACATAAACCTTAATATCCATCTCACGATCTGTTTGAAATAAATATAAATATGGTATGTGCAGATACAAAGCCTGGACATATGAATCCCCAAAGCTGGCACACATACTTGCATATCCTGGACATCTGTAGTGTATTTTTCAATTATATTAAGCGTGTAATACTCATTTATTTCCTCACTTAAGGGAGACGGTATAACTCAGCAATTAAGTGCAAATAAGTACAAGGGATCTGGAACTAGAATGTCTGTGTTCCAATCCTGGACCCACTAGTTATGAACTAACAAGTTAACTAATCTCTCAGTGCCTCCGTGGACCCATATACAGAATCAGACTGAGTACTATCTCATGGCCGTGTTGTGAGAGATAAACAAAATAATATACACACGGCGCTTAGCACAGTCCCTAACACACAATAAATGCTAAGTGCCTGTATTATTTTTATGTCTGCAATCACGTGTATAAGCATTGCATATTCACCACTAATGTAGTAACGCACATTAGGCAACAAGGGATGTCTGGTTGCACACACACACATCATACACAGAGCACTATCAAAATCCACACTTTCTCTACATAGTGCCATCCACGCTGGATGTATGAAATCCACGGATGATTTCAGTAGCTTCCCACTCACACACTCACACACACACGCACACACACACACGATGGATAAAGACTTGGGTCAACTTAACAGCTTAAAATATACGCCTCTGGAGAAGGGGGAGGTGGAAAATAGTAACAATTGATACTGTTATGATCATTATCATTATCACTATTACTACTGCTGGCATGAAAAGAACACGGCTTTCAGCGTCTCCAATGTCTGTACTTGCCTTTTCCAAAGCAACTAGAGAATGCTCCATTGCTTCCTTACAATGGGAGTGGTTTTGCCATTCAATTATCATCTCTATCACACTCAACAGAAGTTAAAAGATAGCATTTGGGTCTTCTATTCAAGCAGGTGATCTTTGTGTCCCTTTCATTACGGGAGAAGCAACTGGTAAAGCTAATGCAATGTACTGTAACTAATGCCTCAGAGATGCCCAAAGCACAACATCCCTAATTCACTTTGAAGACAGTTTTCAGAATGCTAGGTTTTATATTAAGCTATATGTTATAGTAAAATCAGCTGCAGGGGAAAATCCTCTTTGAAGCAGAGCTAAACCATTTTTATTTATTTCGAAAACTTACAAGACCCTGATGCAAGAGGAAAAAAAAAAAAACACCTCAATAACAAGATACCAATTTAACCCTTGGCTGAGCTACAGCGATGACAGCTGAGCGGGTCTGGCACAAAGGCTATGTGGTGTGCATGATGTCTAGAACCCTCGTGGGCATCAGGAGGCCAAACAGTAAGAGACTATTTTAATAAGAAACACTGGCACCTGGCTGGCTCAGTCAGCAGAGCAGGAAACTCTTGATCTTGGAGTTGTGAGTTCAGGCCCCACTTTGGGTGGAGAGATTAGAAAAAATCTTAATAAGAATCACTAAGGGGCGCCTGGGTGGCTCAGTCGGTTAAGCGGCTGACTTTGGCTCAGGTCATGATCTCACAGCCTGTGAGTTCGAGCCCCGAGTCGGGCTCCGTGCTGACAGCTCAGAGCCTGGAGCCTGCTTCGGATTCTGTGTCTCCCTCTCTCTGACCCTCCCCCATTCATGCTCTGTCTCTCTCTGTCTCAAAAAATAAATAAATAAATAAACGTTAAAAAAAAAAAACCACTAAAAGCAAGCCACAAAGTCACGGTTTTACCAATGAAGCAAAATGACAAAGGTTAGTGATTAAACAGTGACTAACAAGAAAACAGCCTCACTCCTCGTGCATGTTCTATGGCCCTTCAGAGAGGAAGCATTGGAGGGGAACTCCATTGCCTCTCTGATTTCTTCCCAGGTGCTTACTGGAACATTAAACTTGTTCCTGAACTTCAAAAGGAAAAAAAAACGGGATATGCAAATAGCCCCTGAGTTCTAACGGAAGATTCCAATGTCTCCCCCACCCACCATAATTCCCGATGTTGATCTGTTCTCTATTCAAGTCATGTTACCCCAGTACCGCCTTAATGCATTGAGAGGAATGCTGGAAAGACCACTGCGCAGTGCCCCGTGGCTCTCATTTTGACAGACTATGCTTTGCCACATTTCTCAGGGGGACGAAGGGAATGAAGAGGAGTGATAATATATAAGGACGTGTCATTTCCCTCCTTTGCTGGTTTGGATGGCAGGAAACCATGTCTGCTGCACCTTCCAACTGGGGTGGGAGCCCCGGTCTAGAGGAACTCAGGGCGGACCGTGAGATCCTCCACGCTCCGCTCCAGGCAGGTAATATTCAAGCTCAAGAAGGATCCAATCTAAAAACAGTACCTATGTGGGAACGAAGACAGTGGATGCGGATCTTTGAATTTCTTAGCTTAAAAAAAGATACTCAAAGTTATGGGGAAAATAGCATCCTCAGGGAGTAGGGCTTTCATGTAACAGCACAAAGCTGTTGGAAAGCAGCATGGAAAAACGTAATGAGAGTCCTACACTAGAAACACCTTTTAACCTTCCGTGGTTTGGAGGAGGAAGGCGTTTGATTGTTGGGCAGACCGGACTGCAAATCCTAGCTCTGTAGTCACCAGCTGGGTGACTTAGCCAAGCTACCTACTTCCCAAGGGCTCCGTTTCTTTCTGGGCAAAGAGGGAAAATACTACACACTACACGGGTTATGAAAATTAAGTGATACGCGGTGAGTAAAATGCCTGGCTAATAATAGGCACTCAATACATTGCTTAGGGCATTTTTTTAACTATAACAATTATTTTTTTAAATGTTTAATGTTTATTTTTGAGAGAGAGAGAGAGACAGAGCATGAGCAGGGGAGGGGCAGAGAGAGAGAGGGAGACACAGAATCCGAGGCAGGCTCCAGGCTCTGAGCTGTCAGCACAGAGCCTGACACAGGACTCGAACTCAGAGACCATGAGATCATGACCTGAGCTGAGGTCAAACACCCAACCGACTAAGCCACCTAGGCACTCCAATAATAATTATTTATTATTCAAGACAGATGGCTTATTTAATAGTGAAAAGTTAGCAACATGCCATAGACTAAGGAAATAATGGAATTTTCACTCAAAGGAGAAACTATTTTAAAATATAGACATACATCTCCTGTGCATATAAATCATTTACTTACCTATTTTTTAAAGTAATCTCCAAACCCATTGTGGAGCTTGAACTTATGACCCCGAGATCAAAAGTCCCCCTCTCTACAGACTGAGCCAGCCAGGCATCTTTGTACACAGTTGTATACATCTGCTGGAAGTGAAATGATTTTGCACATACACCAAAATTACAATACTTGCTCGTGTTTGTGTGTGTCATTGTCTATGTTGTACTATGTGGGATTAGTATAGACGTTATTTGCTCATAATAATTTCTTTTAAGAGAACATATGTTTAATCTAAAAAAAAGGTCAAAGTTAAAATTCATTCCTTAATTTAAAATGAAAAACAAACAAAAAACCTAGAGATGTGTAAATGGTCCCTTCTGAGCCTCTGGGGAAATATCATCTAAGCCAGTAACACTGAGCCCACCTAAATAGTAGCAGATCAGTTCCAGAGCTGACGTCATCATTTCTAGAGACGCACTTCCTGGGATTGCTAAAAGAAAACCATCATCTTCCTTGTTTAATTATGAAATATGCTGCAGAGATTTGTTTTACCTGCTGTATACCAGGCACCATCCTAGGTGATAATAGGCATCCTGCCCTTGATGAGCGCGTAACCTACTAAAAGATGATGCTCTTGACCTCAGGGTTGTGAGTTCAAGTCCCGCACCAAGGGTAGAGTTTATTTAAATACATACATACATACATACATACATACATAAAACCAAACTTTAAAAGAAGATAAACTGCAGATTTACACAGAAGGTACTGGAAAATGCCCCAGGAGGTACGCAAGGCACTTTAGGGATTGCCTCCTCATCTCAACAAACCACAGGCAGGCATGAAAATGGAGCTGTGTCTCATAGGTAAAAAACTTAAGCCTTGCCCGGAAGCCACTCAGCCATGAAGTAGCAAAGCAGGGGAGCCTAAAGACGCCTTCTAAGGATACTTTCTCTGATTTCTTCCCTCAGTCCCTGCCTTTCCCTACATAAAGTGATCTGGAAGTTTGGTTGGCCAGCATCTTCCTTCTAGGTCTTCCTTGTCCTTCCTCAAACCCCGAGGCAGCACGCACGTGCTGTCCCCGCTCTCAAGAAGAGAAGATGGCTATCGTGCTCGTAACTGGGGTGGGTGCAGCGGCTACTGCCGTCGGAGCCAGGGCTGGCAGCACGGGGCGTTGTGTCAGTAGAGAGCTGGGGACCCAGGAGCTTGAATCCCTGGGAGCGCAAGAGCCGCAGGGGCAGCCGCTCAGGGACATCCGGGCATGGCTGGTTTCCTCTGAAATATGTTTCTGCTCTCAGTAGGAGGCTGGAATGAAAAGGTCTCCTTTTACCCTGTCTTCCTCCCTCTGCCCCATCCTGACTCCCTTTTCCTCCTCCATTTCTTTCCTCCTTTTTCTCTGTAAGATTTCCCCCACCCTCCCTTTCCCCTTCTTCTCCTGATTCTTTAAACTCCTTTTCTCTTGTCCCCAAAAGCTTCTGTCCTGTGAATCCAGAGGGTATGGTCCCGGACCTCCTGACCACAACCCTCCACCTCGGCCTGCCTGCCTCCCTCCCTGAGTTTATTAGAAGTAGAGATGTCCAACAGGGGGTCAAAGAGGGAAAGGTAGAAATGGAGAACCTGTTTCTCAAATCTGATCTTGTGACTCAGTAATTCTAACCTCCCAGCTCGAAGAGAACAACTCAGCAAGGGTAGGTCAGGCACCTGCTCCCGATCAATAAAGAAAAGTAAAGGAGGACACTCACTACCTTTGGAAAAAGACGACTGCCAATGTTCTAAAGCCTCTTGCTTTTGCTGTTTGTTTGTTGTGGTTGTTAGTTTGTTCTTTGTGAACTAGAGTTGCAGGCCCCAACTCACAGCAGAGATAAGGGAAGCCACATTAGCCACAGGCAAAGTTCGGTGAGTTTCCAGCCAGCAGGTGTCCTATGTCTGCCAGGTGATTAGGCTGTTATTGGTACTTAGCACCAAGAGACCTGGACAACGGGCGGTGTATTTTTCAAACCAAAGGCAAGTGACTGACAGTGGTGACCTCATTCGCAGAAACTCCTGAGTGTCAGGGCAGGGAAGGCGGGCAAAACAGAGAAGACCAGAAGTCCCCCCCCCCACCCCCCTGAAGTGCTCAGCAGCGTCAAGGGGGTGAGAATGGGGGATTTGAGATCAGATGAGAGGACGGAGGCGCAGCTGCCCAAATAAAACCCTGCCTCTGCAGAGCCCTTGCAGACAGTTCCACACATATGCACGATATGATATTTATAACATCAGGGGAGTAGAGGAAGTCTGATACTACTTTATGGAGGACAGAGTAGGATCAGAGATTATACAGCTTGCATGGGTCCCAAAGGAAGAAGCAAAGTCAGGATTTCCAGCCAGGCGTGCTCTTTCTAAATTACATTTGTGTGTGTGTGTGTGTGCGTGTGTGTGTGTGTGTGTGTGTGTGTGTGTGTGAGAGAGAGAGAGAGAGAGAGAGCGCACAAGCGGGGGACTGTTAGCACAGAGCCTGATGCGGGGCTTGAACTCAGAAACCGCAAGATCATGACCCAAGCCAACTCTCAACCAACTGAGCCAACCGGGCGCCTCTCTCAATTACTGTAATTACCGAAAGCTTTGCCTGGTAGTTCTGTGGTAAGGCAGTGACAGTGCGGGGGGGCCCAGGTTTTCTTAACTCCTGTTCAAAGGTCTTTCCGCCACCTGAAAGTGCCTACATAACCAAATCATGTAATCAAAATTCTTTTTCTCTGGCTCTTGGTAAAGACTCCTGTAATCAGTGCTGCCTCTGAGCAAATACTAGATAAAATTGAGAAGAGGACAAACGTTACAGACTCGCTCAATCCTTATCATATTGCTTCTAGTCTTCTGAAATAATAAATGCTGCACTTCATCTGCAGGTTATGGAAGCACCCTTCTATTCCCGCTGCAATAGTCTTTTGACTATAGAGTACTTCTAGAAACCAAAAATGGGCAGCCTGAGATAAAGAAATATATACATATATAGACAGACAGCCTGGACTAGCATTAGTGTTAGGAGGCAAGGTTATCCTGTATGAATTCATGTTCAACAAGTAACAGTTCAACTGGAGCGCTTGGGTGGCTCAGTTGGGCAGGCATCCAGGTCATGATCTCGCGGTTCATCGGTTCGAGGCCCGCATCCGGCTCTGTTTGACAGTTTAGAGCCTGGAGCCCACTTTGAATTCTGTGTCTCCCTTGCTCTCTGCCCCTTCCCCAATCTCTCTCTCTCTGTCTCTTGCTCTCGCTCTCTGTCTCTCAAAAATGGATAAATGTTTTAAAAATAATAAAAAAAAGAGATAGTTCAAATCATTCTAGCAGATTCCCTGCGCATCTCGCTTATTCCACTTAATTAACAATGCTCACTACCCATCAGTGCCTTAGAGCACAGGTCATCTTGCCAAACTTTCAAACTTTGCCTTATGCTCTCAGCTCTCAGCACAGAGCCTGCTTCAAATCCTCTGTCTCCCTCTCTCTCTGCCCCACCCCCCCCCTCAAAAATAAACATTAAAGAAAATAAAATACATTTAAAAAAATAACAATTTGCCCTACGGACAACACCTCCTGGCGCAAAGGTTTGGTCCCCAAATTCTTCCCTCATCCCGTTCTCTTTTCTTAGCAAGTAGTGAGCTGTACCGTGCCATCCATTTCCACGCTCAACTCATCCAAACTGTTGTGAAAAATAATATCCCTTGGTTGGAAAATTATTCACACCTGGGTTCCAGCACTAGCTCTAACGTGACCTGGACTCTGTGTCTACACAAAGTAAGAGAGGTGGCAGGGGGACCGCTAGGTGTGCAAACACACACCCAGCTATAAAAGCATAAAAAAGGAGCTAGCAGAATCCCAGTTGGGTTCCACCACTGGTGCGATGTCCTGTCATGTCATTCTCTTCCATTTCACTTAGCTTTCTACTGGTAACAGTCTTAGCATCTTGGTCTTTTCTGAGGGCAGCTGGGAAAACTTAGGTCCAGAAAGACTGATCACTCCTGCAACTTTACACAGCAAAACAGACTCCTGGCTTAGGAGTCCAATGGAGTTATACCATCAGCTTGACACTGGTGTGCCAAAGTTTACCTAGAATGCCAAAGGCATCAAAAGGCCATATTCCTAAATGCCATTCACAGAGATCTATGTTCTCTCATTTGAAATCATCAAGCTCATGATCCTCACGTCCAGAGCCTTCAAAAGAGCCTCACGTATTTCTGGATTCGAGACCATGTGGAACCACGGTGGGGCAGCAAGCCATCTGCCTGTTATCTACGGGAAAACCTACACTGTGAGCCCCTGGAGAGCAGAAGCTTTGCCTTGATGAAGGCTGGATTCTCAGAGCCTAGCTAGGTGCTTGGTACATAAAAGACACTCCTCAATAGACACCTGTTGATTCAATGAATGCAACTGCAGGTTTAATTTGGGGGGGATGAGAGAGACCAGCATCCAGCTGATCGGTGTGCTTGTGGCATTGGCTTTCAGGGGCTGGGACTCAGCTCTACTTGCTTTGAAAGGTCTTTTTACCAGCCCTGTTTAAAGGAGCCAGGCTCTACCTAGACGGAAATGGGAAATCACTGGGTGATGGGGAACAATAGGTTCTTAATGCCCTCTGGTGGCCAAGACGATTTCGGATTCCAAAGTCCCCACAGGAATCCTAAAGCTTTGAATTCAAGCGTTCTGGTAGCCAAGAGCCTGCAGGTTTCATCTGACCGGTCCCCTCCTCCAAACAAGGGGGTCCTTGACCTATGGACCAGAAAGACGCTACCCCATTCCCGAAGTCCTCTGATGAGGCTTCTCATCTCTGTACGGAGAGCAGACGAATATGTCAAGAAGCTAAAAGGGAAGCTTTTAAAGTGAACTGCCTTTCAGTGAATGCTCTGTGCTTTCAAGAGCTCCTAGAAAGAAAGACCATTCAAGGAAAATAATAATTTCCAGTCTGGAGCATTCACGTTTCCCTCTGGAGGTTATTGGGTCAGGCCACCCTTCTGGGCATTAAAGAAGCCCTTTCAAAGCTTACACTGTTAGCATTCCATGATCACATTTCCACTTAAAGACGGGGAAACTGAGGATCCAAATGAGTTACTGCAATAATGGTAACTATCTTCTCAAGTCTACAGAAGGTTTTCGGTTTTATTCCATTTTGTTTTAAATGCATGCTGAGTGGGGAAAAAAAAAACCCACAAAACCACAAACTACTGCAGAGAAGGTAAGCAGCATATGCACAGGGATCTTTGTATTTTATCCCACTGTTGACTCTCCAGCCCCTGGAACAGCATCTGACACATCAATACACACTTGGTGAATGAATGAATAAATGGATGAATGAACGAACGAACGAACGAAGCCAAAAGAGAAAGAAGTACTTTTTAGAGATCAGTGGATATTGGAGAGGATGTCATCCGTTCTCTTGAGAACCTCTGAGATCGTCAGTTCGATCTCCCCATTTGGTTTCATCCATTCCCTTCGCAGATGAGGAACATGAAGTCCAGAGAGGTGAAACAATTCACCACAGGTCACACAGCAATTTCATGGCAGAGCCTGCAGTGAATCCAAGTCTTAACTCCTGACACTTTCTAAAAGAGCAATAATAAGATTCAAAGTTTGGAGCTGGGTCTTACGGTGAGCCAGTGCGTGCACACACACACACACACACACACTCTTACACACATAAACACACTCCACTAGACAGAGTTTCATGAAACACCTCCCTGTAATATACCCTGGTGTATCTACTTTTCTACTCTTTTTTTTTTTTAAGTTTATTCATTTATTTGGAGGCGGGGAGGAGACTGAAGGAGGGGCAGAGACAGCGAGAGAGAGAATCTCAAGCAGACTCTGCTCTGCCAGCATGGAACCTGATGCAGGGCTTGAACCCGCAAACCTGGGATCACGACCTGAGCAGAAAAGCAAGAGTCAGAGACTCGTCTCCTAAGTGCCCCTACTGTCTACTCGATTTCATTTTTTATTACATTCTGATCACGACTCATTAGATGAATCTCACTACTTAAAATTTTTTCAAACATTCCACTATAGCACCTTGGCTACTGTCCCCTCTGCTCTGTATATGGGTGAAGTCTGCCAGAATCTTCAGCCAAGGAAGAGAACTAGAGTGATCCGCTTCCTGGGACTCCTTGGCTCGAAGATCCCAATTTTATGACAGTACAGGCGTATCTCCCACTGTCAAGTTTCATTTTGCTTCCAAGAGTGCAGTTCAAGCAACTCTCCTTTCCAGCCAGGGTAACCGCAACACTGTGCTTCAGAACACAGTCCAGGGCCAAGGCCACTGGCAACAGTCTTGTCCTTGTCCTTGCCTGACTCTCTAACCACAAGTTGCCTAGGATGTGCGTCCTTACATGAAGGAGTGCGTGTGTACTTATCTCTCACTAGCCTCTCTTGGCGGTCACTCCCCACCCCCACCGGCCTAGGAGCAGGGCGCTAGGGACAGGGCATAGGGGGTGGGGGAAGAGGGCAGCAGGAAGAAGAGAAGCATTGGGAAGGGGGAGCGAAGGACAAGGAGATGGGTCTGAGAAGGTCATCAGCCTCATAAGTAGGTGTGAACAGACGGACAGCTAAACAGTCTTTAGGAGGCAGGCAAACCTCCCAACCCGCCCCCCCCCCAACCAGTTACAAAACACTTTCCTTTCTCCTAACCCCATTTGGTCATTTTCTACCCCATCTCTTCTCCCCTCCACCCCCACCCCCCACCCCAGCTCCAAGTTAACACGGTGGGGAGATGGCTTCTCCGAAATTTCCCTTCTAACAGACAGGTTGGGGCTTTTACTCCGACTTCCCATTTTCCTGCTGAGAATCAGCAAGACAGGATTTGGCGGGGGGTAGAGGGTGCTCCGTGGTGGCCAAGGCTGCAAACTTCTCCATGGCAACCTGGGCACCTTCCCACGGCTCCCTGGCACCTGGCAGAGTTGCCCGGGTTGGCAAGTCTCCCCTCTCGGAGGTACCTCACCAACTGCAAGCTGCCCCCTCCCTTTCCAGTGAGTCCCAACCTGGCTCCAGGGCACGAAAGTAAAGACAAAAAGCCAGGACGGAAGTCATGCTTGAAATACTTATTGGCCATTCCAGATATTCTCAGAGACATCTTTTGAGCCTAGGGTTCCAGATCTGTGGTTCTGCTCCTGAAAGGGGAAGGTAACAATGGACTGGGAAGCAGGAGAGCTCTGCCATCAATGTGCTGTGTTAAGTCACTTACTTAACCTGTTAAGTCACTAACTTAACCTTACTTAACTTACTTAACCTTACTTAACCTACCTCATTTTTAAAGATTTTATTTTATTATTTCTTTAAATTTATTTATTTTGAGATAGAGAGACAATGCGAGTGGGGGAGGGGCAGAGAGGGAGGGAGGGGGAGAGAGAGAGAGAGAGAGAGAGAGAGAGAGAGAGAGAGAGAGAGAATCTTAAGCAGGCTCCACACTGTCAGAGCAGAGCCCAACTCGGGGCTTGAACTCATAAATCATGAGATCATAACCTGAGTTGAAATCAAGAGTTGGACACTTAACTGACTAAGCCACCCAGGTGCCCCTTTTTATTTGAGAGAGAGTGAGAGCAAGCAGGGGACAAGGGCGGAGGGAGAAGGGGAGAGAGAGAGAGAGAGAGGGAGAGAGAGAGAGGGAGGGAGGGAGAGAGGGAGGGAGAGAGAGAGAGAGAGTGAGAGAGAGAATCTTAAGCAGGCTCCACACGCATCACAGAGCCGGACACGGGGCTTGATCCCACAACCCTGGGATCATGACCTGAGCTGAAATCAACAGTTGTATGCTTAACCAACTGAGCCCCCCAGGTGTCCCTCAGTTACCTCATTTTTAAAATGACAGAGTAGATTTAGGGGCGCCTGGGTAGCTCAGTCAGTTAAGTGTCTGACTCTTGGTTTCAGTTCGGGTCATGATCTCACAGTTGGTGAGTTCAAGCCCCGTGTCAGGCTCTGCACTGACAGCACAGAGCCTGCTTGGGCTTCTGTCTTTCTTCCCCTCTCTCTGCCCCTCCCCAGCTCTATCTCTCTCTCTCAAAATAAATTAATAAACCTAAAAAACTAAAATGAGAGAGTAGATTTAAAATTGGACAAAAATTAATTGCGCATCCTCAACGGTCCCTTCAATAACAGTTCAGGTAATTAACTCATTTATCTGGAAAACTGGCAAATAAAGGAAAAGACTCAAGCACTTGTCCTTTTCTTTCTGTATCAGCTACAACACCAGCTAATCACAGAGTTGTCAAAGGGGGGCGCTGCTTTTAAAAAGTATTCCAAGAAACAAACGAAAAAGAAAGGATGGAATATCGCCATTCTGCAACACCCAATGAACCGATGAATCTAGACTCTGAGCATCAACGTGTCACGAAGAGAGAGACAACGAGACATTGTGTGCTTCCTGAGGGGAGAACACCCCAAGACCCACGATCCTGCCAAAAAGATCTATTCAGATCAGTCCTATTCAGATCAAACTTCTGGGTCCAGCAACCAATCCACGGGAAATAAAGAGATCACAGAACCTGCCGGCCCACACTGGAAATGTGCAAGCTGTGCACCCCAGACTGCGATGTAGGGCAAAGGCCCTGAGCTCTTCATCAAATAAACTTTAAGGGGCGCCTGGGTGGCTCAGTCGGTTAAGCGGCCGACTTCAGCTCAGGTCATGATCTCGCGGTCTGTGGGTTCGAGCCCCGCGTCGGGCTCTGTGCTGACAGCTCAGAGCCTGGAGCCTGTTTCAGATTCTGGGTCTCCCTCTCTCTGACCCTCCCCCGTTCATGCTTTTTCTCTGTCTCAAAAATAAACGTTAAAAAAAAATTTTTTTTAAATAAATATATAAATAAACTTTAAGATACTGATAAAAGGTGGATTTGGAGAATATCAGAGACTTGTAAGGCACGTCGATTTTTTTTAAATGTTATTTATTTGGAGAGAGCGAGCACGGGAGCCAGGGAGGGACAGAGAGAGACGGGGAGACAGAGAATCCCAAGCAGTGACAGCACAGAGTCTGACACAGGGCTTCATCTCACGAAGCAGGGGATCATGACCCGTGTCGAAATCAAGAGTCGGATGCTTCACCGACCGAGCCTCCCAGGCACCTCTGCAGGTCGATTCTTTTAAGCCGGGAAGACTATGCTAGAATGTCAGGAGAGTCACAGCTGTATGGTAAACTACAATGAAACACAAGGCAGTGCTCGCAAGAGGCAGCGAGGTCGGGGGGATTCCTTTGGGGAGGGGAGAGTCTGTGAGAACAGGGTACACAGAAGGGCTTCTGGAACGGCCAGCAGAGCCTTACTGCTTCTGTGTCACTCCCTGAACCTGAATTTTATTTTATAATGAGGTGTTTAAAAAAAAAAAAAACGAGAGAATAGAAAAAATCATCTTAAATTCCTCACAGACCTAGAACATTTGGTCCTGGGATTCTAAATCTGGAAAGCTCCAGGGGCTGTCATGGTGAGGTTGATCGTGAGACCATTCTGTGGCAGGCCGGGGGAGGGCTGAAAGTCTAAGTCTGTTCAGGCTACTTGGCCTTGAATCCTGACTGCCACTAACTGGCTGACACACTGGGAAATTCAGCTAATCTCTCTCATCCCATTTCCCAATGTACTGAGTGGAGACAGCAACAGTCCCTGCCTTGTCCCTGGGCCAATTAAGGAAGAACCCGTCAGAGTTCTTAGCGTAGTATCCAGCATACATCAGTACTCACTATAAGTTGCTTAATAATAGTAATTTATTATTATATCTTGATGTTTATACTTGTATACTTGTATACTGTATACTTGTATACTTTTATGTTTTATATTTATAGTATTTATAATAATTTAAATAACAACAATAAAAATGACCTATGATTTTTATTATTAGGACATCCCTAACGTGGACAGAAGGAGACCAGAAGGCAAATTTCTCCTTCAGAAAAGGCACATGAGAACATGACCCCTTTGGGACACTAGCGACTGGGATGGTTGTCAAAGGGATAGCTTCCGAAGCCTTCTGACTGGCTCTCCCCTGTGTGTGTGTGTGTGTGTGTGTGTGTGTGTGTGTGTGTGAGTCCCAGTGGACACATGCCTTTTCCATTCATTCTTCCTCCTCCCCATTAGGGAGGCACTAAGCCAGGTTTCCACCCTAAGCCATTCTCATCAAAGACCACTCTCATCAAATGAGTCTGGTGGCCTGCATGCCCTTGGTTCTTCTGGTCTCCAGACGGAGGAAACCTCAGGGCCCCGCTCACGGTTTCCATTAGTCACTGGAGCCACTCTGTGTGAGGAAGTCACCAGGGTGAGGAAATGCCCACAGGAGAAAAGAGAGCCCGGTGATTAAGAACAGGAGCTCTGCACAGAGCTGCCCCACACCCCCTTCTGCAGTTACCGTAAAGATGACACTCTGAATGGGAACAACCAGCCTTTGGAACCTGCGAGGCACCACATCTGTGAGGTCTCCGGCAGAAAGGCCAGAGGTCTTCTGCTTTTATTTTATTGTTGAATTTTTTTTTATGTTTATTCATTCTTGAGAGACAGAGAGAGACAGAGCGCGAGCTGGGGTTGGGGCAGAGAGAGAAGGAGACACAGAAACCAACGCGGGCTCCAAGCTCCGAGCTGTCAGCACAGAGCCCGACTCGGGGCTCGAACTCACGAACCGCGAGATCATGACCTGAGCCGAAGTAGAACTCTCAACCGACTGAGCCACCCAGGCGCCCCTGCCCTTTTTTTTTTTTCTTAACTTTAACTTCTTGGGAGTACAGGGGAAGTCAAGGGGCCATAGCTTAGTCTTCCTTTGGGTTATTATTCCAACAGTTCCATCTTTATTTGTGTGACTTTGGGAAAGTCAGTCATTCAACCTTACCATGCGCTCATTCCTTCATCTACAAAATGAAGATAAGAGAATCCACTTCGTATGGTTGTCATGGAGATTAAACGAGTTAAAGAACACAAACTGTTTTCAACGATGCTTGGCACGTTGTTTAAAAAAAGCTCTGTCTTCAGACCTTCTGGGCTCAAACACGAGCTCCTTCCCTTGTCAGTTCAGCAACCTTGGAGAGGTTGCTCTGCCTCTCAATATCATTGCTTTTTCATCTATAAAATGGGGATAATAATAGTACCCAGCCTGTTGGGTTGGTATGAATATGAAATAGGGAAATGCAAGTAAAGATCTTGGCTCACATCAAATATTTAATAGACACTAGCTCTTACTACCCCACCTTATCTGTGCCAGATAAGGTTCAAAGTTTCCTTTTCTTCCTCTCTGTCCACAGAAGAGGAAAATGCAAAGGATACGCCCGCAGGATGCTGGGAAGACACCCTCTGAAGCAAAGTCCTTGTCTCCAGGCACTGAGATATTCTTGTAGACCATGAAGTGACACCCCCGGGGTCAAGGGCAGGCAGGTTTCTCCAAATCCATCACATTTTGGGGTGTGTGTGTGTGGCACGGCATTTTTAAGCCAGAGGAAATGGAGATGAATAAAGAAAGGGGAACCTGACTTCGGCTCAGGTCATGATCTCACGGTCCCTGGGTTCAAGCCCCGTGTCAGGCTCTGTGCTGACAGCTCGGAGCCTGGAGCCTGCTTCAGATTCTGTGTCTCCCGCTCTCTCTGCCCCTCTCCCACTCACGCTCTCTTTCTCTCAAAAATAATTAAACATGAAACAAAATTTTTTTAATAAAAATTAAAAATCTTTTTAATTAAAAGCACTGGTGCCTGGACCTCACCCACAGAGATTCTGATTTATCTGGTCTAAGCTGCAGCCTGGACATTGGGATTTCGAAACAACCTTCAGGTGGTTCTAATGTGAGGCCAAGGCTGAAAATCGCTACTTTACCACATTTAACTTCTTGGATAATAAATAAAACCCACATTTCTCCCAGGAAAACTCTGACATTTCCTTTGTCCTGAGTAAGGCAGGCAAATAAGGGAAAGAAACAACGTAACAACTAATCCCTTCCTTGAGAAAACGGTCCAGGTGTCATTTGGCTTTATGCCACAGGGGGATGTATCAGAAGAAACCAAAGGGAAAAAGGGTCCACTGTTTTCCTCTATACACTTCTAAAATTTTACCATTAATTTTTTTAAATTTTTTTTTACATGTATTTATTTTTGAGAGCCAGAGAGAGACAGAGCCCAAGTGGCGGAGGGGCAGAGAGAGAGGGAGACACAGAATGTGAAGCAGGCTCCAGGCTCTGAGCCATCAGCACAGAGCCCGATGCGGGGCTCGAACCCACGAACTGTGAGATCGTGACCTGAGCTGAAGTTGGACGCTCGACTGACTGAGCCACCCAGGCACCCCTAAAATTTTACCATTTAATGTGTGCTAGCTGAGAAAGAAAATCACTTTGAGCAGAAAAGCCCTTCCATAGTATGAAAATCAAATTATCTTTCCAGAAAGTTTCTTTTCCAGAACTTGATTTCATTAAAGTAAAATCCGTTAAGGACCGGCAATATTCAGTGGTTCGTGTGACAGTTACTGAGATTTCGCTAAATAGGTATAACAGAGTCCTAGACTTCAGGGATTATAAACTTGTAGAAAGGACAGGACAGGTACACAAATAACGGTAAGAAAAAAATTAAGGGCATGGAAGTACTTAGAACAGTTCTTAGCACAAAGAAGACGCTCAGTAATTGCACAGGAAAAGGAGAGAGGAAGAAAGAAGGGTAGGATGGAAAAGGTAAAAAAACAAAAACAAAAAACTAGGGGTGGAGGTGGGGGTTGAGATGAAAGGTGCAGTGTGTTGGGAGAAGGTTACAATTGTATGTAGCCTTGACGATGTTGGGAGTCCATAAGACCTGGAGAGTTAATTCCATGGGGAGAGCATGGTATACAAATAATCAAGAATGTGTGGAATCCTGGCTGGGTCTGGGAAACACGAAATGCTATCACTGGAAAGAGCAGAAGGAATATCGATGCGGATAATAAAAGAGAAAATGACAAAAAAAAAAAAAGCCGTTGCCAGTACAAGAAAATAGACCGAATCATGTTCTAATTCTTTTTTTTTTTTTAATTTTTTTTTTCAACGTTTATTTATTTTTGGGACAGAGACAGAGCATGAACAGGGGAGGGGCAGATAGAGAGGGAGACACAGAATCAGAAACAGGCTCCAGGCTCTGAGCCCAGAGCCCGATGCGGGGCTCGAACTCCCGGACCGCGAGATCGTGACCTGGCTGAAGTCAGACGCTTAACCGACTGCGCCACCCAGGCGCCCCCATGTTCTAATTCTTAATTGGGAGGCAATCGGAGGAACATGAGTCCTGTTTTTCTCAAGACGGTATCAACGTCCCTCTCTCGTACATACATAATTGCTAAGAGCACCTTGTGGCACTCTCAAAGGTGCTACGGTTTGGATAATAAATTAGATGATCTTGGCAAGAAACCTTGAAACTTTTTAAAAACCAGGGGGTAAAGGAGTATAATGAGGATGACATTATCAGAGTTGCCTTGTTCCGAGACTCATCAGGCAGTTCCACGGGATTTGCACTCATAGGGAAAGAAATCAGAGATGGGAAGATCTTTCAGACGCTATAGCTCTACTCAGGGCAAAAATAAAAAGAACCTCCGCTGAGGCACTAACCAGACGTGGTGGGCAGGCTGTGCACTAGTCCCAGTAACCCCCACCTTGTGGTGTTCAACCCTGTGTTAGCCTCCTCCCACACTGAATAGGGTGACCTGTGTTCGCAGTAGGATATTACAGAAATGACAGAGTGTGACTTCTGAGGCCAGCTCAGAAAAGACACTGTGGCTTCCTCCTTGCTCTCTTTTGGCTCTGGGAGAAGCCAGCTGACATGTTTTAAGGATGCTCAAACAGCCCCCAGGAAAGGCGTACATGGCAAGGAACAGAGGCCTATCATCTTCTGCACAAATATGCCAACCCTATGAGTGCGCCATCTTGGAAGTGAACCCTCCGGTCCCACTCTACACTTCAGATGACTGCAGCCCCAGCTGTCATCTGAGTACAATCTCATAAGAGATCCTAAGCCAGAGCCATCCACCGAGCTTCTCCTGAATTCCTGACCCACTGAAACTGTGGGAGATAAAAATGTTTATTATTGTTTTAACCTGCTAGGTTTTGAGTAATTTGGTACGCAGCAACAAACAGTAGACCGTAGAAATAAAAAGGAAACGATAAAAAATGGAAACCCAGAGTAACTGGCAAGTGGGTCCTCCTCCCAATTCCTCCCCTAATTAACTGTGTAATGTTGGTGAAATTACTTAATATGGGAGTCTCGGTTTCCTCATCTGCAAAATAAACAGGCCTGACTAATGGATCTTTAATGTCCCTTGTAGCATCCAAATGTAATGATTCCATTATTCTTTTTTTTTTTTTTCAATGTTTATTTATTTTTGGGACAGAGAGAGACAGAGCATGAATGGGGGAGGGGCAGAGAGAGAGGGAGACACAGAATCGGAAACAGGCTCCAGGCTCTGAGCCATCAGCCCAGAGCCCGACGTGGGGCTCGAACTCATGGACTGCGAGATCGTGACCTGGCTGAAGTCGGACGCTTAACCGACTGCGCCACCCAGGCGCCCCTGATTCCATTATTCTAAAAGCACACTCTTCGGTGATAGAGCAGGGTTTAGAAATTATCACATGAACTGGAGGAGGGAGTCCGTGCTTCTGGCCTCATCCCATTCAGTGATCTTACCAATGGCTGAACTGAAGATACCAAAGGCATTCTTGCCAAAACTGAAGATGATGTAAAACTCAGAGGGAAAGCAATCTCAGCGGTTGAAGCAAAATGCTTAAAAATCTTGAAATTCCGGAACAATGAGCCAAGTATAACAGGACAAAATATAACATAGACTCATAGCCTGTGAAGGTCTGAAAATTTATCTCTAGGCAGATAAGTGCGTGTGGTAAGAGGAATATTCACGATTGTATAATAGTGTGAACTGATTGCCAAGGAATGAATTCTGCCTTTCTTAAACTGGACTTACGAATTCATTCAGTGATCACCCAGGCATCGTGCTAGGTCTTAGAGCACTGACTAAGATACAGACCTAGGCTACATCTGTAAGATTGTAGAACCTAAAAATAAGGAAGGAGAGAATCTCATTTGCACCCTTGCTCGGTCAGATCATTTATGGATATTGGCCACAATGCCACCGATCTACAGACAAGCCAGAGTTAAGTCTGAGACGAGTTACCAGAATGGATATGGAACTCAAAGTAATCTGAATCAACTAACCTTTACTGAGTGGCTGCTCTGTGTCCTGTCCACAGACAGTATGTCCAGAGAGAAGAAGAGACGGCTGAGGATAGAACCTTGCCAAATACCAATACCTAAAGGATAGACAGAAGAAGAAAATCTGCAAAGAGACTGAGCAGGAGTAGCGACAAGTGGGAGAAAAATCTGGAAGCTAAACCAGAAAAGCATTTCAAAGGTCTGGCCCTTACCTCTCCTTCCAATCTCCTCTTCTACCCTTCTAACTTGCCCACTCTGATCCAACGACATGGCTCTTTGGGTTTTCTTCAGACCACGCTTAGTCCTAACGCTGGATCTGCTGTCTACACTGGTTGGCATGCTCTTCCCCCAGGTCCAAGTATGAGCCAGTCCATCCCTTCATTCAGCTCTCAGCTCTGAGGCCACCTCCTCAGAGGGGACTTCTCCGATCACCCCAGCTAAAATAACCCTCTGCCTTACCCTGAGCCATTTTCCCACTCAGCATTTGTCACTGACTCACCCCCTAATGTTTTATAAATTCACTTGCTCCTTGATTACCTCCTTCTCCCCCAACTCCCCAGCCCACATATACTCATTGATTCCACTTGCCTCTCTCACTGGTGAATCCACACCACGCGGTACAGTGGTCTGGTACATTGTAGGTGCTTTGTAAATATTTGATAAAAGAATTAAATGCAACCAGGATGCCAAGGAAGACTTCAGTAGTCTTGACAAGGGTAATTCCAGTGAGGGAGCAGACAGATACATAAGGAACAACGGAATAAACAAGGCCCGAGAAAGCAGGAGGGGATAAGATCCAAATCACTGATGGTGGAATTAGCTCTGGATAGGAGACAGGAACCTCAAGAGGGGAGGAGAAGTGATGAGTAGGGCTTCCGGTGAGCTCCCAGGTAGGAGGTTAAGTTGAAGGATTCCTCGTCTGATGCCCTCTATTTTATTTTTAAGTAGTACTAAGGATTCATCAGCTCAGATGAAGCAGGGCAAATGGTAGGACTATGGGTTTTGGAGATTTGAAGTAACCACTGTGAGGCAAGCCAGGTTGCACGGTGGGTTCGATAAAAGGGCCTGACCATGAGCGCTAAGCTACTGGGAAGAAAGTGGCTGGAGCAAAGGCGCCCAGAATGAAGTGGGATGGAGAGGAAATTCAAGCCAAGAGGGAGTTTATGGATGGAGTCATGTTGAGCAGTCACGAGACTGGCCTATCTGGAGCCCCAGGACACCACCATGCCACCCTGCCATTAACAACCAGTTAAAGGGACAGGGAATATGTAGCCTACACAAAAAATAAGTCATGGGGGTCAAGGAAAGAAAAAAGCACGTGTCTTCAAAAAATCACCATGGAAAAACTGTATTTGACACATATTCTGTATGGGCCTAAGCCAATAGATAGAAATTATAAGCTGACTTAACCTCCCCCAAATGCTAAGAATCAGAGCAGCCATAAGAAGATAAAAAGCTGTCTTTCACGAAGGGAATACACATTTCCAGTGGTGTTCGTAGACAGAGTGGGATGTCACAGGGGAGGAGGATCCAAGGAGAGCAGGTGGTCCCTGAGGGATGCAAGGCCCTCCTCAGCATCTCAGCACTGCCTCAGAGGCACGCAGGAGGTGAGGGAGGGGGCCAGACGGATAGAACACAGGGGCTCTTTCCCACTTCAACCAGAGCAAATCTACGTTTATTTATTTGTATATAACTGGGCTTCCGCCTAGTATTTTGTTTGAAGTGTTCTTGTGTGAAAAAATAAACGTTAAAAGCCATCAGATTAGGTTTTTTTAATGTTTATTTTTGAGAAAGAGAGTGCACTGGGTCAGGGGGTGGGGGGTGGTAGGGCAGAGAAAAGGGGACAGAGGATCCAAAGCGAACTCGGTGCTGACAGCAGTGAGCCTGACGCGGGGCTGGAACTCACAAACAGTGAGATCATGACCTGAGCTGAAGTTGGACACTCAACTGACTGAGCTACCCAGGCACCCTTTGACTAGGTGGCTCTTAGGTTCCTTTCCAGCCAGGGGGCCTCATTTTTAACGAATTGATTTGAGCATAGCTATTTTTCAAATAAACTTTTTAAAGTTTAGAATAGTTTTACATGTACAGAAAAGTTGTAAAAATAGTACACGGGGGGGAGCCTGGGTGGCTCAGCCGGTTAAGCGGCCGACTTCAGCTCAGGTCATGATCTCGCGGTCTGTGAGTTCGAGCACCGCGTCGGGCTCTGTGCTGACAGCTCAGAGCCTGGAGCCTGTTTCAGATTCTGTGTCTCCCTCTCTCTGCCCCTCCCCCATTCATGCTCTGTCTCTCTCTGTCTCAAAAATAAATAAATGTTAAAAAAAAAAAAAAAGATAGTACACGGAGTTCTTACATATTCCATACCCATTTGCCCCTATGAACCTTGTACATCCATATGGTATATCTGTCACAATTAGTGAGCCAGCATTAACACATTACTATTAACTTAAATCCATCCTTCATTCAGGTTTCTTTAATTTTTATCTAATATCCTTTTCCCACTACAGGCTCCCATCCAGGGTTACCACATTATATTTATTCATTATGTCTCCTTCCTTATTTTTGATGATCTTGATAGTAAGAGTATTGGTCAGGTTATCTTATAGACTATCCCTCATTTAAGATCTTTTTCTGATGTTTTTCTCGTGATTAGACTGGGTTATGGTCGTGATTAGTTATGGGTCTTAAGGAGGAAGGCCACAGAGGAAGTGCCATTTTCAACATATCGTGTCAAGAATATATACCATCAACGTCACTTATCCCTCTTGATGTTGACCCCGATCATCTGGTGGAGGTAATGTTTGCCAGGTTTCTCCATTGTAAAGTTACAATTTTCCCCCCTTCCATACTAACCACAGTTTTTGGTCTTGCTTTTGTTTCATGCACAATCTGCATTTCTGATACTGGTTCTTTCCAAGAAAAAATGTTACACATTGTGACGGTTAATCTCAATGTGCCAACTTGACTGAGCTAAGTGTTGCCCAGATAGCTGGTCAGGTATCACTTCTGGGTGTCTGTGAGGCTGCTTCGGGAAGTCAGCATTTCAACCAGGAGACTAAGTAAAAATCACCCTCTCCAACGTGGGTGGGCATCTTCCAATCCATTGACAGCCTGAACAGAACAAAAAGTCACAATAAGGGGGAGTGTGCTGTCTGCCTGAACTGGGTCACCCCAGTTGCCCTTGGACTTCAAGGGCACTTGGACACTGGCACACCTGCTTCTCAGGCCTTTGACCTCGAACTGGGACTCATCCCATCGATCCCCCTGGTTTTCACCTTCAGACTAGGACTTCATTACACCACAGGCTTTCCTGGTTCTCCAGCTTATAGGTGGCAGAACCATCTGTAAACCAGGCCGCAGGCCTTTCTTCCTCTGTCAAATCATTATAGGCAACTCCCTGAGGTTCTAGACGCAGGCTAGGAGAGAAAAGACAGGAATAGGGACCGGGGGCATTCGGGTCACTTCTTCACGTAACTTACTTGTGCCTTAGGAGCCGCTCGGGCCTGATCACATCTACACCCCCACTTGCATCCGCTGATGGGAGCGCTGCTGTGCACATCCGATTTTAAAGGCTTGGTGGGTCAGAGGACACCCGGTTCATGCTGGGCAGCTCAGGCCTCGTGGCATCTCGGTGGCCCACGGCAAAGTGTTTAGTTCCTGCTAAGGCCCAAGAGCTGTTTCTCAAAAGGAGGACAGTTACCCGCAGAGGATGAGAGGGCCTTGCTCCAAACTCCCAGCCGGCCCGTGCTGCAAATGACCCACAGGTGCCTGCCAAAGGCTCCAAAGAGCATCCCCACTGATGCTTTAAGTGCCGTTGGAGGTGCTGGACCGCACAGCCCAAGAAGCAGAGTGGCTTGAGCGGCCGCCTGCAGAGCCTTCCTTTTGTTCTGGGCCCCGCTCAAAACCGGCAGCTTTTCAGGTCACTCGGTAAATGGGCCAAAGTAGCACACCCAAATGAGGAACGTCTACAAATCCAAAGAATTCTCTCTTGTAGGAGGAGCCTGACGCAAACAACTGACCCTCCACCTTAGAAGAGAGATCTCAACGTGGCCGGTCCTGGTAATACTTTCTGTCTTAACTCACTTAGGCGCTCTAACAAAAATCCCAGAGACTGGGTGGCTTAGAAACAACAGAGATTTATTTTTCACAGTTGCGGAGGCTTGGGAAGTCCAAGATGAAGGCACCTGCAGATTCAGCGTCTAGTGAGACCCACTTCCTGGTTCATAGATGGATGGCTGTCTTCTCCTTGTGTCCTCACAACATTGGAAAGAGTAAGGAAGCTCTCTGGGGTCTTTTTTTTTAAATAAAGGCCCTAATCCCATTCATGAGGGCTCTCTTCTGCCAGAGATCCCACCTCCAAACACCATAATCCTGGGGATTCGGTTTCAACATACGAATTTTGGGGGGACACAAATACTCTGTCTATGGCCCCAGGTCATACAGGGTACTTTGGGGACAGGAGCAGGCTGATGCTTGTCTTTAGGTACATTCGGGCCAGAAAGCAAAACTCTAAGACCTCTGGGGAACGCCAGTGCCTGACTCTGAGATGTCAAGGAATCTATTACATCCCTTGTTTTGTGGGATATGGGATTGTAAGTGGAAGGCAGAAAACGGACCGGGAGGTCTGTCCTTTCAGAAGCCTTCAAAACCTGCTCACCATAGCACAAGAGCCCACACCTCCTGGATTCTTTCATTTGCTACACAAAGAATGTTAACTCAGTGATTCGGGGGGAGTTTCTGTTCCTCCCTTCCTTCTGAATGCAGTCAGTCTGTGCTGATAAACACTAGGCCTCCTGTATGTGTGTGTAGGCCTGTGTGTCAGAAAACACTGCCTTTCTGGAGCGTGTGACAATCCACTGTGAGCCGTAACTCCCCAAGAAGGCTGTGCCAAATTAGTCCTTTTCTGAAAAATCTTTTCCTGGGGACACTTCGCATCCAGAGCCATTACTCATAAGACCAGATGATGCTTCTTAAAATGCCAGCCTCTTGGAATTCAACAGCTTTCCCTACCCCGACTGAGGTGATGTGTCATTTGTCTTGGGAGGCTCAGAGATGGCCTCTGGCCATTTCAACCATTCTTGCCCCAGCTGCCTCCCGAGAGGAACCCAAACATAAAACACCTCTCCCGAAAAGCCCGTCAAGCATTAAACAAATGGTTACAATCTTGGTCCAACAGGAACTCAACAGTGCGTGGGGCACTCATTCAATGTACACATAAAAGACTAGGGGGTCCTTCCTATGTCCCTCACGCAAACCCAAGACGGGCTGATGTTATCACCCTCTTATTACGGTTCAGCCCAGAGGTGGGTAAAAAACCTGCTAAACGTCTCCTAGCCAGTGAAAGGGGTTTGTCTGGTGAGCATGCTCTGGCTGGCTGCTGCTACCTTCCCATCCACTAAGGCCAGCGGAAATCGGGCAGCTTTCTATTTTTTAAAACAAAAGTACGGAGGCGCCTGGGTGGCTCAGTCGGTTAAGCGTCCGACTTCAGCTCAGGTCACGATCCCGCGGTCCGTGAGTTCGAGCCCCGCGTCGGGCTCTGGGCTGATGGCTCAGAGCCTGGAGCCTGTTTCCGATTCTGTGTCTCCCTCTCTCTCTGCCCCTCCCCAGCTCATGCTCTGTCTCTCTCTGTCTCAAAAATAAATAAACGTTAAAAAAAAAATTTAAAAAAGAAGTACGTTGTGAGTCACATTAAAAGTACAATTCTAAGAATCTGGAATTGGAAGAAACTGAGTGCCTTGAAAACACAAAGAGAGGGATTCCATTTGGGATAGGAGGCCCCTGGATTCCAACCAGGGATCTCTGGTGTTGATGTTGGAAGTCACCCCTACAAACAAATCTGAAACTCTTTAGGAATAATGGAGAAGCTGTGATAGAACGAAGCCAGGTAGGGAAGGGAAAAGACATACACCAAAACTAATTTCAGCCTCCTAACAACCCTATGAAGTTGGTATTAGGATCTCACGTAACATACGGGAAAACTTGGATATAGAGAGGTTTAATAACCTGCTCAAGGTCAACAGCTAAGTCAAAGACTAGAATTCCAACTCAGATCTGTCAAATTTCAAAGCCTACATAATCTTCTGATATTCCAGGACGCCTTCTGACAGAGTCAGATAAAGACACTGAGACAGCATGTTCCCAGACCTACTCTGGCCACTTTACAAAGCATAACGGTGAAGACCAGGAAGGAACCAGAAAACACAGGTGCTGGAAGAGGTATATGGTCCCTGAATATATATATTAAATATATGAATATGAATATGAATGTGAGTATGAATATGTATGTGTATATATATGTATGTATACACCTATATACATATATATATACGCATATATACAGACACACACACACACACACATATATATATACATACACATCCATACATACAGTGATACAGCCAAAGACCTATGATCTCTACCATCCATGACCCCAAGTAAGGGGTTTTATGGTTAAAGATGAACTTAAGTTCACCTGAGCAAGGCTTAAATTAAATCTGAATCTATACAGATGAAGATGCCATGACCCTTGCCTTGAAGAAGCTTGCAATCTAAGGAGGGGAAGGGAGGTGTAATCAACCATCCGACCACACTACCAGGCAGAATGGGGGGACAGCAGGATACGTGATTCACTCAGGCTTGGGAGGCTAGGGAGGCTAGGGAGGGCCTTCAGGTTAGTAGCACTGAATCTGGGTCCTGGAGCATAAATATTTTCATGAGCGGTGGAGACAGGAAGGCTCTTCCAGGATAAAAGGAAAAGAAAGAACAAAGGCATGAAGGAATGAGTAGAAGCCAAGAAAAGGGTGAACCAGGCTAAAGAATTTCAACCAAAAATTTCAAGGCAACTGGGGTACCTGGGTGGCTCAGTCGGTTAAGCGTCCAACTCTTGATTTTGGCTGAGGTCATAATCTCATGGTTCAGGAGTTTGAGCCCCACATCGGGCTCTGTACTGACAGCATGGAGCCTGCTTGGGATTCTCTCTTCCGTTCTCTCTCTCTGCCCCTCCCCTACTCACTCCTACACTCTTTCTCTCTCTCAAAATAAATAAATAAATACTTTTTTTTTTTTTAATTTCTGGGCAACAGAAAACCGAGAAAGGTGTGCGTGGGGTGGGTTGAATGGCCCAGGCAGATCTGCTCAAGAGCAGTGGGATCGGTGACAAGGAGGCAAATGTAGTGATCAAAGTAAAGTAACTGAGAACTTGAACTACAGCCGTGACTGGGTGAGAATCACTGCAGAAATGAAATGGTCAGAATTTGGTCACTGACTGGACTGGGGGAAGGAAGGTAAAGATGAAGCGAACTCAGATTTGTTGGTTCTGCATAAGTAGCACAGAGATAATATAAACTGAGCTAAGAATCACAGCAAGCGAAGAAGCTTTGGGAGAACGAAGAAAGAAAAGATAGTAATTTCAGGTCAGACACACTGAATTTGAGGTGCCATGAAGCCAATCATGTGACAACATTCACTGGCTGGAAACACAAGTCAACGAAAGGGTCTGCAAATTATGACCTGAACAGCATGTTCTTATAAATAAGGTTTTATTGGGACACAGCCACCATCTGTTAAGTTTATTGTCTATGGCTGCTTTCACTTTCTGTCTATGGCAGAGTTGAAGACTTGTAACAGAGACCACACTGCCTGAAAGCCTGAAATATTTACTATCAAGCCCTTTAAGAAAAAGTTTGCTGACCCTTGATCTACAGTTCAAAAACAGATGTCAGAAATGTTTCTCTGGGGAATAGATAGCTGAGAAGAAAGCTAACAAAGAAACACTGGAGGAATATTATAATCTAGTCTCCATTCAACTAGTATTTTTTTGAACACTCCCTACACATCAAGCACTGGGACACTGGGTCCAATGGTGGGAATAACACAGTAAACAAGACAGACAAGGTCCCCACCCTCATGAGCTTTACAGAAGATAGAAGCAATAGGAAGAACCAATCAGATAACAACCAGTTCCTAGCAACACCAATACTATGAGGATGAGAAAGCAAAGAGAAATGAGTGGGGGCATCGGGGGAAATCCTGGGCAGGAGTGCTGAGCTAGGCCAACAGAAAACCAAGAATGTACCCCAGTACCGAAACCAAGAGATAAACACGACCGGGAATGTCAAATGCTGTGAAGTAAGGCGAGGTCCAGCAAGGAGCCATTGGCATTTGGGAGTCAGAGATTTTGGAGATAATTTTTGGCACAATGGTGGAAAACAAACCAGTTTGCAGGCATTAAGAAATCAGACGGCGGTGAAAAACTTGGGGAAATGGGTGTACACTGATTTTTACAGAAAATCAGAACAAGAGGAGAACAACAGCCAAGATACGGCAGATCAGGGGGCTATTAAGGTTGAGAGAGTGATTTCTTTTTTTAACATCAAGAAGATGTAAGTATACTTTGAAGAGGAAAGAACCACTAGACAGCAAGAGATGGAAAAGTTGGGGCGCCTGGGTGGCTCAGTCGGTTAAGCGTCTGACTTCAGCTCAGGTCATGATCTCACGGTTCATGGGTTCAAGCCCCGTGTCAGGCTCTGTGCTGACAGCTCAGGGCCTGGAGCCTGCTTTGGATTCTGTGTCTCCCTCTCTCTGCCTCCCCCTGCCCACCAGCTCTCTCTCGAAAATAAATAAACATTAAAAAGAGAGAGAGAGAGGAAAAAGTTAGGAGAGAGGAAATAATTCATTACCCAGAGCGCATGTAGAGAATTTATGAGAAAAGTAGCCAGCTGGGGTACCTGGGGTGGCTCAATCGGTTAAGCATCCAACTCTTGATTTCAGCTCAGGTCATGATCATAGGTCATGATCTCATGGTTTGTGAGATCAAGCCCCATGTCAGGATCTGTGTTGACAGTGGGGAGCCTCATTGGGATTCTCTGTCTCCTTCTCTCTCTGCTCCTCCTCCTCTCATGCATGTGCATGCACTCACTCGCTCTCTCTCTCTCTCTCATGACAAATAAATAAACCTAAAATAGCTAGCATTTATTGGGTACTTAGCAGGAGCCAAACCTAAACTGGGAGAGAGAGACATCTGCACAGATAGATAGAGGCAAGGAATCTTTCATTCTCAGACCAGCCCTGAGTAGTTAATATCACCTATCTTTCACAAATAAGGAAACTAGAACTTGGAAGTTTAGTAACTTGTCCAAGTCCCACATTTAGTAAGTAGCAGGGCTGGGATTTCAAACTACTATTATTTAGTTCCAGAGCCCGTGTATTTTCCACCTCATCAAGATGTCACAACTTGGAAGTGAGGTTCCTCCCTGCTGAAGAGGGAAACAAACAGAACGGGTGAAAAAGAGAGATTCTGAAGTAGAAAACATTAAGTGCAAATCCAGGCGAGCCGGAGTGCCCAAGTATTCTCAGAAAACAATCTTCGCTTACCTCCAGTTACCCATTCAACTCTGGCCCAGTGCTGGATGTTTTCCATCTACCCAGCACATCTCCTCTCTAGGTCTCTCTCTCCTCCTAAGGCTGACCCTTACTGTCTCACTTGTCCTCTTGCTTCTGGTTGGGACCTGCTGAGGGAGACGACGGCTGAGGATGGGAGGGCAAAAGGAGAATGGGGACATAGAATTGAGGCCAAATGTCTCCTTGCCACATCACCACGGATGGACTATCCCCTGGTACCAAAGGCCACAGCTCCGGTCAAGCAGCCCTCTCCTACAGCTGCTGCCAACATGCTTTTCGGGTTTCCCCCAGCTCACCCACACCTCCATTACACTCTCCCCTATCACCCCGCCTGTGTCCCGCCAAGCCCCAACAAGCTACATGTTCCATACGGTCCCGGATGCTTTTTCACAATGCATAATACGGTCATTTCCACACGCATGCATCTCCCCATGACCTTACACATCACATTCATGTATGTACATCGACCAACTGCAAGGTCTTCAGGATGAAAAAAAATTGAGGCATTTTTCACAACAGGAGAAAGTTCTAAGCTGAACCTTGAAGTTCAGTATCAGTTTAAACCTCAAACCCAAAATAATAAGAGTCAATGACGCTTAATCATGAACCTCAGTGTCCTCAACTCTTCTAAAAATCCCCCAGAGGCACAAATCCTGGATTTGACTGACCCCGGCTCAGAAGTGGAGAGAAATGCACCACATCTGAAGCTACGATCAGGTTCAAGTTCAAAGCTCTTTCCAGTTCTGGTCTTGAAAGAGAAGCCAGCCTAGCTTTCTGTTCTGATTCACACTCTGCGATAAAAACTTAATTTAAACTATTAATTTGCCTTTCAAAAGGGTAATGAAAATGCCCTCAGAATTGCTGCTTCCTTGTCTCCTCTCCCCCATCCCCGTCCCCCTCGCCCCCACAAAAACACCCTAAGTTTTTTGGGTTTGGGTTTTTTTTTTTTAATCGATGTCATTTCATTTCTTCTGGGAAGGTGAAACCACCTAAGTTTCAGTTTTAATGCCTAGTTTCTTTCTCGGGCTGTGAGCGAGCACCGTTAGGTGTGGGGGCAGAGGTCTCCTCGGCCCTGGGGACAGCACTGTCCATAGTGTGGGTAGAGTGCTGACTCCTGACACTAATATCTACCCTGCCCAAGGTCTCCATCCCAGCTTGGGCCTTCAAATCAGGCACCACCTCACCCTTTCTACCTGGGCCCCTGTTTATTTAGCTTGTAAGGTAACGGGGGTTAAAATAAATCCATAGTTGGCAATCTTCTCAACCATGGGGATTGCTTTTCATCTTTAAAGAATAGTGTAGTCCCAAGAGACGGTGGCAGTGTTTATAGACCAAAAGGAGTGCTCTGGACACATGGGTTCTCGGAGTCTTTGCAGTAACTCCGCAGCCCCCTGGGAACCTTTACTATATGTTTGATACATGGCAGCTACATGTTAGCCCCTCTGGACTCTTGATATCCCTTCCAGTTCCAGAATGTTGGTTGTTTTGTGAACGCCTGAGACCTGGTATTCAGATAAAGACCTCACATGTGAGAATCTCACATCTTCCTGCCCTGGACTTTGCCCAGACCACTCTAAGGAATGGCCCAGGGGCACCTGGGTGGCTCAGTTGGTGAAGAGTCTGACTTCAGCTCAGGTCACGGTCTCCCGGGGCTCTGTGATGACAGCTGGGAGCCTGGAGCCTGCTTCAGATTCTGTGTCTCCCTCTCTTTCTACCGATCCCTCTCTCAAAAATAAATTAAAAACATTAGGAAAAAAAAAAAAAAAAAAAGGAATAGCCAAACTCTTAGGGGTGTAAATTCCCATCTAGAGCCAAGACCTAAAGTCAGGGGTCAGGTTTGCCTCCGTTGAACCTCAGATCTAACCAAAGCTCAGACGTGAATCCCAAGGCAGTCCGAGATTTTAGAGGGGAGCACTGTAGACGCTCTCTAGGTAAGGATTATCTGTTGTCAAGGAAGAAGCCCAATGACAGGCCACAGTTCACACATCCACCCCCAGACTTGCCCTAGATGTCTGGGAGGTCAGTGGATACTAAGAATCTACCTAAATGGCTCCCATTCAGCATCTCCAAACAAAACAAAACAAAACAAAACAAAACAAAACAAAACAAAACAAAACAAAAACACAATACTGGGGCTTGATCTCACGACTACAAGATCTTGACCTGAGCCGAAATCAAAGGGTCAGACACTTAACCGCTTAACCTACTGAGCCACCCAGGCACCCCTGGGACTAGATTCTTAGTCACAGTTCAAGGTACTATTGATCCAGGCGTCCCAAAGCCTAAAATCTCCTTTAGGATTTTCAGAAAAGCTTTGCCCACCGTAAAGAAAGACACCTGGGTCCGTTGGCTTCCGTGTTAAATGCAGCACCATCCAGAGGCACAGCGATGGCTGTGGTCACCTCCAGAAGCCCTTCCGTGTCTGTCCACGAACATGAGCACAATGGTGGTGGTCTGGAACCCAACTCCTCCCACCAGGACTTGCCTCATGACACATACGAAACACACCAGATGAGTTTCTCGGAAGCTGCCAGACAACCACCCAGCAGCAGCCTCCTCACCGAGCTACAACTCTCAGGGCCATTGTCACTACCATCTGTGCCGTCCTAAGACACAGACTCTGGGGCTCCCAAAGCACCTTACAAAAAACAAAAAAAACCCCACACATCCAAGAGCTGCCCAGGGAAGGGTTCAGGAGGGAGTGGGGAGAGGGAGACACTCCCAGAGCCCCACAGAAATGAGCAAAGCCTCATCATCTCACCCCTGTTCCAAAGTCCCCTACCTCTGGCCAGGAGTTTCCATGGAAACCTCATAAGTTCTATCTATAGGAAGGGAAAAAAATGTTAAAGCAGCATCCTGAGGTATGTATGAATTAGCTCCAAGGCAGGCAGGCAGGCAGGCAGGCAGAGGAGGAGGGAGTGGGGCTCATGTGGGAAGAAACAGAACCGATCATTACCTTGATACACAAAAAAAAAGGCCCTGTGAAACCCCAGCTGCTTTCAGCCACAGAACCAGGAGGCAGGTGCGGTGGACAGGTAGGTATGAAGCACTGTGGGCAAGGCATTTGCATGAGGAAGGAACTATAAGGAGAAGAGGAGACCTTGAGTCATCGCGAAAGGATTTCAGGCCAAAGGCTCTCTCACCTCAGGCCACCTGCCAAGAGTCAATCTACCGCCCATGCTTCTGTGTCACCTCAAAAATCAATTCGGACAATAATAAAGTCTTTGTGGAGAGGTCTCATACATCTCTGTCTTATCAAACTGCAATGCTTTGGGTCCCCTGTAAGGAATGACTCTGCTAAACTCTTTTTCTCCGAATCTTGATTTCAGGATGAAGTTTGAATGAGGAGGGAATTTCTGAGTCTTAAATGTCATGCAATTTGCGTTGTAAAAATAGACCATGAGGATCAAAGAACTAAATGTAAGAGCTAAAGCTACAAAGCTCTCAGAAGAAAACACAGGCATAAATCTTTGTGCCCTTGGATTAAGCAATGGTTTCTTAGATATGACACCAAAAGCACAAGCTATAAAAGACATATAAAGTGGACATCAACCAACTGAAGACTTTTGTGCTGCCCTCGGGAAGAGGGAAGTTCCAAAGAACTGGAGGAAATTTTTATAAATTGTACATCTGATAAGGGACTTGTAGCTAGAATATATAAAGAGCTTCTACAGCTCAATAATATAGCGGCCATTTTTTTTTTTTTTTTTTCTAAGAATTGAGTCTTAGGAGACTCTTTTTTTTTTTTTAATTTTTTTTTTTCAACGTTTATTTATTTTTGGGACAAAGAGAGACAGAGCATGAACGGGGGAGGGGCAAAGAGAGAGGGAGACACAGAATCGTAAACAGGCTCCAGGCTCTGAGCCATCAGCCCAGAGCCGGACGCGGGGCTCGAACTCACGGACCGTGAGATCGTGACCTGGCTGAAGTCGGACGCTTAACCGACTACGCCACCCAGGCGCCCCTATAGCGGCCATTTTTAGGGAACAGACTTGAGCAATGGAAACTTGATCAAGGCAAGAGGGCCCATAGTGATCCCAACCCCCGCTGAATACAAACGGGGCCATCACACAGCCCACCTCAAAACACCCGTAGGCTCTAAGTAACCAACTAAAAAGGGGGAAATTTCCCAAAGAAGGAGAAATTCCAAATGTCCCCATACCTCCTCACCTTCTCCCTTTAAATACAGCCCGGACCCACTGCCTCATTGCAGCCAGTCTCTGCTTTGCTGTCCTGCCTGCGTTCCCTTGCAGCATATTTAAGAAATTTCTATCTCCTTTGTTCCGCCTCAGGTGAATCCCTTCACTGCCCACTCCACCGGCTTCCACCCAGTCCGGATGCCCCACATTTGGGGATCCCCATCCAAGGGGGACAGACACCACAAACGATAAAATAGCAAAAGAAATGGGAGACGGATCTGAATAGGCATTTCTCCAAAAAAGATGTACCAATGGATAAGTACATTTAAAGATGCTTGACGTCATTACCAATCAGAGAAATACAAATCAACATCACAATGAGATAACTACTTCACACCCACTAGGATGGTTATAGTCAAAAGGATGGTAAGTATTAGGAAGGATGTGGAGAACTGGAACACTTCTACATTGCTGGTGGGAATACAAAATGGCGTAGCCATTCTAGAAAAGTCTGGCATTTCCTCACAGGGTTTGACACAGTAACCATATGATCCAGCCATTCCATTTCCAGGTACACAGCCAAGGGAAATGAAAACATGGATCCACACAGAAACCTGCATTCATAGCCACATGATTCCTATTAGCCACAACGTCGAAACAAAACTAAAAGTCCATCAACTGATGAGTACATTAACGAAATGTGGTATAAACATACGACGGAATATTTTTCAGCCACCTGTGAACCTTGAAAGCACCAGGCAAAGTGAAAGAAAGAAGCCAGTTATAAAAGAGTACATACTGTGTGATTCCACTTATAGGAAATGCTCAGAATAAGCAAATCCACGGAGCCAGAAAGTAAACTAGCGGTTGTCTATGGCTGGGAAGGTTGGGGGGATGGGGAGTAGAAAATGTCTACTTGGATACAGGGCTTCTTTTTGGCATAATAAAATGTTCTTTTTTTTTTTTTTTCAACGTTTATTTATTTTTGGGACAGAGAGAGACAGAGCATGAACGGGGGAGGGGCAGAGAGAGAGGGAGACACAGAATCGGAAACAGGCTCCAGGCTCTGAGCCATCAGCCCAGAGCCTGACGCGGGGCTCGAACTCCCAGACCGCGAGATCGTGACCTGAGCTGAAGTTGGACGCTTAACCGACTGCGCCACCCAGGCGCCCCTAAAATGTTCTAAAATGGAGTGAGGTGAATATATTCAAAACCGCCAGATTCCATACTTTAAATGGGTTAATTGTATGATCTATGCATTATAACTCAGTGAAGTTGTTATTAAGAAAGGGGCCATGAAAGCCTGTAACATACCGACCCTGCGTTTACAATTTTGATACTTTGATCACCGCGGATTTTTTCACATTGCAATTATTTCAAAAAGCATACAGCATTAATATATTATTTACCTTGATTACGGAGTTTTGGACCGCCTCCTTAGATTTTGTGCCCGGGGCAAGCGTTTCACTGGTAACAGAAACATCCTCATTTAAAGAGCCTTCCCCGATCCCCAGAGGGATCTGATGGAGGCCCTCCCACATTCCTCAGTTTCCTGCTCTCTGGGACCTGAGTTGTCAATTGCACACTTTACCATTACCTCCCCTAATGCAGTTCAGCTGCTCCTTCACACACACTTCCTCCCACTGGCTTCACTTGTGTGTGCATGAGTGTGTGTGTAATTATGAAAAATAAAAAAGATCATGTCAAACTGAAAGTGGGCAAATATCCCAACTTTTAAAAAATGGGCAGAAAGCAGATTCTACAAATGATAGACCAGTGAGTGGGAAATGGATCTCTAGCAGAATCACAAAACTGTATTATTTCCCAAGATGATTTCATGAACATTCAGGAAGCAAAGTGGTTACCAACAGCAGCCGGCAAAGTTCCTCTAAAACCAAGGAATGTCAAAGGACGTTCACAGCCTTTTTGGATACAGTCATTAGGTTAGAATAAAAGATAAGAGAATTGCTAAACACAGTGAATATCTTGATTGTAGCAATGCATCCAGCAGTATCTTTATATTATTGTGAACAGGATAAAGAGATGTAAGGAAATGATTGTCTATTAGGGAAAATTGTAGCATCTGATTGCCAGTACACAACTTTAGTTTGCTATAAGCTCAATATACGTCAACAGAGTACAGCAGCTATAAAAAAAAAAATCTATCATGGATTTTGGGCTACATCCAAATTCAAATGTCTGAAAAGAGGGCTGGTCTACTTTTCAACGGACTTCCCAGGAGTACTGTGCTCAGTTCTGGGGGTTCCACTTTCCAGGGGACACTAACCAACTGAAGTACTTAAGGAAGAGAATAGTGACTGGAATAGAGAATCAAAAGATTACAAAAGATTATGAAAAAGTCGGGAATTTAGTATACAGTAGTAAAGCCATAAGGGAAACATGATAACCATTTTAAATAGTTGAAGGACCGAAGGAAAAAAAAAAAAAAAAAGAAAGAAAGAAAGAAAGAAAGAAAGAAAGAAAGAAAGAAAGAAAGAAAGAAAAACTTAATCAACTTAATGTAACCCAGAAAGGCAGAATTAAAGCCAGACAATAGAAGTTATTAGCAAACAAACAAACAAACAAAAAGTCAGCTCAACAAAAGGAAGCGACCCTCCCACAGCTCTCCCACAGTCAAAGAGGCTGCCTTGTGTTAACTAATCAGATGAGGTTGGAGCTCATGGCTTATTGGGTCCCTTCCAAATCGCCCATTCATAGTCCCTACTATGAATCTGAGTTTCTTCTCTTTTCTCCCACCTAGTCTTTTTTTTTTTTAATTTTTTTTCAACGTTTTTTATTTATTTTTGGGACAGAGAGAGACAGAGCATGAACAGGGGAGGGGCAGAGAGAGAGGGAGACACAGAATCGGAAACAGGCTCCAGGCTCCGAGCCATCAGCCCAGAGCCTGACGCGGGGCTCGAACTCCCGGACCGCGAGATCGTGACCTGGCTGAAGTCGGACGCTCAACCGACTGCGCCACCCAGGCGCCCCATCCACCTAGTCTTTTTTGATATCCTTTCTGCTGTGGTGAGTATTTGGAAGAGGTCCTTAACATTCAACCATAAGCTTTTAACGACAACCCATTGTTTTTACCTTAGTCCACCCCCCCTCTAACCCTCCTTCCTCCTGCCCTCCTTCCTTGCCGCCATCTTCCCTTATTCTTCTACAGGCTGACACAGCACAAGGCTTTATGTTCTTTCCACAAACTCCACTGCAACTGGGTTATATGAAAGAGTAGTAGGAAAAAAACAAAAGAAGAGAATAAGAGGAAAGAAGACGGAACTCAGGCAGCACGTTGAGTCTGTTACACCCTGAGGTTAAACCTGCATTGCTTGCTTCCTCTGGGACACATGCAGATGTTCACCGAACTGACTGAACTCGGTTCACACGAATTAGCCTCAGAAGTGTCTACATACGCTGTTACCTTGCTGCCTAACATTCGGGGCTCGTACCACACGCAGGGACCGTTTTCCTTGCTCTATGCGTCAGTTCCAAAGGCCAGACCATGACAGCTTGGTCTCTCCTGTATCCCCACAGAGGCACTCAAGAGACAGTAATTAATGAACAGTAATTACATGAATAAAGAGTTTCTCTTATCCTTCCCGTATATATTCCAGACTGACTTAAGATTCTGATACGAGTCCTCCTTAAGATCAAGCATTAGACAACGCACAGAACTTGAGAGCTAGTGCGTAGGGATGTCAGAAAGCACCTAGCCCAACCCCTCCATCTGGTAGATGAGTAAACTGAGGTCCAGAGTAATGAAACATTCAGTTAGGAATCAACAGAGCGGAGAATCAAAACCAGTTCTTCCAGTTTCTGGGAAACAGAATATCCTAGGAATAAACAACAACAACAACAACAACAACAAACCCCACAGGTTTTGGAGTCAAACGAAAATGGGTTCTAATGCCAAGTCTTCCTCTTACGAACTCCATGATCTTGGGCAGGTTAATCAGTGTCTCCGAGCCTTAACGTCTTCAGAAGTAAGCGGGAAAGAGAATGCCTTCAACCACATCACTAGCACACAGGATACGCTAAGTGGTAGCATTTGCTATCTATTGCCAAGACCAGTGCTCTGTCCATTACAACACATGGGTCCTTGGCTTTGTGCCTGTAGAAAAAGAAATATATCCATGCTAAGCGGGGAAAAGAGTGTAATAGCCAAACACTGAGGGCCCGCTATGTGCTAAGCACCTTTCCATACTCAGTCTAAAACACAGACGAGCCACATACAAAGTGACAGAACTGCCATTCACACCCATGCCCCCTCTCTGCTGAGAGGTCATGACCACGGAAGGTGGTCCTTGAATATTTTTCGGGAGTCTTTTCTTTGGAGATCTATAAACTTTCTCCAGTTCCTACTTTCGGGCCTTTCATATGGAGAATGACAGAGAGCCCCGGGCACTTCTAAGTGTCTATTATCTCCCAGCTATTCTGGATGGTACTTGAGGGCAGAGGGCAGGGGAGCATGTTCAGTTCACAGATTTGTCATTGCGGGAGCTTCATAAAAGCCAGGAACCGATAAACAAGGCATGATGATGATTCACCCCTTTCCTTACTGCTTGCCTCCTTGCCTCCTTATCTTCTGCCTTAGATGCTCACCAGACCTGGCTCCAGCTTCCTTGGCAACACAGTCCTCTCCTCTATCTCTCTCTTTTTTTAAAGTTTATTTATTTATTGGGGTGACTGCGTGATCTCATGATTCATGAGTTCGAGCCCCACATCGGGCTCTGTGCTGACAGCTCAGAGCCTGGAGCCTGCTTTGGATTCTGTGTGTGTGTGTGTGTGTGTGTGTGTGTGTGTGTGTGTGTCTTGAGAGAGAATCTCAAGCAGGCTATGCGCTGAAGGCAGGGCTCAACGCACGAACCAGGAGATCCCAACCTGAGCGGAAATCAAGAGTCGGATGCTTAACTGACTCAGCCACCCAGGCGCCCTTTCTTCTCCTCTTTCTTGATGGCATTACTTTTGAGATGCCACACGTTGAAGAGTCCTTGACTCAGTTCCTCCAGAGGCAACTTCCCTTTTTTCTGTGCCCAGCACACGCGCTGCCCTCTTAGTCCAATATTTCGTGCACCCAGAACATCTCATCAGACTGGAGGTTGATCACTCCATAGCATGAGTGAGATAAATTCTGGAATTAATTTAGCTGCCAATGTTTTGAGGCATTTATCTTCGGATTTTTGTAACAGCTATCATCCCAGTGCAAGGCGTACAGACAAGCCAGGGGAGGTGCTTCCGAGGATAAATAAGCCTAAAGGAAATGAGTGCAATAATCTTGTCTTATTGGACCTATTTATTTGGCTGTCAGCGGAATTCAGGATCTGGAAAAGAATGGTTGAAGGGAGGTAGGGTTTGTCTGTCGAAGCAGACACTTGCGTTCTTTTAGAGCAGTTCTTGGGAATAATTCAAGAAGGTAGGAATGGATGAGGGGCAAAAGGAAGATTCTGACTAACACAGCTGGAACTTCATGTAAATTCTGTGAGTTTAAGACTTGCACAACTGAACTAGAAGAATCGTGAACTACAGCAATCCCACACACATTCCTTCCGTTAACTAGCAGTTACCAAGTTTCCAAAATCCCATGGTCTACACAAAACACAGCGACTACTTGGGGTCACAGACTGAAAAGGAATAGCAACCCAGATGTTATCCCTGCGAGGGGAGAGAATTCAGATTCCAAGGACTTGGTCCAAGTCCCCCCACCTTTCCTTCAACCAAGAAAGTCCCTGTTCTTTGAACAGCCTCCACACAAGGGCGAGACTGGTACAAAGAGACACAAAAAAGAGAATCGTGCCCACGGTCATGCATGGGAGAGACCGCCCTTGCACTTAAGGTGGTTCCCGCCGGGGATGACGGGACCACGGTGATCTTTATCTCACTCCTGCCCACCAAGATGCCAATTCTTCTCAAGTCTTCTGATCCCATGCTAAGATGTTTCCTATTGTCTGTATCAGGACTCAAAGGCCGCACCATGAAAGTAGCACACTGGAAAAGCTCCACTTTCCCCATCTCCATTCAAATAGGGAACAACAATGGGAATGGGCGGTACATCTTGTTCTTGTGAAGACTGTGCATCAATATTCATTTACTCAGCACATTTTTATGAGCTCTAACTCTGTAAATAAAGCAGGATGCAAAATTGTACACATCCTCTGATTACAAGCATGCAAAAAAGCACGATATCCGTGCTGAAACTCCAAGAGACTATACCCTGGTTATAATAGGGAGGTGGGATCACAGGTGACTGCCCATTTTTTTTTCTACACATTTTTGTAACGCTGCCATATTGCTTTGACAGTTTTTCAAATTAAGAAATAAAGCGGTAAGATGGATACGGCAGAGCTGTTCTCTCTCCTTCTGACTTGCTGGCTAGGGAGGAGGGGCTGGAGGCAGAACATACCCCAGCAAGAGTGTGTATGTGTCTATGAAGGCACAGGGGGGTTGGGGAGAGTGGGGGCGGCCACGGGCCAAACACCGATTCCTGACACGTGTGCCATGAGGCAGACCAGGCAGACAACTCTGCAAAGCACTGCTGAGAGAGGTACGCTGGGAACAACCGGCCTTGAGTTTGTAAAGCCCAGTCTGCGGGAGACTTGTGGCCCAGGTGCTTGGATGGACACCCATCTTCCCTCATCCTGCTTTAAACTGTTCCGCACAGAGAATAAGCTACTTGAGGAATGACATCGTTCTTATTCTTCTACCGTCACCTCCTAAACTCCACCCTGGGTGTCCCCCAACAGTAGCTGGCATAATTCAGGCACTGCAATAAATAATGACTGACTGATCGATTTATAACGAGGCACGTAAAGAAGTAAAGGAGAAGTCGATTCCATGGCATCAAACTGCATTTTGTCAATTTTCGCCAACCAACCTGGGGCTGAGCCGAACGTCTACTGGTTCAGCAGGAACAAGGCCCTTATGATCCCCAGGCCACAAACCATGCTAACAGCACCCAAGCCCCAGTGCTCTTCCTCCTCTGGCTTTTTCTCTTCTAAAAGCTACAGCACATGTTGACTGTTTTGCTTTGAATTGGGTACTTTGCCTCCTTTACTGCCCGGCATAGGATTTTTTTTTTTTTTTTTCCCGGAAGGTGGTCCAATTACTGGGAGGCCAGAGATAAATGTGTGTGACAGGCACTATTGGTTGGCTAAGTCAACACTCATTCAAATGCCTCCTTTCTTTGCCCTTCCTTAAATATTTTGTTCCGGCCTCCTTTGCAGCCAGTGACGGCTCCTTCCGTGTCTGGCCCATGAGATAGGAAGGAAGACGCACTGGAAACTTCTGGGTGAACCTGCGCTTCCTTGAAAAGGGGCAGACGATGTTGGTACCGCCACATTTCCCCTTCTCTCCACCTTGAACAGGACTGTGATACGTGGGCAGTAACAGCCGTCTCGTGACCACAGAGTAACAGCGTGAGGATCAAAAACAAAACTGGTGAGGACGGTGCAGTGAAAACGAGCCCGGGTCCTTGCCTGCACGGTCAGGTGTCCACACCGGTGCCAGACGCCAGCTTTCTCTGGGCTCGTTCTTGCATGAAAAATATCATCACGTATTTGTGTAAGCCGCTATTAGTTCAGTTTTCAGCAAACTGAAGCCAAAGACATTTTTAATTGAATCACTCTCCCGAATCAATCATTTGCAACCAGACTAGATCTGCACATAAACAGGATTATGTCATTACCCTGCTTAAATTCCTCAACGGCTCTCCACTGTCTTTGGAACAAAGTCTAAGGATCTTGGCATAGTATTTAAGGCCCCTGATACCCTTACCCAAGGCGCCTGCCCAGGCACATCTCCTTCCGGCCATTTACTTTTTACTCGAGTAACTCCAAAACAACTGTCCTATAAAAACCACACCTTCCTTGGTCCCCGTGCCTGCTTCTGCTTATTCTACCCGCTCTCGTTTATCCTTCAAAATGTAATTGCTTAAGCATCACCTCCTCCAGGAAACTTTTCTCCACATTCCCAGGCAGGGCTGAGCGCCCCTCTTGTATTACGATGGCACCTGGCCATACGCCGGTCTTTGCTCCAATCATGTCAGAGATAAAGCGCCCATTTGCAAATCGGACTTCTTCCCTGAAGAGTGAACATCCCTGACAGCAAGGCCTGTAGTTACTCCTTTTTGCAACCTTCACACAGCCTCTGGCACAAAGTAGCTGCTCAGTATGTAAATGTTCAAATATAGTGTTTCAATGTGCACACACATGCACGCACACACACACACACACACACACACATTCCTGGGTGGGTGATTCTTTGTGTCAAATTTTCATTCATTCATTCACTCGTCCATTCATTCATTTATACAAAAGAGAAAAGCTTCAGGAATCCAAAAGTCCTGTGTCACGAAGACGGACAACGAAAAACAGCCGAATAGACAGAAATTGAAGGTGTGGTAAACACGCTCAACCAGAAACCCACCTGTTTGAGAAAAGAGATGGCTTCCACCATATATGCACAATGACTGACACACAGACACCACCCAGTAGCAGATGGGTTTAAGGATGACACAGACTTATTTAAGGATAGAGAACCGAGTGGGGGTTATGGAAAGGACATAGTAACTGTGCCAACATAACCGTCCAGCTTGTAAAAGTTCTCATCCAGTGTTCATTTCAGCAGCACATATACTAAAAGGTCTACTCATCCAGTTGTCATTAGAATGCTATAAAATCCCAGTGGACAGTAAGAGTTCCCTCTGTTACATCCTCCATTTCCAATTTCTTCAATTTCTTCCTCTGTCTATATCCCAAAGATTCAAATATGGTTTTGCCCACTTTGAGGGCAAAAACAACAACACCACTTTGATCGATTCTGTGCCCCTGTTGTTATTATCTTTGTTTTCTTTTCCTCGGGCCACTGCACTTGTAAAATGAGCAGTCTACACTTTCACGACCATCGGTCTCTCCTTTTCCTTATCAAGCTCTTGCAATAGGATTACCGTCCCCACCACACCACTGAAACGTCCTCTCCACCATCACTGACAGACAGAGCATCAAATTTAATCATCGCATTCAAAAGCGTCCAATTTCTCTCGGTCCATAATCTCATCTTCTCTTTAACATCCGTGACCCCTTTCCCTCTACACTTTGTTGATACTTTCCGTCTGAGCATTGGCGACACGACGTAGGCCAATTCCTCAATGCGTCCTTCTTTGACTTTCCTTCTTCCCCTGTTCCCTAAACACGGGCATTCTCCATACAGCTCAATAGAGGTCTCTGTCAGAAGAATGCCCACCCGCCAACGTGAAGTCCAGGAAAAAAAAAACGTGAAAGGGGGAGAGGACAGAGAGAACGGGTTTGGAACTCAGCATCTGGTGTATTGTTAATGATTTTTAAAATGACTTCTTGGGGCGCCTGGGTGGCTCAGTCAGTTAAGCGACCGACTTCGGCTCAGGTCATGATCTCACGATCCGTGAGTTCGAGCCCCGCATCGGGCTCTGGGCTGACAGCTCAGAGCCTGGAGCCTGTTTCGGATTCTGTGTCTCCCTCTCTCTGACCCTCCCCCATTCATGCTCTGTCTCTCTCTGTCTCAAAAATAAATAAACGTTAAAAAAAAAGATTAAAAAAATAATAATAATAAAAATAAAAAAATAAAAAAATAAAATGACTTCTTGCCCAACACCATCTGAAGCCATGAGGGGATGGGTGGTATCTCATGCCTCATTGCACACCCACCCCTGTAAACCTAGTAAAGGACCTTACATTCAGGGGATGCCTGGTAAATCGTTTCTGATGGCTTTGTTTCTTGCAACGTGGTTGTCCTGGAAGATTAGGCTTGAAATCAGAGAGAGATTTGAATCCCAGCTCTTTTTTTTTTTAATTTTTTTTTTAACATTTATTTATTTTTGAGACAGAGAGAGACAGAGCATGAACGGGGAGGGTCAGAGAGAGAGAGGGAGACACAGAATCCGAAACAGGCTCCAGGCTCTGAGCTGTCAGCACAGAGCCCGACGCGGGGCTCGAACTCACGGACCGTGAGATCAGGACCTGAGCTGAAGTCGGCCGCTTAACCAACTGAGCCACCCAGGCACCCCTGAATCCCAGCTCTTAACGCTAGTAAGATAACCTTGAGAGGCCACTGTCTCCTAAGCCTTGGTTTCCTTATGTGGAATAGGAGCACAGTGCCTTGCACATGGTCAAAGTTTCAATAATGGACTGCTGCTGCTGAAGATGATGATTCTTCATACATAGATTTAGACCTGGATCAACGCTACGGCGAAATGAAGATCTTGTATTGAAACCCTGCGATTACTCTGAAGGAAGCTCACTCGTGCAAAGGTACTTTCTTGTTCTAAAAGACCCTGGGGAAGACATACCATCACGCCTCACCTAAGCTATGGCAACCCAGCAACACGGCCCTAAATTGTGTTTTACTATAGCTCGTTTTTAGGACTGCTTCTTCCACGCCTGTCATCTCACAATCCAAGCACCGAGCACAGAAATGAGAGCCCATGGCCTCTCCACTGGGGTGATATGGGAATAAGAGCGGAGGGTCACTGTCTGTTGCTTGGCAATTACTTAACCGAATGGCAGGCAAGTGCACCGGGAGGTTCTTACCAAAATAAAATGTGAGGGTTGTAATGCCTGTAGGGTCAGTGATCTGAAGAATGGCAAGACTGTTTTTAACTTGCCCTTCCCGCATTAGACGTTGAGCGAGGCAGCTCTCCAGCTTTTCTTCCAAAGATAGTAAATCTGTGGTAAGAAATCCTGGACCTTAATGATACCCATGTTTGAGAGATGGCTCCTTGAAACTCTGGACTGTGGTTTCAGTTAAACGTTCAACAGAGACAGTGGTCTATTAGGAGAGGGGAAGGTGGCCGTAAGTAGTAGAGTGGTGTTTCCTTCACATGACCATTTTCTGTCTCCGAGACTCAACAACAAAATGGCGTACCTGGGAAGATGTGCTTCAGTTTGACTGGGGCAGGGGAGAGCCCGACAGACAAAACACAGAATCACTGAATGATCATTTCAGAACAGACGGAAACAAGAACACAGATAACACAGGGACGATCCAGGGGACAACAGAGTTTAACATTTTGGAAGCAGTTAACAGCACCGGAGCAGACCAGGGAAACAGTCTTGGCATAGAGAGCGCTCACACACTGAAACACCTACCCATCTCACATCTTTCTTCATGGCTAGCATGTCTGAATGCACACTCAGTAAAGCTATTAACATGGATGACCGCATGGCTGTTAACTGATATTTCTGTCCAGATGGGATTCTCCCTGGGGGAAGCAAAATCAGACCGCAAAATAATCCGCAAATAGGAAATAATTCTCCACAATGACCGTGAGTTCTGTACCGTTAAACCCTCAGGAATGTCAAGTTCTGGCAAAGAGAGCCTGTATGATTTCTTTGAGGGCTCTACAATATAACTTATTTTACGGCATGTTCCAGGGAGGCAGAGACAGGAAGCCAGGGAACTTTCTCTTATGAGCAGTTTAATTGATTCCCGGTCACTGGTCAAATGATCTTCTCCCACCTATGAAGGTAAGAGATTTACCTTGGAGATTCCCTTCTTTCTAAGCATGGTGTTTACCCTTTTCCAGCAGGCCTTTCCTGTGGAGTGACAAAAATCCCAGAGTTAGAGGCCCTCCTGAGAACCCCCTTCTGCAGCCTGAGGCATCTAATCCACGAAACTGACCAACAAGGCCCAGGGCAGTGACTTGGGAGGACGTCTGCTTCTTCCAGGAGAGCAAACACTGGCTCAGGTCTCCCCGCCAGGGCAGGTCACACACGCTCAGTGCCACAACCTCAGCAGCCCAGAAGCCAGGAGACCAATGATGGGCAGGGAGGGAACCCTGTGCCCACGTTATAGAAGATTCATCCACACCCTCCAACCTTCCACCTGTAAGATCAAGTTAACTCTCCTGTCGCTCTACGTGGTTCCAATCTCAGCTGTTTAAGAGACCAACACCGTTTTAGAAAGAGTTGGCTCTCAATTATCAACACAAATCTTGGCCTGTTAACAGAGGACGACATAACAATCAGAAGATCGATTTTTATCTGCCAGTCACGCTCACACGAGTTTTAAACATGTCCTGGTAAAACAAAGTTTACCCATTCAAATGGGTAAACTCACCGAGGGAAGGGGGCGATCGATTCAGCGAGCACAGGATGCAGCCTTCACAAGATAATCTGCACGCCGGGCAGACGGAGGGCCAGAAAACTTGACACGTTGCCCCCACAAGCTGTCACCTAAATGGGACGCCGTTATACCTCACCTCAACATATCCACCTCCAGCAACTGGAGATTAAATTGCTATCGCTAAATTCTGTGGCAAGAAATGGGGGTGCCAGTTCCCAGATCTGCCCCAACCAAATGTATGGGCCTGGATGACCGACTTTTCTCTGGGCTTCACTTTCCTCTTCTGCATAAGGTTATATGAGAGGATTCTAGGCCCCTACGTAGCCAGGAATATATAAAAGTAAGCTACAGAAGGCAACAGGCATCCTAATTGTTAACATTTCTTATCCCGAGTTCACCATAAAGCTAAGTAATGACTGAATCGTCAGAAGGACACGTTGACAGATTATTACCTGGGTAATCGTGTTTGATGTCTACACTGAACTCCTGCGTTTAATGTGCTACTGTCACAGCCTCGGAAGAAAGTGGAACTGGCTGTAAGGAAGGATAGACTGACCTAGAAAGGATGCTTTCAAACGTTGGTTCCGTGCTCTGGAACTGAGGTGAACAAACAAACAGGCAGATAAAACACAGCGGAGACACTTTTTCCCTGACTTCTAAAGCCTCTTTGGATGACACCAGTTGCTCCCAGACCCCTAGGGATTGTGTTCTCTTGGTGTCTGTGTGCAGAAGACAGACAGGCAGTTGCCCCAGACTATGGATGTTGCCATGATCTAGCCAACAACACCTAGAAACGGGGAGCCCGAGACCGAGTCTGGGGGCGGGGGGAGACAGGATAGACAAAGCACAGAGAAGTCTGACAGAACAAGTCAGAAAGGGTCAGACAGGCAGGCAGAGTTCACCACGTGCTAGTGCTGTTCCCTCACGGACAGAAAGATCCTTTGTCTCCCGCAGCAGGCCCAGCGTATGCTTCTGGTGACATCGCTGAAAGGAAGCATGCGGCCCAGTGGTGAATCAACCCCTCAGATACGCCAGATTGGATGAAGATGGAAACCACGGTGTTACCTGGCTGGACTGGGGTGTGGGGAATGGCCCAGAAAATTCACTTCGTGAACCTAAAAGTCCGTGAACTGAGAAACGGAACGTGTTCTCTGGAAGCGACAAATGTATTTTAAGCCACTGCAATAAAATAAAACAAAATAATAAAGCCCGTTAAAAAAAACAACAACGACAACAACCGTGGCTTGGGGTTTCAAAAGTCTCAGGTGGAAAAAGGCTGCCGCCACATGTTTTAGATGTTCTTCAAAACACCTGTCAATCGGGCTGGGCACCTGGGGGACAGCAGACACGAGGAATCATCTAGCACAGCACCCTGTTCCCAGAGAGGCCCCACCGCACTCACCCCAGATGGAGGGGGACCACCTAATGTTGAATTTCACAGCCCTTCTGGGTTACCCATCCAACAATAAACGACTCCACCTTTTGATAATACAAATGGGACAACGCCAATTTAAGGTAGGTGGTTACTGACAACATCCCGCTGAAACGACCATTTATCCAGGTGTCAACCCTGGAATCTAAGCACCTCCGAGATCGTCACAATCTCCACCTCCCATCCTTTGACATTTCTCATTCTGTTGCTCCCTTAAACCACTTCCCTGTCATCACTCTCCCGGTTTACCAGCCACCTTCTGGCTTTACTTTCCTCTGGGTCCCTTTCCTCAACAACAGCCTCCACAGCCCTCTCAGCGTCTCCGTGGTTTTGCCAAACCTCCGTGACACAGCTCCTCCCCAGGAGAAATCCAGCCAGCTGCAACCTCTGCCCGGGCTCCTGAAAGGGGGAGGGGGATGGAGGCAATGGTGCCCATCACAGTGTACGTTTTCCAACCTCAACCGGGGTCTGGTCTGTGTGGAAATCTTTCTGCTTGCCCTCAGCCCATAATTTTGACTCTCGGAAAGCTTTCCATTCTTCTTTAACTCCCCACATCACTTTCCACTCTAGCAGGAGAGGATTCCGCCTCTTCTCCACAGAGGAAGTTAGAAGTTACCTCTTGAAGCTCTTCCCAATGGTTCTTCATAACTGCGCTTCTGAAAGGGACACCTTTTGCTACTGTCCTACTTTCTCCAAAGAAAGGGGCATTCCTTCACTCTCCTTGTGGGGTTTTAGTGAGAGTGAAATAAATCAATAAACATCAGATACATAGCACAATGCTTGGCAGGCCAGAAATACCGGTACCCTTCCCACCTTCCCTCTACAAATTTAGCCCCCCCCCCATTTTTTCTTGCTAGATTCTGTTACCTTCTGAGTTCTTAAGGACTCTACTCTCTTAGCTGCTTCTTCTCGTTCCCGTATCTTCAATCTCTCCCTTCCTATCTAGAGGTCTCCCTCCTATTGAAAAGCATATTCAAGTGATTCCCCTCTTTTTAAAAATCTTTTCGTTCTTCCTTCTAGGTTTTCATGTTGTCCCCCCTCAAATATTAAGAGCAGGGCTCCAGAACTCTCTGTTGCCTTCAATTCCTAAGCTCTCGGCAATGTTACTATCTTGCTCCTGTCCCATTTTCCTTCACAGTTTCATTGAAACTGTTTCTGAGAACGTTACAAATGACCCCTTACATCTCTACTCCAATAGCCTCTTTTCAACCCTCATTCCGCTCAGGCTTTGCTCTCTTTACCTTCTCTTTCAACTCTGCTGCTCTTCTGGTGTTTCACCTCCCAGTTTATGGCTAATGACCTAGTTCAGGTACCACCGAGCTGGCGCATTAATGCAATCGATGGCTCTTCCTCTTCCTTCCCTCAGCCTCCACCATCCACCTGCTACTAAATCTTGATGACTCCTTTTTAGACTAATTCTCAGATATGGACAGTCCCTTCCAACCTTTCCTGCCAGAATTCAGACCCCCATCAAATCCCATCTGGGCTATTCAGCAGCCCCTTTGTGGCACCTGGTTTTTGGACTCTCCCTGGGTCTGTTCACCCTCCACAGTGCTGCCGGCTACTTTCCTAAAAAACAAATCTGTTCTTCTTGCCCTTCTGCTGAAAAATGTCTTGGCTCCCAGCAGCCTCTGTTAAGTACAAGGTGTATAAGTGGACCTTCATGATCCGACTCCAGGAGCTCCCTGCTCTAGCCTCACCACCTCACCTTCTAAAAGGTTCCTTCTCCATCTGGAACATGCCCTCACCCTTGAAAACCCAGCTCAAATATAACCTCTTCTGAACAAGCTTTCTCAGATTCACCTGGGCTGGTTCTGCTCTCTGCTCTGGATCTTGTGTTCCCAAGCCACCTTAGTCTTACCTCTGTAGAGCAATTAACAAGTTATCTTGGGCTCCTCTCCTTCATCTTCCTTAGGAGAAACCATGAGCTCTTGGTAGAAACCACGATTCTTGGATAAGAATCATCTTATTCAACCCTGCATCCTCAATGCTCATCTGGTTTCTTTTTTAACAAATGTTTGTTGCAAGAATATAAAGAAAGGATGTGGTAAAAAAAAAAAATGACAGAAATAAAGAACGGAAAAAAATCGGGGTAAGAACATGTTACATCCTGTCCACAGCTGGTGGAGATAAGATATCCTAGGAGAAAAGAATAAGAGATAAGGACACTTCACCAGTGCTCTGAAAAAGCTAGATTCCAATCCATCAACTCATTTCTTTCCACTACCCACACAGGAATAAACTCCATAAAAAGTGCAAATGTCTGGATTCTTCGCTCTGCTATTTCAGTCTTGTTTGTACCACTTTTTATCCTCTTCCAAAATCAGTTCTCAAAACTTGATCACAGAACCACCATTATAATGCAGGTATACAAGACAGCCCAAGGCTCAATCCCTAAATTAAACTGTCTGTTGCTAAGAGAGATCAGGCTTCAGATTGAAGAGTCAAAACCTAGCACTAGCATTGAACTCTGGTTCCTGAAGCATCCAGGTGTTAAGAATGATCAGATTTTAGGAGAAAGAAAAGAACAGATGAAATTAATTTTTAAACTCAGTTTCATAAATCTTCCCATCTCATCCACAGTTGGGCAAACACTTTTAAGAACACAGACCTGCTGTCCCTGCTAACCTGTTCCTGCTTCTTGACAGGCCAAAATGTATCCTTCAGTTGGGCTGGTCTGACTGCTAAATACAGCTGTCAACACAGCCTTATTGACCTGGGTTTGTGCTTTTTCAGACACACAGCAGGAAGCTCATGCATGCAATACATCAGCCAGGACCAGAAATTCACATTCTCTATTGATTGTTGCCAACTGAGTTCAAGTGGAGGGAATGGCCTCAGCCAAGATGAAGAAAGACCTCAGAAGACCCGATTTATAGGAAATTGGAATCCTGAGGGACTTGCCTCAGCAATCTTTTTGGAAGTGGCAGTTTCCCTCAAATTCTGCTCTACTTTCTTCGCCTTACAGAAGCTTTTGTAGCCACTGGTTCGTCTGGAACAAACTATGGGGACGACTCTCCCTTCGGGATAATCTACAAGAAAAGGAGGGCTATCACAGTTATAAGGAGTAGGTATAACGCCAACTTCATTCAGCATTTTCTTGGGACTTAAACGTCAAGAAAATTTGGCAGTGATTAGCATACCAAAACATGAAAGGCAGGCGGGAGGTGCCAAGAAAAGTAATATAGCCTACTTCTTTGTTCTAAATTCCTTTCATTAGGTTTGCATAGGTATGTATATTTTGAGGAATCCTTTTGTGCCTCAACTACTAGGAGATGCTTGGGCACTCCTACCCGCAGAAATAAAGAGCTAATGACGGATCATGGAAGACGCTAGGGACAAAAAGAGGACACTGGGAATTTAGGGTGGAATCCACAAGACAAAGGACGGTATCAAAGTATTTGAGAACAGTAGTGAAGAATAGATCACAGTATTTAAAAACAGAATGTTGGTGGAAGTCCCGGCTCTACCGTTTCCTGCCCATGTGAGCCTGAACATCGTGTCTCTATGTCCTGGTTTCTGCAACTATAAAATGCGGATGATGATAATTTATTCTGCATAACAAAAGAGCTCCATGATCAGTAACACAGAATACCAATGGTATCTCAGCAGTCATAAAATAATAATAAGGAAGGGTTCAAGACACTTGTTTGTTAAGTGTCCATACTCCTATGAGATGGCTAACTATGTCATTCTCACCAGCACAGGGGACACTTTTGGATGAAGACTTTGTGTAAACTCTCTACTTCCAGACAAGCGGAGCAGCTCATTCTGGGGATTGATTTAAATAAAGACTTGAGCATGAGGAGGCTCAGAGCCCCAAGTATAGAAGTCTGGGGAAAATACACGACCCAGCAATGATGGGGACATTCACGTCTGGTTCCAAGGGCTGTGGGGCTGACGCTGCGCAATCGTGCACCATCGGGCTGAGCGTCCCGAGCGACAGATTGAGGCTCTACACCTGGGAGGCCATACTTTGAATCTGACAGTACTAAAGAAGGTCCTGACTTGGGTTTTATCTTTTTTCCTTTTCCTCCAAGATGCAGAAGAAACTTCCTCATCTACAAAGCTACGCCACACAAACCGCCTGAACCAGATAACCAGGAAGAAAGAACGCAGGGAGAAAATACGCAGGGATGCTCGACTGGAGGGAAGGGAAGGAAACTGGCTTCTGCTTCTCTCTTAATGGACCGTCAATCCTTCATTTCCTCGGGTCTTTGAACATACGCCCATATGGCTCATGTCAATGCTTCCAATTGCTCTCTGCGTCAGAGACGGAGATACCTTTTTATAGTCACTGGAGGGAATATTCTCTGACTAGTAAGCCTATTTAGTTCTGGAGGGAAAGATCAGCCTCTACAAGGCTAGCCAGCGGAAAGCGCTCCTTCTGAGTCACACTGTCCGATCCGTTGCCCTTTTTGAAGTCAGAATGGATTCAACAGCAGTCTTGCTACCCAGTCTCTATTGCTGGATTTGTCAAAACAGCATCTTAAAAGTTAATAGGTGGAGAATCATATAAATTGTCAATGTCCATGGCAAAAGAGCCATAAACACCCTATTAAATACAAATATGTACACGGAAGTGACAAGCCTTTTGAAGAGTCTTACATTTTTATATCTACCCAACAACCTTATCTTATTAATTGGTCCCCTTAACGTGCATTGTTATTTTTCTTTCCTCCAAAGAATGGCTATGTGCAAGGGGCATGCATTTAATTGCCACTAAATCTCCTGGGACATAAGGAACTAAGTCCACGTCTAAACCAACAAAACATCATCTGCTCTGTGTTCTAACCAAGTACAAGATGCACAACGTCCTTATTCTTGCTGCCTAAGCACTGTAACACCAGCATAGTACACATGAGCTTCCTGACCAGGCCAACAAATGAGGCGAGTGCCCAAATTGTAAGCAGGACTTCCACTTGGGGCAAGCTCAGCCAAAGCGAACACTTTCTTTTGCATCTAGCGAGATCTCCAAGAACAAATGGACCAAGAAGTCTCACAAAGGCTGGAATCAAACCCAGTGCCAAAAAAAAAAAAAGAAAAAAGTACAGGAGGGGGGAATGCTAAGCTCCTCCAGAATCCAGTTAACTGGAATTCTTCCTGCTAACAAGCCCAACCAAGCCAAGGAACAAGGTTCCTTTCTGGCTTCTGCCCACCCTCATCAAAGCATCTCTTCATAGGCTGTTATCAGAGCCCCGGCTTCTCTGGAGGATGCCTTCTTATCTGATTAAATGGAATATTATGCTAAATATTCAGCCACCCCGGCACTGGCTGTGTGGGTGTGCTGGATAAAATCTTCATGAACACGCCATCCCAGGGTCATTTGTTTAATTTCAATTCTGCAAAATGTAAAAATAGAAAGGAGCCGCCGTTGGAGGGCTGAGGTTTGACAGCTTCAATGAGAAGGCTCCAGGAGCACAAAACCCATGCTACTGGCTGGATCGCTGGCTTTCTCCCTCTGCCAGAGGAAAAAGGGAAGAGAATGAACCTGCAAGCAACGTACCGCATTCACTCATCTTCGCTCTCTCCCTCTTTTGCCTTTGCCTGCACTTACTGTCTGCATTTTTCTCTTATTTCACCCGCTTTCTTCCTCCGCTGCCCCGCCCTGCCCTCCCACATCATTTCTACATGCCAATTTTCTTTTTCTCCTTCTCAGGGACCCCGTCTGCTCCAACAGCCTCGCCTGGGCCTCGCTTACCTTCTGGAGCCAGCCGGATTCCAGGCTCCCCGGGTCTCACACACTTTTCCAGGAATTGTTCTTCTGCCCCATTCCCATTCCTACCCCCGGCCAGTTCCCCATGTTCCAGACACCAAAAAAAGTTTAGGAAGATGGCGTTTGGGATTTTGGAGATCAGTTGGATTAAGTGGGAGAGGAGCGACAGCCATGGCCTATTTTCACCCCTCCCCCCCTTCACCTAACCGAATAGGTTTATTACTCATTCAGTTCTGCAACTCCTGGTGGGAGTCAGGGTGCGCAGGCAGGGGCGCCTCGCTGCTCTTGTGTTTTGGCCAAATCAATTTTTAATTTTATAAGTTTTTTTTTTTAATTTTTTTTTTTAACGTTTATTTATTTTTGAGACAGAGAGAGACAGAGCATGAACGGGGGAGGAGCAGAGAGAGAGGGAGACACAGAATCGGAAACAGGCTCCAGGCTCTGAGCCATCAGCCCAGAGCCCGACGCGGGGCTGGAACTCACGGACCGCGAGATCGCGACCTGGCTGAAGTTGGACGCTTAACCCACTGAGCCACCCAGGCGCCCCCCCCTTTTTTTTTTTTTAAATAAACGCTCAAGTTGCACTCTCCATTTCTGATCTTTTGAAGCCACCTCTGCATTGGCCTTCCTGCAATTCAGGCCCAGAAAGAGAAGTCTTGTTCTCACTAGGAGTTCCAGAGCTGTGCCAAAAGCCCCCGTGGATGCTGAGGGAGGAGAGCCGCCTCCTGCTTCAAGCCTCCTGCCCTCCTGCGGTCTCAGAAAGGTCCCACTACTTGACCTAGTTTCAAACCAAAGCATTCAGACTGCTTCTGTTAATATGGCTGATGGAGCTATGGGTTCAGCTCACTCCCTGCGGCTAGAACGGGCTCCTCGCCTGTGGGGTCCATGAACTACAGGAGCCATCCTTTCCCTGAAACTTTCTCTGATCGCCACTAACTTTCTCCGAAGACAGAACTTCCCGGCCGGTTTAAGGAAAGCCTAACAGAAAAGGTGGTTAGCAGACCGCTAACTCGCAGATTCACCAGCATCAACCCACTCTAGAAAAGAACATTCCTGTTACCATTCCCATCTTACAGATCTATACCTGGGTCCTCCAGCACCTACTCTCTCTCCTGTCCAAAGAACTCGATTTCCACACACACCAAATAAGCCTTCAATCAATGAAGGTGACCCTCTAAACAGCATTTGCCTACTCAGGATCCCACTTCCTAAAACACACACACACACACACACACACACACACACACACACACACACACACACCCTTTACTAGAATACCGTCTCCACTCTCCTGTCTCTTCATCAGCAATGTTACTTTGCTATGCAGATACACAATACATACCCACCAGGTACAGAGTGGATACTGGGGCATCTCTTAGAAGCCAGAGGCTTGTATACACCAAAGTAAAGGTATATGGAACCCCGGCATCTAAAAGATACACGCAGTGGGCACCTGGGTGGCTCAGTCAGTTGAGCGTCTGACTCTCGATTTCGGTTCAGGTCATGATCTCACAGTTCCTGAGTTCAAGCCCCACATCAGACTCTGCTGATGGTGCACAGCCTGCTTGGGATTCTCTCTCTCTCTCTGCCTGTCTCTTTCTCAAAAATAAAATTAATAAACTTAAAAAAAAGAAATAAAAGATATATGCGGTGTTTCTGTTTTGTGCACATTGGGATTTGGGGTCAAATCAAGGAAATGATTTCAGCACAATTTGAAGAACATGTCATTTTCTGCCTTGGCAGAAAATGCAACGTACCAATCTACAGATGCAAAAGGGGGAAGGAGAGGGAGAAAGAAAAGATCCTGATCAAGCTGAAAGAACAATGAAAATCAAAACAGTATAAACTACAGCAGGCACCCCTAGAGACAGCAACCCCCCAGCAGGGCAAGTGGGATGGCTGTAAACAGCGGCCCAAAGAGCCACAAACAGCCACCCTTGTAAAAGCAGCAGAGGGCGGCCTGGAGTGCAGCGGCAGCCTTGGGGTACCTCGGTTGCAAGCGTCCAAGCTACAGAGGGGTCTAATGGGGAAGCCCTGACGGAACCGACAGTGAGCTAATGCGCAAAGACAGCAAAGGACTGCTAAGGTCCAAAAGCAAAGGTGGCAGGGACCACCTTTCCAATGCATTCGCCTTAGAAAGACGTGATCTCATTCAAGGCCCATGACCCTTGAATACAGCTAGACAAGAAACCGACTAAGGCACTCGTATTCGGTGACAGCGCTAAACGGGGGGGCTATAGCAATACCCCAGTTTGGCGACACGCTGATCAGTTGCTCACTAACAGTTTCTTTCCAACACTAACGCCAAAGCCCGGTTCCAACTCTCTGAAACCAAGCAGCCTTTGAGTGTGGGCAGGGGAAACCGGAACTTCCACAAACCCCTGAATACGGAGGACGATGCCTGGCAGATCTCTTGACCCAAGTTGCGAGTTGAGGACAAGATCTTCTGAGCAAGTTACAAAGTAAATGAGCCGGAGGGGAGGTTCAGGCAAACACTGGTGACCTCACCAGCAGCCTCGCTGGGCACCATCAAAGGCAGCCAGTTCGTTTTGCGCGCAGCAGGGAAGGCAACACGGACAGGGACACCGGGTAGAAGCAAGCGACACGATCTTCAAGTAAGGAACAAGGCAGAGGCACCACTGAATAGAGGGAGTAAATGCTAACCTCCCCCAGAGCATGAGACCGAATTGCTCATACCGGAGACATCAGTTTATACTTTGCCCTCTCACCTTCTCAACGCTGTTTAATGACAAAGGTCACGTCACACCAGAACGGGGTGGAGGCCTCTCTTTGATGTGTACCTGTTCTACCGTGAGCCTCCAGATCACGCTAGGGGCAAAGTGGGACTTTGGGGTGGGAGACAGAAAGGCAGCATTTCCAACTCGTTTCCCTTATTGGCTTCCCGAGCTCCAAGCTCAGCCCCAGCTGAAATATGCCCCTCTTGAAAAATAATCCCACCCCCCACCCCCGCCCCCAGGCAGAGAGTTCCTCCTCCATAAAACACTCGTTGTATCTCCAAGAGGTGACGTGCCCACATAAGCACTGGCAGAGGAGACAGCTCAGCCCCCTGCACAAATTTCTTTATCCTCTCCCAGAGTGGTGGGAGTTTTACATCTGCTACTGTCATGAAAACATTTTATTATTTTTTTTACAAGTCTCTCTCTCTCTTTTTTTTTTTTTTTTAACTTGCTTGGATACAGCTAGGGATCTTCCAAGTGTATGTGATGTGCACAGTCCTTCCCCCTCTTCAACAACTGCTCTAGGCCCACCAGAACGCACAGCCTGGGAGCACGCGATCAAGTGTTTATTCCTACGTGGCCTTGGAGCCACGTGCCCTGCTGAGGGACTTCCAGAGGAAGGGGGTTTCTCCGGGCAGGAGGTTGGCTGATGGGTGCAAACGAGTTGTTTGGGCCCTAACAACTTCCTCCGGATGGCCACATCTCCGCATCTACTCCACAAAAGTAAATCCATTTCTCCTGGAATGGGACTCCGTGCATCCCTAGGCCCAAACCAGGCATCCCTCCAATTACTAGACCTCCCATCTCCACCCTAGGAGGAAATTAGGAAAAACAGAACCTCTCCTTAGCCTTTCTGGGCATCTTCAGCCAAACCCCATGATGTCCACTCTGTCTGTCTCCCCAACTTTGGGCTTCTACAACAGAAGGGAAATCGGCATAAAATTGATGGGGGTGGTCAGGTAGGGTGAGGGAAGCATCACCCAGGCACAAGGAAAGCCAGCGTCCCCAGGACAAACTTTGTAGACTCAGTCTCCCTACCCACAGCCCTGCCCTCACCACTTGCCTGAGCACATCTCCAGAACTGAATGGAGGAAGAAGCCAGCCTCGCCAGCTCTTGGAAATTCATGAGGGAGGTAGTCTACCCCAGCGGTTTCCTGGGGACACCAACTCTCAGGTGTGGACAGCACAGCCAGGCCACAATCCATGTTAATAGCTTTACCGTGCCCTCTGGTAACTTCCAGGTTGCACTCAAGATTGCGAGAACGAACAGCACCTCTAACTCCTGCCCCAATGTTTCCACAGCCGCCAGTGTCCCCCGGGGCTACCCCATTCTCACCCGGGCAGCCAGCTGTGGTGAGGAAGGTCCAGAAGTTCTTACCTGGGTTTTCTGGGGGAGGCGCTCATGGGCCCCGCCGGTCGGGGCGCCCCGGCTGCCGGCTGCTGCTCACTGCATCTCCCTGGGAGCCCGGCTTTGCAAAGAGGAGAGCCAGTCCCATCTGGAGCAGGGAGGAGGCGCGGAGCCCGAGGACGCGTGGAGCCGAGCCCGGATGGGGGCCGCACCCCAGCTCCCCGAGGGGGCGTGGGCACAGTGGGGGTGGGGGGCGGCTGCAATCGGGAGGGGTGGGGGGCGCGGGAGCGGGCAGACCCCTCCCCCCGCTGCGAGACTCCCGCTGGCTTCTCGCCCGCTGTCACGCTGTCATCGCATCACGTCCCCTCGGTCTATATAGGCATTGCCCCCTCCCTGCCTCTGCGCTCCTCCCCGCGTCGTCCCGACTCTACCTCTGTGGTTTCCGCTCCTGGCTCAGTCCCTCTGCCTCGCGTCCCCGCGCTCCCCTCCCTCCTCCCCTCACCCTCCCTCTCCCGGTGCAGCCTGCTGCCTGGATTCTCCCGGTGTTGCCTCGCTCAGACATTTAGCACTGCAGTGCAACTCGGGGACACACAACCAGCCGGTGCCTTTAAAACCAACCGCTCCTTTAAAATCAGACCATCAAGTTTAGTGCGGAAACCAGCAGCAGAAGCGAGGCTGCCTGGGGCTTAGGAGGGGGCCTGGGTTCAACTGGAAATGAACTGCCGCCCGCCCCCCACCCCTCGGCTTCCCGCAGAGCTGTGAAAAGGGGTGTGAGGAAGGCGGATGGAATAGATCAGCAGAGTCCACAGGTGACCCCCCAGGTCTTCAGGATAGGGTGGAATCCCAAGTGGGTGGTGGCAAAATCCTAGCACTGCAGAGCAGGGCAGAACCTCAGGAGTCATCCGGTTCAAAGCGCTCATTTTGCAGAGACAACTGATGCTCCAGAGAGGTGCATTGACTGGTCCACAGTCACACAGCTAGCTAGAAAGGAGACCGGAGTCCTGGGATGGTCAGGACACCCAAGTTTCCGAACCTAAAGAACACTGTCGAGCGGCCCAGGAAGTAGCCTGTGCCTCTCCCTCATTCACTCTTGCCTCTGTTTCACCCCCGTTTCTGGGAGGTCGCCTGAGCCCATCAAGGAAAAATAATCAGCCAATTTACAAGGCAATTCCCCGCTCTATCCAGAACCACTTCTTAACCCCTCCCTTCTCCCAGGAAGGCTGCGAAGAAGAACGAAAAACACCAAAGGTGCGGCAATGCTGAGGCCGACTGAAGAACAAATCCTTTCCTATTACTGTCTTCCAGAAATCCAGCTAACAAGATCTGCCTTACAAAATCCCCAGTTTCCACTTCTCACTCTCCTCCTTCGTCTCCATCCTTCCCGGAGCCCTGACTGCTCTCTGTCACATTTTCCCCACGTGCTTCCTACATGGACACTAAAATCCTCCCTGGCAGCATCAGCGTCTATTCAAAGGGCCTCCCTGCCAGAAGACGGGGGCAGGGGGTTGTCCTTGGCATGAATTCCCTCCCCAGGAGATGTTATTATCCCTGGAGGAGTCTTCTCACACACAGGTGTCTGGCCCCTTGGGCTGGAAGTGCTTCTCAGGGCAATGAGATTAAGGGCCCCTTCCGGCTGGCTGAGTTCCAGTATTTTGCACTCAATAGACTCTCTTTTGGGAACTTACGATGTCTATTTCACACTATGTGCCTTGGGGTAACCGCGAATGACCCCTACAGTGGAGTTACACTGTAAATCACCACGGGCTCCTCTATCAAATGTGGCCGCTAAAACGCAGGTGGTAGGAGTTTGAGCCCTGAAGCAGGTACCCCAGCCCCACCCTTTACCAGCTCGGTCGACCTGAACAAGGTATTGCACACCTCTCTAAGCCTTTGGGTCCCGGCATGAAAAATGGAGAAAGTCACGGACCCTTGCCTGGGGAGTGAATGAGCTCCAAATACGAACTGCCTGGAACACGGTAACGTTTTTTAGCTGTTACTCATACTGTTGTCCACGCTGCTATTCAGGACCAGGCCGCCCTCACAGAGACCTCATGCTTACACCTACTGAGTAACCCTGACCAAGTTGCTTAATCCCTCCCTTCTTCTCTCATAATCCCACCTATCTAAATCTCTCAAATGGGGATAATACGTCCTTCATGGGACCGTTGAGAGGATTAACTACAATAATACATGTGAAACACCTAGCAAGGTAGCCAGACACATAATAAACCACCAACGCCCAACTTCACCTCCACTTACCAGATGTGGGAGCAAGCTATTTATCCTTTCCAAGCCTCACAGGGTTGCAAAGATTCATGTAACATCTGCAAATTATCTGGCACAGAGTAAGCGGTGAATATGTGCTAATTACCTTCCATCCTTTTCAAAACTACTCAAAACTTATTTTTACCTGAAAGCATTCCCACCATATCTCAGTCACTCACGATCTCACTCATCTTTCACTTGAGACCCTGTAATACCAGTTTGTCTCATTTGCATGTATTTACATCCTTTTCCCATTCCCTCATTCACTTAGCAAAAATATATTAAATACTTCCGTGCTATTAGGCACTGTGCTCTATTCTGACATGCATGTATTTCTTTTATATTGATTTTCAATTCCCAGAAGCTAGGAATGTGTTATGAGTGTGTGTGTGTGTGCGCGCGCGCATGTGTTTAAGCAGGCTCCAGGCCCAACATCAGGTTCAAATTCACAACCCTGAGATCAAGACTTGAGCGCTCTACCAACTGAGCCAGCCAGGCGCCCCTGGTTTTCCATGTGTTTTTAACCTTTCACCATCTCCTATAAATGATGCCATAGCCACAGGTACACTGAGCTACAAGGAGGCCCAAAGAGTCTACCAGGCAACATTTTTTTTAATATTTATTTTTGAGAGAGAAAGAGAGTGCAGTGCGAGAGCGGGAAGGGGCAGAGAGGGGGACAAAGGATCAGAAGCAGGCTCTGTGCTAACAAGCAGACGGCCCGATGTGGAGCTCGAACTCCCGAACAGTGAGATCATGACCTGACCAGAAGTCAGATGCTCAACGGACTGACCCACCCAGGCGACCCTATCGAGCAACATTTTCATTTTACAGCCCAGGAAGGATAATCGACCTACGCTCATTACGAAAGCTAACATAGCAGTGATTTCTTGCCTCCTTATCCATCGTTCTTTCAACTATGCAAACAAACCTTCCTTGCCATCTGCTCCACGGAACACTAGTTGCTTGGAATGGTAACAGGTGGCACTCCGACACAGGGTTCCATGGCCAAGTGCGTTTGAGAAATAATGGATTAAGCAAAGTGAACCACGTTTGACTTTGGTTTTTTGTTTTACTGCAAGACTTTTCACCGTGCATTTATGAGAGAGGGATACAGCACACCTCACTTGTTAAATGCATTCAATCAGGAAAGCCTTTCTCATGAACATTTGGGAAACTACTTACCTAAGACACAGATTTAGGGAGCACGGTGCCACGCGATGTGACTGCTCAGTTGGTGTGACCTCCAGAGAGGTGTTTACTCATGACAGGCATTTGGCGAGTTCTCTTTAATGGTGGCAGTGGCAGTTTAGCACTTAGCGGTCAACGTACCGCTTTGGTGATACAGCAGTTTTGCCGAACCGAAAAGTGCAACCCTTCCTCTTTGTTCATGCGGTGTTAAGTCTGTTACAGTCATCCCCACAATGGCTCTGTTCTCTCAGAGCTGGGAGGAAGCGGCTAGTAAATACTCTTTGAGCAAGCTCAGAAGTGAGCAAAAGGGGATATTCATCGTTAATATAATAAAGAGCTTCCTTTAATTGAACAGCTGCTACACACCGGGCACGGTGTTGGGTGACTTATGTTTATATTTATATTCTCTGTTTTCTGTCTGTATCCTTATAGCCACTTGAAAGGGAAAGTCTCCACCTCCCACTTTGAAAACAAAAAGGCTCAGGTTCAGAAAGTTTATGGGGCAAGAGGCCAAATTAATCCAGTGACAAAATGACAACTACTAGCTTCCCTGTAGTCATGGCAATTTTCAGGGAGCGTAGGCATATTGTGTACTAGAACACCCTTTATGGGACATAGTTCTCTCTTTCACGGGAGAGGCAATTACAGAACAAATGTTGACAAATGTCCAATTAAGTAAGAAATAGAGCCAAAGAAATTCCTTTCTCAATGGTCTCCCCCAAGGGTCCACGCACTGGACTCTGCCCATCAGCTAGAATATATGAAGGGTACAGGACTCTCATTAGCTCCTAAAAAGGAACCATGCTTCTTGGGGTCATCATTTCACAGTATATGTGAGTCAGTATGCTGTAGCCCTTAAAACACAGTGCTGTGTGTCAATTACATCTCAGTAAGACTGGAAAAATAAGTAAACAAAAGGAAGGACAGCATCAACTGATCAGAGAGGACATTTTGTATAAACAGAGAAAGGAAGACATAATTTTCTCCCCAGCGCTGGTAGGAACCCAGGCAAATGGAAGCAGGACAGCAATTTAATTCTGCCTTTCTCCCTCTCACCTACAGGATCTGTGATAATTAATCAAGGGAAACTTCACTGAAGTAAACTCCTGATTCTAGAAAGGGAGGCTAGAAGGGGAAGCCTGGGCCACTCCAAGTCAATTTCAAAAAGAATTGTCAATTACAGGCCCCACTAGAAGAAAAGTCAACAGGAAAGCATCATCAATTACAGGTCCCAACTAGGAAAGAAGTACATTCCATCTCCTAAAAGATACCCAGTATCCCTGCAACTAAGTCAGCGAGACACCATCTTCACCTCTTGCTTTTCTCCCGTGGACTTCCCTTCAGAACATCCCCTCCCAATTTCCTCCTTCTTCTCCATTAAATAATGTTCCTCTGCTTTGTGGGACTTGCCTATGGTTTTTGTGATAGTTTCCTTGTTATGCACCGCAACTGTGTTATTCCTGAATAAATCCATTTTGCTGGTAAAATAACTGGAAATCTTTTTTTTTTTTTGAAGGATAACATAACACCCACCTCACCCTTCATCCCCAGCAAGAAAGCCACACCTGCCATGAACATGGGACTCCTCCTTCCAAACTAAACCTTCCTAACAACTACAGCTCACTCTTCCCTACCTGTTCCGGATGGGGTCAAGTCAAAGCACCGGACATGCTCTGGTAGCAGCTGCAGGATGAGAAAAGGGCTCTCCCTCTCCAGGAGGTCAGAACCCTACAGGCAGCCATGGCCACATGCACCTCCTGGCCAGAAATACAACCAGGATTCCCCCTCCCCCCTCCCCCCCAAGGGGATCTGGAGCAAAAACCAAGCTAATAAGAGAGTAAAAGCAAGAGAAAAGAGAGCAAAACTTTGTTATTTCCCCAGGCAAAAATCTACGAAGAAGCTTCTGAGATATAAATTATACCTGCATAGCTGATCCTGGAGAAGTGAGAACAGGGACATTTGGGTGGTTCTGTCATCAGTGGATTCTGTTTGTCCTTCTCAGAAACGCCTGCTGTGTGGCTGTGCAGGTATACAGCTGTGCATGTATTAAGGGTCCCAGGGTATGAGGGTGGGTAAAACATCAATATTATATAATAACTATAATAATGTATCAGCTACTGTACTGAGTGCTTGCAATTCAGAATTTCCTGTAATCCTCACAATAATCCTATGAAGTTAGGTTTAGTCATCCCCACTTAATAGAAGAGAAAGCTGAGTCTTAACAAAGCTTGAGCGACTTGTCCAAAGACACGCAGTATTTAATGTGGGCACCTGTCTTTTATCTGTGACAAATAACAGCCTGAATGTAGCATTTCGAACATACCCTTTTTGGAGAGCAAACAGTCCTGTGAGGTAGATCAAACATTTCTCCCAATTTGCACGTGAGGACACTGAGGCTCAGATAGGTGAAGTAACCCTATTCTGGTCCAACAGGTAGAAAAGATATAGTGCGGTCTGGAATCAAAGGCTTACTCTACCACTCAGCCACTCTAGCAAGATAGGCACTTTCCAAATGTTGGAATCCTGATGCTTCCAAGAATCAGAAAATATGTCAGTCCTTCAAGAATGCCCCTGAAAATTCCCATGGCCAAACCAGTCAAGGCAAAGGGCAAATGCTTTGGGGGGGGGGGGGGGGGGGGGAGAAGATTACAAAAAGCCACAGAAAGGCCAGAAGAATCCCTGGGATTTCCAGTCACTGCGTATGGGTTCCAGGAGCTGGAGTCCCTTTGCCTCTGTATCTCATAAACCTTAGGCCAAATGTTTAGTTTTTCCTATGTAGAAAAAATATTAAAGATTAATGATAATACTAATAAAAGTGTATACTCCCAGGAATACCTTGGAGTATGGAGGTTCTGACCTCCTGGAGAGGGCAAGCCCTTTTCTCATCCAGTTCATCCAGGTTCCAATTCAGACCACCACAGTAAGGCAAATATTGTAATAAAGTGAGTCAAATGAATTTTTTGGTTTCCCAGTACATATAAGAAGTTATATTTACACTATACTGTAGCCTATCAAGTAAGCAATAGCCTTATATCTAAACAAATAATGCCCATACCTTAAACCTAAAAATACCTCATTGCTAAAAAATGCTAGCCATCATCTGAGCTTCCAGGGAGTCATAATCATGGATCGCAGATCACCGTAACAAATATAACACTACGATAAAGCTTGCAACATTGAGAGCATTACCAAAACGTGGCAGAGACCGGAGCACATGCCCTTGCAAAATGGCGCCAACTAACTTGCTCGGCACAGTGTTGCCACAAACCTTTCATTTGTAAAAATCACAGTATCTGCAAAGCGTAATAAAAGAAGGTATGCCTGTGGCTAACTTTTGCAAATTTCAGGCACCATTAGAAGGAGACAAAGGACCATCAGAACAAGGTCCAAATGAACCACGTTATGCACCTGGGGCACTTACCATTGGCTATCATTGTTAAACCGCTTCTCCTACAGAAAAGAAGTAGGAGGCGACCAAGATCAGCCCTTAGCCCAAGCCGGACTTAAAACAGAGGACCCGGCTCCAAAAAGCGCCAATGAGCTGCCTGAGTTGCCTGCTATTGTCGACCAATCAGCGCGAGGCGCTTCCAACCAATCAGGAAGGAGCACTGCCCCGCCTCCTCATTAGCACATCAGACCCGACCGGACCGGGCCAGAGTGGGAACCTGAGCGGGAACTTTCTGTATACAAGTAGGGCCTCCTGAGTGCTCAGGGGGTGTTATGTAAGCACTTTATGGTGGTTTTCTGTTCGGGTCGGGCTGTAGGCCGACTATAGCCTTGCTTTGGGTTGGGTGTTTGTTTTTTGTTTTTTTTTTTTTTAACTTTTTAGTATTTATTTTTGGGAGAGAAAGTGCGTGAGCAGGGGAGGGGCAGAGAGAGACAGTCACAGAATCCGAAGCAGGTTCCAGGCTTTGAGCTGTTAGCAGAGAGCCTGACGCGGGGCTCGAACTCACGCGCCGTGAGATCATGACCTGAGCTGAAGTCAGGCACTCAGGCACTCAGCCAACTGAGCCACCCAGCCCCCCCCCCCCCCCCCCCCCCCCCCCGCCTCTCCCCGGGTTGGTGTTGTTCCTATAGTTGTCTTGCCTGGAAACGGGTCGCTGGTAACAGAAGTAGCTTACTTTTACTTAATTAGGAATCATGCTATAAGTTATTTTCTCCTTTGGTAGATAATGAAAATGAGGTGCCAAGAGGTGAAGGAATTTGCCCAAGATGATCTCTCTAGTTAGGGCAGAGCAAGAATTTAAACCCAGGGAGTGTGCTGCCAGAGTCCAAGGGGGAAAGAGCTGATGACTAGGGTATTGTTGGATGCTCTGACAAGGCTTGTGGGTACCAGCTTTCGTGAATTCTTAGAAGAGACCCTCGGTAAGCACCTGCCTCTGAGGGAAGGGTGCTCTGGGACCATCATGTCCCTTCCTCCAAGCTGGCCTTTGCCCACAGGCCCTCAGCTAATGTTTCTGCCTATGACCCTCCCAGGGTCACCAGCTGCCCCTTGTCAGACCCGCAGAAAGAGAAACCAGGCTGGCTGGGGGAGGGGTGCCAAGCAGGGGACTTCTCTTCCTCTCCTCCTGGGAGCACCCATCTGGTCTGTATCACCGGCTGATTTGTGCTCCAAAAAGCCTGCTTTCAAGTGAGGGTAGTGGGATTTGGTCCCATGAGCCAAGCCTGTTAATCCAGTTAGGACTTTCCCCCTGCCTATGGGCATCACCCAAGCCTGCAGGATCTACTTTGGGCATTGAAACAAGGCTCCACCAGGAGTCCTGCCACAGAGAGGGCTAGGGGCTTCTGGGCCTTTCTTTTAGGGAACACATTTGACCTAAGGGATTAGGATGGCTTCCTCCACTCTTTCCCCGCTGGGTGTTGTGACACATTGTTGAAAAACAGAGGCAAGAGGATATGGGTGGGGTATGGATGTATGACAGCCTGAGGTGGTAGGTAAATCCAGACCTATCCAGGTAAATCTCAGGAAGCCCACACTCAAGTCTGGAAAAAGGGGGTTTGAACTTGGGGTAACCATTTCCCTTCTTTGGGCCTTACTTTTGTCCTCTATTAAATGAGAGTTGGGTTGGAGGAACTGTATGAGGTTTCTTCCATATTTGAAATGGAAAGAGTCCTCCAAGGAGAGAATATGGCCAAGGTGTTCCTCTCCTGGGACAGCTCCTAATGTCTCTCAAACACAGAACTCCCATTCTTCTGGACTCCACCCACTGGGCTGACGCAGAGGCTGTTGTGGGGCATGAACCCAGGTGCCATGAGATCGTGACCTGAGCCGAAACCAAGAGTCAGACGCTTAACTGACTGAGCTACCCAGGTGCCCCCTGAGCTCCCGTATTCTCTCAGCTGAGCCTCACCGGCTGCCAACCTTGGGGTTAGGTCTTTATTTGCTTCAGACTTTGCTTTCCTCTTTTAATTAATACAATGAAAAAACTAATGAATCCGTATGGGGTGCCAGGCAATTAGCTAATCAGAAATATGGTTAATAAGCTTTGGAACATGAAGTGTCTCGCAGAGAATATCTATCCGATTCCTCAACCGTGTCAGGCTCTATTCCTGACAGGCAGTGGCTACTGAGAGCACAGCAGGTTAGATGCTTTATTCTTAAAAGGCTTTCCCTGGCTCTGATTCCCCCTTGTGTGAAAGAAATAAGGCAAGGCCAAAAAAGAAATTAGGCTGGAACACGAGAGTGGAAAAGCAGAATTAGGAGGCCAACCTGGGACCTTGGGCTGTCCGTAAATCTTAGAAGTGGGTGCTGAGTCTTGATTAGATAGCTCTGTACAGCCACACTAACAAGCCATCCCTAAAGCCGTTTGGTAGTGACGACTGACCAGATGCCCTGTCCTTTGTCAAAGTCCCCTTGCTCTGTCTCTGTCACCGGTTGCTTCACCTAATGTTAGGGGCTATCAGAACTGGAGTTTGGCTGCAGGACATTCCAAACTAAGTCTAGGACTCGAAATTTAAGTCTTCTGCCCTTGGAGAGAGGCACAGCAGACATAATGAGAAAAGCCCATCCAGGCAGATGGCCCGTGACATGTGGGGAGGTTGGTGACAAGCACTAGGCAGTGATCCCAGCAGGGAGGGCCCCAAACCAGAGGTGAACGGCGAAGTACAGTGTCACAGGCAATGTGGGAGGTCTGTGGGCGTGCCCAGCTTCTGGATCCCACTCCCGAATGGACTAGTAAGAACAAAGAGGGGTCCTGTCCCAGTGGAGCTGGGTACTGGCCAGCTGATAAAGTCAGGACCATTTATAGATGAAAAAACCGAAGACCAAGGCCAGCACGTGGCAGGGCTGGGATGCAAACTCAGGTAGCCAGGATCCAGATCTTAACACCCTACCCTGTTTCCTCCCAGCGCTAGGCTCGATCTAGCTATACAGGCAGTGTAGGGGCCTGGCAGGAACCCGGGAGGTCAAGGCAGAGTCAATTCTGGAAATTGTTTGCCGACGGATTATAAGCCACCATGTGAAGGGCCTCTCCTGTGGGTCCAAATGGGGTGCTATAGACTCAGGAGGCATATGGGAAGAACTAAGGAGTGAAACCCCAATTCAGTGAAAAAGCACCGAGGAGATTCTGCAGTCTCTCTCCTACAAGTCAAGTGTCCAGACTCCGACAGATTCATCCCAGAGTGCTGAAATAACATACCAAAAGCAATGTCAGACCCACACCAGTAATTCTGAGAAATTGTGGGAAAGTGAAAGACCAAAGTCCTGAGTTCTTGTTTTTAATTATTATTTAAACAATTGTTTTAATGTTTACTTATTTTTGAGAGAGACACAGAGTGTGAGCAGGGGAGGGGCAAAGAGAGAAGGAGACATAGAATCTGAAGCAGGTTCCAGGCTCTGAGCTCTCGGCACAGAGCCCAAACCGGGGCTCGAACTCACGAATTGCAAGATCATGACCTGAGCTGAAGTGAGACACTTAACTGACTGAGCCACCCAGACGCCCCCCAAAGCCCTGAATTCTGTTGTCCTTTCCAGAAAAGCAGAGACTGGAGAATCTCTAACAAACGATTAGGAGAGATGATTAAATACCTAACTTAATGCTACCAAAGCAGAATCAGACTGGAGTCCCTAAGAACAAGTCATACCAACATAAATGAACTTACCGTTTAGATGGGCTTACTCTGGACGTCAAAGTATGCTTATTAAATCCTTGTGTATATCTTTTATTCATTCAACATCAATCGAGAATCTGCCACACAGGAAAGCATTAGTTAATGAGACAATTCAATATCTTTTCTCTCAGAGTATACTGGGAAAAATGAGAAAATAAACGTGTAAACACAATTTCAGATAAGGATAAGGGTTAAGAAGAAAATTAAACACAGCCATGGACTTGCCAGAAGGATGGGGAAAGCTTCTCTGAAGGTATCTGAGCTGAGACGAGTCTGAGAAGGAGCCAGAACTTGTGGCGATCCAGGAGGAGTTGTTTGAGGAAGAGAAAATACTCAATGCAAAGTTGAAGACGCTGAAGCGAGTTTGGCATGTTTCAGAAACCGAAAGAAGGCCGCAGTGTCTGACCTGCAGCGAGGGAAGGGAAAGTAAGGGGAACACGCTGGGGACGTGGGCAGCTTTGCAGAGATTTGCAAACTGGGGGCGGGAGTTCAGATTTCATCCTCGGTGAAAGTGGAAATGACTGAAGAGTTTTAGCAGGGGAACGACAGCATTCAATTTACCTTTTAAGAAGATGGCTCTGGCTGCTATATGGAGAGCAGATAGGACCTCCAGCAGGAGTTGAAACGGGGAACCAGTTAGGGACTCAATGCGTTTGTTCAGGGGAGTGAACTTGGTGGCTTGTGCAAGGGTGGTCCCGGTAGAGAAGGTACAGTGAGTCAGATTCAGGATACATTTTAGGTGTTGTTGTTGTTAAGTTTATTTATTTATTTTGAGAGAGAGAGAGCAGGGGAGGGGCAGAGAGAGTGGGAGAGAGAGAATCCCAAGCATGTGCTGCATGGACATTGCAGAGCCCAAAGCAGGGCTCGAATTCGTGAAAACCGAGAAAACGTGAGCTGAAATCAAGATTCAGACGCTTAGCCGACTAAGCCACCCAAGATACGTTTTGGAGAGACAGATGATACCTTTGGCTTGCAAGCAAATAGAATTTATTTTTAATTTATATATATATATATATATATATATATATATTTTTTTTTTTTTTTTTTTTTTTTTTTTTTTTTAATAATGAACAGGAGTGCCCCAAGAATTTGTAGTGTTAAATTCTGCAAGAGCACGGCTAGACCTTTAGCCTTGGCCTTCTACTTGTTGACACCATGTGCCTCCGTTTAGGGTATGAACTTGCACAGTCCCTGATTTAGTATCTCCCTGGTAGCCTTCCTTCTAACGTCTAATCTGGCTCCCATTTTTGTGAACTGCCTTCTCAGGCAGCTCTGACTGGATGCAACATGCATACCTTGCAGTCGATCTCTGTCTACCTCTGGCCAGGGTCTTGGGGGGTCGGGAGGGCTGAGCGTGTAATGGCCGAGGGGACTCCAGTACCAGCTGAGGATTTCATGAGTCTCCAGCCTATTTCATCACGCTCCTAGTCTAACTCCTCATTCCCAGGCCTCCAAACCACAGATCTGGTTGGCCTCTTCCTTCCTAGACTGTGTACCATTTGCATACAGAATTGTCCACTCTGCACTACCCACAAAAGCAGCAGGGATGCATGTGGCTCTTTCATTAACTGGGCACAGAAAATTTGGCTGTCACTAGGCCCACCCAGAGTGGAGCCAGTTGAAGCAGGGAGAAGAAGGGCTTCCAGAAGATTCTGAAGGGTTCCTTTTCCTTTTAATATGCCTGTGAAAGAGAGGAAAGAGAGCTGTAACAGGGAGGAAACAACTTTGAAGTCCAAAGATTATTGAAACGGCCAGGCTTGTGCCAAGAGACTGGCTTCTAATTTCACTGGAGCTTCCGTTACTGAGTCCGTACTAGAAACCTGTTTCTCTTGTTGAGGATCTGGCATATTTTACGCCCTCCAAAGGAGCCGTTTACTCTGGAGACATAGAGTCATGTAGGATAATAATCCCAGCAGACAAATGGGAGAAGACAGCAGTAATAAATATCACTGCTAAGAGAGCATAAAGGAAGTAAAGGCTTGGGGCATCTCGGGAGCACCAGCTGCTTAATAATAAAGGAAATGATAACATGACTCCTTGGCAGGGCTATAAAAATATCTTTTAGTTACAGGTGTCAACGCCCGAGTGTCTGGCCCCTGCTTTATTACTGTCATTTACTATATGCTCTTGGTGTCTGCTCACAGCACAAGCTTTTTTTTCCCCTGACACCAGAAACACAAGGCTTTCTCTCTCTGAATTCCCAGAGTCCCCTAGTCCTGAGTCCCATTTCCTTCTACATTCTCTCCTAACCCAAGATTGTCTGGTCTTTTTGCTATGGAGAGAAAGGGAACTTTCTTTCTAGAAAGGCTTAAATCATCACATCTGTGTTCATTGAACTATTAAGCCCTCTCCGATCTGAGGGCTGGGGTGGGGAATACAATTATAAAAAATGGTGATGTTAAGAATATGGTTTTCTTTTTAATTCAATTCTATTTTCCGTTCATAAGCCTCAAGAGTTACAAGATGTGAGACAGCTCCCTGAAGGAATTTGCAATCCAGTAAGGAGGGATTGTAGTACGAGTATGAAATAAATTGAGTGAAAATAAGGGATCCTTTGGAAATGAACAAGCCCCACCCAGCTGGGGAGAAGAGAAAGGTCAGGAAGTCTTCCTGAAGTTGATGGCATTTGCGGTGAGCCCTGGGATTTCGTTTGAGGCAGGGAGCAGTAGCAGAAGGCTGGATAAATGAGCGGGGCCCAGATGGGACTGGAGAAATTGTCTCAGCTCTAGAGCCTGAGCGATTTAAGGACACCTCCAAACCACAGATTTGGTTGGCCTGTTCCTTTGGTTGGCCTGTACCAATGGGTACAGATCAAGAAAACTTAGATGTTTGGGGCACCTGGGTGGCTCAGTCAGTTAAGCATCTCTCTCTCTCTCTCTTTTTTTTTTTAATGTTTATTTATTTCTGAAGGAGAAAGAGCCAGAGCACGAGCAGGGCAGGGGCAGAGAGAGGGGGAGACACAGAATCTGAAGCAGGCTCCAGGTTCCGAGCTGTCAGCACAGAGCCTGATGCGGGGCTCAAACCCACAGACGGTGAGATCATGACCTGAGCCAAAGGCAATACTTGACCGACTGACTGAGCCATCCAGGTGCCCCATGCGTTTGACTCATGATCTCGGCTCGACTCATGATCTCGCGGTTCATGGGTTCCAGCCCCGTGTCAGACTCTGTGCTGATGGCACAGAGCCTGCTTGGGATTCTGTCTCTCCTTCTCTCTGCCCCTCCCTGACTTGTGCAAGCGCTCTCTCTCTCTCTCTCTCTCTCTCTCTCTCTCTCTCAAAATAAATAAACTTTAAAAAAGAAAAGAGAAAACTTAGATGTAATAAAAGACAAAGTATTGATACCAGGAAATTATTCCCTTTCCTGGACACAGAAGTCTGAAATTCTAGGTGGTCAGGTAAGAATATTGGGGAAAAGTAAGCTGTGCTATGATTCTAAGAGATCTGTTCCCTTCCAGAGAATAACCAGGAGTTACAGGAATTAGAACCCCATCTACCAGGGGAGAAAATTGGGAGGAGCTGAGCAGGGTAAGAATCCCCGTCAGGTGGGCAGCGTTTGGGGCCAACATTCTAATCCTGAAGAGGTATGTGGGCGTGGTGTGGGCTAACAGAGCTGGGACTTCAGAACTGGGAGTGAGGTTCAAAGCCAGAGCCCCATTCTGGGGCCTGAAACAACATGAGGAATCCAAATAGCTATTCCTCAGAGATGTCAGCATCCAAACTCAGCCTGGTCACATTAGATACTCATCTCTGTGTAGTAATATGTCCCCGTGCCAAGCCTCTCCAGATGGTCAGGCTGCTCTACTGACATTTTTTCCTGCCCTGAGCGGGCACCATGGTTTGTGTATCTGCAGGCAATACCCTGTGTCAGGGATGAGAAAAGCAGGGAAAGGGGGTTAAGGGAAACTTCTTCCTGTTCTGGCAATATCTGACCGGTTGCTCCAAGGGGCACCTGCTACGGAGCCGCAAAGCCCCGTAGGATACATTACTTCAGACATTACCAGCCTCATAATAAGAAAGATGTAAGAGGCAAGAAGAGAGAGAGAGAGAGGAAACAAGAGAGAGAGTTCAAGCCTGATCTATCAGGGGATGAATAGTGCAGCCAGGATGCTGAGTTTTGGCCCAATGTTTAGGGGGAGGATGGGAAGTCTGGGACTCCACCATGAATTAAAGCCCTCAAGGGAGAGCAAGGAGGATACAAGAGGTGGGGGCAGGTTCACTGACATAGTCCCAGATCAGATGCACCCCCTAGTTACTGTCAAAAGCAAAAGCAAAAGCAAATCTTCTCTGCAAGAAAGTGTCTCCAATCCCCAATTTAAGCTCTTAGATGTTCCACCTATTATGACAATGAGCTCACAAATACCGCTAAACATAAAATACAAGCCACTGAAGAGTTGGCAGATATAACATAAAATGAATTCAGAATCCTTTGGATTACAGATACAAGATCTGTCAGATATAGAATATAGAGCCGCTATGCAAATATGAGGATTATCTACATAGATGATCATGTCTTCTGTGAATAAAGACAGTTTTAGTTCTTCCTTTTCAATCTAGATGCTTCTAATTTTTTTTTTTCTGGTGCTTCAAGAAACTTTTGATCACATTTAGTATAACTCCTCATTGTGCAGACGCATCTGAACTCTAGAGAGGTAATATTTCAAGTCTCTTTGTTTTTTAGCATCTAAAAGGCCTGAACTGAGATTCTAACAGAGCTGACAGAACCTATCAGATGTAGCACTTTTAAGGCTGGTGTGTCCGTTATCTACTGTTTTAACGATTGTATGTGAAAAACAATCCCCAAACCTAGGTAACAGATGACAGAAAACACTTAGGTCGCTCCCGAGTCTGCGGGGTTTGCTTACCTTATCTAGGCTGGGTTCACGCATGCGGCAACAGTCAGTTACAGGGTGGCACGGTCACCCTACTTGTGTTGGCTGGGCACACTCTTGTGCATGGTGTTGACTGGCTAATGGCTGATCTAGGGCTCAGTTAGCCTGAGTGGGGTGAATAAACCCTGTTCTACGTGACTCTTACCCTCTACCCGGTTAGCCAGGTCAAAATCATCTCATGGTAACGACAGAGGGCAAGAGTGGTAAATGGAAATGCACAAACGTTTTCCAAGCCTTTGAAAATTTTGCTGACACCTCATTGGTCAAAGCCATGACCAAACCCAGAGTCAGAGTGGGAGGACTCTATGGAGTTAGACGACAAAGGACACGGATACAGGGAAGCCTGAAGAATTGGAGCCATTAATCCAATCATCATTGGTTAGAGCCAAGGGATTAGTACAGATAATAGCAAGGAAATACCATGTATCTTGGCTCTGAGGCAAATGCATTTGCATTTTGCCTTCTCTGGTGGAGTGATTAGTAAAGTTTACCAGCAGTTCTTTCCCAAATGGCTGTGCGAGATCTGAGGAGTTTGTAAGAGTAGAGTAGGTACTGTGTGGACAGTTAGATCTATCTAATTTTCAAGGAATCTTCAAAGGCAGAGGAGGCCAGGCGATACTGAGGGAGTCATTAAATAAATGGATTCCAGTGTCCAGAAGATCACATATTAATTGGAATCATTTTGGTTGCAAATGATAGAAATCCAAGTGAAAGTGGTTTAAACAGAAAAGAAACTTTGTAGCTTCCGTAAGTGAAAAATCTAGGAATCTAGCAGGTTTCAGACACAGCAGGATCCAAAGCCTCAAATAATGCCATTGTGACTCAGTCTTTCTTTATCTCTGGGCTCCGATTATCTGTCCTTCTTCATTCTCAGGCAGGCTCTCTCCACGTGATGGCTGCCAGCAGCTCTAAGCTTACAGCCTCCATTGTAACAATGCCATGTGAAGAGAGCCTCATTTTCCTTTTAATTCCAATAAAGCTCTAAAATTGACCTCATTATTCTAACTTGTATTATCTCCCCAACCCTATATCTATTACTTAATCCGAGGGAATGGAAAAGGCATATTGGCCTGTCCTGCCTTGGACTCATGCTTTAGAGAACTTTGCATCTCTCTCTCTCTCTCTCTCTCTCTCTCTCTCTCTCACACACACACACACACACACACACATACACACCCCATAGTTTCTTAAGAACACTTGATCACAGGGGAACAGTTCTCGACATCCATTCCTATGACTAACACCAGTCAGGCACAAGGAAATGTCCTCGCATCTCTTGACCTGTGTCCTCAACAGAAAAACCTCGTCAGAATGCTAACTTTTGTGGGTTATGCTGCCCCTGACATTGGAGATAGTTACTACTGTGGATACTACTGTGGAGTAAGCAGAGGATTTCAGTGGCAGAATTACTTAGGTAATAGAACAAGCACTTAGGCAATTCTGTGTTTTGTTATGTTATTAATTGTCATGTCCTTCCTCTTAGCATGAATTCTGAAATATTTTTTCCCACTAGTGCTAATTATCCACTTTCTTATTTCGCGTTGTATTTCATTTTATGGTTCCAGAGATACTCACAAATTAGCTTCACAATCACAAGCCTGTGGCTGAACAACATTTTATAATATGAAATGATTCAGACTACTCTTAATATTTATAAACACCTGGACATAGATATAAAATATAAATGTAGCATGCATTCAGTATATTAAATCTTTACATAGGCAACTGGATGGTTACTAAACACTAGAGTTGTGGATATTTTTATTTTTTGTAAAAAAAGGCTAATAAGATTTATGCAAATTCCCTCCCCAGAAATTAAAATTTTAGCTTTGTTTAAATAGTTTTTACTTAGAATTTGTTGGGGCGCCTGGGTGGCTCAGTCGGTTAAGCGTCCGACTTCAGCTCAGGTCACGATCTCACTGTCCGTGAGTTCGAGCCCCGCGTCGGGCTCTGGGCTGATGGCTCGGAGCCTGGAGCCTGTTTCCGAATCTGTGTCTCCCTCTCTCTCTGCCCCTCCCCCGTTCATGCTCTGTCTCTCTCTGTCTCAAAAATAAATAAACGTTAAAAAAAAATTTTTTTTAAAAATTTGAATTTGTTTAGTTTTTTAATTTTAAGATAATTTTGACTATTTTTTAAAAAGTTTTTTTGAGGGCACCTGGGTGGCGCAGTCGGTTAAGCATCCGACTTCAGCCAGGTCACGATCTCGCAGTCCGTGAGTTCGAGCCCCACGTCAGGCTCTGGGCTGATGGCTCAGAGCCTGGAGCCTGTTTCGATTCTGTGTCTCCCTCTCTCTCTGCCCCTCCCCCGTTCATGCTCTGTCTCTCTCTGTCCCAAAAATAAATAAACGTTGAAAAAAAAAATTTTTTTTTTTAAATAAAAAAAAAAAGTTTTTTTGAGAGAGAGAGAGAACACAAGCAGGGGAGGAACAGAGAGAGAGAGAGAGAGAGCAAGAGAGAGAGAGAGAGAGAGAGAGAGAATATCCCAAGCAGGCTCAGCGCTGTCAGCACAGAGCCCGACACGGGGCTCCAACCCACAAATCATGAGATCATGACCTGAGCCGAAATCAAGAGTCACCCAATTGAGCCATCCAGGCATGTCTGATTTTGACTATTTTAGAAGAAAAACATATTTGAAAAACATATTTGAAAATAATTTTACTTATAAATTTATTTATAGTTTCTGGATATAAACTATAAATATAGTTTCTGGATATTTATAGTTTCTGGATATTTCAAGTTTTATACATTTTTACTGAAATTATATTTTATCTTTAATTCCTTTGAAAAAGGGGTTGATAAGCTATTCAGACTACTGCCAACAGGCTGCCTACCTGTGTTTGTAAATAAAGTTTTATTGGCACACATCCACGTTCATTAATTTATATGTTGTCTAGAGTTGCTTTCACAGTACAATAGTGGAGTACAGTTGTTGAGACAGAGACTACACATAAGGGTAAAATATTTATTATCTTACCCTTTTTAATAAACTTTTTTTTTAACATTTATTTATTTTTTGAGACAGAGAGAGACAGAGCATGAATGGGGGAGGGGCAGAGAGAGAGGGCAGACACAGAATCGGAAGCAGGCTCCAGGCTCTGAGCCATCAGCCCAGAGCCCGACGCGGGGCTCAAACGCATGGAGCGCGAAATCGTGACCTGAGCTGAAGTTGGACGCTTAACCGACTGAGCCACCCAGGCGCCCCATATCTTGCCCTTTAAGAAAAAGTTTGCTGATCCCTGCTTTAGATTATTGTCAATGGAACACAAATTATATGAATACATTAATTATAATAACATAATTAGTGATTGTGCTAGGATGAAAACAAGACAAATAGATTTTGTAGAATAAACATGTAATAATTTAGGAAATACGTAATTTACTGTGCATCTGGACATTGCCAGTCCTTCAACATCACGCCCAGAGGTGTAAGTATGATTAAATTAAACGATATTTTTGCTGATTTTAGGTCCTATAAAAACCAGAGTTTTACACAAAATTTAAAATTTTGGCATTCTGAGAGTAAAATCATAGAGCATATTTTATGTACCAATCGGCTCAATTTAGACTTTATAACATTTAGGTATGTAGTATGGGGTGCCTCCACTTTTTAACTCTTGTTTCTGGGTCTGTGAAAATTAGAAACAGAAGTTTCTAGGGAGAAGTTATGAGTTCCCTAAAGGAGAAGCAAGATGTTAGAAACAGAAGAGGAGAGAAAGATTGGACAGATTACCAACAACAGATGTCAATTAGAGCTGACAGTTTGCCAACAGGAGTAATTCTATCAAATGCTACTGTTCTCTGATTCCAGAACAGGAATTAATGGGGGAAAGGAGAAAAATAGTAGAATAATATTCAAAATATTAGATCATGTTTATGGGGTGCCTGGGTGGCTCAGTCGGTTGGGCGTCTGACTTCGGCTCAGGTCATGATCTCATGGCTTCTGGGTTCGAGCCCCGCGTTGGGCTCTATGCTGACAGCTCAGAACCTGGAGCCTGCCTCGGATTCTGTGTCCCCCTCTCTCTCTGCCCCTCCCCCGTGCTTGCTCGTTATCTCTCTCTCAAAAATAAATAAATATTTTATAAAGCAGGGGGGTGGGGGGAGCACCTGGGTGGCTCAGTCGGTTAAGCATCCAGCTTCAGCTCAGGTCATGATCTCACGGTCTGTGAATTCGAGCCCCGCGTCGGGCTCTGTGCTGACAGCTCAGAGCCTGGAGCCTGCTTCAGATTCTGTGTCTCCCTCTCTCTTTGCCCCTCCACCGCTTGTGCTCTGTCTCTCTCAAAAATAAATAAACATTAAAAAAATTTTTTTAAATATTAGATATTTATTAAATAGTGTGTATTCATATTAGATTGGATAAAATGTTAGAAAATAGTAGAATAAGCAAGCTATCTCATGATGTGCCTGGTCAGCAAAGTGTTTGATCAGAAGCTTTATGGCCATATCAAGGATCCTGCGAAAGCATTCCTGCTTTAAAAAGGAGAGTGGGGGGCACCTGGGTGGCTCAGGCGGTTGAGTGCCCAACTCGATTTCAGCTCAGGTCATGATCCCAGGGTTGTGGGATCAAGGCCGGTGTTAGGCTCTGCACTGATTGTGGAGCCTGCTTAAGATTCTCTCTCTTTCTCTCTCTCCCTCTGCTCCTTCCCCCCCCCACCTCTCTAAAAATAAAAAATTTAAATTAAAAAAAATTGTTTAAAGGAGACTAGACTAGATTAGTTTCATCAACAAATGTTTATTGGGAGCTGTTTTGTCCCAGGCTGTGTCCTACGCCTCAGGGTTTAGACAATTGTATGATTCCAATAACTGGCTGAAAATGCTGGGAACAAACAGACTAGTTCCCACTGTTACAAATGTACACATTTGTCCTGTCTTAGCAGGACAGTCTAGTTCTGTTATTAAGAAAGCTCTGGGTCTATTTTTACATCAGAGACACACAGACTCGGAAGCCATGACTGCGGGAGGTAATCTGGGAAGTTACCCGAGGACAGTCTATGGCCTTGACAGTTCAACTTCAAAAGGAAGAATTAAGCAATCTTGGTAACATAGATCCCCCAGATATAATTTTATTTCATCTAATCAGCCCACCAAAGGCAGAAGGTGAAATTCTAACAAATTAAATTAAAATGCAATATAAGCTGCTCTAAAAAGCAGAGTTCAAAACCAATTTTTCTCTGATTTCTTCTTTGAACCTGGAAGTTAAGAGGTCTGTGGAGGGGAAAGGATGCATCCTCTTTGATCAAAGTTATCAAATCAATTTCTTCTGTTTCTAAAGGAATTAATGGCAAGAGAAGAGACAAAGGCGTTTTATCTCACAGTACAGGGAAGGAACGGGACTTCATGAAATCTCTGGAGCCACACTTAGGCAAATGACAATGAACAGCGTAGTCTGAGGATTAGAATGCTCTGCTTCCCTCCTTTCCTGCCATTGCCTCCTGTCTGTGAAATTGCACCTTTGCCTTCTACCGATCTCCAAAGCTGTAGAACACTGCCAAAATACATTTAGTTCCTCTAAGCCAGCCATACTGCAGCTACCTGCTAACTAAAGATTTTTAAAGTCAGAAGGAGCCTTAGAGATCGTCTTGAAAACTTCTTCAGTGCCCAGGAAAGTTAAATAAATGGGCCCCAGACTTTTTTGGTAACAGAAAAAAGTCTATAACCCAGATCTCTCAACTTTCATTTGAACATTCATGGGGTGCCTGGGTGGCTCAGTCGGTTGAGTAGTTAAGCGTCCGACTTCCACTCAGGTCATGATCTCGTGGTTCGTGGGTTCGAGCCCCACGTCAGGCTCCGTGCTGACGTCTCAGAGGCTGGAGCCTGCTTCAGAGTCTGTGTCTTCCTCTCTCTCTCTCTCTCTGCCCCTCCCCCACTCACATTCTGTCTCAAAATTCAATAAACATTAAAAAAATTTTTAAACATTCTTTCAACAGTACCACTCAATATGGCACTATGGTACGATAAAGGGCTGCAGAGAAATATTCTTGGTAATCCATACATAAAGTCCACTTTGGACTCCACCGTCTCTCGGATATTGGCTTGGCGCCCGAACCATCCACAGAGTTCTTTGGGGAAATGCTGGCTGTGTGCTCTGACTGACACTTCTCGGTTGATCAAGGGCCGATCCCTTACCCTTTCAGACCTCAGTTTAATCATCCCTAACGCAGGGGGAGTCCCAAAAAGCCCCTTGTAGGATCGTGTAAGGATTTTATTGTTTAAGATAAAATATAGGAAGCGCTTCACAAACTGCAAAGAAGTCCACAAATAGCAGGTGTTATCCCCGCGGCTGCTGCCGCTGCTAAGAGACACAGCGTTTCTCCGAGACATTCCCTGGGTAAACTTTCCACATGCCGTAGTCTGTTGCTCTTTCTTCTCACTTGTTCAGCATTTATGGGGTATCTGTTGCAGACCCGGCGCCATTCTATGCCACGGAGCTCCAAAGATGAATGAGAAAAAATGCAGGCCATCCAGAATTCCACACACTGGTAGCAGGTGTGTAAATAGTCAACGGGATATACGAAGTGCTGTGGGAGCACCGAGGGACTCCTTAGGCGGAGGGTGAACTTAGGCCGAGATCCTTGGGAAGGCTGCACAGTGCAGGTGCTGTTTGGATAGTTTTGAGTCAAAAGTGGAAGCTCTGCAGACAGGATAAGGAAGAGAAAAGAAGCGTGGAAATTGGCGGCTTTCCAGGCAGTGGCAATGGATTTGCATGTTTGCACAAAGAGAAGTAGCCTAGAAATGGCAGATATAGAAGATAGAACAACAACAATACCAGCAAAAGCTATTTTTTTTTTTTTTACAATGACTTCGAAGCTCTACGTTTTTTTACCAACATGTATAACGGGCACAAGGACCCTTCAAGGTGGGCGGCATTTCCTAAAGTTTGCGGATAAGAAAACTAAGGCTCAGAGAGGTTAAGTAACTTGCCTAAGATCACATAGCTGGTAAACAGGGAAGTCAGGTTTTGAACTTACATCATAATGCTTGTATTTAATGTAGCACACTGCTTCTTATAAACTGGGGGGACATCAAGAGATGACTGGAAATGTAGGCAAGGGACAGAATTTGTAGGACATGGAATACCAAAGCCAGGGGGCTTGGATTTTATTCTATAAACTGTGGGGATCTCTGAAAGATTGCTAAACAGGTGTTTTTTTAAAAAGCTTGATGGCAGTGTATAAATGAATGGGACAATGAAAATAATAGAAACAGGAAGATCATTTTAAAAAGTGTTATAAAGATCTTGGCAAGAGAAAATAGACGGCTGAAACTGTGTGTTTATCTGCTGACTCATCGTATGTGGGCGCAGAGCACTGTTTTGTGAAATAAGGACATTTTTACCTCGAGTAACGGAAAGTCCAGAAGTCGGGCAGGCCGCAGGTTCATCTGAAGCCCTTAGTCTCTGCCCCAGTCTATAGTTATCCTAAAGCGGCTTTCCCTGGGAGACCCAAAAGGACAGCCAGTGGCAGTTAGAGGTCTCCATGCTCCCTGTTCATATCCTACCAGAGAGAGGAATCTGTCCTCACAAACCTTGCATCCGACTGGGTCAACTTAGGTCACTGGAGTGAGTATTGCCAGGGCACTGATGGGCTTAAGAGGCATCAGGATTCTCCTCAAGAGCGGGGCAGGAAGGACACGTTCCCCTGTGCCTTCTGTGGCAGACGTAGCCACTTGACCCAAAGTATAGCTTTCTTAGGAAAGGGAAAGGGCGAGCTGATACCAAATGGACAACACGTAGCATCCACTCATGCCATCCAGCTTTGGGCACGGAGACGTGAAACAAATGGCTCTCCATACACAGCCGTCCCCAAACCGATCTGCCTAAGCGTGTGCCCATGGTGAAGGCCTTAGACTAGCTCTTCTCCAACTCTCTTTCTCAAATACTCTCCTGCCACTTTATAAGAAAGCCACACTCCCACCGATTCCAAATATTCCCATAGTGCCTTGCCTCAGGAAAAATTTTCTGGGGGGCCCCAAAAGAGGAGTATTGAAAATATTGCGGTTGACGGGACGCCTGGGTGGCTCAGTTGGTTAAGCATCCGACTTCAGCTCAGGCCATGATCTCATGGTCCGTGAGTTCGAGCCCCGTGTCCGGCTCTGTGCTGACAGCTCGGAGCCTGGAGCCTGCTTCAGATTCTGTGTCTCCCTGTCTCTCTGCCCCTCCCCCACTTGCACTCTGGCTCTGTCTCTCCAAAATAAATGAACATTAAAATACTGCAGTTGAGGGGCACCTGGGTGGCTCAGCCGGTTGAGTGGCCGACTTCGGCTCAGGTCATGATCTCACGCTCCGTGAGTTCGAGCCCCACATCGGGCTCTGTGCTGACAGCTCAGAGCCTGGAGCCTGTTTCCGATTCTGTGTCTCCCTCTCTCTGACCCTCCCCTGTTCATGCTCTGTCTCTCTCTGTCTCAAAAATAAATAAATGTTAAAAAAAAATTTTTTTTAGATACTGCAGTTGATTATAATGACGAGGTAATAAATACTTCTGCATGTCAGATGGTTTCCAGCTTTTTGAAACTCAAAGGAGACCTCATAGGGTTATCACCTGATAAATCACTAAATACACTTTTTAAATGATAGATCGCAGTGCTATTTTTGATACATACATTTTAAAAAGTAATATAGGGGTAGAATTGGTGCTGAACCCTGTTTTGTTCTAATAATATGTTATATTAAACCATAGGTACGTGAACTGATTGGGAAAAACCATGAGAGTCTCATCTATCTCATTAAACGATAAATTTGCAATAAAATGTACTTTTTATGTTTAATTTAAAAGGTCAATAAACTTGACTATGTATTAACAATTTTCATAATAACTCTTTTGAACACGTAGATACTTATGGCATCAAAATACACATTTTTTTCAACTTCAATTCATATTTTTGTTTCAGAGAAGTATGAAGGGCCAGCAACAGAAGATTTCCAAGCGTTTAAATGGGGAAAGTTAAAGTGAAAATAATAAGGTCAAGGAGAAATATATAAAATTTTTAACCATTAATCAGGCGTCGGGGGTGGGGGAGGGGGAATTGGAGAAAGGTGGTGAAAAGGCGCAGATTTCCAGTTACAAGATAAACAAGTACAAGTACAATGTGACTACAGCTGACACACCTGTAAGGATCTATAGGAAAGTTTTTGAAGGTAAATCCTTTACACAGAAATCTTTTGTTTAAGGTCACCCTGGGCTGATGGGTTCACTCTTTACTGGTGAATTTAAAACATTAGAGCAGGAATTAAATACGAAGGGAAAGGCAGGGTCACTCAAAAGGTGAACCACCTAGACCACCCAGGATAAAGTAAAAAGAGAGAGTAAATCCTGAGTCCTCATCACAAGGAGAAACATTTTTCTTCTTCTTTCCTTTCTTTTTATCGTATCTATATGGAAAGATGGATGTTAGCTGCACCTGTCACATTAACCATTTCACCATATAGGTAAATCAAACCATCATGTTGCATGCCTTCAACTTTTACAGTGAAGTATGTCAATTATTTCTCAGTAAAACTGGAAAAAGTTCATGTATTTTCAAATGAATGATTCTGAGTATCAAACTGGTCATTCAGGTTCCATTGGGTAAGTTTTTTAAGTGCCATAGTAATTTTATGTTTAAATGTTAATACTTTAAATGTTAATACACTGTGTTACAAACCGTACCTCTTGACATATATAAACTTATAACAAAACAATTCTGAATGTCCACTTAAAGATGTGAAGGAGGATATGTAGTCTTTCCAAATTATTTTAAAGATACAAATCAAAAATGCGAATCCTCACTTGTCTAAAGGAGACAACCAAATTGGGTCTTAGAGTAGGAGGCTTGCTACAGGGCTGGGCCCATCATCACTCATACAGTTCCATTCTAGTGGTGCTGGTTTTGAGGTTCCTATAAACACCCAAGTCAAGATATCTTTTAGGCAGTTCAAATTCAGCAGAGGAATCTAGGCTAGAGATATATTGTTCGGGGATCATGTAGGGACAGACACGGGCCAAATCAAAGGCAGATTTGCCAATATCAAGAGAAAGTATGACCGTGGAGAAGAGCACCGGAATCATATTTGGGGAAATAACACTGGCAAAGGGAACAGAAGAGAGATCAGAGAAGAAGGAAGTGAGTAAGAAGAACAAAAACCAAGAGAAAAGTTTTTGAAAGGAAGTAATGGCCAATAGTCCTAAAAGAGGTCCCGTAAGATAAAAGCTCTCATGTATCCATTGACAACAGTGATGTCAATTGCAGTGGAGCGGTAGGACAGAGGCCTGATGACACTGCCTGGCAGCGGGGGCAGGGTATTAAGCAAGACAAAGATGAATTTGAGGCTCTGAATATGAGTGAAAGAAATAAAGTCAGAAAAGGGAGCTAAGTGCTTTGCCTCCTGGCTGGGAGGTAATGACAACAGTGCAGCTCTCTGACAGGTGAACTTAGTAAACAGGGTTAATTTGGTTTTAGAAATTTGGGGATCGAGAAGATCCAAGTTTAGGTGAGCGGTGAGAATTGGAGACCTGAAATCAAAAGAAGTCAGTGCTCCATCCGTGAACGTCGTTCACTGTATTTTGGCTCCAGTATATGAGGTACGTATTCGGGTACAAAGATACAAGAGATAAATAAGATGGTCTTTGCTTCCGGGAACCATCTACACAGACGTGTTGGTCAAAGATGGACATAACGAGTGGGGTCTGAGAGATGGATAAAGAACCAGATCACGGCAGAGCCGGGGAGTTCTGGCCTCACAACGCACTAGAGAAGGGGAGCCGTCGGAGAAGTAGTAAGAAAATCAGAACAGCAAAGCCACCCCAAAAGCCAAACAAACATGAGATTTCAAGAAGTTGGTGGAATAGGACGCTGCAGAGAGCAATAGAATTGAGAACAAAGGAAAAACTCACTGGGTTTAGTAATTAGAAAGTAATTGACAACCTTTGAGAATGAAATTATCAGTCCAGCTACGGAGGATGCAGAAACCAGTAGATGGTGAAAAAAAAGGGAGGGGATATTGGTGTACTCACTCAGAGAAGCTTCTTCATGACTTTTCTATCCCAAAGACTCCTTTTGCTGCACTTGTGTTATGGTTGGTGTATGAATGGCAATGTGAAGATATTGCACGTTTGGTAAGTTAAGCTCCCAAGACTTTAGCGTCTTGGAAAATGAGAGGTGCTTTGCCAAGTCACAGTCATATTACAGTTATGGACTCAGTAATAGTGTGAATTTCCCCATAATAATAGTACTTATCTCACCACCTGAAGCAAAGAGGATAGTTTCTAGGGCCCAGATACACTTTCTAATCATTAGTTAAGCAAGTCTCCTTTCTTGTGTGCACCCTCCTCAATGATCGGATTAAGCTTCTATCTTCCCCCTAGAGAGCTAATCAAATGTGTGGTAAAACCACTTAGAATCACATCGTAAATTTCTTTTCTTCCTTCCTTCTCCCTCCTTGGCTCTAAAAATTTGGTACCCGTCCAGAACAAAACAAAACAAAAAGAATTGAAAAAAAAAAAACAAAACCCTACCACATTTCCCTAGCAAGAACAAGTGTTCTATTTTCCTCTATGAAGTCATTAGCCCTACTCTCAGAGCCTCTACGACCTGGGGTAAGCCTGGTGCCCTGTATTTTCGTAGCAGGTAGTAGGAAGACGTAGAGTCTGCCTTCCAGATGCTCACAGTTTGAGGGTTGGTTGGGGCCTCAGGATAAGGGCATGTTTCTCATAAAATGGTAATGATCAGAACCCAGTGTGGTTCTTCCTACTATAGATATTGAGAACTTGAACCTGAGTTGAGGAGGGTAGACTCTCATGTTTGAAGGACTTCAAATCATAGCTCATCGAACTACCTGCCCGATATTTGTATACATGCCTCCCCACCAACATTTCTGCTAAGTGAAACGTCAGCTAGTGGATTCGCTAGCTCGCGAGGACAGCTCTGACTCTCGGAAGTTCTTCCTTATAAGGAGTCCAAATGTATCTCTTGTGTTAACATTGGTCCTAGTTCTACCAAGTCTGGCCACTCAGAGCAAATGCGGTCCCTCTAAACCCTTACACATATTTGGAGGCAGTTTCATTCCTCAAGCCCTTGAGTCTCCCCCTTTCCTTCAGCTTCTACTCATGTTTGGCTCTAAGCCCTCCACTGCCCTAGCTACTCTGTCTGAATGTACTGTGTTTTGTCCTTCTAAACTATCCTCCTGATACAGAACACAATTCTGATTCCTGGGCTGCCCTCGGAAGGACATGGAGGAGGCTGCCATCTTTTCCCATATTTGAGGTTCAACAAGTCTGTGCCACTCCAGAGAACGTGCATTTACTTACACGTGACATGACGTGCTCCACACCACTCCTACCCCACCAGCCTTCAATGTTTTCTTCTTTGTTATGGAGAACATCTGTTTCCCTGCTTGATTTTAAAGGCTTTTTCTCATCTTTTCCTGCTGGAATCAGTTGACTTTATTTTACATTCCACTCTAACAGACACCCATCCCTTGGGTCAGTCTAATTCTATTAATGTATGTCAAACATGTCATGCCTGTTCACCTCCAACTCCGTGGAGGTTCTCATGTTGTTCCCCATCTGAAAAGCTCTTCCCTTTGCCCATTTACACTCCCTTTGTCTTTTATTTTTATTTTATTTTTATTTTTTTTAACGTTTATTTATTTTTGAGACAGAGAGAGACAGAGCATGAACGGGGGAGGGTCAGAGAGAGAGGGAGACCCAGAATCTGAAACAGGCTCCAGGCTCTGAGCGGTCAGCACAGAGCCCGACGCGGGGCTCGAACTCAGGGACTGTGAGATCGTGACCTGAACCGAAGTCGGCCACTTAACCGACTGAGCCACCCAGGCGCCCCTCCCTTTGTCTTTTAAAACCCAACTCAAATACTACCTCCCCAGTGCGGCCCTCCTGTGCTATTCTGGCCTGAATTATCTCCTACTTTTCTGAATGTTTTTATCCCTCAGAAGGTGAGGGATACACCTCATGAGTACAAAACATTTTGGTCATTTGCTATCAATGATATGCATAAGTATTACACTCAGCGTAAAATATGAACCGTGTTTAAAAATTCACTTTTTTTCACCGGTTGTGATGGACTGAATGTTTGTGTCCCGCCAAATTCACATGTTGAAATCCTAACCCCTAGTATGTTGGTATTAGGAGGTGGGGCCTTTAGGGAGGGAATTAGGTCATGAGGGTGGAGTCCTCACGAATGGGATTAGTGCTTTCTAAAAGCAACTCCGGAGAGCTCTTTCTCCCTCTTTTCACCATATGAGGAATGCAATGAGAAAGGAGTCCGCAGCTCAGTTCTGACCCAAACCCAACCGGGTTAGACTTAGACTTTTAGCTTCCAGAACTATGAGAAGTAAATGTTGTTTAAGCCACCTAGTCTGTAGTACTTTGTTAGCCTGAACAGACTAAAACACTGGCGTATTGCCAGGGCCTGCAGCAGTGTCTGGCACATAGTAGGTACTCAATAACTACTTGTTGAATGAATGAATGAATGAATGAACGAATGAATACATGAATGAATGAATACGTGAATGAATGAATACATGAATACATGAATGAATGAGTCCGTGAATGAATGAATACATGAATGAATGAATGAATGAATACATGAATATATGAATATATGAATACATGAAAAGTGCTTAAATGCTTGCTAATTGATTGATTGCCCTGGATTGATTAGCCAGATGATTAGCCAGAGAGACTAAACGGCAGAGAAGGACAGGAACATCAGGCTTAAAAATCAAACAGTACTCCACCTCCTTGGTCTGATCCAGACTTGCGGAAGGAGAGGAAAGAGGTGGAGGAAGAGGTGGGCTGTCAGCAGAGAAAGTCACCAAGTTCTCAGGAAAATAAGATTATGTAGGGAGTTCTGACTCATCCCGGGAAATCATCAGGAATGTTTCAACACTCCCTAAAAACTGCGGCCCCCGGATAAAGCTTTGAGGCAATTTTGGCTCCTCTCTTGTCTTTCCCCCATTGATATGAGGGAGCTCTTGTTGCGGACTGATGGGGCTGTGGTATTTGGTGCTCAGTATGACAGGGTTTGCCCTGTGGTATCAGTCACCTTCAGCCTCACATATCTTCTGAGCCCAGGAAACTTGGAGGCGGGAGTGATGGAGGCAGGAAAAAAAAGGATTCAAGGGCTGATGTAAACTCTGTTGTACAACCCGAACTTTTGTCTTCACCCACCTCGTCTGCCTCCCAGATACCTGGGTCTTCACATGTAATATACTTTATGTGTAAGGCACAATAATAATAATAATAATGACTTAGAACAAGAGCAACCATTATTTGGCTCCCGATTCTGCAATTTGAGCAAGTCTCAGCAGGGACACCTTGTTTCTACCCCCCATGGTGTTGCCTGGGGCAGCTTGTCGGGGACCAGAGACTGGACTGGATTGCGGCTGGCTGCACCTCTCTCAAGTGGACCGGTTGGACTTCTTTCCAGCCAAGAGGGCTTCAAAGAGCGAGCTGAAGCTTCACAACCTCCTAAGGCTTAGACCCAGAAGGCACACAATATCACTTCCGCCACCACCTATTATTGATCAAAGCAACTCACCAGACGGGTGTAGAGGTCAGGAGAGGGGAAAAACCTTACCTCCTGGTGGGAGCGGTGTCAAAGTCACATTCCAAAGGACAAGTAGGATGGGAGCGATTTTTCCGATCATCTTTGGAAACAGTCTACCATAGTTTACCGCCATCTGTCTCTCTACTAGATCACCTCCCTAAGGTCAAATCCCTGTTTGTACTCATTTTATGGCTCTCACAGTGCCTAACCATCGTAGCTAAGGCATAGGCGGTGCCCAGACAGATCGAAAACCTACCAAACGCGTAGAGGAGCTGGTAGCTTTTCCACTCACAAGCTGACTCATGCTGTTTCCTCCACTCAACGGTAAGAACATGGGCTTTGGAATTAAGCACACCTAGGCTGGCATCCTGGTTCTACTACATACGAATTGAGTGAGCATAAACAAGAAGCCTGAATTTTCAACAAATGTTTCTACATTGTCAGCTGCTTCCTTATTTTGAAATGGGGATGGAAGTTTGTATCTCACCATCGTGAAGATTAAAGAAAATCACGTGTGCAAAGAGATAGCAGAGTGCCAGGACTATAGTAAATGCTCAAAATATGATAACTACATTTAAAAAAAATTTTTTTTAATGTTTTTTAAATTTATTTTTGAGAGAGAGAGAGCACGGAGAGGGAGACACAGAATCCGAAGCAGGCTCCAGGCTCTGAGCTGTGAGCACAGAGCCCTACGCGGAGGTTGGACTCACAAATTGTGAGATCGTGACCTGAGCCAGTTGGTCACTCAACCGACTGAGCCACCTGGGTGCCCCTGATAATTACATTTTAATCTTCCTCCTCTGTCTCCCTCTCCCCAAGACTCTCCATGAGTCCAGGCATGATGACTCCCTCAAAACCATCTCTTCCTTGGAGCACTCGCTGGTCTTCCAAATGGAAATGAATTCTGCATCCCCTGGATAAGAATTTGACTTTGGTTTCTTCCCTCGCATTTTGAAAACTATAGGTCATTCAGTGTTGAGCTGCTAGGAAAGGAAATCATCTGGTCGCATACACTTTAGTTATAGATATGGAGAAATTCAGACCAGATGGATAAGGCAACTTGACCGAGGACTCATAGCTAGAATTGGACCCCAAGACTTCCTCATTCTGCAATGATACCAAGTTTTGTACCCCAACCTGCTTACCACGTGAACACATAGCCAGAAAGGCTATGCTATCAAATTCTCAGAAGGAACCGGAAATCGGAGGACGCCAACCGCAGAGTGGGTAGGCTTAAGCTCATGGATAGAATGAGGCCGGTGTATGTGTTTTGTGTGGCTCACAGGCATTTGCCACACACACACACACACAAAATTGAAGAAGTTGCCAACATTTAAAAAAAAACGTTCATATCAAAATCCAGATTATCAGCTTCATTTGAAAACAACTGGACCCTCTGGCCACACTGAGCCTGCCTGCGAGTGTGACGACCGTCTGCTGGAGCCATATGGCGGCTGCCCTGTGAAATGTGGCCATGGTCTCCCATGTGTCCGGGTTCAGGAAAGTTCAGCCTGCTTTCCTCACTTGGGTTAGCTGCCTAGCCAACAGAGGCAAGTGAGTGCGTGGCTCCTGCCTTAGATGAAGGCGTTGGAAAATCACACAAACATCTTCTTTTGTATGGCAATTGTCTTTCCATATGTTCCATCTCCCTGCAAATTATAAGCTCCCTATGGGCACTTACCGTGTCTTAGGAAACTTTGATAGAAGTAATAATACTTGTTTAGCACTCACTGCATACCTCCCAAATAGCATTTAGGTACACGATCACATACGGTACTCAGTAACTTAGTGATGTGAGTCTTACTAAATTTGTTTACCTTCTAGATTTTTCTATCAGCTGAGGAAACAGAATCAGAGAGGTTGATCCCAAAGATCAGCCAGCCATGAAATGTGGAGCTGGGTGTGGAGGACATCTGGTGTTAATTTTCCTTCGGGAAACCGTTCCTTTCCCTCCCAGTCCTGTGGTTTGGGTGAGGCCGATCCCATAGGAATTGGACTCAGGCCTGTCCAATAAGGGTTCTGATTACTCCTAACCTTAGTGATTGGCTTGTGTGACTATGTGACCCAAGCTGGGCCAATTAGAACTAATCAGAAAAGTCCTCAGACTTTTTCTGAAACTCTCTCTTCTTGCATTAAATTGATCACTTTCAGATTAGACCAGCCTCCCCTTTCTTCAGACTTGCACGGGCAAGTGATGAGTGTCCTAGGAGGAGCTCCCCAGCTCTGCAAAAGGCCATCCCACCCTAGACTCCAAAACACCACTGACAATAGGCTGTAAACTCTGCTTTCTCCTAAAAAAATACTCTCACCTCCCTGCCAATCCTCACTGGCCTACCACCACAATGTGCCCCGAGATCACCAAGGCTCACTCAATATATGCATTATCTGTTTATGTCAGTCTCCACAAAAGCGCAGGGCACCCAGATCATCCCACATCCCCAGGAGGCTGATCCTCATACTTCTTTATGGACAACGAGGCATGCATAACACCCTCATAGTCCTTATCCTCTTTTCCTGCTATTTTTGTTTTCCATAGAATTTGCATTCTGAACATACACAGTTACTTATTTCTTGGTTTTCCTCCGACTTTATTGAGCTCTAATTGACATGCAATGTTGTGTAAGCTGAAGGTGTACAAAGCGTTTATTTGAAAGGTACCTGACTGGCTCAGTCAGTAGAGCATGTGACTCTTGACCTCGGGGTTGTGAGTTTGAGCCCCATGTTGGGTGTAGAGATTACTTAAAAATTAAAACAATCTTTAGGGGTGCCTGAGTGGCTCAGTCGTTTAGGCATCCGACTTCTGATCTTGACACAGGTCATGATCTCATGATCGAGCCCCACATCTGGCTCACTGCTGTCAGCCTGTCGGCACAGAGCCCGCTTTGGATCCTCTGTCCCTCTCTCTCTCTCTCTCTCTGCCCCTCCCTGCTCACGCTCTCTCAAAACATAAATAAAACATTTTTAAACATTTTTGAAACTTAGGGAAAAACGTGTTGATTTGATACACTTATATACTGCAAAATGATTACCAGCATAGCATTAGCTGATACCACATCATGTCACATAATTACCATGTTGTGATGAGAACATTTAAGATTTCCTTTTTTTATGTCTGTCTGTCTCTCCCTACTAGAATGCAAGCCTCGTGAGGAAAGGGACCTTTCCTGTCCCCGCTTAGAACAGGGTCCGGGACAAAGGAGGAGTTCAGGGAGTATTGAATGAATGAAGGAACGCTACCCATCGTACCTTATAGGGATAAGCCCACCTGAGAAAGAAAACAATAAAGAAAGCAGACGCAGGGGGAGGAAAGAAAAATATTCCTGCTATATATATTTTTTAAAAACCTGCATTTTAGTTTGCGAGGGTCCTGTCAGATTAGGACTCCTCTCTCCTCATCTCATGTAACCTTGATTACCTCCTAAAAGCCTTATTTCCAAATACAGTTATACTGGGTATTAGGGCTTCACCGTATGAATTTTGGGGAGGACACCTTAACCCTGGATGTGCCTTGAACCTTTCAGTTACATGAAGCAATAAATTCTTCTGTTTATTTCAGCCAGGTTGAGTTTGGTTTCTGAAGATACATTTGGAAGAAGCCTAACCACTCCACAACAACAACCAAAAAAACAAGCAGCCCGGTTAAGAAATGGGCAAAGGACGGGAACAGACATCGTTCCCAAAAGATATACAAATGGCCAATAAGCACAGGAGAAGATGCTTAACATCACTGGTCGCTAGGGAAAGGCAAGCCAGAGCTACAGTGAGATATTTCTTCACACCCACGAGGATGGCTCTGATCAAAACACAAACAAACGGAAAACAGGTTATTTGGGGAATAATGATGTAATGTTGATGAGACCGTGGAGAAATTGGAACATTTGTGCCTTGCTGGTAGGAATATAAAATGGTGCAGCTGCTGTGGAAAAGGGTATGATGAGTCCTCAAAAAAAGAAAAACAATTACCATGTGATCCCATAGTTCTGTTTCTGGACATGCAGCCAAAAGAAATGAAAGCAGGGCCCCCAGCAGATACGTGCACACCCATGTTCATAGCAGCATTATTCACAACAGCCAGAATGTGGGATGTGCTCAAAACAAATCAGGTAAATAAGTGAAGTGGTACATAAATGAATGAACGCGCTATGATTTATTTTTAATTCACATGATGTCACAACGACACAACATCATCATCTCCTGGCAAAAAGCAAACATTCCAGTGGGTGGTCCTTAACAGGCTGGCAAGTATCATGGAAGTTCAACACAACCTTTTACTTCGGGAAGCCAGGGGGGTCCCTACGCATTCACACTTGCCCATTCAGCCCAGGAGAGTTTGTTTTCCCTGTGAGTGTGTGCTTCGAGTGTGACCTTTGAGGAGAAACACTGGGAAGGTAGAGGTGCTTTTCTTTGCACCATCGACTGTTGCTTGCATGCCCAGGCACTACCCCAGAGCCTCATGGCGGACATGGCAGTTGGGCAAAAGTAGACATGACTTTGAGACCAGCCGTGAGCTTTCATTCACTCCTTCACCAAGCCCTGGTGAGTTTTACATCCTGGATGGCTTCAACCTTCTCCACCCTCATTGCCACCACCCTGAGTGAAGCCATCGTCCCCTGTCCTCTGACTACTTGCAGAAGCCTCCTAATTGGGGAGTCTCATTTCTGGCTTGTAGCCTCCCCCCCACAGCCGGGTCCATTCCCTGCAGAACAGCCGAGCTGTTTTCCAGACCATCGATCTGATTACATTCCACCCTGATTTCAACCTTGAATGACTTCCTACTGGGGAAGGATAAAAGATAAGCCTCCTAACTTGTCCTACTTGGCCCTCCTATATTCTGGCACCTGTGTAAACGTCCAGGTCTCAGTGGAACCACGTCCTACATCTTCCTTGGCCTCCAGCCAGATGCTGTGGGTCTTCTGTTCCTGAAACGCATAAATATTCCCACCACAAAATCTTTGTGCACCCTGGCACTCCTCCCCACCCCCACGCCCCCTACCTGCTCAATTCTTCTATCTCCTTCAGCTCTTGATACAATCATCTTTTCTTCCATAAAATCTTCCTTGATCTCTCACATTGCAGCCAGGCTAGGTCAGTAATGAGCTTGCACGGTTCAGTGTTCTTTTCCTTCAGGGTACTAACCTCCGCTGCTAATTACACACGCCTTCAAAGCACTGTTTGATCAACTGTCTCTCCTGCACTGTGCAGTTTCTAAGCTCCTTAAAAACAAAGGCAATGTTTGCTTTCGCCCATGATTGGATCACTGTCATCTAGCACAAGGCCTGGCATATAATAGTTGCTCAATAAATATGTGGGGGGGGAGGGGGGAAGAAGGGAAGGAGGGAAAGAAAGAAAATGACAGGATCCGCATCTGGAATTTTAGGGAACCGTATAGCAGCATGTGAACACAATACCAATGCCAGTTAGACGTAACAGCGGGAGCTGAGCAGACAGAGTTCCAAGTTTCATCTTGATTTTGTTGGCTTGGTCAAATTGCCAAAAGTCTCTCATTTTTCGTTTTCTTCCACTTATTTCAACAGACAGAGGTAAAACCCCTACTAAGTGCAAGGCATGTGTTACTAGAAAAATGTTTCTTGGGGCATCTGACTGGCTCAGTCGGTAGAGCGTGCGACTCTCGATCTCGGGGTCATGGGTTCAAGTCCCACAGGGGACCTAGAGCTTACTAAAAAAAATGCTCCTCAACTGGAAGGGGGTGCCTTCCATAGAGGAATATAGCAGAATTTTAAGGGGGAGTCTCACTCAAAGTACAAAGAAACCCACAGCCAATGTGATGGGTGCATGTTGGGCGTGTGAGGGAGCAAGCGGGCAAAAAAGTGATAGAGAGGTGAATCAGACAGTTCAGGACATCAAAAACTTACTCTCAAGTGTGGGAAAGACCTGGAGCTCAAATGATGTACTACACAGATGTTTTCTAGAATAGAGACAAAAGGTGCATGCAGAGCTCAGAGAAGGGGTGATTAATTTTAACCTGGGGAAGAGGGCAAGAGGGTTTGCTGGGAACTTTGGAACTCTGCCTGGAAGGGTAGGTAGCACCTCCCGGAGAGCCCTGAGGGACGGCCACATGGACCTCTTTCCAAGAAGGATGGTGAGGGCTAACTAGTTAATGTTTGGGAGGCCCTCCGAAGCCTTCCACCAGAGGATCTGTGAACAGTTACCCCTTGAACAAACATGAATTTGAACTGTGCGGGTCCACTTACACACAGACTCTACACTTCCGTACTAAATATGTTTTCTCTACCTTCTATGTTCTTAATAACATTTTCTTGTCCCTAGCTTCCTCGGTTGTAAGAACACAGAATATAATACACACACCATACACAATATGTGTTACTTGACTGTTCGTGTTGTCAGTAAGGCTTCTCTGGTCAACAGCAGGCTAAGAGTAGTTACGTTTTGCGGGAGTCAAAGGTTTTACGTGGATTTTTGACTGTGGGAGGGGTCAGCACTCCTAACTGCCCACGATGTTCAAGAGTCAAGTTCGCTACCTCGTGACAGAGGATAATTCTAATATATTCAGCTACACAGCGGCTGTGCTCGGCTGATGACGTTATTCCTGTGAAGTGAATGTATATAAGCTTTTTCCTTCACTACAGAAAAAGGTCTTGATTTACCAGCATAATCAGTTTGCGAGAGAAAATCTTGCAGCTGCCAATAGGGGATTAGCTTGGACGGGGTTGACTCATGTCTAAAACCAACCGGTGAGTTCTGCCCTATTTCTGTTCTCACGGAGCCAGCCAAACGTCTGGTGCTCTCTGTGACTTTATCAATTCAGTTTGACCCTTCGAGAAACACACAAACAAGGGCAAGTCTTTCTAGAACAAGATAATGGGGAAACAGAAAACAGAGGTAGTGTTAGACAAAACCGTGACGTCACCACACGTGCCCGCGGAACGCCCCGTCGCTCTGGCTCAGGAAGAGCACATGACTCAACGGTTGGCTCTTTCTGGGTTCTGGAAGCCATGCTAAACGCTTTGTGTGTATTGTGTCATTGGCTCCTCACCACCACCTGAGACAGACAGTCACTGCCATCCCCACTTTATAGGGGACAGGGCTGAAGCCCAGAGGGGCTGCGTAACTTGTCCGAGGTCACGCAATGGTGGGATTTGAACTCATGACCACCATACTCGACGGCCTCTCATCCACACAGTTGAAAGCAAGGACATTAGAGTCAGGCAAACTGGCTATCACAACACTTTTTTCACTTTCAAGCTGTGTGATCTTGGGCCTATTATCTAACTTTTCAGGGGCCTTTGCATTGGAATAGGCCCCAAAACCTTCACCTTGGGAAATGACTTTCATTTTGGAGGAATGTGCCATCTCAACCTGCTGGTTGACTGACTGCCCCATGTCCCCAGCCCGTTCCCCCAGCTGAGCCGCTGATTTCATCTCCTGCATGCTTGACCAGTTCTGAGTAAGGATGTGCTGAAGTAGGCTGAGCTGTACCAAAAGGAGGCCAAGTCTTGGAATACTCGGGCCTTCCTTCGGTCTAATCCAGTTTCCAGAGCTCTAACAGAGGCCCCTGAGCACCTGTGTGGCTGTTCCACTCTTCCCCTCATGTGGTTCCTCAGTCCTACCAATGGAGCACCCGACCTTGCCTTCTTTATCCAGATTCCCCCATGCACTTGGATTTGTATGACTAGGCTCGTGCTCTGACACCGTCCACGTTCTGGTTCTAGAAACCTATCTAACGCCCAGTCCCGGTATATGGATTGGGCCCTGCCTTGCACTTACCGGTCCCATTTCCCAGCTCAAAAGAGGAGCACTGCTCCTTAGGTGACTCTAGGAGCTGGGCCTCTGCCACCTCGAACAGGCCTCTTCATTAGATGCTTATCTGACCACTTGGCACACCTGTGCTCTCAAAACTGCTCCATCCACAGGCAGGGAAACCTAGCCATTCTTTTTTTCTTTCCGCCCTCCCTCTCTCCCTCCCTCCCTCCCTTCCTCTTTCTTTCTGGTATCTTAATTTCTTATTTCTTCCTTTCTAAACAAATTCACATAACATAGAATTCACCATTTTAATCACCGAGAGCATATAGTTCAGTGGGTTTCACCGAACCTTAGCGTATTCACAAGGTTGTGCAACCATCACCGCTATCTAATTCCAGAATATTTTAGTCTCCCCGTAAAGAAACTCCAGAGGACATTAAATCTGAAAAGCAAACCCGAAGGCTGGAAGGGACAGGGCTTAAGGTGACACAGCTGGATATGCAGAGCTTCCTAAGTGAGAAGCGGGTGTGCAGAAGATGGTGACCGGGGGCAGAACGTCCTAACCCCAGATGTGGCCCTCGGCACACTGGGTGTTTCAAGCGGAAGGAATTTGAGAGATGGCAGGTAGAGGAGGGGTTTTCTGACTTTCCTCTGAAGCAGACTGTAAGGTCCTCCCACGAGAGGCTCCCTTCCCATAGTCAGAGGAAAGGAACGTCCCTGTCTCTGAAGACCGACGGACGCCCAAAGGAATCTGAGTGAACAGACCTCGCTGTTTTCCCGAGTTTACTACTCTGCGCTTGTACCTTTTTTTGTATGATCACACTTTTCCATGCCTCTCCAGTCTTCATCTAACCTACCGCAAACACTTAGCTTTAACTGCCCCCAAAATAAAAACCGAAAAAAAACCCACACCATACTCTTTACCCGTCATTCTCCATTTGCCACCCACCCCCCCAGCCCCCGGCAACCATTAATGGACTTTCCAGCACTGTGGATTTGCCTCTTCTGGCCATTTTGTATAAATGTACGCATATAATATTTGGCCTTTTCTTTGGCGTCTTCCACTTAGCAGCATGTCGTAACACAAGTCAGGACTTCCTTCCTTTTTACGGCCGCATAATACTCCATTGTGTAAGTTAACCGTATCTTGTTCACACATTCATCATCAGTGGGACCTTCGGGCTGCTTCTGCTTTTTGGCTGTTATGAATAATCGTTCCACCAGCATTTGTGTGTGCGTTTTTCTGTATGTGCTTTCAGTTACGTCAAGGAGGGGAATTGCTAGACGATAACGGGGACGCTATGTTCAACTTTTGGGGGAATTTCCAAGCCGTTTTCCAAAGTGACAGCTCATATTCTCGCCAGTGACACACAAGAGTTCCAACTTTCCACATCCCCTCTCAGTACTCGTTATTGTCCTCCCCCTTTCTTGGTCGTCTTGGTTCCCCTGGCAGGGGGTATTTTCTTGACGTTGGTGATTCTTTGAATGAAATAGTTAAAGCATTTGGGCTTTGATGACAGAGCTCTAAGTCTGGGTTTGCTCTGCCATGCAGGGTGCTAAGGCAGGTATATATCTGGAGTAAGTTTTTGGTTTCTTTTTTAACTTCTTGACCCTCAATCTTCTCATCTGTTAAATGGGAATAATAGGGTTGTTGCACTAATTAAATGAGACAATGCATGTCAAACCCTCAGTGTAATGCCTGTAGAGCCCCTTGATAAATGGAAGCGGTCATTATTACTGTCTATCTTTCTTTGCCTCCACGGCTAGACCTCAGCTCAATGGGTCATTACGTTGGTTATTTGACCAGGTGACAACTATGTATGGAGAGTCCCTCATGTGCCAGGCACTCTTTTAAGAGCTAGGATTATGGTGCTCAACGAGGAAGAGACCCCACAAGTAGGAAGCTAATATAATACTAGGGCAAGGGCCATGATAAATATGGAAATTCAAAACTAAAGTTGCTAATCGTAGAGCCCTGACAAAATGAAATAGGGTAATGCCATAGTGAGCAGGGTGAGGGTTAGCAGATGCGGCCAGGGCAAGGCCCTCAGAGGAGGTACATTGCAGTTAAGACGCAACTGGAGAGGGGCGCCTGGGTGGCTCAGTCGGTTGAGCGTCCGACTTCGGCTCGGGTCACGATCTCACGGTTCATGGGTTCAAGCCCCGCGTCAGGCTCTGTGCTGACAACTCAGAGCCTGGAGCCTGCTTCCGACCCTGTGTCTCTCTCTCTCTCTCTCTCTCTCTCTCTCTCTGCCCCTCCCCCACTCTCTCTCTCAAAAATAAATAAACATTAAAAACATTTTTAAAAAGAGTAAAAGACCTGACTGGAGATGGGGAGGCAGCCACACAGAGGTGTAGGGAAGAGAGTTCACTCAACAGACCCTCCAACACAGAATCCCTGTGACAGGAGCAGCTGGGAGAGGCTGAGGGGCTGAACGAAGGGAGGGGGAGAGAAGGGGATGGCAAGCCTGAGACCCCAAGAAGACCCAGGAGCCGAAGAGCTGCCCAGGCACCGTGCTGGTGACAGCACCGTGCCGATGGTGGGGCCCCAGAGAAGGACGTCAGTGAAACTGGGCCAGACCCTGAGTGTGATACGGGGCAGGAGTTCTGGGGACTGAATGTTCTCCGCGGTTGGCAGGAGCTGAGGAAGTCTCACTGGAGAGCGTCAGCGTGGCATGCTCCCTCCCCGCAAGCCCCTGTCACTCACTCCTGGGAAGGCCTGTCCTCGTTTGGATTTCTTAATATCTGACACAGAGCACTCGGTCACACGTCCGCTGCTGGCGTATCCACAGTGGAACAGTGTGTATGACACAGGTGCTGGCACTTTGAACGGTTGGGAGGACAAAGCCTGGACTCTCTCTGCCTCTCAGGGAACATTCTGGGTGGGCCTGGTGGGTTCGAACACTCGTCCTGTGACACCACAACATCCAAACACAAGCACCGAGGTGACATCATAGAAAGCCCAACTTGCATCCCGTGAGCCGGCCTGAGTGCTGCCCTTGACCTCTCTGTGGCAGTGCCCGTGGCAGAGGAGGAGTCGGGAGCACTCGTATGCCACTCGGGGAAAGGATTTCAGACTGGCGCTCGTGTGTTTGTGCTCTGTGCTCTCACACTTTCTAGCTCTCTGGCCCTGAGACAGCTCCTATGACACGGCAGCAGCAAGTCCGTGGCACGGAGAGAGCTGAACAGGGAGCCTGGCGCTCAGGAAGCCCTCAATAAGTTCGCTTATTGTCACTTATTATTATTATGTTTACCTACTCCTGCCGTGACGGTTTTAAGAGCCTCCAGTTATGAAGGGTCGCCATGCTTTGAAAAGGATATGAAGAGGTTGAAGGTTATCCCAAGAAGGGCGATGATTAAAATGATAAGAATTTGGGGGGCACCTGGGTGGCTCCATCGGTTAAGCGTCCAACTTCGTGTCAGGTCATGATCTCACGGTTGGTGGCTTCGAGCCCCACGTAGGGCTCTGTGCTGACAGCTCGGAGCCTGGAACTTGGTTCAGATTCTGTGTCTCCCTCTCTCTGTGCCCCTCCCCCGCTTGCGCTCGGTCTCTCTTTCTCTCTCAAAAATAAATAAACGTTAAAAAAAAAATAACAAAAATAAAACGATAAGAATTTGAAGATTGGAAGAAAAAGTTGGCATGGGAAGGGTGAGATTATATGAAAGAGTGTTATTAAGCAGTTTTCAAGCATAAAAACTGGAGAGTTACAAGATGGGGAGGGGGCCAAAACCAATATTTTCTTGGTGTAACCCACCATATGCTAAATCCCAGACCGGGGTCTTTCCATTTATTATTGCATTTAATCCCCACTGCAACCCTCTGAAATTGTTGTTGTTGGTGTTATCCCCATCTTACAGATAAGGAAACTGAGGCTGGGAGGCCAAAGGCAAACACTAAGTGATGTGCTGGTGTCTGATTCTGATCCCAATGGTCCTTTCTCTATAACCTAAACCAGGAAAGCCCCAGCTAAACCTATCTCATTATTCTGGAGATTACGAGCTCCACAGATCCCAGTATAATTCCCCAAATGTTACGGTTGCACACTGGTAGTTCTCATGGAGCAACTAATCCAGCCCAGAGAGGCAGATGTGTGAGCATGTAGGTGGAACATTGAAATGAGAAAGTCTCTTTGTGTAGCAAGAACGCGCTTCTGGCAATGTGCAGAGGAAGTGGATTCCTTCTCCTAGGGCTGAGAAAGTCCTTAGGGAGGGGAGAAGAAAGTCAGAGGCCTTTTCCAGGGGAGGAGTTTCTCCCCCCTGGAGACGAGGCTCTTCGGGGTTCTCTGGTGGAAAGGCATGGGAAGGGCATCCTTTTCAGCTGGGGCTGAGGAAGCCACAGTATGGAGGTGGGAAGCCATGTGGTTCATTCAGGAAAAGACTTAGGCCACCCGGACAGAAGCATGGAACAGGGTTCCCAGGGGCAGAGGAGCTGGAGAAGGAGAGTGACACCTGAAGGTGACGTGATTTGCAAGATAAGCTATGGACTTTAGATTCTGTCCTGTAGGCAGTGGGGGGACACTAAAGGCTTCCCAGTAGGTGAACAGCTTGATCGTATCTATGCTTTAGGACATCACCTCTGGCAACTGTGTAAAGGATTCAGCAGGGAAAGAGTGAAGCCATAAAAGTCAGGTTCTTCTCATTTACTTTGCAGTATGCTTGCCTTTGGACCCCATAGGGCCCTTTTGGTAGACAGGAAAGGGGATATTTCAAGGAAGCCGCTGAATCTGGTCTTTTTTTTTTTTTTTTTTTTTTTTTTAAATTTTTTTTTCAACATTTATTTATTTTTGGGACAGAGGGAGACAGAGCATGAACGGGGGAGGGGCAGAGAGAGAGGGAGACACAGAATCGGAAACAGGCTCCAGGCTCTGAGCCATCAGCGCAGAGCCCGACGCGGGGCTCGAACTCACGGACCGCGAGATCATGACCTGGCTGAAGTCGGACGCTTAACCGACTGCGCCACCCAGGCGCCCCTGAATCTGGTCTTTTGAAGAGCTCCCGCTCCGTGCCATCTGACCTGGTCTTCTCGGATGCCTGATCAGGAAACCTGCTGTGGTAATGGTGGCACCACCAGCCGTCATTTCCACCGCACTGAAAAGTAAGGAAGGCTTTCCGAGTGTGTCATTTACTTTCGAAACAGTCTCTAGCTGAGATACCAGCATTTTCGAGGCAGAGAGACGTGGTTGTCTCCAAAAGTTGAGAAGTCTCCAGAAAAAGGCAATAGTTCCCAAGACAGGCAGGGTGAGCCGCATGGTCTGGGGCATTGGAGGAGGCTCAGGCTTCATTCATTCATTCATTCATTCACAGCTGCTCATTGAATGCCTGTTTGTGTCAGGCCTCATGCTGTATACTGGACACGCCAAGGTGAAAAAGGTAAGGTTCCTACCCTCAACAAGGTCTCGGTCTAGTGTAGAAGATGGAAAAGTAAACAGAAAACTATGAAAAAAATGAGAAAGACGTAATAAGGGAAATTTTCAAGGATCACTTAGGAGCGACAGCTAGTTCAAACACTCAGGGAGGTAGAATAAATATCAGGGACCTTGTTGTAAAGATCTTATTTATGAGCATGATTCATGTGCCAGGTTCTGGGCTGCATATCAGCTGCATCATGGAGAATCAGTAACCATATGATGAGGAGGTAAAGGGAATGACACGTGGAGCAGAGAGAAAGAGCATGACCCATCTTGGAACCTACAAATAGTAAGGCTCAGGATTGAATGAAAGAGATAAGGTTTAGGATAGAATAGGGAGAGAGGGAGCTGGAGAGGTGATAAGTGTGTAACTACAATGGGTCTTACATGTGATGCTGAAGGGTTGGAACAGTCATTAAACTATGGTAAGAAGGAGAGTGATGTGGCACCTGGCTACAGTGATATGGTCAGAGGTTCACATGATATGATCCCGAGGTCAGATTAGAGCATGGTTCAGAAAACTATTTTGAACTTCAGTTAAGTGAAATTAACACAGAAGAAACAATTGAGTCTCTGAACAAAGGCAAGGGCAGTGGGGATGGAGTGGAGGGGACTTACGGGGGAGATACTTGGGAAGGAGAAAGAATTGGCAGGGCTTGGTGACCACTTGGAGTGAGAAGGATCAGGAGTAAGCCTCACGATGTTGGCTTGAAAGGGCAGGCCTACGCCGGCTGACTCCATCTTGTTCTGTGTTCTCCACCTTGAGTGACTATGTCCCCGACATGACCCCTTTTCCGGGAAAATCACAGAAACCTCAGATCGCGCCTCCTCCTCTTGAGTAACCTCCCTCTCACCCGTTCAAACTTCCTGATCAAAACACGCCCAGCGACCTGCGTTAACAGGACTCTGACCCTTCCCCAGCCAATCGGCCGAGGCCACGACCCTTCCCCAGCCAATCGGCCGAGGCCACGACCCTTCCCCAGCCAATCGGCTGCCCCTAGACCCTGATAAAACCTTTGTGCTTTTGAAACTCGCTCTCTCTTCCCGGTATCTCACCACTGCGTTGGTGCAGGTAGGGGATTGAGCTCGAGCTAGCTCGAAGAAAGGCTCTTTTGCTTTTGCATCAGACTCGGCTCCCTGGTGGTCTTTGGGGATCATGAATTCTGGGCATAACAGGCTTGCCACCAGGTATATAAAAGAAAGTAGTAGATGGCTGGATTGGTCCAGAGACTGGAATTTTGTTGAGGAGAGCAAAATGACAAAGGAGAAGTGAAGATACTCAAAAGATGGTTATGAGACAGTATATTGGGTTTTCTAGACTGGACAGAGAAGGAAATGAAGGAGGAGGATTGATAGATGGCTGGAAACGGTGAGGCGATTGGCCAGAGGTCTTAGTAAAGTCAAACACTAGGTGCAACAGGAGTGAAGGAGTTCGAGAAATGGGAGAATAGGAAACTGGTGGCATTGAGGATTATTGGAGGTTGGAGATGAAACCATTCCAGGGTGTGGCCATCGGTGCGAGTGGCTTGGGTGGAATGGACTAGTCTACTGGGCAGGTCGCCCTTATAGACAGAGCAGTCAGGATGATGGCAGGTCTTGGGATGGAGAGGACAGACCTTGAGCCAGGCACTATGGTCTTCATGAAGCAGGCAAACGACAGCTATAAAAGTGGGTAGAGAAAGGGTGTGGGCTTCTCAGGAGCAATGTTTCTACGAGGATCGAGAAGGTATGGTTTGGAAGCAGATCCAGGAAACTGCTAGGTTGCTTGTTTGGATGGGACCGGGGCTTCCTCCAGAGGAGTGGGGAGAGAAGGGGCTTTGTCCAGGGGAGGCAAATGTTGGTGAAGCAGAGCCCTCTTGTAAGAGGAGGTTTCAGTTCAAACCAGGAAGGGGTCAAGGTGAGAACGCAGGGGGTTATGTACTGTGGTGTCGTGTTCCAGAAGCCCCAGAGGAGGAAGGGCAGGAGTCAAGGGAGAGGGCGCCCAAGTCGAGCAGAGCTTGTGGCTGGTGCTGCCATTTTCAGTCACCCTGGTCTCTCCCCCTTCACCCCTGCAGCCAACTGGTAACCAAGGCCTGTTGATTCTGATTCGTAAATAGCTCTGGGGTCTCTCCCCGGCCTTCCTTTGCCACCGCCAGAGCCTAAACAAAACTCTCGGGGACCACTGCAATGGCTTCCTTTTGGGCCTCCCTGTCTCCTGCTTAGTTATGCCTCCCCACCCCCTTCCACTGCCCGCCCCCTCCGTCCTCCACGTAGCTGACCGAATGTTCTTTTTTGGTCCACAAATCTGATCCCGTTTTCCCACTACTCAACATTCCTCAGTGGCCCCGCGATTGTTAACGAGACACCATCTGTCCCATTTGTTTGGCTTCCAGAGTCCTTTGTAATCAGTCTCCCGCTGATCTGTCCCTGTGTCGTCTTCCACTGCTCCCCACCCCCCAACTCTATGCTCTAGTAATACTCAATTATTTATAGCGCTCAGAACATGTTACTATGTCCTCTCACGTTTCCAGATTCTGCACGCTCCATTTCATCGGCCTACACGTTATTCTCATTTGGCACACCTCGCCCCTGCCAGAGACCGCACCCGCATCCACTCACGTCCTTCTTCCTCTGTGAGTTCGTCCTTCACTCCTCTGGACAACCTAGGGGGTCCTTTCCTTAAACTCCCCCTATACCTTGCACATCACACCACGAAAGCAGGTGTGCAATTATACTATACTGCATGTATGTGACCATTCATCTTCCTACTTGACAATACGCCCTCTTTAGAGAAAAACATTATCTTTTTAGAAAGACTTTTTTTTTAAGAGCAGTTTTAGGCTCACAGCCAAATGGAGGGGAAGGCACAGACATTTCCCACATATCCCCTTGTCCCCACACATGCACATCCTCCTCCGTTATCAATATCCTGCCCCAGCGTGGGACATTGTTAAAATCAGTGAAACTACATGGGCTTACCATTAGCACCCAAAGTCTACAGATGGCCTCAGGGATCACTCTTGGTGTTGTACAATCTATGGCTTTGGACACGTGTGTAACGACATACGTCCTCCGTTACAGTACCGTACAAAGTATTTTTACCGCCCAGAAAATCCTCTGTGCTCTGCCTATTCATCCCTCTCTCCCGCTAATCCCTGGCAACCGCTGATCTTTTTACCGTCTCTGTAGTTTTTGCCTTTTCCAGAATGTCAGACTGTAATATAGTCTTTGCAGAGACATGGTCTTTTAAGGCTTACATCCAGTGTCCAGTGCCTGTCGCATAACTTGGCACATAGTAGGGGTAAACGACCTACAGAATTAATGGTTGACTTAGTGTGTGTTTAGGGAAAGGACACTCGGTGATCTGAGTGAAGCACGGTGTATATAATTAGGCTCTAAACTCCAAATGCAGCTCTGCTCTTTTTCTTTTTCTTCCTACATTTATTTATTTTTGAGAGACAGAGCACAAGTGGGGGAGGGGCAGAGAGAGAAGGAGACACAGAATCTGAACCAGGCTCCAGGCTCTGAGCTGACAGCACAGAGCCCAATGCGGGGCTCGAACTCACACACCGTGAGATCATGACCTGAGCTAAAGGCGAGCACTCAACCGACTGAGCCACTCAGTCGTGCCATACTCTGGGCTGTCTTGAAGCTAGTAGACTATGTCTGATTCAGTTCATCTCCAGACCTCATCTCCAAGGCTAGCACATATATATATTTTTTTATATGAAAGGGACTCAACAGATACGGAATGAGGACATAGTCCCTGACCTCAAAAAGTCTATGGTAGACCGGTAGTCTAATGTTTCTGCAACATGCTATTCCACTCTCCTGCCTCTTCAGCAGTCACTAGGAAGGGTCTAAGGACTACAATCACTTGTTCATTCATTCATTTATCCAACAAGCCCTGCATTCTGCTTTTTAACTGAAAGCTTGTGGAAGGTCAAGGCTGTGGTTAGATGGCTGGTGCTGTACTGCACAGGCTGAGAATCCCATGGGAATAGACTCTTGCCCTCAAGGCATCCCATGCCTAAACCTTGGGGCTCCAGGGAGCCTTCCCTGCCCCTGCCTGGCTGACTATTCCAGCTCCCCAGGCTTTCTCCCCTGCCAGCCTTGTTGTACTCCAGTCAGAACCAGACAGTTTGGCATTAATTGCTCTCTAATTGTTTCAAGTGTGCTATTTTTATCTCCGGAGGACTTTGCACTCTCCTTGCAAACCGCCTGGTCTTTCAGTTTCACATTGCCATTGTGCCCCCAGCGCCTGGTAAAAGCTTGCTGATTGATTTGCTATGAGGGGTAATTACTTCCAAGGCTGCCCTGGGATATGGATCTCTCCTGAAATTGTTGCTGCTTCTGCCCCCTGCAATGCCCTCCCACTCTCAGCACCTCCCACTGGCTGTTGCTTCCATGGGTCTCCAGAACCTCCTCCCTTTCTCCTTCTCTCTGTCTACTCCCCCTTCTCTCTGTCTATGCCTCTGGGGTTCTCTCTTTCCACCAGTGCTTTTGCATAAGGGCTCTCTTGGCCAGAGCTGTTATTCTTATCAGCTGCCTCACCATCTATTTTTATCTCTCCACGCAAAGTATTAAATACTTCTGGGACCTGCTAGGGTGAATGAAGCTTCCACTTTGAATTTCTGCATTTTCAGTTTTATTATCTCAAGACACAGTTAAAAGAAAGGGGTCTTGGGGGAAAGACGGAGCTGAGGTGAGGTCAAGTGGGAAGAGAGGCTTCTTTCTAGAAGGGCAAGCAGTGATTGCTGAGAGGAGGGCTAGGGAGGGGCAATCACCGAGGCTCCCAGCTCCTTGTTATTTAGTCTCAGAAAAAAAGACAGTAAGGCGTTAGGGACAGCATGGAGTTTTGCTTCCGAAGCGCATCTTAAGGTTCAGAGAAGCTCAGAAATTTTTCTGAGAATTGCCATCATGGCTCTCCAGACTGTTTGAAACTTGCTTACCCTGACAGTAGACTGAATCATAAGATCTGTTACAGCTCTTGGGGCCTTAGAGAGGGTTTTGTCCCACCTCTTTCCAAGTGTGAGCTCTTGGGCAGAATCTGAGCCATTCAGATTCACGAGGCCACTACTTCCATTGAGGAGAGGCGCAGTGGTGATAACTATTTCGCAGATCAATCCAGCAATATTTTTTTTAAATTTTTTTTCTCAACGTTTTTATTTATTTTTGGGACAGAGAGAGACAGAGCATGAACGGGGGAGGGGCAGAGAGAGAGGGAGACACAGAATCGGAAACAGGCTCCAGGCTCTGAGCCATCAGCCCAGAGCCCCACGCGGGGCTCGAACCCACGGACCGCGAGATCGTGACCTGGCTCAAGTCGGACGCTTAACCGACTGCGCCACCCAGGCGCCCCAATCCAGCAATATTTATTTGCCGCCTAGAATGCTGGTACCAGAGCATCAGGGTTAAGAGGCTGGGCTTGGCTTCATGTTGACCTGGGTTTAAATCACAGATGCAACATTTTCTGCAGGAGTTCAGGCAGGTTACTCAAACTCTCTGAACCTCAGGTTTTTCATAGGTAAGTGCGCATAATAATACTTCATGGGATTATTATGAGGATTATTGAGTCAGGGAAAGCACTTAGTGGAATGCCTGGTGCATAGCAAGTGCTCATTTGAGAGCTCATAATATTATTATCCCAAGGGCAACTATTACCTTCTTCCTAACCAGACTCCATCCCAGTGCTCACCCAAATCCTTTGGGGAACCCTGGGCAAAGTCATCTACATGGTGAGACACTCAGGGGCCACATGAACAAGCCCCAAGTGACAAACATGAGGCACCTGGGGCGCTTTCCGTTGGCTGTGATTGTTAAACCGCTTCTCTTAAGAGACCAAAACCAGGACGTGGCCCCTCTACAAGCCGGACTTAAAACTGAGGACCCGGCTCCAAAGAGCACCAATGAGCTGCCTGAGTTGCCTGTCAATCTCGACCAGTCAGGGCGAGGCCCTTCTGACCAATCAGGACGAAGCTCTACCAAGCAGGACAAGCCGCTTCAAACCAATCAGGATGGAGCACTTTTTTTTTTTCCTTTTACTTATTGGCACTTTGGCCTGCGTGGGAGCCTGAGCTGTTGCTTCCTCTGTGTGAGTAGCGCCTCCTTTCTGTTTGTGGGTGCTCGTCTGACTACTCTCTGTTGGTGCTGTATCTGGAGCTGTCTCTCTGATAAAATTGTTCTCGGTGCTTCTGACTTTTGGGTCCTTGTCGGGCTCGAGAACCCGACTCCGGTACCGATAGCAACCAATCTTGTGGACTTCGGCTGTGTGTTCCGTTGGGTAGGAGCATTTAGAAAGAACACAGGGTGACCGGAGCCCCTTGCAGAGCTGTCTTGGGTGGCGGGGACTCACTTGTCCTTTTCTGTGAATACAGTCCGACCCTCTTCAACGGAATATCCCTGCCATAAAATATATCCCCCTCCTTGCCAACCAGTGCGGTGATCCAGGTCATTTATCGCTTCTTTGGTGAGCAGATAATGTAGTGCAGGTGTAAAAAGCAAATGATCTGAATATGGAAATCCCTGGATTCAAATGTTGCCTCCATTATATATCGGTAGGCTAGTTGTTGAACATTGCTAAGAGAGCTTTGTTTCCTCGCGTCCAAAAGTGGGGTGATAAGAATGCATGATTAACAGACCATGCATAAGAAACACTCAACACGGTTCCTAGCCCATAGGGCTTGTTCGGTAGATGGTGGTGCACGTTGTAGTTGAAGCGTGGTGGTGATTGATGATGTTGCTTCCTTCCTGGGACACCTGCTGCGTTTTACTCCTTTGCAAATGCCTGCCGCTCTCCTTCACACCTAGCACCTGAAGCTCAGTTCAGGCCGGCCTAGACTTGAACGTAAATTTGTCTGCAAACAACCTCAGAGCACTTCCAGGTTACTGTGCTTCATCAGTGAAGCCGGGCCCAGAAGCAGTCAAGAACCTGGCAAAGCTCCTTCTGGCTGACTTGGCACCGCCGGGGGGAGCGTGGAGGGGGGGGACCGTGTCAAACACTTCTTCCCCCGAAAGGCTGCAGAGGCTGCCTTTCACAATGCAGAGCAGACACCACACTCCCAGACAAGTTCCTAATTAACGACACATAATCAGTGCCTTTCAAATGTGCATATGTTATTCTCTGCCCAGCTAATTAAGTGCACTAAACATTTCATGGTTAAAGATGGAGGCTGGGTTATCAGAAAAGCCCATTAGAACCAGCCCAGATTCAGAGCTCAGAAGATGGAAAAGTTCAAGGAGCACCTGGGTGGCTCAGTCGGTTAAGAGTCAACTCCGTTTCCGGTCAGGTCCACGATCTCACGGTTTCGTGGGTTTGTGCCCCACATCTGGCTCTGCACTGGCAGCTGGGAGCCTGCTTGGGATTTTCTACTTCTCTCTCTGCCCTTCCCCCAGTCATGTTGTCTCTGTCTCTCTCAAAGTAAATAAACTTAAAAAGATGGAAAGATTCTGATCCAGGTTCCACTGAGCTGATAGTCTTTTTTTAAATTTATTCATTTATTTTGAGAGAGAGAGAGAGAGAGAAACAGGGCAGGGGAGGGGAGGGACAGAGAGAGAATCCCAAGCAGGCTGTACTCTGCACAGAGAATAACATGGGGCTGAGTCTCATGAACCTCGAGATCATGACCTGAGCCCAAATCAAGAGTCAGGTGTTTGACCAACTGAGTCATCCCGGCGCCCCTGAACTGATGGAGCCTTTAACACAGCCCCTCACCCTCTCTAAGCCTCTCTGCAAGTAGGGCCACAGAGGCTTTCTACCTCTTAAGGCTGTTATAGCTGAGGCAGTCACGATCATCCCTGGGGAAGTAGGGACCTACACTAAGGCACACAGTAATTACTCCTCGGCTTTGCTAGAACCTTGTTTTCTAGGCAAGAAGGGTGGTCAGCTTCACATAAAAGCGATGTGTGTTTGTGCCTTCTGGGGTGTGGGCTTTAGACATCATCTTGTGCGATCCTCATGACCATTCCTACCCACCAGAAAAATAAAGTGCCTTCAAGGAGCTCCCAGGGGGCTCATCCAGATTGTGAACGGCTGAGCCACAATGTGAATCCAGGTTGACCCAATCTTAAAAACCCAGAATTCATTCTTCTTGCTCCCTCATGCAAAATATCATCCTCCTTGGCTAGGTCCTCTCAGGTAGCTTCACCCTCTTTTCTGGTTCCCTCTCTTCCCGCCCCTGTATCTCACCACCCCGCCCCGTTAAAATACACTGTCTTCCGTCCCATCCGCTGAGGACCCCGCAGCGTCTCTTCTTCGGTGAGGGAGGTCTATCTAGTTAACCTGATGGAATATTCTTTGTGGGTTTGTGAGCCTAATGCTACCATTCTCCTCCCTCCTCCCAGCCCCAGTAATTTAATTACTTGAATAGGAGCCTTCTGGAAAGAATGTGATACTCTGCAATCACACCAGAGATTACCTGCTTGCTCCACCCCTACCAGGAGTTGCCCTGAGCAACCACGCTTATGGAAGTTGCGTGATCATGGGAGCGAAGCCAGAAGGTTCACTGGGTGCACAATTTATGGAGATTAATATAGAACAGGGTTATAAGGTGAGGGGAACAGCCAGCAGAGATCGGGAGCTGATGCGGACAAAGGCAAGATGACAGAAGTTATAATGTGTTAGAGCCCGAGGGCTGGCTTTACTCGGACAGACCAGAGGGACCGGGGAACAACAGATGTCCCTTCTCTCGGAAAGCCTGCGTTCTCTCCTTTCCCTTGCTCTCCAAAGCCTTTCTGGTCACAGAGGCGGCGCTTGCAGTAATGAGTTGCAGGTGGTTGCGAAGCCGTCATTTTTGATTTACCACCAGGTTCCAGGCATGGAAGGGGCAGCTGAGAGGGCCTCATCCAAATCAGTTGCACGAAGATGTTTATTCCACATTATTACATTCTGGAGTCGTCTTTCACGACTGCAGGGTAGATAGGGACTGGGAGGCACTGTGTTTGAGCACAGGGAGGGTGACCACCATCTAGGCTGCCCCTCATTTGCATTCTCTCTCCGTGCCTCTCCCCCCCCCCCCCCCCCGACTTCACGATGGAAATCAGGAGCGGGTGGACGGTGGTTCATTGTTGCTAGACCTGAGAGAGAGAGAGAGGGAGAGGGAGAGAGAGAGAGAGAGACAGACTAACAGGGGAGGGGCAGAGAGAGACACACACACACACTCACAGAATCTGAAGCAGGCTCCAGGCTCTGAGCCATCAGCACAGAGCCCAAGGCCAGGCTCGAACCCACAGACCTTGAGATCATGACCTGAGCCAAAGTTGGACACTTCACCGACTGAGCCATCTGGGTGCCCCACCTTTCTCATTTTCTTAGTCACCAACCTCTTGCTTTGTCACTAGACCTCTTCCCTTCTAACCTCTCTCTCTCTCCCCCTCCCTTCCCCACCCCCCACCCCGTTCCTGCACCTTTTTAGGCAGAACAATGTAGCTACCTCTTACCCCCTCTCAGCCATGTGCCAAGTCCTAAGGGATGTCTTTTCACAGCCCAAAATGACCCAGCAAGGTGTTTTGCTAAATCCGTTCTAATTTTTAATTTCGATTAATTACAATGAAATAAAATTCAAATTTCAGTTCTTCCGTGGCTCTAGCCACGTTTCAAGGGGGCTTCACAGCCACACGTGGCTAGTGGCTACTGTGTCGGGCAGTGGAGACAGCAAAAAGTTCCACTGGTCAGCACCACAGCTGAACGAAGACCGATCCACTCGCCCCCATGAGATTGTGTCACTGGCCATTGGACTAACCCCTTTCCCTGCCTCGCTCGTTAAAGTTTACTGAGTCCTTTCGCTGTGTGGGGTACTTTTCACGCGTTTTGTGTCATCATCCCAACGGTTCTTTAAAGTAGATAGCGTTTTCCGGGTCGCACACAGGAGGAGCCTGGATTTCTGACAGCCAGTGCAGCTGGTCCATGTTCTTTCCTCTGCGCCAAAGCTCACGGGTAGTGATGGAAAGATAAAACCGAGCAGGTAACTGGGAGGGGGGCCAGACGGGGAGAGAAGAACAGGAGACAGCGTCGTCAACCACATAGTGTAGTCTTAATTAAGTTTTAGGTAGGATTTTCTCACCCTTAAGGGTTCAGTCCCCAAATGGGGTTACTGACCAGGAAGCTCAAAGGCTCTTTTTTCCAGGGGATGGAATCTGTACTTTGCTTTGATGGCTGCTATTGCTTGCGGCAGAAACCTGTGTGGAGGGACAGACCGGAGCCCTCCTTGGAGAGAAACCAGCAGCGATGGAAAACTGAGGTGGTGATAGAGCTAGCGATCCCTCCCCCACACCAGCTGCTCCCAATGCTTCCTTCTGTTCTTTGCTCCACAGAGCAGCCTTCCAGGTCAGAGCCACCCCCTCCTGCTTGGGAAAACCTGCGTTTCTGTAGGTTGAGCCCGGAGCTGACCCAGTTCCATCAGTTCTCCCCCGGGGGGAGGCCTGAGTTCGATGATGGCGCCATCTGCTGGCCCTTTCTCACGCTGCAGCCGCTGTTGTGTTCTTTCTCGGAATCCGGTGGTTCTCCAGGTTTGGTCCCTGGAATCACCTGTATCACCTGGCACTTGTTAGAGATGCAAATTCTGAGATTCTGCTCACTGAGTCAAAAATTAGATTGAGTCCCAGCTGCTCGGGTTTTTTTTTTCTAAAATTTTCTCTTAATGTTTATTTATTTTTGAGACAGAGAGAGACAGAGCATGAATGGGGGAGGGTCAGAGAGAGAGGGAGACACAGAATCCGAAGCAGTTTCCAGGCTCTGAGCTGTCAGCACAGAGCCTGACACGGGGCTCGAACCCACAGACTGTGAGATCATGACCTGAGCCGAAGTCGGATGCTTAACCGACTGAGCCACCCAGGCGCCCCCCAGCTGCTCGGGTTTTAACAAGCCCCTCGAGTGATCGATCCTGCGGCAGTTGGGAATCACTGATTAAGGAGATCCAACACCGTTTGTTCATTCCTCAAGTCAGCAATTATTATTCCCCCTTCTAGGCAAACATGACCAATGCCCGACCCCCTCCCCCAACACACACACGTGCTGTCGCCTCACATCTCTGTGCAGTAGGGAAGGGAAGCACTATGATCACCCCACTTTCCAGACAAGGAGGAAGTGATAACAGCAGACTGACCCAGGACCACACAGCTTATAAATAGCAACGTTGGGTCCCATGCTCCGGTCTTTGCGTGTCAAAACCTGGGCTGTTCACCAAACCGCACATTACCAACTTCTCCATGAGTTGGGGGGGGGGGGTGGTGGAGGAGGTGGGAGGGGAGAAACCTTCCCAAATCATATACAACTGAAACTTGCCGCGCTGCCTGAACCTGCCAGCAACTTTCACATGGGGTTACGTATTCCTTTCAGAAGGCCAGCAGAGAGGCTAATTATCGCCCTATCACCTGCCACCTAGCCAGTCCCTCCCCATCTCTCCCGTTGACCCGCATAGGACATTACTGGGTGGATTGTGGTGGGGAAAGCAGGGGAAGACTTAAATGCACTGCCTGGGTGCAGAGCTTCAGGGCCCACGGAAAGGCAGGAGTTTAACTAGACTGCTTAATTGGGGATGGAGAGGGAGAAACAATGGGACCAAACAGAAGCAGAAAAATTCTGGAAGGAAGAAGAGGTAAGACCAGAAGGCAAACTCGGGCTCCTCTTTTACCAGTTAGCAGCCTCTGAAGCAGCCCTTCAAGCCCACGACAGGCTGTCCGTCCACAGCAAACGTTCGTGGAGCACCTGTGACGAGCAGAGCATCACACGATCAGTCCCCTGCCTACAAGGGACATGCTTGTTGTGCAGTGGAGGAGACACGGGGCTAAATGTGTACAGACACTCCGGGTTTAAATGCTCTTGGCCATAAAAATATTTTAACAAATAGCAGTATTTTTGGAATAACAACGGTAACATTTATTGAGCACTTAACCAAATGCTACGCAGGGTTCCAGACCTGAGGCAACCAGGGTGGCCAAGGGAGAGTTACCACCACTTTAAAAAGTTCCACTTCTGGTCTTTAGCTTTGCAGGCCTGGGAACTGGATTTTGTTTAGTCTCCTCTCTGTTTATCTGGCTCATCGCTATCAGATTCACAGGGAAATATATTAACCAGAACGGCAGTACGTCCATTTACAGCCCAGTCTACGACATTCGTGAGTCCGTTCATCTTCTTTCCTTATGAAAATCTATAGGCACGTCACTTGGTGGGCATGGGATCAAAGCAGGGGCGTTAGGTGAAGGGATTGGGGAGTGTCAGAGAGAGAGAGAGAGAGAGAGAGAGAGAGAGAGAGCCTGGATGCTCATCTTTGGCCCTAGAAACACCTGGATGGCTCAGAAGACACCTAGATGCTCACATGAAGGCTCAGGGGACCCTCTGCCTGGATCAGGGCTGGAGACACACGAGCCCTGGTCTGGCTGCCCATCCTTTCTGCCTCCCTGCAGGATTGCAGCCAGGCTGCAATGCGGGTCATCTGATTTCAGCTTTAGTCTCAAGGTTCTCTGGTCCCTGTGGTTGGTGTTGTCTTGCCACACTCCCAGGATTATACCCACGACTGTCTGTCAAGGTAGTTTCACCAGCAGATAAACTCAGCCTCGTGTATGCTGTACTGATACTTAAGTTGCTCTATCAGGAAGATGGCCTTTTCCTGACCACAACCCCCAGTGCCAAGGCTGCCCCCGGAGCTGGCTGGCCATAAGACAGGCCCAAGCATCTGCTCTCAGCCACCATTTCTCAGCCTCCCCTGTTCTCCCCCATCTTTACCTTCAACACACACAGAGTCAGGGAGATCTGGAACAAAAATGCAGAGGGAGACTTTGAACCAGTCGGTGGCTTCTCTGTCTCTCCCAAGAGCTGTTTCTTCCTTATTCATCTTTGTATCCCCAGAAGCTAGAAGAGTTTCCAGTGCTGGTTACAGATTAATAAATCAATAAATGCCTCGTAGACGAATGGAAAGAGTTCTGGTCTGTGGATCAATACATTTAGAGTCTAAAATTGTTTCGGTACCATCACTAACTTACTTTGGGATCTGTGACTAATCACTTGATGGCTTTGTTCTCTGTTTCCCCAGACATAAGATAGGAGAATCATCCCTCCTCCCTTCCTGCTTCAAAAGGACATTAGGCAGGTGCATTTGATCACTGCCAGAGATTGAGCTTCTGCCAAGTTATAGAAGTTATGTATCACTTTTCCATCTTTTTTCCATCTTAAGATAGGCAATAAAGAGTGAAGGCTTCTGGGCACTAAATAATACGTTTTCTAGTTCCATCACGTTGGTCTAACAGGGTCTCAAAACGCAGGAGGACACATCTTGTCCCACCAAGCTCTCGGGAATAATAAGATGATGTCTGTAAAGTATTTGATGGCTCCTAAAGTTGCTACTGATCAATTTGCACCACTGTTTGGGTTCGCAGTTGATTCCACGTGCATGGTTTCAATGCTCAGGGAAGCGTTTTAAAAATGTAGGAATTACGGGGCGCCTGGGTGGCTCAGTCTGTTGAGCATCCGACTTCACCTCAGGTCATGATCTCATGGTTCGTGGGTTCGGGCCCCGCGTCGGGCTCCGTGCTGACAGCTCAGAGCCTGGAGCCTGCTTCGGATTCTGTGTCTCCTCCTCTTTCTGCTCGTCGCTTCCCCGCTTTGTGCGCTCACTTTCTCTTTCTCTGTCTCTCAAAAATAAATAAACATTAAATTGTTTTCAGTGTAGGAATTAGGCCTGAAAAAGGGATATGAAATGAAATGGTTTCTAGAATTTAGTGATTTGTGGCTCTTGGTCAAGGAAACCCTGGTGCTCACTGAGATTGTGGGTTCTTCACTGAAGACCAAGTCAGACCTCATGATGCCAGGCCCCTGGATAAAGAGTCTCCGGACCAGGGCCCCACCTCCTTCCTTCCTGCCCCTTGGCTAAGCTCCCTCCTCCCAGCATGATGTCCCCTGGAGCACATTGACTGATCTACCCTGTGTGATGCAGATGATCCTGGCTGGGTCAGTTCTCACCCAAGGCTCTCTGAGTGCTCTGCCCTCTAGCCACTTTCTTTCACACTGGAAATCTCAGCCTTCAAGAACTCAGAAAGTATAATCAGCTGTTCAGATTTTCAAAGGACAGATGTAATAGGCAAAAATCCATTTCAAAGCCTGGGGCTGGAGTGAATAGTGGTAATAAAGTGAGGACAGTTTATAATCACTAATCCTCTCCTGAAAGCATTTCTTGTAATATCTCTCGATAATCTCTCTTTCTGCCTCTCGCCCGGCCACCTCCCTGCCACCTCCACCCTCCTTGTCTGAAACACATAAAGAAATGGTTTTTTTATCTAATGAATTTTTGAATAAAATTGCATAATCTGTTTCTTAATTTTAAAAGCAAGAGAGTTGAGCATTTTGCATCGCCTAAAGGAAAACCAAGTTGTTTTTCATTTTTACCTGGGGGGAAGGGAGTAGAGGGAAGGATTGACTGTGTGGGTAGGAAAATGATCCCCTATCTTTGACACGAATTTAACTTTTCTCTTTGGCTTTCAGACTTTTTCCTAATTCAGCGCCACCCTATGTAAGCAACTGTAGTTCCAATCTTCTCCCAGCATGGATGCTGGTGTCTAGCCAGAAGAGCCTCCGTGGGGACCTTGACTTTCTGTACCGGTGGCCTCCTGAAGGACGGGCGTGGGTTCTGATACCACAGGCTGGGCCACTTACCAAATCGTTCAGATTCTCCGAACTTCAGTTCCCTTCTCTGCAGCTCAGTGCCTGGCCGACCTAATTCACAGTCAGTGAGAGGAAAAATTATAAAATAAAGCTGTGGATAGGTTGGAAGTATTCGGGGAAAGGTAAAGTTCTGTGTGAATGGACAGTGCTTTATTTCCTGACCTCTGGAATGCGTTTTTCCAATTTCCTGGTCAACTAGCTCCCATTCATTCATCAGTGATCATTATCAATCCCTACTTTTTTTTTCTTTTCTTTTTATTAAGGAAAAAAATTAAACCTATACAAAAGCAGAGGGACTAGCATAATGAACTCCCAGCTACTCATCTCACCCAGCTTCCATGATTGCATTAATGGAGAGTCTTATTGCATTTATATTCTTGCCTACCCCTGATTATTTTGAAAAAAAAAAAAATCTCGGATAAAAGATACATGTATATATATATACTATATATATAAATACTATATATACTATAAGTACTATATATACTATATATACCATATATACCATATATGTATATGGTATATATGGTATATGTGTATGGTATATGTATATGGTATATGTATATGGATACCATATATGTATATACTATATATACCATATATACCATATGGATACCATATATCCCATATACACTATATATATATATGTATACATTATATATATATATATATATATAAAAACGTGGTTGGTTTTGGTTGCTATGTCTCGCTAGTCTTTTGTCTATGAATTACCTCTGTCCTTAGTGTTTTCTTTGCAATTTATCTGTTGAAGAAGCTGAGTATGAGCTCTGTGGAATCCACGACGTTTTGGATTTGGTCGCCTGCAACTCTGTGCTGTTCTTTAATATTTTCCTCCTTTCCCTGTGTTTTTTCTATAAACTGGTCATTGGATCCTGAGGCAAGACCGGATCGCTTTGGTTATTTTTCAGGAAGAATGTTTGTGGCCCCGTTGAGTACTTCCTATCACTGCCTGTTATTTGCCGTGCGTATCTCGGGGACGTTCACTAGCATCGCCAATGGAGTCAGGAGGTGCCAACCGAATCTGTCACTTTGTCACTTTATGAAGCGCCCCATCCGCTTCTCACCTAATGGTTTCGGCGGCCACTCGTGATGGTTTTGTAATGCGTCAGCATGCCGAGGCAAGACTAGTCTTCCTGTGTGTTTCTGGTTGGGATGGGATACAAAGGAAATTGTTGCGAGGGGCGGTGGGCTAACGGAAGTGGCAGCCACCATCATCTCACACCCATTTGGCTTGGCCGTGAGCTCCCCTCATTGCTGGGAAATAGCAGCCAGGCCTGCAGCACCCCACCCACCCCAGCGGGTCCCCTTTCAGCCCCCCCACCGCCCGGGCTGTTGCGTGTGTTAGCACCACGACGAGGCCCCAGCTTCCGCAGGACACCCATACCATCAGCATCAGAGACCAGAATCCCCAAGGGTCGGGCCATCTTCCTGGACTCCGCTGCAATTTACATCCGTCTTCCCTTTCCAACTGCCTGCCCCGGGGACTTGAAGCCTGAGCCCCAAATCGGATCCGTTTTTCATTAGCGGTTGCAAGATGGTGATCTTCCAGTTGTAGCGATCCCTTTGCTGAAACGTTTAGTTGAAATTACTGAGTTGCAGTCTCAGTAGTCGATGCAGAATACTTGTTTCTTTCCCCTCGGTTTTCTTCTTCACCAGCTTTCAAAATAATTGATTCCTAAGCACCTTCCAAAGGTAATCACTTAATTTCATTTGCTTACTTTTTTAAGGATCATTTTCAACTCGCAGACTTTAATATATTTGCCATGGCACTGTAGTTGTTATTACTATGATGTTTACATTATCTTGCCTTTGGCTCATGGGAGATCATTCACGTGGGCTCCTAGATCTTTTTGACACAGTCCCTGTGGTCGCTGACAACCTCCCTGCCTTCCCGTGCGACAGAATGTTCCAGGCTGCCCTTTGATGTTTCCTGTCCCGGCCTTGAAAACAGCATTTATCCAAGAAGGCATGGCTGTTTTCAGTTGGAAATCCTATTTAGAGACACAATCTGGGTGTAGGGGTGCTCATTATTTGGGGGTTAGTCATGGTTTCCAGACCTTTGCAGTGAACAGAGCAAAGAAATACGGCTTTTTAAAGAAAATACGTCATAAGTTCTCACTTTTCAAGTCAAATTTAAGATTATGGGATTTTCCATTTGGTTCATTCATTTTATATTTATATCTCCTTTTTAAAAAATCTTTTTCTTAAGTTTATTTATTTTGAGAGAGAGAGTGCGAGCAGAGTAGGGGCAGAGAGAGAGGAGAAAGAGAGAATCCCAAGCAGGCTCTGCACTGCCCGTGCAGAGCCCAGTGTGGGACTCAAACCCACGAACTGTGAGATCATGAGCTGAAATCAGAGTCAGATGCTTAACTGACTCAGCTGCCCAAGCACCCCTCTCTCATCTTCTGCTAAAAGGCTTGGACCCTAAATATTTATTTATTGATAAATAATTATTTGATATATCCTAGTATACGCACACACTTAATCGTTCCTGAGTAATACATAGCATATATGCTAATACAGCATATATAGAGAGAATTTAATGTATATTCTCTAAAAAAATTATATTTTTATTTTTTTAATGTTTATTTATTTTGAGAGAGAGAGCAAGCACATGCACACAAGCAGGGGAGGCACAGAGAGAGAGAGAGAGAGAGAGAGAGAGAGAGAGAATCCCAAACTAACTCCTCTCTGTCAATGCAGAGCCTGACAGGGGGCTCGATCCCATGAACCATGAGATCGAGTGAGCTCCATGCCCAACATTGGGCTTGAACTCATGACCCCAAGACCAAGAGTCACATGCTCCACTGACTGAGCCAGCCAGGTGCCCCTGTCTGTCTCTGTGTTTAAACCATCAACCTGATAAACACTTAAGTTCATTTCTTTAATTTTGTTCTCAATATTTAGGGATTGTATATATGTTTTTCAGTTTTCTTTTGTGATTATATAAGATATTTTAGTATATAGTTCCAAATTCACACGTATAAAATTCGATGCCATGTTGATTTAAAATGTGTCCACAAATGCTTTAACACTCCCCTTGAGTGCGGATTGGACCCAATATCTTGCATCGAACAAACAAAATAAGAAACAAATGTCAATGTGTGATTTCTAAGACTAGGCCATAAAAGGTATTACAATTTCCTCTGCTGTTTTTATTTTTTATAAATTTTTTTAAACGTTTATTTTTGACACACACACACACACACACACGCACGCACACTCACACACGCACACTCACACACTCACACACAGCAGGGGAGAGGCAGAGAGGGAGGGAGACACAGAATCCGAAGCAGGCTCTAGGCTTTGAGCCCTCAGCATGGAGCCCTATGCGAGGCTTGAACCCACACACCATGAGATCATGACCTGAACCAAAGCCGGATGCTTAACCGAGTGAGCCACCCAGGCACCCCTCCTCTGCTCTTTTTAGATAACTTGTGGTAGAGGACACCAGCTCCCACATCATAGGGAGGCCCAAGCAACCCTATGGAGAGATGAGGTCCATGAGGCCTCTTGCCAACAACCGTGTGAGGGAACCATAGTGTCGGTGGATCCTCTAACCCAGGCAAACCTTCTGATGACTGAAACTCACATCCACATCTTGACTGCCATCTCCTGAAATACCTTGAACCACAACCCAACTAAGCTGCTCCTGGATTCCTGATGCTCAGAATTTATGTGACATAATAAAAATGTATTGCTATTTTAAACCACTAAGCTTCTGGAACAATCTGTGATGCAGTAATTGACAACTAATACAGGAGCATTCGGAGAAGTCTAGTTTCTGTTCCTGTCTCTTCATACCCTGGAAGTTAACCAGTTTTTTTTTTTTTTTTCCTGGCTAATGTTTGTCCTTCCACTGCTTTTGTTTTATAAATACAAGCAAATATGTATATATTTGTATTATGCATGTTTCTTAGATTAAAATTACTATATTATACAATCTTCTGAACTTTGCAGTTTTCTTTTTTTAATGTTTATTTATTGATTTTTGAGAGAGAGCACACGAGTTGGGGGAGAGAAAGAGAACACCAAGCAGGGTCGTGAACTCATGAACCATGAGACCATGACCTGAGCCAAAACCAAGAGTCAGATGCCCAACTGACTGAGCCACCCAGCCACCCCTGAACCTTGCGGTTTTGAATTAACAATGTTTAATGGAAATTATTCCAAAGCTGAGTAGAGAGATAGTTTTCATTCTTTTTAAAAATTTATTTCTTTAGGGGCGCCTGGGTGGTGCAGTCGGTTAAGCGTCCGACTTCAGCCAGGTCACGATCTCGCGGTCCGTGAGTTCGAGCCCCGCGTCAGGCTCTGGGCTGATGGCTCGGAGCCTGGAGCCTGTTTCCGATTCTGTGTCTCCCTCTCTCTCTGCCCCTCCCCCATTCATGCCCTGTCTCTCTCTGTCCCAAAAATAAATAAAAAAAACGTTGAAGAAAAAAAAATTTTTATTTCTTTAAATTCAAGTTAGTTAACATACAGTGTAGTCTTGGCTTCAGGAGTAGAACCCAGTGATTCATCACTTACATATGACACCCAGTGCTCATCCCCACAAGTGCCCTCCTTCATGCCCATCACTCATTTAGCCCATCCCCTCACCCGCCTCCCCTCCAGCAACTACAGTTTGTTCTCTATATTTAAGACTGTCTTACGGTTTGCCTCCCTCTCTGTTTTCATCTTATTTTTCCTTCCCTTCCCCTGTGTTCATTTGTTTTGTTTCTTAAATTCCACAGATGAGTGAAATCAGAGGATGTGTGTCTTTCTCTGCCTGACTTACTTAGCATAATACTCTCTAGTTCCATCCATGTTGTTGCAGATGGCAAGATTCCATTCTTTTTCATCACCGAGTAATACTCCATCGTATATATACGCCACATCTTCTTTATCCATTCATCACTTGATGGACATTTGGGCCCTCTCCATAACTTGGCTATTGTTGACAGTGCTGCTGGAAACATGGGGGTGCATGTAGCTTAGCCTTCTAATCTGTAGATGAACCATAGATGATACAGTCTGCCGGAGTTGTGTTGCTTCCGTCTTTAGCACTGCAAACAGTGCATATGAAAGAGGGTGCCTGTGTGTTTTCACAGTTTTGCTGGCGTATCTTTGGAATCCGTTCTTAAGCGCACTCTTTTTGAAATGGTTCTCCTATGACTTCAGCTCTCGCGGCTCTCCCTTGCTCCCCCCCCCCCCCGAGTTTATTCCGTATGCTATGGCACCTGTTTGCCTTTATTTTGTATGATTCTGAGCTTCCCAGGTGAATCTTAGTTCTGTACCTATGAGACTGTGCCGTGGTACTGCCCACATAAGGCAGTCACAGTGCCAACCTAGTGCTGTCAAGAGATGGGGTTTACAGATGTGACCTGGAGAGGGGTGCGAGGACAGTGATGGGGGTCAGAGCACGCCACAGGGGAAATCTTTTTTATAGTAGGTGTTCCAAACAGGAAGCAACTCTTCCTGAAAGAAAAATAGCATTCCATCCCACTCGTATCCCGATGACAAGCGAGGTAACGGACATTACTTGCAAGAGTAATGTGGGAGATTATTAAGATCTAAGATACAAAATAAAGAGGACTCAGGTTAGAGGGAGAATCGTTTCTGTGTGAACCGGCAAAGCAGGCAGCCCGGATCTCACCAAGCACAGCGGCTGGATGTAAAGCCTCTGCAGAGACAGATTCTATTTAAATTGAACATCTAGAACTGGGGGAACAACGATTAAGAACCTGCGGGTGGCTCAGTCGGTACAGCCTCTGACTCTTGATCTCCACTCAGGTCTTGATCTCAGGTCGTGGGTTAGAGTGAGCCTGGAGCCCACTTAAAAAAAAAAAAAAGTAAAAGATTAAGAACCAACAACTGGACAGTGATTCTCTAAGGGACGGTCATCCTGAATGGTGTCACCTTCAGAACAGAGGTGCATGCGGTGGTGGATACGTGGGAGACCGACCCGTGAGCCCGATTAGCTTGATCAGCCCTGGTGACCAAACCCAGGTTCAGTGACAAGCACGTGGTACACAGCAGATTTTCAACAAACCCCTGATACACCGATCAGCTCCTTAGCTTCACATCTTCATCGCAACGTTCTTCTTATCCTTGCCTTTCTCCCGTCGTCTTCATGTGAGTTCAATGTCAGTGCGCAGGAACTTTTATTTCTGCCATAGATGGGCTCCTCCAAATGTTGCATGTGAATCTGCTTTTTATTATCTCAAAATATTTTTATACACACAGTGTGCAAGTCACTGATGATGCAAATGCACATCGGTGATAGACATAGTTTCTGTATTTTAGAAATTGATTACGTAGTCGGGGAAACTGAGTACAAACACAAAGATAAGGACAATCATCACTACATGATTTCAGTAGCACGGGGGTTCACGTAGGGTGTTGCCTGCTGGTAACACCACTCACGGGCGGGAGAGCCAGCTGAATGTTGAAGGGTTTGATGACAGATAAATGGAAACGAGAGAGGAGGGTTTTTGGCAGGAAGGATTGTGTGAGCTAAATCAAGAAACTGGTAAGGTGCCATACTGATAATATTAGCTGTGGTGAGGAGGCCGCGGGGTAGAGTATCCCATCCCATCGGAACTGAGACTTTTTCAGCAGGAGGGGAAGAGGGCGAAACACAGGAAGACGAACACGCAGCGATGTGTGGGACGGAGTGGAAAGAGAGGGGGCTGGAGGCAGGCGGGCTGATTCAATGTCTGTGAATAGAATCGTGTTTTTCACATTGAGATTGGGAGCCCAACGACAACTGATCATCTCGAAGAAGCTTCATCTTCACTTCTGATTAAACTTTAATGCAACTTCAGTCTCCAGAGTCTGTCCCGCATCCGACCTCAGTGTCTACATGTCAATACTGACACGGAGCTGGGCTTTGTATTCTTGTTTATCGGTTAGAAAGGGGAGGACATGTTTAAAAGGTAACTAATGGCTGGTTCATTGGTGTCTGGCAAATTTCAGTCTCGCATTCTGGGACTGGTCAGAGTGGGGGCACGCCCCCACGCCCTGCCTGTGTGCCGAGGATGGCTTATCCTTCCTCCTCGGTTTACTTTTCTGTGTGTTTCAGGAACGTGGGAGTCACAGACAGTAAAATATATTGGATGCCTTTTTGACTTTTTAAAAAATTTTTTTTAACGTTTATTTATTTTTGAGACAGAGAGAGACAGAGCATGAACGGGGGAGGGTCAGAGAGAGGGAGACACAGAATCTGAAACAGGCTCCAGGCTCCGAGCTGTCAGCCCAGAGCCTGACGTGGGGCTCGAACTCACGGACTGCGAGATCATGACCTGAGCCAAAGCTGGCCGCTTAACCCACCAAGCCACCCAGGCACCCCTCCTTTTTGACTTTTTCAAAAAATATTTCATTTTTAGTTAATCTCTGCACCTAACGTGGGGATCAAACTCACAACCCCGAGATCAAGAGTCAAGTGCTCTACCCACTGAGCCAGCCAGATGCGCCTTTGAAGCCCTTTTTAAGAGCGAGATTTTCACATGCCTTGTCCTTCGTTATCCCAGCCATCCCATCCATGGTATTAATCCCAATTTACAGATCGGAAAAATGAGACCTACAGACACAAAATGACTTGCTTAGAATTACAAGCTAATAAATGGCAAAGCCAATGTGCAAACCCGGTTTGGACTGATTCCAAGGATGAAGTTCTTTCCTCCACCCCACACGGTTGCATTTGAAGGGAAATTATGGTAGATTTGAAGGTAAGAAAGGGGGCAGTGGTGCAATATTTGAAGTGAGAGGGAGTAATAAATACTTGCTACTTACTGTTAAGGGGAGAATTATAAAATAGTGGAGCCATATCAGCTCTTCCTTGCCCTAAAGCTACAAAAATTGTTGCTGGGAGATGAGACTTTTCCTGCTTAGGGTTATTTGTTGTAAAGAAAAATTTAAAACTACGTCACTAAATTATAATTTAATGCCATTAAGATTTTCTGCCTGGGCAGAGGACCTTAACAGACGTCTCTCCAAAGAAGACATCCAGATGGCCAACAGATACATGAAAAGATGCTCAACAGCACTCATCATCAGGGAAACGCAAATCAAAACTGCAGTGAGATATCACCTTTCATGTGTCAGAATGACCAAAGTCAGAAAGACAAATAACGAGTGTTGGAGAGGATGTGGAGAAAAAGGAACCCTCGTGCACTGTTGGTGGGAATGCAAACTAGTGTGGTCATTGTGGAAAACAGTATGGAGGTTTTTCGAAAAACCATAAATAAAACTACTATACAATCTAGTAATTCCTCTACTGAGTATCTACCCAAAGAAAACGAAAACACTAATGCACATCTATGTTTACTGCAGCATCATCTACAATCGCCAAGATATGGAAGCTGCCTAACTGTCCATCCATAGATGCATGGATAAAAAAGGTGTGGTATATCTACACAATGAAATATTTTCAGCCATAAAAAAAGAATGAGATCTTGCCATCTGCAACAGAAGGGAAATGCTAAGTGAAATAAGTCAGAGAGAGATACCATAGGATTTCACTCGTGTGGAATTTAAGAAACAAAGTAAATGAACAAACAAGAAGACAAATTAAAAAACAGACTCAAATACAGAGAACAAACTGGTGGTTGCCAGAGAGGTGGGGGGGGGGCTGGGTGAAATAGATAAAAAGGATTAAATAGCACACTTATCTTGATGAGCGCTGAGGAATGTAAAGAATTGTTGGATCATTATACTACACACCTGAAAGGAATATAAGTCTGTATGTTAATTTGACTCCAAAAAATGTTTTTTAATCTTCATTTATTTTTGAGAGAGCGTGAACAGGGGAAGAACAGAGAGAAAAAGGAGACACAGAATCCGAAGCAGGCTCCGGGCTCTGAGCTGTCAGCACGGAGCCCGACGCGGGGCTCGAACCCATGGAGCGCGAGATCATGACCCGAGCCGAAGTGGGACGCTCAACCGACTGAGCCACCCAGGCGCCCCAAAATGTTTTTTTTTTAAAGAAAGGATTTTCTACCTGGAATGCCCTCCTTCCCTTGACTCATTCTTTGAAATGAGTTCAGCTCAACATCACCCCTCCTCTGAATGGTGTCCCAGTGCTTTTCACATCCAGTGACTTCCTTGTTCTGTGTGCCACACTTGAGAAGGGACTCAGGTATTATCAATTCTAAAAAGACTGCCAGCCTATCACAAATCCACATGAAGTCCAGAGCCTTGATACAGTTTTCCTGAATTTTCTCATCAGTTTATATCTAGACAAACTGAGTAATTGGGCAGGGGTTGAGTATCTATGACTCTTTTTTTCCCTCTCACCTCTTTCTCTCTTCCACCCCCCTCCCCCCAACAGTCTTCTCCATCTTGACCATCCCTCTGTCCTCTCTTCCAGGGCCCTGACTCCAACCTGGAAATAGAAAGGGAAGGTTATGATGCCCATTGCTCTTGGCCATGCTGGAGGGGTAGCCATTGATTTCTATGCCTACACCCCCCTGGGCCATCCCCTAGAATGGCGCCTGTGCCATTGTTGGCCCATAATGAATATGCTGAATAACAGACATAAAAAATTGCTCAAGCCATTTGGATTCTCCCAGGTGGAAAATACATTAGATTTATAAAGGTTTTTTTTAAATTTTTTCCCCATTTTTTTCTGTTGATGATATTTCTAACCTCTTAGCACAACTTTGACATGTAGTATAGCGGACATGTATGGTTTTCCTTCACCAAGCCGGAGCAAGGACAATATTGCATTCCCTGCACGCGTGGACCCCCCTCCAAGTCAATGAATGTGACACTTCTGCTCTATGTGAACTCTAGATAAAGCAATGTTGTTCTCTACCAGACGGTTCTAAGCTGGTTGGATATAAACCCAGAGCAGCCTGCGGCCTCCTTGCCACCCTGTGGGAAGGACCTAACTAAGAAAAAATTTCAAAAAGAAGAAGGCACAACAAGAGATGGAGAGACTGTCTCTTTGGCTTGAGATGTAGTGTCAACCATGCCTGAAGCTAAGTTCTGCCTGGACTTTCCAGTCTGGAGAGCCAATAAATTTCCCTTGTCACGTAAGCCACCTGAAGTTGGGTTCTTCTCACCTGTAACAAGAAGTCGGTACAGTGTGGTTATTAATGCTAATGAAATCCTTGTCTCTCTAAACAAAGCCCCCCCCCCTCCGCCCATGAAAGATAAAAGAGGGAAGAAAATAAAAGGCCAACGGGGAGCGAGAAACTTGTCTTATGCAAGCATATGGTAATAATTTATCTACATGCCGGTAAGAATATGAGTATCTTGCAAGCATGCGTCCCCAGAGCCTAGCGCAGTGTGTAAACATGGTTAAAACTCAGTATTTCTTGGTTGAATAAACCTGATTTAGTCCCAGTTTTTAAGCTCTGGAGTCAACTGAACCTGTTCAAAGCCTGACCACTGTTTTTTTTTTTAATTTTTTTTTTTTAACGTTTATTTATTTTTGAGACAGAGAGAGGCAAAGCATGAACGGGGGAGGGTCAGAGAGAGGGAGACACAGAATCTGAAACAGGCCCCAGGCTCTGAGCTGTCAGCACAGAGAGCCCGACGCGGAGCTCGAACCCACAGACCGCGAGATCATGACCTGGGCGGAAGTCGGCCGCTTAACCGACTGGGCCACCCAGGCGCCCCAAAGCCTGACCATTATTTATTAGCCGTGTGACTTTGGCCGAGTTACTTCGTCTTTCCGATTTTGATTTCCTTGTCTGTCAAATGAGCGAGCACACTAATGATTAGTACCGACTTCGCATGTTGTAGGGAGAATGGAATAAGATCATGCACGGGGCATTCACGTGGTCAGTACGCCGTGACATGCCACGGCTGTGGCTACTACCAAACAAGAATGATTAGGACCTAGGCTTCCTCACATTAACATTTCTATTAAAATGTTATTTGCTATCATGGCTTTTTTTTTTAATGTGTATTTTTGAGAGAGAGAGCACGCGCGAGCAGGAGAGGGGCAGAGAGAGAGAGAGGGAGCCAGAGGACCCAGAGCGGGCTCTGCACTGACAACAGTGAGCAGGATGCGTGGCTCGAACTCACAAACAGCAAGATCATGACCCCAGCGGATGCTTAACCGACGGAGCCACCCAGGTGCCCCACTATGATGACATTTTAATGTATATTGGTTTGTCATATAATTTATGTACCAGTTACCCTGAGCCGTGTGGGGGTTAGGGGCCTGACCCCTCGTGCAGTTGAAAATTTACATATAACTTTTGACCCCCCAAACTTAACTACTAAGAGCCTGCTGTTGACAGGAAGCCTTACCGATAACACAAACGGTCAATTGGCACAGATTTTGTGTGTTGCATGCATTATATAGTCTTCGGACGGTAAAGCCAGCTAGAGAAATAAAATGCTATGAAGAGCATCCTAAGGAAGAGAAAAATACATCTACGATACTTAGTGTATTTATCGAAAAAAATCCACGCATACGTGGACCCACGCGGTTCCAATGTGTGGCCTAAGGGTCAGCTGTACAGCCATGTGATCTTAGGCAAGTTACTTAACCTCTCTGAACCCAGTTTATTTCAAGTGAGCACGAATCTAATACCGCACATACCTGTTCTTGTGTTAAATGACCCAGGGCGTATGAAAACGCCTGGGTGGGAGGTAGTGGTTGGAGTAGGCAGCCTGCAAGCTGGGCCCCAGTGACCTCCACCGTCTGGCTTTCATGCCTTGGGTTAGTTCGTTCTCTCTCTTTACAAATGCTGCATTGAGGCCAAGAGACCTGTTCTCTGTTCCTTGTTCCACGCTCTGCTCGTTCTCACCTTCTAACCTTTATTCCTTGGCTGGAGCCCGCTGCAGTCCTTGCTTGTCCACCTTTTAGATGGCCTGGAGGCCCTTTTAATGCCCTCTCTTTCTTGAGGCTTCTCTGATCCCTCCACCCCAATGCTGGCTGTTGGGAAGTCGCCTCTTCTCCCTCTACACTTCGCAGCAAGTATTTATACCTTTCTTACGCCGTCTCCATGCTTCCCTCCTACCCTGTCAGTTTTTATCCTGTCTGATCTAGCAATGCTCAGGCTGTACATTCGAAAAGTTAATGTCCATTCGTCTTTGCAACCTGTTCCGTGCCAGCACACGGCGACGTACGATCATGGGTACTCAGGTAAGTATCGGTTGGGTAAATGATGCTGTGAGGAAGCGTAGGAGTAAATGGAGAATCATGAAAATAATTACATTTATGTTATCTCCTTCTTTTTGAATGCTGACATTTTCCACTGCCTTCAGTATACCCCCCCCCTGAAGTCGCATTTCTAGGATTCCAGCATTCATTAGTGAATTCATGTGCAACTACCTCAAAAAAAATTCCAAGTCAGCAGAAGGGAGCATTTCTATCCTATTAGCAGTATAGTGTTAGTACAGCTATAACGTTAAGGCGTTTTACAAATTATATTAATGACGCATCCATCCATTTAGTTATTTATCCAAAAAAAAAAAGTGTCCCCTGAAAAGATCAGCATGGAGGGCGATAAAATGAGCACCATTGTGTGATTCCTGCCTTCACAGTCCATCTGGGAATACCACAAACTAGGGACAGGTTCACCAAGGCAAGGTGTTGAAGGACTTGACCTCCTTCGAGTGGTACTGACCAAAACGTTTCAAGCAAATGTACAGACAAAGGAATCGACATCCACTACGATTTGGAGGCTTAAAATACTTTCAGGCACTGCCCTGAATTCACTGCTCCAGGCCTTCTCCAGCCTAGTAGGAAATGGACAATAATTAAAGCGTCAGTAGAACTGCCTTTGGATTTCCATGAAATGAATACCTGTGGTTCTGTGTTTTCCTTGCCAACCGGTCCAGGTAGTTCTGAGAATCCATTCCAAAGCTATTCATCCCCTGATAATGCAGATTTATCAGGTACCAAAGACGTGGGCCTTGTGGTGAGGATGTGCTCCCACGAGGAGAGCAAACCCTTGGAATCCATCCGTGACCCTGGATTCGGAAGCGGAGCGGTGTGTTCTACCCCCTCCACTTCTCAATTGTCTGCAAGTTTCAAAGTTTGAACCCCAAGGCAGGAAGAGACTAAAAATCATTTCACATCACATGCTACAACCTTGAGGACATCGTGTTGATGAAAATAATCAAATGCTGTATGATTCTAGCTGTATGAGGTACCTTGTCAGATTCATAGCGACGGGGCGCCTGGGTTGCTAGGTCGGTTGAGGGTCTGCCTCTTGATTTCGGCTCAGGTCATGATCTTACGGTTCGTGGGTTCCAGCCCCCCATGGGGCTCTGCGCTGACAGCACGGATCCTGCTTGGGATTCTCCCCCGCCCTCCCCCCCCCCCCGCCCTTCTCTCTGCCCCTACCTTGCTCTCTCTCAAAATAAATAAACTTAAAAAAATTTCATAGAGACAGAAGTGGGATGGCGGATGGTGGGGGCAGGGGAGGGAGGAGTAGGAAGTTGTTAGTTAACAGGCACCGAGCTTCTGTTTCGCAAGACGAAAATGTTCTGGAGACTGGCTGCACGACAACGTGGCTATCCTTACTACCAAATTGTACGCTTAAACATGGAAAAAATGGTAAATGTTACGTTCTGTGTTTTTCACCACCATTAAAAGAAAATCATTTCAACACCCCCTCTGCCTTCAAACTGGACAAAACTTTAATGTGCCCCAACAGAAGGGAATTTCTTGTGTCCTTAAAGATCTGGAGAAAATACTCCACCGTCTACTTCCTGCAGTCCTGCCTGCCGTGCTCTGGGCCCTCCTTTATAAGGAGTTTCATATTGAAATACACCAGAATACCTCTGAGGCAATGTAAGCCTTTTCCCAAAGGTTGCTCCCCAAAACCTCCTAAAAAAAACCAAAAACCCAAACCCGAATTTACCAACTTTTGGCACATTGGAAGGTAACTTTGGAAATCACTGGATGAAATCATTACATTTCCTTTCTCTCTTCCTCTCTGCCAAGCAGAAGCAGGAATGGACATTGGCTGTTGTGATCATACCGGGCCAAGTGACCATTAAAAAAAAGAGGGAATCGGGGTGCCTGGGTGGCGCAGTCGGTTAAGCGTCCGACTTCAGCCAGGTCACGATCTTGCGGTCTGTGAGTTCGAGCCCCGCCTCGGGCTCTGGGCTGATGGCTCGGAGCCTGGAGCCTATTTCCGATTCTGTGTCTCCCTCTCTCTCTGTCCCTCCCCCGTTCATGCTCTGTGTCTCTCTGTCCCAAAAATAAATAAAAAACGTTGAAAAAAAATTTTTTTTTTTAAAAGAGGGAGTCGTGAATGCTGGTTAATACTTACAGCCACACACATTTGTGAGTGCTTTTGCACGTGTTACCTCATTTAGTCCTTGTAACAACACTGTGAGGCAAGTGCCTCGCTGTCACCCCTGTTTTGTCGAGGAGAAAACTTTGGCAGGGAGGTATGCAGTAAATGACCCACGCTCATACTCCAGAAAGAGTTGGAACCAGGATTGAATTCCACGCAGTCCAGTCTTTATGACGATGCTCTAAAACCCCAGCCCGCAGAGCCGTTAGACCTAGTCAGGAAGGGCTCCCCATTCTGTGCTCTATGCTCTAAAGGATGCCCTCTCCCACCCACTGCACCCCTCCCCATGGAGAGGAGCCTACGGGCCAAGAAGCCATGACCACCTGAATCCTGTGTCAGGTACTCTGACCCCTGTGTCCTCTTCCCAAACAGTCCTGGGCCCGCCTCTAGGACCTGCGCAGCCTTCCTTCTTAAGCTGCCCCTTGTGGGTGCTACTGAACCCCCATGGTGCACATCAAGAGGCACCCAAGGGGTGACTGTCTGGGGAGCGAGGATGGGGCCCAGACGTGTGGACTCACAATGCAGGTCGAAACCAGAAGTGGACAGAGAAGGGAGAAGTCCTGAGGCTGGGGTTGGTTGTGGCCCACATGTCTCCATGCCACCATGTTCTGGCAGAGAACCCCAAGGACTGTGGGAACTCCAAATGTGGACTGGGCCCCCCGGCTCATTGCTATGAAGATTTTTTTGTTGGGGGCACCTGCATGGCTCAGTCGGTTGAGCCTCCGACTCTTGATCTCAGCTCGGGTCTTGATCTTAGGGTTGTGAGTTTAAGCCCCGTGTTGGGCTCCACACTGGGCCTGGATCCCACTTACACACACACACACACACACACACACACACACACACAGAATATAAAGATTTGTTTGTTAAGAGCGTAGAACATATTTCATAATAGGTTGTTGACTTGTTCCAAACTTTACACATTCAGAGGCAAGTGGGCTCCATTGACCATCTTACCCAGGACCCACCAATGTGAGGGGTGGGCCCTCTCCTTGTTAATCTGCTTTTCAGTAGTGGCTAGCCTCTGTGAAGTCCCCCAGGTGGCAGACACTGTTGTGAGCACTTTGTGTATATTCCCATTTTGTCCTTGTAGCAACACGACAAGACAGACGTCTCCATTTTCCACACACGGTTATGATCAGAAGCTGTACTATGGTAGCATTTTCTTCACCTCCCTTATCCTACAACAAGACTGAACTACAGAAAGAAAAGAAAAGAGAAAAGAAAAAGAAAGAAAGAAAGAAAGGAAAAGAAATAAAAAAAGAAAAGGAGAAGAGAAAAAAATAATAACTCTCCTTTTGTGACTCTAAAATCCTTTAAAAACACCAGGGACACCTGGGTGACTCAGTCGGTTAAGCGTCTGACGCTTTGATTTCGGCTCAGGTCATGATCTCACGATATGTGAGTTCGAGTCCTGTGTGGGGCTCTGTGCTGACAGTGCTGAGCCTGTTTGGGATTCTCTTTCTCCCCCGCCCCTGCTTATACTCTCTCTGTCTCTCTCTTTCAAAATAAAAATAAACATTTAAAAAATGCAAAAAAAAAAGTTATTTCCCAAATGATCTCATTTTAACCTCATGGTGTCCTGTGATCAAGAAAGTTCAGGGACTCTTTGCTCGTGTTACCAAAAAAAAAAAAAAAAAAGCCAAGGGTACTCAAGAGATTTGCTCAGGAAATTTGAATCTGTCGCTGGAAAAAGCAGGCCTGTGAACCTCTTATTTCCAGATTACCACCCTCGTCTTTGAAGGAAACCTTAAGATGATTCATATTCATTTTGCCAGCTGGGAGGCCTTCACTCTTCCAAAGACACTGAATTAAAATGTCACTGTCCTTTTCCACAGGCGCATTTCCAAGAGGTAGTTACCAGCGTCCAACCTCCAGGCGTGGTCATTATGGAGATGGGCGGATGGGTGTCTTTTCACCATTATCACCATTATCAATAACCATGTGCCAAGGCTGGCCTGCTTTGTCCTTTTATTTAAAAATAGGAAGAGGAGGAGGAGAGGTGGAGGGAGGGAGGGTGAGCAAGGAATATCTTGCTTCCTGTCCCCCCCCCCCCCCCCTTAAACTTGAATCTGAGAATTTGCCTCCGGCTTTCTCTTTTCCAACCAAGCAAAAAATATCTTAAAAGTGAAGTGAAAAGATGGCCTAATGATGGTTGTTAAATATTTCCGATGTGACAATTCTGCAAAGGCCGGGAAGGGACGTAAGCTTATAATTGGGGCGAAGAGTATGTTCTGTTCTGTGCTGGGCACACGGTTCCTCGGGCCAGGTTGTCACAAGGCTGGGCCTGAGACTCTCAAGGCTGCATCTACCCGGTCCTTACCCGGCCCCGTGACATCTCACGTATTTGTATCGTCATGCTTTCCGTTTGGCACATTCAGTTAGCATTAGGGCAAGTTCCCTGGGAAGCAGACTCCGCCAGAGGGAGGTTAGCTGGGGTTGCTCTCAGAAACAGCACAGGGAAGGGAGTGCGGGAAGAAGAAGTGGGTGGAGGGGGAAGCTGAACCGCCATGCACTTGCCCAAGGGGCCACAGGCAGCTCTGGAGCCGGGCTGGCCCATCAGTTACCCTAACCTGGCGTCCCAGGGTGGGGCTCGGCTTCGGTAGCTCATACGGACTCTTCACGCTGGGGAGCGGCCTCCAGCTGGCGAGACAGAACCTTGGGCCAGCAGTTCCCTGCAGCCCGGGGCAATTTCCAGAGAAGGAAGGAGGTACCAGAAACTGGGGGGGGGGGGGTGCTTTGGTCCTGAAGGGGATCGGGGTGGCCTACTCCATTATTCGTTGTAGGTGTCCTCTTCCCTCAGAATACAAGGTGGTGGAGGCAGCCGTCTTGTGTTTGCCCTGCATTTGCTCCCCCAGGGCCCACAGCCCCCGTTGGCACACAATAGGTGCTCAGTGCACGGTTGTGGAGGTAATACAGAATGGGTTGACACTTTTCATTCTGCATATTTCTTATCGCCTTAAACATGGAGGCAGATGGATTCCTGTAACACATTTCCCTAGAAATATTTTTAAAAATTTTTAATGTTTATTTTTGAGAGAGAAAGAGAGAGTATGAGCGAGGGAAGGGCAGAGAGAGAGAGAGACACAGAATCTGAAGCAGGCTCCAGGCTCTGAGCTGCCAGCACAGAGCCCGATGCGGAACTTGAACCCACAAACTGCGAGATCATGACCTGAGCCGAAGTCGGACGCTTGACCGACTGAGCCACCCAGGGGTCCCTTCTTTCTTTCCAAGTCCAGTCTAGAATCACACAATGCATTTAGTGGCCCTATCTCTCTAGCATTTTTTAATCTGGAGAGTTCCTCAACTTCTTTTTGTCTTTCACGACACTGATATTTTTGAAACACTCGGTCTGGTTGTTTTGCACCGTGTTCCTCCGTTCGCTTTTGTTTGATTGTTCCCTCATGATACATGCAGGTTAAACATTTTTGACAGGAATACTGTATATGTGATGCTGTGTTCTCAGGAATCACACTGGGAGGCAGGTGATGCTGTTTGTTCCATTATTGGTCATGTTAAATTGGATCATTTGGTTAAGACAATGTCTGCCAGGCTGATTTATATCAAAAATATCCTTTTCTTGGGGCGCCTGGATGGTTCAGTCAGTTAAGTGTCTGATTCCTGATTTCTGTTCAGGTCATGATCTCACGGTTCATGAGTTTGAGCCCCACATCGGGCTCCATGCGTTGGTGCAGAAACTGCTTGGGATTCCCTTTCTCTGTGCCCCTTCCCCACTCATTCTCTCTCTCTCTCTCTCTCTCTGTTCCCTCCTGCACCAAAAATAAATAAATAAACTTAAAAACATTTTTTTAATGTTTATTTCTTTTTGAGAGAGAGAGAGAGAGACAGAGAGACAGACAGAGCATGAACAGGGGAGAAGCAGAGAGAGAGACACATACACACACAGAATCCGAAGCAGGCTCCAGGCTCTGGGCTGTCAGCACAGAGCCCGATGCAGGCCCTGAACTCACCAACCGTGAGATCGTGACCTGAGCTGAAGTCGGATGTTCAACTGACTGAGCCACCCAGCTGCCCCTAAATAAATAAACTTAAAAAAAAATTATCCTTTTCTCTTTGTATTTAATGATTGTGATGTGACACACCCTGAGACTGTATGAGTTCCCTGTTTCCCCAAAATTGTTCTGTCAATGACTTTAGCATCGTTGGTGATTCTTGCTTAACGCAAGTGTTATCGTGATTATAAAACAACATAACACTTTTGGAAATAAAAATATCTCACCTGGCGGGCAAACACTAATTGTAGCATCTCTGTAGTTGGACATTCGACATGTTATAAAACCGTCATAAGGATATAGATCATAGGATCCCTCATCAGAAGTACAGCTCAGGCCCAGACTTCGCCACACTGGATAACTACCCTCTGAAGTTTTTATTGAATGAACTGGAGATGAGAATGAACTGGACATATCGTTCTTGGGACTCGAAGCAGAATTAGGCTCTCGTCACAACGGGATCAATCGAAGAATTCCATGTGCTGTGCCCTAGATGTGAATGTGGAGAGGCTGGAAGGACACCCAGGGTTTCTTGGACTGTTCAGTCTCTAAGATACGTGCAGAATCAAACAACAAAGGAATGAATACTGTAGGAAGGAAAAGTACTCCTACTGGCAAAACCCCACTGAGTCGTCAGCTGTTAATAGCATGGAGGTATATTCAACCTGATTTTCCCGATGTGTTTTCTAAGTATCTATCTATCTATATACCTACATACATGAATGTTTGTGCTTACACATTTCAAAGGGCTTATATCTTATATATTACCTGTATATGACCAATACATAGAGTGGTATGTAAGTAAACGTATAAAGATAGGTTACCTCCCTAATAAAAAAATTTTTTTAAGTTTACTTATTTTGAAAAAGAGAGCAAGGGAGGGGCAGAGAGAGGGAGAAAGAAAATCCACACTGTCAGGCTCCACACTGTCCGCACAGAGCCCAGCACGGGGCTCAGTCCCACAAACCGTGAGATCATGACTGAAGCCAAAATCAAGAGTGGGATGCTTACCCGGCTCAGCCACCCAGGCGCCCCTACTTACAATCTTGGTGAGATGACAACGGACTATTCATGTCGCGGGGACCGTGTAATTGTTCACATAGCTGTGCAGTGCCCTGTGCTTCTATTTATTTATTTTTTTGTGCAAAACCAGTTTTGCTTGACTTCAGTGATCTTCTTGTTCCTTCCTTTGCATAGTTTGCTAGCTTCCTGGCACCAATTCACTCCCAGACTCTCAGCCAGCAGTATAAACCTCTTCTTATTGTACTCATTTACATCAGGTAATGCATCTGTTCCCTGTTCCTCCTGGTGACGTAGCTTCCGGTTCCTTCATCCTCCTCCTTCCCCTCCAGATCTGCACGGCCAGGGAATCCAAAATTGCCACCATATTCCTGGGGACTCTCTCTCCTCTCTCTGTTGTGTCTGCTGTTTACTAGATTCCATGTCTGTCTCTTCCTTGGTTTCTTCCCTTATTTTTGACGGAGAACATGCTCTAGTAGCTTGCTAAGAAAGGTGCGCATGGTATGTGTGTTTGGAGATCAGGCGCAATTGTAACTTGCACGACGCTATTCCCTGATAGGTTTCCTGAATATAGAATTACAGATCAGAAAGAATTTTCCTTTGTGATTTTTAATGCACGGCCCTAACGTTTTCTTCCGGCGTTACTGTCGAGAATTCTGGTACCATTCTGATTGCTGACCTTTTCCATGTGAGCAGCTGTTCCCATCGGGGAGCTTGCGCGATGTTCTCTTCATCTCCAGGGCTCTGAAATTGTACTCGGCTGTATCCTGATGGAGGTCTTCTTTGGCTCATTACACCGGGCCACTCAGTGCAGAAACTCATGGCCTGTAATTCTGGAGCATTTTCTTGAATTATTCCTTTGATCATTGCTTTCCCTCAGTTTTCTCTGTCTACAATGCCTGTTATTTGGATATTGTCCCTCTCCAGCTAATTTTCTGTTATTTCCCCCCCGACTCTTGTCTTTGCTGTTTTCTACCTTTTGTTTTGTTTTGTTTTTATTGTTCTATCCTCTGAGGCTGTTCTTCCAGTTTATCTTTTAGCCCTTCTACTAAGCTGCTACTAAGTTTTTTAGATTTTCTTCTGCTCCTGCACTGTTCTGTTTTCTCCAAGTTCTTGTTTGTATTGGTTAGCTATTAGCACGAGAGGGCCGCATAAGGGGTCATCCCCAATTTACTGGGCTATGTTAATAAACACTTATTTTTCACTTGTGAGTCCTCATATGGCTGCGGGTTGGCTGTTGTGTCTCTGGTGTGTGTTTCTCACTCTTCTGGAACCAGACAGCCGTCCAGGATATGTTCTCATGTGGGTGGCAAAAGCTGAAGAAGGTATGCCCCAGCATAAGAGCTCATTTCAATCCTTGGTTTATGTCACATTCACAAACATCTCGTTGATCAAAGCAGATGACGTGACCAAACTTAACACATTGGAACCGGGTGCTACATGTGTCCACGATGGAAGGGAGAAGGGGTGAGATATTTGCTGAACAATAGACCAAGCTTTCACATCATTCTTCCATGTGTTTGTTGGGGTTGCTGTGTTTCACGTTAGAAGCTCCTAGAATGTTTGGTGAGCCTTGCCGGTCCTGCTCATACTCAAAAGTGAGGCACCGAGAAAGCGATTGACAAGCTTTATGGCAACGAGCTGGACTTGCTGACTTGTGAGCTGTGTAGGATAATCCGACTGGGTTGTTTCACAGCAGGGACCACCACCAGCAAGTTCCAGTGGATCTTGTTCTTTGAGTAGCTCAGTTGCTAAGAGAAAAATCTCACAGTGTTCTGCATAGGAGGTATAACACTGGCTTTCAGCAACCTGGGAATCAAGTGGAAGAAGGGGGGCCAGGGATTTCGCTATTTTTGGTAACAACCCCTATTTTCAGTATGGTTCCCCTGCCTCAACTATGCCTGATATCCCTGATCCCAGAATATCTCTGGTTCAGCCTCTTCAGAAAGTAGACCTTTAGGCTTCTGCTGGTTGGTAGAGGGGAGGTCGCCAGCAGAGTGGAGTTGAGGTAGGAATCTGGGGCCTGCTTCTTATGTAGGCTTTCAATAAATGCTCCCGTTTTTAGATCGCCCTGGACACCCATCCATCGAGGTGCCTTGTGCCAGCCACTTAGGAGCCATTCTGGAGCTCCATGGCATCAGTGTCCTTTCTTCTAGGCTTCTCCCATTGCTAATTTAAGATTTAGCTTTACCTGGTGCATGACGTCGGCTGTCAACTTTCCAGTCTCCAAGTGTTTGTTCTGTCGTTTCCTTTTCTATTCTCTCTCAGGTTGTGATTTTGTGCATTGTCATACTCTTGCTGTCACCTTAGTTCTGGACAGAGTGGCTCTAGCACAAGGGCTTAATCTACCACAATTTACCAGAAGTTTCTCAACTTACTAGTATTGTTTCACTAACCCACGTATCTAGAATATCTTTCTACAGCAATGGGAAGATAACTTTTTGCTTAATTTTCTTACTGTTGTGTATAACTCAATCAGTCTCTTTGTTATGGCCACTTGGATAATTTCCAACCCTTTGTTACTAAAATAATGCAAGGTGAACATGTCTGTGAACATTGGTGGATATTTATTTATGTATTTATTTTAATGTTTATTTGTTTTGAGGAGGCGCGGGAGGGACAGAGAGAGAGGGAGACACGGAATCCGAAGAAGGCTCCGCGCTCTGAGCTGTCAGCACAGAGCCCAGCGCGGGGCTCCAACTCACGAACCCATGAGGTCATGACCTGAGCTGAAGTCGGCCGCTTAACCGACTGAGCCACCCAGGCGCCCCTCCATTGGTGGCTATTTCCGAACAAACGTTCTGAGTAGTGTAATTGCTGGATGTGAGTTTTAAGGCTCACTGCTTTTGGAAGCGTGGAGGGAACAGCAGGTGTCTGGGCCCTTGAAGTTTCTGCCTGCCCAGATCTGGTGTCCTAGGGACCTGTCCAGCGTGTTCTCACAAAACCTGATGCCCGGAAATGGCAGTCTCTTATTCATGATGCAGATGGAGCCCTTGGGTCAGGTTTAGAACAGAGTATCGATCCCAAGACCATGCACAAAGCAGTCAGTGATGGACAGCTGAAGATGAGGCAGAGTCTACGCTTCAGGAGTTTAAAATCTTTTGCAGCCATGAAACGGCGGCACTGAAGAGGAACCACCTGGACTTCCTCTTCCCTGAAACTGGGCATGTGTACGATGATCATGTGACAACCGATGTTTGCCCTGACTGTCTTTGTAGGCACCTCTGAACATGCTTCTTACAGAATAAATGGAAGAGAAGAGACAGAGTACCAACTCCCAAAGCCCCGATGAAGTCACGACTCCACATGTCCCCAGGTTGGTGACAACCCCCGGGGGCTGCTCAGAAATGACTGCCAGTTTCTCCTTTACTTGCCCAGTAATACCTGCCCCCCCGCCCCCCGTCCACTCTGCAGCTGTCCAGATGGTCCCCCATGCCTCTGCCACTCGAGAAGGAAAGTAGATGAGATTAACTTGTTTAAATCTGTGCTTCAAACACTCGGGGCAGGAAGGAAGCAAAAAAGGCTGGCTATAGCATTGAGTAAGAATTTCTGTTTTGAGGGTGTTTATCATATTTATTTCACTCCCAGAGTTGGTCACATGTCAGGTAGGGTTAGGATGCCAGGATAAAGCAGAAGCAAAGCCACAAAGACCACACAGAGAACATAGCACCTAACAGTTTCTTCCTGCTTGGGTCTACTTCACCCATTAAAGAGAGTAATGATTTGTTACTTGTGCGTTTTTTAAAATATTGAGGCAATCTACCTGTAATATATTTAAAATAGAAATTGCTCCTAGTAATAGACACCGTTTATTATTTTCAAGAACCAAAACCTTTACATGCGGGGCACCTGGGTGGCTCAGTTGGGTAAGCATCCAGCTCTGATTTGGGCTCAGGTCGAGATCTTGCAGTTCATGGGTTCAAGCCCCATGTCGGGCTGTGTGCCGACAGCACTCAGCCTGCTTGGGATTCTCTATCTCTCCCCCACTTGTGCTGTCTCTCAAAATAAATAAACTTTAAACAGTTTTTTGTTTTTTTTTAAAAAAGGGATGCCTGGGTGGTTCAGTCGTTTAAGCGTCTGACTCTTGGTTTCAGCTCAGGTCAGGATCTCCTGGTTTGCGGGATTGAGCCCCACATTGGGCTCTGTGTTGACAGCTCAGAGCCTGCTTGGGATTCCCTCTCTCCCTGTGTCTGCCCTTCCCCCACTCTCCCTCTCTTTCTCTCAAAATAAATAAACAAACTTAATTTTTAAAAATTTTACATGCAGTATCTCATTTGGATGCCCTTAACTCCTTGTGGTGGGTATTTTTATTACACCCATTTTCTACCCTCCTTTTATAGATAAGGAAGTAAGCTAAGAGAAGTTGCAAATCTCACCCAAGGTCACAGGCTAATAAATCATGAGATTTGAGCCCAGCATTCTGACCCCCGAGCCTGTGCTGTTTCCCCACAATACTTACATTTCTTCAGATCACCTCCCAGTCTTAATCATGCATGATTAAGGCCACATACCGACAGTCCTATTCAAGTGTTCAAAGTGGTTTGTACTCTGCTCTCTTTCCTCCCACTTAACGTATCAAACATGTTTCCCCGTTTCCCCTGTCGGTGTAATTGTCATTTCCATTTTAATAGGCTCATAGTATTTCACTGAATCATCATACCGTCATTTACCAAACCATTTCCCCCCGTCGGGGTTTTACGTTTTCACTGTTTTTGGTTCTCCTGGACAACGCTGTGATGAGCTCTGGGCTCTCGGCTTTTGCTTTAAAAACCTGTATCTCCTTAGGATAGTTTCCTAGCGTTGGGATTTGCCGCCTATGATCAGCTTGCTTTCCAAAGTGTTATTCGTTACATTACTGCCAGGAGTGCATCGGTGGCCCAATTTCTCTGTATCCTCACTAGAGTTAGCCTAACGGAGCACATGCAAACAGGAGTACGGACTAAATGTAGGGCTGTTATGATTATTGTTGCAACGAACACTATTACGAACGGTCAAATGGTCATTGGTGCCGCTACCCCTCATTTCTCTGCGGTTCCCCTCCCTGTCGCTTTAATATCCTCACTTGAGGTCGCAGTGCTGAGTTTGGCTCCGTTCCAGGACACCGGCAACCTGGGGGGGAACTGAAAAAGGCAATCCATTATGCAGACACCAACAGCTGGTGCTAAAAGTTGTTCCTTCTCCTGCATTTGCGATCCCTATACCCCACCTCTTTGCATTAACCAAAAAAATAATAATAATAAAAATTGGGAACATTTTGGTCCTCACCCTCCCCACTCTTCCCTCCTGTTTCCACAAGTTAAGTGGCCTCCCTGCCAGTGTTGACCCGTCCTCTCCACCCCCAAAGCCATCAGGCTGATTTCTGATCCTTGCCCTCACTTGCCTGTCCACACGTTTTCTAACCCGACTCCCTTCTTCCCCTAACCCTCCCCACGCGCAGCTGCCCGTGAACCGACCTGAGGCAGGTCCCTGCCTCGAAGTTGGCCCCTCAGGAATGGTTGACTCAAAAGTTGGCCCAACCTGCGGTGTCTGGTCCCCTCCACAGTGTACCCCCCCACACCCCCCCCCAGCCTCACTTCCTTCCACTTTCTCCATTTGCTCCCCGTATGCCTCATCAGTCCTTGGAATGTGGTCTTCCCGGCTCTACCAGTTGCGTAACTGGACAGGCGCAACATGCAGAAGCTTGGAGACCGTTCCCCCAACGACGTCTATCTGTGTCCGCCGCTCTGAATCACTCTAGGGCTGGGGGAACCTGGGAAAGTGTCTGAGGCATCTTTAAAGCCACCATGAGTACGATGGCACGGGCACTCAGCAGGTTTTCCGCCTGGAATCGTGCCAGCTCCCTTTCCCCATCTAGCACGGAGCTAGAGGGAGCTCTCTGACCGCAGCCTGGGCCCCGTCCCTGCCCCAGCTTCCCGCTGTCTCCGTAGGGTGTCATCTCGTGCCGAGTAGGAGCTGCTCCGTCTCTAGCCCTGCACTTTCATCCTCCCGGAGCTCCATCCTGCTCTCACCCTGTCTCCGGCCCTCTGCCCAGCCCTACGCACCTGCTTACAGGTCCCTGGACGGAGGTTCTCTTGGGAACCTCCAGGCCATCCACAGGCGCTGGCCTCTGCCTGGAGCGCGTTCTCTGTCCTCCACCTTCCTGGCGTACTTCTCTCTCATGGCTCCAGCCAGACGCCACCTCCTCTGCAAAGTCTCCTAAGACCTTCGCGGACAGAGTTAGGCATTAGTGACTGCGTGACGCCATCCACTTATGTGTATACACGCATCGTGTTATACTGATTGGTCGGAATCTCTCTCCACTAGATAGCGACTCCTCCAGGGAAAAGGACCGTGTTTGATTCACTTTGGCTTTCCCCATGCCTGGCATCAGTTCTCGTACAGGTGATTGCTTCTGGACAGAGTATAGCTAGAGTTCTGTCTCCTCTAACAAATGGGATGGACCAGATCTCCAGCCCAACCATCTCACGAAGAGCCCAGCTCTGGAGGATGGGAGGATATAGGTTGGAACAGAAGTGGACCCTGACCCCTGTATCTCCCTCTCCCCTGGCCCCATTAGGGTAAAGACTGGAAACTTCTCTGGGAGCCTTTTGGTTCTGGATAGAAAAAAAGAAAAGAGGAAGCAGCGTCTGCCCCATCACCGTGAAAGGAGAGGCTTGGGGGTTTCCTCTGCTCCTCCAGACCCGCATGTCTCCAGACCCAGGGGAAAAGGGAGGAATCGGTGGGTGGGCAGGAAGTGATCAAAACTGGGAGTTATTAACTGATTATCTGCTTTCAATGGACTGTCTGTTCGTTTTGAAAACAAAGGGTTGCAGACCCGGAGAAAAGCATACATGTGGTGCCTGTTTCCCCAGAACATTTAGCTGCCTTCCACCTGAACAAAATTCCGGTTCTGTGAATCCCAAAAAGGGAGTCTTCTGGTTCACGGCTGTGGTTCAGTTCCAAGCCCACACTCCACACTCTTCTGTGTGATGCTGGGACTGGGACACTTTGGCCTCACTTCTCCTTTGCCAGAGGGTCCCTGTTTATTCTGGCCGACAGCATCATCAGAGGGAGACTGGAAAGCGAGAGGAGGGAGGAGGCAGCTCCCATGCTTGTTGGCCTGCTGGTCCTACTAACATCACCGGGACGATGCTTCTTTACCCACAGCAGTGTTGGCTTCAGGAACAGCTGGTTCCAGTTTCCAGAATCTTTCATTCTCCCCGAACTAGCCTTGTGGTGTGTCTGCACCAGTCTGTCCGTGGCTGGGAGTCGGAGTCTCGTTCCTTCAACCCCTCCTCTGAGCTCCTGGGTTACCAGCACCCACTGGGGAGCACAGCCCTCCGGGGCGTTCTGGGGCCCACCGTGTGCAGCTCCTTGCTTCTGAGTCTCAATAGGCCTCAGTCTCTTTTCTTTGTTCCTGCAGCAGCTCTGTGTTTCCCCCCTTGTCCTCCCCTTTGGCTTTTTCAGTCTCCCAATCCCTGCAACCAATTTCTGGTATTAAATTATCTCTGCTAAAATAACTGGTCTGGTTTCTCTTTCCCTGACCAGTCCAGGGAGAACGGCTGTTGGGAAGCTACCACTAATGTCCAGCTCAATTGCAATTTCAAAGTCACCTCTGATCATGGTCATTGTCATAATAATGATTCCCATTTACTAATATCTGGGTATGGCACATACCATGTGTCAGATTTGAATGTATTATGACAGACTGGACATACAGAAGGACAACAGCTAGACCATGTGTGACAACAGAACTCTGGCCCACAGAGTGCAAACTGGTGCAGCCACCCTGGAAAACAGTGTGGAGGGTCCTCAAAAAATTAAAAACAGAACTAGCCTATGACCCAGCAATAGCACTACTAGGAATTTAACCACAGGATACAGGAGTGCTGATTCGTAGGGGCACATGTACCCCCAATGTTTATAGCAGCACTTTCAACAATAGCCAAATTATGGAAAGAGCCCAAATGCCCATCAACTGATGAATGGGTAAAGAAGAGGTGGGGCGTGTGTATGGGGGGGTGGGGGGCAAAGGGTGGAATACTACTTGGCAATGAAAAAGAATGAAATCTTGCCATTTGCTACAATGTGGATGGAATGGGAGGGTATTGTGCTAAGTGAAATAACTCAGAAAAAGACAGATACATGTTTTCGCTCATATGTGAAAGTTGAGAAACTTAACAGAAAACCATGGGGGAAGGAAAAGGGAAAAAAATAGTTACGAACAGAGAGGGAGTCAAACCGCAAGAGACTCTTAAATACAGAGAACAAACTAAGGGTTGATGGGGAGGATGGGGGAGGGGAAAATGGGTGATGGGCATTGAGGAGGGCACTTGTTGGGATGAGCACTGGGTGTTGTATGTAAGCGATGAATCACGGGGATCTACTCCCAAAGCCAAGAGCACACCGTATACACTGTATGTGAGCTAACTTGACAATAAATTATATTACTCTCCCCCCCCCCCCAAAAAAAAGAACTCTGACCTACAGGACTCAGTCACCGACCACCAGCTTCCCTAATTTTTGCTCTTGCTTCCAACTCAGGACCAACCACAGAAAGCCAACTATGTCTCCCAAACCAATCACAGAAGATGGCCAGCTGGCTTCTACTTAGCCAGCCTCCAGCTTCTCCATGGCAATAGCCTCCAATCGGGGCACACCCGAAACCTTACCCTTTCCTCCGCCTCCCCCCCCCCCCCCCCAGCCTGCTTCTGAGTCTCTGCGAGCTCAGTGATGGTGGCTGCTTCCTTGCTATGGCAAGTTCTGTGTGTTATTTGGGTCATCTTCATTTATTTCCACAATTAATGTTATTTCCTACTGTCATCCAGCAAAGCAGACATAATTCCACCTATTTCCCAGATGAAGAAACTAGCATTCAGAGAGGCCCAAGTATATAACAATTAGGTGACAGATCCAGGATTCAAACGCAGGTAAATCTGACTCCCAATCCTGAACTGGCCCCAGCCTACCTCTGTCATCGCACTCCTCCCCCAGTGTTTATTGTTTCCTACTGTGATTATACCTTCACGAGGTTGCCTCCCTGACTAGCCCGTGCCTTTGTCAGAGTTAGGGCGTGCAACTTACAAATGTTGTATTCTCAACACCCACTCAAGGCATGACACCCAGTCGATGCCCCTAAACGTTATTCAGTAATAATGCTGAGGAAATGTCTCCGATTATCCTTCCCCAGCTGACAAACACTTTGAGAAGGAAATGACATCAGTTGAGTGAATGATCCAGGATGTTTAAAACTCTCTTTTCTCCGCCCCCCCCCCCCCCCCCCCCGTCCCGGGGCTGTGGTGTAGACTGTGGACACAGATATGGAGGAAGGTAGCGCCCGCCATCTGCACGTCATGGGGGCTTACAAGCAGGTGTCAGTGGGACCAGGGATCTGATAGAAACAGGAGCCAAGGCATGCTTATGCTGTACCTGCATGAGGTCAAAATGAACAAAGTTGCCTGAGTCCAGAATCAGTCATCGCAGTGAGTTAGCATTTTGCAATTACGTGAAGTAGCTGGTTGTCTTCTTCATCAACTCCCACACACATTATTTTTTTAACTGAGTTTTCTTTTTTTTTTTATTTTTTTGATGTTTATGTTTGAGAGAGGGAGACACGGTACCAGCAGGAGAAGGGCAGCACGCGATAGAGAGAGAGAGAGAGAGAGAGAGAAGGAGGCACAGAATCCGAAGCAGGATCCAGGCTCCCAGCTGTCAGCACAGAGCCCGACGCGGGGCTCGAACCCACAAACCACGAGATCATGACCTGAGCCGAAGTTGGACGCCCATCCGACTGAGCCACCCAAGTGCCCCATCACACACCTGGTTTTTTTGACGAGGAAATGATACCTACTCCATTTTATTTTTTAAGTTAATTCACTTATTTTTAAAATGTTCACCTATTTTTGAGAGAGAGTGAGTGAACGGGGGAGGGGCAGAGAGAGAAGACGACCGAAGATCCTACGCGGGCTCTGTGCTGTCACAGAGCCCGATGTGGGGCTCAGACTCATGAACCGTGAGATCATGACATGAGCCAAAGTCGGTGGCTCAACCGACTGAGCCACCCGGGGCGCCCACGCACAAATATCTTGTGTGCTGTTGTCAAAACCCTGCGTCTGCGGACCTGGAGAAGGCAGAGACCAAAACCCCCACCCTGTAACCAGAAATGCTGGGAGGACCCGCCACACCAGGGCCGACCACCAGGTGGCACTAGTGCTGAGCTAATATGGGCTCGGCTTTTCCGCTCAGCTTTCCCGAGAGGCCGCCGCATTTAACAGAGGCCAGTGATTAGCAGGTAAAATAAAAACGAGCTGGAAATCGGGCTGCTCTTATAATCCCACAGCGAGCCTTTTATGCGATTGTGACTTTTATCATTAAGAGGGCGTTTGTTCTGCAGCAGAGGCCTGAATTAGCAGTGGTTTTAAGAACTGAATCCAGCCTCATGTTCAGACTACACTAAGCAAGGTCATGAGGGCTTTCAGAGAAGTGACCTAAGCGATCTCCCAGCAGGATTAACGTAAATAAGGTTTTCTTTGATTAGCACCGTTCTCCTGCCCCGGGGCTTTCAAAATTACAGGATTTCTGAGGATCACAGTTTAATTGCTTAATTGTACAAAAATAATACTTAATAAAGAGCCAAGCAAACAAAAATGACAGCAACGTCTTCCAGGCTATCAGCAGCTCCTGGAGGCGGCCTGACATGGGCGAAAGAATGGGTGTTGGATTTGCACTTGGGTTCAGGTCATAGCTCTGCCTCTTCCGACCTGCACATCTTCCAGCAAGTTCTGAGAGCCTGTGTCTTTATTAGATCTGGGTGGTACAGTGTGCATCATAGACTGGTGGGGGTTAAACCGTGTGGCATCTGAAAATGCCTAGAACAATGCATCGCGCCTAGTAGGTATGTAGTATGCACAAATTTCTTCCCTCCCCCCCGTTGCCTGAATGGTGGGGCTTTCCGTTGATAATTAAAGTGGATGTGCTGTCCTTTTTCAGTCTGCATGTCCCAGGATTTCAGTCCTTGGAAATCATTCCTCATCGACTGTTCCATTCTGACTCACACGTTTTGAGACACAGCTACCCAGGGCAGATAGCTGTGTGGGATGAAGGGTTTTTGTTTAAAACGCAGATTAAGGATCAATGCAGACCTCCGCATCATGGGCTGTACTGTCGCCTCCTTCGCCTCCTACGTGGCTGGCTTTCAAAATCCCTCCGCCTTCCTGAAGACGGCCTCTCTGAGGAAGCAGGGGAGGGTCCCCGGGACTGCCAGCACCTTGCCTGCTTCAGCTCTGTCCCCTGAGAAATGTGGCAATTGGATTGTGGGTTTGGTCCGGTTCGGGGGGGCACACTGGAAGGGCAGGGTGTGGTTTTTGAAATCTCTGAGGCCTCTCTCCGGGTCTTCAGGAGGTCAGACTATGACACAATTTCTCCCTCTCTCCTCAATGCACAGCCAGAAAGCCAGGTGGGAGCCAGGTGCTGTGTGGGGCCACAGACAAAAGCCTTGGACCTAGATACTAAAGATGTGGGGTCAAGGCCGGCTCTGCTGCAGTCATATAATAAACATTTTGTCTGGTCTTTGTCCCTGGTTCCTGGGACCAAGCTACTAAAACCCTTGGAGAGAGTCTTCTCCATGAACCCCTTCGATCACACTTGAGTTTATGGTAAGGCGAGGGTTCGGGATGGAGGCTGGTCACCAGAAAGACCGACCATGTGACTAGAGGGATGAGACTTTGAGCCTGGGGGGGAGTGGGGGGCTGGAGAGTGAGTTACCAATCATGCCTGTATGATGAGACCCCAGGAAAAGCTCTAGACACAAGCTCCGTGAACATCCTGGTTGGTGAACACATTGATGTGTCTCAAGGGTAATGGACTGTGCAGAAAAATGCTCGACCCCCGGGCTGTACCCCCAAGGGTAATGTACTCTGATTCCATGAGGAGAGGACACAGAAGCCCTGCGTTCGGGACCCTCCCAAACCTCACCCGATGTGTCTCTTCATTTAGTTGGTCCTGATTCATATCCTTTAGCATAAAACTATAATGGAAAGTATAGAATTTTCCTGAGTTTTTAGGGTTGTCTAACAAATTACCAAACCTGAGGGAGGTAAGAGGAATCCCCCCGATTTGCAGCTAGGTGGTCAGAATTGTGGGTGGCCTGGCGCCCCCATGTGCAGCCGATATCTAAGTGGGGGCAATCTGTCGGGGACCATGCCTGCCACTTGTGGGGTCAGCACCAACACAGGGTGGTTAGCGCGGAATTGAAATGCAATTTACCAGTTGGCATCAGAATAGCTTTACAGGTACCTGGTCTCTGGCAATCATTCACCTCTGGGGCTTGTTTCCTCATCTATAAAGTGAAGTTGTCTGTGGTGACTCCCATAACCACTCACAGTGAGACCGTATCAGTGAGCGTGCGTGATGGGTTCCTGTTCGCGCCGGTTCACCTGGCGACCTTAGGCGAGTGCCGCTCGCCTAAGCCCTGCCTCCGTATCAGGGAGATGGTCCCCTCTGTTCCTATACCTCACTGAATTTTTACTGGGCGAGACTGAGATCATCAATGTGGGAAGGCTTTGAAAAATACTCCAGAGTATTTTCAAAACCAAAGTTGCTGCCCTTTTTTTTTTTTCTAATTTCTGAATGCATCACCCAAAACCAGGTGAAGTCATTTTGACTGAATTTTGAGAGTGAGATAGGCAGACTTAAAAAGTGGGTGGCAGGGTAGTAAAAGAAATTCACCCCACGGGGCTCCTGGGTGGCTCAGTTAAGTGTCCGGCTTTGGCTCAGGTCATGATCTCATGGTCTGTGAGATCGAGCCCCTTGTTGGGCTCTGTGCTGACAGCTCAGAGCCTGGAGCCTGCTTTGGATTCTGTGTCTCCCTCTCTCTCTGCTCCTCCCCTGCTCATGTGCTCTCTCTCTCTCTTTCTCTCAAAAATAAACATTAAGAGAGAGAGAAAGAAAGAGAAAAGAAAAGAAAGAAAGAAGGAAAGAGAGAAAAGAAAGAAGAAAGAAAGAAAGAAAGAAAGAAAAGAAAGAAAGAAAGAAAGAAAGAAAGAAAGAAAGAAAGAAATTCACCCCAGGAAACCCCAGGGACACTCAAAGAGCTAGACAATCCTCCTCCTGAGGAACAGAAATTAAAGGGTAGTGACAGGCTTTAGTGACTGCTGTGTGCAGGGTCCCAACAACATGTAAATGCCACATCAGGAGAAAACAACCAGGGGTTTTGACAGGAGCCCTAAGAGGGGTAGACAGTTAAAAACGACAAGTGTCGATTTGCTGTGGATTTCCCTTTGGCAGGATATTTAATGATTCTTTCCAGCCACTCTCAGCAGGACAGCTAGTAGATAGATATGAATCTAATGCAGTGATAGATTCTGATAGGTAGGTTATGGAAATCTAGATGAGAGAGGTTTCAAAATTATGAGACTCTTATGAATAAAATCCTTTCCCTTCTCCTTTCAATTTAATACCTCTGATCACCCAGGATGGGAGGGGGAGGGATGTGCCTGTCTTCTGTTCAAGAAAAAAGCAGAACTGAAACAAGCTGATTTGTGCCCAGGCTTTGCGCTGGGACCTCAGACTGTGGGAAGTGGAATCCCTCTCCCATCCCCCACCCACCTGCTCCTCCTCTTGTGGGAACTTGGGGAAGTTCCCCCAACGAAGTGGGATCTTAACGGAGGCCACTGCTCATTGCCCTAATGAGAAGCCTGGGGGTCACTCTCTTCCCTATCCCCTACTTCCGATCTGTTAACAGGGTCCACTCATTCTGCCTCATAACATTATGTCTCAAATCCGATTCTCTTTTCCAGCTCTCCGCGCTGACCCCTGTTCGAGCCCAGGTGGCTCCGAGTCTGCAAGCGAATCTCCGGCCAGACGCAGATTTGTTCAGGAAATTGGACAGCCAAGACCGCAGCTTTCGGTAAGTGGGCACCGCTGACTTTATCTTGAAAGCAAAAGCTACCAACGTCCCCGTCTCTTTGCCAGACGTGTCTTGGGAAACTAAGATGCTACTGTGGATTCTTACATGAGCCTATTTTGTACCTGTTCTCTTCAGAGCAGTATAACCTTTGCTTTCTGGCTAATTATCGTGAAGTCCACTTCAGAGAGTGTCACTACCCCTAGAGTTTCTGAGGCTGTCAAAGACTAGATCCGCATTTACCTGGTGAAGGGTGTGAGGGCAGTGGGAGGAGTCAGGAGAGGGAACCCTGGAGCCTGAGGCCTGCCACTGCTCGGTTGCCATGACAATGACAGGACCTCAGGCTCCACCCAGGTGAAATCTCCAGAATCTTAAGCCAAAGGCAGTGAGTTTAAGGGTTGAACCTAACATCTTTGCAATTACACGTTTGCAAATCTGAACAACTTGCTAGAGAGTCAAAATGGGGTCTCAGAGGAGCTCAGGTCTGAAGTACATTCTTGAAAAATGCATTTCCCCCGAAACATGAGTGAGGGACCAGAAGTAGACGGCGGAGGGGAGAGTCTTTGGAAAGTACCAGAAGGCAAAAGACACAATGAGTAGGAGGGAGCAGGAGAGCAGAGATGTGGCTCATTGGACCGAGATCCCGCTGGATCCCAACCATGGGGCATTCATCCGTGCCCTCCAGTGTTCCACAAGCCTGTCCCGAGCGTCTAGTAAGTGTCTTCCCCTGATCTACACACTGGTGGCACAAAACAAAAAAACAATCTCTGTCCTGGAAGCACTGCTTGGAGGAGAAGACAGATCTGAAAAGGGATTGAGAATCTAGATGGCAGAGGCCGAAACCATCAGTTAAAGTTCCCATATTTGGGACCAGCACCCCAACTTGGGACTTTTCCTACCTGGTTACTTATTTAATAGCTGAAAACATCTTAGTGAAGTAGCTATTATACCCCCATCTTACAGATGAAGTAACCTACTGTAAGAGGGTAAATTACTTGCCCAGACCCCATAGCTATTGCATGGCGGAGCCAGGATTCAAACAAGGGTCTCAGTTTCTAAAACTTCATGTGCTCCCTTCACTCTGCTATTCTCCCTCCGCCATATTGAAAATCCTCACGCGGCTTAATCCTGTCTACGCAGAGGCTCTGCCCACACCTTTGGGCTTCTTCTCCCTCCTCTTGTTCCTGGGCACACTGCCCAAGCTGTCATCAGTTTCCCTTTCCATGCATGGGCCATGCAGGTTTGTTCGGGGGAGACCGACCAAAGCTATCCTCCAAGTTAAAAAAAATATATATATATCCCTCCACAAAAGTATAGAATGAGGAAAAGAATCCCCACCTAAACATTATATCATGTAAAGAACGAAGGTGACCAAAGAATAAACCAGCCTTCTTCCCATGGGCCAGCCCTCCATTCTGGAAGAAAGCTGGTTACCAAAAGAGCAAAGGAAAAAAAAAAGAGGAGAGAGAGAGAGAGTGGCAAGCCAAGAAACAGACTCTTAACTACAGGGAACAAAACGGATGGTTCCCAGAGGGGAGGGGGGTTGGAAGATTGGGGAAATAGGCAATGGGGATTAAGGAGCACACTTCTCTCGACGAGCACTGAGTAATGAGTAGACGTGTTGAATCACTATATTGTACACCTGGAACTAAAATAACACTGTACGTTAACTATGCTGGAATTAAAATTAAAAATGAACAGGGCACCTGAGTGGCTCAGTCTGTTAAGTGTCCAACTTCGGCTCAGGTCACGATCTCACAGCTCGTGAGTTCGAGCCCCGCGTCGGGCCCTGTGCCGACAGCTCAGAGCCTGGAGCCTGCTTCGGATTCTGTGTGTCCCTTTCTCTCTGCCCCTCTCCCGCTTGCACGCGCTCTCTCTCTCTCAAAAATAAGTAAACATTCTTAAAAAGATTTTGATTAAAAACTGAAAAAAAAAGAAAGAAAGTTGATTGCATCTGTCCTGTGTTGGTGAAGCCTGAGCTACTTTGCCAGTAACTAAACAGACGTCTCCTCAGAACTGAACAAGCTACCCATCAGCTCCCGGTAATCAGATGGCAAAACTTTCTAAAACCCAGGCTTGTGCCCAAACACGGACTACGTTGCTCAAGTCAAAATATCGTTCTACCGGGGGGCGCCTGGGTGGCTCAGTCGGTTGAGCATCCAACTGCGGCTCAGGTCACGATCTCACGGTTCGTGAGTTCGAGCCCCGCAACGGGCCCTCTGCTGTCGGCAGAGTCCGCTTCAGATCCTCTGTCCCCTTCTCTCTCTACCCCTTCCCTGCTCATGCTCTCCTTCTCTCAAATAGTAATATTTGCTGTAAATAAATGCATTTTTCGAAAACGGGTACTTAGGAAGACACCCCCTCCCAAACGAACAAGCTGTAAATGACGTTGAAAGGCAAATATCTCATCCGACTCAGCGGTGCGTCCCACGGGCTCTTCCCGCACAGCATACGCAGAGCTCGCCCACTCCTTGCCACCCAGCTGCTGGCATTCATGTCCAAGGCGTGCTCACGTCTTATGTGGACCGCTACAGAAGCTTTCCTGGTCTTCCTGCCCTGCCTGCTACGCTTGCCTCACGGACCGTTTGTCGGGGAGCAGCCGGAAGGACCCTTTAATAACACAAACGAGAGCATGATATGCCCATAAACTCCTTCAGTGGCTTTCAGTCACGTCTAAAATAAGAACAAAATTTGCCTTGGCCTCGCTACCTCCCTGTGTCTCTTCTTCTCTCTGCTACAACCTCGACAGGTTTCATTTAGATCTTCAGCAGCAGCAAGCCTCCCCACAGGGTGGAGTATTCACGCTCGTTATTCCTTCCGCCCACAAAGATTTGCCCCAGTTTGCACATTTCTGGCTCCTGGTCGTCGTCAGTTTCCAGATCAAATGTCACCTACCCAGAGCAGCCTTGCCCTACAGCCCTACTCATGCGGCAGCCGCCTCCATCACCTACCAAAATCTAGAACTAGATTGACTAGTTCTAGACTGACTTGCTTTCACGTTTCGCTTCCCTCCGTGAAAGCAGAAACCCCATCTCTCCTTTGGAAATCACTGAATCCCCAGAATCGAACAGCACCTGGCTCAGTGTTTGTTGAGGGATTGAGTGAAAAGCTTTTATGGCAGACCAAGGGTTAATGCCTCTGCTATGTAAGAGCCTTTATTAATAAGCAAGAAAAATATGAGCAGCCCCCCACCCCCGCCAAAGGCTGCAGAAGCTGTCGGCCAGGATCTAAGAGAGTTCTGGTCTCAGTCCAGACAATAATAGATATTTTTTCTTGTGCTGCCCCTGAAAATCAAGAAGGGTGTTAAGCCAGAGGGGGAGGGTATTTTGAGTCTGCAGATGGGATTGATGATGAAGAAGTCAAAGAAGGAGGAAGAGGGGCTCTGGGGGCCAAGGTGCTGTTAATGTGACAGGGCTGAACAAATCAAAGAATGCAAGGCGTCTCCCTTCCCGATAACTACAGCTAGCACCGAGGAGGAAACGAGAGCAGCATTATTTGCTTTCTGTGATCGTCTAATTTGCCCTCCCCTCCCCTTTTCTCAGTTTTCTGGTTTCCGGAAGAAATGAGTAGAATTCAGATAGAACCGGAACAAAGTGAGGAAGGAGGGATATGGGGGGGGGGTGTGGCGATAATACATGGAATGATACATAGCAGAATATTGGTAAGTGATAGGATGGTGGGTGTAATTTTTTTCCCTAAAAGGAACATATCGCCTCTGTAATATTTTTAGATTTTAAACATGTTTCTATTTTTAAATACGAAATTTAAAATCTGTGTCGAAAAACACCTCGATCGTGAAGCATGGCATTCGTATGGACAGCGCCCACCAGTGGCACCAAATGGTCAGATCTCCCTGTTCACCAACACCTGATCCCCACAGCTGCGCTCGTGTGGTTCTGCTGGTAACATTTGTATCTCCCCAAATCAGCATGGGGCTGATGAAAATTCAAATGGCCACGGAAGCACAGGGTGGGAGAAGGAGGAAGAGGAGAAAGGCAAGCCTTAGGATTTCACCAGTGACCCTGTGGAAGTTTGAGCGAACGAAGCAAATCAGAGGCTCCCTGCGCCCAACAGGATGCGGTGAGACGGGCTGCCCACAAGGGGGCGGAAGCCAACCAGTCGTGAGCTTGGCCCCATAGAGCCGCGGTGGGAGGAGACTGTCAGAGACCGAGATCTCCAGCCGCTGATTAGTGTACGTGTCTGTTTTGCTATCATTTTGACCCCAAATGCGGAAAGGTTAGAAATGGGTCCCCGCTTTCAGAAATAGCTTCTCAGATGAGGCGAAGAGCATTGGTTCAGCTCTTTGATGACCTCCCTGCCTATCGCACCCCCGGAGCCTGTTTCAGATTCTGTGTCTCCCTCTCTCTCTGTTCGTGCTCTCTCTCTCTCTCTCTCTCTCTCTCAAAAACAAACATTTTAAAAAATGATCTGAATAGAAGGGTGGCCTCTCGTGCTAGTGACATCTAGCTCCTTCATCCTGCTCCCAAAGAAAGAAGCCCCCCACCCAAGACAAGCCCATATGGAGGCACCAGGACTGTGATATTTGAGGTCAGATTCAGGACCTCCCCAAATCCTCAGAACTCAACAGACCACGCTGATCACTCCTAAATCCCCTGTCCCCGAGGCTTAGCTTGACAAAGAAAGAGAAAAAATAGTGATCAGACACTGAAGACCAACTCTAAATAATTTAACTGCTCTCCGGTTCCACCTCCATGGCTTATTTCCTTTAGCTGTATTTGTGAGTAATAAAGACGAACACCTCGTCACGCCAGGAGCACCACATACACGCACACACGTGCACACACACGCCTCTTCCCCAATTGTAAACGCACAGACACACCATGCTGGCCTTTTTCTGGAAGCAATGGCTCCCAGACCTGTGTGCATCAGTGCATCAGAATCACCTGGAAGGTTGTTAAAACACAGATTGTTGGGAGCCACCCCTCAAGGTTTTGATTTAGCCAAAGTGAGGTGGGCGTTGATGCGGCTGGTTGGGGAGCCCCCCCTTTGAGAACGACTGTCATAATTACACAGAACAAAGGGATTTGTCTCTCTCTATGCGTTGATTACCCGGAAGCACCAGAATGCTCAGAAACTGATACTTACCAAATAAGGAAAAGAAACCAATGGTCACCGAGGCTCCTGTAAGCTTTCTGTTTTGCATTCATCCCCCCATTTCATTTAACCTGCACAAATTCCTGGAAAGTAGGCATTATTACCCCTACTTTCTTTTGTTTTCATTTTTTTTTTAATGTTTATTTATTTTTGAGAGCAAGAGAGACCGAGAGAGAGAGAGACACAGAATCCGAAGCAGGCTCCAGGCTCCGAGCTGTCAGCACAGAGCCCGATGCGGGGCTCGAACTCACAAACCACGAGATCCTGACATGAGCCGAAGTCAGTGGCTCAACCGACTGAGCTACCCAGGTGCCCCTATTATCCCCACTTTCAAATGAGAAAACAAAGGTTCCAAGAGGTTATTTGACCACAGTCATCCACCTAGCAGATGTTAGGGCCTGGGCATGATCTGCCTTCAGAGTTCATGCTGAGTAGTCTGTCTCCCACGTGAAAAGTGGATGCACTGAAATGAATAAAAGTGTAACAATAAGCAGGCTCTTTTTTTTTTTTTAAGGCAGAAGAGCAGGCAACGTAGGAACGCTTTGCAGTCACGATTAGTATGGGAGGTGGAGCGAGGGTGCCCCCACGCCCCCCAAAATGGACAGCTTTTGGAAGGGAGGGCAGACTAAGCTCGCTGCTATTTCAGATGAGATAGCTGCTAGCAGTTGTAACTGCCTCACAGAATAGAGCACTATACATTATTCAGAATAGAAACTAGTTTCTGTTTTTGCATTTGAAGAAGCGGTGTTTGTTTAAAAGGGTGTTGGAGATGTTTGTTGAAAAGCTTCCTACAGATAAGAAATCCCCAAGCTGGAGGCTTGATGAATTTAAAAACTGGAAAAACAAAATGGGATGAAATGTTTAAATGCCTGAGAAACTGATTAACACCCCTCACCGCATTTAGGTTTCTGCCTTAAAATGGAAGGGTTTACTTCCTTAAGCACTTCCTTTCTGTTTTTTTAGGTGAAGAGTAAGCATTTTGATTCTGAGGTGGTTTTTAGTGTGTGTGTGTGTGTGTGTGTGTGTGTGTGTGTGGCAGGTGGGGGGAGTTTCTATTCAAAGTAATGCAATGTCAGGAAATACACCTTTTGCATAACATAATTTTGATATCCAAAACAGACTCAGAGTTGGTACGTCTTGGAGAACAGTTAAACAGATTTTCATAATGACAACAATCAGTGAGGAAAAACTCGAATTTCGACACATTAGGTGACACACAATTCAACTCAACCAACAGAGCCTCCTCTGCAGACAAGGCATTGCCTTCAAGAAACTTGCAAGTTAAGCACAATAGTATGATAGACATATTAATTATTATGATAACTGTTATACACTGAATATCTGCATCCTTTCAAAATTCATGTGTTGAGATCCTAACTCTCAGGGTGATGGTATGAGGAGTTGGGGCCTTCGGGAAGTGATGAGGTCATGAGGGTAGAGCCCTTATAACAGGGGTTAGAGCCCTTATAAGAAGAAACATGAGAAGGGTTCCTGGTAGGCTGTCTGTAGAGCATGATACTCTTGATCTTGGGGTTGTGAGCTTGAGCTGCCATTGGGTGTAGAGATCAGCTAAATAAATAAAACTTTAAAGAAGAAGGAGGAGGAGAAGGAGGAGGGGGAGCAGGAGAAGAAGGAGAAGAAACACAAGAGGTGATTTTTTTCTCTGCCTTGTGAGGACACAATGAGAAGACGGCCTTCTGTAAATCAGGAAGAGAGCCCTCCCCAGACACCAGATCTGGTGGCACCTTATCTTGGACTTCCCAGCCTTGAGAACTATGAGATATGAATGTTGTTCAAGCCCTCCACTCTTGCGAAAACAGCCCAAACAACTACCATGATTCAACCAGGAAGGAAATAAGCACCAAAAACTGCTTCTTTCTTCATGATCTGCCTCATGCATCTTTCAGTTCTCATCTGGGCTTTTTCTCTGCCCTCTGCCACCTAAACTATTTCTGCTCTCCTATTGGCCTTGTTGCCTCTGACTCTGGTCTACACTACCACTGGGTTTACTCTTAAATTCAAGGCAATTGGATGCGCCCTCTCAGTCTTTCCACGGACCTTTGTTGCCTGCAAAGCGGAAGGGATCCTGGCTCTCAAAGTCCCCCACAGTTCTGCTGTGAACCACTGTGCCAATATTATCCCCTTTCCCTCCGCTGTGGGAACCCTCAGGTTCATAAACCACAAAGCTTCTCACATAAAACCCAGTAGCACTGACTATACCACTGTTGAATATTTGGCATGTGCTACATTAAGATATTACCTACTTCAGTGTGTCTGTCTCATGGCTGATCACAATTTCTTAAAAAAAATTTTTTTAAACGTTTACTTATTTTTGAGAGAGAGGGAGAGACAGAGCGTGAACAGGGGAGGATGAGACAGATACGGAGACAGAATCCGAAGCAGGCTCCAGGCTCCGAGCTGTCAGCACAGAGCCCGACGTGGGGCTCAAACTCGCAAGCCACGAGATCATGACCTGAGCCGAAGTCGGACGCTCAACCGACTGAGCCGCCCAGGCGCCCCTCATCACGATTTCTAAGAGTAGGAATTGTGTACTATTTATCCTTACCCTCTGTACTCAGCACAGGATGGGTACACAGTAGGCCTTCAATAAATCCAGCTAACTTTGACTAGGGCTTTCATTAAGGATATCAAGTCTTGGGGCACCTTGGTGGCTCCGTTGGTTAAGCGCCCAACCCTGATTTCAGCTCACATCGTGATCTCACGTTGGGCTCTGCACTGACAACATGGAACTTGCTCAGGATTCTATCCCTCCCTCCCTCTCTGCCCCTCACCTGCTCACTCTCTCTCTCAAAATAAATAAACTTAAAAAAAAAAAGATACTAAGTCTTGTTTATAATACTCCATACTTAACTCCATCCAGAATAAATCTGACTGTGCAGGGTCATATCAGCATCTCATGGAGTGACATAAAATTAGAATCAAGAGTTAAGACACCTGTAGACTTGTCAAATGGATGCGTCTGTTGCCCCTCCCCGCCAAGAGGATAACTGCCCTGCTATCTTCAAAATCAATGTCAAGGGTCACACAACAATACCAAAACTGGGTAAACACCTTTTCAGTCTACTTGTATTTATTTCTTAGGTTAGAAGGACGTGGCCCTCTGCATGGCCGTGTACAAAAGGGGACCAAGCTGGGAATCATAGAATTCTCTGAAAGAGCTTTGACCAACTGGGTGTGAAAAGCCTTGTGACAATTCTGCTAGACTCTTTAGACTAATTAGCAGTTTTTCAACACAGACTTCAGCTGAATGTGCCTTCTGGTTATAAGACTATTACTCCTGTGCTGCCTCTTGGATCAGTTTCTTTGGCTACTTTGTTCTAACTTGAAAAACGGTAAAAATAAGACAGTTAATTTCCTCTGATCTATAAACACAGCTCTTGGTTATTATTTAGGATTGAAAGCAATAAATTAAAATAGCAGAATGCATATAAATTGCAAAATGCTTTTCTTCTTCCTCGTCCTCACACCTCTTCATTCACCACAATGGCTGATTAACCATTCGCTTCTGTTCAAGAAAATGACTACATTTAATTAAGTGTTAATCTGAGAACACAGCACTGGCAGCAGGTGTAGGCAGGTCCCCCCAGCAAACACCACTCACCAAGAACAGTTGCATATAAATGTATTATTTATTTAAGAGCTGATGAGCCAGAGGAAACGTCAGCTGTGAATCAGTACTTTTGCCTATAGTTGATTTCCAACTTGGCAAAATCAGAGAATCACTATCATGCCAGGTTCCTGGAATACAAAATAGTTGAATGATTCAAAGAGGAATTGCTCAGAGTTACTGGCTCTGAATAGTGATGTCGGGGTCCTCATGGATTCTCAGTATTTTAAATTTAGTATTTCAGATTTAGATTATTTTAGATTTCAGAACGTTAGTATTTTGGGATTTTCTTATTTTAGTAGTCTTGCTTTTACGTATTTCTCAATCATTGAGGCAAAGCCTCGCTCACATGAGTATAATGAGCAGAGTCAGAGACTCAGCCCTCTCCTGCCACCCACTACTTCCGGTGCCTCAGCATGTGTACTTTCCAAATTAGGAACTTACAAAATCCGCTAAACGATCATCATGGCTGCCGTCTGCATTCCTATGTACTGCTTAGAGCCCAAACTCGTATCCAGACATGTAAGCCCTCCAACAGGTGACCTAACAAGGAGCCTGACTCTCCCTCCTGATGTCCCTTTACTCCTTTTAGTCCCAATTAGACAGCCCTATCCCCAGTCCCACAGACTTGTTTCGATCACTTTTTACAGTTGCTATAAAACGAACAAGCTATTACTGATCACCTATTGTATCAGACAGTACCCAAGACACGTTCACGACGGTGCCACAACGGGTTTTTCAAATACGGAACGAAATTCAGAAGTGTGTGACATAACAGTAAGGGTTGGGTTATCTGTAACTCCAAAACTCCCAAGTCTTCCCACTACATACTGTTCCCTTGTTCTCGGTCAGTCTTCCCCGCTCAGTGTCTCTTTTACAAATTCTGCTCGTGCTCAAGACCCAGAACTAACTCTGCCTCCTCCTGAAACCTTCTCCTTATTCTTCAGAGACATCGCCCTCCTTGGAATTCATAGCACTAACTGATACTTCAGTATTCTTCATAGGATTGAATTACGTGTGTATTTCATGCACGTGTGTGCTGTTTCTTCCGCTAGACTGAAAGTTCCTTAAAGCAGGAGTCACAGGTTGCTCTTAGTGTTTACTTAGTGCGGTGCACAGAGTAGGTGCTGAATAATTATTTGTTAAGGAACATGACACTACTAGATGTGTCTAATACCATCCTCGCTACAGACTGTCTCCTGTAATTGAACTGGTTCAGGAAAACATCTAGCTAGCTTAAGAGAAAGCAACAGACGCTTGACAAACAAATGGAGTCTTTTGGAGAGGATACAGGGAAAGAATCAGGTTTGGAGGTGGCTTATACGGTCTATGATGATTGTTGTAAAGGATAAAAGTGAAAAGAGATCCATGGTTGCAATCAAATGCTAAATGGAGATTAGGACAAGAGCAATATGGCCATAAGGTTGGCTAAGTCCTCCCAGGAAAGCGCCCATGACAAATGATGGTCTGCGACAGCATTCTCCTCCTCTGCAAACACATATTTAGCACCTGCTCTGTACAGGGTATCACCAGGACTGCAAAATGGTATTAGAGTCTGCTTGAAAAAGATCCCCAACTTCACTGGCAAGAGATGACAAATACCTACATAGAAGAGCAAAAATACCAAGATAAATGTGCTCGCTGTGGAATGAATGAAGTACATTGAAGGTCAGTGCCGGTGAGCTCAGAGAGGGAGAGACTCTGTGGATGTCATGTCAGGAAGGTTCTATGGGGAAGAAGGAACTAGAGTTTACCTTGTAGTAGGAGCAGGACTAGAAAGGGGATGAGGAATGAGGAGAAAATTCCAAGCAAATGAGTGGTGGACACTCACATTCCTTATGAAGGTCGCATGCATGTACCACGTGGCCAGGTGTATAACATCCATGCTCGGCTGCTTATGTTGTCGCCCCGTGTGATGGCTACCTAATTACATTGCCTTTTACAACATTGCATGGAGGCAAAATGAAAACAACCAAACAAAACACATTTGCAGGTGACTAGTTTGTGACAATTTACGGGTAGGAATCAAGTGATATGTGTGTCGAGCTTGGTGGTAGAGACTGTAGAAGTAACAAAACAGATTTAAGACCTGGTCCTTGCCTTCAGAAAGCTCGACTTTGCGAGGAAGGCTAACTCCTATGGAGATAGTTAAATGAACTTTAAAAAAACAGTATAATTGGTGCTAAATTATATTCTTCTGAGTGTGTAACACAAACCTATTTTAAAGATTAAAAATATTAGTAACGACAGATGTTGGCGAGGATGCGGAGAAAGAGGGTCTCTTTTGCGCTGCTGGTGGGAATGCAAACTGGTGCAGCCACTCTGGAAAACAGTATGGAGGTTCCTCAAAAAACTAAAAATAGAACTACCCGATGACCCAGCAATTGCACTACTAGGTATTTATCCAAGGGACACAGGTGTGCTGTTTTAAAGGGACACATGCACCCCCATGTTTATAGCAGCACTATCGACAATAGCCAAAGTATGGAAAGAGCCCAAATGTCCATCGATGGATGAATGGAGAAAGAAGATGTGGAGTATTACAATGGAGTAATTACTTGGCAATCCAAAAGAAGGAAATCTTGCCATTTGCAACTATGTGGATAGAACTGGAGGGTATTATGCTAAGCAAAATTAGCCAGTCAGAGAAAGACAAGTATCATGACTTCACTCATATGAGGACTTTAAAACACAAAACAGATGAACATAAGGGAAGGGAAACAAAAATAATATAAAAACAGGGAGGGGGACAAAACCTAAAAGACTCTTAAATATGGAGAACAAACTGAGGGTTACTGGAGGGGTTGTGGGAAGGGGGGATGGGCTAGATGGGGAAGGGGCACTAAGGAATCTACTCCTGAAATCATCGTTGCACTATATGCTAACTAACTTGGATGTAAATTTAAAAATAAATTAATTATTGAAAAAAGATAAAAAAAATATTAGTAGGGACAACAGGGGTTTAGTAGAGGTAGCGTTACGGTAAATTCCCGAGATGGCTCATCACAATGCAACTTTAGGTTGGGCTGGGTTTGCCCCGATATGTACTTTCACAAGCCACTGTCCACCAGGCACGGAGACTCTCTCGTAAATGTTTCAGAAATGTTCAATTGTACCCTCAAGCCCTCATGAAGGCGAACAATCTAAAGGCCAGGCAGGAGCCACCTGACTTGAAAGGGGGAAGAAGCTGATGACACCGTCCTCCATTTCTGCTGGGATCCACCAGGTGAGGGACACCCAGCCAGCCTGCAGGATATTAAAAGCGGTAGAAACGGTCACCCTGTGAGGGGCGTGGCGACTCACAGCACTGAGTCAGTGTATTATCCGTGAGGCATCTTCTAATGTCTTGACGGTTATAAGACCCACGAACCGAGCCTCTGGCAGAAGCAGCTGTTTTCTGCTGCCATTTAAAAGTCCGTCTGAAATCACACATGTGTCTTATTTTAACAGTTCCCAAAATGTTACGCCAACACCCGATTCAGCTCTTGAGCTTGCTAAAAACTCCTCCCGCACAATTCTCTTCATTATCCCTGTGATCTGTAGAACCCTTAACGGCCCAGCCAGCGTGTCCATGATGAGTCAGGCTTCTGGGAACAGGATGCATAGGGCTGCTTCCCCCTGGGAGCACGGTGTCTCCCTGGTAGTGAGTTGACTTTCTCAGCTCCGGTGACCTCTGGAGAAGGAAAGGATAAACTCTTCCAGTGACTGACAAGACTGCAGAACCGGAAAAACAGTATGAATTCAGCCACTAAGGATCCAGTTGGCCAGTAACCTGTCAGTGTTCTTACAATACGAGAAGAAGCACAGGAGCGCCACATCTACATGTAAGCAATGAATTAATCATGAATGACGTCACAGTTCTCTCCAAACGAGGTGCTGGCTTGACATGGTGCAAGAGGCGTCCGTGACAACAGAAGGCACCATGACTGAAGGTTACTCTGGGCCAGCCACTTTTAAGCACTTTTCCTGTAGTACCTCATTTTGCCGTCCCCAGCCTCTGGAGTGCGTGCTATTATTATCATCCCCTTGGGGCAGAGAAATAGAGAGATTAATTAGCTTGCTTGACTTGACCTAGTAAGAGGCAAAGGCAGGATTCGAACCGGCACATCCTCACTCCAGAAGCCAAGCTCTTTAACTCCATGTTCTACAGCCAGGTGTATAAACCAGTTAGGGCACATACCGAGAAAGGAAGCTACATCTTCGTTGACGGCCCCTGGAAGGCAGGGATTACAAGATGGTTTGCTGTCTGGGGGGGCGGTGGGGGTGGCTGGCCAATGGCTGGGCCCAGGATTGGGGTGCGGTGTGAGGAGGGCTATGAGGGTGGTCAGCTCAGAATTCACACAGGTGGACCAAGGAAGGGCAGGTAAAGCTTCCTGGAGAAGGTGCTACTCAACTGAATTTTGAGGCCTAAGCGTATATTAGAATCGGAGAAGAAGCGTGTGGGAGGTCGATGGTAAAAAGGCCCACAAGGTTTCATTCCTCCATGTATCCTTGTCCCTCGCAACTGACTTTAGAGCTCTTGTCATGAAAACGTTGAGTCTGTTTCTCTGTGCCTTGAATCCTGTAACTTGCTTTGGCCAACAGTATGCAGTCAAGTGACGTGCCCGTTCTAAGCCATCGCCTCAAGGGGCCTCTCGTGTTTCTCTCTCTCTCTTGAACTTTGCCACCGGCGGAGCCCATGAGAAGCCTGGGCTAGCCCCCTAGGTGCTGGCATGCCGCATGGTCCAATCACCCTTGTCACGGCTGCCAACAGCCCGCAAACCATCAGACGTGAGAGTGGACACCTACAGACCCAACCAGCCGCCCGCCAAAGCACCAGTTGACTGCGGAGACCTGAGTGAGCTCAGTCAAGAGCAGCTAAGCCTGGCCCGGGTTACCAGAACAGCCCAGCTGACCTCTAGCCTCAGGAGGAAAAGTCAAAGTTTATTGCTGTAGGCCATTGAGGTTTTATGGTTGGTTGTCACACAGCAGTATTATTATAATGGAAGTAGGCAGGCCGTCTTTCATAAGGATGAAGTCAGTGTGGCACAAACCATACTGTAACCCTTCTACACTTTGCTTCAGAGAAGAATATAGCATTCTTCAATTAGTCCAGGGTCCTTGACCCTATTGACAGTTTGGCCGGATCATTCCAGTAGGGGACTGACTGTTCTGGGTCTCACACGATGTTCAGCAGCATTCACGGCCTCTAACCCCCTAGATGCCAGTAGCAATCCCAGTCGGGACAACCAGAACGTTCCCAGACTGCCAAACGACCTCTAGGGGGCAAACTCGCTACCAGGTAAGAAATCCTGGTCCAGAAGTACACACAAAGTTTTGTTTACCAAATGCCCAAAGTCCCTCCAACCCAGCAGTCTTCTCTTTAAGACAGTTCCAATGGTAAACCCGGCTCAGGCTCCATATGAACGCGAGTGCCTTCCATGGCAATGTGTGGTATTATACTGGCCAGAGCCGGGTGGGGCTCAACAGGAGGCTTCTGGGAGCTGCCCCAGCTCACGTTAAAACTTGCCCTGGGCGGGGCCAGTGCTGGCTCAGCACACTGAGTGTCGCCCATACAATGACATTCCAAAGAAACGAGAAATTAATTTTTTTTTAATGTTGATTCATTTTTGAGAGACAGAGTGTTAGTGGGGAGCAGGGGGCAGAGAGAGAGGGAGACACAGAATCTGAAGCAGGCTTCAGGCTCTGAGCTGTCAGCACGGAGCCCGACGCGGGGCTCCAACTCACAAACTGTGAGATGGTGACCTGAGCCGTAGTCGGACGTTTAACCGACTGCGCCACCCAGGCACCCCCAAAGAAAAGAGAAATTAAACACAGGCCAAGAGGCAAGTATTGGAGGCCACCTTGTAGAGCAGACCACTCATGTCCCAAAATTTCTCCCAGTTTCCCCCTGACTTAAAACGCTTGCTCCTAGTGTGTTATTTTTTTCCAGGCTGTTGTGAAAAAGAACGAGTCATCATCACATTCCCATACGTATCTGGATATTCAACATGAGGATTCCAATTGCCTCCCCCGTATCAGCAGAAAGTTTCTTCATTTGGGGCTAAGAAAGATGGTGACCATTTCTCCTATTCCAGAGCTTAGATTAAAGTTCAGATCAACATCTCTGCTCACAACTGTGCTTCCCAGGAGGGCTGATTCCTCCTCATGACAGAATGCCAGATCCAGGTCTTAGAAGAACTTGTCCCCTCTTTTTTTTTTTTTTTTTTTTTAATTTTTTTTTCAACGTTTATTTATTTTTGGGACAGAGAGAGACAGAGCATGAACGGGGGAGGGGCAGAGAGAGAGGGAGACACAGAATTGGAAACAGGCTCCAGGCTCTGAGCCATCAGCCCAGAGCCTGACGCGGGGCTCGAACTCACGGACCGCAAGATCGTGACCTGGCTGAAGTCAGACGCTTAACCGACTGTGCCACCCAGGCGCCCCATAGAACTTGTCCCCTCTTAACACCACAGTTTAATCAGCAACTTTGCTGGTTCCAGAGGACGGAAGGCAGTGAAAGGAGAGGGCTGAATGTTTGTTAATTTCTCACTCACCGCCAACCCACACATTTCATTGATAAACCTATCTGAGACTTGGTCCGTTGGGGCCGCAAGAAAATTGCTCGTCAATTGCGCAGGCTTCCCTTTTCCTCTAGAAATACAAAAACCACCTTTTACTTTTCCTGCTGTACAGAAAAAAACTGACAGATTCAGCACAAGGGATGTGCGTGTCACAAATGCATGAACAGCAAAGAGCACATCCATTAGGAAAAAGAAGGGCAAATTTGAGTTGAAGCTATCCTGAATTCTAAATTTGCATGTCTCAGAGACACCTCTGTCTTCCTGATTTATTTACTTTCCCAGCGGAACTGTGCCTCATCCTACACTTTAGGAGTGCTTCAGAAAAAAAGGATGAAGTCATAGATTCTTGGCGTCTCAGTGCTGGATGCAGCCAGACTTTATGGAAATGAGCTATTAACTCACTCTCTGTGTAATTCAATTGTTATTTTTCCTGCAGGCCTTGGTGGTGGCGATCCAGCTTTGTGAGCATATGAGCATATGGGGTGGAGAAGAGAAAGGATTTGAGAGGGCAGGTGAGGGTTCCCCTAAGGTTGTTTCTGGGAATTTGCATCAAATCTAGATGGTAGGTTTGACAAATTAACCATAGGTTTCAACAAGTATGACTCTTTGGGCAGAACAGGTGATGGAAATGGGGTCTCCACTAGCCAATGGCAGAGAATCCCGCTCCAGAAGGCACCATCAGAAGCAGTCTAGCATTGTCTGCAAGACTGAGGTGACAACCTCAAAGTGTGCCCTGATCCTACGGGTCCATCTGGGTCCGGCCAATGATACTCAACAGCACTTGATCCCCAGCCGGGCCCACATCCGTGCAGAAGGCTACAGATATTCAACTGGAAAAGAAAAGGTAAAGCTTAGGCCCGTATTCCTATGATGGCCCACAAGCCAAAAACCTGCTTCCTTGCCTCTGCAGAACTAACAAATACATTGAGAAGAGAAATGACCATCTCCGTTGTTTATTGTGCCTTGCAGAAAGTTTTCATAAATGCTTTTTCCTAAATGATGTCGGTTGAACCTCCAAGCCCTGTAACATACACCGGAGAGAGATCATAACCCAGAGTTTGAATGAGGAAACTGAGGATGTTGAAGGCCTGTCCCGTGATCTCAGGGCAAACTCACAGGGGAATCAGAGGTGGAACCCAGTTTTTCTGACTCCAGAACTCACACTTGCTTCTCCAAACAGACCTGGTGCCTTCAAAAACATGGCCCCCGGGGGAAGTTTCATGGACCCCAGCCCCTTGTAGCAACACTACCCTCCCCTCCCTTCACTCTTACTCTCAAACCAGCCTCCACGGAATTTAGCACGGGGGCAGCAACCACCCCAGAAAATGATTGCAAACAGGGTCTTCTTCCTTTCTTTCCTATGAAGTCTTAGGTCCCCTTGGCGTGCTCTGTCTCTAAGGATTGCTGAACACACGATAAATAATAATGACAGCAGTTGAACAAATCCTGAGTGACTAAATGTGGTAAATGATACTGATAACAGTTCACAGATCCTAACTGGCTAAAATGTGCAGGTAGATAGGTTTGCTAGGTGTAATCGAGGGTTGGGTTCTGTTGAGCCCAGGGCAGTGGTGGGAGCTGAGGTCAGCCTGTGGCGCCCCTCACCAGCCTTGCCCCCCTCACACAGCGCTGTGTTCAGCCATGGAAGGGGCAGTCTTTTAAAATTCCTCACCTCGATCGGCTGTGCTTCTGAAAGGTAGCATCAGCAGCCAAGAGGGTGGCCTTTTCCTTATGCATAGCAAGGTGCCCTGTGGGCTAGTGGCAGCTTGGTACAACAGCTATGATCTCACATTGACCAGAACCCTGTGGGTGGATCACATGATCGCCATCATTTTGTAGGTGAGGCGAGCAAAGCTTTGAAGAGATTAAATGATCTGACCGAGCTGGTAAATAAGAGAGCCCCTCGGCCGATTCCCATGGGGGTAACCATGCTCTCAGGCTACCTTCCCAGGGAAGTTCCGTCTCCCTCTCTCCTATGGCATGTTCAGACAATTCCCACACAGGCAAGGTACCCTTATGAGGGAGCTTCAGAGTGTAATTCAGGGAAGCAACCTCCAGATAAGCATCAGAAGAACTATTCAAACCCCTTATGCTTACAGATCTGAGCCAAGATCCTCAGGCAACAGGTTTTCATAGGTAATAGGAGTTCACACTTTATCATTCCTATTTCCCAAGAGAACCAGGGAAACAAATCGAGTGCTATCTTCCAATGCAAGGAAGAGTTTGGGCTAAGAAGATTTTATTTAGAAAATCAAGGGGGTGCCTGGGTGAGGCACTTGGTTGAGCACCTAACTTCGGCTCAGGTCAGGATCTCGCAGTTCATGAGTTGGAACTCTGCATTGGGCTCTGTGCTGACAGCGGGGAGCCTGGAACCTGCTTTGGGTTCTGTCTCTCTCTCTCTGTCTCTCAAAAATAAATAAAATATTTTTAAAAAGAAAAGAAAAGAAAAGAAAAGAAAAGAAAAGAAAAGAAAAGAAAAGAAAAGAAAAGAAAAGAAATCAAAAGGACCTGGAGAAATAGAATGAAGTCTGGCTTCCAGATCCTGAAGCTTTAATAAGGCCACAAACAACCAGCCCTGCCCCTCGAGCCCTCTGGTCCCCTTCCTCCCCATCTCCATAATTAAATATTCTTCCTCCTCAGCTGTTGTCACAGTAACAGCTTGGGTCACGTGGCTGTCACTTTACAACCTGCTTATGGTGCTGCTTGTAATCCTCACTCCAAGGCATAGTGACAGCTCATTTAGAATCAATCAAACATTTATTAATAGAGAGAGAACCAAGGGGCACAGACCCTCGATTGAAATTCTCTGGTCCTTGACAAGGGCAAGAGCAGGGGGTGGAAATAACTCACAGGTGGCGGTTAGGGGAGGTCATATTGCGTCGGGGGGGAAGGAGTCCTCTCTTAAAAGTCGACCCCGACCCCAGCTCTGTGTTCTAGGCAAGGAATGAACCCCTGCCGAGTCTCCAATTGCTTTCAAGAGGTCACTGTGAGGCTCAAAGATAACGAAATGAATAAATGAAAGGCACCCCCCTTGGGAAGGACTTAATCAGTAGCAGCCATTATAAATGAGAGAGTAGGAACGACAGGAAGTGGAGGGAAACAAGAAGGAAATGAGGATTCAAGGCTGACTTCGAAAGACGTGGAATTATTTAACCTGGCAGCTACGTTCAAGCAGGAGTCCTTTTAAAGACAGAGAGTAACCAGCGATGTGAGGAGAAAACAGGGAAAGGCAGACTTGTGGAGAAACTGTCAGCAGGAACTCATGAGAGTGAGCTTTGCGTTTTTGTTTTGTTTTGTTTTGTTTTGTTACCAGCAACATATCTAGGGCAATGTCTTGCAAGATCTGTTGTTCTTTCGTCCGGCGTGTGATCTCATCTCGATGGCAGACGGTGGTCCTGCCGGATGCCCAGCCAACGGAGCCTGCACAGCGCGTCTGGTTTGCACCAAGCCCTTGTTAAATAGTTGCCGAATGAACGAACGAATGAATGAATGAAAAGCGAGCAATTTAATGGACCTAAAGATCCCATAAGAACACTTGGGAGAAATTGATGCTACCACGCAATTTTCTCCCCTCTACGTCCTAGTTTCTTACATCTGAGTGTGTTAAATATTCATCCTGGCAGAGGCATTTGGAGAAAAAAAAAAAAAAAAGCAGAAATGTCCAGATGGATCTGACATGGGTGACAATCCCCAGCAGTGAAAAAGCTCAAAGATGGATGAATAGACCTCCTCCCTCCAGATTGAGCCAGGGGAGTCTCATCCAGCATTTTTCCATTTGATTATTTACAGCCAGAGAAGATGCATCTGACTGCAGTCTTCCAGCCTCCCCGTCTCCTCTCGGCCAGCTCGAGCGGCTGACTTGAGCCAGGCAGGCCGCCGTGGCCAGGGCTGTGCGCAGCCGCCCGGAGCAGAACGCACCCGTACCCGTGACCCGCCTCACTTTCTTCCTTTCCTTTTCTCCTCTCCCCTTCTTCCCTCTTACCTTAGTCTTTCACATTCCTTTTCTTTCTCATCTTTCTTTTTCTGCGCTCAGGGATTGTTATTCAACCTCAGTGTTGCTCGGGGCTAAAGAACATGTTGCTTTTCCCCTAAATAAAGTTGCCTTGTCCCCCTGGGTCCCTGAAGACTCCAACTGTAGGTCCACGTTCAAGATCTTACGTGACTAATCCATTTCAACTCCACGGCAGTGAGAACTAGAAATCCTTACCTGAATTTACCCTCCCAAAAATCTATCCTAAGTCCTCTTGTCTCAGCCCGTCTTAACCCACGATAACCCCAACCTCTCTCTCCCAAGGCTTTTGTTAGAGGGTGGTGTCACAGCCATCGCACTGTGACATCTGTACAGAAGGATTTCAGGGGCGCCTGCTTCCAAGTCCATCTCTGAAGTGTGGACCCTGCTTTTCCCTGGGCTGTGTCTTCTAGTGACTTCTTCCACAATTTGCCCGATAGGAATGTAGCTTATGAAGCCTGTCACTCTTCCGCTGAACGCCTCCGATAGCTTCCCATTATCCACAAGATAAATTGCCAGTGTTCTGTCACTTTGAACCCTGGAATACCTGGTCCCAATTCACCTGTCTAGTCGCACCTTTGTCCAGATGAACATCCTCCTTTCTACTGCCTCTACGTTCATTGCATCTTCCTGCCTCCTGGCTTTGTCTTGCTGTTCCCTTTCCCACCTCCACCTATAGAACTTGGGGACCCTCTCTCAAGGCCCTGCTTAAACAGTCCTCCCCAGGAATCCAGCCCCGAAACATGAAATAATCACGTTTTTCTCTGCTATCCTATAGCTCTGGTGTAGATGCCTCCCTTACACCGCCCCACGTTACAGAGAGCACCTGCCATGAGCTCAGGACTGCTCCAGAGAACTTACAGAAATTATCTTTACCCCTCACCACACACCCATTCTACAGATGAAGTAACAGGGACCCCACCCAACGTCACAAAGGTGGTCAGTGAAAGGGCTGGGAATTCAAACCAGGTGTACCGGACTCCAGATCTCTTTCCATGACCTCAGGCTGTCACAGAAGAGAGAGCACTCTGATTCACATCCCTTCATTCGAAGCAGGAAGTAATGCGGGGCGGCTTCGGTAAGAACCAAAGCAGCAGGATGAATCACTGTCTTCAGCAACACCTACGTGTCTTATCTATGAGGTTATCGACTTTTTAATGTGTGTGTGTGTCCCACAATTCATTTTTTGCTATACGAGTAAGCTTTTTTCTTTAAAGAAGAATCGGGGCGCCTGGATAGCTCAGTTGCTTAAGCAGCCGACTTCGGCTCAGGTCATGATCTCTCAGTCCGTGGGTCGGAGCCCCGTGTCAGGCTCCGTGCTGACAGCTCAGAGCCTGGAGCCTGCTTCAGATTCTGTGTCTCCTGCTCTCTCTCTGCCCCACCCCCACTTGCACTCTGTCTCTCTCTCAAAAAATGAATAAACGTTAAAAAAATTGTTTTTAAGGAAAGAATTGGACTTAAGTTATGTAGACTTTCAGAGATTACCTTCTTTGAGATCATCTATTTCTTAGTCACTTTTTGCCTGGGTGGCTCAGTCAGTTAAGTGCTGACAGTTGATTTCAGCTCAGGTCATGATCTCCTAGTTCGTGGGTTCGAGCCCTGTGTTGGGCTCCAAGCTAATGGCATGGAGCCTGCTTGGGAGTCTCTCTCTTTCCCTCTCTCTCTCTCTCTCTCTGCCCCTCCCCTGCTCATGCATGCACACACTCTCTCACACAACATAAATAAATAAAAAGAAAAAAAAAGATTCTATGGGGCTCTGGGTAGCTCAGTCAGTTAAACGTCAGACTTCAGCTCAGGTCATGGTCTCACAGTTCGTGGGTTCGAGCCCCGCGTCGGGCTCTGTGCTGACAGCTCAGAGCCTGGAGCCTGCTTTGGATTCTGTGTCTCCCTCTCTGTCTGCCCCTTCCCTGCTCACACTCTGTCTCTCACTGTCTCTCAAAAGTAAATAAACATTGAAGAAATTAAAAAAAGATTCTCCCTCCTTCTGTCCCTCCCCTACTTGTGCTCTTTCTCTCTCTCTCAACAAAACAAAGCATAGGCTCAGGGGCACCCGGCTGGCTCAGTGGGTGGAACATGTGACTGTTGACCTCAGGGTTGTGAGTTTGAGCCCCACATTGGGTGTAGAGATTAAACAAACAAACAAACTTAAAAATACGTATCTAGATAAAAATCCATAAGCTCAGTCCTGGAGAGGATATACCATCTGTCTAGAGGCACACAACAAAATCATGGCAGGGCCAGGATGAGAAGGCAGGCCTTGGTTCCTGCCTGGGTGATTTGCCACTTGTCCCCACTGGAGGTACAGGCATTTTACGTACACCCCCTGAGCTACTTGTCAACATTTAATTCTGGACTGTTTTCCAGGCTGGAGCGTTCAAGTCCAGGTCAGCAGAAGCCTGTGAGTTGCAGTGAGAAATTTCAAATCTGACACTTGCCAGTTCCCATCAAGCTCCGGGTGGGAAATGTCCCGGGTTTCGTCCATTTCTAATGTCACAGCCAGTCTAGCGGAAGAGATCACCTCCAGGTAAAGTCATTCCAAACAAGGGTTTGTCATTTTGGTGCCATTCGACTGAGATGGATCACGGGCCACTCTGCTTCCCAGGGGGTGGTCCGGGGATGAAGGACAAAAGCTGGTTTTCCTGCACGTCTGGCCTACGTACCCCAGGGTGGTGAGACGAACCCCCACCATGGCAAAACCCTTCACAGAGCTTCCTGGGGGTCAATCCCCAAGAACTCAAAACCCTTGCATTCTAGTCCTGGTTCTGTTGCTGACTAGCTGTGTAGCTTTGAACCAGCCTCTTGTGTCCCCAGCCTCTCGTGTCCCTGTTTCCTCATCCACAGAGGACTAAAGGTACTAAATCCCCACTCGACTTTCAGAGTCTACATGAGATAATCATGAAAGCACTTTCTCAATGAGAGATCACCGGAGAAGCATAAAGTGCCAGTGTTTCAGGTTCTATGAGGCTAATGCCTGACTTCCTTCGGGATACAAAATGCTGGGGACGTGGGGTGTTCAGTATCCAGAAACAGAAACAGCCTGCTTTGCAGATCTATGTCTCATAGCACCCAGAAGCTTGTCATTCTTAGAGCGACTTGCTTTTCTTCATCCTCACAAAGAACAGAATGGGAGGAAACTGTCAGTCAGTAAACACCACACGTTCATTTACTCATTCTTTCAAAGAACATTTATTAAGCACTGAGATATAACAGGCATTACACTGAGCTAAGTGCTAGGGATACAGAAAATAATATCAAGTTATGTGTATAAACATTTAGAAAAAAGTCTGGAAGGATATCCAAAAAGTTCTTCCTTCCTCCCTCCCATCTTCCTTCCCTCCCTCCCTCCTTCCGTTCCTTCTTCCCTCCCTTCCTTCCTTCCCTCCCTCCCTTCCTTCCTTCTTCCCTTTCCTTCCTTCCTTCCTTCCTTCCTTCCTTCCTTCCTTCCTTCCTCCCTCCCTCCCTCCCTCCCTTCCTCCCTCCCTCCCTCCCTTCCTTCCTGTTTTCCTTTCTTTTTTAAAAATTTGTTTCACTATTTATTTTTGAGAGCACACGAATGGGAGAGGGGCAGACAGAGAGGGGGACAGAGAATCCAAAGCAGGCTCTGTGCTGACAGCAGCACACCTAATGTGGGGCTCGAACTCATAAACTGTGAGATTATGACCTGAGCCTGAGTCGGACGCTCAACCAACCGAGCCACCCAGGCGCCCCCCCCCTTTTTTCCTTTCTAAGTAAAATTAATTTCACGAAACCCCAAGTCCTGGGTCAAGGTAACTCAAATGTGGTTAGCTGAGGCTCCGTGGTGTCTTGTCTGCCATCCTCAGGCAGCTCGTGTTGCAAAGGCAAGACGAACGCAAGATTATGACAGTGACCCGCAGAAGCAGCACAGTTCTGTCTTCCTCTGAAACCCTTTGTATCTGTCAAGAAACTTCTCCAAATGGATTGAAGAATTCCCTTCATTTCTCTTTTGTCTGAATGGAGTCACGTGCCCATCCTAAATCACCAGTAAGGGGAACGGTAGCACCAGTTCAGACCAGTGGTTCTCAAAGGGTGCTCCAGGAACCCCTGTGGAACCCCAACCCGAATCAGGTCTATGAGGCCCAAACTACGTTCATCATGGTGTTAAGATTCTTTTTTGCCTTTTTTTTTTTAAATTTTTTTTTCAACATTTATTTATTTTGGGGACAGAGAGAGACAGAGCATGAACGGGGGAGGGGCAGAGAGAGAGGGAGACACAGAATCGGAAACAGGCTCCAGGCTCTGAGCCATCAGCCCAGAGCCCGACGCGGGGCTCGAACTCACGGACCGCGAGATCGTGACCTGAGCTGAAGTCGGACGCTTAACCGACCAAGCCACCCAGGCGCCCCTCTTTTTTGCCTTTTTACTCTCATTCTCTCACAAGTGTCCAGAGAGTACAAAGGTTTACAGATACGAAACTACCACGTTTTGAGTTTTGATATAGTACCAAATTAGAGCATCAGCGATTATCTGAAGAAGGTATTAAGATACGTTTCCTTTTTCTAACCATCTAGCTGGGAGACCACGTTGTCCTCATGTATTATTTAACCAAAACAACATATCACAACAGATCGAGTGCAAAAGCAGATATGGAAGTCCAACTGTCAAGCCAGACAATAAAAAGATTTACAAAAATATAAAACAATGCCACTTTTCTCATCAAATAATCTTTATTTGGGGAGATATATTTATTATTTTGTCATAGAAAGTGTTCTGTGTTCACCTTTGACAGATTTATTGTTGTTTTTGGAGGAATTAATAGATATTTTGAGGATTTTTTAAAGATGTTATAATGTTTATTTTTCGAGAGACAGAGCATGAGTGGGGAAGGGGCAGAGAGAGACGCACGCACACAGAATCCAAAGCAGGCTCCAGGCTCTGAGCTGTCAGCACAGAGCCTGACATGGGGCTCGAACCCACAAACTGTGAGATCATGACCTGAGCTAAAGTTGGACGCTCAACCAACCGAGCCACTCAGGTGCCCCATACAGTAGATATTAATAAATGTAACTTACAAAAACTAAAGCTCTTTGGGGTTTTCAACAGTCTTTGAGTGTCATGGGGCCCAGAAAGTTTGAGAATCCTTACTTAACCAACTGTGGATATATCACTGCATCACATACAGGGTGAAGTAGACCCTAAATGTTGCCAGGAAGGAAGATATAGGAAAATGGCGGTCGGTGAAGGACCCGCAATGCCTATGGCGGTTGTTTCTAAATTCCACGGTTATCGGCTATTGTTTTTTCTTCGCTTTTCTTTACATATCATCTGAACTTCTAAAGGAAAAAATTCTGCTTTTTTTTGAGAAGAAGACAGGCGACCAGTTTCTACTTCAAAATAAATAAGCAAAATCAAGGATGAATAAGACCCCTAGTCACAGAAGCAAAGAAGTCAAGTGCCGAGGATGAACCAACTGCAAGTTGTGGCTTTCTCTTCCAAAGCTTGGGTGTGAAGAGAAGGGGAGGGGGTGGTGAGGTTGGGTCCAGGAAGCGTGGACTTCTTTCATATCAGAGACACATAAGCATAAGCTATGCTGAGGGAAGGATTCAGGGAAGGAGGGACAGTAGATGGTACAAAAGAGGTGAAGAGAAGGGATGAAACACTATGGGCGAAAGGGCTGCCCGGGAGAAGAGGGAAGAAGGCATGAGCTTTGGACAAGAAGAGGAGCGCTCCTCCCAGACGGGGGGGGAAGAAAGAAGAGAGGGGTGCAGGCAGGAGATGGAGGGGAGAAGAAATAGAGGCAGTTCTCGTCACGTGTCTTTGTAAAGACACCTGTAAGCCCTCTGGGACCATGGAGCCTGATAAAGAGTGCCAAAGGCAAATCCAATGAGCACAGAACAGCAACCGTTTTTCATTCAGAGAATTGAGATAATGCCTTGATATGCCATGCTGTTCATGTAGACAGATTGGTCTCAATCGTTTCCACTCTCGGCTTTCAAGTATCATAGGGTTTTGAACTATTCAAGCAATACTAACTCCAAAAAGGGGGACAAAGTGATAGCTGATACTGGTTCTTCCAGTAGAGCTGAAGCAGTGTAAAATAAATTGTTTACCACTTCTTTGAAGGAAATATAAATACAACTGATTATTTAATACAAGTTTCAGCAATCTAAGGCTGCGGACAAATCCTCCCCATCGCCTATTTTGGTTGAGCCTGACAGTTAAAAATGTTTCTTATATTTTTAAGTGGTTGAAAAAAAAATCAAATGAAGGATATTTCATAGTGTGAAAATGATCCGAAAGTCACCTCTCAGTGTCCGGAGATAAAGTTTCACCGGAACACGTGCGCGCGCGCACACACACACACACACACAGACACACACACAAATTCAGTAAGAACGTGCAGGTATGATCAAAGGTGAACTAATGACAGCTTATAGAATGTGTATCAACAGATACCAACATCTGGGAAGGCTTCCAAGAGCAAGTGCTTTTCACATTTTGAAGAGGCTAAGGGCCGTGGTTTGGCGGGAAATGGGAAGGTCAAGTGAAGACAAGGTATCTGCCAAATGTCTCCTCTGTTCCAGAGTTCCCGGGAGTGGTGTGGCCTGGGGTTCCAGAGGGCAGAGCCCCTGTACCAGCTCCACTTGGGCCACTCGCGTCCACACAGGCACCTTCAGCTGAAGCAAGACCTCCTCCATCACCCCATTGTCTTGAGTGTGTGTAGACTGGTGGTAAGAATGAAAACAAATGGAAAACGGGGTCCTGGACTTTGACTGAGGACACCAAAATCGACCCGGGTGGCTGAGATTTCGTCATGGGAAAAAAAAAATTAGAGAAACTCACAGGCTACACAGTTTGACACAGATCATGTAGACGTTTCCAGACTCACCATGGTCCAACTTACGACTTTTCAACTGTACAATGATGCCAAAGCAATACGCATTCAGTAGAAACTGTACCCGAAACTTTGAGTTTTGCTCTTCTCTTGGGCCAGCACTGTGTGTATGATATTCTGTTGTGCTGCTGGGCAGCGGGAGGGGCCACAGCTCTCAGCCTCCCAGAGATCACGAGGGTCAACTACCGATACCCTGACAACCCTTCCGTACCCACACAACCGTGCTGTCTTTCCCTTTCAGTATGGTACTCAGTCAGGTACACAAAATAGTCAACACTTTATTATAAATTAGGCTTTGTGTGAGATGATTTTGCCCAACCGTAGGCTAATGTCAGTGTTCTGAGCACGTCTAAGGTGAGCCAGGATGTTGGGGGCAGGTTAAGTGTATTAAATGCATTTTTGATATTTTCAACTGACAGTGGGTTTATCAGGGCATAACCCCATCCAAAGTCGAGGAACATCTGTGTGTGCGATGAGACGGACTGTATTAATGATAAAGAATGCCTGAATGTTCTCCCAGAATGGTTTCCCAAAGTGAGTGAGGGAAACGTGTGAATGGACATCTTATTTTTTGATCCTACTTACCATTGTTCAGAAATCGTGAGATCCAACCCCACTTTCCACAAAAATTTTCTTTCCCTCGTCTGTCTTACCTCCTCTGTCTACCCAGTCTGTCTCCCCTTCCCGCCATCTTTCCTACTCCCTCCCTTCCTTCTCATTTTCTGGTCATTTCTCTCCTCCTGCCTTCCTGTTTTGTTTTCCATCTTTCATCGTAGCCACGAAATGCGAAACGTTCCATTTGCGACAGGGGATTGCCACTGAATGAAAAGACAACTCCCCTTGGCTCGAGAAACAACTTTAATAATCTCAAATCTCTAACTGCTTTCTGTCCTACTATTTATATGGGCATAGTTTTACATAATTGCCATCATAAAGTCTGTATCAAAGCAATGGTTGCTGAGGGCAGAAATTAGAGAGGTATGTGAGTTCTTCTTAGTTTTAATGGCCCACTGTTCGCGAACCCAGAGGCAGAGCTTCAATAAACAGGCATGTTCATTGCCATCGGATGACAGTGAGCTCTAGAAAGGAAAAAAAGTACAAGCAAAACCATCCACTCTCCAATACCAAGGCCACAGGGTAGGACGGCCCTCAGGAGTCCCTTATCCTCCCCACACAGAATCAACCTGCCAAATTCAGAGTCCCCCTAGCTGAATAAAGACCCCCCATCCTCTCTTCTTCCCCCTCATCCAATAACAAGCTAGAAAATGAGCCTGTTTATTTCAAGGTATGGGCTGCTTTATATACCCATAAGCTATCATTTTGCGTAAATGCCAATTTGGGAACCTGGGATCAGCTGCCTGCAAAATCACTTAGCTCAACTTTGATAATTCTTTAGAGAAAAGTTATCTGCTTTCCCAGATAACCCCTTATTTGGATGCCAACTTCTGGGGCTACAAGGTTGAGAAAGAAACAAACAGGGTGCCTGGGTGGCTCAGTCTGTTAAGCATCTGACTTCAGCTCAGGTCATGATCTCATGGTTCATGAGCATGAGTCCCACAGCTCGAGCCCTGCTTCGGGTGAGCCCTGCTTCTCTCTCTGTTCCTCTCTTGCTCTCTCTCTCTCTCTCTCTCTGCCCCTCAGTCACTTGTGCACTCTCTCTCTCTCTCAAAAAAAAAAAAAAAAGAAAAAAAGAAACAAACAAAAATCAGCTGTGAGTGAACCAGGAGGAACTTCCACTTGTATCTTCAGTGAAGCAACAGTCTGGGGCTGGGGAATCTTCTCCTTGAATGTTCATAATAATTCTGTGATACAGGTAACACAGTTATCCCATTTTACAGAGGAGGAAACCGAGGCTCAGTCTCACGTCAGAATTACGCAAGTGGTTCACGGCGAGATCAGATCCCAGATCCTGAGTCCTGCCTCGTCAGTTGGACTCTAGAGTTTGTTTTTAAAACCCTCACATCATGCTCCTTACTCAGGCTTGGTTGGGGGGCCATGACCTCCGTGAAACCTCTCTCACAACCAACAGGCATGAAACGTTCTTGTCTCCTCCTGGAACATCCCAAACAACCTTCAGTAGAGCCCTCATCCTGGCACTAATTTTTTGTCTCTTACCTGGACAGTCATTTTGATGTTTGTTACCCCAACCCCTGGCTCCAGCTACTTCTCAGTAGATGCTTATAGGCTGAATGGATGGTCCATGAGACACATCCTTCATTACCCTGAGGGGTCATACCATCAAGTGTGTGTTCTGGCTGGTGCCCACTGGTATTCTCAACCCCAATCCAAAGCCCATCTTTTTTTGTTCTTTTTTTATTTATTTATTTAGAGAGAGAGCGTGAGCAGGGGAAGGGCAGGGAGAGAGACAGAGAGAGAGAATCCCAAGCAGGCTCCACACTGTCAGCTTGGAGCCCGATGCAGGGCTCCAAGTCATCAACCTCGAGATCATGACCTGAGCTGAAGCCAAGAGTCGGACTGTTAACTGACTAAGCCACCCAGGCGCCCCCAAACCTATCTTTTTAAAGTCATTCCTTCTTTCCTTGTTTTTGTCAGACCTTGGCAGTCTTTTTCCTAATTGCAGCCTCTACCCAGGTACCCTTTCCCCCTTCAGCCAACACACAAAACTTATTTATTTTTCACTTTGGTTTGATGTATTTCTCTTGGAGATTGGGAGCCCTCTGTTATGCGTATTTGTTTGTTAGAGACCATTCTAAAACAGAAGGGATTTGATAATAAATCCTGGCAGAGGAACTGGAACCTAGTAGGTGCTTCGTAAATGAACAAATAGAATTCTCCTGGGACAATCTTTCAACCTAGCACCACACACAATCCAATATTCTGTCAGGATTGGTTCATTCATTCATTCATTCATTCAGCAAAAGAGTAAATGGCTATTGCATTCAAAGTCACGTGTTACAGACTGAGAATACAGTATGTCTACAAGGAGAAGTAAGGAATGTTCCACCAAAAGGAAATAGAAAATGTGCTATGACCATTTCTAGCTGAACAGACAGAGAGGACTTTGCACAAGGCCTTAAGGATCAGTAATATTTAGAAATTTGGCAAAGAAGGAGACAGAAGGACATTCCAGATGGAGCAAAGAATTTGAGCAAGGGCAGAAAAGTGGGAAAGCCTGGGGCATGTACTTGGAACAGAGCAAAGTTCATTTGCCGGAGCATGGAGTGGAGAGAGAGGCAGGGCAAGGAAAGGAGATGGAAATGTTTGGGAATGCCGGGTGAGGAAGCACTCCAAACGAGGACATCAAGCCACTGGAAGGGCCCCCCTGGTTTGCGTAGCTCATCGGAGCCGTCTCTGTACCAGCCACCGAAGGCTGCATGGCATTGGCCTTTGGCCCCATGGCGTTGGCTGATGCACGCAATCTAACACAGTCACTTCCTAGCAGGTACTTCTTCCTTTTAGCAGATTATCACTTTTGAAAATATCACCCACATCATAATCCCATTTTGTAAAGTTTATTTCTTTTAAGAGAGAGAGTGCCAGCAGGGGAGGGGCAGAGAGGGTGGGGGGAGAGAGAGAACCCCAAGCCAGCTCCACACTGTCTGCACAGAGCCTGACTCCGGGTTCGATCCCATGAGCTGTGAGCTCATGACCTGAGCTGAAATCGAGAGCCAGACATTCATGGACTGAGCCTCCCAGGCGCCCCCATAATCACATTTATGAATGCCTTTTGCCCTTCTGTCGCTTGGTAGATGCAAGAACCTCACTAAGCAGCGCGTTATTAGGAGCTCCCAGAGCGCCTTGGGAGGAAACTGCCCCCAGGTCCTCCCTCCCACCCAAATCCTTCTCCATCACCCACCTCCTCACGAGACTGGAATGAAGCCCAAGGCAATTTGAGCAGCACACCGAGATTCAAGGGATCCAGGGACTTGACCTCCTATGTTGCAATTGGAGAAAACATTCCAGATACAGGGGGATGAAGTCATGATGCGTGTGAGTGGGGGGAGGTGCAGAGAGAGAGAGACAGAATCCCAAGCAGTCGCCGCACTGTCAGCACAGAGCCCAACGCAGGGCTGGAACCCACGAACCACAAGATCGTGACCCAAGCCAAAATCAAGAGTTGGACATTTAACCAACTGAGCCACCCAGGCACCCCCTAGGCTGGTATTTTTTGATGAAGCATGTCTAGTTGTTAAACACTTTTGCACAGAGGCCAGTTCATAAGCTATCAATCACATTCCTCCCCCCCTCTTCTGGGCTTGCTTTTTCTTTCTTCCTTTCTTCTTTCTTTCGATTGCTTTTAATGTTTTTCATTTATTTATTTTGAGAGGGAGAGAAAGAGAGAAAGAGGATCTGAAATGGGCTCCAAGCTGACAGCAGAGAGCCCGACGTGGGGCTTGAACTCACGAACTGTGAAATCATGACTTGAGCTGAAGTTGGACGCTTAACGAGCTGAGCCACCCAGGCGTCCGTATTTATTTATTTTTTTATTTTTTTAATTTTTTTTTCAACGTTTATTTATTTTTGGGACAGAGAGAGACAGAGCATGAACGGGGCAGGGGCAGAGAGAGAGGGAGACACAGAATCGGAAACAGGCTCCAGGCTCTGAGCCATCAGCCCAGAGCCCGACGCGGGGCTCGAACTCATGGACCGCGAGATCGTGACCTGGCTGAAGTCGGACGCTCAACCGACTGCGCCACCCAGGCGCCCCTATTTATTTATTTCTTAGAGTGTCAGTAGGGGACAGGGGAAGAAGGAAAGAGAGAGTCCCAAGCAGCCTTCACACTCAGAACAGAGCCCATGCGGGGTTCTGTCACTTGACCCTGGGATCATGACCTGAGCAGAAATCAAGAGTCAGACTGCGGCCAGACCAGCAGTGGGCAAGGTCTTCCATGTGCTCCCGTCCCCCACAGCTCTGTGGTGCAAGAAACCGTAAAAAGAACCCCAAACCCCATAACCAGGAGCTAACAAGATTCAAACCGAAGAAAAGCTTGCAGACTTAACGGGAGTTTTCCTTGAACTTTGAAACTTGGACTGTTCTTCTCTTTGCTTAGCGAGACCTTTAGCAAAAAGAGTACGGGGTGTGAGAAAAGGGATGGGCAAAGTCACCTTGAAATCCTGTATCCAATTTTGCTCCCTGAGGCTGCAGGGTGAGCCCCAGATCCTCCAGAGTCCTTGAGAAAAAAAAGAGGGAGTCAAACCACCCTCTTGAGCCGATACCCACCAGAGAAGCAGGCAGAACAACCCAACACGTAACCCCACCTCTGCCTCCAGAGCCAGAGGAAGTCGGAGACCCAAATTAGAGTGTTACCTTGCTGGCAAAAGTAGTGTGAAAAGCCGCTGTGGCCTTTTCTGGCAATCCCAATGAGCTCTTGTGTTTTCATTTTGAGGTGTGAAATATTGCCAGGGAGAGGGCATGCTGTGGGTATTTAGGTCACATGCTAGGATTTCTCTTTACCCTTTAGAATGTTAGCCCAATTCCAAGGATGCTACGTTGAGATCCTCCAACCCGCGGAGCTGACTTTCTGGAAATTTACAGAGTAACCACTAATGTTGTTTTAAAAAAAGAAACCCACAAAACCGTCCGATCGAGGGCGGAGCTGCATCATCCCCTTTGTCCTGCTGCAATGATTCCTGTGTGAAACTTCCACGGAGCAGCAATACTGTGCAGGGGCTCTTCCCTCCCCCACCTCTTTACACCCCACTTGAAGTTAAATTGAGACCCGGATCCCAGACAGACTGGGTGAGGATTACCTTCTTTGCCTGGTTACTCCCTTTGAGAATTATTTCAGTTTTTTTTTTTTATTTTTTACATTTATTTATTTTTGAGAGACAGAGGCAGAGCATGAGCAGGGGAGGGGCAGAGAGAGTGGGAGACACAGACTTGGATGTAGGTTCCAGGCTCCAAGCTGTCAGCCCAGAGCCCAATGCAGGGCTCGAACCCATGAACCATGAGATCATGAGCTGAAGTCGGTTGCCTAACCAACTGAGCCACCCAGGCGCCCCAAGAATTATTTCAGGGTTTAAGACAAAGCAAAAGTCATCACTTCTCAGCTTTCTTACCCAGGCAGGTCTCCGCAGGCCATTTGGAAGCCCTAAATCTGGCCCTAAGAGATGGCTTTCAAAGACGCCAAACTGGTAAAGAACTGGAGTAGAGGGGTGGTTACCAGGGGCTGGGGGTGGGGGAAATGGGGAGATGCTGGTCAGAGGGTGCAAACTCCCAGCTATGAGATAAACGAGATCTGGAGATCTAACACACATATGTACTTGAAAGTTGCTTCGAGAATAAATCTTAAATGTTATCACCACACACACACACACACACACACACACACACACCATAATTTGTGAGGGGACAGAGGTGTTAACTAACCTTATTGTGGCAATAATTTTGCAATAGATACATGTATCTAATCATCACATTGTTTACCTTAAACTTAGACGCTAGACACACAAAAAAACTTCCATGCTGTTCCGCCACCTTAGCTCCTCCCTGACATTAAACTTAGCTATGTTATATGTCAATAACCTCGTAATAAAGCTAGAAAAAAGCAAACCAAGAAATACAGACCAGAATTGAAACAACGCCTAAGGAGATGATGATAATTCCTGGGGTTTCTTCCAAGAGTTGCTCGGTGTAGAGAAATCACTTTAATTATAATTAAAATACACAGAGCAAAATGGTTCAAGGGAAGCCCATGGTTTCTAGTCAAATATGCTACTAAGCACTGGGGCATTTTATCGGGCAGTGGCTGAAGGCCGGAGGGTGACAAGGTGTGTGTGTGTGTGTGTGTGTGTGTGTGTGCATGCACATGTGCTCACAGTGGCCTGGTGGTGATGTCAGGGGCACAAGCAGGATGTTCAATATTTTAAGCATCATTTAAAAAGTCCCTGGGAATGAACCAGTCTGGCAAGAAATTATTAACAATCTACTTCATCCTGGAAAGATAGACGAAATTCTCCCTTAGTGCCAGCTGTCACTACGCTCTAAGAAGCCCCCCAGAGGGCACGTGAAGGGTCGTTCAGGCACCAATCTGTTAGCTCAGGTGCTCGGTGTGAGGTGTTAGGGTTAAGGAAATTCCGTAATCTGGCTCATGCACAATTATAAGAGACGTCAGTAACTTTCATATACACAAATAAGCATAGGATAAAACGAAAAAAAAAAAAGGCCTGGTTTTTTTTTAACGTTTATTTATTTTTGAGACAGAGAGAGAGACAGAGTATGAACGGGGGAGGGGCAGAGAGAGAAGGAGACACAGAATCTGAAACAGGCTCCAGGCTCTGAGCTGTCAGCACAGAGCCTGACGTGGGGCTCGAACTCACAAACCGCGAGATCATAACCTGAGCAGAAGTCGGACGCTCAACCAACTGAGCCACTCAGGTGCCCCCAAAAAGGCCTGTTTAATAACAGCTAAAAAAACACGTAACAATACCTGGAAATAAACTTAAGAATTATGCGAGACGAATAAAACGTTCAAATACAAACTAGGGCGCCTGGGTGGCTCAGCCGGTTGAACATCTGGCTCTTGCTTAGGTCATGGTCCCAGGGTCGGGGGTGGTGGGGGGGGAGATTGAGCTCCATATGGGGCTGGGTGCTGAGTGTGGAGCCTGCTTGGGTTCTCTCTCCCTCTGCCCTTCTCTCCCACTTGTGCTCTCTCTCTAAAATTAAATTACAATACAATACAGAAACTAAACTGAACAGAAAACCTGACAAAATGAAGGGGCTTATCATGTTCTTTGGTAAACAGACAAGATTGCGCTATTAAGAAATCAGTTCTCAGGGCACCTGTGTGGCTCAGTCAGTTAAAAGCATCCGACTTCAGCCCACAGTTCATGGGTTCTAGCCCCGCATTGGGCTCTGTGCTGACAGCTCAGAGCCTGGAGCCTGCTTCGGATTCTGTGGCTCCCCCTCTCTCTGCCCCATCCCTGCTCATGCTCTGTGTGTGTCTCTCTCTGTCTCTCAAAAACAAATGTTAAAGAAAAAAAATTTTTTAATAAAAACAAAGAAATCTGTTCTCCCCAACACATCTGTAAATTTAATGCACTCTCAATGAAATACCAAGATTTTTAAAAACAAACTGACCCCAGAGTTGATGTGGGGAAAGAACCGTGCAGGAATCTCTTGGAAATGTTTAAAAGAAATGTAATGAGGGGACCATAAGCCTCAGCAGAAATACATTTTGCTACAATTTAAATACATTTTGAAGCTACGTTAACATAAATCATGCAGTTCTCATACAATGAATAGATCATGGACTAGATGAGGAAATTTAAATTTAAATGTCTAATACATAAGACAAATTAGCGTAGAATCAAGCTGAGGACCATTGGGTGGATTATTTAAAGATTATTCGAAAGAGCGCTCAGGAACAATAAGGTAACCATTTGAAGAAAAAAATCGAGCTGGAATCAAACTTCACACCTCACATCAGAATAAATTCTTTTTTTTTTTTAATTTTTTTTTTAACGTTTATTTATTTTTGGGACAGAGAGACAGAGCATGAATGGGGGAGGGACAGAGAGAGAGGGAGACACAGAATCGGAAACAGGCTCCAGGCTGTTTCTCCATCAGCCCAGAGCCCGACGCGGGGCTCGAACTCACAGACTGCGAGATCGTGACCTGAGCTGAAGTCGGACGCTTAACCGACTGCGCCACCCAGGCGCCCCCATCATCAGAATAAATTCTTAATGAACCAAAGATTTACATATGAAACATAGGACCATAAACTTACAGAAAGAAATCTAGGAGAGTTCTTTTGTAATCTCAGGAAAGACCTTTCTAACTATGACACAAAGCCAGAAGCCATAGAAGAAAAGATTGGCAAATCCAACAACATCAAATAAAAAGTCCACGTAGTGTAAATCACCATGAATAAAGTTTAAAAAGATCTATTGTTTCTGAGGCACCTGGGTGGCTTAGTCAGTTAAGCGTCTGATTCTTGATTTCCGCTCAGGTCATGATCTCATGGTTCATAAGTTCAAATCCCGCATTGGGCTTCATGTTGACAGTGTGGAGCCTGCTTGGGATCCTCCCTCTCCTTTCTCTCTGCCCCTTGTCTCTTTTTTTCTCTCACTTTCTCTCAAATAAACAAGCATTAAAAAAAAAATACTGTTTTCCAGGGAAAACAGTATTTGCAACTTATATCTTAGATTAGCAAACCCATAGAAAAATTGGCAGAGGATGTGAGCAGGCAGTTATCCCCAAAAGAAATACATGAAAGGAATGCGTCATTTCATTATTAATTAAAAAATTACAAGTGAAAATTACAATGAGATAATATGCCCCTTCTCAAAGTTCAAAAATTTTGCAACACATTGCTGTAATGTTAACAAGGGCTTACATGTTACTGGTAGGGGTATAAACTGATACAACCTTTATGCACAATAATTCCTCAAACACTTCAAAAATAATAAATGCATATGTCCTTTGACCAATCATCTTCACTTCTGGGAATTTATAGATGTACAAGATGATATATGTACATAGTTATTTAATGCACCATTGCCTGCTATTTCAAACAATTAGAAACAACCTAGATCTCTATTGATAAGAGAATGGTAAGATAAATGACTAAATTTATCCAGTGGAATAATAAATACATAGCCATACACAACAACGAGGGAGTTCTTCATGCATTAAAATAGAATAATCTCCAGGTTATATCGTTAGATGAAAAAACCAAGTTGCAGGATAGTGTGTAGAATATTCTGCAATTTATTGAAAAAAAGCAAACAAGGGGGCACTTGAGTGGTCCGGTCAGTTAAGCGTCTGAATTCAGCTCAGGTCATGATCTCGCGGTTCATGAGTTCGAGCCCAGCGTCAGGCTCTGTACTGACAGCTCAGAGCCTGGAGCCTCCTTTGGATTCTGTATCTCTCTCTCTCTCTCTGCCCTTCCCTTGCTCGCACTCTGTCTCTCTCTCAAAAATAAATATAAAAAAAAAATTAAAAACAAACAGATAATATGTATAAACACATTGGATGATATATGTAGAAAATAGCACTGTTTGGAGTGGAAACTCCCTCTCCTCTTTGGAGAGGAAAACTGGGTGTCTGGGATAGTGTAGGATGTAAAATGTTTCCTATACACCCTTTTGAACTTTTTTTTTAAGTTTATTTATTTTTGAGAGAGAGAGTGCAAGCGGGGAGGCGGGGAGAGAGAGGGAGAGAGTGCATCATTGACTGCACTGTCAACGATGAGCCCAATAGGGACTTGAACCCACAAACCGTGAGATCATGACCTGACCCGAAGTCAGACACTTACCCAACTGAGTCACCCAGGACCCCCTTACCCTTTTCACTTTTTGAATTTGAACCAAGTGAATACATCATCTGTTAAAAAAAAAAAAAAGGCAAATACAAGTTTAAAAGAATTGATGGGATAGAAAGAGTGACAGGACAGAAATTAACAGGTGCACCCAAAATGCACAAAAAGAATTCAGGGTGTGTTCCTGGCCAGCAGAGTGCAGAGCAAAGAGTGACTTTGGTTGCATGATATAATGGAAGGAGCTTGGAGTATGGAGTTGTCAACGTATAATTCACAAAATACTTAAAAACACGAAGGCATCAGTGAGGTGGAAACACCCCAAGAGCAGCCGAGGAAGTGGGGCTTATATAACCCATAGGGACAGGCTCACCAAAATTAGTGTTTTTTTTTTTAAATTAGAGACAAATCTAATTAATGTTCCACGGGGGCTTTGGAGGGGGAAGGGAATAAACGCATGAGTTATCTTTTCCAAGGACAGAAATTATTTGTACCTCTACAGATAGATACATGTTATGGATTGGACTCCCATCTACAAGGTAACATGTAACTTCGCAGAGCCTGAGCCCTGAATTAGTTGTGAATAACAAAATCAAACATCAGTTTATTCTCCTAGAGACAGACTAATTTGCTGGGCGCAGCGCAAATAAAAATTCAGGGCCCCGTGTTCAAAAATTATGAAGAATGTCACGACAGCAATAGGAGAACATTAAACCAAGTTAGTGGTTTAACGTGCAGGGTTCTGGGTGACTGTACAGATTGCAACCCAGGAAGCTAGCCCGGCCAGAAGAACTACATAAACCCTGGGAGAGCTTTTAAACAATGCCCCACGATGACATTAGAGGACACGCAGTCACCCTCTTGCTTTATTTCCAAATTTTGGATCATTTTTCATAACAGAGTGGAAAGAACCCCTTAACAGTTGTGTCATTGTGGGCAAGTTATTTAACATCTGTAAAGCTTCCTTGCCTGACTGGTAGATGAGGATGAAAAATAATCCTTGGGGTGCCTGGGTAGCTCAATCAGTTGAGCATCTGACTTTGGCTCAGGTCATGATCTCGGGATTTCTGAGTTCGAGTCCCACATCGGGCTCATTGCTGTCAGCGCAGAGCCTGCTTTGGATCCTCTGTCCCTCTCTCTCTCTGCCCCCATCCCACTCGTGCACACACACACACACACCCCTCTCTCTTTCTCTCTCTCTCTCTCTCTCTCAAAAATAAACATTAAAAAAAATTCTAGTAGTCATATTAAATGAGGTAAAACAGTGAAAATAATAATGTATTTTATTTGTGCACCTGGATGGCTCAGTCGTTAAGCATCTGACTTTGGCTCACGTCATTATCTCACAGTTTGTTAGTTCGAGTCCCACGTCGGGTGAGCATGAGCCCTGGTTCGGGTGAGCCTCGCTTCTCTCTCTCTCTCTGCCCCTTCTTCACTTGCACCCTCTCTCTCTTTCAAATAAATAATAAGTAAAATAAAAAGTATATTTTTATTAAAAAATTTTTAATGTTTAGTTTTAAAAGAAAGAGAGTGAGAGAGAGCGGGGAGGGTCAGAGAGAGAGACACAGAATTCAGAGCCAGCTTCAGGCTCTGGGCTGTCAGCACAGAGCCAGACGCGGGGCTCGAACCCACGAACCGCGAGATCACGACCTGAGCCGACGTCAGGTGGACCCCAAAATAATAGATTTTATTTAACCTGATGTATGCAAAATATTATTGTGATATGTAATCAATGTTAAAAAATTATTAACAAAAAAAGCCTTGACCTCTATACTTCTTAGGGTTGTAGTGATTTCTTTTTGTTGTTGCTGTGAAGTGGGCTCCAAGCCCAGCAGAGCCCAACGTGGAGCTTGAACTCACGACCCGGAGATCAAGACCTGAGCTGAGAGCAAGAGTCTGACTCTTAACTGATGAAGCCAGCCAGGCGCCCCGTAATGATTTCTAAATAAGACATACCTCTGACAGTTGGAAACACTGTAAAGTCGTGTACCAAACGAGGCAAATATTTAGTAGCAGAATCGTTTTTGGCGTCGCAGCCTGGCCCTTCCTTCAGCTCCTCTCTTTCTCATTCGATTTATTTTTTTGAATTTTGATTGATGGACTGATTGACGTATACGTGCCACGCAGCGATTCACCGAGTCTGTGTTACACTCACCCCGAGTGCAGCTACTGCCTGTCACCGCACAACGCCGTCACGGGACCGTTGACTGTGTTCCCTGTACCTTAGGTCCCCGTGATTTGTTCATTCCCTAACAGATTCTCTTCTGAGGGCCGATTCTCTTAACTTGGAGAAGGGCTCCTGGACAAAAGGGCCTTGGACTGCATTATGAGGAGAGGAAGAGAATGGGTTGTGGCTGTCAAGAAGCGAGAGCTTGTCCAGACGTAAGTGACAGTTTGAACAAAGGCTCGGAGAGAGGAAAGGGTGAGAACATCCCTGGAGACCCCAAAACCGCCAACTTCACAGGCTGGCAGGAGATGCGAACAGACGCGTCAGATGGACAGACACCCGCAAACTCATGGTGACTCACCTGTCCCGTGAAACGTCTGGGCAGTGCCTGTCAAAACTTTCCCCGAATAGCCCTGAAGGCAGAAGAAAGAAAACAACTCTCCAAAAAGACCTCGACAATTGGGACACTTCATTCACTAATGATTGATTCATTTGGAGGGGACACTTTAATTCTTGTGTGTAGCTTCATAAATTCATGAAAGTTTTACATGCTATTCCATCAGATATCCAAGATTATTTCAATATGAAAAATAATGGTCCCCCCACCACCACCAAAAAAAAAAAAAAATCTTTGGTAAATTTGAATTCCCTCAAGATGTCCCATATTTATTCTGTGGTTCCCATAACCCAAGAGGCTTAAGTATCCCATCCTGAAGGCACTGTAGGGGCGCCTGGGTGGCTCAGTCAGTTAAGTGTCTGACTCTTGATTTGGGCTAAGGTCGTGATTTCGTGCCGAACGGAGCCTCCTTGGGATTCTCTCTCTCCCTCTCTCCGCGCCCCTCCCCTGTGCGTGCACACCCTCCCTCTCTCTCTCTCTCAAAATAAATGAACATTTAAACTAAATGAATAAAAGGCACCATAATGTTAGCAGCTTACTGTGATATTGTTCATGACATCTTGGTGATCAAGTCACTGCCCAGAAGCTTCCACACTTGACTGGGGCCCTTTCAGCACCCGGGGGACCGGAACTCCTTGGATGGCATCTAAAAGAGGACACGCCCTCTGCAGTAGCTTCCCTCTGCAGCCACACTTCCTTCCAGCCTTCTCCGCAGCCCTTTTCCCTTGCATATATTCCCACCAGCCATGAGTCTCCAGCCTCTCCCACTCCCGATCCCCAGAAGACTAGTGGGTTTAAGGGGATTTATGAATACTTGAGTTTTCCCCAAATTCTTTTGCTCAGTTTAGTTTTTCTGCTCCATAATTGGGTATGGAAGTGGGCCTATAGAAGGGGCAGGCCAGGGGAGGGGTGTGCAGTGGCCTTAGAACAGAGAGATTTCCATGAGAGGGAAGAGTAGCAGAGGGAAAATCTTCCAGTTGGTGGGGCACCTGGGTGGCTCAGTCCTTTGAACTTCGGACTCCGGCTCAGGTCATGATCTCACGGTTCATGAATTCGAGCTGTCGAATTCACTGCTGTCAGCATGGAGCCCGCTTCGGATCCTCTGTCTCCCTCTCTCTCCGCCCTTCCCCTGCTTGTGTGCGCTCTCTCTCAAAAGTAAATAAAACATGAAAACAATTTTTTTCAGTCTTCCAGTTGGAGACCACCCAGGCTCACTAGCTCCTACCTACTGCCCTGAGCCCCTTGAACCATGCACATATTTCTGCTCTCCAGAGCCTCGCCCTCCGGAGCAGAATTATCATTTGTTTATGATTCGGACCAGGCTGCTGAATGCAGAAAGTACACTCGTAAACTCAGATTGCAGCCCTTCTGATTCTAACTGGTCTAACAAGAGCTTCTTGTGTATTTCTTTTTGTTAGAGTCTGTAGATGTTGCTTGGAGACTTGGTGGCATTTTGAAAGAGCAACGTTTATGACGGCCTCTGTGTCTAAAAGAGGAATTAGGGTAAACTGATGATTCTTTCTTGATCCCTCCTTCCCATCCTCAGAGACTATTCTTATTACCAGGGGCTGTTGGATTGCAAAACAGGAGAGCAGAGGAGCTATGGGGGCACATCACACTACCCTCTCTCTTCTTCTTTTTTAGGTTGGAAATGTGCCATAGAGGGATTTTTAAGAAATTCTCGCCCTCATGGAGCTTAGACTGTCTTCGAGAAGGAAGGCGGTGTGAGGGAATCGGCACACAGCAGGACGCACAGTGCTTGTACTCAGTTTTCTTCTTCTTTCCGCTCTGCCCTTTGGTGGTCAGTCCACAGCCAGGGCGTCGCTATCACTTCTCTGCCGAGGGCTCCCTGGCAGGATGCTCACCTTCACCTCTCTGCAGAACTCTTGCCAACCTGAGGACCAGACCCTCGATGTGGCTCTCTTCTCTCCACTCAGAAGGACGAGGAAGGGGAGGAGGAGGAGGAGGAGACCAGGAACATCAGGTTCTCACCTACAGGATCAGCTCTGCGGCAACCAACCAGGACCCAGGCTAAGCAGAGATGAGAGCCGTTAATCCCACCAGACTAACGCCTGAGAACTGGAATCCGGGGTGGGGGGTGGGGATCACAAGAATATGTCCTACTAAAAGCTCTCCTGTGACTCTGCTGTATCGCCGGGTGAGGGAACCGCTGCACCAGGACTTATCATCAAGTTGCTATATTTGAAAGTCTGATCTAGAAGATTTCAACTCTGAAAGTTTGGTTCAACCTGCTGTTCCACCGTGCCCCACCCTCTGGCCTTCCCCTTTGCCCTGATGGTGCCCGGAGATCTCAGTGTCCTTAACCACCCTGTTTGCTCATTAGTTTTCACTGTCTGTTAGCAGTCTTGCCCCAGGGGGCAGCTCGGGTCCCTCCTGGTGTAGATAACTAATAATCCACGTTGAAGCTAGAAGACCAGCGCACATCCCAGCAGGGTGTCCTTTTCATTACTCAAGCTCAACGTAAATGCATTCACTGGGTCCTCCTCTCAAGCAGCTCCTACTCCTGGCGTCTGTGTTTCTTTCTGATCTTAGATGGTAATTCTTCTTGGGGCACCTGGGTGGCTCAGTTGGTTGAACGTCTGACTCTTGATTTCGGCTTAGGTCATGATCTCACGGTTCGAGAGTTCGAGCCCCATGTTGGGCTCTATGCTGACATGCAGAGTCTGCTTGGGGTTCTCTCTCTCCCTCTCTCTGCCCCTTCCCCCTCATTCTCTCTCTCTCTCCCTCTCTCTCTCAAAATAAGTAAACATTAAAAAAAGAAGAATGGTAACTCTTCTTGTTGTCCTGGCTTGAGACCAACGTTGCAATTGACTTCTCTCTCTCCCTTCCCATACTCCTGCTCTTCTAATCAATCACCACATCTCTCGACTGTCAATTCACGGGTTGAGACTCGTCATGTCTTCCTTAGACATACTGCCTCTGTCCCAGCTCAGCCCTCTTTACCTCTCACCTGGGACACTGAATGCCTTGAAGGCGAACTTTCCATCCCCAGTTGGTCCCAGCGCACTCTACCCGCTCTCCTCAACCGTTTCCAATCCCACTGCCTTCCTTTAAGGTGTATACATGTGAATCTGATCAAACTTCATGAGGCCTATGTTGCTCCCTGGGTCAAAAACTAACAGCTTCCTGTGCCTACTGAGTAAAGCCTAGACATTTTCCCAGCGATTTGGCCCAATGCCACTCCATTGGGCTACCTGTACCCACAAGTGTCTTATGCACCCCAAATGTCACCACTTGTGGACCCTCCAAAATTCTATTCCACCTCCTCTGAGCCTCTCTGCCCTGGCCATGTCTTTCTTATTCATGTATTGTAATGTTACCCATCCTTCAAGGCCCCAGCTCAGAAGTTACCTTCTCTGTGAAGTCTTCCATGATCTCTCTAGCCCGAGGTGACTTCACGCTCTTGACCCCTAAGTCAAGTATACTTTTCTTATGACATTTTTCATGCACTGTCCTCACTGAGGCCATTTGTTCATATGCCATAGCTCTCTTACTAGACCAGCTGTTTCCTTAGGGCATGTTTCTTTATTCTTCTTAATATCCCCCATTGTGTCTAACCTGTTGCTTTGCACAAGAAGCGGGTCAAAATTAAGTGTTGACAGACAGAGTAAATGCAGAAATTAATAATGGATTACGATGGGGTGAGGAAGGCTGATATTCAGTTGGGATGCTCATTACTAAACATTGGAATTTTTTTTTAATTTTTTTTAATGTTTTTATTTATTTTTGCGACAGAGAGAGACAGAGCATGAGCAGGGGAGGGACAGAGAGAGAGGGAGATACAGAATCGGAAGCAGGCTTCAGGCTCTGAGCTGTCAGCACAGAGCCCGATGCGGGGCTTGAACCCACAGACTGTGAGATCATGATCTGAGCCGAAGTCGGATGCTTAACCGACTGAGCCACCCAGGCGCCCCAACATTGGAATATTTCTATTCTAAGAGTACGTCTTCTGCACTGTTCCACATTGACAAATTTCAGCAATTACTGTCTAGGCTCCTTGGAGTCCCCCAACTTCCCTGTATCCTCCTCTGAGAGACCCCTGAGCCCCCCGCATGATCCAGCACCTAAAGAGATGATACTGAACACGACAGAAAGTCTCCAGAATTAGTTGACACGTGCACAGTAATTTTGAACATCACCCACGGAGAGGAGAAACATGATAATCAAATAGGTTTAACAACACTGACTTTTGGACAGGATACCTCACTTGCCTGAATACAGAAGGAACTAGAAACACAGACATGGCTTCTGCGCATCTTAGAGGAGAGATATTCCAGTGGCTAGAAGACATATTACTGTTTGGTGATGACGAGCGAAATGGGGTGGGTGTTTATATCGGTATTAAGAACAACTTAATTTTGTCCAATGCTTTAGTCTAACTGGCGCAAGAAGTCTTAGAAGCAATGGTTACTGGTTTATAAGTGGATACGTGGGTAGCAGAGGACCAGGCAGGTAGCAATGTGTCCAGGTTCCTAGGAGGAGAACACAAGCTGTCTGAGTTCATAGATCCTCTGTACGATTTCATACGGCTTCGGTATCAGGGAGCAATAGTACTGTGCTCTGTGGTAGAAAGGAAAAGAGGAAGAAAGAGAAGAGGAGGAAGGAAGAAAAGAGGAGAAAGAAAAGAGGAAGGAAGGGAGGAAGGAAGGAGGAAGGGAAGGGAAGGGGGAAAAGAAAGGGAAAGGAGGAGGGAGAGAAGGAGGAAGAAGGAAAGAAACAAGAGTAAGAGAAAGAGAAAGGAAAAAGAAATCAACTTATAAGCAATAAGCAGGAACATTTTGAGGCCTCCATAGGCCTTTTAGAACCCTCAGACCGCTTTCTATGAAGCATATTAAAACATACCGCAAATCTAACTTTTTTAACTACAAAAATCTTGCAGTATTTTTTTTAATTTTTTTTTAACATGTATTTATTTTTGAGACAGAGAGAGACAGAGCATGAACGGGGGAGGGGCAGAGAGAGAGGGAGACACAGAATCCGAAATAGGCTCCAGGCTCTGAGCTGTCAGCACAGAGCCCGACGCGGGGCTTGAACTCACGGACCGCGAGATCGTGACCTGAGCCGAAGTCGGATGCTCAACCACCCAGGCGCCCCTATGGTTTTACTTTTCTAATTTGGCCTAACAATGATTCCTCGGCAGTTATCGTACCCACTCGGGAATTGCGCCCATGAGGAAAAGCTAGCCTGTGAATTGTTCTCTGGGTAGGTAAAGATCGCGTGGTAAATGTAACCATTAAAATGGCATAATCACGTCTTTGTAGATTTAGTGAGGTAGCTTAATTTTGTTTTCATGTTTTCTTTTCATACTGTGAAGCTGGTTACTTTTTTTTTTCCTTTTTAAGATCTTCAACATTTTTAGATCAGCCCTAGAGACAAATGGGCCCGGTTGCAAACACTGGAGTGGGGTCAGCCGAGGCCAACTGTGACATTAACGGGGACGCTTGAAACACCGTGAAAGTGCCACCGACCACCTCCTCCCCAAGTCATCCTCCTACATCTTGACGCAAGGTGCCGTCGTTGCTCCCGTGGTGGCGTTAATTTCATCTCCCAGGTGGGCCTCTTCCGGAAACCCCTCCCCACTCTGGATCTGGCCAAGCCGCTGGGAGATGAGAAGCAGATGGGGAGCTGGGTGACACCAGGAGGGAAGCAGTGCGGCCAGAGGGCTTGAGGCTGGCCAGCTCCCTGCCTCCCCCTACCCCTCGGCCCAGAGAGAGGGGCACAGAGTGGTTACCACTGAACGCTGTTTACTTGGGCCAACCTGAGTGCACTCCCAGCCCAGGCTGCTGTCAAAGATGATGCGAAACAGTCCTCCTTTGCTTTTGGGGTTGCTATGACAGCCAGGAATTTGCAAGCCAAATCGGACCTGGAGAAGAATTCTGTCCTCGGGCCCCAAAAGTTACCGGTTCCAAATGGTTCTGTTAATGGTTCCTACTGTCCTCTTTGACACCCGCCAGATGGAAGGATCTCTAAACCAGGAATTTGGAGATGTCCCAATGGAAAGGTTAGGTCCAAGCTGGCTGAAGCTGGATTAGAAGGAATTTAGGTGTGATCGAAGGAACTTTTTGGCAAGAAAAGTTGGAAAATATTGCAGTAGGCCCCAGAGAGAACCTCATTGTTCTCTGGAAAAAAAAATCTCTCATATTTGTTTCGTGTTCTGCAGTTTGCTCACCACATGCATAAATTATCTCATTGGATCTGCACATCTGCCTGAGGAAATAGTCAAAGTTGATCTTATATTTGACCAAATACCAGGAAATTGAGGCTCAGTAAGAACAAGATCAAACAGCTAACAAGCAGTAGAATTGAGATTTGAATCTGGGCTTTCTGATTCAAGATTTAGCGATTTGAGTTCTATTAATAATCTCCAAAAGGTAGACTAGGTCACAGCCGAGCTGGACCATTTAGGAGTAGATTTTTTAAATTTTTATGTATTTATTTATGAAAGAGACAGAGTGCAAGTGGGGGAGGGGCAGAGAGCTAGGGGGACACAGAATCCGAAGCAGGCTCCAGGCTCCGAGCTGTCCAGCCTAATGCTGGACTCGAACTCACAAACCGCGAGATCATGACCTGAGCTGAATGAAGTCGGATGCCTAACCGACTGAGCCACCCAGGCTCTCCTAGGAGTAGATTTTTTAAAAAGGAACCGACGTTGTAGAGGAATAATTTTTCTTACTGTGGCCAAATGCACGTAACGTTAAATTTATCATCTTAGCCATTTTTTAAGTGTACAATTCAGTGGCATTAAGTGCGTTCAAATCATTAGGCCACCACCACCACCACCCATCTCCAGAAATCCTTTCGTCTTGCAAAGCTGAAATGCTGTACCCATTAAACACCATTCCCTCCTGCCCCCAGCCCCCTGGAAAGTCTTGTTCTCCTTTCTGTCTGAATTTGACCACTCTACGTCCTTCATATAAGTGGAATCATACAATATTTGTCCTTTTGTGACTGGCTTATGTCACTTAGCATAGTGTCCTTAATGTTCATCCATGTGGTCGCACGGGACAGAATTTCCTTCCTTTTAAAGGCTGAATAATATTCCGTTGTACGGGTATGCCACATTTTGTTTATATGTTCATCTGTCAGTGAGCGTCTGCGTTGTTTCTGCCTTTTGGCTGTTGTAAACGATGCTGTTATGAACGTGGGCGTCCAAGTACCTCTTTGGGTCCCTGCCTTCAGTTCTTTTGGGAATATATCCAGATGTGGAATCGCTGGGCCATATGGTAATTCTATGTTTAATTTTTTGCGGGATCATCATACCTTTTTCCGCAACAGCTGCACCATTTTATATTCCCAACTAGGGTCCCCAAGGGTTTTAATCTCTCCGCATCCTCATCATCACTTACTACTTTCTGGGCTTTGTTTGTTTGTTTTACACGAGCCATCCTATTGAATGTATGGATGGAGATTTTTCCACCCGTGGTTGTCCAGGTTAGCTTTTTCGGAGGGGTTGAAGAATGGTCCCTGGGAAACCAGGTTAGCTTCTATTTGACATGCCAGCCCTAACCTCAGCCAGGAATCTCATAAAAGCATTCACTGGTCACCAGGGAAAGCACTCGAATTACTTGGGCTCATCCATGAATTGCTATTAGAGATAATGAACCAACCCCAAGCACAGAGCTTCCTTGTAGAAAGTTCATGTACCTTCACTGTGCATGGGAAGTCATTAGATGATGCATACTGGATAAAGCCCTCCCACCACCATAACTAGAGGGTATGTGTGAGTGCACACGCAGGGGAGGCTGTGCATCTACGTTGCTAAAGATGAAGGTGGAAGGTTCCATGAAGGCTGATGTGGCCAAGCCCAGGGGCCTCAGATTGTATCAAGGCTGATCAGCAGGCTCTCCTTCCAAACAGCTCTAGAATCTCGAGACCTCCCTTCATGTCTGTGAGCCCCCTTCTTTATTGTTTATCCACCCCTGCCCACTATAGACGGATGAGTTCGATTGTATCTTTAAATTTTTTTTAAATGTTTATTTCTGAGAGAGAGGGAGACAGAGCATGAGCAGGGGAGGGGCAGAGAGAGAGGGAGACACAGAATCCGAAGCAGGCTCCAGGCTCTTGAGCTGTCAGCACAGAGCCCGACGCGGGGCTCGAACTCACGAACCGCGAGATCATGACCTGAGCCGAAGTCAGACGCTCAACCGACTGAACCACCCAGGTGCCTCAGATGGTATCTTTAAAGGACTCTGAAGAAAGTGCTCTGTGAGTACAAGATGTAATATCTGATTATGTCTGGCAGTTATAATTTTTCCACCTGGCGAGAACGGTTAGATTACCTACAACGTGGCTCAGAATAGTGGGGAAGTTTGGGGCTGGCGAGTCTGTTGCTGGGAAACATGTCTGATTCTCCCGACCTTGCTTGTTCAAGTTCTATCCATCTCAAATGCCACCTCCTCCATGAAGCAGTCCCTGATGACTACACAGGATGAAATAATAGTGTCCTCCTTTTAAATTCTACAGCACTTGACTATGCCTGTTTTAGGCCAAAGCCTTATCTTAGGTTTGTGGTTATGTAAGAACACATTAGGGGCACCTGGCTGGCTCAGTCAGTAGGGCATGCCACTCCTGACCTCCAGGTTGTAAGTTCGAGCCCCATGTGGGGTGTAGAGATTACTTACACACACACATACACACACACACACACACACACACACATTATACGCTTCCCCTTAAAACTGGATGTTCTTTACAGGCAAAATCCATTTCTGGCTTACACATAGCATAAAGCAAATATTTACCAAAAACTCCTTAGCAAACTTCTCTTACTCCTGACACATTGGCCAGAACGACGTCACGTGGACTTCCCCGGAGCAAGGCAGGCCCTGGAAAGGTTTCAGGTTTTTTTCAGTTCTCTCTATGGTAGAGTTGTGTTGAGACTGGGGCTGGGCGATCCAGGGACCAGACTCACCCAAACTTGTCTTTGTGCTCAGCACATCCTCGGGGAAGCCAGAGGGGAAGAGCTACCCTGAGTCCCGAGCCCGGGTTCTGCTGCTTCTGTGTCTATCATGGGTAGACACTAAACACTCCTGGACTGATCGATTCTCTGCTCCAGCTGAGAAAGAGGGGGCCCAGAGAAGAACGACCAACTCAACTTAGGTCATTCTATTTCCTGCAATTTACACTCTTAACAATCCTTACCTCGCATCCGTAAAGAACTTGAGAGTTCGCAAAGCACTAGCATCCCTGTTTTCTTCAGACAGAAGCCTGAGGTTAAACAATTCGCTCAAGGGAACTCGGTGAGTGCCAATGCCGGGCAGTATACAATCCTGCTCTCCTGATGTCACTCATCGGGCTCCATCCCCTACCCTCCACTGCCTCTCACACAGCGCACAGACCGCAGCTGGCCTGCTCCTCACCCCTGCTCCTGGGAATAGTATAGTCGGGACAGATGCCAGACAATGCAAGGGGCTGCATGACCACGACCCAAGTTGGTGTCGTGCGTGGTAGCTGGGAAGGTGGGAAATGTTTCTCCTCCCCTCCTGTCTCCTCGGCCTGGCCACCACACACATGAGTCTTGCCACAGAGCAGCTGCAAGCAGCTGTTGACAGCTCTCAGCATCTCAGCCCACAAAAATACGCGTTCCCCACAGGACCCTAGTGGCCTGTTCAGGCTTTGCATATGTTGTCTTGAGTTTTATGCTGTGGTTTTGACAGCCTTATCCATTTGTAGGAAGAAAGAAGAAAGAAAGAAAGAAAGAAGAAAGAAAGAAAAGAGAGAGGGAGAAAGCAAGAAAGCAAGCAAGCAAGAAAGAAAAGTGTCCCAGCTCCTCCCTGAGCCCTATCACACCTGTTTCTGCCACCATGGATTTTTCTGTTCTCATTCCTGACTGTTCAGGAAGAGGCTGTAAGCTAATTTGCACACAGCTGGAAGGAAAAGGGGGCTGGTCGCTAGGTAACTGGTCTCAAACTTGGCTCTGCCCCTAACTTGAGTTGTGACCCCCGAGACAGCACATGCCTTGTCTGGGGCTAAGTCTGCAAAATGAGGAAGTTCAACTGAAAGGAACTCGAAGGACCCATCCAGCTTGATAGTGGAGACAGCAGCTGCCCAGAGGGGGAACTAATGCAGGCTTTCAGGCTGGAACGCGGCTTTCAGGCCTGAATGAATGAAAAGGACACGAGAGTTCGTGCTAGCTGGGGACAGCAAGTCACTGCTCCCCAGCCGGAAAGATATGAATTATTTCTGTCTTCTGGTTGGGCAGTTTGCATTCTCTGCGATGTGTTTACATGTCACAGAGGGAAACATGCTGGAGCGTTCTCGGAAAAATCACCCAGGTCTCTGTTGGGCTGCAGGATGAAGCCAGGCATGGGTCTGGTTACCCAGGGGACACAGACCTCATGCATGAGACGCTGGACTAGGAATCAGACTAGGGCTCTCATAACTGCCATGCCACCAACTTAGCTGTGTGGCCCTAGACGAGGTGCTGTTCCTCTCTGAGCTTGTGTCCTTTCCGTAAAATAATCAAGTTTGATGAGTGGCCCCTAATACTCCTTTAGATCCGACGATCTGAAATTTAGTGCTTAATCTTATTCTTCTCCCATTTGGTTTCCTTAGGACAGTTGGTCTTGTGGGTAATTCTGAGTATTATTATTTTTTTTAAGTTTTTATTTGTCGGAGCGCCTGGGTGGCTCAATCGGTTAAGCGGCTGGGTTTAACCAATCAGGTCATGATCTCACGGTTCATGAGTTTGAGCCCCGCGCCGGGCTCTGTGCTGACAGCTCGGAGCTTGGAGCCTGCTTTGGATTCTGTGCCTTCCTCTCTCTCTCTCTCTCTGCCCCTCCCCTGCTCACGCTGTCTCTCTCTCTCTCTCTCTCTCTCAAATAAATATTAAAATTTTTTTAAGTTTTTTTTTTTTTTTTTTAATTTTTTTTCAACGTTTATTTATTTTTGGGACAGAAGGAGACAAAGCATGAATGGGGGAGGGGCAGAGAGAGAGGGAGACACAGAATCGGAAACAGGCTCCAGGCTCTGAGCCATCAGCCCAGAGCCCGACGTGGGGCTCGAACTCACGGACCACGAGATCGTGACCTGGCTGAAGTCGGACGCTTAACCGACTGCGCCACCCAGGCGCCCCGAAATTTTTTTAAGTTTTTATTTACTTATTTTGAGAGAGAGAGAGCACAAGCAGAAGAAGGGCAGAGAGAGACAAGGAGAGCGAGAATCTCAAATCCCAACCGGGCTCCACGCTGCTAGCATGAAGCTCCTTGTGGGGCTTGAATCCACGAACCATGAGATCGTTACCGGAGTGGAAATCAAGAGCCGGACCCTTAACCAGCCGAGCCACCCAGGTGCCCCTAATTCTGAGTATCATTAACCAAAGAAAAACCTTCTGGCGTCGATCTCAACTCAGAGGTGGGGAATGAGGGGAGGGAGAAAGCTACCGATGCTTTTACTTCTCCTTTTGCTGTGTGTTTCTAGGGAAGCTATAAGACTTCACCCTTCAAGGGAGGAGATTCTGTCCTCCCAGTCTCCGAGGGGTGAAAGGAGCATGCAGAGATCCAATTACCACGTAGACTGGCGTCAGGGCGCTTGCTGTTGCATTAATAGAGAACAGGGGCGCCTGGGTGGCGCAGTCGGTTGAGCGTCCGACTTCAGCCAGGTCACGATCTCGCGGTCCGGGAGTTCGAGCCCCGCGTCGGGCTCTGGGCTGATGGCTCGGAGCCTGGAGCCTGTTTCCGATTCTGTGTCTCCCTCTCTCTCTGCCCCTCCCGTGTTCATGCTCTGTCTCTCTCTGTCCCAAAAATAAATAAACGTTCAAAAAAAGAAAATTAAAAAAAAAATTTAAAAAAAAATAAAGAGAGAACAGAGAAGGGAGCTTAACTCTTACCGACCACCCATGTGCCCTGTGTTAGGGGCTTTCACATGATCTTCTGATCAACCCCAAGAGACATCTTACAGCTGAAATAGGGGAGGCTGAGAGAGGTTAGGAAACTTGCCCAAGTTGGCCACAGTAAGGAGACTAGCGAGAATCTCAAACCAGCCTGCCTTTGGCTCCTGGCTAGCTTAGTCGGTAGAGCGTGTGACTCTTGTATCTCAGGGTTCTAAGTTCGAGCCCCGTGTTGGGTCGAGAGATTACTTAAAAATAAAACCGTTTTTTTTTTTAAATTTATTTATTTACTTTGAGAGAGACAAAGACAGCACAAGTGTAAGAGGGACAGAGAGAGAGGGAGAGAGAGAGACTCCCAAGCGGGCTCTGCACTGTCAGCACAGAGCCCGATGGAGGGCTTGAACCCATGAACTGTGAAATCATGACCTGAGCTGAAACCAAGAGTTGGACACTTAACCGACTGAGCCACCCAGGCACCCTGAAAAATGAAATCAGCCGGTCTTCCTCCAAAGTCTAAACTGCCTCTCCGAGGGTGTGAGTTTAGCAGAAATTGAAAGTGGGATGTAGGGAAAAGCCGGGGACCCCCAGATCTTGCTGACCTCTGGGAAGAAGGGCAGTAAAGATTCTGACTGTACATCCTTCGGCTCAGCAGCTACATACACCTCTGTGTTTCATCTTGGCTCTTGATTCTCCCACTGGCCCCCTCCAGACCCCAATGGGGTCGAGGGACAGGTCTGTGCATCCTGCCTTCTCAGCTGGCCACACGGATCAAAGTTGGGGACTGTCCTCTCACAGGGTGGGACAGAGCAGGGCCCGGCAATTGGCACTTCTCCCCCAGTCCCCGGCCCTCTGGGTGGAAAAGAGCTGCTTTCTCTACCTTTGGAAGAACTCCTTATTCCTTGGCCCCCATTAGCTCACAGGGATCCCTAGACACAGCCTCCAGTCATGACCCTGCAAGCCAGCCGTGGCCTCGTACTGTTCAGCCAGAAAAAGAACCAGCACACTGAAGAGCCAGGTCAAGAAGCATCCTTGCGAGACAGGAAAGAACATTAAAAGATAACCTTGTTTTAGTAGAAAAAGGAAATGAGACAGAAGTTGGCTCCTTTTTACTGCGGGGAAGGGGATCCTATGAACTCAAGTTATCTTGCCGGAACAAATATTTACTGAGTCTCCTGTGGGTTACACTGTGGTAGGCACTTTCTTCAGAATCTCCTTTCTTCCTCGGAACAGTGTTGGGGAAAGAGGAAAGGAAGGCTCGGTGAAGCCAGATGACCTACTCGAAGCCACGAAGCCACGAAGAGCTTCGTCACTTTGTTCCCCGCCCCCTATGTTTACAGGGCTTTCTCCCGCCCCAGGGAGGTCTCCCTGGACGGCTCCTCCGCTCGGTACAGGGTCCTGCCATCAGCCCCATGGTGCTGTGCCCTTTCCCGTTCAGATTACTTCTCATTGCCCATCGTGACTGCTTAAATTATCCATTCTCCTTAACTCACCATAAACATCTGGAGGGCAAGGGCAACTTTGGCTTTGTTCACCATTGATTTTCCACTGAATTGCTGACTGAAAGAAAAAAATAGAAAAAATGGATGGATGGATGGATAGATGGATGACAAATGATGGTTTACCATCCCCTGAAAGTTACCATGTCTCAAATGTATCTTTCCCTTCCTGATAAGTTAACTTACTTGACTTCCCTAGTTTGTTAGTGGTATCATCAAAAGACAGTGAAGTATAGGGGCTTTCAGTCTTCTGACTTTATGTCCTGCCTCAGTTGTTTACATAGAACTATAAGCAATTGATTTAATCTCTCCGAACCTTAGCGTCCTCATTATAATATGGTGTTGTGGGGCTTATTGATGATGTTTCTAAGCCCTGGAATTGACTAGGAGGTCAGTAAATAAATGTTATTAATCTTAGCATATATAACAATATATGAGATCACTTATTTTTGGTGTCTCTTTCATCCCCCCCACTATGATGACCATTGGCTATGACCTGTGTAATCTCTCTTCCAAGTATCTTCCTTGTTTGTTTCACAACCCTCATGTGATCTCCCCATGTGATGCAACAAGTCCTGATCAGTTTCTCTGCTTCAGGTTTTTCGTTTAATGTTTTCATGCACCCTGTGGTGGTTCTAAAATTCCCGTACAGGGGCACCTGGGTGGCTCAGTCCGTTAAGCATCCGACTCTTTATTTCAGCCCCAAATCATGATCTCATGGTTCAGTTCCTGAGTGGATCCGAGTTTGAGCCTGGTGTCGGGCACTGATAACTCGGAGGGAGGCTGCTTGGGATTCTTTCCCTCTTTGTCTGCCCTTCCCACATGCATGCTTGCGCGTGCTCTCTCTCTCTCAAAATAAATAAATAAGCTTTAAAAAAAATTAAAATTCCTGTACAAAAGAAATGTAGGGTGGTGCTCTTGGCTCCCCCATTGAGTGGGGAGGATAAGGGACTTGTCTTGAAACTGCATGTGTTATCACTTTAGAAGATACTGAGCTGGGCACCTGGGTGGCTCAGTCGGTTAAGCATCCGACTCTTGTGTTCAGCTCAGGTCCTGATCTCTTGGTTCGTGGGTTCGAGCCCCATATCCGGTCTGTGCTGACAGCACGGAGCCTGCTTGGGATTCTCTCTCTCCCTCTCTCTGACCCTTCCCCAATCCCTGCCTCTCTCTCTCTCAAAATAAATAAATAAACATTAAAAAAAAGAAGAAGAAAACACTGAGAAAATGTTAGCTGTCACCATAATGCATGGGGGAGGGAGCCTGATGGATAGGAAAGGGGGTGCAGAAACCCTCCACCCTTGGCCGTCATTGGGATCACCTCTGGGCAAAAGCTGCCAATTTCTGTTTCCTAAAATATGGTTCTCATCAAAGTCCCCTCTGCTAAAAGTTTTGTCAGTGAGTCTGGAGAAGCCACAGAATCGTTTCCAGAATCCTTTGCCTCGCATTCAGGACTCCACCATTTTTGCTTCAGGCTATCCGTTCCAGGGGACTTCGCTTGTCCATCGGTTTTTCCTTTCATGTATTTCATTTCATTCAATACCCCCCCCCCAGTACACCAAACTCTACCTCTGCGACATTGTCTAGAAATGCGCCCCCCCCCCCCCCCCCCCCGCCGCAATGGTCCTCCTCAGGTCTTCTCATCTAATGAAATTCTATTCTGTTCATCATCCCCCAAGGCTTGACTCCAGCGTTGTTCTCCCAGGGAAACTTCACCACCACCCAGCCTACAGTGCTCCCTCCTTTCTTGGAATGCCCAGTGTTTCGTACTGTCAGGATAATTTATTCAGGCACTTAACTACATAGCTTTCTCATATTGTTGCTGAAACAGTTCACATGTTGACTTTTCCTCTCCCACGGGACGGAGAGGTCCATTTAGGGTAAGGACTGCCACATAGCTCTTTCGATTCCCGTGTCACCCAGCTGGGTCAGCGTGGGCTATGGCGTAGGTACGCAATGGGCTGCTGAGTTATGAACCGTCCCAAGGCACTGTCCACTTGGGGCCCACAGATGCGGGATAGTAGATAAGAGGCTTCAGGTAAAGCGACAGTCATCTTCAGGGACACAAAGCTCTTTCCAAGGAACATATGCCAAATATCTACTGGTTATAAGACTTTGGACCTGGGAAAACCAAGTGTTTATGACCTAATCTCAGCCCAGGCGATCCATTTCCTTTGCTGATGACTCATGTCTTGGAGTGAAGTCTTGTTACCTTCCAGCTTGAGCAATGTAGGTTTAAACACACGCATGCTTACACCCACACACATCTGTCCTGTGCACACCAGCCCTTAAGCAATAAATGGTGTCACAAGGTTCAGGAGAAAGGCCACAGTGGTAGGGGGATTAGAAATGGGGCTTTAAAACCTTTGCAAAAAGATCTCCCTTAGAAAGAAATAAAAAGGAGGAATCTGGGTGAAGGGTACCCAAGAATTCTTTGTACTGTTCTCGCAACTTTTCTGTAAGCCTGAAATTTATTCCAAATACTAAATAAAATTTTAAAGCGGAAATAACAAAAAGCCACCTTCTCTATTTTCCCTCTCACCTTTGTCAGCCTTTAAGAATAAACCTTGTTTCGGGGCGCCTGGGTGGCGCAGTCGGTTAAGCGTCCGACTTCAGCCAGGTCACGATCTCGCGCTCCGTGAGTTCGAGCCCCGCGTCAGGCTCTGGGCAGATGGCTCGGAGCCTGGAGCCTGTTTCCGATTCTGTGTCTCCCTCTTTCTCTGCCCCTCCCCCGTTCATGCTCTGTCTCTCTCTGTCCCAAAAATAAATAAAAACGTTGAAAAAATTAAAAAAAAAAAAAAAGAATAAACCTTGTTTCAACACATTCCCATGTGAATTATAGTTGTGAATATTTCGATTTCTCCTATTGAACCAGAAGTATAAAATGGAAGATAAAACTACTCAGAGTCAGAGAGCTTTTAAATCTTTTATAATATAAAATAATAATATTTTAGATTATTAAATTAGAGGGGTGCCTGGGTGGCTCAGTCAGTTGAGCATCCGACTTCAGTTCAGGTCAGGATCTCGCCGTTCGTGAGTTCGGGCCCCGCGTCGGGCTCTGTGCTGACAGCCCGGAGCCTGGAGCCTGCTTTGGATTCTGGTCTCCCTCTCCCTCTGCCCCTCCCCGTCTCATGCTCTGTCTCTATCTCTCTCAAAAATAAACAAACATTTAAAAAAAAAGAATATTAAGTTAGAATATTAATAAAAGAGAGAGGTTTTAATATTTTGTGATATGAGGCATAATATTAATCTCTCTGGTTTCTGGTTTCCTCATCATTAAGATGGAGTTAGGGGCGCCTGGGTGGTGCAGTCGGTTAAGCGTCCGACTTCAGCCAGGTCACGATCTCGCGGTCCGGGAGTTCGAGCCCCGCGTCGGGCTCTGGGCTGATGGCTCGGAGCCTGGAGCCTGTTTCCGATTCTGTGTCTCCCTCTCTCTCTGCCCCTCCCCCGTTCATGCTCTGTCTCTCTCTGTCCCAAAAATAAATAAACGTTGAAAAAAAAATTAAAAAAAAAAAAGATGGAGTTAAAAATGCCTCTTCCTGGCACCTGGGTGGCTCAGTCGGGTAAGTGTCCAACTCTTGCTTTCCCCTCAGGTCATGATCTCATTCACGAGATCAAGCCCCCCAGGGGGCTCTGCACTGATGGCATGGAGCCTGCTTAGGATTCTCTTTCTCTCTCTCTCTCTCTCTCTCTCTCTCTGTCTCTCCACCCCTTCCCCACTCACACTTGCTCTCTCTCTTAAAAGTAAATAAACATTTTTTTTTTAAAAACGCCTATCCCTTAGCATTACTCTAAGAATTAAATGCAAAGACAAATGTTAAATAATTAACGTAATTCGTGGTCTGTAGTCGGTGCCCTGACATATTAGTTCCAAATATTGAAATAATGTCCATAACCAAGTTCTACTTGCTTTGTGTCCTCACCCTAAAAAAAGCACCTGGTGCACAGTAGATGAATAAATCATTACTGAAGAAGCAGAGACAACACAGATAAACGTTGGCATTCTAAAGGAACTTACAGCTGATCCCAAAGCCGCCACGACAGCCCCTGCCTTGACCCTCCCTTCTGAGCGACGTGGCGAGAGTCCCCTACCTCTCCAAGCCTCTGCTTTCCTCATCTATGAGATGGGTTGGTTTTCCTTAGGACCAGAGGGTACTATACAGCTCCTGGGATCTAAGACTCCTAGAGAGAGGCCTGGAAAGATGGGGCAAATGTGTGATCAGGCAAGCCTAACAGGCCTGGAGGGGTTCATCTCTTGGAAAGCATCCCCAACTTCTCAGCGCGGGGGGGGGGGGGGGGGAGGCAGCTCTCACTCATAGACACGGTGAGGCTGGAGAGGAGCGGGTCCTCATGCCTCAATGTGGCTGAAAGAGAAGTCACTGCTCCAGGAACATCCAGAGTCTGGGGACCAGAGAGCGCAGCTCCACGGTTTCCCAGAGCCCAGGAGGCGTGTGTGCCACACGTCGTGCTCCAGGCAGTGGAGACCCGAGCGTGGCCCCTACTGCCCTTTCCTCTAGTATCCTCTAGCCTCTGTGCTCCAGGGCCCTCTAGGGCAGACCTCTCCCTCCCTTAGGCCAGCTCCCACCTGTGCCACTGGCCGGCAGGCGGGTCCCAGGAGCGTGGCCCTGGCGAGGAGGGAATCGCACGCCTTCTGCCTTTTCTTTCTGGAAGGGAGTGATGCCTACTTGGGCCAGAGCCACGTGCAGTGCTTCCTAATGGACCAGTTCCACTGAGGTCTGGACGGCCCACTCCCCCGGGGGATCTGAGGATGGGCTGCTGTAAATACTGACAGCAGAAAGAGAGAGCGAGCGAATGCGAAAGGCCAAGGGAGGGCCAGGCGAAGGGTGGCTGGGGTTCCCAAGCAGGCAGGGAGCGGCCAGCGGAGGGCTGCCGGACCGTCGCAGTCCCTTCCACGCCTAACCGTCCTTATGGTCAGCCTGCGCTTTCCTACGACGCAGCCAGACAGGGAGGGCCGAGCAGAGGAGAGAAGGAGCGAGGGAAGAAGGGAGAGGAGGGAGGAGGTGAGAGGGGAGCGGCCAGAAGAATGTAAATGGGAGAGAAATGAAGAAAGAGAGAGAGAGAGACGGTGGCGGGAGGGAGGGCAGATGAGGGAGAGAGTTGGAAGCACAGAGGGTGAGTGGGGGCGAGAAAATGAGATGCCAGGGAGAAGTGGAGAGAGGCACAAAGTGAGAACGGAGAACGGAGCCAGGCCTCGGCCGATCCCCCGCGCGGGTCGGTGCGGCCCGGCCCCCTGCCCTCCCGGCCCCGGCGGCGGGCCCGGCTGCGCGAGGGCGGGCGCGGGGGGGGGGGGGGGGGGGCGAGGGAGGGGCTGCCGGTGGGAGGCGACCATGTGGTTCCAGCTCACTCTTTTCTCCCCCCCCCCTCTTTCTTCACTTCTTTTTTCTTTCCTAACAGGGAAAAGTGTTCCGCGGAGCGGTAGCGTCTTCCCGCCTGGCCCTGTCCTCCCCGACCCTGGTCCCCGCTCCCGTCCGGGCTCGAGCTGCCCCTCGGCGCCGGGGGGGTGGCGGGGGGCGCGGGGACCGGGCGCGGGGACGGCTCCCGCGCCGGCACATGGCTGCGGCCGCCCCGCGCGCACCCCGAGGCGCCGCGCCCGGCTCGCCCGAGGTCCGTCGGCTGCGCCCCGCCGGCCCGGAGCCCAGCAGCGGCTGAGCGGGGGAGCGCCCGCGCCGGGGGCGTCGGGATGAGCCTCCTCCTCCTCCTCCTCTGGCTAGGTGAGTGCTCGCGAGCGCGGGCCAGCTCCGCAAGGCCGTCCCCGCGGCCCCCAGGGAGCGCGGGCGCCCGGGTCCCCGCTCGCCGCGCGGGGTTGGGGGGCGGGGGCACACATCTGGCCGCGGAGACCCGCCCGGTCGGCCATCGCCAGCGGCTCGCACATCTGGGCCCGGGAGCGGGCTGGGGGCCGGGGGCGGGGGGCGGGGGGGGGCGCGTCTCCGGGGGGACTTTGGGCGTGAACCGTCTGATGCGGAGGATTGGGGGGGGGGGCTGGTGGTCAGTTTCAGGAGTATCTGGGGAAGCGGGAGGATCGGAGGAGGGAGGAAGGTTTATTCAGGAATTTTTGTGCCAGGTTCCTGAGGGTGGGGGGAGCTTTTTTGTTTCAAACGGGCGCCTCGAGGGCTCAGATTAGAAACAGATGTGTGGAAGGGTGAGAGGAAGGGAGTGGAGGAAGAGACGGGGGAGGGTGGGGGGACGAAAAGGAGGAGAGGGAAAGGGGCAGAGCGCAGGCAGGACCAGGAACGGGAAAGTGAGGACGGAGGGAGAGAAGAGGGACAAGGGGACCGGGCTGGGAGCTGGAGAGAAAAGAGGAGAACGGGGGATAGGAAGCAGAGGAGGAAGACTGAGGGAGACTGAGCAACAGAGAGTCGGGAAGACAGAGGAAAATGGAGTGGGAAGAGAAGAACAGAGAGGAACAGGTTCTGGGGCAAAGAAGAGCTTTCCCGGTGTCCATCTGGATGTCACCCGGGCCGGGCTCCTGAAACCTCACAGGCCCTAAGGCGCAGACCAGACGCACTTGGGCTGGAAGCAGTCGGGCTTGCAGGACAGGGCAGGACAGTTCCCATCAAGGATGTGTGTGGGCAAGAGCGGACAGGAAGACCAGGAGTGTCTGAGGCTCCAGGGGCAGGCAGGAGCTGAGCTGAAGAACAGTCGTGGTGTGCACCAGGGAAGGTGGGGGCTCCCTGGGGACAGGACAGAAAAGTTAGCCAGGGTTCAGGAAACCGAACCCAGCTGGGCCTGGGAGCGCGCACGGCCTGGGACACCGGACCTCCCGACAGAACGAGTTTTGACTTTGAGCTGACTAGCTGTGGGTGATCTCGAGCAACTTTACTCACTACCCAGGGCTTCGGTTTCCTTGGCTCCAAAACAAGCACATTAGATGGTTCCTAAATCCCCACGTAGCTCTGACGGCCTGAAACACCGGGAGGGCGACAGGGCCTGATGTCTAGAAATAGAAAAACCAAACCCAAATCGAAGTGAAGAGGCACAAAATAGCCACCCTGACTCAGATGGCTAGAGCTCTCTGTCTCTCTTTTGTTTTTAAATTTTTTTTTTAATGTTTTTATTTTTGAGACAGAGACAGAGCATGAGCAGGGGAGGGGCAGAGAGAGAGGGAGACACAGAATCCAAAGAAGGCTCTGGGCTCTGAGCCGTCAGCACAGAGCCCGATGCGGGGCTCGAACTCACGGACTGAGATCATGACCTGAGCCGAAGTCAGACACTGCACGGACTGAGCCACCCAGGCGCCCCTCTCTTTTGTTTTTAAACGTACAAACCGAGGAGGCCACGTGCAGGCCTTTGGAGGCCAGCCTCGGGCCAATAATCACCCAGGTTAGAGGAATAAAGAAGGTGGATTAGCCTAAACTATTGCTCAAGTAGGGCAGGTGTGGAACCACTGTGTTGTCCTTGATACTTGGCCGAGTCTTGCAGTGCTGCTTCGGTGCACAGCTGGTGTGTCTGGACGGCACCTTGGTCCCCTTTACTGGCCCCTAGCCCGAAGCTATGAATCACCAGATGTTCAGTAGACTCAAACTTCAGAGCTCCCTTATGAAAAGCAGCTGGAGTTCTTTAAGTACTTACCCGGCGTGCTTGATATGCACCACCTTGTTAACTCATTTATCCTTCACACCAGCCTTATTGGTTACCCACTGTCATTATCCCCGTTTTAATGGAAATCAAGGTGTAAAGAGGTCAGAGAAGTTGCTTGAGGCTGTAAGCTCGTAGTGAACGGAGATGGGACTTGAATGTAGGTTGTTTGCCTCAAGAGATGGCTTGCTAAACCGCAGTGAGTACAGCCTTCTTTCACGACAGAAGGACTTGAAGGTGTTGTTTGTAGCGAAATCCGGTTTAGTCCTCGTCATGAAGCCTGAGGTGTCAGAGCGAATCTGCCAGTGGGGGGTCTGGGGAAGGGAGAGAAAACTAAGCTAAGCCTGTCTGAACACCTGCTCCATACCAGCACTGTTTGGGCACAGTTTACGGTGGAAAGTGAAAAGTGACTGTCCCACATGGCCCGTTGAAATCAACTGGCTGGCCTCGATGACCGTCATCCTCTCGGTTCATGAGAAAGAGGAACTGATAAGACAAGCATCAAAAAGATGTCACTGATTCACTGTCCCCTCTTTACCGCACGCCTGTTACGTGTGGCCATTCCTCTGGCAAGAAAATAATCTGTTGGGTTGATACTTTCTTTCTCCTAGAAGCTGCTTCTCCTGATTCCCTTGTTGGTTCTGTCTTTACGAAACTGGCACAAATGAAAGGCCAACGTAGAAGGGGAAAAGTCAGACTATAGACTTAGCATTCTGCACAACTGGATGTTTGCCATTCACACTATCCAGCTTTTGTCACACCTATGTTCTTGGTCAGACATACTCAGACTCCTGACATCCCAGTTCAAGAAAGATGAGCCAGTCACAGAGTTGATGAGCTGACGGGTCTGGACAAGGGACAAAGCAAGAGACCTGAGGTGATGCTGGTGATCCAGAGACCGGCCACTGAAGGGAAAAACACTGGAAGGGACCCCTCTATGCCAGACATTCCTGCATGGGTCAGAAGCCCCCAGGGAAGCACTCCTGTGGGCTGGAGGAACCTCATTTGCTAAGTGGTTTTGAGCCATGGTATGCCTGGCACTCTAGCAAAGCCAGAAAGAAAACCCTCAGAGTTGCCTGAATCCTAAAGTCATCTACCGGTCCCTTAAAGGAACAGTTCCAGGGCTGCTTATGATCACTGCCGGCGTGATTTCTGGCCTCTTTTCTCTAGAGAATGCACAGTACTGAAGGGGAGTTGGGAGGGCTAAGAGTTCATAAGCTGAGTACGGATGGACCGGTTGACTCTGGACCTGCCGGTGAGTGAAATCAAATGCCACACCCCTCTGATGTGGATGAACACGTAATGCTCTGAGCTTCACGGAGCAGAGAAAAGGGATATTTCGTGGCCGCCCCCAGCCCCAGCCCCTCCTCTGACTGCCTCCCTCCCCTGATGCTCAGGTTCTCTTTATTCCACCTTAAATTCTCACTTGGACTCCTGTAATGGCTGCCATATTGGTCTCCTGCCTGAACTCTTCCTTCTCCACCCTACACACTGCTACCAGTGGGACCTCGTGAGGCGGCTGGTATAATGCAAAGAATTTGGACTTGGGAATCTGGCAAGCTCTCTGGGTTCTTGTTCTGACTCTCTTGTCCCTAAAACAGGGGTAAAGAGATCTTTAATTCAGAGTTTCTATAATTCTATGATTTTACTCCCTTCGTCCGTAAACCTTTGGCAATCTCCATTGCTTATAACATTGAGTACCAACACCATTCTCGTTCAAAGATTTTACACAATGTCATTCACAACTCCTCTCCTCCCACCCCAGGCAGCTCTACAGGGAATCTGGATTATTTCCTGTGCCTTACACAAGCCCCATGCTTCTTTCTGTTTCTATTCTTTTGGCCTACGAGAATCCCTCCACCAAAGATGCCCTCTTATTCTCCCCCTACCCCAGCAGATCAAAATCTTGTTCACCCTGCACATCTCACCCCCAATACCGCTTCCTCCGTATGCCCTTCCATGATTTCCCCAACAGGATACACTTTCCTTCTTTTGAGTCACAGTAGTCTGTCTGTGAGGCTGCTTGGCATGATAGTGATCCGGAGGCTTGTCTTTGCCCCGGTGAGAGCGTAAGCTCCATGCAGGCAGGTCAGTGTCTCCTTTATCCATGTACCACTTTCAGTACCTTGCGTAGACTAAAAGCTGTGGACCGTTTGTTAAGATAGTTGGATTTTTGGAAGATTTAAGGTCAAGAGAGGTGAAAGATTGGAGGATTGTCACTCGGACTGTGGAATGACACAATTGTGAGGAGCCCAGTTTTAACTCAGCTTGCCTTGGTGCTTTCTTGTCCATTAATGCAAATGGGACTAGTACCACTTGAAAAAAAAATATACACAGAATTGTGGAATCGCAGACCCCACTGAGAATCGGATGAAACCCGTGAAACCATTTCTTAGAAAAAGGCATATATACATTGAATTTTGCCTGTAACCTCTAGGGATTCATGGACGTCCTAATGCCCTTCCTCGGGACCGAGTAAACGCTTGATCTAAACCTACTCCTTTTCCTATGGTGAAGAAGGAACCAAAGTTCAGAAAGACTCAGCTGAAGTCAAACAGCTAGCTTCATAGAAAGGCCGAGACTGGAATCCTGATTCCATAATCTGTTCTGTCACACATTCTTGAAATAGAAAAGGTCTCTCCTTCCTTTTCAGCGCGTGTAGTTAAGCTCCAAGATCACAACTGCGCTTCAGATGCTTCAGTTAAATGTGCTACATGCTGATTAATTGGCATTGGTTTTGTGTTGAGAAATTGCCTGAAAAATAGGGCAGATGTCGTAACATTCCAATTTAGCCATCATAAGTGGAAATCCTGGAAACTTCTGCAGTGCCTTGTAGAATGTCTGGTGTGTTCAGAAAAAGAGAATTATACCCATAGTCCCAAAGAGGGTGTGTGTGTGTGTGTGTGTGTGCGCGCGCGTGTGTGTGTGTGTGTTTACAAGGAATAGATTGGAAAACCAGTAGCTCTGGCGCCTTCATAATTTTGCCGGGTTATTCTGGGTGAATTCTACCACTTTGAACCTCAGTTTCTTCTTCTGTGACGTGAGATCATTAGACTAAGGTTATCTCTAAGTTTCTGTACATCATTAACATTCTCTCTTTTTTTTTTTAATTCTGAGAATTTGCTGGCTGGTCTGAACGCGGTTGGGGTTTAGGAACACATGGGTGTTGGCATGCGTTTCTGATTTTTTTCACGCACTGTCCACTCATGGCGGTTGGTTGCATATGATTATAAATCCAGAAGGGCATCCTGCCTAATGCGAAGAGAGCAGAGACTTCACCATGGAAGTGCACTGTGGCACTGTTAACGAGGGAGGGAAGATCATTCAAGGTCAGGATGGGTGGTTAGAATCCTATGCCCCAGAAGGTTAGTAACTGAAATACTCACCTAAATGACCTCATCCTAAGCAGAGTTACCTACAAAACAGCCCCCGGCATGGACACCAGAGTAAACTTCTGCATAGAGGGTCTATTGTGTGAAACTATTTGCAAGCATTAAGCATGAAAAATAAGGTGTAATTCACATATAATAAAGTGATCTATTAAGTATGTGGCTTCACGGGTTCCTTGCACGGTTTTGAACTTGTGGTTAGGTTTCGAGATATGAATTGTATATTATTAGGTTACTTGTAGTACCTGAGAGAGGATTATATGGGTAGGATTATCATGACAGTAGGATTCATGTCTAACAATCGTACAAGGTTGAGCAATTTACAAAGTTTATTAACATACTTTACCTCCTCCCTAAATCACTCTTTGAGGGCAAATGTCATTATTACGCCATTTTACAGGTAAATAAACTGAGGCTTAGAGAATTCAAGTAAGTTTCTCAAGCTTACCCTGTTAGTAAATAGTTGAGCCAGAATAGCAACCCAGCACTTCAGATTCCAAAGACCATTTGCTTTTCATTTACCAGGAGGGACAGAAATATTCTAGAATCAAGGATATATTACCAAGAAGCAGAGGCTTCATTGACTGGATGCCAGAGATTAAACCCTATGGTGGAAAATACAGTGAGGACATTTATCACTTACCCCCTTCCCCTATTCCATTCAAATGGTTAATCTGGCTTGTGTGGGTTGGGTTAATATGACTATTGTTTATGATTTAGAATTCCTGTGTATGTCTCACATGGATTACTAGCTCTTCTGATTAAGCAGAAGACTCTTGTAGTCAGTTATCCAAGGTTATTCAAATTAATATCGAGGTAGTTAGTATTCAAGAGACCTTGCCCTGCTTCGGGGTCAGATTCGTGAACTGTCGTCTTTAGCACACAGTCCTGTGGCTATGGGTGGCGAAGGTGTATGATTGGGTATGACTTGCCCTTTATGTGGCTTTTCTAGTTAAATCCCTGTTTTCAGCAGTTTTGACTTCTTTGCCTCCCCTTCCAAAAAAGAATGCAGACTCTACCAAAAAACAAACAAACAAAAAATCTGGTTATCTGAACTTCCTAAGTATCTGGATTCCAGAAAAACAAAAGCTTATTTCCTTTGGCACTGTATAGATCAAAATGGGAAGGAATGCTGAAATCAAACAACCTTTATTTTGTTAGTGACCGTCTGTTGGATCCCTGTCTGGGATCAGCATCAGCCAGAGTCTGGGAGTGATAAGACCGAAAGCTGCTTTGTTTCAGTAGAAGGCAGGGGAGAAAGCGGTCTCCCTTGCGCCCATGGGGAAGCGGGGAAGAGAAAATGGGCAACCATCCTCAGAATGGCTCCCCAGTCAGTGGGGGGATTTTGGAGGTTTTTCTGAAGTGACACAGCGAGGGAGGTAGAAGGGAGGCGCCTCGTGGATTCAGGTCCCGTAGTAGGCTCTCAGACCCCGGGATATGAGAAAGCCACGGTTTCTACCGCCTAAGAACTCAGGCCAGTGGGGGTGAAATAGGCATAAACGAGGAATTACCGATATATGAAAGCGCTCTCGTCGAGGAAAGTACCAAGATTTCTAGGAGTCCCAAGGAGGAAAGGAACTTTATTATGAGCTGTCTTGTGGAAATAGGGTATTTCTGCTCGTGTAGGTCTTCAGGGACTTGGGCCAGCTGTCCTTCTATCCTTCACAACACTAACACATCCTGAGGTTGGTGCTAAGTAAACAGCTCGGGGGGGTGGGTGGGGGGTGTGATGGATCCCCCCCATCATCATCAGAAAGGATATTTAAGTGGTGTGTGTCCTTGGCCTTCGGCCAGGTGCTTCCTGGAGGGATTGAACCTCCCGATGTCCTTGCCTATTGAAGATTATGGTCTCATCCTTCATCACAGCCTGCCAGCTCCCTAGCTACCTCTATTGCCTCATCCTTCGGGGGATGTTAGGAAAAAAAAAAAGGAAAGAAAAAGAGAAAGAAATACATCGATGAATTTGGATCTCGTGATTAAGAGCAGAGGTCTGTTCACCCACGGCTGTAATTGGTATTTGTCCACATGGAAAGCACATAGGATCAAGCCAAGGAGGACTTTTTGTTCCAAGAGAAATCCATTGTATTGAGCAGAGACTCGGCTCCCGTCATAGTCTTACTTTTCTGGTTGGAGGGCGGGGCAATCAGATCTCAGAGGGGGGGAAATTGCCTTGTGACTTCATTGTTTAAATTTAGGCTGGGCTTTGTCGGATCGTTCAGACTGGGAGCAGTAAGCCTCTAACCCAGCCTCTGTCACTTCTCATTACTTCCAGTGACAGTTCCAATTATTTCCAATCACTCTTCAAGGGAAGAGCGGGGGAAGCATGGAAGGACCAGCAGTGCAGCGACTTCAGTAAGAGCCAGGGCCCCGGGCTCCTCAGACCCCAGCTTTGAAGCCCTGCTCGGCCACCTCCCCATCACGTGACCCTCACCTCTGCCCTTACTTTTCTCCCCGGCCACCGCACCTAGTGACGATGTCACAGGTTTGTAGCGACAGTTACCCGAGGTCGTGCATATAAAGAATCTCAGCGCCCTGCTTGGGACAAAGGAATCCAATGGCCGTGGTGATGACCGTGACTGTCCTTGCTGGGGGAGGGTCGGCCCATGGGGATTTGGCCGATGTGAGGATATTCTGCTTGAAGTCAGCCGACACCGGGCCGGCAGGGCCAGCCTGTGGAGCTCCGGCCACTGCTGCTCCTCCCCCATGCAGACAAGTCCCCAGATGTCCTCTGGGGATTGTCTCCCTGCTCCGGGACCCCAACAGGTGCACAGACCCCATCTGTGCCCCCCGCTAACTGCGTGCAGCCGCCCTGGGAGAGTAACGTTTGCGTCACGTAGCCCTGGGCAAGAGGTGCCCTTCCTTACCCCACCTGGTACCCTGTGTGCAGGTTGCTGAGACAGTAGCTCAGCGTGAAGCCCCTCTTTCCCCAGGCTCTGTCCTGGCCACTATGTGCTCCTGAATGCCTGTGCCAACGTGGGCTGCCCCCACCGGGCAGACACTGGGTGCCTCATTTCTGCATTCGCCGTCAGGTAGTGTTTTATTGAGCATCAACTACGTACTAGGCATTGTGCTAGAGACTTCCATACAAGTGGTTTCTTGGATCCTCCTAACAAGCTGTGAGGCAGATATTATTATCCCCATTTTATTATTCTTATTTTTTAGTGTTTAGTTTTTAGTTTGAGAGAGAGAGTATGTGAGCAAAGGAGGGGCAGAAAGAGAGAGAGAAAGAGAAAAAGAGAGAATCCCAAGGAGGCTCCACACCGCCAGTACAGAGCCCGACACAGGGCTCGGACTCATGAGCCATGAGGTCATGGCCTGAGCTGAAATCAAGAGACAGACTCTTAACCGACTGAGCCACCCAGGCGCCCCCAGTATCCCATTTTATAGGTCAGCAAGGTGAGACAAGAGGTCAGGTGTTCTGTCGTACGGACTGGAGCTGGGTTTGCCTCCTGCTTCAGCAATGATCCAGGGAAGACGGGAATAAAGAGACAGGTGGGTAACCTCCGTGTAGTGACGCCCAGACGGGAGGCCGCTCAGGGACCAAGGTGTGCCTGGCCTTTGAGGATGTGGCCTCCGAAGGAAGTGTCAGCCCTTCGTTCACCCACTTTCCAGGCTGTCTTTTGTCCTGACCAGAATTAGACTGCAGCACGCCCAGCACCCACATTCAAGATGTGTTGAGTTATATTTCCTTTTTAAATTTGGGAGGACAGGAAAACCTCAAGGTGAGAAGGAAAATGTCTGTTTTTTCCACTGACCTGAACAACAGAGAGTGTGACAGCCCTCTCCACTGAACGGGGCTAAGCAGAGCGTCCCAGATTTCTGCAGACCTAGAATTCCCACTCCGAATGCATCCTTGGGCCAGGCAGGTAGGGTCTGGGTGTCCAGCCGAGGCCTGCTCTCCATCTGCTTCCCTCTGGTGGAGTTTCATCCCCCCAGGCTGCTTCGGCCAACGGCCCAGCGCAACAGGCTCCCGCCTTACCCTCTCTCCCCTCAAAGGAGAAGAGGCAGAAACGGGGCCACCTCTCCACAGCCACCCTCTCCGCTCCACTGCCTCTCCCTCCCTGTTCCCGGAGTCCTGCCGCTTCCCAGCCCTGAGGAATCCAGTCCCTCACACGCCTGCCGCCACGTTAACCTGACCTTCTCGCTCTTTTGTTCTCTCGTTGGGCCCAGTATGCCCTGCTGTCACAGAAACACACAGAGAGAGATGAGATACACAGGGAGAGACAGAAACAGACACATGCACAGAGGCAGAGACAGAGGGAGAGAGAGAGAGAGAGAGAGAGAGAGAGAGAGAGAGAAAACAGAGTGGGGAGCCTGGGTGGCTTAGTCGGTTAAACCTCCAGCTCTTGATTTCGGCTCAGGTCATGATCTCACTGTTCGTGGGCTCAAGCCCCGCGTCGGGCTCTGTGCTGACAGTTCGGAGCCTGGCACCTGCTTCGGATTCTGTGTCTCCCTCTCCCTCTGCCCCTCCCCCACTGGTACTCTGTCTCTCTTAAAATAAACATTTAAAAATAAATAAATAAATGACAAACTTATGAATGAAAAAGTTGATGAATATAAAGTATAAGCTTACAAAAATAAAAAGCTGATCTCTTCCTAGAGCATCTTTTTTTTTTTTTTTAAGTTTATTTATTTTGAGAGAGAGGGGTCCGGGAGAGGGTGAGCAGGGGAGGGGCAGAGAGAGAGGGAGAGAGAATCCCAAGCTGGCTCGATGCTGTCAGCAGCAGAGCCCGAGGCGGGGCTGGAACTCACGAACTGCGAAATCATGCCCCGAGCCAAAAATCAGGAGTCAGATGCTTCATCGACTGAGCCACCCAGGTGTCCCTTCCTAGAGTATCTTTAATGAGGATTCTTCATCATCAGAAAGACCCCGAGGAGGAAATGGTGATCTTAGGCACAAAACAGATGGTGGAAAGATTTCCAGATAGAGCAGCCCGTCCAGCATGCCTGGAAACCCTACCCCCCAGCAGGCCAACCACCGTTGGTCGCTCCTGGAACAGGACTACACGCTCTCTTTGTAAGGGGATGGTCAGGGCTGTGCAGTGAGCAGGTGCATAGGTGGGAAGTGGCCAGACACCCTGAAAACCCTCTGCTTTCCGCCCGGTGGTGGGGAGCCTATAGTCGTCAGCCCTTTTACACGTTGGGGACTTATTTTCCATGTTCCATGTGCTGTAATAGTTTGGGAAACCTGAGGCTTTCCCTTCCGGCGTAATCTGAACTTTTAGCCTCATTAGTGGAGAAGGCCAGCCCAGCCATGCTGACCGACTCATTCCCTGGCCCTCTGGGGGTGAATGGCTCGTCCTTGGGCACACGGAGTTAAAAGTCCTCTCTCTCCTCCTTTCTCCTCTGCCTTGGCGGATTTACCCTGCACCTCACTAACTAGCGCAGTGTCACCGAGGCAGGGCAAGCAGAAGAAACGCTCATCGGCCGACCAACACCAAAAACAGGGGTGGGGTGTTAGCGATATTTTTACATTTTATTTTATTTTATTTCCAGGCTGAGTGCTTTTCTGCATACATTAGCTCTTCATGACAGCATGGTGAGGCAGGTAGTGGCAGCTTCCATTTTATAGAAGAGGGATCGGAGAGGTTAAGGGATGTCCCCATTAGTAGCAGAGCCAGAACGAGAAGCCAGTTCTCCTGGCCCCCGGATCATTGCTTGTGCCACTTCTCCACACGAGCTGGAGCCCCCTTAGGAGGGGCAGCAGCAGCATCCCACGGGCCTGACCTGGCCTCTTCCCTGCCCCCACCCTGTCGTCTGTTGTCCCGGCAACTCGCTGAGTGTGCGCTGAATGAAAGATCCTTGCCTGGTATGGCTGCCCTCCTCTTTGGGGAGGTTTGAGATTTCGTATGTGCGGTGACGGACCACGCTGATTTGCCCGGGATCGCGGGGTTTCTCAGGATGTGGACACACAGGATTTTCAGCGCTGAAACCACAACCGTCCCGGGAAAACCGTTCTGCTGGTCAACCATCTGGCTACTCAAAGTGTGGTCCTCACATCAGCAGCAGCGGTATCACAGGAGCTGGTTAGACAGGCAGAATCTCAGGCCCCACTGAACCAGACGCTGCAAGGTCTGTGCGGGATCCCCAGTGAACGTAAGAAACATCTGAGAAATGGGGCACCTGGGTGGCCCCGTCGGTTGAGCGTCCGACTTAGGCTCAGGTGATGATCTCGTGGCGCGTGAGTTCGAGCCCCGCGTCGGGCTCTGTGCTGACAGCTCGGAGCCTGGAGCCTGCTTCGGATTCTGTGTCTTCCTCTCTCTCTGCCCCTCCCCTGCTCATGCTCTGTCTCTCTCTGTCTCAAAAATAAACAAACGTTAAAAGAAAGAAAGAAAGAAAGAAAGAAAGAAAGAAAGAAAGAAAGAAAGAAAGAAAGAAAGAAAGAAAAGAAACATCTGAGAAGCTACATAGAGCAGGATCTAAGACACCTTTGACAGGAGTTGGGGAAATGGCAGATTCGGACCTGAATTGTCTGACCTGGGAAAAGCTTGGCCGTGACCTCAGCTGATGTGCGTTAAACACACAAGGCTTATAGGCTGAGGAAGAAAGAAGTCAGGGGTCCCACGTGTGACCCAACTGGGGTGCGTGCAAAGTGGGAGAGTGTCTTGATGCTGTCTCGGCATGACATGATCCAGGGTTCAGCTTCTCCGTCTGTGAAACGATGATGTTCTTATTAAGGCTCTGAAGTTCCTTGGACTCACCCTCCCTTTGACTCGGGAGAGGCTGGCACTGTCCGTAGTGAGCAGCCAATTACCCAGACTTCATGCAATGGTGGCAGCGGGCTAAGCTCCCCACCCCGGGGCCGGGCACTCAAACACCTGAAATGAAAGCACAGGGGCGCACTTAACATACAACAGAGCTACGCGTGGCAAAGAGCAGACCCACCCTCGGTGGTCAGTTATTGAAGGAATAATGAGGCTGTAAAAGCGGTATTCCGAACCCATGCGTTTTTTTTTCCCCCCGTTTGGTGCCTGGCTCCTTGTCACAAGAGCTGAACCCAGCGTTGCAAACAAGAAGTGATTGAACCCGTACTCCGGGAGAGGACACGGTTGCCAGCTCCTGCTAGGTCCCAACAGCTTCTCTAGACCTTGGCTCTTCTCAAAGCAAACCGGGGTCAAAGCCTCGGTCCCAGGCCTTTCCGTGACGGTGCTGGCCCGTTATCTTCTGCTCGTCTCCGGGCCCTGCAGCCTGACCGTCAAGACGTTAAAATCGCAGGCACCGGGCAAGGTAGGAAAAGACATTCGTATTTCTGGGCTGGCAGCGCGGCCTCGGACTAAAAGAAGCATAACCCACATTTGTCAACTTTCTCTCTCTTCCAAGTCACACGGCCAGTAGGGACTCTGAAATAAGGGCCGCCCCAGGGACGGGGTGACAGGCAGGCGGGGAGATGAATGTGTTCATCCGTTCAGTGAGAGCGGTTTTGGGCAAAGCTGATTTCTGCCGTGATACTCGTCCCACCCTGACACCAAGAAATCAAACCGTCACCTCTGTCGTAATAAAGGGAGACGCCTGTGACCCAGGTCGGTCGGTTTTGTAACAGTTTCTTCTCGGCTCGTCGTTTTCCCTGGGATCTCGAAGGGCTTGGGTGTGGGCGGATTTTAAAAGAGGATAACCGATTTCCATCGTGAAGCAACCCTCTGTGCTTGGTTCCGAGGGTAGAGAAGGACCCGTTCGTGACCCAAGACCCCACGCATCAAAGTCTGGTGGGGGGACCAGACCGGGCGAGGAGAAGGAAATGGTGAAAGATGTTGGACAGACTGTCATAAAATGCCCAAGTGTTTGGTACGGACAGGAAGTGGCTAGGAGTTTTGGGAAAGGGTAGTCATCGAGGTGCGAGGGCTTCCTTCAGCCAACGGTGGAGCAGGAATGTGAGGTGAATACAGAATGACTTGAAGGCATTTCATCTGGGGCCAGGGAGGGGCAGGAAGCCAGAGAGGCAGAGCCCGGAGCAGAGGAAGAGAGGGGGAAAGGGCACCAGATGCGGGGCCAGAGACCATGTGAAATAGTTGTTCCATCTGACTCTAGAAATAACACTCATTCAGTTTACAGGCCCCTTTGGGCGCCTTCCTCAGGTGGTGTTGAGGAGTGACCTTGGGCACCTCACTCTTTGGGCCTGGGTCTTCACCGTGCAAGAGGGGAGATTTTAACGGAGCATTTCTAGATCCTTCTGGCTCTGCAGATGGAGGGCTCTGCGGTATTCCTTTGTGGGAGGCCAGAGCCCCAGGCCACTCCTGGGGTTCTCACCTGCCCCTCAGCTCCGCACCCCCAGGCTCCCTGCTGCTGCTCGGGCTGGGCCCCCACTGCTTTCCCTTGCGCTGGAATGGACCCCACACACTCTGATCCTGCCCAGGCTTCTGTCCCCAAGAGGCCAAAGTCCCTCCAGGCTCAAGGTCTTTGCATTGTTTTTCCCTCCCCCAGGAATGCTCTTTCCCACTGATTTTTGCAAAGCTGGCTCCTTGCCTTCCAGGTTTCAGTGCAACTATTGCCTCCGTGAGACCTTTTCCTGAGCTCCACCCACCGTCCCTGGTCTAACCAGAGTTCTACCTGCTCACTCTCACCTTACCCTGTTCTATTTTCTCCCTAATATTTATCACAGTCGGAAACACTCGTTTTCCCTCCATTCATGCACTTTTCTATTGTTCCTTGCTATGAGAGTCTGGACTTGGCCTGCATCATTGACTTCTGTGTCCTCAGTGCTAAGAACAGTGCCTGACAGAGAGCTAGAGGCTCAGTAAAGGTGTGACAAATAAACACGTGTGCTCTTTCCTGTGTGATATGCATAGCGACAGAGAAAGTTTATAGGTGACAAAAGTCATTTATGGGCCCAATTATATGCAAAGATCGTCATCCCCATGATTTCATTCCATCTCCACGGCCACCCTACTGAGTAGCTACCACCAGTAGCTACTGGTGGTACGGAGGCGAACGTGGAACACTACAGAGGTTGAGCCCTTGCTGAAGACTGAAAAGCTGGTAAGGCATGAAGTTAGGATTTGGACCCAGGCAGTTTGACCACAGAGCTGATGCCATAAATTCAAGTACTACTCAAGTCCTCTAAGCCAGTGTTTCTCAGCGTTTAGGATGCTTTTGAATCACCTGGGGATCTTGTTAAAATGCAACTCTGATTTGGTAGATCTGGGGCGGGCGATGGGGCTCAGATTCTGCTTCCACGTTCCCAGCCGGTGCTGCTGGTCTGTGGAAAATAGCGCTCAGGAAGGAGAGGAGAGATGGAGGGAGAGAAACTGAGGCTTACAAGGTTAGGTGGCTTTCTTTAGATCATGCGGATAGTTAGTAGCAGAGCAGGGACTCCAGCCCGGTGTCCCCACTTCTAGCTCCAGGCCCTTCCAACGGCTCACAACCTCAGGGATTTGGAAGCATGCACGCATTTTTAAAGACTGTTTGATGGGGCACCTGGGTGGCTCAGTCGGTTAAGCGTCCGACTTCGGCTCAGGTCATGATCTCACGGTCTGTGAGTTCGAGCCCCGCATCGGGCTCTGTGCTGACCGCTCAGAGCCTGGAGCCTGTTTCAAATTCTGTGTCTCCCTCTCTCTCTGACCCTCCCCCGTTCATGCTCTGTCTCTCTCTGTCTCAAACATAAATAAACGTTAAAAAAAAAATTTTTTTTAATAAAAAAAAAATAAAGACTGTTTGCAGGAATATAGCCACCCGAATTAGAGATTGCAAAGATGATCCTGTGTCCTCCATTGGAGCAAACAACAGGAAGTCAGTACTTACAAATGCTTCCACTCTGAGACGGCTCTTACTACCGGGAAGGACATTCTACTCTGAGCTGGAGTCACCCTTCCTGGGAACTGCCCCCAACCGAGGCTACAAAGATTAGTTGCCACAGTTGCCTTGCAAGTAAAGGACCCTCCATTAAAAAAAAAAAAAAGCTTATTTATTTATTTTGAGAGGGGCGGGGAGGGGCAGAGAGAGAGGGAGAGAGAGGATCCCAAGCAGGCTCTGCACTGTCAGCACAGAGCCTGACGTGAAGCTCGGATTCACGAACCGTGAGGTCGTGACCCGAGCCAAAAGCAACAGCCGGATGCTTACCCTACTGAGCCACCCGGGGTCCCAAGGATCCTCCACTTTATGATGGGTGCTGTGCTAGATATTTTCATCTGTGTGTCACCTCAGGCCAATAACCATGCCTTGAAGTATGTAGTCTCAACCCCCACTTTACAAATACAGAAACTGAGGCTCGGAGGGAGGAGGTTAAGCAACTCGTCCCAAGATACACAGCCAATAGGCTGCACGGACAATGTCCTTTCTACCACAGTATCCCCACATACCTTCTTTCTGCCCCCAAAGCCCTGTGAATAAATGAGGGAAGTTGCTTTCATGTATGTCTCCCATCCTGCTCTTCTCTTTTGGAACCAAACCCTCCAGTTTCCTGGAACGGTTTCCCCTAGTTTTCATAATAGTCGGGCTCACCATCATTGACCGAAGCCATGAGATGTGCCAGGCACACAATATGTAGACTGAATTAATCTCCATAGGAGCCCTAAGAGGTCTCCATGTTATAGATGGACGGAATGCTGAAACCCAGAGAAGTAACTTGTTCAGCGTCACTCAATTAGTAAGTGACGGCAAGCCGGGATTTGAGCGTGGGTCTCCTGGACTGTGAACATGAGGGAGGACGCTGGATGGAATGAGGACAGTGGGGATCCGAGTGGGAAATGACGCAAATCTGGCTGCCCTCCCGTTGTAACTTTCTGTATTGTGTTGGCACGCGTGGCCTCCCCTACGGACAGACTTCGCACAAAACAGGGGAGCCTGATCTATGCAGGGGGGTGGGGTCTTGAGTTATTGAAGGCATTGGTCTGGGGGGGTTATTTAAGATCAATTCTAAGTACTTAACAAAAAACAGCATCAATGATGGCGATATAACCGAAATACAACATACCATGCATATTTAAAATGTATGGTTTGTTATGTTTTGGCGTGGATGTATGTCCATGAAACCATTACCATAACCAAGATATTTATTTATTTATTTATTTATTTATTTATTTATTTATTTAATTTTGTGTATATGACCGTTAAACTGCCACCATAATCAATATAATCAATATATATATATATGTATATGACCATTAAACTGCCACCATAATACACACACACACACACACACACACACACACACACACACACATTATTTTGAAAGAGAATCCCAAGCAAGCTCCACTCTGTCAGCACAGAGCCCGATGCGGGCTAAATCCCAGGAACCGTGAGATCATGACCTGGGCCGAAATCAAGAGTCAGATGCTCAACCGACTAAGCCACCCAAGTGCCCCCATAATCAAGATATTTTAAATATATGTCACAAATCCACAAGGATAACAGCCCTAGTAATGAATTTTTGAGATTCTGATCTTCACTGTGAGGGTGGGCAGGAGAAGGACCCAGGGAAGATGAAAACCCATCTCCAGTCCCTAGAAAGCCTTGGGGAAGGTGTTGACCCAGATGATCCCGATGGTGGGGTGGGACCCTTCAGCCTCTTAGATTTCCATGCTACCTTGTAGCTTTCTGATTTATTTTGATCTAGACTCGCATGTGCAGCCCAGTTTGGCTTCTCCAGATTCCCATGTACTTTCCACTTGGGTTCAAGAATAAGTTAACCATCGAGTTCTTGGGGTTGAAGAATTTAGTAAAATGGAATCCAGCGGGGCTGGTCTTCCAGATAAAGCCTCAAATTTCAGGGTTCTCAATTCAGCCAGAATGAGATGACCCACCGGAATCTCCAAGAGGACACCCAGAAGACAGGAGCCACAGGGTCAGTGTCTACCTCCCATCTTCCCAGCCTATGTCCTTGTCTCCTGAACCCCCACCCCCAATACATACTGCGTCAAAGGGAGCAAAATACCCTAAGTAGTGAGGATTCCCAGTGAAGGGCTCTGAACGCAAAGGGCTTACTCTAGGATGACTGAAATGGCCTGAATACCATCTTTACCCGAAGAGCGTTCTCATTCTCCCCAGTCGAGGTCATCTCTGTCTGCTCTAAACTGCCATCAACTTTCCATTATGTCAGCAAGCACCTTCTACCTTCTGAAACATAATTGTCCACACGCACATCTTCTTGCACTGTAAGCTCTCTGAAGGCATGATCCTGGTTTGATCGTTTTCGCCTCCCCTGTGGTGTCTGACCCATGGTACACGACCATACTTGTTGAACAAATGAATGAATGATGCACCTGTCCTAAACCTCCAGGAACAGCGGTACTGCTCTGCAGTGGGCTTGTCTAGGACTCAGAGCTGAACGAACGTTACCTTGGCGCCTCTCACACCAGATGTCACGCATGAAGTATTACACCCCAAATGAGGATTCTCACTCGTGTGATATAAATAGAGCCAAGGAGATACATGCTCTGTCTTCTTCACGTACACTGTTAATGCTAAGCAAAGGTGAGGCTTGGCCTGACAGGCTTGGCTCACAGAAGGAAATTGACTGCTGTCACTGGTGAGGCTATCTCTTGAGGGAGACACAGCTCCTGCCTCCAGTGGTTCCAGCAGGTGCTAGTGGTTCAGCCAGGGGGTGTGGGGCTCAGCAACTGGGGTCCCATTTGCTCAATCTCAACCTTGGAAGGAAGTCTATAGAGCAGTAGAGCTCACGGATCACCGCTCTCATTCCTTGTCCAGAGATATCCATTCCTTGTGGGCCAACGTGGAATGGCCCGAGCAGTTAAGTTTCCGTTAGGTCACTCGAAAAGGAATTCATTTACGGGTTAGACAAAATTTGATCTGAAGTATAGGCATGCCTAAATCAGTGTTTCTCGGACTTTTAGGTTTCAGGGACCAAATACATGTGGGGCCCACTTTTCAAATATTGCTGACTACAGGTATTAAACGAAAATACAAACTACCGGCATGCCGTTAAAATTATTCCTAAAAGGAAATGGCATTTCAACAACAATAATAGCAAAAAGGCAGAAAGACAACCACACAAGAACAGCCCTCTGTCTACAACGACTAACACCGACTGAGTGCTGACTCTACGCTGGGCGCCGATTTAGGAGTCTTACTCTTATTTTACGCCATTCATATTCCATCATGTATATTTTTTTCTTCTCTAGGAAGCTATGAAAATGTCTTCATGTTCCAGAGGTGCCAGTTTCTACCCCAGACTTAGAAAATCAATGAGGGGCGCCTGGCTGGCTCCGTTGGAGAAATGTGTAACTCTTGATCTTGGGGTCGAGGGTTCGAGCCCCACGTTGGGTGTAGAGATTACTTAAATAAATAAATACGTAAACTTTTTTTTTTTTAAAGGAAAGGAAGGGGAAAAAAAAAATCACCAGATGAGAAAACTTCTTTGAGGTAACTCACAGCCCTAGGACTCAAACTTTCTATGACCCTTAAAGTTTGCACCTGATCTGGAGGCCAGGATGTGATCTTTCAGACCAGCTTCTTATGCAGGATCCAGGTGACCAACATCTTCCTCCGAAGTTTCTTTGCCAGAGGGACACCCCGAGTTCCGATTCCACTTGCACCTGAGACTCACGAGTTTGGAGTCTTCATTGACAAATGCAACGGCCCAAGTGAATCGCAATCCAGCCAGAGCTAACGTGCTTCCAACTACATTTGCGGGTCTTGAACAATGAAGGAAATGCTACCACTTTTGTAAGATAGAGCCTCCCCCACTCCCTTTTCTTGCCTGAACTTTCAAAAACTTAATATCCCATTATCAGGTTTCACAATGAACACAAACCAGATGGCTTTGGCCAGAGGAAGGAATGCTGGATTGAGTCACAGGGTATGAATTAAATAACCCTAAACAACCATTAAAAAAAAAAAAAACAACCGAAGTGTTCCTTAATTTCGAGATTAAAGGAAATCCATGGGGCCTGAAATAGAAAGAGAAGATAAAGCATGTTAGGAGGCTGCCTCTAGACAGAAGGGCCTTCTTCAGAAAATGAACAGGCCAGCGGGGTCATCCACTGCAAAGCCTCCCCAGAGACCAAACACGTCTTCAAAAGAAGGAAGCAAGTGGGAGACTCTGTTCTTTATTTTTCCAAAGCTTAATAAATCAGCTCAAGGAGACCCAATGTCAGGCTTAGCTGAGAAATATTACATTTCGGGAGACAGAGCCTTAGTATCCAGGTGGGAGAGGAGCCAGAATTCAGGATGATTTAAGTCCAGATGACCCTTGCTTGTGTTGTCCCTTCCTCTGGACCGTCTTGTTTCCCTGAATAAGAAAGAAGGCCATAGTCAGAACTTCCTATTACCCATGGAAAAAAAAAAATGTTCAAATTCTCTCCTGTTCCCAAAGAACTGGATTTGGAGGGCGATATGAGGAAGCATATCGTAGTAAGAAACGCATTTAAGTAAGTGTAAGAAGGTAAGTCCTGGCCTCTCCATCAGGTAGAAAGCTTAAGGTTCGCAGAAGTTTAGACGTAGGGAGCTGGAATTTTAAGATCGATAGGGAGGTAGGGAGCCCCAGAGAGCTCCATTTTTCTATCAGCTGTGTCACTTGTCACTGAGGCTCCGTTTCCTTATCTGCCAAATGGGGACACAACTCCCATTTCACAAAGGAGGAAGGCAAGGCGCTTAGAGACGGAGGAACTTGGCCAAAGTCCCCACCCTCTACATATCTTGTTGCAAAGCCTGTGCTCTTTTCCCTAACCACACCAACTCTCGAGATGAGATCACATACATTAAAATGTCTGTCGGGAGCCAGGCGCTGTGCAGTCATTCCCTTGTGGTTATTAGGCACAGACTTCCATCTGGCGTGCACAAAGAGACGTGTCGGCTCACATCCGCGTGCGTCCATGAATATATTCATCCAAGACTGCTTTGCAAACATGAGCAAGTTTGTGGTCTGACTAGCGTAAAAATACTTTAGCAGTAACAGGACAGAACCAGGGAATCTCCCAGAAATCAGGCTCTGCAGTGGCTTCAGCCACATGAAAAGCAGTTCTATGCTCTAATGCCAGTGCTGATCTTTCGAGCATTAGTGACACGGGGCTCACTTTGGGATAATCCTGGACCTGCTGTCCCATCCCAGAAATGAGTTTCTTTCTTCTTTCTTTCTTTCTTTCTTTCCTTCTTTCTTTCTTTCTTTTTTTAGAGAAAGAGAGAGAGAGTGCATGCGAGTAGGGGAGAGGGGCAGAGGGAGAGAGAGAGAGAGAGAGAGAGAGAGAGAGAGAATCTTAAGCAGGTTTCATGCTCAGTGCAGAGCCCAATGTGGGTCTCGATCCCAAGACCCTGGGATCATGACCTGAGCTGAAATCAAGAGCTGGACACCCAACCAGCTGAGCCATCCAGGTGCCCCAGAAATGAGTTCTTTCTAAGAGACCAAGGCAAACCATATCTGCTGTTACTGGCCATTATTCTGGGGAATCTGGGAAAGAGGGTGTTAGCTTTGAGGCAATGATAAAGAGGAGAAAGAGGCTCCTGGTCTGGACCCAAGGGTATTCAGGGGTGACATGTTCTGCACCCTGAAAAGGTGTCCTCAGAACGGTGAAGAGGAAGAGTATGATGCTTTCAGAAGGTCCCTCCAGGAAGGCTCATCTACGATTAGTGGGGTACAGTTAGCACAAACTATTTTATTTATTTTTAACCAAAAATTGAAATTTATTTTTGTCATTTTATTTATTTATTTATTTATTTATTTATTTATTTATTTATTTATTTTAATATCATTTATTGTCAAGTTGGCTAACATATGGTGTATACAGTGAGCTCTTGGTTTGGGGGGTAGATTCCCGTGATTCATTGCATACATACAACACCCAGTGCTCATCCCAATAAGCGCCCTCCTCAATGCCCATCACCCCTTTTCCCCTCTCTCCCAACCACCCCCCATCCACCCTCAGTTTGTTCTCTGTATTTAAGAGTCTCTTGTGGTTTGCCTCCCTCCCTCTCTCTTTGTAACTATTTTTTTCCCCTTCCCTTCCCCCATGGTCTTCTGTTAAGTTTCTCAAGATCCACATATGAGTGAAAACATATGATATCTGTCCTTCTCTGAGTGACTTATTTCACTCAGCATAATACCCTCCAGTTCCATCCATGTTGCTGCAAATGGCATGATTTCATTCTTTCTCATTGCCAAGTAGTATTCCGTTGTATGTACAAACCACATCTTTATCCATTCATCACTTGCTGGGCATTTAGGCTCCTTTCATAATTTGGCTGTTGTTGAAAGTGCCGCTATAAACATTGGGGTACATGTAGCACAAACTACTTTAAGGAATAGTTTCGAAGTCTGCTTCAGGAATTTTAAGATTTTTTTTATTTTTCTTATTTTTTTATTTTTTTATTTTTCAACGTTTATTTATTTTTGGGACAGAGAGAGACAGAGCATGAACGGGGGAGGGGCAGAGAGAGAGGGAGACACAGAATCGGAAACAGGCTCCAGGCTCTGAGCCATCAGCCCAGAGCCCGACGCGGGGCTCGAACTCCCGGACCGCGAGATCGTGACCTGGCTGAAGTCGGACGCTTAACCGACTGCGCCACCCAGGCGCCCCAAGATTTTTTTTTTAAGTAATCTCTCCACCCAACGTGAGGCTCGAACTCACACCCCCGAGATCGAGAGTTGCACGCTCAGCCAACTGAGGCAGCCAGGCGCCTCTGCCTCAGGAATTTTAAAAATAACTTATAGTCTTGGCCATTGTTGGGAACCTGTGCTGAAGAGATAAACAGAATGTACCAAGTTTATGTCCAAACATGTTTACTGCAGTAAAAACACTAGCACAAACTAAGTGTCCCCAGATAGGATCATGGCTAAGTAAATTATGTTCGTGGATCTGTACGATCGAATAGAATGCTGTTAGCAAGATATAACAAAGAATTTTCGTGACTTGGTAACGCTTACGATATCATGTTGACTGATGAAAACACAACAGAACTGGGCATACGGTACAGTCGCTACTTTGCGCTCATGTAAAGGCACCGAAAAAAGGCTGTAAGGAAGTTTTACTGGTGATAGTTATTTTCCTCATTATTTTGTCCTTATTGGCCAAGTTTTGTATAATAAGTAGGTATAACTTTTATTTTTAAATGTTTCTTCAATAATGGCTTAAATATCTAAGGGTCACCCCTCCTTAAATGGCTTTCTCTTTTGCTGGAAAAAGACCGGAGGCTCCCAGGGGCCCTTCCTCCTCTCCCGCTCCCTCCCCAGCCCAGCCTGTACTGTCTCCAGGGTTCCCTTCTATGACTCAAAGCTGACCAAGGTTAATACCCCTTGGTTTAGCACAGGCTTCAGCTGCCTGTTGCCTCTAGACTAGAAGACAGGGTTCAAGCTCCTTCGTGTGATTTGCTGTTCCGCATGGGGCAGACCCTTTTAGATCTTCCAGTCTTCATGCACGGTCTTCCCTCTGCTTACAACACCCTTTCCCCTCCTGGGGCACCTGGGTGGCTCAGTCGGGTGAGAGTCCGACTCTTGATTTCCACTCAGGTTGTAATCCCAGGGTCGTGGGATTGAGCCCCAAGTAGAGCTCCATGGTAAGCATGGAGCCTGTTTGAGATTCTCTCTCTCTCTCTCTCTCTCTCTGTCTCTTTCCCTCTGCCCCACTCCCCCACGCACGCTCACTCTCTCTCTAGCGCTCTCTCCAAACAAACAAACAAACAAACAAACAAACACCGTTTCCCTTCCTTTTTTACCTGGGAAAGTCTTACTTGACCTTTATAGCCAAGATCAGAGGTGAGCCCCTTTGCGAAATCTTACCCCTCAGTTCCAAGCAGAACTGGTTGCTGTTGGCTCTGCTCCCAGAGACTTTGCCCATAGCGCCATTTGCGCAAATACAATTTGTTGTAATAAATGCATCTTTATGTCTCTTGCTCCCTCCCCCCTGCCTCTCTCCCCACATAGGACCATACGACTGGGAGAATGGAGTCTGAGACTCATTTGTCTGTAGGTGCCCAGGGATGAGTAGGTAAAAAACAAAACCAAATCTGGTGGTTGAGCTGGGACAGACGAAGCAGCAGGGAGTTCCCAGGCCAAGTAGGTAGTCTCTATAAGATGGCTGTGGCCTGACCTCCCTGGAAGCAGCAAAAAAAGCAGGCTTCATTGCAGCCATATTTAAGTTAGCCAAAAGGAGGAACTTCCACAGGTTGCCGTCACTGGACTAGATGAGTGATGGGGGGTGGGGTGGGGTGATGCCTTCAGAATGGGGTGAAAATCTCCCTAAGAGGAGTTGGGCACTGCCCTTCTGGGAGCCCGGAAGGTAGACAAGGTGACCTCAGCCGGACCTGGGTTTCAGTGTATCGTCCAAGGCAACGCAGTCGGAAACTCTGCTTTCTCCCAGGGCCCACTGTGATTCAGCTCTAGGCCTGGGCAGTTTTCCACGTTCAGCTGCACTTCCAAACCCAGATCTGCAATTTGAACCTAACGCCCCCCAGACAAAGAAGACTGTTGCGAGTAAGGCGTTTGCTCCCGAAGCCCAGTAGGGCTTTGGCTCCACAGCCCTCATTAGCATCTGCAGTCACATAAATATATATGAGGACTGTGGATTCCCCTGGGAGGCCTGGAGGCCCTCACAGCCAAGGCAGCATCTCTCCCTCTTTGCAACTCCTCCTGGACCCTCTGAGCCCAGCTGCCTCTGGGAAGCCCAGCTCCGTGAGGCTATTCCCCAGCAGGGGCCCGACAGCTCATTTTCAGGGGGGCAACAATAGACGCTTGGTCGTTTGGGCTTTGGGGGAACCAGCCCTGTTCTGGCCCTCCTCCTCCCCCCCCCCTTATGTTGGGCCAGGGTCTCTAAAGATCAGATATTTCCCCACTGCCCTCTCCTATGCCCCGATCCTGGAGACATGAGGGCAGAGTGAACCGCTGCATGGTACCCACATACCCTGCATGAACCCGCACGGCGGAGCCCTGTGCGGAGCCCAGATTGGATGCTGCAAAACTCAGGACGGAGGGAGGTGAGGAGACTCAGGGCTTTTTGTTCCTAAAGTCCTCCTGATCTAATGGGTCGACAAAATAAAGAAGGAAACAAAAATTAGAAACCTGAGACACAGCACCAACCTCAGAGAAATATACATGAGAACATAATCAATAGCATGTGAACCTTGTAAATTCCGCGAGGGGGTGGGGACAGAAAGCTGTGCTGTTAGATACAGTGCTGAAGTCTCAGAGGGCTTTCGGAGGAGGTGAATTTCGACTGGGGAAGGGCGGAGTTGGGAAGGGTACTGACTGGCTGCCCATCCCCCTCACGGGGGGCACTGCAGCACAGTCGAAGTGGTGGGGAGTAAAGCAGCCCCAAGGGTCCTCAGACTCCCAGTAACTAGCCCGCTACCACAGTTGTTTCCAAGACTGGAAGGAAAGGACTTTCAGAGAAAAGCCACAAAACGAAGCCAGTTGAATCCCGATGTATGGGGGGGAGAGTCTGGTGTGGGTGGCTGTCCTCCGGTGCTTCTGGCCGAAGCTGGAGTACCCTGGCCCTGATTTTGGGGTGCGATGCCACAGCACTGCCCTGGCCAGATACATGACCCCGCCCTCTGCAGCTCCTCTGTGATGGAAAGCCATGGATCCCTCAGTGGACTAGGGGAGGGCAGTGGATAAAGTGGAAAGAGGAAATGACCGCGGTAGATTTCCAAATGTAGATTTCCAGCTCAGGTTGTTTGGAAAAGGTTTCTCCGGTCCCACTTCCTTTGGCCACCTTGGCGGCCTGGTGGCCTCAGTCAGCTCAAGAACAGGCATTCTGCTCTCCGAAGCGTCCTTCACCCCAGGTAGCCTGTCTTCCCTAGGGCCTGATAAGAGAGCCCAAGCTCTTCATTTCTTCTCGGGGAACTCCATCATCTGTCCTCATCTGTGACAGCTTTCTCTTAGGGAAGGAGGCAGATTTCTCAGCCAGGGAGGAGCTCCCCCTTTCCCCGAGACTGGCGATCCCAAGTCACGGCACGTCATACTGGAAGGATCCTCAGAGGTCACTGATTTCAACTCCTGCTACAAGCCCAGAATGAGGATGTTGGAGGGGCATGGGGAGGGAATAATCAGAGCTGGGACCATAATCCGTGGTCATCTCCTTGCCACCACGGTATAGGGGGCACAGAATGATCTCTGCAACCAAACCAGCCTGGCTCCGCACTCCATCTTTCTGACTTGCTGGCCATGAATAAGTCTTTGAACTTCTCTGAGTGTCTGCATCCTGAGCTGCCAAAAAACAAAGGAGAAAGAAAGGTGATCTTTTTGTAGGATGGTCTACAAGATGGTTGCTGGTAATGGCTGTCACTTACTGAGTACTTACTACGTGCCAAGGGCCAGGCGAGCACTCTGTGGCCTAATGCCAGGCCTGGCATACAGTCACGTTTGCTGTAATTATTAGTACATGCAGTCCCCGACAATTGACCCTGCTCACGGTCATGCCTCACCTCTGGCAGCAGACTTCTCAAATGATAAAACTCCTCCGCCCCCCACTTTCTAGAATCCAGGAAGACCCCCAAAGCAGGAAAGCAATTCATGTTCAGTCTGAGCAGTGACTTGCTGACCTGCTCTCCAGCACTGAGGGATGGTCACCAGCCTTCTCGTCCAAACGCAGCCTGCTGTCTCTTGTTTAAACAAGGCCAAGGAGGCAGGCAGGCAGCCTGTGGTTGGGGAGGAAGAAACAAGGGCTGTTTGGGATTCCATGCAGACTCTGGGCTATTGAAGCTGTCAGGCTGATACACAAGCTCTGTCGGGCTTATAGCTCTTGGCATTCTGGCCGCTTCCCCCTGATGACCATTTATAGTCAATCCTTCTCAAGAGGGTGTAGCCCTGGGGTTGGGCAAAAGTGATGAAGTTGGAGGAAAGGCACCTGGCACAGGGGAGGCAGGCCGTAACTACTAGAAACTTCCCTACCTCCGAACACCACTGATTTCCCAGAATTTGGGCTCGGCGGCTCCCCCTTCGGGCTCGCAGGGTAAGAACAGGCCAGTGCCAGAGGGAGGTTGGAAGGTGGAACGAATGGAAAGATCAGGGCCACCAATCAAAGAGGTTTTAGTGGACTTTAATGTAAGACAACCCATATGGCCTTGTGGTGGGGGATTCCGTTCCTATGCCCCTGAATTTTTCTTTTGTTTGTTCCCTTGAGATTACCTCAAGACCCTTTTCTGCACATTGGAAGTAGCAGACCTTTCACAGAGCTTGGAAAAGGGAAGGGTGGCTTACAGCACCCACAGTCCAGTCTGGTTGTTGACCTGTGGCAAGTTCTGCCCTTGGCATCGTCGGGACTTCCGTGGTCTCTGCTTGGGGAGAGCGCACTAGATTCCACGTGTTCTAGGTAGACCTCATGCTCTTTAGGTGCCCAGGAGGATGAAAGGGTAAAAAAGAGGGTCTGGAACTGGTCCTACAGACTTGGGGTTGGGCAAGAAGAACACTGGCCCTAAAGTCAGCTGGAGGAATTGCTAGGAAGTCCGGGAACTGAAAATAAGGGTATGAAGACAGGCTTGCTGCTGCTGAGGCCATGGTGGTCACCATGGGCCTGCGTCCACCGCAGGAATGCAGAATAATAATATGTCCCTGTTAACCATCAGAGGGATATCCGAGGGTGGGGGTGGGGGGAGGATGATCAGAAGCAGGGATGGACGGGAGCACTGATGGTTATTTTGTTAGGTTCTAGACACTGGGTTTTATCTGCACTGTTTTTTCAAATTTTTTTTTCTAAGGTTTATTTATTTTTGAGAGACAAAGAGAGACAGAGCATGAGCGGGGGAGGGCCAGAGAGAGAGGGAGACTCAGGATCCGAAGCAGGCTCCAGGCTCTGAGCTGTCAGCACAGAGCCCCACGTGGGGCTCGATCTCGTCAACTGCAAGATCATGACCTGAGCCGAAGTCAGACGCTCAACGACTGAGCCACTCGGGCGCCCCTACACTGTTTTGTTTCTTAACGTTCATAACCTTGGGAAGTTAGTTTCATTCTTCTTTTACAGATGAAGAAACGAACACTCGTGGAAGTCAGGGAACTTGCTCAAGGTTTCAGACTTGGCGGTGACGGAGCTGGGATCCAAACTTCTTTCTACTCTGTCAGGCTGGTTTTAGCAGCCTATACCAAGATTGGTTACTTGTTTAGAACACTCCCGAGGGGCCAGGGGCGGTTACAGGTCCTCAGGAGGGCAGATTACAGACCAGGGGATGCTGTGGTAACTAGAAGGATCCTTCCATTCGACTGGTGTAACTGGGCAAGCCGTCTCCAGCTTGAAGAGGTGTCTGTTTTCATTAGAAGAACAGTCTGTTCCCTGCACAGGGTAGAATGACACCGTCCAAACCTCATTTTTCTGTTTCCTTTGTCCAGAACTTCATAGAGATCCCGACTCTTTGGTTATGACATCCGTTCTTTGGCCAAATGAAAACATACTGGATTATGTTACAACAGTCTTTGGTTGTTTCAGTCCTGGGGATTCCGGGGTCCCTTTTACTAACTTCAGGAGTCGATTATCACATTTCGAAAACCTTTGAGTGCAAACTACAAGATCATTCATTCGTCCAAATTTATTGAGCACTTACTATATGCCTGATGCTGGGTTCACTACTGGGAACAGAATGATGAAAGGTGTCTCTGCCTACGTGAGGCAGATACATAAACAAAACATCATGTGTGGGCAAACAGCATGATGTTTAAAGCGCTGTACAGGTAGTTGCTCTCCCTCCATTGGTTTTCCATTCATTGAAACAAAACCCAAAAAATCAAGTTTAGTGTAAGACCTTATATTTAGTACTGGGAAACCAAAGAGGGTTTTTTTTTTGGGGGGGGGGGGAGATCGACAAATAAGTAGATAAACTATATGGTACAAAAATTTACAACAAAAAAGGCAGTTTTGGGCAGGCCTGTTCTTACGGATTTACATAGAAGTAAATTATTTAGTACTTTAGAACAGAGCAAGCACTCAACAAACGGTAATATATGTTGTTATCAACACTATTATTATTGTTGGCAAATGTTTGGTGACTTAATTTGGATTTTTTCCCCTATAAAATCTGGGTAATATAGTCATTTTTCCATTTTACAGAAGCAGTTGTACATAATATGATTTAAGTGGCTACACCAAACAGTTTGGACTTGAAGTAAAGATTCAAAAATTAAAACGAACATTCTGGCTCCCAGCATATCCCTCTTACTGTAGGCTTCTGAACCCACAAGCTGGCCATCAGTCGGGTCTTCCCCGCCTCCGCGCAAACTTATTCTGACTCTACCCCCTACTCTTTATGATCTAACCCTCAAAACATCTGACACTACCTTAAAACCCCCTTTCTCTACTCCCTACTTTTAGTCAGTAAGCTGTCTGGGCTGAGGAACAGTGCTTCTCTGCCTTTACTGTGAATATAGACCACCCAGGGTTCTTGTTAAAATTCTGGGACAGATTCTAGGGGTGCCTGGGTGACTCAGTCGGTTAAGCATCCGGCTCTTGGTTTTGGCTCAGGTCATGATCTCATGGGTTGTGAATCTGAACCCCATATTGGGCTCTGTGCTGACAGCGTGGAGCCTGCTTGGTGTTCTCTCTCTCTCTCTCTCTCTCTCTCTCTCTCTCTGCCCCCTACCTCTCTCAAAATAAATAAATAAATAGACATTAAAAAATTTTAATGCAGGTTCTGACTCAAGTAAGGATCTGGGTGGGGCCTAAAGCCCCACATTTCTAATAAGCTCCCAGTCGATGCTGGCGCTGCTGGTCCCAGGACCACACTTTGAGTAGCAAGCTGTCCATTATAACTCCAAAGCCTCTCTTTCAACTCTCTCTCTTCCTTACGCTCCTGCTGCCCCAGCTCAGGCCATCCTTCCTCCTCTACAGCTGAGACCCCAGCTCCTCAGTGACCTCCCTTCCTGGACTCCCTGCTTCCGCCCCATCCTACACGCCTCTGCTAAATTCAGCTTCCTAAAATGCAACTTCCTTCACGTTACTCTCCTGCTGTAACGCCTCCGGTGACTCCCCACTGACCAGCACACTGGACGCAAATGTCTCTAACGGAAGTTGAGATCCTGTAAGAGTGAGCCCCAGCTTTTTCGGTGTGAGAGATCCCATGGTTCCCATTGGTTTACCCTACCCGTGACCTCCATTGCTTCTTGCCTTGGGGACTTTGTGGACACTGTTCTTTCTGCTGATGCTCCTTCCCAGGCCCAACCGTGGCCCTAATCTCAGCACCCAAACCCTCTCCTTCCTTCAAGGCCTGGGCACCCTCTTCCGCAGCTGGAAGCATCTCAAACCCGCACAGCTCTTTGCCCAAATACGGTTATTTGTGTGCCTTTTCCCTTGTGCGTTCCTTCATCTCTCCGCAAACCCCACAGCATCTCACGCCAGGGCCTTGCTCCCAGCAAGCCCTCAGTTAATCCATCCCCGGTGCCTGAAAGATCTATTTCCCAGTTCTTTTAGTGGGACTCTGTTCTACTTGCATTGTTTATGCCCCTGTGTTAGACGTGTTGCGACACTCTAAATCCCCTTGAATCCTTTTTGGAAATTGGCGAGTTATCAATCATAAGTAATCAGCTGCAAGGGTAGACCCTCAGGAATCGTTTGTGAAGTGACTAGATGGATGCCTTCTTCAGGGCTGAGTCAAGAGCAGGTTACTGGCTTCACGCTTTCCGTTCCTTCCTGTTTCCGGCCCTTTGGCTCGTCTGTCCCCTCAGAGGTCCTCCCACGGCTCTTTGGGGTCCTGCTCAGCTTCAGGATGCAGGGTGAGCTCGAGCCCTTCCAGGAGCTGCCCCCGGACAAGCAGTTCTCTGGCCTCCCACACCAACCAGGCCTGTTGAATCCGATGGTTCCCAAACTTGAGTGCCTGCACGCGTCATATGCACCTGAGGGCTTGTTGACACGAAGAGTACCTGCCCCACCCCAGGGACTGCGGGAGGGGACCGACAATTTGCATTTGTAACTGGTTGGCAGATGATGCTGACGCTGTTTGAAAATGGCTCTTGGAGGACCACTGCCCTGGAGATGAGGTTCTGGCTGTGAGGAAGGGAAATCACAGCTCAGGCAGGCACAGCAGGGGCTTGAGAAATACTTAATGGGTAAAATTATTTGCTCCACCTATCTTAGCTCTCCCTCCCCACATGGATTATAAGTCACTTGCACTTGGAGACCAAGTCTTATTAGACTACTTCTCCAGCAAATTCCATCAGGCAGAGCCCAGGGCTGGGCGCAGAGTTCCTTGTTTCTTCCCTTTTGGACTAGAAACGGAAAAGATCGGTTTTTAAAGTTCATTTATTTATTTATTTAATTTTTTGGATGTTTATTTATTTTATTTTATTTTATTTTTAAATTTAATTTATTTTTTTTTTAATTTACATCCAAGTTAGTTAGCATCTAGTGCAACAATGATTTCAGGAGTAGATTCCCTAATACCCCCCCACCCACTTAGCCCCTCCCCCCCCACAACCCCTCCAGCAACCCTCTGTTTGTTCTCCATATTTTTTTTTTTTTAATTTTTTTTTCAACGTTTATTTATTTTTGGGACAGAGAGAGACAGAGCATGAACGGGGGAGGGGCAGAGAGAGAGGGAGACACAGAATCGGAAACAGGCTCCAGGCTCCGAGCCATCAGCCCGGAGCCTGATGCAGGGCTCAAACTCACAGACCGCGAGATCGTGACCTGGCTGAAGTCGGACGCTTAACCGACTGCGCCACCCAGGCGCTCCTGTTCTCCATATTTAAAGAGTCTCTTGTGTTTTGTCCCCCTCCCTGTTTTTATATTATTTTTGCTTCCCTTCCTTATGTTCATCTGTTCTCTGTCTTAAAGTCCTCATATGAGCGAAGTCATCTGATATTTGTCTTTCTCTGACTAATTTCGCTTAGCATAATACCCTCCAGTTCCGTCCACGTAGTCTCAAATGGCAAGATTTCTTAATGTTTATTTTTGAGAGAGAAAGAGCGAGAACATGTGTGAGCAAGGGAGGGGCAGAGAGGAGGGTCGGGACAGAGGATCCAAAGCAGGCTCCACACTGACAGCAAAGAGCCTAATACGGGGCTCGAACTCATGAACCGTGAGATCATGACGTGAGCTGAAGTGGGATGTTCAACTGACTGAGCCACGCAGGCGCCCCTTAGTTTATTTATTTATTTTGAGAGAGACAGCCGGCACATGCATGAGTGGGGGAAGGGCAGAGAGAGAAAGAGAGAATCCCAAGCAGGCTCCGCCCTGTCAGTGCAGAGCCTGACATGGGGCTCAAACTCACAAACTGTGAGATCATGACCTGAGCCAAGATCAAGAGTCGGACGCTTAACCAACTGAGCCACCCAGGTGCCCTAAAAAGAACTTTATTAAGCAACAGTTATGACTCAACTGAGAGCATTTGCAGAGAATTATGGAAAACGCCATTCCTTGTAGACGCAGGGCATCACAGCTGTCCTGTGGGTGTTCCCACACTTCATCAGGTCCAGGGTGCCGCTCCCTCCCCCGTGTGGCCCCCGGCACAGCTTGGCGTCTCCACCAGAACAGCACTTACCTCACTGCCTTCCAAAAGTCAGTTGACCATCCCTATTCTGTTAAGTGTGAGATAGTTAAGACTGAAGCAGTAAAGCTAACAGAAATTATAACCCATGCAGCACACGGCTTTTCAACATCTATTGACTCCGTTCAGCAAGCCACGTATTCTCATGTTCTCGTTCAGACATTACACACACTCAGATGATTCCCACACCTGCTTGGGGCATCACTTGTTGCCTGTAGGTGCATGGGGAACCTGAACAGACCCTAGGGGACAGTACTTACCCTTCTCACCCACTGGATCTGTTTCTCCCCCCTCCTTCCCTTCATGCCCAGGCTCGCCCAGGGTGGGGACAGCAGCTCTGTCTTCATAGTGGCCTGCAGGTAATCGTGAATGAGCACGTTCTGGAAAGTTCACAGCCTGATACTTATCTTCTCACTGAAAATAGCTGTTAAATGGCTCCCAGGAGATACTGGCTTTTTGCTGAGCTTTCAGACACTGTCTTAATCATTTTTAAAAATAACACGCACACATCCATATTTAAATACATTCGTTTCTTTAGTGTTTTGACAGATCATTGGTCTTTCCCACATTTTCCAAAGGTCTTAGAGCCAAGCCTAGATAGGAACTACCTCCTGAACCTCTTGAGAAAATTATTGTCTCTTATATTGGAATCCCCAGTGCCTAGCACAATTCCTGGCACATAAAGTGGGCTAAGGAATTAGATACAAGATAGAAAAAGTATAGCTAATATCCACTGAACATTTTCTCTGCGCCACACTGAGAAGTCCTTTATGGGATGATCTTATTTAATACCCTCATAACCACCTGCGACCTGGGCACTAACAACCACCATATTTGGTAAATGAAAACAACCCGGGGCTCACAGGGGCCAAGTAACTTGGCCAGGTCCATCACCCAGAAGGGATAACACAGATTTTAAATCCAGGTCCGTCTAGCTCCAGAGCCCCCGTATTTACCACAACACGATGTGAGGTCAACAGTTGAACAAACTTTGATCACACGGACTGTAAATATTTGGGTAGTCTACTGGCTTTGTGGGGTTTTTGCACAACTAAAATGATATACCCAACAGCAGAACTTATATGAGAAAATAACTAGGAGTGCCTTTTTTTATGTTTAGTTTTGAGAGAGAGAGAGAGAACACAAGCAAGGGAGGGGCAGAGAGAGAAGGAGACACAGTATCCCAAGCAGGCTCCAGACTCTGAACTGTCAGCACAGAGCCCGACACGGGGCTCGAACCCACGGACCACAAGATCATGACCTGAGCCGAAGTTGGACGCTTGACCGCCTGAGCCACCTAGGTGCCCCGAGCAGTGCCTTTTAGAGAGGGAGACGGTGGGGCCCGGCTAGGTTAACGGGCCCGCCCAAAGCCAGCAGGCCACGGTCGTGCTGTCCATGGAGTCCCCAAGTCTGATTTCTAGCGGTAGAGATTGGCACTCAAGCCTTCCACCGTGCCTACGTTCTCCACTATCTTCTAGCCCTTACACCATCTTCCTGCCCTAACAGAGGCTTGCTGGCCGTCAGAGTTTGAACAGAGCAGCATGGATTCCTTTTGAAAGGGGGGGTTGAGTGATCAGTGTGACCAAACTTCTGGGGTTTGTGCAGACGGGACCAGGTAGGAAGGAGCAGGAAGAAAATGCGTGACCACAGACGGGGGTGTGGTACAGTGCTGGTACAGGAGAAGGTGATAGTTCCACACTGTCCTCTGGAGGGAGCCCTGGAGGCACTTAGAACAGCCTGCACTTCAAATGCCAAGGCCAGAGCTCCAGCCCCGGCCGAATCATCTCCCTGCACGGCACTTGACACGTGGGCAGGGTACTGAGCCCCTGGGCCTTCGTGTCTTCTTTACTTGCGACATAAAGAAAGAAGTTGATTTCTAAAGTACTGGTGATGTCTAAGGTACTGTAGCTCTGACATTCTAAACGGGGATCGTTTAAGGTTAGGCCTGATGTCCTAAACCCACTCGGAAAATTCTGCAACGGTGGCAGTCACCTCTCCAAGTTCTTCTCGGAGCCCGCCGATAAATGGGTCCCAGGTGTTTAACCCCCACGATTCCTCCATTCTCCCAGGACTGAATGTATATCCCTCAGTGTTGCCGCTTCTCAAACTGTTAGACGTTACTGTGGTCATAAGCCTCAGCGTTCAATAGAAACATTAACCAAACAATTTATTAGCAAGGTAAAAGAGTTCTGGAAAGAAAGTGTCCAATTGGTGATATTCTTGGCGGGGGGGGGGGGGGGGGGGGGGGGGGGTGGGGAGGGGGGTGGTTCCCTGGAGCCACAAGCAGGGCTGAGGAATGCTCAACAAACCTTTTTAGGGAGAAGGAAGCATCATTAGGGAGATGTTACTCTGTGGGCCCGAGCACAGCTAAGCATCTCTCCACCATTTTGCAGAGCTGAAAGAAGGAAGCATCGAATGAGCTTTTTGCCTGCAGGACAGAGCAGAGCTGGGCCCCATCCCACAAGTAAAGCCCCATCCACGACTGCCGACTGCCGCTTCCTTCCTGCTGTTATGCAAAACGCCCTGGGGATAAATAGGGCCCCCTCCCTGTCCCCTGGCGTCAAGTATCTCTCCTGCGAAACCAGTGACCCGCTCCCCACGTTAGGGGCTTAAAACTACAAACACTGATTGTTTCACCGTCTCTGTGGGGCAGGGATTCAGAAGAGGTTACCTAGATGGCTCTGGCCAGCGATTGCTCCCGAGTCTGCAGTCAGGCTGGGGCTGGTCATCTGCAGCCTCGGCAGGGCCGAAGGATCTGGTTGTCCGTATTAGTCTGACTGGCCTGCCGTAAGAAAATATCACGGGCCTGGTAGCTTTGCCAGCGGTTGTGTTCTCACAGGTCTGGTGGCTAAAAGCCCACGATCAAGGTGTTGGCAAATTCGGTTTCTTAGGGGACTGTCTTCCTTGTGGACAGCTACCTTCTCACTGTGTTCTTACGTGGCCTTTTCTCGGTGGACGGGTGCAGGGGCCAGCACGGCTGGGGAGGGGAGGGGAGGCACTCTCCCTGGTGTCTCTTTGTATAAGGACAATAATCCTACCAGATTAGGGCCCCACCCTTTTGACCTCATTTAACCTCAGTTACTTCCTTAGAGGCCCCATCTTTTTTTTTTTTTAATTAAATGTATTTATTTATTTATTTTAATTCAAGTTAGTTAGCATACAGTATATAGCCTCGTCTTCAGGAGTAGAACCCGGTGATTCATCACTTCTGTGTGACACCCAGTGCTCATCCCAACGAGTGCCCTCCTTCATGCCCATCCCCCAGTTAGCCCATCCCCCACCCACCGCCCCTCCAGCAACCACCAGTTTGTTCTCTGTATTGAAGACTCTCTTACGATTTGCCTCCCTCTCCGTTTTTATCTTCTTTTTCCTACCCCTCCCGTCTGGTCATCTGTTGTGTTTCTTAAATTGCACAGATGAGTGAGGTCATATGATACTTGTTTTTCCCGGAGGCCGCATCTTTCAATGGAGCCACATTGGGGGTTAGGATATCAACATGATGATAATGGAGGAGACAGATTCAATCTACGACAGCTTCCAAGGTGGCGTGTTTAGAGGGTGCTGGCTGTGGGCAGGAGGCCTTGGTTCCTCCCCATGTGGGTCGCTCCCACGTATTGCTTTATGGTCCTCATGCCCTGATGCCTGGTGTCCCCTAAAGAGTGCAGTCCGAGTTGTAAGCTGTGCACACGCTAAACCTCTCTGCGTCTGTTTCTCCATCAATCGGATAATTACAGCTTCCTCAGGATGGTTGTGTTAAATGACAGAACAGACGTGCTGTGTCACAAGTAGTGCCCTCCCCAACCTTCTCCAGTCTGTACAATGACAACTTCTATAGGATGACAACACAAGACAAGAATTCCAAATTGTCAGAACTAGAGGGATTTCCGTAGCATCTAGTTGAACAGTCCCCACTTTTTTAACCCCCAAGGCTCTTCTGATTTTTCTCTCAATGAGCCCTATATTTTGAAATCCTTTTGATCCCAGGGGCACCTGCCTGGCTCAGTCGGTAGAGCATGCGACTCTTGATCTCAGGGTTGTAAGTTGGAGTCCCACGTTGGGTGTAGAGATAGAAAGGAAGAGAGACAGAGAGAAAAAGAGATAAAAAAAGAAAAGAAAAGAAAAGAAAGGAAAGGAAAAAAGAAAAGAGAAAGAAAGACGGGGGAAGGAGGAAGGAAGGAAGGAAGGTAGATCTTTGATCCCCAAACAAATGTCATGAACTGCATGTTTCATTTCCCGGTATATTCATTAAAGCCTATATAACTGCTCATCAGAACTTCTGATCGGTGAAAGACCATCCGTGCTTCCACCTTGAGTTGGGATAATTTCAGTGAAAATCAAAGCAATCATTACTTTAGAGGCTTAGAAAGATGAAGGAATTTATCCAAGTTCATTCAGATTAGTTAGTAATAGATCTAGGGCTCAAACCTGGACCTCCTGATTCCAAGCCAGTGACCATCCCTGAACTCTAAATAGTCACCCTATCCATTTCATGTGCTGTGCCATATTTCATGATGTTGGACATAATAAGAGATCCAAGGTCTCCCTCAGTCTAACATTACAGAACTCTGGAATAAAACATCCACCTTTGCAAGGCCCCAGCTGCATGGATAGCACAAATGGGCAAGACCCCCAACCCCCCAAATGGAGGCAGGCCCATAAGTATCATAGAACAGGCCATTGCCCATGTGGCCTCCTTGAAGGGCTGTTCCATTAGCTGATGTGTCGATAACTTCTAGAGCTATTTAGAGCTTTAAGGTAGAGAGCTAGTTCTGTGCCTTCAAGTTCGCTGGCCCACACTCCAATCCCAAAGAGAAGCTAGCTTCTCACTAACAAATAGAAGTCAAGTCAGGAGAGGGGACAAGGAGATCATCTTTGACCCTACCTGCATGGAGCAGGGGGTGACAGCATGATTCAGCCATGCTCTGTCTTGCTGCCATGGAGAATGAGAGCTGAGAATTATGGGGGCTCTGTATTCACCCTGGGGCAGGCCATCAACCCACCATGGTCAGAAGGTCAGTATATGACAGATGTCTAATCCCAACGTCTTCTCTGAAAAGAAACCAAAACAAACAAAAAAACCAAAGGAAGAAAAGCCAAAGAATTAAAGAGGAATTTACTCAGCCTAGAGGTGGAAAGAACGGTGCCTGTGAGCAAGCTAATTGGGCCGATTGTTTAAGAACAAATGTTTGTAAATGTTGTTCTGCTCCGTGTCCGCGTCTATTGCCCCCTTCCCTGTTAGTCCCTAGTCGGGTTCCTTTTGAATGTTCCAGCCGGCCTCTGCTTTATTCAAGGGCACGAAAACAGGGTTTGTATTTTCCATACTTCTGCCAAAATCTTAATTGGGGGAGGTACATCTCTGGGGATTTATGTGGTCCAGGCAACAGGACTCAAAGGAGAAGCTGGCAGGAGAAAAAAGGAACTCGATCAGATAAAAGTTTTGAGCTGCACCTTTCTCCGTAAAGAGAAAGTAGCTGGAGCTCTTATTTGCTCAACCCCCTGGGGGCCGTTCTGTGCCTGGGGAAAGGAGAAGAATTCAGTGTTCCAGACGATGGGCAAGCTTGAATGTCAGTGCTTGGTGCAACCCGAGCCCTGAAGCCTGGGAGCTCCGTCAACCGCAGTCCAGGGAGATGCTTTAATGTCAATTACACTTAATGTCATTGCTCTGTACGCTCTCAGCCAGATGCGTTTCATCACGAGAGTTCATTTCCTGGAGAAAAACCTTTAGAAAAAAGAACGAGTGTCCTCAACGAACTTCCTTTGAGGGCAGTCTGTATCAGCCCAGTGGCTGAGACGCTTTTCCAACATGCTTCCCCCTTCAGGCATTTCTTATACAACCTCTGTGCTCAAAGTCCCTTACTGGGCCCTACTGAGTATGTGTAATAGACGACATGGCCCTGACTTTTAGTAATTTACAGCCTGCGTGGGACGTATACGATACACCATATGAAAAGATACGGGTTGGGGGAGGGGGGCGGGGATACGGAGCCAAGTGAGAAAAAAAATGACAAGGTCCTTGGCAAATGTTTCCCTTATTTGAGCTCTGGAGAAAATTAGAAAATGGCAGCCTTTCAGCGTGGTATCACTTTGCCATCATAACAAAGTACCACAGATTGGGTGACTTAAACCACAGAAAGTCATTCTCACCATGCTGAAGGTTGGAAGTCCAAGATCACGGTGTCCGCAGGGATGTGGACGGTTGTCTTCTGGTGTCTTCCTATAGTCTTCCTTCTGTACCTGTTTGTGTCCTCATCTCCTCTGTAAAGACATCGGTCAGATTGGCTTAGGACCCACGTTAATGGTCTCCTTTTAACGTAATTCCCCTTTAAAGACCTTATTTCCAAATACCTTCACATTCTGAGGTACTGTGGGTTAGGATTTCAACATTCATAAGTTGGGGGGGGGTGGGAAGGAGGGTGGCCATAACTCAACCCATGCAAGGGGTGTTTAGAGGAGGAAACTATTCACACCCATTGAAAAGTGATACAAATCTATCCATGTGGCTGCCGTGCTACCTGCCAGGTGTGTGGTATTATGGGAAGGAGCTCAGGGGATGGGGAAATTGCCATGAGCCAGTGTGGTTTGAAAGGAGCCTATCCTGGGGCGCCTGGGTGGCACAGTCGGTTAAGCGTCCGACTTCAGCCAGGTCACGATCTCGCGGTCCGTGAGTTCGAGCCCCGCGTCGGGCTCTGGGCTGATGGCTCGGAGCCTGGAGCCTGTTTCCGGTTCTGTGTCTCCCTCTCTCTCTGCCCCTCCCCCGTTCATGCTCTGTCTCTCTCTGTCCCAAAAATAAATAAACGCTGAAAAAAAAAAAAAAAAGAAAGGAGCCTATCCTGAAGCGTGAAAACTGAACCAGCTAAAAAGGAAAGGAGATACGATTCGGATGAGGGTAGAGTGGGGGTTAACAGGGGAGGAGGAGAGGACATTTCAGGCAGAAGGAATCGCCTGGAAAATGGTGCAGATGGGATGCTAAGAAGACGCACACGGGTGATGTGGATTAGACCAATCCTGTAAGATTGGAGCATTCGTTTTGTTAGACACGAGGAGGGACGAGCCTGAGACAGTGGCCTGAAACTTGAGAGTGAAGGGTTGGGCTGTGGATAGACTCTCTCCCATGCAGGGCCCTGAACTTGGCTGGTAAAATGACAACAAGAATAACATACGCGGGATCTCTCCTTACACCCGTTAAGATTTTTCACAAACGTCGTCCCATTTCTTCGCCACAAATACGTAACAGGATCAGCAGGGCATCATCATAACCACTGTATACATTTCGGAGATCGAGGTGGAGGGAGTTTAAATTGCTTGACCAGCAGATGAGAGGGCCGCGATCAGAATTCACTCCAAGCGAATTAGTCTGACAGGCTGTGTGTGAGGAGCCCCTTGCAGACGGGGAGCAGGGGGCTGGGAGTTACTAGAAAGAAGGGGAGTGCGGTGGTGACAGCCCGAGTTAGAGGAGCGGTACTAGACCCGGAACACTTTAAACAGACATACTGTGCTGGTTTTGATCAGTAAACGGGCGAGAAATGAAAGCGCTGGGAAATAAGCAAAAAATGCCTCTGGGAGGGGTTAGCGTATTTGGGTCTCATCGGACTTCAGGATCTCGGCACGACTTAATCTTTTGGATTCTTTCCCGGCTTGGACATAGGAGCAGGGAGAACAAAAGCGCAGGTATGTCCGCACGTGCCCCTTACAGACCCTTGGTATGTTGTACCGTAACTGTGTGTGCATATATCTGTCCCCTCCCAGACTGTGAGTTCCTCCAGGGAGGTGACAGTCTGTTCTCCATCGTTGTATATCCAGTACCTAGTAAAATTCTTCAGGGGTTAGAAGCTCAGTAAACACGTGTTGAGTGAATGAATGAATGAATGAATGAGCGAGAGGAAGTGGGACATGAGCATAGGGGAGGAGAAGAACATATAAAGCAGAGGGGAAAGACCTTGAGGACAAGGGTTGGAGACTTCCCAGGTGTCCCCAGGACAGCCTCATGTGCAGGCAGGTAAATCCAACCTAAGAGAGAACTCTACAAAGCCCAAGAAACTTCAAGTAAGTGGTTTTGACCACCGGGTCACTGCAGGCAGCCGTGGCCTTTCTCGTACAGAATTAGCCTGCTTTCTTATGCACAGAGCGGACTTCATAAAGCTTGTGGACTCGATCGCACAGAATTGCTGGGGAAGCGGGACACGCGACACGAAATAACTGATTTCATGGAACAGGTTTCTAGGCAGAACCCAGTGGTTTCTTCGCCATGGCCTTCCCCATTAGTGCCGGAGCGGTCCTTTCCCCTAAGCTCCCGGATGCTCTCCTGTCCTGCTGCCCGCTGCCGTCCCCACGCTGTGTGTCTGCGTGGCACGTGGAAGGCCCCCTGCTGAGTGGACAAGTCCGGCTGTAAAAGGAACATGGTGAGATCAGGTGGAAGGACCCCAATACATCAGAGCAACTCGGTCTCCTCTCAGCGTGTTTATCAAGAAGCCTGCATGGGCTAGAATCAGTGGGCCTGCTGTTCTTTTCTTCCCCTGAGGATAGGACTGTAATCCGGGGCTCCTAAGTCAGTTTGCTTTCAATAAGCAAGTTTTGTGAAAACTACCAAGACGGGCACCAGACCGCCCTGCCTCCCAGGAATCTATTCTCTTTGTGGAAGAGCGACGTCTTGCTGATTCGTGTTGAGTTTCTCCTATGCCCTTACTACCCTGAGCAAATCCCAGTCTCATGCATGCGGCAGAAGTGCTCAGATTTCCAGAAGTTCGTCTACATGCCGCCAAAGCAAACGCTAACATTTCCAGATGTGAAGCGACACCTTCCTGGGGCACCTGGGTGGCTCAGTTGGTCGAGTGTCCAACTCTTGGTTTCGGCTCCGGTCATAATCTCCTGGTTCATAAGGTCAGGCCCCGTGTCCGGCTCTGCACTGGCAGCATGGAGCCCGCTTGGGATTCTCTCTCCCTCTCTCTGCCCTTACCCCAATCGCACGCATGCTCTCTCTCGCTTTTTCCCTGTCTCAAAATAAATAAATAAACATTATAAAACAAGCAAACAAGAAAGCAACAACACGGGGCCCCTGGGTGGCCCAGTCGGTTAAGCGTCCGACGTTGGCTCACGTCATGATCTCACAGTTCATGAGGTCGAGCCCCACGTCGGGCTCTGTGCTGACAGCTCAGGGCCTGGAGCCTGCTTCGGATTTTGTGTCTCCTTCTCTCTCTGCCCCTCCCCCGCTCTCTCTCTCTCTCTCTCTCTGTCTCTCAGAAATAAACATTAAAAAAAAAATTAAACAACAACAACAACAATGCCTTCCCACCAAGGCTCGGTGGGCTTTTCAGAGCCACATGCTGTGGCGTATTCTTCACAGCCATGTCTTCTGGTGATCATCTAGGCACCTGCCCCCGATATCTGGCCCATCCGTCACCACATCCTAGCCCAATTCCCCTTGCTTGAGCACATGCGTTGATTATACAGGAAACAGAATATAACCCTTGCCTTACAAAGCAGTGAACAAGTGCTCTGTGGGGGTACAGCCACGATAGGGTAGAACAGAGGCAGTGAGTTAGTGAAGGACAAGTCTTGGTAATTTAAAAAATGTTTAGTACTGACCAGAACCACACTGGTTGACTCTCTTCCCACTGTAAATGCCAGGGAGATACAGATGGGGCGAGGGCGGAAGGTTTCGGGGATCTAGCGTTTAGACTTGGAGTCCTTCGGGGCGTGATCTGTTCATCTCTTAGAAGGTCTGAATTCTGGGGGTAAAGATCCCCACTGTCCAGGGGAAGAATCCTAGGCATCAAAATCCTTCCTCACTTTGATGCCCATTTTAACCTTATTTGACCAAGAATATCATCATCCACAAAGAGCTATCGAGAGTGTGATGTGTCTGACCCTATGCTAGATGTTGGGCTGTGAGTATGTCGTACCCTGCAGATTACAGATCCTTTACACACGGACCAACGGGGCAGGTGTATTAATTACCTATTGCTATGTAACAAAGTACCACAAATTTAGCAGCTGAAAACAACACACATTTAGTATCACAGTTTCTGTGGGCCAGGAGTCCAGACGTGGTTTAACTAAATCCTCTGCTTAGAGCCTCTCGAGGCTACAGTCAAGGTGTTGGCCAGGGCTGGGTTCTCATCTGGGGGCTCAACTGAGGAAGGATGGGCTTCTCCATTCACATGGCGGCTGGCAGCATTCAGTTTCTTGTGGTTGTAGGACTGAGAGTTTCTGTCTTTTGCTAGCTTGCTGTCAGTGACCACCTATAGTTCCCTGTCGTGTGGCGCTTTCCATAGGCAGAAAACATGGCAGCTTGCTTCTTCAAGGCCAGCAGGAGTGCTTCTAACTCCAGTCTGCTAGGTGGGAGCCTATAATTTGATGTGATCGTGGGAGTGACAGCCCATCTCCTTGGCCACGTTCTATTGGTTAGAAGCTAGCTATAGGTCCCACCCACATTCAAGGGCCCGTGATTACACAAAAGCATGAATACCAAGAGGTAGGGATTAGGGGGGCCCCCTTAGGGTCTATCCACCACAATGGCAATATCCCTACTTATCAGAGATGAGCAGTGAGGGTCAGGGAACATGATCAGCAGTAGTCACTCAGCTTGTAGGGGACTAAGGTCCATGTGTTCTGATTCCATTGGCCACTGTTCCTTCCACCAAATAGAGACAGTGATAAGGATCCTGCCCTTAAGCAGCTTGCCAAAAATTTGGGGAGTAGGACTAGAAATAGGACCCCCCAGAACTCTGGAGTGCCATCACACAGGAGAGGATTGGCCCAGGGGATAGGTTGTCAGGAACCTTCACTGGGTTCTTGATGTGTCCCTCCCTGGACGTACCCAAGAGACACCAGAGATGAGAGGTAGGACTTTGGCTTGGAGCTAAGACATCGTGAACTCATGTCCAGCAGCAGGCTGACTATTTTCAGAAATCCTGTCCACCCAGGAGCCTCAACCACAACTTTTCCTAGGTGATTTTACAAGAGAAACCCCACAACTTTCATTTCCCCCTTCTCCCACTTAGTGTTTTGCCTGTGGGATTCAGAGGTCAAAGCCACTTACTATAGGTTCCTTTGTCTCCTCTGCCAGGTGCCATGGAAACTTCCCTAAAGATTGCTCTTTAATCTTCGGCTCACATTTCAGCTTTAAGATCATTTGAGTACCCGTAAGGGAAGCACCTAGACATTTGGATCTCCCATTGCCTCCCTTATCCCACCCCTGACCTCCAGGATCAAGGTCCCACCTGAAGAACTTTGACCGGATCCGCTTAAGTCTCTCTGGCTCTGACAGAGAGCTGTCCTGCTGGGCCACAGTGGAGAGAATATTTGTGTGAATAAGTACTATTGAAGTCTTTGTGGGCACTCATGCGAAATCAAAGAAGTTACAAAACACCATCCCTGTCTTACCGAACACATTCATTACGCTTTGGGGGGTGAAATCGGCACACTGCAAATGATGAACCCAAACCACTATGAGCCACTTTATGAAAAACTATTTAAATTAACTCAGTAATTAATTTTTTCTGCTTAAGCGCTGAATTACAATACAGGGTAAATGCCTTACCGACGCACAGAGGGAAGAGCCCACTGTGAACCAGAATCTGGTAGCTTGCGCCAGGCTTAGAAAGAGACCCTAGAGAGCGGTGATTCTCAAACGGGGGCCATTTTGTTTGCCCGGAACCATCTGGCCATGTCTGAAGACACTTTCGATTGTTGCAACTTGATGGGGGAGGAGGGGTTATAGAGTGAGTGCACAGAGGCCAGGGATGCTGCTATATATCCCATAAAGCACAGGGCAGCTCCCACAACAAAGAATTATCTGGCCCAAAATGTCAACAGTGCTGACTTGTTGAAAAAAGCGAAACCAAACCAAAGTTGAAAAACTCTGGTCTAGACTTGTCCCAGAGGAAGCCTTTTAGCAAAGGTTGGGGGAGGCGGGGCAGCAGGGGAGCGAAGCAACAGATGGCGGGACGGTGGAGGCACCAACCACCGCCCACAGGCTAATCTAGAGGGTTCTCTCTCTCCAACTAATGACAGCCCGTCTTCTGACATATGGCTGGCCAGCCGCAGCGAACGTAAGAATTACAGAGTTAGAATCTTAAAGTGTTATCACTGAAAGGGTGCTTCGAGATCCAGTCTAACCCCTCAGTATTACAGATATGGATACTCAGCCATAAGGAGACAAAACTGAGTTCCTTCCTGCAGGTAGGACAACATCACCGGCTCTCAAACCCAGGCCCCTAGCGCCCAGCCCAGTCCTCTTTCTTCCGTTGTATGTTTGATTTTGTTTTAAGATTTTATTTTTAAGCAGGGTCCGCCCCCACCACGGGGGCTCGAACTCACGACCCCGAGATTCAGAGTCGCATACTCCACCGACTGAGCCAGCCAGGCGCCCCTTTTTTTGATTTCTAAGAATACAATAACCTTTTGAAATCTCCCATCCAAGGTGGTTCCTCCTAAGTTGAAAACTGTTCTACAGCTCAGAAGTTTGCGTATTTCCGTATTCCGTATTCCGTGTTTCCGTAAAGGACCAGAGAGTAAACATGTTAAGCTTTGTAGGCCCTGCAATTTCTGTTGCAAATACTCAGCTGTGCCGCTGTAGCGTGAAGGCAGCCGCGGGTGATGCAGACAGGAATGCATTTGCTCTGTGTTCCAATGAACTGGATTTATGGACACTGAAGTTAAACTTCGTATCGTTCTCGTGTGACAAAGAACATTATTCTTTTTTGTATTTCCGCCATTTAAAAGTGGAAAAACAAATTCTTTTTTTTAACTTTTTTAAAAGTTTATTTATTTTGAGAGAGAGTGTGTGTGAGCGGGGGAGGGGCAGAGAGAGAGAGAGAGAGAGAGAGAGGGGATCCTAGGCAGGCTCCCCGCTGTCAGCGCTAAGCCTGTTTCAGGGCCCCAACTGTGAGATTGTGAACTGAGTTGAAACCAAAAGTCTGACGCTCAACCAACTGAGCCACCTAGATGTCCTAAACCATTCTTAATTTTTAATTCCGGGTCATACAGAAGGGGGGGGCAGGGGCAGGGACAGGAAAAGTGTTACTAGATTTGGCCTACAGGTCACAACTGCTGAGGGCCACCTGGGTGGCTCAGGTGGTTGAGCGTCCGACTTTGGCTCAGGTCACGATCTCTTGGTCTGTGGGTTCGAGCCCCACATTGGGCTCTGTGGTGACAGCTCAGAGCCTGGAGCCTGCTTCGGATTCTGTGTCTCCTTCTCTCTCTGCCCCTCCCCACTTGTGGTCTGTCTCTTAAAAATAAATAAAAGTAAAAAAAAATTTTTTTTAAGTTAAAAAAAAAATGCTGATAAGTTACTATAGCCAATCCCTCTCTCTTGTTTGTTCCCCACTTTTTATAATTATAAGTCCAATTTGGGAACAAAAGTTTGCTCTCTATAGTCTGGCATGAAACAACTTTCAAAGCCTAGTGAAAATAAATGGCAAACCATACACGCAACACGAATCTCATTTTGTTCTATGTGAAACCGAGTTTTCTATGTATATGTACACATGCATGTACGTATAAACTACAGAGAGGAAACTTTAGAAGAGCATTTCTAAAATCGCTACCAGGAATTACATGGGGGAGGGGAGGAGGGTTGAGGAGAATGAGAGAATATATTTCTGTATTAGTCTTGTAATTCTTCGAAGTTTTTTTTTTAAATTTTTTTTTTTAAACCTTTATTTATTTTTGAGACAGAGAGAGACAGAGCATGAACGGGGGAGGGTCAGAGAGAGAGGGAGACACAGAATCGGAAACAGGCTCCAGGCTCTGAGCCGTCAGCCCAGGGCCGCATGCGGGGCTCGAACTCGCGGACCACGAGATGGTGACCTGAGCTGAAGTCGGACGCTTAACCGACTGCGCCACCCAGGCGCCCGGTGAAGTTTTACATTGAAAAAGGGTTAATGTGTCTCTTACACTACTTTGATATACATACCGGCCCTGGACCTTCACCCCCAAATCCGGCCCTCCTTGCTGTCTTACCGGAGGGAGTTGGGAAACCTCCTATAAGTAGAAAAATCCGGGAGACGGGGCTCGGAGTCAAAGGCCCCAGGCCTTGGGGTTTCTGGTCATTTTCTGTTATTCGGGGGTGGGAGGTGAGGAATGACCTTTCACTAAATTAAGGGGGACAATAAAAAAGAAAAAGCCAGCTACAATAGTGCTTTTTCTGCGGGGACACTGGTGGTCCAGGGCCCTGCAGAGGGAGACTGGAGTCGGAAACGGCCTCACAGCCTGCCACCTCCTCCGCCCCAAAGCCTGGTGGGGTCTGAGGCATTCTCGAACCCTCCAGCCCATGTGGTTTCAATCCCCAGCCCTGCGCCTTCCGCCCAGCCCACCCCCGTAAAGCCCAGCAGCTCGGGAGGCCCTCTGAGTTCTTTGTTTGCTCAGAGCTGGGCCCCTCGGGGCTGGCGGGCTTCCCCTTTCTAGGACATTCCGGAAATGGTAGGGCAGCCCCAGGCGAGGGCTGCAGGCTGCAGGCAGCGTGCTGGGGGAGCTGGGGCTGCCTGGGGCCCTGCTCAGGGTCTCTGGGGAGAAGTAAACCTGCGACCTCTCAGCCAGCGCTGGCCAAAGCAAACAGCGAGCACACGTCCCCAGCGCAGCTTCTGGTGACACGGTTCATTCTTAGGGAGATGGCCATCTCCCCTCTGGGACCCCACAGGCTTCACGGGCCTTTTCTCCTCTCACTCCCTACACCCGCCCACTCCCCCGCTTCGAACCGGTTTCTTCTGAATTTGAAAGGGGTTTGTAGGGGAAATTCAAGCTTTCAAAGGTGGAAGATTAATTTGGTTTTCTAGAAAAGAAGGGCTGCATGGAAACTTCTGTGGGATTCCAGGAACTGGACAGGGGAGGTTTGCTCTCGCCCAGTTTGGAATGCGGACAGACCCTGTCAGTCGGTGTGGGCAGATTGCCATTCCTAAAACTGAGGGCTGTTGGCCAGCCCATACGTGAGATTCCACTTAAGGCAGGTTATGAGAAAGTTACACTTTGGGCCTAGATTTCAGAAGTGTTGCTTAAAAGTAATGATCTAGGGGCTACTGGGTGACTCAGTCATTAAGCGTCTGTCTGCGGCTCAGGTCACGATCTCAAGGTTCGTGGGTTCAAGCCCCACATCAGGCTGTGTGCTGACCGCTCAGAGCCTGGAGCCTGCTTTGGATTCTGTGTCTCCCTCGCTCTCTGCCCCTACCCCGCTAACGCTCTGTCTTCTCTCTCAAAAATAAAAACACATTAAGAAAAAAAAAACCTGTCTCCCCTTAGCCTTGGCCATTCGTGCCTATCGCTTGCACTCCACAAATCAGGATTGCCATTTTCACAGAACAACCTTACTTTCTCAGAACATCAGCACGAACATTGCAATCATGTTTGGCAACTTTCTTGAGTATTTTGCTATGCTTCTCTCTCTCTCTCTCTCTCCCTCTCTCTCTCTCTTTTTTTTAAGTAGGCTCCACGCCCAATGTGGGGCTTGAACTCACGACCCTGAGATCGAGTTTTGCATGCTCTTTGGACTGAGCCAGCCAGGCGCCCAACGTGTTGTTATTCTTGAGGTGAATAAGGAAAAGGGAAAATTTTCCCAGGATCAAAAACAGTTCGTTTGTTTATTGCTGCTCTCAGATTCATTGCAGTTGGCCCCCGTGATCCAGGCCCCTTCTTTGCAGTTAATTTGTCACACTGCGAACAGAGCTGTCATGCTAGAGTGTCAATGTGGGCATGAGACACCCCTGCCTGCAATTCCTCTGGCTCCCGGTTGCCCGTGCTTCAAGGAGAAATTCTCGTCTCCTTAGCATGTCGCGCAAACTCTTCCTGGTCTGGCCCCATCTACTTTTCCAGTTAATTTCCAGTCCCTAGCTCCTGTCAATTCCCTACTAAAGTCCCTGGAAATTTCTCATCTTTCCCTGAGCATTTCTCCGGGTCATCCAACAACTCTGGAATTCCTTTGGGTGCAACTACAATGTCATAGTGCAGAGAAATAGGAAACACCGTGGTGACTTATTAAAGAAATCGTTTTCTCCACATCCACCCTCCAAACGGCTTCCCCTGTTCCACACTTAAGTGGGATCATACCGTAATTGTCTTTGACAGGTCCCCAAAGCAATCATTCCTTTCCCAAATGCCTGAATAAGGGCTGCTGCGCACTTACTGGCCTGTGTCTGTGTGGGGCTCAGTCAGCCTGAAGGAAGATAGAAATCCTGTCCTTCTGCAGTTTGGTCGGGAAACTAGAGACCCTGTTTCCATCTTTAGGGTTGGTTCTGCTGCTTCCTGAGAGGTTTCTTGCCTCTATGTCCTCCCTCTCACTAGGATTATTCCTTTCTTTCCACTTTTGTACTCCTTGTTATAATAGCTAAGGTAGATTTCATACTGTGTGCTTTAAACCCAGCTTTCCTGTGATTAATCCTTACAATAGACCAGCGAAATCAGGACTATTGTTAGGCAATTTATGGATAATAAAACCAGGTTTATTAAAGTTAAGGATCTACGTTAGGAAAAAAAAAGGGGGGGGGAGGGAGATCTTACTGAAGGACTCCTTTTGGACCCAAGCCCACTTAGGTGACCGTTCTCCATGCTGTCTTTTAAACCTACTATTTTGAGACTTTGGAGGAGTAAGTTTGGGGCTTATTTTGTTGTTATCGTCTGTTTGTTTTGCTTTGCTCCTAATCTTAAATACATAAAATTAAGCTAAGAGGAGTGCAATATTCCCTCCAAGACTCCAAATATTCTTTTCCCTGTTTGTTGCCTAACCTCTGTGGCTACCAGGAAATATTTGTTAATGGAACTGACAGGGCAAGTGAAATTTCTTCTGTACCCTTTATATCTGAGGGAGGAGAACAAAGAACTCGAACCAAATGCGGTTTGAGGGAAGGAAAAACAATCATCTAGATCCCATTTTGGAATGATGTCTATCATTTTTGAAATCCATTTAGGGAAGAAAAACAAAGAGTTTTTGGGTCTTAGCACACCTTTTTAGTTGGGTGTGAATATCACACCCCCATGGAGAGACCATGCATGATGGTGTTTAGAAGAAGCAACTTCCAACCAAGTTTTATTTTTTATACATTTTTTAAGTTTATGTATTTATTTTGAGGGGGGCGGAGGGGCAGAGAGGAGGGAGAGAGAGAGGATCCCAGCAGGCTCCGCACTGCCAGCACAGAGTTCAGCACTGGGCTCGAACCCACAAACCGCGAGATCATGACCCGAACTGAAACCAGGAGTCGAACGGCTTAACCGTCAGAGCCACCCGGGGGGCCCCTCAACCAAGTTTTAGATCTTTGAACTGTTTTCTGACTCATGAACTACTTTTCTACCCGCCCCCAACCATTTTCAGAAGCCCAACCCTCATCATTCAGAATGCTTGCTGTACATTCCCGGCTCGTGCAGAAGACCCGGGTATGACGTTGGTCACATTGGGTGCCTGCCAGGGAAGGTGAGAGTGTCACTTAGGGGCTTTCCACCGTGTGTACCAGAAAGTGTGCCGACCTTGTTCTTTCCCTCCTGATCTGCTCAGACACCATCCAGCCCACACCGTTGCTCTTCTTGACCCTCAGTGCTCGGATTGCAAGGATGTTTTTCTTCCTTTGTAAGAAAACGCTTTCTGCCAACGCTTTCCAGAGCGCAGGTCAAAACACCTGAGCCTCCTTGCCCCGGGGGGGTCACTTCCCAGCCCCTCTCGGGCTGTTCTAGGTAACATGTGAGTAAGTCGCCGGGACGGGACTGATCTTTGTCCCAGTGGCTGGGACAAGTGGCTGATCTTTGTCACCAAAGGGCCAGTCCCAGGCCTCTTGAGGCACTTACACATTTGGGGTTTCCCTGTTTGGGCCCCAGAGCTTCACATTTCTAGAAGGTAAATACCATCCAGTATTCTCTATCCCCGCCTCTAACTTTCTTAACTTCCTTTTCTTTTTAACACATGTGCTTTCTCACCGTGTCCATTCCTGGGAAGGGAGGCTCCCACCCGATCCTGCCTCAGCCTGTTCTTTTCTGAATGTGGGCGGCTTCCTGTCTGTGGCTTAGTGGTTTCCACTGCAAACAGAGTAGGAGATGAAATTCAATCCTTGGTTCTCTAAATTATATTTATTTCTCTAGTATTTTGGGCCTAGAGCTTCCATGGAGGAAAAATGTGTGTTTTGGTGAAAAGGAGGAGTGAGGGGGGAAGGATTCGACGTGAAAGGAGCACATAGTTTCTGGAAAAAAAAAACAGCGCCCCCAGAAGGCCCGGGTTCCTGTCAGTCTTGCCATTAACTTGCATCGGTGTGACCTGACACTCAGTCACCTACTCTGTAAGGCAAAGTGGCTAGACGTTGTGAGGACAGTGGTTAAGCCCACAGTCCTTAGTTTCAAGTACCGGCTGTGCCATTTGTGAGTCATATTTCCTTAGGAATTTACCTGATTTCTCCAAGCCTCGGTTTCATTGTCCGTAAAATTAGAATAAAAGTTGTACCTATTCTATAGGGTGGCTGTAAGTATAAAAAGATAGTGTTCACTGAGCACTTAGCAAGTGCTCAATAAAATTAGCTCAGTGAGCACTATCTTTTTATACTTACAGCCACTCTATAAAATAGGTACAACTTTTATGATGAGCGTAGGGGCTCCACAGGGTTCTTCCCACATCTATACAGTTTATGACTTGATTTTTAAAAAGATCACTGATGGAGCGCCTGGGTGGTTTGGTCGGTTAAGCATCCGACTTCGGCTCAGGTCACGATCTCGCGGTCCGTGAGTTCGAGCCCCGCGTCGTGCTCCGGGCTGACAGCTCAGAGCCCGGAGCCTGCTTCAGATTCTGTGTCTCCCTCTCTATCTGCCCCTCCCCTGTTCATGCTCTGTCTCTCTCTGTCTCAAAAATAAATAAACGTTAAAAAAAAATTAAAAAATAAAAAGATCACTGATGATTACATTTTAAATTAGTCTTCCAATTTTTTTTACTGGGAGTTCTATTTCAGTTTTGTTTTTTAAGAAGTTCCTCTTCTTCCAGGTTTGCTGAGAATTGTTTTTTAATTCATGAATGGGTGTTGAATTTATTATGTTCTTTTTCTTGATCTGCTTAAATGATATTGCTTCTCTCTCTTTCTATAAATATGGGTAATTACAATGATTTTTTAAAAATGTTTATTTTTGAGAGAGAGAGAGAGGGAGAGAGAGCGTGTGTGTGTGTGAGGGGCAGAGAGAGGGAGACAGAGGATCCAAAGTGATCTCACCAACCCAACCGTGCGACCATGACTCGAGTTGAAGTTGGATGCTTAACTGACTGAGCTGCCCAGGCGACCCACAATGATTTTTTTTTTTTTAATGTTGAACTAACCTTACATTCTGAGGATAAAACCTACTTGGTCTGATTCATTATTTTTTGTATTTGTTACTTGATCTGATTTTGTCAAGAAATGATCGCGTACGTGTTCACATGGTCTGCGGTTTTTGTATGTGAGATTTGTGTGTGTGTGTGTGTGTGTGTGTGTGATATCTTTATCTGGGTTTTGGAATCAGAGTAATATTGATAAAATGTGGTGGGAAGTGTTCCTTCCTTCTCTGGTTTCTGAAAGATTTTGTGTAGAATTGCTGTCATGCCTCCAGAAGACCTATCTCTGTTTGTTTGGGTTTTTTTAGAGATTTTATTTTTAAGTACTCTCTACACCCAACGTGGGGCTCGAACCTGCAACCCCAAGATCAAGAGTCACCTGCTCTACCGACTGAGCCAGCCAGGTGCCCCTATCTCTGGTTTTTAAATGTGAAAGAGATTGTCCCCTTAGTACCCCCTTCCCTGTCCAAGCGGTCTTAATTACCAATACGGAAAAGAAGTCATTGTCTCAAAAGGTGGAAAAGTCTAACAATACGGTTCAAAAAGAGCTTGAATAGGTGAAGGAAAAGTTTAAAAAGGAAGAATTCGGGGCGCCTGGGTGGCGCAGTCGGTTGAGCGTCCGACTTCAGCCAGGTCACGATCTCGCGGTCCGTGAGTTCGAGCCCCTCGTCGGGCTCTGGGCTGATGGCTCGGAGCCTGGAGCCTGTTTCGGATTCTGTGTCTCCCTCTCTCTCTGCCCCTCCCCCGTTCATGCTCTGTCTCTCTCTGTCCCAAAAATAAATAAACGTTGAAAAAAAATTAAAAAAAAAAAAGGAAGAATTCTACTGTACTCAAAAATTATTTAGCTGTGTAGGATATTACGAAATCAAATATATTTCATGATGAAAATATAGGTTTATAGCTTCCCATGCTTTTCCTTTATAACATTTATCACATTTACAGATTTGATCTAATTACTTAATCATATTAATTTATCACATTAAACATAATTAGATACTTATAATTATTTTTCTTTTATTCTTGTGAGTCTTCTTTAGACAATTATAAGCTTCATTAGGGGAGAGACTAACTCTGTTTTCCTTACGATTGTCTTCATACACCTGGCTCAGTAGTAGAAAACTGGTAAATATTTAATTCATGACTGGATAGATAAGGAATAAACTCATTAATACTTTTACAGAGGCTGGTGGGTACTGAATAGGTGCTCAGTAATTGTCTGTTTAGGGCGTGCTCACTCCTGCCGTGGGAGGGGGGTCTAGGAAGCAGGGAGCGTGAGTTCTCAGCAAAGTGGCTCGGGACCACTCTTACAGATATAGAACGTGGAATGCTCACAGAGGAGTTTCCCCTTGATCCTGTAGGCCAAGGTGAGGCCATCGGAGGCAGTTAAGGAAGGCAATGCTTTGCAGACTTTCCCCCCAAGTACGCCTAAAGGCAGAGGAAGGAGCCTGCATGTGTACCCCCGGGGACTTGGGAACACAGCCCAGAATAACCTGCCACAAGGGCATTTCTTTACAGTCTTGCTTTAGCTGAAAACTGCATATGAATTTTGTGTTCTATATTTTTAAAAAAAATACAGGTCCTTGTTTTCAATTACTCACCACAAGCTTCCCCGAAGGAGGCAAACCATAAGAGACTCTTAAAAACTGAGAATAAACTGAGGGTTGATGGGGGGGTGGGGGAGAGGGGAAAGTGGGTGATGGGCACTGAAGAGGGCATCTGTTGGGATGAGCACTGGGTGTTGTATGGAAACCAATTTGACAATTTCATATAAAAAAATAAATGAATGAATGATGGCCATGAAATGACATAATCTGACCAGATATTCTTTTTTTAATGTTTTTATTTTATTTTTTTTAAGTTTATTTATTTTTGAGAGAGAGAGAGACAGAGACAGAGCACGAGTAGGGGAGGGGCAGAGAGAGAGAGAGAGGGAGTCACGGAATCCGAAGCAGGCTCCAGGCTCTGAGCTGTCAGCACAGAGTCTGATGTGGGGCTCGAACCCATGAACTGGGAGATCATGACCTGAGCTGAAGTCAGATGCTTAACCACTGAGCTGCCCAGATGCCCTGAATGTTTTGAATGTTTATTTATTTTGAGAGAGAGAGAAAGAGAGAGAGATAGCGTGCACACTCACAAGTAGGGGAGGGGCAGGGAGAGAGGGAGAGAGACAGAGAATCTCAAGCAGGCTCCGCATTGTCAACACAGAGCCCAACCTGAGGCTTGATCTCATGAACCGTGAGATCATGACCTGAGCTGATATCAAGAGTCGGGAGCTTAACTGACTGAGCCACCCAGGCGCCCCCTGACCAGATACTGTAAATGGTTTTTTTTTTTGTTTTTTTTTGAGGCGGGTGGGTGGAGAGCATAAGCAGGAGAGGGGCAGAGAGAGAGGGAGAGAGAGAATTCCAAGCAGGATCCATGCTCAGTGAAGAGCCCAATGCAGGGCTCAGTCTCACGAACCAAGAGATCATGACCTGAAGAGCTGGACACCCAACCGACTGAACCACCCAAGTGCCCCCTGACCAGATATTTTAAAAGGTGACGTGGACAGGTGGCTGTTGGATTATTTCAGAGACGCAGCCCAGTCATATTGGCACTTCAGTCCTCTGCTGCCCCATAGGCCTGTCTGCTGAGTTTTTGAGATAGAGCCTTGTCCCTTTTCATCTCCATTCACTCACCTGGACAGCACAGTCCACCAAAAGCGTGGGAATTTAAGAAAGTTGGGGCGGGGGGGTGGCAAAAATAAGTCTCCACTTGCCTCTGATTTAATCCCAAACAGTGGCTAACCAGTGAGCTGGGAAAATTGTACATAAAAACAGAGACAGTTGTTCAACTAAAAATAACAACAACAACAAATTAGAGCTGTTCTCGAGGGGCCGATTCAAACAGTGTTTTTCTAGAAGCTTCCCTCTCGTAAACCTCACCTCAGATGACTCACTCCTTCCTCTCTGCAACCTTGAGTGATGAATCCACTGCTGCTCGAACGTCCAGGACTCATTCCTGCCTCTCTGGCTTGGCCAAATCCCTTCACCCTGTCACCCACCCCACCCAGTGATCTTTCACACTGAAAGTTTCATATCCTTCACTGATTTCATCATCCACAGGCTGCCACCTCCTCTGAGTTCCTGTGGCTTTCCAGGTTGTACCAATTTTGTGCTGTCTTCTGGTGTTCTTTGATTCTTTCATCTAACTTAGCACTTTACTGGACGCTCCGTGAGGACGGGACCGGGACTCCCGTGTTAACCCTACTCCCGTTGTCTTCCACAGCATTCCCGTGCAAGGCTGGGAAGGGGTACCTGGGCACGTGGTTGGTTCACTGGTCGCTACAGGAGCTGGTAGTCACCGAAGTCTGCCTGCCCGTCCCCCGCAGCTGCTCACGGGGTTTGCCACCAACTCATTAACGAGAATCTTCAGATCTCTGCTAGAGTCCTGTTAGAGTTCGTGGCCCCAGAAAGGTCACAGCTGGAGGCCAACGTATCATGCCCAGAAAAGCTGATTCCAGGACTAAAAACCACAGTGGCTTTTAAAGACCACAGAGAAAACGAAAGAGTTCAACAAACATGTGTCCTGAGAAGGCCTCAGTCTCTGGTAGGGTTTCCAAGTTGCAGACACAGCAGAAGAGAGGAGGGTACAGGCAGGAACTCTGTCTGGCAGAACAGGGTTTCATTTATGCTGAGCATGGTGACTTCGTCCCCAGGATTTCTGCACTTCCTTCATGTGGTCTGAGAACCTTCACGCGTTTTGCCCCAGTCTGACCAAAATAGCTTAAATGCAACATGCCTGGTGAACAGAAGGGAAGGGAGGAAGAAGGGAAGGAAGGAAGGAAGGGGGGAGGGAAGGAAGGGAGGGAGGAGGGAAGGAAGGAAGGAAGGAAGGAAAAGGAAAGGGTAGGGAAAGAAAGGGAAGGAAAGGAAAGGAAGGGAAGGGAAGGGAAGGGAAGGGAAGGGAAGGGAAGGAAGACATTCACAAAATTCCCGCACACCTTTTCTCTGTGCATTTCCTAAATCAAGATTAGCAAAAGGACTCACGGTTTTCTCATTCCAGACGAGACTTGCTTTCACATTTTTCTGTGCCCTTCTCTCAGGCAAGATCTTATGGAGAAGAGACAGAATGCGCTGGGAAGCAGCAGCTTCCTTTCCCTCTTCTATCATGCCGAGCAAAGGCTGTTCCAGCAGAAATGCTTTCTGGCAGGAGCGTGACCACCCTGTCCCGATGCGCACATCCCAAGTGCAAGAGTAAGCACTTCTGTTCCCAAAGAATGACCCCAAAGGGCACAGGGTTCCATGGCAGGATCCCAGAGGAGGGACATAGCCCTGCCAAGATGACTGCCTGTTGGACAGAGGAAGAGGGAGGGTCAAAGGCCACAGACACTATCAAGCCTTGAGTTATTCTCAAAAATGGTGAAAAGAAAGTGTCTACAGTATTGACGACAATAGGGGCACCTGGGTGGCTCGGTCGGTTAAGCGTCCAACTTTAACTCAGATCATGATCTCAGGGCTCATGAGTCCGAGCCCCCCATCAGGCTCTGTGCTGACAGCTCAGAGCCTGGAGCCTGCTTTCGACCCTGTGTGGCCCTCTCTCTCTCTGCCCCTCCCCCACTCACGCTCTGTCTCTCCCTCTCTCTCTCTTCCAAAAACTATAATTAAAAAAGAAAAAGTTGGGGCGCCTGGGTGGCGCAGGCGGTTAAGCGTCTGACTTCAGCCAGGTCACGATCTCGCGGTCCGGGAGTTCGAGCCCCGCATCAGGCTCTGGGCTGATGGCTCAGAGCCTGGAGCCTGGTTCCGATTCTGTGTCTCCCTCTCTCTCTGCCCCTTCCCCGTTCATGCTCTGTCTCTCTCTGTCCCCAAAATAAACAAACGTTGAAAAAAAAAATTAAAAAAAAAAAAAAAAAAAGAAAAAGTTAAAAAAAAATCAGGGCAGTATCCAAGACGATACCTGCCCCCACCCAAATCACTTACTGATGTTTGAGGTCATGTGGTCGATGGAGCACCGTTGTGTTTCTCTGCTCCCCGAATCCCATTGAGATGAAAGTGAAGGAGTAAAATGGATATAAATCCACAAGGACAAGAGAATGAGGGAGGAAACAAAGGAGAAAGAAAGGCTGACAAATGTTTGGGTGAAGCGAAGCAGATGCAGGAGAGACAATCGACTTGCCAAACTCTCTGGGATCTTGAAATTTTAAAATATGCAACGAGGGCCTTTTTGTAAGGAGTGGAAACCCCTTTAATGACCATTCCTAAGTGTTAGCTTTGGGCCGAGTTCTGAATGCCAAGCACGTTATATTTGCTGCATCTGTTTCTTTTTTTTTAAGGCTGCTTTTTTTTTTTTTTTAATTTGATTTTTAAGTAATCTCTACACCCGACAGGGGGCTTGCCATATTTGTTTCCTTGTTTATTTTCACTTTCTCGCCGTGCACGTGCAATTCGACCGCCTCCTTGCGGAACGTGGGGGCACCTGTGACTCGAACAAGCCCCGGTTCTCAACGTCAAAACGGACGCGGTGAACCGTGTCTGTGCGTGTGTATGCACGCCCACTGTGTGCGGGTGAGCTGCACAAAAACAGGGCTGTCTTGCGGCTGTGTGCAAACACTGGCTTTTTCTTTTCAAGGTGGACCCTCAAGAGTGATCTTTTTCTTGTGTCCCATCTCAAAAAATGAATATTTTTTCCCCCGAATGCGGTATCGACCGGGTTAAAGACAGAGTATTCTAAATCTAGTAAAGCTGAGCCCCCATTGCTTATGGATGGGGAGCCAGTTGGCGAAAAGTCTCAGGAACTGGGGGCGCCACAGATACAGCAAAACGCGGAGCAGAGACGTGGTCTTAAAGCTGGGGAGTCAGATGAAAATCTGTTTAAAAAAGATCTCAGGGGGCGCCTGGGTGGCGCAGTCGGTTAAGCGTCCGACTTCAGCCAGGTCACGATCTCGCGGTCCGTGAGTTCAAGCCCCGCGTCAGGCTCTGGGCTGATGGCTCGGAGCCTGGAGCCTGTTTCCGATTCTGTGTCTCCCTCTCTCTCTGCCCCTCCCCCGTTCATGCTCTGTCTCTCTCTGTCCCAAAAATAAATAAACGTTGAAAAAAAAAATTAAAAAAAAAAAAAAAAGATCTCAGGTTCTCCTGCTGGACGGTCTATGGAACGGCCCAGCGCCTCCCCCATCCCACAGGAGAAGGGAGTTTGAGAGGCCTTCTCTCTGAGGCTGTTTGATTTGCATTTCAAATTGGACTCCCCAACCCCTTTACTCACCCGGCTCGGAGATCATGGGCCACTGCCCACCTCCCACTGACAGATGGGTGATTTAAGAATTCTCCTCCGGAGAAAGAGAACAGCTTCCGAGAAGAGGCCTACAGACGCTGACATTTGGGAAGGCCACCGTGAAAAAAAAAGCTACAGAGAAACCCACCGTACAAAGCCATTTGCGAAAAGTAAGAGGAAAACAAATAGAAACAGAGATTTTGCAGGGAACCCTGTGATTAATATCCTCGGAGACGTAAGGGAAGATATTGTACGATGTTTTGCAAAAGGAACAGATTAATAATAATAATAATAATAGCAGTTTTTATTGAAAATTTACTGTGTACCAGGCTTGTATGAAAGCTAACTTTACCAGCATAGCATTCCTTTACTCCTCATTTAATGCCTGTGAGTTGGGTACCATTATTTCCCCTCCATTGTATACATGAGACAGCTGAGGCACAGAGAGGTAAGGGAAGTGTCAAAGGTCATACACCTAGAAAGGCGTGTATACTAAATATATTGAATCCCTGATTTTAACAACTACCGTATTTATAACGTCCCCTGAGAGAGCCTTTGAAAAAAATTCTTGGGAAAACTCAATCAAAAACCATGAGAAAAACATGAAAAATAGAGGATCAATCCAGGATCAATATAACACATATATATATACTAACGGGAAGAAAATAAAATGAAAGGAATTATTCTTTATTTGTTTATTTATTTATTTATTTATCTATCTTTGAAAGAGAGAGCACGGGCACATGCGGGGGGAGGAGGAGGGGGCAGAGAGAGCGGGAGAGAGACAGAATCCCAAGCAGTCTCCGTAGGTTGTCAGCATAGAGCCCAATGCAGGGCTCGGGCCCACGAACCATGAGATCATGACCTGAGTTGAAATCAAGAGTCGGATGCCCAGCTGACTGAGCTACCCAGCACTCTGGAAGGAATTATTTTTAAATAGTATAATAACATTTCCTGACATTTAAATAAAATAGGCTCTCAGACTGAAATGAACAGAACAAGAGACTTGCCAACAAAAACCCATCTGGGCACCCATCTTCATTCTGGGAATGAAGATAAGACCCTAAAAACTTTCAGAAAAAAGAGGTCACTTACAAAAGATGGGAATTAAATTTGGCATCAGATTTCTCAACAGTAACCCTGGAAAGCTGGAAGTCCATGGAGCCATGCCTTCTGAAATTTGAGTGAGAATCCTATCCAGCCTAACATTCTATACCCAGCCGAACCGTGAATCAAGCGTGAGACACAGAATGCACAGGAACTAACAAGTGTTCCCTGTAGAAGGGAAACTGAGACCCGGGTGCGGGCAAGAGGCTGACTCTTCACCATATGCCATTTTGTTCCGTTTGTTTACCATACGCTTATGTTATCCCAAGAAGTTTTTTAAAAGCTTTTTTACGTGGTCCTAATAATGACCTGGATTTGGAAGGCACCCATCTTAAGTTATAAAGCACTTGGGTGATGTCTCGTTTTTCACCAGTCCTCTCCCGTAAGCGTGAAATACACCTGGTCAGGGGGCAGGGGGAAAGGGAGGTCAACCGGAACCTGTTTGCACTGCTGATGGCGAAGATCATCTGGAAGACAATTCTTGGGCGTTGCAAAGCCAAGACTCATCATTAGGCCATTTGAATAAATACATGAGGGAATGAATGAATAAATGAGCAAGAAGCAGCCATGTGAGTCATCTGGGTGTGGGTGAGTAACAGGAAGAGAGCAAAGTTAGGGGAAATTACTTGGCATTACGAATCCTCCCTTGCAGAGAACTGACATGTTCTTCGGGGATATATCCTGAGTGCAGGGAGCCAGATCGCAATTCTGGATCTGTTCTTGCCACCTTAATGTGAGAAGCTGCCGTCTGTTGTAGCTGATTTATCTGCAGACCGTCATTAAGTAGCATACAGATCAACGTCCAGATTTTTAATTGCCATTATCTGTCTCTGGGAGAAGAGAAACTCTAGTTTCCTGTGAAGCGTGAGCTATACCTGATTACAATTCTGCTCATACACTTGATGTAAGAAGAATATTAAAGCTCACTGCAGTCCTTAAGAGCTTATCTAATACACTAATTATTTTTAAGCCCTTTAGAAAGAGTTGGTGTTAAGTGAATAGTATGATGAATATGGTCAACTTTTTACGAATATGTTAGTAAGAATGTATTCCAAGCACTTTACCTGAATGATCACAGCTCGGTAGCATCAGCCTCTCGGAGAAAGATTAAAATAGTCTTTAATGTTGGATACAAACACCATATGGGGAATTACTGTCTTTTGCATTCTACCTGCCATAATCTCTGAAGACAGTTCTGCCCCCCCCCTGCCCCCAAACACACACCAAGATCAGGATGGCACAGCTTTTATAAAAATTTTCCCATGATGGGGCACCTACGTGGCCCAGTCAGTTAAGCATCTGACTTTGGCTCAGGTCATAATCTCATGGTTCATGAGTTCGAGTCCCACGTGGGATGAGCACGAGCCCTGCTTGGGGTGAGCTCCACTTCTCTCTCTCACTCTCTCTCTGTCTCTCTCTCTCCCTGCCCCTCGTGGAATTCTCTCTCTCTCTCCCTCTCTCTGCCCCTTGCTCACTCACTCTATCTAAAAAAAAAAAAAAAAAAATTCCCATGACATAATTCTAGGAAAATGTATTATCAGAGTGATATGAAGATTATAGTTTACCTTCTTTGTAGAGCATAGGAAGTCTGACATCAGAATCTTTAGGCTGGAATTTTGGCTCTAGATATTATTAGCTCTGGAGTCTTAGCAAATTAGTAGCCTTTCTGAGTCTCCAGTTTTGTTCTGTAAAATGAAGCAAAACCCTGCCTCATAGGGTTAAATGATTAAGTGAATGATTAAGTATACACACACACATACACACACACACACACCATATGTATACATACGTAAATATTCCTTAGCATACAGTAACTGGTATATAGTAAGCGCTCAATAAATGCTAGTTATTATTAATATTATAAAACGTTTTTGTAATTTTCATAGTACTTTCAGATAAACTAACACTAAACTATAATCCCCACTTATTCTGCATAGCAAAACTGAAAATACATGTGGGGAAGAACTGTGAAATCTGAACAGTGCTATGCAAATATAAAAGTGGTAATATCAGACTTACTATTGCATTTCCATAAAACAGAATGAAAAATTCATGTCATCACCTACTCTTAAGGGAAGTTGTGATTACCAAAACATTAATGAATGGTTAAAGCACTTTTAAGTCTATAAGACAATGATTATCATTGTGAGTGGAGAGGTAGAGGAAGTTATTGTATAATTTTTAAAGCTTTTATTAAGTTGGGTAGTAGGCAGCCTCTAAGATTGTCCCTAATGATTCCTGCCTCCTGCTGGTCCCCTCTCCTTGAATGTGGGCTGGAATGATTTGATTGCTTATAACAAATGGAATATGACAACAGATGTCTCCTCTGAGTTTCCATCTTAGGCACTGTTTTGTGCTCCCTCTTGGATCCCTCACGCCGAGGGAAGCCAGCTGCCATGTGGTGATGTAGCCCTGTGGAGAGGCCCACGTGGTGGCTGAGACCTGCCACCAACCACATTGTAAGCTGACAGGTGGATTCTCTGTGCCTCAGGTGAGCCTTCAGATCAGACCACGGCCCCATCCAGCAGTTTGATTCCACCTCATGAGAGTCCAGAGCTGCCTGGCTGAGCTATGCCCGGATTCCTGCCTCCCAGACACTCCGAGATAAGATATGTTGGTTATTTTGAACTGCAGAGTTTAGAAGAGTTTGTTATGCAGCAATAGATGATTAGTGAAAAGTGTAATACATAAAATGCACAACCCGTAAGTGTACAGCTTGACAAATTTCACAAAATGAACATGCCCCAATAGGCACCCAAATCAAGAAATAGAACAGGGGCACCTGGGAGGCTCAGTTGGTTAAGGGTCCAACTCTTGATTTTGGCTCATGATCTCACTGTTTGTGAGTTTGAGCCCCAGATAGGGCTCCACACTAATGGCCCAGAGCCTGTTTGGGATTCTCTCTCTGTGCCCCTCCCCCAGTTATGCACGCATGCTCTCTCTCTCTCTCTCTCTCTCTCTGTCTCTCAAAATACATAAATAAACTAAAAAAAAAGAAAAGAAAAGAAATAGAACATAGTCAGCACCTTAGAAGCCTCCCTACGTTCCCTTCTACTCATCATCTCTTCCTCTGAGTAACCACTCTTTGGAATCCCGACAGTATAGACTAATTCTTTCTGTGTTTGTACGTTACGTAAATAGAATGATGTGGTACGTACTGCTTTGTGTCTGTCTTCTTTTGATCAGCATTATATTAATATCTAGGTTCTTAAAAGTGTCCTCTAAACTGCCATTGTGTAATCACAGTATTTAATCTATTCCAAATAACAGTAAAGAAGAGTGTGAATTTTTATATATGCAAAAAATGGGAGGGTAAGTAGAGAGATATTGAGAAGCAATTCTGTATGTGGCCAAGAGTAGAAAAAAAGAAGAAAAACTTTGAGGGAACTCCTAAGAATGCTAGCGTGACATTTGATCAATAAAATTTTTGTTACATATATATCCTGGGAGGCAGTATAATATACCATTAAGGGTATGGTGTTAAAGTTAAAATGGCTGGGTTTGAACTGTGGCACCAGTCCTTACTAACTTTGTGATCTTGGACAAATTCATCTCTCTGCATTTCAGTGTCTTTGTCTGTAGAGTGTGGGTAATAATAGTTAGTGCTTACCTTACAGGATTGTTGAGAAGATTAAAAATGGAAACGAATAGGGGTGCCTGGGTGGCTCAGTCAGTTAAGCGTCTGACTTCGGCTCAGGTCACGATCTCACAGTCCGTGGGTTCAAGCCCCGTGTCGCACTCTGTGCTGACAGCTCAGAGCCTGGAGCCTGCTTGGGATTCTGTGTCTCCCTTTCTCTCTGTCCCTCCCCTGCTCATGCTCTGTCTCTGTCTCTCTCTCTCTCAAAAATGAATAAACATTACAAATTTTTTTAAATGGAAATGAATAGAAATCAAGTAGCACAATGCCTTGCCCATAATAAGCATTCAAAAATTGCTAGCTATTGTTAAGAAATGCTTCCATAGAGGGGTTTTAAAATATACTGGATGGCGAATGTGTATTACCTATCATTTTATCTCATGTAGGAAATGATTTGCCTGTGAGTAGAAAATACAGCTTGCTTGATTCTTTTTGTTTGTTTTGTGAACCTTGAAAAGAAAATAACCAGTGAGTTTATCAGCAAGATGAGTTAATCAAGGAATAGCAGAGGAATTGCAGTTTGGGACATGCAAAGCATGGGGAACCATAGGCAAGTCCAGACAACAAAGGAGAGGAAAGAAGGAAGTTGGGAGGGGCTGTTTTAAATGAAAGTCTATTGGACCAGAGCAAGAATTTGGGGTTATGGTGACTTCTCATTGGCTGAGTTGCAGTGGTTCTCATTAGCTGAGTTGTTGCCGGGCAAAAAGAAAACCTTCCTTCTTCCTGCTGGGGTATGTAAAGTAAGTTTTGAGGAGTGGTACCTGCATAAGCACATCCCTTCAGAACTTCCCAACTCCATTTTGGTGGACATTTTTTCTTTATTCATTTTCAAAGTTTCATGACTCTCCTCTCTATCCCTAGAGAAGGTGACTGAGGGAGAAAGAGATCTTCTCTCTGAAGATCATCTTCTCTTTGTTACTAGTTTTTATAGGAAGGTAGATGGGATAGATAATGGCTGAATTGCTGCTTTAATTTATCAGTGGATTTTTATCAGCGTAATCTCAATTTTCTATTGCCATGAGTCCCTAACAACGGACTATCGCATTCTCAAGTGTAAGACTGTGTTTTTAATTTCCTCCCTCTGTTCAAATCTCTGCTGAAGGTAATAAAAGATTTAGATTTAGAAAGAGACTTAGCATTTGAAATGAGACAGAGGCTATAAATAGACATGTCGATGAAATAGGTTAGTGAGGGATCTAGCTCTCAGAGTCTCAGAATCAAAAGGCTCACATTCTTGTCTGATCTGTGTACGGACACAGACATGCTTGTAGGGTTCTCTGCACAGGTTTTCCCATGTATAAAAACGAATACGTGTATGGAAAATGTACTAGCATGTTTCCAAGAACAGAATTCCGAAGGATAACAAGTGTATTTCTGAGCAGCAGGGTGATTGATCCCTGTGGACCAGGTCAGTATCCTTTCTCTGACAATTGTTACTAGAGGTATCAGGATAAAACTCTTGCACAGTCAACAAAGTCAACCCCCAGTCTGTAGGACTGTGGCACAGCTCACATGCCGTTTATGTGATATTACTGCCCATTCCGTGGGAACTTGTCAACACCAAGGGTCCACGGTGATGTTCCAATCTGTCAAGTTCTGAGGTCGGCTTTGCAACTGGTTTCCTAAGCAGCCAGGCTGCCGTTTTCAGTCTTTGGAGTGCCATCCCCTCAGTTATCACTGCTAAAATTCCAATCTGTTCTTCAGCGTCCAGTGCTCCCTTCGGCAGCACATTCACTAATAATCCTTCAAGGCCCAGGTGAAATACTTCCCCTTCTATGAAGCCATCCCTGGTCACCTTGGTGATCTTCCTCTTCTTAATTCCCTTACCACTTCCTGACCGTCACGTTGATATCGATCACACGCCGTCCTGAACTGGGTTTGTTGAATACCTGTTTTGTTTCTTTATTATTGTGATCTCTTTATAGACAAAAGACAATGACATTGATCTTTGTTTCCAGCAGCATCTAGTAGGGTAGCAGGAATGCCACTCAAATTCGTCCAACAAAGGTGAACTTCTAGTTACTCCCCTCGGGTTACCCACCATTTTGTCAGTGTTTCTTTTGGGGGCACCCGGAATCTGAAGCATTGAGGATAAGGTGTTTGTTTAAGGACATTCCATAGAAGTCAGTATCCCTGATTATCCTACGACATAGAAGTCAATATCCCTAAGCATCTCCTGATTGTACAATACTAAAAAATTTGATCCTAACAGATATCAGTATCTTGGAACAGTTTTGCTATGATTTCAGATTCTCAATGATAATAAGAGAACATGAACTATTTGATACGTTTCAGCAGACTGGTTTTAAATATGAAATTGTCCGGAAGGCAAGACAATGACCTTCTGCAGCCCTTCCCAAACTTGAGATTGTGGATTACGTATAACCAGGACATTCCAGGATTTTGTAATTCAGTACGATGCCGGCCTAGAACAAAGACTATACTTCAAGACTGAAAAGACCTTGAGATTTCTTTTGCTGATTCCTCAGTCCTTCTGAGCCATCTGTGATGGATTTTTGTTCCTTCCCTTTGTCTTTTCTTATTGACTCTCTGCTAAAACAATATTTCACAGCGCCTGAGTAATCGATTTGCTTCATAATAAATTCTACAAGTAAAATAAGGTTTTTGATCTCAAGGTAAACATCCATTTCAGTTGGAAAAAGTTAAAATCGTGAACTTAAGCTACTAAAATAGTATACGCTTCTCTTTCCTTGATAAGGTTCCTCTCAAACGTCTGACCATATTTTCTGATTCGTGTTGCCCTTGAAAACTAAATGTGCATCGTTTGAAATTTAGTATATAATCACAAGTGGCAACAAAGTGCTTATCAAGCTTAAATTCAAGGTCATCTATAAGACTTTGTCAATTATCATCCTTCTTACTAATATAAGAACTGCATTAAAGAGGAGGCATGGCTAAGCCTCTCTAAGTAAATTCTGCCCCCTTGTGGATTTAAACGTCCACAGATAGGAAAGAAATGTAACTGCTCGGGTCAGTTCCCTTGAATTCTTTCAAAAAGCACCTCAACAATCTTTAAAAGCAATGATAACAATGAAACCAAACTAGATCATTTGTGTAAATTGCATGAGAGATGATTGATGGTGGGGCGCCTGGATGGCGCAATCGGTTAAGCGTCCGACTTCAGCCAGGTCACGATCTCGCGGTCCGTGGGTTTGAGCCCCGCATCGGGCTCTGGGCTGATGACTCGGAGCCTGGAGCCTGTTTCCGATTCTGTGTCTCCCTCTCTCTCTGCCCCTCTCCCGTTCATGCTCTGTCTCTCTCTGTCCCAAAAATAAATAAAAAACGTTGAAAAAAAATTAAAAAAAAAAAAGAGATGATTGATGGTGACAAAACACACTATACTGACAATAGAAATACATTTTATCTTATACTTTGCATCCCATTCAGCTAGGACAATGCCTTGGATATTAATATATCAATTAATACTTCATACAATGTTATAGTTAGAAAGGACTTTGATGTTGATTCAACATCCATGTATAAGGATCCCTCTTATAGCCCCTGATGCATCCCCAACTCGAATGATGCCGGTAATGGAAAATCCACGAAATAAGGGGGGGTGCCTGGGGGGCTCAGTTGGTGAATCGTCTGACTCTTGGTTTTGGCTCAGGTCACAATCTCACGGTTCTGTGCTGACAGTGCAGAGCCTGCTTGGAATTCTCTCTCTCTCTGTCTCTCTCTCTCTCTCTGCCCCTCCCCCACTTGCTCTCTCTGTCTCTCAAAAATAAATAAACACACATAAGTAAACAAGCAAACAAACAAACAAATGATACAGCTCATTCTCCTGTCAGACAGGACGGTTAGAAAGTCTGTCAACATAGGAAGCTGAAATGGAATAAGTCTTTTGTAAGAAAACCATATCATTTGAGAACTGGAAAGAGGTGTTGGAGATCTCCCAGTCTATCATTTTATGGTCCGAGCTATTATGCCATCTGGACCCAATCCTACCTTCTAGAAGAACACCCAACAAGTAACAATACTTGTTTTGCAGCCTTTTAAATGTTGGAAGGTAGGTACTGTGTGGCCCCTTAGCCTCCCATCTTCCTAAGTTTTCCCCTATAATTGTGTCAACCCTTACTCATCGGATATGTTTTTCAGACCCCCTCCTCTGGCTAGCATCGAATACGATGGAAGTGTGCCACCCCATATTTGGGACCTCAGACCTCTGTTAATGCAGCCCAGACTCTTGTCAGTTTTCTCCGCAGCCATATCACACTGGTGGTCACTCTAAATCTTGTAGCCGCCCGGGTCCCCTGGCCTTCCTGTTCTGGGCTTGTGTCTAGCTGTAACTTCTAACATTTGTCTCTATTAAATGTCATCTCACTTTTGGCTCAGGATCCCAGCTAACAAGATAATTATATGTATTTTTTTTAATTTATTATTTGAGAGAGAGAGAGCAGAGCAGGGGAGCGGGTGCCGAGCATGTGCGCACGAGAGAGAGAGAGAGAGAGAGAGAGAGAGAGAGTCTCAAGCAGGCTCACGGCCATGAGATCATGACCTGAGCCAAAACCAAGAGCCAGACGCTTAACCGACTGAGCCACCCAGGTGCCCCAAGATAATTATATATTATTTTATTTTATTTTATTTTATTTTATTTTATTTTATTTTATGTTATGTTATTTTAGAGAGAGAGAAAGCACATGAGCAGGGGAGAGGGGCAGAGGGAGAGAGAGAAAATCTTAAGTAGGCTTTACACTCAGTGTGGAGCCCAGTGTGGGGCTGGATCCCACAACCCTGGGATCATAACCCGAGCTGAAATCAAGAGTCGGATGCTCAACCGACTGAGCCACCCAGGCGCCCCAAGGGAGGTGATCACTTTTAATCCATCTGTGTTTAGTCTGAAGATGTCTTCAATTGCCTTCTGTAGTGTGAGGCTCTCCGTTCCCCTCTTCCTCTGACCTTCCCCCACTAGCTCAGGCGCTTAGGCTCCTTCTTCACTCACCCCTCCCCCACTCCATCTTCCTGTTCCCTCTTCCTTCCTCTTCCTTCTCCCTTTCTCTCTTTTCATCCCCCAGACCAACCCACAGACGGGAGAGGGGGAGGAAGTTCAATATCTGGCCCCCTGACCCGAGCCCACCTCTCAGGCTGCCACCTGGGTCCTTGCACACACACACCACGAATTTTAGGGACTTCGAGAACAAACAGTCGCCTCGGGAGGGACACAAGTAAGAAGTCACCCGCCCTTTCAGATGCCTGAAATTCCACTGATGACCCACCAGCCTCGCTGAGTTGGCTGTAGGCTTTCTCTAAATATCGAATATATGTTTGTGTTTGAGAAGACATGAGAGCATATCAGTTGCTTAATAGGTCACAGTGAATGTGGTTTTCCTTTTCCGAAGACCTCATGAAGGGAACTGGCCCGAGAGATTCTGGGGTGGAACTGGGAGGGAGTAGGTTGGGAAGGCAAAATATATAGAAGAGAGACTTCTCCAGTTGTCAGTGAGGGAGCTTGAAGGAGGGGACAGGAGAAGACCGTGCTGCCTTCTGTTCAAGTTGCCCCTACACCACCTCCGGGCTGCGCAGGAGAAGCATGTCTGTCTTTCCAGAACTATCTCAATCCCACTTATCACCAGAGCCTCCTTCACCCACTCTTGTCAGAAACGATCTTCCAGGGGCGCCTGGTTGGCGCGATCAGTAGAGCATGTGACTTCATCGCGGGGTTGTAAGTTTGAGCCCCATGTTGGGTGTAGAGGAGATTAATTAAAAATAAAAAACCTTAAAAAAAATAAATGAGCTCCCATATAGTATTATTAACTTTCTTAGGTGTGATATTATGGCTGTGTAGAAGAATGCCCTTCGTTGGTTTTTTTTTTTTTCGTGTTTGTTTATTTTGAGAGTGAGTGTGTGCGCAAGCTGGGGAGGGGCAGAGCGAGAGCGAGAGCGAGAGCGAGAGAGAGAGAGAGAAGAATCCCAAGCAGGCTCCATGATGGCAGTGCAGCACCTGACTCGGGGCTTGAACTCCCAAACCATGAGATCACGACCTGAGCCGAAATCAAGAGCCGGACGCTTAACCAGCTGAGCCACCTAGGCGCCCCGAGAATGCCCTTAGTTTTCAGAGGTGCTTGCTGAAACATTTAGAGGTTAAATGTTCTGCTATCTGCGACTTACTTTCAACCAGTGCAGCAAAAAATATCCATATATATATAGAGAGAGAGACAAAGCAAATACGGCCAAATACTAACAGTTATCCAGCAAAATGACTTCCAAACTCCTCACCGTCCTGCTTTATCTCCTCAGAATGTTCTTCTGGTTTTTCTTGCCTTTTGAAGTACAGTTGTAGAATTATGAATAATAATAATTACCATGTGTGACTGGTTACTGTGTACCGTGTATCTGTGCTAGGCACTTTACATACATCATATATAATCCTACAACAGTCTTTCCGGGTTGATGTTTTTCTTCTCGTTTCGCAGGGAGGAAAAATGACCTAGAGTGGTCAGGAAATTAATTGGACTTATGGGTACTGTTTAAGTCCCTGTTGATCTGACTCCAAAGTTTATGCTCTTTCTATTACATCATGCGGTCTCTTGAATTGTACATAGTGTTCCAGAAACAGCCAGGAAGGCGCATGCCTGCAAACACACACACACACACACACACACACACACAGAATTGTATGTATGTCATTAGTCTAGAAATCAGGAGGCCTTTGGGTGAGTCACTTCTCTCTGAGCCTCAGTTTCTGGATCTATAACACAAGAGAAGTTGATTTATTTTTTTTAAGTTTTTTTTTTAACGTTTTATTTATTTTTGAGACAGAGAGAGACAGAGCATGAACGGGGGAGGGGCAGAGAGAGAGGGAGACACAGAATCAGAAGCAGGCTCCAGGCTCTGAGCCATTAGCCCAGAGCCCGACGCGGGGCTCGAACTCACGGACTGCGAGATCATGACCTGAGCCGAAGTCGGACGCTCAACCGACTGAGCCAGCCACCCAGGCGCCCCGAGAAGTTGATTTAAAAATATCCCAAGTCCTTCTTATTTTCCTGACGGACATTTGATGCTTTTGATTCTCATGAGGCTTTCTGGAACATGTGAAGGGAAACACAAGAAAATTCTCTTCCCATTCAGGTAAGCAAACAGGCCCAATGAGAAAAATACGATCCCTAGTGGAAGGAGGCCTTACCCACCCCAGAAGCCCATTGGTGGGGGCCCCACTGTACATGAAACGGGGTGAGGTCACAGCTCCTGTACCCGACATCAGGTAGTGACTCTAACTGCCGCTCTCTAACTTTGCTACTTGCAAACTGCATGTCTACACAGCCTGGTAAATAGCTCAAGTCTTAAAAAAAAAAAAAGCACCTATCTATCATTGACCTGTGCACCAATCACTGTGGCCTCTCCTAGGTGGAGGCGCCAGGGAGCATTGGGTGCCTGTGTCGACGACAGGTGCTGGAGGGTCCATCCTTGGCGGGGAGTGAGCGTGCAGACTTAACCATGAGGTCCTAGGGCACCTTGCACCCCATGGGCATCAGGGAGTCCTTGAGAAGCTGAAGAATTGCCCGTTAGGGAAATAAGAGAGAAGTAGATATTTTACATGCAGCATCCTGGTTGCTGTGAAAAGCTCTCCTGTTCCTTTGCCTCCTTGAATCCGCGACAGCAAGATGGGTACCAGCAGCTCTAGAGGAGCCCTTCGAGAAAGTTCGCCAAGTTCTTGCTCTTGCCGCGTCTGCCCAAGCTGACAGAATTGTCTGTATGTCATTGGTTTGATCCAGAAATATGGCCTCCGTATGTGATGGGACACAAGCATGTGAGGAATAGAGGCTTCGTGTGGTTGGACTGCGTGAACCTGCTTGAACGGATCGTCCAAGACATCTGTCTACCTGACAGCAGAAACGATGCTGGCTCTCTGAGCATAAAAGTGGTTAAAGGCTCAGATTCTGTCTGTTTTCGTGTGAATGGAACAGTCAACTGGTTATAGAAACCTCCTTTTTAAAATGTCCTATTATCTCCTCAGCGGATTCACCTTCGAAACAGATACCTTATGTCCCTCAGTTATATAAAAGTATTTATGCTGAAAAACCAAACGTTACCCCTGCCCCATCTCTTTAAAGGAGGTTCAAGAGAATCTTTAGGGGGCGCCTGGGTGGCTCAGTCGGTGAAGTATCCGACTTCAGCTCAGGTCGTGATCTCGTGGTTCGTGAGTTCGAGCCCCACGTCGGGCTCTGTGCTAACAGTTCAGAGCCTGGAGCCTGCTTTGGATTCTGTGTCTCCCTCTCTGTCTCTCTATTCCTCTCCCGCTTGTGCCCTCTCTCTCAAAAATAAATAAACATTAAAAACAAAGAGAAAACAAAAATCCTCCTTCTAGTAGAGGAAAGCAGGGGAAGGGAACGGACGTTTTGGCGGTGGGGGGAGACTCCCATGTGCCATCACACAGCTGGGTGCCTTACCTCCAGTGTCTTGGTTAATTCCCATTTTGCAGACGAGAACACTGAGGTTCAGAGAGGCTAATTCTCCCAAGCTCAGGCTCCCAAAGGTCCTGTGTTAAGTGCCTGAGTTGCACGCCGAAGCCTTCCCTCAGGGAGAGCCCAAGGCTTCCATGACTGCCTCTTGCACGGGCGCACAGAGAGGATTTGCACCCCTGCTACCTTCCAGCACCTCCCCGCCACCAACTACCACGAGTGTCCCAGACACCCAGTGGAGACTTCCGTTGACCCTTGAACAACACCGGTTTGAATCGTGTGGATCCACTTAGATGTGGATTTCTGACAGTACAGTGGTGTGCAAGTGTTTTCTCTGTGATTTTCTTAGTATTTTCTTTTTCCCCATCTGACTTTATCGCAAGAATATAGCGTATAATACGTATAACATGTAGACTATGTGTCAAATGATCGTGTTGCCGGTGAAGATTTCCGTCAACGGTAGGCGGCTAGCGGTTAAGTTTTGGGGGAGGCAAAAGTTATACGTGGGTTTTGGACTGCGAGGGGCACTGGTGTCCCTAACCCTGCTTTGTTCCAGATCAGCTGTATCTTCCTACTACCAGCTCTGCCGCTAACCCTGTGACTTAGCATTTCAGTTCTCTGGGTTGTGGTTTCCTCCTAAGTTAAGTTTTGATGACCTCTTAAGGTCTTTCTTTTTTTTTTTTTTTTTAAGACTTATAATTTTTTCTTAATGTTTATTTATTTTTTTAAAAATTTTTTAATGTTTATTTTTGAGACAGAGAGAGACAGAGCATGAATGGGGGAGGGGCAGAGAGAAAGGGAGACACAGAATCGGAAGCAGGCTCCAGGGTCTGAGCCATCAGCCCAGAGCCTGATGCGGGGCTCGAACCCACGGACCGTGAGATCGTGACCTGAGCTGAAGTCGGACGCTCAACCGACTGAGCCACCCAGGCGCCCCTTAATGTTTATTTTTGAGAGAGAGACACACACACACACAAAGTGTGAGCAGGGGAGGGACAGAGAGAGAGAGAGGGAGACACAGAATCCGAAACAGGCTCCAGGCTCTGAGCTGTCAGCACAGAGCCCGACGCGGGGCTCGAGCTCACGAACCGCGAGATCATGACCAGAGCTGAAGTCAGACGCTTAACCGACTGAGCCACCCAGGCGCCCCTCCTACGGTCTTCTCGATGAAGATGAATCCTTCGATGCCCTGGAGCCCACGGCTGGCTTTTCCCACTCACCCACCAGGCAGTGGACAGACACATGCTTGGCCGTCCCCTTACACACTGCCAAGCCTGAGAATTATAAATAGAGCCCAGGCACCTGTGTGTTCAGGCCATCCGCCACAGGGGAGGGGTGGGGGGAGCACAGAAGGAGCAATCTGAGAAATTTGCAGGGATCCCAGCAAACCCCTGAAGTCTGAGATTCCCTGCCTTGGTGGAGTCATTTGTATTCGCTGGCTGGCCCCCTCCCTGCCCTGCTGTATTTAATTCTGGACATGGTATAAATAGAACTTGGCACTCTGGTAAAATACACCACCCTCCGCTTTGTTCCTTTCCTTTGGGGACAGCAACCAAATCTGAGCCTTTGAGTCCCTCTAGTGGCTCCAATCGGCAACTTGCCTGGTTGTTTCTTGGCCTGTATTTAACGTATAGTGCCTACTGTATGCACCAGATCGGTGCTGGGTTCTCTCGCTTTGCCAGGGGTGTGGGATGCTGGTTTCATTTGATCACTGTTGTGTCCAGGGGAAAGTGAGCAGGGGTAGAAGGCGGAACTCCTTCTTGGGCTAATCTCCCTGCTGCTCTATAGGAAGTGTGCTTTCCCGGGACCGAGGGAGGATGGGTTTTGTATGGGCTATTTCTGCCTTTAAGTGATTTGTAGGACCTCAGGGCGACTCCTTTATCCCTGGGCCTCAGTTCGCTCAGGGTGAAAGGAATACACAGGTTAAATTCGAGTCAGTCCAACAACTATTTAGTGAGCACCTGCGATGTGAGAGACCCTGAGCCGAGTGCATTGAGAACGTAGCGGTGGATGGTACCTAACCTCAAGGAGCCTAGAGGCTAATGGGAGAACCAGGTGTCCGGGAAGCCGCATACGACACAGGGGGGACGCGGCACAGAATGGCCGTCAGGGCGTGAGCTTTGCAGCGGGACAGATCTGGGGTTGAGCCCCCGATCTGGCACCTTTAGCGGCGTGACCTTGAGCAAAGTGCTGAGCTCCTCTTCCTGTTTCATCCCTAGATGCGGATAACATCGCTTTCTTCATGGGGTTTAGCGCTCAGCGTTCAGCCAGGGCACACAAAGGGCGGCCACTCTCAACGCGGTTTAAGTTCTAAACAGAAAGAACAGAAACCTTACTGGGAGCGTCAGTAAGACTCCGGAAGGGGCTTATCCCGTTGGTTCTGAAGGCCCCTTCTTAGGCCCAACGGGTTTCTGTGGTCTCCTTTCTTTGCCTCCGAGCTTGGGAATCCACCTGCTGCTTCTCCAGGGTGGATGCCTCTGGGGGTCCCGCCCTGCAACGTCAAACCAGTCTGCCTCCCCGGAGAGGGAACTACAGTCTCTCCTGCCCCCTTCTTCCTTCTTTCAGGCTCTTTTCCTTCCCACAGAGTTACTGCTAATCTATCTTGGGAAATGAACACAGAATAAAAAAGGTAGCTTACGTGCTTCCGTTAGTCATGATCCTTGATGCTTAGTGCTTAAAACTCTCTGAACTGGCAGAGTGAGTTCTCCCCGGGAAAGGGGACTTTGTAGAAACCCTGACGCTGGGGGCTATTGCAACTCAGAGGTTGTATGATTCTGTTACATGGTGAATGAGGCACGGGGACGTTGTAAGTGACTAGAAAGAGAAAGAGACCATTTTCACGCTGAGCCTCTTGGTCACTGTGTAAGGAGACAAAGGAGGACCTTACAGCCCAACTTAACGCCAGACACATCACACCTAGAGTCCAGGGGAAGTTCTTTAATTCTGTGGATTTAATGGCCAACAATGTCTGAGATTAATAGGAAGGAGAGAAGGTGAGCTTTGGAGCCCGGAGTTGCTGACGGAATACCGTTCCTGGAACAAGATAAAAATTAGGGGCGCCTGGGTGGCTCGGTCGGTTAGGCGTCCAACCTCGGCTCAGGTCATAATCTCACAGCTCATGAGTTCAAGCCCCGCATCGGACTCTGGGCTGACAGCTCAGAGCCTGGAGCCTGCTTTGGACTCTGTGTCTCCCTCTCTCTCTGCCCCTTCCCCGCTCACGTTCTGTCTCTCTCTAAAAAATATTTGTAAAAAGATGAAAATTAGAGGTAAAGAAAGTCAAAAATGGAACCGAAATCCCGGTGGCCAAAGGGATACTGGATGGGTGGAGGGACGGGATCCAAATGTGGGAACTTGGAATTTCACTTTGGATAGGAAGGGTTGCCTCTATATTTTGAAGCCATGTGGTGTGAAACTATAAAGAATGGAAGATAGAAGTTGGGGTTAAGAGAATGAGTGTCCCTAAAGGAAGTAGTAACTGCCTATAAGAGCCCACTTATTCTCTGAGGCATCCTGCGCTCCCTGTAGGTCTGTGGGGGGATCACCTGTCTCTAAGATGGCTCAAGGAGTGAAAATGGTACCTAGAGCCTGTTCTGGGGAGGATGCCAACCCCTGCCTTTCTCCTTTGGTCTCTGTTCTTAAGGAAGCCTCTGCTAGTAAGGGAGAGAAGGTCCAGATCACACAGTTGTTGACCTGAGTCATTTCATCACTCATAAAAAACCAATAAGGTAGGTAAGAGTGTAATCTGGGGGGCCATGGAAGATACAATGAATTCAGTTAATGGAGGAACCACTGTGCGATTCCAGGACTTCCGGTGCTTCTGGTCTAGGATTCTTCGGACACCTTGATTTGCCCCTTGCCTGCAGGAACATCCAATAATTATTACTTGTAATAGTTGCTTCCTATACGTTGCTACCCAGTTTTCTGCATTACTCACTAGAGGCTCTTCTTTTTCAGTGTCCTACTATGTTGGAACCTTGGGGACTCACACTGAGATCAAGAGAGTGGCAGAGGAAAGGGTCACCTTGCCCTGTCACCATCAACTGGGGCTTCCGGAAAAAGACACGCTGGATATCGAATGGCTGCTCACCGACAACGAAGGGAACCAAAAAGTGGTGAGTGTACAACTGGCCAGACCCCTCGCCTCCCCCGGCTCCCCTCCCCACCCTCCTACAGTCGCCTTCCCTCAGTCCTCCAGTGTTCTGTTTCTTCCATCTGGCTTATCGTTGAAAGACTCCAGATACAAACATTATACATAAGAAAAGGTATTTGGGTCTTAAAGACAAGAGAGTCTGTACTCTTTGGGCAAGCAAACACTCCTAGGAATCCACCTGTCATTTGCCCGAGGAGGGCATCTGCAGTATTAGCGTCTTTCCTAAGAAGGGAGCAAAGATACAGTAGCTTGGCTCCCTAGCCAAGTGGCCAGAACCCCAGATCTATACTAGGAAGCCTGCTCCTCCCCATCCTCGGAAACCATTACCACCTGCCTACATGTAAGTTTTGCACAAAGCCATGACTCGCAAGCTCGGAGATTGTATATAATACGACAAACCACATACAATGCAGGACGGGACTGAAAATGTTAACGCTTCAATAATTGGCCAGCAGAAGAATTGATATGGGTTCTGGAGTTGGAAAAATGAAGGAACTGACCCCGGGTCTTCGGTGCTCAGGATGGGAGGTCCGTTGGTGTTTCTGTGCTTTTGGGGCAGTGTCAACAGAGCTTGTAGTGAGTGCTTTGCTCCCAACGATCCGCTGGGCTGGTCTCTACCGAGCGAGAACTAAGTTAGCTACTGTATTATCCTGTCTGACTTGGCTGCATTCAGCCTCTGTACCTTTCCTCCACCTGGCTTTTCTAGCGTAACTCTTCCTATTCCATTTACCCACTGACTTTTAAAAATTCTTTGGGTTGAGGGCCACCTGGGCTGGCTCTGTTGGTGAAGTGTGCAACTCTTGATCTCGGGGTTGTGACATGGAGCCCCGCACTGGGTGTAAAGATTGCTTAAAAAACAAAATCTAGAGTAAATAAATAAATAAAAATCTGTTGGTCAAAAGTTTTGTGATTTAAAAACATCACACAGAATACCAGGGAAGCTGACTTTTTAGACTTTTTGTCCTTTTCAGAACTTTACCTCTTGCCCTACTAAAAAGTGAAAGGTGTCCTTTCTTCTTCTCTGTCTATACCGCCGATTTCATACCATGGTTTGTGCTGGGGGAAGCTAAGGTTTTTATTATTTTTTATACATTTTTTTAATGTTTTTAATGTTTATTTTTGAGAGAGAGAGCGCGTGCACACACACACACACACACACACACACACAAACACGTGAGAGTGGGGGAGGGGCAGAGAGAGGGAGACACAGAATCCGAAGCAGGCTCCAGGCTCTGAGCTGTCCGCACTGAGCCCGACCCTGGGCTCAAACACAGGAGCCATGAGATCATGACCTGAGCATAAGCCGGACGCTTAACCTACTGAGCCACCCAGGCACTCTTAAAGAAATGATTATTATTATTTTTTTTTTTAGAGAGAGAGAGAGCGTGCAAGCAGGGGAGAAGGGCAGAGGGAGCACTCAGCACAGAGTCCCACATGGGGCTCGATTCCGTGACCCTGGGATCATAATCTGAGCTGAAATCAAGAGTTTGATGCTCAACTGACTGAGCCACCCAGGTGCCCCAAAGCTAAGATTTTCACTAAAAAAAAAAAAAAAAAAAAAAAAAATCCAAGGTAACTGTTGGATTTTAGCTCCTACATCACTTTGTCATTTTGTTCTCATAGTACATCGTCCTGAGACTCTCTGTTCTCTGGAGAGCAAGGTCACCTTAACCTGAGCATATTGATTCCCACGGGGTCTTAGTCAATCATAGACATGATAGTCTCAGTTCTGCATGAAGCAAATAAGAGCCATGCCTGCTAATAAAAATTAAAAAAATGAAAAACTCCGCTCATCTAACTTTTTAGCCACGAGTTTTCATTTAAAGAAAAAGAAAGGTTGCATGCTTATGTAGCCAAGTGAATATAAGGCTGAGAAGTTAATTGTTGATTCAAGCAGGCCTTTCAGAGACGTTTGAAGCAGGGACAGTTCCCTACTTGTCTTCGATTCATACTCCTGTCGCAGGATTTTTTTTCTCAATACCCGGGATTCGTTGTCTCACCACTTGGAAGAATGAAGAGGTGGAGGCAGAATGAGCAGCAGGCAGAAGTTTATTAGAGTGGAAAATCAGAGAGCAAGAATAGTGTGGAAGCTCTCTTTCCAGAGAGGGGGCATTTCAAAGTGTGAATGCCTGCGAAGATAGACAAGCGTCTTTGTTTTATAGGGTTCTGGTTGCCACTCCCCTTCCCATCCCCCCCTCGTTCCCTCTCAGGTCACACCCTTACTGGCTCAATAAGCTCTAGGTGCTGGGTTGTCCATTCCCGATGGCCACCACTGCACTGTACGAGGGGTGGTCTATGGCCATGTCATTCCTTGTGGGTCATATGTTTTATGACTACTTATTTTAGTTAGGTCTTTTATCAAATTCCTGAGGGAATCCTGAGGGGGGTAGGTGGTGTCTCTTACGTTCTTTTTTTTTTTTTTTTTAATTTTTTTAATTTTTTAATGTTTATTTCTGGGAGAGAGACAGAGCATGAGCAGGGGAAGAACAGAGAGAGAGGGAGACACAGAATCGGAAGCAGGTTCCAGGCTCTAAGCTGTCAGCACAGAGCCCGACGCGGGACTCGAACCCACACACCGCGAGATCATGACCTGAACCAAAGTCGGGTGCTTAACCGACTGGGCCACCCAGGCGCCCTGGTGTGAGTTATAGTCTTAAGGGGAACTTTAGGCCCAGGGGAGTTTGCTGTGGTCAGACACTCCCAGCGGTGTTCCAAAATATGTGCTTCCCCCCACCCCAGCCCCCCAGGGACCTCAGGTCCTATCCTTTCCCTGTCTGCCTACTGAATCCTATCTTTTCCTATCATACTCCAAAGTAAGAATCAATCATTTATTCAGTCATTCAGATTACATGCATTTATTTAGCACCTACCGTATGCCATGGTAGACACTGGCTTACAATACTGAAGAAGATGTCCAAGTCCCTGCCTTCATGGGGCTTACAATGCAGCCATTCCGTGATTTAAAACAAACAAAAAAAATTTTTTTTAAGCAGAGAGCACTATTAGCTACTTGCCAGGTTCAAGTCTGTTTAGCACAAATGATCTCATTTAACTTAATCCTCGTAACCAGGATTACTAGTCCTATTTTGCAAAAAAGAAGGGAACCACATACAGCATGTGCACCTACATACACACAGTGAGAAAAATGCAGAAGTTCACCCATTTTGCAGTTTGAAATGAGGCACTGTGATGTCAGTACCTGGGCTATTAACTGCTAGCTATGTTCCCTTCGTAAATAATTTGAAGTTATAATACGTGCTATGTGGGAAATCAGGAGAACGTGGGAAGAAAATTGTTCCAGACAGAACGAATTATGCCAGGGCCCTAATTAATGCTGGAACAAGCCAGGCACTGTTGAACATTCTAAAAGTTCAAAAAGCAATTTAGGTTAAATTGAATAAACCCTGGATTCCCACTATACACGTACTCTGTCATGAAGGAGGTGGTTGAAGAGAATGTGTAAAGAGACAATTTGACATAGATCATGATAGAAGCAGAGCGTTCTAGATGAATATAAAGGAGGAGCCACTGGCCAGAATTAGTTGGAGGAGGGGGAAAGGCCAAGGGCAGCTCCCTACAAGAAGTCACAGCTGATCTGACTGTTGTTAGAAGGCGCTGCCCTGAGGATCTCCCAAGAGCACAGACGCAAAGGCTGCAATATTCTGGGAAATGGTAAAGTAAGCAGCTAGCACAGGCGCAGCTCAAAACGTAAGCACGCAGAGGTTGCAGGACCGGAACGTGAAAAAGGTCTTGTGTACCATGCTAGGGAGCTCAGATCCTTTTCTATGATGTCATGGAGTTTCTTGAAGGATTTTAGGAGTGAAAGGGACATATATGCATCTCAGATGATCACTCCGGTCCCGCGCAGCGCCACACTGATTTAAAGCAGACTCGAATGGGAGCAAGGTCAGTTGAAAATTTCAAGCTATACAATAAGGGCTTAAACTATAGCCATGGGTAGTTGGAATATCACGATGGGCATAATAAAAATGTAGCGGGTAAATTTGGCACCATGTCCGGAATGAGAGTGAGGGTGGGAAAGAAAATCCGGGAGGGGCTGGAACGGAGATGGTGCCTAAGGTAGGCTAGCCAATGACCTAGACCCCAAGTTTAGCTTTGCGTTGGCTCCACCCCTTTTGTCTAGGATGCTCAGAGGTGCCAGAAACGCTTGGGGGTGGGTAGGCAGTTTGGGGAATATATGAATTTCAGTCCAGGTGGGTAGCATGGCCGCTAGAACTCTGGAGCTTTCCTCCTGGTTCTAGGGATGGGCACATAGTTAATTTCCAAAGTCGGAGTGACCACCTCCCCCCCCCCCCCCCCCCCCCCCCCCCCCCCCCCCCCCCCCCCCCAATGCACACACAACGGAGACCTTTCCCTTCTATTTTTCAGACGAAGAAATTAGGACAGGGATGTTCTCATTCCCCTGCCAGACCTCTCTGGCACATCCTTTCTCCCTTTGCCCCTTTTCTTTGATACCGAACAGGAAAAACCCTCATCAAAACCACAGAGAGGGGCCTACGTCCATTTCCGTTCAAGGCAGTTGCACGATTACTGCGCGGGGCCCTTGGCGCAGCAGAGCCCCTGCTAGGAAGCTGAGCTGCTCCATCTGTTCCATCAGGTCCTAACAAACCGTCCTCCTCCTCTCAAAAATGCGCTGGGAACGGGTCCACCTGGAATGTCAGAAGACAAACAGCCCCACAGCAGCTGCAATTCATGTACTTCATTTGTTGTCTGTTTGCAAAAGGATTGAATGTATGTGCACTGTTCTCCCGTCACACCTGGAACAAGGACTTAGCCTCGGCTCTGGGTTTCCTAGAATTAAAACCACAACAAAGCAGGGCCTCGGCGGGCGGGGCTGTGGGAGGAGCAGAGGTGTCTGCCCTGCAGAGGGCGCCCCTAGGGGCTTAGCCTTCAAGAGCTGCGGGTGGGCAGGACCGACAGCCTCGCTGAGCGACCTGGGAGGCCGCTGCTCTCTCCCCAGTAGCTCTCTTCCGGGCTCGGTCCGGGGTCTGCGTGGCCCTCGGAAATTAGCGAGAACTTGCCCGCCAGAAAAACATGAAGAAACCCCAGGAAATTAGCAAGGGAAAAAGAAACTGATGTGATTTTGGAGTGGTGGGCGGTGGTCTGGTGCCGATGGCCAGGAAAGAATTCCTGAGAGGTCTTTGGGGCGAGAAGGTGGTTTTATTAAAGCACGGGGACAGGACCCGTGGAGTCGGGGGAGGTAAAGGCCAAAGGGAGGTTCCCAAAACGACTTTCATATGCTAAAGAGGACTGCGGAGGCCTTGTTATTGTTGAACTAAAGTTATCTTCCCTCCAGTAAGGCATTAACATTAAGACTGAGAGTTCCTGGAGGAATGTTTTACTCTGCCTAAGTATTTGTCAGTGGGCTGCAGGTTCTAAAGAAACTTAATTTTATGTACCATTTTTTTCTTGCCTTTGTTCCCTGCGGCACTATGAAGGGGAGGGTGATGTTGGGGCTCCGGGAAACTGAGTCTATGGGTTTCTGGAGATTAGGCTATTGATAAGATTGCTTTTTTCTTGTAATTTACTAAGACTTTTGTGAAGTGATGGGAGACTCCTATCCTGGCTAACTGTGATCTCTATCAGTCAACCATTGGTTTTTCTCTTTCCTTTGTTCTTGGGCTGCCTGGAGTGCCTGAGGAATGTCACACAGGTCCCACCTGGGGCGGGGGGAAGGGGGTTCCGGGGTGTCAGCTGGCCTTAGGCTCCCTCATCAAAAAGAGGATAGCTTGACTATCTCTCAGGGAAAGCCGAGGGACTCTGAGATAATGCAACAAAAGCAGAAGGCAGCTAATGAGAAGACGTCTGTGCAGACCAGAGAAAAATGATGACTATTTAGAAAAACCTGCCCGCTGCTGCCAAACAAAATAAGCTCTATGATCAAAATTTGGTGGCGTGAACAGTCGTATGTTATAACATATCCTTATAAAACTATTTTAAACTAAAAAAAAAAAAATCACACAACAAAACAAAGAGACACAAGTATCTAAGATTAAATGTGTGTCTGAAAAAATGGAGACAAACTGCAAGGCTGTAACTGATCCCCAACCTGTGTCATAAATGAGTGTAAAATGCTTATATTAGGTCATGGTTATTTAATTATAGTCAGATTATTATGGAGTTGTATAATGTCCGCTTTCCAAAGATGTTAACTACTTACCTTGGTTGTCTCCCCCCCCCCTTTTTTCTTTCCATTAATTAATGGGATGGCGGGGGGGGGGGGGTTGCTCCTGGCTGGCTTAGTCGGTAGAGCATGTGACTCTTGATCTTGGGGTTGTGAGTTCAAGTCCCATGTTGGGTGTAGAGATTACTTAAAAATAAAATCTTCTAAAATAATAATAATAATAATAATAATAATAATGGGGGGCAGGATTTGGGGGAAAGGAGAGAAAAGTTCTCAGGAGTCAGCCCTACCTGAATGTATTAAGTGCTATGGTGGAGATTTGCCCAAACAGCTGAGGCTTGCTGGAGGAAGTCAGTGATTCTACACAGGGAGCCAGGAAAGGCTAGAATACAGAGAAGCTGGCCCTTGAGCTTGAGCTTGAGGCCTGTAGGTGTTGTGTAGGCAAAAATAAAAGAGAAGCATTTCAAAAGAAGAAGACTGCATGATCTGAGACAAAGACACATCTGAGGGTGTTGTTCCAGAATCAAGGGACATCGAATTTGGGGACTAGGCTCTTCAGAGAGGTGAGGACAGGGACTAAAGATTAGGTGGAGTCCAGGCTGTACTGGCCTTAGGTGCCACATTCAGAGGGCTAAGCTTTGGTCCATAGGGCACACAGGTGATGGAAAACAAATGGAGGCTTTCAGCTAGGGAAGCTTTAATATACAAATGTATGGAATGACTAATGTTGTTTGGGTACTGGGCTGGACAGTTTTGGAAACCTTAGGGGCTTTCGTAAACCCGGAATCAGACAATGAAAGTAATTGTGAGCGCTTATTCTCTCATTGCCACAAAAACCCGATGAAGTAGCTTATTCCTGTTTTACAATTGAGGAACTAAAGGTTTGGAAAGGTTGATTAACTGACCCCCATCACACAGCTCTAAGTGGCGGGGCTCCCATTGGAATGTAAACCGGTGGACTTTCCAGCCAGCTCACTCTCAATCACTGTGCCCTGGTGCAGCCCTGGGGCTAAGGTTTTCAAAATCAAGGCCCTGTAGTGGATTCTAAGTGAGCAGACTTTTTTTTTTTTTTTTAACCACCGACTGGAAAAGCTATTTCATGAAACTCACGCTTTGGTTGTATGTACCTACTATGTGTAAAGGTTCACCAACTTCCCAAAGCCCACAAAACCCCAAAATGCATAAAAATTACCCAGCTCTTGGGGTGCCTGGCTAGCTCAGTTGGTTAAGCATCTGACTCTCAATTTCGGCTCATGATCTCACGAGTTGGAGACCGCTTCGGGCTCCACGCTGACAGCACCTGGGATTCTGTCTCTCCCTGCTCCTCCCCTGCTCGTGCTTGAGCTCCTGCGCGCTCTCTCTCTCTCTCTCTCTCTCTCCCAAAAATAAAAAAAAAAGAAAAAAAAGAAAAAATATTACCCAGCGCTTTACCGGTTTCTAGGTTTAGAATCTCTTCATTCTTCCTAGGAAGTACAAACTAACTTCCTCGTAGTGATTATGCACCTACGAGGTAATAGGAAGAAGTCAGAAAGAAAGGGACATTAATTGGGCACCTGTTAGGCATTCCCATCTTACTCCAAACATCAGCCCCCAACTTTCAGTCTTAGGAGATAAGATCCCAGCCTTCCAGGTTTTTTCCTATCACTAACTTATTTCCTCCTCTTGCTATTGTCTCAGCGATTTGGCATTTCTTTTTTTTTTTTTTTAATTTTTTTTTCAACGTTTATTTATTTTTGGGACAGAGAGAGACAGAGCATGAACGGGGGAGGGGCAGAGAGAGAGGGAGACACAGAATTGGAAACAGGCTCCAGGCTCCGAGCCATCAGCCCAGAGCCCGACGCGGGGCTCGAACTCACGGACTGCGAGATCGTGACCTGGCTGAAGTCGGACGCTTAACCGACTGCGCCACCCAGGCGCCCCAGCGATTTGGCATTTCTATGGTCACTCCTTCCACTAGCCCCCAAGAAACCTATCCTTTCTTTTTTAAAAAAAATATGATTCTCTTTTTTTTATTTATTAAAAAAAAACTTTTTATATTTATTTACTTTTGAGAGAGATAAACATAGCGTGAGCAGGGGAGGGGCAGAGAGAGAGGAGACACAGAGTCTGAGGCAGGCTCCAGGCTCTGAGCTGTCAGCACAGAGCCCAATATGGGGCTTGAACTCATAAACGGTGAGATCATGACCTGAGCCAAAGTCGGGCACTTAACCGGTTGAGCCACCCAAGTGCCCCAATGTTTATTTATTTTTGAGAGAGAGGAGAGAGAGAGAGAGAGAGAGAGAGAGCAAGAGGGGGAGGGGCAGAGAGAGAGAGAGAGAGAGAAACAGAATCCGAAGCAGTCTCCAGGCTCTCAGCACAGAGCCCAACGCGGGGCTCGAACTCCTGAACGGTGAGATTGTGACCTGAGCCAAAATCGGGTGCTTAACCAACTGAGCCACCAAGATGCCCCAATGAGCTGCAAGTTGTAGGGAAATTTAATTTTATCTATATTTCTTTTGCCTTTCTTCTCCACATTACTGGCTGTAGCCTGGCACACAAGGTTGGTCACATTTTAAGGGATAAGAATAGGAAAGAAACCTCTGCCTGGCCCTAAGAACTCCTTGCTGGGATGCCCAGTCTCCATGGGAATGCAGTAATGAGTTAGTGAACATAGGAGGGCCCACAAAAACAGCCCCACTTGAGTAGGACCAGACTGCAGCTGCCCCATTTTAGATTGCGATATATGTACCCACTTCATTGAAGGCCTTCTCTAAGTATTTGTGAAACAAAAGAACAGCCTTAAGTCTAAGCAGTTTGTCTCAGAGACTCACTTCCTTAATCTCCTTAATCTCGTGAACGTTTCACTGCCAAGGTTTTCTCTTTAATGAGAGGAGTTAATACTTGTAAAGTATTTAGGACAGTGCCTAGCACAAAATAAATACCACATACGTGTTTGTTAAATAAAAGCACAACCCCCTGGCCGAACGTATTGCGTCGTGTTGATGGATTTTCGTTTCTAGGCCTGATGCATATTTTCCTAACTCCGGGGCCGAGTGCTGAATTTGTCACAGTGTAGTCACTGAATGGTCAGTGAGCAAAGGAACGAGGTCCTTCCACAGATCTCTGCTCTTAAAATTAGTACTATAAGCTTGTGGAGCTAAGAATTGTTTTTGTAATTTTCTTTTAATACGTGAAGAAAATTAGACCTTAATTCTTCTCCAGAAAACTTGGGCTTCAAACCTTCTTTTTATTTATTTATTTATTTATTTATTTATTTATTCATTCATTCATTCATTCATTCATTCATTTTTAAGGTTTATTCAGAGAGAGAGAAACAGAGGGTGGCATGGGGAGGGGCAGAGAGAGAGGGAGACACAGAATCTGAAGCAGGCGCCAGGCTCTGAGCGGTCAGCACAGAACCCGACGCGGGGCTCGAACTCAAGGACCGTGCGGGGCTTCATACCTTTTAGACTTTAAAAGGTGAAGCCCCTTGCCCAAGACAGATTTCAGAGCTAGGATCTAAAGCCCAAATTCCTGAAGCTACATCCCTTTCTCTCCCTCTGTCGCCGCCCCTGTAACTTACAGCTCCCTGCTGAAAAGAATGCAGAACTTCAAGGTAAAACTTTTGTCCGGAAGTAAACACTGCACATTTGATTGAAGTCATGCATTTCCTGTACTTTCCAGAATATGCCCCTGCGTGAAGATGAAGTTCAGGAGTGACCTCCCTGTGGTGTCTGTGGGAGGCTGTGGGCAGGTGTTCAGGCTGGGGTAGGGAGAGGTCTTCTATTTGCATGATAATGAGTGCAATGAACCCCTTCGAGGCTGCTCCCCCTGCCCCTACTCCCCTCCTGCCTCCTGCCTCAGCAGGTGGTTTCAGGGTTCAACTCACTGAGTCTCTAGGAAAGAGAGGGTTGGAGGGAGAGGCGGTCTCATCCAGGCGTGAGGCTGGAAATGGTGAGCAAAGGCTGGACTTGAATAGTCAGCAAAAAAAGATCCGAGATGGCATTATCAATTTTACTCTGAGGTTGGTATTTTAAGTTTGTTTGTTTGTTTATTTATTTTTAAATGTTTATTTTTGAGAGAGAGAAAGCGTGAATGAGGGAGGGGCAGAGAGGAAGGCAGAAGGAATCCCAAGCGGGCTCCCCGCTGTCAGCACAGAGCCCGACAATGGGGTTCCATCCCACAAACCTCAAGATCGTGACCGGAGCCAAAATCAAGAGTCGGACGCTTAACCAACTGAGCCACCCAGGCGCCCCCCCCCACCCAACCCCGTGGTATTTTAATGAGTTTTAACTTTGTGTTTAGATATCCACCATTTGGATAGCCTCCTTATGCCTTCTTTTCTTAATCTGTAGATTCGTGCCCTCCAGGATCTTATCCAGTCTCACAGCCTTAAATACTATCCACAAGCTTAAATTCCCAAATGTACATCTCCAGGACTACCGCCCCCTGAATGTCTGACTCATTTTTATGCAACTGCTTACTTACTCTATGCCTCCTCTGGGAGTCTAACAAGCATCTGAAACCAAACTCCCGATTCCCCTCACTGTGCACACTCTGACCCCAAACCTCCTCTCCCTGGCTTTCTTCTCTTGGTTAGTAGCTGTTCTCTCTTTTCAGAGGCTCATGCCAAACACCTGAGCGTGGTCCTGGACTCCTCTCTTTTTCTCATACCACAAATATACATTTAAATAAGGTGGTCACGGGACGCCTGGGTGGCTAAGTCAGTTAAGCATCCGACTTCTGCTCAGGTTATGATCTCGCGGTTCGTGAGTTCGAGCCCCGCGTCGGGCTCTGTGCTGACAGCTCGGAGCCTGGAGCCTGCTTCGGATTCTGTGTGTGTGTGTCTCTCTCTGCCCCTCCCCCGCTCATGCTCTGTCTCTCTCTGTCTCAAAATTAAAATAAACATTAAAAAAATGTTTAAAGAAGGGGGTTAGTTTATTGGGAGATCCAGTTGGTTTCATCTTCAAAGTACACTTTGAATCTGATCACTTCTTGTCTCTTCCACTGTTACCACCGTAGAGGCTGTGCATCTATTGCCTGGATCTTTACTAGAATAGCCTCTTGACTGGTTTTCCCATTTCCACTCTTGGCCTCCTACAGCCTATTCTCAAAATAAATCATATCATGATGCTATTCTGCTCAAGATCCTATAATAGCCCCCCACTTCCACAAAATGAAAGCCATCATCATCTTTATAATGGACCAGAGCCCCGCCCCCGCAGGATCTGGTCCCACTGCCTGACTTCGTCGTTGACAATTCCCCTGGCTTACTCCAATTACCTGACCTCTCTGCTGGTCCTCAAGTATGTCAAGGTACTCTTCTGCCTTAGGGTCTCTGCACTGGCTTTTTCCTCCACTTAGAACTCTCTTTCTCCTAGAAAGCTCCAAGGTTAGTTCCACATCTCAAGTATTGACTGTTCTGTCTCATTCCAATAAGGTCTACTTTGACCACCTTATTCAATTTGCAGAGTTGATCCGTGAAGCCATCTGCTGACAGAGGAGGCTGTCGGGGAGTAGGGGCAGGGCAGAGGGGAGCGGTCTTCAAGGAATCTAACCCTTCGAGGCTCCCCCCCTAGCCCAATAGGAACACTTGCTTCCACCTCCCACATACAAGGTCCCTCCCAGACATCATCTTCATGCTTAGACTCCATATTTTCCAGAGATGAATTAGGGTCTAATTTTCCTCACGTATTAATTTCTGCAGAAGTAGAAATTAACTCATGGAATGCCCATAGCGATTTCCCATCGCATAGCTGTGGTTCCTGTTTGTAGAAATGCAAATTAAATTTGTCCGAAGGAGACTATGAATCTTAGTCCAATTCTCATTTGAACCTGTTGCAAAATCTTTCTGGTTCCATCATTTATTAGTGAGTGAAATAAAATCTTCGACATGGGCCTATTTCTATGCATATGAGGGTCGTAATTTTCCCCTTGTTTTTAATATTTAGTTTGGGGAGAGAGAGAGACAGAGTGTGAGCAGGGGTGGTGGAGGGGCAGAGAGAGGGAGACACAGAGCTGGAAGCGGGTTCCAGCCCGACGCGGAGTTCGAACTCACGAACTGCGAGATCATGACCTGAGCCAAAGGCCAGACGCTTAACCAACTGAGCCACCCAGGTGCCCTTTACCTTTTTCTTTTCTAAGTTGTCTTTTAAAACCGCAGGAGAGGGAAAAGAATATCTTTTCCCCTTTCTCTTCCTAGGATCTCCAGCTGGGGCACTATAAATTGGACTGACAAAAGATTTTTGTTGGTTTGTTGTCTCTCTTTAAAAAGTGTAAAATTTTTTACTGAGATGCAGTTGACACATACCCTTATATTTCAGATGTACAACCCTTATATTTCAAGGGACAGATGAACAGGAAACTGACAAACAAGTTTGTAACTTCTGTGTACCATTTATGTAGCATGCAGCGAATACCCACAGATGAGTAACCTCAAGTGGTGGCTAGAATTCGGCTGTCTGCCTAACTTAGTGGGGGAAAGGGAAGAGGAGGGAGGGCAGTTAGGGAAAAGCAAATGACTTCTGAGGAAAAGAAATGGGCCCTCAGAAGAACAGATGGGAGATCTAGTCTGTGACCTTGTCTGTCCGGGTGGGGGGTGTGGTGCCAGATTTCTGGTCTCCTCGAAGAGATTAGAGTTGCTCTCAGGAGGGGATTTAGGACAAATTCTTTTGAGAGGCTCTGCTTTTAGGTCTGATAAGGAACTTCAGGAACTCAAACGCCTTCAGCATTTGAAGTGAATTCTTAGGCACGTGCAAAGTGGCGTATTTTGGCACGTCCTGGTCCTCAACACGTTCATAAAACAATTTTCTCTGAATTGGTATCCTCTCTAGCACAGGGCCAGGCACAGAGTCTGTTTTCAGGGACTGTGTATTCACCAAAGGACTGCCGAGTTACAAAACAGCCTAGCCAAAGACCATTCAGGGCAACAGACACATAAAACCCGAATGCCCTCAACGCTCTCCTGGACGACACCCAGCCTTACAGGAAGGGGATCCAGCAACCTATGAGACCAAAGTCTTTCATGATTTCTCCTCACATAAAAATGCTGCAAAACAAAACAAAACACAAAAAACCGCTATGGGTGAGAGCAAAGAGAAGAGACCATTAATCTGAGTGTCATTAACAGGGAATGTGTCACGCAAAGTTAACGTTGATTTTGGATTTAAGAGAATGATTGGGAATTCTTTATGTGGAGAGATGGAGAAAAGGGAGTTTCTGTGTGGGAAAATGCAGCGGGCAAAGGCATGGAGTACAAAGAAAGCATAACCCGTATTAACGGAAGGGAGATGATGTTACCTGAGAGTATGCAGGTAGGGGAGGTGGCCAATAGGAGCTGAGATTGGGAAGGTAAAGCAGAGGTCACTGTGAGGACTCTAGACTGAATCTGGTCATCATTCAGAGGTGGCCGGGAGCCACTGAAGTCTTTTGAGCTGGAAAAGAGCCCCTGTGAGTTTTACATTGGTATTAACTTGGCATCCAATTTACAATGTTACAGGCTGCAGAGGGCAGAAATACAGACGCAGCCACGCAGCTGGAAATATGAAACTGGGGCCCCAAACTGTGTTGGCACAGAGAGATGAGAATGATCACAACAGTAGTGCTGGTTGAAACGAGTGGGTGGAATTGAATACTAAACATGTCTTAAGTCTATTTTTTATTTTTATTTTAGAGAGAGAGAGAGAGAGACAGCGCGTGTGAGTGGGGGGGAGGTGTAGAGGAGACAGAGAGAGAGAGAGAGAGAGAGAGAGAATCCTAAGCACGTTCCACGCTCAGCGTGGAGCCCAACACAGGGCTCCATCCCATGACCCTGGGATCATGACCTGAGCTGAAATCAAGAGTCGGACGCTCAACCAACCGAGCCACCCAGGCACCCCGAAAATGTCTTAAGTTTAGTATCGGTTGCAGGGTCTACCTTTACTTTTCTCTTACTTTCTTCTCCCCAACGTGTCGCCCACAAGAGTGTGAGGTCCTCAGGGTAGGCTCTGGTGTCTTATTCCTGCTTGTCGTCCGGCACCCGGCCCTGTACCCTGCCATGCGAATGCAATACATGTTTGCTGATGAAAAAGAGTACGCAGAGAAAGGAGAAAACTCGTTTCTCAGAAAGATGGCGAAGGTAACATGGATGCCACTGAAGGGTTTTGACATAATGGAGAGAGAACGGATGGACGTTTTCTTGGATGGCTTCAAATCTTTTCAGGAAAGCATTTGATGCATTGTAGAGCATCCTGTGATGGAGGACGGGGTTCAGGGCTTGAGCGGAGCGAAACAATTTGAACAGCTGCAGCCAGAAATGTGCCTGGGAGACTCCCCTAGGCCTGCAAGCCTGTTTTTAGTGCCTTCTGTGTATCTGGAATGCTCCCTGCAGCCCGCTTCGCCCTGCCTCTGTTATCTCTTATTTCATCTACTTATCTTTCAAAGCCTAACTCGAATGCTTCCAACTTTTCTGGGACATTCTCTCTGATACTATTTCAAGTTAATTAATCCTTTTTCTATGTTTATACTTCTCTCCTTGTTAATCCCATTAGATTTTAAATCACTTGAACACAGGAAGAGGGTTTTAGTCATCTGAATAGCCTCCCCCGGACCTGATGGGAAGCAGTCATTCCAAAAAAATGTTTGCTGGCATTTAAGATCAAATGAATTTAAGAATATGATTGATGAGTGGTAGGAAGGGTAAAGCTGAAGTTATATAGCTTGAAGTCTTGGTGGACTAGATCAGTATGGTTTTTGTGACTAACAGGGGTGAGACAAAGGAGGAACAGAACCCAGGAAGGATTCGAGAACTATGGGCTGTGATGCAGGCAAATGAAACTTCACAAACACTTTTTTTTTTTTTTTTTTTTGCTAGAGAGATCTAAACTTTGGTTTCCCTGTCTTGAAAAACAAAGGCATGATGGCTCACATGTATTTTATGGAAGGAAGGGATGTCATTTTTTTTCCACCCGACTTCCCTTTACTAATTGTCAGTGACACCCCCCACAAAGGAAAGCCAAACAATGAAGTCCTCAGTATTAGACTTGAATTTTAAGCATGGACTCCTACTCTTTAACTCCTCCAAACCCTTTGGCTGGCCTCTAAACTTTTGATTTTTTTTTTTTAACGTTTATTTATTTTTGAGACAGTGACCAGGGGTAGGACAGAGAGGAGCGGGGGGGACAGAGGATCCCAAGCAGGCTCCATGCTGACAGCAGAGAGCCCAATGTGGGACTCGAACTCACAAACCGTGAGATCATGACCTGAGCCGAAATCAAGAGTTGTACACTTAACCGACTGAGCCAACCAGGAACCCCTGGACTCTAAACTTTTCTAAGAACGAAACAGATTGATTTGATAGTGTCGCTTTTCCTCCTTCACTTCCAAACTTTCTAGAAAAGCAGTTAATGAGCAGTGAAATGAGTGGAGATGGCCACAGGAAGTGGCTGAGAGATAACTGGTATACCGGGACAACGAACTGACTGGCCTTAGACGGTGATGTTCAAATCCGAGTTCTGCTACTTGTCTGTGAAATGGAGATCATGAATACACTGTCCCCCTCTTACCCACGTGGGATGTGTTCCAAAACCCCCACTAGATGCCTGAAATCATGAATAACGCCAAATCCTATCTGCACTGTTTCTTCCTATACATACATACCTGTGATAACATTTAATTGATAAGTAAGGCAGAGTAAGAAATTAACAATCATTAATAAAATAACTAATAATAAAATGACCCTAAAGCTATATGACCAGTTTTTCTCTCCCCCTCTCAAAATCTTATTGTACCATAGTCACCCGTCTTCTTGTGATGGTGTGAGATGATAGAGTGCCTCTGTGATGAGACGGACAAGGAGAACGACACAGGCGTTGTGATACAGTGTTAGGCTACTGTTGACCTTCTGACAATATGTCAGAAGGACAATCATCTGCTTCCAGACCTTGGGCAACTGACACCATGGAAAGTGAAACCACAGATAAGGCAGGAGGAGGGCTACTTAACTTGTAAAAATCATGTGAGAAATAAGCTAGATGTAAAAGCACCCAGAACAAGGAGTGTTGTGTATTTTTTTTTTTTTTGCGACAGAGAGAGAGCATGAACGGGTAAGGGGCAGAGAGAGAGGGAGACACAGAATCGGAAACAGGCTCCAGGCTCCGAGCCATCAGCCCAGAGCCTGACGCGGGGCTCGAACTCACAGACCGCGAGATCGTGACCTGGCTGAAGTTGGACGCTTAACCGACTGCGCCACCCAGGCGCCCCTGTTGTGTATTTTTTAAAAAAATGTTTTAATGTTTGTTTATTTTTGAGAGAGAGAGACACAGCACAAGTGAGGGAGGGGCAGAGAGAGAGAGCGAGAGAGTGTGTGGGGGGGGGGGGGGGTGCGGAGAGGAGCAGAGAGAGAGAGAGACACGCAGAATCCGGAGCAGGCTCCAGGCTCTGAGCTGTCAGCACAGAGCCCAACACGGGGCTCAAACCCACGAACCGCGAGATCATGACCTGAGCCGAGGTCAGACCTTAACTGACTGAGCCACCCAGCTGCCCTGAGTGTTGTGTATTTTGAACAGCTCACATGCAGTTCGTAGGAAATGCAAAAGTTAGAAAGTCTCCTTCCCGTGCCATTCTGCCAGTTCTCCTCACAGCCAGCTCTTGATGCATTTATTGTGCGTCAGCTTCCTTCCTTGCCTTAGCTGTGTGGTCATGATTACACAAGTAACTCAAGTTTAAAATTCCTTACCTATGGAATGAAATGGTTCTGGGGCACCTGGGTGGCTCAGTCGCTTGAGCAGCCAGCTTCGGCTCAGGTCATATCTCACAGTTTGTGAGTTCGAGCCCCGCATCGGCCTCTGTGCTGACGGCTCAGAGCCTGGAGCCTGCTTCCGATTCTGGGTCTCCCTCTCTCGCTGCCCCTCCCCCACTCCTGCTCTGTCTCCCTCCCTCTGTCTCAGAAAGAAAGAAAGAAATCTTAAAAAAAAATTAAATGAAATGGTTCTGAGAATTTAGTGAAACAGTTGCTACTCTGTAATTAAAACGTGCACAAATATGAAGTGTTGCTATTTTGGGAAGGAGGAGAAAGGCCTAGAGAAACATATTGTGCTTTTAACTTCATTTAGAACAGAGGTCTTTTGGACCCTTAGAATCAGCCCCAGTCTTGGCTGCATTGTTCCATTAGGAGTGTTCTCATCCCTCATCTTGACATCAGCAAGAGAGGAAGGCTGAGGGCCACATTGCTTGACCCTGCCTTGGTCTGTCCCACAGGTGATCACTTACTCCAGTCATCATGTCTACAGTAACTTGACTGAGGAACAGAAGGGCCGAGTGGCCTTTGCTTCCAATTTCCTGGCAGGAGATGCTTCCCTACAGATTGAGCCTCTGAAGCCCAGTGATGAGGGCCGGTACACCTGCAAGGTGAAGAATTCAGGGCGCTATGTGTGGAGCCACGTCACCTTAAAAGTCTTAGGTAAGACAGCATCAAGGTAAACGCCTGTATCTTAGTAATAAGGTTTCTGTGAGGAATAGCCAAATGCATCATGGGGGTATGAAACTTTTCAATACCCTGCATTATGCATGCAGAGATCAGCTAGTCCAGTTTCCGGAAAGAAGTGTGTATGTTCTATAGTTTATGTTCTATATTTTAGATGTAATAAAAGGAGAAAGAAGAATCACAATTTTCCCTGGTAGTGCATTACAAAATTTAAATCTCCTTTGACGTTTAAGTGGTGTTCTTGTATTTAACTTAAATCTCACAGGTACGATTCAACTGCCTTTCTGGTTTCTGACAGCGAGAGCTGCTGAGTTCCATTTAATTGCTTCCGAGTTAACAGACTTCTGTCCCTGTTTCAGTATTAGTAAAATCACACTCAACTTTCCTAAAATTTCTTCTTTATTTTTTTTATTAAAAAATTTTTTTTAATGTTTATTTGAGAGAGAGAGAGAGAGAGAGACAGACCATGAGCAGGGGAGGAGCAAAGAGAGAGGGAGACACAGAATCCAAAACAGGCTCCAGGCTCTAAGCCGTCAGCATAGAGCCCGACGCGGAGCTGGAAGTCAAAAACCGTGCGATCATGACCGGAGCTGAAGCCAGACGCTCAACCGACTGAGCCACCCAGACACCCCTAAAATTTCTAATTAAATAACAGTGTCCTCTTTGAGAAGTGATGAGGAGGTTTCTGAGGGAGCCTCTGCAAATTACAACAGCACCACTGGAAGCAGCCAGAATTGTGTGTGTGTGTGTGTGTGTGTGCGCGCGCACACGCGCACACACGCACACACAGGGGATGGAGGGGGCGTGTGTTTCTGGGGGTGGTGTAAAGCATAGTTAGGTAGCAAAAGGCTACTGAATCCCCACGCAAAAGTTGACCAGATGATGGCCAGCTAGAGAAACAACTCAACAGGACATAGTTCTTCCATGGAGTCTGGTGTGTGGCCATCTTTGAAGCTTCTTTCTTTTTGCCAGTGAGACCATCAAAGCCCAAGTGTGAGTTGGAAGGAGAGCTGACGGAAGGAAGTGACCTGACTCTGCAGTGTGAGTCAGCCTCTGGCACAAAGCCCATCGTGTATGACTGGCAGCGGGTTCGGGAGAAGGAGGGAGAGGATGAGCATCTCCCTCCCAGGTCCAGGATTGGTAAGTCACCTTCCCATCAGTCTGCTGAGACCACAGAATGGTACTCTAGCCATGAATCCTAAATCCGGTTTGTCAGCAACTCACCACGTGACCTTGAGTGCCCGGCCAAATCTCCCTGAGCTCCTACTTTTCATCCGTCAACCGGGACAGGAAAAGAGAAAAATCCATCCTTTCCCTCCTCAAATGGCACCTAAAAGTGGCAGAAGAAATGAGGAAGAAATATACTGCGTAGCCATTGTATCTAAACGATCGCGTTTGGTGTCCCTTACACGTTCAGTCTTTTGTAACTCTTGGTGGACGCACACGTTAAACGAATGTTTGCCTTTTCCGTCTTCCAAGAAATCTGCCATCTCCTCCCCACCAAATTGTGTTAGAGCATCTTAGGTCAATGACGCACTGAAGCAAACAATACAGAGGCCCTGTCACTCAGGGGATTACAGTCGTTCCTTCTGCTTATGTAGACTACAATAACCCTGGACGCGTTCTGCTGCAGAATCTCACCATGTCCTCCTCTGGGCTCTACCGGTGCACAGCAGGCAACGAGGCCGGGAAGGAGAGCTGTGTGGTGCGAGTGACTGTACGGCGTAAGTATCCAAACGGTTTATTCCTGTGGTCGCGTCGTGGTTTGGCGCACAGCACCTTTCATCGCAAGTAAGAGTAAGGTCAAGGCCGAAATCTTTCTTTCCGGGAGGACGTGGTGACCGTGAAAATAAATTCGGTAGTTGCAGTGACCATTCAACTGGTGTAGCTAACTGTATTTACAAACGTGTGAATCTGTCAGCTCCCTAAAGAAATGTGTTAGGTCCAGGAGGGGACCGGAGGGAGATTTCCTTTATAAATGTAAATTTCCCTTATAAAAGGGGAACTTGTGCTTTGTTTTTAGAACTTCTCCTGTGTCTGCTGTTTCTCAAAAATAATCAGATTAAGGGGGCATCTGGCTGGCTCAGTTAGTAGAGCATAGGACTTGACTCTTGATCTCAGGGTTGTGAGTTCAAGCACCACGCTGGGTGTGGAGCCTACTTTAAAAAAATCAGCTTAGGGGCACCTGGGTGGCTCAGTTGGTTAAGTGTCCGACTTTGGCTCAGGTCATGGTCTTGTGGTTGGTGAGTTTGAGCCCCGCGACAGGCTCTGTGCTGAGCCTGGAGCCTGCTTCGGATTCTGTGTCTCCCTCTGCCCCTCCCCCACTTGTACCCTCTCTCTCAAAAATAAACATTAAGAAAAAAAATTAGGTTAAAACAGTCCTAATGGTAAAGAGGCATATTTTGGGGTGGCATATTCTGCCACCTTTCAATACCAAGAAGGATAGTCATACATCAAGGGTAAATGGGAAACTCCAAAAGATAGAAAGATCTGGAAATACCCATCCTGTCCAGGACTTATGGGTTTGTTTGTTTGTTTGTTTGTTTAAGTAAACTCTACCCTCTATATGGGGCTCAAACTCACGACCCCAAGATCAAGAGTCCTCAAATCAAGAGTAAGCCAGCTAGGCGCCCCCAGGGCTTATGTTTTTAAGTTCATGCGTTCCCTAGCTTATGTTTGGTTTTACTTCTGCTTTTGTTTCTGAGAAAATAGATGTACAAAGCATCGGCATGATTGCAGGAGCGGTGACAGGCATGGTGGCTGGAGCCCTGCTGACATTCCTCCTGGTGTGGCTGCTAATCCGAAGGAAAGACAAAGAGAGATATGAGGAAGAAGAGAGACCTAATGAAATTCGGTAACCCTCCCTCCAAAATCCCTTGTCCTAGGCTTCCTTTCCAGCTCCGTAGTGACCAGGGAACATAAATGTCCCATTTGCTCTTAACTGTGAATCTGTTAAAAGGATTATTCTGGTAGGCAAGGAGTTCCTGCCTAGGGACAGAAAGTCCGGTTTCCCTTGCCTTTATCGTGAAACTGTCTATCCTCAACTGGTAATTAAAAGATCAACTTTACATTACTTCTGATTCGTGTCCACTTATGAAGGGCCTACAATAAGGAATGGGCATAACCGATGGGCCGTGAAAGGGTTTGCGTAGACAAACCCCAGGTCAATCTCAATGGTAAGCGTGTACTCTCCCAGAGTAATAGAGTTGACTTCAGGGCTGACAAAACATCCATTTGCCTAAGTCAACCGCTAAGTCTCAGCGACTGGGGAAGTCCCTCTTCCCCTAAATGGCTGCCTTCCAGTGGTGTAATGTGAAGTTTACGGCTTGAGGAATTTATTGGGAAGCCTCAGAAGGAAGCAACCGTAGTGGAAGGTGTTATCATAGTCTTGCCGGTGTTAAAGTTTACCTTTGCTGGTTTTTTTCCTCCTCAGAGAAGATGCGGAAGCCCCGAAAGCCCGCCTGGTGAAACCTAGCTCCTCTTCCTCAGGCTCTCGAAGCTCACGCTCTGGTTCTTCCTCCACTCGCTCCACAGCAAATAGTGCCTCACGCAGCCAGCGGACGCTGTCGACGGAAGCAGCACCCCAGCCGGGGCTGGCCACCCATGCATACAGCCTGGTGGGGCCAGCGGGGAGAGGTTCTGAACCAAAGAAAGTCCACCATGCTACCCTGACCAAAGCAGAACCACACCCGGCATGATCCCCAGCCATAGCAGAGCCTTGCAAACCGTCTGAATTAGAGTGGACTTGACTCCTGTGCTTTCCTAGGAGTCAGGATCTTAGGACTCTTCTAGGCATTGAAGCTCAGTCACCAGCCACACAACCCCCTGGAACCAGATGACCGGTCATTTAAGTAGCGGCGAGCATTGCGTGGAATGGATCGAAATGAGCGCTTTCTTTCTAGGACACCGAACAAGAAAAAGGATGTAAACTGTTCATCTCCAAAAAGGCATCTCGTGGTGCCTTGAGACCAGAGTGGGGAAAAGCGGGGGTCCAACTCCGTGTGTTTGTTGGCCAGGACCTGTGGTGGAAAAAGTGGGGAAAGGGGAACTGAACACACTTAAAACTTCTCACCGGAAATGTTTTGTATCAATACTGATTCACCATAGTCAAGGGGAAATGAGGTGGTGTTCATACATTTTCTATGCATTTCTGCAAATCTACTGGATTATTGTGATTATTCAGAGTCAAGGGGAACCCACAGCCTTATATTACACCTAGCTGCACCAGGTACTGGGCATATCACTTCTGAGAGATTTCAAAGAAGGAAGTAACGTTTCTTCTGACCTGACTTCATTTACCATAAGGTTTGGATGTTAATTTCACAAGGCGCCGAACTAGTGGGCGGTGCCAGTTTTCCCACTCTATCCACTACTAATCTCCCTACTTCTAGTGAACAGTAAGAGAACTAAGAGAGGAATCCAAAACGTGTGACCAGGGACTGCAAAAAACTTTCCACCTTAATCATGTTCAGAGGGTCACTGACAGATCTCAGAAATCTATACTGGAACAATTGTGGACTTTCCCTCAAATCTGATGTCTCTAAGGACTTTCCTGCTGGATATCTCTGGAGCAAGAAAACGTTCACTATGTGTCATTTGACAATGTTCTCAGAAGTCTTCTAGAGAAAAAGAGCTCGTTCAGAGATGCTGAAAGATCATGTGACATATCCTTGCATTCTCTTCTGAGAACATATGAAATCAGAATTTCAAGATTGACTATGACTAGAAAGGGAGCTTAGATCGGTTTTCTCTTCATATTCCGTAACATGTCAAGGAGCGGTATAAAGAAGTTTACTATTATACCAAACTTGGAGCTTCCTCCATTTCTTTTCATTTTAGGACAAGGACGTGAACCTGGGACTTTTGATAATTCTAAGCCTTAAATTATCAAAAAGATCAAGGATTACCGTTTCCTAATGGCATTGCAAGTACTTCATTACCATTCTCTCCTGAGAGGGTGACACAGAATTTCGGTAATTTCCCAGCCTACCCTCTGAGGAAGTCCAGGTGTGGGCTGGAAGGAAAGGGAATTATATTTAAGGAAGAGCTGGTGAGGATAACTAGTGGGTGGCAGGACAGGGCTGGATTAGTGACTGCTAACATTTGAACTGTTACCCTCCTGGAAACAACAGAAATGATTCACCAGGATAACCATCAGAAGGGTTGATTCATGGGGGAAAAAAAAAGGTGTGTGAAAAATAAAAAGGAAGCGGCAGCCTCCAATACAAGAACTTGCCTTTTTAATCCTTTTGACTGTTCTGTTAATCAAAACGGACCAACTATTCTGTTAGTCCGATCATGTGGCAAGAATGGGAGACCTGAAACCGCCCTGCAAGGACCCCGGTGCAGATGTCACCAGATCACCGTTGGTATTGCAAAATATTTATTATTAAAAGGGCAGCAGGTTGCAGGGAAGAAAAAAATCATGCGGAATTTGGAGATGACAGCATGGTTTCTAAAATGGGAATCAGATGCTTAAAGAGAAATGGTGGATCTGAGATTTTGCCCCATTTCTCTGTTTTTTTCACGTCTGTGTTTCTCACAATAGAGCCCTCGGATATTGCAAATGCATTTCCTTCTAAGGTTCTTTAAGAAACAGGGGTTGATCCCTGGGTGAAAATTGTAATTTGAGTTTTATCTTCCTCTTAAAAAAAAGGTGGGAAATAGGAGACATGGAGGAAGTAATGTAAAGAAGGTCTATTAATTTAAGAAGGCTGGCATATTTGGAATGCTTCTTATACTAACACTGCCTCGTTGTAAGATATTAACTCCCTTCCTTACTCTACTTTTTTATTCTTCTGGTAGTGTGATAACATATCACTTCTGCTTTGTGATTCTGAGAATTCTTATTCCTACCGTACCTGAGCCAAACAAGTACACTACGGAGGCTGTGGCTGTACCATCACAAGCAATTTGTTCTTATCATTATTTCTACCTTTGAACCTAAGGTTTCCTGCCTATGCCTTTGAAAGCAGGAATCGGTCCCCTTTGCATGATATGGAGATTTAGATTATTTAAGCCTGTTAGTTATTAAAAGACAAATACCAGGTGGATATCCAGATTATTTTGGAAATCTATTCATAGTGGAAATCTACAAAAAAAAAAAAAAATCACAGATAACTACCTAATATCTGAGAAATTCTAAGGAATTGAAAATTCTGAGATAAGATGTTCAAGTCTTAGCAATGATAGTGCACTTCTCTTGGAGTCTGGCTTTTGGGTTCAGACATGGCAAATACTGGGCTTAAGACACAGTTTTGAGACACTACACGTTTCAAGCCATATTTCCATTAACACTACAAGTCAAATACATTTGATCCTTTAATGGGAAACAAACAAAATGGTAAAATAACTAAAAGGTAGAAGGAAAAAATGTTTGTGGAAGAAGATAACGGTGGAATGGTGTGAATGTTTAGAGAATAACCATTTCAATAAAACATATAAACCAAACTGAAATTTGGAAAACCATGAAGTTGATGCCCTTGCTGTTACACTGTGTAAAAATATTTTCCGAATGGCTCATGCAAAAAGATGGAGAATTTTGCTTCATTTCTGGTGTTAAACTGTTCATATTTTAACTTCTAAGTTGCCTTGTAATTGATCACAAAAACCAAATATTTATTACAGATGCATCTGTATCAGCAATTAAAAATAAATAAGTAAAGGCGATACTGTAGAAGGTGAAGCTCGTATAACCCGCACTGGAAATTTGTTCATTAGCTTGCTGACAAGAGAGGAATGGAAGAACTCAGCCTACATAGGATCTATTATTTATTGATTTCAGTCCCAAATATACCAAGTACTATTTTCTCACAAGGCAAGATGCTAAGCAGTACTGGAGATACCAAGTTATGGCAGAGTTCCTGCTCTAAAAGACTTTACCAAAATAAATAGTATTTCTTAAGCAAATATTTTATGCCAAGGTCAAGTGCCAACAGAACTCCACACTTGGGGGTTCCAATAAATCTCAAAAGAAGTAAATACAAGAGATTCAAAGGAATCTGAAACAAAGTTCACAGAATTAGAGGAGGTGATACACACAGAGCACTTAGAACATGTGACAGGCTCAGATATGTTAAGGGCTCCATTCCCCAGTCAGAAACCCAAGCCCTCAGACTTCTTCACTGCAGTTCCTATGCCCCCAAACTTTAACTTTCCATCCTGAATGTGTTTGAAACCTTGTGCATTTAAAGAGGTGGAGACAGGACAGTCATCTTATTGACCTTTAAATCCACAAACTCTGAATCATTCTATGTAATAAGAGCATAGTTCAAGTCCTACAATGTACTTTTGAATGACTGGAAATTGGTTATCTACTCTACTTTAATCACTGCTGTTAGGTGGCTTGGCCCTTGTTCCATTTTCCAATGGTTCAGTAGTTAAAATGTGGGTAGTTCAGAGGTTAGTTAAAAACTGTGATATGTAGGGCATAGTTCAGAGACTGTCCTTGATAGGTTGAGTGGGAGAAGACTGTAGATACCAAAGAAAATTGAAAGGAGCCTCCCACAGCACACATCTTCCACTTTCTGGAGTTGAAGTTACAAGTGTTTCTAGAAAGAAAATTACACTGTAGTGTAACTAAAAAACAGACCAGGGGCACCTGGGTGGCTCAGTCCATTAAGCCTCCGACTTCGGCTCAGCTCACCATCTTGCGGTTTGTGAGTTCGAGCCCCTCATCGGGCTCTGTGCTGACAGCTCAGAGCCTGGAGCCTGTTTCAGATTCTGTGTCTCCCTCTCTCTCTGCCCCTCCCCACTCACGCTCCGTCTCTGAATAATAAATAAACATTAAAAAAATAAAAAAAAAAAACAAACACAGACCAAAGATTCTGGAATCAAAAGAGCTAAGTTCCATTTGAGCTCAGCTAGCTGTTAATCCTTCCACAAGTAACATCTCTGAACCTCATTTTTCTCCTCATACCGGATGTATATCTCAGAAAACTGTTTTGATGATTGAATGATATAACAAATGAAAGCACTTTATATGCTGCGAAAACACCATATAAAATTAATATCTTGGGAGGTGGGAAGAAATTAAGTATATACCTCCACGTACTCAAGCCAACATTGCCCCGGAAAAAGCAAATGTGAAAAGAAAATGTCTCCTTCGTATGTTTGAATCCGTCTGTAGGCTTTACTGGCTTTGACAAGGACAAGGTGTCCTCACTCTTGTGACACCCTTTCTGGAGGCACTGTCTGGAAGGTCTTTCTAATTCCGGCCACACCACTGTGTCAGATAGTGTTAAAAAAATCTTTTCATCTATCTGCCCCTTTATCTATCAAATAAGAGTATCAGCTGCCCTGCCTGTTTGAAAGAACACACTGGAAAACATTTCCAGGTACTGAGAAAGGCTCTTAGAATGACAAGGCCTAAATACCTGCCACCATGCACCACAATTTTAATTCTAAGTAGTACTGTTTCGTGGACTCGATTAGTAATGTTTTCAAGATGCCTCTGAACGATCTGTCGCTTAGTTTTTTATAAGTCAAGGCAGGAAAGACATTACATCATGTTACTGAAAATAAAAGCAGCTCCGAGAGTCTAAATCAAGGACACGGGGCTACCGGAACCCAGGTTCCTAATGCCTGATTCTCCTCCACGGAAAAATCTGGCTAAGCTTTTCTTTTTCACAAATAACTGCGAGGTGCGGGACTTGGGCAAATGCAGAGGCAGAGCCGAGACGCCAAACCTGTTCTTGGCGGGAGGTGGGGAGTGGCGGAGTTGTCTGGGGTCAAGGAAGCGGCTTTGGCCACTTATTTTGTCGAGGGTCCAGGCACAGCATCCGGCCTTAAAGGCTCTGAAAAGCCGGAGCCCCTCCAACCTCGGCCTCGAGGGCTGCCGGCCTCCAGGTGCCACGGTGACTGAGGGTTCTGGAGGCTTGGCCTGGCTAACCTGTCTCTTCCTACACCCAAGTTGGGCCAGGCGGCTCCCTCCAGCCACAGATCTGTGTGTCCCTGGGCAAGACACCCTAGTAGCGCTCAGGGGTGGGGACATTCCTCCCGGTTCCTAGAAGGCCGACTTAGCCCAAAGGCACCCTAGATACGAAACATAGAAACGTGGAATCCGGGAGGGCCTAAATGAGCCTCTACAACGCCGAAGTGGGGGGTGGGGAAAACAGAACCAGGACGGAGGGGGGGGAGGGGCGCAACAACCTTCGCGGCCATTTTGTCCTCGCTCCACTTCCGTCTTCGCTCCTGGGCTGCCGGGTCCGGACCCCTCCCTTCAGGCCCTGCGTTCGTCTTCCCCCGGTTGCACGTAGATCCAGATTGCGGCTAGTTCTGCTGTCATTGGCTGGTTCCAAAATTGCCCGCCCCTCTTCCTCCACCTCCTTCCGTCCGCTCCCGCCCGCGCTGACGGGGAGCGCATGCGCAGAAGCGGATGCACCCCCCCCCCCTCCCCCGGCCCGGCCCCCCGCGCCTGGGGTGACTGAGGACTCCCGCGCGCGGGCTCTCACGGCTCCACCCTCCCTTTCCCCGGGGCCGTTCGGAGAGCGGGGGCGAGAATGAAAGTTCCAGAACGCTGCGGTGAGTGCGTCATCGCGAGGTGGGGTGGGATGGGGGCGGGAGTGGGCGAGGCCCGAGGGTAGAGCCGGCTTAGTCATTGGGGCTCACAGAGATGGCCGCGTGCCCATTGGTCGAGGAAGTCATGATGGGCAGCCGGCAGGGGTGGGCCCCTTCTGGAAGGTTCTGAGGCAGGGTATAAGAGGCAGGGTGGCGGGCGGAAACCGGCCTCATTCAACGCGGCGTTAGCTTTCCAGGTAGCTGTTTCTTTGGCAAGCGGGGCCGGGCCCATACTGAAGGTAAGGCCTGTCTTCTGAGCTTTTGGGAGTTTCTAAGAAATGTGCAACCTACCACCGGGCTGGTCGGGATTGCAGAGGCCCAGAGGCTTCTGATCATTTTCTTGTAGGTGGGGGGCCCCCCCCCCGGGCCCCTGCCCGCCTGGGGCGCGCTCCTTACGGGGAGGCGGCGGACCCGGCCTTGCGGGCAAGCGGGACGTGGGCTGCAGGCCGTGATGGTCGCCGCGGGGTCAGGGCGGTGCCCGCGAGGAGGGCTGGGCGTGGGCCGCATCCGTTTGCGGGGCACGGGAAGTCCAGCCGGCCCCCTGGAGCGGACCCTTCCCTAGGCTCTCAAAAAGAGGAAGCCGCTTTTGGCACGGGCCCAACGTGGGGGGAGGGGGCTTCTGAGCTCGCCACGCAGGCCGTATTGTGTTGGCTCCGGAGCACGGGGTGGGGGGTGGGGTTGGAGAAGGTTGCGCTGAGTCGAGGCCACGTGCTCCTGTCGCAGACCCTCCGGGCAGGTGCTTGATTCAGGGCCGGACTCGCCCGCGGTTGGCACGGTAACACCCCGATTGCAGCATTTTTCGCTCTGGCCCTCCCGCGTGGTTTCCTCCGACAAGGGCAGTGTTTCTGGGGGGAGGTGCTGAGTGTAATCTTCTTACCAAAGTGTCCATACCTGATAGCTTGAGGAGCAGGAAGCGTTTCCAAGTGCTGGTGTTTTTTTGTTTTTTTTCCAAACCCTGGGCTTTTTTTTTCTTTCAGCAACTATGTCTAAGGGACCTGCAGTTGGCATTGATCTTGGCACCACCTACTCCTGTGTGGGTGTTTTCCAGCACGGGAAAGTGGAAATAATTGCCAACGATCAGGGAAACCGAACCACCCCAAGTTATGTTGCCTTTACTGACACTGAACGATTGATCGGTGATGCTGCAAAGAATCAAGTTGCAATGAACCCCACCAACACAGTTTTTGGTAAGCTGTTAATTTCGAGCAACATGCCTTGAGTTTTAAGTGGTGTAGACTGAATGAGAAAGTTCAAAGTTTATCAATGTAAGGTAGCCATGAAAGTTTTGAAAATGGGAAAAGCCTTTTTAAGGATTTACCTGGTAATTTTGTACTCTTAAATGCTAAAAATAGGGTATCAGATAAGGAAATCTGAGCAATTCTGCCAGAGAGAACTTGAGTCCATTTGACTAATCTGGAGTTTGGTTGCTAGGTCTCTGATCTTCACATTTCAGTAATGGTGTACTAGGGTTCTTACTTGGTAGATGCAATGTAACATTTGACCTGATAAACTTTTATAGATGCCAAACGCCTGATTGGACGTAGATTCGACGACGCTGTTGTCCAATCTGATATGAAGCATTGGCCCTTCATGGTGGTGAATGATGCTGGCAGGCCCAAGGTCCAAGTAGAATACAAGGGAGAGACCAAAAGTTTCTATCCAGAGGAGGTATCTTCTATGGTTTTGACAAAGATGAAGGAAATCGCAGAGGCTTACCTTGGGAAGGTGAGTAGCCTGCTAATCCTAGAGACCACGTGGCTGGAAGTTGAGCATTATGCACTAGATTCCCTGATGAATTCATGCATGGGGTTTTGATTGAAGGATCCACATTAGTAATCTGACTGCCTTATCTTTAGAAAGCATGTGATTGCTATCTTCAGTACACGCAGAAGTAGACGGAGATGGGAGTATTGCCAGATTTATGAACTGATCTCTAACACGGTTTTGTTTTTTCTGTATTTCTAGACTGTTACTAATGCTGTAGTCACAGTACCTGCCTATTTTAACGATTCTCAGCGTCAGGCTACCAAAGATGCTGGAACTATTGCTGGTCTTAATGTACTTCGAATCATCAATGAGCCAACAGCTGCTGCTATTGCTTACGGCTTAGACAAAAAGGTATGTATCCTTTGTGGAGCTGGGATTCATTTTAACGACTGACTTGAGCCATTGGAGATTTGGATGAGTAATCACCTTGTATTCTAATTGCAGGTTGGAGCCGAGAGGAATGTGCTGATCTTTGACTTGGGAGGTGGCACTTTTGATGTGTCAATCCTCACTATTGAAGACGGGATCTTTGAGGTCAAATCTACTGCTGGAGACACCCACTTAGGTGGAGAAGACTTTGACAACCGAATGGTAAACCATTTTATTGCGGAGTTCAAGCGCAAACACAAGAAGGACATCAGCGAGAACAAGAGGGCAGTCCGTCGCCTCCGTACCGCCTGCGAACGCGCCAAGCGTACGCTTTCTTCCAGCACCCAGGCCAGTATCGAGATTGATTCTCTATATGAAGGAATCGACTTCTATACCTCTATTACTCGTGCCCGGTTTGAAGAATTAAACGCTGACCTGTTCCGTGGCACGCTGGACCCTGTAGAGAAAGCCCTTCGCGATGCCAAGCTAGACAAGTCTCAGATCCACGATATTGTCTTGGTGGGTGGCTCTACGCGTATCCCCAAGATTCAGAAACTTCTACAAGACTTTTTCAATGGGAAGGAACTGAATAAGAGCATCAACCCTGATGAGGCTGTCGCTTACGGTGCAGGTAATCCACTATTCGAATTAAATGGTTCTAACAGGTGGTCTTGAAAGCCCCACGCTGACTCGCTATGATGAGTGATTCTTAAACATTCGTAGTTTCCACCAAAAGCTTAAGCTGATGATGGTCTAACTTCCTTGGATGTCTGAGCGATAGACGTTTGTTAGGTAACGAGGTTGTTTTTATTTATTTATTTTTTAACTAAATGTTTTTGTTTTAGCTGTGCAGGCAGCCATCCTTTCTGGAGACAAATCCGAAAACGTTCAAGATTTGCTGCTGTTGGATGTCACTCCCCTTTCTCTCGGCATTGAAACCGCTGGTGGAGTCATGACTGTTCTCATCAAGCGCAATACTACCATTCCTACCAAACAGACCCAGACCTTCACTACCTACTCTGACAACCAGCCTGGTGTGCTCATTCAGGTATGTTTTGCTGTATTGGTACCAATTCAGTTATGCTTCAGGTCCTATGAGATTTTGGGAAGACTTGTCCTGCTATGATGATCGATTCCAAAACCATTCGTAGTTTCCACCAGAAGTCTTGTGTTGGCCAATTCCTTCCTTGGATGTCTGAGCGAGGTCTTTCCTGGTTGACTTGAACGTCTGTAAACTGGTATGCTGTGATGCTTGCAACTCCTTAGTAATTTTCATTTCCTACCAAGGTTTATGAAGGTGAGCGTGCCATGACCAAGGATAACAACCTACTGGGCAAGTTTGAACTCACAGGCATACCTCCTGCCCCCCGTGGCGTTCCTCAGATCGAGGTCACCTTTGATATTGATGCTAATGGCATTCTCAATGTCTCTGCTGTGGATAAGAGCACAGGAAAAGAGAATAAGATCACCATCACAAATGACAAAGGTAGGCACAACTTTGGTACTTTTTCCTTTGTCTTAAAAGATCTGGTCTGGGGTCGTAGGGACCATAGATCTTATAAAATCTGTCCAAGGGCATTGAACCCAAGGGCTCGCTTCTAATGGGCTTGGAGCATTAACGGTTAAGGTTGGCAGGATAACTGAAGGTTCAATGTCAAAAGTCCTGTCTAAAAGACCAGTTAACTTCCACAGGTCGCTTGAGCAAGGAAGACATTGAACGCATGGTCCAGGAAGCTGAGAAGTACAAAGCTGAAGATGAGAAGCAGCGAGACAAGGTGTCCTCCAAGAATTCCCTTGAATCTTATGCATTCAACATGAAAGCAACTGTCGAAGATGAAAAGCTTCAGGGTAAAATCAACGATGAGGACAAACAGAAGATCCTGGACAAGTGTAATGAGATCATCAACTGGCTGGATAAGAACCAGGTTTGTAATTTCTAATAAATTGAGAGTGGAGAGGGTATGGGGGTTTCAGCAAGATTAGATGGGATATTACGATACACATCGGTCACAATGATGAATGGTCCATACATTCGCGGTTTCCACCAGAACTTCCAATGTTGGCAACTTAGATTCCTTCCTTGGATGTCTGAGTGACCCAAGAGTTTGTTGGTAATTAAGACTCCTATGTGATGGTAGGTCTTTGCATTTTAGGAACATCAGGTTGACTTGGTGTAGGAAGTTTCCTCCTTTGAGGAACCTATAGTAAAGAATTTTGTTTTGTCTTCAGACTGCAGAAAAAGAAGAATTCGAACATCAGCAGAAAGAGCTGGAGAAGGTCTGCAATCCCATCATTACGAAGCTGTACCAGAGTGCAGGAGGCATGCCTGGAGGAATGCCTGGAGGCTTCCCTGGTGGTGGAGCTCCCCCCTCTGGTGGTGCCTCCTCTGGGCCCACCATTGAAGAGGTTGATTAAGCCAACCTGAGAATAGGTCTAGCATTGTTCCACACAAAACATTTGAAGGACCCAAATTTGTAGCAAATTCCATGGCAGTGAAGTTGAGCTGCTATAGTTAATAAACTGGGCATTCTTGATACTTGAATATGGAATATGTGCACAAGAAAAGGAAATACAACATTGCACTTTATAAGCACTGTATTGTTAAGTGGAAAATGCAATGTCTTAAATAAAACTGTATTTAAAATTGGCACCATATGATTGTCTTGAGTCTATACAAGGGCAGCAGGCATTTTTGGTTTGGGGCTGGATGGATATTTATTTGGCTAACTGCAAATCACACAAAATAGTATTTGGGCAGTTATATCTTTCAAAAGAGGCCTTGGGTTAATGAATTCATGTTAATGTTGTATTTGGGGTTTGAGATTAATAGTAAAGTGAACTTTTTAAATTTGCAGATTTTTCAGTGTTTGGAGAACTGTTGATGGGAAGGAAGCATTAAAAATACCAGAAGGGGTTTTTGTGCTTGGATGGTCCGTTTGAACAGTGAGATAGCCAGTCCATGAAAGTAGCATTAAGCATGTGAAACTGACCCACGTGTGGAACTGTAAAGCCCTGCACCAGCACGTTTGATAACAGTTCTGTTCCTTTTTCTCAACTTGGCTGGGTGGGAACTTGAAGGGGGTGGCAATGGAGTTTGAGGAGGGTAGGGTTTATTTACCCATAGAATCAAACCATGAGCATCTAATTCTGACTTTAATACTAAACACCGATTAACCTTCAGGGACTTTGTTGAACAAACATTGCTACATTTCCACTTAAATCCACTTAACTGGATTGCCTTTATGTGATCCTGGTTTTGGAGCAAAGCTGTACATTCGTGGCCTTGATTCTTGAGGAATGTTAGCCAAGGTATTGGGCTACACAAGTGCTGCCATGAAATTTCAGTCCCCAAATGTCCTTGTGTGCAATGTATAGCTCTGTCCTGAGAACCCTCAAGTAAGGAAACAGGTAAAGGGATTGTTACCCACAGTGCCTGGTGACACCTGCCATCTGGTGGTCAGTTTAGGAGAAACCTGCTGTGTGTTGGCGAGGTCTTAATGCTCCCAGTGGAACAGTCCAACTTTAAGATCTGCTTGGAATCTTTCCCTGCCTTTATAGAATTGTTGGTTCCTGGGTGACCCCTGTTATGACAGTTAGGATTTCAGTGGTAATTGCAGAATGATCGTTTAGTTCAGTGAGTATAGTGAAGATGTTTGGAAGTCATCAGTTTTTCTCTAAATGAGGTTATTACTACATGGACTTTACTACATAGTGATTTATGGCCATGCCCATGTAGTGCTTGGAGTCTACAGGAGACTCGGGGTACCATATGTGATTTATATTTATTTTCCCTTAGCTTATCCAAAATTTGAAAGCCTTGCATGATCCTTGGGAAAGGCCCAGGGTGGAGTATCTCTATAATTTGGTTTCTTAATCTGACTTGTTTTAGTCCCTTTTTGTCACTGCATTCTTTATGAACTGGAACAAAACTCTGACTTGAGATCTCAAAAGGGAACAGTAGTATAATCAGTGGAACAAACAGATTGAAAAGTGGTGGCAGTCCCTTTATGCAAATGGGAGAAGCCATACCTGTGCTAGGGCAAATAACGGGGCTTTGTCAAGAAGGTGGAAATTAACTCTGCTAGAATTAAAATTAATCTGCATAAGGTGGTGTTTACAGTTGACACAGATTGAGTTGGATTCATTTCAAATTGCACGGTAGGAGAGCAGATCGAAATCTTCAAATAATGATCGGCTTTATTCCAAAACCTGTATTTTTTGCTCCTTCATTACCATGGTGAATTCTGAAACTCTGGCTCCTTTCAACAGAGAGCATCTGGGATTCATACTGGAAAGAATATTTTCTTAAAGGAGTTTCATGATCTTGGTCCTCAAAACACATGCAATTGTGTACTTAGTAACTTGGTCCCAATATTCATCTGAGCATTTTTTGAAAAAATTCTTTTTATTTTTGACAGAAACAGAGCATGAGCGGGGGAGGGGCAGAGAGAGGGTGACAGAATCTGAAGCAGACTCCAGGCTCCAAGCTCTGAGCTGTCAGCACAGAGCCTGACACAGGGCCTGAACCCACAGGCTGTGAGCGGAAGTCAGACGCTCAACTGACTGAGCACCCAGGCGCCCTCTGGGCATTTGAGAAGCACAGTGATTCAAATCAACTTTTGTTTTTGTGATTAATTAGGTTCCTGCTGTGCAAGAGACCTGGTTTGTGGTTATAGATACAAAACCTGGTAAAAATGTGTTTCAGCCTTATGTGTCTATAGGATAGCAGGAGAGAGTGACTGAAGATAAATTGGTAACTCCGAAGTAACAAAGTATAAAATGGCATGCTTGCAAGAAAATTCTGGCAAGAAGAATGCTTAGAAGATGGAGAGAAGGTGGCCCTAAGGAAGGAACAGTAGTGTTTACCACTTATATTCAGTTTAGAGTTAACAGGTAGCTTTCACTTTTCCTACTTTTTTTAAACAACCTCCTACGGGAAGGATGGGTGGATGGTCAGCTGTGCACTCGTAAATCTATATAGGGTGGCAAAGGCAATTTTACTAATGGTGATTTGGGGTTGTGGTTATAAGCGGTAACATGGTGCTTGATGGCTGGTTCCTAAATTTTGCACAGGATCCCACTGGACTGGGGAGAGGGAGCAAAAAATGCACTGTTCCTCCCATCTCCACCTTTTTAAGAGTTAGTGTTGGTTTCAGCTAAATGTATTTGACAATAGCTTAAGTTTTTCGTCAACAGTAATTGTTAAACTACTAAGGGCGTAGTTTTTATCTGTAAAGCCACAGCAAGACATTTACTTTCAACAGCATTAATATTTATATACTTAAAACATAGTACAAAATAGCGTGGTAATACTTGCAAACAATCCTTTGCTTAAACAATATTTATGGAGTACATATAATTTTCCAGGTCCTCTACTTTCATAGGAAAAACAGCCTTTTGGATTCTGGTAAGGTAGCGTGGAGTGATGGTGGAACATAAATAGGAAAAAAGTTCAGAATTTTCATTGGCGGGGTGGGGTCTGCATATGGGTGTAAGGGCCTCTTTTCCCACTAGATGGCAGTAGCTATTTAGAAAGCAACTGCAAAGGGTAGCTGAGGAAAGTACAGGTTTTGCCTAACCCGAAGCATAGCAAGTGCTGAGGAAGAAAGCCCCGTGTATTCACATTCGTGTTCTAGGTAAAGCATTTCCTGGTTGGGGTTATAGCTTTGAGTAGAGGTCTCCGAGTGCTTGGGTTTGGAGGTGGTGGTTAGATCTAGAACTTTGAAACTTGGGAGGGAGCGGCGCCTGGGTGGCTCCATCGGGAAGGTGTTTGACTCTTTGATTTCTGCTCAGGTCAGGATCTCAAGTTCTTGAGATCGGGGCCCTGCATCAGGCTCAGTGCTGGCAGAACCTGCTTGGGATTCTCTGCCTCTCTGCCCTTCCCCCACTTTCTCTCAAAAAAAAAAAAAAAAAAAAAAACCATAGAGGAGAAAAAGGGTTAAATCTCTGTGGTTAGAGTAGTCTTAGTGGATACACTGTCCCCAGTTTAAGCCCCTGTGTTATTTTGAACTTCTCCCGAGAATCCTATTTGTATGAAATGCTTGAATTCCCACCTACCCCCAGACTCAAACCCAAGAATGCAAGAGTATTCACACACTCCTATATTTCTAGTGTTTGGCACAAGTGAAAGAAAAAGGAGTAGAACAGGCACCCAATGGGTTGGTGGCAGAATGTACTCCCTTTGAGCTTTCTGAGGGTGTGGTCACGGTCATGGGTCTTGGAGTGGTGAGTGGCTGGCTGGCTGGCTGGCTGAGCTCAGGCCCCTGACAGATCGGCTCCTTGCAGAATTTAGGAGCCAGGATTAGAGTTGGTGAGAGGAGGAAATGATCAGTCAAGCCTGGAATAGGTCTAGCCAAATGAAAGTTGGCGGCAACAGGACTGTCGGAACCTTTGGCCTAATGGACCCCCTGATGTCTTTAGGTTGCCCTGCAGTTGGGGCAGTATGTGGGGGGTGGGCTGGGTGAGCAGAGGAGGCACAACTAGTCTTTGCCATATGAGAGGACAGACAGCACAACTTGGAGGGAATAGGGCCTATTCTAAGGAGCTGGGCCACAGATCAGGGCATTCAGAGGATGCAGCCAGCCCCAGAGCTCCAAATCTTGACTTGGGTTAGGCAAAGTTTTCTTAGATACGACCCCAAAAACGCAAGCCACAAAAAGACTTCCTGAAAATTAACTTCCATAAAGGATACCATCAAGGAAGTGAAAAAAGCCTACAGAATTGGAGACAGTATTTGCAAACCATATATCTAATAAAGGACTGGTATCCAGAAGATCTTTAAAATATATTTAGGGGTGCCCGGATGGTTCATCGGTTAAGCCTCCGAACTTCAGCTCAGGTCATGATCTCACAGGTCGTGGGTTCGAATCCCTTTACCAGCCCATCATCCCTGTGGATTCCCAAACAATGCCTAATTCTATTCATGCTCAGCGATTTCCCCCGTGGGCAGCAGTTTATTTCTGTCATCAAGATTCTGATGAAATCTTTAGCCGTGAAACGTTTAGTCCAATCCGCACAAATCGTGTGTAGTGTTAACATGTCACAGGCTGCCGGTGGCCTGCATTATGTGGTAATTTGGAAGCGAGAGAAGTGATAATATAGGGCCGGGCTGCTTTTGTGAGCTCGCATTAATGCTGGAGCTGGTGATGTCAATTGACAGCCCATTGATTTGGGCTAATAGTGCCTGGAGGGGGCAGAATTGGAGCGAGGTAGGGAATAAAGGATATCGACGACTGTCGCCAGGATCCCGGCAGCTTTTAATCTATTACTGCCCTCTTTTAATGCAGCTTCCATGTGGACTGCATTTACTTCCACCAGCTCTGCCTGCTGTGCTGAACTGCGAAGCCAGGGAGGTGCCACCCCCAGAGTGCTCCAGAGTTCCCCCGTATTGATTTCTTTGATGCTCTGGGGTGCGAATTATAATTATTTCATTAAGCCCTTTAATGGGTATCAACTATGAACTTTCCCCAGCCCGGGCCGGGGCCGCCAGGGCGAGGTCTGCATCATTAATCTATGCTCGTGTCCTTGCCACCAATTGTGCTCCCCCCCCACCTCGACCCTTTTTTTTCCCTCCTATTATCGCGTCTGTGGTTTTAGTGGGAAGCAGGTCGATCTGCTCTCGGAGAGGAGCTGCGAAGGGGAGTTGGCCGATTTGGGGAGGCTGGAGGGGAGGCCACGGTTGAGCAGATCGTAGTGTTGGCTGTTCACACCAAGGGACTGGCTAATCGTGCTGTTAGATCTGCTCTGCCCACTTCTAGTTTGCCTGTGCAGGGAGGTGATGAACCGTACCTTGGGATAAAGCGAGAGATCCCGCAGCCGCCTCCTTGTGTGGCTTTGAGTCCTGTTGTAGCTCAGAAATCTGCCACACCCTCCCTGAAAGTCGGGAGTCTTTCTTACCAGGGGTGCTGTGAATACGAAGGTGTACAAAATCGTGCCTTGTGCCCTCAGGGAGCTTCAACTGCGGTAAAGGGACCAATAACCAAATAGGCAGCAAGACACTAATGGGCCTTGAGAAAGGGCGAAGTACAGGGAATTATGGGACCCCACGGAAGGGGCCTTGACCCAGGCTTGGGGGTTAATGAGGGCTTCCCGGAGGGGCAAATGCTACACTAAACCTAAGAAGGACTAGGAGATAGAGGAAGGAGGAAGGGCATACCAATCAGTGGGAACAGCATGTTTAAAAGGCCCGGAAGTGGGTTGCCTGGGTGGCTCAGTCAGTGAAGCCTCTGACTCTTGATTTCGGCTCAGGTCATGATCTCATGGTTTGTGGGTTCGAGCTACGTGTTGGGCTCTGCACTGACTGTGTGGAGCCTGCTTGGGATTCTCTCTGTCTCCCCCCGCCTTTCTCTGCCCCTACCCACCTCTCTAAAAATAAACAAATAAAATAAATAAATAAATAAAAGGATTGGATGTGAAAGAAGGCACGTGAAATTTTGGGGACCTCCCCTAGGTGAGTAAGGTCAGCACTTTGTATGAGGTGGGGAAAAGTACCCCCCACCCCCAGTCTGCTTTCTTGGCTTTACTCACTTGCCATTGCTGATTAATCCCATAGAAGTCTCAGGAAAGCTCTGAGTCTTAGGTGGCATTTCCCATTAAATCAGAAGCTTTCTTGTTTCTACCATGCTTTTCTTTAGGCCCAAAGTGAGTTTTATTTCAGGTTCTTCACTTGTTTCGTTCATGCGGTGGCTTTATTTATTTATTTTTGTTTTTTATTAAAAAAAATTTTTTTTTAATTTTTTTTTAAATTTTTTTTTAAAATTTTTTTTTTTAACATTTATTTATTTTTGAGACAGAGAGAGACAGAGCATGAACGGGGGAGGGGCAGAGAGAGAGGGAGACACAGAATTGGAAACAGGCTCCAGGCTCTGAGCCATCAGCCCAGAGCCCGACGCGGGGCTCGAACTCACGGACCGCAAGATCATGACCTGAGCTGAAGTCGGACGCTTAATCGACTGAGCCACCCAGGTGCCCCCCAAAAAATTTTCTTTTAACGTTTATTTATTTTTGAGACAGAGAGAGACAGAGCATGAACGGGGGAGGGTCAGAGAGAGGGAGACACAGAATCTGAAACAGGCTCCAGGCTCTGAGCTGTCAGCACAGAGCCCGATGCAGGGCTGGAACTCACGGACCGCCAGATCATGACCTGAGCCGAAGTCTGACGCTCAACCGACTGAGCCACCCAGGCGCCCCCATGTGGTGGCTTTAAAACATATCTGCAATTTTTTTTTTCTTGCAACTTTTTTTTTGACATTCCTTGTCATGAGGGTATGGAATCTAATTCCTGTTCCTGTGGGTATGGGCTGGCTTTGGGGACTGGCTTCCAACAGATAGAAAGCAGAGAAAGTAACTCAGGGTAACTTCCGAGTCTAGATTGTGAAATCCATGCCACTGTCACCTGATTCCCGGGACCCTCACTGTAGGAATCTTCAGCTACTCCTCAGGAAGTCCCGCCCCCCGGGGAGGCCCATGAGTAGAAAGTCCCAGAGGAAGAAGAGCCCCCGCTGTTGAGCGGTCCTGGTCTGCACCCCAAACACGTGAGTGACAAAGGCTTGAATATGATCCAGCCGCGGCCATCAACTGACTCCATCTTTACTCAGAGCCCAGTCAATCCCCAGGTTCATGACCAAAGTAAATGATTGTTACTGTTTTAAGCCACTGTTTCGGGATGCTTTGTTACACAGTGATAGATAATTGGAACAGTGAGGTTTGATTAAGTTTGTATCTGATTAAGTCTGATTACTATAGCTTTATGGTTAGTCTTAAAATCAGGTAGGATGTATGAGTCCCCCAACTTTGTTTTGACCCTTCTAGATCTTTTGCTTTTTCATGTAAATTTTTAAGAACAAACTCATTTTCTACCATAAATGTAGCTTGAATTCTAATTGGGATTTTAATGACACTACGGATTACGTTGGGTAAAGTTGACCTCTTAACAATATTGAGCACCAATCCAAAAGTGTGATATTTATTTAAGTCTTTTTAAGTTTCTGTCAGCAGTGTTTTATAATTTTATTTAAAAAAATTTTTTTTCAACGTTTATTTATTTTTGGGACAGAGAGAGACAGAGCATGAACGGGGGAGGGTCAGAGAGAGAGGGAGACACAGAATCGGAAACAGGCTCCAGGCTCTGAGCTGTCAGCACAGAGCCCAACGAGGGGCTTGAACTCACAAGTTGCGAGATCATGACCTGAGCCGATGTCAGACGCTTAACCGACTGAGCCACCCAGGCGCCCCCCAGAGACCAATTTCTGAACGTTTAGAACAATCCGACAATTCACATCAACTCTGAGAAAGCCCCTGGTGTGGTCATGGTGTTAGGCTGACTCCAGAGGGGCGCAGAAATGAGTCTCCCAGACTCCCTGTCCTAAGGAGCCCACCGTGGAGAAATCAACACAGAGGCTCTGTTAGGCTGGAAAAGGAAAGCATGGGGAGGCTGGGATGGCTGTTTTTGCCTAGTTGGAGAGTATGAACGTACTGGTATTACTCTGGAGGTCAGGACCGGCTTCTGTGGTTGACTTGAAGTAACAGGCAGCAGTTTGGGAGCTAATGTGCCAATTCTTAAGTTATTGCCTCTGGTTCCAAAACCATTCTTTTTTTTTAAATTTTAAATGTTTATTTTTGAGAGAGAGACAGTGCGCATGCACGTGCATGTGCGTGCAAACGGGGAGTGGCGGAGAGAGAGAGGGGGACAGAGGATCCAAAGCGGACTCTGCTGACAGCACACAGCCCGATGTGGGGCTCGAACCCACAAACCGTGAGATCATGACCTGAGCCGAAGTCGGATGCTTAACCGACTGAACCACCCAGGCGCTCCTAGTTTCTGGTTTCTTACCCTGGACCCTGACCTAATTATTATCAAGAAAGCTTTTGCTACGACCTATTCTTCCAGTTAACTCTTCATTTCTGAAAGCATGGAATCACGGAATTGGTAGACCTCGAAGCATCCTTACGAATTATGTGTTGCACCTCGTTAATTTATGGAAGCCCAGAAAATTAACTGGCTCACCGAAAAGTACGCTATTTCATTTAATAATTATATACAGCACTTACTATATGTGAGGCAGTTTAGACAGTTCCTTTAAGCCATAACAACGTTCTTGGGTTGGTACTATTACTCCTTCCTCTTTTCCGAGATCCAGAGAAGTTACGTAACTTCCCCAACGTCACACAGATAGTACATTGCAGAGCTGAGATTTGGACCCAAGCCTTCTGGCTTGAGCTCCTACCATTAAGAAACTCTTTTCTCTGTGTTGCTGTTAACTCACAGCACCGGTGCTCAGACTGCAGTCTGGGGTGGCTCACTCCCATTCTAGCATTCTCCTACTGCCCCACTGAGGGTAGGGCACATGGCCCCTGCAGACCATTTGAGCCCTCCAACAACTGACGCTAATTTCTATCACATTTTTATACGCTTCCGGTTACCCACCTCAAGAAATTCTGTGTTCTTTTTTTTTTTAATTTTTTTTTTTCCAACGTTTATTTATTTTTGGGACAGAGAGAGACAGAGCATGAACGGGGGAGGGGCAGAGAGAGAGGGAGACACAGAATCGGAAACAGGCTCCAGGCTCCGAGCCATCAGCCCAGAGCCTGACGCGGGGCTCGAACTCCCGGACCGCGAGATCGTGACCTGGCTGAAGTCGGACGCTTAACCGACTGCGCCACCCAGGCGCCCCTAGAAATTCTGTGTTCTTTTTATTCAGCACCTACACTTAAAAGTCCTTTAGAGCCTTGCAGTGTCTGGCAGAATGGATACTCTGTTATAGTCTGATAACAGCCTGATATACTCTGATATGATCCCTGTTCATGTTAATAGTAGCAGCAACACTTAACATTTAAGGGTTTTTTTTTAACCTTTTTTTTTTTTTAATTTCAGAGAGAGAGAGAGGGAAAGAGAGGAAGAGTGGCAGAAGGGGAGAGAGAGAATCTTAAGCAGGCTCCACACTCAGCGTGGAGCCCAACGCAGGGCTCAATCTCACCACCCTGGGATCATGAACTGAGCCGAAATCAAGAGTCGGACGCTCAACCAATCAAGCTACCCCAGGTGCCCCATTTTTATGATTTAAAAATGTCTTGTTTGTTTTTTTTCTGTTTTTAAATTTTTTTTAATGTTTATTTCTCTTGAGAGAGGGAGGGAGACAGAGAATCCCAAGCAGGCTCCACAGGAGCAGCATAGAGCCCAGTGTGGGGCTTGAACCCGTGAATCATGAGAGCATGATCTGTGCCGAAATCAAGAGTTGGACACTTAACTGGCTGAGTCAACCAGACGCCCCTAAGATGTTTGGGTTTTTTTTTTTTTTTGCCTGTGGTGAAATACATGTAGCAAATGTTCCCATCTTCACCATTTTTAAGTACAGAAAAGTGTTAAGTATATTTACGTTGTCGTGCAATCAACTCCCAGAACTTTTCCCTCTTACAAAATGGATATTCTGTATCCATGAAATCACTCCCCATTCCCCACCCCCCCCCATTGACAACTACCATTCTAATTTCAGTTTCTAGAAAACTGACTACTCTAGATACCTCATATAAAAGGTTTACAAAACCTTTTTCTAAAAAACCAACTTTACATTCTTAATATTATTTGATTACAACAATAATCTTAAAAAATTTTTTTTAATGTTTATTTTTGAGAGAGAGAGACAGAGCCTGAGTGGGGGAGGGGCAGAGAGAGGGAGACACAGAATCTGAAGCAGGCTCCAGGCTCTGAGCTGTCAGCACAGAGCCCGACGCAGGGCTCGAACTCACGGACCGTGAGATCGTGACCTGAGCCGAAGTCGGACGCTTACCCGACCGAGCCACCCAGGTGCCCCTATAATCTTTTTTGTTGTTAAGTAATCTCTGCACCCAACATGGGGCTCGAACTCACAACCCCCAAATCAAGTGTTGCAGAAGGGGCTCTACCCACTAAGCCGAACAGGCGCCCCTGATTACAATAATAATCTTACAAGCAGGCAGGACTCTTGGAGGCTTGGTCCATTTCCAATTTTTTAGGCTCTCAAAATATAAAGAAATACCAAATTGATATTACAAAAATTGTGGTACATTAAAAATTTTACTCTGAATGAATGAATGTCTTCAGAATGTGATGCCGTGCACTTGTCCCAGAAAATATTTATTTAAAAAATTCCTTAGAGTGTGCTGCAGGTGTGGCCCAAAATGTCACATAAGTTTCAAATCGGGGGGCGAACACCTCCTTCCAAGGCTGTGTTTCTCTGTGGCTGAATGTATATTTGTTTTGAGATGATGTCAAAATCTAAATGTGAGACATTCAGTAAATGCAAAGTCCGGGTAAAAGGACCATTTCTCCCTCTCCACCATCGCTTCCACTTTAGGAAAAGGTAGGCATCATTCCCTCAGTTTTACAGACCAGAAGTGTCTCAGCAAGTGTTGTTCCCAGGTAAAAATATAACCGCACGTTGGTGGTGGGGATCAAGACTTGAACTCTGAACACAGCAAGCACCGAGCCCAGCTGACCGGTGCTGCCCACCCTTTTCAGTTCAAGAATGTTAGTGTGGGTGGCTCAGTCGGTTGAGCATTGGACTTTCGATTTCGCCTCTGATCATCAGAGCTCACGGTTCGTGGGATCGAGCCCCATGTCGGGCCCTGTGCGGAGCATGGAACCTGCTTGGGATTCTCTCTCTCCCTCTCTCTCTGCACACCACCCCCCCTTGCTCTCTAAGTAAGTAAATAAATGTTAGCGTGAAGAGAAGGTATCTGGGTTCTCCCGAGCACGCTAATTGAAACAGGTTGCTTTGCAGGTAGTGAGATCCCAGGCTCTGGGGGGCAGTCAAGAAGAGGTTTGACGGCCATCGTCTGGGTTTGCTGCAGAGGAGGTTCAGGAATGGGCAGTTGGGAGCGAGGAGGAGGGGGAGTGGCGTTCGATTATTTCCGACTTCCCTTCGGAGCCCCAGCGCAGGGCCCAGCCCAAACCGTCAGCACATCTGTGTGCTCTGGGGAGAGGCAGTCTGGGCCACGCATTCAGCTCCCCACGGTTTCATTAGCAGCAGCCTGTCGCCGGTTGTTGGGCAGCTCCAGCTTAATTTGAACAATTGGGCTCTGGGTTCCCGAGGAAAACAGTCTGGGTGCCTCTGCCATCCATCAGTATTCTCTTCAGTCCCCCGACAGCTGCTCACTGCCGGCTGACTCAACCCGCGCTGACCTCATCTTCCCACACAGAGCAGAGGAGGATTTGGAAAAAATTAGTTATATTAGTGACTCCCTGAAACACTCCGTTTACTTGTGATATGACAAATATTTCAGCCATTAGGATCTCTCTGTCTCTTATCATCTTAAATGCACTCACTTACATTCCAAATCACTACTTAATTTAAAAGCCTATTTGTTGAGATTGTGACAGACCCAGGGAGAAGGAGAGACAGACACTCACGCAGCTCTGGCTGGAATAGAATCAGACTTGGAACTTTGATTGAATCTCTCTCCACAAGACTTATGCTCAGTCAGGTACAACCTAAACACGTAGGAAGCAAGAAGCTTAAAGGGAAACCCACCCTATAGAGATTTACAAGCTCTGCTTTAAAGTGGCAGGGGGCATGGTGACCTTGGGCAAGTGACTTCGTTGCTGGGTGTCCTCATGTTCCCCGAGCCCCGGAGATAGTGACTCACTCAGTGAACGTTTACTGAACCCCTAATATATGCTAGGCAGTGTGGCAGATTCTGAGGATACATAGATGAATGAGCGATGCCCCTGTGCTCAAAGCTTTTCTCAGTTTATTAAAAATAAATATTTATTGAGTACTTACTATTTGCCAAGTATGCTAAATATTATACATGCTTTTGTTAATAAAGTTGTTTTATGTTAATTTATTTTTGAGAGACAGAGTGTGAGTGGGGAAGGGGCATAGAGAGAGGGAGCCACAGAATATGAAGCAGGCTCCAGTCTCTGAGCTGTCAGCCTGACGTGGGGCTCGAGCTCACGGACCGCGAGATCATGACCGGAGCCAAAGTCAGATCAAACTGACTGAGCCACCCAGGCGCCCCTATACGTGCTTTTTAAATTTAATCTGCACCATTATCTTACTCCTAAATGGTGCAGATAATTCTATTTCCATGTTACCAATGAGGAGATTAGTCTGTCTCTTTGATTCATAATATTAAACCCTGTGCAGTACTCTCTCCCCATAGAAAAACTTCTCCTAGTGGAATTTATGAACGGAAATTTCCCAGGACAGACCGTGTTCAATACATACGTGTACCGCATGGTCGGGATATTAGTATATTATTGGATCTGTGATAGGGACAAAATTATTCTCAGCATATGACGTAAGGACCGATGGAATTCATCATGCCTGCCATCACTGGGTAGTTAGCACTCATCAGGAGCCCTGTTACTTAGATTATTGAATACCTCTTATTTCTCTTTATTTTGGTCTCTTTGGTTCCTCTTGAAGTTCTGGCAATTTTTTTTTTTTAAGTTTCCCCATTTTTCAGCTCTTAGAGGGAAGTGAGGAAGGAAAACCATCCATCCTCCCTGGGCTTGGATTTGAAGGTTAAAAGCAGACAGAGCAAACTCCTTGGGTCAACGTGTGCGTGTGATGGGAGATACCCACTTGGGTGACCCCCTGGGTCCCCTGTCTGTGCTAGGAGGTGGCCTCGCCTCCCTGCCACAGCTGAGTGATTCAGACGTAGACTCCTGGCTCAGACTTGGAGCCAAGAGGCGTGGACGCCAGACTTTGGAATAGTCACATTAATGACAACTCGGACAGATTTGCACAATTCCTACTGCGGAGGGCCCATGTAGCAGTTATCTGTCTCTGTGTAACAAACTGCCCCCCAAATGGAGAGGCTTAAGACAACAATTAGTTATTTCTCAGGATTCTGTTAATGTGTTCGGGTGGTTCTTCATCCAGGCCCACCCATGTGGCTGCATTCCGGTGGCAGATTGACTGGGAACTGAGCCCAGCTGGGAGCCTGGCGTGGCTTCTTTTCACACGGACCTGCATGCCCGGGCAGTCTAGGCCAGGCTTCTTCACCGGGCAAAGACCGTGTTCCAGAAGGCAAAGGGCAGGACTGTATCTGGACACTGCCGCACGGTCTTCCCTGCTCTTCTATCGGGGAAGGCCTTCTAGAAGACCCCACGTCTTCTACCATTCAGTATGCGTTGCGAGACCAGTCCGGAATCACGGGGTGGAGACGTGGACTCCATTACCTGATGGGAGGACCTGTGGATAATTGTGGTCTGAAGATAGACTTAGCTGATTGACGATGCACAAATTATCTGTGGCCTTTCCCAGTAAGAGGCGGGGTCTGGTTCCTCAGCCCTAGAATTTGGGATGTCCTGGTGATGTTCTCTGACCAATGGAAAGTAGGAGAAGCGATAAACAGCTGTCAAGATACAGCTCCCGTCGCCCTCTTGGAACATTTCCCATCACCGGGGGAAGAGGCGACAGAAAAATAGCTACGTATGATATTGACATAAAACAACCTTTCATCTCACAGCAACCCAGTGAGGTAGTGGGTTGGTGTCAGTCCTCCTCCTTATAAAAATGAGAAAACGGCCAATTAGAGGGGTTAAGTAATTTACCCAAGGCTACACAGCTAATATGCGGCCGAGGTCAAGTTGCCTGACTTAGGCCCCGTGGATTCTCTGTGGATCTATTTCCAGGAGTGAAACGTGGAGCTTAGGTGTTTTGCTTTTAATACAGGATCAGTGCGTGGATTCACATCTCTGACCCGGGACTGCTGCAGGAGGTTCTGTCATGAGTGGCCCTGCGGGAGGGCAGGGGGGGGGGGGGCTGTGCTTGTAAGGAGAAGGAGCTGCCCCGTGTGTCACCTAGAGGCACCCAGCACACTGGGGCATTTTGCATCTCCGTGGTGGAGCACGACAGTGAGTGGCCTGCAACCTATTTAATTCTGTTAGAGAATCAGTGAGGTGCTTGATGAAGCCATTAACTGGGGTTCGTGTCTCCATTCTACTTATAAGACTCCAGGAGGGCAAATGCTGATGGAAATTTATTGATTTCTTTTTCTGCCTTTACCGAATGGGTCAAAAACATGGTATAACACTGCTGGTTCCAATTAAAATCACCTGTTAGCTTACAAAGGTTGGCTCTTTTCACCCTCCCCTCCCTTCCCCCCGTTTAAAAAGGGTTTAAAAGATTTTCATTTAATTGATTTGCTGTAAAATGCCCTTTACAATTACCCAGATAAACTAGGCGTCACCTGTGGAGTAAGAGCCAATTTGAGCTGTTTATCAAGACTTTGCCTCTGGCCACTTCTCACCCTGGGATCTTGAGTCTCTGTATTGATAGCTTGTATCTGTCAACATTGGATATTTTTAGTGGGCTTCAGAAAGCTTTTAGGGAGATGCGGAAGGTAGGGCTGCATCTTTGAGCAGGTGAAGAAAGCAGGAAGGGTTTTTGTTGTTGTTTGAACCGAGAGGGCCGTATTGTGCCGAAAACAAGTTCAGAAAAGCAGTCTTGGCCCCACAGGCCTAAAACTAATCAGAGGTGGCCCCATTTAGAAACCGGGCAGCGAGCCTCAAGGAAATGGGGACGTAGGCAGCGGATAAAACGGAGTAGCAAAATTTGCCCGGTTTTTCTTGGTTTGGGCTTGAGGTCAAGCTGTGTTTCATGTTAGGAGGGAGACGTTGGGAGGTCTCTGCAAGAGATGTCTGCGAAGTGACACTTATGTTCTTTGAGCTGGCGGGGTAGTTAGAGGGGAACAAAGAAGGAAGGACACAGGGGTATTTAGTCAAAGTCTTGTGTATTTCCGAAACCATACGCCCGAATCATGGCAAGAGTGTCAGTCCTGGCTAAAGAATTCTGAAAAAAAAATTGGCATCAGGAAACTAGACACAGGTAAATACGGAAGGGGAGAGGTAAATTCCGGGGGGCATAAACCAATCATCTTGAAATTGATTACGGCAGAGTTCTAGAATAAATTATGGGAAGAAACATTTGGGGAGCCTTTGAAAGATGGTCACTGAGAATGAAGTATAATTTCCACTCTGACTAGCATCAAACAGGAAAGTGCTCTAGTCATCGGAAGTCTAGGAGGGTGTGACACAGGAAGTAATATGGCGGTCAAAGAGACTAAATGACCGAATATTTATGAAAGCTTGAGGTTCCAGGTGGATGCATGATAAGTATTAGCTGCTCTGGTTCAGGCTTGCATTACATCCATAATAGTCAAACCACTTCAGAGACTTGTCTACACTGCCATTTCTACTTCTTCATCTGCTTCACTCTTGACTCTGATGAGAACCCCCATCCATCCACTGACGCTGCTCTCTCCCTATTACCAGTGACCACACGGTCACTAAATTCAGTGGATACACCCAGTTCTTATTCTGCTTGAACTCTTTGAGAATTTTGACATTGCTAACTTCACCCTTTTCTTTGTCTTTTTTTTTTTTTTTAATTCTTAAATGTTTATTTATTTTTGAGAGAAAGACACAGAACATGAGCAGGGGAGGGGCAGAGATAGAGAGGGAGACACGGAATCTGAGGCAGGCTCCAGCCTCCAAGCTATCAGCACAGAGCCTGAGGCGGGGCTCGAACTCACGAACTGTGAGATCATGACCTGAGCTGAAGTCAGACATTCAACCGACTGAGCCACCCAGGAGCCCCCGGATTTTTTCTGTTCTATCCACCCCTTCCTAAACTCTTTGGCCTCATAGCATTTCTCTGCTGTTCCTTAACTAAGCGTGTTTCCCGGGTGCTTTCCTAGATTCCCCTTTTCATTCTTCTCGGGAGCAATTTCAATATATTTCCTCTCCAAATTTCATCAAGGTGAACAATTAGATTTGCACATGCAAAGTAATGAATTTAGACCCCTACAACACACCATATACAAAAAGGAACTCGAAATTGATCAAAGCCCTAAAAGCAATTCTAAAACTATAAAACTCTTACCACAAAACATGGGCGTAAATCTTTGTGACCTTGGCTTTGGTCAGTGGCTTCTTGGATGTAACAAAACAGCAAGAGAAAACAAAACAAAAACGGCGAGAGAAAATGTAAACACGACATCATCAACATTAAAACCTTTTCGTGACAAAAGATACCGCCAAGAAAGTGAAAGAGGGAAGCCCGTGTGCAGTCGGTTGGGCATCCGACTCTTGATTTCGGCTCAGGTCGGGATCTCACCGTTCATGAGATTGACCTCGGTGCTGTCAGCGCAGAGCCTGCTTGGGATTCTCTCTCCCCTCTCTGTCTCTCTGCCCTTCCCCCCGCTCACATGCGCAATCTCTCTCTCAAAATAAATAAACATTAAAAAAAAGTGAAAGATAACAAAAGAATGGGAGACAAATAATGCAAACCATGTATATGGTAAGAGATTTGTATCGAGAATACATAAAGAACTCTTACAATTCAACAATAAAAAGAAAAATAACCCAATTTAAACATGGGGGAAGATCTGGGGCGCCTGGGTGGCTCAGTCGGTTGAGTGTCCAACATCGGCTCGGCTCAGGATCTCACTCGCAGCTTGTGAGTTCGAGCCCACCCTGCATCGTGCCCTGTGCTGACAGCTCAGAGCCTGGAGCCTGCTTCACATTCTGTGTCTCCCTCTTGCTCTCTGCCCCTCCCCCACTCGTGCTCTGTCTCTCAAAAATTAAGAAAATATATAGATCTTAAAAAAAGGGAGTTTGGTCTTTAGCTTCATGGTTGTGGGAAGCCATGACAAGATTGAGGCTAGAGGTGAGGTGACCAGTTTGCCCTTCAGAAAGACCTCCAAGCCAGCAGAATGGAGGCAGCATGGTCAGTTAGAAGGCTTCTGTGGTGACCCAAGTCGATGATAGCAGGCTGGACAGAGAGAAGTGGACAGATTTGAAGGCTGAGTGAAGTGACCATTCACGAAGGTGAAAGCACTGTGCGAGGAGAATTTGTTTTAACACCTTCGTGGAGACATAATTCACATACAGTTCACCCCTTTATTTAAAAAAAAATTTTTTTTTTCAACGTTTATTTATTTTTGGGACAGAGAGAGACAGAGCATGAACGGGGGAGGGGCAGAGAGAGAGGGAGACACAGAATCGGAAACAGGTTCCAGGCTCTGAGCCATCAGCCCCGAGCCCGACGCGGGGCTCGAACTCACGGACCGCAAGATCGTGACCTGGCTGAAGTCGGACGCTTAACCGACTGCGCCACCCAGGCGCCCCCAGTTCACCCCTTTAAAGTGTCCAAGCCGATGACTTTTAGTATATTCACAGATAAGTGCAACTATCACCACAAGCAATTTGAGAACATTTTTGTCACTCCAAAACAAAGCCCACACCCATTAGCACTTACTCCACATTTCTCCCCAAACTCCCTACCGCACAACTCTATGCAACCACCAGTCTGCTCCCTGGATTTGCCTGTTCTGGACAGTTCAGACAAACAGAATTATAAAACACGTGGTTTGCTGTGACTGGCCTCTTTTACTTAGCACGCTGTGGTCAAAATCCGCCTATGTTTTAGCACATACCCGTGTTTCATTCCTTCTTATGGCTCAACATTCCATTGTATGAATATACCATATTTTGTTCATCCATTTAGCAGTTGACGGACATTTGTGTTGTTGACTTTTTGGAGCTATTATGAAGAACGCTGCTAGGAACACGCGTGTACAAATTTTTGTGTAGACGGATGTCTTCATTTCTCTTAGGTATCTGAGTAGGAATGGACTTCCAAAGTCTACGGTAAGCCTCTGTTTAGCTTTTGGAAGAGCGGCCAGACTGTTTTCCAAAATGGCTGCACCATTTTACATACACCAGTGGTATACGAGAGTTCTAATGTTTCAACATCCTCGTCAGTATGAAATGATATCTTGTGGTTTGGAATTGCATCTTCCTGACGGCTAATGATGTCGAGCAACTTCTCATGTGCTTCTTGGCCATTTGTATGCCTTCTTTGAAGAAATGTCTATTCAGGTCTTTTCCCCGTGTTTTTTAAAAATTTAAAAAAAATTTTTAAATGTTCATTTGTTTTTGAGAGAGAGAGAATCTGAAGCAGGCTCCAGGCTCTGAGCTGTCAGCATAGAGCCCGACGTGGGGTTCGAAGTCATGGACCATGAGATCGTGACCTGAGCTGAAGTCAGACACTTAACCAACTGAGCCACCCGGGCGCCCCCAAGACCAGACTCCTTAATCCAGTTTAAAAGGCGCTGTGTGATCTTCCCCCTGCTTGCTTAGTTCCTTAATCTCGTTTCCCACACCTGACCGGTCACGGCTCACCCCTCCAGACATCCACATCTTCTTTCAGTTTGTGAATCTGTTTGCCTTGTCTTGTTTCCAGACCTTTGCAAAGGCTGATCGTTCCATCTTTTGGGTCTCAGCTTACATGTCACTTGCTCTGGAATATTTTTAAATACTCCCCTTCTCCACACCTTCGGGTTAGATGCTCCCCTCTTCGTGTGTTCTTATTTATTTTATACTGCTTACTGTGCACCAGGCACCATTCTGAGTGCTTCATAAAATAAACTCATTGAATTTTCGTAATAACCCTAGAATGTACATGCAGTCATTGTGCGGATGAGAAAATGGAAGCACAGAGAGTCTCGGTGATTTTTCCCAAAGTCACACAGCTAGTGGTAGTGCCTGGAATTGAATCCAGACAATAGAGCTCTAGAGTTTGTGCTATGATGTCATGCTGCCTGCAATTGCTTAACACATCAAGCACTTCGCATAGTACATTGTAATTGACTAGTTATGTCTCCACGGGACCTTTGGTTCCCTGAAAGTAAGGATTATGTCAGGCCTATTTATTGTCGTGTTCCCAGTATGAGGCTTAGACTACAGTCCTTTAATTAAAAGAAAAATCATTGCATGAACGAAGCAATTAGTTAAGATACAGATATGTGAGACGTACAAGAAAAGAGTTTGTAAGATTTGCAAAACATTACGAAAATAGTACAAAGAATTCCTATGTGCTCCTCACCCAACTTTCCCAAACGTTAACACATTGTATAACCTCCATACGATAATAAAGCCAGGAAATCACTATTGCCAATATACCATAAACTGTTCCACTAATGATCTGTTTATGGTCCAAGGTCCAATCCACGATTACACATTGTATTTATTCGTCATGTCCCCTTGGCCTTTTTAAAACTGAGACAGTGTCCAGGAGCGCCTGCGTGGCTCAGTGGGTTGGGTGTCCGACCTCGGCTCAGGTCGTGATCTCACGGTTTGTGAGTTCCAGCCCCGCGATGGGCTCTGTGCTGACAGCTCGGAGCCTGGAGCCTGCTTCGGATTCTGTGTCTCCCTCTCTCTTTGCCCCTCCCCTGCTCGCTCTGTCTCTCTCTCTCAAAAATAAAATGAAAACTTAAAAAAAACCAAGAACACCCTGAGACAGTGCCTTGATTTGTGTCCAGCTTTCATGTCCTTGACAGTTTTGAATAGCATTGGCTGCTTGGATTGTAGACTGTCCCTCAGTTTGGGGTTTGCCTGAGTTGCCTCATGTTTATTTTATTTTTTTAATGTTTACTTATTTTTGAGAAAGCACAAGTGGGGGAGGGGCAGAGAGAGAGGGGGACAGAGGACCTGAAACGGGCTGTGTGCGCTGACAGCAGAGAACCTGATGTGGGGCTTGAACTCACGAACTGGGAGATCATGATCTGAATCGAAGTCGAACACTCAGGCTCAACTGACTGAGCCACCCAGGTGCTCTGAGTTTCCTCATGTTTAAATTTGGTTATATATTTTGGTTAGGACACCACGGTAGGGATGCAGTATCCTTCTTATCACATCATATCAGGAGGCACATAGTGTCTATGCTTTTTTTTTTTTCAAAGTGAACCCCATTTTATTTAGTTAGCATTTTCCTCCAAAGAGAGTAAGGCATTTATTTTTACTGCAGGCTTATGTTTTTATGTTTTTATTTATTTTTATTTTTTTATTTTTTTCAACATAAAACTTTATTTTTTTTAATTTACATCCAAATTAGCATATAGTGCAACAGTGATTTCAGGAGTAGATTCCTTAGTGCCCCTTACCCCTTTAGCCCCCCCCCTTCCCACACCCCCTCCAGCAACCCTCAGTTTGTTCTCCATATTTAAGAGTCTCTTATGGTTTGTCCCCCCTCCCTGTTTTTATATTATTTTTATTTCCCTTCCCTTATGTTCCTCTGTTTTGTCTCTTAAAGTCCTCATATGAGTGAAGTCATATGATATTTGTCTTTTTCTAATTTCACTTAGCATCATACCCTCCAGTTCCATCCACGTAGTTGCAAATGGCAAGATTTCATTCTTTTGGATTGCCGAGTAATACTCCATTGTATATATAAACCACATCTTCTTTATCAACTCATCCATCGATGGACATTTGGGCTCTTTCCATACTTTGGCCATTGTTGATAGTGCTGCTATAAACACGGGGGTGCGTGTGTCCCTTTGAAACAGCACACCTGTATCCCGTGGATAAATGCCTAGTAGTGCAATTGCTGGGTCGTAGGGTAGTTCTGTTTTCAGTTTTTTGAGGAACCTCCATACTGTTTTCCAGAGTGACTGCACCGGCTTGCGTTCCCAGGTGTCTATGCTTCTTTACTGGTGACGTCAACTTTGATCACTTGGTTAAGGAGATATCTGCCAGGTCTTTTCCCTGTGAAGTTGTTATATTTCTCCCTGTAACTAATAAGGATCTCGTAGAGAGAGACCTTGAGGCTCTGTAAATATCCTGTTTCTGGTCACATGTTCATCCACAACTTTTATTTACTTGTTTGTTTGTTTATTGAAATGTTTATTTTTATGTTTGAGAAAGAGTGAGTGCATGAGCGGGAGTGGGGGAGGGGCAGAGAGAGGAAGACAGAGGATCTGAAGCAGGTTCCGTGCTGACAGCAGCGAGCCAGAACTCACGGGGCTCGAACTCACGACATGTGAGATCACGACCTGAGCCGAAGTCCAATGCTCAACGGACAGGGCCACCCAGGCGGCCCTCATCCGCAAGTTTTAGCATCCGTTGATGATACTTTCTTGAAACAATTATTGTGGTGGTGTTTGCAATCAATGATTTTCTATTTTCTCCATCACTTCTATGTTTATTAATTGGAATGCAATAAGAAAGAACGTTCCCTTTCTCTCCACTTACTATCTGTTTATTCATTCAATCAATCATCTATTTGAAAACTTGTTCTGTGGATTGTAATTCATTATTGTCATTTCTTATTTTTGGCCCAAATTGTCCCAGAATTTGGATCCCTATCAAGTTCGCTTGCATCATCTCAAAAGGTTCTTATGTTTTTGAGCGCATCCTTACCTGCTGGTACCACAAGATGTTCCAAGTTCACCCTGTACTTTCTCTGCCCCAGCTACGTAATCAGTTGTCTATTGGAGTACGCCTGGTTCCTTTTTATGGGAGCATAGTGTTTAGAAACAGAGGTCTGCATGCTATAGGTTCATTGCCACTGGAGTGTCACTATTTCTTCACTCAGTGGGCAGAGCTAGGAAATATATGTATGTATGACATACAAACCCATCTGTACTAATTTCCACATCTGGTTGTCTATCTGTCTATTAAAAACCATAACTGGATACTGATCCCTCCGATTCCATCCAACACTGGGTACGTTCTATCCTTTCTCTTATTCAGATTCCTTTCTCTGACAGTAAAAATTCTGGTGCTTATTATTAACAATATATTTACTTATTTGCTTAACCTTAGAATACATGTAAAGCAGCTTCAGAGTTGCTAATCTACAACCTATTTGAAAAACAGATTTATTAACTGGGGTACAATACTGTGTACTTGTTAGTCTCAGTGCAGACTGTTTATATTACTGTCCAAAGGTTCTTGGGTAGATTCTTTTTTCATTCACACCCTTTACTGTGGTTATGTTGTTAATTTCTATTAAAGTCCATACATGTTTTAATTTTTTTTTAAAAAGGTTTTTTTAATGTTTATTTATTTTGACAGAGAGAGAGAGAGAGAGAGCGAGCATGAATGGGGGAGGGTCAGAGAGAGAGGGAGACACATAATCTGAAACAGGCTCCAAGCTCCGAGCTGTCAGCACAGAGCCCGACGCGGGGCTCGAACTCACGGACCGTGAGATCATGACCTGAGCCGAAGGTGGACGCTTAACCAACTGAGCCACCCAGGCGGCCCCATACATGTTTTTAAAAGTGGATACTATTTGGAAAAAGATTTTGAAAAGCCCCATGTATAGGGGACTGTTTCTTTCTTCCTCGCATAACACAGAAGATTTGGAGAAATATTCTCAAGCTGGGTCCTCCAGAGCCTGTAGGGAGGTTTGAACCCTATCTCATCCCACCCTATTCCTTTCGCCAGTAGCCTTCTCCGCTCCTGTATCGCCTATTTCTTCAGTGCCCTGGGAAGAAATTCTCACAAGTGATTTCAAAGGCCTCCATTTCAATCCACCCACCTCCACTGAACTCTCTGCTGCTTTGGCCCCCAAGTAAAACCTTTTGAAACCTGGAATACCACGTTCTTCCGTAGGGAATTTTCTATACCAAGGATCAGGCCTACCTGATCAAACCCCTGAATTCAACCCCTTTTCCTTTTGCTTGCGCTGTAGGTGGCCACCAGGTGGCGCCTCAGAGTCGACTGCAGTTCTGCTTTAAAGAAAAGTCTGCTTCTCCCGTGCTTAGGTTTTGCTCCAGGAAGCGAATGCATTCCTGAAGGGGGAAGAGACATTCCAGTTGCATTTTTAATATAGTTAAGACTTTTTTTTTTGTTTTTGTTTTTTTTTTTTGCCATTTAGGTCTTCAGCTCAGCTTTCAGCCAAATAACAAAGGAAGCACACTGTAGCCTGTGTCTTCAGCTCTACCTAGAAACCTTGAGCTCTTTGCCTTTTCTTTTCCTTAAAACCTGCTCCGAGGAACAACAAACATACCTTCGCTGACAGCCATAATGCAGTTACCTGCCAGGGGATGCTTCACAGTGTCACCGAGCTGCTTGGTTGGTCAGGCTCTCTGCAGAAGCAGCTTAGGTAGGGTATCTGGAAGCTGGAAATCGTGCAGAAAAGTCCCCCACTATCCATGCCTACTCGAGGGGGCCACTTAGCCTTTCCTGGAATTTGATGTCCTTACATGTAAAATGAAAAGATTACTGAACTCCCTGGTCTCAAACACAAATCCCTCAGAAGCTAGGGTGGGATAATGGAAATCTACGAAGAGGCTGAAGAGTGGTTTAAGACAACAGGAAGCTGGGTTGACTAAAGTAGAATTGGAAAGTGCACACCCTGCTGAAATGCTTTCAAATTTAAACTTTTTTTAATTAAAAAACATCTTTTTAACATTTATTCATTTTTGAGAGACACAGAGAGACAGAGCACAAGCGGGGAAGGGGCAGAGAGAGGGAGACACAGAATCCGAAGCGGGCTCCAGCCTCCGAGCTGTCAGCACAGAGCCCGACGCGGGGCTTGAACTCATGAACTGTGAGATCATGACCTGAGCTGAAGTCGGATGCTCCACCGACTGAGCCGCCCAGGCACCCCTCACATTTCAACTTTTACAAAACATCGAGGAGACCAAGTAACGTACGTCTGGGTGCTAAATGCATCCAGAAAGCTGCTAGTTTGCAGTTCATGGGCTAGAGAATCTTTGTCACCATGGTTTCTCCCAGGCCTGAGTTTCTGTACACACTCAGTAATTTGTTTATGCACTTCCTCTTTTAAAAAAAATTATTTGTTTTGAGAGAGAGAGCCAGAGACAGAGAGAGTGCATGCACACCGGGGGGGGGGGGGGGAGGGCACAAAGAGGGAGAGAGAGAATCCCAAGCAGGCCCTGTGCTGTCAGCACAGAGCCCGATGTGGGGCTCGATCCCACGCACCATAATTTCACGATCTGAGCTGAAACCAAGAGTCTGACGCTCAACTGACTGGACCACCCAGACGTTCCTGCTTTTTTTCTTCTATCTGCTTGTGGTATTAGCCATTACTATCATTCCCCATCACCTCTGCATGACTGAACCCTAATTTCTTTTTATCACCTCTGCATGACTGATCCCTGATTTCCTTTTACAAAACCCACTCAAATGCCACCTACTAGAGGAAGTTTCCCTTGATTTATCTCTCTCCAAACTGGAAAACGTTTTCCCTCTCCCCTGAGTTCTAGCATTTTAAACTAACTTCTTCATGGCTCTCACAGTATAGCTTTTTTTAAAACTATGTTATGGTTATTTACTTGCTATATACATTTTAATCTCCTTGTGGGCTGAATTCATGTCTTATTATTGAGTTTTATATTTCCACCATCTGGAAAATCAGCTAACACATATTTACTGAGGGCCTAGTCTGTGCCAGACATGGTTTTTATTTTATTTTATTTTATTTTATTTTATTTTATTTTATTTTATCTTATTTTTTAGTATTTTATTTTTTAAATTTTGTATTTTTTTTAATGTTTTACCTTTTATTTATTTTTAATTTTAAGTTTATTTATTTATTTTGAGAGGGAGACAGAGAGAGTGACCTGGGGAGGGGCAGAGAGAGAGGGAGAAAGAGAATCCCAAACAGGCTCTGTGCTCTCAATGCAGAGCCCGACACAGGGCTCTATCTCATGAACTGTGGGATCATGACCGGAGCTGAAATCAAGAGTCGGATGCTTAACTGACTGAGCCAACCAGGCGCCCCTCTTCGTGTGTGAAAAAAAAAAAAACATTTTTCTCTGACCTTCCTCCTAAAGAAGTTTCGTTTGCTCTTAAGCATCCTCACCAGAGCAACTCGGGCAACTGTGGACCCTGAGAATCCAAGGTGGGGATTCCAAAGGGAGAGCAAAGGAGTTGGACAGGAGACCCGGGGGATCTGCCCTGGGGAGTGTGAGGCTGCCTGCAGGATCTGCATTGTGGGATGCTAGAGACTAGGGGGGCCCGAATGCCCGTGCTTGGTTATAACGCCCCAGGGTAGCCCCATAGGCCCTGGATATTTACCGAGCACTTCCTCTGTTAGTTATTGTAGCATATCAAACTACTCTGAAACTTAGTGGCTTACAACACTGATAATCGTTTCTTTTCTCTCATGATTTCTGTGAGACAAGAATTCAGGAGCAGCTTGGTTGGGTCATTTGGGCTCAGGATGCCTTGTGAGACTGCAGTCAGGATGCTGACCCAGGCTGCCTCATCTGAAGGCTCGGCTGGAGCTGGCCGGTGTACTTCTAAACTGATTTCACCCACACGGTTGGCAGCTGGCACAGGCTTTTACCCGGAGGCCTTCATTGCTCTCCACAGTGCTGGTTGAGCATCTATATTAGTATTTTAATGCTGCATATTTAATGCATATTTAAATGCAAGCACTTAGTGGCTTCAAACGGCACCCATTTATTATCTCCCAGTTCTGTAATAAAAAAGTCCAGGCAGGCTCAGTTGGGTTCTCTGCCTAAGGTCTTACAAGGCCAAAATCGAGGTATCAGTGGGTCTGGGCTCTTCTCTGGAAGCTCTGGGAAAGAATCTGCTTCCAGACTCATTCAGGTTGTTGGGAGAATTGTTCCTTGCAGTCATATAGGAGTGAGCTCCCCATTTGCTTACTGGCTGTCAGCTGAGGGCGGCTTCCCGGGTTCTAGAGGCCACTTTTAGGCCCAGCTAAGTTACAACAGTGCATCACATCTTTCTCATGCTTTGAATTTCTCTGGTGCCCCCTTCTGCCACCAGCTGAAGAAAAGCTCTCTGCTTTTAAAGGACGCCTATGATTTGAGGCACCTGGGTGGCTCAATAGGTTGGGCATCTGACTCTTGATTTCGGCTCGGGTCACGATCTCACGGTCTGCGAGATAGAGCCCCAAGTCGGCTCTGTGATTGGTGTGGAACCTGCCTGGGATTCTCTCTCTCTCCCCGTCTCTCTGGCCCTTCCCCACTCTCTCTCTCTCCACAAAAGAAAAAAAGGGACTCATGTGATTAAATGGGACCCACCCAGATCATCTCCCTATCTTAAGGTCAACTGGTCAGTAACCTTAGTGACATCTACAAAAGCCCTCTCGCCATGCAACCTAAGATAATGATGGGAAGACAGTAGAGAGCAAAGGTCATTGGCGCCAGCAGAATATGAAGACTGCTGTCCATCCTCCCAAACACTTGGTATTATATGTCTTTTTCTTTTTCATTATTCTGGTTGGCCGTTTAATACCATTCATTTAGCAGGCACTGGTCAAGCCCCTACTATGATGTGCTAAGATAGCATCTAAAACCATGTCTAATCCAGATGGCCAACCGACACATGAAAAGATGCTCCACATCACTCATCCTCAGGGAAACACACATCAAAACCACAATGAGATACCACCTCACACCTGTCAGAATGGCTAACATGAACGACCCAGGCAACAACAGATGTTGGCGAGGATGCGGAGAAAGAGGATCTCTTTTGCACTGCTGGTGGGAATGCAAACTGGGGTGGCCGCTCTGCAGCACGGTGTGGAGGTTCCTCAAGAAGTTAAAAATAGAACTGCCCTATGACCCAGCAATGGCGCTATTAAGTATTTACCCAAAGGATGTAAAAATACAGATTTGAAGGGGCACATGCACCCCAACGTTTATAGCAGCATTGTCAACAATGGCCAAACGACAGAAAGAGCCCAGGTATTCCACGACTGATGAATGGATAAAGAAGATGTGGCATACATATACAATGGAAAATTACTCAGCCATCAAAAAGAATGAAATCTCGCCATTTGCAATGACATGGGTGGAGCTAGACTGTATTATGCTAAGTAAAATAAGTCAGTCAGAGAAGGACAAACACCATATGATTTGTGGAATTTAGGAAACAAAATAGATGCATATATGGAAAGGGAAAAAGGGAGGGAGGCAAGGCATAAGAGACTCTTCTTGTAAAAAAAAATTTTTTTTAATGTTTATTCATTTTGGGGAGAAAGAGGCACAGCACAAGCAGGGGAAGGGTAGAGAGAGAGGGAGACACAGACTCTGAAGCAGGCTACAGTCTCTGAGCTGTCAACACAGAGCCCGATGCAGGACTCGAACCCATGAGCCGTGAGATCTTGACCTTAGCCAAAGTTGTACGCTTAACTGACTGAGCCACCCAGACTCTTGAAAAAAATTTTTTTTAATCTTTATTTATTTTTGAGAGACAGTGTGAGCCAGGGAGGGGCAGAGAGAGAAAGGGAGACACAGAATCTGAAACAGGCTCCAGGCTCTGAACTGTCAGCACAGGGCCTGACACGGGGCTCAAACCCACGAACCGTGAGATCATGACCTGAGCTGAAGTCGGACGCTTAACCGACTGAACCACCCAAGCGCCCCCAGGCATCCAAGACTCTTAACGGTAGAGAACAAACTGAGGGTTGATGGAGGGAGGTGGGTGAGGGGTGGGCTAAATGGGTGATGGGCATTAAGGAGGATAGTTGTTGTGATGAGTACTGGGTGTTATATGTAAGTGATGAATCTCTGAATTCTACTCCTGAAGCCAATATTACACTATATGTTAACTAACTAGAATTTAAATAAAAATTTGGAAAAAATTAAAGAATAAAATGCTAAGGGGCACCTGGGTGGTTCATTCAGTTAAGCGTCTGACTCTGGGTTTCGGCTCAGGTCATGATCTCATGGTTTGCGAGGTTGAGCCCCACACTGGGCTCTCTGAGGGCAGTGCAGAGTCTGGTTGGGATTCTCTCTCCCCTTCTCTCTCCGCCCCTCCCCTGCTCCCTCCCTCTCTCTCTCAAAATAAATAAACTTTTAAAAAATGGGAAGAAACATATTTATTTCACAAGAATACTGTTAATTAAAGGATAATGGTATGAAAAAAGATAACACATAGTCATTAAATATATCTATAGAAAAAACCTCTATACAGATGGGGAACACTGCCCAGAATCACAATAACAGACAACGTCTATTTTTAAATGGAAAGAGGAAGGTTCAGAACAATGTGTATATTAAACTCTTACTCTGTTACAAAAAGGATGTTTGTAAATATATACTGTATAGGGGCAGCGTGTCTCTGGTAGAAGATTGCCTTTTGGGAAGAGAACTGGCTCTTTGGAGGCAAGGGTGGGAGGGAGATCTCTCTCTTTTCATCTTTTGTGCCTTTTGAATCCATGCACATGTATTATCAAAAATAAAGTCCTTTCTTGGAAAGAGATAGTAGGCGCTCACCAACCATTTCCTGCTTTCCTACTCCCTTCCCTTAACACAGTCACACACAGCTAGAACTCTCTGCACCCCCCCCACCTTCCTTCCACATGTACACTCTGAACAGTAAACACACAGCCAAATGTTCTCCCTTGCAACCCCAGAGCCCTGGTATGCTCACAAGGGAAGCCGTGCATCTCTGTGCTCAGACATCCCCATGCACACACCCGACAAGCCTGCAGTCCTGTGTGTGACATGGTCGTGTATGTGTGTGCGTATGTGTATATATGTGTACACACGCATACGTGTATATGTATATACGCACATGTATCTATATGTATATGCATGTGTGTATGTACACGCACACATGTATGTATGTGTATATGCACATGTGTCTGTGTATGTACACACGTGTATACATGTATGTGTGCACATGCATACATATATGTATATGCATATGTGTCGAGGTGTGTCTATATGCACATATATGTATGTATGTACATGCATATGTGTATATATGTGTGCACATGCATATATATGTATATGCATACATGTCTATGTGTATATATTTGCATATATGTATATATTTATGTGTGTACGTGCATATATGTAAATACATGTATGTGCACGTGTCTGTATGTATGTATATGCATATGTTCATATATGTATGTGTGTACATGCATACGTGTACATATGTATATGCATATGTGTCTATATGTATATATGCTTGCGTGTATATGTATGTACATGCATACATGTATGTATATGCACATGTGTCTCTGTGTACATGCATATGTGTATATATGTATGTGTGTACATGCTTCTGTATGTGTGCACATGCATACATATATATGTATATGCATATGTGTCCAGGTGTATCTATATGCATATATATGTATGTGTGCACATGCATATGTATATATATGTGTGCACATGCATACGTATATATGTGTATATGCAGACATGTCTACGTGTATATATTTGCATATGTATATATTTATGTGTGTACATGCATACGTGTATATATGTGTATGTGCACGTGTCTGTGTGTATGTATATGCATATGTTTATATATGTATGTGTGTACATGCATGTGTGTATATGCGCGTGTATGCATATGTGTCCATGCATATGAGTACATATGTGTGTATATGTATGTGAACATGTGCATATGCATCATGTGCCTTTGACCTAGTCCCTTTATCCTCTACCCTCACCGGTGCCTGCTTCCAATGTGCCTACACCTGGATGGATGCCCCAATTACAAAGTGAAATAGGTTAAAAGTATCCTATTCAAAAGCATTAAAGGGGCCTAATTGTAGGTGACTGTAAAACTCTAATTAGGGGAGGCCTCATTAGCTGCTAAACAAGGAGGAGGATGCAGACCCGAATGACAAAGGCAGCCTCCTCAGACAGGAGAGAGGGGCTTAATTGCCCTTTGACAAAACTGGAATGGGGGGAAGGGAAGGAGGGGAGGCGGCTAATCAAAGGAGGGGGGTCCCCCGGGCAAGGCCTCTCCCCCCTGCTCCTCCAGCATCTGCCTGGAGGCCATTTGTATGTAAACAGTCACTTAGCTCCCATTGCTGGCAGACAAGTAGGGGACAGCATCCTGTTGTCCCCTTGCTCCCCTCTCTGAGCTGCCTCTGAGCTTCCACAGGAATCCCAAGTCCTTCGTCCCCTGCCACCTGTCAAAGTCCATCCTCTGGGGGCTGCAAACACGGGGAGGGCACGTGTTCCAATCCTGGCTCAGCCACCCTCTAGCTGTGTGACCTTTGTGAGTCATTCACCCTGAACAAACCGGTTTCCTCAGTGACAAAATGGACTCACGACCCCTACCTTCCAGAGTTGTGAACAGGCACGGAAGGGTAGATGATGAGAGCGCTTGGCAAACTCCAAGTCGCTACCGAATTATTACCCGTGGTGGTCACATCACGTGTTCCTGGAGGACAGGAATTCGGCCTTAGTCACCTTTGCTCTCGGTCTCCTGGCACGTGTATCTCACAGGGTGGAATTCAAGAGTCATCCTCACGGAGGGTGAAATGGAAGAACGGAACGAATCAGTTGTCTCTGCCTTGGTGTGGACAAATGGACAGACTTCCACAATGGGACGGAACGGGTGGCTCTACCATTAATTCTTTTTTTTTTTTTTTAAGTTTATTTATTTATTCGGGGCGGGGGGAGGAGGTGCAGAGAGAGAGGGAGAGAGAGAGAATCCCAAGCAGGCTCTGCACCAGCAGCCCTGAGCCCGACGCGGGGCTCGAACTCAGGAACCTTGAGATCATGAGCTGAGTGGAAACCAAGGGTCAGACGCTCAACTGACTGAACCACCCAGGCGCCCCTGTACCAGCAATTCTAATCTTTATCGAGCATTTACGGCATGGCAGAACCATCCGAAACAGTTTCGGTTGCATTCGCTTACTTGCTCGTCACGATGTCCTGAAGAGGAAATGACATAATCAGCATCATCCCCGTTTTGAAGATGAGGAAATAGAATCTCAGCTTTAGGGACTCACCCAAAGCTTTGCTGCTGGTAAGTGGCGGAGCAGGTTTGGAACCAAAGTAGCCTGGCTCTCAGCTCCCACTCTTGACCATGTAGTTTAGGTACCAGCAAGCTGGGTGGTGAATGACACTTGGGGTTTGTGGCTTTTTTTTGATGCTCTTGAGTTACAGCTAACATTTCTTGAGTGCTTACAATATACCAGGCACCGTGCCTGGTAAGAAGTTTACGTGTGATCTCCTTTACTCCTTCAAACCACCCAATAAAATAAAGGCTACTGTTTCTTCTTCCCATTTTACAGGTGGAGACACCGAGGCCCAGAGAAGTAAAGTAAATTGCCCAAGATCACGGTGAGAGATGCCTTTGGAGTTAACGTCGGAACCTTGTTAGTCTGACTCAGTAGCCACATCCTGAACCGCGTATTATTTTGCAGGTACTTTGCCTAAGCGGTTGCCCCCTTGGTTGAAGCATTAAGACTATTCTGTGAGGTCTGGCTAGTCTGGTTCTGCAAGAGGAGAAAGGTCTGGGCTGGAGGAGGGGGAGGGGGAGCGGCCTTGGAGGTAGAGAAGAGATTGGGCCAATCAGGACCATGTGACAATGACAGTGTATCTTTTTTTTTTTATGTTCTTATTTTATTTTTGAGAGAGAGAGACAGAGTGCGAGCAGGGGAGGGGCAGAGAGAGAGGGAGACACAGAATCCGAAGCAGGCTCCAGGCTCTGAGCTGCCGGCACAGAGCCCGACTCAGGGCTCGAACTCACAAACTGCGAGATCATGACCTGAGCCGAAGTCGGACGCCCAACCGACTGAGCTACCCAGGCTCCCCGACAGTGTTATCTTTTAAAAGCAAGATATTTTTCTAGTCGCTTTGGGGTGAAAGCTGTTAGAGGTCTTCAAAGAGTTTGTGGTCTCCATGGAGGTGCACAAAACTAACCCTCAGATGATCCTGCTGTGAGGCTTATGTGTTGAAGAGAGGTGCAGTGAGCTTTGGAGGTTCATCACGGGGAGCATATGGTGGATGGAATCTGAAAAAGCATCATGGATAAGGAGGAAAGGGTCTTGAAGGGAGGAGAGGATATCAGTAAATGAAGGTAGCTGAGAAGGGCTTTCAGGGGGCTCTGCTTGTGAGGCCTACACCTTTCTCTTGGCAATGGCCCCACACTTGAAAGATTTTGCCTCTCCAAGTGGACTTACCGAGTAATACATTTTCCTATTTATAATTAAAGTCAACAAAACTGTCGGGGCGCCCGGGTGGCTCAGTCGGTTAAGCGGCCGACTTCGGCTCAGGTCATGATCTTGCGGTCCGTGAGTTCGAGCCCTGCGTCGGGCTCTGTGCTGACAGCTCGGAGCCTGGAGCCTGCTTCCGATTCTGTGTCTCCCTCTCTCTGACCCTCCCCCGTTCATGCTCTGTCTCTCTCTGTCTCAAAAATAAATAAACGTTAAAAAAAAGTCAATGAAACTGTAGATTAAGGGGCGCCTGGGTGACTCGGTTGGTTAAGGGTCCAACTTCGGCTCAGGTCATGATCTCCTGGTTCATGAGTTTGAGCCCCGCGTCAGACTGACAGCGCAGAGCCCGCTTCGAATCCATTGTCCCCCTCTCTCGGCCCCTCCTCAGCTCGTGCTCACTCTCTTTTTTCTCCCTCAAAAATAAATAAACGTTTAGTATAAAAAAACCCCACAAAACTGCCGATCAAAGCTCCTGATCATCACAAATTAGCCAACGTTTATTCAGCAAGCCAATACTTAGCACCTTCTTTGCGTGCTGGGTACTTGGAATACATTCACAGTAGACTGATAGATAAGATACTGCCCTTCCTTCAGGGAAGTCTCTGAGTTTAACAGTTGAAATCCTGCGTTATGTCGGGTAGAAAAATGTACATCTGTTAGCAGGCCTTTTGAAATATTTGAAAAGAAAAGCCGTTACCAGGGCGCCTGGGTGGCTCAGTCGGTTAAGTGCCCGACTCCCGGTTTCAGCTCAGGTCATGATCTCACGGTTTGTGAGTTCGAGCTCCGCACTCTCTCTCTCCCTCTCCCTCTCTGCCCCTCCTCTGCTCACTCTTTATCTCTTTCAAAACAATAAATAAACTTCAAAAAAATATATTAACAAAAGAAAAGGAAAACGGTTACTATTTATTGAGAGACAGCTGTGTGCTAGCCACGCCTTGAGCACTTTACATGCGTTCGGGTTTTTTTTATTCATGTGTCCTTCCCACCTTCTGTTGGAGGCAAGCTCCGTGTTTTGTCCATTGCTGTATCTCCGGGACCCACAGTGATGCCTGCCACGTATGGGTGGTCAACAAATACTAGCCGAACCGGCCAAGTGAGTTAACCCTTATCTCTCAACAACCCTGCAACGTGGTTGGAATTATTTTTCTTTTACTGATGAGGCATCCAAGACAGAGAGACTGAATACGTTGGTCAAGTTCGTGCAAACATCAGTGACGGGACAGGAATTTAAATCTCAGATGTGTTTGACTCCTCCTGTTCTGTTCTTCTGAGCCGCAGATATGCCTAAAGCCAGGCACGGTAGGCTGGACAGCTCTGAGCTAGGACGTGAATATGCAACAGCCTGTTTGAGCAGGGGGAGTAGTCAGCAAGCCGGGCAGAGGGAAACAAGGAATGGGGCAAGGCAGTATGGAGGGCCCAGAAGGCTGAGGATGTGACCGGATTTGGAAGGCACTGCGTAATGCAGATTTTCAGTTTGATTGAAATTGTATTTTGGAAAGGTTAACAGGATGTAAGAGTGGTTTGGATTTTAGAAAGGTGGGAGGTGACAAGTGTCATTGATTTGCCGACTGGGGGAGAGGTACCCAGTGATGGAACAGAGGCAGTAACAAGAATGGACAGGAGGGATGATGTTGGAGTAGACTCAGCTGTCCCAGGATAAAGCTCGGAGATCAGTTTGCAGCGGGTGAGGCAGCTAGTGTGGATGGTTTTCTCCCACTCCTTAGAGTTATCTCCAGGTGGGTAACAGCCTCTGTTTCAGGAGCACAGCTTCACGCTAGTCATCTTGGCCGAGTGTATGACTAGCCGATTCTTTTTATTTTTTATGTTTATCGTTTTTTTTTTTGATAGAGAGAGAGACAGTGTGTGTGTGTGTGTGTGTGTGTGTGTGTGCGCGCGGGGAGAAGCTGAGAGAGAGGGAGACACAGAATCCGAAGCAGGCTCCAGGCTCTGAGCTGTCTGCACTGAGCCCGACGCGGGGCTCGAACCCACGAACTGCGAGATCGTGACCTGAGCCGAAGTCGGACGCTCAACCGACTGAGCCACCCGGGTGCCCCTGGCTAGTCAATTCGAGAGAGCAGATGTTTATGGAGCACTTAGTATTATACGCTCATGGCACCACCAGCAGTTTTCTTTGCTACGTGGGTTTAGGTCAATAGAATACCTTAAGGCCATACGGTGTTAGGGTTTGGAGATTCCAGGAGAACAGATACGCGGGACCCTATCAGGCTTCCTAGTTCCATCCGTATGCAACCCCTGCCTGAGGAGTTGATGAGTTAATGCAGGTTAAGCAAATAGCACAGTGCCTGACATACAGTAAGTGACTGGTGTTTGTTTAAGACTAAGCCACTCCCCTCAAGGTCACAGTCATGTCATTGGGTTCATCCAGTCCATCAAGACATTGCAATAATAGACATTCATGCAAGGCACAGAAAGTGTTCGAAAAGGAAGTGATTCTGTTTTGTTTCACGTTTATTTATTTATTTTTAAACACTTTCAAAAATGTTTTATTTATTTTTGAGAGAGGGAGAGAGAGAGCATGCAAGCAGGGCAGGGGCAGAGAGAGGGGACAAAGGATCCAAAGCGGGCTCCGCGCTGACAAAGCGAGCCTGATGTGGGGCTTGAACTCACGAACTCAGAGATCATGACCTGAGCCAAAGTCGGACGCTCAACCGACTGACCACCCAGGTGCCCCTATTTATGTATTTTTGAGAGAGAGAGAGAGAGAGAGTGAGCGAGCAGGGGGCAGAGAGAGAGGTAGAGAGAATCCCAAGCAGGTTCCCTGTTGACAGAATGGAGCCCGATGCAGGGCTTGATCTCACCATGAGATCATGACCTGAGCTGAAATCGAGAGCGGGACGCTTAACCGCCTGAGCCACCAGGCGCCCCTCGAGGGAAATGATTCTTATAGATACTTGTCTCTTGCTCAGCCCCATCCCTCCCCCTGGCAGCCAAGCTCTTCATAGTCCCTGAAGCTACTGTGTCACCCTCATTCTTCTCTGCAAACTCCTTGATGACAAAATGACTTATTAACTCGACCCAAGCCCTATGGCGCTAGGACTTCCCAAGAGTCTGCAAGAGTCAGAGCCTGGAGGCAGTTTTGGAGGTGACCTTTATCCCTTGCCAGCTCAGCAGACCTGCCAGGAATTAAATCTTTGCTTGGGACAAATGAGATTATGTTCCCTTTGGAGAGAGGGAAAAAAAAGATAATCTTCAACTCTCCTCGGACACAGATATTCATTTGCCTGATCACCTGCAAAGCAGATGAGCCTCTGAGACGCCCTCTTTCTTGTTCACTTAGGGGTGAAAAATTACCAGCAAGAAACCAATTAGCATCCTCTATGAGTGGGTCCCAAGCCTTCTGGAGTCCATTCTTTTACTCTCTCTTCTGTACATAAGCAGCATCTGCTTTGGGGGTCTTGTCCTAATTGGGTCGAACCTGTGCTGTGATCATTTGTTGATCGTAGCCCCCAGAGGAGAGAGGGAGGGAGGGTGGGAGGGACGGGGCTCTGTGCTTCCTTTGTCTCCAGCCTAGGAGGCGGCAACTGAGAGACAGGGTGATGGGACCAAGGGGTCAGAGGTCAGCCACACAGGAGCCACCTAGATACCTAGGTGGCTGGTTTATATTCAGTGATGAAGAATGAAAAGACTCTTTCTTGAGCGCTTACTATGCACCAGGCACTATCGTAAATGCGTTGTATGGATCAACAGATGTAATCATCACCACTCTGTAAGTTAGGTGTTCTCATTCGTTTCCACTTGACATTGAGGAAAACGGAGGCACCAAGAGGTTACGTACCTGCCCGAGTCACGCAACTGGTTGGAAGGGAAACCAAGATTTGGGCCTTGACGTTCCTGCTCCTGCTTCTGCGCTCACGGCCACTCTGCTGCTGTTTCTCGCCTCGGCTGGCCCGCTGCTGTCCTGGGCGAGCCCGGTCGTCAGGTGCACCGTTGGACCAAAGACTCCGGTTCCAGCCGCTGCCGCTGAGACATAACCAAGCCTCCATCTTCGGGAGCTCCTAGTGGTCTGCTGGGAGAGCCTTGATGAGCATCAGGTATGGGCAGGTCCCTGAATGCAGAGCGCTGACCTGGCTGCAGGGGAGGCGCTGAGGCAAGAGAGGCAGCGACTTTCTAGGGAGCCCTGGTCTAATGGGGAAGCCGGATGCACAAAGAATCAAGATCAGCGAAGGCAACGGTTTGAAACCCAAAGCCCAAACCCCCGAGTAAGGCGAGCAGGCCCCTCACTCTGTGGCTTCTGGCAACCTCCCCGTCTCAGGGTGCTGCCTTGAGTGGGGACTGAGAAGAAGAAATTGTTTTCCTCTAATACAGCTTCTTCTCCTGTCAACCCTACTGGCAAAGCCCGACACGTCTCTCGCTGGAGTAAAACTGCTTGGGTGTGAATCCAAACGTCAGATTCCAGTCGTTCTGTTTCCTAGAGCACAGGGCTGCATGCTCAAGTGCCCACGTGGGCCAGGCAGGTCAAACCAACAAATAACAGAGGTACAATCCACTAGTGAGCGGCCCAGCCTGTCTCAGCCGGAAGAGCACACGTTTCTGCCTAAAGGCATTCAGGGTAAAACAATAAAAAACCACTGGGTGTGTAGCAGGCAAACCCTCCGGGTCCATCACTGTAGGCTCTTAGCTCCCAAGGCGGGAGGAGCGAGCGGAGGGGACCCGGAATTTCTCCTTTCCTGTGGATTCCTTTATGGTAAGGAAACAGCACAGCGGTTCGTCCACACCGTAAAGGCATGCATGGATGCTGAAGCCAATGGCGTGGTTTTGATGCCAGCTCTGCGGTTTATTGTCTCCGTGACTCTCGGACAAGTTGTACGCCTTCCTTTGCCTCAGTTTCTTCATCTGTAAGATGGGGAGAATGTTAAGTACCACTTCATGAGAGCAATTGTATGAACCAAGTGAGTTTTATGTAAAGTGCTTAGCCAGTGTTTGGCACGCATTTTTTTTTCTTTTTTCAATATATGAAGTTTATTGTCAAATTGGTTTCCATACAACACCCAGTGCTCCTCCCAAAAGGTGCCCTCCTCAATGCCCATCACCCACCCTCCCCTCCCTCCCACCCCTGGCACACATTTAGTGCCAACTTTCTCTCTTCCTTCATTTCTTTCTTCCTTCCTTCATCCATCTTTCTTTCTCTTTCTTTCTTTCTTTCTTTCTTTCTTTCTTTCTTTCTTTCTTTCTTTCTCTTTTTCTTTCTTTCTCCCTCCCTCCCTCTCTTTCTTTTCCTTCCTTCCTTCCTTCCTTCCTTCCTTCCTTCCTTCCTTCCTTCGTTTCTTTTTTGAGAGAGAGAGATTAAGAGCAGGGGAAGAACAGAGGGAGAGGGAGAATCTAAAACAGGCTGCATGCCCAGCGTGGAGCCCAATGCAGGGCTCAATCTCACGAACCTTGAGACCATCACCTGAGCTGAAATCAAGGGTCAGACACGTAACTGACTTAAGCCACCCAGGTGCCCCAACAACTGTGTCCACAGCACACGTTTCACAGGTCCTGCATGCTGTGCACGTATAGCAATAATCTACAGTTCTTTAAGCAGTCTGCCAGGAAGGAGGTAATCAAGAGTTATATTTGTGGCAACATCTCTAGCTTTCTGGGTTTCTTAGAGCCCACAGTTACATCTCTACTTATTACAATTAACAGTGATAAATAATTAGCAATACTGTTAGTATTATGTATTTATAATTATATAATATAATTATTATTTATTATATAATAATAAAATAAATACAAAGTAAGCATGGTAATAGATTACACAGAGTGCTTTCTGTGAGTTGGGCAGCACACTAAATGCTTTCCGTTGGTGTTCTCTCGATCTTCACGGTAAGCCCGGGTGGTGAGAGCTATTACTTTCTCCATTTCACAGATGAAGTTACTGAGGTTTTGAGAAGTTCAGTAATTTGCTCAGTTTTTAAAAAGCACCCCCAAAATGTGCTGCCTAGATTTAGTAGACTCCTCTGCCAATGTCTGCGAATCTTACGGACAAGAAGGGCTAGGGGGTAAGGACCACTTTCTAAAAGGAAGCTTGTCTGGTGCCTGTTTCCAGGGAATGACCTGTGTGCCTAGACCTGAGACACCTGCTTGGAGCAGAAGGAAGCAGAGAAACTTAAGGCTGAGAATGTTCATTTTGAACTTCTGCATAGCATTTGACATCGTATTACAAAGGTTCTGGCTGCTGCAGATCCTTTTTAAAACAAGGCATTATGTACCTACACACATAGTGTTGTCACATTCTTTTTCTTGAACAACCCTCCACAACAGAACTGGGAGCCAGGCATCATGATCCTCATTTAAAAAATTTTTAATGTTTATTTATTTTTGAGAGAGAAAGAGAGACCGAGCGCAAGCAGGGGAGGGGCAGAGAGAGAGGGAGACACAGAATCTGAAGCAGGCTCCAGGCTCCGAGCTGTCAGTACAGAGCCCGACGTGGGGCTCGAACCCACGAACCGTGAGATCATGGCCTAACAAAAGTTGGACACTTCGCCGACTGAGCCACTCGGGTACCCCATGACCCCCCATTTTACAAATGGGGAAACTGAGACTGGGGAGGAGAGGTTAGGTGACTTACCCAAGTTAAGTGCAGGGCTGGGATTCAAACCTGCATCTCACTAGTTACTATGTAGCATTCTTTCCCTACGCCGTGCTGCCTAAACAAGTTCATGTCACTGCTGATGGAGTCCGTCCAGTTGCCATACCCGCCCCACTGTACTAAATGCCACAGAGGAATCAGAGAGTATCCAGAGTATCCTTTACCCCTTATGGTTAAAGTGGACGGGCTGGATACACCCGGGGCAAGAGTTGATGATAGGAGAAGTGTCCCAAAGCAGTTCAACTGGAAATGGAGGGAAAGCAGCTCTCAAATGTCGATGGGGGGGGGGGGGGGGGAGTCAGATTCTGTGCACATCAAAGATTTGTGCACAAAGTATATGGAAGATACTGACCCAATAAAAGAAGCCAAAGAGGACGGAGGCTACTGCCCCGCCCAGCCCCGCAGCCCTACCCGGCCCCCCGGCTGAAGTCTCAAACACAGAATCCTGTATTGCCACAAAACTCTCTCCTCTTTCCTCTTCTCCAGTTCCATGTGTGTTTCATTGTGATTTTGACCAAGGGCTGGGTAATTCACGTCCTGCAACTCTGCTCTCCAGCTTGCTCCTATCACTCTGCTCTGCTGAGCTGCCTACTTACCTAAATACTTCTGGCCAACAGGCGGGATAGGGACGTTGGGGCTTGTGTACCTATCACCTTCCTCCTCTTCCCACTGCAGTGCCGCCCCCATCTCAATTCCAAAGGCCCAGCAGTCTGCATGGGAGTAGAGCAGCTCCATTTTCCTCCAATATTAATAATTATGACATTAGAAGGGTGATCTGTTGCAATTCAGCCTTTCTATTTGCAGGCTGGTGGCTGCATATCAATGGCATGATTAGGCAAATGAAATCAGATTGGCACTGTTATGAAATATTTACATGGCCAGAATGCATATGCTTCAATCTCATTGTTCCCATTATTAAGCCATTTTATAATCTCATAACATTTAGACTCACACTTTGCATTTCTAATTAACTTGAGGAGTGACTTCGCTGGGAATTAATTGCAACTTGTGCATTCTTATACACACAAACTCCCTGAGAAACAAACTCTGGTTGGCAATCATGCAATTCACCCCTAAGATGGACCCTAGGCTGACTTCTGTTCGAAACCGTCTTTTCCGTCAGTTGGGAAAAGTGGCTGGGGACATTGGTTTTCATTAAAATTTGGCTACAAATCACAGGCAGGAACAGTTTGAGTGTGAGAGTCCCTTCGGAGGGACTAGTTTCCACCTGAATAGCTTTTCACAAAGAAGCAGTTTGATATGGGGTGATGGTTTTTCAGCCTTTTGGATTTCGGGGATCAATTACATCCCAATAATGATAATGATAATGATAATAAAAAAAGATTTGGGACATTTATTTTTTAAAAAATATTTAGTTTTGGGGAGAGCGCAAGCAGGGGAGACGCAGAGAGAGAAAGACAGGGGATCTGAAGTGGGCTCTGTGCTGACAGGCTGACAGCCGTGAGCCCAACGTGGGGCTCGAACTCATGCACCATGAGATCATGACCTGAACCAAAGTCAGATGCTCCACCAACTGAGCCACCCAGGTCCCCTAAGATTTGGGGTATCTAAATAGCTGTTAGAGTGACTTATTATATTGCCTTGATTTAAAATTGCTTCCGTATGAAGAGTTAGCATTTGAAAGTCTCTAATCAAAAGTCCGTACCTCTCAAGTGACTGCTACGGCCACCTCGGTGAACTTCTCCCCCTGTTCACACCAGCGTTTGCTACTATGAACAACTGGTGTCAGAAAAGGTTTTTTTACTGGCGTTATGAGCGGTGTTCAAGATACGTGGATTGGTTAGAAATATCGATCAGGCACTTTCCTCTCAGGGACGTACAGGGAACGTGCTGCAAGCGTGCCCGGTAGCCTACACCCTTTGGAACACTGCCTAGCCCTAGAAAGGTCCCTGGTTATACTCTAGGAAGCTTGCACAGGATCTGGTCGCCTGGCTCTGATTAAGAATTAATATATGAATCTACCATGAGCGAACCTTGCTTGCAAGATGCCTTGTTTTGGAGTGAGGATTCTCAGCTGGGGACAATTTTGCCCCTCCCCCACCAGGGGAGGTAGGGGTGAGGAGGATGAGGCAGGGAAGCATTTGCGATGTCTGGAGACGTTTTTGTTGTGGCAATTGTGCGTGTGTGTTGTGTGTGAGGGTTGCTACTGGCGTCTAATGGATATTGGCCAGAGATGCTGCCCAGGACAGCCCCCTCCCCCAAGAATGACCTAACCCTGAATGTCAATAGTGGCAAGAAATTCTGGAAAAGGACGGAGAGCTCCAACTTCACTGAGCTCACGGAATTGGCTGTATGGCTGTTACAAAAAACAATTTTTTTTAAAGCTTTATTTATTTATGTTGGGGGACGCGGGGGAGGGCAGAGAGAGAGAGAGGGAGAGAGAACCCGAAGCAGGCTCCGCACTCTTAGCACGGAGCCTGACGTAAGGCTTGAACCCACCGACCTGTGAGATCATGCCCTGAATGGCATTCAAGAGTCAGATGCTTAACCGCCTGAGCCACCCAGACGCCCCTGTGTGGCTGTTTCTATATCTAATTGCTAATGTTTGTGCGTGTGACAGTGTTGCAGGATTTTTTGCCTCAAGACCTGGGATTTGTCGTCTCGCTGCTTCGAAGAATGAAGAGGCGGGCACAAAATGAGCAGCAGCCGAAAGTGTATTAACAATGAGATCAGAAAGTGAGAATAGTATGAAAGCTCTCTTTACAGAGAGGGGACATTCAAAGGTGAACACCCCCGACTATAGGCAAGGGACTTTGTTTTACAGAGTTTTGGTCTTCCCCCCCCTCCCCTTCCCCCTTGCTCCTTCTCAAGTCCTACCTTTATTGGCTTGATAACTCTGGGTGCTGGGTTGTCCGTTCCTGATTGGCTCGATTCTGCTGGGTGAGGAGTCAGACTGTGGCCATGCTGTCCCTCGTATAGCGTAAGTGTTATGGTTTACTTCTTAGGTAGCTTGATCGTCAGACTCCTGAGGGGAACCTGAGGGAGGGTAGGTGGAGCCTGTTCCAGTCTTAAGAGGAACCTTAAGCCCCAGGGGGTTTGCTGTGGCCGGATGCTCCTAGCGTTGTTTTAAAATGTGTGTTTTTCCAGGCGCCTGGGTGACTCCGTCGGTTAAGTGTCTGACTTCAGCCCAGGTCATGATTTTGAAGTCTGTGGGTTCAAGCCCCTCGTCGGGCTCTGTGCTGACAGCTCAGAGCCTGGAGCCTGCTTTGGATTCTGTGTCTCCAGCTCTCTCTGCCCCTCCCCTGCTGGTGCGCTCTCTCAAAAATAAACAAACATTAAGAAAATAAAGAATAAATAAAATATGTGTTTTTCCCCACCCAGGGACCTAAGGTCCTAACCTTTCCCACTCTGCCTATTTTATCCTATCTTTCCCTATCATAACAGAATTTGGTCTGTGGCTCTCTTAGTAACATACAACCTGATGGTGAAATTGCAGGAGGGAAACATAAAGTTTTTTTCTTTTCCTTTTTTAAATTTTATTTATTTGCGGGGGGGGGGGGTGCAGGGAGGGACAGAGAGAGAGGGAGAGGAATCCAAGCAAGCTCCACACTGTTAGCACAGAGCCCGATGTGGGGCTCAAACTCACAAACTGTGAGACCATGACCCAAGCCAAAAACAAGAGTCGGCCACTCAACCAACCGACTGAGCCACCCAGACTGAGTCCCCACCTAGATCTTTTTTCTATGTCAACTAGTTAGTGGAGGTTATCAACGTCCATCAAAAAGAGCCCCGTAACTGTGCATAACCACGTTGTCTTAGGTCAGTTTGAAACAATGATGCGGATTCTCAGTTTTTTTTTAAATTTTGGACAAAACTTGAAATTTTGTGAATTCCTGACTTTAAAAAGAAACAACTACCGGGGCGCCTGGTTGGCTCAGTCATTGAGCATCTCATTCTTGATTTTGGCTCAGGTCATGATCTGAGGGTTGTGCGATCAAGCCCCACGTTGGCCTCTGCACTAACAGCATGGAACCTGCTTGAGATTCTCTTTCTCCCTCTGCTTCTCTCCCCTGCTTGTGCGCTATCTCTAAAATGAAAAAAGAAACAACTACTGTCTACTATTATCATGATATAATAGCAGAATAAAAAGTTTCAAGACACCAAAGACATCATAAAGAACAATGCTTTAAATAAAACGTATTTAGGGGTGCCTCACTGGCTCAGTCATTGGAGCACGTGACTCTTGATCTCAGGGGTCATGGGTTCGAGCCCCACATTGGGTGTAGAGAGTACTTAAAAATGATGAAATCTTAAAAAAGAAAGAAAAATAAATTTAAAAATATGTTTAACTTTTAAAAAAATCTTCATTTTTCTCAATTCATCACATTAGGATTTGGTCTAGTTTCCCCTTATACTGAAGAACATGCCCAATTTAGAAGCAAATGTTGCTCTGTCTTCAATGTTTTTGTTTGTTTGTTTTTGTTTTTAGAGACAGAGAGAGAATTGGTTAAGTGTCTGACTCTTGATTTCTTTTTTTTTTTTTTAATTTTTTTTTTTCAACGTTTATTTATTTTTTGGGACAGAGAGAGACAGAGCATGAACGGGCGAGGGGCAGAGAGAGAGGGAGACACAGAATCAGAAACAGGCTCCAGGCTCTGAGCCATCAGCCCAGAGCCCGACGCGGGGCTCGAACTCACGGACCGCGAGATCGTGACCTGGCTGAAGTCAGACGCTTAACCGACTGCGCCACCCAGGTGCCCCTGACTCTTGATTTCTGCTCAGGTCACGAGTGAGTTCAAGCCCTGCATCAGGCTCTGTGCTGACATCAGGTGGAGCCTGCTTGGGATTCTCTCTCCCTCTCTCTCTGCCCCTTTCCTGCTTTTGAACTTTCTCATTCTCTCTCTCTCTCTCTCTCAAAATAGATAAATAAATGTTAAGAAAAAAAGAGACAACTCGGGGCACCTGGGTGGCTCAGTCGGTTGAGTGTTCAACTTCAGCTCAGTCATGATCTCATCGTTTGTGAGTTCGAAGCTCCCCGTCGGGCTCCGTGCTGATGGCTCAGAGCCTGGAGCCTGCTTTGGATTCTGCGTCTCCCTCTCTCTCTGCCCCTCCCCTACTCACACTCTGTTTCTCTCTCTCTCTCTCTCAAAAATAAAAGTAAACATGAAAAAGAATCTTAAAAGACAACTCTTCAAGAGAAATTGAGCTGTATGAAAGATTCATTACGGTGTCTTTATTGAACTCGTTTTATCTTAATAAAAACCTCATTACGTGTCACATGGTCCATAGACCGGCCTCTGGGAACTCTGGATCTACTGCTTTTGTCTCCTTCCAGGGACAGATCCCTAAGTTATCCCAGATGGAAGGAAATCAGAACAAAATTTAGATGTAGTCTGGGTTCTCACAGGGCTCAGGGTTCATGGCTCAGGTGGGAGATGGCAGGCGATATGGGCGCCATGGGGTAGTGTGAACCAGGTATCTGTGCTCACAATGCTTGGTGCTTTGGTGAAACCAGTAAAGTGGCATTTTCCGCCTGACCTTACTTTGTCTGCCTTGTCTACACCCTCGATAGGAAGTTTGGAAATCCTCCAAAACATCCTAGGCAACTTTCTGCGTCTCAGTTCACCGCTGCTTCTCAGCAGCCCTGGGAGGCTAAGTTCATTTCACGCTTAGGGAAACTGAACCCCAGGAGGAGACCATCTGGTGAGGCTGGAATGGCTTTAGAACCAATCCCAGGATCTACTCCGGGAACAAGTCAGAGAGTCCTCTCTGTTCGGAATAGAAAAGGCTGGAAACATATTCTCCAGGTCTCTGTGACAGCAACCTGGTTTGTTTTCTCTCCTTAATTGTTTGGGCTCCACCTCTTCAAAATCCCCCTTCCTACTCTGTCCCAAGCAGTGACCTGGGAGTTCAGGGCAATGAGTTTGCACGGCTAATATCTCTTCCTCGCTGAGCTGTCCAGCAGGCTCCGAGATGGCAGCGATTCAAACACTGAAAATTATACCAGAGAGAGAGCGTCATGAAAAGACAGCAACAAGAGGGGGGAGACGCAGACCCGAAAGTCTGAAACTGGAAGCTTGTTCAGTTAGCTTCCCGGTGCCACCGAAATCCTACATGTGGAAACGAGAAGGCCAGGATCTTTGTCCTCGCTTGACGGTTGACCAAGCTTCCCCTACTCTGCGTGAGCGTGGTTGGTTTTGTTCTTGGGAAAGGGAATCCTGGCTGGCTGGGATCTTTGGGTGACATCATGTCTCTCCTTTGGCCTCCAAGCAGGGCTGAGTTTGCATTATTCCTGGTGGCTTACCAAGATCTCTCTCTTTGGCCTTGAGAAGTATGAAGTAACTTTGTGAGGAAGATGCCCCTCTTTCTCTTTGATTCTTTAGGCCAAGGCTAACAATGAATGTGTGGTCTCTGAGCCCGTAACAACTGAAAGCCAAAGGGAGAATCCCAGGAAGCGTGGTTGGATTGAGAGCAACATCCTTGGAATTAGTGCTTGGTCACGGATAATCTTCAACATGCACCATTAAGAGGTCATTTTTCTGGAGAATATTATTTTATTATTTCGTATTGAGATATAATGATCATGCAACATTCTAGTTTCAGGTGTTTGACATCGTGATTTGCAGTATCTATTTGTAGATACTGCAAAATGATCGCCACAATGAATTTAGTTATAATCCATCACCATACGTAATTACAGATTTTTTTTTTTTTTCTGGTGATGAGAACTTTTAAGACCTTCTCTCTTAGGGAAAGAGACAAACCAAGAAACAGACTCTTTTTTTTTTAAAAAGTATTTATTAATTTCTTTTAGTAATCTCTACACCCAGTGTGGGGCTTAAACTCACAGCCCCAAGATCAAGAGTGCCATGCTTTACTGACTGGGCCAGCCAGGAGCCCCAGTGGACTTCTAACTATGGAGAACAAACTGATGGTTGCCAGAAGGGAGGTGGGGGCGGGGATGGGTAAAATAGGTGAAGGGAATTAAGAGCATACATATTAGGGCACTTGGGTGGTTCAGTGGGTTAAGCATCTGACTGTTGATTTCGGCTCAGGTCATGATCCCATGGTTCATGAGATCGAGGCCCACATCAGGGGCTTAGGATTCTCTCTCTCTCTCTGCCCCTCTGCTGGAGTGGGTGTGCTCTCCCTCTCTCTTAAAATAAAATAAAAAAAATAAATTTATTTATTTTAATAAATATCTTTAATTAATATCTTTAAATAAATCTTATTTTTAATAAGACACGTGAGCACACATATCTTTTTTTTTTTTTTTTTTTAGAAAGCCCACAAGTTCCGGTGGTGCTCTTTTTATTTATTTATTTTTTTTAATGTTTATTTATTTTTGAGACAGAGAGAGACACAGCATGAGCAGAGAAGGGGCAGAGAGAGAGGGAGACACAGAAGCAGAAGCAGGCTCCAGGCTCCGAGCTGTCAGCACAGAGCCCGACGCGGGGCTCGAACTCACCAACTGTGAGATCGTGACCTGAGCCGAAGTCGGACGCTTAACCGACTGAGCCACCCAGGCACCCCAAGCACACGTATCTTAATGAGTGCTGAGTAATGTATAGAATTGTTGAATCACTATACTGTATGCTTGAAACTAATATAACACTGTATGTTAACTATATTGGAATTAAAATTAAAAGCTTAAGAAAATTTAAAAAAGGATTTACTCTCTCTTTGCAACTTGCAAATGTACAGTGCAATATCATTATCTATAGTCACCATCCTGGAAAGGAAATCTTGTATATATAGCATTTATTAAGGTATTTAATATGTATATCCATCTATGTGACTAGCTTAGTTTCTGCTGGCAATAAATGTTGGATTAATTAGTTAATCAATGAATGAAATTCAATATGTATATCTATCCAACATTATCAGACCACACTTGGACTTTTATGTGCAGTTGAGGCAGGCGCCCTTTATTTTTTTAAATTTTTATTTATTTGTTTGTTTGTCTTATTTTTATCCGGCAAATGATGCCATTTTTTTTTTTTTTTTAATTGAAGGACAAAAGTTGGTCACATTCGGAGACTAGTGGGCCTCACACAGAGGGTTAAAAGCATCCTTCTCTTTCTTGGGTAACCATCTCTTAATTTCAAGTACTGTCCACAAGTTCTTTAGAACCATTTGAAATTGTTCTTTATTTAAAAAATTTTTTTTTAATGTTTATTTTTTGAGAGAGAGGGAAAAAGAGAGAGAGAGAGAGAGAGAGAGAGACAGAGCGCAAGTAGGGGAGGGGCAGAGAGAGAGGGAAACACAGAATCCGAAGCAGGCTCTAGGTTCTGAGCTGTCAGCACAGAACCCAATGTAGGGCTCAAACCCTTGAACTGTGAGATCATGACCTAAGCCGAAGTTGGATGTTCAACTGACTGAGCCACCCAAGCGCCTTGAAATTGTCCTTTGAGGAGATCCACCACACCAATACGTGACAGAGTTGTGACCACACGCATCACTGGACCATACCTCACTGGATACCATCATCATCAAAGAGATCTTCAAAATCATTAACAAAAAAAAAAAAAAAAAAAAGTCTGTATGAACTGCCTTTTCACTGGCTGCCAAGTTCATCAGGAGCCCGGTGCTGCCTCCTGCCTCTTCCAGGTCCACGTAGAGCCCAGCGCCCTCAGGGAACACCTCATCGACCACTGCTGTCATATTGCTTCCGGTGCCTCCCACGTCCTCCAAGGCAGGTACCCTTTAAAGTTGAGAACCCCAAAATTGTAAGAGGGTGTAAAACTCCTATGTGATGAGGGGCTGTGCAGGTTCTGGGTAAGAGAATACTCAGAGCAAACAGTAGAGCTTTTAAAATGTTTGCCTTTGTTGTCGTTGTTGTTATTGTTTGTGTTTTAATATTGGAAAAGCTTCTCTGTAGCAGAGTTTTCCAGGTGATTCCGGAGGTCAGAACAGGAATCAGTAGTTAGAGGTTATCCAGAAGTAAATTGAGGCTTCCTCTGGGGAAGTCATTGAACTGTCCCCGATGTTTTAGGTGGGAGGCCCGCTTTGGGTGGAGGTTGGGCCAGATACCCGTTAAGGCCCTTTCCTGCAATAAATTTATACTATACAGGGGTGCCTGGATGGCTCAGTTAATTAAGCGTCTGACTTGATTTCCAATCAGGGCACGATCTCACGGTTTGTGAGTTTGAGCCCTGCATTGAGCTCTGTGCTGAGAGTGCAAAGTCTGCTTGAGATTCTCTCTCTCTTTCTCTCTCTGCTCCTACCTCCCTCATGTTCTCTCTCTCTCTCTCTCCAAAATAAATAATCATTTTTTTTTTTTTTAAAGAAAAATACGCTATACAGCTTACCCACTACAGCACTGGTTGTAAGTGCACGGGTTCACCCACACGCAGATTTGTTTCGGTAAATACAGTGCCGTACTGTCCAGGTATTTTCTCTTCCTTATGAGTTTCTTAAATTTTTTTCCTCTCGCTTACTTTATTATAATACAGTATATAATACGTATGATGTGTAAAATATGTGTTAGTCAACAGTTTATGTTATTGACAAGGCTTTGAATCAACAGTAGGCTGTTAGTAGTTAAGTTCTGGGGGAGTCAAAAGTTATACGTGGATTTGTGACTGCATGGGGTGGGGGTTGGTGCCCCTAGCCCCCCCATTGTTTAAGGGTCAACTGTATGTGTGTTTGTGCGTGTGTGTGCGTGCGTGTGTGTGCGTGCGCGCATGTGTGTATGACCTATGGCTCTCCTTCTGTACTCAGATGTAGGTTTTTGTTTGGTTGGTTTTTAATGGGTAAAATGTGGGTATGACTGTTCATTCTCTGAAAGTACACTATTTGGGGGAATGTGAACACGATCATATGTAGATTTACATGTAAAGACGTATAAGCACATAACAGGATTGCTTAGACACACCACTTCCCAGGCACTGTCTTATTTAAAGATCCCCACCATCCTGAGAGGAAGGAGGGACCATTTATTTATGTCCCCATTTTATAGATGAGCACGAGGCTCCTGGAGGTCACAGATAAGATACCCAAGGGCACCCAGCTAGGTGTGTTGAACATCCAGGTGTATCTGATGACCAGCCTTATAAAAGAGAATGTGTGTGGGGGCACCTGCGTGACTTAGTTGGTTAAGCAGCTGACTTCAGCTCAGGTCACGATCGCCTGGTTCATGAGTTCAAGCCCCACGATAGGCTGTGTGCTGACAGTTCAGAGCCTGGAGCCCGCTTTGGATTCTGTGACTCCCTCTCTCTCTGCCCCTCCCCTGTTTGCTCTCTCTCTCAAAAAAAAAAAAAAAAAATTAAAATTAAAAAAAAAGAGAGAATGTGTGTTATTTATTTATTAAGCATTTATTAAGATAAATAATATCTTTTTATTTTAGAGAGAGAACACACGAGCAGGGGAAGGGCAGAGAGAGAGGGGGCAGAGGATCCGCATCGGGCTCTGTGCTGACAGCAGAGAGCAGGATATGGGGCTTGAATTCACAAACCCCGAGATCATGACCTGAGCCAAAGTCAGACGCTCAACCAACTGAGCCACCCAGCTGCCCCGTGATTTGTATTTAAACACGGACACACATCCGAAGGCTGTGTATATGTTACAGAGACAAGTTTCAAAGGGTAGAGCCACGTAAACACCTGCTTCTGTGCAGTTCAGTCACCGGCTCGTCAGATGATGGGAATGAAGAGGGGGTGACTTTGTCTTGATGATCTACTTACCGCACCCTTAAGGATGCCGGAGGCCCGTGGCCATGCTGGGCCCCTGCCACAGCCCGTCACGGGATGTAAATAGCCTCAGGTTTCTTTAGTTAAAGCGAATGAAGTGTTCCGTGACTTATTTCTTTTTGATATTTGCGTGCTTTGCGTCTGTGTGTAGCTGTGCACGTGGGTTTTCTTTTTTTTTAATTTCCTAGTGGATGAAGTTAGCTCAGCTCTTTTCAGCCTAGCAGAAGCCTCCAGATGAATAGGGATGGTTAAACGAGAGGAGACGCTTTCCATAATTTGTCTCGAACAATCACATAATGGGCCCAGAACCTTTCTGCGAAATGGGTGAATAGCGTGGGTCCAGCCCCTCAGTGAAGGAAAGCCCGCTGGCTTTTAAGACCCAGGCAGCAGACAAAAAGTGGTCTTTATCCTCACACACCAAATCTGTGCGTCAGTAAAGTGCAGGCCCTGACAGGAATTTCAATTATTTAATCAAAAAGAAAATGAAAGAGGTCTTAAGTGTTGTGATTCGAAGACAGCCTTTTCATAGACCAATCTAGTGTGTGCTCACAGTGAATATGAAGCAAAATGGGAAGGAAATTAAGGCAGCTTCGGCTTAAATCATGTGATTGCAAATAGTAAATTAGTTTCTCGATGTTTTCATTTAAGTGTTTAAGTGGAAGGTTTTATTCCTAATGTAGTGTAGTGACACAGAAGAGAACCCTCAGCCAATTCCAGCTTCCCCGTCCTCACTACTGTGATGCATTTGCCCTTGGGAGGGAGAGGGAGGAAGAGAGGCTAAGATATAGAGAGACAAGGAAAAAGCAAAGCCTCAGGCACGTTAAGGTGCTTTTGTTTCAAATTGCTACCAAAGTACGCTTTCACCGCAAACTCATTAATCGAGCAGATGAGTAACGTCTGTTGAAAATGTACTAAGCGAAACGCATTTAATTTGGAAGGGAAATCAGGAACTGCATTAGTCAGAGCAGATAAATGGCAACATCATCCATTCTGCTGTTGTTTTGTTTGATGTGGACCCACTGAATTTGTTCTGAAGGGATAAGGGCCGGGTTAAAAAAAAAAAAAAGGTCAACATTGAGCTTGAGAGAAAAAACATACTCCTCGGGCTTTCAAAGGCTTCTGGGTGGCTTTACGCTGGCTCCAGCTAGAACCTGCTGTTGGGATGGGCTTGGAGGTCAGGAATCTCTCGGGGAAAGTACTAATTGGGTTGGACTGAGTTGACCTCTGACGGTGCAACAAGTAGCTGTGGGTCATTTCTTTGCAAATGAGCGTCCCTTTGTGTTTGTAATTAGCTTTGATTATTCGGCGGCGGCTGGGAGCTCACGCGGTGCACCGTGCACCGTGGGAGGTCAGGCTCTGGGTTCACTCTCTGGACCAACTGTGAGTGGACTTTTAATATCAAATTAGGCAATGAGGCTCGGGCACCTTTGAGTGTCAGACTCACCAGCATCTCTCCTGCAGCCCACGTGGGAGAAGCGTGGAGGTGAGTGTGCCTTTAAACTGACACTTGTCCAGGCTCTGCTCAGACCCTCCGTTCTTTCTGCCCGTGCACCTTTCTGTTGCGTTCACCAAGTCCCTCCCCAGGCCAAGACCGCTTTCTTCTCCAGACTCCTAGAAAGCTGTTGGTCTGTTCCTGGGCTGCCTTCTGGACGCTGGGTACTGAGCGTACCCTGACTTAACACACCACGTCCGACCTTTTTTTAAATGGTTGAATAATATTTTTGCTTTTTCTTTTTATTATGGAAAATTTCTGACAAATACACAAAATAGTATAAGGAACTTCCATGTATTGATCACTAAAATTTAAGTTATTTTTTTTAATGTTTATTTATTTTTGAGGGAGAGAGAGAGAGAGCATGAGCAGGGGAGGGGCAGAGAGAGGGAGGGCCAGAGGATCCAAGTGGGCTCCTCGCTGATAGCAGCAAGCCCAACGCAGGGCTCGAACTCTTGGCGAGCTGTGAGATGGTGACCCGAGCTGAAGTCGGGCGCTTAACCGACTGAGCCACCCAGGCACCCCGAAAACGTAGCAGTTATTAACGTATTGTCATATTCATTTCATCTCTACCCCACCCCTGAAGTTTTCTTAAAATATATTCAGACAATATGTTTCACCTAAATTACTTAAAAATACACCTTTAAAAAAATTAGAAGGAGGGGCGGCCTGGGTGGCTCAGTCAGTTAAACCTCCCACTTTGGCTCAGGGCATGATCTCACGGTTCGGTTCGTGGGTTCAAGCCCTGCATCGGGCTCTGTGCTGACAGCTCAGAGGCTGGAGCCTGCTCGCACTCTGTCTGTCTCTCTCTCTCCCTCTCTCTCTCTCTCTCTCTCTCTCAAAATAAAGAAACATTAAAAAAATTTAAAAAGATATTTTCCTATATAACCACAATGCCATAATCACCTCTAACAAAATTAACAACAATTCCTTAATATTTGAATACCTCGTCTATATTCAAATGTCTCTATTTCTCTAAAAGTATTTTTTTTTTTTATGGTTGGTATGTTCAGCATCCAGTCAAGGACCGCGCACCGTGTGTCTTAAGTCTTGAGTCCTCACTTTATTCTCATTTTCCTCAGGGCATTGCCTTTGCCGAAGGAAATGGGGAGCAGTCCACACAATGTTGGACCTCCTGGATATTTCTGAATGCTTCCACATGGTATAGTGTAGCTTGTTTTCTATCCTCCGTACTTTCTGTAGCTTCAGGTAGGGTCTAAACCTGATTGGGCTCAGGTTAAAATATTTGGCAGGAATATTTTGTGGGTGATGGTGTATCTAATGATCATAAACTTATTTATCATTTAGCATCATCACAGGGCACCTGCGATGCATGTCTGGTTGTCCCACTGTGACGGCTGGTCAGATTGATCCCTGGGTCGACGTGGTGACAGCCTGATCACATCACATACAGTTGCACTTGCCTGTTTGTAAACAGCAAGTAACCTGTAGGGGGATACTTCGGTACCAGGCAAAAACCCTAGTTTTCCCCATTTCATTGCAAAAGCAAATGAGGGCCAAAGAACGCAGCTTTAGAGAGTTTCCTATTTTCTGTACCGCTTAGGAGGATGAGATATGGAGTAACATTCCCCGAGACCGACTAGTTGAAGGAGTGAACGGATGAGTGGATGGATGCGTGAAGTTTTGAGGGAGTAAAATGAAAAATTGAACATACTGAGAAAGTGTGCCAACCCACGGTGACTGACGTATCGGTGAAAGAATCCAACATCATTGGGAATCACGAAATGGTAACACTTCAGGGGGTGTAGAAAGACTTTTTTTTTCCTACCTCGGCTCTTCCAATAATTTGCTATGTGTGACTGGACAGACCACTGACCTTCTCTGGAGTTTATTTGTACAACAAGGAGTACAAAAAGGAAAAAAAAATCCCCAAAGTTGTACCCGCCTTAGCATTCTAGGGTTCTAAAAAAAAAAAAAACACACAAAACACAAAAAACTATTTGGGCCGGGTAGTTGGGACCTGCAGATCTTACACCCATTTGAATCTGGGTTTTTCCAGGGCACGACGGGCTTGTGGTATTTGATAAGCTTACAGGTTGTCATAGCAACCACCCTCCTCTGGACTTGTTATCTGCTGACCAGCCATTCCAACTCCACCGCCACCTACAATCTCGGCCCCATTTGCTACTGAATCAGAGAGGTGACCAGGGAGGATTAGCCTTCGCGCCACTCTGTGAACAACAGAAAACACTTGCTTCTTTCCCATGTAAAGTCGAGTCTCTCTGGCTGGATCATCCGAGTGGCTTTCACCTATGTGCTTATTTAGTTATTCACATTACAGTTCAGGGAAGGAGATAAACGACTGAAGAGGCAGTTGCGATACAGTGAGAAAAATATGATGATATCAGAAGTGCGTGGTAGCACACGGGGGGCAGGGCACCCCTCACACCCTGGGGGCATCCGGGAAGACTTCTGGGAGGAAGCAATTTTTTTTTATTTTTATTTTTTATTATTATTTTTTTTCAACGTTTATTTATTTTTTTTGGGACAGAGAGAGACAGAGCACGAACGGGGGAGGGGCAGAGAGAGAGGGAGACACAGAATCGGAAACAGGCTCCAGGCTCTGAGCCATCAGCCCAGAGCCCGACGCGGGGCTCGAACTCCCGGACCGCGAGATCGTGACCTGGCTGAAGTCGGACGCTTAACCGACTGCGCCACCCAGGCGCCCCTTTTTATTTTTAAAAAGAATTTTTTTTTAACGTTTATTTATTTTTGAGACAGGGAGAGACAGAGCATGAACAGGGGAGGGTCAGAGAGAGAGGGAGACACAGAATCTGAAACGGGCTCCAGGCTCTGAGCTGTCAGCACAGAGCCCGACACGGGGCTCAAACTCAGGGACCGCAAGATCATGACCTGGGCTGAAGTTGGCCGCTTAACCGACTGAGCCACCCAGGCGCCCCTGGGAGGAAGCGATTTGTTCTGAGACCTGTCGAGGAGTGAAAGCCAGGGTTGGAGAGATGGTTACAGCAACACATGTTGCTGGCGGGGAAGGTAACAAAACATGCTACCAAAGGATTTTAAGCGCGGACTACGGACTAATATAATCAGATTTGCACTTTTGAATCAACATTCTGGCTCCTGAAGAAAGGATTAGAAGGAGCGATGAAAGCTGTTAGCAGTTAAGATCGTGCCATTATCATGAGGTTTGAAAGTCTGAATAGCAGAGACCATGTGGTATTTATAGTTATATTTTCTTTTTTTTTTTTTAAGTTTGTTTATTTATTGTGAGAGTGAGAGTGAGCACATGTGCCAGCAGGGGAGGGGCAGAGACAGAGAGGGAGAGAGAGAATCCCAAGCAGGCTGTCCACACTGTCAGCACGGAGCCTGATGTGGGGCTTGAACCCACCAACCCGTGAGATCATGACCTGAGCAGAAGTCAGAGGCTTAACCGACTGAGCCCCCCAGGCGCCCCTATATTTATATCTTCTGAGCTACTCTTACCATGTCTGACATCCAGAGAAAGGGCCTAATAAATATCTGTTGAATGAACGGATGGTTGTTTTTTTGACTGAATGGCTGCATGGACCCGTCTGGAAACATCGATACTTTTTGCACTTCTGAGTGCCTCTCCTCTAACTCCTCATGCATAAAGACTTGACATAAAATGTCCTACCACATTATCATCCACAGTTACAGCTCTTTTCGGAAAATCTTTATTGGCCACTACCCTCACCCCACCGCCCTCCAAATTAAGAATGAAGTCTTCTGAACTGTCTTCCAAAGTACCCATTAATAAGGCCCAAACCACATTTCCAAATCCCGCTCCCAGTCTCCACTCCAGTTTTGATGGTCTCAGGATCCCGAAAATACATTTGTTCTACCCTCTCGCTCTGAATACTCGTATTTGCTATTCTCCTCTATGGGAACGGTGTCCTCACCTCCTTCCCCCCAAATTCTACCAATTCTTCACGGTCCCTGGTTGTGTCTTGCAGGAGACCCTCGCTCTTTCATTATGTTTGATAGATTTAAATGACATTTTATAAAAATTAAAGCAGTAATACTGTGTTTATTTAAATTATAAGTCAAATGCCCAATCATTATATTGTATACCTGAAATTGACAGAATACTGTATGTTAATTACACTGGATGAAAATAAATACATAAAAAAATAAGTAAATAATTGAATGGAAACAAATTATGAGTCAAAGTGAAGCCCAGTGGAAAGAGCCCAGTCTTTGAACCCGTGCAGACCTGGGTTTCAATCCCTCTTCTGTCCTTACCAGATGTGTGGGCTGTTAAGTCTAAGTCCTGTCTCTGAGCTTCAGTTTCTTGAAATAGAAGTCCAAAGCAATTATGCTCACTTTGCAGTATAGAGAGAATACATTTAAGCGTGTAATACAATGCCTAGCATGGTTTAAGGGCTAGAAGCTGTTACCCTTAATAGTAATTAACATTTTCCTCTTGCTGGACAGTTTTTAAAGCTCTTTTGCCAGTTTTCCTCACAAAATAGTCCCTACAATAGGTCTCTGAGGTAGGTGGCATTGTACCCACTTGGCGGGTAGGATAACTGACGTTCTCAAGGGTTAAGTGACCTAAAAACCAGGGTTTTGTACCTGACATCATTTGCATGTGAATCACCTGGGCTTCTTTCATGTGCCACGGATGAGAATATAAATTGGCACTCCATTTATGGGGTACAGTTTGGCAAAGAGAGTCAAAATTACAAACTCGAGGGGCGCCTCAATGGCCCAGTCGGTTAAGCGTCTGACTTTGGCTCAGGTCGTGGCTTCACGGTTTGTGGGTTCGAGCCCCACATCGGGCTCCGTGTTCACAGTGTGGAGCCTGTTTGGGATTTTCTCTCTTTCCCTCTCTCTCTGCCCCTCCCCCATGCATGCTTTCTCTCTCTCTCTCTCAAAAATAAATAAAATTGAAAAAACAATAACACACTCAATCCAGCAATTCATCGTCTAAGAATGCCCATGTGTAAAATAATATGTGTATATGGTTATTTATTGCATGTATTTAGTGCAGCATTGTTTGTAACAGCACAAGATTGAAAACATCCTAAATATCTTAAGAAATCATCCTGGATCTCATACAAAGAAACTGGTTAAATAACCGTGGCACATCCGTACATGTTACAATGTGCAACCAAAAAAGAGTTAAGTAAAAAATCAAGGTGTAGAAAGTATGTAGGAGGCTACCCTTCTCCCTTTGTTTAAAAAGAGGGAGACGGGGTGTGTCTGTGTGAGGAATGTATATACATATAGATTTCACCCATACATTTATTTATTCACAGATATGTTTGTTCATATATACGTATGTGTGTGTATGTACATATATAATCTGTATACGCTTAAAATATGTCTGGAAGGATACTTAGAAAGCAGTAACAGCAATGGGCTCCAAAGAGAGAATTGGCCAAGAGAGGGAAAGGGGAGATGTTTCAATTCATAACTTTTTCTAATTTTTGACTTTGGAATTATTCGAATAGACAGCCTATAAAAAATGATCTAGTTGGAAGACAGAACATGGCAATGAAAAGAGATAAACCGCGTCAATATAATATTTAGCCTATTTCAAAAGTGAGGGGCACGTCTGCCAATACTATGGTGATTCAATACCAAGGAGGAGTGGTTTTCTGATGGAGAAGGGAATGATCTAGGTGTAGATTTGGATGGAAATTACCTATGTAGATGGGAGGTGAGAAGGATGATCCTTCCAGAAAGACAGACGAAAGCAATTTTTACTAATTGAGTTAGGTGAGGCTAAGACCTCAGCGTGCAAAGCAGAGGTTCTATTAAAAAAATTTTTTTTAAATGCTTATTTATTTTTGAGAGACAGAGACGGAGCATGAGTGGGGGAGAGGCAGAGAGAGAGGGAAACACAGAAACCAAAGCAGACTCCAAGCTCTGAGCTGTCAGCACAGAGCCCGACGCGGGGCTCGAACCCACAAGCTGTGAGATTATGACCTGAGCCGAAGTCGGGCACTTAACCGACTGAGCCACCCAGGCACCCCAGAGGTTCTATTTTAGTTCGGTTTGAAGAGACTTCCCCCAATTCACCAGTCCATATCTCTTCCCCCCACCAAACCACATGGCATTAAAAAAAAAAAAAAAGATATGGCATCACCACACCTTCTTAAGGAGCTGCCTGCCTTTCATTCAATGGAGAAGGATCTGGTAACCAGGACTCAATTATTTTACCTGGCAACTGTCAAATAATACTGCAATCAATCATAGAAGTATTTTCGTGTCAATTTTGGGAAAGTCCACTGTGCAGTGGAAAATATTAAAGACATGGTAGATAAAATTAAATCCTTGGCTTAAAAGTGGAAGCAAAATAAACACCTATGAGAAAAAGTCTCCGAATGCATACCCACCTTTTTCCAAGGTACATGTTCAATAAATGTTTGCAGATGAAAACTGAACAAATCACAGAGTTTTTGGCCTTACTGTCTCTCACTACTATTTTCTATTCTAATTACAACTGAGCCTATATCATCTTAGTGATGTTTTCCTAATGAAGCAAAATACACACAGAAGCTCTTGGTTAGTTTTGTTTGTTTTGCATGTTTCGAGTTATATGTATTTGTGTGTGTGTGTGTGTGTGTGTGTGTGTCTGTGTATTTGAAGCAGACATAAGCCTTCTACTTTTCTTTGTTTCCTGTACTTCACTACCCTATCTCTCCAAACCACCTCATACAGAGCCTAGCAAAGGTAGGATACTTGGTAGACAATAAATGCTCTTTGTCAGATTGTTCTCTTCTGGTAGAGAACAACACCAGACTTGGTGTTGATCTTACAGTATTTTCTAGTTTAATGTTTTTAAACTATGGCAGGGGAAAGTTGGATGATGCCATCTTCAATTTTTTTCATAAATCTTTTTTTAAAATTTTTGTTTTAGAGAGCACGAGACGGGGAGAGGGGCAGAGGGAGAGAGAGAGAAGGAGAGAGTCCCAAGCAGGCTCCACACTCAGCATGGAGCCTGACGCAGGGCTCGGTCCCATGACCCTGGGATCATGACCTGAGCCAAAAGTCAAGAGTTGGATGTTGAACAGACTGAGCCCCCCAGGAGCCCCAGATGCTGCCTTTTTCCTTAAAATCTTCTTCAAGGTGTCTTCTAGAACTAAATAGATATTCCCCACTTGTTCCCATTTGTATGCAGGAGAGTACTATTTAGGCACTGTCTCCTTCCCAATACCTTCCTTTTTGTTGTTGACAAGAAACTCTTTCTGGGATTATATAAGTTCCTTTTATATAACGATACGATGTTGGATGTGTTAATCACCCATGTCAATAGTAGTCCCAGGGTTCCAGAATTGATCCTGTGGTCTTGCTTGTATCGGTCAGGCCACCATCAGTCTCCACTATCCCTGATATCACCATCACCAACAGCATGAGCAGTGGTCATAGGTTTACTTATTGAGATCTAGCTGTATGCCAGGCACTGAGCAAAATGCTTTACATATATTACCTTTTAAAAATTGAGGTATCATTGACCTAAAACATTGGCTATGTTGAGGGTGTATACATTCTCTGAATCACTCCCCCAAGCTGTCCTATGAACTAGGGCTTAGAGGGGTTAAATAACATTCCAAGTTCATAGAGCTAGCATGCAGCAATGACGGAGCCAGACTGTAACCTCCAAGCCCTTTTCTGTTTACCATTGGCAACGTTCACCTTGAAGTGATGATGCGAAGTGTGTGTGTGTGTGTGTGTGTGTGTGTGTGTGTGTGTGTATTCATATTCCAAAGTTAAAACCTTGAAATATCCTTTCTGGTATTTGAGATTCTAGGTATCGAAGGTAATGGTATGAATTTATAAATCCTCCAAGGAGGACTGGGAAGATGGGTGTCTTAAATCAAGGGCTATCGTTTTAGGTTTTCCTCCAGATGAGAAATAAACAGCATCTGTGATAGCTTTACTTGTTTATTTTACAAAGATAATGTGGTTGAAATGAACAGACTATGGACGCTGGGGTCAGAGAAATCTGAGTGCATGTCCTGACATACAGAGCCGAGTGATCTTGAGTTCATGACTACCGAAGGGGTACTCCATGTCTTTTTTTTTTTTTCAACGTTTATTTATTTTTGGGACAGAGAGAGACAGAGCATGAACGGGGGAGGGGCAGAGAGAGAGGGAGACACAGAATCGGAACCAGGCTCCAGGCTCTGAGCCATCAGCCCAGAGCCTGACGCGGGGCTCGAACACACGGACCGCGAGATTGTGACCTGGCTGAAGTCAGACGCTTAACCGACTGCGCCACCCAGGCGCCCCTCCATGTCTTTATATGTAAAAACAAAAGAGGTGAGATCTTCAAGTCAGAAAGCAGCACAAAGCACGTGATGTATAATGTAAATACGAGAAATGTCCATATCACCATCATTGAAAAAGTCAAAAAGTATTCTTCAAAGCCCTTTCTTTCTTTAAGTGATTACGTAGGTATTATCCCTAATTTCTGGATGAGAGTGGGGTGTGCGATTAACTTTTTGAAAATCATAAATATAGGAAGAAGCATCGGAAGACCTTTACTAAGGAATAAAACTTTAATGTCCTTTATAGGCAAATGTCTGTGAAACACAACTTTATACTACTTTGGGTTCAGTAACTTAGGGAAAAGGGCTAAAATCATAATGTAATGTAGTGAATTCTGATTTGGACATTTTGGGGTTGAAGTCACAGAATTCCTTTTTCCTTTAGGTTTTAATTTGAACACGATTGAGTTTTTAAGAACACCACATTCATATGATTCCCATTCAAAAGGTGCCAAAGGGCATGTAGGAATTGCATCCAAGTGTGAGACTGATTATTTCCCCCACAGTTTTGCCAACAGAGTGGGCAATTAGATTTTTTTATTTCTTAATTCCATATATTAATGATGCTGTCTCAGTGTAGCTGATCTTTCATTAGGCTTCTTTTTAGCATTGTGATTAGCCTCCTTAAAATGTTTAATAGCCACGGGTGCGTGGGTGGCTCAGTCAGTTGGGTGACTGACTTCGGCTCAGGTCACGATCTCGTGGCTTGTGAGCTCGAGCCGTGCATCAGGCTCTGTGCTGACAGCTCAGAGCCTGGAGCCTGCTTCAGATTCTGTGTCTCCCTCTCTCTCTACCTCTCCCCCACTCGTGCTCTCTCTCTCTCTCTCTCTCTCAAAAATAAATAAACATTAAAAAAATAAAATGTTTAATAACCATTTATATGTTCTTTTTTTTGTGAACTGTTTCTTCGTATCTTTTGCCGATTTTTAAATTGTTCTCTTGCGGGGCGCCTGGGTGGCGCAGTCGGTTAAGCGTCCAACTTCAGCCAGGTCACGATCTCACGGTCCGTGAGTTCGAGCCCCGCGTCGGGCTCTGGGCTGATGGCTCAGATCCTGGAGCCTGTTTCCGATTCTGTTTCTCCCTCTCTCTCTGCCCCTTCCCCGTTCGTGCTCTCTCTCTGTCCCAAAAATAAATAAAAAACATTGAAAAAAAAATTAAAAAAAAAATTGTTCTCTTGGCCTTTTTCCTTATTGATCTGTAGGAACTTTTTATATATAACAAATTATCTCTGTGTCTGGGATATGAGTCACAAATACTTTCTATCCGTTTTGTTGTTTGTCATTTTCCTTTGCTTTTGATAATTTTTGGCATGCAGAATTGTGAAAAGTTAATACAGTTAATTTTATCAGCATTTTCTTCTTTGGCTCCCAGGTTTTAGGTTATACATAGAATGACTTTTCTTAGTTTCTGTTTATTCAAGAAAACCTCTCAAGGACACCTGGGTGTCTCAGCCGGTTAGGCTCTTTATTTTGGTTCAGGTCACGATCTCATGGTTTCTGAGATCAAGCCCCGCATCCGGCTCTGCATCGTCAGCTTGGGATTCTCTCTCTCCCCTCCTCCTCTCTCTCTCTGTCCCTCCCCCCATGCATGGGCTTGCTCTTTCTCTCTCTCTCTCAAAATAAATAAATAAACATTAAAAAAAAAAACAACCTCTCCAATAGTTTTTCTGCTGTTTCCTTTTAAGATTAACTACCATCTTGGTCATTGTTAAAACCACTTCAATGCTATCCTCTTTTAGTGCAAACATTTGGACTTTCTATTTCTTTTGGTCCACTAACTTGATTGCATTATCAACGAAAGTCGGAAGAGCAAAAATCAATTGGTCTTCGAGAACAGTATTCCCAAACAAATATAGCCGATCCACCATTTTAACAAAAATATACCAAGTATTTAGTTCCATGCACAAAGTCCTCTTGGGAAATGTTTACCAACTCATCTCCATGTCTCCTAATAGAGTTTGAAAAGGTTTTACAATCTCTAACATCAGAAATTCACAGTTCATAATGGTAGCATTTTATGCCCCATAATTTTCAAAGCTATGCATACTAATCTGGTGTTCTTGTTTGAAGTACATTGTATCAATAGGTACCAAATTTTAAATCTGTGAATAGAATTTGGATGGTTTAGAATGGAAGAAAAGGATATTTAAAAGGCATTTTGATGAGCTTATTGCTTTTTCTCCGGTAATACATTTGGTTACTTTTTTGGGACTTGATGAGGAAAATGGTGGGGATATTCTCACTTCACTATATATCTTTTAGAGAATTAAGTATTTCAAACTCCAGGTCTTTCTTTCTATCGCTTTATGAAGCATGTTTTAAATCAAGATGTTAAGGGCAGCACAGAAAACTTTGAAAGAGAAATGAACGTTTTTTAAATTTAATTTTATTTATTTTTTATTTTTTATTTTTTTGGGAAATGAGAGTATTTTTTAAAGTTTATTTATTTTGAGACAGAGAAATAAAAAGCATGAGTGGGGGAGGGGCAGAGAGAGAGAGAGAGAGAGAGGGAGAGAGAATCCCAAGTAGGCTCTGCACTAAGAGAGTGGGCCATTAGTTCATGACCTGAGCCGAAGTTGGATGCTCAACTGGCTGAGCCACCCATGTGCCCTGAGAAATGAAAGGTTTTGATCCTATAGACTGACATTGTCCTGAATGAGCAAACTGGATGGTCCTTACCTGAGGAATACTGTGATTTGGATATCTTGAATGTGTTCTCATGGGAGTTTACATCCTAATTTCTGGGGGAAAGGGCATTATTTGAAGATGCATTTGCAGGAAGCATTCGGTGACTCCTTTCTCTAGACATATCATCCACTTTGATAGTGCTTAAAATAAAGTACTCAGAAAGCGAGCTGAAACCGACAAAAAGCAATATAAGACAAAATGTTATGAGTAAAGCGTGTTACTCGGATCCTTCTAAAATACATTTCCCCCCTTATTTTGAAGGCCACTGTATAGGCAACATGGCTAATGGCACCAGTCTCTTCCTTTGATCATCAATAGAATTATCTTTTTGGGAAACCAAGTCCCAGCTCAGATGACAGTTTTAGATGAGACAGACATGAAAGAGAGAAGTGTTGTTTAATTATTTGCTCCCCGAAAAATATGTCTTTTCTCTCTTGGAATTCGTAATTCTTCAGTTGAAACCATAAGCGGGAGCTCTATCAGCTCTTGTGGGTTGGGTGGGGGGAAATGCATGTGATCTTTATTTATTTTTTGCTCAGGGCAAATCCTGAGCAACAGCATGCAATCCTGTTTATATGTCAGCCTATCATATAGCTCCAGCCTGCTGGATCTGGGTGACGGATTTTAGTCAAACGAGAATCAATAAATGTGAGTCCATTTATCTAATGTCCTAAACCTTGGGGAAAGCTCGGGAAGGTGTGTACTGAGTAGCCTGGCATATAGTCGATGTTCGGTGAATACTCACAATAGTCATATATAATGCATGGGTAAAAGGCAGGCCTACAAAAGTGCTAGGGTGGCTTCGGCCACTGCTTCCCATTTTTCTGTGTATGTCTACCTACACTGGAACGGGGTAAAAGGGACTATGACAATGAACTAGCCATGTGCTTCCCAATAGGTAACTAATAGTTTAACCAGTAGCCACGTGCATGTGGTTACTGAGCACTTGAAATATGGCTAGTAAAAACTGAGATGTGCAGTGACTATAAAATACACGCTGGGTTTTGGAGATTTAGTATTAAAAAACACAAAGAAACTAATCTATTTGTATTGATTGGATGTTGAATGGTATTCTTGGTATATTGGGGCTAAATGAAATACATTAATGTTTCACCCGTTTCTTCCTACTTTTTACAGGTGACTAGTAGAAAATTTAAAACTACCTATGTGGCTCACATTATTGGACAGTGCTGGGCTATCCTTTGGAGATAATCCAGGCAATGAAACATCTCTGCTTTTAAGGGGCGAATTGTTTATAAACTACCTAAAAATATAACTTTGGGGCACCTGGGTGGCCCAGTTGGTTAAGCCTGTGGCTCTTGATTTCGCCTTAGGTCATGATCTCACGGTTTGTGGGATCGAGTGCGTCTGGCTCTGTGCTGACAGTGCGGAGCCTGCTTGGGATTCTCGCTCTCTCTCCCTCTCTCTGTGCCCTTCCCCCCTCTCTTTCTCTCAAAACAAATAAGGTTTAAAAAATTTAACATTGTTTAATTTATTTTTTGAGAGACAGAGCGTGAGTGGGACAGGGGCAGAGAGAGGGAGACACAGAAACTGAAGCAGGCTCCAGGACCTGAGCTGTCAGCACAGAGCCCGATGTGGGGCTCAACCTCACTAGCGGAGAGATCATGACCTGAGCCGAAGTCCTACGCTTAACTGACTGAGCCACCCAGGTGCCCCAATAAATAAGTTTTTTAAAAAATAAATAAATATGTAACTTTTACCCTTTAGGTAGATTGGCCCTAAAAGGGCCAGGCCAGGTGGCAGGGGAAGGTCTATAAGCTCTGGAGTGCCTCTTCGTCCTTTGGTAGGACAGACCAGAATGGAACGTCAAGAGGAGGCTGGACATCTTGGGGGCCTCCTTCACCCCAAAGCCGAAGTAGGATGGGCCAGGCCAGAGCCTTGGGGGGAAGGTAGGGAATGGGTTCTGGTAACCCTAGCATTTCTACACTAGAATACCCTAGAAACTCAGCTTCTGCTCAGTAGCCCCACCACCAAAGAGAAACTTCCCAGCTTTCTTGACTTTTCAACTTCCCCCAAGGGTGTGGGCCACAGCTCCAGAAGGAGTCTGAGGCCAGGACTCAACAGGCACGTTTGCAGCACAAGGTTTCCCTGTACGGCCTGCCTATTGGCAGGCAGGGCTCACCCCCTAGAGCTCTCAAGATAAGCCCCAGCTGTGATTATTGGAGCACCCTGGGAGGAGGGGTTCGCCCTCGTGGAAAAGGGTGGTGACCGAGGAATCCCTGTCTCCGCCTCCACTTGCGATCCTAGTTCGGCCTCGGCGTCCCGGGCCTGCTTTGGTGTGGGCTGCTGGCACTCTCAGCTACAGAGCTTTGTTTCCTTTGGGTACAGAAAGGGGAGGCGGAGGCGGAGGCGGAGGCGGAGGCGAAGGAGGAGGGAAAACTCCCGCAGTCTTCGAGGTCCTACTTCTTTCCATAGCTATCCAGTTTCCTCCCTTCCTCTTTCGTCGTCGTAGGTTCCTGCTGGGGCCTAGGCAAAGGCAGGATAACTGGATTCCCCAGGGAAATGCCTTCAACTCTCCCTCGGTGGCGCTCAGCGCTTGGCTCAGGAAAGCGAGTCCCAGCGTGAGCAGGACTAGAAAAAGGGGAGCGTGTCTGCCAGAGAGCGGGGGAGGGGGGGCCTGGAGAGTTCTGGGGGAGAGCAGGGAGCTGAGTCCTGCTGACGTGGAACAAGGGGGAGGGTAAGGACCCAGCAGGCAGCCTATCCCTTCCCTCCCCTTCTCGGATCCCCCCCCCACCCCCCTCCCGCCCCCAGAACACCCTGGTTCTTGAGTAAGGCTAAATTCTGACAAAGGGTTGCAGTGCCTTGACTCAAAGGTAACTGTCACCTAAACACATTTTTAACTGCTCCTGCTCCCAAAGGGACATTCACTACTCTCCTTATTTCTGTTTCCCAGGCTCAAGTTAGTCTCCGAGCCCAGAAATGAGGCTGAAATACCACCCCCCCCCCCCCCCCCGCAAGGCTGGGTGCAAATATGTAGGGATGGAGTGCAGGGTGCGTTCAGGGTCTTTACTGAGGCCAGGGTCTGGTTGTACATCGGCCACGCCTTCAGTAGCCACTCAACTCAGCCTTTAGGGTCTTAGGAGACAGGATGGCTTGGCTTTCACTTGCTGTGTAGGGTCTCACTGAGAGAAGTGAGCATCGGTAAGGTGTGGACTGTCACCCCCAGCGCCACTCCCCAAGTCTCCTCGGTTTCGGTTTCCCTCTAGCCCTGCGGAAGATAAACAGACCAGGGCTACAGATGAGGAAGGACTCCTGAAAGTCCACTCTTTTCCTTCTCTGTGGATGCCTGCTCTTGAGTTTTCAGTTTTTATAATCAGTTGAAAGAAAGAAAGAAGAAAGAAAGAAAGAAAGAAAGAAAGAAAGAAAGAAAGAAAATGAATCACAGTTCAGACTCCAGGACAAAGCATTCTGATTTTGTTTGGATGGCCTACTTGCCGAGATCTTATCTTAAAGTTATTTCTCCCCCTCTTCCCCCCTTCTTCTCACTCCTCATCTATTTACCATTTACCAGTTCATCCGTATGGAATACGACGCTCCCACTTCGTGGAGCACCGTAGTTTGGGGCCTAATTGATTCTGGTAATTAATTTGTTCTACCTGCTGGATCAGATGGAAATCCTACCCTCGCGCCCAAGGATTAGCACTTGGCTTTCTAACACCTCCTCTAATTATCTAATAGCATGGGTTGTGAGGACTCAGTCTCTATTAAAACACTTTTACTATTAGCGGTGGTGATTGGAATTGTGAGGACGACTATATTTCAACAAATTAGAGCTTAAAAATGGGGAGATGGAAGAGAAGTGGCTTCTTTTAATTTCCCCGAGTTTAACATCAATAATTAGAGCAATTTTCGGAGATGCGAGCTGAAATTACCCCTGCTGTGCTGTAGATGATCACCTTAATTTTAGCAAATTGACTCCAGGGAAATAAATGGGACAGATTAGAAAGAGACAAACAGAAAAACAAAACAAAACAAAAAAAAAATTAAAAAAACCCAAACCAGAAGGATTGGGAGTGAGGGAAATGAAAAGAAAGGCTGGGAAATAGAACAGGACACAAAAACCTAGGACAATTATTTTGGGGGGGGGGGGCTAGCGTGGAAAGGGGTAGAATAGCAGAACTAGGAAGCTGTGTGAGTGGAACGAGGAGGAAGTAATGGAAATCTGAGAAGAGATGGAGATTGGCATTAAGAAGTAGGTCTGGACATACTTACACAGACCAAATTACTTGACTAATGTAGATAAAAGTCACACCACTCTCTATAACTGAGGGAAAGAATGTTATGATCATCAGCATTTTATTTATTTACCTCGACAGTCCTTCCACGCCTCAGCCATCAGTTTAAGTTCGGTGTAGCGGATATGGACTTTTTCTCCTCACGTCTCCCTTTCTCCTTTGCTATCATCTCTCTAAAGTTTTAAAACCTAGGCCCAACTGCCAAAATAAGTGCCTTATCCCTATTGCTTTGGGGTCGTTTAGATGCCTTTTGCTCTCTAAAGAGGAGTCTGTCGAAAGACAGAGACTTTTTATTTATAGCTTTCTTTTTAAATGGATGAAAGCAAAGCAGCTCAAATTGAGATCGAGAAACCAACCTGGTAGAGAAGCGAGAACCCTGTCCGCTCCGCTCCCCCTGGGCCTGGCCGGTTGTATTCAGCACCGCGGACAGCTCCCCGCCCCGCCCCGAGCCCACCGCACCCTCCCCTCCGCGGCTGGCAGCTTTGCCATTGGCTCTCCCACCTCCCCTTCTCGAAGCTGCCGATTCTACACATAGACCCAACCTACCCAGGAGCTTGTCTTCTCGCCTCTCCAGCGCCCGGGGTAGCCCAGGCCGGGGAGAGAGCCTCGAGGGTTTCTGAGCCTCGGAGGGTGGTTGTCGGCTCTCGACTAGGCTTGCTGAGTCGCTGCCTGCTTCCTACACTTCGTCTCCGGCCCTCGCCCTGTGGCAGGCGCTTGGCTCAAGATGAATCTCAACTTCACCTCCCCTCTGCACCCGGCGTCTTCTCAGAGGCCCACGTCCTTCTTCATTGAGGACATCCTGCTGCACAAGCCCAAGCCGCTAAGGGAGATGGCCCCTGATCACTTCGCCAGCTCTCTGGCCTCCCGGGTGCCTCTCCTAGACTATGGCTACCCCCTCATGCCCACACCCACCCTCCTGGCTCCTCACCCTCATCACCCTCTGCATAAGGGAGACCACCACCACCCGTATTTCCTCACCACCTCGGGTAAGTAACAGGGGCCTCAAGGTTTGGGGAGCGGAAGAGCAGGTCTCCCACTATCGGCCCTAAGTCTGTGATGGAGCTGAGGAAAGGCCAGAGCTGGTTCGGCCTGGCTTGGCGGCTTCCTTCCCTAAGTGACAGTGGAAGGTTGGGGATATGGCTGGGCTCCCTTGAGGCATGCCAACCCATGGGGAGCACTCATGGTCACTCTGCATTCTTTACAATGGAGGAAACGTTCCTATCCAAGAGGCGACTGGAGGGTTTTGATGATAGTCTTGGTAGACCATGCTCAGTCTCCTTCCTTGTGGTCTTCCTGGACACTTTGGTCCAGCTCTCAATCCTGATTCTCTGCCTCTCCTCATTCTAAAGGAGACTCCTGACCACCCCATGGAACACAGCTCAACTTTCCAGCTCATTAGTTCCAAAGGCTCCGGGCGGGCCAGCTCTCTCCTCTCAGGCACTGAGCATTCACGGATGCTGAAAGGGCTTAGAAGTGAAAGAAGGTTTGGGATATTCGGAGGACTGAAGGTTTGACGTGGCCGGAATAGGGGAATAATGAACCGGGGCGGAGGAGGAGGGACGCTGCTCCTCTTGAACTCTCCTTACTCCAGAAGTCTAACTCACAATCTTGGGCTTGGCTGCCCTCCTCTGCCCTGGTTGCTGGCTGAGCTGGAGCCCTACGCCAAAGTATCTTGATTTTCCGTGAATGACAAGGACGGGGGGGAGGGGCAGCAAAGTGTGGTTGGGACAGGGAGAGGTGAGGAAATACCCAGATTTTTTTTTTTTTTTTCCTGCTCTCTGAAAGGCCACATTCACGCTTTCTTCTCTGGCATTTTCATTCCAGTTAAAACATAATAGTTCGCTGCGTGCAGGTGCAGAGCACGGCCGAAAAAAACAACCCTGGTCTGGGGGAGAGCCGTGGAAACACATGAGGCAGTTTGCGAAATGTGGGCTCTGGGATCTACGGCGAGAGCTAGAAGTTTTTGTGACGCGGTAAAACCCCGATTCTGAGACACGGAAGGGCAATTACAGAAGCTATGTGGAAGCCTGCATTTTGGTATTGTCTTCACTGCCTGGCCAATGACAGTCTCTTCTGGGTTCCCCCCAAACAGCAGTGGCCAAAGCCCGCGATGACAGAACTGCTTGTTTTGTTTTTGGTTTTTCCCTGGGATTGGCAGAAACGGATGTCTGTGGCGGTTTACTTGGGGGCATCTCAGACCCTGTAATGCCTGTGAAGGTCAGGAAAGACAAGATAAGTCTCCCCAGACCTGGCCGGGGTGGGGAAAGCACTTCAGTCCTTCTGCCTAGGGTCCGAGAGAAAGAATGAGGGCCGGATTACAGGTCTGGGTCCCCAGCGGGCCTCCTCCTTCCGGAACGTGCAAGGCGGGCACTGCCCCTCCCTTCTGGCCCTTGAGCTTCTCCTGATGAGTTTTCATCTGTTTCCTTCGGCCGCAGGCAAGAGAATGGGGGCAGCCCGGGAAAGAGAAAGGTGTTTTTTTTTAGTGAGGTGGGGAGGCGAGGCCAGAGTCGCGCCTCTAGTAGCCCAAGAGCAATGCTGATTGTCGTCAGGGGTGGGGAAGGGCGGCGGGTGGTCAGAACAGCTACTGACTGGACCAGCGCGCGATCGCAAGAAAACTTCGGGAGGCGCCACAGAGGACTGGGAGCTGGCAGGCGTTATGGAAGTCTTTCAAGAGACATTTGTTTAAGGCCCCCGATTAAAAACAATTTCTTTCCCGTTTTTCTTCACCGTTGATTGTTTGCGTGTCTAGATGGCCTTCCCGATAAAGACCTTCCAGCTCTATTCTTGTGATGTGTTCTTTCCCCTGCCCTGAGGTTCCTGGGAGAAGGGCTGGAGTAGGTCTGGGGCGGCGAGGGGACCAGCGGAGGCACGCACGAGGCGGCGGGAGGCGCTGGGGACCAGGGGAGCGCGGCGGCGGCGGCGGCGGCGGCTCCCGGGTGTCAGGGCTCGACCCACTCGGTTGCTTTTCTCTCTTGCAGGGGTGCCGGTGCCGGCGCTGTTCCCGCACCCCCAGCACAGCGAGCTGCCGGGGAAGCACTGCCGCCGCCGCAAAGCTCGCACGGTTTTCTCGGACTCGCAGCTTTCCGGCCTGGAGAAGAGATTCGAGATCCAGCGCTACCTGTCCACGCCAGAGCGGGTGGAGCTGGCCACGGCCCTCAGCCTGTCCGAGACGCAGGTGGGCCGGGGAGGGGCAGATCCGATCCCCGCCCCGCTTTCCTCTCCCGGTAGCTCCCGCCGCCGCGGAGTTCTGGAGTGGGAGTGGCCCCTCTCCCCGTTATTCTAGGCTTCTCCAAAGAATCCTTAGTAAAGGTACCGACACCTCCAACCTCGGGTCAGACTTCCCGAGACCTGATCTCATCTCTCTCTCGAGCGCTAGACCTGGAAGAGAAACACCTTTGGTGATCCTGATGTCCACGGTCTGTGTGTCCGAGGACCGCTCATTCCTGTGCCGCCCCCACTCCTCTCCGAGCCGGGCGGTAACCCTGGTCGGACGTAAAAATCAGAGACTAGGCCGGCTCTTGCCCCGAGAGAAGCGCGCACGGAGGAAAATTCTTTCCTTACTATTTTAATCTCTCTCCCGCCTGCGAATCCAGCCTCCCCGCTCCCCTCCTCCTTACTGCCCGGTCCTGAGTGGAAGAACTGTTTTTTTCCATCTCCCAGATGCTGTTCACCTGCAACCTTCAAACTCCTTCCTCCACTGCCGCTCTCTCTCTACTATTCTCTGTACCCGGGAGCCCCGCCGGGCGCCAATGGTTTTTCTTTCTGATGAGAACCAGCAAGATTGATTCTCCCCCTCCCGTCCAGGAGTCTTGCTGGACCGGGTGTTTAGAGGTCATAATCAGGAGAACGTAAGGTAAACACGAAGGAGATTCGCCCACGTAGCACTTACTACTGGCCATTCTAATTAATAACATTAATTAGATATTAGTATTAACCAGTATTAACTAACCACACCCGTTTGACCTTTACTATTGTTTTGGATAATGACTTCCAGGAGCCTTAGGATGTCTGGTTCTCATTCAGCCTAAGACGGTAACTTGCGAGCAGTTCAGGTGTGACTTAACCCAAGGGAGAGATGGCCACAGCTCCTGGGTAATTCGTGAATGGGTCGCGGTCCATTTTCCTAGCCCCCGGCAGTCTCTGAGATCTTAGTAACTATGGGACTGAAGGGATGACGCGGTTGTATATTTTTTTTCCCTCCCTGCAATCAGGTGAAAACGTGGTTCCAGAACCGGCGGATGAAGCATAAAAAGCAGCTGAGGAAAAGTCAGGATGAGCCCAAAGCGCCCGATGGGCTCGAGAGCCCCGAGGGCAGCCCTCGCGGCCCAGAGGCCGCATCCGCCGAGGCTCGGCTGGGCCTGCCCGCCGGCCCCTTCGTGCTGACCGAGCCCGAGGACGAGGTGGACATCGGGGACGAGGGGGAGCTCGGCTCGGGGCCGCACGTGCTCTGAGCCGCGTGGCGGGGGAGGCGGGGAGGACGCGGCGGGGCGGGGCGCGGGGCCCTCCGGGATCCGGAACGCTCGGACTCGGGGCCGGGGGGCGGGCCTCGGAGACAAACAAAACACACCTGCCAACCCTCGAACTCGTGCGGGGGCCCCGTGCTCGCGCCCTCCTCCCCCTGCGGCCCGCCGAGGCCCTGCCGGGCGAGCGCGCACCTGCGTTAGCTCATTCCCGCGCCCCGCGTCTTAAGTGGCGCAAGCTGGACCCCCGGGCTGGCGGTTCTCTTAACTCCGCCGCGATCGCAGACCCTCTCGGCCCTCACCTCTCCGCCACCTGCCCCCAGCTCCGTTGTGCAGGCTCCGCGACCTCTCCACCGGGACCCTTTGCCCTTCCTTGGGTAGACCGATTGGCCGCAGGTAAGGGACCGGGTGGGCGCCTTCCGCTCTGCGGGGAGCCAGGTTGAGCCACAACCAGATGCTTAAGACGCCGGTGCCCGAGCGACTCGCGCGCTGCTTGCCACTGACCGCGCACTCGGGTCCCCCGTCTCTAACTCAAAAGCGAAAGCGACGCCCCCTCCTCCGGGCGCCGCTTCCCATCCTCTCCCGTCGCGGTTCCCTCCCGAGCTTGCGGTTCGCAACCCTGGCACCCCTGGTTTGTGGCCCCCGGGTACCCCTGCTCTTGACGCCGCCTCGCCCCCGTCCGGAGCGGCGCGCCCACCCGCGGCGAGAAACTTGGCCAGAGAAAACACCCCCGGGCGACGTCTGCCTCCTGACCTTGCCGCACCTGTCCCGCAACTCTTACACGTCCCATGATGGGCTACAGATACTTTGAAAATGAGCGTTCCTTGGCTTGCGTGTGGAAATGCCCATTCTCCTTGCGTTTTAGGGATGCGGAGTTTTAGCGAGATTAAAGCTCAAGGGGGAGACGCATCTCCTGGGGGGCGGGCACCTGTTTGTGGACTATTGAGGTGGGGCGGGAGGCCGGCCCAGCGCGTCGCCCCTCTCCCCTCTCCTTTTCCCCTACGAGGTCTCCTATTCTCTCCCCGGGCTTGCAGTCTCTTTAGATAATAAAGGGCTCGCCGGGCAAAACTGGGAACGAAGACGAGTTTCCGAGAATCGTTTTGTTACCGCGTCCTCCTGCGAGCGCGCCCCCTCCCCTCGGCGCTGGGTGGTTTCCTGTGCGCGACCGGAGTGAACGGGGCGAAAAACCTTTCCGTGGCCGACCCCCTCACAGCCACCCCGATTGTCCTGTTTTTACTCGTTTGGTATAGTCGTGAGTTTCGCCTACACGGACAAGGTCACCGCAGATGGACTTTTTTTTGGACTCTGAAACACCGAAGGGACAGAGATGACTCGGTATTTGGAGTTTGAAATTCTACCAAATGGTGTGTCGATGCTACGCCCCCAGTACACTTAGAAATGCAGCGGCCAGCTAGAGGCGAGCTCGGCTTGCGATGGATCTTCCTTTGGCCCTGGTTGTGTAGTTAGGTAGGGAGCCCAGAAAGGCTGCAAAAGGGCGTGTGGCGACGTGGAATCCTGACCCTTGGGTTCTCAGGATGAACAATAATTCTATACGCCATGGCGGTGTGAGCTTGGGTTAGTTACATCTAATCTTTGTGTTTCCTTGTCTCGCTAATAAGAGGACAATCCTAAATATCCTTGTAGGTCTAAGTTCTAGGATTCTGTGAATGTAGCCATAGGAATTCTTTTCTTTCTTTTCCCTTTCTCTTCTTTCTTTTCTCTCCTTTCTTTTCTAACAGGTTTGTTCCAGGAAACCTCAGTTTAAGCAAAGATAAGTGTCAGGGTGAGACCGCTAGCCAATCTGCATCATTTAGGATGCAAAGCTATTGCTTTAAAAACGTAAGGGTTGTATAGGTGTTTGGATTTCCCAAAGTGCTATTTATCAATCGACATCTTGTGAGTCATGACAAGGATTAGTTTTCCCTTCCATAGTTAACAAAATTGAGGCTTGGCAGGATGGAAGGATCTACCCATGAAATCAGGACTAGCTAACAGCCAAAGCAGGACCAAAAAAATCTCTCTTCTGACTCCTTGTTCATGTCTTTGTTCCGTACACTGTTTTCTTGTAACAACGTACCGGTTGGCATTTTGCCTCTATCACTTTATGTGAACACCTCTCTCCTCGAGTTAGAATGTGTGGATGTGTGCTATTAAAAACAAATTTACACTCAGATTTCTCCTCTCTCCCTGTTCAGATGATGATACCTTTTTAAGGCCGGGGGTTTTTTGGTAAGTGCTCTACAATAAGACAAAAGGCTTGGTTATGGGGGGGTGGGGAGAGGGGAAGTGATTTGTGAATAAGAATGTTCCCGGTAACTTGGAAGGTATAGCAGATACTATTCCACAAGGGGGAGAATCTCAGATTCTTTTTCTTCTTTTAATGTTTATTTTTGAGAGAGAGAGAGAGAGAGAGAGAGAGAGAGACTGAGCACAAGAGGGGGGAGAGGGAGACACAGAATCCAAAGCAGGCTCCAGGCTCTGAGCTGTCAGCACAGAGCCTGATGCTGGGCTTGAACCCATGAACCACAAGATCATGACCTGAGCTGAAGACGGACGCTTAACTGACTGACCCACCCAGGCACTCCGGAGAATATCAGATTCTTTGAATACTAGAAAGAAGAGCTACCAAAAGGAATTTGGGGAGAATCTTTAAAGTGAGTAGAAATACGGGGGTGCCTGGGTGGCTCAGTCGGTTAAGCGTCCGACTTCAGCTTGGGTCACAATCTCGCGGTCCGTGAGTTTGAGCCCCGCGTCAGGCTCTGGGCTGATGGCTCAGAGCCTGGAGCCTGCTTTTTGGCTTTCCGATTCTGTGTCTCCCTCTCTCTCTGCCCCTCCCCCGTTCATGCTCTGTCTCTCTCTGTCTCAAAAATAAATAAACATTAAAAAAATTAAAAAAAAAAAAAACCAAAGTGAGTAGAAATACTTTTTTTTTTTTTTAAGTTTATTTTGAAAGCGAGAGCATGAGCCAGGGAGGGGCAGAGAGTGGGGAGAGAATCCCAAGCAAGGCTCTGTGCTGTCAGTGCAGAGCCCAATGTGAGGCTCCATCTCCAGAACCGGGAGCTCATGACCTGAGCTGAAACCAAGAGTCGGATGCTTAAAAGACTGAGCCACCCAGGCACCCAGAAATACTATATTTTGGAAAGACCTTAAAAAAATTTTTGAATCGGATGGTTAACACAAACCCCAAAGCCCCAGACATTTAGGTCTTTGTCCTCCTGTCTTCACAGGAAGATGCTAGGGTCTATTTTGGCCCTGACAGAAGCGGGTGAGGCATGTCTCCTGAACTTTTGAAAAGGCAAGTAGATAGGAAACATTGTTAGTGTGGGCACCGTTCTGCCTGATCAGAGGCAGAGTGAATCCCGGAACCAGGGAATGGCCTTGTCTTTGATTCATGAGCATTACATGCGGAAAGAAGGTTGTTCTGCCTTATCGTGGCCGCCTTATGTGGCTGTTTTCTGCCTAGAGTAAGTGGGAAGGGAAGAGCTCACCTCTGTAGCACCTGCCGCACTGACTGAGGCACGGTTTTCTCATCAGGCAGCGTTCCCTGAAATTGGTGGCCAACAATCCAACAGCACAGTTCTCCTGGTTTTTCTTTTCTCTTTCCACACACAGGGGCGATGATAGTCGAGGACAGACCCAGTTAAGTTTCAGTTTAATGTAACACGATGGCACTGGTTTTGGCTTTCAAGACCGATCAAAGCCTCCATAGGCTGAAGACATATTTTGTCTGAATTACCTAGGCTTTTGCCTCGACGCCGTTTCCCTTGGTGGTGAAGATCTGACAAAACCACGTTCATTAGGATGGATTAAAGACCCAGGGCTGGTTCTGAAGGGGCGAAAACATCTTAAACTAGCAGAGGTGGCCTACCGGGAATCCCAGGTGTAGTAAATACTTTGTTCCGGGTTTGTTCTCAATACTGTTGGCGACGGACTTCGTAGATTCTCAGAGATGAACTCTTGATGCTATTTCTGCTCACGTGATACAAGAAGTGGACAACACCCCATTCTGCCCAGTACTAGCTGAGAGTCCTCCACTAAGAATTAGTTGGAATTCATGACCCCACTTCAGAAGGTAGAAGACGGGCTCCGAGTGTTTGATGACTAGAGATCAAGATCTGTGAGGGCACAGAGCAAGCAGGATGCTTCTTGGTGCTAAGAGAATCCTGCAATAAACCTGTTTAGCGGAAGCCGTAACTCTCTGGTTGTCTTGAGCTGGGCTCGGTGCAGACCTAATGAGGTGACTGCAATATTTATGTTCTTAGCCTCACATTTTAAAGAGGGTGTTGACAAGCTAAAATCCACCCGGTATACAGCAACATGGATAGTCAAGGTGTGGAAAACAAGGAATAAAGGAGTGTGAGCTTTAGGGCTTGGAGGAGCAGAGTCGTGGAGGGGGGGGCAGGAGAGGGGATTAGCTATGGTAGTTTGGATGGTTGTAGGGCTCCTCGTATCAAGGGCTATATCTATGGGGCTATGCTAAAGAAAGCAGAACCAGAACCGATGGGTGATTTCCAGGGAAACAGATTTGGGAACAGCATTTGCGTACCTCCTATGGGCCAGGTACTGTGCTGTCCGTTAACAGGACAGGCTAAGTCCAGAAGACACTGAGCACCTTTCTCTAGAAAAGTCAGTCGGAGCAGAAGCTGGAAGGCTCTGTTTTTGTTCTTTGTTAGTGGGAAGTCAAACCCGGTTGGTTCTTTCTAACGCTTAAGGACCTAGTATCCTATCTTTTTTTTTTTTTTTTTTTGTAGGCAAGGAACTATAAATTCCAGCTTATTAAAGTTATTGTCCTCTCATTAAGATTTCCGTTCATGTACTCTAAATATATCCATAACAATTAGAAGAATTAAAAGAAACAGGAAAAAGAAGGAAAAGATCTTTTATTCATTGAAGAAGTCCCCAACACCTCATTTGAGAAAGGAAGCAAAAATAAGGTGATGATCCATGCAATTAAAGACAAATGTATATTCAGGAAAGAACTGTCCGCGTTAGAGACATCTGACAAAATCTAAGCCCCTCATTTTAGAAGTGAGGAAATTGGGATCCAGCTATAATGAATGTGTTGTCAATGTCAAGTAGACGGCAGAATTAAGACGAGAAGCCAGTTTTAATGATCCCACTTTAAAGTGTCAGGGGGTTGGTGTCATTGTATTCTGTAGAAGGATCTCCCATAGTGATTTTGGATGTAAAAATTATATTTAATTTTTTAATGTTTGTTTATTTTTGAGAGAGAGCGTGAGCAGGGGAGGGTCAGAGAGGGAGGGAGACACAGAATCCCAACCAGGCTCCAGGCTCTGAGCTGCCAGCACAGAGCCCGATGCAGGGCTCAAACCCACAAACGTCAACATCGTGACCTGGGCCGAAGCCAGATGCTTAACCAGCTGTGCCACCCAGGCACGTTAAATTTTTAAAAAATTTAAAAAACTTTAAAAAATTTTAAAAATTAAAACTTAAAAATTTTAAAAAAATTAGCTGGGAATTATCTAGTAAGATCTTAGATCAATGTATGGAAACTATTCGATTAAGGGCCATCTGAAATTTAAATTTGGCTTTCCGAGGAGGTACTGCACTCCTTAGCCCTTTACATTCAAGCCAAAGTTGAATAACAACTTGCTGGAATGTTTTCGGAGAGGTTGACACATCGAGTAGGATGAAAGACGAAACTAAAAGTTTTGCCCTAATCCTTATGGATAAGGTGACTGAGAAAGAGATTGTTGACGTGTTCAGTGTCTTCTGGCCGATTAATCTGGCAGGTTACAGAATTAATACATGGAGAGTTCCGAGAGCAGTCCAATAAATATTTAGAGTGAGGTAAAAAAAAAAAAATGGGTATGATGCTTCTGTTTTCTGTCCAGATTCTCTCGCTTGTATTTTCTGGTTTTAATTCCCCCTCCCAAAGATTCCTTTCTTTTTTATTTACTCCTTCCCGCTCAGAATTCTCTGTGTATATGCCAGTTAACCTTTCCTCCACGATTCCATTTATAATTCTGTGGGCCTTCTCTTCTTACCCTCTTTACAATATTGTGTAGCTGCATTTGGATTTGGCGTCATGGCCACTGGCTAGATGGCTTGGCTTGGAGGCTTAAATTCTAATCTTCCTTTTGCAAGGATTACGTTACTTCCCTCACATGACCTCAGAAACACGAGAGTGTCTTCTAAGTTACAAATGGCGAGAAGATGTGATATAAGACGTATGAAACTACTACTCTGAGGGGTGCCTGGGTGACTCAGTCGGTTGAGTGTCCAACTTCAGCCCAGGTCATGATTTCATGATTCGTGGGTTCGAGCCCCGTGTCGAGCTCTGTGCTGACGGCTCAGAGCCTGGAGCCTGCTTTGGATCCTGTGTCTCCCTCGCTCTCTGCACCTCCCCTGCTCGCACTTTCTCCCTCTCAAAAATAAATATTTAAAAAATTTTAAAAAGTACCTACTGTGAGATCTTGGATGAAAAGTGCTAGGGGAAGACAATGAATTACAGTATAGATCTGAACATACCAGGTTGGTTCTCGATATCACACTGTGGGTAGGTCTGTGTAAGACTGCAGTAGTAATGGGGCCCCTGGGTGGCTCAGTCGGTTAAGCGTCCGACTTTGGCTCAGGTGATGATCTCACGGTTCATGGGCTCGAGCCCCGCGTTGGGCTCTGTGCTGACAGCTCAGAGCCTGGAGCTGCTTCGAATTCTCGGTCTCTCCTTCTCTTTCTTTCTGCCCCTTCCCTGCTCATGCTCTGTCTCTCTCAAAAATAAACATTAAAAAAACCCTAAAAACTGCAGTAGTGACATGGCTAATTAAAAGGTGTGGGCCATCACTATCATTATGAGGAGTTCTTCTGTCCATTTCTAAGGAATTTTTAAAATCACTTATTTCTTTGTCGTGTGTGGACTAAGAGGACATGGTTGCCCTGGATGAAATAGGGCCACACAGGGCCACCCAGTTGCATTGAGGATCCTTCATTTAGAATGTTCCTTCTCTTCCCCTTTCCTATCCCACCCCCATCCCGCCTCAGGGTTTCTGTTCTTCCTGGCAGACATAAATGCTATATAGGGAGAGAAGGACGGTATAATTCAAATCTGTGGGAGCCCCGGTAAGAGACTGAGTTGCCTATTTCCAGTAAAAGCTATATACCAGGGAAATCCAAGCTTTTTTTCCCCCCAAAGCCTTTAAAACTTGTTCTCTTTTTGTTTTTAGTTTAAAAAAGACCCGCTTATGAATGTATTTCTGTGACAAGAATAACTAAGAGTTGCTTAAAAATGTGGACTAGTAAAATTCTTGGGTATTATCTGAATATTTGTAACCTCCATTCTCTCCCTGCCTCCATGGCTACAGATAATGGTATAACTCCGGTGCACTTGTCAATATTCTAGCCAGAAGTTAAAGAATGGCCAAATAGTCTTTATTCTTCCTCCGAGCTTGACATTGAATGGGAAATGGACTGTAGAAAGCGATGGAAATAAGGGTAGAAGGGTGGCTCTTTATCCTGAATTTCAAATGGAGATCATTTATAAGCTAAAGACAAAGTACTAGTACTTTAAGCTTGTTCTCTTTTCCCCGTGTATTTTTCTTTTTCAATTCCCAAGTTCATTTATTGAAGATTTGAGTTTCATCATTTACCCATGCACATTGTTTCTAGAGTCCAATGGTTCTACAAGGATTGTTTAAAGAAGCAGCAGTCCCCTGACCCCTTCCCTGTTTTCTTTACTACAGAGGCAATCAATTTCTAGTACTGGGTGATTCTTTTTGTATTTCTCTTCGTGTTTCTAAGTTCCTGCTGCACTGCCACTTTCTAGGTATTTTACCTTTAGGCATTATCTAGTATTTCCTGCTATAAAAGATGAAAATTTAGTTCTTTCTTCCCTGTTCCCACCCTATCTGTGCACCCTGTTCGTCCCTTCTCTCTGTGTTTTGATTTTGGTTAGGTCCTTTTTTTTTTTTAATTTTGATTTTTAAAAAATATTTTTAATGTTTATTTTTGAAAGAGACACACACACACACACACACACACACACACACACACACACACACACACAAAGCTTGAGTGGGGGAGGGGCAGAGAGAGGTACAGAATCTGAAGCAGGCTCCAGGCTCTGAGCAGTTAGTACAGAGCCCGATGCAGGGCTCAAACCCATGAACTGTGAGATCATGACCTGAGCGGAAGTTGGATGCTTAACCAACTGAGCCACCCAGGTGCCCCTGGTTAGGTCCTTTCTAGGATATGCATATCTGACTCTCAGCTAAGCCAGGTAATCAACTCGGATTACTTTTTTTTTTTTTTGCAAGACTTTGTTGTTTCTTGGACTTAATATTTGCCTTGTTAATCTTTAATGTACTTGTGACCAGTTTAACTCCAGACTCTTGACTGCTTGTCCATACCTGATTCTCAAGATAGTCTTGGGAAGATTTCATTTTCCTGAACAAATCTCTCCCAGAGCTCCCCTCTGGGTTTTATGTCCATGTGTCTCTCTTCCCCTTCATTCTGGGATTCCT